>NC_079137.1:77273149-82073149 GCF_945859705.1 Episyrphus balteatus
CTGTTTTTTTATTAATTTAATGTTTTCACACTTTAAACCCAGTTGGATAAGTTCATTTTTTAATTTTTCGGTTGGCATTTCATCCAGACCAAAAACAACAACTTTAAATGACCTTGTTGTTGGAAGGTCATGTGTAAAAAATTGCCAATTTTTAGATTTTAATGCAGAACATACACTTTTATGGTCTTCACTTTTATTCAAATTTATTTTGATGCCAATGGACATTTTTTTAATAAAATAGTCATTTATTTTAATGTCTTTAAGCAAGGAGTGAACATTTTCTGCAGTTTTTTGCAACACAACAATAGATGGAATCTTAATTTTTTTTATTGGTGGTGAAGATGAAGCTTCATCTAATTCAATATCATTATCGTCAGAGTCCGGAAGACATTGTAAAGGCGTAAACCGCCCATACTTAAAGTTTTTATCGTCCGCACTCATTTTACGATTTTTAACGTTGAAAGACAAATGAATGTCTTCAACTAAAGTAGGTGATCGATTTCGTTTACTAATGGTTGTCGTTTTAAGGTTACCGCACAGAAAAAGGTCTGATTAGTTCACTGCTTTTATTAGTTAAACTGGTCCCTATTCTTTGTAAACTCACTGTTCTTTTTCAGAAATTTAAAGAGTACCTAACTTTTGGACTAGGTGTTAACTGCTATATAAAGAGTGATTAAATAGCAGCTATTAATAGCTGCTCTTTTGTATATGCTGTTGACTGCTATCACTGCTCTTTAAAAATATGTAGCTCTTTAGCACAACCCTAATTGGGATTGTAGTGTGAGGGCCGTCGAAGCATGTCCTCTTGGTCGAAAGAACGTATCATCTTGGTGACAGATTGAAATAGAAATTATTATCACATTTTGAATCCCGAGTCAAGTCATTCAGACGAGCAAAGTCCACCGCCTAAACCTAGAAAGATGCAATAAAAATACGCTTTGTCTTTTGGAGGAGATAACTTAGGCTATGATGCACACATCAGACAAGAATTTTTATATTTTTTGTTTTTTTTTTATTTTTTAAATAAAATTAAATTTAACAGTATCTCGTTAAAAATGTCAATTTTGTCGAACATGGAACATCACACGAAGATTTGTGTTCTTAGATTGTTTTTTTTTTTTTTTTTTTTTGAAGAAGTTTATTGCTTGAAAATGGGTAGGAGGGTTTTTTCGAAATATTTAATGATGACGCTTTAAAATGGTGTCAAACATTAAAAATATTAACTTATATGGCAAATGTGTCGAAGAAGGTTATACATTTTAATTTGATTATATGGTTAAGGTTTTTTTTTTTGTTGTTCTTTGTTTTTTTTTTTTTATTTTATTTTTGTAATGTGTTGAAAGTGTCGCATAAAAGAAGCCTTATAAAAGTCATAAACAGGTGATATATACATAACATATATGCGGGATACGTTAAGCGGTAGGTATATTAAAATTTTTTAAGAGCTTTAGAGTGAATTAACTATTAAAAAGGCCATTATTGGTTTTTGTCTTTATATCTTTTGTGGGCTTGTGAAACTTTATCTAATATTAAGGACCACTTAAGATTGAAGGTGCTGATTAATCTTTGATGTTCCACCAAATATGGGATACTTATGGGATAAGTTTAAGGTGAATTTTTCTTATTTGTAGCTCTTAACATTGTGACACGAGCAATTCACTTCAATTTTCTTTTCGATTGTCCAATTTAAGTTTTAAGATTCGGAAATAAATTTCAATTTCGGTTAAATACAATTTTTTGCATAGAAAAAGAGAACGCTATACAAGTTTGAGACTCTCTATAAGGTTTTTAGGTATACCTAAAAAAAAAATGTAATATCAATTTAACAGTTTTTAAATATCAAATTAAGATTTTCTAAATATTAGCAAAAAAAATGCTGGAAAAATGTGTTTTATGATAAATTATTAAAATATCAATACAATATTTTTATTAAGGCTTGGCCACACCGGAGGGTATGCGGTAGCGGTACGGGTAGAGGTAACGGTACTTGTATGAAAAAAATTCCAAACTGACATATCAACGTTCAGATGTGGAATTTTTTTCATACAAATATCGTTACCGCTACCCGTACCTCTACCGCATACCCTCCGGTGTGGCCAAGCCTTTATAAGGATGATATTTAAATACAAAATTTTTAAATTTTTTTTTGATATAAAATATCAATTTAACATAGCAATTTTACACCTGTTTTGATTGAAAAATATTAAATAAAAAACTCTTAATTTGTAATAATTTAAAGGCGCTTTGTGTTTTTTTGAAATAAGCCCAGTGTTATCAACCAAAAATTATAAAAATGTCATAATGATATGATAATAATATCAAAATTGATAGGTATTTTAATTGTTGGACGACTTTTGTCACTCAAAAATGTTAATTTGATAGATGTTATTATCAATTTTTTTTTTTCGGTGTAAGAACCATTATCACCAGAGTTGTCGAAAAATTTAGATGGAAGGTTTATAGAAGTCTTAAAGAAACTTTATAGGAGAATTATACAAGCTTTAAAGGCTATTCAAATTCAGTTTACTCATTTACAAAAAAAAAAAAATATTTCTTTGCATTTTGCAATCACAATCAAATTTAATTCACAGATTTGCAAACCAAATTCATCCTTTTGCAAATGAAATTCACCCTCTGAAAATCAAATGCTTGATAGTAACAATTAATTTACATTTTTTTAGAAGCTAGTAGACCTCAAACTTGATGATCCTGATATAAAACTCAGCTTAGTATAAGTAACTGAATCAAATCTCAAGAAATCATTAATTTTTAAAAATCAAATTTGCAAAAAAAAAAATTATTTAAAAATTCAATTTTCGAAAATGGACTCAAAAACTAAAGAATCAAGTTTTACCGTCCTGCCTCAGTTTTGTAGCTTCTTTTTTTTTATAAGATCCCATAATTTCCAAGGTCATCCTTTTTGCTATAATGGTCATGCGGATTAATTTCAACCTTCCATTCTTATCAAACGTTTTGTCATTGGTCAAGATTAAAACATCAACAACTCAAAACCACCAACTAACCATCGGTCTTTTAGTTTATTATAATCTTTCATTTATTCACATTCGTCGTCGTGGTTTGGCTCATTAAGTCACCTTTTACCAACAAACCAAACCAAACCACATTGCATCTGGTTAAAAGGTAGGTATAACCTATGTCATCTGGTTGCAATAAACGATGATGATGACAACGACCGACGACGAATGGAAGTTAATCCAATATTAAGGAGGAATTTTTCGTTCTCCAAAAAAAAAAAAAAGAAGGGACAGAAAAATTATTATCGCGCTCAATGTCACTGATATTTTCGTCCTAGAAACATATAAAGCAACAAAAATGACACACGCAAAACCACTTTCATCCTGTCGTCTTTTTCGACAAACATATGAAGACGAAAAAAAAAATAATAAAAACTTATGAAATGTGAATGCGGAAAGCCATTAAAAGGACCGAAAAATACCGCGCACACAATCCTTGAATATGAATTAAATATTCGGATTTTTTTTTCGTTTGCATCTCAGGACTAATGTAAAGGTATTGCCAAATAAAAGAGTAAGAGATTTATTTAAAAAAAATGCAAGTTCGAAAAATTTGACAATTCAAAACTTCGTCTAGAACAAAAATTGGACAACAAATACGAATGAGAAGAAAAGTAAGAAATTTTCAAGTAAAATAAGTTTGCCGACAGAATTGACCTTTTGTAGACCAACTCCTTGTAATTTTTATAAATTTTAAGTTTCTTTGATGGATAATAATTTTTAAACTAAGTCTCATTTGAGCTAGAGGCTTTAAGCCTTGAGAAATGGGTTTAAATGCCAAATTAACTCGTTTGCAACCGATTTGAAACCAATAAGCAACCAAATTGAAACTTTTTTTAAAATTTCCTGGTTTCAATGATTCAATACTTATTTTCAAATTGATTTTGATGAACTGGCAACGCTATCTGTCGATAAATTCAAAGCAAATGCATGCATTCGACACGCTACCACTGCAAAACCGCGGAGACATAATTCCACAATCCACCATTAAGAATAACCTCTTTGGCAAGAAGAAGAAGACATTGCGTGTTTTTTTTTTTTTTTCTCCCAGACATCGACAAGACGCGACAGCTTTTTGCTTTAACTCTTTTTACTCCAACTTCCACGTCCTTCTTCCTCCTCCATAAGAACCAACTTATAAGCTATAAAGAAGACGCAGTCAAAGTCATCATCCAGCGAGCGGCATCTCGGGAGTCAGACAAGCGTTATTCTTATATCTTAATTGAAATTTTGTCAAATTACGTTGACAGTTTTAGATTAGATTATTCCGCCGCCGAAGCTGGCTATAAGAGTATTAAAAATAGAGGTTGCACAGGTAGGTATAAGGTATTGAGAGAGGTAATAATATAACAGCTCTGTGTTCTTTTTATACTTTATTGGTTTCCCTTTTTGAGATTCAGTTTTTTCATCGTTGTTGTTGTTTTTGGAGTTTTGGTTCCTGATGTTGGTTCCTGCGTGCGTTCGTGTGGTGTTGTCGAAGAGATTGGTGTCATTCTTAAGTAGTCGCCTTTTTTTGTGATTTCATTAGCAGAAATGAAGCGGCAGGGGCTCGTATACTGTTTTTAAGACCTAGAAGATTACTTATAAAAATTTATTTTATTTTTTTTTTTTTTTTGTGATTTGTGGTAGCTACGAGTTATAATGTCTGTCGATTTTGAAATTAGGAATTGATTCTAGGGAAAAGTTTTGAGGTGTTACAGGGTGTTAAATATACTTTTTTAGACTAACTTTTTAGACGAACTTCGTGGTTTTGAGTAAAAAATTTACGGTCCAAAATTTTAATCTTAAGCGGTACCCTATTAACTATCTAAGTGACAGCACAAATTTGATTCGAAGAACTTTGGTTAAGACCAAAAAAACCATAATACGTTCATTCGAAAACTACCGTTTTTAAGCTAATTCTAAGGGTTTTTAGTAGCCAAAGCTTCAAAAAACCGTTAATATGAAATAATTGACACTGTTTCTAAATGTTATTAGGTATTGTTAATTGCCAAATGAGACACCCTGTGATTTTTCATCTTCTTCAGAATCCAACCCACTTAAAGATTTTATTTAACAAGATGAGTTACTATAGCAGCATTGATGGGTTTTTTATATAAAAGTTTTGTTTTTTTAGTTCTATTTTATTTTTTTAATAGTCTAAGATCCGGCCATAGGACGACCTACCCTCATCGTTATACCAGTTGAGAGTTATATTTTCTGAAAGCTAGTGTCTTAGGAAATAAATTGCACATGGGTTGCCAAGCGATATCCTGTCAAGGCATAGGGTTGCCAGGCCTTAAAGTTCATTTTTGCAAATTTTTGAAAATGCGACCCTGCTTAAATGGCAAGCCTAAGAGTTATAAAAAAAATATAATGTCATAGGAAATTTAATTTAAAAATTTTAATTTTCAGGATTTTTTAAAATTTGAAGTTTGAGTAGGGTAAACAAAGGTAAATTTAGAAAAAAGGCAAAAATCTATTTTCTAAACAAAACGTGATAGAAATAAAATTGAAATTGGAATCGATAGATATTATAAATATATGAAAGCCACACACACAAATAAAAAATGTAAAAAATCTACAACGCGAGATATAGTCTTTTTAGAGTCATGATACTCCAATTCGATATTTGAGAAATAATTCACCAAAAATCAGAATGAACGATTTTTTAAATAATTTTTATGTGATAAGTTAGGAAAAATAAAATAACTTGACACGTGTCTGTCAAATTTTTAATTTAACTTTCCGTTTTTGCAAGGGGATTTTTTGAAAAGGAGCTTATTTTCGTATTTCAACATATTAAAGGAAAAAATCCCGTCATGGGACGACCTATCCACCTCATTATACCAGTTGAAAGCTATATTTTCCTAAGGGTAGTGTCTAAAGAAACAGTTTGCACATGGGTTGCCTAGCGATATCCTGTCAAGGCATAGGGTTGCCAGGCCTTAAAGTTTATTTTTCATTATTTTTGAATACGCCACCCTGCTTATACCCAAAGCCAAAGAGTTGTAAAAAAAATATTATGTCACAGGAAATTTAATTTGAAAATTTTAATTTTCAGGATTTTTTAAAACTTGAAGTTTGAGTAGGGTAAACAAAGGCGAATTTAGAAAAAGGGCAAAAATCAATTTTCTAAACAAAACGTGATAGAAATAAAATTGAAATTGGATTCGATAGATATTATAAAAATATAAAAGCCACACATACAACAAAAAAATGTAAAAAATCTACAACTCGAGATATAGTCTTTTTAAAGTCATGATACTCCAATTCGATATTTGAGAAAAAATTCACCAAAAATCAGAATGAACGATTTTTTAAATAATTTTTATGTGATAAGTTAGGAAAAATAAAATAACTTGACACGTGTCTGTCAAATTTTTAATTTAACTTACCGTTTTTGCGAGGGGATTTTTTGAAAAGGTGCTTATTTTCATATTTCAACATATTAAAGGGAAAAATCCCGTCATGGGACGACCTATCCACCTCATTATACCAGTTGAAAGCTATATTTTCCGAAGGGTAGTGTCTAAAGAAACAGTTTGCACATGGGTTGCCTAGCGATATCCTGTCAAGGCATAGGGTTGCCAGGCCTTAAAGTTTATTTTTGCAAATTTTTCAAAATGCGACCCTGCTTATATGGCAAGCCTAAGAGTTATGAAAAAAATATAATGTCATAGGAAATTTAATTTAAAAATTTTAATTTTCAGGATTTTTAGAAATTTGACATTTTAGAAGGGGAAACTGAGGTAAATTTAAAAAAAGGTCAAAAAGCTATATCCTTAACAAAGAGTGGTAGAAAAAAGATTGATACTGGAATCGATAGATATTGTTAAATTATATAAGTCACACATACAAACCAAAAATGTAAAAAATCTGCTACTCGAGATATTGACGTTTAAAAGTCAAAACCGTGAAATTCGATGTTTGAGAAATAATTCACCAAAAATCAGCGCGAAAGGTATTTGAAATAATGTTTATGTTATTAGAGAGCATAAATAAAATAACTTGACACGTATCTGCCAAATTTTTGATTTGACTTAGTTTTTGGTTCCTGTGTATTTTTGAAGAATAACACCGAAACAGTGAATTGAATTTTAAAAATCTGTAATTCTTCAAAAATACACAGGAACCAAAAACTAAGTCAAATCAAAAATTTGGCAGATACGTGTCAAGTTATTTTATTTATGCTCTCTAATAACATAAACATTATTTCAAATACCTTTCGCGCTGATTTTTGGTGAATTATTTCTCAAACATAGACCAGGGTCGATAATTTTTGAAACCAAAAAAAATCATAGTAGGATGAAACCCATTGGAAAAGGAGGCGAACATGATGAAAATTAAAGGAAAAATAAATTACGGGCGAGCCGAGTTCGGGAAGTGAGTGGGTTGAGTTTTTAATGGTAAAAAATGGTATATCTCGATTTCCGGCAAAACTACAAATCCTATAGAAAAAAGTTGTATGGCAAAGTTGTAGGTAATAAAAAGATCTACAACTTTTGTACCAACAATTTTTTCACATAACCTCAAAATTTATGTGAAAAATTCAAAAAACCGAGTTTTTGGTTTTTTATTTTTATCTTTTTCCAAAACAAAAATTTTTCTACGAAATTTGGTGAAAACTTACCTTATTATGTCCCAAATCCACTGTAATTTATTTGATTTAAAATATTAATTTGTTCACCTTATTTTGACTTAATACCAAAAAAACACCCTAATTTTCAATCGAAAATTCACGTGTCAAAATATCAGCTTTTTTCAAAAAGTCGGTGGGAATTTCGTTTGTTAAAATGTTTTTTTTCTGATGGTGTAAAAAAATTTTTACATTAGTATGCTATAGAACATGTTCTAGTAAAATTCAAAAAATGAAAAAAGCTTGAATTCGAAAAAATTTTGTATCATTGTTTACAATTTTGGCCTATTTATTCAAATTTACACTTTAATTACTCAAAAAACGTAAGATTTCATGTAACATTGATTAATCTTACGTGTTTTGAGTAATTAAAGTGTAAATTTAAATAAATAGGCAAAAATTGTAAACAATGATACAAAATTTTTTTCGAATTCAAGCTTTTTTCATTTTTTTAATTTTACTAGAACATGTTCTATAGTATACTAATGTAAAATTTTTTTTACACCATCAGAAAATAGACATTTTAATGAACGAAATGCCCACCGACTTTTTGAAAAAAGCTGATATTTTGACACGTGAATTTTCGATTGAAAATTAGGGTGTTTTTTTGGTATTAAGACAAAATAAGGTGAACAAATTAATATTTTAAATCAAATAAATTACAGTGTATTTGGAACATAATAAGGTAAGTTTTCACCAAATTTCGTAGAAAAATTTTTGTTTTTGAAAAAGATAAAAATAAAAAACCAAAAACTCGGTTTTTTGAATTTTTCACATAAATTTTGAGGTTATGTGAAAAAATTGTTGGTACAAAAGTTGTAGATCTTTTTATTACCTACAACTTTGCCATACAACTTTTTTCTATAGGATTTGTAGTTTTGCCGGAAATCGAGATATACCATTTTTTACCATTAAAAACTCAACCCACCCACTTCCCGAACTCGGCTCGCCCGTAATTTATTTTTCCTTTCATTCTTATCATATTCCCCTCCTTTTCCAATGGGTTTCATCCTACTATGATTTTTTTGTACTTTTTAATGTTTTTGAAGGCATCGGCACTGGTCTAACATCGAATTTCACGGTTTTGACTTTTAAACGTCAATATCTCGAGTAGCAGATTTTTTACATTTTTGGTTTGTATGTGTGACTTATATAATTTAACAATATCTATCGATTCCAGTATCAATCTTTTTTCTACCACTCTTTGTTAAGGATATAGCTTTTTGACCTTTTTTTAAATTTACCTCAGTTTCCCCTTCTAAAATGTCAAATTTCTAAAAATCCTGAAAATTAAAATTTTTAAATTAAATTTCCTATGACATTATATTTTTTTCATAACTCTTAGGCTTGCCATATAAGCAGGGTCGCATTTTGAAAAATTTGCAAAAATAAACTTTAAGGCCTGGCAACCCTATGCCTTGACAGGATATCGCTAGGCAACCCATGTGCAAACTGTTTCTTTAGACACTACCCTTCGGAAAATATAGCTTTCAACTGGTATAATGAGGTGGATAGGTCGTCCCATGACGGGATTTTTCCCTTTAATATGTTGAAATATGAAAATAAGCACCTTTTCAAAAAATCCCCTCGCAAAAACGGTAAGTTAAATTAAAAATTTGACAGACACGTGTCAAGTTATTTTATTTTTCCTAACTTATCACATAAAAATTATTTAAAAAATCGTTCATTCTGATTTTTGGTGAATTTTTTCTCAAATATCGAATTGGAGTATCATGACTTTAAAAAGACTATATCTCGAGTTGTAGATTTTTTACATTTTTTTGTTGTATGTGTGGCTTTTATATTTTTATAATATCTATCGAATCCAATTTCAATTTTATTTCTATCACGTTTTGTTTAGAAAATTGATTTTTGCCCTTTTTCTAAATTCGCCTTTGTTTACCCTACTCAAACTTCAAGTTTTAAAAAATCCTGAAAATTAAAATTTTCAAATTAAATTTCCTGTGACATAATATTTTTTTTACAACTCTTTGGCTTTGGGTATAAGCAGGGTGGCGTATTCAAAAATAATGAAAAATAAACTTTAAGGCCTGGCAACCCTATGCCTTGACAGGATATCGCTAGGCAACCCATGTGCAAACTGTTTCTTTAGACACTACCCTTAGGAAAATATAGCTTTCAACTGGTATAATGAGGTGGATAGGTCGTCCCATGACGGGATTTTTTCCTTTAATATGTTGAAATACGAAAATAAGCTCCTTTTCAAAAAATCCCCTTGCAAAAACGGAAAGTTAAATTAAAAATTTGACAGACACGTGTCAAGTTATTTTATTTTTCCTAACTTATCACATAAAAATTATTTAAAAAATCGTTCATTCTGATTTTTGGTGAATTATTTCTCAAATATCGAATTGGAGTATCATGACTCTAAAAAGACTATATCTCGCGTTGTAGATTTTTTACATTTTTTATTTGTGTGTGTGGCTTTCATATATTTATAATATCTATCGATTCCAATTTCAATTTTATTTCTATCACGTTTTGTTTAGAAAATAGATTTTTGCCTTTTTTCTAAATTTACCTTTGTTTACCCTACTCAAACTTCAAATTTAAAAAAATCCTGAAAATTAAAATTTTTAAATTAAATTTCCTATGACATTATATTTTTTTTATAACTCTTAGGCTTGCCATTTAAGCAGGGTCGCATTTTCAAAAATTTGCAAAAATGAACTTTAAGGCCTGGCAACCCTATGCCTTGACAGGATATCGCTTGGCAACCCATGTGCAATTTATTTCCTTAGACACTAGCTTTCAGAAAATATAACTCTCAACTGGTATAACGATGAGGGTAGGTCGTCCTATGGCGGGATCTCCTACTATAAGGGGTACCCTGTTAAAACCAAATTCAATGCTGCGTGTCATCACGTCTTCGTTATGTCGCGCTTTTTCAGATGAAGAATATTGAGCGAGCTCTCTTAGTTTTTTATTAGTGTCTTTCGTTCGTTTGGTTAGAGAAAAAGGCATCGCTCGTTAAGAGGATTTATTTGATGGAAACACTCTTAAAAGGGGAGACATTTATTGGATATGATATTGTTGTAATTAATAACTGTCAATTAAATGAACGAATTTAATGTAACACAAAAAAAAATGAATAAAAATGGAAAACCGAATGACATTAAATTTTCGGTTTATTTTTAGAAAGTTATTTTGCTACTTTTTTGTGAGAATAAAGATTGCGTGTTTGGTTTTTTTTTTGCATTCTTTGTTTTTTACAGTTCTGGAATGCAGGCTTCTGAAAGAGTTGAGAACATGGGTGGTATAGACTGCATTAAAAATTTTAGCACTTCATTATGTCAAATTTCGAGTTTCAAAAAACTCCTAGGTCCTAATTGGAAAAACTTGTAGACATTTCACTCGCTCTTTAAAATTTTGATTTCCGACTAATCAAAATTTGGCTTTTTAAATTTTCATGAGTCTAACTTTGTTTTCAAAATCTACTGTATTTTTCTTTAAGCGAAAAGCCGGTTCTGTAAAATTTTTGCACCAGAGGTCTTAAAATTTGTGTGCTTAATTTAAATTTAATTTAATTAATTTAAATTAATCAAAACTAAAACCATAAAGAAATGAAGCAGATCCTGAATGATTGAAAGTTTTGGATGCTGGTGCTGGGTTCTGCTGGGGTCTTAAAATTGTTGACATGTTGACTTAAAATATCTTTTTTTAAAACAAAATTCGTTAAAAAATTTTATAAAGCAAGTTATAAAATTGCAAATTAGCAAAATCAGTTTTGATAATCTAAAATTTTCGTTGAGGTCCTAAAATTTGTGTGGATTTCTTCTTGTTTCTGGTGGATTGTTTTTAAGCTTTGCTATGTACTTCTGATTTCAAAATAAGTTAAATTAGAAGAGAATATAGTGAGTTTTACAAAAATGTGATCGGTTGGGGTCTTAATTTTTTTCTATTTAAATTTTAGGTTTTTTAATCATAAGAAGAGAAAATCACAAGTAAACTAAAATCCATCTGTTTGCTTCACGTTGCTCACTTGTTGTTGAGGTCTCAAATGGTAGTATCTGCTGGCATCTTAAATTTGTTGATATGCTATTTGATTTTCTTAAAACAAAATTCGGTCAAAATTGATATAAAGCAGGTCATAAAATAACGAAATCAATTCTGATTATATAAAATTTTCATAACCTGTAGGGGTCCTAAAATTGTTCGGTTTTTTTTTTCTTGTTTCTGGTGGATTGTTGAAAAATGTATCAACCTACTTATGCTTCAGAGTTGAAATTTGTTGAATTAGAAGAGAATATAGAAAGTTTAACAAAAATGTGATCAGTTGGGGTCTTAATTTTTTTTTCTTTTTAAGTTTAAGGTTTTTTTTGTGATTAGAAGAGAAAATCACAAGTTGACAAAAATCCATCTGTTTTCTTCATGTTGCACTGGTTGTTGAGGTCTCAAATGGTGGCATCTGGTGGGGTCTTAAAATTGATGACATCATAATTAGTTTTTTTTTATATAAAATTCGGCAAAAATGACTGAAAATTAGTGAAATCAGTGCTGATTATCTAAAAATTTGATAAAATGTTGGGGTCCTAAAATTTTTCTGAATTTCTCTTTTTTCTGGTAGATTGTTTAAAATCGTATCCATTTACTTTGTACTTTTGTGTTCAAAATTTGTTAAATTACAATAAAATGTAGTAAAGGTATGAGTAAAGAAAATATTCCATCGGTTAGGGTCTTAATTTTTTTAATTCAATTTCAGTTTAAGAATTTTTTTTAATTATTAGAAGAGAAAATCATAAGTAAACAAAAATCCATTTAATTTAGTTAAAATCTGTTAACTTGTTCTCCAATTCTCAAGCAATTTAGCATTTGCTACTAATTACGTGTTGATTATAAGTATACTAAGATTCGTCTGACCCACATTATAGAAATAACTCCAAATCATTCTTGTTACCCTTTATATAATTAATAGTTCCAAACCTAATCAATCAAAAAATTTCACAAGCAAAAATATAAAAAAAAGGACTCTTAGTTCTCATAGCTTTGTTCTATCCTCAGGTAGACAACATTCACCAATTTTTCTATCCAAGTCGAGACCCCAGACTATACACAATCAGAGAGAGAGAGACCCTCTACTTAAGTTGAATTATTTATTACCACACTTTTCGTCGATTTCTGGCATCGTCCTACAAAGGAATTTCAAATAATTTTTTTTTTTTAAGGAATAACAACAAAACTACAGAAAAAAAAATATATAAAAATCGATTCGTCAGTAATCACAGCTCACCCATCAGCGGTAACGAGGCGAAAACGGTATAGGACAACAAAAATAGCTTACAGGAAGAATTTCAACCAAACAAAAAAATCAAAAAAAAAAATTGATAATAACATCGAAAAACATTTGCATCATCTCATAGCATCATAACCAAAGCATAGCTGATGGAAGAGCAAAACGCGATCCAGACCTCCGTTGTGGCGGGTCTTGATGCCAAACTGCATCCATCTCTGTCTGGCTTATATGGGACTTGAGGGTTTTGGAAAAGTCGCGCAATCTCTAGGTATGTTCCAACCCCCTTATTAAATTGATTGCCGTGTTATGAGGCTCTAATCATCGTCCTCCGTATGCTGGGGCTCTGGGTACAAGAGATCAACAAGCGCACATCAACAAACCAACAAGCCCAGCCAACAGCACAAATAAAATAACAACAACAGTCGAGTCGTTATAGTATAAAGTGGCTTGACGATGGTCTGTGTCCGATCGATCAGTCGGTCGCGCCGCGCCAGTCGCAGTTTATCCAGACGTAATTTTGTTGGTTATTATTATTAATTTTTTTTCTTGTTTTTTTTTTTTTATTTTTTATCAAACCTTTCAGCTGTTTGCCCTGCATAAAGTCACTTGGACAATAGATTGGTGGTGATTATTTTCAGATTTTTTTTTTTTTTTTTTTTGTAAAAAATTCTCTTTCATTCGATAGAGGTTTTTGAGATGAAGTTTGGACTCTCCTTTAAGCAAACTAATAATTTTCTAGGAACGCCTTCGAAAGGAAACAAGGAATACGGAAAAAGGTTCACAATGTGTCCAGTTGGGAGTCTTGAAATGAAATTATACTATAAAGGGTCCCTTTGTGATAAACAGTGAGTGCTGCAAGTGAAGATTTGGTGTTTCGAATTAATTTTTTTTTTTAATAACAACTGTTTTTCTCATTTTTTTGACCGATTGTGTTGTCATGAGATCTTAAAAATTCTGCTCATGGGGTCTTAAAAACTTCGTCTATGTTTTCGAAATTTTATGAAAAACACACAATTATTTTAAACAAACTAAGAAGGTTCTAATTTATTACAATTTTCGAAGATTTTTTAAGTCTTTTGAGGTCTTAAAATAGTTCAAATATTACTTGATTTACATGATTTTTCTGATATTAAAATTTGATTAAAATTGATAGCCCAAAAAAGGAACAGAAGATGCACCTGGTTCTTTCGGGTTTTTAATTTTTTTGGGGGTCTTAAATTCTTATGATTCTTTAAGTACAAAATTTGTCAAGCTAATTCTATTGTAGCTCAAAATTTGATACAACTTATTCTAAATGAACATGAACAAGAGCAAACCGTCAAGAAATAAAGAATTTTAACTGGGTACATCCTTTTTATAATTGCTGTTGAGGTCTTAAAAATGTTATAACCATTTACTAAAAGCTTCTCAATTCAAGGTTTGTTTAAATCAGGTTCTAGATAAATTAGATTAGAAAAAAAATAGGTTAAAAAAAAAAATTGTTGATCTAAAGCTTACTTATCTTTTGGGGTCCTAAATCCTTTTTTAAGTTTCAGGTTTTTGTTTTTTATTGTTCAAAAGTCAAAGTAAAACTTATAAAAATAAGCAAAAATCCATCCTTTTAATTCAAGTTTTTGCACATGTTAGGGTCTTATATTTTTTCTTGATAGAAATCATGGTTGTTGCCTAAAATTAAGGTCTTAAAACTTTCAAACGATTTCAATAAAAAGTAGATTTAAAATGAAAAAAAAAAAACAATTGGAAAATAAATCAACTTTTCAAAGGTATTAAAATGTTATTTTTTACATTTTCAAACTCCTAAAGGTTTTCAAGTTTATTTTTAATAATTCTGTTCATCTTTAGGTTCTTAAGCTTAATCGCATGTTGCTTGGGCTAATGAAAGTTTCTGGAATAAAAAAAATAAATAAATACCTAATAAAAAGTATTGCTAGATGATTCTTTGTTCTTTATCTTATTTTCGTCACCATTTGAGGTCTTAAAAGTTTTTTGAGTTAAAAACTAGATCAAAATCACTTTAAAGGAGGACGATGAAATCGAAAATAAAAAATCGGTCACTATTTCAAAATTTTCATAGAGGTCCTAAATTGATTGACATAATACTTCTTGGTTTGGAACCTTATGTTTTTACATTTTCTACAAGAAAAATAATGAATAATACAGAAAAATAAAGTTGTACAGACAGCAGCTATAACTTTCAGGCCTCAAATCTACATAAAAAAAAACTTAAGACCTCTAGAACGACTATTTTCATCAAGACCTTCAATATTAATTTAAAAAAACACAACTTATGTGATTTTTTATAAAAAAAAAAAAGAAACAAACTAAATTTAGGACCCTGCCAACCCTACTGTATTGATCATAGATCTTCTGGTAGTTCTACCTCACTGTGGGTTCTTAGTCATCATCTCGTTATGATATTTTTCTTACCATGAGAGTTATGCCAAAGAGAAATCTTCACCTCACGACGACCATCACCGCCATCATCATCATCATCATCGTGATCCGCTCTGGTCTTCTTGTTGATTGCAACAAGTCATTATCTTATACCGACGACGACGAAGACGACCAAACCGTAGCCAAAGGTTCTTCGTAACCTCCTCCCCAGAGCAATAGCATAGCAATTTGCCAAGAGTTTGGCTCTTTTCAACTTTTTTTTTTTTTTTATTCTTTTCTTTTTTTTATCAAAGTACACGGACCCCGTTTTGTTGCAGAGTAAACAATGATTTGCTTGAGATGTGTAATTTTCTTGTGTTATTATTCCCATTTTTTTCCGGCCGGTTGGTTGGTTGGTCGGCTCTGTCCTGTGCACGGGAAACAGGAAAAACCTTTCCAAGCATTTCAAAAAAGAGTCTCTCAGAGTCAGTCCTTCAAATAAAAAAAAAAAAGTGTATGCATCACAATCGTGCAACAAATTCAGTTGTCAGCAACTATGCAGACTTTTGAGACCTCTTCTCTCTCAGAGCCAACCAAGCAGAAGCCAAATTTACAAAATATACAACCATTTTTTTTTTTTTGTTCTTTCCTCTGTTTAGTTGTTAAATATTAATTTTTCGGTCTGTAAACCTGCTGATATTGAATTTTTTTTTTCAAATTTGTATGTTAACTTTGCCGGCACACGCCCACTTTTGTTCTCTTTTTTGAAGCACAGCCTTTCATTTCGGGGGGCTTGATGCCTGTAATTAAAAATCAACTCAACAAGGTTATCAATGACTTTTGAGTTGCTTCAAAGTTTCGAATTAACCCAAAGAAAGTATGTAATTTGGAAGAATTGCCAAGTTCTTTTTTTTGAGTGATGGATGACATTTATGAAATAAAATGGGCGGCCAACCGTGTGGTTCATTAAATTTGCGAATGTTAGTCTCTTTCTTTCTGTGCTGTGAGGTCGTTGTTTTCTTGTGAAAAGCAATCAAAATATCAGTTCATGGTATCATCATTTTTATATCTTCTGTCAGAATCTTGCATCTTTTCGCGAGAGCAGGTGATTTTGTTGAGCGATCAGTTTTTTGGATTGCGGACAGCTTTCATTTACAGGGTCCCAAATGAACACCAACAACAAAAAAAAGGATAAGATCAGTTGGGGTCTGATTATATAGTTTTTTTTTTTAAGGAATTTCATCAAGAAGATTGAAAACAGTCATAACTCAAAAATGGTTATTTTTTTACCTTTTTTTCCCCAAAAGTATCCTTTTTTTTAATTTTTTTTGGAAAGGAAAACAATAAAGACAAAAAACTGAAAGATACGATCATCGATCACAAATTGATCATCTATCAAAACAATATTTCGGGAATTACATCATTTTACATGAGGACGGCAATCCATCATTCGGAAGGTCTTTTGTCCAATTTTTTTTTTTTTTTTGAGATTTTTCCATCATTGATCATGAAAAAAAAGGTGTGATTATATTTATTCAGCAGCAGCAGCAGTTTTTAAGGGATACTTGAGGGATATGAATCTTAATGGTGTCAGGATTTATTTTGTTAGACAAATAGCTGAAGAAGACCATATACGGGTCCTAAGGGATTTTTTTTATTGGAAGATGAATGATCAGAGTTTTTGTAATTTGTATAGGGCTTATCCTTCAAAAATGTCTACGGTTGCTCCATTGATCAAAACAGAGTTTAAAAAAAATTAAAGTCATTAAAATTTTAAAATATGTACACTGTACATTGCACATAAAGAATATACAACGCGATATAACAACAGGGGCGACATAGTGACCCATGAAAATAAATTAATAAGCTAACAATATCTGTACCTTAGTAGTATAATTGCAAGCATCGCATCAGTATTACTATAGGTACATTGACAATCTCTAAGTTTAAACTAATTTTGACTTTCAAAATTTTTAAGACCTTAAGAAAAGACAGCAAAAACTAATACTAAACTAATAAAACTATTAGGTGCTATGTTTAACAAGATTTATGTCGACTCTCAAATAAAATTCAATATAAGGATTAAAATTTTTTAAGGCATTTAAGGTACGAAAATGTTAGAAACTTTGTAACATTCGGGACCTCAGAAAATTTAATTTATTTAAAAGTTTTTTTTTTATTTATTTGTTATATTTCAAATCTACCCTTCTACTATTTACTGATAATACAGAACAATCACTTAAACTTAAAAAAAAAAGAAGAAACATTTAGGACCATAAGATTTTTAGACACTTTCTAAAAATCAAAAAAAAAAAAAACCCGTTAGTAGTGGAGTAACTAAACCAATTATTAGGGAACCTGGCCGAACAGCTCTGATTTTGACGATTTTTTTCTTTCAAACGTAGGTAATTAAAAATACTTTAAAGCCTATAGATTAAAAATTGCCGATGTTGCCGTATTGTTTTTTTAAAATTAAAATTAAATTTTTTTTTTAACAAAACAATTTTTTTTTTTGCTTAAATTTCATAAAACAAATTATAGCAAAAGATTCTCTAGGTAATTAAAGGAAAAAAATATAAGGGAGTAAGGGACAATCTTACATCTTGTAAGCGATAAATGCAATTTTCTCACAAACTGACTTAAACACAAAATAAAAATTTTGAACACAACGGCAACACCTAAAATATTTACAGACACGTTTTAAAAAAGCCAGAATCTCATTTCTTTCTGTAAAATTTAAATCCACTAAATTTAATCATTAATTTTTGAAAGAATAGTCTTCAACTCAAAATTTTGGGAAAAAAAAAACGTTATTAAAAAATTTTAAATGGCTTTTTTTCAAACTTTTTCGTAGAAAAATATGAATTAATTTAAAAAAAAAAATTTTTGGCCATAAATATTATTTGAATAAAAATAAGTTAAATTTTTTTCAAAACTTCTATTACAAAAAGTTCTTCGAAAATGAAATACTTTTTAATTTTTTTCATTAAACCGTAATACATATTGACATTTCCTTTTATAATTTCAAATCATAATAAATGTGGCCAGAAAAAATTTGAAAATAAATGCATTTTATATTACGAAAAAGTTTTAAAAACGACATGTTAAAATTTTTCCAATAATTTTTTTTTTCAAAAATCTGAGTTCAATTAACATTCTTTCAAAAGCCCTTCATTCAATTCAATTTAATTTTACAAATATGACTTCTAGCTTTTTAAAAATGTATATTTAAATATTGTAGGCATTACCGTTGTGTTCAAATATTTATTTTTTGTGTTTGAAGTCAATTAATAAGAAAATTGCATCTATCGTTTGACGATTGTCCCTCACTCCCATATATTTTTTTTTTTCCTTGAATTTCCTAGACAATCTTTTTGCATCAATTAATTTATGAAATTTAAGCAAAATTTTTGAAAAAAAAAAAAAAATTTCACAAAAATCTTCCATTAAATTTAAAAAAATCAAAACGGCAACACAAGCAATTATTAATTTAAAGACTTTTAAGTATTTTTAATTCACGACGTTCGAAAAAAAAGATCACCAAAATCTAAGCTGTTCGGCCGGGTTCCCTAATATTGTCAATTTTTGAGCTTTAGTTACTCCACTATTTTAGTTAATGCAGGAAAAATATTTATTCTGAATTTCATAATTTTTACACAAATTTGCTTTTTTTTTCAAAAAAGCAGTTTATACAGCTTTTGTGGCATTTTTGTTGATTAGAAATATAGTTAAGTTTTAAAAGAACATTTTAACTAATTTTTAACCCAGAACGATACAAAATTTTGAAGGTGCTTAAAAATGTAAATAGTATTCGAGTAAAAACTGTTTAAATCAAAAAACTACTTAGCTCGCATCCATCTCCCCAAAAATCCTATCTATTTAATTTCTTAATAAAAACAACAATACAGTTCAAATTAATGACATCGAAGAAGACCCAATTAAACCCCTAAATTAAAATATCCTTTGAAACAAGGATAATAATTAAAATAGTCCGGATGCTCTTCGTGACATTAAACCTTTCATTCCTAAACTTATAATATTTGCTTTCTTTCTACTAAATGATTCGCACGTGTTGTTTTGAAAACTATGACCTATGGTCCGTTCATTGGACTATGACAAAATTAACTGATATCCTTTTTAGAAACTATTATATAAATAGTTCACATGAAGGTTTATCCTTTGTCATCAAACATACTACGCATGATGATGACCAAAAACATTTCACGGTCCTATTATAAAAATCCGGAGCCAGCTTCCACTTCATTAAGCCATCAAGTTGAGCACGTGTCTCTTTTTAGTTTATGTCAGTTGGAAAAGTACGTTCGTCGTCATACATATAAATAAACACATCCTCCCTCACTCAAAGTCAATTTTCCGTTAAAATGCATATCATGAGACATGAAATCTTCCATGTCATCACTCAATTTCAAAACAGACATCATATACAGAATCAGAGGGAAAAAAAAAGAAAGAAAAGATTTTTTAAATGCAAAATAAAGCCTGAAAGACTTAAATATTAGGGTTTTCCCTTAAGGATTCCTTTTTTTTTTCTTTTATTTGAAATATTTCTTTCTGTTTCCTGTTTGCAATTATTTCGCGTGTCCCACAGGAGGAGACCATATCTTCGTCAAAAATTCATCAAAAGAAGATTTATTTGCTTGTGTTTTGGTACATTCTACCTTCACAACAGGTACACGACTTATTTTAGCTTCTCCTCTTTTATTCAGATAAGGTTCTCTTCTGACAAAAAGAAAGGACTAAAGAATTCGTTGTAAAGACCACCAAAAGTGGTTTTTCATTAGCAACTTTCTTTTCTTTATTTTCTTTTTCTTCAAAATGTTGTTGTTGGATTGTAAGAAGAGTGTCCTTTTGTGTCCTGTGTGTGTTTAGGTAAATTTTAAGGATTATAATGCTCGTGTCAATAAACATATCTTTTCTCTGTTTTTTTTTGCACAAAAAAAAAAAAGGTTTTTGGAACACCCACAGAATAAGTTTTGGTTTATTAAAAGAGCATCGTGCTGTGTTATGAATTTCTTGGATTTTTTTCTTTATTATTTTGTTTGTTATTTTCAAAACAATTGATATCCTGTTGAATGGGGAAAAAATGTCCTTTTTAGTGTTTTCTCAATTTGCACAATATAATATCTTACTGTGCGAGTTGACATCTGTATATGAATGTTGTGAAGTCATAAACCACCCGTTGACAAACTCTCAGTACCCGGAAAATATTTTTAATAATATTTCTTCTTCTGTCAAAAAGTATTGTAGTCTCAATTAGGTGGAAAAGTTGTAAAAACAAGGACCACACGAAATACTTACCTGTATTTAAATTTATTTGATATTTTTGGTGGATATTTGTTTGTTTGTGGTTATAAAATAACCAATTTTGAACCTTTTCATTGACACCATTTTGACAAACAATCATCAAAATCCGCTAAATAATCTCATTTCGCGGAATTTTCAGCCTTAATTTCTTTGTCTCATTTGTCATTCTTTTTCAACCCAAAAAGTGGCTTAAGTCGTGGTGGACAAAATAATATGACATTGTGAACATTTCGCGGTAACATTATTACTGTCAGGTTAATTACTTCGTCGAACCTTAGTCGCGAATGAGATAATAGACTTTACAAACCCTTAGCAGCTTTAGCTTATGTGGGGGATTTAGAACAATAAAAAGGTATAACGTTTTCTCTTGATGAGAGTATTAGCATTCATCATTTTTAGTGAGTGATAGTAAACACATAAGGGGAATATAAAATGTGGTCATCCTTTTTGGAATAATCCTTTTTGTTTATAGAAAAGTTGTTTTCATTGAAATGAAAATGATGGAATTTTTGTTTGTTGTTTTTTTAAGGAAAATATAGATGTTTTAGTCCAGATTAAGTGGGATTTTGGTCAGTTTTGTGAGAAAGTAGTTTTGTTATTCTAAAGGATTTATTATTTTTAGGATATTTAGAAGGTGAAGTGTGTGTGAGTGTGTTGTTTTAAGAGAACGAAATTAACAAGAATTTAAAATTTTGAACAGCAGTTTTTACAAATTGAAAGAATTCTTTGGGAATACAACAACATCGGAGGAGAGTTTAGTTTTCAAGTGAATTATGTATTTGATCTCTTTTTATTTCTACACATGAGACTCTTCAAATTTTATAGGGATAAGTTCTTGTAAATATCCTTAGGTAAATGAAGAATGGGATACCTACCTACCTTTAAAATGTGTTTTGATAAATATTGGAAAGTATACTTAATTTTTTTTTATATTAGTCCAGCGCATTTATGATGTTCATATAAGAGCGACCCAGCAGTTTGTGTAAAGATACAAAACACAGACAAAAAAGGGTATTTTTTAACAAAAAAAGTATTAATAATTTTTGTATTTCAAGGATACAAAAAAAGTTGTAAGGCAAAGTTGTAGAGAATTTCATGGTGAACAATCTTTTCTCAGAAGGTTTTTTATAATTTTGATAAAAAGTGGTCCAAACTTAAGAAATTTCTCTTTGTTTTTTTTTTTTTATTCTTTTGGCTTGTAACTTTTTTAATATTCAGAATATCAAAAAAATGTTTTTAACATAACAGACGCGGAATTTAATTGTCAGCGGTTTTTTATAACCAACTTTTACCTAAGATGAACAGAAGTCGAGATATTTAATAAGAACTAAAATCCAAGATGGCGGCCAAAAGGTGAATTTCACCAAAAATCAGGGTTATGATATTCACCTAACTCTCTATTGAATGAGCAAAACAAAATTTGGGGGTGGTACAAACTGCTGGGCCAAATTATAAATGCACTGGAATAAAAGGGAACAGTCTCAGAGAATAGAAGAATTATTTATAAGAAGCCTATTATTATGCTTATGAAAGTTTCGAACATTGCAGAATTAATGAATTCCCTCGTCGCGGGTGGGACACTTTTGCAGGTATAGTAAATTGATTGTTTTCCCTACTCAAAATAGTATTAAATCTACATTGATATTGAAAAAGCTATCAATAGTTTTTATGTGTCACGGGTGGGATATAGGAATAGAAGACACAATTTCTAAGCAGAATGTTTACAAGGTACAAAACTTCTGTGAATAAATTTCAAATTTGTAATTAAATCTTCTTATTTCATATCTATAAAAAAAACTAAGTAATTAAAGTTGTAATAACTCCAAATTTTAAGTGTCACGGGTGGGACACATGAGAATTTGTATGTACAAGAAGATTTGTTATTATAAGTTATTCAATTTAAATTTTTTCAAGGGCGTTCAAAGCTATCAAAAAATTGCTAACATATTTGCATAAAGAATAAATTTCTGCTTCAAAAAATTTTTCGAAGAAATTTTTTAGGAAAATCAGATAATGAAGATTCTATTCTAGGTAAATTTTTATTTTAATAGTTAAGTATGAAAAATCGTTAATTAATAAACTTGATAAATCAATCGCAAAGAAAAACATTTATTTAAATTCGAAAAAAAAAATATTTAAATTTTAATCCAGCATCAACTCCCATTTTAATCTTTTCCATTCTCTTTCTTAAATCTCCAAACAAAACCACAATTCATTTATTAATCAATTAGTAAAATTTAACTTCAAGCCGCCTCAAAAGTTTTCAAACTTAATTATATTCAAGAAAAAAAAAAAATAATAAACAACAAAAACAAAAAAAAAGCACACAAATTGTCTTTTTTGATATAACAATTAATTTTCTAACTAAGCGAAGCCATAAAAATTCACAACTTATCACCGCCGCCGCGCCGCCGGATGTTAAAGTAAAAGACATCCGGAATTTTGTTATTTTGCTAATTTTTTCTTTCCATTAGAATAAACAACAAGAATGTGAAATAAAAATGTTACAAAAAGTAAAAGAAAATAATAAAATAAAATAAAAAAAAAAATATGTAAAAACATTAAATAATTAAAATCTTAATCAAAAAATAAGAAAACAAACAAAATATAATTTCATTCAAGAGATTTGATTAATTTGCTTGTTTTTTTTTTTTTTTTGAAGTTTGCTTAAAGAAGATATCTTTTTCTATTTGTACTCTTTGAAGGTATCGCTCGACGATGACGACAACAAAGACTCCCTCTTGTTTTGTTTTATTTTTTCAAAAGAAGAGATAGCTTCTCAAGTGAATCCTAAAGTCAAAAGCGATGAATTATTACCTTTTCGTTACTCAAACATGTAATTATGATAAAAATCTAAAAACAATTTGCCATAAAAAAAGAGGAAATAAATACATACACTCCGAGTCATCCAATAGAACATATTTTGAGTGATTATGGGATAGCATCTAAAACTCAAATTTAGTGAAATATTTTGAAAAACAGTCCAAACATAGAGTTTTTGATATCATACAAAAATATTTAAAACGATCAATATTTTCCTTTACTTTCACTCAAAATGTAACTCAACAAAAAAATTGTCTATGAAACTGAGTAGAAACATTTTCACAGTCCAATCAATGAAATCCACGCAAAAAATTGTACATATACAAAAAATAGGTTGAGTCAAATTTTTTGAGTGATTGAGTAAATGTGTATGAACAATTTTTGAAACCTCTCTTGAGTGATTATTTCAGGACATATAAAACCGAAATTGACTGAAGTTTTTTGAAGAACAGTCCAAAAATGTAGTTTTTTGTAGGTATCATAAAAAAAATTATTCAACACGAACAATATTTTCAATGACTTTCACTCAAAATGTAACTCAACTCAAAATGCTCGATTTCGAAAACTTTTATTGTCTATGAAACTGAAACAGAGACATTTTCTCAGTTCAATGAAATCCACTCAAAAAATTTTACTCAAAATAAATAAGTTGAGTAGAATTTTTCGAGTGATTCAGCAAATGTGTATGTAAAATTTTTTCAGAATCTTTAATTCTATACGAAATACGCTAATGACAATTTGAGTGAAAATCATTGAGAAAATTGAGTTCATTAAATTTACTGTTTTGAATTCAAAAACACTCTAGTTGAATGAAATATTGAGTGAATTCAATTCAGTAGATGAGTAAAATTGACAAGGCTTGGAAGTCTTTATCATGGGTTTAATAGTTTTGAGATAAAAACTTCTTGCACTGAGTGAAACTTTGAGTAAAAGCTTCTAAATATAATGTGAAATTATAAAAACTGAGAACCAACCAGCATTTTTGATCACATTAAGTTCCATGAGTGGAAATAACCTCAATTAAATAAACAAAAACAAAAAAAATACTGACTTATATCAAGTGACTCCGAGTGTAAAAGAAAAATTCAGCAGAAGTAACCACCCTACAACGTTGGTTTTGTTCTTTCAATATTACCATCATATTTATACTCGTACGCCAAACAAGCAAGCTCTTATTCTGCAGATGCACAACACTTCTTAATACAAAAAAAAAAAAAAAAAAAAAATGAAGGTTATAATAAAAACAACAAAACTTCAGCCCATAAATCAAAATTAGTACGTTTGCCTCGCTCATCTGTTGGTATAACGATGATAATTAGCAACGTAATTAATGATTTCTGTGTATTTCCCCCAAAAAAAAATACAAATTCAAAGCAAATATATAAACGGCACTGGGACTACATATATGAACCTGGACCGGGACCCGTTGGAGTTTTTGGTGTTTCCGGTTAACCGTGTCTTGACGTTCAAATTGTTAGATGTGTAAGAGCAAATACGATCCAAAGCCGCCGTTTGCAGCATCTTCCTTCATCATATTGCGGAAATTATTCGCTCTTTTATGTTTTTTTTTTTTGCAAAATTCACCCCATAAATGGTGTATTTTTGTTAAATTTTTGAAAATGAAAGTGCCGCAAGCATCTCCTCAGGGGTCAGTTTTGTTTTGCGCAGTCTACTTTTTATTTGTATTTCTTTTTCCCGGTTTTTTTGAATAATAAATATTTTTGGGTAATTTTTTGATGATATGAGAAAGTATTTTATTCTTTATTTGTGGGAAAATAATATATTTCATATTTTTTTTTTTTTTTTTTTTTTTTGAAAAGGGAGCATGTATGGTCTTATGGTTGGATAATTACAGGAGTACAAGAGCATATTTTTGTGGATTAATGGATGAGGAAGTTCTCGGTTAAATAACCTTAGGCTATTGAAATATTCAATTTTTATATTTAATGGGTAGCATATTTTTTTATAAATTACCACGAGACTCAGGAATCAGAACGTGAGTGAACAGAGTTCAAATGGATTCTGGAATAAATGATCCAAAGAAACTGAGAATATGTCAAAAAAAAACAATTAGTCTTAAAGTACCAAAACTATCATTATATTTTGAACAGGATTTAAAATTTATTTCAATTTGGGATTTTGTCGCAAATTACCTACCTATAATTTTTTAAAAAAGGAGAACGTGAGACATCCAACCAGAAGCAACTAAGACCTCCTGTTCTTTTTCGTTCGGTGCGAATTTTTGTCAACAGAATCAAGTTATCATTTCCGACAGATAACAAATTTTCATTTAAATTGCACAGTTACAATTCGTCCTATCTTTTAGAAAGTTCAATAGCCATTCAGTAGCTTCATTTCTATAAGAAAATACTTTGAATTGAAAAAGGGGTCTCAGCCATTTGCTATTTTTAATAAGTTTTGTCTGTCCAAAGAAACACTACTCAAACGACATACACTGCGCGTCACTTGAATAGAAACAACATTTTTACTTGCGATATAGGTACTATAGGGCAAGTTTAGGATTCGTAAAAAAAATCGAACTCGAGATAACAATTTTACATGACATTACGATGATGGAGAATGCCAAAAAAGTGGGTCCGGCAATTCTGTCTGTCTGTCTGTCTGTCTGTCTGTCTGTCTGTCTGTCCGTCTGTCTCTATCTGGAGCTGCAGCCTAAACGAGTGAAGTGATTTTCTTCAAACTTGGTAGTTAGCAGTTTTTGGTGATTCCCTAGAGGGGAAATTGAAATTTTTTTTTTATGACCAAAACTAACGGTACCTGCCATATAACGGAAATAGAAAAGTTAATTTTTTTCAAAAACGGCTCTAACGATTTTGATTAAAATTTTTGTGTGTAATACTACACATAAGGGCCAACTTTTTAAATAAAAAAAATATTTTTTGTACCGTTATTAACGGTACCTGTCATAGAACGGTTTTTTTCGTTTCTGAATATCTCGTACAAAATTAACCCGATTTAAATGAAAATTTTTATACAAAAGTGTGTTAGTTAAGATAATATTAAAATTTTAGAAAATTTTCAAAAAACGCATTTTTGGTTTTTTAAAAAATATTTCAAAATTTTTTTTTGAAAAATCAATTTTTTGAAAACGGATCAATGAAAAATTTTGAAATTTAGTTTTTATGTGTAAATTAATTATTTCTTCAAAATGGCATACCAACTTTTTTTTTGAAAAATGTTAAAAAAATTTTATATATAAAAAATTATTTTTTTAAAAAACGGCTCCTACAATTTTCAAAATTTTTTTTCTAAAAATACCTTTTTATACGAGAAATAAAATGGCATATTTGTTTTTTTTTTTAAGATATTTTAAAACGGAGTTTTATTAATTATAAAAACAGATTTAATTTTTTTATACTACTTATGAAATTTCTTCAAAATATCGAATTTTAAATTTCTTGAATAAAAAGCTTTAACATTATAGTTACTTTAAGCATAAGAGCAAGTACGTGCGACCCCAGTCGTGCAATTTATTTCTTTAGAAAATAGCGATTGGCGCTTTGGTGAGGTAACTTAGTAGATTTTTGGTTTTGCATTTTCAAAGAGCAACTTTTAACAAACAATGTTGTACAAACAAAAAACCCAAAACAGAAACCGTATGGCTACTAGTTGCGTTTTTTCGCATAACTTCACAAAAAACAATGTTTTTTTTTGCGTCACTTGAATAGAAACAAGCTCTTAAATTAGATAAAAATGATGAAAAATCATGGACAACACTAATTTTAGTAAAGCAGTATTAAACTTTGACATTATTTGCACATTATAACCAATTATGGGCTACGAGCTACCAATAGGCACCACAGAAAATGCATAAATAGCAGCTAACATTGAAAATGCACTTGCACTATGCAAAATCGCGAAAGATATTGAAAAATTTGCCAAATTTGTATGAGAATATTTTTATCATATCGTAAACTAGTGATTGAATAAAAAAAATAAGACAGGCGAGACCCAAATCAAGAGCAGAGAAAAAATAATTTAAAAACTAGCTGCAATTTCCTTCACTTTGCCGCTAAAATCGGTCAAAAACGTGGTGTTAGTGCGATGATAATGTGTTGGTTTGTTCCATCATGGAAGTTATAAAAGATGCACAGCATTAAAAAAGCCTCAAAATGCAAAATAACAACATTTTAAGGGGATCAGGTCAAAATTCTGGCTTCAAAATTCTGCTTTTCAAAATTCTGCTTTTTCAGCGAAAATTCTGTTTTTCAAAATTCTGCTTTTTTTCTATTCTGTTTTTCAAAATTCTGCTTTTTAAATTTCTGCTTTTCAAAATTCTGCCAGCATTATATTTGAACAAAAAAAATTCTGCTAATTCTGTTTTTTTTTTTTATAGCATATGCGCTGGCTAAAGAAAAATACACCTCATTAATGTAATTCAACATTGGTACTTTCCTAAATTTTTTTATTTAAGTGTCGCAAATATTTTTTGAAATGAATATACTGACTTTCTTTCAAATAAAATATGTATACTAATTGGAACCGATGTTGTATATTCCTTTTCTTATTCAAATTTTTGAATATTCATCTTTATTTGATAAATTAATAAATTTTTAGTTATTTTCGGAAATGTTTAATATTAAAAACTTTTTCTTAATATTTTCAAATTTATTCATTTATAAAACAAAAATTAATTCGCATTTAAAAAATGACAAATTATGTAGGTAAGTAATCAAATAAGCAGATAATTTTTCAAAAACATGATTTTACACAATTCTGCAAAAAATTAAAAAAGGGTTTGGAAAATGTTAAAAAGCGCGCGCTTTTCAAACCCTTTTTTAATTTTTTGCAGAATTTTGAAAAGCAGAATTATGAAAAGCAGAATTTTGAAAAACAGAATTTTGAAAAACAGAATTTTGAAAAGCAGAATTTTGAAAGCAGAATTTTGTAAAGCAGAATTTTGAAAGCAGAATTTTGACAAAAGAATTTTGACCCCGGCAGAATTTTGACCCCAACCCCATTTTAAGTTCTCCTAAGATTACAAAAAAGTTAACTATTTTATAGTTGCATTCGAACTGAAAAGAAGTGAGGTAAAGAGTGGTTTTTCAAAGGAAAACATACCAACTCAGATGGACCACTTTAATATTAGTCCTATTTTATTGGTTTATGAAAGAATAACTTTTATTGCATCGACACCAAAGGGCACTAAAATGTGTTATAGTAATACGCTTTGTTTTTATGATGTGCTTGTGCAATAGCAAAATTGAAGCTTCACGCTTCGAAAAAAGATGCAAACTTTTACAAAGAAATAATGGTAGAAGCTCTTGGGAAGTTTAGGAACGTGGAAAAAACAACCGCCTTAGAGATTGCGCAAGGATAGTTCCAGAAAAAACCACGCAAATGAAACAAAACAGATGCATTCCGGACGAAAACGAAATTTTATTTCACTTATTAAATCCTTAAATTGTAGAAAATGTCATTTTCTTAATTTGTAAGAAGTTACCAAACACTTTTATCACTTTCTCCAATTAGGTCCGCGATTGTGTACAAAAAAAGTTACATTTTAGATTTCATGTAACACTGATAAATCTTACGTTTTTTGAGTATTAAAGTGTAAATTTAAATAAATAGGCCAAAATTGTAAACAATGATACAAATTTTTTTCGAATTCAAGCTTTTTTCATTTTTTGAATTTTACTAGAACATGTTCTATAGTATACTAATGTAAATTTTTTTGTACACTATCAGAAAATAGACATTTTAACGAACGAAATGCCCACCGACTTTTTGAAAAAAGCTGATATTTTGACACGTGAATTTTCGATTGAAAATTAGGGTGTTTTTTTGGTATTAAGTCAAAATAAGGTGAACAAATAAATATTTTAAATCAAATAAATTACAGTGTATTTGAGACATAATAAGGTAAGTTTTCACCAAATTTCGTAGAAAAATTTTTGTTTTTGAAAAAGATAAAAATAAAAAACCAAAAACTCGGTTTTTTTAATTTTTCACATAAATTTTGAGGTTATGTGAAAAAATTGTTGATACAAAAGTTGTAGATCTTTTTATTACCTACAACTTTGCCATACAACTTTTTTCTATAGGATTTGTAGTTTTGCCGGAAATCGAGATATACCATTTTTTACCATTAAAAACTCAACCCACCCCACCCCACCCACTTCCCGAACTCGGCTCGCCCGTAATTTATTTTTCCTTTAATTTTCATCATATTCACCTCCTTTTCCAATGGGTTTCATTCTACTATGATTTTTTTTTTTTTTGTTTCAAAAATTATTGACCCTGGTCTATTAGGAGAATTAAAGATATTATTTTGTATAATATAATAAATTTGAGAAAGGTCTCATGACAGCTGACATAAATTTTGTTTATTTTTAAAACTTGGTGAATAATTTTCAATTTTTATGATATAAGAACTTAAAATTTAAAGAAATTATCGTGAGTGAAAAGGTTTTACAGAAAAGATGACATTCAAAGTTAGTACCAAAAGAATTGTGACAAAAATGATTGATAGTAATGGGTCATTTACCTATGACAGAAACTAAGAATCTACCTAGGCAGTCTATAAAAATATTTTTGATTAAAGGGTGTTTTTTTTTTTTTCTGGGAAATAAGGAAAATCAACGATAAGAAATGGAACTCTTACGAACTTTATTAAAAACTGAAATTACATTTGAGATTGGAACCAAAAATTAAAAGTGTCTATTAGAGTATCATCGTTAAAATGGTGTGTTTTTGATTGAAAACAAAAAAAATTTATTGAAAAGCAATTTGGTAATACAAAGCAAGAATAATGAGACTTAACTTCATAATTTTGACTGAAATCATGTTTTCTGGAGGAGGGAGTAAATTCTGTAATAGGTTCCAATTAGGGATGTTGCGGATGTGGATTTTTGCACATCCGCGGATGCAGATGCGGATGCCGGTTTTTAAAGTTCACATCTGCAGATGCGGATGCGGATGTTTAAGATCTTATAAAAAAAATTAATATAAATTAATTAAAATAATGATACAGTTATAAATAACATTTTTATTATTTGTGTTTAGTGAGAGAAAGTAAAAAGAGGCGCATTAGACTTAATAAAAAGTAATACCGCCACCTTCTCTACATCAAGTCGGTTACGCAGAGGTTGGTCGCAAATTAGGTCAGTTCGAAATCCGAATTCTAAAAATTTCCTATACAATTTGAAATTCGAAATGAGAAAATTTTCGAAGTTATCTAATTTGGGCTCTAGTGTAAACAACGGGCTATTAAAATAAGACTTTTGCATTTTTTCTGTGTTTTGCCTAAAAAAATCAGTCACAGACCATTACTCGGTGTGGCTCTCATTGATACGCGCCATATGTTGGCTCCACCCAACTTCTTTCTTGTCGCAACTTCTTTGCATCCGCATCCCCATGAAAATCCGCATTGATTATTGCGGATGCGGATGTCTTAATTCATGCGGGTGTTCCGCATTTGCGGGTGCGGATGCAAATATTCGCAACATCCCTAGTTCCAATAAGCAAACGATACGTTAAGAACTTTAGTGTATAGAGGTTCTTTAATAAAATGAAAATTTCGGTGAAAGAAATTTTGAAACCGGTCGAAAGATTTGGTTGATAAAAGCAATTGATATTTGAATGCTTAAAAACAAATTTTTGTTTTCATGGAAAAAACATATATATAAATATTCAAAAGCTTGTCTATGGTCTTAAATCAAATGATTTTAATTTCTGTAATCCTTTCTACAAAATCAAGCTGCCTTTTTCCTGCTTTGCATTGTAAAAAATTTGAGCGGTTTAACGAAAATGTTCTAAGAAGTGCATACCAAATTTTTGTTATCTAACGAATATTGACCTTAATCTTGCTAAATTAAATAGATTTAAGAGATGGAATTCAGTTTTGCAATTTTTGAAAAAAAAAAAAAAAAAAAATTGAAATAGAAATAGAAACTATACATTCTAGGAGTTTATTGTGGTTCTGTGAATAAGTGAATCGAAAAGATTTTCACTCTTTAAAGCGATTCCCGTTTTCTAAAAAATAAACCAAATTAAACTGACATTCATTGGCGGTTCTTATTCACAAAGCGAGATTCGCTTTTTTAGACCAATTGAATCCTAAAAGTCAAAACAAAGTGAAAACTACATTTTTGTTCGTTTCACTTATTCACAGAACGAAAATAGCACCCCTGTACTTTCAAAATAAAAATAAAAAAAGGGGACCTTAATATTTTTTTTAGGACCGCAGTAAATAGTACTCATATGACCAAAAATGAGGAACTTATTTATTCTCAAAAACAATGAAAACTCCCTAAGTACTTTTTTTTCACTTTTTGAGAAATCGCGTTAGAAATTGGCTATCCAATATTAAAAATCCAAAAATGGTTTAATCTACGTGTTCGTTAACATTTCGGTAAAATATTTGTTTTGTTACAATTGAAAAATAAAGCTTCCATTTATTGGTTAACTTGGAAAATGTAATTGAAGTCGAAATGGACTTAGGGAGTTTTCATTGAACGGCGGCGAAATAGATATACATATAAATAAAAATAAATGTTTACTAACAACGTGAAATGTAAATTTCATTCAAACTTTATTTAATTTCTTCTTGAAAATAAATTCGAAGTCGAAAATCCTCTTCAAAAGTTTTCGAAAAAGTAAAAACTTGGCATTTATTCAAAGGCAGTTATTCAATGGAGCACATAATTTGGTCAGAAATTGTTTAGTTTGCTTCTTAACAAAAAGAGCTATTTTTTCGCATTTCCTTTTTCGCAAATATTAATTTGGTCATTGATTTAAATTACCACTTTATTATTTTGTGACTTCTCCATCTCTATTGTTTTTCAATAGCAATTTGTTGCTTTCTAAAAATTATAACAATTTTTTAATCGACCAAACAAAATTTTGCAAAATGACACTCCGAAATGTAGTATTTTATTTTTAATCTTTCATTTTTTACTCCAGTCAAAGTGTAATTTGACCTTTGCCTCGCAGAGAGACTGTCAATTTTTATTTCATGGATCGAGAGGAGTATATTTGAAAGGCTTAAACCCAATTTCTCACCACCTGATCATTCTTTTTAGCGGAGTTATTCACAAAAATGCATTTTTTGAAATATTTTGCTTTTGAAGCGAATATCTTACCTCCAGTATGTCATAGACCAAAAAATTAACAAAAGATATCTTCCTTATAAGATTGTCTATCATCCTAATGTAATTTCATTGTATTAAATTGAGTAAATACAAAATGGCAGTCTGTTAAAGTCAAATTCTAGTTGTTCAAAAACACATTTTCGTTATTAGTACGAAAAAAGCTTAGGTTAACATCTTTTCAAACCTATTTTGTAGCTCTCTTTATTCCCTGCATTATAAAGAAAAAATCAACTTTTTATCACCAAAGATGCAATTGATAAATTAACACAAAAAAAAAACAGTGCGATGATACCCAAAAAATATGGGTTTTTTTTTTGAAAAAATCTCGGCTTCAGGATGTCCTACGGCAAAAAATAAAGAAATTAATTGTTCGTTACAACATTTTCTATCGATCTGGGACACATTCTTTTTGTTTTAACAAATACAAAATAAGTAATATTAAGTCGAAATTGTTTTTTTTTTAGCCAAACTCTTGCATTATTATTTTGTAAACGTCTACGACCTACCTATAGAATTGCGATAGAAAATGCAAAACAAATCTGAAACAGTTTTGGCATAATAACAAATTTCCAAAAATATTCCAATAAAAGGCTCCTATCCCTTGGCTTCTAATAAATTTTTTTCGAACTATAAATTCGTTCTTCAAAACCAGCTATCTTTTCAATACTAATTAAGGTTCTATAATATGCATTCCACATTACAAATGAAAAATGAAGACACATAATTAAATATTTTTTGTATAAAAGTGCAACTTTGAAACCAAAACCAGACAACAACTGCTATATAATACATTAAAACCGCAAAAATTGTCCCATGAAGATTTATATTAATGACCGTTAACACCCCACCGAATTGAATAAAATTAAAAATAAATCAATCTTGCATCGTTTGTTGTTGTTCCATTGTGTGTGAACTAGCATAGCATTCCAAGTCTTTAAAAAAAACTTGTGCATATTCATGATTCCAATTGCAAAAGTATACCTTTTAACTCAAGGCTTCAGTTATTCAAAGCCGAATGGTCTGATGATGGTGCTATTGCCACAATATGTTTAAGTAATCACGCAAGGGTCTCATTCTCATTCCCATTTCAATGGCATTTTGTACCTTTATATAAAATTTTTGTCGGTTTTGCCATAATTAGCATTCTAGAACTGACAAAACACATTTCCAGCAGTGAATTCTCTTCAACATGCAATGTCTGCTCTGCAATGTCATCCACCAAAACAACACCGAACAGAAAAAAAGATGACCATTAATTTTCGGCCATTTATCGGGTGCCTTGAAATTTTACACGAACCAAAACAATAAATTTATATAAGTCGGCACATGTGCGCAGGACATGCGATGAGGCGCAGTTTTCCAAAAAAAAAATACAGAGAAAAGACGGAAAACCGCAGGGGTGTGGTCTCTGACCAGAGTCGCTGACAACTCATTGACTTATATTAGAAGAAAATTTCGACTCTTTCACAGGACAATGGCTAATAAATTCAATTAAAAGCTAGAAGGACACAACAAAATGTCACCCTAATATCTACGAGTTGGATAAAAGGACTCTCTTTATATTAGATAAATAGTCAATTCAAAAAGGACATTTATATTTTTCTGTTTTCTAAGGAAAATGAAATATGTCGACGAATTAAAATAAACAGCTGCTGGCTGTGCTGCCGTTTTCTGATATCATCAAACAAAACAGAGAAGACATTAATTTCTGTTGTGACAAAGTCACATTGTATCCTTCAAAGTGTCGCCTTATTTGTGTGTAAACAATCCAAAGGACAATATGGGGAATTATTTCCAAAAAGGATCAATATAATTTGCGGTTGTCATTCGTATAAATTTTCCACTGTATCATCATGAGATGGCATCAGTAATAAAAACGAACCTTTTGTTAAAATTGAGAATCCTATTTCAAGGATCTTAACTCGCTTCGGTTGATTTTGTTGTAATAAAATCATAAAATGATTAACTGCATTTGACGGGGGCAGGTAGCAGAAAGAGATCATACGTTTCGTTTTGTAAGAAGTCATGATCATCATGATCGATCTAACAAAGATGCAGTCTATGAGTCTGAAGAGGAGTATCCTTCGAAATGTCCTTTTTCTTTGGAAAAATAAGAAAAAAAAAAAATCTAAAAACACACAAAATTCTTCATGGTTTCGCCCACACTTCGTCTAGCTGTCTTATGTGTCGAGGAATGATTCATAGAAGATGCCTGCTGTTGGTTGTGCCGCGTCGCTTCTTCTTTGGTGTGTCATTTTCTTCCTATAATTCTCTAGAGTCGTTATGCCACATACTTCATTCTTTGGAGTTCCACCTCCTCTAAATAACAACGTTTGTTCAAATAAACATCTCTGATTTACAATAATTTATCGTGTTTCTTTAAATTGTTTTATGGGAATTTTGGTATCTGGGTTTGACTTCTCCCGCGACCGTATGCCGCCAAAGAAAAGAATCATCATCAAGATGAGGGACCATTTCGCATTGGAGTTCGGAGTATGTTTCCATTTGATCATTAGATAGTAAAGTTATCGTATCTCTGCACATGGTTTGTTAAAAGTTTGAGAACTAATTCTTAGAGTATAAGGAATCTCATTAACTCTTTTTTTTTTCTTCTGACGATGATGATGCTCTCATAAAATTCAAAGATTATTTACTACAGTATTGGTCAAAAGTATTGGCCATGAAAAATTTCAATCGACTTAGAATATGAGAGGAAATTAATATGGCGTACTAAATTTAAGCTAGACAAAATTGTATTCAGGAATTTTACGGAAGTTTGAACAAGTAATTAAGTAAAGTACTTTTGGAAAATTTTTACGTAAAACTTAGGTAATTTAGGAAGATTTATACAATTCAGCAGAAAATATAGAAGATCAAAACTACATTTTATTCGAAAATGTAGAAATTTTTATGTCAGAATTTTTGAAAACAAAATTAATTTAAAATAAAATATAGGTAAGCCCTTAATATTTAGCAACAAATTTTGGTTTATCAGAGCTTTTGCTTTGTAAGTTAAAACAGTTTTTATAAACAGATTTTGAATTGAGTCAAATTGAATGAAAATAATATGGTAAATAATTCAACAGAATTATAGACAGAATAAAATTTTAGGCTTTCGGTTAACAAATATTTTATATCTGCAGACAAATTAAAAAAAAAAAAGCCTTGATTTTTCAATCGTCATGACGCGTCAGTCAGAAGAATAAATGTCAATATAAAAAAAAAATTTTATTAATAGGAATAAGCTCTAACTGATGTTTATCTGACTATAGAAAAATTGGCCCTTAGTGTAATAGATGTAAAAAAAAAAAATCATGTCTGCAATTTACACGTGGTTGAAGTGAAACCTTAAAAATCATTTTTAAAAAAATCGAAAAAATATAACTTTTTTTTTATTCCATCACTTTTTTTATATGACAACAAATTTTATACCATCTGAAAGCTTATTGTTTCAGCTCAAAATATTTATATCGACCATATCTATACAACATCTACAAAAAGAGCTAGAATTTTTTTAACCCAATTAGTTTTCATAAAAAAAAGCAAAACAATCAATCTCTTTTCTCTTCTAACGCCATTAAATTCATTTTTTAAAAGACAACCTATAATAAATTTTATATCATTATTATTTCACCTTTTATATGACGCTTCAATCATATTTCTACCATGTCTACAAAAAAAGTAAGAATTTTTTAAAGTTTTTTTCATGTTTTCAATTAAAGATTACACTGGTCAACAAGGTTTTTGCCACAACAACCAAAATATACTTTTCTAGTAGTTTTTGATGTGCTGAACTCTAATCTGAAGTCAGAAAATTGTTATAGGCCTCCGTTTTTTAAATATTACCGTTAGAAAATGTCAAAAAACGTCATTTTGGCTGCTTTCGAGGTTATGTTTTTATGTGGGGTAATACATTATGAATAAATTTGTAACGGTGGCTATAAGAACTGATTTTATTCTTTCAAAAAATGTTTAAATATTTCCGATATCTCTTTTACTGCCCGAGATATTTAAAATTTAAATAGCGGTCTCTGAATCAGAAACAACACTGGCCAACCAAATTAAACTTTTTTTGCCACAAGAACCAAAATATACTTTTCTGAAGGTTTTTGGGTTGCTGAGCTCGAATCCGCAATCAGAAAAATTTTATTAGCCTTAGTTCTTGAAATATTACCGTTATAAAATGCAAAATAAAGGTTTTTTTATAACGGTTATATTTCAAGAACGGAGGCTAATAGAATTTTTCTGATTGCGGATTCGAGCTCAACAACCCAAAAACCTTCAGAAAAGTATATTTTGGTTCTTGTGGCAAAAATTCTGTGACCAGTGACTTAATCTTTAAATTAAGTTTAGTTTGTCTTTGGCTTATTAACTGAAACTTAAGATATCTCGAGCAATAAAAGATATATCGGGAAAATTTAAACAGTTTTTGAAAGTAGAATATCAGTTCTTATAATAACCGTTACAAATTTGTTTATAATGAATTACCCCACATAAAAACAGAACCTCGAAAACAGCCAAAATGACGTTTTTTAGCATTTTATAACGGTAATATTTCAAAAACGGAGGCCAACCAAATTTTTCTGACTTCAGATTCGGATTCAGCACCCCAAAAAATACTAGAAAAGTATATTTTGCTTCTTGTGGCAAAAAAAAAGTCAAATTTTGCTGACCAGTGTTATACAACTTGTAGAGCACGTACTGTTATGTGCTCTAGATCAAAAGATATAACGTGTTTAGAAAAAGAACATCTTTTCACCGTTATCTCAGAATTTTAAATATTAAGTTAATTGAAATTTTGCACAATCATAATTTATTTAATTAACTATCTACTGTATAAATTTCATTCATCTATCTATTAAAACAAAAAAGTTATGATCAATTGATTTTTCGTGTCGCTTTTTCGTTTCATCTTGTTTCAAATCACTACGATACTAAAGGAGTTTTCACTTCAAAAAATAATGATTTCTTTTAATTTTTAACAAATTACCTAATTGTTTATTTGGTACCAAAAAAAAAAAAATATAAAAATTTTGGTCCCTATTCAGAATAACTAATATAAAGAACAGAATTAACAGTAATATCATTTTAGAAATTACAAAATTTCGTAAAACAAAGCCAAGTTTTTCAAAAATACTAGCTCAATGCTCTTAAAGGAAAATTTTAATTTTTGAAAAGCTTACTTAAATTTTTAACAAAACTTTGAAAACCTGCCATAACTGTTTTTATGTTAAAAATTAATTACTTAATGTTTTGTGTGAATACAAGGAAAACATAGGTTCAATTTTTGAAGGTACAACTAAGAGTCGAGTAAATGATTTCAACATAATTGGTTTTATGTTGTTTGACATTATTTTTAAGCACAAATAATGTACGAAATTCAAGAATTTGTACTTTTATCTAACATTTATCGTCAAAATTGTATTCTCAAAAAAGTATTAAATTTTAAATTTGGTGTCCAAAATTTTGAGTATCAGTATTTTTTTTTTTTTAATTATTTTGAATATAGAATTTAGAATTATCTTTTGGTACAATATTCTAAAAACCAAATTTTGCAGTGTCCAAATTGTTGTTCTTAAAAGTTTAATGGAATTTCAATAAAAAGTACTATTTCAAAAGTTATATAAATTATAATGGGCACGTTCAAAGAGCTAACATAAAGCTATCGGATAGCTTTTTGTTGTTGTAAACAATGTTAAAAATTAGCAAGGAAACGAACCATTTTCTGTCAAAAAATAATCTGAAGGTATCCCAGAATTTATGGTATACCTCAGGTATCCGAGTGATCAGCTGATATACATTTGGCTTTTTTTTATTTTGATTACTTTTTGGGCGATTATTCAGCTTCAAAATAAAAAAAAATTGCAAGAAATAAAGTCAAAGCGATTGTGCAAGTACTATTCAACAATAAAAAAAATATAATTTGCTCAAAAGAAAAAGTTTCCTCTTCTCAATATTTACATATTTTTTTTAGTAGCTGCTTGGGCAAGCTATTTGGATACCTCTTTGTTCAAAAAGATATTCCAGATACGGGTATCCCAGATAGCCTATCCGATAGGTGTTTGAACGTGCCCAATGTCATTTTTTTTATCTTTCACATGAATTTATTCCGTGTAACAAAATGTTATGTCAAAAAATTTGAACAACAGCTTTTAGAGCAATAAACTCACTCACTTATGATTTTTTTTTTTTCTTAAGGCCTAGTAGGGTTAAGAAACACCAAAATTAAATATTTAGAAATTGTATAAGAATGAGTTTCAAAAAAAAACTTTTTTCAATGTTTTGAGCAGGATTGTAAAATATCAATTCAAAAAAATGCATTTGAAAATTTAAAAAAAAATTTAGTACTAGTTGAAAAATTTGCAAATAAAAATATTTTTCAGTAAAAAAAAAATACTATAACAAGTAGATAATAAATTTTCTGCATTACAAAAAAAAAATCATTGCAAATGTGTGAATTAAATTAATACTTTTTCAATATTCATCGAATTTCTTACAACCTTCGACTCAAAACTAACAAAAAAAAAAACTTTAACTAGTCACACCCGTTACAGTTTTAAAAAAATTTGTTTTTGTAGGAATTGTGTAAAGAATTATAAAGTTCTTGCTGCATTTGGTACCAAATTTAATATCTTATTCTGAAAGCTAGTTTTTGTCACACCCGGTACGCAATTTAATTGGTTGTTGAGGAGACAAAATCAAATTTATTTTTAATATTTTTATTCATGTTTTTGTAAAGAAGATTTCTCCGGTTGAATACGTATCATTCATAAAATTATCTTTAAAAGTGTCACACCCGTAACGATTGAATTATTCACTATTCATAAACTGATATTTTTATTCTCTGAAAACCATATAGCACCGAAAATTAAAGCTGCCAAAATCCAACATAGGTAAAAATACTTTTATTTTATCGTATATTTCTTGCTCCAAGTCTTATACCGGATAAGGTATAAACAAAATAAAAGATGACCAATACTTTTGTCCAACGCTGTAAAAAAACATTTTTATGTATAAAACTCTTAGCTTTTACAGCATAGAAAAGAAAAAAAAAACACAAAACTAAAATAAAAACATCGATCATTGGCGTGTTTAACTGCGGTAAAATGTTGAAGACGGCTGGCGCGGCTCAAGATATGGTTTGGTTATAGAGAACGAACCCATGAATCTTGACCGTGATTTATTTATTTTTGATTTGATTGTTATTATTTCTTTTTTCTCTCTTAGATTGTTGTTGTTATTTTTGTTGTTTCTAGAGCGATTAATAAGTCGCATAAAGAAAATCGTTTCTTTTCTTATTAAAAATGTTAATTTTATTGAATTAAAAAAAAAAGAAAGAGATAGAGAATGAGTATAAAGAAAGGGGTTATTTTATAAGTGATTTAGTATTATGTAAATGCTTTTTTTTTTGGATTTTAAATATAAAAACTCTTCGCTTTTCAAATGACAGGTTGATGAATAGCGCTACAATTAAACTAAAACATCTTTTTTTTTTTTGTGATTTTTATTAGGTTTGTGGTATTTTAATTTTGATTTTTAGGCAGCATTCTTAGGTGGTGATTCAAAAACACTTTGATTGTAGATGCAAAATGGATGTTTAATGGGGTTGTTAGCATTGAAAAGACTTAATGTCACGCAGGTACACATTAGATAGTCGTTAGGTCTATGACTTGGCTAAGTCATAAATTTTCTATAGCTTCACAGGTTCTTTTATTTAATTGGCAATGAATCATGGGCTAAATTGAGGGAATTTTTGAAGCTTCTAAGTGGTACATAATTTCTGGTGAATAATATATTTTGGAAAGAGACAAAATAACTTAAAGTTTTGTTTGCAATCTTTTTTAAAATTCCTGAGAGTTCTTGTTTTTACTACTAACCTAGCTTCTCAAAGAAAAAAACCTGTCCTTTAGGTAGGGCACAAGTTTATCCCCCGATAACAATCTAACTATTAATTCGTTTCAATATAAAAACTCGTGTTGTGTGTCACCTTTTGAGATACGCGCAGAACTTTTATCTTCCTTCCCACCTATAATGTAGCACTTTAAAAAAGGCAGCTTTTTTCCGACCCGTCCCTTTGCCTCCTTCGAAACAAGTATTAAATTAAAATTTTATCCAAAAGGGATATAACGTAACTGTCGCTTTAGCATTAAAGTTTAAACAATTAAGATAGCGCAGTATGATGTTGGTTTTGGCTTGGTTTATAAATGCCGCCCGTAGAAAATGCTTCTTGAAAAAAAAAAAAAAAAATCAAAATCGGTCAGAAAAGTTATGTGTCCGAGAACAAGAGTGGTGTAGTAAAAGACTACAACAAGTCTCTCAAGTCTTCTTTTCTTTATCTTTATGGGGTCTTTTGAGGTCTTTTCTTTCCTCTTAAAAAAGTAAACAATCTCATTTGAATAATACAAGACTTGAAACGATGTTCGTCTGTCTGTCTGTCTTGCTGTCTGGTTGCTAGCTGGTTAGGCTTTTTGGAGAGAGATATAAAGGTTTATACGGATTTAGCCTTTTGTTTGGTTTTTACCCAAAGATTACCAAGACGTTGGATTTTTTTTTTTATATTTGTTGTTTTAAGTATTGAATCGAATTGAAGAACATTTGGTTTTTTGTATTGTTTCGTCGATGAAGTTTGTCGGTTTAAAGAGTATTCAAGTCGGTTTTGGGGTAAAGAGATGAGGAGGATGTTGCAAATGTCTATCTAAATTGTGTATAGAGTTTTCGGACACCTTGTTTGGGTCGAATTTGTGTTTTTTTTTTTTTATTTTCTACATAAATTTTGCTCTGGGAATTGAATTGAATTTTTGACTCAAGATGCAAAACACCTTCTCACACAATTTTATAGATGCAAAAGTGATTGTTATTGTTAAAGATGTAGTTTTGTATATATGGACAATGACTATACAATAGAAACGACAGATATCGGCTTTAATTTAAACATTTAATGAAATTGTTGTTTATATATTTTAAGCAGTTAAGTGGAGAATTTTATTGCAAAGCAATAAGAAATTGGTTTGAAATCTTAAGCGGATCATTTGTAATACTTAAAGTTTATAAAAATTCGAAGCGAAGGGGTTATATATTTCGAAACAAAACATGTTCACATATCACATAAACTGTCAACAATTTAATTGCCAACCTTCATTTTTCAAGACAAAAAAAGTCTGAAAAAGCAATTTTTGTTGCTGAAAATTTGTTTTGATATACATTTTTAAACGCAGAGTTTTTCAAGTCTTCCTTTTTTTCGTTTTTACTGATGCTTTTAAGATTTTATAATTTATTTAATTTTAATTAAATTATATAACATTAATTTATTAATTATAAAATATCTTATGTAGTGTTATTTTTTTTTTATTCTGATTTGCAGAATTTTGTAAAATCATCTTGCAAAATTTGCTGTTTATTTCATAACTAACTTACTTTCTCAATTTTTTTGACATTGATTTTTTTTAATGCTAATTTAAGAATGTTAACTCACCGGCACACAAAAAAAAAAAGTGTCCCCATCACAATCCAGTTTTGAGCTGTGAGTGCATTTTGTTTGAATTTTTATGACTTTTTTGGAGTTTTTTGCATTTTTCTCAAAACTGAAGGGTGACCGGGCAAAACGGACTTGAAAATCGGATTCAGCGGTCCCAAAAACATATAGAAAGATAGGTCTGCTTCCTGGTACATGAAACTTTTTTTTTTGTGTGCCGGGTATGACAGCGACATGTCGCGACAGTGCTAGCACACAAAAAAAAAAGTTGTATGAACCAGAAACCAGACCTATCTTTCTATATGTTTTTGGGACCGCTGAATCCGAATTTCAAGTCCGTTTTGCCCGGTCACCCTCCAGTTTTGAGAAAAGTGTAAAAAAGACCCCAAAAACTACCTTTTTTGAGTTTTTTGCATATTACTCAAAACTGGAGGGTGACAGGGCCAAACGGACTTGAAATTCGGATTCAGCGGGTCCAAAAACATATAGAAAGATAGGTCTGGTTTCTGGTTCATGACACTTTTTTTTTTGTGTGCCGGTGATTTTCGAAAAAAAAAAATAAAAAAAAATAATATTTTGCATCACACAACATCGTATCTAATAAATTTTTAACGGCATTTTGATGACATTAATTTCATTATAAAAGCAGAATTTTAATAACCAGAACCTTGAAGACCGATTTTTGACCGCCCCGTTAATTTCAACGAAGAATGACAAAAAAAAGTCAAAAAATTGTTGGAGTCTTATATTTTTACTTGCTCTATAGGGCAAGTATTGGTTTCGTGTCGAAAAAAAAATTGAGGTTTTAATCAAAACCAACATTACGATGATGGAGAATTCCGAAAAAGTGGGTCTCGCAATTCCGTCCGTCCGTCTGTGCGTCCATCTGTACACATTTCCACAGCCTAAACGGGTGGACGGATTTTCTTCGAATTTGGTACAGATGATTTTTATGGAATTCTAAAATTTGTTTTTTTTTTTTGTTTTTTTTTTACCTATCTCGTTTAGAACGTATACTTCCCATACAAAAAAATACGATATTGCGAATTTCTTGAAAACGGCTCTAACGATTTTGATTAAACTTTGTATACGTAATATTTAAAGCAGTGGCAATAAAACTGCATTTTTATTTTTTCTCAAAAAAGTCAAATAAAAAAAAATTTTTTTCATTTAACAAAATTTTACCCTAAATGTCGGCTCTTCCCCAATATCAATTTTTTTTAAATTTAGAGCCAGCTTTTAAATTCTATAAGTAGACTAAGAAAAAAGTTCTTTGAACTGCAAGAGCAAGTACGTGCGACCCCAGTCGTGCATTTTATTTATTATTTTTTTATACGGGGTGATTCAGGAATATGCCAAAAAAGCTGGAGCTTGCAGGTGCTGTTTCTTTTTGTTAAGCCCAAAGACCTCATCTTTTGTCTTGTTTAAAAAAAAAAAAAACTAGCTATGTTAAGTTTTGAAAAAAAAAAAAAACATTTATAGATTGGAGATATTTTCTGCAAAATTCAGTGCTCTAATTCTTTCAAACAAAAACAGAAAACCGGATGCAAAAACTTCTTGTCCTTTTTGAGAAATAAAAAACGAAAGTTCTTTTTCAAAGAAATCACTTAATTTTTTGTCTACACGTGACTTAAGTTGTTGGTAAAATAACACTGGTCAACAAAATTGAACTTTTTTTTTGCCACAAGAACCAAGATATACCTACTTTTGATGTGCTGAACTCGAATCTGAAGTCAGAAAAATTTGATTGGCCTCCGTTTTTGAGATAGTACCGTTATAAAATGCTAAAAAACGTCATTTTGGCTGTTTTTCTGACTTCAATTTCGAGTTCAGCACATCAAAAACATAAAGAAAAGTATATTCTGGTTCTTGTGGCAAAAACCTTGTTGACCAGTGTAATTTATGAAACTTTAAATTTGTTTCTATTATTTTTTAAATATTCAAAAACAAGGTTTCAAGAAAATACATCAACCTGTTTTCGAAGAACAAATTTTTCAAACAAAAAAAAAGCTAAAAATAAACATGCTTTTTTTCGAAAATTTTTTTAACTCTTAATTTTGGATAGGTACTAAAAAACTTTTAAACAAAAATGTTCGTTGATGTAAGTCAGAAAGTTAATTTTTTCCAAATTCTTTGCTGGAGATTATGACGGTCATTTTGTATTATTTTATGAGTGCGTTCAGAAAAGTTTTTTCTGTAGATTTCATAAAAAAAGAATTGCTGCACTCGCTTAAAGGATTTCCTTATGAATTTAGGGTATTGGAAACATCTTTCGCCAGATTAAATAAAAAAAGAATTTAATTTTTCAAGAAATATGCATAAAATGCAAAACATTAGCTTGACTAACAATAAACAGAGATATCAAATCAAGTTTTGAGTAATTGATGACAAAATCATTTATCATCTTGACAAATAGCTTTTCTTTTATTTACTTTATTAAACAAAAAACACAATTTTATGCGTGAGAAAAATAACCATCAAAAAAGAAAATAACCCTTCACGCTCGAGACTCATTGTCTAACATTTTTTATTCTCATAAAACTAAATGAATCAATTCAGCATATTTTTGATGTAAATTTAAAAGTTCTTTTTGTTTGTCGGAATTGTTTTTTTTTTTTTTTCTATCAGTATCGCAAAACATTAATTTTATTATATTTTATCTGCGCCAGTATGCAAATGATCCAAAAAAAAAAATGTCTCGCTTATTATATTTTATTTTTATGAATTTCAATTTCAAAAAAAAATAAATGGTTGACTTGAGTGAATAAAATATAACCAATTTATAAAATATTTTGTTTCCCTAAAAACCACCATCATCTTTTAAATATTTTTCTTTAAGTGAGATAAGAAAAGCCATTAGATTTTTTAAGTTGATTTAAAATTTAAGTTTTTTGTTGTATTTAACATAAATGTTGTATCTTTTTTTGTTGTGTTTATTTTATCAAATCAGAAAAAAATGATTTGCATTTTCTTTGGTTTTATGTGTAAAATTTTATTTTTTATTGCTTTTACCTTGTTAGTGTATGAATTTGAAAAATTTATGTTGCGTTGGTTTTTGTTGGGCATTTCTTTTCATAATAAATTGAATTTAATTAACAATTATTCAGAAATAAAATATGTTTTTTTTTCTTGCTGTGGGTTTTTAAAATCACCAAACAAAAAAATAAACAAACAAGTTTTAAGAATTAAATTGAAATTTTATAAAAATATATAAAAGCTTGTTCACTTAATTGCTTCTTTTGAGATACCCACGACAGCCGTTGAATTTGATACAAAAAATTTGCATTAAACAAATAAAATAGATTAATGGCTATTAGATGCAAACTTAATTTTGTACACATTTGGAATTAAAATCATTTTTAACCAAACTTTGAAAATTTTGTTTGCTTAAACACAAGATGTCTACTTTTGATTGTTGATATTCAAAGCTATTCAAAGCGGATTAGTTAGAATTTTAAATGAGATTTTTGCTGATAAATTTGTTTTAATGGTTTTGATGACAGTTGAAATGACAAGTCTGACATAAACTTGCCATAAATTGTTCTATTTTTTTTATTATAAGCTATATACGGAGCAGAAGGGTGCTTTTGAATTTAACCAAGCATTAGACTGCTCGGTATTTAGAATAGAACTGTCAAGCTGTATTTTATGCCGACGACGATTTTTACCACGCGATTGAAGATAATAGAAAAAATTAAACTTTGGTAAGGAAACATATAGCTTTTGAACTTTAACTAAATAACTGAATAAATGTTTTGCCATTTTTATCTATTAGATCTGCTTAACCGATATTAATCTTCTTTACGAAATCCTATGATTTTAATTTGAACGAATAGTAATTTTATCAAAATAGTTACCCAATCGGTTCAATACGAATAAATGTTCTCTTTAGACAAGTTAGCACTAAAATTTGAAAAATGGGTTGAGGTCAAAATTTTGCTGGTATCAAAATGTTTTCTTGTCAAAATTCTGCTAGTTTGACTAGCACGTGAAGTTTTTGAAATACTTGAAAATACACGGTGGTCTTGAAGTCGCGGCAGGTTTTACAAAAAATGGATCCCAAAAGTAATGATGCAGATTTGTGTTCGAAATGATTTCAGGAATGTAAATTAGGGATGGGGAAAACCGGCCGGTTTCGGTTTTTTTGCTTTGGTCAACCGTTTTTTTGTCCTCGGTTTTTACAAAAAAAAAACCGAAAAACCGAAAAAAATCGGCTGAAAAAAAACCGTCCAACAAAAAAACTGAAAGCAGTCAAAACATTCATTCCCTCTCTCAACTTACCATATAATTATAAATTTTCATTCATATTCAGCTTAAAAAATTCCTCAAAACTCCTACTAAGAGTGAGTTAAAAACTCTTATAACAAAATCAAACTTAAAAAACCTTTGCTCAGGGATTTTCTTCGAAAAGGTTTAACCGAAAGGAAAAACCGGAAAAACCGAAAACCGGTTTTTGTACTAACAACCGCCATCCCTAATGTAAATTTCAAAATCGAACCTGTTCCCTTCTTTGAGTTACAGGCATTATACATATAAGCACAGCACATGGGGACAAAATTTAAACAAAAAATAAAACCACATTATAATGTATTATATCTTTTTTGAAAGCTATGATTCAATGTTTATTTGAAGTTGATTGAGTAAATAGTTTTTGAGAAATTTAATTTTAAAGTCATCATTTAAAAAAAAAAAATAATGTGTGCAATTCACACGTGGTTGAAGTGAAACCTTAAAAATCATTTTAAAAAAATGGAAAAAATATAACTTATTTTATTCCATCACTTTTTTTATATGACAACCTACAATAAATTTTATACCATCTGAAAGCTTATTGTTTCAGCTCAAAATATTTATATCGTTCATGTCTATACCACATCTACAAAAAGAGCTAGAATTTTTTTAACCCAATTAGTTTTCATAAAAAAAGCAAAACAATCAATCTCTTTTCTCTTCTAACGCCATTCTAAATCCATTTTTTAAAAGACAACCTATAATAAATTTTATATCATTATTATTTCACCTTTTATATGACGCTTCAATCATATTTCTACCATGTCTACAAAAAAAAGTAAGAATTTTTTAAAGCCAACCATGTCGAAATTTTAAACTGAGATTACGTTACTTCCTCTACTGCTTGCTGGTCATCGGCAACAAATCTTCACAGGTGTTTTGAGGTATTTTTCAAGTTTTTCAATTAAAGATTATATATGTATTTTGTAGAGCACGTACCGTTATGCGTGATATATTAAATGAAAGGTAATATTATCAGCATGCGTATTAAAGTTAAATAAATTTGTTATGTGCTCTAGATCAAAAGATATAACGTGTTTAGTAAAAGAACATCTTTTCACCGTTTTCTCAGAATTTTAAATATTAAGTTAATTGAAATTTTGCACAATCATAATTTATTTAGTTACCTATCCACTGTATAAATTTCATTCATCTATCTATTAAAACAAAATTGTTATGTATGATCAATTGATTTTTCGTGTCGCTTTTTCGTTTTATCTTGTTTCAAATCACTACGATACTAAAGAAGTTTTCACTTCAAAAATAATTTTTTTTCTTCAAGCTTATTTTATTTAAATTTTTTTAAATAAAAGGTATAATTTTTTTTACAGCAAGTATTTCAAAAAACCGCATGTTTATAAGTATCTTAGTTTTTGAGATTCAAGGAAAGATGTATCTTTTCTCCAGATTTTTGTTTTTAGTATTTTACTTAATTTTTTTTTTCAAATACATACAAAAAAATTGCCTCAAATCAAGTGGAAAATTGCCTTCAATATGGTTTCTCACTTTATAAATCAACGTGAAACCAAATTGGCAGTAATTTTTCAAATGATTTTTTATAACCTTTTGCGAAAAGAATTTTTAACTACTTTGTAATCTAAAACTTTAAGCTGCGACTCTTAAAGTATCATGCAACTTTCAAAAAATTAAAACAAAAAAATAAATTGGAAGGTACATAGCCTTCATTTTTTTCCACTAACGAATTGACACCAAACGATACCACCTGCACAGTCTTCTACTACAAAGTTAAGGTACATTATCCGTTTATTTTTGTGTCAAAGCTTGCCTTAATATTTTCCTTTTAGCTGATTTTGTATATTGTGAATATGCAATCTGTACACAATCACCTTTTTCAACAACTTCATATACGACCCAGTTATGCAATTTAATTTTTTTGTTTTTGTTTATCATTTATTTTGTTTGTTTTTTCAATCTTCCACATAACTGCACAGTAGAAAAAACTATTTCGTTTGTCACACAAGATGCACATCGTCACCCAGAGTTAAGTTAGTCTATAGGTAAGGTATAGTTAGCAGCAGGATAGTTTGATAGCGTTAAAAATTACTCTCCCTTTCGGAATCACGAAACGTAATAATGTGCTGCAACTTGTTACGGTACCCACACTCTGAGGGAAGAGTTATTTATGTGCCTTGGCACCTTTGTAGAGGACCGTTTTTTAGTGTGCAAGCAACAAAGTTTAACCGCAGTACCAACGACTCTAAGGCTGTTGGTTAGCCAATCGAATTTTCGCATCTCTCACATGCAGAAACAATTTCCATAGAAAACAGATGCAATTTGGTGACCAGGAGAGACTAAGTCCTATAACCTAACGCCTGCTTAACCACAGCATCATCATCATCATCATTGTCGTAGTCGCAGTCGGGAGATCGGTGTTAGCTTGTTGGACTTGGGCACAACACAAAAAATGCCTTCTGTCAAACGATTTGCGTTCAAATTCGCTCATGAATTTCTCGCTTCACTCGCATGGAACCTGGAATCTTATTGAAGCGAAAAACTACTGTCCTCTTTGGTGCCTCTAATACTGGCTGGTTTTGTGTAGTGTCACGATGACAATAGGCCGTTGGATCTTTTCTAACGACGACGATGACGATGGGGCCACATAATCTCCTAGCAAACAGCAGCATCACCTTTTATATCTAACAAGGCCACAATAACGCGCTCGCTAATTTGAGCTTTCTAGTCGATTTGAGCGGACTTTTCAGCGGAGCTCGCACTTCCGCAACGCCTTAACGAAATTATTCGCGCGCGCATTTTTTTGTACCTTCGCGCGATAGTAACGCTAGTAACGTAACCTTTTTTTTTTTACTGCTGCAGCAATTTTTTCAATAAAAGGCTGCTTACTGCCTTCTGGGCCTTAGGTCTCTCTCTCTTTGGTATGAGACGAAGAGGAGAGAACCCGTTTGAAGGTATTTTTATCGCACCTCATTAAATCAATATTTACGCTTATGCTCCGGCAGGCGCTCATTCTGACTCTGACTATATACCTTCTCATGAGGCCTTTTGTTGCAACAGCTGCTGCTGCTGCCTGCTACTGGTATAGCTGAGGCTTGGATAGGTCTGCTATCCAAAAGGGTGATGACGATAATGATGAGAGAGGTTCGAGAGATGGAGTGTGTGTTTGCTCCACACGCTAGCTACTGTCGTCGTTCGTCGTCATCTTCGTCTCATTATTGGCCAAGTTAAAGGAAAAGTAAATTCATGCCTTCATAGGATGCGGCGGATTGTATGAGGCTGGCTGCCTGCAGCGTATGGGAGCATGAATTTTTTTGTTTTTTTTGGCTTTCAGCTGAGCTCGAAAATCGTGAAGCTATGGTTAGGACGGGGACGGATGACGATGACGACGACGAATTTTCCATGGCGTCGTTCTTCGTCGCTGTTGTATACTATATGAAGATGAGGTTGGATGATGAGGATGATGCTGTGATGGTGTGATGCAAGTAGTAGTCAAGTAATTTTCGGTGTAATTGACAGTTTGAGGCGTTAATGATGCGTTTGGTTGGCACAATGTGTGCATTATTCTCAATTCGATTTCGTGTTCTATTCGTGGTCGTCGTCGCCGCATCGTCGTGTGGGATTTTACTGATGATTGTTGGATGTAATCACACGATGAGCAGCAAGCAGCATAGCACAGAACTTCAAAATAGAATAGGTACTATTTAAGGACCTATTTGGAAATTCTTTTTTTTTTTTTTCTTGCAAATAAGAGAGCTAATAATGTGTAACCTAGTTTGAAGAGAGAATTTTTGAATGATTTTTCACACGAAATGATGATGGAAAAGTTCCAATTAAGACCGTGATATGACAGTTGTACCTAAGTAGTTTTTGATAAAAAGGAGTGGTTTTAGTATTTTTATGAGGAAGAGGTAATGAAGTGCACGAGTTTTTGGTCTTGATTAGTTTATTGCAATAAAATGAGCAATGAAGTTCAAGTTTTAGCATAGTTTTAAGTTAGGGTTGCCATGCGTCCGGGTTTTCCCGGACATGTACTCTTTTTTTGCTGTGTGGGGGACGTCCGGGATAGTTTCTATCAATTGTCCGGGATTGTACTCTTTTGAAGCCTTTAAAAATCTCACTTTTTGTATGCTACTCTTAATTCATTCCTTATTCAAAAAACGAATCGAGTTCATTAAAAGCGAGGCGTTTTTATTTTGGTCTATTATCTGCTCAATTCTTTTTTGTGTTCTGTTCCAATATAATCAAAACTCAAAAATGTGCATATGAGGTACTGGTTAGTGAATTCTCTGACCAACAAAAATTTATTTAAATAATTTATTTAAATTTTATTATTTATTACAGTAGGTACCTTATTGTAAGACTCAACACTCAAGGTGCAAAATTTTAAACGATTAAGAAAAATACATATAAGGCCGCTTAAGTAAGTTGCTAAGTCAAAAAGACCATTTCTTAACTTAAATAGTAACTCACTAAAAATTCTATTAGCATTTAACTAAGGGCCAATTTTTCAATAGTCAGTTAAAAAATTCATTTAGTACTTATTCCTAAGGATAGAGAAAAAATCAATTCTTCAACAAGCAGATATAGCTTATTCCTTAGAATAAAACTATCTGCTTCTTTCAGAGACGAATAAAAATTATCTTAAGGAATAACCTCAATAAAAATATTGTGTCAGTTGGCAAAGCTGTTTTGAAAGAATTTTGAAAAAAATACAGTGGAACACAAGAAAACAAAAACAATCATGAATAAAAATGACGTTTAATTTTAAATATTTTTGAATTTGACCATTTTTTTTTTTTGTTATTCTGTAGAATAAATTATTCTTGATTGAAAAATTCAATGTTTTTATCTGATTGTTTATGAGCCTAATAACTTTATTCGTCGAACAGTTAACTGACTGTTTATTAGAAGATTGAAAAATTTGCTCTTAATCGTTTAAAATTTTGAGCAATTGGATTTTAATGGAATTAAAATTTTTTTTTTTACTGTAACTATGTACATTCCAACTTTTGTAATATTAGCTAAAATTTTTAACCTTTATTTTTTTTGTGAAAAAAATAAGAAAAAAATGCTACGGGAACAAGGGTTAAAAATGTGATTTTTAGTTAAATTTTGAAAAGATTGTTCCGCTTTTTTTTGTTTTTATAAAACCATGCATTCCTTTTGTCCTAGATTTGTACTCTTTTTTGTGTCCTTATTTGTCCGGGAAAGTCCGGGATTTTACATCTCGATCACTAGTTTCGTCAAAATATATCTGGCAACCCTATTTTAAGTAGGTGTTGGATCAGTAGAATTGGGTATTTTCAGGATAAATTACCTAATGCTTTTTCCAATTTAAAAAGAATTTTCACAGCAATTTACTTAATTTTAAAAATTGTGACCAGGGACCCCGAAAACCATTTCAAAATTAATAAACTTTCTAGAAAAAAAATCAGAAAGATTACAATTTTTTGTGAAATCGAAATTAGGACCCTACGAAAAATTGAAGTCTTGTTTCAGGTGCTAAATTTCTGAGTAGTATTAGGCCTCAAGAGGGTATTTCAAGTAAATTAAGAAAACCAACATAAGGTCTCAATGTGTAAAATTGAAATTTCAAAAACATTTAGGGTCTTAAGTCTTAAGTAAAATATTTTTGGTTTCGCAAATTGAAATGAACTCTCAATATTTTTTTTTAAATAACGAAATTGCAATACGGACTCAATTTGAGGTCATGTATATTTCAAGAAGGATTTAATTCAAGGCAAAGTCAAATTAAGAGGAAAGCTTAGATACAACTTGAAAAAGTAAAGTACCGAATCTTTAAATATTTAATTGAATATATCCCATGGCAAAAATTTTCAAATAGATTGAAAAAAAAAATTTAAACTGATCCCTTACTAAAATTTGAGACTTAACTTAACAAACCGAAACAAAATCCTAATATGGATTTTTATTTTATTGAAAGAAGGATCCAATGAAAACTTGGGGCTTTTTTTAAATATTTATTACTGAGATAGATGCCGCATACTTTAAACTTAATGGGTCTGTATTTCATGACAAAATAATGTCCCAAGAAGATCTTTAGAGTAACGAAGTGCAAACAACTTCCTGAGTTCACAAGTCGTTTTTCTTTTGATATAAAATTTGAATAATTTTTGGGTAAAATTTTTTGGGGTCCTATTTCAATGAAGCAAAATATCATGAAGAAATAAGTCGTGAAAAAGAAATGAAACGAAATCATAAAAACCATATATGGCTTCAAAATCCACTTTTTTTAATTAAATAAGGTCCTAAAGAGTTTTAGGTCTCTATAATTGGGTCTATATTTAGGTATATTAAAGTAAAACTTCATAAAGCATTTTGTGGTTGATTAAGAAAACTTAAACAAGATCTCTTTTTACTTAACTAAATTAAATTAAGACCCTAATAAAATCTTGGGGTCCTAAAAAAGGAAAATGTTCAAAAATTGTGAACAAAAAGAATAATATAATACAGGAAGTGTGACATAATAAACCGAAAATTGTAGATATCCAACTCTTTGCAGATTATAAAATCCCTTTTTTTTTCATTCTCATTTTCTGAATCGAGTTAACAAATAGCTGTGATCAAATAACCATGAGAATCTATCATTCTTAAGATTTTGACAAATCACATGAAATCCGACCTTCTGTTCCAATTTTATTTTTTTTAAAGAAAGATTAAAAATGTTATCGCCAAATAAAAATCAACCGAAAAAACAAGCTTAATTCTTAAAAATAAAAAAGAAACAGAAAACGCCATCGGCTTCTTCCTTCTACAAAAAATGGAAACAAAACAAAAAAAAAACTCCAAACCCCTAAACTACCCTACAATAACCTAGTAACTGCCAATAATAAATCACAAACAATAGCTAATTCCTCAATAATTCCCTAACAATGTGTCCCCTCTGGCACCTTGTTTAAAAGAATAAAAAAATAAAGGCGGCATAGAGAAAGATTTTTCTTTTGATTAAAAAATGATGTCCCATGTAAGTATCCTTATTTTTTTTTACTTTCTAAATAAAAAAAAAAGAAAAAACAATTCACCTTTGACCCCCTTTACCCGCAGCAAATCGATCGAAATCCAAATTTCACACAAATACAATTTTGATATAAATTTATTGCCAAACGAAGAAACATTGTTCGATTAGAATAAATTCACATATAAATGAGTCTCATCCCCTTCAATTAAATAATAAAAATTTTAACAGTGGGATAGGGTTTCTTAAAAATTGGATTTAAATGAAAATAATTTATCCAAATCAACAAGAACCTAAATATTATCATTTTCTGTCTAAAAATTGCTCGTTTTAGATATTTTTAGGCCAAAAATCAGTAAAAATCAAAAATAAACCGCCGAACGCCTACTGCCACGCCCTTTTTTACTTTTTTCTTATATAAAATGAAAAAAAAAAAAACTTAATGTGATTCGATTTAAACGTAAAATGGTTTGTAGAAAATTCCTCATGTTCTTACAAAAATCCTCAAATTTTTTTTACTTTTTGCCGAAAAATTTAATATAATTTCCACTGTTTAACAGTAAATGCAAGTGGATCTTTTTAATTTTCAACTTATTGAATTAGTATTAGACTTGGAAAATTGCCAAGAGGTTCAATATAATTCTTTCAAAAACAAAATTGTCCAATTTTCGACACCAAATGTCCCACTGTATAGGACATTTGAAATGATTTTTGCACCCATTTCTTAAGTTACATGAAAAATTTTTCAATTTCAAATAAAGAAATGAAAGTAGGTAACTACCCTGAGGGGCGATTTTGCGAGCCCTGGGAAATTAGCAACGGCAATTACTTTGCTAACTGTGCATCGTGAAGCCAAAAATTAGCCGAGTCAAATTTTCCATGAGAAAATCAATTTTCCATGCGCACAAGGATCAGAGGGGCTCTGCATCGATCTATCGAGAGGGAAAATATTGAAATTTATTTTATTTTATTTTATTTTTTCTTTGGTTTCATGTTGTGACATTCCGAAGTCCAAACACAGAAAGAGACAAGGAAAGACGCATTTCCAAAAGGATGCAGCTGCAGGGTCTGTAATTTAATTTAATTTTTTTTTTTTTTACTCTTTATTTCTTTCTCTCGTTCAAACAAGTTCCTCCTGAGAGAAGACTGAGAGGCTTCTAAATCGTCAAATCGTGTTCCACCTTCGGTTAGCGCCAAACATTCGTATAAAGTAAAAGCTTGTTGGTTATTTTTTCTTCATGTTTTTTTGTATTCTGTTTGTTGTTGTTTTTTTAGTGTCTTCTTGTTGGTTTGCTTGTTTAGGGTCGCATCTTGAGAAACGACCCCCTGCCATTAAGTCCTCGATTATGGTAATTACGCTTCGAGTTGTTAAAGATCTGCGAAACGCGAAACGAATTCACAACTTGTTGTTAATATCCAGAGGCGTTTGCCAGTTTGTTGTTGTTAGTGTTTTTGTGACGATGGTGGTGGTGGTGCTTCCAATACAATTGTTGTTTGTCAGTACTGCCTGCCCCCTTGTTGCAACATCAACACAAGTAACAGCAAGGAGGTGGAATATGATTGGGACGCATAGTTCAACCAAGCGAACATAAAAAAGGGAAGATCGTTTGTTAAGTGGCTAGGGTTTTTGGGTGGCATCGTTTTTTTTTTTAGTAAGACCGATTCAAGCCGGGGGAGTGTAGGAAATAATATGGCAGCTAATTGCTGAGGTAATTAGTCGAAAAAAAGAGTGGGGGCAGGTTTTCTTGGCGAGGAAAAGTCGTGTTTTGAATATTTGTTTGGAGGATCTTGTGGTGATCTTGCAGGGTGATCTTCTGGGTTTTTTTTTGTTGGTAATTTTTTTTTTTTTTAAGTGCAGTGGATTTATTTCTATAATTAAGTTAACAATTAAAATGATTCATTATTGACTATATGCGAACTACAAGACGAGAGAATTCCAGTGTTTAGCAATTAGCAAATAAATTATACGGTGATTGAGGCAATTAGTTACTAACATTATGGACTAACCTCTATACCATCATCGCTGGCTGTCGACGATTATACCAAAAAATCGATGAATATCTTAAACAAAATACAAATAAAACAAAAAGACACAATATACTTAATCTTTACAGCTGTCAAAATATACATATATAGCATTTTTGTTGTCCAAAAATTAATTGAGTAAATAAAGATTTTAGATTAGGTTTTTGATAGGCAACTTAAAATGTTTAAGCTTACCTCATTTATATTCGCATAATTTTACAACTTTTTTTTAAGCTGGTCGTTGATTAGCAGGTTAATCGGATTTTATATGTATTTTTTTATTTAATCTACAAGAGGGATTGTTATAGGTTCGTTAGAAAAAAAAAATTGAGATTTTCTGAAACATTTTGTTAAATGACGAGCGAAGGCTATTCACGTGAATTTACACCATAATTGTAGTAGATTTTTCTTCAATATTTTACGAATTTCATTAATTTTTTTTAGTTGTTTGGTTAAACTATAAATGATATTTCTTTAATTTTTAACGCGATTACACAGTTTTAAATCTTGAAAACTACTTGCACATATTTTTAATGGATTAAGACTTCAAAAGTTTGAATCAATATCCTTTTTTGTTTTTCTATTGTGTAACTGGCACTCCTTCTTAAAACTTTTCTTATAAGACACTCTCATTGCAATTTCAAGTTTTTTGCTCAGCTCTTTTATTTAAAGGTGATACACTAGCCCAAAAAATTAAGGGAACAAAAAAAAATAATGATTTTTTAGTAATTTTCGATAAGTTGTAGGTATCTCAGTAAAAAATGATCTCATCATGACAAAAGCATATGAAAGCTACATTCTTCTACTTTTTTTAGATAAATCGTTAGAACTGTTCAAAACCAAATTTTTTTTTTTACTTTTCTCTTAAAAATGTGGTAAAAATTTTTGTGATAAAATTATTATTTTTTTTAGAAAGGCTATTTATTTGGCTTCAAGATTCTTTTTGTTTCAAACTTCTACAATTTTTTTTGGACTGAAATATCAGTCATCTAACCAAAAACCATACTTTTGACTTTGACTATCAATATCTCAACAACGGACTTTACAAAAAAAATTCAAGGATACATTTATTTACTTCTCTACAAAGAAATTAAGCTTACTTTGTAAAAAAAAAATGTTTTATTACATTTGAGATCAATTTGGAAAAGCTATCAAAATAGGCATTTTTACGGTTTTTTTAGAAAATGTACCGCTATTTTATAACTTTGGGTGATAAGATTAAACTGAGGCTTAGTTGTTGAAGTTAAATATACCTGAAATTAATTTGCAAAGTTACAGATTTATTCATGAAACAGTTTTTTTGTTCTGAGGGTTTGAACTTTTGTAATGAAATAAAACACTACATTTTTGCACCTGTAAATAACTTCACTTTTTTATGAGAAAAATCAAATTTTTTTGAGTTTATTAAAAATCAAAAATTTTCAAAAATAGGAAAAGTATCCAAAAATGGTATGATTTTTTTTCCAAAATTTAACTTTTTTTGTAAGAAATTCGACGAATATTTAAAAAAATATTTATTGCACACATTTTGCATTGAATTTTTTGTTTTTTAATCAATGCAAAATATTTTTATTTGTAATAAAAATTTTATTTTCAATGCAAATATTTTTTACTTGCAATACATTTTTTTGTATGCAAATATTTTTCAGTTACAATCAATACATTTTTTTTTAATGCAAACATTTTTATTTGCAATAAATATTTTTTTTTAATTTGTTATTGGAAAACAAATGCATTAAAAAAAATTAATTTTTACAACTCTGCTAACAAGTAATAAATCGCTTAAAGCAAAATTGTGCGACCTGTACTCGTGTATTTTTATAACACTTAACATATCTCGATAGATCAATGTAAGCTAAGTTTGTTTTTTTTTTTTTCTTCATCTTCATCTTATCATAAGTTAATTTTATTATAATTTACATATTTAATGAGATATTTTCTTGGGCGTGATCACAAATAATGACCAAATGTCGATTTTTATGAAAGCTTTGCTCTTTTGTTCCGACAAAAAAAGAAAATGAAAAATGTGATTAATTATTAAAAATTCGATATTTTTATGTGGCAGTTAAAGTGTTTGATTTTTTTTTTCGTTTTTTAATTAATTAATTTAAAAGGTGTTTTAGAAAATTCATCTTATGCCTACCCATTTGTTTGTGTGCTAATAATGTCTTTATTGTCGTATAATAGATTACTGTTTATTTTTTAATAATTTATAGCTCAAAAAACCAATATTAATAATGTTTTAGCTTTAGAAAAAAATGAAAACGAAAAAATGCAAATAACCAATTAATAGAAATATAATTTGGTATTAAAATATTATCTTTCAGATAGAAAATTATTATTAACGATTGGTTGGAAATCGATTTGAAATCATAATTAACTGCGATAGTAAGTTAATAAGTTCTCACAAAAAAAGTCATAAAATAAATGAAATCATTTGGAACTAGGTTACTTTCTTTTCGACAAAAATGTCTTTTAACTTAAAATTGTTTTTTAAGAGATTTACTTCAATTTCCATTTATTCAAAGAAAAGAACTATGGAATTTCTATGAAAAAAAACATCTGTTTCGCTACTAAAGTACATTTTTTGATGACTTGATTTTAAAGAGAACTTCTTTTAAAGTTCTACAGGGATGAATTCTTAGGCCTATACTTTTTTGCATATTCTTTCGAATTTTTCATTTATCGGTCTTTTAGTATTTCATATGCCCAGATTCACTGTCGATACCCATTTCATTCAGGTTCTTCAACCCAATCTTATTGCAAAAACAAAAAAATTTAATTCCTAGAACCTTAAAACTCTTTTCAATTGATCTTCTTCAACATCTTTCAACAACAAAAATCACTTTATTATTTTGTATAAAATATAATTAAAAATCACTTTGTTGTTTGTGTTTAATTGTTCAAAAACAATCTTGCGACACATTCATCACTCTCAAACTATGGCCACAAGTACAAAATGCGATACAAATACAAATGTTTGTATCCCTTTTTTTTCCATTCCATGGTTTCACCTTTTTGATGACATTTTGTTGAAACAAACTGATGGCGCCTTTGATACATGTCTTTCTTCATTCGCAATTGAAGACAACAAAAATAAAAGACAAACAACAAAAAACAGAAAACAAACCGCTGTCATTCTCACCTTGGAATGTCACCTCAACTCAGACTTGGTTTTAATTAGTTCGACACCATGGTGCCCTTTTCGCGTGATAATCGCACCTTTAGCAAACGAACGCGCGCGCGAGAGCACATCCCAAACAAAATCGTCGTCGGTCGTCGTCGTCGCCCAACGACACAACCAATTGCCCAGAAATGCTTAGGCATGAAAGGGAATTAAATCTAAAACACCAAGTTTGAAACCGACAAACACTTCGTTCAACACCCTTCCTTTCAGTTGGGTCGAGGTTGCAAGTCGAAGTTAAATACAATGTAAACCCTCAACACGTGTACGAATCTATGCTGGACATTCTGTCCACATCCTCACACCATCCTGTGGCAATTGTCCAAACTGTCAAGCTTCATTGCGAGACATAGGGCGCATATAAAAGCTAAAGCACCAAACGAGGCTAAGCCCAAGCCCAAGCCAACACCATCTCACCATCGTGTTCCAACGACAATAAATCGTCTCGCTGTTAAGTGTCAAGTTTGACAAAATCCAAGGTCGCTGCGCAATGCACACAATGCGCGCACCAAGTGCTCCTCTCAGATGCACAATCCGCGTGCAATCTTTTTCATTTCCACACTCGTTTCCGTCCGTTCGTTGATCGTCTTCTTCTTCTTCATCATTGAGCAATCGCTGTTTTGTTTGTTTGTCCATCTGCGGGCATTTTAGCACCTCGAGGCATTCTAAAGGCTCCGCTAGCTAGCTGGTATACCGACTTTTGCAACATGCGCAACACTGCGCGCGCGCACACATCTAGACACGATCGCAATTGGCAGTGCATTCATTATAATTGACACCTTTCGCGTTTATTTATTGTTTGACACTGAGTGCGATTCATGCAAGATTAGACGACATGGATGAATCTCGCAAACGACCAACACCGACTTCGATTTGCGAAATGCAAGAAAGAGACGGAAAAAAATAAATTAAAAACAAAAAGATAAAAACCTGTAAGCTTGAGATCTTTTTTGCAACTCGTCAAGTCTCCAAAGTCACAAGTTGTGGCAAGTTTTATTTATTTGCATTCATAAAATGCTAAACTTGAAAACCCAACTAAGCACAAAAATGCAAAAAAAAAAAAAAAGTATCCAATGAATTATAACATTTCAGGTGACAACAATTTTGCATGTGAATCCTCTCTAGACCATATTTGAATTTCAGTTTACCGCCATTTGACAAATAAAATATTTTTTACAGTTAAAATTCTAAAAAACTTGTTCCTTTATGACTTTAAAATTAACTTAAAATACGTTAATGCAGTTAAGAAACTTAAGAGTTTTGGATCCGAAGATTTGCAACCATTTTATAACTGAGGTACATTTATTTTTGGGACCTTATTTGATTTCGTTGAGACCCTATTTTCATTTTTCAGGGACTCCTCAGATTCTTTATATTTTAGAGAGTTTTCACATTCCATGGTAAAATTAAATTTTATTTAAAAAACTTTGGCCAACATTATTTCAAATTTAAACCACAAATAAATATGAGGTCCAAAGTCCTTAAAATGAAAAGATTTCGGTATCATGATTCTAATTAAATGAAAAATTCAATTTTGTCTATTATGAAACATTTTGTTTTGCGAACATTTTTCCAAAATCTAACTAAGGATATCTGAGGTCCTAAATTTTAAGATAGATAGGCTATATGTAGTTGTGGTCCATTTTGTTCATGTTTTTATCCCTTTTAACTTTTTTTTGGTAACGATTATGAACTTCATTTTGAAACATATTGCTGTTGCAATCAAGTCACTTCAAATTCGAGGTCCTAAATGTACCAATAAATTGATTTTGGTGTCAAACTAAATTTTCGTGGAGTTTTTAATTTGGAGCTTAATTATATTACCTATCGTTTTAAGAATTTATTCTAATTCAAGTGTCAGTTTTAAGGTCCATCTGAGGTCTCAAGTTCTAGTAAGTTATGTGTATTAAATTTGGTTCTAATCTTCTAATTCTATAAAGTTTCCAGGATCATTTCTATAACAGCCTTTGTTTCATAAATCTGAGGTCATAACCTCTTAATACAATAATAAAATGATGTCCGCGACGTTTGGGGTCTAAGCACGCGGAACTCCTATATTATTAATTAAATTTAAACTTACATACATATAAGTGGTAGAATCTTCAGTTTTATCTACAATATGTGTATTACCAGTTTAATTTATACGCCGACTATTCTAAACCTATTAAGTTACAGCTTTATCTAAGGTCCTAAGTTCTGACCAAAAATTAGATTTTAAGTCAGTCTGCGGTCCAAAGTCTTCAACCTTAGGGTAAGGTGGTATAAGAGTGCGCATTTTAGACAAAATACCAAATAAAACAATAACAAAAAGAATTTAACTACTTTTTTTATATATAGTTTTTAGTTTATAATCAAAGCAACGAAAAAAACTTAAAACTGGTAACAAAAATTTTTTAATTCAAAAGTTATAAACAAAATACCACATTAGGAAATTTGCGCACTCTTATACATCCTATTGTGTAAGAGTGCGCGGCTTAGTTTGTAAGAGTGCGCAGCTGCGCACAGGTGTAAGTTCGCACAAAAGTCGCAAATAAAATTTCCTATCTTTAAATAAACAGAGTATTTTTCAACCCATCACTTCTTGCATGAGGAACAATCAATTAAGTCTTCGATTAATGGTTCCGAGAAAATTTCAATATTTCCTAGTTACTCTCATTCGCTTGTTTTTTGTAAAACTTTTATTTGGTTTCTTTTAGGTTGGAATTTCTTTTGCTAGCTGCTGTTTGCTGATATATAGACAAATGCCAGTTATTTTGAAGCCTTGGATAGCATTTACTGCTCTTATAACCCGCACACTCTTATACATCATCATGGTGCGCACTCTTACACGCTCAGACATGTAATCGAAGAATATATATATATTTCACAATGCACTTTATGACCAGTCTTACGTGTTCCTCAAATGTTTCTTTTTGTCGACTTTTTAATGTCCCATACTTTGTTTATTGTTATTTTTTGTTGTTAAGCGGAAAATTTAATTTGTTTGGCAAGAAATATTGGAAAAAAAGTGCTAAAAAACTTAAACTTAACTAGCACCTCTGTTTACAAACACATTTGCATGAAATTTTGACAGCAGACCAAACTCATTTAGATCTTTCCAAAATAAGTGCATTCAGTCTTATATTCCCTTTCAAACCGTAGAAAATGGCCTTGCGCACTCTTATCAACCGCGCACTCTTATACCATCCTACCCTATGCCTTGATTTCAGATTTCATTTTCACGTACCTATTTTCGAAATCCAGCTCCTCAGAAATCTGAGGTCATGAATGTATTTTTGAATTGGGTTTCATCCTGGGGTCTAATTTCGTGGAGTTTCGAATTTTTCTGCTTAAATTCGATTACTATCCTTGGAAGCGTCGTCTTTGGTTATAGAGTACTCGAAGTGAAAATAAAAATGAACACGGCGCCCTCTGGAGGCTTAAAACTCTCCAATTTTTGTTTCTACCTAGATAATAAGCTTATCTCCATTAACTTTCGGTTAGTCTTAACTTTTCCTTTTGATTAACTGTTGTAAGTATGAAGCCATATAAAAACCCTTACAATTATTGTTTCCATTAATTTTAATAATTTTTTTTAAAACACACTAAAAAACTACTTTAATTTTAAAACTTTTAATTAAAATAACCTCCTGTGATGTTCTCATTCATTAAAAATGCAAATAAGTGTAGCATTTTGGATCGTAAAATAAATTCACAAATCTTTTATTAATGATTTGGCAAAATGGCTTTTTAACAATAATATAAATACCCAATAAAACTTGCATGCATAATAAATATCTTGCCATTAAAAAAAGGAGACATGATTTTTGTGGTTAAATAAAAAAAAAAAGAGTTAAATCTACTCTGCTATAAATATTTTACCAAAAAAAAAAAAAAAAATATACAACAATTTTATTCATTATTTTATTTCTTCAAATAAACAAGAAATACTTTTGTGTTTTGTCCTTCTCATAAAAATATAGACTCATCTGTCATTTGATCTGCGTTTTATGTTTGATTGTCACTTTCAAGTCTCGACAACAGCCATCAAACCCTCGCAATGACACAATGTTGCTGCTCTCTTGTCATAAATTAGCTGTCATTTCCATAAACATTCCAATGTCATGAGTTTATATGTTATTATCATTTTAGAAAGAGAGAGAGAAAAAGAATAACTGTATGTTGCCAATTCATTGACAAATCGACTACTAAAAAACCAATAATTCACATTAAACTGTCATCGATCTTTACATTTCGATGTCATATTAACATTATATTTTTTTTTTTATTTATTTCGAACGTAATCATTCAAAATTCCACAACACGCAACACATAAAACATATTCATACTCGTCTCTCTGAGTTGCTGGCTATAGCAGCATTTACAAGTGTCATGCGCTCAATTACAATCAAATTGACATTTGTCCGAATTTATAGATATCATCTCTGTACTCTCTGTCTCTCTCTTTATCCCCCCAGTTTACACTTGTTGTAAATGGTTGGACAAAACATACAATCAACAAATTTATGTTTCTCCATTTCACAAAATGACATAAAAATAAAAATAAGTGTTCTTGAATGCTAAAATGACAGAAGGCGGTAGCGACACGCACAACGGGCGACCGACACGTTGAACGAAGGAAACATGGACTCTGTTGTGGTGGAGGTGGTTGGGGTGTTGTTGTTGTTGTTGTTGATTGTCGCGGTATTCGCCAACGCGCCACCACTGTCACTTTGATTGTAATTTGAATTAATGAGAAAATTATTGTCAACTAAACTCAAAAATAAAAAAAAAAACTTAAAAAACCAACCATCAACCATCATGATGATGAAAGGATGACCATCAAATGCAGAGTAGGTATAGTGTCACTCGCCATGTTGGAAATTAATATAAATTGACGACCTGTCATTAGGCTTATTTGTGGGGATAAATTAAAAAAGACAAAACACACAACAATTATAGCTCATTCAATCAAGTACAAAATAATTTCGAAAAAGAGTTTACCATTTTGAAAACTTTCTTGTGCATTTGCGGAGCTATTGGATTTGGCTTGTTTTTACAGTAAAAGTTCTAAAAAACGTTCTTGAGAAAGTAAATAAATTTTTAAATTTACTTAAAATACGTTAAGATACGACATTAAAAAAGTTTTCAATTGTGAGCCCAAGAAATCTTACCCAGAAACTTAGATAAGACCCTAAAATAAATCGACCCATATATTTCAAGAACAACAAAACTGTAGTATTTAAGGGTACATTTTCAGTTTTTGAGACTCACTGAATTATACGGTTTTATAAATTAAATTCTGAATTTACTATACAAAATAACTGAAGTGATTTGAGACCATAGCATTTTTAAATGTTAAACTAATTTATAGCTGAATATTTTAAATTGTTTGGACCTTATTTTCATATTTCTTTGAGACCCTATTTTCATATTTCATGTTTTAGGGAATCTCCAAACAAGTGGTCATATGAAATTGAATATGAATAACTGTGGTCAACATTATTCTCAATTTTAACGATGAATAAATCAGGGGTCTTAGGATTACAATATAAATTGACTAGCAGTCTCAGGCGCGGATCTAGAAATTTGGTTTGGGGGGGGTCACAGAATTAAAAAAACTTCCTTCCAAAATAATCAAAAAAATGATCAAGTGCTCAAAATATATGCAAAATTTTAGCTAACATAAAAAATTCTATCCAAATTCTTAGATCAAATGTATTTTCGAGAGGATTTTGTTTCGGATCTTAAATTAAGCTAAATTTTTTACAATAAATTTTTTTAGAAAAAAAATTTTCAGCTGTCAAACATTTACTTTGCTCTGGGAGCCGGTTAAACTTTTATCTCCAGAGTATAAATTGTTTGCAGAAGGATTAATGTATTTTTTTAATTTATAATCAAAAACTGAAAATAAAGAAAGCAAATTGGGAAAGTAATGTCGACTTTTCACGAGTCGATTTTAGCCGCACGATAGCATACAATAAAATCAGGATTTTGTTTTGTTAGTGTTTCGCAAATAAATACAATGATCTGATCTGGTTCACGAGAAAAATAAAAAACACAGCCTAAAACTAAGACTTGAAAATTATGCCCCGTTTTCGAAAAATTGATATTTAAAAAATATATGTATATATTTTTCTTAGTGAATGTTATCTTCTTCGTTGGCTACAGGTCGTATTTTGATTTTACTTTTATTACCAGAGTATTGGATATCAGTGAATAACATTAACAAAATCATGGATACTCTGCTTTCAAATTCTTTTGCAATAAATATAATAAAAACATTATTGAACCAATATTTTAATCCATTGGTTCAACCAAATTTAGTTACAAATACAACACAGTTTTTGTACAGAAGTTGTCTGTATATTCCTAATCTTTCTAATCGACTTCAAGGTGCTCTTATTAGAAACAAAGATAATGTTCGTTTAGCTATCTAAATGTTTTAAGAAATTCACTTTTTTCAAACTTAAAAGTCGAATTTTCTAAAATATAAATCAAATACCGTATATAAAACAAAATGTTTAGGTGATGGAACAAACAATTATCCATCAGTTTATGTAGGTACATCCATGCAAAAATTGAAAAACCGTATAGCCGGTCATAGGTAAGATATAAATAACGGACATTCACAAAAAACTGCTCTAGCTTTACATTGTATAGATGAGGGACATAGTCCAGATTATAACAATGAAGATATTTTACAAACAGAAAAGCATTATAGTAAAAGAATGGTATTAGAAATGCTACATATTTTAGATATAGAGAATACTGTTAATAGGGAACAGATTGTGAAGGGCTTAGCAGTATTTATAGTCAGTTTGTTAGAAGGAATTTCTAAGTTGAATTTTAAAGTCAACTTAAATTCTTAAAGTTAAATTTGATAACAAAAATTTTTTGAATTTCTTATCAAATAAAAATATTTTTATATTTTGAAATTTCAATGATTATAAACGTCTTTTTCAAGTCATTTTTTATTGAATTTTAAAATATTTAAACAACAGCGAAAACAAACTATAAGAAATCAAGCTAGAACTATAAGAAAGCCATTATGATAAAGATAAGTATATAAAATTTAAATATATAAGCAATTTTTAGAACACTGTTTCTTAGAGTCCTGGGGAAGATTGTAAGCACAATCGAAACGTCGACAGAAAAGAAAAAGTAAAATCAAAATACTACCTGTAGCCAACCAAGAAGAAAACATTCATTAAATAATGAAAGTTCACGTAAAAAGGAAAACTTTGTATGTTTCTTAATCCAATAAATTAATTTTTCTTTATTTAAGTTTTAATTAATACAATCAAAGCATTTTTTTTAATTTGTTGAAATTATTGAGGTTGTCAAATTTAGAAGTTAATAACTATTCTACACTGTGTGAATCTTGAACCTAGTTAAAATAAACAGAAAGCACTTTGATTTAACTGTTTTTCGAAATGATTTTTCGTTGAAGGCCATCATTTTACATTGCGATTGCAGTTGAATGTTTTTATCAAAATCGCAGGGACCGGTTTGGAGAAAATTACCTATATTTTTACAAAATTCTTACGTGGAAGGTACCTTAATTTATGTTTCAACTGTACTTAAAGTAGGAAAATAATTCAGAAATGTTTTTCTTCCACATTCGTGTTTTGAGTAGAACTCGCTTGGTGCCCTTCATTAAAAAAAAAATTTGATGTTTCGATTACATCGATGTTTCCAAGAGCGATGTTTTCAGCATCATTATTTTTTTGCGGAAACATCAAACCATAAATAAAAAAAAATGTACAAATTAAAAAATACATAGGTATAGGTATGTTTAGGATGAAATAAATTTCCTCCACACAGGTTTGTTACAAAGAAAAGCGTATATCTCCTTAAACCAAAATATCATATTAAGTTATTGCGATTATGTAGTTACGATAGAGCGTTCGTGGATCGAGATACATGTAATCATGTACCTAATAGTTATTATATAAATTATATGATTTTTCAGGTTTTAAAAGTTTTCATTAAAAAAATGTGTAAGAAAACAAAAATTTTTTTTCATGGCCTCATTTTTTAAAACTAAAAACGACTTCTTGCTAATATGCCCATGAATCATTTCCTAAAGCATAGTCATATCATAACAATTAAGAAACCCTTCTTATGGTTTAAAAGCTCGTTTCCACCTTTTTGCCTTATAATTTTCTGTTTTTCATCTGAGGTTTTGGGGGGGGTCATGACCCCCACGACCCCCCCCCTAGATCCGCCACTGAGCAGTCTGTTTATGAAAACTGTCCAATTGGTCCATTTCTGACTTATCAAACCAAGCTCATAATCAGAGGCCCTAAATGTTAGTACAGATAGGCTTAATTGTGTACTTGGGTTCCAATTTTTTCAAGTTTTCATTCGTTTATCAACTTCATACTGATGTTGTGGAAGGTCTTTTGTTCAGATCCTGATTGATGTCAAACTTTACTCAAAATTTTCGTTACATTAACCTGAGGTCATAAGCTCTAAATATAAAATGACAATGATGTCCGAGACATTTAGGGTCTGAACAAGCGGAACATCTTTCTTTTTTTGTTTATTTGAATACAAGTAAAAACAACTCGGTTTTACGAAATTTGAGGTCCTAAACTCTTAATTTAGATCGAATTCCGGTCCTAAATGTTAATTATATTGCAACTTACATAGCTTCAGGTTTATCATCAATGCCTATTACCGATTAAATTTTTATGACCATATTTTAAGTCACTCTATGATCTAAGGTCCTAAGTTCTGAATGAAAATTAAATTATGTATGTAAGAGTCAACTTGCTGTCCAAAGTCTTTATTGCTTTATTTTCGAATATTTATCTATTTTCTAGATCCAGCTACTTACAAATCTGAGGTCTTTAGTGTAAATAAACATGAAATTGGCTTGTTTATCACTTTGAGTTAATTTTTTAAAGTCTCATTTTGACAGTCGTATTTTATTATATGCAGATGGGGTCCTGAGTTCTAAATAAAGATTGAATTGGGTTTCGTTTTGGGATCTTATTTCGCGGAATGTCTATGTTTGTCACTTAAACTCGATACTACATTAATTTTTACAGAAATTACAAAGACCTTAGAAAAGAGTTAAAATCAATAAAAATCTGAGGTCTTAAGTTCTGGGAACAAAGTGACAGACTTATAAAATTTGGTAAGATGCATGATTTGTCTTTGAACGATATTTATATATTAAGTAGTATAAGAACTTCGAATAACTTTAGAGGTCCTAATTATTTCGGTGCTAGTTCTATACCAAGGGTTTTTATTTTCAAAATTCAGAAACATTAAAAAAGACATTGAATTGATATTTTAAGTTCGTTCATACATATTTTTATGATAGGGGTCCTATAAGGTCTTTAAGGAATTCGATCTTCAAATGTAAAGGGTTTAAGGACTCTTAAATGTTTCTCTTATTTTATAATAAGAGATAAGAACTTTAAACATATTAAGTCCTTCCAAAAAGAGAGTTCCCACTGTATGAAGTTTTCGAAGTACAGGAATATTAAGTATCCTGTCAGGTTTGTGTGCCACGTTCATTTCCTGGCCAAAAATTTTAACAACAAAAAAAGGAAAATAATAATAATCCTGGTAGTCTTCATGTTAAGTCAAAATGAAAATAATTAGTTCATCATTAGAAGCAAAGTGAAGGAACAATTTTATCAACTTTTTTATGAGTTAACAATAACAATCGTTAGTTAGTGTTCATAGCTTAATTTAATTTTATTTTTCGCAATAAATTGAAGTTGTTTGGAAGACAGGGTAGATAGACAACGACAAGCTCTGTTGAAGTACAATCATCTTTCTGTGCATTATAGGCACTTTGAGTTTTTATACGAAATTAAATAAAATATATTTTTGTTTGTGGTTTAATGAGACTATTGAGGTTGCTTGTACACACGAACACAAACTTAACACACAATAAACACGTTGACACAGAGTGATGAGGACTCTTTTTTTTAGGAGGCAATTTTCAGTGGATTTTGATTAGATAGACTCTTGTGTTGTATAGTCTTATGTATGTGGGAAGAATAAAATTGGACAAACGTTAAATTTTATAAGCCAAAAAAAAAGGAGGCTTAAATTAACGCCTTGTTGAGTAATAAAATTCGTGCATTCAATAAAAATGGGGGAGAGTGTTGGATTAGTCTTTTCTTCCTTAATTAGCTGACATGTTTTTTGCAGTACACAGTTTTATTGTTAAAGTATATAACTAACTTAGGAGTCATTTCGAATAATTGGAAAACTAGTGTTATGTCGTATAAGGTAGGAGGATTTTGATTGATTCGAGATTTCGTTAGATTTAGATCATTATATTGCCAAAGAAAAGTCATAAAACTAAACACGTTCAGTTCATGATTAGAGGTCTTAAATCTTCTAAGAATAAATTTATTAGCTCTTCAAACAATAGGAAACGTTTGGCTTAGCGAATAATCAATTTTTTTTAAGACGAACATAAAACTGAATGCTGAACATAAATTTGTATGATTCACTTGACCTAATGGGACTTGATACAATTGTATATATTATCTCAACTTTCCAAGTAGAGGTCAATAGGGCAAGATTAAAAAGGAAGTCGAACTAGGTATATCAATGAGACTTGTTATTACTATGTATAATGATAGATGAAATAAAACTGCAAAGTCGCTAAAGCCTATAGACTGAAATCTTATAGTAAATGATTTAAAGTGATTTTAATTATTTAAAAAAATTACCTTTTATTCAAAAATTACAATTATTATAATTGTTGGTAAAGGGATATTATTTTGTTAGATTAGATTACCTGGAAAGATATTAAAATATTTGGATTTTGAGAAAATTTATTTATCCATATTTATTGCTTAAAACTTGAATACATTTAAAAAGTAATAATTTAACAAAAATTTTGCAAATCAAATTCACCCTTTGTACTAAAATTAATATTTCTTGATTTCATGTCGTGAAATTCACATTGTTTCACTTATATACGAGTTATTTGAGAACTAATCCATTATTAAAAAAAGTTGAATTTGATTTGCAAATTATAGATACATAAGGACAATGGCCCTTAGTAAAAGACCCGAATTTAGAAATTTAGAACTCGATTTTAACAACAAAATTAATAGTAATACATCTAACTTCTAAACTTAGAAATGGCTTAGAAGCAGTCTGTCAGTCTGTCAGTCTGCCAGTCTGTCAGTCTGTCAGTCTGTCAGTCTGTCAGTCTGTCAGTCTGTCAGTCTGTCAGTCTGTCAGTCTGTTAGTCTGTCAGTCTGTCAGTCTGTCAGTCTGTCAGTCTGTCAGTCTGTCAGTCTGTCAGTCTGTCAGTCTGTCAGTCTGTCAGTCTGTCAGTCTGTCAGTCTGTCAGTCTGTCAGTCTGTCAGTCTGCCAGTCTGCCAGTCTGCCGGTACCGATAAACAAAATGATCGAGACTTTGGACTTTGGGGGTATTACTTTTTAATTAATCGAGCGGCTTTTGATCTTCCATGGGTATTGAAATTCAATCCTATGAAAATATGGGACACTCTAATGTTTTCCGTCCTGAATAATAATTTTTTAGTGACTTTGGTTAAAATTTAGAAAAATAAAAACTCTGAGTCTACTGAGATCCGTATTTTATGTCAAACTTGTATGTCTTTAATTTTCAACTAAAAAAACCAAACCACTAATATTGGTCATTATTTTCATAAGGATTCAAATAAGAGCCACAGGCACAATTTATGGAATTCATTTAAAATAACATTTCAAGTTGTAAAATTCCACGAATAAACACGACAGGTGGATAATAAAATTTTTAATCTTCAATCTGTTGCCTTTTAGATCCTTTTCATACGCCCAACTCAAAAAAAAAAATTCTAAAGAATTACATAATTGAAGTTAAAAAAAAAAAAATTAAGAAAATGATACCCAAAAAAACCTACGCGCAAGTATTTATTTTCATCGTTGTTGTCGTGTCTCACGACTCTTTATAACAGATGTCAAGGATTAAATTGAAAAAATAAAGAAAAAAAAAATAACAAGTCTTAAAAAAAATATATTCCCGCTGCCGACGTCAGATTGTCTATTCGATGACACCCAGAGCTACCGTTTTTTTTTTTTCTATTCAATATCAAATAAATTCAATTAAATCTTTTATAGAACTGAGGTACATAATATCCCAACCCGTTTTTCTTTCTAAAAAAGCAAGACATATGCCTTCTTTAATGTCGGTCTATTAAATTCTTTAGAAAAATAATAGTTTCCCAAAACATTTATTGACATCTATCTACTCCTTGTCATGTTGTTTCTCAAACCAAGTGGTTAGAATTTATTTTTCAATCCTAAAACAACACCGCAACGTATAACACAACCACCGCCCCTCATCATCATCAAAAACGTAACATTTCAAAATTTAGAAGAAAAAAAAAAAAAGGTTCAAATACTTGAAGAATCCAAAAAGAATTTGAAAAAAAAAGGATCAAGGTGATCCTCATCGATTCTCTTCAAATTGATCTTACCGATGAGATTTTTGTCGGAAGGCTTAGGTATAATTTTTTTTGTCAGTGTATCTGACTGCAAAGATCAATTTCGTACCCCGCATTTCCAAATCCAATTATGATTCAACATTCAAAAAATACTCCACAAGTCTTAGATACACTTGGATGGTTAATTGTCTTTTTGTTTGTTTCTAGCTTTGATCCCGGCAAATCCCGATCGGTCCGATCTTGTCGATTAAAAAAATGTGATAAAATGTCCCCTGTACCTAGATTGTCTGGACAAGAATACTAAAAAAAAGGATACCAAAACAATAGATAATCGCAATGGTGTGTTGGAAACACCAATTTTACACGGCATCTTGAGGTTTTTATGAGTTTTTTTTTTTTTGCGGATCTTTCATCATCATCTCACAGCATGAAACCGTCCAAAGTTGCGTTTTTTTGTTTTTGTTTGATTCAGGTGACAATGCTAATGGATGAGTTATGGTTAGCTAACGCCTTCAATCGTGTAACCGACTTGCGACTGGGAGATCACAGGAATTTTACACCGATCTGCCGACCCTGATTTTTTATGGTCGAACGACATTAACCGTGCAAAATTCATTCGAACAGATCGTTTATCTTCTTCTGAGTGCTCTCCAATATGAATTAAGGAAGAGGAATGTGTTGTTTCTTCTTTTGAAGAAGAAGACCACTCCCTGAAATAGATTCTCAAGCAAAGCTTCTTCTTTTTGTTATTTCTTTAACTATTTCTAACAATTTGGTACCGCTGTTGCTACTTTCGCGTGTTTGTTTGTCTTCTTTCTATTTTTATGGCAATTAAATTGAAAATGTGAACAAAAATTCTGCTGGTCTAGATCGTAAAAAAAAAAGGCGCAGGCCCTCCTTTTTTATTTATTTTTGTTTTGTTAACTGTTGTTGGAAATTAACTTCTGCAAAGATCAGGTACTAATCTAATAGTCAGTGAAGTAGTGTTATATTTTTTTTTAAGAATTTGAAACAAACTCAAACATTAAAAACTATTATTATAAAAAAGTTAAAATTGGGGTAATGCTTTCGGTTAAGAAACAACATTAGTCAACTTTTCTTTGACAAAAGTTTTAAAGTGTCATATTTTTGTATAAACATAATGTTTCAAATTAAACTTGTAGATTTTTCAATTGTATTTCTATTTTTTACTTGCGATGATGGAGAATGCCAAAAAAGTGGATCCGGCAATTCCGTCTGTCTGTCTGTCTGTCAGTGTGTCTGTCTCTATCTGGAGCTGCAGCCTAAACGAGTGAAGTGATTTTCTTCAAACTTGGTAGTTAGCAGTTTTTGGTGATTCCCTAGAGGGGAAATTGAAATTTTTTTTTATGACCAAAACTAACGGTACCTGCCATATAACGGAAATAGAAAAGTTAATTTTTTTTAAAAACGGCTCTAACGATTTTGATTTAAATTTTTGTGTGTAGTACTACACATAAGAGCCAACTTTTGAAATAAAAAAATTATTTTTTGTACCGTTATTAACGGTACCTGTCATAGAACGGTTTTTTTTCGTTTCTGAATATCTCGTACAACATTAACCCGATTTAAATGAAAATTTTTATACAAAAGTGTTTAAGGGGTAATAACACCTTGTAAACCATGAAATCGAGCGTCATTTTCATCAGCGTATAAAACAAAAAAGAAATATTATTTTCTTTTGGTGTTTGTTTAGTTTAATTAAGTATATTAATAGGTAACAGAATAGGCTTATGTTAGATTTTTTAATGATGTGAAATTTTTTAAATGGCGGTGTAGTTCAGGACTAACTAACTAATACAGTTTTTAACCGATTGGGCTGAAATTTTGTGTGGAGCTTAAAAATGCTATTCTCTAGTGAAGTACGTACGATTTTTTTTTGAAATATTAAAATTTAACGATTTTATGGTCTTTTTTCAACGAATTTTGTTTTTGGAATGAAATAATTTTTTCAAACTAATGCCATTTCTTTAAAAATTAATATTTCAAAAAAATCCTACGTACTTCACTAGAGTATAGTATTTTTAAGCTCCACACAAAATTTCAGCCCAATCGGTTAAAAACTGTAGGAGTTAGTTGGTCGCCCGATGGGAGCACAGGATTTTACTATCATCCTGAACTACACCGCCATTTAAAAAATTTCACATCATTAAAAAATCTAACATAAGCCTATTCTGTTACCTAATAATATACTTAATTAAACTAAACAAACACCAAAAGAAAATAATATTTCTTCTTTGTTTTATACGCTGATGAAAATGACGCTCGATTTCATGGTTTACAAGGTGTTATTACCCCTTAAGTAAAGGTAATATTAAAATTATAGAAAATTTTCAAAAAACGCATTTTTGGATTTTTAAAAAATTTCAAATTTTTTTTTGAAAAATCACTTTTTTGGAAACGGATCAATGAAAAATTTTTAAATTTAGTTTTTGTGTGTAAATAAATTATTTCTTAAAAATGGCATACCAACTTTTTTTTTTGAAAAATGTTAAAAAATTTGTATACCTATATAAAAAATATTTTTTTTAAAAAACGGCTCCAAGGATTTTCGAAATTTTTTTTCTAAAAATATCTTTTTATACAAGTAATAAAATGGCATACTTAGTTTTTTTGTAAGAGATCATTTAAAGCAGTATTTAACTATAATTAATAATTATTTATTTTTTTTGCACCACTTCCCAACTAACATTTTAGCTTCGGTTAGGGTATTACAAAAGCTATATTTCAGCTTCTTTTAAACTTTAGTAAGGTTGTTGGGCATGGAAAAAGGAGAACGTTATACAAATTTGACCCTCTATAAGGATCTTAAACGAAGATTTACCGAAGCTCTACCGAAGCTTTGAGATTTGACAGATAGTTTTGGAAGAGCTTGTATAGCTCTTTAATACATGTCTTATCGAAATTTAAAAAAAAAACTACAAAAACAAAAAAGAATTCTTTTTTAACTCTTTTTTAACTGGTTTTAAATCATGAATTTTATCTTTGGATCTGATATTATATATAACATTTCATTAGTTTTTAGTATATCTATTAATAATTTTATAATTTTAAAAGTATATAATTTTTTTACCACACCCAGGAATCGAACTTCGTATCTGCTTGGTGCTAGTCCACCATTCTACCCACTCGGCCAACCTAGTATATTCATTCATGAAAACAAAAACTTAATCAGTTCAAATAGCAAAAAAATGTCCCAGCTAAATTATTCAATGTCAAAACCAAAAAGTGTCCGAGCTATATTATTTAATATCAAAACCAAAAATCAAATACAAAACTTGGTAATTTCTGTAAAGCTTCTATTAATTCATTAAACAGGCTAATAAGAAAAACAAGCTTTCTTCGTTTAAGTTTCTTTAATATTATTTAAACAACTTATTAGAAGTTGTTAAATAAGTCCGAACTTCTATAAGCAGTTAAATTCTGAAGCAAGCTCAATACAAGCTGTATAAATATCAAATATCAAATTTTAAATTTTCCCTTATTTTGTTCAATGAAAAGCTTTAACATTTAACCGTAAGAGCAGGTACGTGCGACCCCAGTCGTGCAATTTATTGCTTTAAGAATTTGTTTTTATTTAAATAAAGGTTTTCGATTTGCAACGCAAAAATCAATAAATAAAAATTCAATGTATAAAATGAGCTATGAATCATTTAATCAAAAAATTTAACCAATTTTAGTTCTTTTTGTAAAACGGATAAAAAAAAAATTGCAAGAATTTTTCAAATAAAATGCACGACTGGGTCCGCACGTATGTACTTGCTCTAATGGATTATGGTAAAAGTATCTCTTATCTTAAGGGGGGAAAACCCTCTGGATTTTTTTATTTTTGCATTATTATTTTTTTCCCTAAAAGTTTCATTTATCAACCGAAGAAACAATTTTTTTGGTCTTAGCCTTGAATGAAGCCTCTAAAGACCCCAGATAGTCCCAAAACCCATGCGTTCCGATCCTACCACAGTACAAAAACGAAAACTATAAACGCATTTTTCTCGAAACATATTTTTTCCGCACCGTGCAACGTAACTCAAAAACTAATGAAGCTATCGACTTGAAATTTGAAGCAAATTACTCCTTGAATCATTGGCCATTGCATGAACCTAAAAGTTGATTTTAATTTGTACAGTAAATATTTTTTTTAACCACTTCTTTGTAAGAAAAACACCTTTTTTTCGTTTTTTTGATTTCTAATTTTTATTTTTCATTTAAAAAAAATAGTTTTAGGTTCATGCAATGCGTATTAATATCATCTAACGGAAAAAAATTTCCCTTTTGATATAAGAAAGTTTCCTGAACCTGTGCGTTGCACGGCGCAAACTAGAGGCGCCAACTTTGAAGGGCTCTTGAGCCGCCATTTTGTTATTTTTTGATTTGAAAAAAATTGTATCAATACCACTGGTTTACAAAATTAAACTTTTTTTTTGTTGCCGGAACAAAAATATACTTTTCTGAAGGTTTTTGGTGTGCTGAACTTGAATCCGAAGTCAAAAAAATTCTAGCAGCTCCCGTTTTTGAGATAATACCGTTAGAATGTGCAGCACTTCGGACCTTATTCTTTTATATAAGGAAAATTGTTTGAGCATATTTAGTAACGGTTTTTATAAGAACTATTTACCACCTTTTTAAATCTGTTTAAATCTCTCCGATATCTTTTTTACTTCCCCAGATATCCTCAGTTGTTTGATATTTTTAAAAATTTTATAATGTCATTATCTTCTTTATGATATACTAGCTGACCCGGCGGACTTCGTTCCGCCATTTCTTGTATTTATTTTTAATTTTCGACTCTGTAATGAGTTATTATTTTCTAACAAAAAAAAGGGGATCAAAACTTTAAAAGTTCGTAAATGAGTCTAAAAATATACAATTTTAAACTTTTAGCAAAAAGTAGCCTAAATAAAATGCTCACTTCATGCACTACAATGCTGGACCACACAAAATTTCACAATGCAAAGTTATTAACTCTTTCAAACGTTTTTTCCATAAATATTTCAATACGGCTTGTTACGGCACTTTAAAAATTAAGCGTTTTACAAATACACCCTTTTACCAATATCGCACTTTAACGGCTCTTTATAAATTTGAACAATGTGTATGCTATTTAGCCTGCCCTTTCTTACGCCCATTTTTACTCCACTTTAGAAAATATTTTGATCTCTCTTTTTGGTACCTACATATAGTTAAATTTTTTCGTAAAGCATGTGCGAGTAAGCGAAAATATGCTACCCCATAATGTGCATGAGCGTGGTTCGCTCAATTTTCGGCAAGCTATTCCTACGCTCTGAAAAGCACGGCACTATGTGAATTTCTCAGAATTGATTTTAAGCAACATGGATGCAATGGAGAGAATCAATTAAATTGTCTCTTAATAAAAACAAAAAAAAAAACATTTACTTTATTTTCTCACGCTATAAATCAATTTTTTCGATGACAACCTATAATCAATTTTAGATCATGTGAAAGCCTATTATTTCACATTTCACATGACGTTTTAATGATATTTCTACGATGCCTACAAAAAAAGTAAGAATTTTTTAAAGCCAACCATATCAAAAGTTCAAACTGAGATTACGGTACTTCCCACACTGGTCACCACTGGTGGCTGGTCATCATCAACAGATCTCCTCAGGTGTTTTTAGGTATTTCTCAACTTTTTAATTTAACATTATGTAGCTTGTAGTTGATGTACGGCTATGTGCGATATATCAAATGAAAGGTAATATCATCAAGATGCTCAATACAATTTGTATGTGCTCTCGATCAAAAGATTTGACGTGTTGAAAAATAGAACTTTATTTTACCGTTATTTCAAGATTGTGTTTACAATTTGAAATTTTGTACAAATATAGTCTTACTTATTATCTATCTACACCGTAAATTTCATTCATTTATATGTTGAAGAAAAAAAGATAAAAATAAAAAACGGTTAAAAACGGCCAAAAAAATTGGAACAAAAAAACTTGTTTTTCCCGTTACTCGGTCAAAAATCATTTTAAAAATTCAATTATTTGCACATGCATGCGCATAATTTAAACCCATATGTCCTATTAAAGTTTTTTTAAAAATTCCTTGTTTTTTCAAGAATTCATATTTAAAAGTACAGGGTCTATGAAAAAAATCCGTATGAGACGCCTAATTTTTTTTAGTATCTTTCTAATGGTGTAATTCAAATTTCTGTACAAAATTTTGCCTACCTGTAATTTATCTTTTGTCGAAGGTATATCACATGTTTTGACTGGAAAAAACCCTTCACAACTTAATTTTGAAATTTTTTAGACTTTTTATTACCTTTACCAAACTAACAATAAATGTATCTATCAATTTAAAAAAAAAAAATCAGATCTCTAAAACTTACCGTTTAGAAAATAGCCTCTTTTTTCAATGTCCTATAAAATCATCAATTTTGTTTGTATTAAACTTTCTACTCTTATTCCTCTTTGATTTAAAAAAAATTAAAGAAAATCAGACAACCGGTTTGGTTTGGCCGGTTAGCGAACGTACACAAAACCAAACTTTAATTTACTATATATAAGAATATCACATTAGCCTCCCATACAGTAGGCCCCAGTGTGCAACAGTGTATGAATTTAGCAAAATAGTGATTTGACCAATATCATAAACATTACCATCATTAATGGCATCACGAAGTTGAATGTAGGTACTCCTCAGAATTGAGCTTCTTTTGATCAAAACAAATAGAATTTAATCGTTGTTTCTTTTTTTGCATACATACCTAAATACATATACACAGCATGACACAACAAAATCTGATTAAATTCATATTTGTGAACCATTAACATGTACGCAAATGTTGTCAAAATCAGGCCTTAAACGATAATAATTATTTTGAAAGCCTGTCTAATAAATTTGTTTACAAATTAAGTTTTTTTTTTTTTTTTTTAAGTGAGAGTGTTTCTTTACTCGTACAAATTGACATATATGTGAAGATGGGAGAAAAGGTATTATTTTTTTTTTATACAAACCATCTACATATTAATACTTTTCAAACAAAAAAAAATTTACCAAAATCGGACCAGCCAAACGCGAGTTTATCGGCCACACACACTTAACGAACTCATTTTTATATATAAGATGAAGCCAAACCCACTGACTTCAGTTTAAGATATCTCGGGCAATACATAAGATATTGAAAAGATTTAAACAGGTATCGAAAGATGGGAAATAGTTCTTATAGAAACCGTTACTAAATATGCTCAAACAATTTTCCTTATACAATAGAATAAGGTCCGAAAAACTCAAAAAAAACGTTTTTTTGCATTTTCTAACGGTAATATCTCAAAAACGGGAGCTGCTAGGATTTTTTTGACTTCGGATTCGAGTTCAGCACACCAAAAACCTTCAGAAAAGTATATTTTTGTTCCGGCAACAGAACCCTTGTTAACCAGTGTACTTAATAATGACAGTAATATCTTGTTCTTTTAAAAAGTTTAATAAGTGCTTTCAGTTTTTCATAAAAAATTATTCAAAAAGCTGTCGTTCAGAGGGTTTTCCCCCCTTAAGACTTTTTATTAAATTAGGGAAAAATATAATTGGATTTATGTATTAAAGCATTTCTGATAATGTAAACAAATACATAAAATCTGTTTTTATAATTACCTAAATATTTTTAATTTGAAATTTAAAAAAATTAAAAAAATTAAAAACAAAGTAGGCATGCCAACTGATTTCTTATACAAAAAATTTTGAAAATCGTTATAAAAAAAAAATTTATAAAAATTTTACAAAATTTCAAAAAAAAAAAAAATTGGTATGCCATTTTGAAGAAATAATTAATTAACATTTAAAACCAAAATTTCTAAATATTTCACTAACCCGTTTTCAAAAAAAAATTGAAATAAATAAAAATGAAATGAAAAATATATATTTTTTTTTTAAATCCAAAAATGTGTTGTTTTTTTTTTAATTTTCCCCTTTGTACAAAATTTTTCGTTATAATTGGTTTAATCGTGTACGAGATATTCAAAAACAAAAAAAAAAACATTTAATGGCAGTTACCGTTAATAACGGTTCACAAATACTTTTTTTATTTGAAAATTGGATCTTAGAAAAAATTTCGACTTCTCCTCTAGGAAATCGCCCAAAACAAGTTTAAAGAAAATAGCTTGTGAATTAGGAAATTTTGAATAAGTAAAAAATGTTTTAATACATTTTTTAACTTCGACCTCGAACATCTTTCAAATGGTAAAATTAATTAAAAAAATTATATGAGACGAAAAAGTGTACCTATATGGTTTTTTGTAGAGCGTTCAAAGTTCCTACAAGAATATGTAAAGAAATTTGCTGAAAAGTCGATTGATTATTTTTTTTTATTAATATGAGATTGATGCAAAAATGGAAAACTGTGGATGATCTTCTTATTAATTTTAAGAGCTCATATTTGGTGAGTATTTTTAATCGATTTTTCCGAGTATAAAACCAAAAAAAATATTCGACCCATTCAATTAATTTTTCAGGTAAAATAAGTTGAAAATTTTTTTAACATATGAAAATAGGAAAAATGTCTATTTTCTCAAAAAATTTCAATCCAACATGACTCCTATGCCATATTCCTCATTATGACCGCTATTAAAATTAAACATTCTAAACTCTACCATTCAAACTATATCTAATGGTGTTTCCGCTAGAATAACAATTTTTTTTTTCAGATTCTAATCTCTTTATTTCACTCCAGTTTTATATTTATTTTCGGGAGGGGTAAACACTTTAAAAGAAACAAAAAAAAAACAACTAAAAAATATTGCCTCATTGACGACGCGTGTATGTGCACAGAATAATATGAACAACACTTCCAGTTTTTTATGATCTAAAACACGTCCACTGTTCTATACAATCTAACAATGGACTTGAATAAAAAGTTACCTAAACTAATAAAAATGAAAAATTGAAATTTAGATACAAATCTGTTTTAAAACTTTTTTTTTAAGGGGGTCACGCATACAGAATTTTTGTTAAATCACCTTCCGTTCTATGTGGCTTTTTTGGGTCTACCGTGAAAAATGTCCCAATTTAATAAAAAAAAAACCAAAAAAAGAAAGAAAAAAACAAAATAAATTCTAATTTTCACTTAATTTGAAAATTAAGGCTTTTATGTTCATAATTCCGCTCTAATGAAAGGCACTTATCAGCAGAATTCAAATCTTTATTATTTCTCAAGTTAAATTATGTGAAAGGATTAAAACTAGTGTTGGAGAGCATGCGCATGCGCAACGCAAGCATATTCAACAAAAATTAAATTATGTGTATTTCGATATCTTGAAGTTAATTGTGTGTGGAAAAGGTTTGTGTTTCTTTAAAGTGGAACGGAAATGTAATCCTTTTTATTAATATTCACAAAGGAATCTTTAGACTTTTATTAAGTTATCTTCAGTTTTTTGTATAGCGCCGTGCGTCTCATCGTCATCGCAGTCACCATCAAGAGATCTTAATTGAATTTTATTAATCGCTTTCGATTAAAATGAAATTTTTGTTTTCATTTCGAAAGCAGATGTGTTTGTTAGGTGTTGTTGAGAAGCGAGAATCACAAAAAAGGGGTTGATTGTTTGAGAGAATCGAAATGCATTGTGATTCTTAACGAACACTCAACAAACAATAAATGAGGGATATTTGCATATTGCAACGATTACCCTTTTTTTATATCTTGTGTATAGGCATACCACAAGGAAACCATGTAGGACCTGCATTCTTTTTTTGTTTTGTTTAGATTGTGAATGGAATTTGCAACCTTCGTGCTTGGAATAACAATTTGAAAACCTAATTCATCACTATTTTGATGATGGATGATGAAACAAGCAGCTGCATATTTCGGTGGAAAACTGTCAAAACATAGCAAAAAGATATTTTAATATCTACAAAAATACGCAGATTCTGGATATTCCCAAAGCCTTTATATAGACATTTATTGTTCACAAGGCTTAAAGTCTTTCCAACTAACACAACAGCTTCTGTAAATTGCAATCTCGCAGGTATTACTTTTTATATAGCTTGTATACAACTTGCTTTAGATAAAATCAAATCCAATTAAAAAAGAAAATTCTTTTTTGCTTTTGTTGTTGTTTTTTATAATTTCGATAAGACTTGTATGGAAGAGATGTAATTTGTAATTTATTTAATTCATGAATCGCTGTACAGTGAGAAATAATTCTTATAAATAGTACAGGTAAGATGTACAAGCTAGATGTATAGCTTCTACCTATCAAATCTCAGAGCTTCGGTTGAGCTTCGGTAAAGTTTCGTTTAAGTTTCGCATAGACCTTATAAGTACATTCTTATATAGGGTCCAACTTGTATAAGCTTCTCCTTTTTCCATATCCAACAACCTTACTAAAGTTAAAAAGAAGCTGAAATGTAACTTCTGTAATGCCTTTACCGAAGCTGAAGTGTTAGTTGGGTTATGACCCCTCATTTTATCAAAATGTTTTTTATCGATAAATACGATTCGTTCTGGATAAAGAACACCAAAAAGCATTTTTACGTTATCGATTTTATGGAAATGGGCAATTTTTAAACACTCAATTTTTATATTCCTTATCTGATTGCATATTTTAAGGCGTCTTTGAGTATTTTAATTTAAGTACAAAAAAACTTGTGTACTAATAAAGTCCCAAGACCTTAAAAAGTTACACGATTTTGAATGACTTTTCTAACACTTACTACTTTTTGGCTTAGAACTTAATGTGATTTTAATGTTCCCTTAAAACAAAACGAAAAAAAAAACTCCTATAAACAGTCTATAATCTTTTAAACTAACTATAAACACCAGCTTATACAACTAAACTGTTTTAACTAATTCAATCAACAAAAGACTTCTTCCTCTCCCAAAAAACGAACAGATCATTATTAAAAACAATAAAACGAAACGCTTTGCCGCAACACCACCCATATGGACTTTTTTATATTTTATTTGATAAATTTTTATTACTTATTTATCACCAGAAAATCACTTATATATCAAACTATAGAGACAAAAGCGAGTAATAAAACGATTTTCTTTGCATTAGACTGGAACCATGATGATTTTTCCCGATCAAGCTTAACACATCACCTTTTTTTTTTGTTCTAGTGACTTTTTGTCTGACAATTTTTAATGTCATCAATGTAGTTTATTTTTATGATCACAAACTGTAAAAATACAATTTTTTGGAATTTTTATTATTTTACCGCCCAAACAGACACACAACAAAAAACACAAATTTCCTTAATAGGAGAGGAAAACATTGTTAAAATAATAAAACAAAAAAAAAAAGCTTTTAAGATCTCTTTTTTATTGGATTTTATGGGAAATCTATTATGCGGAACCGAAATATGTTACATAGGCGGAAGGTAATAAAATTGAGATTTATTTAAACAATCACCCAGTGACGAGTGACATGATGTTTTAAATTTTCACAAAAAAAAAAAAAAAAAAAAACGATCATAAAAAATATTTATTGAAATTTTTATTTTTGGAATTTTTTGTTTATTTAATTTTATGATAGTGTTGTACTATTTAAAGAAAAAATTTATATAAAAGCTAATTATGTATTATAACCTTTGCGAATGTATACATTATGTATGTTTGCCTTTTACGGCATTGACAACAATATATGTACATAATAACGAATTGCATACGATCTACTCTCCAATTAATCACCATGAACAAGATTGAACTATATTTTGTCCGAATATTTTACAGAAATTCATAGTTTTGGATAAAGTCTGAATCAGAAATTTTACCCTATTGCGCACATAGTAAAAGAATTTCCCTTTTACGTCAATATAATGCAAAATAATTAATAGATTAAATAACCAGAAGAGGTCCCAAATGGCTCTCCTGTGGAACGCCAATTTATTTATTTTGTGATATAAATTAACTCTATCGTCGTCTTTAACTTTATACTACAATTCTTTTGGTATTTATTTAGTTTCTATTATTTTGAACACAAAAACTAAAATTCCAAGAAACCCAATACTCTTAGAAATATTTTTTAAAAAAGGTTCCCAGCATCTAAACACCTTCTACGAAATATATCTTAAACCACACAATAAACAAACAAAAGCCCATTGATATATAGAATATATTCTCCAAAAAATTTGTGTTGAAAAAAAAAAAATATCCAAAAGGTGTCGAATGCATCACTTCAATTCATTCTTTTTGTCGAAATCAAATTTGAATATGAACCAAAACCGAGAACAAAAACAAAAAACAAAAACCAATCAAACGAATTTTAATATTTTTTCAATAGTCATGAATTTTATTTAAATATCTAAACGATAAAAATCAACAACCACTTAATTTAAATTATCTTGTCTTGTTCGTTTGGATGAAAAAATATAAAATAAAGAAAAAAATAAAACAAGACGAAGAAATTTCCAATTTAAAGCTTAAACGTTCAATAAGTCGACACTTTATTTTGACATCGCAACGGGCCCAATGCGTTGTAGTCGTCGGTTGGTCGTCCGCCGCAATGAGTTGCCATAAATTTTCAGTAATGATCCTCTCTTGTCTGTGCATCGAAATCTTGTTCTTGACGACGACGACGACGAGTCGTGTCAATGAATTTCAACAACAATATTTTCTTCTCTTATTCGACCTCCCACATTTTAATTTTTTATTTTATCTTTTTTTTTTTTGTAATATCTCCATACGACCGAAAGACGACTTACGAATTCCATGCCAAAAGATGCAAATGTATCTACACATTCATACACATCAGAGAGATATGAAAATAAATATCTTAAATGGCGCTAAATATGTTCATTCCAAATCAAACCATATCCCCTTAAGACCCCTAAACACACACACATTCACATGCACATTCAATCGAAATCAAAATCATCGCCATTTGTCGTCATTTTGGACAAATGAAACGTGTTCCGATGACAATTTAAATGCAAATCTGCAAAAAAAAAAAACAAAATCTTGTGGAAAACATCAAGATTTGTTATAAGAAAAATAAATAAAAAAAAAAATTATAAAATCATCATCATCACAAAATCACACACAATTTTTCAATGAATGCATAATTTTTCGATAAAAATTTTTTGAATACAAATTTTCTTCTCTTTTAAATATTTAATTTAATTTTATTTTATTTGTTTTTTTTTTTTTTTTCTTGCTGTCATTTTGGTGTGTATGGAAGAGAAAAGACGGTGTGTGTAATGTGATGTTAAATTTTCTTCTACATCTTAAATCAATTATCTTAATTTTGTGGAACATTATATATTTTTTTCTTTTACATTTGGAAAATTTAATATAGAATTCCACAAGAGTAGAGAGTAACATTTTTCTTCATTGCTGGTTTTATTTATATAAAAAAAAGAAGAGGATTCTTAGAAATATGTCTGGCAAATCAAATAAACTTTTTCTGGGGAATACTGTTGAAAAAGCTGGCTTTATACTCGAACCATTAATGGGAAATTTAATTTTCTAACACAACATTTGTACAATTTATTTAAAAATGAGTAAACTCTTGATTATTGGATTAAAATGAAAGCATTCAAGCCTCATGAAATTATTCAGAAATTATTTCTGAGAATTTTTTGTAAGGATTTTATTAAATTTCGCTGGTTGAAATTATTTTTAAATATATCAACTTTTTTTTATTGAAATTCTGGATGTTTAAATTTACAGCAAAATTGTTAAGATGTAGATTTTATGAACCATTCGTGTTCGGCTAATATTCAAAAAAATTATTTTCTAATGAGACCAAATCTGAAATTCGAAACTTTAAAAACTGATTTTTGAAAATAGTTTTCGTTTTTGTAAGTAATTTTACAGAGTCCGACTTATTTAAAGAAAATTGCAGCAATCATCTGAAATCGAGATTGATCGGAATTAGAATTTGTAAAACTTAGTCATTTTTAAATGTTTTTTAATAATTTTTGGATAAAAAACAAAAAACAATTTTTTCTTATTAAAAGCCCAAGTTTTGGAAAATGAATACATATATATTTGAAACTTTGTAAAAAAAGTAATTTTTTTTACACAATTCCAAGAATTTTTATTTTGTTTTTTAAATATTCATTGTTATACGAGAAATTAAATTGTATAAATGTTTTTGAGTTCAAAACATTTATAAACAAAAAAAAAAAAAAATGATACTATTTTTTAATTGAAATTTTAATGAAATTAATTTTAAAAATATTCTTTAATGAATTTTTATATAAAAATATTTAATAGTCAAAGTAACTTTTTCCATAAGAGCATAGTTAACTTTTTAGGACCAAAACTAATGGAACCTGGCATAAACCAATTTTAAAATAGTATAATGTTCTGAAAATCGGGTTAAAAAAATATTTTTTTTTCCAAAATCAATATTAATTGTTCCTGTTCCATTGGACGTTTTTTTTTTTTAATTTTGAATTTCTTCCAAACGAAATTCAAACGAATTTGTTTATATAAAAAAAATTATATTGTAGTTTCAACTACTTAAATTTTTAGATTTTTGAGACAAAAAATGAAATTTTGTTTGGAAAAATAAGATTGCTTGAGGTATTATTTTCTTCCATTAAAAAACGAATTTTTTGTTTTAATTTTTGTTCATATTCAATTTGCCAAATTTGAATATAAAAAGTCTCCAAATTTTTAACAAATTGAATTCTAAGAGCAGGTTTGTAACACAATTGTGTTTTTTTTTTTTTATTTAGGTACATTATCAATTTATTTTTTGTTTAACACCAATTTTAACATTTAAGACATAAGAACTCGTGCAATCAAAACAAAACAAGGCACCTTTAGTAGCACATTCCAAACATTTATAAAACACGTGTAGGTACTTCAAAACTTCCCAAGAAAGAAACTTTGTTCTTGTTCAGTAAAATCTTTAAAATACTTTCGATATTGATGATCTAAAATTTTTAAAACATTATTTTCAGTTTATTCTATCATCTTTGGTCATCAACATAATTTACTCAACAAAAAATTTAAATTACGGAATGCACAGAAACAAAAAAAAATATTTATATTAATTTTACCAAAATAATACAAAGAATTAATAAATCCATTATAAGGATTTGTATAATAAATTCTATCATCAACATCATAGTAGTTTTAGTTTATGTATAAAAACAGAATTTTATTAAAATTTGTTTTTGAATAATTTTTATTTTGTTAAAAAAAAAATAAACTTAAATGACAACTCAATTTATTTGACAATATATTTTTAAATTCTTCACAAACGTTGTGTAGGAGGAATCCTAATTTAATTAGTCCCAAGGTGCAAAAACAAATTTAATTTTTTTTATAAAACAAACAAATTTAAAATCACTCAAGACACAAAAGTCGACAGGCAAATTACAAAATTAATATCTAATCAAATTTATTGCACACAAATGTGAACTCGAATTATCAAAATAAACATAAATAAAGTAAAATAACAAATCTTTTAATTTGAAATATATATTTGCAGAGAAATTAATTCCCCCGGGGACATAATTGATTTCAAAACACAAATAGAGAATGCATTTATGACATTTATGTTTTTATTTAACAAAAAACATGCATCTCAATAGGTTATATTGTTGTATCATAATTTTTAAAAATTCCATCATCAGTATGTTGGCATATCTCAAACACTCATGTTGACATTTATTGATACACAAAAATTTTGAATACGATTTTATACCAGGTGCTTTTTTATATTTCAACTTATAAGATTTTATCGTCTCCCATATATATTTTTTTTTTCTATTTTTATAAAAGTAGAAACCACAAGTAAGATATCTTCCGGAATGCAAGAAAACGTCTTCACTTCATAAAACTTAAATAGCTACCTATTCCAAAAAAAAAAATCCAATAAAAACAAAAAAAAATCAACAATCATCAAACTTGACAAAAAGTTATCAAGAGAATTTTTGTATTTTTAATCCATCGCTGTTCTTGAATTCTGTTTTTGTGTCTCTACATCCCACAATCTCATTTACAAAAACAATGAATTTTTTTCTTTCTTGAGATTCTGTCAGATGAGCATAATATTGTGTTATGGGTGTTTGTCCTTAAAAAGTTTTTGTTCTTTAATAATTCAAACTTCCAACAGAAGAAAAAACAAAAAAAAATAACAACATAATACAAATTTCCTAACAAAATTAGAATTTTCTCCTTAGTCTCCCACACACACACAAAAAAAAAATCCTTATTGCTTTAATTTGAATCCTTGAAGACCTGTCAGGATTAAATGGTCTCATCAACTTTGCTTATGCACTTTTCATTAGCGCGAGACTGATGGTAGAGTATGAGTAGTAGGTACTTTCATGGGACTATTTTGTTGAGAGCAAAGAAAAAAAAAAGATGAATCTTAAATATTACTTGCCATAAAGTCTAAGGGGAATTTGTGGATTCAGAAAAAGATGCCCCTTCTGGGAATTAGTTCACAACGAGTATAGTTGTTTTTCTTCAACATAAATTCCCATTTGTCAGAAATGTTTAAGCAACAGGTTTAAGTTATTGGTGAGTCTACATTTTGTCAGTTCTTTTTTGAAAGCATTTAATTTAGGGGGCAATTTTACTGAAGAGCAGGAATGTTCGACCCAAATGTGTGCTTAACATTTTCAAATAAAGTGAACCAAAATAAGGATATATTTAATAAAGAAACAAGAACTTTTAAACATTTGGGAACATCTATTTTTCGTTTTTATATTTTTGACAAAACATTTAAATCTTCATTGAATATTGTAGAGAAAAAAATTACGTACGGGTGTAGTTTTACTCCCGTCCAGTTTGATAATCGAAAAAAAAACTAAACTTGAGCAAAGTTTCTTGAAACTTTTTGTAGAATAAGTCTCTTTGAATTTTTTGAAATGTGGTACATAGGTTGTGTGATTGTTATGTACGCGGTAAACCTCAACTTTTAACTTTCGACTTTCAATTTTCATCTTTCAACTCTCAAATTTCAGTAAAATCATTTTACAGTTTTTCTGTAACTCTGAATCAAAAGTAATTACATTCCATATTTTTGAAAAACCAAGAAAATTATCTGCTAAATATTCAATTCTGACAAAGAAAAAAAAAACTAAAATATGAATTGATTGCTGCAAATTGGTTTGTAATTCCTACCTTCATAAATTGTTAAAAAATAAAAAATCACTCAGCACGTGTGCTTAAAAGCAGGAAATATCTTCAACATAAATGTCATCATCTATATTCTTATTCTTAATAATCTCTTAATTTTCTATGCAAATCAACTGCTCGATGTGACACGATTTCTGACAACAGTTAACACCAATCTACGAACTTATTAAAAGCCCACATTCATATATATCCAATTTATGTCAACCATTTTTACCCACTTAACTGCACATCAAAATCTCTTCGACAGACCCCGCTAGCCCCTCAAAACCCAAAAAACCCTGTTTGCATTTTAAAATCATATTAATTTTGATTAAAAAAAATAAGAAATCGATATTTGTTCTTTCGACTCAACAAAAAAAAAACTAACCCACACGTGATGAACTTATTCATCTTTCTCTCAATTAAAAAGCTGTTCCGATATCTCCAAATGATATTCATAAAAATCATCATTTCTCGTTCTACTTTTTTTTTTGTTCTTTTTTTTCGATTTTTAAGCTCCGTGTGAATATGAAAAGGAAAAAAATGTTCAATTTTCCGCATATCATCTTCTTCAGTAATATGCCATTATGTTTATAATTTATGTGCCCATTAAGGACGCACAAGTTTTCATTTATGTTCCATTACCAATCTTATCAGCGCCACAAAAATCTGAATTAATTCTCTTGCACCTACTAATTAGTTTTAAAAAAAAGTCGTAGTCACCTCAGCTCTTTTGGAGAAAATAAATTGGAATGAAAGAAAAAACAACGAAAAACTTTTATCGTTTTGACTTTTTTGGTTTATTTCTTTTTTTTTTTTTTTTTTCGTTGAATGATAGATTTTTTTGGTCTCAATCTGAGGAAACGCAAAATATACTTTGAGGTTTTGAGGCATGGAGTCGCATGGACTCACTCAAAATACCTTATAAAAGTAAATCATGCGCTGTGGAAGCTTGTGGAACGTATTCATATTCTAAGTATTTTTAAGAAAACCCTAACTTGCCTTAAGAAATAGTTTAAGTTAGTTAATTTCAAATAAATAACAAAAAATATAGAAACAATTAATAATGAAAACCTCAAAAATAATGCGGATGTCAAAGACAAACGAATAAGAAAAAAAAAAAAGGAAACCAACACAACACAGTTGGGGGCATTGATCGGTGGACTTGAAGTCCAAGTCTATTTTTCATCCAACTGATTGCTGAAATGCATCTTCATCACCATGAAGGGTGAAAAAAAAGATATAAAAGCCTGCTTTTGTCTTATTTTTTCAACCATGGCTTCAAAAAATGAATTAATTAAAACATTAGCCATAAAACTCCAATGGGTATTATATTAATTTATGCTTAGCAGACTCACACGACACTCACCACACTACATTAACAAAAAAAATGAGTACAGTGGAAGAAAAAAAAAGACAAACCATGATCATCAGTCTTTTTAGTGGAATGGATAGTGAAGAACTTAATTAATTTATTCCCGCTGCGGGGTATTTGTGAGTAAAAGTCTTAATTGTATCAATATCAATATTCAAAGGGGCACACGCGAGATGCACTTAATTCAAGAAGTGTCAACTTCTGGTTTTTTTTTGTAACTTATTTTATTTATATTCTGGATGACACTTACCTACCTGTTGTATGATTGCCAATAAATTCAAAATCATCATCCTGATCCCAATGTTTGAGGGATAAATTGCTTAATGGTGTTGCATTGGCAAATTCAAGATTTGCAAAATGCCAATCAAGAATTTGACGGTCCTTTGATGAGAGATATACGTCACTGGAAGAGAAAAAGAATATATTAAAATGTATTCAGATAATTCGTAAAAGACATTAGGCGAATTAAGATTTCTGAGGCTTACACTTAAATTGGGGATATTGCCTCGATAAATCCTCTTTATGAGTAGTAGTTTTGATATAACTTACTTTTCTGTGACTTCTACTTAGAAAAATGATAATCAAGGGAATCCCTACCAATAAGGTTATATTGATAGAACTATCTAACAACGTGGAAAATTTCATTCAGGTTAATCTACATACCGCCTGGGGAAAGCAAAACTTCATTTTATTAAGGGCTTGGAAAAATTATGTAACTGAAATGGTCTACACTTTAAACAAGCAGGCGAAGAATTAGTTCTGATTCAAGAAGAAACGATTTGAGAAGGTGAAAAACAGAGAGGTCATAAATATTCACAACCCAAATCAAAGTTATAAAATTCGGGTGACAAAGGAAGTATATTATGACCTTTCTGAGAACACGTTGGAATCATTCCAGGGCATAAGGATCAAGTTCTTCGAATATATACAGAATATCAAAACACAAAAGAGTTTTTGATGATTTTAAGCAACTGTCAACCAAACGAATTATGTTGTGACTAAAGTCAGATTTTCATTCAGTATCCTGGTTACCCGAAAATTGCGAGGCTCAAATATATGTGGGATGAAATTTAAAAAGTTGAGATTGAATGCTTTGATCACTTTCAACCAAAAGCAAAATGCCTGTTGGGAAAAAAGCTCTACCAATGGATCTTACAAAAGAGTTTTTGATGATTTTAAGCAACTGTCAACCAAACGAATTATGTTGTGACTAAAGGCAGATTTTCATTCAGTATCCTGGTTACCCGAAAATTGCGAGACTCAAATATATGTGGGATGAAATTTAAAAAGTTGAGATTGAATGCTTTGATCACTTTCAACCAAAAGCAAAATGCCTGTTGGGAAAAAAGCTCTACCAATGATATCTTCGGCCTTACAGGATGATTAAAACGAAAAACCTGATTCGATTAAAATTGCAAGTGAGTCCGAAAGCAAGAACAAAACTTATGAGCTTACTGCTGATATGACCAAATTGTTAGGTAGGTATCTGAAACTTTTAATAATTGCATCGTATTCGTAATCTTTTGGAATTCCTACAACAACCACCAAGACTAACTCCAATGAAAATGATACTAAAATGAAACTTCAAATTTGATGAATAGACCGACTCTAGGTGGTTCTTATTTAAGATTTGGATTCATACGATTCAATTTTAGATTCGTACCAAAAAACTATTACCTAAGAAGACTGCAAAACTTAGCAACAAGTTTCTGTCTTTTCTTGTGAGCATTACTACCAATGCGAACCACCCTTTTTACTGTTCAGAACTCTGCAACTTGAGTAATAAATTCATAGAAAGAAATTTTTCCGTGACAAAGAAGGGTTTTGAAATTTATTAAGGATTTCAAATGGAATAATTTTTCAACGATAATGAAAAGCGGACAAAAATTTTCTCGTTTGATTTCGTTTTGCGAAAACGCTGCATTTAATAAAGAACGGGTTAACTGCATGTACCCCAACGCTGGTTAATTCAACGAGAAACCATCAGCGTGATTGAGTTCACGGAATTGATTTTGATTTTGATTTCTGCACGATTAATATCAAACAGTTTAAAAGATGTGAGGACAGAGGGAGATTCTGATTGTAAAACGAAAAAAGCTTCCGTACAATTGTGGATTCTTAAATCATAAAACTATGTCATTAATTTTTTAGCTTACTTATTTGCCAAGGACTTTTTCGTGTCTTTTTTTTTCAAAAACGAATTTCAAATGTCTATCGATTTTTAATTGGCCAATGATATCATAAATAAGGAGTTATACATTCCATTTTGAGCACCAGAAGGATTTAAATTGTTCTTAATGTTGATTGTAATATTAACATCATCTTTTGGAGAACAGACAGGGAAAAAGGGTTAATGAAACGAAGATTTGGCTGAAGTCTTATGACTTTTATGTTAATGCCTTAATTATACATATCTATTTTTCGTAATTTGAAAATGCACTTAATACTTATAACGAATAAATATATAAATATATTTAACTGAATGGGTCAACCCAAGGCCAGGCTAGATGGAGAAGTTTGTTGCTGAAAGTCATGATTCAACCTGTACTATAATCGCCTTTGTTATCTAAGTAATTATCCTATGTTTTGAAAATCTCAGAAACCAACTTTTCGCCCATCAACTCACCTCGGTGGATTCATTTCGATCTCTTTCAACTTCGCTTGTAAGACTTCTTCCTCCTTATTCAATGCTTCCAATTCTTTGAAAGCCTTACTCCATTCATATTGAGTATTTTTAATTTTAAACTCATGATCAATCCAAGCTTGTTCAGTTTCTGGTGTCTTCGCGGGGCGAGTCTTACTCAATTGCTTAACAGTTGCTTTATATTCTTGAATTTTTTCCGACAATTCAGCAACTTTAGTTTGATTTTCAATAATTGCCTTCTGAGCATTTGTCACATTGGTCAAATGTTGAACTTGTTTGTCCTTGACATGCTTTTCTTGTAATTTGATAATCCATTCTAAAGCTTGTCCCAAAGAAACCGGATTATTGCCAGCATAATTAAAGTCCAGCTGATGAGATAAGTAACTGGCTGATTCAAGAAGACGGTTAAATTCACGTTCAACCTTAAAATAAATTAAAAAAGATTGATAGACAAGTTAAATAGAGATCACAATAAGGAGATTTAAAATTAAAATGAAAAAATACTCCCTAAGTCCTTGAAATTAAAATATTTTTTTGCCTCAAGCTGTCAGATTGCATATATCCTGCTTTGCATAACAAAAAAAAAAGGGGTTGCTTTGGTTGATTGGTGCTTGAATTGAAAAAAAAAAAATCCTACTTGAAAGCCTACACCTCTTTAGATAAACCTCAACATTTTGGCTTCAGGTTACGTACGCAGTTTCGAGATCACAATTAAAGAGATAAGGGAGGTTTCGGGTTGAACACATGAATTTTCAAAGGGTGCGCCTGCTGCACAATCCCTCTCTCAGGTTTGAAATTTAATTTCGCCCAATTAAACTATGTATTCAGGACTCTTGATGCCTGTCAGCCACTTTACCGATCGATTTTTTCGTCCTTTTTTTTTTGTTTTGTTGGTTTGCCGGGTTGGTTTGGTTTGGTGCAAGTCATATCATTCGAGAATGCAACATATGTTGAAGAGGGTTCCTAATCAAAACAATGAGACGAAAACTACTACCGTCATAGTTTTGTTGGTAATGTTAAAAAATGATCTGCACTGCTACTGCGCGGAACTTGCTTTTATTTTGCAAAAAGATAATAAATTAATCCTGAATTTGATCCTGTTTTTTGCCTACAATGAGCGTAAGAATTATGCAGGTTTTTTTTATAGTTTGCTTCCCTCCTGCAGTTTTGAAAAAAAAAACTAAAATAGAATATTGGACCATGAAGAACGCGGAAGCAAAAGAAAAAAAAACTATAAAACATGCCCTTGGTGAATGAACCGTGAAGGGGTTTGTTGGAAAACAAAAGAATATAAAAAAAAAAACGAAACGATACCAAAATTGATTGCACGAGCAGAGAGTTGGTGGATGAAATTTGTAAAAGGTACAAATTATAGTTTGTTGTTTCTGTATTTTTAGTTTGAAAATGGAAATGTATACATTTATCAAAAAATTTGAAAGGCGTGTGCAGATGTTTAAAAAGTTTTTAGATAAATTATAGTTTCGGGAAAAGAAATTTATAAGGTCAAAATTGTTCAATTGACTGAAAGCGGTTAGGATGGTTAGACATTGTTATATTAAAAAATAATGTATAAAAACTGGTTAAGGAGGTTGAAAACGGGTTTTTTTTAAATAAAGGTTTCAATGGGTGGTTGAGATCGAGTTTTATTGTGATAAGATATCAATTTAAAAGCTGTTATTATTTCAAGAAAAAGATATAATGAACCCGTATAGTTAGCTTTCATAATGGTTTTTTAATAATAGTTGAAGGGTTGATTTGAAGAATAGGTGGAAAATAATTCTTCTTCAAGAACAAAATATATAGACGTGTAGAATAGAACAAAATGAATCTATTGGTTTGCTTATGGAAGAAATGAAATAATAGGAGGGGCTATTTTTAAAATAATTGATTGTTTTCTATTTTTACTTGCTCCATAGGGCAAGTATTGGTTTTGGATAAAAAACATTCGTGGTTTTAATCTAAACCAAAAAACAAATCCAAATAAGTGATTTTCGGCAGATTGTAGGGGTCTGTACATCCTTCCGCTGCTTAAATAAGTGGACGGTTTTTTTTTTTAAATTGGGTGCAGATGCTTTTTATGGAGTGCTGAAAGTCGAGATTTTTTTATTTGCAATTGGTGCACCTAGGGTAAGAACCAGATTGACGAAAAATATATTTTGATCCAGAAATTCCGGACCTTGCACCGTAAACGGTGTTCTTCTAAATTTAAAATATTTGAAAATGTGATTATATTGGAATAAAAGTTTGTTCTCTTAAATAACATGAACTGAAATAATTGGTATCCCAATAATGTCTAAAAACTACTTTAAATTTGAAAAACGTTGCAAAGTAGACAAGTCCAAAAACAACGAATTATCTATAATTTAATAAAAATAGGTGAAAATACTAGGATGCTACTGAAAAAAATGATCAATTTTCAGATTTAATTACATTACATGCCACTTTAAATTCAAACAAAATTTAGGCATCCATATTCAAACGCAGATGATTCATTTTTGAATTTCCTGTAATATTAGAATTTTACAAAAATATCTTGAAAGGAAATGGAAATGGTGATTCAATGATGATTAATGAGAATTCATCTAATATTCAAATTATACAGCAAAATCGGCAAACACAAATATCTAACAAAAACAATGGCAACTAAAATACTCTTGCCCATTTTGACATACATACATGAACCAATCCATCCAAAACATGAAAATTTATAATTGATAGAAATATATTTTTAATTTTTCTTTTTTGGCTATTGGTAAGCTTTTTGTTATTGAACATAATAAAAACTAGCTGCGAACCTACCGTTTTAAATACGTTTGTTGTTATCTATACGACATATTTTGATCGAACAGCAGAAGACAAGCTTTTTGAAATAGTACCTTCAAAATCGATTGCAATTCCTTTCGGTGTCATTCTGCTCCGAAAATTCAATCTTGGAGCGAGATTTTCATATTTATCTAAAAAATGCATCTTTCAAAAGCATCGGACCAGATGATTGAAAGATAACTCATCAAATTTGATTTGCTGACTCTAGATAAAAAAAAAAATTAAATTATTAGTCTGTATTGGCATACATTTCCCTAATAGATTTCACCTTTTCGTCTGGCAAAATTTTAACTTTCAGAAAGATTTTAATTTTCATTGGACAAGATAATGGAAATGGAATTAAAAACATTTTTTTGTCCTGAATATAAACGTTTTGTGTATTGAGAATTTTATTTATTTTTGAAATTTTTGTTTTTGATGTTTTAAAAATAATTTTTTTTTTCTTTATTAGCAAGTTGAACAAAATATAGGCTACAATTCTCAAGGACAGTAGGGGGAAGTGGTCACCCTTCGTACAGTTTTTATTTATTTTTTTTTAGTTATTTATTTACTCACTCCAGCTTCGAGAAAATGGACTTTATTTGTAATATGTATATTATTACACTTTACAAAAAAATTTGACACTTCTAAGTCAAAGGCTTAAATAGTTATATTAAAGATATAATATCATTTTTATTTTTTTAATCTTTGCTTTTTAATGTAGATTACAATTTTTGTTATATTTTTATGTAACGTTAGTTTACAATATTGTTTAAATTTGTTGCACAGTTGTTAATAAATTATTTGTTTTTATTTTGATAAAATAAAGTTCCCCTGAAGAAGACAGCAACCCCTGTCGAAACGTCGGGAAAAGCTAATGGTTACTTAATTGTTTCATTACTACAACCACTGCGACCAAAAAAGCCAAAGGAATACAAGATTTTAATCTTTTCCACTTCTTTCGATTTTAAATAGTTATAGCCATTTTACTGGGATTAGATTTTTGTACGAATCCTCCCCACCCGTGGGGTACCTTCGTACAGCACATGGGGTACATTCAGGATATTTAAAACGTTAATTTGACTAACTTTTGATTTGTCAAATGCCAAATTTGAGTTTTAAAACATTTTATTACTTATTAATTTATTAATTAATTGAACTTGACTCAGAAAAAAACAAAAACAAATAAAAAACTTAATTTTTCGCGATTCGACGATTCTGAAACAAATTATTATTTACATATATAAAAATACCAACCTTAATTTACTATAGAATGCGAAAAATTTATTATAGAGGTTTAAATTTTATTTCAATAAAACTGTAACTCCGTTTTTTGATTGTTATCTGCTCAAGAAAATTTACTGCCGGGCATATGTATGCGTACGAATGTGCCCCATGTTTGACTGTACGAATGCTCCCCAAGCTGTACATAATGCAGAAAAATCGATTTTTGAAAAAATGTACTGAGATTTTGCAATATTTATAATTAAAACACAAATTTAACACTTTAAACAACAATTCTTCATTACTGTTTAGCCAAAAACACACTTAACTTAAACACAGCATGACATCAAATGTACATAAAAAAATTACTCAGAGCACTAAAAAACACTAAAAGTCTTGTGGCGACCGAATCCGTTGCACTTAGGATTCAAAATTTATCTAGCAGCTCGGCGTCTACTATGTCTATGCACACTAGTAAGCACGTGTTTGAATACCGTTTAGTTTTTGTTTTAAGCTCACTGTACGAAGGGTGACCGTGTACGAAGGGTGACCACTTCCCCCTATACTTTTTGTCACTTAAACAGTTAAAAATCAAGTTTTCTTAATCTTCCACAAAATAAACCGACTTGAATATGACATTTTTTGAAAATCAGTCTTTGCAACCCTTTTAGAAAAAAGACATATTATAGATTCTCAATGTTTTTTCTACTATTCTGACTTCCACCTCCGCAACCCCAATCATACCATTTTTTTTCCTTTTTGCATTTTCCACTGAAATACAAACTTGGTGATTATTTATCTACCATCAAAAAAGTTAGTACTAACATTGATTTCAACAACTATCAAAAGTAGAAAGAAGAAAGTGCAAAAATCGAATCAAAATCTTTCAATTTGATTCTCCAAACAATTGTTGTCTTTTGGGCCTTGATAACCCTAAAATTTAATCTAAAAGTATATTTCCCCAAGCGGTGCCTTACATTTTAGTTTGTTATTTAGCTCTAATTAAGTCATTCATCTCATACATCTTTAGATCAAATAATAACTATTCTATAGTCATATTCATATGGGATATTCAAATTTCCCACTCTAATCAAATTCAAACAAAATTGAAGTCATTCTCATGATCACCGATCCATTCACCAGTTAAGTCATAAACAATTTAAACAAAAAATAATAAAGAACTTGAAAAAAATATGGATGGCTCTTCGATCGTCGCCGCTTGTCCATCGAATTGCCTCATAAAGTAATTCGGCTGTCGTATATTCTTACATTCATCGTTGATTATACACACATCTCTGTATTGTATTTATTATTATCTATGTAAATTGCATTCAAAAACCAAGGTGGTGGCATGGTACTTCGTACTTCCTTGAAGCCATCTGACAGACAGACGACACACGAAATGATAATTCCCAAACTCAAACTGTCATAAACTATCAGAAAAGGGTTAGTCCCGCTTCCTGCCCCCTTTTGCGTCTAAAAATATACTCGTTTTATATTTTTTCTTAGTTGAGCCCTCCTCCATGCCTAATTGATCTTCTCTGCCATTCTCCGATTCCGATTGAGAAGTGCTGTCATAATCCAATAAAACTGAAATTCAAATATCTCGGCTGTCAGTTTTATATTTGAGAGTTTGTCTGATGCTAATGCTGATCGTTGGTTTCCCCACTCTTCCCTTTTTCGAAGATCAAACTCGATTGAGATGTTTCAAGAAAAAATGTGCGTGTTTGCGTGCGTTCCACGTCTACCCACTGGAGAGCAAGCACAAAGCTTAAACCTATCGTTTCGTTATGAGCATAAGCTATACACACTCATGTGGCATGTAATTAATTGGCTCGGCTTTGGTGTTTCGACTGGAACTCATCTCCCGGCCAGATCTAAGAAGCATGGCCAAGATGGTCGTTTGCTTTCTTTGTGATGTGGTTGGTTTTAATTAGATGGCCGTCTCTGTGTTGTTTTGTGAGATGTTTGAGATGGCCCGGCTGTACTGGGCCCAGACCAGTGTGGCACAGTGTTGCCCATTACAATCAATAATTTCGTTATTAATTACTGACGAACTTATTTTTTTGGAACTTGTTAACAAGTTGTAATGGTTCGTTATATTTCGCAGGTCAACATATTTGTTTGTGAGGTTTTTTTTTTGAAGAGAAAAAAAAATACAAAATTGGGAGTGGTCCAATTTTAAAAGTGGAAGCATGGCGACGATGTTTTATTGCCCAACAAGAACCATCAACACGAAACCTGGAATTCACGGAACACAGAAATAATTTCGATTTTTCCCGAGGGCGGTAAAGTTGTAATTAGTTTGTGTGGGCGATTGATTGGTTGTTAGGTTAAAAAACATGATGAGGAAATAAATCCTGGCCTGGTTGAATATGTATAATGGTTCCATGAGAACCAATTGGATTTTACAGGGAAATCATTATTTGTTGATTGTGGAGTTGAAAGATCGTTATGAATCTTTTGTGATGAATTAAAAAAAAAAATGAGGTTTAAAAAAATCACTTGACAGAGGAAAAAAGCAATTAACTATTTTTAAATCACATTCAACTAGATTGTTGGAGCAGTGTTACGACTTGTTTGACTTGCAAAATTAATGATATGGATGATAAAACTATTTTTATGAAAAAACATATTTTTCAAAATTTTTTTAATGTTTAACTTTCTTCTAGATGACTATTTCCCATTGATTTTTTTTTTGTGCAGAAAGAAAACTATTATGAAATTAGATTTTCAAAAAAAAAAAACAAAATTTGGATTTAAAAAAAATTTATTTTTAATCATTTTTTGATAGTGGTGATTTTTTTTTTTTTAATTTTGGTTGATTAGTTGAAGAAGCGGAGTTGTAAAAATTTAAATCTTTCCAAAATTACATTAGTTTTACTTTTTGTCTACACCAAAGTTGATGTCAATTGACTATTCTGTTTAACGAGGACGAGTGAGTTTTTTTTTTTGATTAGGAATCATAACACTGGCCAACAATTTTCAACTTTTTAAAATTTTCCAGAAAGATTTACATAAGTCAAATTTTATGGATTTGGTTTCAGTAAGTTAAAAAATTATATTGGTTTCTTTCTAGTTTTTGAAATATTTAATTTTTCATATTTAGGGAATATTCATACTAATTTTTAAGTTTTCTTTATTTTGAGCGATTATTAAAATTTTCCAAAAAAATTCATAAATTAAACTTAATGTATTTGGGCTCAGAAAACCTAAAGATTACATTCATTTGTTTCTAGGAGCCCTATTTTTTGAAATATTTTAGATTTTCACATTTTGAGGGTAATTTCGTACTTATTTTAAAGTTATGCTTATTTTAACTGTTTGTTAACATTTCCCAGAATTTTTTTTTTCAAACCTAATGCATTTAGGTTCACTAAGCCTAAAAACACTGGTTGCTTTCTATGAGTTCTATTTTTTTTTTTTTTTTGATATTTTGATATTTTAATATTTCACATTTTAGGGGTAATTTCATATATTTTTTTTTTAGATTTTATTATTACAAGCGTTTTTAAAGTTTTGATGAAAAAATTTATTTATTTAAAATGTATTTCGTTTCCTTTTCATGTATGAATAATTTAAAAATTAGAGCTGCTAGAAAAAAAACGGAATCAGCACCCTCCATTTAGTAAGAAATGATAAACAACGGTCTGGAAAATTTTTGTGTGTTGGGCAGTGAATACGAACTTTATATAAACTATAACTACCGCCCAATTTTAGGCGCCCTTTTTTTCATTGCACTTGCATATTTAAAGGGGAAAACTACTTTAAAAGGTTTCTAATAAGAATTCAAGTGTATTTTGAACCTAAGGATATTTATATTTATATTCTGCTGGAAAAAATTATACAATACCAACTAACTACTGGGTAAAAAACAAAGTGTTTAGCAATTTTTCAAATGGTCGTACCTTTGTTAAATTTTTTTCTTATTTAAAACTTTAACTTTAATATCTTAGGATGAAAAATGTTTCAAAGTAATGGCTGGATATGGATGCACGATATTTTACATAATTTTTAAAAAGCTAACAAACTTTTGCAAAATAACGTTACGGGCGTGTAATCTGAAGTCTATCTAAGATCTAAATTAAAGCGTTTGAAAAGTTCTTATCGAACAATAGTGACGGAGGAAAGATTTGATGCACTGTCTTTACTTTGCAATGACGGTGATTTGTTTTACGAAATAAATTTTGATGAAAAAATTCGCTAAAAAGAAATCCAGGGTGTCCCAAAAGTAATGAATCAAACGAAATATGCTGAAAGGTCAACTTAAGGTCTCATAGTATTTGGTTATTTGTTCATCCCAAATAATAAAGTTTTTCGATTAAATGCAGTTTTTATGAACTCGAATTTATTCTTTTAGCTTGCTTTTGTATTTTTCAGGGGAAGGTTCATGAAGAAAAAATTAAAAAATACGCTTTTTCAGAAAAACGCTCTGCGTAGCGGGCGAGGGTTTCTCTAGCATTTACATAATTATTGACATTTTTTTGTTTTTTTGTTTTAATGAAAAGTTTTTTTTTTTTTTAAGGTGTATCATCTACTTTAGGCTCAATAAAAACTAAATCTAGCGCAGCTGAAGATAAAAACATGGTCAAAATCTGTCCCCAAGAGACTTTAATATTCTTAAGCCTTGTCTTATTAATTCACCTTTGAACCTATGGATGAAAATTGCCAGTTAAATATTTCGTCGGTGCAAGGTAAAACTCACTCACTGCTATGGAAATCGTATGTAGTGAGTTTTTCTTTTGGACCGGACGATTTGTTTTTACGTAAACAATTTTCGGGAGGGTTAAACCCTATAACACTTTTCATCGCTCAAAATTAGAAATATAATTACGTTCATGTTGAATATGATTTTAAGACCGCTACAACAATTTTTAAAATTCATCATTATTTCAATTCGTGAATTCAAATTTTACAAGAAACATCAAGCTACTCTATATGTAGACTGATGGTAGTTTAAATTCCATATTTGTTTCTCTGCATAGCACCTACTTGCTCTTATGGTAGAAGTTGCTCAAAATATTTATTTAATATTAAGAAATTTAATAAAAACTAAAAAAAAAAATACACTCCTGCTCCTGCTACTTTTGAAGGTTTTGTTGTAACACTTCTTTCACTGCAGCTTTCAATTGATCAAGACAGCTTGGAGGTGGATTTCGGTCGCGAATGCATATTTTCAATATTTCATGCTCTAATCAGATCAAGATTTCTGTAAAATGCATTATCGTGCATCAGACTAAACTGTGGACCAAATCTAAGGAAGGTTGGAACCAGATGCTGTTCGAAGACATCAGTCAAGTATCTTTGGGTACTTAAAGTAGGTCTAGGAGGGCTCACTAACTCCGTAGGTGTTGTAAAGCGGATTTTTCTCCATAGAATTTACACATGATAAATTGTTTATCATAACCCAATATTCTTGTGAAAAATAATAAACAAATAAAAAACACAATAAACAAAAATAAACAATCTCAACTACACCCGGATTCGAACCTAGGTCGGTAGAGTAAAAGGCAACCGCCTTACTCACAAGGCTAAATCGAATTTGCTTATTATGAAAACTTTTGTTCATATATTTTTTTCAAAAATGAAAGTTTTTTTCATTTAGTAATTTTTAGTACACATCTTATCACATTGAGTTTGAGAATCGCATAAGGGTTGCCTGTGAAGTAATAAAATGAAAAACCGCTGTGAAAATTGAAATGATATTATTTTTATCACTTCACAGTTTCACAGATCGGGAATTGACCTCCAGGAGTGTATAAATTTTGATTTGAAAAACAACAAAATATTTTTTTTTAAATAGTTTTGATCTTAAGCTGTAAGCTGTAGCTTGTAGCGCAAGTTGAAGAATTCTCAACTTTTTGCTCAACTGCCGCCAACTTTTGTTGTTGTTTACCTCAGTAAAATTTTGACAGTACTACAAGCTTCAGCCACAGCTACACCATTGTATTCAGCCAGTTAGTGTAGTAAAAATTTTGCAAGGAAATGGTATACCATTGAAAAAAAAAATACTTATTAAATGATACATAAAAACAAATTTTTTAAAAAAAATAACAGAATCTTGTTTTTAATAGCTTTGATCTCAAACAAAATATACAGGGTGTCTAGTAGAAAATGGATAAGCCTGAAATGGCTGATAGGTGCACTTTTGACTGTTCTGAAACCGAATAGAAAAAGTTTATATCGCAACCAGTTTAGAAAATATTAGCTTTTATTCTTTCAGTGTACTTTAAATTTCATCATCTTACGTTTTCTTTAACCACAACCACGACTGAATGAATTATATAAATTTCTTATTTTTATAATTTTCTACGATAATTGGCTCACTACATACGAAGTTAAAAGTTTTTATAACTGTTGCATCTTTTCTTTTAAAAAATTTTGAAATTTGTTTTTCGATGCAAAATGTGAAAAAAAATTTATGAAAAATTTTCAAACACCTGTGGTATAAAAAAAAAAACAATTTTTTTTTTTGAAAAAAAAAAATTCAAACCATTAAAATGCTTACAAAAATTTTCGCAAAAATGCGCAAAAAGTATAAAAATAATTTATTGAAAACAATCATTTTCATCAAAAAAAAATCGAAAAAAACACGTAATTTTATCTTCTCACGCTATTAAATGCATTTTTTCCCTAACAACCTATAAAAAATGTTATACCATCTGAAAGCTTATTGTAAGAGCTCAAAATATATATATCGATCAGGTCTATAAGACATCTACAAGAAGAGCTAGAATTTTTTGAACTCGATCAATTTCCATCAAAAAAGCGAAAAAACACGTATTTTTATCTTCTCACGCTATTAAATCCATTTTTTTCCCTAACAACCTATACAAATTTTTACACCATCTGAAAGCTTATTGTCTTAGCTCAAAATATACATATATATCGATCAGGTGTATGAGACATCTACAAAAAGAGCTAAACTCGATGAAATTTCATCCAAAGAGCAAAAAAAAACATTTATTTTTATGTTCTCATGCTATTAAATCAATTTTTTTGTTTGACAACCTATTCAAAATTTTATACCATGTGAAAGCTTATTGTAAATTTTTTTTTTTCTACTTTGCATTAAAAAAAAAGTTAAAATATTTTTTTATAGCCATTGTTCAACGGTTATAACACTTTTTTAATAGTTATGTGTAGGAAGAATTATTGTAAAATATGACTGATTAAAAAAAATGATGGAATCCATGCATTTGTGGCGGCAATGTGAAAAACTTAAGATTTTACAGTTAAAATAATTTATTAAATTAATAGGATTTTTCTGCACTTTGGTACCAATAACTTCCTAGTAACTCTAGATTTAATAAAAACTTTTACGATTCTGCAATCCACCTACGGCCACCTACGTTCCTATGGATTTTTTTTATACCACAGGTGTTTGAAAATTTTTCATAAAATTTTTTTTTTCACATTTTGCATCGAAAAACAAATTTCAAAATTTTGTAAAAGAAAAGATGCAACAGTTATAAAAACTTTTAACTTCGTATGTAGTGAGCCAATTATTGTAGAAAATTATAAAAATAAGAAATTTATATAATTCATTCAGTCGTGGTTGTGGTTAAAGAAAACGTAAGATGATGAAATTTAAAGTACACTGACCGAAAAAAAGCTAATATTTTCTAAACTTGTTGCGATAGAAACTTTTTCTATTCAATTTCAGAACAGTCAAAAGTGCACCTATCAGCCATTTCCGGCTTATCCATTTTCTACCGGACACCCTGTATAATGCCATTTATGTAATTTGTTGTAAAAATTGGATTCCATTAAAAAAAAAAACCTATTAAATGAAAAATTACTGATATTTTTTTTAATTTGTGGACAGATATACATATGTATTTTTTTTTAAATAATTTCAAAGGAAAAGTTGTATGTATGTATGTATGTTTATTTAAATTTTGAAAAAATGGAAATTAAAAAAAAAGGTCGTTTCCAATTTTACTTTGATTAGCAACAAAACAGTGCATGCTACTCCGTCCTACATTTAAATTTTAAATAAATTCTTGTATTTAACTGTTTTACAAAATACCTAGTTTCTAACTATTCACAAAATTTGGTGCATGCTCAAATATAAAGGATTCGTTAAGAAAAAAGTTTTCTACTTCAATGATCTTGAATATTAATTTTTTTTTTAAAGAATTTGCATAAACAAGTTCTACAATTTTTCAAAAATTCCTTTCTGAAACAGACAGAAAGGCTGCATCAAAAACTTGTTTTTTTTTTTTCTTCTCGAAATGAGAGTAGATACTTATATGAGATTTTTCAAAGTTGGTTCCAATTAGAATTTTACTAAAAACAATCCTAATGAGACAATTAAACTTTACTTTTTGCTTAAGACAAAAAGACAGTATACATAACTTGTAGGAAATTTATTAGTGGACTATTCAATATAAGAAGATTGTCTTTAAACTTACCATATCGTCCTTATGCTTTGGCACCGGCTTCCCCCCAGCTCCATACAATGGACAAGCCTGCCGAATCGGTACCATTTCCATTCCCGTCTGCTTACTCAAAATCGTCATTGGATTACCCCAAATCCCAGTAACAACCATTGCTCCCAAATCAGCAATATAATTATTCTTCCTAAAAGTAGCAATTCGTCCACCAACTCTATCCCGTGCCTCCAACACAATAACATCCATTCCAAACTGTTGCAATTGTTGTGCAGCAGCTAAACCCGAAATACCCGCTCCAATAACTAAAACTTTAGCAATTTTCTTACTCGGAATTGGTTGGAGTCTTTTAAAGATTCCAAAGTTTATGAAACCATGGCGTTCCAAAAAAGCATGAACACGTTTAACTAAATGTGGATCGCTGTCAAAAGGCGGTTCCATGTCTTTAAGAGCGTTTTCTAAAATCAATTGTTGTTTAGGATTATCAATCCACATTTGTAATAAACGATTTCGAATGTTTAAAAAGACTCGCTGAGCGACTAAACCAGTTTTGGTGATGTCAGTGAAGCAAGCAGCTTCAGCTGATGTCATTTTATCAAAAGGAATTCGTGATTGAAAGGCTGCACCTTCCAAACCCGTTAAAATTTCTTTGTAAGCTTCGGCAGCGGCTGCCGAAGCTTCTCTCACGTCGATAATGTCTTTTGGATGAGGACTACGAGAATATTCAGATTTTTTGGGTTTTAAACCATCCGAACGACGCTCTGAAGATGGTTTATTATCAATTCCTTCGCCAGCAGTTCGATTGACATAATATTCAACCTAAAATTGAGCTTTTTTTGTGAAAATTCTATCGAAATTAAGGTGAATTCATTTTTTACCTTTGGTTTCCTTCGACGACTTGTTCGTCTCTCGTCGTTATTTGAGATGTCATTGGAATCTTCATCGTCTTTTATTTTTGGTGTACGAAGTTTGGAGTTGTCGTCGTTGGCGCCGTTATCAGAATCGTCGCTAATCAAAGTTATATAGTCCATGTCGATGGGGCCGACATTTGTGCTACTTGGTGTTGATTGTTTGTTTTCCATTATTTTATGAATTAAAATACACTAAACACTAGCGGATACACAAAACGTTGTTTAAATTATTTGAAAAATACAAGATAGTTTGAATATTTTGCAAAAAATCAAGTTTACCGGTGCGAATTGTATTAGAGCGCGGTTTGCTTTGATGCAAATTGGAATTATTTTGTGAATTTTTTGTTTACATTTTACAAGTGAAAGTGACATTTGGCAGATGTTTTGGCGGCGACTGGTTGTGAAAAATTGAACTAGATGGATATTTGGTTTGTGTATGAGGTTGGCGATGTTTTTCTATATGGGTTTCTTTATTTAACAGGGATGATAAAGAGGCAAAAACAAGATTTTTAAAATAATGTTTTGCAAAGAAAATTTACGGCCATATTATTAAGTATTTTAAAAAATAGGTACATCTGGATGTGAAATTGTCAAATGTCATAAATAAATCCAAATTCAAAATAGTTATCCCGATTTTAACTATGAAAATAGTTAAAAAATAGTTAAAAATTACTATTTTGTTGTCTGCGTGATAGTGAATATCATGGATTTGGATTTATTTTTGACATTTCAATTTCTTTACATCTAGACGTATTTTATAAACTAGTAAATAATATGGCCGTTATCAACAAAATCAAACTTTTAATTGCAAGGAGCGTTGCCAGATTTCCCGATTTTTTTCATATTTCTCCCAATTTTTTTGAACTATTTACGATTGCAAGATTTTATGTTTAAAAATTAGGTTTTCTAACGATTTTCAACTCAAAAAAATTGTATGTGCATACTTTAAAATCGTCACTTTTTTCATAGAAACATTTTAAATTTTATTTTAAAGTTGACAGAACTTCACTTAAACGTTTTTAAAATTGATTTGGTTTAATTGGTTTTCTTTTTTTAACAGTTGTTGGTTTAAATCTATATGTTTCATTCACTATTTGGTTATATAAAATGGAAAAATATTTTAAAAGAATACGTGAATAACAAACAGGGTCATTCCGCAATTCATTATCGACAGACGATAGCGTTATGACGGAAAGTCTTGCTTCTCTTAAAAGCGATAATCAATTTTTATCAGACGATATTGTTTTGACGATTGAAAAATTTCTCTCTGTAGGGTTATCGTAAAAAATATGTCGTCAAAACCGGAGCGCTTAGACGATAGATAAATAGGTCTAGTTTTCATTAATTTGTTTTTGGACGTTTTATAAATTTTATGTTCGATTTAACCGAAGTTTATAGGAATTTATTTCATTATTGCACCACCCAAATAACAATTTTGCTTCTATAAAGCTTTACAAAAGCTATAGAAGCATCTGTAAAGCTTTACAGAAGCAAAATTGTTTGTTGGGCAGAGCGGTGCTATAAAAATATTTTTTATATATGCAACGACAGCGTTGCGTTTTCCCCAATTTTTTTCTTTAAAAAGGAACGTTTTAAAATAGTTAATCAATTAAAATTACGCGATGTTTAAGACAATTTTAATTTACTTTTATTCTACTAATGTAAACTAGAAAATTCTCATTTTCAACTTGGAAAACGAACCTAGCCGGAGTAAGAGTCAAACACCTTGTGACCTATACTGACCATAATCTCGTAAAGGCCCTAACTACAAAATTTTCGATTTTGATTTATTTTTTGCATATTTGGAGTTATTGCATTGTTTCTGATTTATTCTCATTTATTTTTTTAGCCTAGGTCTTTAAATAAGTCAGAAAATTCCAAATATTTTTGAAATTTTTTTCATTTTTATATGCAAATTGCGGTTTTTGATTTTGTGTATTCCTCTATAACTCAGAAGCATGAAATTTGTAGTTAGGGCCTTTATGAGATTATGGGCAGTATAGGCTAATACGACTATTGAATTTAGAAATAATTTTACACATATATGTACATACACAGTATTTTTGGGTACTGTCTAAAACAGAAATATATCTACTTTTTTCAACATTTTTAAACCCAATCCCTGTTTAGGTGTTCTAGATTTATTTTTTAAAATTCTCAAACTGTGGTGTGGCAAAAAAATTTTGATGAGACCTTAGTGATGGAGTTACGTGAAGCAAAAAACGGAAAACCACGTTAACGATTATCGTTTTGTCGATTTTATCAATTCAAAAATTATGGAACAACTCCCCATTTTAAACATCAAAACATCTCAAAACGAAAAACAAATTCGTTAACAACAAAGAATTCTTTTTACTCTTGTTAATTATTAAAACAAAACTACATCTCAGCCTTTACTCATAAATTAAAATGTCCAGGCCAGAATTTGTTTTGATGCTTATTTGTTTCAACTCAGAACTCAATAACAATAGTTTTCTATCGAAATTAAAAATTCTGTTTTATTTAAGATCTGTTTTAATTAAAATCTTGATTTTTTTTAAATTTTTACTGATTTTCCGATTTTCCCCGATTTTTGATGTGGTAATCTCCCGATTTCAAAAAATATTTTTTGGCAACACTGATGGCAACACCCAAAATACATGTGCATAACTTTTCAAATTATTGATGCCGATTACTGTCAAAAAAATGTACAACCTTGATATTTATTATTATATTTTTTATGTAAAGCCTAGTACGCAGATCGAAAAAAAAAACAAATTTTATTTCTTCAATTTAAATCTCTAGTCTCTACAAAACATTTTTTATCCCGCGCAAAATTGTGTCATTATTTGTCTGCTTAAAATTAAGTGGAGACCTTACAGCAGCGGCTCCAAATATTTAAATTTTGCGCGTCAACTGCGTACTGCTTGGAAAAATATTCAAGACACAATTTGTCCCGAGAAAAAATTTGTATGAGAAATACAATTTTTCCCGATCTGCGTACTAGGCTTAAGGAAACGATTATATGCGGTAAAAATCGATTATGATAGATTCTGTGAAATACCAATATCAGTAATGCCAAAGCCAATTAACAATTATTTTGTATTTTTGTTGTTTCCCGTTTTGGCTGCAATGAAGCATGTATTCGAATTTAGAAATAGAGACATCTTGCAGGTCTGCGCTGCATGCAGAGCCCGTGTTATTTTATTTTGCTGCAGAGAAAAAAATGCACGTCTGTTTATTCAATTATTCTATTTTGAGATGGACAACTAAACCTCAAATATCTCCACTCCAGGCACGTAGCCAGGGGGGGGGGGGGGCTTGGGGGGGGTTGAAGCCCCCCCCCAAATGATTTTCAAATTATACAAATTTTAATAATGTTCTTCGTCCTTTTTTATTAAAAGGACTAAAAAGCAATTTCTTTTAATAGGTGTGTTTTTTACTACGACTGGGTTAAATTTTACAAAAAACACAGTCGGGGCTAAGCAATTTACATTTTAAATACAACAAAAACTTAGCCCCTTGGCCTTAGTTAAGCCGAGGGGCTAAGGTGGCCTCAAATTAGCCCCTCGGTTGAGGAATCTTGTATTTAACAAGTAAATTGCTTAGCCCCGACTGCGTTTTTTGTCCAATTCAGCCCAGTCGTAATAAAGAATACATCTTATGTCTAAAACATATAAGTAGGTACTAATACTATTACTTATTATTACTACATTAAGGTGTAATAACACCTTGTAAACCACGAAATCGAGCGTCATTTTCATCAGCGTATAAAACAAAGAAGAAATATTATTTTCTTTTGGTGTTTGTTTCGTTTAATTAAGTATGTTAATAGGTAACAGAATAGGCTAATGTAAAATTTTTTAATGATGTGAAATTTTTTAAATGGCGGTGTAGTTCAGGATGATGGCAAAATCCTGTGCTTCCATCGGGCGACCAACTAACTCCTACGGTTTTGAACCTATCGGGCTGAAATTTTTTGTGAAGCCTAATAATATTATTCCCTAGTGAAGTACGTAGGATTTTTTTGAAATATTAAAATTTAACGATTTTTGGTCTTTTTTTAACGAATTTTGTTTTTTGAAATGAAATATTTTTTTTTCAAACTAATGCCATTTCTTTAAAAATTAATATTTTAAAAAAATCCTACGTACTTCACTAGGGAATAGTATTATTAGGCTTCACAAAAAATTTCAGCCCGATAGGTTCAAAACTGTAGGAGAAAGCTGGTCGCCCGATGGAAGCACAGGATTTTGCCATCATCCTGAACTACACCGACATTTAAAAAATTTCACATCATTAAAAAATTTAACATTAGCCTATTCTGTTACCTATTAATATACTTAATTAAACTTTTAGTCACGGTAATGATTTGAAATGGTATCCTATTTTAGAAATATAAGTCGATGAATCTGTAAAACTAGTATAGAGATCCTCTCTTCACAGCTCTCGATTACAACAATTTTTAAAAAATACATCTGAATGATATGAAGTCGTTCAATCGGAATTGCCGTCTCATTTTAGATTTTGCTCAAACTTTGTAGGGATGTTCTCTAGGACTGTAAGGAAGCACATCCATGACGATTTAATTTTAAGTTGAGTGGTTTCCCCGCTACCCGCATTTGAACTTTTAGTAAACGTCATTTTCATGTTACTATAGTTTTGCGACTATTGAAGATATCTTTTTGTTTAAAACGGCATTTTAAAGCTTGAAATTATAAATTTTTGAATTAATATTAAAAAATCATGTACCTACTAATTTTACCTGAATTTGAAATTTTGAAAAACTGTTATTTTGGTTATTTTTCATGGCTTTTGACTCATTGACTGGCTCCAGAACCTTGGCTATTATAGATATGTAGGAGGCTTATACTTACCAAATATTAAATATAGATATTTTTCAACAAAATAAATCTTAAACCAACTCGAAAGCTGTACTCCTTGTGCAGCAATTTCGAAAATTGTTTATGATTCAGGGTAATACGTAATTTTTTAATATTTATTCAAAAATAACTATTCTTAACCTTTAAAATGCCGTTTCAAACAAAAAGTTATCTTCAATAGACGCAAAACTATAATAATATGAAAATTACTTTTACCAAAATTTCTGGTTTATGAATGTTTTTTATGAATCCATCTTGCCATAATATGCACTTAAAGTATGCGTTTTCAAGTGCATTTTACGTACAGAAGGCAGTATTTATACCGTTTTGAACTTAACCTTTTCGTATTGTGGAAGAAAATTCAATCATATGGTATCGTTTTTTTTTTCTGGAATCATCCTTATTTAAGGAAGTGCAGTTTTAGTGCACTTTATTTTGGACTTAGATGACTAGACTCTGCAAGTATTTCACATCTAATACATCCGAATTTAAGAGCCATCCAAGATGGAAATTATTTTATGTTATCAACAGATCCACATAATGGCTGTGGGTTCTTATCTTAGTCCATCATGTCTCATGAGTATTTTGCATTAAAACAAGAAAACAGCATGTCGATTTGTCGATGATGAATCTCATGGAACTAAAACCAAGACAATCGGATTTCCTGAAAATGAGTTTTACATGAAAAAACACTATTCATAATTTGAAATTAAGAATCGTCATAGCAACTTTCTGGGATGGTTTATGAACAAAAAAATCATGTTGATTATCTACTGTTTTTATTACATTTAGCATGTAGTATGTAGGCAGTCTTTAAATTATAACAAAATTGTTCACAAGATTTTGAACCAAGCCCCCCCCCCCCCCCCCCCCCGAAACGAAATCCTGGCTACGTGCCTGCTCCACTCTCCCATGAATGATTTTAAAAATATTTCACACACCTAACAAGCTCAACGCAACTTTTCATTTGATTCCAAATTCATCTCTGTACACTCGGGGCCATGGTTCCAAAGTGAAATGGACATTCCCTTTACCTTTTGACAAGAATGTCAAAAAAAAAAAAAAACAAAACCCTCTGCAAGAAAAATTTAACCAAGTCCCAGATCCCATTACATTTTTAACAGCTGAACATTTTTTATTCACCTCAATAGTATACAAAATTTACAGGGGGCTTACTATTTAACGCAATTCACACACGGCTTAAATTATTTTATAGCAGCTGTCAGTTTCAACTATCATTTTCGAAATTCGAAAAACACTAATGTGTGAATAGCATAACTCTAGGAAAACTTGTTTTTTAGTCGAAAATAGACACTAGGGGTATTTATGCAAAGGTGTAAACTTCGGGTAAACCTGGTAAAATGAAAAATTTCGTAAAAATGTCAAACTCATACAAAATTTCGACTTTATTTACCTCTTTATTACGAAGTTTACCAGGCTCACCCAAAGTTTATACCATTTCATGAATACCCCTCCCCTACTATATAGTTTATGTTTTGAAAAGCGTATACAGATCCACGTCAGTGGAATTTTCGTTTTCACTGTAGTTATCAAATTTCGAACTCGAATTTCTTCTTGGTTCTTGCCTGAACTATCTATCAAATTTCATAATTTTTGCTATTAAAGAGGAACCGGAATCAGATTTTTATGGCAACTGAATGTTGTTTTTCAATTTAAATTATTTCTTTTTTTAAATTGCGTACGCTATTTTCTTGTCTTCTTGTTGGATCTCATTTGAACAATATTTTTCTCTGCCTGATAGATTGCGCTCTGAGTTGAGGCTCGCTCTTGTATCTTTTTTTGTACTTGTATGAATAAAGGTATCTCAATTCTTACCAGCTGTTAGTAAATGCACTTGTAATAGTGCTGGGCTAGAGCCATTGCTAGCCTCCAACTCAGTATTCACATTCAGTATCTTTTGAATACTCATTGCTGCCGCATGGGTTGGCTTGTTGTTTGAGTAACAAAATTGTTTTCAAATTTTCGAACAAAAAAGAAAAAGACGAAGACTTTTCGCATTCGCGTCCCAACCACTTGAGATTTGACAGAAAAGTGAAGGCTATTTCTGCCGGTTTTTCGCAATTTTTGCTAGTTATTGTTGTTGTTTGCATATGCTGTATATTCTTTGTTGCTAGTTCGAAAAGCCTCAAGTCCAAGTGTTTTGTTTTGTCGTCGATTAAAAGAGAGATATAGGCTCTAGGCTATAGCTAGTGCTCCACTTGACGCGATCTATAAACAACAGTTTTTCGCGTATGATCAATCGAAACGCAAAGCAAAGATCATCGGCAGCGACAGCGGCGTGGCACTTCTTGATACAAGAGAAAAAAAAAAGTAATAGCACCTCATAGTTAAGTGAGTGTAGTGCTCGATCGTGTGTGATATAGCTACGACAAAATAAGTTTGCGTTTCGCATTCATTTTGTTGTGAAGCATAAATTATACTGAGTTGATAACATTTCGATTATACTTTGTGTTATCAGTCGTCATCATCATCGCTGATCGCGTAACTAGGCGATCTTCTATTTTTATATTTCGATATAATTTTCGTGATATTATTTTAAATTTACGGGGAATAAATTCATTTCCAAAAAGGTGAGAACATGGGTGAATTAAAAATACATTTGGTGAATCTGGGTGACAGAAAAGATAGCGTTGTTTATTTTTTTTTTTTTTGCTGTTTTGTGTTGTTTCATTGTCTTTTTTTTTAGTTGTTTTTTCTTTGTTTTTATTTAATACAAAACGGAGGGTGGAAAAGATCGGGTATCTTTTTTGTGTTTTGTTATTCTTGTCACAGATGGATGAGTGAGTGGCCGCGATCACGCTAAGTTTGAGTGTGTGCTAGACAGGGTTACCATCATTGTAATCTTTGAAGTTATACATCTTTTTCGGCGTTTGTATCAGAGTGAAAATTTACATTTACTATTTTTTGACAGTTGCCATTTTAAAATGTAAAATTTGAAATCTAACCCGTTTGACATTATGTGTGTTCAACGACGCTGTTGTGGACTGTTTCGGACAGAAAAAAAACAGCTTTTTGCTGTCCATTGAGATTTTTCTGATTTGAACTGTTCTAGTTTCCTGTTCATTGACGTTGTCTAGAACAGTTTAGAACAGGATTTTCTATTCTTGCTTTTGAGTAAGAACAGGTTAGAACAGATTCGTGAGAACTGTCAAAAGCAAAGCTGTCATTTTCTTGTTTATGTTTTGATTTGGTTGTGCTAATATTTCTCGTGTCCTAGGGGTTTTTGCATGTAATAATTAACAAAATATTTTTTAATAACATTTTCACAGTAAAACACAAAAAAAAATAAGAAAATAGATATAAACGAGAAACAAAAAGCGAAAAATTCACACAATTTACAAATTGTTTTTTTTTTTTTTATTTTGACAATTGACGTTTAAAAAACTGTTCTAACTTGTTCTGACGTTTCTCACGAAACTGTGCTTTCCTGTTCTGATCTAAAAAAAACTCTGTCCTCTGCTTCATTTTGAAGTTTTTGCTTGCTTGAGATAGAAATAGTGAAGTAGGGCATCTCTTTCTGAGCATGAAGTGCGAGTGGAAAAGTAGAACAGACATGTAAAAATATGGCGTAGGACTGAGTCCTATATTAACACCGTTTTTTAAGAATCAATAGGTAGACACATTTGACATTTCAGATATTTCACAGTTACAGTTGCTGTCAAATAAGAAGACATATGAAAATACTAAAATTCAAGTGACATCATTAAAATAGAGGGTGGATATGGATAGTACCTCTTAGTTCTGAATATTTTGAATGGCGCCCAACAAAACAAAACAAAAAAAATGTTTCGTGTTGGTAACCCTGGTGGTAGCATTTTCTTTTTGTTTGTGCATTTTTATTAAAACTCGAATAATAAGAGTGTGAAACAGAAAGAGAGGAAGGAGTAAAAATGAAGAAAAAAACAGGAAATTATAAATCCAGAAGATGAAAAAAAAAAATCAATAAAGAAAAGAAAAAACTATAATCTCGATTTTGTTTATAAATAGAAAACTGTAGGAGGGGGTCACATCAGTTCGATACCTACTGTGAGAGCAGACATCAGCATAAAACTATGAAAGAACTATTATTTTTTGGCAAATAATAGAATCATGAAGCATATTCTGAGTTCTGACATTAATGATGATCATAGAACTGTCAGATAAAAAAAAATTTGCACAAAAAACAACATTGTTTTGCAACAATTTATGTACATGCAAATTTCATTATTTACAATAATTTGTTTGTTTTCAAGAAAAAATAATAATTTTATTTATTTAAATTCTGTCTATTGTTTAAAGTGAACCGTGTGCGGACTTTAAACCCTTGACACATAAAAATCGAATCTATACAAACATGCCACTGGCTAGGCTACCACACTTGAAACTTGAATTTATAAAAATATCTTAGTGGTGAATATTGCGTTAAATGGGGAATGCCCATGCCAACAGAGAGAGCGGTTATAACAAGTGCGATCAAAATGATCTTTTTTTTTGTCTGTTTTTGTTGTTGCTATTGTCTTTATTTGAATTGTTGTTTATGAAACGTGACGATACGATGCGGCAAATAAAGGCGCTACATGCGATGACCTTATGCAAAATTTTTGTTTTGATTTTTATTTGCCGCACAAAATGCTGTATAATAAACCCACGTTTGTAGATATTTTTCATGCTAATTAAGTTACTTTTAGCACGTATTAGGAGGTGAATGTGAATGCATGTGTGGAAAACCCAACCAACTGTCAGATTGACAATTTTGTGTTCGATTGAAAAGTTATTTTGACTGCGTTTCTTTGGAAGTAGTAGACTACTCATGGGTAAAAATGTTTTCATCCTGTGTTTTTATGCAAAAGAACAAGTGTTATAATGATTGTTAATGATTGTACTAGATCTACTAATAACTCATGAGTAGTTAACCACCTAAAAAGGAACGTGGCTTTTATCAAAAAACAATTTTTAAATCTAGTATACTACCAACTACACATGCAATCAACTCGATCAGAAGATCATTGTGTTAATAAGTTGTAGTACTAGATCTACTTATCATCTACTCATGAGTAGTTTACCCCTGTCAAAGGATACGGGGCAATTACCTACTATTATTGCATTATTATAGAGTTAAAATAAAATTGAACTTATAATAATTATTTTTGCCCGAAATTGGACTTCGGTTTTTGTTTTGTTAGAAGCCAGTTTTAAGTGCATAAATACCAATCAGGTGCTACTCGAAATGTGCATATGTAATTAGAATTATTTAACATTTCGTGACAAACGTGAAGTTTCAACTCATAACATGCTATTACTTAAAAATCGTAAAAGTTACATATGATTATCATGAATGTAATTAAATAAACTTTACTTAAATTTATCATATAAGTTATTGGTTTCGTGTCAAAAATTTTATTGAGATATTAACAAAGATTATGAAAGCAGAAATGCTTTAAACGCGGTGTCCGTGTTGGTTTAATTTCGCTTCTTATTTTACAAAGGCAACAGTAGCTTCTGTAAATCTTTATAGAAGCAAAATTTCTATTTGGGTGTTAATACTGATTGTATAGCAACAATGGGGACGTTTTGCAAAAAGTTGAAAAGCAACCATTTTAAAATTTTCAAAAACGTTCTAAAAACAATTTTCTGTTCTTCTCTTTTGGAGATGGTAGGCAACTCATGAGTAGATTATTTTTTTAGATCTAGTACTACAATTAACACATACTCTTCTGCTCGAGGAGATATGAATGTGTAGTTGTTGTACTAGATTTGTACTCATGAGTATACTAACGACGCTATTAAAAAATAAAGGTTTTTTTTTGTAATTTTTAAAAAATTGACACTTGTGTGACAAACGCCTTAGGAAACCGATATCCATTTGTGTCAAAATTGTCCCTGCGACACACTTATTGGCATTGTTTATGATTATTATATTTTTGTCATTAGATAATATAAATGTGCAACATTGTATTAAGAAAAGTACTTATATTTAAATAATTTATTTCTGATAAACGAATTGACAATATTGTTATACATATTTGCAAAAGTTAACTGCAAATTAAAGGACTTCACGAAGAAAAGATTTAAATAAAGATAAGATTTAGAAATTTCACAATACCAAACAATCTTAAGATAAAATCAAATCTTTGTTTATTACTTTACTTACATCACTAATACCACAATTAGGAAGTTCAAATATTAAATACCTACTTTTGATTGCAAGTTGGTATTTAGTACTTTGAAAGATAAAATAACTTTAAATAGTATAAACACACGTTTTTATTTCTTGATTCACCTACTTGTTAATCAGAAATATGCAATTCACTCTCTGAAATGATAAGATAAATGAATTTTTTATTTCATTTTTAATAGTTTCTTAATTTGCACTTTCATAATTATCACAAAATTTATCTCTTAATCTTTAAAGTTCTATGCTATAACGATTTCAATATAAAACATAAGTAGGTATATGATTTAATTTAACTGTCAAAAATCTGTGGTTTTGATCTATGCCAGTTTTATACAAGTGTTATAGCGATTGTGTCTTTTGCAGTTTGTAAATTTAAAGTGGAAACCTAGGTTGAGGATTATGCTATGTTTAACTCTGCAATTTAAAATTTTTTTTAATAGGTTTGTTTGTTTACTTTATCTGCAGATTTTATCGAATGAATTAGAGTTTTTTTTTGTTATTTTGCATTTATTTCGTAACATTTTACTAAATCATCTCATTTATTCAGAAAAATCAACAGCAGATGTTAGTTGTAATAATAAATAACTTTCAAGTGTGTTTATTGCAATAAAATCTAGTACATTCTTGAACCTATACAATATAAACCTGTACTTTATTTTATTTTCTCTTCTCCTTTAGGGCCTGGCTACACAGTGTTTTGCCCAATCACGTTCCAATTCACATTTTCTAGGAACAAACGTCAAAAAGAGGAAAATCCTCACCCCTCTTGCCTACAAACTGACTGGTTGGGCGATTGAAAAATCACCGTGTAGCCCGGCACTTAGAAGTTAGAACACAATTTACTCTCTACACAATTTAAATTAATTGTATATGCAAAAAAAGGCATCACAAATCAATACTATAAATACATATTATTTTATATAGCTATAATAGCTATTATTTTTGCCATCAATCAGTCAATTTATGGAGTCGTAGATCCTTTACAAATTAATGTTTTGCTTTCGTTTTTTAAATCGGTGAAATTGTTGGCAATTAAAAGAAAAACAATGTCACGTCCAATTTGAATAATAAATACACTGAACAAATTAAAATACTTTCAATTGTACAAGTTTTTGCATTCACATAAAAAATAGTTTTCAATTTTTTTTTAAATTGCTAGCTAAAGCAAAAATAGAGCTGATCTTGATCTTCTCTTTAAGTAATAAAATATATGTATAATAAGAAACTTATTTAAAAGTAAAATAGCTTCATTTGCCCTGAATGCAATCATTAAGTTGTAATAAGTTGTCAAAAAAGAAAATGAGTGCGTTCAGCACACCAAAATCGGTATGTTTGGGTATGTTTGATTTCCTCATTTTCGATTTCAAAGTAGATTTAGAGGAGATTTATTCTAAATACTGTTTTGAGGAGATTTATATTCGTACGGTAAATCACGTGATTAAATGAGATTAAGCGTAAATCTAGATTTAGGTGTCAGTGGAGAGGGGCATAAGTCAGGCTTCATTTTTATTACTATTGGTCAATCAGAATCTTGATTTTTTTCTCGGTTTCGGACATTATTTCGAAAAAGAATAAATCTCAGCAATGTTTCTACCTATTTAAACTTTTCTATGTTTTTTTCTCTGTGCATGATTTTTAAGTGGTAATAATACCACGTGCTATTGAATGTGAATTGATTTGCTTTCATCTTCCACAATTTATATATCAAGTTTTATTAAAATGCCCTGACTCGCGCAATGATTCAATTCAACGAAACATAACAAACAAATTAAATAATTTATTTAAAAACCAAACACGAAAGTGTATCGTATTGTAGAAGCAACCGGCAAAATTGTTTCATTTACAGTTAGATATAAATTTAATCCAAGGGGAATAAAGTTGAGTGTTAGTGAAAATTAATTTGATTTTAATTTTTAACTCTGAATAAAAACAAATCACTGAATGGATTCAATGTAGGCGAATGACTTTTGAGCTGCGAACTACGAATTCAATTTGGATTTGAATGGGCATAATTTTACTCATGACTAGATTACTTTTAATTCGCTGCTATTCTTATAAGAGTTTAGGGGGCTCTTAGGTGACAGAATCGTTTATCTGTCACTTCTTATCGATGCGTTTTTTTTTTTTTTTAATTTTAGGTAGCTTAAGATTTGCATATCGACTAAGAGCTTTGTTTTTTGATAGTTGAACATTTTGCTATCTTCGCGCTAAACTTTTTATTCAACTAGCTAGCCGACTTTTTATAAGTCTTGATAAAAAATAAAAATAAATTATCACCTTAGGTTCTCAAGGTCATTTTATAATGAGCGATATCAAAAACTTTACTCAAAATCTTACAGGTGTTTAATAGATGATAAAATGTTTACCTACATTTTTATTGTTTATTTTAGAGCTTTGCATGAGCAGATAAGTGTGTATAAACTTAATTATAGAAGTGTAAATTTTAATCATGAATATTCCTATTTAGTTTGTTCGAGTTTGATGTGGAAATATTATTACCTATGTTTTTCTTGCTTTTGTAGTTAAGAAATACAAAACAACTGAAATAGCTAGTTCACAAAGTTCATTAGCTTTTACAAGAATAATTTTTATTTAGTACTTGCGCTTTGTGAAAAAGGGCAAATGTCAAATTTGACATTACGATTTTAACATAAAAAAACAGCAGACGGGAGCACTTCATCATTTGGTAAAAGATTCATAAACTAGTGATAGGACTAGTGTTAACAGGTAATAGTACTAGATTTTGTTAAGTGCTATTTTATACATAAAAAAAGACCAAATGCCAGTTTCATCAAAGTAATTAATTATGTTTTCAACTGCAAAATTCATTATAGAAAAATTAGCCGCGTTCCTTTAGAGGTTGTAGTTAACTCTCATAACTAGATGATTAGTAGATCTAGTACCACAATCAACACATGATCTTCTACTCGAGGATATAGAAATGTGTAGTTGTTGTACTAGATTTCTACTCTTGAGTAAACTACCAATGGAACAGAGCAGAAATCTAGTACAATAATTCCACATTTAAACCTCCTCCAGCAGAAGATCATACGATGATCTGTACTAGTTCTAGTTTTTAATTTTAGTCTAGCTTTTAGCTTTCGCAGGTCGCAGCGATCCTAAAATCAGCAATGGAATTTGTTTGCATATGTCAATTTAATGAAATGAGTGCATCCAGCCCCAAAACTAACTGAGATTATAAATTTTTCATTAAAATTTATTTAAAAGGGGGAAACGGGAAAGTTAAGAAGATTTATTTATAGTCCCAGGGACCTATGTTTGACAGCTACGTAATAAATACTTTAAAAATATAGTAAAATTTTAAACAATTGTTTTTTCAAAGCACTGTATACAAAGTTCACCCCAACCATTATTTCAAGGTCATATGTGTTATACTAGGTCATTATTTCGTTTTATCTGTTTGTATCTCTCATTTTTCGCATAACAAAGCCAAATTGATTCACCACCAATAGAAACTTTTTCTCTTTGTTTCCCAATGTCAATTGACAATACTCAACAAATTGGTCGAGGTCATGGACCGAATCGATTTGCTCTCAACTTCCTCTTTGGAATTTCCTCTTTAATTAGTTAAAATCAGCTTTATAGGACTGGTACATAGTTGAGTGATCTAATTTGTTTTTTTATGCTGTAAAACCCATTGCATTTTTTTTTGTTTTTTACTTAATCAGAGTAAATCACTGAACCGATTGCATTAAAAACCACAAAAACCCAAAAAAAATCCTATCTCTGCAACAACATGAGAGCATACAAAAAGAGCCAAATTCTTTCGCATGCGTGGTTGCATGCACCTACATAATATTATGTTGTTGGAACTCGGAATACATTGCTTTGGTTTATTTTACTGTTTTCTTCTGTTTCTGGTTTTACTTGGGTTGTTGCCATTAATCAGTCGGTCGTTTGCCTCTCATAATGCAGAAACAACTTCTTATTTATTCCGGTTGACCACCCTAAATATACTCCAAAGTTGAATAGCAGGTTTCAAAAAGAACAATTTTTTTCTGATAAACTCTAACGATAAAGTCTCTTAAAGGAGCTCTATATCAGCAGTGTTTTATAGTATCAATTTGTTTATAGTGTCGGTTTCGTTTACTTTTCACAAAACGTCATAACCATCATATCAGCTTAGAATATTAAAGTGACTTGAAAAAGTGACATGTTGGTTTAAACAACTGACAGTTGATATAAATAAAAGTCTTAAAAGTCTTACATACGCGATAACAGCGTGAAATTTAGATTGAGTGTTTTAATATGGAACAATTTACTACCGACAAAAATGGTTTCAAAGTAAGAAATAGTACCAAAACTACTACAATTTTTAGTATAACCATTTAAAAAAGGCTTGCACCTTTAAAAACAAAAAATTCTTTAAGTAATCCGGTTTACCATGAAAACTAAAACAACTGACGAGTTTGTGATGTTATTTAAGAATTTGCAGGTTTGCATTTATTTTTGTTTATTTTTATTTAAAAAAAAAGTCGTTGTGTAAACATAGTCTCAGTTTGTAGACATTGTGGTTTGAAGTAATTGTGCAATGTGTAATAGGTGTATTTGCCCCTATATAGAAATGTGCAAATATCATATGTCACATGAGCTTGTCTACTGTCTATCTATCGTCCGGTATCTGTTACTGTGTGTTTTTTTTTTTTTTTAATTATACTCCTATAGTAACGCAAATTGATTGGAATTATTATTGGAGGCAGGTAATCTAGTAAAAAACGTCATTGTGGTAAGAGGGTGTGTTTTACATTTTTGTTTTGTTCATTCAAAGTTGTTGATATTGCAAGTAATATTTATTTTTTTCAACTAATTTGTTTAATGCAGAGAAATAAATAAGCGTGTAAATGAAAGCCTCTTGGGATTTGGGATATTTTGTTTTTACTCTGAAATCTGAATCAATGGAAAGTCTATTCAATTTGGAGTTTTTAAACTTCTGATTTTTCAATTTAATTCAGATAAATTTACAATAGCCATTCATAAAAGTACCTCCTTTGGAGTAAAATCATGAGTAAAAATCTAGTACAACAACTATACATTCCCATCACTTCGAGTGGAAGATCATGTGTTAATTGTAGTACTAGATCTACTCATGAGTAAACTACCACTTCCAAAGGAATGCTGCTATAAATAGAAAATTGTAGTAGAACAGTAGTAGCAAACATTGTAACCTACGCATGACTAAAAATCTAGTACAATCAATACATCCTATCTACTTGAGTAGAAGATCATTTGTTAATCGCAGTTCATATGAGAAGATGAAACCGGTAATCTAGTCCTTTTAGCTACAAATGCACTGTTGAATTACTTTCTCCAAATGTGCGTTCCATTAAAAATCACCACCACTGATTGACAAGCAATCGTTTCCTATTAGCCCCGTTCCTTTGGAGATGGTAGTTTACTCATGAGTAGATAATCTAGTACTTTTCTACTAGAACTATTTTTTTTTGACGAGTAGATGGGAATTGCATTGATTCGTTGAAAGTGCGTTCCAAACGAACAGAACTTTTATTAAACTACTTAAATTGAAATTATGACTGTGTTCTAGTACAATTTTTTAAATCACCTTTTTTTTTGAAAATTTGGTAAAATTTATTTCTCTTCAAACGAATTTAATTTTCTTACCAGTTTCAAATACAAGAACGAGTCTGTGCTACCCAGCAGTGCACTCAATTATAAACTAAGATTCACTCAATTTCATAAGAATTCCTAAGAAAAAATCCTTTGTCGTTTTTGTAAAATAGAAACCTTGAACTTTTTCTACTTTAACACCACAAAATACGTATACAAGTAGAACAAAACCTTACAAACAATGAGCAATAAGAAAAATATACCTACTCATTGTGGTTTCTTGTTGAATTATATTAAGTGTCCTCTAAGGATTTTATATAGAAATGTGAGAACAACAACGTGAGTTGTTTAGGTTTGTTTGCTTTCAAATTGACATTGACCCGACCTAGAAATGCTTCACGTTCACTGTATGAGCTACTGCATTGAAAGGGCAAGGACATAAATATTTTTTTTTGTGTTTACTCGCATATTAAGTGGTAATAATAAATAATGCCATCGACATGACATATCGTATAGGTATGGCAGCAGGTTCTATACTGCCGTGACCCGTGATGCATAAATAAGTGACTTTTTGGATGAACACGTAAGGTTTAGGGTGGTGAAAACGATGATTACATTTAATCATCACTTCAAATTCCTTACACAACTGGGTGTAATTATGATAAACTGGAGATGCATCGCTATTTTAATGATAGATATGACGTTACGTTGGTTTTCACATTCTCGTGATACCTGACGGGTGTGGAAGCGTGTGACGTTTAAATGACATTTATTAGGAAAGAATTCTTATCAACTTTTTATAAATGCGATTTTGAAACGTGGGACATTTGCAATACTTTTAGAAATTTGTAGAAGCTTAAGCCCAGGTTAAACATGGTTTAAACTACGTTTAGGCATGGTTTAAACTAGATTTAAACATGGTATAAACTAGGTTTAAGTTCTTAACTTACCTATCTGGATGAACAAGCTGGTGTTCAACTGAGTTCTTATTAATCTTGTCTTCTTACAACTTAATACATTTTTCTCATAATTCCAAAAAATTGTTATCAACGCTAAATATTGACTTTTTTTCTATTACAGAATGATGTGATAAATAAAATATAAACTGATCTCTTTGCACTCAAAAACCTGCAAATTCTCAGACTGAATTAAAAAAATACTTATATAGCTATCCCAAAATAGAAACCATAAATCCAAAAATACACATAGAAACCAGCGCCACCTATCTCCTTCACACTAAAAACACACAATCATCATCACAATGGAATGGTTTCGTAAAATACGCGAAAGCATCAAACCCTCCAAATTACCTGAAAATGTCGACGATGGACTGGAAACACTGGAAGAATACAACAAACGTTGGGTGTCAGTTCGTGTCATATATTTCACCATGTTCCTGATGTCACTTGCTTTCAGTATAATTCTAACTGGTGTATGGCCATTCTTGGATAAGGTGAGTGTATCCGTGTAGACGGGCTTTAAATTCTTAAATGCTTAATTATTTTTCTCACCAGCTAGATCCGAAAGCGGGTAAAGAATTTATGGGTCTTGTTGTGGCAGCCAATCCTTTGGGACAAATGATTTTTAGTCCGCTCTTCGGCTATTGGCAAAATAAATCTGGTACAATGAGGATACCACTTTTATGCTCATTGACAACTTTCTCGGTTGCCAGTGCCATATATTCGTCCTTGGAATTGGTGCCAAGTCATGTGAAATATTGGATGTTGGGATCGAGATTCCTTATAGGAGTTAGTTCGGGTAAGAACAATAAAATTGTACTAAAAGAGTGATGCCAAATCTCATTTTTATAGCCAACATTGCTGTATGCCGTTCGTACTTATCATCTGCGACGAGATTAAGTGAACGCACTGGTGCGGTATCAATGATTTCGTTGGCCCAGGTCTTGGGCTTTATTGTGGGGCCTGCGTTACAAGCAGCCGTTACACCGTTAGGTAGCCAAGGCTTTAGAATACTTTGGGGAAGTGTGATTTTGAATATGTACACAGCTGCTGGATGGATCAATGTTTTGATGGGAATTGCCAATATTATTATGTTTATGCCAAATATTTTTGAGGTAAGTTTGCTCCTATAAATATGCAATGTTTACTATTATCATCTTTAAAATTGCTTTTAAGGAACGAAAAGTTGCAGCTCGTGAAATTATGATAATGCAAGGTAGAACCTCAGAGAAGGAAACTTGGAAGGCCATGAAACCGGATTATGTCTCAGCATGGACATTGATTGTAGCCTTTTTCGTTCTTGTGTTTAACTTCGTTCTTCTTGAGACGTAAGATCTTTTTTGAGATTTTTATAACAGTTTTTTTTTAATAAATCTCTTAATTTTATAACAGTTTGGGAACATCACTCACAATGGATCAATTTGCATGGTCCAAAGAGCAATCCCTATGGTACATGGGAATTCTTCTATCCGTTGGCGCAGTTATAGCATGCGTTACATTTGTAGCCATAAAACCCCTTTGTAAGATGTTCCGAGAAGAATACGTCCTTATCTGGGGTGGTTTCTCACTTATGGTCCTCGGACGTGTATTGTACATTCCTTGGGGTAGCGGTCCTCCAAAAATTGCAGAAGTTTTCAACATAACCATTCCTCTGGGAGCACATGGATTAAATAACTCAATTTACGATAACCCCGATAGTGAAATCTATCTTGGCTGTCCCAAAACACAGGAATGGTGTGTTGATACCCCAGCTTTAACCTTAAACCAATTTATTATTGGTTTTGCTTTCACTTCAATTGGTTACCCTATCGGAGTAACTCTTATTCAAACGATATTTTCAAAAATCCTTGGCCCAAGACCTCAAGGTGTTTGGATGGGAATGATGACTGGAGCTGGCTGTTTATCTAGAGTTTTGGGACCAATTTGTGTTGGTTCAATATACACACGGTTTGGAACATATTGGACATTTGGAATGACGGGAACTATGATGATGATCTCGATGGTGTGGTTGTTACTTTTCAAGTGAGTTTACGCAGTAAATTTAGGCCACGTTCCTTTTTAGGTAGTAGTCATGAGTAGGTTATTAGCAGATCTAGTACTAAAATTAACACATGATCTTTTGCTCAAAGTAGATAGAACGTGTAGTTGCAAGTACTAGATTTCTACTGATGAGTAGTCTAACAAACTCAAAGGAACGTGGCTCTTGTGTGCTAAAATAATAATTCTGCTATAATCTAATACTTTTTCTTCCAGACAACGATTAATTCCACCGGAAGTGGAAAAACACGCCCCAGTAGAAATGCAACCATTGAATGTTGTTCTATTGGAAAATGGACAAAAGGATTCAACTTTAGAAACAAACAGTAATAATGAAGTTTTAAATCAGGAATCGAAAGATGGCGAAATTCTCTTGCCTAACAGTAAAAGTGTAACCATTGTACCAAAAACGTAGTAGATTTAAGTATTAGGAATTGATTTAATTTTTTTTTGTTTTACATTATTTTTTATGAAAGTTCATTTTTTATTTTTTCTTATATATTATTTACCATTGTAATATTAATACTTATATATATTTTTTAAAAATAAATTTAAGGTTAAATATACTGCCCGATTTGTAATCGATTTTTTTAAGAGATTTAAAATAAAAAAAATTATGGAAATTTGTTATAAATTGGATACACTGGACATTCATTACTTAAATTTTGTACTTATTTTTTTCCTGTAAGAAACTAAAAAATCTGAAAAATCAATTTAAAATTTCGACATAAATTGCGGCGGTTTCTATGGGTTGGGCCCTTTACCGAAACAATCATAAGTGACAGCTGTCAAATTTCAGAGTCTCCACTTGGCATTATTTAAAAAGTTCACTATTCTTCGGACGTCTGACATATAAGAATTTAAAGAGTGAAGTCTGTTTTCAAACAAAGAAATGTTACCATTTTACCAAAATTGTAGTATATTCAACTACTTTTTTTTTCTTTTTACATATTTTAAGTATACATTTAATACAAAGTACATTAACCAATTTTTTAAGAGATTTTTTATAAAAAAAAATTGGTAACTTATTTCTTAAATTTGTGCCAACCTGGAACGTCTTAAACTTTTGAAGACAACAACTTGTCCTTCGTCTCTGGTTCGACATTGACTTCTTTTTTTCCAATCATTTCTGCCTCATGCAGGGTTGCCGGCAAGACACTGCCTTTTGTTTCTGGAAGTGAAAAAACCAAAAACCCTGCTATGAACGCACTGCTTGCAAAAAGAATTGACGGTCCTGACACGTAATATTTTGCCTGTGAAAAAATAACAAAATTATAATAAAGTAAGTAATATGTCAAATTGAAAAATGGGAACCACTCTAATAAAAAATTTGAATCTTATACTTATTTACCAATAACGGCGCCTGTGGTGCGACGATGGACCCTATTCGTCCAATCGTTGAGCAAAACGAAACCAATGAATTACGAGTAGTCGTTGGGAATAGTTCAGTCGTTAAAATGTTCAAACATTGAAATGATGCACTGATACTTAATTTCCCACAAAGATTCAATATAATCATTAGATCATGAGAACCTATGAATAAAAAATACTTTTAAATGAAAAAGCTTTTGACAAGATATCTTTGTTATACTTGGATTTACAAAAGCCATCAATGCAATCGAAATTCCAGTCAAAAGTAAAAACCCAGATAATGAGTACCTTCTACCAAAGCGATTTATCGTCAGTGATGGCAACAAAGTACCTGGAATTTCCACCAAACCAGCGAACATAAAACTGTAGTATTTATTTCCACCAAGACTAGCCGAATTAATTGTTAGTCCAAAGAACAAAAAAACATGCGTAAACCATAAAAAGTTACAAGTTAATATTCTCCGAGGGAATATTTTGAAAGCATCCCAAACTGGAGAATTATTGTTATTTTTTGTTTCGTTAACATCTGCCAAGTTTTGTCGATTAAATTCAAGTAATTTTTCAATACTCGATTCTGATAGTTTGCGTTTATTGTTTTTTGCAGCTTTTCGAAGAACTTTAATAGCTTTTTCTTCTTTCCCTAAAGAGAGTAACAATCGAAAGCTCTCTGGAAGTAGCCATGGCAGTGCTATAAATCCTAAGGCTGGAATGTAAAATACTTGCTCCAACAACCTCCAGTTATTGATGTTTTTAGCTGCGATAGCAGTTACTACTTTAGCAATACCAGAAGAAAATGGTAGGCAATTACTAGCATGTACTCGAATCTTGGGGCCTAAGCTTTCAAGAATTAGAACAAAAGTTGTTCCGAAAATAGCTCCACCTAGGAAATTATCAAGAAATCCTAACATGGCAAAAATGTAATAGTTTGGTGAAAATGACCGAAGAATTCCCATAATTGCACTGGATACTCCTCCATATGTCAAGACTGCTACCCGGCCATATCTTAATAAAAAAAAATATGTAAAAAATAATGTTTTCCAAGAAAATAAAAATCATGGGATCAGTTGTCTGTTTCGTGATTGTCTTGATTGCGATTGTACTAGAACATAATGGTTATGATAGCTGCCTTCTGTAGTAGGTGGTAGACTGTACATGAGTAAAAATCTAGTACTACCAACTACACATTCCTTTCTCCTCTAGAAGAAGATAATGTGAAGATTGTAGTACTAGATTTACCTACTAAACAACTACTCAAGATTAGTCTACCACCTGTGAAGAAATACGACCAATGAAACAAATGAAATGAAATAGAAGTTTAATAACGAATGTGATGACAGTTTATTAGGTGTTTTTCAAATTTAATACTTCACCTGTCAGAAAAATATCCACCCCAAAATAATCCCAAAAATTGTGCCAAATTTGTTATTGAACCAATCATTGCAAGTTTCCATTCGTCTGAACAAAATATGTTGAACTGTCAGATCAATCATTAAAATTATTCGTTCTTTTTATTAAATAATCATTAACTTACGTCATGGGAGATGGTAACTTTCTCATCTCTGAATATTAAACCATTGTCACAATCTATTTCCAAATCATTATCGTAATTCTCAGAGTTACAAAAGTACTGTCCGTCACTTCTTGTTGTGTTGAAAGGCTTATAACGTTGACACTTCTTGAGATTACCATCAATAGCTTTGGGTATTGAAAATTCTGTCCATGGTTGTTGGTATGAAGAACTTTCTAAACCATCACATTCTGGAACTTGACATCTAATTACAAATATTGAATTAACTGTTTATTTTCGTATGACGTCATATGCCAAATACAAATAGAGACACAGACCTATACACGACTGGACCGGCAGTAAAAAGATATGAATATTTCATATTCGTATGAAATATTCCCACAGTAAAAGCAAGGAAAAATTGAAGGACCCGAAATGTTCCAAACTGTCCGATTTTAAGGAAAATGTCATCCAAAACAAAAGGATGGGATTCCGAAGAATCTTTCTCTGCACAACCGTTTTCTTTTGAAGACATTTTAACTTAATTTTTTTTTTTAATTTTTGAGTGTTTCACATTCTTTTTTCTAACATCAGAGATAATAATCTGAATTGATAAGATGTGTAAATATTGTACTAGAAGATTTATTGTTTTATCTTTGTTTATATTCTAAAAAAAAACTCTAGATGTTAAAATGTTGATGATAAAGCAATTTACTTAAATTCTAAAAAAAACATATAATTATGAAGTAAAATATTGAAATATTTTAAGAAAATTGAAACAATGATGTGAGCGAAAAACTACTGTAACTAATTTATTTGTAAGTTATCTCAAACTTGAGACAAACGTTCTAAAATAAGATACTGGTATCTCACAATTTTATCTTATTTAAAGAATGTATGTGTAGGATTGGGAGTTGCCAATTTGTATGTTATTTTACATATTTTTGTTCCCTTATAATTTTTAAAATATAAGGCCTAAATTCATTCCCATCGAGACATATAAGCTCCAAATGAAAATTTAATTGGGTCTTATGCCCCACCTAATAGTCATTAACTAAGACCAGTTTTAAGCAAAATATGGCGCTTTAATAACTGAAAAATCAATTTAAAATTTTGACATAAATTGTTTCTCTATTATACGTATTTGACATCTCTTTGCTTACCGGTGTTTTTGTTTCTGGACGAAACATAAGAAAATGTGACTTGTCACCTCAATTTAAGATGAAAGTCATCTTAGCAAAAAACCATGCAGAAATCCGCTTAAATTAAGGTGCGATCCGCTAATTCTGTGTGGTCTGTTTTCTCCGTGCACCTTCAATGGAACGCGGCTGATAACGCTTCTTCTCTTAAGGACCCAACCCGTAGAATCAGTCGCATCCCCTTACTTCGCAGGATTTAACTGACAGATCGTAGCATACACCCTTCAAGCAAACGGCTCCGAAGTGAGTCCGAACGCGACTACGAAACGGGTCCCACGGGCGGCGGCTCAAATTATAATCACCGCGGAGCCGATTGCATATGTATTGGTATATTCACCATGATTTCTCCTTCGAATTTGTTGTAAATGTGTGAGTTAAATGGAGTGTCCAAATCTAGAAATCCAACTGAACTCCGTTTTCTTTCTTAAAGGGCACAAGCTCTTTGGAGAATTGACCTATAAAACGTTTCCATCGTATTCGTCCGTTCTCATAAGAACGTGTGCATTTTATCGAGCTGTCAGTTAAAACCTTAATAATAAAAAATGGCAGCTTTTTAATTTTAGAGCTGCCACTTGCGTGAAAAATACTTATAAGAACTGAAAGAGCGAAGTCTCTTTTGTCAAAAAGAAATGTTATCATTTTACTAAAATAGTACATAGTATGTAGGTATATTATCACTTGTTTTTCTTTTTACATTTTTTAAGTATAAATTTGATACAAAATAGAGTAACCTTTTTAAATCTATTTTTTAAGAGATTTAATATAAAAATTATGGAAACTAGTTTCTTGTTCCTTAAATTTGTGCCAACCTGGAACGTCTTAAACTCTTGAAGACAACAACTTGTCCTTCGTCTCTGTTTCGACATTGACTTCTCTTTTTCCAATCATTTCTGCCTCATGCAGAGTTGCCGGCAAGACACTGCCTTTTGTTTCTGGAAGTGAAAAAACCAAAAACCCTGCTATGAACGCGCTGCTTGCAAAAAGAATCGACGGTCCTGACACGTAATATTTCGCCTGTGAAAAAATAACAAATTGTAGTAAAACAAGTACTATTTCAAATTGAAAATTGGGAACCTGGCTAAAGTTACCACTTTTTTCACCAGGTTCCCACTTGTTCTATTTACCAATAACGGCGCCTGTGGTGCGACGATGGACCCTATTCGTCCTATCGTTGAACAAAAACAAACCAAAGAATTACGAGTATTTGTTGGGAATATTTCATTCGTTAAAATGTACAAAGCTTGAAATGATGCACTGATACTTAATTTCCCAAAAAGATTCAGTATAATCATAAGATTATGAGAACCTATGAATATTGAATATGAAAAAGCTTTCCACAAGATTTATATTTTTTGTTAATATTCTTACTTGGGCTGACAAAAGCCATCAATCCAATCGAACTTCCAGCCAAAAATAAAAAGCCAAATAATGAATACCTTCTGCCATATCGATTTATCGTCAGTGATGGCAACAAAGTACCTGGAATTTCCACCAAACCAGCAAACATGAAACTGTAGTATTTATTTCCACCAAGATTAGCCGAATTAATTGTAAGTCCAAAGAACAAAAAAACATGGGTAAACCATAAAAAGGCACAATTCAATATTCGCCAAGGGAATATTTTGAAAGCATCCCAAACGGGAGATTTGTTATTTTTTGTTTCATGAACATCTGCCAAGTTTTGTCGATTAAATTCAAGTAATTTTTCAATACTTGATTCTGATAGTTTGCGTTTATTGTTTTTTGCAGCATTTCGAAGAACTTTAATAGCTTTTTCTTCTTTCCCTAAAGAGAGTAACAATCGAAAGCTCTCTGGAAGTAGCCATGGCAGTGCTATAAATCCTAAGGCTGGAATGTAAAAAATTTGCTCCAATAACCGCCAGTTATTGATGTTTTTAGCTGCGATAGCAGTTAGAAATTTAGCAAATCCAGAAGACACTGCTGGCCAATTAGAAGCATGTACTCCAATCTTCGGGCCTATGCTTTCAAGAATTAGAACAAAAGTTGTTCCGAAAATAGCTCCACCTAGGAAATTATCAAGAAATCCTAACATGGCAAAAGTGTAATAGTTTGGTGAAAATGACCGAAGAATTCCCATAATTGCACTGGATACTCCTCCATATGTCAAGACTGCTACGCGGCCATATCTAAAAAATTTAAAGAATTCTGTTGACAAAAAAAAAATTGGTAGTACAAGATATCTACTCATGAGTAGTCTACCACCATCAAAGTTATTCAGCTGATAGCTGCCTTCTTCAGGAAGCGGTAGACTACTCCTGAGTAGAAATCTAGTAAACCCAAACAACACATTCCTATCTACTTCAGCATGTGTCGACTGTAGTAGGTAAGATCTGGTAATCATCTACTCATGTGAGTATCCTACCAACTCCAAAGGAATGTGACTGTTTTCTTGATTACGATTGTACTAGAATAGAATGGTAATGCTAGCTGCGTTCCTTTGGAGCTGGAAGACTTCTTATGAGTATAAATCTAGTACTACCTTATAACTACACCTTCCTAACTCCTCCATGTGAAGATTGTAGTACTAGGTTACTAATCATCTACTCAAGATTAGTCTTACACCTCTAAAAAAATGCGACTGATGAAAAAAATTAAATGAAATTGAAGTTTAGCAACAAATGTGATGACAGATTATTAGGTTAGTTTTACAGTAGCAGAATTCCACTCCAATCACATTTGATACTTCACCTGTCAGAAATATATCCACCCCAAAATAGTCCCAAAAATTGTCCCAAATTTGTTATGGAACCAATCATTGCAAGTTTCCATTCGTCTGAGCAAAATATTTTGAACTATAAACAAAATCAATCAAACAAATTATTCATTACGTTCATTCATACCTAAAGGGCAACCCATAGAATCCGTCGACGGCGTTGCGTGCGTGACGTAACTGACAGCCCGATAAAATATACACGTTTTTTATGAGAACCAATCCATAAACCGCATCCGTCGAGTCCGTCATATATCGTCATGGATAGGTTCTCATAAGAACGTGTATATTAATGGGCTGTCAGTTGAAAACTTTGACGTAACCCACGCTACGGATTCTATGTGTTGGTCCCTCAACCATCAACTTACGTCATGGGAGATGGTTACTTTTTCATCTCTGAATATTAAACCATTGTCACAATCTATTTCCAATTCATTTTTGTAATTCTCAGAATTACAAAAGTAATGTCCATCACTACTTGTTGAGTTTAAGGGTTTATAACGTTGACACTTCTTGAGATAACCATCAGCAGCTTTAGGTATTGAAAATTCTGTCCATGGTTGTTGGTATGAAGAACTTTCTAAACCATCACATTCTGGAACTTGACATCTAATTACAAATATTAAATTAATTGTATAATTGTCAAATTACAAAATTATACACAAAGACACAGACCTATAGACGACGGGACCGGCAGTGAAAACATACGAGTATTTCATATTTGTTTGAAATGCTACCAAAATAAACACAAGGAAAAATTGAAGGGCCCCGAATGTTCCAAATTGTCCGATTTTAAGGAAAATGTCATCCAAAACAAAAGGATGGGATTCCGAAGAATCTTTCGCCGCACAACCGTTTTCTTTTGAAGACATTTTAACTTAATTTTTTTTTAATTTTTGAATGTTTGACATTCTTTTTTTTAACATCAGAGATAATAATTTTTATTGATAAGATGTGTAAATATTGTACTAGAAGATTTATTGTTTTATCTTTGTCTTTAAAAAAAAAAAAAAATGTTTGATACTTTGTATTGTCTAATAATGTTGATAATAAAGAAATTTACTTAAATAGTAACGACATAAGAACATAATATTATGAAATAAAATATTGAAATATTTGAAGAAAATTGAAACAATAATGTGAGCGAAACTACTGAAACTGGTTTTAAAAATAGGCTACTAATCCAGTCAAATAAGGGTTTCACCTCGGAATGAATGCTAATAGAAATTTTTTTTGCTCAATATCTTCGTTTTGGCATTCTATAACATACCTCAAAAGTCTAGAAAAATCTAGAAAAATAGACAATGGTATTACATTGAGCCAAAAAACAACGTAAAATCAATCGAAACCACTTTGAATCAATGGAAAATAACTACATTTTTAGCCTAAAGTGGAAAATGATTGAATCAAAGTAGCACACTTTAAATCTAAGTTGTTCACACATTAAAAAAAATAAAAAAAAAGGAAATCTGGCATCCGCTGTTGATCGAACCTGCTATACCTGGGTTGACAAGCTTGTGCTTTACCACTGTGCCATATCACTTATAAAAATTTATGTGACAAACTGTAAGTTAACCATAGGACGATTTTTAGAAAATTATTGAATATATTTTTCACCATTGATTCAATGTAGAACCGATTAAAAATTACTATGCGTTTTTTCTCTGGGTGATATATACACATATGATACATTTCTTCGAGTTATTTTTTAATGCTGATCCCAAAAAATCTAAAATCAAGACAATCTGACGTCTCTGAAAAAAGTTATACCAGTTTTTCATCTGTCAACCCATATTATTATAACAGTTGCAAACTTACTACCGAAAAACCCCTAAAAGTTATGGTACCAAATTTTGCATGAAGGTTTTCATATCCATTATTATTAAGAATAAAAAAAATGCAATGAAAAAAACATTCATATCTATGAAAAATTTGGTATTTTTTTGAAAAAAGGGTACATTTTGGGATATGCACTAAAAAACATTCTGGTACAATCTAGTGCTAACCTTAATTTAAGGTGAAAGTCATCTTAGCAAAAAACCATGCAGAAATCCGCTTAAATTAAGGTGCGATCCGCTTAATTCTATGTGGTCTGTTTTCTCCGTGATACCTATATAAAAATAAAAGTTAAACAAATAATGTATTTGTAAGATTGAGAGTTGCCAATTTGCATGTTATTTTATGTCCCAGTTTCAAAATTAATACCTGGATTACTGGAGCAACCAAGAGTGTGAAGACACCTTATTCTTGTGTGGGACAGAAGTCCATAGTAAAATTGTGGATATAAAGCCCCAAAATCGCACGATTTTCGATTTTTATTTTATGCAACTAGAATTGTAGGGGCTATTTGGGGAAACGAGATTTGAATGAATTAAGTTGAACATACAAATTTTGTGCATTGAACTGAGTCGACTTTTTTTTTTTTTAAGTGGACTTAATTCCCAGGCTAGGTGGGAGGGTTTTTGTATCCCCCTGAATGTGAAATTAAGTTCCTATTTGACCAAGAAGAATAGCGTGATTTTAAAAGCCCACGGAATTAACCCCCCAGGTTTTTTAATCCTTTTTAATTTGGAACTAACACTCTGGGGCTTTGTTCCTTTTTCTTGCTTGTTCAAATTTTAAATTAGGTAGAAGTAAAACCCATTCATTCAAGTTACTGTTAAGTTGAAAAACTGTTGACAGTGGCGCCTGAAGTTGCGTTTGCTGGACAGGGGACTGAAAAGGAAGTTAATAAGGTACATTTTAGTTAAATAACTCACGTAGACGGCTGACGGAAAATCGTAAAAAAATTGGGATTTAAGTCTCACCTACAAAAAATTTTACATAATGTGTAAGTTCGATGCTACATAAGTCCCAAGATCGATTTCAGTTTTATGTCACACTCGAGTGGGACATAAACTCCAAAAACAAAAATTGGGTGTTATGTCTCTGGGCCTTAAAGTAATAATTTACTTTTACTCAGAACCAGACTTCAGAAGGGTCCAGCATTAACGCATCAAAGAGATCTTTACCTAATGTTTTGGTACATTCTTTATAAACAACCTTGTTATACCATTGAGTCTAATCACAGCTTTACACCCAAATTACATTACAAATCAAATTTTTCAAAAGCAAATGCTAAAAAAAAAGAGCGAGTAAGAAAATAAATCTTCAAGTTTCTTATTTATCCCATATTTTTATGAGCAGTGTTCAAAAAAGTCACCTGGAAAGCGTTTAAATTAAGAGCGTAAATCAATTGCTCCGTTTAGGCATCAGCAGCTGTAAATACAAATCGTATTTTTTGTTGTCGTCATACAAAGCAAAAAAAAAGAATTCACATTGTATTTTCATAAAACACTTTCTTTGATATCGCAAAGTATGTATGTTTCCAAAAAAAAACCTGTTTCAATAAAAAATATAAAAATTTATTCAATCTTATGTAAATTTAGCATCGACGAATTAATAATTCAAATTGTATCTCCAGTTTAAATTCATCTTAAGAATAATAAAGAAACAAAAAAAAAAAAAAAGAAGTTTGTTATGTTTGCTAGATAATAAGTTTACACAGCTGTTAAACAAAAAAACTACCTATAATTTGACAAAATAACACAGTAAAGATTTAGAAACGTGCTTATTATCGACATAAAACTAAAATGTTTTCGAGAGAAGACGGTCGTTCGAAACGTTCTCCCGAATCACGTGCATTTGGTTTGGACGATATTTTAGTTGAAATCGGTCAATTCGGAAAGTTTCAATTTTGTTTTTTTCTTTTGGCATTTATTTTTATAATATTCAATACAACATTGCAATATGGTTTTGTTTTTACTTCAAGCCCTGTTGTTTATAGGTGCGTTATCGGATCTAAATAAATTATAAATATAAATTCGAATTCTTGCTGTCTTAGGTGTCGTGTACCAGAGTGCGATGAATCACAAAGTTTGATGTACGAAAAACCATGGATACATTTTTCGATACCGAAAAATCCTGGCGGCCATTTCGAGAAGTGTCAAAGGTACACATTGAATTCAACAAATGATCAGAAATCTTGTAGTGCAGAGAGTTATGATCGAAAAGTAGGAATCGATTGTGGGAATGATTTTATATTCCGTGATGGAGAAGTTACAATTTCGAATGAAGTAAGTTTGGAAGGTTTTTTGTGAAGAAGTTGAATTTACTGATCTTTTGACAGTTCGAAATATTTTGTTCAGACGAATGGAAACTGTCAATGGTTGGTACTCTTGGAAATTTGGGACAATTCTTGGGTATACCTTTGGGTGGATTTTTTTCTGACAGGTAAGCAATTAAAGTAATACCTGGCAATTTTTTTTTTAAATTTCTAATCACTTCTCTAGATATGGTTGCACCAAAGTTCTGGCGTTTGGAGGTTTTTTAAGTGCTATTACCGGACTTGTTCGCTCGTTTTCACCAAGTTACTTCATTTTTACCACTTTGATATTCCTTGACAACTTATTCAGTTCAACAATCTACGGGACAGTTTTCGTTCTTGCCCTTGAAATAATTGGTCCGAAATTTCGAATACGTTTTGGCAGTTTACTTCGATTATGTGCTGGTTTTTCGAAGTTCCTTCTGGCTGTTGTAGCTAAAACTTATCCCAACTGGCGTTTGATTGAGAGAATTTTCTACATTCCAGCCTTGGCATTTGTTATACTGCCTTGGATACTACCAGAAAGTTTACGATGGTTACTTTCTCAAGGTGAAGAAGAAAAGGCTGTTTTAACTCTCAAAAATGCTGCAAGGATCAATAAGAGGAAGCTTTCTGATTTTAGTATTGGAAAATTACTTGCATCGAATAGGGAAAGATTGTCACTGGGAGAAGAAAAGAAACAATCTCATCTTCGTGAAGCTTTTAAGATATTTCCACGAAGAATTATTAATTGTTCGCTATGCTGGTTTGCAAATGTTTTCCTTTTTTATGGATTTACCTTGAATTCAGTACTACTCGGTGGAAATAAGTACAATAATTTTATGTACATTTCATTGATTGAAATACCGGGAACGATTTTGGCATTTTTAACAATTAATCGTTATGGAAGAAGGTTTTCATTATTTGGATATTTATTGATGACTGGAATTTGTGTAACGGTAATAATGTTTGTTAGACCAGGTAAGACAATATGGAAAACTATAGTTTTTTTTCGATATTTATTTATTTTTTGTCTTATATATGTAGATCATTATAACCTTAAATTAATGTTGAACCTTCTTGGAAAAATGCTTATCACTGCATCATCTCACACATTGTACGTTTTTACATCGGAAATATTCCCAACAAATGCTCGAAGTGGACTTTTTGCATTTTGTTTGATGATTGGACGGATTGGATCGATGGTAGCGCCACAGATGTCAATATTGGTAACTTAAAAAAACAGCCTTCTTCAGAACAAATTTAACTTCTTAATTTACTTCTCATTTTACAGGAAACATACTCCTTTTCTGCGCCGACAATACTTTTAGCAAGTAGTGCATTTTTATCGAGCTATATGGTACTGACACTTCCAGAGACAAATGACGAAGTTACGCCAATTACGTTACAAGTTGGTGACAAAATTGAAGAAACGGATGTTAATATTGAAATGGAAACCAAAGAAAAACATTTTGTAACAAATATTTAGGTCTACATATTATATTATTTTATTTCATTTCGAAAAACCATTTAAATTAGAATTCAAGTCTGTTAAATAAAAAAATATTTTATTTAAATTTGGAGTTTTTTTTTATATTAGCTTAGATAGGTTTTTTACGAGGTACCACACCATAACATATTTGAATACTACTCAATCCTTCAACGAAAAGCACCTCCCAAATTGGAGGAGTGATTCCCGCGTATTCTGCACTAAACAGCAGCTGTTGGTGCTAGTGTTAGTTGTTCTAGTTATAAAAATTACTCATTGTCTAACATCAAAACCAGAAAACGTACCAAAAACAATTGAGGGCGCTACACTAGAAACCAGACCTTGTATACCAGAAAGACTAAATCTTGCTTTAGTAAACCGTGGACTCACTAACTCATTAAACATGTCTCACACTTCCGCCGAAATAAGAAACCAAAACGAACAGGTAGTTTTGAGTTGAGTCCGATTTAACATCGCACATAGGGGTATTTGACCCAAAAAGGTGACCAAAATTATTTGTTGGTATTTTTACATGAATAAGGTTCTTAAAAAGTGTAATTAAGAAATACAAAAATTACTTAGCATAAGTTACACATACGCCACAGTGACCCGCAGTTGGGACACAAACACTTGACTAAGAAATTACACCCAGTTCACCTTTGTTGACCATTCAATAAAATGTCAAAATTTAAAAAATGAGATGCTAAAAAAAAATGGCGGACATTTCTTTTTGAGCTTTTGTGAAAAAACACTTTGAACTCTCACCTTAAAAATCAAAATAAAAAAAACTTTCCTAATTAAAAAAAAAAATTAATGCAAACAAAAAAAAAACTTTTCGAAATAAAAAAAACAACATAGGAAATCTACCTTTAAAAAAAATCGGCAAAAAAAAGTCGATGCGGCAAGCACAAACTTTTGACTTAGAATAAAAATGGATCGAAATGTTCTGAATAGTTTAAATGTTCTGAAGAGTTTATTCGAGAAGTCCATCAGGCCACACCTATTATTAGGTCTGTTTGGGTACATTATAAAAGAGAAATATTTGTTTGGGTACTCAGAAACTGTTCAGAAAATAAAAAACCAGACAGACCTTAAGTTCAAAGTAGTTGATGTAACTAACGTAACTTATGTTGTTTGCTGTGAAATAGGCCCCAATTTGTGAATATGGTGAAAAAGTAAGAACTCATTGAGAAGATGACAAAGAGTTTAGACACCCGTGGAACTATGGGAATACCTAAAACCCCTTTATCAGGCATCCCCGTTCAACACAGAATCTACGCGAAGAAGTTTGGAAAATAGATCAGGAACATGAAATTCCTGGTGATGATGAAAACACGAAATATCTCCGAATACCGAGCATTTTTATGTCTGATGAAATTCGCTTTAGTGGTATCCCGTGCGCAATAGTTAGTGCCATGGACTATGACACCAAAGGTCTGGGTTCGTATTCCAGCCTCCACTATTATTGACACCGTCACAAATTTTATTATTATTATGAAATTAATTTTTTTTTGGCATTAGTGGGTGTGAACTATTTGAGCACGTGTAACAAATATGTATGACGTCTTTCATCAATCTACTCGTATTTTGCTCTCTGAGTGATATACGAGTGATGGCAATCAAAAAGCAAATAAAAAGATAGTTCCATATTCCATTTGCAAGGTATATTTCACCATACGACTTAAATACAAATTTAATGAAACAAAGAATTTTTTTTAATTAAGAAGACATGTAGTGAAAATAAATTAAAAAATATGACTTATTTAAGGACGTTTTTATTTGAGAATTCTTGCATTTGTACATTGAACCTGAATGTTATATAAGAATAATTAACAAAAATTTGAGTTTAATTAAACTTTCGATTCCAACAGTTTTTCTTCGGTTTCTGGTTCGACATCGACTTCTTTTTGTCCAATGGCATCCTTTAAAGTGGATGGCAAAATCATGCCTTTTGTCTCTGGAAGGAACAAAGCCAAAGAGCCCGATAAGAGGGAACAACTTGCAAACAGAAGTGCCGGTGCTGATGCATAGTATTTTGCCTGTAAAAATTAGATATTACACTGGTGTTCTCAAAAATGTTACTAATATGATCAATTACAGGAATTTTTGTAGTGACCTCTTCAAATAGTATATATATGAAAAACTTTGGCCTGGAGCCTGCATCAAAGTTTTTCATATATATACTAATATGATCAGTTTATTTACCATAAGTGGAGTTTGTGGCGCCACCATTGAACCAAACCGTCCAACCATTGAACAAAATGACAACAAACTATTTCGAACACTCGTTGGAAATACTTCTGATGTAAAGAAATACAAAGTTTGAAATGATGCCGAAATAGCCATTTTTCCAAAAAGATACAATACAAGTTGAAGAGTCACATATTCTAAAATAAAGAAACTACCTTTTACAAAGTCTCCACCAGAGTTTTCCATGTTTTTCTTACCTGCACTGACATAACTCATAGCTGTAATAAAAGCTCCACTCAAAAACATAAATCCAAACAAAGAATATCTTCTACCAAATCGATTCATTGTTAAAAATGGCAAAATCATTCCTGGAAGTTCAATCAAAGTAACACACATAAAACTGTTATACTTATCTCCACCAAGAAAAGCCGAATTCAAATTGAGACCAAAAAAGACCATAACATTTGTAAACCAACAAAATGAACAATTCAAAATTCTCCAAGGGAAGATCTTAAAAGCATCAACAAGTTGAGAGCTATTTTCTTCTGTTTTATCATCTGGTACATTTTGTCGATTTGCTTCAAGTAACTTTTGAATACTGGATTCTGACAGTTTACGATTGTTAACTTTTGCCAGTTTTTGGAGAGTTTGTACAGCTTCTTCTTCTTCGCCTTGGGATAGTAGCCATCGGAAACTCTCTGGAAGTATCCATGGCAAAACTATGAATCCTAAAGCAGGAACATAAAATGCTCGTTCAATTAAACGCCAATCATGAAATTGTTTCGCTACAACTGCTAGTAGAAATCCTCCAATGCCACCACACATTGATATCAATGTACAAGCAGGTACTCGAGCTTTTGGACCAACAATTTCAAGGCCAAGAATGAAAACGGTTGCGTAGAGATTCGATCCGAATAAGTTGTCAAGAAATCCCAAGATAAGAAAAATAGTGTAGTTTGGTGAAAAAGAACGTGCTGTACCCAAAACGGCACTTATAAGAGTTCCCAACACTATGACCAAACGTCGGCCGTATCTGGAAATATTTGGAAAGTTAAAAAAAAAGAAATTTGTCTTTAAACGACTCTTTACCTGTCAGAAATAAGTCCACCCAAAGGTATTCCAATAAATTGTCCCAAATTATTTATGGTTCCAACCATTGCAAGCTTCCATTCATCTGAACAAAAGATTTTAAACTGCAAAATGTCAAAAATTAGTCAAATTCTCCAAAGGTCTTAACAGAGGAAACTTACATCGTTAGAAATGGTAACTTCTTCATCCCGGAAAATGAAATCATGACCACAATCTGTTTGGAGTTCTTGATCATAGTTTTCTGCAGTGCAATATTGCTGGCCATCTTTGGAGGAATTGAAAGACTTGTACCGTTGGCAGCTATCAATCCTACCGGCTACAGTTTTGGGTATCGAAAAATCTGTCCATGGTTTTTCGTACAAATTTTCCGATCCATCGCATTCTGGAACTCGACATCTAAGAAACAAACAAATTGTTTTGAAATATCAATCTAGAACAGAAGTCTAAAGTTACAAACCTATAAGTAACTGTACTCGCAGTAAAAGCAAATCCAACTGATATCACTGCATTAAATATTACCACAAGAAAAATAATAATATAAATTAAACGTTGAAATTTTCCAAACTCTCCAATCTCTGTCAAAATGTCATCAACACCAAATGGATGTGATTCTTCCGTTGATGAATCTTTTACACAACCGTTTCCATCCGAAGCCATTGTCGTTATTCATCTGAAAAGTCTTTGTACAATATGGAGAAGCTTATAATAATTTCAAGATCTTTGTTTGCATATTTCAAGACATTTTTTGTTTTATTTTTTTTAGAAAACAAACCTCCTTTTTCATCGTGTAGAGAAGCTAAAATGTTTTTTATCGATAAGCTTTGCAAACTTCTTACTTGAAGATTTATAGGTCTTTTGTTTAAGAAGCTGTAGATTTCTTTCCATTCAGAAGAGATATGCTTTGATATATTTTTATTTTATCATTTTATTATCTGTAGCCGTTGGTTCATAATGAGGAATCTGATAAGGTAGCACGAGTTGATTAAGTTTTTGTTTCTTTTTACGAAAAAGGTAAACAAGTTGGCTAAATTTAAGGTGCGAAGTCATAGAGTAAAAGCGTTTATATATTTGAAGATATAAAGGGGTCATAAAAAAATATTCCAAAATTTGTTTATTTTTCAAGGTCGAAAATTATAATTTTATCTTTAATAAAAAAATTATTTCCTATTTTTAAAACCTTTAATCCGAAACCGAGAACGGTTTTTTCTACTCAGATCTCAGAATCCTCTATCAATATTAAAGCTAAAACCATTATTCAAGCCCTTTCAACTGTCATACTCCTTGTATGACAATTAAGTTCTTAAAATGGCGCCCGGTTGAAAGCTAGATATGATTGTTGTAATGCAGAGTTGTATGCTTTTTCATAATTGTTTTTTTTCTAGATGAAAGAACAGTCTGCATTTTCTTCCCCCAATAATATAAAACAGAAGTTTTGAATAGTATATTTTCTCCTAAATAAGTAGTTAATGAGATTGAGTCACACGAATTCTTTCCGAAAGACATCAAAAGCATCCAAACCCCACAATTTATTACTACCTTACGGAAGCTTCTTAATGCTACTGTTTTTTTTGCCTTGAATCATCTTTCAACACCAGAAAACTTCTTGTGATTCACGAGAAAAAAAAAATTATAACTTCTCGAAGAAATTCTGTCTTAAAAAAGCATTATAGAAGTCTTATAGAATTCTTTTAAGAGACTCATGGAAGCCATAACCTCTAGAGATAATAATTAATTCTAAACAGCTTTAATGAAGCTGTTAAAGGAATAATAACTCATAAAAGAAAATTGCTTCTGAAAAAAGCTTTATAGAGGTCTTATGGAAGCTATAGGTTTATATATTTTTTCCAAGCTGTTTTGTTATTTAAAATCGCTCTTATCAATAAATAGTGCGCATGCAGTGTGGACGAATCTCATTTTTTTGTTGGATAAGAAAACACATTTTGAGGAAAAAAAAATACTTTTTTAAAAATGTAAAGAGTTTTATGTAAATATAATTAAATAAATACATACGAACTATACTTAAAAATTATTTACGATAAATTAAATTAGCTAAACTTTTGATTTTAAAAGTTTTTCTTTGATTTCTGATTCGACATCAGCATCCTTTTGTCCCATCTTTTCGGCTTCCTCTAATGTTGATGGCAAAACTATGTCTTTTGTCTCTGGAAGGAACAACGCCAAAGAGCCAGATAAGATGGCACAGCTTGCAAAAAGGAGAGCCGGTGCTGATGCATAGTATTTGGCCTGATAAAAATTATACTGTAGCAACCATGATCTATGACATTATATCAGTTTACTTACCATAAGTGGAGTTTGTGGCGCCACCATCGAACCAAAACGTCCAACCATCGAACAAAACGACAACAAACTATTTCGAACGCTTGTTGGGAATGCTTCTGATGTGAAGAAGTATAAGGTTTGAAATGATGCCGTTATTGTCATTTTTCCCAAGAGATACAGCATCAATTGTAGAGTCACAAATTCTAGATAAAGAGGCTAATTTTGACCAAAATATCCATTCAACACTAAAATTGATCTTACCAGAACTGACATAATTCATAACTGTTATAAAAACTCCACTCAACAACATAAATCCAAATATAGAATACCGTCTACCGAAACGATTAATGGTCAAAAATGGCAATAGTAAAGCTGGTATTTCAATCAATATAACAAACATAAAATTATTGTATTTGTCTCCACCACCAAGGAGATCTAAATTTAAATTGAGTCCATAAAAGACCATAACATTTGTGAACCAACACAATGAACAATTGATAATTCTCCAAGGGAAAATCTTAAAAGCCGCAATTATTGGAGAGTTATTTTCTTCTGTTTTGACAGTTTGTACATTTTGACAGTTAGATTTAAGTAATTGTTGAATACTGGAGTCAAAAAGTTCGCGTTTATTGATTTTTGCAGCTTTTTGGAGAGTTTTAATAGCTTCATCTTCTTTGCCTTGGGAAAGTAGCCATCGAAAACTTTCCGGAAGTATCAATGGCAGTATTATAAATCCTAAAGCAGGAATATAGAATGCCCGCTCAATTAAACGCCAATCGTGAAAATATTTCGCTATTACAGCTAATAGAAATGATCCAATACTTGTACACATTCCTATAAATGTACAACCGGGAACTCGAGCCTTAGGACCAACAATTTCCAGCCCCAAAACGAATACGGTTGCGTAGAGACTTGATCCAAATAAGTTGTCAAGAAAACCCAAGATTAGGAAAATAGTATAGTTTGGTGAAAAAGAACGGGCTGTACCTAAAACGGCACTTATGAAAGTTCCACACACTATGACCAAACGTCGGCCATATCTGGAAATATTTGGAGAGTTAGAAAAATGCCATCAAATTGTGTGGAGACTCTTTACCTGTCAGAAATAAGTCCACCCAAAGGTATTCCAATAAATTGTCCCAGATTATTTATGGTCCCAACCATTGCAAGCTTCCATTCGTCTGAACAAAAGATTTTAAACTTCAAAATTTCAAAAATTAGTCAATTTCTCCAAGGGTCTTAACAAAGGAAACTTACATCATTAGAAATGGTAACTTCTTTATCGCGGAATATGAAATCATGACCACAGTCTGTTTGCAGCTCTTGATCATAGTTTTCTGCATTGCAATATTGCTGGCCATCTTTGGAGGAATTGAAAGCTTTGTAACGTTGGCACTTATCAAGCTTACCAGATGCAGTTTTGGGTATCGAAAAATCTGTCCATGGTTTTTCGTACAAACTTTCCGATTTATCACATTCTGGAATCCGACATCTACGACACACCCATAAATTTTATATTTTAGAAGTTTTCAGTAACTCACCTATAAACAACTGGGCTCGCAGTAAAAACAAATCCAACTGATATTATGTTATGAAATATAGTCACTAGAAAAATTATAATATAAATATATCGTTGAAACTTTCCAAACTCTCCAATCTGTGTCAGAATGTCATCCACACCAAAAGTATTTGATTCTTTTGTAGAATCTTTAGGACAACCTTTCCCATCTGAAGCCATTGTCGTTATCCAGGTGAGAAGTCTTGGTACAGCCTATTGATAGGCTTATAAATTCCAAAACTTTGTTTGCACATTTTTAAACGTTTTTGCTTTATTTTTCGGACAACTAATCCCCTTAATCGTTTGTCGGTTAATGCTTTCTTTTAAATTCTAATCAAGGGTTCTTTTGTATCAGAAGCTGTAGAATTTTTCCATTCTTTCTAGTATTAATATAATCTGTTGCTTAGTAGAAATCTGATCTGATAAGCAACTGATTAGGTTTGACATTTTTAAGAAAATAGTACACAAATCGTCTAAATTTATGGTGTAACATCATAAAGTGAAAACATTTTTATTTTTAGAAAATTTATTTTTAGGAATCGTAAAAATTATTCCAAAGTTGGTTTATTCTTCAAGGACAAAAATTAACAGTCTATTTTAAGAATTTTGTAAACAAGTTTATTAACCTTTGCTTCTGTTAAAAGATTTAAGATTTCGTCAACATCTTTTGTTTATGTTCTACTTTTTATGAGTTATGAGTGTGGTGAATTCTATGATTTAGTCATAGATCCGGATCCGGAATATCTGTGGATTTTTGTTTAGTGTCTTTACAGGCGCAGAGAAAATATTTGCCCTTATAGGAATCCGGGCAAAACTCCAAAAAAGTTTTCTATCCAACTAATATTTTTGCTTTTATAAAGCCTTACCAAGGCTAACAACTGTAGGTATCTTCTGTAAGGCTTTATAGGAGCAAAATTTGTCTTCATAGGGTAAGGACTCTGCCAATAGTCGTTTTGTTTAACGTAATATTCACGCTGAAGGGCGTTCGTATTATATTTTTTTGGTGTAAGATAGTAGGATATTCCTAAAATGATTTCCTTTCACTGTTTGTATGTGTAGGTGGATAAGAATCATTAAGATATAAAAAAAATTGAAAAAAAATTAAAAAAAAAAATTTTCCCTTAAGGACTTTGTGTTGTTCTACTGTATAAATTTGAACATAATGTTTCATAAATATATCTAAAATCTTTACATCTTTGAAAACTTAACAATTGACCATCCAAATGAATGATTTAAGACAAAAAAAAACGTCAAAAACGTGTTTTATTTTATGGTACCCTGTGGCGTATACGTATTATTTTTTCCATTGTCATTGTAATACTCATAGCGATAAAAATCCAAGACCACTTTTACACGATATCAAAAATGTTTAAGTCTTGGTAAAAACTAGAAAAATCGGGCTCCTTTAGGTCTTCTTTGGAAAGCAATTAGTGTATTCCCTGGTACACTTAGTGCCAGTTGTACAAACGTCGGTCAGCCTTGGTTCAGGAATTTAACCCGCCGATTTCGGCAAATACGACAAAGTTAAGTTCAAGAGTGTTAAATTGTTGCCTTCTGGCCAAAACCTGCACTTGAAGACACATACTTTAAGTGCATATCGTGGTTAGATGAATCCATAAAAACATTCAAAAACCAGACAATTTGGCTTAAGCCAAGGAAGATCTATTTGATGGCAACAGTTTTTCTTGGTTTCATCCTTACGTCAAAAATTGCATTTTAAATGCACTTTATTTTTCAATAAACTCCCTTCGGTCTGCAAAAATGTTATACCTTATACATCCAAATCAAAGATCCATTCAAGTTACCAATCATTTTATGTTATCACCCACTATCCCATAAATCCAGCGGGTCTTTTCTGTATCATGAGCATGTTGACCAAAAACAAGCTTACAACGTCATTTAAAAATCAACCTTTGCTTATGGCACATGATCTTAGGATATTTTTCGATGCTGCATCTCATGGAACTAAAACCAAGACAATCGGATTTCAAATCGGGCATTCTTCATTTAAGAAAAAATATCATAGAAAATTTTCTCATAATTGAATGGAGTTCTTGAATTCTTTTTCAAGGATAACTTTCTGAAACAAAAAAGACTCGTCTCCAAAAGGGGTCTCTTGAAAAAGCCTTTATTTTCTTTCAACACATTGTAGGTATTTATTTTATTGGGATTTTGAAAGGAAAGATGTCTTAGTATTGTTAAGTAGCCATATTAATAGTCTAAAAAAAATTGAATATTTATTTTTTTGAGGCTCGTGTTTGTAAATGCATGTATTGTCTTGGAGTGATGTTTTTTATGTATTTATTTTATATACAGTAGCATTTTTTGGTCTTTTTAAGGTCTTGGGATTAATTACACTGGGTTAAAATTAATTCAAATTGATCAATCTATTGTGTCGAAATTTTGGTAAATGGACCCGAAATGTTTTATTTTTTTTTTTTCGTACTTCAAGTTTTTCCCCATAAAAAAACTTCCGTCAAGCAAGATAGAAGTCATATCTGCAATTTTCTTTAAGTTTTAACAACAACAAAACTTTTTTCTAAATTACTTTTTTTTAATTGATTAATTCTGTAATCTTCATAATTATTCTACTATCTCATTAACAAGCCTTTTCTTAACCCTCAAGACATCGGCTTCAATAACGTTCTTTCAATATCAATTTCCTCAACTTTGTTCTTTTGACCAATTTGTTCAGCTTCTTGCAGTGTTGATGGCAATACCATGTCATTTGTTTCAGGAAAGAATAAAGTCAGTCCAGCTGATAAAATCCCAAATCCAGAAAATATTATAGCTGGAGCTGATTCATGGAACTTTGCCTACAAAAAACAAAAGAAACAGCGATTAATATCATATTTATGCCAAAGTTTATAAGAAATTAATTTAATGATAAAAAAATGATGACAAATTTAAAAATAACTTACAATAACAGGTGTCTGCGGAGCAACCATTGATCCAAATCTCCCAACCATCGAACAAAATGATAGCAGACTATTTCGAACATTTGTTGGAAATATTTCAGAAGTGAAAAAATACAGCACTTGAAATGAAGCAGCAATTCCTAACTTTCCCAGTAGAAATAACACCAATTGAAGATAAAATAGTTCTAAAAAAAAAGTTTTTAAATAGTGTTCTTGTGACTTTCTGTTTAAAAATTTCTCACCCGATCGAACAAAAACTGTCGTCGCAATAGAAATCCCACTTATCATCATAAATCCAAACAATGAATATCGTCTACCAAAACGATTCATTGTCCAAAATGGTATTAAAATTCCAGGTATTTCAACCAATGATACCAGCATAAAATTATCATACTTATTACCACCAAGAAGGACCAAATTCATATTCAATCCATAATAGAGTAGGACATTGGTAAACCAACATAGCGAACAGTTAGCAATTCTCCAAAACAACGATCGAAAAGTTTCTTTAATTGGAAATTTACCCTCATTTGTATCAGCAAGTTTGTACCGAAATGTTAGAAGAAGCTTATCCACAGTTTGTTCTGATAACTTTCGATTGTTGGATTTGGCAATATTTTTAATAATTTTTGTAGCTTTTTTCTCTTCACCTTGTGACAATAGCCATCGAACACTTTCTGGAAGAACCAGAAGGAACACAATTTGAAACAAGGAAGGAATGAAGAATATCAGTTGGATGAGTCGCCAATTGGGGAAGTACTTGGCAACTACGGCAAGTAAAAATTGTCCAATATCATAAACGGTTGTCATAATTGTGCAACCAATTACTCGTATTTCAGGACTAACCATTTCAAGTCCTAGAACATAAACTATTGAATAAAGTGAAGAACCAAAAATATTGGTCAACAATCCAAAGACCATAAAAGTAAAGTAGTCAACTGTAAAAGATTGAGCTACTCCCATAACAGCACTCAAGGTACCACAGATTGCCAATATATTCCGACGGCCATATCTACGAAGAAGAGACATTATCAAATAAAGGTAACTATCAGAAGTAGTGATGGGAACTATCGAATGATTTGAACTATCGAATCGTTAATTTATTCATTCGAATAAAAACTATGGAATAAAACAATCGAATAAACTATCGGATAAAAACTATCGAATAAACTACCGAATAAAAACTATCGAATACAAAAAACTATTCGAATGAAAAACTATCGTAAAAAAAAACTATTAGAATGAAAAAGCTATCTTTTAAGAAAACTATTCGAATAAATGAGAAAACTATCGTAAAAAAAATCTGTTTGAATGAAAAAACTATCGAATAAAAAAAAAAACTATTCGAATAAAAAAACTATCGAATAAAAAACTTTCGATCGAAAAAACTATTCGAATGAAAAAGCTATCTTTTAAGAAAACTATTCGAATAAATGAGAAAACTATCGTAAAAAAAAACTATTTGAATGAAAAAACTATCGAATAAAAAAAAAACTATTCCAATAAAAAAACTATCGAATAAAAAACTTTCGATCGAAAAAACTTTTCGAATGAAAATAGTAACTAAATGAATGAATGAATGATTTAAAACTATCGAATGAATGAATATTTTACATCTATAGATAGTTTGATAGTTTTTATTCGATAGTTCACATCACTAATCAGAAGGAACTTTCACCTGTCAGAAAGATATCCTCCAAGAGGTATTCCAATAAACTGTCCAACATTATTGATTGTTCCAACCAAAGCTAGTTTCCATTCATCTCCACAATAGATATTAAACTGTTAAAAAACTCCATTAAAAAAAAGTTGAACATTTCGAAAACAATTTCGAAAATACTGTACATCGTTAGAAATGGTCACTTCCTTATCACGAAATATAAAGTCCGTTCCACATTCCTCCACAATACTTTGATTATAATAGTCCTTTGAACAAACTTCCGCACCAAGACTTCCATTATCACTCATTGGGACATATCTTTGACAATTTTCCAAATCACCATTAAGATTTTTCGGAATTGCGAAATTCACCCATGATTCTTGATAAGTACTATTTTGGCTATCACAACCTGGAACTTGACATCTAATAAACAAAAGCTAACTGTTATAATTCACATTATAATTAATCCAATTGTTAATAAGAAAAAAAAAAGCTTTTTGTTTATTTACACACACCTATGAACAACTGTACTCGCAATAAAAACATACGAAATTGTCAAAATTGCATTTAATAAAATCGGTATACACAAAAGAATGTAATTTAATATTTGAAACTTTCCGAATTGTCCAATACGAACTAGAATCGAGTCTAAACTAATTGAATCGGACCTAGTTTTAGGGTTTTTGACTTGAGGCATTGTGCTAGGAAGTAGATCGTCTTTGCCTCAATCTCAGACAACTAACGATTTTGAAGGCTTTTCACTAATCATTATTTTAGATTTCTTAGCTTTTTAGATTAAGCTTTATTTTTATGATACCAATTTCTATATAACGTTTATGGTTTTTTGGACTATTGAAGTGACGATGGAATAATTATATCTGTAATTGTTAGTATATTGGTTGTTCTAATGGAGAGATAAGTCGATTGACAATAAACTTGGTAATTAAATAGCTTATGATAGTTCTTGTTTAACTTAGCCAGAAGAATATTGAAGGAGAGAGAGCTTTTCTCTGTTTTTTGATAATGAAACATTGTAAAAAATTGTTTTATTGTAACTAGGATTAATATAAATTAATAAGTGTCATGGATGAGTTAATAAAAATATAGGTAGACCGTATTAAAGGTAGATATATTATCAAGTGTTGGCAAACCCCCAAGCAATTTATTGCCACAAACTTTAGTTCTTCAAGTCTTACAATAAAGTTGGTGGCTTGCTTAATAACATTTATATAATTTATGTTCGTATGGTCTTAGTTGAATTGCATGAGATAGTAGAGTTAGAGTCAACTAAATTAAATCAGTTTTTGAGATATCAAAAGACATTAATTAAATAAAATTTTGCTATCAGCAGACATCAATATAAATAAACCATAGTAATTTCGTATTCGTAGAAATGCAAAAGTGTGCTCTTTAACGTGACGAAGTTAAGACTTTTCAAGAGTGGTTAAGTTTATCTTTCCTTTGAGTGGAACTTTTGTAACAAATTGTAGTATTATTTTTTTTTTTTTTGATTTTTCATTCTTAAAATTGATCGAAAACTATGTTTTTTGTTATTATTTATATACAAAAACTTAAAATATTTAAAATTATATTTTTAGCACTTGAACAAAAGTTTAGAAAGTCTCAATAAGACAAAGTGTTTAAAATTTACATGGCTTAAGTAAATGCTAATACATTTTTTTTTTTGATTAATATCTTCGTTTTGGCATTCTTTAACTTACTTCAAAAGTCTAGAAAAATCTCATGTCCGAAAGTCTCGATTTTCAAGGTCAAACCGCGAAATGGAGATTTTCGAAATAAGCAATACAATAGATCATGGAACAATGTTACACATATGATATATGATTTCAAGGTATTTTTGAATGCTGATTTTTTTTATGCTGCAACCTAAAATCAAGGCAATCTGACGTCTCTGAAAAAAGGAATACCTCTTTTTCATCTGTCAACCCGTATTATTATAAATAACAGTTGCAAACTTAATACCAAAATGTTGTGGTAGGATAACCAAATTTTGCATGAAGGTTTTAATATCCATTATCATTAATCAAAATCAAAACAATGCAATGAAAAACCCTTGGTATTACTATCGAATAATGGTATTTTACCAACCACTTAAAAATCTAAATTTGTTTTTTTTTTTTTTTCAGTGTACAAATTGTTCTTTTTACACTTTTTCTCAATTAACCATGGTAATTCCCACAAATTACATCACTTTTTTCGTTAGCCCATCATTAATTTAAAAATTATGACAGAAAAACTTTTTTAAAAGTAGTTGGAAAACACTGAAAAAAAAACAAATTTTTGATTTTTAAGAGGTTGGTAGTTTGAACATTTTTTTTCGTCATAATCTCATAATTTTTGAAGTAAGGGTGGGCTAGTGAAAAAAATTGATCTAGTTTTATGGAATTACCAAGGTTAGTTAAAAAAAGTCTAAAAACTTCTATTCGTTTAATGATATCTTCTAAATGATTGCTCGTAGAAAAAAATGTTTGCACATTTTTTAGAGAATTACAAAACCTACAAGTCTTCTATATAGTTTTTACTTGCTATATAGGTACTATAGGGCAAGTTTAGGATTCGTAAAAAAATTCGAACTCGAGATAACAATTTTACATGACATTACGATGATGGAGAATGCCAAAAAAGTGGGTCCGGCAATTCTGTCTGTCTATCTGTCTGTGTGTCTGTCTCTATCTGGAGCTGCAGCCTAAACAAGTGAAGTGATTTTCTTCAAACTTGGTAGTTAGCAGTTTTTGGTGATTCCCTAGAGGGGAAATTGAAATTTTTTTTTATGAACAAAACTAACGGTATCTGCCATGTAACGGAAATACATAAGTTAATTTTTTTCAAAAACGGCTCTAACGATTTTGATTAAAATTTTTGTTTGTAGTATTACAGATAAGAGCCAACTTTTAAAATAAAAAAAATATTTTTTGTACCGTTATTAACGGTACCTGTCATAGAACGGTTTTTTTCGTTTCTGAATATCTCGTACAACATTAACCCGATTTTAATGAAAATTTTCAAAAAACGCATTTTTGGATTTTTAAAAAATATTTTAAAAATTTTTTTTTGTGAAAATCAATTTTTTGAAAACGGATTAATGAAAAATTTTGAAATTTAGTTTTTATGTGTAATTTAATTATTTCTTCAAAATGCCATACCAACTATTTTTTTGAAAAATGTTACATTTTTTATATATAAAAAATTATTTTTAAAAAAAACAGCTCCTACGATTTTCGAAAATTTGTTTCTAAAAATACCTTTTTATACAAGTAATAAAATGGCATACTTGGTTTTTTTTTTTAAACATTATTTAAAACGGTGTTTAATTAATTATAAAAACAGATTTTATTTTTTTACACTACCTATGAAATTTCTTGAAAATATCAAATTTTTCTTAATTTTCTTGAATAAAAAGCTTTAATATTAGAGTAACTTTAAGTATAAGAGTAAGTACGTGCGACCCCAGTCGTGCATTTTATTTTTTGATAGATTCGCCCGTTTTAAAGTTATATATGAAAAACCTACATTTTCGGCATTTAACCTTGAATGCCCGCGTGGGACTTTTGGATACTTTTGTAATTTAATTAAGTGGACATTTAAATGCTCTGTACCAATTTTCAGCTTTATGCAAACTATTTCTGGACCAGAATTTTCAAAATTAAAATTCTATTTTTTCCAAAATGTATTTATTTTAGAGCTTTTTTAAAAATTAAATGATAATGAAATGTGTATGATTAAATAGATGAAACAAAAAACCAAAAAAAAAAAACATTAGTAAAGTGCAAACAAATTTAATGTTTATTATGTAAATAATTTGTATAATTATATCTTTCTATCTATTTTACTTAATAAATATATTTCCAAAAAAATGAAATATTCAAAAATTGTTCTATGGACCCGAGCTGGATAAAGATACTCTATAATTTCTACTTTCTGGTGTTAAATTATTGTTTTCAACATCTTTGTGTTTTGGTTTATGACCAATATCTTCAGCTTCATGCATAGTTGTTGGCAAAACAGCATCAGTTGTTTCAGGGAATGACAAAGCCACAAAAGCTGATATAACAGCAAATGTTGAAAATAGGATTGCTGGACCAGATTGAAAGTATTTTGCCTTGAAAAGTGTATAAAATATTTTATTAAAGTTAATTAATCATTGGGTTGAATTTTATAAAACTTACCAAAAGAGGAGTTTGTGGTGCCAACATCGAGCCAAATCGTCCAAACATCGAACAAAACGACAACAAACTATTTCGTACATTTGTTGGAAATATTTCGGATGTGTAAAAATACAAAACTTGAAAAGAAGCGGTGATAGCCATTTTTCCAATTAAAAATAGTGCCAACTGAAGACCAAACAATTCTGAAAGAAAACCATTTGAAAAACTTTTATTTTTGAAATAAGTTCAAATACACAACTTACCAGTTTCGACAAAAATCGTCGCCGCTAAACAAATTCCACAAACAATCAAACATCCAAATAATGAATATCTTCTACCATATCGATCCATTGTCCAAAATGGCAAAACAAGTCCAGGAATTTCAATCAATGACATATACATAAAGTTGTCATACTTATTTCCTCCAAGTGATATTGAATTCAAACTCAAACCATAATAGACCAAAACATGTGTGAACCAAACCATTGCACAACTAATAATTCGCCAAAATAATGATGTAAAAGCTTGACGAATCGGGAATGTACTTTTTTCTTCAGATAATTTCTGGCGATTATCAACGAGCAATCGTTCAACAGTTGGATCGGATAGTTTTCGTTTGTTAACTCTGGCAGCAGTGTGAAGAATTTTCGCAGCCTTCACTTCTTCACCTTGAGATAGTAACCATCGAACACTCTCGGGAAGTGTCCAAAGCAAGATAATATGAGCTAGAGCTGGAGTGTAGAAAATTTGAAGTATTGTTCTCCAATTTGGATAAGATTTCGCCACAATTGCTAGAAGAACTTTTCCAAAAACAGTGCAAACTGTGAGTAGGGAACAACTTAAAACACGAGCTTTTTGTCCGACTAACTCGAGTCCTAGAATGAAGACTGTAGCATAAAGTGTTGCACTGAAAACATTGTCGAGAAATCCAAATGCGAGGAACATGTAGTAGCTTAGTGAGAATGATCGAACGACTCCGACAATGGCACTAAGAAAGCCTCCAATAGCCAAAATTGTGCGGCGACCATACCTGTTAATGGAGAACAAAAAAACTAGTACTAGATTATTTTATTGAGCACGCTAGGATTTGGTAAGATTAAGCAGAAGAGTGATAAATTGAAAACAGCAAATCCATAGAAATTATGATGTTTATTCTTTTAATTTTTTACTTACTTCGAATTTTCGAACTTAAATTTTAAGAAATATTTTTTAACTTTTTTGAAAGTCCTCTGAATTATTTATTAGATTAATTCAATTCGAATAATTTTAATCTTGACATTTCAAGTTTCGAATTTTCGAACTTAAATCAATGAATTCGAAGATATATTTTGTATTTTTTTAAAGTCTGTTGACCAGCAAATCTATAGAAATGATGAAGTTTATTTTTTTAAATTTTCACTAACTTCGAATTTTCGAACATACATCGAAGAAATATTTTGTAACTTTTTTGAAAATCTTCTGAATTATCTAGGTATTCAAAGAATTCAATTCAGCTGCATAATTTTAATCGATTCGAATATTGAAATTTCGAGTTTCGAAATTTTGAACTTTTGAATGAATTACAAGACATCTTTTGTAATTTTTTGAAGCCTTGTGAATCATCTATTCGATGAATTCAATTTAGCAGCATAATATTAATTTCGAATTTCGTTTTACCAAATAGAAGTCTCATAAATTTACCCATGTAAGCAGGTCCTTCAAACCATGCATTGTTTAGAAGTTCGAATTTTCGAACTTAACTTTTTTTAAATTAATTTGAAAAAATCTTTTTGTGATTTTCTTAATCTTTCCGAATCGTGTTTTTTATACATGAGGTATGCCATGAAAGTTGTATGTATCGTTTTGCCTATTCTTTTATTTTCGAAGTTTCTTTTCTTAAATTTCGAATTAATAGTTCCGCTAGGATTAATGAAAGAAAATCTTAGATGTTAAATCTTTATCTGTAGTAGTTGATTATTCAAATTATATTATTGATTCGAATAATCGATAAACTTCGAATTTTAACGGCGATTGTTCGAAAAAATCAATAGGCAAAGATTTCTGAACTAAGTCTAATCATAATTCTACTCTTTAGCTGACAACTTCTAAAAAAATTTAAAATTCGTTTGTTGGATTATAAGGCTTGGTTTCACAAATTCGATCAATTCCAACTTCGAATTTGTATTTTATCGAATTCGTGTTATTCGATAGTATCGATGAATTTTTTGTACCGCAACAATTTCAGAACATAAATCTCAGCAATTTACCTATTAAAGAAGGTCTCTCAAACAATCTATTCAATGTTTATTTGATCTTCTTTCATTAAAGTATGGAACGATTATCTTCGAATTTTCAATTCTCGATATTTCATTAATCGAAATGTCGAATTGAATTATTACTCGTTATACCAAGAAAGTAGAAAAGACTAATTGTCGGCTTCAAAGACCGAGGTTAAAATAAATTCTTAGAATATTTCTTAGATATTTGTAGAAGAAGCACAATTTGTTCGATATCAAATACACTTTATATATCGATAAATTTGCCTGTTATTGTTTTTCAATTTCACATCTCTAGCATTAATCCTAACCAAAAATAAATCAATCTGAAGAGTTTATTCACCTATCTGAAAAATATCCGCCCAATGGAATTCCAACAAATTTTCCAAGATTATGTACTGTTCCAACCATCGATAGTTTCCATTCATCAGAGCAATATATTCCAAACTACATCACAAAATTATCGATATCAAAACAATAACAATTTCTCTCAAAAACTTACATACATCATTGGATATGGTCAGTTCTTTATCACGAAATATAAAATCCATTTCACATTTTTCTTGTGCATTCTGATCAAAATTTTGAACAGTGCAAACATCACTTCGATTGTATGGAACATATCGATAACAATCACTCAAATCTCCACTGGAAGTTCTTGGTATCGAAAATTCTGTCCATGGTTCATTGTATATACTGTTTGGGCCATCACATTCTGGTACGCGACACCTATTGAATAATAAATTGAGTATTGCCACTTCACAAGATAAAAACCAAATTATCGATTATCTAACCGAAAAACAACAGAACTTGCAAGAAATATGTAAGATTCGATGAAGATTCCACGAAATAGCATAGGAATGCATATTAGCAAGTAGTTTATTAGTTGATACTTTCCAAATATTCCAATACGAATTAAAATAGCTTCTAGGCCAAATTGAGATGATCCAATCGAACTCGTGCTACCGGCACGACTGTTTTTACTCTCAGTCATTTCGGGGCTATAGGGAACTTCTTCAAGATCGAAAGCTCATGAAACTAAATAAAAGATGCCTGTGATAAGTTACGTACTGAAGAGGTAGGTATACATTTATTTTTCGTCAAGCTATAAAGACTACAACAACAACACTATTTGGTAAATTTGAGTTGTTGGATCTTTTGAGCATGAAGCTTTGTAGAAAAACACCGCTAGATTTATTATTCAACAACTGATAAGTTTATTCAGCATAGTTTATTGAAATCATACAAATTTGGGTGTTATGCTGTTAAGAGAGTTTGATAATACAAACACACACATTTTAAAATCACAACCAATGTATGTGCCCCTAAAAAAACTCGTGCCCCAGCTGATACGGTACCGCACTTAAGATTTAATTTGGTAATCGGTATCGCTAATGATTCACTGATCCGGACAAAAAATGCTATTACTTTACATAGTTAAGATTAGATTTTTTTTTTTTGGTTTTGTTTTAATCCACTGTATGTATTTTGGTTGGGGCTTGGGGCAGTAAAAATACTATTCTAGTGATTGGTAATGAGTTGCTTGTTGAATATAAGATAAATGAAGGTACCTATAGTTAATTTTTTAATGACATATTTAAGTCCTAATTTTAAAAAATTTTTTAGACCTAAAAATATGTCCCTGGAACGCATTTATTCAGGTTTTCAATCCGCGTTACTTAAAAATTTTGGAGCTCAAATTGAATAAAATTTAAAAAAATCATAAAATAAAGAAAAAATAAAAGAAAAAAACAATTGAATGCACCACTTCTAGTAGTTGCTTATCATTTAAATATTTTAGAGTTGAGTAAATGCAAATAAACAGGGCCGTCTTTAACTATCCTGGGGCCCTTGGGCACAGAAGAATTTGGGGCCCTTTTGGAAAGTAAAATAAGTACAATGGTTGGCTTAAAGTCAATGGTTATGGTTAAAAAGGGGTGCCAATATATCGTTTCATATAAAGTAAAGGGGGTGCTTATAATACGTGCATCGAGACATCAATCATTGCCACTGCCAATAATTGTACCCTGTATCCGTTATAAGTTTCAGTTTGAAGAACTGGAAAAAAGAGCTCAAACGGATTGAAAGATTTGCTAAAAACTCGGTACAGACGATTTCTACGTAATTTTCAAGAGCCGTTTTTTTTTATTGTTTGCCTTTTTATTTTAATGTCTCTTTTTCAACGGATATCTCCAATATAAAGTTTTCGCGATATTGCAATTTTCTCAAAAACGGATAACGATTTTGCTTTGAAAAAAAAATATGTTTTGCTGCAAATAAGGCCGCACTTTTGAAAGAAGGAAAATATTTTTTGGACCGTTATTAACGGTACCTACTTGCCATAGAACCGATTTCTTAATGAAAACGACACAACCGATTTTAATGAAAATTTTTACATAAAAAGGTTTATACTGATATTAAAATTAAGAAAACTTAAAAAAAAATTATTTTGGATTAAACAAAAAATTAAATTTTTTTTTTTTTGAAAAACAATTTGTTTAAAAGTTATTTATTGAATTCTATGTGTCAATCTTTAAATACGAGAGCAATTCGCAATTCAAATTAAAACCATTGTACCATGGCGTTTTCCATTGAACCAAAACATTGATGTACCATCGACGAGCCGGCAATAGTTTTTTCTCAAACGTTTTCCAACGGAAAAAGTATTGATGTTTTTTGCCGACGAATTGATTCTTTTTCGTCTTTTAATACGAATCTACTCATATTTTTACCCTGATTTTAACACGCACTACAAATTTGACAGTTTTGCAAACTTCAAACGAAATTACTATTTAAGTAAAAAGATAATGGAAGAGAATTCGTTGTTTTTATTAATAATTAATAAATAATCTTACCTACAGTGAAAAAAAGGTATTTTTCTTTTTTTTTGAAAATATTATTGTCTCATTTTTTTTTTGAAAATTGAATTTGGGTTTGGTGGTTTGGATTTAAAATTTATGTCCGCATACAACGCCACATAGTTTGTTATCTGTTTGAAAACATATATTTTCCGTTGCCATATAAAAACTAAAATTTTTTGGTAGATGGTCTGACCGACAAAAATGTTTTGAGAATATAATATTCGCTCCTTCGGGGCCCCCCTGAGAATGGGGGCCCTGGGCACGGGCCCCGTATGCCCTTATGGTAAAGACGGCATTGCAAATAAAAAAAATAAAAAATACTAGCGCAAAATTTTAAACGATTTAGTAAATTACTAAAGCCATTTAGTAAGTTACTAAGTTCAAAATCAGTCTGCTTTTTGACTAAGTAACTTACCAAAATGGCTTTAGTAATTTACTTAATTGTTTAAAATTTTGTGCCAATTAATTCAAAGGAAAAATATCATTTCTAAAGAATTTGAGGTGCTAGAAAAGCCAACTTGATTTCTTTAACTGAGCTGCATTTTTCGAGAAAAAATCGTTGAAGACGTTCTTAAAAATTTAGGTATAACATGAAGGTACCTAAAACCCAAAAAAATGTAGATATGTCAATTTTACGAAAAATTGAAGTTTGAAAAACGGTTCTATTCGAGGTATACCGTTTCCGTTAATAATGATTTTCGAAAAATCTTTAAGATTTATTAATTAAAATCGAAGAAAAATATTTCAAAAAAATTTGTTTTTTTTTTTTAATTTTGAAGCTTTTTTAAAAATCCAAAATTTGTTTTTTTTTGTTTTAATTTTTTTTTAATATTTTACAAAATCGTTAAAAAAAAACTTTTCTACTATCGTTATATGACAGGACCGTTAGTTTTGCTCCTGAAAATTTTCAATTTCCTGTCTAGGAATCTAAGTTAGACGTGTACATAAGTTAGTTAATCTAACAAACTCCACCGTTTGGAAAAATTGATGTAGCCCTTTTAAAAACGAATTTTAAGCGATATTTCCATTTTTCTAGACATTTTGCTAATAATTTTTTTAAGTCTTTAACATTCCAAAAATCCATTAAATATAATTTGAAACTTTTAAAGTTTAAATTGTGGACGTTCTTAAGTGTATTTTTATTTTTGTATCACTATCCTTAGCCGTCGTATTTTTTATCAGCTTAAGAAACAAGTACAAGCAACCCAATTGGATACTTTAACTTTCTTCTTTTATTCTCTTGTCCTATTAAATTGTCCTATAACCAACCAAACAATTCAAGCAACAGAGATCTGCAAAAGTACTAGTTTTTAACTTATGTTTTAAACTTCGATACTTCGAAATTTGTAAATTAAAATTGTCAATATAATACAAATTAGGAACACAATATCCTGTTGAGAATAATTTTATTAAAATTTTTAAAGAGTATAAAACAAACTTTTTTAGAAAGCACTGAACAACTTTCTACTCACTGAAAAGAACAAACTACCAGAACGTCCGATAAGTCGAGTTGGGTCGATGTGCACTGAAGCGCGTATTAAGTAATTTCGTCGCTTTATTTAAATATAAAATATTTTTTTTTTTTGTTTTTCTGTTTTCAATTTGATGTTTAAATAACTTTTAAAGTATGTGAAATAATGTTGTATTTATGAAAAAATGTAATTTCTTTTTTAATTAATTTAAATTAAATTTAATTAATAATATAGATTTTAATAACCATTTGAAAAACCTGATATACAATTGAAATTGTAAGACGAAAAGGTTTTGATTTTTTGAGTTTTTACTTTTCTCTTAGGTATTCTCTAAAAAAATTATGGGAAAATCGAAAGATAAATAGAAAAAAGCTGTCAGACAAGCTTTAATGCACGTTACGTTTTTGAATGTTCGAATAAAAATAAAAATTTTAATATTTGTTGAAGTTCGGCAAAAATAGAGCTAAAAACAAGATAAAAGCCGTTATCACTCGAAAACGAAGCGAAAACGAGAAAATTTAAGTTTTCGGAGTTGGAATTGCGCCAGGAACCTACGATTTTCGTCTGCGGTGGTAACTGTGTTTTCATATACAATTTTTCTTTGACAAAATTCGTGTCCCAACTCAAGAGCTTGGACTATACACACTAGTATACCAACACTGCGTGGTGTTGTTTTTTTTATTATTTTTGTTTTTTAGATTTGGTTGACGAACGCAGACGAAGTGGGATCAACAAAAAAAAACAACAATAAACGATTATTAAAAGAGAGTTTCGCACACGAATATTTTTTTTATTTTTTATTTTGTATTCACTTCGCTGTTTTGTTTACCATCTGATCTGTGTCAAAATTCTCACTTCTCTTTTTAAAAGAAGCTTGCATTTTGTTTCAAATTCAAATCAAAATTTAGTTTATGTTTATTACCGAATTATTTACGTTTTTGTTTTGATTATAATATTTTTAATTTTCCACGTGAATGAAAATTTCATTTGAATGAAGACCAAACACCAAATCACTAAATTAGGTACATACGATATTTTTTATTGCGGAATTTGTTTGAAAATTTTGAATTGGCGTGTTTCAAATAATGGTAAAGAGGTCTATTCTGGCTCAGGTTTTAACTACAGGGAAATATTAGAGTTTCTGAAATAATTCGAACCCGAGATAATAATATTTAGACTTGACATTATGACCGTAGAGAAGACGAAAGAAGTGGATCTCAAATTTCTGCCATTTTGTCCCTTTATTTTTATTTAAAGTTTTTGAAAAGCTAATTTTTGGGAGATTTTTCGAATTAGTTTCTTTCAAAAGAAAAAACAAAAACAAGTCCTCTCATGTATTTTTAATAAAATATCTCTTCTATTATTAAATAAATTGAATTAATAACTAATAACAACCTAAGTATATAATAACGTTGAATTCACACCATATTATTAAAAGAAAACAAATTTTAACACAGAAAAATAAACTGTAACATGTGTTGGAAAAATTGTAGTTAGGTAGCTTTATGTACATTGTACAATGTACATTAGGGTGTGTCAAAATGCTAAAGTATGGAATTTCCAAAAATAATATCTTTTAAAAGTTACAATACTTATCAAAAATATATGCTGCGTTTACAATTTTCATTTTAATTAATATCTTTGGCTCGCTCAAAATATAGGAAGAAATCGAAGAAATTTGAGTTTTTAGAGATTTTTGAAATAAATGTTTTTTTTTTTAACTGCGCCGTTTGAATACAAAAACAAATACAGGGTGTCCCAAAAGTAATGGTTCAAACGAAATATGCTGATAGGCCAACTTAAGGGCTCTCAGAATTTGGTAACTTGTTCATCCCAAATCCTTACGGTTTTCGAATTAATGCATTTTTTGTGAAATTTCGAAAAATTCCTACCTTGCAACAGTATTTTGCTTCCTCCGTCCCCAATTGGTTTTTGTTTTTTATTATTCTTTCACTAAAACATTGTCCAATAATAAGAAACAATTAATTAATCAAAACATTTTTTATTTCATACGCCATTTTGCTGCAAGTTAATTAACAGTTCCAAGTTTTCTCAAAATTCAATTTCTTACATTTATTTCAAAGCAACAAATCGAAAAAAAATTGTATGGTGTGGCACTGGTTTATTATTTTGAAAACTTGTCGTGTTATTGCAGTTTTCAAAAATGTATAAATGTTTCCAAAGTTGAAGTTAGAACTGAAGATATTACAATTTAAAAGCAACAAAACAGGGCTTTTCAGAGAAAAATAACGAAGAAAAATAAACACATTTTCTCGACTGTTGTTTGTTTATTTCTTTTTGAACAAAAGCCTCGATTTTTGTTTGTTATTTTGCTCTGAAAACGTCTGTTTTTTTGCATTCAAATTGTGATATCTTTCGTTCTAATTTCAACTTTGGAAATTTTTATACATTTTTGAAAACTGCAATGACACGACAAGTTTTCCAAATAATAAACCAGTGCCACACCATACAAATTTTTTTCAGGGTGTTGCTCTGAAATAAAAGAAAGAAATTGAGTTTTTATAAAACATGGAACTGTTAATTAATTTGCAGCAAAATGGCGTATGAAATGAAAAATATTTTGATTAATTAATTTTTTCTTATTATTAGGCAATGTTTTAGTGAAAGAATTGTAAAAAACAAAAGTCAATTATGAGCAGAGGAAGCAAAATACTGTTGCAAAGTAGGAATTTTTCGAAACTTCACAAAAAATGCATTAATTCGAAAACCGTAAGGATTTGGGATGAACAAGTTACCAAATTCTGAGAGCCCTTAAGTTGGCCTATTAACATATTTCGTTTGATCCATTACTTTTGGGACACCCTGTATATTAAATATATATCTTTATAAGAAAAAACTTTTAAACTTATATACGTTGGAATTGAACACTTAGTAATTAAGCTGCAATATAATATGTGAAGGAAAAAATACATTTTTTCATATAAAATGGTTTTTTTCCTTACAACTTCAACCGATTTGAGCGAGCCAAAGACGAACGATATTATGAATTTTTTTTACATATTATTAAACCTTAGACCCTAATAAAACTTTTGACCACTATTACATTGCAAAATAAGAGTAATTTTTTTCGGCCATACAAAAGTGACACACCCTAATGTACATTGTACATACATATTTCAAATTTAAACAATTTTTTTTATCTGTACCTTTCTTAATAGCAATATTATCGACAAATTTGACTCGATATTAAATACCTATAAGAATTATAATTTTTTGAATTTTTGCCTTTAAAACATTTATTAAAAATTTAAAGCAATTACAAACAGGGCAATAGGTGAATTTCACAAGCATAAAAATCATCAATTCTTATCGTATGAGCGTTAAGTTTACATTTTTGGAAGTGTTAAAAACGGGTGGGTGACTTAGATGCATTCATAATGTTTGTTTGCTCAAAAAGTTTGTAACTTCCTGAATGAACTATGTGTATGTTATAATACAAAATGGTTGTCATTAAATAAAATTAAATATAATTTTAATTAGGTAGGTATGTATGTCACTGGCGGACAGTCTTGTTACCTTTTTTTTTTGCTTTGCGAGAGATATATTTTTATTTAATTTAAAATTTTGACTCCAACATTAATTTATTAAATTTAAAAGAGCTAAAGACTCGCAGTCTGAGTCACTCCAAGGTAACTTTTGTCTATTTTAATTAAGGCACGTCTTTTAACTGATTGGTATTCTTGAAATAATCTTATCAATTATAGTGTGGTTTTGATTTTTAAAAATAACAATAGATAGTAGATTGAAGATATTTAGTGTTATACACTAATTATTATATTCAAAATAAAAACATTTACTTCTTTTTTTCTTTGGAGCAATGTTTATGTCTATCTAAACCCAAAAAAAATGTACAACTAAAAAAGCAAAAAAACTCAAAAAATCGATTTTTTTTAAAATATTTTTTATTATGATTGTTTCGACTATTTTGGTACGAATTTTTTTTTTTTTCAATTTTTAAAAAACATTATTCCAATAGGAAATTTAACTCTCTACAAAAAGTTTTATGTGCAATATATCAAAATTTTGCTTAGTTTACGAGGTATATTGAAAAAACCAAAAAGTGGGCTTTTGCACCCCTATCTTCAGTTTCCACCCTCTCATTTAATAGAACTCAGCGGTTTTATCTTCTCTTATAACCCATTGAACGATTCTTGCAATAAAAACCCGTGAACATCTAAGTTCATTATTGCCATGTTTTTTTCGACATAATGAATAGCTAGGTATTTTTTTATTAAAAAATCTTTGTTTTTAAGTTCTACTGATGCAAACAATTTAATGTTTTTTTTTTATTTTACATTATGCACCAAAAATACCACATTTCCCTTTTAAAAAAAAAAACACCCTTCTTTGAAATTGTTATTTTTTTTTTTGCAATAAATATTTATCCTTGTTCCACCTAAAAAAAACACCCTTTTATCAAAGGGCTCATTTTGTTTTATTCTTGGTTTGTTTTACACTCGGAATCAATGGCAATTTTTTAAATTATTACAGAATTTACATCTTCCTCGAAAAAACACCCTTTTATCCAAAATAATGTTATGGTTATCTAAATTCTTTGTTCCTATCCTTATTAACCAAATTTCAATGTGATACCATTTTTGTATTGAAGCAGAATTTTGCAATAGTCCACATCTTTTTTGTCATCCTTCTCGCTCCTCTTAAAAAAATAAACATTTTTCTTAAGAAAAACACCCTTTGACTCAAGAAGTTTTTGTTAAACCCTTTAGATTCTTAGTTTTTATAACAAATGACATTTTTTTTCACACGTAATTCAATCCATAAAAAACAGCCTTTCATCAAAAATATTTCCTCTTCCTTTTTGAATAAAAAAAAAATAACTTATTCCAAATACAAACTTTATTTCTTAAAATATCGTTTCGGTGTTTTACTTATAAGATATAATTAACTAATGTGTATATTCGACAGCTTTTACCCCCAAATTTCTATATTTAACTTTTTGGCTTCACTTCCTTATTTTTATCACCAATTCCTTTAGCTTCGTTCATTGTTGAAGGTAAAGCAGCATCAGTCGTTTCAGGGAACAATAATGCCGTAAAGGCTGACAATAAAGCAAAACATGAAAAAAGTATCACTGGTGCAGATTTGTTGAATTTTGCCTTCAAACAAAAAAATTGATAAATAAATAAAATTGTTTTAGTACAGAAAAATCTTTCTTCTTACCAAAAGTACAGTTTGTGGTGCAACCATTGAACCAATTCGCCCAAGCATTGAACACAATGATAACATTCTATTACGAATATTTGTTGGAAATATTTCAGAAGTGTAAAAATACAAAACTTGAAATGATATCGTAATGGCCATCTTCCCTACCAAAAACATTGATAACTGGAGAGCATATGACTCTGCAAAAAAAAAATGAATTTTTTAGAAACTTTCAAAATAAATAAGACTCAAACAAACCTTTTGGAACAAAAATCGTAGCTCCCAAACAAATTCCACAAATCAAAAGATACCCAAACAATGAAAATCGTCTTCCTAATCGATTTATTGTAAAATAAAGTATCATATACGCTGGAATTTCCACCAATGCCAAATACATAAAACTGTCGTACTTATTTCCACCCAAAAGTTGTGAATTCAAATTAAGCCCGTGATAGACTAAAACATTTGAAAACCAACACAATGCACAATTCACAATTCTCCAAGGAAACATTTTAAAAGCTTGTGTAATAGGAAACTCTGTCGCATTCACTTCTTCCAACTTGTACCGATTTTCCAATATCAATTTTTGAATTGTAACATCTGACAATTTTCGTTTATTAGTTTTAGCAGCTTGTCGAAGAATATCAGCAGCTTTTTCTTCTTCACCACGCGATAAAAGCCAACGAACACTCTCCGGTAGAAACCATAACAAAGCCAAATGAGCTAAAGCTGGTGCATAACCGATTCTTAAAATCCAACGCCAATTATGTGTACTTTTAGCAATAATAGCTAGGAGAATTTCACCAACACTATAAAACATTGGTAATATCGAATTACTAAGAACTCTTGCTTTTTGACCAAATAATTCAGCTCCAATAATAAAAAGTGTTGCATACATAACAGCACTACAAACATTTTCAAGAAATCCAAAAGTTAGAAACATGTAGTAATTTGGTGAAAAGGATCGAACTAATCCCAAAATTGCACTCATCGTCCCTCCAAATGCAACCAATGTTCGACGGCCATATCTAGAAATAGTAGAAACGGGCTTGAATTGAAGTCGTTAATTGATATATAAGTGTTTTAATAAAATAAAAATTTTAAAAATATATTTAAAATTTAAAAAAAAATAACCTTTTTCTGTAATTTAAAATTGCATTTATTTAATTTTTAAATTTAAGAAAAAGATCACAACATTATTTAAGTAAATAAATTTAAATAATGTTGTGAACTTTTTCTTAAATTTAAAAATAAAATAAATATAATTTTAAATAAAAAAAAAGTTTAATTTTTTAAATTTTAAATATTAAATTTAAAAACTTAAACTTTTTGTTTTTCTTTTTTTAATTATATTTATTTAATTTTTAAATTTAAGAAAAATATCACAACATTATTTAAGTAAATAAATTTAAATAATGTTGTGATCTTTTTCTTAAAATTAAAAATAAAATAAATATAATTTTAAATAAAACAAAAAGTTTAATTTTTAAAATTTTAAATATATTTAAAAAAAAAAAGAAGTCGTTAAGATATGACTTTAACCGGTACCTGTCAGAAAAATAACCCCCCAAAGGAGAACCAATAAATTGTCCAGCAATATTTATCGTCCCAACCATCGAAAGTTTCCAATCATCTGAGCAATAAATATTGAACTGTAATAATTAAAAATATTAAGTGGAAATTATTTTTAGATTAACAACTTAATTACTTATCATTCAATAATATGAATGACATTATCAAGATCGATAGATCTTGTGCGTTTACATACGTCATTTGATATGGTAAGTTCGTTATCACGAAATATAAAGTCTGTCCCGCAGTTTTCTTGGGAATTTTTGTTAAAATTTTCAGCAAAACATTTATCAGAATTAGTTCGGTTATAAGGAATATAACGATGGCATTTATCCAAATCTCCTGCGGAAGTTTGAGGAATGGAAAAATCCATCCAAGGTTGTTGGTAAATATTTGTTGATCCATCACATTCAGGAATTCGGCATCTGAAGACAATTTTTTTTTTTTTGAATCTCAAGACTTCACTTTTTGTTACAAAATTCATTCTTACCTATGAACTACAGAACTTGTTAGAAATATATACGAACACATTAAATAGGCATTAAATATCACTGGCGGAATGATGAGTGCATAATTACGCATTTGGAATTTTCCAAATTCACCAATACGAACTAATATCGCGTCTAAACCGAATTGATCTGACTGCGGCGGCGGTGGAGGTGTAGCGTCCTTGCCGCTTTCATTTGCACAACCGTTTTCAAGCTCAGTCATTGTTCGAATAATACTTACTACTAACCGACAGTCTGTTAGCACTCTGCTAAAAGTTAACTAAAGCCTTATAATTATTAAGTATACAAAAATAAAATACAAAATTGCGTGATCCAACTTTTAAAGTTGTTGTAGTAGTATTTAATTCATTGTAAACATTTTATAATCAAGATATCCACAATAACGCTTTTGGAATTTAGATTAATTTTGTATTTGTGTTCTGTCATGTCAAAAATAAAAGGTAAGTATTGATTGATAAAATTGACCATTTATCAATACTTTAACAATGAATGATTAAAATGTATTCTAACATGATGATTAAGGGAGGATTTTTTGAAAAGCTGTTGAGGTAGCTACACTTTAAAATCTTTTTCTTTGATATAACCACAAGATCTTAAGGAAGCCTTTGAAAGCTTTGTATTGTCTTAGAGTTTTGTTTTTCGTTTTCCTTATAGATGTGTACTTGTGTCCTAAGTCTAAAATTTATATCCAGGTATGCGTAAGCTAGTGCATTTGTATTGTCATAAAGTAAGATAATCTCAATTTTACGAAGGTTAGCTAAAAACCTAATAACATGTGTTTTTACCAAGCTTTAAAAGCTTTTTTTGTATACAAAACTGGCGGAAACTTTCTTGCGTTGCTTAGTTTATTTGAAATGTTTGTTATAATTTTTAACACTTGCATTTATACTAAACTCTTCGTCGAACCCCACTTGTGAAGCCGAAAGTGAAATAGTAAATTGTAAGAGTTTTGATCTCATTCAAAGTCATCACAACCGAAAAAAGAAGAAAAAGCTAAATGTTCTTAAAAATATATCAACATTTGGAAAATAGGTACGTTCCAAATCCTAAGCCTGAATAGTTAAACTTTACAAACTTTCTCAAAAAATGGTCCATGCATAAGAAATAGTATATGGGTACCTACTACCTACTTATAAAAGAGAATTAATACATACCTACATTATGTAACTAGTTTAGTTCACAAAATGATGTGGATAGAAAAAGTTCGTGCTTTACAATTTTTCAAGTAAAAGCATTTACCTTTTTTATGCTTATCACCCAATGTGAGGGGTAACTATAATTCAACTATTCGGTACCTGGATTTGGAACGTCCTCGTATTTTTGAACCCGACTTTATAATCGAACTTAAAAAAAAAAAAAAAAAAAACAGAATCACTAAAAGCTTACCATACTATATTTCTTTATCATCCTTTCATTTTTTTAAATTTTATTCTGTTTGTTGTTTCAGAATTGTAAGCAGGATGACAAAGCAATAGTGCTCCGAAAATCCATAAAAAGAGTTCGGATGACTAACTTTCTACATCGTGTAGATAAACGAAATACGAGAAAAAAAAGCAATTTTTTAATATTATTTTTATTTTCAAAGTCCAGTGGTCACTGTGGCGTATGCGCAACATTTTTTTTTTTTTGAAAAATAATTAAAACAATTTACGAAAAAAAGTGTCTGTATGAAACCTAAACTTGTTGCTTTACATAGGAACCCTTCGAAAATACACGGTTTTTTTGTGTGCTAGATCAACACGTTTTCACACTTCTCAGGATGCAATGACTGACTTTGACTGACGCTAAAAAACCAAAAAATAAATTGTCTCTAAAGCAGATGAACTGTTTGAAAACTCATACGTTAATTCTTGTATGTATGAAATGAATGTATGAAAAAAAAGTGTAAACAAGAAGGAGCCAGGTTATCGTGTGTTGAAATTAAATATGACACAAAAACACTGAGATATTATAACCCCCCATGAATGTGCAAAATTAGAAGCTTTTGCGATAACGATAACTTTGCTGGTCACAATCGTGCCTCTTGACATTTTATAAAAAAAGAAAATATTTCAGGGTCAAGATTCTGGGTTTAAGAAGCTCATTAAATCTCTCTTTTTTTACATTTTTGCAACTAGAGTTTAGTTTCATGAAAAATATGAGGTTTTCAAAAAACTAATAGCCTGTATCGCCTAGGGCAAATGATATTATTACCCAAAGGTATTTCAAAAAATTTAGGTAATTAAAAATTTTGAAAAAAAAAACTGTTATCAAAGAATATATGTAAAACATTACCTACTAATAAAGTAGAGACTTTAAGCTTGCAATTCGCATGGGCGACTATATTTTTAACAATTATACGGTCATTTTAAAATTCGCTTAAATTTGTAATTTTTTTTTTATTTGGTCCTATAATTTTTTACCTCCAACAAAATGCTTAAATAATACCTAGTTTAAGAACTAATATTATTTTTAAACTATGGCGATTACGAAAGCAATATAATATGTATTATTTTTTGCAATATCTTGCGGTAAAAAGGGTTGGGGTCGAAATTCTGTATGTTGCAAAATTCTGTATTCAAAATACTGTATGCCAATATACTGTATGTCAAAATTCTGTATGTGCAAAATGCTGTACGAACAAAATTCTGAAAGTCAAAATTCTGTATAGCAAAATTCTGGTTGGTCAAAATACTGTATTTCAAAATTTTGTATTTCAAAATTCTGTAAAAATGCTGTAAAAAAGTGCGAGCGCACTTTTTTACATTATCAAAACGATATTTTTTACAGCATTTTTACAGAATTTTGAAATGCAGATATATTTAAAAGAGGGTTTACTATGAATTTCTAAGAGATCAACTTTATAAAGAGGCAAACTAGGTACTTTATTAGGAGCTACGGAAAAAAGAGAGAGAAAACAAAACTACACTTATTTAAAAAAAAAAACAAACTGAATTAAACCACGTTGCATACCTAAAACGGATTGAAAAAAAATGAAATTTATATTGATTATGAAATTTTTTTTGTAAAATGTATTTTGTATGTTTAAAAAAAATTTGATTTGTGTTCCTAGAATTGATTTACTTTTTTACTTTAATAATTATTTTTGTATAAAATTACAACTTTACTGTCAATAATTATATTTAGAGCTAGTATTTAGTGTTTTTTTTATCAAAGGAAATTTCTTTAAAAATACTGTATTGAAAATACAGTATTTTGCCGTACAGAATTTTACAAAACAGAATTTTGCAAGTCAGTATTTTGTTCATACAGTATTTTGACGTACAGAATTTTGTATTTGCAGTATAATGACGAACAGAATTATGGTCTTACAGTATTTTGACCCCACAGAATTTTGTCAAAAATCAAAAGTATGGAGTTTGTCTAAAGGTCTATCTTTACAGAATCAATATGTTTTTTGGAATGTTAAGCTTATACCACATTAAATCAATTATTATTGAAATTCTATCAAAAAATACCAGGAAATGAAAATATCTCTTTGTTGTCATTTTCGCATTTCAAAGTTCTTTGCTTGTATCAGCGTTGATTAGTAAAAAATAAAAAGAAAGTTTTTATACAATAATTTTAAATTTACTATCACTATTTTAAAATAATTTTTACCTTAAATCTAAACTTAAAACATATAAATAAGCTTATTTTAGAATCTTATTGTGATGATTAGATTTATATATGAGGATATTGTAACTAAACAATTATAATTTATATGAGAAAAAATAACTAATCTTAAAACTACAAATTCCCTGTTTCAGCTTCTTTAGCTTTTTTCTTTTGGCCAATTCCTTCGGCTTCAAGCATTGTTGTTGGTAATATCACATCAGTTGTTTCAGGGAACATAAGTGCCATGAAACCTGATACTAGAGCACATACCGAGAATAGTATCGCTGGTGATGGTTCATAATACTTTGCCTGTATAAAATAAATTTTAAAACCTCAAAGTTCAAAACGCATTAAAACTTCAACCTACCATAAGTGGTGTTTGTGGCGCCACCATTGATCCAATTCGTCCAAACATCGAACAAAACGACAGTAAACTATTCCGAACATTTGTGGGAAATATTTCCGACGTGTAAAAGTATAAAACTTGAAATGATGCAGTAATTGCCAACTTTCCAAGAAGGAACAATGTCAAATTGAGACCATACATGCCTTAAAAATATATGTTTTTAAACTTTAACGAAATCACTGATTTTTTAAAACTTACCACTTGGAATAAATATAGTAGCTCCAATACAAATTCCACATATCACTAAATATCCAAATAATGAATATCTCCTGCCATATCGATCCATTGTTAAAAATGGTATTAAAAATCCTGGAATCTCAATCAGCGATATATAAATGAAATTATCATATTTATTCCCGCCAAGTGATACAGCATTCAAACTCAGTCCATAGTAAACCAAAACATGTGTGAACCAACATAAAGCACAATTTGTTATCCTCCAGAAAAGTGTTTTAAAAGCTTCTTTAATCGGAAACCTTCCCTCATCAGCTTGGGCTAATTTGAACTTATTCTCCAAAAGAAGTTTATCTATACTATGATCAGATAGCTTCCGTTTGTTAACTTTCGCGACTTTTTGTAGAACCTTTTTGGCTTTTTCTTCTTCACCTTGCGATAGCAACCATCGAACACTTTCTGGAAGAATCCATAGGAAAGCAATGTGTCCCAATGCCGGAATGTAAAGTATTTGTAGGATAGTTCGCCAATTGGGGAAATACTTAGCCACAACTGCAAGTAACACTTCACCAATGGCATAGAATATGGTAATAAGAGAACAGGCGGGAACTCGTACCTTTGGGCCAACTAATTCTAGCGCGAGAATGAAGACAGTTGCATAAAGGGTGCTTCCACAAAGATTATCGAGGAACTCAAATGTCAGGAACATGTAGTAGTTTGTTGAAAAGGATCGTAGTATACCCATCAAAGCACTTAGAAAACCTCCCACTGCCAGCATAGTTCGGCGGCCATATCTAAAAATAAAAATCTAAGTTAGAATTTTTTTGATTGGAGTCGCTGTAAATAAAAAAAAAATTAGTTCATTACTTTTGCCGCTAGAGGGCAACACATTTAATGTAATGTAAAGTTACATAGTATTATAACCACCGGACAAGCAAGACGCTCTTAATGATAACTCATTTGTCGAAATACGATAAGCAATTTAGAAGTTATGATTGAACAGGTGAACATGCATTAGGAAAAAAACGTCAAATACGTTTGAAAAAGCCAGCTTACAGTATTTTTAAAAAAATTATCAGCTATTCATATCATAATTACTATTCCGTAATTTTTCATACATCATTTTGTACTAAGAAGATGAGCTGTTTTAAACCTCATTAAAATAAAACAGAACTAATTAATAATAAAAAACTAATTTAAAATAATCATACTCCCACTGTATAACGGTTTTTCTGTTGTTGTTTTAAATTATGTGCTCTTTTGACCCGCCTATTATTTTGTTATTTTTAGCTCTCAGTTGCATCTAAGTCATTCTATTATCTCAAAATAAAGCAAAAGTTGCTCAAGAATAATACAAAAGCATTTCGATCGAAATCAAGCTACTACAGCTATATACGAGCTATTTGTGCATTGCTATTGTTTTCAAACAAAATAATGAGCTACTCGAGGAAACAATATGTGTTATGTAGATATTCCCAGAAGCATAACTAACATTGACATTGGTCCAGTGTCAGTTTAGTCAGCAGTTAGATCAGAGCTTACGAATGTAGGTATACCTCTTAATTATAAGACTTCCTGCAGTGTTATTACAGTACTGTGTAAAAACAAAAATAGAATTGAAAAGGCAAAGTTAAGGTTAAGTTTAATAAAGTTTGTATTTAGATACAGTTCATGGCTTAAAATACCTACCATAGTTTAATTTATAGTCCGAAATGCCAGTTTTTGAAAATTTATCTTGAAGCTTAAAATTTTAAGAAATTTTTCACTGTAACTGATCAACAAACTTAAAAAAAAATCTGTGATGATAAAATTTTCAAATTTCAAAAGTTGTTACTTAGCTACACTCATAAAACTTGGCAAAAAGTTTGTTTTTGGATCAAGACGGAAGGGTGTTTTTCGCGGACAAGAGGGAGGGGGTGAAGGTAAAAAATATAGTGAAAAAATTGTTTGTCGAATATCATCATATGACACATGTTTTTGAGGTATTTGTTGCTGCTAAATCTAATGACATACAAAACGAAAAAAAACACTCTTTCACCTAACTGTTTTTTATGAAAACTCTTTAGTTTTGCTTTCTATCCCAAATTAAAAGTTTTCACTATTTTTTTTCACTAAAAAAAAAAAAAAAACATAATATAATCTCATAGACACTTTCACCAAGTTTGAAAAAAAAAAAATAACAAAATTTATGTAAGCTGTTATGATACCTTTCTCACACATAACTCAACCCCTCAAAAAAACACCCTTTCATCAAAAATTCTCCTTAACCCTCTGTAGGCACACCTCATTTTTGCGAATTTATTTTATACTTATTCATGTCGCTAGAACTTTTTTCGATCTCACAATTTTTTAGAGAATCATATATGAAATTGATGTAGAATTTGATGAGGAATTCGAATATTGTATTCACAATTCAAAAAAATTTGTTTTCACCCTTATAAAGACACTTTTTTGTGACCACTTTTAATTTTTGTCCTGCCAATTTCGCACCCGTGTGTCGACAGAGGGTTAAAATTTTTTGAATGCTTTCTCCCTGCTTTATTAAAAACCTGCAAAATCTTTCCCTTCAAATACAAAATTTTGCAATTTATAGCATTATTTCATTGATTATGTCCAATTGACAAAAGTAAAATAAAAAATAAGAAAAAAAACTTATACCTACTGCAAATAAGCAACCACACCTCAAAGCAACTTTTGGGTTATTTCACGACTAAAGCTTAAAGAGTCCTTTCATTTAAGTCTCAATCAATGGGTTTGGAGGAATTTCAAAAAATGATTTTTTTTTCGGCAAGGGGCACCTTGGATTTATTTTTCGAGAATCCAAAGAAAATAGATTTGTAATTCTTACCTAAATGGGTAGGCCACTATACTGTTGCATGGGGAAATGCTCTAAAATTTCAGTGGATTGTGTTGATTAACACATTGGTTTATTTCTTTTCGAGTTGATTTATGATATTTCTTAAATCAATATTGTCTATGAAATAAAAAAACTCACTTACGATAGGATATAATACAAATAGTTAGTTTCTATGGAATGTCAACGAACGTTCTTTTCACTTCAAGGTTCAATTTACAATGAAATATTCAATGAAAAGTGGTATGCGTCAAATATTCAGATGTATATTCCACAGTACTAAACTACCTACCTACCTATTTTCAATTGAAGTTGTTTTATAAGAGAATTCTAATTTTTCATATAACGCACTCTCAATCTTTCATTGTAGAACGCATTTGAAATATCAAGGAAATAGAAAGTTTTTTATTTTTCAATTACTTGGATATAAAAGTTGTGAAACTTAAAGTAAAAATTTGACACCAAGTTTTTACTAAATTAATGTTTTATTTTTGTCAAATGCACAATAACTTTTCATGCAAAAAGCTTTAAGACGCAAATTATATTTACAAATGTTATCAAAACCATTACATTCCACAAGTTAAATAATAATTATTTCACTTTGTTTCGCATTTTTCACAGGATCTGTTTTCCACTTTTTTTAATGATTTCAGCATTTGCATACAGTTTTCAAGCTTATAATCTTGACTAAAACATATTTTTGAACACTGGTGTACAATATTCACTTTCATTCACACCGGGACGTGTTTGTATAACAATTGATTTGGTTTACAATATGACAGTAATTATCCCATATATCTTCATCAAAAAAAAACAGACAAATTCTATAAGTTAAATTACCTGTTAAATTATCTATCGCCATACAATTCACTTTTGTTCAATTATATCAACAAAAAAACTTAAACATCTTGTTTTGAAAAAAAAAAAAAAATCAAAATTCCTCAAAGTTAATTAACGGAAACAAAAATTGGAAAGCAATTTGTAAATTTACATAAAATTAGTTAACATTCGCGACACTAAATATAAACGGCCGGTTTTTTGAACTTGTAAAAAGGAAGTTAACCGGAATCGATTTCTCCCATCAATTTCTTATTTTTCTTTCTCACCTGTCTGCAAAAAATCCACCCAATGGTATTCCAATAAACTGTCCAATATTATTGACCGTTCCAACCATCGATAGTTTCCATTCGTCCGAGCAATAAATACCAAACTATAAAGATTATCAATCTATTTTTAGGAAATCTTTACACTTTGATCAGTTCTTACGTCATTCGAAATGGTCAATTCTTTATCACGAAATATTAAATCAGTACCACATTTCTCTTCAAGGCTTCGATTGAAATTCTCAGCTAGACAGAAATCAGCTGCAAGACTGCGATTGTAGGCCATATAGCGATTACAACTCTCCAAATCACCTCCTGTCTTAAGAGGGATTGAAAAGTCTGTCCATGGTTCTAAATAGGAACTTTCAGGTCCATCACATTCTGGTACACGACATCTATCCAAAAGGGAAAAGATTGAAGATCACAAAAATTGAGGTAGTACAAAATTTAAATCGCACCTATGAACCACTGTACTCGCGGTAAAAACGTATGTTACCGAAAAAATTGCATTGAATAGCATAGGAATACATATTAAGAGGTAATTGATTAATTGGAACTTTCCGAATTGTCCAATTCGAACTAGAATTGCATCTAAACTAAAATCTTCCGAGTCAACATTGGAAGTAGTTGTTGTCGTTGGAGACGTCGCTGTTGTAGCACTATTCCTAACACCGGTCATAATTACGGATCACTTCACTATTGCCTCAAAATGTGTGTTAATGTGAGACTCGGAGAGCAACTTGTGTGGCAGCAAGCGATACCACCTTCTCGATTGAGGTCGCTTTATGAAATAAGCTGAATAAGTTTTAGCAAGTGTGTCTTGACTGCTGCCTACATAAAGTTAAGCGCTTTTTTTTGCACTTATGGAGAAGAGGGCTTGTGACTTGAATGCTACATTTTTAATCTGTACTCGTGTGTCACACTCATCAACGCCACCACCGCTCAACAGGTGTGATTTGATTAAGATGTTTGATACACAGCCCACACACGTTCATCAATTATTTTGCTAAATAATGTAGTTTACATTTATTTGAAATATCAATTTTTTTGTTATAAAATAATTGATACCGGCGGCGAGTCATGATTGATAATGTATCAACGTGAACTTTAGATGGTTTTGAGTGACGCGCAATAGATTATTGGAAAGGTTGAAGCTTTTTTAATTCGTCAAAAAAATAAAAATTAGTATTTAATTTTGTTTGATTGTTTTCGCTTTTTGATATATGTACTCGTATGATTGATACGTTTTATTGTTAATTTTATTGTTTGCTGATTAAAAACAGCAGTTGGTAGTTTGTAATTGTTTTCTTAGAAATAATAATAAGCATTTGAGAAGAAAAATCGGTAATTTTTTGTTATACATTTGCGTTTTTTTTTTTTATTGTTGCGGGTGTGACAAATTATTGAATCAATATTAAAATTGATAGAATTGAGTTAAGAGAAAAATACATGGGGTGTCCTTATAACAACATTTACCATTAATTGCAAATAACTTGAATTTGTTTGAATATTCAAAGTTGAGTTTTGGTGTGACCTTGAAAAACACAATTTTCGAATGAGAAATCAAAATTCCTTATTTTTCCCGCAAATCATTATGTGAAATATTTTTCAAATGTTTATAAAAATATTAATCTTCGGTATCCGTTCCAGAATAATAAAAAAACAAAAAAAAATATTCGTTACGGGTGTGACAAAATTGATATTTATTGCTTTTTTCCTAGACTTTTTAGAATTATGTTTGAGGTTCTTAAAGTATTAATATTCAAAAAAAAAAAAGTCTGGGAAAAAATTCAGTCCGTTTATATAAACATGATATAAAGATGAAAAAGCGATTTTGTTTGCTATAAATATTTTTTTTTGTTAGCATAAAAATTACTTAAAAAGCTGTTATTTTGTTTTTGTGTATTCAGATGTTAAAATTTCGATAAATATTTGATATAAAAATTCTTTCTAGGAACACTTTAAATATATTTTTAAAAGTTTGAAGCTTTTATTGAACTAATCAAATATGAACTTATTTATTGTTTTTACGTTTTGATAGTAATTTTTTGACAGATTGGCAGGTTTTTTTTTTTAAGATAATGGTTGAATAAAATTCTCTCTAAGCAAAGGAGAAAATTCAAGATTAGTCTATCATGGGCTTCAGTCCTTTAACTCGATGTTAGTCATATTTAGTATTTTTTAAGATAAGTGGCAGAAAACATTTAAGCTACCAAGTTCAATCTTTAAAAGAAGATCATTAAAGCATGAATATTGAATCAATTACGATTGTTGTTTATCTTGATGGCCTTACAATTCAAAGCAACTTTTACTCTAAGAGCAAGAACGTGCGACAGTGTTGTTTTTTTGATGCCTACCTATACGCATACAAAAAACAAGTCAGGCAGCTCTAGTAGGTCAAAGCAAACAACAGAAAACTGCCCTTATCTAAGAAATGTGTGAATTCAAAATCTGAACTAGATGTCTAAGTCACGGTCGAACATTTTGTATTAGCCATTCATTTGTTAAATTGAAAAAAAAAAAAATATATATATATATATGTATTACTCATACACCTCAGTGACCGTAGCTTTGAAGATGTATGCATTTATAAATACAAAAATGATATCGATGAAAAAAAGTTAAACTAGTCGACCTTTGTTGGCCATTCACCGACCTTTAGAAATTATAATGTTGAATAAAGACATGAATTTATAATACTTCGAGCTGACAAGGAACATGCATTTTCTCATGATAGTGATAATCTTGGAGACTATGTCAACTCCTCCCAAGAAGCAGTTTTCTTAAACAAGAAACTCCTTTGTGATAATTTACTGCAAAAAAGTTATGAATTTGGTATATTTGTTGTTTTTTTTTTAAGACCTTTGAAAGCGAGATAAGCTTATTTTTCGCTCTTCTTTAAACATGCAACAGTTTTGTGCATACAAAAATATAAAAAAAAAATTGAAAATTTTAACTTTTACCTTCACAATTCAAAATTTTAGAACTGCATATTAATTATTACTTATTTCTTGTTTATTTTTTTTTTCTTTTTAAAAAACTTTAAATTTATGTGAAAAGCTTTTAAGTTCTTCCTCAAAAAGAAATACGTGTGAGTTCGTCGAAGTTTATGTTTTTTATTAGGGAAATCTAATAAAAATTAACTATTTGGAATGAAATAAATCTTTTACGATTTTCTCAACGCTCTACACACTTATTTACTGTTCCTAAGATTTTTAAGAACATAATGTAGATAAGACTCAACAGTCATGGAATAAAAAATAAAATGCACGACTGGGGTCGCACGTACTTGCTCTTGCAGTTTAAAACACTTTTATGTTGGTTTACTTGTAGATTTTAAGAGCTGCCTCTATATAAATTTAAAGAAATTTTGTTGATGTTGGAGAAGAGCCGACATTTAGGACAAAATTTTGAAAAATTTGTATGGGAGGTACACTTTTTTGACTTTTTTGAGAAAAACTAAAAATGCAGTTTTATTGCAATTGCTTCAAATATTACGTCTGCAAAGTTTAATCAAAATCGTTAGAGCCGTTTTTGAGTTATTTGGTTTGCATTGAAAAATTTGTATGGGAGGTACACTTTCTAAGCGAGATATAAAAAAACAAAAAAAACCAACTTTCAGAATTCCATAAAAATCATCTGTACCAAATTTGAAGAAAATCCGTCCACCCGTTTAGGCTGTGGAAATGTGTACAGATGGACGTACAGACGCACAGACGCACGAACGGAATTGCGAGACTCACTTTTTTGGAATTCTCCATCATCGTAATGTTGGTTTTGATTAAAATCTCAAAAATTTTTTTCGACACGAAACCAATACTTGCCCTATAGATACGGTGACCATCCGTCCCGGTTTACCCGGGACTGTCCCGTATTTCTACAGCTTGTCCCGGGTTTTTATTTAAGAAACCCGGGACGTATAAGTGTCCCGTATTTTGTAATTTGTGACGTGATTGTCCCGTATTTGAACATTCTCTGATTTTTGTATTCAATATTTTAAATACTTTGTACGGAAAACAAGAAAACAGTGGCTGGAAATTAAATACGCTTCTGAAGCAAAACGAACATTTTTCTAAGTCTCCAAAGTCAAAAAAATCATGTGTGCAATTCACACGTGGTAGAAGTGAAACCTTAAAAAATCATTTTTCTTGCAAAAAAAAAAAATAGAAAAAATCTACCTATTTTTATTCTATCACCTTCAAATCCATGTTTTTTATATGACAACCTATATAAATTTTATATCATCTGAAAGCTTATTGTCTAAACTCAAAATATATATATCGATCAGGTCTATCAGACATCTACAAAAAGACCTAGAATTTTTTTAACTCGATCAATTTCCATCAAAAAAAGCGAAAAAAACACGTATTTTTGTCTTCTCACGCTATTAAATCCATTTTCTTCCCTAACAACCTATAACAACCTACACCATCTGAAAGCTTATTGTCTTAGCTCAAAATATATATATCGATCAAGTCTATGAGCCATCTACAAAAAGAGCTAGAATTTTTTGAACTCGATCAAATTTCATCAAAAAAAGCAAAAAAAACATTTATTTTTATGTTCTCATGCTATTAATTCAATTTTTTTGTTTAACAACCTATAAAAAATTTTATACCATGTGAAAGCTTATTGTTTCACCTTGTATAAAGATACATAAATCTTATTTCAAAGATGTCTACAAGAGAAGTTAGAATTTTTTAAAGTCAACCATGTCGAATTTCCAGACTGAGATTACGGTACTTCCTACACTGGTAGCTGGTCATTGCCAACAGATCTCCACAGGTGTTTTGAGGTATTTTTAATTTTTTTTCAATTTAAGATTGTGTAACTTGTAGAGCACGTAAAGTTTTGTGTGATATATCAAATAAAAGGTTATGTTATCAGCATGCGTATTAAAGTTAAATCAAATTTATATGTGCACTAGATCAAAAGATATAACGTGTGTTGGAAAAGAACATCTTTTTACCGTTATCTCCGAATTTTGAATATGAAATTAATTGAAATTTTGTACATTTATAATTTATTTAATTACCTATCTACAGTACAAATTTCATTCATCCATCTATTAAAACAAAAAAGTTATAAAAAGTTGAAGTCGTGTCGCGTTTTCGTTTCATCTTGTTTCAAATCACTACGATACTAAAGAAGTTTTCACTTCAAAAACTTTTGCTGCAAGAAAAATTACCTGTACAAATAAGTGGGAGTGACAAACGATTGAAAAATCTCTATATATTCCAGCACAGGTAAGAATTTCGTTACCTATGCTGCGTATTGTGCAACGAAAAGCAAAATTTTCGTTTGCGATTTCATTGTGCTGGTTTTGTACGAAAATTTTCGTTTCGCCTCTAGACTACGTATTAGTTTTTTTTAAATGTTCGTCAATTATTTAGTTCCAGCTTCTGTTTGTCAGGTTGCTACACCATGTTTTCGAATAAAGAACAACATATGGAAGAGTAAAGAACCCCAACCCAAATTAGTTTCAAAACTTTTAAGGAAATGTTAAAAGTTGTGTAAAAGATCATACAATTTCAAAATCATTTAAAATAAAATTAAAATGTCTCTCCCGATTTTGATTAAAATAATATTTTCTTAGAAATAATTAACAGACATTTTTATAAAACCATTTTTTGATTTCTGATTCGACTTAAATGATTTCAACAAAAACGCTCCCATAAAATCGTTTAGGAAATCTTGATATCAAAATAATTAAAAAATTATGAAAACTCATTTAAAAAAATTAATTTTTTTATTGAAAAATCAATATTTTCAAAACGATCCAACTAATTTTTTATCTGTCCCGGGTTTCGCTTCCAGAAATATGGTCACCGTACCTATAGAGCAAGTAAAAATGCCAATCACTCAATAATAAAAAAAAAACTACAGTAAAACCCGGATAAGTGCCTTTAAGAACTAAAATTTTAAGGATTTTTTCATATAAAATTAATCTTTTAAGTACCTTTCGCTTAACTGCCTTCCCCGCTTAATTGCCTGGCTTTTCAAATACTTAGAATTGAATTTACTTGCAAAAAATTCTTGAAAGTACACATTTGAAACAAGTTTGAACTGCAAGAAAAACTTCGTTTTCTAAACCGCTTCAAAATTCAAAAATTCTACTAAAGGTAGAAATTAACTAGTAGTTTAAACTTTCAAAGTAATTTTGTTTTGTGAAGATTTAGCTCAGGGAAATTAGTCAAAATATGGGCATGAAATCGCATTTTTCGCGGGACAAAATTTTTTTCATGAAATGTGTTCGGATGGTTGTCCTTATCATAAAAGTCAATTTGTTGGCATAATTGGAGGTTGGGAACAACCGCCATCTTGGAAAAGAGATTGGTATCGTTTTTATTGAATAGCTCCATTGTTATTCATTTTAACAAAAAATGACAAAGGTAAGACTTATTAACAATAAAATTATCTAAGAAATGATGTACAAAACAATTCCGTGAGTTGATTAAATAAAATTTTATAGTTGGTCAAAGTGCGGGTTTGTATCGCAAGGTTGGGACAAAATGACATTTTTTCATATATCTGACGAACTTTTGATTTGTTTGGATAATTCTTGAAGAATGAATTGTAGTACTTATAATTACCTATAAAATAAGCCCACAATCGTTATTGTCACCATCGTATTGTAGAAGTAATCTAACTCCGAAACTCTCCATGTACTAGTCAAAAGTAAGAAAAAAGCTGTTTTTTTGCTAGTAGGCCGAGAAAATTTTGGGAGTAGAGGTATAACCAAAATATAAGTACGCAGTTTTGCAGCCATACGCGTGTTAATGTCGATTTCGAAGGTCTGACAACTCTAATTTTGTGCTTTATACGGTTTTTGGGGGGTTAAATAACGTAAGTTTTCCAGTTAATGTGAATGGGCTAAATTTATACTATTTGAAATTATAAATATACAAGCTGATGCTCTATTATTTTTCCTAAATCTGGACACCTCAATCTCGGCTATGGGGTTAATAGAACTCACGATATAAGCTTTTTAACTAACCATATCAGGCTTTTCAATTCAAATAAACAAACAAAAATCTAAACAAAAAAAGCTTCTAAAACATAATCGTATAAACGGCTTATATATAGTTCTATTGGTCACATCCTCAAGATTGGGGTGTTCAGATTTAGGAAAAATAATAGAGCATCGGCTTGTATATTTATAATTTCAAATAGTATAAATTTAGCCCATTCACATTAACTGGAAAACTTACGTTATTTAACCCCCCAAAAACCGTATAAAGCACAAAATTAGAGTTGTCAGACCTTCGAAATCGACATTAACACGCGTATGGCTGCAAAACTGAGTACTTATATTTTGGTTATACCTCTACTCCCAAAATTTTCTCGGCCTACTAGCAAAAAAACAGCTTTTTTCTTACTTTTGACTAGTACATGGAGAGTTTCGGAGTTAGATTACTTCTACAATACGATGGTGACAATAACGATTGTGGGCTTATTTTATAGGTAATTATAAGTACTACAATTCATTCTTCAAGAATTATCCAAACAAATCAAAAGTTCGTCAGATATATGAAAAAATGTCATTTTGTCCCAACCTTGCGATACAAACCCGCACTTTGACCAACTATAAAATTTTATTTAATCAACTCACGGAATTGTTTTGTACATCATTTCTTAGATAATTTTATTGTTAATAAGTCTTACCTTTGTCATTTTTTGTTAAAATGAATAACAATGGAGCTATTCAATAAAAACGATACCAATCTCTTTTCCAAGATGGCGGCTGTTCCCAACCTCCAATTATCCCAACAAATTGACTTTTATGATAAGGACAACCACCTGAACACATTCCATGAAAAAAATTTTGTCCCGCGAAAAATGCGATTTAAATTACTAATTTCCCTGGGCTAATTATGTTTTTAGTAATCAAACATGTTTTTTTTAATTATTAAATAATTATAGAGATAAGTGCCTATGAGCACTTAAGCGGGTTTTTGTAAGTACCTTACCCGCTTTTAAGGTGAGGTACTTATCCGGGTTTTACTGTATTTACATTAACCCTGAAAAAAAGATACCAAAAAGAATAATATAAAAAAATAGGTCACGGATATCATTTCTGCCTCCAAAATTACATAAAGAAGCACACCTATCTTAAAGATAAATAATATTCACCCAGAAAAAACAAACAATGTCCGTTTTTAAGTTTAAAAATTCGTTTTTGAAAAATGTTATTTGATTTTTTTCTTTTTTTTTTGTCGAACTTTTATTTTTCCCACGGGGCGATATATTTCTCTATTGAAAAACAGTTTACTACACAATACAAAAATATTTCGGAAGTTAAATGATTATCTTTGTTTTAAAAAAAATAATAATGATAAGAAATGACTAAAAACTACCACGTGAGTATCGTAACCGGTTAACTCTATTAATGTTTGCCATTTGTATTTATTTCTAGAAAAACGCAAATTAAATATAAAGTATAATTATAACGTTTCTAAATTTGCCATGATTAAAATAATTGGTGCCACTACACACAATATAATAAAGTTTCTGTTTACATTGCGGTTGCCAAATTTGTACTTCCCAAGAGACAGTGAATACAAACTCTACGTCAATGAATATAATCTATTTGTATAAAACATAATCAAATTATCTTTATTTCGAAATATAAAACACAAAAGTTTTTATTAAATTTACGATCTTAGCTAAATTCACAATTCGTTTCTTACAATTACCATGTTCAAGGTAAACTGTTGTATTTATGAATGCATGTGTGTCCTTTTATCATATTTAAACAGGTTTTTGCTAAAAAAAAATAAATATGAGAGGTAAAGAAAATTAACATCAAAGATGTTCACGATGGTGTATGCGTAACCTTTTTTATAAGATTTATTTTTATTTGTTTAAAATTGTATTCTGTTCATTAAACCAAAGTCTATCGTTAAAATTAAAATAATTTAAAAAATATTTTTTAACATGTTCTCAATTTTGTAGCGTAGAGTGTAAATTGCACGAAAAATTTAAATGCTTTTTGATTGATTGTTTGATTTAAAACCGGCAAGGGGGTTAACATTTCGATATGGTTAAAAGCAATTATGGTTCATACATTTTGTTTTTATTTACCATAATAAATCACGGTAAAATTTTAAGGTGTGTACCCAAATATAAATAAAAACATTACCTTCAACTTGTAAAAACTCACTTTACATACTCAATTATATTTATACAGCATTTTTGTTTAACTCCTTTGGAGTAATAACCTTTAAAAAAATGAATTCCAGTTATAAATTTTTTGGTTTTGTTTTGTTTATTTTTTTATCTTGACATTGAATATTCGTTCGTTACATTATCGTGCATTCGTGCAAGTTTTACAAAACGTATTAAAAATAAGCTTTATCAAGGTTCATTTGAACTTAATCATGTATTTGATTTGATAACTATGAAATTTGCACTAATTTCTTTATAATCGAATTTGATAATGAATAATTATTTGATTATGACAATATTTTCTATTACAAGTTTGCCACTTAAAAATTTCGATGACCATAATAAGTGTTGTCTACATGTAATCTTAATAAGCTTTAAGTAAACAAATTATGTGTCACTAACGTAATGATAATCCAAAACAAATTTTCGAAAACCCACAGAGATGTTATAAACAAAAAATGTGGAAACAAAAAAAATAAATTGCACGACTGGGGTCGCACGTACTTGCTCTTATGCTTAAAGTAACTATAATGTTAAAGCTTTTTATTCAAGAAATTTAAAATTTGATATTTTGAAGAAATTTCATAAGTAGTATAAACAAATTAAATCTGTTTTTATAATTAATTAAACTCCGTTTTAAATTATCTTAAAAAAAATAAAAAATATGAGATTTTATTTCTTGTATAAAAAGGTATTTTTAGAAAAAAATTTTCGAAAATTGTAGGAGCCGTTTTTTAAAAAAATAATTTTTTATGTATAAAAATTTTTGAACATTTTTCAAAAAAAAAGTTGGTATGCCATTTTGAAGAAATAATTAATTTACACATAAAAACTAAATTTCAAAATTTTTCATTGATCCGTTTTCAAAAAATTGATTTAAAAAAAAAAAATTTTTAAATATTTTTTAAAAAATATTTTTTTTATTTAAAAAGTTGGCTCTTATGTGTAGTACTACACACAAAAATTTTAATCAAAATCGTTAGAGCCGTTTTTGAAAAAAAATTAACTTTTCTATTTCCGTTATATGGCAGGTACCGTTAGTTTTGGTCATAAAAAAAAATTTAAATTTCCCCTCTAGGGAATCACCAAAAACTGCTAACTACCAAGTTTGAAGAAAATCACTTCACTCGTGTAGGCTGCAGCTCCAGATAGAGACAGACACACAGACAGACAGACAGACAGAATTGCCGGATCCACTTTTTTGGCATTCTCCATCATCGTAATGTCATGTAAAATTGTTATCTCGAGTTCGATTTTTTTTACGAATCCTAAACTTGCCCTATAGTACCTATATCGCAAGTAAAAACAAGAGTGAATCACGTTTTTCTATGTAGGTCATAGAAGCTGCTACAGGCTACCTTCCTTTTTTGTTGACCTTAAAATAGTTTGGGTCAGTAAAAACAAAAAGAGATACAAAAAAACATTGAATATACACAGGGTGGGTCAAAAAAATAGAAATTCTTTTTTTTTATTTGGTACTCCGAAAAATCGATTGCTAGACACCTCTAGAATATACACACCAAATATGAGCTCTTTATATTAATGGGAAGGTTCTCCGCTTTGCAATTTTCCATTTTTACATCAAGCTTCTACTAAAAAAAATAATTTTTTTATTAATTGACTTTTTACCAAATTTCTTTTCATATTCTTGTAGGAAATTGAACGCTCTACAAAAAAGGCCTTATACACTTTTTTCGTTTATCTAACCGTTGAATAGATATTTGAGGTCCAAAAATCGAGAAAATCTTTAAAAATTCGTTTTTTGTTCTTAATTTTGTAACAAATTGAAAAATTATAATAATCAAACGCGCAAGACATTTTCTTGTTAGAAATTGATTGCTCCACAAATTTTTCATTTCATTTCATTATAATGTTTTGGGTTTACAAAAAAGTAAAGCACGTTATTGTAAGTACAACCGTTGATTTTTAATAATTTTTTTTCCAAATTAAGTCAATTTTTTTTTAAGTTGCCCCTCCCCGCTAAACGAAGGGTAATAGACCCCCCCCCCTCCCATACTATTTTTTTCTTGTCTCGACCTAACCTACACGCTCTAGCTTTTTGGCACATTACTCCTGAATCACCCTGTATAGAAACAAATGTTACACATACGCCACAGTAGCCCATCTTTCCATAAAAATGTTTACTAAGGTATCAAATGAAAGCAGAACAACAAACAGATAAAAGTTGCTTAGAATGATTCTCATAGCATTCATAAAAGAAGAATTTTAATTTGATTTGATCATTATTTTTTTAATTATTTTTGACATTATCGAAAACACATTTAATTTGTTATAGCAAAATTTTTAGAAATTTGTTTTCGAAAACTTTAAGAACCGTTTTTTTTTTATTTGTTTTTTATTTTTAATAAGAATCGAAACAAAATTTAATAAATAATTGTACCTATGCAATTCTAAAAAAAAAACTATTATTCAACACATAAAAACAAAATTTCAAAAAATAATGTACTTACCCGTTTTGAACAATTTTATTAAAAAAAAATTAATATTTTTTAAAAATCCAACACTGTAGGTTTTGAAATTTCAGACATTTTAATATTACGGCCCAGGCCCTTTTGTACAATAATTTCCATTTAAATTGGTTAAATCATTTACTCAGAAATGAAGAAAATGTTTCTTTGAGAGTTAGGTACCGTTGATAAATGGTCAAAAAATATTGCTAAATTTCAAAAACTGAATCTTATTTGCTCAAGCCTTAAGGTTTGTTTTTTACCAAAATCGTAAGAGTAGTTTTTAATAAAATCAAGACTTTTCATTTTTGGTCACATTGCAGGTACCCTTAACTTTGGTCCTCAAAAAAACTTTTAATTTCCCCCGTAGAGAATTTTCCAAAACAAAAACAGACACACACACACAGCCAGACCGAATTTCGGGATAAACTTTCTTCTCGTTTTTTTCACGGCTGATTGTTAACCCGAGTTCGATTTTTTTTCGAATTATATGCCCTAATTAACATAAATCGAATTCAAAAATCTAGAAGAAAAAAATACGGCCCGTTTCCATTCTTCTAATATTTCAAAAGCATTTCAAAGAGGCGTCAGCTTATAAATTCGTTCAAGTTATCGCAAAAGACTGGGGGAAGATCCAACACCCTAATGTAACTTAGTACTACAAGCAATGTTTTCCTTTTTTGATTTTCATGATCTCGAATGTCGAATTCTCTTCAAGACTGCATTTATCGGACTTCCCATGTACAGCCAATAACTTTTCAAGAGATCAACAAAAAATTAAAACAATGATTTTCCTTTTTTTTATACCTAAACACGCATTTTATTAACTTTTTTTATTTATTTATTAATTCCCACTTGTGTTTTTTTTTTTACTTAATTTTTGTTCTTATTTCAACAGCATAAGATCTTTTTTTGTTTTGTTTTTAACGATTCACACTTTTTTTTATTTTTCTTACACTTAACTTTAAATTCATACAATATTTTTTTATTTTTGTTTTTTTTTTTTTATTTGCTTTCTAAAGTGTACACTTGTGACAATATATATAATATATAATAATAATTAATAATAAATGTTATCCATTATTGTACTAACTTTATTCCGAAAAATTGTGAACAAGAATAAGGAAATAATTATAAAATTGTAAATATTGTATTTTTTTTTTTGTTTTTAATTATTTTCTTTCTTGTCTGTATAGTTTTTTTTTTTTAATTTTATTTTTTTTTGTTTGTAGTAGATAATATAATATATTAATATAATGTAAGTACCCATTTATTTATACGAATTTTTTTTATTGTTAATTGAGATGATGAATTACAATTAAATTTTTTTTTGTTTACTATTTTCAGTGCAATTTTTTTTTTTGTTATGATTTTTTATTTTTTGTTTGCATGAGTTTGTTCAGTGTTTTTTTTTTATTTGTGTGGTAAATTTAATTTAATAATAAAAAAAAAGTATTAATGAAAAATTATTTTTAATTTGTTTTTTTTTTTTTCTTAAACTTTTATTTTACATCTAAAACTTTAACTGAATTTATTATTATCGAACTTTTTATTAATTCTGCTTTTTTTACAGTTGTTCATTTAGATGCTTTGTTGTTTACTACAATTTTTTTAATTTATTTATTTTTTTCTTCTTCAAAGTCTTTTCACAAAAATTATTACAAGCAAAAAATAAAAATAAACTTAAAACTTTGCGTCATTTAATAATGGCGGTATACTTTCATAAGAACATATTACAGCATATTTGAAAGTAATTAAAAAAAAAAGATTTGGCACCATGCATGAAAAATTGTATACATATTTGTTTTTTTATTTTATTTTTTTTATAATTTCAATTAATGAAATTGCGCTATTGCAAAAATTTAAACATATATATATATGAATATATTTAAATATAGTTAATTATAAATATAGTTGTATAATGATAAATATAGTTTATGCTTTGCTGATATTGAATTTATTTTTTTTTTTATATTTTTGTAAAAGTTGATATTGCACCAATTTAAGGCTTCCTACATAAAAATAATCAAAAAATTATTTAAAACAAATTTAAATAAGAATAAAAACAAAAACTATATGAGCTGTAGATAGATATTATTTTTATTTTTTTTTTATTATTATTTTGTTTTTTTCTTTTATATTTTTTTTTTTTTATTTATTAATTGGTTCTCTTCACCGAAACCGTTCGAACTATTGCTTTCCCTTTACGCTATATCACAATTCTGCCATCAGAAAAAACCTTTTTAAGCTTTTACGTGCCTTTTGTGTTGGTTGTCAATTTAATTTGAAAAAGATTTTTAAAGTCTTGATTGCGGAAGAAGGAAGAAGAAATTAAAGGACGTATTTGGTAATCTTAAATAGTCTGAATAAAATGAAAAAAATATTAAATTCCTACAGCATTTTTTTCTGACCCTATTTTAACTCAAATAACATCAACTTTATCAACAGATTCTAACATCAATTGGACCAGGAGAAATTTTTTTCGGAAATCCTAGAAAATTTTCGATACAAATGGAGTGATAAGGCTGAATAAAGGGCTCAGAGATTAAAGCTTTTATAAGACTTCTATAAAGCTTTTCTCAAAGCAAAGCTTTTCTTATAGGAGTCATAGCTTCTTAAACAGTTCTTACGGACCTGTAAAAAGTGTTTAAAGAAGTTTGACTAAACTTCGGTAAGTCAGTTTATAAAAGCTTAATAAAACAATGACTTCGGAAAGATCCATTTAAAAGATTTATATTAGAAATGTATTTTATAGGTATGAATTATGATACCCAGGTCCGTGCAACAGAGACTTTTATCACGTATATAAAAACCATGTCCTTTGCAAACAATTTTTTTTTTGATCTTTAAGAGATCTTATGAGGGTCTAAGTGGGTTGAGTGTGACCCGATAAAGTAAAAAAAAAAATTGTTGTATTCAATTTTTTAACAACACCCGACCGTTAAACCTAAATGGTGATCAAATATAAATACATCAACAACTTCTGTAAGACTTGTATAAACAGCGTTTAAGAAGAGACCTCGGAAGGATATTGTTATTATGACTCGACACAGCTAATAGCTGTGTTTTATTTTCCTCGTGATCCGGATCAGATAAGTTGTTTTTATTAGCTTTACAACAAAAGTAGGATTTTGTTTTGTTATTGTTTCTCAAATAAATCAATGATCTGATCTGGATCACGAGGAAAATAAAACACAGCTATTAATAAAGTTCAACTTTTTCGAACTTTTAAACCTTTTGACTGCCGTTTCGCCCATTTTTAAGTGACACCTTAAGCCTTAAAAAATATGGCTTTAGTAAAACTTTGAAGTAGCTGAAATTACTTAGTTTTTTTAGTAGAAAGCGAAAAGTCTAAGAAATGAAAAAAAAATTCTTGGAAAATTTTAACCTGAAAAAAAAAAAATCCGAGGAAAAATTTAAAGCAGTCACAGGGTCCTATAAAAATATTCGTACAAACTGACAACTTTGTAAAGACATGTATTTTGGTCTGAGGATGAACAACAACCCAACATATCACAGCACATATCATCATAGGACAACTCATCATGGACAGCCCATCATATAAAAAGTCACCACAAAGTTCAATGGGAACAAATTTTTTATTTTGAGTTCAATTTATTTGAATGTTCTTCTTTTAAGAAATGATACTTTTTTGTGCTTGTTTTTTTCGTTTCTATTGATGAAATGTTCCAAGTTGTTTTGATGATGGTTTGTTATTAGCTGTGCTGTATAAAGTTCACTTTTTTTGCGGTCTCGCAGGAGCCCCAACAGGTTGTTGGTATTATTTAAATACATATTGGTCGATTTCATGTTTATTGGGTCTTTTCGGCAATCATCAGGGGAATTTTGTTCTCTCCAAAAAGTTTTTTTTCGCCCGGAATCTATTTTCCGATAGTGAATGTCCCTCAGAATTTTTTTCCGAGCAACAAAAAATACTGAGCTCTAATTTTGTGGACTTACAAATACTTACTCAACTACAAAATTCACAGCATTATCGTAAGCCTTCCTCCATTACAGCAGACATAATACGCCAAATTTAAGAAGACCAAGTTTCTTTTAAATGTTTTTAAATATCTTTAAATCAACCTTAGATCTTAGCTTTCAATCCACAAGAAGACAGATGGTAAAGAACAAAAATAAGCAACCAAGTCAAATCATGGAAGTTCTTAGAGAAGAAGGGTATTAAATTCCTTAATTAAAAAGGTTCGCAAATAGAGGGTTGCTGTTTTATCGAAGCATACAAAATATGCAATCAAAACTTTTGGGAACGTTTAGGAAAGAGCATCGCGTTTGAAAACGATGGTGCAAGGATTAATGAGAGTAATATAATAATAAATTTGTGTCATCATAAAAACTGTGACATTTTTTTTTTTGTTACGAGTTTATTAATTTTAATAAGCAATAAAGATTTATTTTTTTTTCATTATCTACTAATTAAATTGCAAAAATAAAAAAATTATTTCTGCAAAAGCAAAAAATTATAATAAAACAACTTTGATTTAAAAATTATACTATATCATACTTTATTCTACCCTAGGTGTTTCAAATGATCCACTTAACCATCGTTTAAAATGTATACCTAATTTTTATTTTTTATTTATTTAAATTCTTATATTTAATTATAAGTGAGAAAAAAAAATCACTACAAATTTTTAACCAATTTATACTATAAATGTGTAATTATTTATTATTATTAATGCTAAACATTGAGTATTTCTTTTTTCAAAAAACATTTATAATACAAAATTACCTGTTATTTTTTTTTTATTTATCAATTGCAATTATTAAAAAAAAAAACTCAAATCAAAAGTTTAAAAAATAATATTGCATTAACTTAAATTTATATTTATTTTATGATTTTTGTTTTATAAAAAAAAGTGCACACATTTAATGTGAGGGAAAAAATTTGTTGCTCAGCAGCAAAACACACAAGAAGATTGAATTATCGCAAATATTTTTTTGTTTAACATTTTCTTTTAATTTGTTTTTATTTTTAAAATTTTCTCCACTTGTTTGTTTATTTAATGAAACAAAAATTTAAAACTTATTCAAATGAATTATGAAACTACGTTTTTTTTGTTAAATTATTTTTTTTACATCTATGTATATAATAATATTTTTCATGTATATTAATATATATATATTTTTTTTGTTTATTCTTATTTGTTGAAGCTCTAGTTATATGATTGCCTTGCATTTCTTTAAAGATCTAGTTTTTTTTATATTTTATTGATTTTTTTTTTGCTGTTTTATATTATTTTTTATCATTTTCTTAAAGAAATTTTCTCTCCGTCAGTTTTTTTGTCTTCTTATTGTTGTTGTTGTTTTTTTTTATATTTTTCATTCCTAAAATGTTCTTATTTGTTTTTGGCAATATTTGTCAGTATATAGAGTGTGTGTTTATATTTTTAAAATATACACAGATTTTCATTCTTTTTCGTCGAAGTTGTGTTGTTGTTTATTTTTTTTTTTTTATTATATTTATCATCAAAGTTGAACACCATTAATTTTTTTTTTGTTTTATATATTTTTTATCCATATTCATAAGAAACATTATTTTTTCTTTTGTTTTTTTTTAATTTAAAAAATGTAAAAAATATTATTTATTTTTGTTGTGCTAATTTTTATATTTTTTAAATTAAGGTGGAATTTGTATTTTTTATTTTAAAACTTTTTTTATATAAAAAAAAAATCATTATTTGGCCACTTTTGCATTAATATAATTTTATTAATTTTAAAATTGAAAAAAAAAAATGTGCAAAAAATATGATTTTATTTATATTTAGTGTCAAGCATAAACATTTCACACGTGAATTAATATGATTTTGTGTGCGTTTTTTTCTTTAAAAAAATGTCACAAACTCTTTTTAAGTGCTCTAAAGGTGCTGGAAAATAGTTGTTGATATTGCAAATTTTTTTGTCATGTTGTGATATAAAATCACAATTTTTCTGTAAATATGTATGTATACATCATGTGGGTGTGTGTGTGTAATATTGTTTGGTAATATGGTGGATAATATGAAAAGCTCTTTTGTTTAATTTTTTTAAATTTTAACTGCGGTATTTTTTTTTTATTTAAATATTTTTTTATTTATATGATGCTAAACAAATTAAAATAAAAAAATAAACAAAAAGAAAATGAATATATTTTTAATGTATTTTTTTACAAACCAAAGTAGAATATCAGAACCCAACCAGAATCAAGAATCAAGAATCAGAATCAAACGAAACTATAAACTAAATGAAATAAAAAACAAAGTTTATATTTTTTGTAGAATTTTTTTTTTTTTAATAAAACCACGATTTTATTGAATCCAACAAATCAAACATTACATTAATTTTCATAATATTATATATCTATTAATATATATATACTGTATATATAAAATGTGTATTTTTTGTTTTTGTTTTTTTAATTAAAAATAATTTATTAATTTTATTTATAAAAAAGAAGATCCATTCAATAATAATTTATTAAATGAGTATAAATATTATTTTTATAATAATAATATAAAATACTTATAATAAATATACTAAAATATTTTTTTAAATATTTATTTATTTAATAAAAACCAAAATTTAATTAAAAAAAAATGAAGTAGAGCTTAAAAAGAAAATAAAAAAAAGAGAAAAAAAATAACGTCTCCCATATTTGGATAACAATATATAATAATGATAATATGTATAAATGTAACCTTAGTAACAATTAAAAAGTGTTATTTGTTTATATTTTGCTTTATTTAAATTTTATTTTTTTTTTATTAAATTTTGAATTAAATCAGTCTCAAAAAAATATAATAAAATAATTTAATGAAAAATTAATATTGGGTTTGTTATTCTTTTGTTTCTTATCTTGTATTTGCCAAAGATTAATGAAGCACAGTTTTTTACTTTTCTATAAGACCACCCACAACCTTCTTTTATTTTTAAACCTGGGGCTCTTAAGCTCTTTTAGTGATATGAAACTTAATCATTGTATGGACAAAAGTACACATTTTAAATTAAAGTTTTGCATCAGTAAAAGAGCCGCAGTCTTAAGGTATTTTGAGTGTTTCGCATGGCATAGCATTCGCCCTTATCACCTATTCCATCGTATCGGAAAATTTCTACGATTCCCGAATGAAACAATCACAAAATCCGATTGTGGTGACGATTTGTAAGAAATTTTCCATTACGGACGGATTCCGTGATTTTTGATTGATTGATTGATTTGTTCGGGAATCGTAGTAAATTTCCGATAAGAATGGAATACATAATAAGGCCGATTATTTAGATGTAAAATATACATAAATAGGAACGATATTTTGTTGGCACGTTGAATTAACCCCTTTTTTTACTTGGTGTTAATAAAAAAAGATTTATGCATACAGCGACACTCCTCATACCGGTAAAACATCTTGAGGGCATTGTCTGAAACTGCCGAGTAGTCAGACCAACCTTATCCTTCCAATAAAAAAAAAAAAAACAACATACTGTAAAATTAAAATCTAAGCTCCCAGCAAGTACAGCGACCTCAACTGTATCATTTTGACTAACACTTTTTTCTCCACATTTCAACAGATAGCGATTATTAAAATAATAATGTTCGTTCGTTTTCATTTTAGGTAATATGGTCCCAGGAAGACCGTGAATGACCGAAATTTAAAAAAAAATCCTTTTAGTGTATCGCTTACACAAAAGAACAAACTATTTTAAGTCGCAATGTAAAAAAGTGGGCAGTACAACTGGCAGCTTGTTTAAAAAATATCCTCGAATTCGTAAAAGTAGAACTGCAACTGTACTGCAAAATACAACTGCCATATTGTCCAGCATACTTTGACAGTCTGAATAAAATAGTTAAGTTGTACTACTCTCAAAATAAATTTAAGAGCGCTGAAAATGTTGTCGCGTGTAGCTGAAGTAAAAGTTGAATAAACTTTTTTGCGAGGTACTGATTTGCTAGCTAGTCCAAAAAGCATGGGTTATAGTACCAACATGTATGCTAGAACTAATTGGGTTTTAATAGCAGTGCTTTAAAGTTGGCATTCCTACTACTCGTATGTAACTTATTCCTGAAGTTGAAGGTGTCGCTTTAAAATCGCCGTTTATTAAAAATGGCGAGATGATGTATTTGGATGTGATCAGAAATTGCACGATAGCTACAGCTATAGAAATTTTTTTCGCCGCCAGTTAACGAAAATAAACAAGCTATCCGAAAATCTTAGACGTTTAACTACATCTTTATTATGGGAGCAATAAAAATCTGGCCCACAAAAGCAATGTAAGTTATCCATCAGCGAACTTTTTTAAAAATAGTGCAAGTGAGATCATTATGAGATTTCTCGCAAAATAAACAGTCCTAGAGTTGACTTAGCTCCTTTCAGAACCTACATACGTTGCGTAGTAACAATATCGACACTATTTCAGTGTGATGCTCAAAGCTAGTATGAGTTTGTGTAAAAAAGCTTTAGGAGCATAATTGTCATTTCCTTCTTCTTTTTTTTAAGAAGTAGGCGGTATGATAAGAAAACAAAACTCCAAACGATGTTAATTTCATATGACTTGAGAAAGGAAAAGAACCTTTTAAGTTTTTATCTGTGGCGAATTTGAATAATCCATGCTAAAGTTCTATTTCAAAATGCTTTCTTTACATTCCACTTTTAAATAATCTAATTTGCAAATATTTCTTGAGTTTGTGGTTCTTCGAAAACCGCCTTCATAAATTCCGTTCGTAAAGTAGATTTTTTACGAATTTCCAAAATCAACCCGAGATTCCGTATGAAATGTTCAATACAACAGATTCCGGAAAAGCTTTTTCGAGATTCATAAGAAATTAAGAACACAAATGAAATTCATGATAGAACACTGTCTTTCATTAACGCTAATGTCAGGTGAACATTAAAGGCAACAAATTCATTGCACACATTGATTAACAAAACAACATTTCCCAATATTAATAACAGAAAAAAGAAAGAAAAATGAAAAAAACTAAATTTTAAACCAATAAATTAAATAAAATTTCATTTAAGTTTTTTTTGTTTTTAATTAATTTAATTAAAAGTCTAAAGTTGAATTTATTTATTTTTAACTTATAAACTATATAATTAAAATTGTATGTTTACGTTATTTGAGTTAATTTATCCCTCTTTCTAAGCAACAACAAGCAAAGCAACCGACAAAATGAAAACCGCTTTTTCTAAAATAATTATATTTTATTTATGATTTTTTTTTTGTTTTGTTTTTATTTTCACTTAATATTTGTAAATTCTTTTTTTTTATTTATTTGTGTAGTAAATTTGTAATTTCTTTTTTTTTTCTTTGCTTTGGCACAAAATATATACTTCCCAATCGAGTAAACAGTCTAAATAATTTTTTTTTTAATATTTTTAATTTTAAATATTAATATTTAACAATTTTTTGTTTTTTTTTTTTTCTTTTGTAATAAGCTCATGTGTTTTTTTGTTTTTGTTTAATGATATTTTTGTTTTTAATAAAAATGAGAAATTATGAGTGACGAAAAAATTGCATTGTAACAAAATATAAATAAAAAATATATTTTTAATAAATATTGCTTGCCTAAAAAACTAATAAATAAATATATATATTTTAAATTTTTTATTTTATTTATTTTGAATTTTCTTTTTTAAATTTTATAAATTTTCTTTAAGAAATTCGAAAAATTCCTTTTGCTTTGTTCCCAATGGTAATATATATATATTTTTAATATTTTTTTTTTCAATATAGCAGTAACAAAAAATTTGTTTGTTTTTTATGCATATTTTTTTAAATTTTTGTTTAAAATTAAGGTAATATTTTGTGTTTTCCTTTTTAAATTTGTTTGTTTTTAATGCTTTATTAATGCGCGACACAAAGAATAAATTTCGTTGCTTGCTTGAAAAATTGTCTTTGTTTGAGTTGTTCACAACTTTTTAATTAATTTTTTTGCTAAAAATTTTCGCTAAACATTTTGGAAATTTGTTTGGTTTTTAATTTATTTCCTTATTTTTAATAATTTTCAAGGAAAACATAAAATAATTGCTCATTTGACAAATATATAATTAAAATATTTTTTTGTTTTGTTTTAATTTATTTATTTATCATTTTTAAAGCACTTGTAAATGTATTGCTTATTTTTATGTTTTTTTTTTGTTTTCGTGTAAATTATTCATTTTATATTTCGTCTTTTTGTTTTTGTTCATTCTTAAACAATTAACGTCTAATTAAGCTATTTGATTTCATAAATAATATCATTTAGAAGAAAAAAATTAGAGAAATAAGAAAACAATATAAATGTAATAGAATTAAACATAAGAAACTTTGAACCAAGAAAACCGTGAGAAAAATGTCAAGTTTTTGTTTTAATTTATTTATTTATATTTTATATTATTTAATTATTTTTTTAAGACTCAACTTGCGTGTTTTTCTTTTTAATTATATTTTTTTTTTTCTTTGCTGATGTGGTATGTGTGTTTATAATAATTATTGTTAGTATGATGTATATATAATGTATTTTTTTTCAATATTTATTTTAAATGTAAATCTTGCTAAATATTCAGTTTTTTTTTTTGTTTTTTTCTTCTAATTAAATTCTTAATTATACATTAATATAATTTAATTATTTTTTTTTTATATTTTTTTTCAATATATATTATTAATTATATATATTTCATATATATAAGTTGATCCCAATTTGTTCAGTTTTAATCAATTTCATTTTGTTTTTATTTTTTATTTTTAGTTTTTTAAATAGAAAATGAAAATTTAAATAAAATATAGAAATACATATTACTTTCATTTATGTTGTTTTTTTTTTTTTCATTAAATTGTACACACAGAGAGACACAGAGATTTTTCATTTGTTTAAATTTTTGTGTTTTTTTTTTTAATATTTTTTTAAATCTAAAAGATGACAATGAAAAGTATTGTGATTTGTTTTTTCTTTATTTTCTTTGTAATGTGTGTTTTTTTTTTTTGTTCTTAAGAAGAATGAGCTTTTTGGAAGGTTCTTCTTCTTTTTGCTTAAAATTTTTCCATGATTTTCTCAGTTTTTTGTTTTGTCTAAGTTTTTTTTTCTTTAATTTACATTTATTCCCTTAATATTTACAAACAATATTGTCTTTTTTTACTTTTTTTTTATATAATTTTGTTGTTCTTGATATTTAAAATGTTTATAAATATTATATTGAATTTTTGTTGTTGTTTTTTTTTTTAAGTGCTTCGAAACCATAAAATCTACATTTTTTTGTTGCTTTTTATTATTATTAATGTGATTTAAGTCAAGTGCATTATTTAAGGTGATTCAGGATTGTGAGGTTTTCTTTATTGGAAAACGAGGAAATATGCTTAGGTTGTGAAAAAATCTTTTTTTGGTAAAAGGAGGCTATAAATTCAGGTATTGAGCTGAGAAAAATGCATGAGGTATGCTGATTAACCCCAGTTTACCTTAACCCATTTGTTAAATGTTTGTGTCCTTTTTCAAAAAAATTTTTGGAAACTACTATCATACTTTTTTAAATAAATTTTCTTTACTTGAGGATAGTGATTTATCCAATATGAATACAGGGTTGCTGATAAACCAAATGTCCCTACCAAAATGAAATGTAATTTTTTGTGACTAGGCTCATAAAGGATTTTTCTTGATTAAAAAAAAAATCAACTATCGCATAGCTCAATTCAACTTGAACTTAATTCTTTGAACTCAGGGCAGCTAAACTTGAATACATTTTTTTTTTCAAAATTTGTCCTTGGAAATTTCACGCGTGATTTGTATTAAGATTTTGGCCAGAGTCAAAGCGTTACAAGTGGGATTATCAAGCGGCCATTTTTTCTGCAGATATGTTACCAGCTCCTAGATAATTAAATGAATGGAACCAACAATATCTCTTGAAATAAATGAAAAAAAAAAAATGTGCCCTGACTCACATAACAACACTGCTTGTCAAGAATTTGACAAGCAATTTTAAGAGTTCTGAAAGGAAATCACTTGAGTTGACTACTAATAATTGTTATCATAACCAGGGTTAGAATCGGCTTAGCTGAATTACGATAGTTATAAGCTTTATTGCATTCTTTTGGTGTTGGTAAAAGGGATGTAGGACCAGAAAATGTGCCATCAGTGATATAATGTTTCAATTAAGCCTTAGGCGATTTTGACAAAGCTGGTAGTACTTAATTCAAATACTTGACTTTATTTTTTATACTAAGCACTAGAAATGGAACTAGTGTAAAAACTCTGTGTAGAGCTAATTTGCGTTTTATGTAGAAAATTTCATAAGCAAGCCTACATTTTTCCAAGTTATTGATACATTAAACCCATAATACTAAATTAACGTTTTCTGAATAAGGTTTCCAACACCTTTTTTTTTGCCCACAGAATTTACAAATAAATCAGCATTATTTACAGATAGATACATATTCTTACTTTTGGTATAAAGAACATTAATTTGAATTAGTTATGAAAAAAAAAAAATATTTGGTGAAAAATAAACTGATATAGATTTAAATTGACGAAACCTTAATTCCTGATCTCCTTTATGCACTTAATTTTTTATTAAAAATGTATTGTAATTATTACTTTTTCTGTTTAAAAATTGTGAACTTCTAATGAATTGTATCATATTTTGGAAAAAACATTATGTGGATTCGAGCAGTGTGTTTTTCTTTTCTTGTATTTGTTTGAAGAAAACAAAATCAAAAATCCAACTCATATCTACTAACTACTGTTTTCTCATTTCACTTATGATCATAAATTTAATTTAATATTTTTTTTTTTTGTTTTTAATCAATAATTGTTTTAAATATGTTTTTTTTTTTTTGTTTTTGTTGGATATTAAATAAGAATATCTAAAATACCTTATACATTTGTTTTTATCATTCATTTTGTTTTTTTTTTTGCAAATATTTTCTGCTGATGTACACACTGATAATATAATAATTTATTATAAACAGTACATCCAGAAAATATAATAAATTTATGTATACTAATATATATATTATGTATAAACATTGTGTTGTGAGTAGAAATCGAGAGAGACAGAGATCAACTACATGCGCAACTAATGTTTTTTTTTTTTTCATCTTCTTTATAATGTATTTTCATTTTGTTTTTGTTTTTAGGTTTTTACTAAAATAAAATATCACTAGAAATACATTTAATATTCCAGGGATTTCTCATTACATAATTTGATTTATTTAAAAAAGAAAAAAGAAAATTTACTAAGTTATTTAATATTTTATTAAAAATAAACAAAAAAGATTGCATAAGCAAACATAGCAAAATAATTAACAAAGAACAGAATGCTTTTGCTAAGTGTCTACGCGTGTTTTTGCTTTTCATTTATAATGTTTCATCAAGAGAAAACATCGATAAGGGTTTTTTGTTTGTTTTAAGAGAGAGAGAGATAGAGAAGAGAGAAAGGATCAGAGGAAACTATTCTTCTTCAATTGAAAATGCAAAAAGCAAAGCAAAATACACAATATTATTTATCAAATCAACAACGTTTTTTTTTTATAACATTATGTTTTTTTTTTTTAATTAAAAAAAAAATCACAAATAAAATTTGGAAACAAGTAATTAAGGCACCATTACAATTGCTTTTCTCTTTTTGTTTTTTTAATATATCGCGTAGTGGCTTTGTTGTTTGTGTGTCTGTGTATTTTCTTTTATTTTTTGTTCTTCTTATTTTTTTTTATAAATTTGTTAAAATTTAACAAACAAAATTGTTTTATGTATAATTTTTTTTTTGTTTAATTTATCTTTGTTACTGCGCGCATATTTAACATATATTTTTAAAAATTCTTTTTTAACAACGCATTTGTTTAATTTTTTTTTATGTATTTGAACAGAATTGTAAAAAATATTTTATTTAAAACTAATTATTTAAAAATTTTACTTCATTTTTTGTGTGTTTCAAAATCCATAAGTGGATTGTATGAATTTTTTTGTTATAACTTAGTTGCTTCGTAGAGTCTCATTTTAGTTATATAAACTGTTTTTTTTTTGTGATTTCATTTTTTTAAATATTTTCTAAATATATATATATAAGATACACCATTTAATAATTTTTTTTTTTTTGTTTTACGATAAAAATGATTGCTTCCATTTAAAGTAGTTTTTTAAATTACTTTTTTTTCATTATTTTATTTAAATAGTTTTTTTTTTGTTTTTTGTTAATATTTCTAAATTCTATTCTTGTTTTTTTTTTTGTTATTGAATAATTTTATTCCTGTATTCATGTTGATAATTCTACAAACGTTTCTCTGCATTTTTTTGTTTTTCTACTAAGTGTGATTTTGCTTTTATTTGGATTATTAGTTTTTTTTTTGAATTGTTAATAAACAAGTTGTTCTTTTTTTTTAATGGGATTGGGTTAATGTTGGACATGAGGGACAATAAAGATATTTTGTTGTTGTTGTTGGTAATATAGAGCTTGTGTTTTTTATTTTTTTTTTTTTTATTTTATGTTCTTTAAAATTTAATCAATTCCTCATGTCGTTTTTAAATATTTACACCCAATATAAAATTATTATCACCTATATATTTATATATACTCATCAACTAATGTTTTTTTTTTGTTTATATAAATTAGTGATTTATTTGTTTGTTTAATAAATACTTTTTTGTTTTTGTTCTAAATATTTTTGTTTTAAACAGACTTTTCGATATGTCTTTTTAAGATGTGTAATGTATTTGTTTGTTTTGATATATAAATGATAGTCGTCGTTCGTTACTACTTTCAAGAATTATCGTTATGTTAAATACGTAAAGTTTATGGTTTTTTTTTTCAAATGATTCGCAAAGAGGCAAAATCGTTTTAAATTCGACTTTTATCGCATTTTATTTACGTTACGTCCAAAGTAATAAACTTTTGTGAGATTTAGTCAAATCCAACTTACGTTTTAAAATCTGCATAAGGATTTAATTAAATTTCCTTAAATTCATAGTTTTGGATTAGATGAATTAAGTTAAGTAGAAAAAATTTGATTATTAAGAAAATTGCAACATTTTTTTTTTTTTGTATTAACAAGAAGTAATAAAGGTCTTTTTAACGAATTGCTGCTGCATTTCCGCAAAGGCTACCTCGAACGCAAGTTGAATATCACTTCCGCTTTAGAATTTTTTCGAACGGATAGCTCATTAGGGGTGATTGTGTTGAGCAGGTCTCTTGAATTGCATGTCCATATGAGTAAAAGTAAATTTACAGCAGTACTGCAAAATTATCCGACTTTTTAGAACAATTGGTTTTTCTTTCAAAGAACGGGTACTAAATTAGCCAGAATTTACACTTAATTTAGCCAATATTAACAGTTGTATTTTGTAGCGCTGCTGTAATTTTACTTTTATGAACTCGAGCTAAATTACTGCGAGCAATCGTTAAACTTTATGAAGAGTTGAATAATGTTAAAGATTATTAGCTCGCAACAATTTCATTCTAAAACGGACAACATATATAACCATTGGACTGAGATTTAAAAAAAGATACAAAAGGCTTGTACGGGTAAATGTATGGATAAAGTTCGCCACCTGAACGTTGACGTTCCCATTTGGAATTGCTTTCATACAATTACCCGCACCACTACCGCATACCTTTCCTGTAGTGATCATTCCTTCACACGGTCAATGAAATCGGTTAACAAGTTGAGTCAGAAAGTTAACGCGTTGACTGATTTCGTTGACCGTGTAATAATACTAGCTTTACCCGTGTCACACACATGCCCACAAAATGTAGTTTTGGAGCTTTTTTATATGAGGGAACTCATAACATGCGCTTGGCTAGCAACTGAAAATATCCTGGGGCGAACTACGGCATACGAACGTTAACGTATTGAGGCTTTATGTCTCTATTATTTTCTTCTGATTGAATAGAGAGAGCAATAGTCAAAACGTTAACGAACGTATGCCATAGTTCGACCCCTGTTTTTCTTTCAAAGCATTTGGCCTAATTTTCAGTGTATAAGATTGGTCTTTTGGCTTTCGACATTGCTCCGAAGAAACTCGATTCGATCATAATGAAGATGATAGGCAAGTAAGGTCCTTCAGATCAATTTGAATAAGTTCGCATTGAAAAAAGTCAAGTAAGGAATAGAATAAAAATCTGAACAAATAAGGAATAAAAAGTCATCATTTTTTTTACTAAGGATGTAATTATACATTATGTACATCATATTTGTTCCCAATTTTCCGACGAAGTTCAAACTCGTTTTCATGAATGGTTAAGAGTTCCTTAGTGTAATTGTAATATTTTCAGACTAAAATAAGAAAAAAAAAATCGACTTCAAATGCGAAAAAATTTTTTTGTATGCACTCGAAAGTTGATGTTAACAATAATATTGTTCTTATATAACAGTAGTAACGAATATAATTTCGACTTATTATAGAATAAAATGCCGATATATATTCCCGATATGTGTTTTTTTTGTTTTGTCTTCAATATGTGTGTGTTTGTTTTTCCTGTATAATTTCCTTGTGGGAATAAATTTATGTAAAATTAGTTTTTAAAATGATTTTGTTTTGGTAAGTGATTTGTTTTTGTTTTTTCTTTAAATATCATTAACCTAAATACCACATTTGTTTTTTAAAATATTTTTTTTTTGTTTTCTTTAACATCCAATCATTCATAAATACAATAGTAATTTATATTTTTTTTTTCAAAAACAATATAAAAAAAAGAAAAAAATAAATTTAAAAAAAATTTAATAAAATTAATAAAATAAAAAATATATACCTAAAAAGTCTTTTTCTTCGCATAAGCTTCTTTCTATTGTTATGATTTTATTTATTTACTTTTTTTTTGTGTAAAATTTATCATCATTTTCTTTTTAATTCTCAACAAAATGATTTTACTCATAAGTTTTTTTTTTCTCACTAAATTTACATTTTTTAAAGCTTTTTATTATTATTTTTTTTTACTTTTTCTTTCAAATAAATTTTAATTTTTATTATTTTGTTTTAAACACACTAAAATATAATAATTAATACCTACACAACATTCAAAATGTACTATGTTTTGTTTTTAATTCTTCATATTTTTTGAAGAAGATGAAGAATTTGTAATTACTAATTTATTAATTATTTTTTTCTCTTTGCACAATTAGCTACATTTACTCGGCTTTTCTACTGTTTTCTATTTTTTGTTTTTGTTTTGTTATAAATTTATTATAAAACCTGGTTTTAATGTAAAATTATGTTAACAAAGCAAAATATATAATAATTGTAATAATTAATAATATAATAATAATAATAGTAATAGAAAAAAATAATAATAATAAATGAATATTTTGATTTAATATTTATAAATGATATTTCTGCTGTTTTTTTGTTTTTTAGTTCTAGCTTCTCATTTCAGCTTGATGGTGATGGTTTCTATTTTCAATTGTGTGGTGGTCTTGGTGGTCAATTTTTCTTATTTTTGTTACGGCTAAAAGCGTCGTATTTTTTGTTTGTTTTGATCTCATATTCAAATATTTTTAAGCCTGATAGGTTTTTTTTTTTGAAAAAAAAACTATCACACTCAACATCTTTCTTGGTTTCTTCTTTAAAAGTTATTAGTTTAAAAAATACGATATTATTATTTTTGCGTTTTAATGGTATTTTGTTTTTTAATGAATTGGAGTTTTGACAATTGCATTTGGTGCAATGTAATGATATCCAGGAATGGGAAGCCCTGCAGTTTCCATAGATATTCTGAAAATATATGAAATTATTTTTAAATTTTGTAAATTTAATTTAAAATAAAATTAATTAATAAATTTAACGCTATTGTTTCTTTTTTATATATAATTCATCTAAATGTTTTTTTTTTTTTTAAGTATAGCAAGCATTTATATTCAATGCTAATAAATATTAATTTGAGCAAAATTCGTTTTTTTTTTTTTTTTTAATAGAAAACGTAATCACAAATATTTATAAAGGTACATGAAAATGTGATAAGAAAATTAAAACAATAAAAAAGAAAACATTCAAAAAATAAAAATTAAATTTATAAGTAAAATAGATTAATTAATGTGGTATTTATTGTGGATTGTTGAAAACCCAAATAGATACCATTAATTTAATTATAATAATTAATTAAAAAAGAAATATTTATAAATATGTATACAAAACAAATAAAGGAGGAAAAAAAATTCTTACCGGAATTTTAAGATTTAATTTTTTTTTTGGATTTTGGATATTTGAATGAATTTTTCAGTTTTTTTTTTTGATCAATTCATTCAGTTTTTATAGGTTGTGGCTGGATTGATTGGTTGGTTGGTGGTGGTTGGTTGGTTGGTAAGCGGTTGGTAGATGATATTTGGTTGGTTGTGGTGTATAATAAACATGGTTGTCCTGGGATATTGTTTTATTAACTTTAAGCGGAGTGTTGTTAATAAAGGATCTGGAGGAACTTTGAATAATTTTTTTTGGTTCTTGTAAAATTATATTCGTAATAAATGGATAGGATTTTTTGTTTTTGGTAACAGCGGCGATGGCTTTTTTAATTAATGTAGTCGGCGATATTCCAAGCAAAAGTTAAAAATTAACGTCCCATAGTCGACTTCAAGGTGTAATTTGAATATACGAGTAAAAAGAGAATGATCTGAGACTGACTAGTTATATTACTTGCAACAAAATATACAAAACTTTTTAAAACAAAGACTTTCCTGCTTTTATTATGATCTTCGGTATTAAAATAATTTATTGAAAAAATGTATGTCTACTTATTTTTCATTACAAAATAAGGGCACTTCTGGATAATAATCTGCTCCAAGAGTTCTGGGATCAAAAATCATACACACATACATACGTGTTTAGTGTTTTCGTTTTTTCTTTGCGGAGGAAAATGGAACAACACTATATAATTTACCCATATACAGTAGCAAGCAAAAAAAATGTACATATGTACAACAAAGCCAAGTAGTTAAATTAAAAACACACACACAATTGCGCAGATTTACAGCTTTTTCTTTTTATTTACATATATGTATGTATCGTCGCCCGAGAATTACAAGGTAGTATCTCGAAAAAATTTAAATTTGAAATTTTCACCCTACAAAACTGTTTGTATATTCAAAATCAAAATAATGAAAAAATCATAGCTTATTATCTCGAGAAATATCAATAATAGAGATTCAATTCTCAGAACTTTTTTGTACAAATTAAACGCTCTACAACTTTATCGCATACAATTTTGTTGTAAGTTTAGTCATTTCTGGAATAAAATCGAAAGTTACAGTAAAGTCACCTATGACACTTTTATAGAACGTTCACTTCTGATTAATATGCTTTTTGATTCATTGTAATAGCATTAAATTCAGCGGAGCAGTATAAATTAAAAATTCAGCGGAGCTGTATAAATTAAAAAAAAAAATCACTAAAACTTACGTGTATTTCGTGCAATTGAAATCTTAATTTTAAGGGCTCAAATTTTTAGGGAATTTTTTTGTTGGGCATTTCTAACAGAATTTTGAAATGGGAGTGAAAAAAATCGATGGTCGCCTTAAAAAAAAAAGTACCCTAATATACATATGTCTCAAAAGTATATTTACTTCAGATCCGACCCTATAATTCTCCGACGAAGATATTATGGCAATTAATTTATTAAAAGCTTTAATGTCAATTTAAAATGTGCTAAGGACCTTCAATCTTGACAATTATATTTATAGTATTGAAACAGTGACATGCAAAGTGGACGAACTTATTTTTTTATCTTTTTGGTTAAGTATATTTTTTAATAATACTATTTATTATTTACCGGGAACAAAAAATTCTTTCAAATGGACAGCTATTTTTTTTTTCTGGGAAATTTACTGTTCATACCAATAAATTCCGAGGGAAACTTTTCATAATTATTTTCGTTCCCATGTTTAAAACATGGGAAACATTGCCGGAAAATTTTTATTCACGATAACCTCAACTAGTCAGTCTCTCAAGTCTCAAGGAAATTGAAAAAAAAAAACCTTAAATAAAATACAATTTTTTACTAATTTTTCTCAATGTATATGTATTTGAAAATGTTTTTTTTTTTTGTATTATTTTATATGTTTTTATTCCATCAATGAATTATTAATTTTTTTAAAATTTGTTTTAATTTTAAAGATAAAATACTTTTTTTCCACTTATTAAAATTGCTTGATTACATTTATGCATAAGATCATTGAATTTAGTTTTTTTTTTTTTTTGTTTTACTTTTTACTTAAAATAATAACATTACAACTTTAACTCCATTATATAGATATAAATGTGTGTACATGTATATTTTTTTTTGTATTTTGTTTTAATATTATATGAATGTGTATTTTTTATTCAAGAATATGCAAAGTGTCTTCAATTTTTTATTTTTTTTAAGACATTCAAAACATATTATTAAATAAATAAAAAATTAAAAATATATGAAATAATAAGAAATACAACTTTTACTACAAATTTTGGTATAAATTTTCTCATTCATTAAAAAAAATTCATAAAAATAAATCAAAAATAAATAATTTAAAATCAATTTTTTTTAAACTAAGTGCTTACTAAATAAAATTTTAAAAATAAATTTTTTGTTTTGAGTGTTTTTTGTATCTTTTGGGCACTTATCTAATAATTTTTTGTTTGTTCTAATTAAATTTAATTAAATTAAAATAAAAGTGTTGTATTCTTATTGTTTTTAAATTTTTTTTGTTAATTCATTTGGATTAATTAAGGAAATAATATAAGGATTAATATAATTAAATGCTACATTTTGATCGAAACAAATAATCTAAATGGGGAGGGTTAAAATATATTTATACGCAGGTATAATTAAAAATTACTTGAAAAAAAAAAACAAGCGAGCTCTCCGGGGTTTATGAATGGAGTTTGGTCGTTCTTATTTTTTTTTTCTTTCTTTGTATTGTTTGTTCTAATGAATTGTTTGTTATTGTTAATAAAAATGTTCTTAAACTTGGTGTTAGTGTTATGCAAAAATTAATTCAACATTTTGGTTTTTTACTTTTTTGTTTTGTATGTTTGTTTTTTTATCTCAATAATTCTGAATATCACAATTATTCGCATAACTTGAAACGCAAGTTAAGATATTACATAAATTAATGTCTGAGTGTGTATGATCACTCGCCTCGCTCTAATAAGGATTAAACTTATTACGTTCGGGTTTCTTATCATCCGAATTGGTACTATCCCCATGGGATCGGAAACGCGGCTGATAGGTTTTTGATCGATGGACACCAGTTGTTTGAACTGGTGGCCCAAGATTAGCCAACCCACCTAGAAGATCTGTAAGACCATTTAGAGCGGTTAAGCTAGAGAGAGCATTGAGTGCGCCTGGTTTGGCGAGCAATTGAGCCAATGGAATGGCTGAAGCTAGAGAATTCGATGTACTATTATTGGAGGAGTTGTTGGTATTGCCATTACCGTTGCTATTGTTTAAATTATTATTCGAATTGTTTGTGTTATTCAAAGAGTTGTTGGAAGTCGACGAAGTGGACGTGTTCGATGATAGATTATTTGTTGATGATTGGTTGCCACTTGACGCATTACCATTCGCTTCTTGGAGATTTGCCTTCTGGAGTTCAACGCTGCGGGATAGAAAAAAGGAAAAAGGATTTTTGTTTGGTGTAAGGTAATATTTTTTTTTTTAAGGTTGGTAGATTTTTTTTTGTGAGATAGAGAGAGAGAGAGAGTAGGGGTTTTTTGCTTTTAGTTTTTTTTTTTAGTTTTTGGTGGCTAGGAAAAGAAATTTAGGATTATTAGGGTATGAAATGCTATTTGCTTTGTGTTGCTGTTGTCCCTTATAGTCGATAAGACTGGTTTCAGAGAAAAAGTTACTTCCAGATGTAAGTAGTTAGATAAACATACTTTTTAATTTAAGTCATATAGCAATGTACTGTGCTTTTATATGTCTTATATGTCTTTTCGTATTCTTAATTATGTTTGTTTTCGCTAAGCTAGATTTTTAGAAGCTACTGAAATCATGAATTTATAAAAATGTTTTTTGAAGAAAATTCATAGGGAATTATTGATGTTTCCCTTTTTGAAACTAGTTCTGTGAAAAAATCAATCAAATAAATATTTTTCAAATTCTTTCATCCGCCTATGTAGTATTTTTGAAACGTCCATCGACTGTTCTTTAATGAAAACCTTTAACCGAACCAAACTAAATACTACCAATACTCGATTGTATTATACTATGAATGATCATAGTATAATATTTGTGGCAATAAAGAAACTTTTTTTTATTGCATAATTTTGGCATCAATATTGAACTTTTTAACGCTGCAACTTTCAAACGATGTATTATAAAATTAAACTTTCAAAAACGATACTAGTAATGCAAAATTAACAGAATTAGGTAAATATCATTCATGAATTGTTTCTAAATAACATGTATTGCAGTCATTTAAAATCTTTCGTGCATATCTGATAGTTCCCCGGAATTTCCATCAATAAGTGCAATATGCCAATAGTTGAAAGATGAATAAGTTTGTCATTTTTTTTAGAAATGGTATTCCATATTACTCAGAAAGAATACAGTCGAGTAGGCCAGATTGAAAAAAATACGCATGGGTCGGAAAAAAAAACACGCCTTTTAGAAGACCTTCTCACAGAAGTCCAACTAGCGCTGATTTGCGTCATTGTGACATTAATTTATTGAGGCCTGGCTAAGGAAGACAAAAACTTCGATCACTGATGGATGTGAAGTTCTCATATTCAATCGCGTTTACGTGTTTTTCTTTCAGTGCATAAACGGACTGCAATTTGGATCTTATTTGATTGTTTAACTAAATTTGGTTCATGCTGGTTAAAATAAACAGAACTGTTTTCTGTAAAATCTGGGGTCGAATCGGCTAAGGTGATATGTATTTATTAGTTGATATTAACATTGCACTTTCTTATAATATAATATGTTTTACAGCCTTAAAGCAACAACAAATATGTGCAATATGACTTTGAACTGTATTCTAAACTAAACTCCACGATTACTTTCCTATGTCAAACATTTTTATTTTACGAAACAAATAAATACATCATTGCTATATGACGACTACTTTATAAAAGCTTAAACGAAGAATAAATAATATTTATTCTTCTCGATGATAAAAGGAATTTTGAGTGGAAGGACTGATAAGGATATTTCATTAAAGGGTACCGGTAACAACCTTAGTAGTAAACAGCATTTCTGCTACACGTAAATTTAATTCAACGATACAAAATTTATAAATTTGTATTGTTCATGATGCGTTTTCCTCCTTGCCACTGTGAAAGATTCTTCGAAGGTATTCGAAAACATTTTATTTTTTTTTTTTGTTTCAAAAATTATTTTTAATAACCGTCATTTACATATACATATGTGAAAATTGTAAATTTAACGAAAGACAAATAAACAAAAAATAATAAAATTAAAATAAGAGATGTGTTATACATGAATTTGTGTGTGTATAAAAGAACAACACTTAAAAAAGAGAGCGAGAGAAATAGAGAGAGACAGAGAAACTATTTTTGTATGGATCTTTTCTTTAAAATAATTTAATTTCATTATTGACTATTATTTACACTAATTAAAATAATATTAATATAAATCGAAAACAAGGAATTTATAACAAAAAAAAATTAATATAATTTAACTTATAGAAATGAATGGTCTCACTCACCTCATATTGATTAAGTACTGAGCCAATGCAACCGAATCGGGATTTCCACTAATTGTTATTGTCCGATCGGTATTGCCACCTTCACGTTCCTCACAATTCGAGATGCGAATCATAGCGCCAGAAATTTGCCGAATTTCAGCAATTTTAGTACCTCCCTTGCCAATAATGCAACCAATTAAATCATTTGACACTGTCATTTCATGTTGTTGCTGTTGGGTTCGGTTGGTGTTACTTGTACGTAACTGCGAACCAGCTAGGGCAGCCAGTGCCGCTACAAATTTAAATTAAATATTTTAACAAACAATTTTAAACAATATTTTAAAAAAATAAACCTGTTGGATTGAGTCCACCGGTATTGGTTGGTGCCATACCCGCAAGACCTAATGCCGCTAAGCCGGCCAGAGGATTCTTTGCCACCTGCAAAAATTTTGAAAATTATACTTCTATTAGATTTTGTTGAATGTTTTTTTTTTTTTTATTTTATTTTTTAACAAACTTATTTCTGTAAAGTTTATAAAATTTAGAAAATAAACAAAAATAAAAACAAAAAATTCTTACATTAAATTCAAAATTTAAAAAAAAAGAAAGAAAACAAAACAAAAAGAAGTTTATATACAAAATAACAAAATTAAAAGATAATAATATTTTATTTACATTTCAGTTAGTTACAAGATTATTATTTATTACTTCAAACCATTTTACAAATCACATATGTATCCTATTTTTACACGTAGGAAGGACATTTATACAAAAAAAAAGTAGCAGGGTTTGTTTTCGGGAACTAACAAAATGCAAATAGCTATGAATAACAGAATTAAAGGTATTTTACAGGAAAGTAAATCTCATATAATTTTTTAACGTGCTTTGGAATAGGTATGAAGCTTTTTCTATATGATCTTACAAAAATCTGATATTTGTGGAGTAATGAATAGGAGCGACATGAAAATCGAAGTTTTTGATTAATTTCGAAACAATTGCAGCAGAAGTTAATTGTCGGAATTTGTTGACAAGCATATTATAATCTCGAATCTAGACTAACATAGTTTCGAACATTGATGAAAGTAGGTACAATTTGTTAAAAACTTTCAATTAATGTAGTTTAGAAATTAATCATTATTATTAATGGAACTATTGTGTTCGCTGATTTTCAATCCATCGTCAGTTTTAATTTCTCCATTTTGTAGGTAACCTTAGAATCGTGTTTTATTTCCACGATCTCATCTCAAAGTTGCTTTCATGAATTTAAATATGAAAATAATTTTTTCGCCAGGACTTTGATGAAAATTTTCAAATATAAATAGTTTGGAAAATTATGATTATGTAGGTAATTACCAAAAACAAGATGTTCGAAAACTCGAGTTTATACTGGGGATCTACACTATTGTTAAATAATTTTGTAAGAAAGTCATTATTTTATAATTTACTGAAATAATAAGGAGAAACACATCAAATGCAAACGAAATAACAACCTGGCTTCGATCTCATAAAATATACATACATATAAGGGCATAGAATAAATCTTATGACCTTATGAGTCCACTTATAAAATTTGGCATAAAAAGTCTTATCTAACAATTTTTTCATGAAACGAACTGGTATCAAGTTATTTTATAAATTGGATTGGCTAAGACATGATCTTAGACTACAATTTTAGGAATTTTTGTTTGCTTTCCTTGAAACGTCTCAAAAACCAGTCTTTTAGGGCTATAAACATCAAAAACTGCTAAATTTGGGTACTTTTAAAATTTTTGCCATAACTCACAATAATTAAGCCAATAATCAGAATTTAAACACACTGTGATGTTCATATAACATTCGTGGCCTCTTCCTAAATACTATTTTTAAGTATATTTTTTTTCGTCAGTAAATTCCTACAATAGAAACACTTCAAACATATCGGTGTTAATTTTGTTTAAATTGACATATTTAAACATATTTTTGAGTTAACAAAACGCCATGATTATAGACCAAGAACATTTACGAGACCAACCAAATCGTCTTAAGCGATGTTTGGTACAAAGAGCAGAGTAGTACGAACTGCAGTCCTTTTGGTACTGCAGTCAAAAAATCATTTTCCTACAGACAAAACATTTTGCTTACGAAAAATCGCAAGTTTATAAGGTTTCAAAATGCTCAATTGGTATTGCAAAAGTATTGAAATTCTTGATTGTGTAGTACCTTCTATAAAAAAACTTATTTTTGGTTTAAAATTTTAAGGTATTTGTTTTAATTTGCTATCCATTATGGTCACTTGAAAACATCAAGATAAAAATGTTTGTTAAAATTAATTGCCATCAATAAGTATTAAAATATATGTATTTTTTTTTTTTTTTTTTTTTTTCAACTTAAACCTTGTAAATTTGACAAAAATTTTAATCAAAAACTTAAGATCCTTTTTTGAGAAATATAATATTTTCTCTATAGGGAGCTTAAAAACAGAACAGGTAGTAACAGGGAAAACCTTTAGATTTCTGTGCAACTTTACTGAAATGTACATCAACTCGCTTATTCATTAAATAAAACCGGCTGGCTAAACTATCAGTTTTGAGGAAAGTATTTTAAAAATTCTTGAAAATTGTTTCCATCTAATATTATTTAGGCATTTAATACTAGGGAATTATTCGAGCGACGAAAAGCAGTTGTCGACAGCAAATAAGGAACAAAAACAAAGTTTTTATATTCCACTTATATCACAGATTTGGACGGTTATTCCTGACAATTTTTTTTTTTAAGCAACTAAAAATCTTCGAACTCAAACCATTAACAGATTTTTCTTTTGTTATGTGAATGTTGGTGTTGTATACCTCAGTGTTTTTTATGCAAATTACTTTTACTCTCTCTTCAAGATTTGTAAAAAAAAAAAGAAGTCGATTACGAAACACTTAAATTTTCAGGATCATCCGATGCTGCACTGCGATTGCAGTAAAAATTTTGACCGCTTGATTGAAAACTAATATAAAGATAGTAAGGTGTTGCTAATGTAGTTAAACAAAAATTAAATCAAAAATCTAATACTACACTAAATAAATGATACAAATTGTATTCGATGCAATTGAGGTAAATTTTCTCCTTTTTTATTGATCGAATACAAAATATTTAAAATAGATAGTTTTTTATTTCTACTTTTGTATTATTCTAGGTGGTGTTTACATTAGCAAGTAAACCGATATTAGGTAGTTGTTGTATCTGTTTTTTTGAAAGATATTCTGTTGAAAATATAAATACCATGTTAAAGTTTTTGTTAATGTGTTTTAAATAAATAAAATTCAAGCAATAAAAACATCAAACTTTTAAATGTTATTCACAGCATTTTTTCTTAATGGTTAGTGGGAGTGTTTTAAAAAGCATTCTCAACATCTATTTACCATTGATAGTTTTTCAAAAATTTTTTTAATTAATTAACACCATCACTAACTACGTGAACATCAAACAAGCAAATTCTACAAAAAAAAAAACAAACAATCAACAACAAAAACCTTGATTGTCTAAAAAAAAAATTAATAATACTTTTGTACACACAAAATTCAAATACTTGTCATCAAGAGGGAAATTATGTATAATATAAATAGGGGCTTATGGGGCATACGGGGTTCACATAAATACTTTAAATATATAGTTTTTGTTTAAAAAGGGGGAACAAACAAAGAAATACACTTTCTATCTATCGGAGGCCAGAGAAACGGGGGTTAACAAGGCAAAGGGGGTAATGGTGGGTGGTGAATTTTTAAGAGGTGTATTACAATAAATAAACGGAGGCATTTTCAAAAGGGGGCGGGTCGTGGGCGTGGGCGGGGTAAGGTGATTTACATTGTTTTTTTTTTTTTTAATTATGCTTTTTTTGGGAAGTGGCAGCACCAATCAAAACGATCAAAACTCACATCAGGTAATTGTTGTAGATGATGTGCAGCTGGTATCGCTCCTGCCAAATGCGCCCCCTTTAATAGAGGATCCGTCAAACCTGAAAGTCCTGCATGTAAACCACCAGCCAACGCAAGTGGAAACACTGGACAGGTCTGAGAGTAGTAGTAGTGGTATTGTAGTACAGATGGTAGTAGTTAGTAATTTAAGTTTTTATTTGTATATTTTTGTGTAGCATTTTGTTGTTGTTGTGTTGTTTTATTTTTATTTTTTTTTTAGAGATTTTATTTTCGTTTGTTCATGAGTAATATTGTTGCACAAAGAAAAGAACAAAAGAAAAATAAGACGTTAACAAAAATTTGAAATTAAATCTTTATGTTATTAAAATATTTTTTGTTTTTTTGATTTTTTTTTTTTAGTTTAAAAAATACATATTGTTTTTTTTTTTGTTTTTTTTTCTAATTTCTACCAGAAAATTGGAAGACATTAATGCTTGAGTTGAGGGGGACGTTCGATTTGTGTGGTGTTTTCTCTGTTAATCAAAATTTTTTTTTTTTCATAATTTGGAATAACCCAACTAATTTTTTTTCAGTGAGTCTTAGTACAAAAAAAAAAGTTTTTAAAGGGCATGGTTTTTATTTTTTTCCTTGATAGGAGAAGACGGACTGAGGGTTATGAAAACGGAAAGTTGGAGTTTTTATTGAGCCAAATAATTGTATACCTTTAAGACCATCTCCGACGAATGCAAAACACCTGTGAAAGATCGTAAAATACTTATAATTTAATTCCAAATAAAAAAAAAAAAAAAACAAACAAGATATAGATTAACCTCGATGAAGGATACTGGATTCGAAGTTGAGAGGGGTAGTGTTGTCATTGATTTGGGGGGAATTGAACATTATACAAGGTTTTCTAGTAACAAAAACAAAAAAAAACAGGAAAGTGGTATACTGTTAACGAGTGAGTTTGGTGTGCTTTCTAGTTTTTTTATTTTTATTTTCTCGGTTGAAAAAAAGCACCGAAACTACAAAATTCTTAGATAGGGACTTAGGGATACTTTTTTGACAGAAATCTTTTTCAACAGAACAGGAAAGTGAATTTATGTTGAGGAGAAGGACGAAATTTCACAAAATGGTTTCAAACATTCTTAAGAACTAGACAGAACTAGAATTTGTTGAATTCTTGAATCTTCATGAAAAATGAAAGTTTGAGGACTGTTGGAAACAGTTTTACTATTCTGTACCTTTAATTTTTCAATTTGTAAAACATTTTGTAGTCACATTCACTATATCAACTCAAAGTTGTTCACATTTCTTAAACATTTTTAAATTTAAAAAAATAAACGATGAGCGCACATTAAGCCCACTAAAGCAAATTTTTGTGTACAAGTTTTGGCCTTGATACTTATTAGAACAATTAAGCCTTTTTTTAATTTGAAATACTGAATCTTTTATGATTGAGATCTGCGAATGTAAGCAAAACCATGTTCATAAATTTAAAAGTTCTCCATCGTAAGAAATTTTATTTTCATTTTCCCAGCCCAATACTTTTAGTTCAAACATTTTTGATAAAAAATCCTAATGGACTCCTCGAAGCACATTTTAGAACATAAGCACTATTTTAACCATACATTATGTATTTCCCTAGGTTTAATCGGACTGATTTTTGAGGTGGCTGATGTATTTGATGTAGTAAGTTTGAGGAAAATGAAATTGAAGTTTCAATTTTTGTTTGCAAATCTGAATATTATTATTTTAAAAAATGTAATGATGCAGAAACATCATTTATAAGATCTTTTTTAAGATCCATATGCTGTTGACCAGAAAATGACCGTTTTAAAAAAAAAATTGTGTTGACTCAACACTTTAGAGCCATTTAGTCTTCAAAAATAAACTTGGTCCAAAGGTGTTAAGTCAAGAAAAATCGTTGTTTACATTGATAACAAGGTTTAATTTATAAAAGAAAGTTGGAAATATTAATGTAATGATTAGTTACCAAATGTGAAAATTCTTTTTGAAATAATATAATACAGTAGAAAAATCGCTTTTCGTTTTTTTTTTCTTCCTCTTGACTTAACGCTTTAGGATCAATTTTTGTATTTAAAAATTAAAAATTAATGCAAAAACAAAGGAGTTAAGTCAACTTACGCCCTTAGAACCATGCAATTTTAAAAAAATTTTGACTTAAACCCTTTGTACCGAATCATTTCTAACGAAAGGAGATACGCTAGAGCTATGGCGATAGGACCAAAGGAAAGAGAAAAAAAAACTGACTGAAATCGAATAAAAATCCGAAAATCGGTTTTTTTTACTTAACCCCATTGTACCCGGCAGCAAAGAATTAAAGGAGTATTTTCAGTATAAATTAATTAATCATAAGGGAGAAAAAAATTAAGCTTGCATTTAGCGCGATCTGCGTACTGGGCTTTACCAAAAAAGCCACACATACGCCACAGTGACTGTTTAAAATAGAAATACGTAAGTTGATTTAAAAAACAAATTTGTGGTTAAATGATAAATCGACTCGTCTGTACGTGACGGCCCATTTACTAATTAAAGGCATTTCAGTTAATACATATCTCCAAAGTGTTTACACCATTTAATGATCCAAAAAAGATTGTACCACAAATTAAAAAATTCCTTTATATGCAAACATTTGGCTACCACATCGATAAACTCACATATCAAAGGGCTCTAAACAATACACTTGGTGGTTTTGTCACTGGCACTTTTTTGCTTCTTTTAAGCCAAAAACCGACACATTATAGCGGTTTGATAATATAAATACAATTCCTAAAAAGTTTTCCCATACAATTCAAAAGTGTGGTTGAGTATTGAGCATATGGATGTACTTGTATGTAAGCCTCAACTATTATTAACACTAACTCTATAAGAGGACTTAAAGGATTCTCAAGAAATTTATTCAAAAAAGTCAAATAACATGCTTAGCAAAAAATTATCTATATTTGATAATAATAAATTCTAGTTTTCAACAAGTAGTATGTCTTCTAGAACTCTATATATTGCTAAGGAGGACAAATTAAGGGTATATTTTTAAATGTTTAATTTCTTTTCGTTTATGGAATAAATGTTAATAAAATATATTTAAATAGAAAAGAAATTAGGATACCAAAATAAAACGTAAATCAAAATCAATGATTATTTTTTGTTCATAAAATATTCTTAGTTAATTGAAAAAAATGGTACAATAAAAAGTTTCGAAATTGTGTTAGTTCTGAACTATGTATTGTGTTAACTTTATATATAATAATTATTTTTTTTTTATTATATAAGATCAAAATCGAACGTCCCTTACATCAAAAGACTCTTTATTTATTTGAAAAAAAAAAAAAAAAATTAAAATAAGGAAACAAAAATAAACATTTTAGTGTGTAAACTCTGCAACTACATTTTGGGATAGAAAACAAAAAAAAAATTAAAATTATTTGGACAGAAAGAGAGAGAGAGAGTAAGAGATAGAAATACAAAATAAAGAGAAACCTTCACCACGAGACAGATTTAGGTAAAATTATTTATATAATTAATTGATTTTTCATGACGATTCATGGTTCTGGTGACAAAAAAATGAAATTTTGGAATTCTTAAACAGTAAATATATATAAAGGAATGTTTATTATTCTATGAATAAAGAACAACAAAAACATGATGGTAGCGGAATATGATAAAGAGTTGTTTTTTTTTTTTTATATTTTTATTGGATAAGGGCTTTGTTTTAATGTTTAGAGAGAGAAAAAAAAAAAACGCTTCAAGGAGACAAAAAATAGGATCAATAATATTTCTTTCAAACACATACGTTTGTGACATGTTCTCGTTGTTGAATATTGCACGTTCGTCGTGGACACAATTCAAATGCATTTTTATTCGAGATTACATTTTCCGGTTTAACCAGAGATCAAAGAGAAGAACTCTCTTATTTTTCTCAACACTGTCAGAAGAACTCTCTTATTTTATTATATTTGTTTTTAAATTAATTTTATCGGTTTTTGTGGTGCGATATATGTGTGCGAGGGTCCTAAGTGCAAAAACTAAGAGTTGTTTTAATTTTTAATTAATTTTTTTTTCTTCTTATTTTTCATAAGCGAAAAATTACAAAAAAAAATGAAATAAAAAAAAAACAAATGTAAATGCAAAACCATAAATAATAAGAAAAAAATAAAAAAAAATGTGAAGAAAAAAACTTAGTTATGAGATAGAAGATAGAGATATATAGAGAGAGATATAAGAATATAATGTTCTCTTTTGGAATATTTAATGTGCAAAACGTTGGCGGGAGAATTGTATACCTCTTGTGCGGGCACAGCATAATTTCCTTGAATTGTATAAGCTTGTCCATTGGCCAATATAACTGGTCCTGAAACTTGTGGCTTTGGCCTATATGGAATTGTTGCTCCCTTTGGCGGGGACTAAATTTAGAAAAAAAAATTGTTTTAATAAATAAAAATCAAAAGAGAGAATTATAAAAGAGAAAGAAATATTCCCAACCTCGAGCATAACTAAGCATATTTGATAGATGCATTGAGTTATTTGCTCAGCAGATCCACTTAAAGTGACAGCACGTTCTGTTGAATTTGGCAACATCTCGCTGGCAACTTGAATTGAACATCCGGTTGAATTGCGGATTTCCTTGATTTTAGAGCCCCCTTTGCCTAGAGAGGATACAAAAAATACAAAAGAAATTAGAAAACACTTTAAACTTTTTTATTCTATTCTCTCTGCAATAGAATGATTGTTAAATACAAACCAATTAATGATCCACATTGGCTAGCTGGTACAATCAATCGAATGGGGATTTGAGTTTTGCCACCCGATGCGCCAACATCATTAAACTGTGAGCACCACTAGAAGAACAAAGAAGAAAAAGTTCAAATGGTTTCAATTTTTAATTTTATTGATTTTAAATCAATTAAGAGAGAAATAGAGAGACGAATAAGTACCTCTTCAAATTTCTTTGTTATCAAAGTGAACGCTGAATAGATGGCGCTAGTTGTACCAGAAACTGTTACGATACGTTCCGGGCATGACCCATCCGATATGTTAATTTTGGCGCCAGACTTTAAAAAGAGAAAAGAAAATCATTATTATTGAATTCAACACCAAAAATAAAAAAATGCATCATGAATTTATTTCGATAAATACTAACCTCTTCACGAAATCTGTTGACAATTTCGCCTTTTTTACCGATAATACTGCCAACTTCCTGTAAATATAAATAAAAGAGAAAAAACGAAATTAATGATAAGAATTTAAGTATGTTATTGTAAAGTTTACAATTAAATCGATTCATCAGAAACATTGATATATTTGTATTTAAAAAAAGGGGAACGCTCAAGTCTTGAAGGCTAATCTTGCATCGTTTTGAGAGAGTAAAAATGTTTATTTTTATAAAAAAATAGAATATTACTTCTATGACGTTGATGGATGATGATGCTTTTGAGAGAGATTGCAATTCTTATTCCGAATGGCGATAGAGAGAAATGTGATTGACATGTTTGTAAATAAGTAATTTGAAAATGTTAATTAGAAATAATTAAGCGATTACTCTTTCAATGGATTGTTGAATGTGGTTGATGGGTGCGGGAGACATATTTATTTTGTGTTTCAATATTTATTTATTTTGTGTTGGCTGAAAAAGATGTATAGGTGAAGAAGTAGAAAAGAATTTTGTCACAAAAACTGTTTCGAGATGCAGTTGTTACCTTCAGTCAATAAATAGATGGATGGCGTCTGCGTTAGGCAACACATTATATTCAACTCCCACTCTTGACGTGTACCTATACAGTACATACATCACAATTGCATTATATGCAAGGTATATGTACATTTTATATGGTGAAAGAACTTAATTATGGCAACTAAATTTGTTATATAATTTATTTTCATTTTGAAAATTATTTTAGGAGATGATTGGAGTTGAGTGATTTTATTTAATTGCATAAATTCCAAACAGTATAAGAGAAGTGAAATGGATTTTTCATTGTTTTTACTAACTGATATAATCACTTGGAGCAGATAAATTTATATAAAATAAAAATAAAAATAAAGCAAAGGAACTCCATTTTAGCCGAAAAATGAGTTCTTGACAGATTATTATGAATCTTTTATATTTACTTGTTTATTTTAGAGACATAACATGACCCAAGAAAATGGAAATTCAATTTGTGGCCTGGGGTTTTTGAAGTTCCTGATTTTGAGTCCTCCCTCACATTAGATCTCTTATTTCAAGTTTTCGAAATATTCAAAAGAGAACATATATTGACAATATTTGATTTTTTTTTCTAAAGATTTTGCATGTCTTGATTATGAATTCGGCATAAGATATATACAGTCTGACGAGTTTTTGAATTATAAGTTCAATGTTTGCACATTGATTGAAAACCAACTTTTCGATTTCGAAAAAAAAACTTAAATTTAAGTTCTAACTCAAAGGAATTCTGAATTTAACCTTTAATGTGAATTTTTTTTTCTACGCCGCGCCGAGCTAAAACTTTACCAACGAATCGGTCATTATTTTGAATATAAAATTTTGTGATAAGAGAAAGAGCAACATTCGGACAGGACGAATAGAGGGAAGAAATTCAAACTACTATTTAATAACTTTTATACTCAAATAAAATAACTAGTTTTATCAAGCTTTTTTTATTGATGAATAAAGAATAACATTTATATCCAATTTTTACTTTTTTATGCTTGATAATGAGTTTTGAAGAAAAAGATAATTTAATGTCAAACGAGATCACAGTGAAGAAAAAGAAATGCATTTGCATTTCACTTCTGATTCCGGGTTCAAATTAAGCACATAAGAATCCTTCGGAGAATATATTATGTCTCGTTAATCCAAATCAATTATTGCAAGAGGGTACTCGGATTATCAAATTATTTGGATTAATGAGGACAAGAAAAAGAAAAACATTAGTTATTTGACAACAAACCTATATGTATTATGTACCTAATAAAAACATTCTCAACCGTAAATAAACTTAAGATTACGGGTTCATTCGGTAAGAACAGGTAAGTATGAATAAAAAACTGTTTAAACATATAAATTAATAACAATGACCCCAGAAAATAAGCAACATAAACTATTTGTAATAGCTAAGCTGTGAAAACCAATGAGTTTGTATGCTTTTTAAATTAGAATTCAGATTACACCCTACACAAATTGGGGTAGGTTTAAGATTGTTAAGTAAGTTTTATACAAATAAAGGTTATGTTAGGCTTTGTGGTATATTTTTATAAAAGGTGGTTAGAATTAAGACATTAATCCAGTTAGATTTCACGGAAGAAATACAAAACACTAGTTTTGTGTTCTCCCTTACATATTTTTTTTCTAATCATGCTATTTTCTACAGAATGTCATGTGTCTAGATGGCTCATTAATCTTTGATGTGTATGATTATAACACTTTATATCCAAAAACAAATAACTATATATTGATCGGTAAATATGGTGACCATTGACCATTATGCCCTATCGTGGGCACAAAGCCAAAACCACGAATCTGCAAAATTGTAGTTTTGAGAAAAACTGCTTCAAAGTTTTGGAAACTCAAGCAATCTTGTGGAAACTCGTGCAAAGGATATTGATAGTTTAGGTTTCTAGGCAACAGAATATATAGGGAGAATAGAGGGACCAATAACAAGTAAAATGACGCATTTAAGTGAATATGTCCAAAAATTCAGATTCGCGGTTTTGGCGTTGTGCCGACGATGTATTGTGGTCGACAACTAATGTAATCAGAGTCGATTGTTTTACGCCTTTCATAATTCGCGATACTATCTAGATACGACCCGTGATAAACTAACATAATTGATTAAAGTTCTAATGTTTCTACAGAAGTTAAAAATCCTGAACCGTGAGGTATTTTCTGCTTTAAACGTTTAATTGGTACTAGCTTTCATTAATTCGACTTTTTAAGGCAAATTGTGAAGGGGAGACCGGAGCTAAGTAACAGGGTTGAGAAGTAACAGATTAAACAAAAAACAGGGCTTCTCTGAGATTTAAGCACTACTCATAAAATAAATGATTTCTTTAACAATTCAGAAAGGGTTTTATTCACTTGTTTGCTTCATAAAACTTTGTCTAAAAATGTGCCAAATTCAAGCGAAGACAAAAGGTTAATTTGACGGTTTCACTGATTTAAGCTGAAACGATAAATATGAAATCATTGCGCCTCCTTAACATTTATAATTTCCGTATCATGCCTCAAATGCCCCACTGTGGATCTTCTGTACAAGAATAAATTCAAAAATATTATCGTCTTCTGCTTCGTTTAAAATGTGCAATATTGTCGTTTTCGTCGCGTCTTTGCGCGTCCTCAAACAAAAATATTTATTCAAGATCAAAACACTGTTCCCTTGCATTTTGCATGCAATTAAAAACACACAAGAATAGCGCGAGTGTGCATAGTGCAACGAAGACAAGCTGAAGAGGATTCTTAGCGCAAAAGGCCAAAGACGCTCTATAGAGATGCCCGTCGTCGTCGGTTGTCGGCGCGACAGCATTTGCGCGGTGCGGTGCAAGCAAGAGTAGAAAATAGCGCAATTGAAAGATTGGATTATTTTTAAGAGACAGACATGCGTAGCATACGGGAGTAATGTAACGAAAACAAAAAAAAAAGTGCCCAAACCAAAATGTATTTAATCGCAACGACAACGACAAATGAAGCGATATTACGACTGACGACAAAACTAACAACAACAAAGTGAAGCAAAACAAAAATAAGTAACAAATAGCAAAGCAGTGCCCGGGCGAATTTAATTTTATTACATTAAAATTGGTTTTAATTAATCCACAAGAGTGTGGTGTGATTGTTGTAAGTTTTTGTTATTTGCGACATTTTTGACTTGACAATAAATTGTTGGCTATTCGCTTATACACCTAAAGACGATGACTTCGACGACGAGACGATGAAATGGCGTAGATAGTTGTGGCAAATTTCTTATTACTTTTTTTGTTTTGCTAAAAATAAGGCGTGTCAATAAAGAAATCTATTCTTACAAATAAAATTGTGAGATAGGAACTTATCGAGGTCTTAAGAAAAATAAAAAAAAAATAAAAACTGAAACCAAATGACGTTCACGACTGATAAAACTCAAAAACATAAAACCTTCTTATCGTCTTTTCAACTCAGATGAATGCGTTTGTTGTTGTTGTTGTTGTTGATGTAGAGGGAGGGTCTTAAGCAACTAATCGGACTAAAATTTTAAGAATGTTGCACCAAAAAAAACCTAAATGAATCACTTTGTGTACAACGACTGTGAATTTATTTTACAAAAAAATAAATCATTAATAGGGAATCATTTATTAGCACTGACAAGCAACAGAGCAATAATACACAAACGTCGAGTAAAGGCCTTAATTTAAAAAAATATTTTTTTTTGTTTATTTATTTGAATTTCTTGGTTCACCTGTTGGCAGCAGACAAGTGTTCTTGTAAAGCTTTATGACACAATTTCGTGTCTGGGCTATTTTGGCATTTTTATTTAAAAATTCTTTTATATTATGATATAAACAAATTGTTGGCATTATTAATGGAAAAGGTTATTCGTTATATGAACAGACACAAAAGGCAAAATGAAAAGATTTAATTTTTAATTTATGTATATCTATAAATTGAACTTTTACAAATTTTTGTTTGTGTTGAAAGATGTATCAGACAGATTTGAGTAGGTACTTTGCATAAAATTAAGAAAACAAAACTAATAGCCTTAAGTTAAAGTTCTAAAAAAATCATTTTGCGACAGTTTTTTTTTATCCATTTTTGGTAGATGCAAATAAAAAGCAAAAAAAAATATAACAAGGACAACTGCACTCATTGATTAATAAAAAGCTTAGTACAGGGCCTGAGTTTTTGCTAGGATCAAGTAGATATTATCTTTATTAATAAGCGCGTACCGAAAAGAAAGATCATTAAGGTCCAATTTATTCACACTCCATTAAATTTAAAGTCGCCATTACAAAAAGGGAAATTTTAAAATTTGTATGCGATTTGACAGTTTTATAATTTTTAATGGAGCCTTTAAAAATAATGGAGAGTGAATAAATTGGGCCTAAGAGTTCAGAGATTTTTTAAGTGGTACAAAAAATCTCAGCTGTCAACTGCATACGATTGGGGAGATTTCTGAAACAAACATTTTTCGGATTCATTTTATAGTTGAATATTTTTTTGTTATTTGAAAAAAAAAAGAAGTGTTAATTTTTTTTCCAACGAAATTTCCTGTTAGGACACATTAAAAATGTCGCAGAAAATCTATGGGATTTCTACTTAATGTCGAAATCACGCATTTGAATGGTATAAATCGTTTAAAAAGGGTCGTACAACGGTTGAGAACTTGTCTCAAGCTTGTGTCAGCAAAATCAATAAACGACGAAAACGTCAAAAAAAACGCGAAGAAAATGGTGCTTCATAATCTTCATGTGACCGAAGGAGAAAGCTGACAAGTTTAATTCATCAAATGGTTCAGTAGACAAAATTTTCACACAGACTTCGGCAAACCAAAAAAAAAAGCGACGGTTTTTAGGTATGTTTGTTCATCTGTTTCATCATTACTTCTAAATTACTTATTGTTATTTGACAAATGAGGTATCGTTGGAAGCGTTTTTCTAGTCCGCTGGTTAAAGTCTAAGTGAGGTTGAATTTCATTGAATATGGGGCCCTCTATAGCCACAAATATAGAGCGGCAACGTATATACGAAATAATAACCGCAAAATAATTCAAGTTATGAGGTGAGAATATTTTCTTATTTCGCGAACGTGATCTAAGAGTAGATAGGTTTTAGGGTTTTTAAAAATCTTTTTTACATCATGTTTTGGGTATTGCAGTGCGGCTTGTGCGAGAAAATAATTTTCTTTAAAAATTGTACGCTCTTGCACGCGGTTACACTGGTCAACAAAATTGAACTTGCCCAAAATGACGTTTTTTGGCATTTTATAGCGGTAATATTTCAAAAACGGATGCCAATCAAAATTTTCTGACTTAGGATTCAAGTTTGGCACCTCAAAAACCTCTAGTAAAGTTAAAACCTTGTTTAACTGTGATATTTGAACAAAAATAATGTCAATATCATGAAAACAGTAAAAACACAGCGTTAAAAACGACCTTTGGCAATTCCCTAGAATGTTTATCATCTCCCAAGCTAGTACCACAAAGTTTAAATAAATCTGTACAAGTATAGTTTGATTGACAGATTATTTTTGAAAAAAAATAGTTACATATTTAAAATGCATACTTGTTTTTTTTTTTATACATCTTAGAAAATAATTTATCAAAGTTTTTTAGTACCTATTTTGCCCCACTGTTCGAAAGCTAAATACAATGAGCTCAACAGTATTCTTTTCATCTTCTATTTTTTATTTTTTTTTTGTAAATTTATCCGAGGTGGAAGCTCTTTTCTTAACATTAAATGGCCAACCAAGTACAGAAAAAAAAACAACAAGACAACGAAACAGTAAATTTTTGAGACAAACAAAAAAAAACTAAAAACAAAAAAAAATACACAAAACAACACAAATTAATGGCAACTGTAAATTACAATTGCAAAAATAGACAGCCGAGTGAAAAATTGTAGATACATCGGATTGGCATTGCGCCCGGCTGACAATAAATTTTATAAAAAAAAATACAAAAAAAAAACTATCAGAACCTACACTAACAATGGGAAGAGAAGAGTTTGTCGGGTATCGGTCGGGGGAAGAGAAATATACACAAGTCTCTCATACAATTCGAAACACACAAATTCTGTGTATAATTCGCGTAATCAATTCAAACTGGGTGATCATTGAGGGGGGGTAAATATTATGTATTTATGGGCAGATTTATGTAGATACTTGACGGAGACCCGGCCGGCCGTCGGCAAACTAAAGAGTCTAGAGAAAGAGAGAATGCGCTCGCTTAAAGTCTCGTCAGTTTTGATAGAAAAGCCACTTCATAAAAATAATATCGGCATTTCAATGAGGTGTGGAATATTAAATTTTAAATTTTTATTACAATTTGTTGTTTTATTGTTTTTTTCAGAAGCTGAAAAATAAAAACCTGCGCGGTATAGAGAGAGACTAGTTTATGCAGTGTGAAGATTATAATAAGCGCGTTATGCTTATTTGAGATTTTGATGGATGGGAGAATATTTATTTATGATTGATCTTTGGAGACGCCCATTGTGGGTCGAGTGATTTTTCCTTCATTTTTTCGTTTTGTTTTTATTCATTTTTTTCTCTTTAAAATGATTTATTCATAGAACTTGTTTCGTTTTTGTTTGTCGATGTGAAGATGATATTATTAGTTACCCGGTTTTTAAGTGGCATCTTGACAGCTTTGTAACAAGTTGACTTTGAATTTTTACCGTTGATCGAAATCTAAACTGACAGGCAGAGGGGGCGGAGCGGAAAAGAGAATTTCGATTGTAGAGATTAGATTTATTTTCATATGATGTTCGAGTACATGTTCTAGTTGATAGATGAAGGCGGTCATGCGTATCATTATGCTTGTTGTGTTGAACAAGTGCAGCATTTGCTTTTTTGACAGATGTCATGTTTGACATTAAGTCTCAATTGCAGTTGCCAAATATTCATTTTTAGACTTTTGAATAGTTTTCTATTTTGTGAGGTGCTCAAATTTAACCAACAAAAGTCTGATTCTAAAGACTGGTTACATTATAATCATTTGGTAAAATTTTTTTTAAACCCAGGCTACCACAATGGCGCCATTTATTTACATTTTTTTTTTCTAAAGAAAGAAAGAAAAAAAAACCATAAATCTTGTTATGAGGTTTTCAAACTATAATTTGAAGATTTTACGAGCGGGTTTTTTTTTAACGATGCATACATCTGAACATAAATCAAACTTCTATTTGAAATCAAACAGAAGATGACAGATGAGTGTTTATGTTTGTTAAATGATGATCGTTTAGGCAAATGATTTGAAATACCAGATAAAACATACCACAATTTGAAAACAATAACGTCAGAACTAGAAAAAAATGCACGATTGGGTAACGAATACACGTCATGATAGGTTCTCTTTCTTGTAGCCGAAGTCTATAACAAATTGGTCTAGCGAAGCTTCAAGCTTTTGATAGAGTGGTACTCAGAAAAGAAGATGGACAGTACAAAAAAATTGAGTTTAATTTCTTTTTGTAATTTTTTCAGAAAAACATATCGCTCATTTACTTGAAGACTGTCATAACTAAAAAGAAATAACAGTTTTTTTCAGGAATCGAGTTTTAAATTCAGTATCGATCTTAAAGCTAGTACTCCTTCTCCATCAGTTTTCAAAGTTAAGAAATGACTTTCTGCAGAACTAAAGATTACTCTCTGCCAATTACTTCTGCATTAATAACTATTCAAGTAAATGAACGATAACGTCGGCCGCATAAGGAAACCTTGTAACTCCACATTTTTCAAAATTGAATGCCATTTTTTAGAAAATATGTCAGCGGAGCAATCCATAAAATTCGAAGTCATTTCGAAAACTAGACTTAAATTCAAATTTACTCGTTACTCTCCGACTACTCTGTTGTCTCTCTACTCTTTCGTCTCTCTTGTAAAATTTTGAATTTGGAAGTTACGAGGTTTCCTTATGAGGCCGACGATATGTAGTTAATGCCAATTTTGAATGAAAAAATAGATTAAAACATTTAGGAGGTACATAAGCCGTTCAGAATAATAGTAAGCCAAGTCTATTTCTCTTCAACACTGAGGGAAAAGCCACCATAAAACCACGTAAAATCAATGAAAACCACATTGATTTAACTATTATTCGGAATTATTTTGCGTTAAAGATGGACATTTTAAAATCAACGTGGAAAAAAGGTTAATTTTTGATAGTTTCGTATCTTAAAGTCACATAAATCAAAGTAGTTCATCTTTGAAACAACGATGTTTCAACTTCAAATTATTTTTTCCCTCAGTGAAGTTGCATGTTTTAAGGTTTTATTAATGAAGTGTTTGTAGTTTACTTAAATAGAATGGAGGAAATAAATTCCGGAGGTTTGTAAATATTTTTTGACCAAAAACTCTCTTCATTTTCCTATTTTATTGTTATAATTTTATATAAAATTTTTGCTAAATACGCCAACACCATTATCATTTACTGAGTTTTTTTTTTTAACAAACCTCTAATTTTACATTCACAAAGCCAAATAAATATGTATATCGTAATACTCATTTTTATTGTGACCTCATAAATCAACGTGAGTTATTCAGTTGAGAATAAAAATGTATATTTAGTTTAAATTTTCTTCCTAAACATTACGCCACGAAATTTCGAACATTTAAAGCAGAATTTGTAGCTTTCGTAGTTTATTCCTGATCAAAACTTTGATCGACGACAAGTGGTTTTATCCGATCTAAATTGTATTAAAAAGTTTCGTTGGTGTATCCCGTTGATCAAGGTTTTCAAATTGTTTCCAGTGGTATATTTTTTCAAAAACAAAATATGAATTGCAAAACTTTCTTTTCCAAAAAAATGTAGCTTAGAACGAAAAATGTTCTTTTATTTTGTCATATTTTAACCGTTGAGGCTAAAGAGGTTACTAAAAAACTTGTCGAAATATTTTGTATTTTTTTTTCCAATTTCAACTGAAACTTTCATAATCAGTTCAATTCAAACTTTTATTCTCTGAACGTACTGGACGAATTTTTCGACAGTAGAAGAGAATCACAAATAAAGACCATTTTAAAGAGTAAAGAGTGTCCCACAAGTTTCATCAAAGACGCAAAACCATCGTTCCTTAAGGTTATGCGAATCTGCAGTCGATTCTAAAAATTGTATTCGAAAAAAATTATTAATTCTAACTTGGTTTACAATTTTTTGCTTTAAGTCTGAATGGTTTTTGTGGATATTATCATAGTTTACTTCTTAAGGATCTAATAGACAGTTATGTTGCAAACATTTTAAAAAACATACTTTTTGACGCTTTAATTTTGATATCTAAAAAAGGCAAGGCAAAAGGCCTTGGTAAATTACCAAGCTTGAGAAGAGATTCATCTTTGACAATTTTTGTAAAAAAAAAAAAAAAATTAACTGGGAAAAGTCAACATGGTCGATGTTTTGTTCAGTGTAGATATTTTTATTCACTTGTTTTTGTAAAAACGTACTTCTTTAACACATTAACAAAAGAAGCAGCACATTCATTGTCATCACGAGTGTTTTTTCTTTTTTATTATTATTTAATTCAATTTTGTCTCCAAAAGCACAGACAAATTATTGCAATTGTATGAAAAAGCAAAAAAAAAAAAACAACAACCACGAGATTTGAATCAGTCTTGACATTTAAATAGTTGCGAGACCGAAAATGCACCTGCGGCCTTAAACAAGTTTTATTTATTTTTTGTCTTTTATTTATTTGCATGAATATTTTTTTTCTTTAACTAGGATCTATAGGGTCACAACAAGCCAAGGCGCTAAAATCTAAGAGCTTGACAGAGTAAAGTTAAGGCGGGTAATATGATTAAAATTTACATAATTGTGGGTAGAAATGAATGCGCATAAACGTAGTAATAGCGGTAGATTTCGTGATTTTGTAGTTTTTTTTTGTGACTGACTCACTAAATTGTCGTTTATCTGTATGTTTGTGATTCATACATACTTCTTTGAAACAATTTTGATCGTTTACTAGGTAATATCTACATAATTTTTATTTTTGTTTTTGTAAATGTGTCATAGAATTTAGCACTCTTGCTTATCTTAGGCCCCCATAATTTTATATTAAATGATATACAGATATTATAGCAAAAAAAAAAAAAAACGAGCATAAATGCTATCAAACTCACTGTCAAAAAGACTGGAAATGTTGGATAAATAGAAGTGAGTCGGAATAAGAAAATATACACAGATTGATAAAATATCTACATAAATCGAATTTTAATGCTAAACACAAAAAAAAAACACTACTAATGCGAAATTAAACTTTTTTTTTGCCTCAATTTTCAAAACATTACTGTTACAAAAAAAAAAAAAAACAAAGTTTGCAAGTTTGAAAAAAGAAATCGTATAAGCATTTTTGGCTGAAGTTCGATTTTTTTTTTTACAAATTGAAAATAAATGTTAAGTTTGTATGACCTTGCCGAGACAACGTATAGTAAATACTGAAAAGCGACGACGTCAATATTATCACTGACTCAACGATTGAAAGACTCACCCTCCATGAAAACACCTCCAGAACTTATCGAATTTGCAATGATATGAAATTTCATCTTACCACACAATTGCAAAACACTTCAATAATCACATGGGAACTTGGCGATCTGCAGGTCATCAAATTTTCAACTAAATTGATAAAAATTCTTTCAATATCCTGAATGTCCAAACTTTTCGAGGAGCAAAAGATACAAAATTGAACTAAAGGCATCCTGAAACAATGCCTCAATTATATGTGCCCTTAATTATGAAAGTGGACTAAGTCACTCCTAAAAATGGCCTCAAATCTAGCCTTAAAATAATTATTATTTCAGGTGTAAAGTTTGCAGTAAATAAAATTCTTTATTGCTCCTCTATTGATTTCATAAAAGAAATATAATTAAATCGTTATAAGAAAATTATTATGTAAGTTTTTCTTTAAACAATGCAAAAAGTGACTTAGTCCACTTTCATAATCAAGGGCACATATGTTAACTAAAAGCAGCGCATTTCCAAAAATATATACGTCCTTTTTGCTTAACATGGCAGATGTGCAGTTGGTGCTACAAATTTTTAAAAAGATCACTCTTGAAGATGCTTAGCACATTTACAATAATGTGGATTTAGAAATTTGTGGAATGACTAAATTGTAATAAATACAGAAACCAATAAATACAAATTGTGAACCTTGAAATGCATGGATATGAACATTTTATATTATACAGGGTGTCCCAAAAGTAATGGATCAAACGAAATATGCTCATAGGCCAACTTAAGGGCTCTCAGAATTTGGTAACTTGTTTATCCCAAATCCTTACGGTTTTCGATTTAATGCAGTTCTTCTGAAATTTTGAAAAATCCCTACTTGGCAACAGTATTTTGCTTCCTACGCCCATAATTGATTTTTGTTTTTAACAATTTTTTCACTAGAACATTGCCAAAATATTTAGAAACAATTAATTGATCAAAATATTTTTTATTTCATACGCCATTTCGCTGGAAATTAACTAACAGGTACAAGTTTTATAATAACTCAATTTCTAACTTTTATTTCAGAGCAACACCGCGAAAAAATTTTGTGTGGTGTGGCAATGGTTTATTATTTTAAAAACTTGCCCTGTTATTGTTGTTTTCAAAAAGGTATAAAATATTCCAAAGTTGCAGTTAGATCCAAAAATATTACAATTTGAATTCAACAAAACAGGGTTTTTCAGAACAAAAAACAAGCAAAAATAAACACATTTTCTCTAACTGTTGTTTGTTTATTTCTCTTTGAACGAAAGCCTCTATTTTTGTTTGTATTTTTGCTATGAAAAATCCTGTTTTGTTGAATTCAAATTGTAATATTTTTCGATCTAAATGCAACTTTGGAAACTTTTATACCTTTTTGAAAACTAGAATAACAGGGCAAGTTTTTAAAATAATAAAACATTGCCACACCATACAAAATATTTTCGCGGTGTTGCTCTCAAATTAAAGTTAGAAATTGATTTTTATAAATTTTGAAACTGTTAGTTAATTTGCAGGAAAATGGCGTATGAAATAAAATATATTTTGATTAAATAATTGTACCTAATTATTTGGCAATGTTTTAGTAAAAGAATTGTAAAAAACAAAAATCAATAATGGGCGCAGGAAGCAAAATACTGTTGCAAAGTAGGGATTTTTTGAAATTTCACAGGAATTGCATTAAATCGAAAACCGTAAGGATTTGGGATGAACAAGTTACCAAATTCTAAGAGCCCTTAAGATCCCCTATCACCATACTTCATTTGATCCATTACTTTTGGGACACCCTGTATATGTATTAGACTGATTCAAAAAAATTTTTTTTTCTTTTGTTCAAAGCATTGTTGAAAATATTGTTGGAAATGACGAAAAAAAAATACTGTAAAAGTTTCAGCCCTTAATGTTAACATTTAGTACCGCCGCATCGCAAATTTCTATTTCCCATACGATTTGTATGGGAAAGATTGTGTATTTGTGTTTAGAATTTTTTATCTTTTTAATGGGTCATCAAAAAGGCTAGATTTAATCATTTTCTTGTATAAAATTGAACGCTCTACAAAATTGCATTTATGAAATTTAAAAAAAAAGGACGCGAAAAATTAATTAAAATAATTTTTAGTTGAAAAAATGAATAATTCGAATTTATTGAAGAAATCTAAAATTGTAGTATTAGGGGTTTGAGAGTTATATAAAAGGATCTGTGAAACCAAAACACAACATAGAATACAAATATTCGAAAATTTTGCCAAATTTTTTGAAAAACCTAATAATTTCGTCAAAAAATCGGAAAAAAATGAGAAAAAATTACTTTTTATATTTTAAAGTTGAATAACTTCGAAATGCGGGGGTAAATCGAAAAAATTATAAAGAGCTTTTTTGTAGAGCGGACAATTTTATGCCAAGCCTTTTAGATGAACCATTAAAAATATAAAAAATTCTAAACACAAATACACAATCTTTCCCATACAAATCGTATGGGAAATAGAAATTTGCGATGCGGCGGTACTAAATGTTAACATTAAGGGCTGAAACTTTTACAGTATTTTTTTTTCGTCATTTCCAATAATATTTTCAACAATGCTTTGAACAAAAAAAAAAAATTTTTTTTGAATCAGTCTAATATGTATATCAAAAACAAAATTGAACGCAAGATCTTAATCCAAACGAACAATGTCTGGACTTACTGTAAATACATTCACATTTATTTTTGTATGCTGAAGTTATAAATCAGAAAAAGGGTCTAAAACGTCTCTTCTATAAATACAAATTTATTTAAATAAATAAATAAGACTTTTATTTTAATTTTAGAAGGTCTTTTTCTTAACAATCGCAAAGGTAATAATATCAATTCATCCGTTATATAGTTTTAAATAGAGTATTCTACAAAATTAATTCAATATAACATATTAATGCTAACTGCATCAAAACGAATTGATCTTATTTAAAGTAGTCAAACAAATAGACTTTTCAGAATTGAAAGACTTTCTAAAAAAGTTACTTTGTTTTTTGTTACATATTTCAAACTTTCTAAATAGATCTTATTCTATTCAGCACAAACAAATAGAAAAAAAATCAATTCAAAAAAATACAAGAAGTCATACAAGTTGTTACTTTTTCAATAAAATAAATTAAAAAAAAAAAAGTTACCAATTAACAAGAAAAATAAAAATTACATCCATCTGCTGTTTATTCGTTCTTGTCACTTGCTAGCTAACAAGCTCTAAGTCTATGTGCGGATACAAAAACTTGCTAATAAGCAACTCAGTTACAGAATAAGAAAAAAACTCAAAACTATAAACACCTCTTAGAAATAAAAAAGAAGAAAAACAAAAATAATAGTTCTAATTCAATTGACACCACATAGGTATCTTCTTCTATCTCCTCAATTCTCAACCCAACCAAAAGTATAACGAATGAATAAAAGTAGAAAAGCCAATATAATTACACACCACACAGATAGATAACTAAGCCAAACCGACTATCTGCATCATATTGGTGGTGAGACTTGGTCGGCACAGTGGGGTTTTTAGACATTAGACACATTTTTAGACCCAAAAAATTGGTTCTTATTTTCTTTATTTTAAATATTTAACAAGAATTGAACTTTATTTTGAGTATAAAACAAAATATATCAATTCTGTTCATGATATTTGACCAAAATAGGTTCAAATTTAAAGAAATGTTTCATCAAAACTGAACGAGTTGTCTTGGAAATAAATGGTTTTGATAGAATTTCTTGTGCTTTCCAACATCTTTAAGGGTTTTTAAGGGTTTTTGCGGCCAAAAAGTTGTCTCAGTCAAAAAAATTGATATTGAAATCGTTGTTAACTGAAACTTTGAATCTGAAAATCAAAGTTTGACCCAAAGTTTCAAATTTTATGAAATGTTTCATCAAAACTGAACGAGTTGTCTTGCAGATAAAAGATTTTGACAGAGTTTTTTGTTCTTTCCAACATCTTTAAGGGTTTTTAAGCCACTTAAATACCCCACTGTGTATTAGGTAGATCAAATATACTAATAGGCCAATACCGGCAAGCCGGTCAAACTTTTGCTGTAATTGAAAAAAAAAAAAAAATTGCATTTAAACAAATCGATTAACATTAATGCTCTACATACCTTGCCTTGCATAATCAGCCTTATTGTGAGTGTAACCGATGGGTCATCTCGGATTGGCGTGTTGGTATTATTGTCTTCCATTGCTGCTCTGTTGTTTACTTCTTCTTTGTAATTAATCTTGAATGGTTTTTTTTTGTTGTTTGTTTAAATATATCTTTTTTGTTGTTATTGGTTTTATTTTTTTGTATATAGATACGAGTATAATATGAACTTTCTTCTTAAATCTCTAAATAAAATAGATGAGATGTGTTTTACTTTTCCTTCCTTTTGTGTGTTTTTTTGTTGTTGTAGATGTGTAATATCCCGGTAATATTATTATTTTTATTTAATTTAATTCTTACATACAAAAAATGCAATAGTAAGTAATTATAATTTTAGTAAATCCACTATTGGATTCAAAGAGAGGGATTTTATATATTTTTTTCTTATGTAGTTTTAATGAGAAATACTGTTGTCACACTTGATGCTTGGGTTTTCTTTTGTATAGAATGTATCTTTTTTTTGTTGTTGTTGTTTTTTTTTTTTTCGCTTTTATTTTTTGTATCTTCAGCTACACTTTGTCTTTAGTTTGGATGCACCTAAAATGAGAACATGAAGAAAAGAAAGAAAATTAGTACATAAGTAATTATATGTGAGATGTAAAGAAAAAAAAAAAGTTTCAAGTGATGAAAACCAATAAAAAAAAAATAAGAGAAAAATAGAGTGCACAACTAGGTCGCACGTAATTGCTGTTAATTGTGACTGACTGATATAGACGATGTCTAGAGATAAAAAATTGGAAAAATCATTATTTTTTTTAGGTTATTAAGTATAGAAACTATTTTCTCAGAAACAATTTTCTCAGGATATAATACCTGAAGAGAATGGGAGAAAAGCGTATTGTTACTTTCATGTGATGCTATTGAATAACTAAAACTTTAACTAAAATTTTATGTTGGATCTATTAGATCCAGGAATTTTGCCTCACGCCCCATTTGCCTTCTCATGAGATATACATAAAAGATAAGATAACGCTTTGAAGAATCAGTACCACAGTTTTAAGACTCGCGCAAACCAAAAACTCATATAGATTTACGTAATTGCATGTGGAATGATCTTACATTGTACCAACCACCAAAAACGGAACAACTGGTTAAGGTCTTCTTAGTCGATGACAACCCTTTAAGAAGTGCAATAGGTCATATCTGGGGGCCAGAAGGTGAATGATAACGATGTTTGTTATGGTAAATGCTTATTTGACGTGAAAAATTGAATATTTGGATTTGTGGTAAGAGAAGACTATATAAAAAAGTCTCGAGTTTTGGTGATGTTAAAATTACGCCGAAACATTTTTCTTGTTCTTCTACTACATCTTTGTGTTAAACCAGTGCAGTTTCTTAGATAACGTCGTCAAGCTTCTGGTTTTTACTTGTTTCATGTTTTAGACCAATACAGTTGCCGGCTAATTGTTTGTTTGAATTCAAATTTCAAAGAATTGTCTTTTCTTCTCGATTCTGTTGCTTTCTGAAGAGAAAACAATCTTGTACATGAAAGTATCAGCTAAGTCGATCGTGATGTATTTGTAGGAGAAGGCTTCCTCAGACTTTCTTGCCGTATCGATTTTTGCAGACGGCCATTTCACACCCGTTTAATGATCTTAATGATGTGTGAGGTGTGACCTAAGCTTAGTCAAATTGTAATTCCCATGTAAAGGAAAAGAAGGTCACCGCTGATTCGTTAATAGATGAAAAAAACGGTGATAGACTATATTCTACGAAAGAAAAAGATGATACCTCCTCGACAAAATCTATGAGATATGCCCTTGGAACAAGATTAAAATTCATCTACGCGATTTCAATACCAAAATTGGAAAGGAAAAGCTCTTTAGTGTGACGGTCGGCAGTTCTTACGCGACATCACTTAAATCAGGCAATTGACTTCGTAGCAAGAAAGAACAAGATGCTTACCAGAATTAGATTATTCTATTTCAACATCTACAAAGGCGCTTGGCGGTCTTCTGATGGCCGAACATGCCACTTGTATATTCAGTTAAGCCAAAATATTTTTTTTTTTTTCTAATATACTCAATGTATGCTTGTTCAGGTCAGCCAGCATCGACTTGAGAGATATATTGAAATTAGACAGCTGACCAAATTGATCGAGTAGACCAATGAAAGATTTTTCAAGAAGCGCTATAGAAGAAAACTATGATCGAATATGTTCAGCGTTGTATTTAAAAAGTGGAAATGCAACATTTTCCAGAGTGGAACTTTTGTTCCGTACTGAACTACTACATATATGCTTTGTTTAATCACCTCAAGACGTTTACTGATTGTCTAGTGGTGTTTTAAAAGTATAATTTTAGGAATGGACAATCACCAAATATTCACGATACGATAGATTCCATTCATACTTACGTATGGCAGTGATAATAAAGTGGATCTATTTTGTATCATTTCCTTGCTAAACTGATCAAATTTTGAGGGTCAGTCAAGATTGGAAGTTTCTTCTGATACATTTAAAATGACTAGACGAATGCAATAGAGTTATACGAGGGAAATACCCATTGCTATACAAAAACCAGCATACACAATATTTGGGATTTCCTGTTGTCATTGACCTGATGGGAAGAAGCAACTATTATAATTCATGGAGCCAGAAGCGAAAAAGTTCGTCTTATCTGAGCTGAGTCAAAAACAACTAAACTTTCTTAATATAATTTGAATTTAGCATTACGGCGCGGTGGAGGTTATCAAATGTTTGAGGTAATGCCTCTTCACATTTCCACCCCCTTTATAACAAACCTATCAAAAATTCATTTTTATCATAATTTCTTTTTGTATGAAAAATGACACCTCGTCTGTATTAAGAGTACATGTAAGGGTTACTTGCTTACTTTTTTTTTCATCGTCCATAACTTGCCCTTATAGTACTCATTCACATAATTATACCCAACTCAAAAAAAGAAAGAATAAAGAAGAAAAAAAAAAAAAGAAATTATTAATATTTTATGCAATTGCCTTAACATGAGCCTGCCTGAGCAATGGGGACGTGTCTCTAACTACATAAATATTGCCAAGGAATAGTATTGCATTAATTAAAAACATGTTCTTCCGGCAGAGTGTATAGCACTTTTGAGTAGAAGTACATTTGTAGGTACTACATACAGTAGAATATACACCATATCTTTACCTAGTCAAGGAGACGACAGTTTTTTTTTTCGTTCGTTTTTTTGTTTTTGCTCTATTTTTGTTTGAACAGTGCCCGGTGGTGGATAAAAGGAATGTGATATACGAAGCTTTAAAAAAAAATTAAATTAAATAGATTTTTTTTTTTTTGAAAAGAAGAAAAATGAGAGTATTTTTTTTTTTTTTGGTTTGTATTTTTTGAAAAATTAACAAGAGTGTTGATAGATGTCGAACATAAAATATGATCATGGGAGATCTATTGATCACATATATCTGAGTGGTTTTCCGGTTGAGAAATTTGTACACTTCAATGATTTCCCTAAAACAAAAAATCAAAGAGTTGAGAGAGAGATAATTCGACGGACTGTAGGATGGTAATGAAAATAATATAAGGAAGACATCGGGATTGAGTAATAAACTAAGAATTGTTATAATAACTTACTTTTTGTGGATTTGAGTTTTAAGAAGTTTTCATTTAAAAGAACATTGTAAAATTTTCTGATTTTTTTGTGCAAAAATTAAAAATTTTTTTGCACGTTTATCTTCAATAATTTCCGTTTAAATGCGATAGATATTTCACTACTTGAAATGAAAGTGAATGAACTTGACATCGGAATAGACTAGAATTTATTTTAATCGGATCTCATGTGGGAATGTCTTTAAAACAATAGGAACTAAAAACTGTCGGATAGAAGCACATAATTTTAACTGAATAAATCCACCACATACAAATTACAAGAACAATTGGCGAATAAAAGACTAAAAATTACAAGTCATATCTCTTAAACATATTTAAGGTAATACGTATCGGTAAAAATGTAGTTGGAGCCAAAGGGTTGCTGGAAAGTTTTAAGTTGAAATGTTCAAACCAAAAAAAAAAAAAAAAAAACAATTAAAAAAACAGAAATTAACAGTAGTATAAGGTTTAGCAAAACAATTTTTTTTTTTTTAAGATTTTAGATATTTTAAACGTCTCTCAGCCAGGAGTTTGAAATATTTCAAATCCGAAATGCGGAAAAATGCGGATATTTTTTAACTAATAGACCGAGAGAGGGAGATAGAGACCAGGTGCTAGATGAGGTGATACAAAATGTAGAGTGGCCTGTAAAAAGACGATGAAGTGTTTTTCATATTTGAATCATAAACTGCTTAAAGAATAATCTTAAAAAGCTTCAGCTTAAAGGCTGAATAAAACAGTTTTCCGTCTTCTCCAAAATGTGCCGGGATAGAAAATTTAGACGAATTTTTGTTGTTTTAACAAAGGACCAACATTTCTTGCTGCTCTAGTGACATTTAAGAATTCTTTGCCATACTTCTTTGTCGTACTGAAATTTGGCCAGTCGGATTACAACATTACAAGAGTTCCTTTGTTAACGGTATTCAAGACGCTTCACCTCTGATTGATTAGCTTTTTTTACCACTCTTACTCTGCCTCACTACACTCTGAGTTTAACCACGACTTTCTTTTAGGTTTCAAACACTTTTCCCTGTTTGGGATAAAAGTTTTTATACCTCATCGAAATCATATCAGCTGCGGAATTTGTTTCGTTATTAAAATAACATTATGGCCAGTTAAAATTTCTAAAAAAAAGTTATTGAGATGCAATCAGCGGAGGATTGGTGTAAGGAAAAACTACTAAAATTACGCAGTGATCCGATTTCCCCAAAACAGATGGCATATTTACGGCACATTTTTCAGAGTGGAAAGTAAGAAATAAGTAAGCCGTAAGTAAACTGATTGACCGTCTACTTCGAAAACTGTAGAAGGCTCATGAACTAACTGATAAAGGTTGTTGTATTGGCCGGAGATCTCAAAATATTTTCCGTCGGGTGTTGTCTGACCAGAATATTGAAGCCATGATGAGCTATGGATATTGAAATAGCGATTTCTGAAAGCGGATATTTGAAAGTCAGTTAAGAAATTGGAACTGGCATGCGTAGGAAGTAAGAATCTTAGTTAGGTCTTCAATACAAAAATCAGTAGTGGATGATATGTCTACGGGTGTGAAAAGTAATCCAAATACATAATAATAACTTTCGAGTTGGAACAGTCAGGGGATTACGGAAGAAGCTTGCACGCAATATCATTCTTAACATAAATGGCAAGACCATAGTGGGGGAAAAAAACAAGGGAATTAAACTATATTCAAAAAGGTTAAACTCAGAGGGATCAGAATTGGGGCTTATTGAGTTTCATCGGGTGCTAAAGCGAGCTCCTTGAATTTGACAATTTGGGCGTAGGAAAAACAGAAATTCGATTTTAAACTTCGAAATAAAGTAATAACCTCTTCAGTTTTCTTATAACACATGACCATCGGCCACGATACATGAAAAGTACAAAATTTTCTATTTCTAGAAAAGTATTATAAGAAATAAAACTCAACTGGATTAATCATACGACATTTAACATTTCCACACAAATCAGTTAATTTATCGTAATGGAATATAAGATTTAAATTTAAAAAAACAGCTTTGTAGAAAACCATGAACCCACAATTATTTCAAAGCGTTGCGTAGTTTGTGCATCTATAAAACTTAAACAAACGACATGATATTTCTACATACAAAAATCCAAAGGTGGAATTTACCAGACATTAACCCAAGTCAAGACCCCAAGAGCCAACAGACTTGAATAAATTATTTTAAATTTAGACAATTTTTGCAACTATTGAGTTAGCATGCGATTTCCACATCTGTTCTAACGGACAACTGTTAAACATTTTAGTTCGAAACATATTTCAGCAAACTCTTTTTTTTCTACAATTTATGTCTTCAACCCGAATTAATTACAAAAAAAAAAAATGTCAATAAATTGTAAGTGCATGATTTAAGTTTTTCGCCTTCTACAAGCTTTATCTATATTCATTACAAAAAAAAAAAAAAAAATGTAAGCAAAAAATGCGTATACTGCCCATTCTCCATTTTAAATCAAATATTATTGAAAAATAACACAGGTGTTCACCTACAACTAGTTTATACTCTTCATTCAAGCGCAATATTATATAGCTTGAAGCTGCAACTTCAACAACTTATAGTGGACTCTAGTTTCACAGGCTTCGACTTCGGCTTTGGCAAAAAAAAAAATTGTCGTCAAACAACGTTTCACATATAATATGCGAGTTAAAGACTTCTCTGTAAAAATGCGTTTGGACATGTTTCTATTAAGCCTTAAAAGGCTCTCCTACATACAACCTATAGCACAACAATTCGTGTTAAACCTATCATCATCAAATTTAACTTGTCAACTTTTTTTTTTCTCTTCTAACAATTTTATTTAAACAGTTAAAAAAAACAGGTCTTTGCCAATACCTACATTGCGTGATGTTGTGTGTAGAGATTGTAATTGATTCAATTCTATACAAATCCTGGTGTTAATTTAACACGACGACTTCCCTTATGTCCATCACAGTGCAATGTGTCCTATTTTTTTCATTATATATTTCTTCATAACAATAAAAGAAATCTCAACAAGAAAGAAGAATCTTCTTTTATTGAAGAAATAAAAAAAAAAAAACTACTAAATCGGTCGATCGCACTACTCTCCACTTGACAGTGAATTTGTTATAATTCACATCCAATGTACGCATAACTAAATAATAATTTTCTTCTCTTTTTCTTTTTTTTTTTGCAATTATTTTGTTATTATTAACAAATTAAGTTCAGAGTGATAATAAACTTTATTTTCCAGCAGACTCTCGAGCGAGATGGGGGGGGGGGGGGGAGTGAATAAAGACGCCAAGGGGTAGGGTGCAGGCAGTGAAGACGACGACGTCGACGACACAAATCGACATAATTGAGATTGAATGAAAACCAAGATGTGGAACGCGTAAAGCCGACGAAAATGTCCCCCTCATTGTCACCCACCCGCCCCGTTGTCTCTCTTTCGAGAAGAAAGAAGCTCTAAGAATGCTGCTACTTCTTGTTTCTTTCCATACTTTTGCCTTCCAACCTGCCACTGGGGAAGAGATTCTTCTTTTTTTTTTTATTCTCTCTAGAGTTGCAGTTTTTTTTTCCAGCTTCAACTTTTTTTTTCAAGACGATGATTTTGCGACCACTACGGGACTAGATACTATAACGGAATTTGTGCGCTTTTCCCACATCCGTAAAGATGATAATAGTGATGATGATGATCAAGAAGAAGAAGAAGAACTCGTCCAGCTGTTTTAATCATGTCGCCTCGGTTCTCTAGGCTTCTCATCACATATTGCAGCTTCAGTCGAATAACTCGACAAACTACAACAACAACAACAACAACCAGAATCATTGCACAGAGAAAAATCACACACAAAGTGCAAGCAAAATGCATTGCATCGCAAAAGATGCAAAAAAAAAATAGTTAAAGAAAACTCAGATACAAGAGAAGAAAAAAAAATAATATCTTCAAACTGGGAATGTTGAATTGGGAATGTAGCTAGAGCAGCACCCGGAGAAGAGGTTTTTTTTTCTATAGAGAGACATAAAAGCTGGAGGGCGGTGAGGCGTGGTTGGGCGAAGTTAGCGGCGGCGGTGGTGGCGGTGCGGTTGGGTTGTGGCAGCCACGACGACGAGAGTATACACCATGAGAACAACACACAAAGTAATATGTGCACTTGGATGCAACGAGTTAAAGAAAAAAACGAAAAAAAAAAAAATTACAAAGAATGTTGGAGCTGGTTGTGGTGCAGAAGCAGATTTATACTAGACACACCACCTCTCCACTATAATGCCGTTCCGCATCTCATTCCTTTGGCACTTCTCGAGAGGAGAATCTACAAACACCAGAGCGCACCATACCAACTCAACCCAACCACCCTTCTTCTTCTTCTTCTCCACTTTTTGGATTTGCCTAAAGCTAGCCAAGCAAGTAATAGTAATGCTTTCATTTCAAAGCCGGTTCTATGTTGAGTCAAGTACGAAGTAAAAAAAATATAATAAAAAAAAAAAAATTGTACAACAACTACAAGTGAAACAGAAAAATAAAAAAAATAATAATAAGTCCAGAGTTACATTTCACAGATTTTCTTGGAGCTCTCTCAATGTGGCACACAGCACAGAGAAGTGAAGCCGGATTGTGATTGTTGGTTTTGACGCTCTAAGGCTGGCTGGCTATGGGCTGGTTGAGGCTGGTGCGGTTTGACATGTCTTGTCGGTCGGTCGGTGTTTTGGGACACGCATGAAATGTGCATGAAGAAGGGATTGCAGATTAGATTTTCTTACATTAGTGTGACCGTTTTGATGATTTTTTTAAATTTAAAATATAGATCAGTCCCTGAAGATTGTCATAAATTACGTTCCTAAAACAGTTCCCAAAAATCTTCTAAGAAGTTTAAATTTTCCATTTTGAGATCGAATGGATTTCTTGTAAGTTCAGCTAGAACAGGGTTGTAAAAATATCAGTTTCAAAAAAATAATATATGTAGTTGAAATAGCAAATGTATGGTCAAATAGCCAAAATTGTAAGAAATTCGACGAATATTAAAAAAATATATATTTAATGCACACATTTTAGTACAGGTAAAATAGGGATTTATAAAAAACAAATTGTTACACTCATGAAACTTGGCAAAAAGTTTGCTTTTGGGATAAGAACCAAGTACAAAAAAAGTCTATAAAAAAAAGTTGGGTGGAAGGGTGTTTTTTTCGCGGACAAGAGGGAGGGGGTGAAGGTCAAAAATATACTGAAAAAAATTGTTTGTTGAATATCATCATATGACACATGTTTTCAAGGTATTTTTTTGATGCTGAATCTAATGACATTAAAATAAAGTCAATACGATTGCTCTTAGAAAAGTTATTTCCGATTAAAAACCAGGGTGCTTGTGTTTTGACCTCAACAGGTAAAATATAACCGAAACCCATGTGAAAAACATGCTACAAAGGATTCATAAAGTTTTTAAAAATATTTTTAGTGAAAGGGTGTTTTTTTGATAGGTTAAGTTGTGTATGAAAAAGGTAACATAACAGCTAACTTATATTTTATTAATTTTTAAAACTTGGTGAAATAGTTTTGGTTGGTATAAGAATTAAGAATCTATAAAAAGTAAAAAATTATTTTTTTACAGACCTGAGCTAGAAGCTGATTGGATCAGAATTTGGCATTGATGTAGTGAACATGTAATTGCTTTTAATATTAATAGTTAGAAGTCAGTTTTTTTTTTTTTGCAGGGATTCGGATATTGTAATTTCAAAGAAAGGGGCTCAAATATTAGTAAACAGACGCGTTTGATATTGTTAGTATGACATGGAGCAAAGAAGTCAGTGCTTCCAAGTTCCAGCAATCAACGTGCCTTGGATAAAAGTAGCTTTTATCCAAAATCTCTAAGAGCGAGTTCAAAATCTTGAAAAAACCGAGGCCTTTTTTAAACTTTTCTATATTTTATTTTATTTTTTTGCATAAAATCCAGAAAAAATATCGGATTACGGAAAAGTTTGGAAAATACCAATGCGACTCTTTTTTATACAAACATATTAAGTATTAAATCATTGATCATTGTGTCCACTGAAGCGATGGAACATTGATATCTGATACGACATTGAGAAATATGAAACCGTTTTGATACCATATCGTTTACTTCATTCATTGGCTAATGTATCGCATCGACCGATGCATCATGTTATTTGCATAAGGCAATAAAGTCGCGCGACTTGTCGTTCATAATGTAAACAAAAATGACCAATATTATAAAGAATGAAGGGATTAAACTGTGTATAAAATCAAAGGTATATATTGCATCGCTTTAATATTGCTACAGAGGAGGTACATTTTTTTTTTAAAGAGGACATTTTCAAAATGTCTTCTCGTTTAAAGACGATTGTAATGATCTCGAATGGGACCACTACTCTCCACTTCACATGATTCACATGTTAGAGCAAAAAATATTAACCATAAAATTTTGAATATTTTTTGTCAAAGCTTTGCCGCTCTGAAGTTACTTCTTCAAACGGTGGCAAAGTTTCCGAAAAATTTTTTTTAGTAAGTGTAAACATTAAAAGTGTAACCAAAGCACCAAACACTGCCCTTTAATGAAAATAGAAGATTTATGAGGAGCTGATTCTGAATCCAAAAACGCGTTTTTTGGGTACTTATTACGTCAAATTTATATTACCGCTTAATTTTTTGTTCACAATACTATGCAATCTCAAAAAGTCTAAAATATAATAATTTTTTTTTTCAAAACTAAGTTTTTGTGAATTTAAAAACTAGACGGGATAGAATAAATCTGTAAACAGTTTTGAATTCAAACTAAGTCAATAGACAATGAAACAGTCAGTTAGTACTTATTCCCAAGATAGAGAAAGAATCAATTTTTCAACAGTCATCAGACATAGCTTATTTCAAGGAATAAAACATTTAATGGCGAAAAAAGACTATCTGTTTCTTTCTCTCAACAAAAATAGAGTGTCAAAGCTGTTTTAAAGAACTTGACTTTTTTTTTTTATTCTGTAGAATAGCTAACTGGGTGATTGAAAAATTCAATATTATTATCTGATTGTTTATGAGCTTAATATCTTTATTCGTCAGACAGTTAACCCTTTGTTTTCCGGTGGTTACAATAAGAAACCACCTTTAAAACTTTATTTTTTTACTTTAAAAATTGCTCCGGGCAACCAAGGGTTAACTGACTGTTTATTAGAATATTGAAAAATCGGGTCAAAATCAATTGAAACCATAATAACAAAGTTCTTGATCCCGACTTTTTTTTTGTGTTTGCTGACCAGAGTAGTTTGTAGGCTCTTCCGCATTACCCATTTAAACCTTTTTAAAATGATTTCAATTTCTGGTGGCGAAATTTAAACCTATTGCTTAAAAAAAAGTCAACAGAAACTTTTTATTAGAAATAAGTTTGATGAATGAAATGGAAATTAAAGCAATAAACAGAAAACACTTGTCGCATTGATTTGTAGTTGCTAATTGCAACTTCAAATGTTTTATTTTTTTTTATTTTCAGTTTGTTGAAAATGCTTTTACGAGGAACTTTCTTCAATTCTTCCTTCAAATCACAAATTTCGACGAATCAGCACTTCAAATTTAATTTAACTTCTTAACTTTTTTTGTAGTGTTTGATATTTCATGGTTTCCTACAGAATTTTACAAAAGTCTGGAGGCGGTTTAATTTAACATTATTTCTATTCTCAATTGCAAATTGACTTTCAAAGAAAAGATTTGTGCTGTTTCCCATTAAAGTGCATCAATTTTCTTATATGACATTGAAATAAGTAGGTACTAGGTACATACATTCTGTATTTTCTTTTTTTTCCTTGAATGGACGCAAATTTAAATTAAATGAATATATTAAATATATTACCTATATTAAATAATAAAATTTGTACGCCAGTCAAATCTAAATAAATAAATTCAAAATGAATTCTATGCAACTTATTCGCAATAACATGCGACTTCTTGTGTATTGTATTTTAATTTTTGGAAAAATTAACCTCAATGTCCTTGAGATTTATATTATCTCTTAAAAAATTCATTCAGTATGGTCACATTAACAATATAAAAAAAAAATTCAGAGTTAAGCAATAATAAAAAAAGATATTGTTGTTGTTGATGATGGTAATATTGCATGTTGCACTTGCTATTGCTATTTCTGCATACAAATACATTTTCATACTCATAAGCGTTATAAGATTGAAAGATTCAAAAGGGTATCCACCCAGATGGAAGGCCAAAAAGATAAAAAAAAAAAAAAAAATATTATAAATTGTGATTGTTAAGCGTTAAAGTGTAATTTGACAATTTTGCACAAAATTTCACAGAATACAAAAAAATGATTACGTAAAAAAAAACTGATTTTTTTTTATTGTAGTGGAATTTCACAACATGTGACTGAGAATGGTTGCCTTGGCAGGGGGCATTCAAATGCAACACAGAGCCAACACCACATTGTGCCACTTTAAACTCTGATCTGCGATATGAAGTTGTTTTTTTTTTTTTTCAAAACAGTATACGACAGACGAGTACAAGTACCTATTTATATCTTGGTTTAATAATTTATCAAAAGGCATACACATTTATATATTTTAATCCATTTGCAATTAACTGATAACAATATTTATTAGGTTTTTTTTTTTTTTTTGTATTTGCTATTGTTTTTTTTTTTTTAATTCATCTATGTATGTATGTTTGCTAGTATATATTTCCATTCACTTATAAACAAGAGAGGTGCAATAACACTTTGTGCTAAATATTTGCACAGAACAGGTTGTTGTGCTTGTTTTTTTTTTGTTGGGATGGATGTTGACAGTCAGTCCACCATTCCACCATGGTGCATTGACCGTTTGTTGGCGCGTTCAAGCACCAGTCGACATACTGCCTGTTTCTGTGCTTGCCTCTCCAAAGCAGAGCAAAAATATTAAAACGTTAGCAATAACAATAATTAACGCACATTTTATATTTTATAGATATTCACGCATATTCAAGCATTCGAGTGTGACGTTCGATTAAAAATGTTCGAAAATATGCATAATTTTTTTTTTTTTTCAATTTCATTGAAAACGGAATGAATGTCAGGGTGTGTTTGGGGTTTTTTTTTTGTTATTTTAAGTATTTTTGAAAAAAAGCAATGTTTGTAGAACAATGAACTGCTGAATCGTGAAAGTGATGATTAGGGTTGCCATCAAGGGGGTTTATGTGGGACAACTGCATTATTGTCGTTTTCTAGTTGTATTTGATTGAAATTTAAGATCTTGAAGGATTGATTAGGAAGAAAAATCAGTTTTCCACTGCAAGTTTTTAACGAACCATTTTCACTTTTTTGGAATCGAATATTTTTTTACGATATATAAAGATTACAAAGGCAATACAATTCTCTAAAATTCGTAACAAAAACAATGCCTTAGGTCCGTTACCAAAATATTATTTTTTCGAAAATTTTCAATTTTTCTAAATCGAATATTTCTTACGAAAAATAAATTTTAAAAAAAAGTTCAACAATTTGAGGTTAAAACAGTGTGTGCATACAACATTACAACATAGGTAAATTACTTTCAAAATGTTAATTTTTCGAATATTGTCCATTTATTCGAGATTATTTTTTAATATTTTTCCGAAATCTTTTTATCAGAAGTTGTGACTTTTCGAAATATTTTTTCGAACAAAGTTGTGTGAATTTTAAGAAAAACGGTCCACCTATCTCCGAATAGTAATTGAAGATATTTAAAAGGATTTCCAAATCAATACATTCTCACATTTTTGAAAAAAAAAAAAAAAAAAAATATGAGTTAAAAAAAAACTAAATTTTTGAAAAAAAATTGAGCTTTGTTACATTAAATGTCAGATTTTCAGTGCTCAATTAGAATTAGTATAGAATCAGAGTTAGTATAGAATTAATTAATACAGAACTGCATAAAGGGTCAGTTTAACATTAGATACATTTAAATTCAGATCAAGTGAACTCAGCCCACCTCATCCAAATCGTCTCATTAAACAAACAGTACGATTTAGAACACCTCGACCCAGAAAACTCAAAAGTTTTATCTATAAGTTCACTCAACTCAATTTAATACTATTTAATACTAACTCAACTCATTTCAACTTAATTCTTCCAGTCCAAACCCTTACCTCAGCATAAAATTGTACAATTTTAGGCACCTCGTGTCCCATAACCCTAAATTGTGAGTAAAAGCTGATTCAACTCAACTCAATTCTGAATTCTTGTACGATTCGGTCACCTCGACTCGGATTCCTCAAACATTTTCTCAACACCGGGGGATACGACTCAGGAGACTTTGACTCTATGTTGCCCAATCTCAATTTAAATCAACTCAATCTTAATTAACTCAATTCAACTCAACTTAGTACTCCTCGTTCAAATCAACTCAACACTGACAAGTATGATTCAGAGCACCTCCACTTAAAATAATGTCCTTTTCGATTGGCCGTCCGGAAGCGTCCGGAGGTGCTGTGAAATAACGCCGAATTTCAAAATTTGGACTTATTTCACTTAATGAAAGTGAAATAACACCGATTCGGCATTATTTCACTTTTTCTGTGAGGCAAATCCTGCTAAGTGGAGCTTAGGAAAAATTTCTATATAACCACCTGCAGTCAGTTTGGTATTCAAATGCTATATTTTCGGGACAGGGCCATAAGGCCCATGGGCATATTAGCCACTTTTTATTTATGCGGCTTGAGTCAAACTTGAGTGAGACATAAGCTCCAAATTAAAAGTGGGGCTAATGTAAAACTCTGGTTAGAAATAAGACCCACAAATAAAAGGTGGACGTTATATCTCAATAATAAAAATTCCAAGTTACAAAGATATGTTTGTGTTATAACTTGGCAAACGCGAAGCAAAAAAAAAAAATGTTCTTAACGAATGCCGAATTTTGGAATTCGGCGTTATTTCGCTCGTCCTTATTTCACGGCACAGCGTCCGGAATCATTCAGAATTCTTCTGAAAGTGTTTTATTAGCACGAAATTGATTTCAAAACAGAATTCACTCAAAATCACTAGGGGTATTCACGATCCGATGCAACTGGTCTTGTATCATTGCAAAAGTGCAAAAGTGTAAAATCTTGCAACACTACAACAACAAAATATATGGATTGAAATTTTACAATGGTCTTGCACTTTTGCTATACCCTAACCCTATTGCAAAATAAAAATACAATGATGTAAAATTTTTTTGACAGATGGCAGCTCGCCGTCGCGTGTCGCCCATGATGAACAGTTTATCTTTTTTATTCTTATTCTTTTTTATTTTGTTTCTTTTGATGTAATTTGTGAAAATAAATTAACCCGAACACAACAAAGAATGAAATTATAAAAAATTGAAAAAAAAGAATAAGCATCGTAGGAAAGACAACTCCGTAAAAAAAAAGAATGAAGCTGATATAATTCATATCATGGATTCCATTCAATATTTACTATAGATAAGAAGAGGTGCGTTCACGATCTATTGTAAAAAAATAAAATTTTACACTTTTACTAGACCTGTTGCACCAGATCGTGAATACCCCTACTAATATTTAAATAATAAATTAAACGTTACTAATACAGATATACAATTTCAGAATTGAATGGAAGCGATTCAAACTGTTTTATTGGATTTTAGAATGAGTGAATCCTTGAGTGAAACCAATCGAAAACGTCATAATTCAATATTTTGAAAATAGGCGAACTCAACTCAATTAAGTTTAAGTCAACTCAATTGAAATCAACTCAAATGAAATCAACTCAAACCACCTTATCCAAATCTAATCCTCAATAACGAATAGTGTGACCGAATATAAATATTAGCTCACAATTTGGATTTTATGCAAAAATTACGCTGTCTGGGGTTGAAGTGAGAATTGAGTTGAGTTGACCGAGATGATTTGACTTGAGTTCAGTTAAGCTAATTAGAGAAGTGTTGCAATTGAAGAAATTCCTACTTCTTGTCCTCCAAAACCATTATTTTGGCGTTTCCTTTTTTTATGTTGAACTGATAAAACTGCATTCTAGGTTTCAAGGAATCGAAAAGATGAACTTGAAACACAAAATTAAATGTCCATGATGGCAACCCTAAAAGTAATTTTTAAAAAACCATTTAAAAAAAAAAACGTGACTTGATTAAAAAATTAAATGTGCAGGAGAGCAAAATAAAATAACAATTTGGGGAATAAAAAAAAAGTAAATTTAGGTCAAGAGGTAAATTATTTAGCTGGCAAACACTTTTGATTTTATTGTTTGGACTTTCGAGAGGAGTGTTGACGACATTAAATTAAAAAAAATAAATATACCATTTCATGGACTTGAATAACAACTGTAATATGGTGTGATGAATTTTAGCGAGAGAGAAATGATCACATAAAAGTGTCAATTGGATTCTCGTCAGAAAAAGATTTATATTTTCACAATGAGATGTTAGATTCATTTCGAACTTGCTAAATTGTCAAAATAGATTCATCCTATAAATTATTGTTTTGTTGCAGTTAAAAAAAAAAGCAAGGTGACAAAATTACGCAATGCTCTCTCATCAGCAACATTGTCATCGTCATCACAAGCGCATGCAAGATGTGATTATGGATCGAACCTGTTTCTTTTTTCCTAAGTTCTTTGTGACCAGGTTATAGTGTGACAAAGTAATTAGTTAATGTCCATTTGATGTGTTGATGTCTTTTTTTTATAGAATTTAATGAGATAAAAGCTTCCTGAGTTTCATGTTTTTTATTTGATTATAATCATGACACGGAAGTTATTACCTATACTCAACTCACTTTATAAGAGGTATTGGATTTGGACTATGACCAAAGAGAATATATTTCACCTTCGGTTGAGCTCACCACGAAGACTTTTTTTTTTATTTTTTGAAATTATATTAAAGAAATTGTAAACAAATCAAAAAAGAAAAGAAACAAAAAAAGAGCACACACTTGGGGTCTTTCGTCAATGAAATGAAATTGTGGGCAATTTTTTTTTTTTTTTTGTTTTGTTTGAAATACGACTGACAGACAAAAAAAAAAAAGTTCACACCTCTGCGTAAAGTGATTTCGAGGCCTGATTAAGCGATTTTGTATTTATCAACGAAGAACGTTTAATTTTGACAAAAGCTTCCTACAGAGTGTAATTTATTTTTTTTTTTTTAACATAAATTTACACTTTAAACCTTGTTGGTAGCGTGACATACATTCCACCAGTTGAGTTTTTTGAGTTTTCCTCAAAAAAAAAAAATATATAACAACATTACGCTGAGTAAGAGACTCATTGTTTTTTTTTTGTTTATTTAGTTCGGCTAGACCTACTATAAGACCTATTAATATTAATGCCATTGAGGAAAATTAAATGCGAAAAAATGTTAAACATACATTTTTTTTAATACCTACTATTTTTTTTCGTAGATGGAGGTAAAAATTGTGAATGACTTGTTTACATAGGTACGTAGGTATTATTTTTAGATAGTGGAAAAAACTGATGTTTGAATATGCTTTTACATTTACTTCCTGTGCATATACGCATGTTTAACATTTATTCGCAGTTGGAAAATTTTAATAAGAGACGAGTGTTGAGAATTATGTTCTTAGGTGTTTGAAGTGTCAAAATGAATGTTGTGAAATTTAATTTTACAAGTATTAATTAATTGTCAAATTCATTGGCCAGTTTTTTTCTAGCACAATTTCTTATCCCTCACAACCTTGCTCTAGAATAATTCTTTGCCGCCGGGTACAAAGGGGTTAAGTCACAAAATTGCACTTTTCGGGTTTCGATGAAATAAGAATAACCTCCTTTTTCTCTTTTATTTGGTATCAAAAATATAAATTTAGAACAACTCTTTAATATAAAAATAAGAGGATCAATGCTCAAAAATTCATCATTCGATTAGCTCAACTTCGCATTTTCAGGCAAGCTTTATGACTTAACCCCTTTGTACCCGGCGGCAAAGAATTATCCTTTTAATAAACACTCCAAAAAATTTATTTACTTTTATTATAATCCCGCGGGAAACTTATTTATTTAAAGGATGATGACTCATTTCAGAAAAAAATTAGGCGTTCTGTTATATTTTAATTCTAAAAATGTTTTTTTCGGAAATATTCATAAAATAGCCCATAAAAAAATTTCTGAAACTACTGCCCTATTGGTAATCTTTTAAAACATTGAACCGAAAAGCAATTGTTATTCCAACCGACTTCGAAAAGACCTCAAAATTTTATTTTGTTATTTTTTTTTTTTTTTTTAATCTTGGTATTCTAGACCTTCAACCATCATTTATCGTTTGTTTTACATCTTACTAAAAAGATTAATCTTATAAAGTGATCTCGAGATGCACTGAAGTCGATTCTATCTATCCAACGCACAGTGTGGCCAATCACGAATCTAGCTGGACAAAATTAATAACTCGCGTTAAATCGACTTTTTTTCTAAACAGTTTTAAACAAATGAATGTGAATAGATAAAATTCTATAAAAAAGAAAGATTTTTTAAAAAGAAATCTATAATTTCTGCAAAAAGTGGGTCAAAATAGTGATGAAGAAAATGCATTTTTATAGTATTTGAATTTATGTTTCCGTAAACATATTCTATGATTGAATATACTTAATTATTTTAAAAAACGCTTGAAAAATCTCAAATAAATAAAAACTCTATTGCTATTCACGAAAAAAGAGAGGCAGAATAATTAGTTTTTATTAACAAATAGAACTTTTACACACGTTTTTGAGGTGACATACATGATTTATTTTCTCAATATCATGCTTTAAATTAAAATTTTAGCAATGATTTTAATTAAATATGCTTCACAATCATAAAAAATGGCATCACCTTTAAAAATATCTGCAGATAATTTAAAAAAGTAACTCCTTTTTGTGCGATGCAAACTTGAAACATAAGGGCCTGTTAAAAACCGCTGTGTTTTTATTACCTTCGATGTTTTTCAAGCTAATAATTCTCTAAATTTCTTCGTGAACCTATTTCTGGCCTTTTACACTTGCTTGCTTTTAGCATTGAACTTGTTTAAGATGTTTTGACAGAAAAGCATCATTCATCAATGATAATGCCTCATTAGTTGAAAATTCCAGTGGTTTAGTAGTTCCAGAGGGTCAGAACTTAATCTTTTATACATTTTGATCCTCAAAGAACATTTCGATAAATCCTTTCCGGTATTATTGGAATATGCTTTTTCAATTTTGCGGAGAGCGATTCTACTGATTTTAACTATTTTCTAATGGATAGGTGCACTTAGGAGACTTTTAACCTTCCGTTTGTTATATTTTTTCCGTTTTTTTAGTTTTTAAAAATTCTTTTCTACTTTTGTTTCACTATCTACTGTTTTTGTTTATTTAGTTATCAAATAATATTGGTCAAGCAAAATGAAATTCATGTTTAAAGAGCGGTCCAATGTGTCTTCCACCTCTTTTTGTCTTTTTTTCGCTTAACTTGAAGCACAAAACTTTTATATATGTTTTTAATTTTTCTTTCTTGTCAAAAATGTTCCAAAGATGATACCTGCTCATTAAAAGATCAAAAAAACTGTCTTTTCGATCTTATTTGGCAGTTTTGACACATTTTTCGAAAATTTGTTTTTTTTTGAAAATCTTGACTTCATTTTGAAAAGTAAAAAAAGTTGTATGGCGGTCGAGAAAACGCGAGACATGTAAATAGCTAATCTAAATGACAACACTCCACAATACATTAATTAATTAATTTCAGACCGGAAAAATGCGGAAAAATTAACTTTACCTCTATTTGAAAAACAAAGATATTTTTTTTTTGTACTTCCTAGCCTTACAGAATTTATTTTTTTTTAAATAGTTGCAATGGTAATTAATATATAAAAATTATAATACTTTACCTCCAAATGTAGATTAACAATTAAAAAAAAAACAATTACAACAATAAAACTACCACAGCGTTTTTAATCGTCAACCAAACTCAAGCGAAAAATAGAATACTTTGTATTATCTCCATCCAACTGTTGACAAGAACCAACTTTCAAGCTTAGCTTACGCTAATCCGAGATGAAAACAAAAAAACCAAACATGAATTACAGTTACCCATTGTATTGAGAAGCTCAACTCATGATTTAAAAACATGTAGCAAAACTTTTTTTTTTCTATTTTGTCCAGTCAGATTGGCGAATTACCACACTGTGCAACGCATGGTGTTCCTCAGGCAACCCATTTTGGACCTTTCCATTTTATTGATACCAATGACGTGATTAGGTATTCACTGATAGCGTGCAGTTGCTGCTTTTAAGAACTCCTATAAATACTTGTATAGAGGTAAGGATTGAATGTAAATTCTTTACAAATCTTGTCACAAAAATTTTCTTCAAAATTCGGTAAAAATCTTCAAACTTTGTAAATATCTTAGGAACTATAAAGATTTTGTTTTTATTTTTGCTTTTTATTGCGAGGTTTAAGTAGACTTTAACTCAGAGTTAGTTTTAATGCACTCTTTATCAAGTGCACAAAATCTAAGTAATGTTCAACTTTCAAAGCTTTTAAAAATTTCCTCTTCCATCCTCTACTGAAAATTTGTTTCTTGATTTAGAGCTAAATTATTTCTATCTTCGTGACCTTTTTTAATATATAATTTTAACTCCTAAGTGGGCTTAAGGTTAATTTTGTTTATCCTAATATTTATTCGACGTTTCGGTTGTGATTACAACCTTCTTCAGGAATCTATAATAAATGCTCTTAGTCTTAAAAATAATAATTAAAAAGAAAATAAAAATCTATACTTACTTAAAAAAATGTTTAAGATCTTTAAAATCTTAAATTTTATCTGGATTGGTTTTCTTTATTTTTATAATATTTCTAAATTCAATTAATGAAGTCTTTAAAAAGACTAGTTCTGATTTAACTCAGTACTGAAGAACAGGCCCTAATGACATTTAAGTTTTCAGTATTAACCACTGAAGTGTCACTTACCTACACAGACTGAAAAATTGATTTTTTTAAATTAAAGGAATTTTTTTTTGTTCCTAGGTATTCCCATATTCTAATAACATTCAATTTATTGGACTATCATCATTCATAGCCGACGTTCTTTTTACCGACTTCCAAAAAGGAATTTATATGTTTGTTACCTCATTACTTTGGACTAAGTGAACCAATTTTGATAGTTATTTTTGTATTGGAAAGCTGGTGATTGCAGTGTGGTATCATGTTAATTTCGTTTAGTTCTATGAGAAAAACCATAAAACTCAATTTTGATCCTTGGAAGTCCGTTTTGTTTTATTCAATTAAATTTTATTTTAACCAAATTGTAATTGCAATTTTTCAATAAACTCAAAATTATTTTTGTTTCCAAAGAAATAACATAAAATCTCAAAAAACTATCATCACAACACCCCATTATTGGTATTGACTATTAATTCAAAACTATTTCAATTCCAAAATCTCATAAGTCTCTAGGTATACACTTCTAATGAATTTTGAATGAATAAATAAAACACTAATTTGAATTTCAATTGATTTGTCCATTTGTAAATTTTCAAAAAAAAAATAAAAAAATTCAAAGAACTTTAAACATTTAATACGTAAAATACAGTAAAACCAACAAAAAAAAAGCTATGTACATAGGTATTTGCATTTGTCTGTGCGCCTATAAATGTGTACATTTTTTATCCATCCTTATGTTTTATTTAAATACTCAATACCCGCCCTTATGTTTTATTTATTCATAATGTAAGTGAATCTGTTATTTGCTTTTCAACAAAAAAATACAAAAAAAAACACACAGAACTTAATTCGAAAAGAATCTAGCAATTACATATTTAAGAACCTCTGTCCACAGTAGTTTGTACTGTACATTTAGTATACACAGAAGAGAACCAAAAACCATCTTCTTCTGCTTCTCTCTCTCTGTTTACACACACACATTTTCCACAACGTTTTCTGTATATTTTTTTTCATGAATAAAAAAAGAAATCCCATTTAAAGAATAAAAAAAAACACAACTTCATTCATAGTACACAATATTATTTATATGTACTTCATATTCATTCGTACAGATACTTCCTTCCTCATTCCTTAATATCGATCGACCATCTCCAAAAAAAAAACATGAGAAAAAATCTGTTGCCCAACCAGCCAGAGCTCATAGTCAGAGTCTGATGATGTCCGTTCGTCCGAAATCAATTTAAATAATTAAACCACTTAAACTTATGCTCTCACCCACCCATCACCCAAAAAAAATTCATCTCAACCCAATCAATTTCTAACTAATTAATCAAAATAAATGTACACACAGATAGTCGATTCGGTTTGGTAGTGTAATGTTGAGGAAGCAAAAATAAAAAATCAAAAAAAAAAAAGTTCAATCTGCAAAATTTCCTCTTTGTCAGAAATAAGATACTTTTTTTTTCTAAAATACAATTTCTAAAAAAGAGGTGGCGCGGAGTTGGGCAGACAAAAACAAATAAAAAAAGATACAACCAGACGGTTTCACAACATCAAACACAGATTTTTTTTTTTTCATCTGCTGCTTCTACTCTCTCCCACTCTCGATATAGAAACCAGGTAATAAAAAAAAAAAATGTAAATCTCTGTACACACGCAATTGCCCTGATCGAACAGCGTCAGCGATAAAATAAGTATCTCTAAATATTATGAGCTGAGCATCTCTAAATTTTATTTTAGATGATTTTAATGAAAAATTAAAATCATTCATAATAAAAAAAATATGTGATAGGTTGGATTTAGACGGTTTCCCAGTTCATTGCGCGTTTGAAAATTCTATTGCAGAAACGGTAAAACAAATCTCTGAACATACTAACGCAAATCGAGCTTTGCTTATTGTTTAGCAAGTCGAAAAAATGCTTAACTGCAAGAGTATTATCAACCAAAAAAAAAAGAAGAAAAGAAAAACTGATATTAAAATAATTTTTTGTTTTTTAAGAAAAAAAATGTTTAAAAAATTGAAGCAAGTGACAGTTCTTTCCGATAATTTTACTCAATACTTGGTATTGTATTCTCTAGCGCATATGACAACTTGGAGTGGTCTGTTCATTCCACAAATTAACTTTTGAAAGTTTTCTTGTAACTCTTCTTTCACTGTAGTTTTGTAGTTGATCAAGTCGCAAATTTGGTCGCGAATGCATCTTTTCAACATTTCCAAGGCACGTTCTATTGAATTTATGACTCTTCTCCAAAAGGTTCGCGGGTTGACAAATCTTCCCTACAAACATTTTATTCCATATCTTGAATTTAAGATCACTCCTGTCTTATTTAAGAAATTAACCATGATACTGTGACATAAAGTAATAAAAGGAATTATTATTTTTAATAGAGTTTATGCTGGACATACTCGTAACTTTAGGTTGATGTTCATCTGATCAATAAGCTGAAAATATAGCCGTTAAAATGACTATGACACGTTAATCAAGGTAACAACCAGATTAGACAACACATTCAATCCAAATGCGCAACGTTGCTGAGGAAGTCAATCCCTTAACCTTAATCGAAAACCTTTTAAAAAAAAATATTTCTCTTGATTGGTCTTATAGGAAATCTCGGAACCGTGGAAATATTTCACTTCGTTCGAAATGTTTTGAACATCCAAATCGCGATACCAATAAATTTCAAGAAAAACTTGTGCATCTCAAAACAGTTCGTTTACTTAAAATAAATGTGGGCCTAAATTAAGCACCCAGTACGCGTGATGAAACTACACAAAGCTCATGGTCCTCGTGGTTATACGCACCCACGAGAATTCGGCTGATATTTGACAACTTAATAAAGAAACATCAATTCGCCTTGGATTACAAGAATTAATACCAACTTACCACCCTCTTGAATGCCAGCTTCACAGTTTCGACCTATTAGCAGATAAAAATTAACACTCGTATTGGGACGGAATCTTTTTTTTTGACAAAGAGCGTTTTCATCTTAGGGACCGGTTATAGCGATCGGGAAAACGGATCAGAAAAATATTTTAAATCGATAATTAACTGTATTTTATGCGATTTACAGAACAAATTCCACGCTTATCGATATATCTCTTAAAGAATATCGAGCCCTTCCCGCCAAATTATCGTAAGCGACAGGGTTTTAACGATGCTTTTGGTTTAAGTAAAATCTTAATTAGTTTTTGATCTTAGACTTATTGGAGACAATTGTTAATTAGATTAACATAAAAAAAATTATATGTTTTTGTTCTTAGTGCTAAAAAAATACGATTCTATGTTGTTATTAATTCAAAATTAATTTGGCGCTTACGTTTTTTTTGACAGGAAGGGCACGGGAAGGGCTCGATATGCTTAAAATATTTTCAATTGAACAATTATTTTTTGCAGCTAGAAAACAATTTCAGTAAACAGTAAACGTTAGAGAGGCATTATTGAAGAATTTTTGTGCGTGATATTAAAGCCATGAACTTGGAACGTTTTTGTTTTCAACAGGATGATCATTTTCGAAATAAGTTTGATAATTGTTTTCACGATTTATTGTTTATGCAATTCATTGCCTTGGAGCTGCATTTTAACGTCACTGAAGCTGAATTTTTTGTGAAATAATCCGAAAAAAAAAATATGTTATGCGTACAACAATCAAGGAACGATACAACACCCTTTATAAGATACTACACTTAAAAATGGTTACCGGTAACGATAAAACGGTTTGATGTAATTTTTTTCAGAAATAGGATTTCCCTTTCCCAGCTTTTTTTACTTACAAAAACAAATATGCCAAATACTTCATCCTGTTGTTCACATAATATTATACGAGTACATAATCTACCCTACATTTCGCCGCACTCCCAAACTCCATTAAAAAAAATGAGATAACTTCGCGAGATAACCCTTTTAAGGGTAATCGCTTGAACTCATTCTTCTTGCCAAGAGTTACGATGGACTCTCCAATCAAAACCCACAATTCTGCAATTTTCATAAGTATTTTTGGATCTGTTTTCAAAGTTTCAATTTAAGAAATGAAAAATGGTCGACATATACTACCCAAACCCTATTCCATTCCCCAACTCAATTTGAGATTACTCTAGATTTTCAAATTTAAATCCCGGATCTTGTTTTTTTATGTCCATCTCAGAAATTACCAGCAGATATACAACAAACAAATAAAAAATATAAAAATTAAAATCATATCCATAAACAAAATAGAAATAATTACAGAAAAAAAAAAGAAAAACCCATGACGACTTCTAAAAAAAACATGAAGTAAACGAACCATTATTGAAAAAAAAAAGAAAAACCAAAGCAAATTAGCAACCGTACACGAAAATAAATTCGAAATAGAAAAAACAACCATCCAAGTTTTTTTTGTATATGTTGCCTTTTTTTGTATCTAAACATCGACTCGCACATTTTATTGGCTATTCTGTCTCTAATCCTTCAATCCCTTTGCTCCCCTTTATTCGGGGGGAAACCTGAAAAACGCATGGAGTACATAAAAAAATCAGAAAGCAAACAGAAACAAAAATAAAAAATAACCACGAAGGAAAAAATTCTAAATGGCATTAAGCAAGTTAGCATAAATTTTTATTCAAGCTACTAAGTATGTGCAAAAAAGAAAAAAAAATACATTGAAAAAGGCCAAACGCAGCAATGGTTGGAGACTCTCTTGAAGAATAAGAAGTGTGGGACATGGGGTAGAGTTCAGTTCAGAAATATACACTGAATAGTAACCCCCCCTTGTGGCGGATGGTGCTGACGATGGTGGTGCAGCGCTAGAGCTGTTCCGTGCCATCGTCCCAAGTCGGCCAGGCCGGCTTCTAGCAGAAAATGCATCCACCATTAAATACAAAAAAAGACGAAATAACACGCAAAGAAAAAAACCAACCAGAACACAACCAAGAAGTAGCAAAGTGTAGTATGTGCTGCTTGGTGCTCCGGCTGCCGCTGCTTCAAAAGAAGGCACAAGGCGTGTAGCGTGTAGAGAATAGGCACACAGAAGAAGAAAAGACTCACAAAACAGCCAAACACAAGGCAGATAGAAGAAGAAGAAAAAATACAAAAACCAACAAAAAAAAAAAAAAAAACTGAAGAAAGAAAATCGGGTTTAATGAACGGAAAGTCAGTCGTCTCCTCGGTTGTAGTACTCGTCGTCGTCACCGTTCACCATCACCACCGCCACCGCGCAAATTGAGTCCCCAAGAATCAGCCAGGGGGAATTTGGAACAACATTGCAATATGGGGCCGGCAAGTGGTCATCAGGTGCATGGAGGATTAATAAAAAGTAAGTTACATTCTCTCATCGTCCATGTTCTTCGTATATTCTTGTCTATACAGGGTGTCCCAAAAGTAATGGATCAAACGAAGTATGCAGATAGGGGATCTTAAGGGCTCTCAGAATTTGGTAACTTGTTTATCCCAAATCCTTACGGTTTTCGATTTAATGCAATTCTTGTGAAATTTCGAAAAATCCCTACTTTGCAATAGTATTTTGCTTCCTACGCCCATTATTCATTTTTGTTTTTTTAAATTCTTTTACAAAAACATTGCCAAATAATTAGGAACAATACATTAATCAAAATATTTTTTATTCCATACGCCATTTTGCTGCAAATTAATTAACAGTTTCAAGTTTTATACAAAATCAATTTCTTACTTTTTTTTTAGAGCAACACTATTAAAAAAAATTGTACGGTGTGAAAATGGTTTATTATTTTAAAAAGTTGTCCTGTTATTGTAGTTTTCAAAAAAGTATAAAAGTTCCCAAAGTTGCAGTTAGATCGTAAAATATTACAATTTTAATTCACCCAAACAGGGTTTTTCAGAGCAAAAATACAAACAAAAATAGAGGCTTTTGTTCAAAGAAAAATAAACAAATAACAGTTCGAGAAAGTGTGTTTATTTTTGGTTGTTATTTGTTCTGAAAAACCCTGTTTTGTTGAATTAAAATTGTAATATTTTGCGATCTAACTGCAACTTTGTGAATTTTTATACTTTTTTGAAAACTACAATAACAGGGGAACTTTTTAAAATAATAAACCATTCTCACACCGTACAAATTTTTTTTGCGGTGTTGCTCTCAAATAAAAGTAAGAAATTGACTTCTTATAAAACTTGAAACTGTTAGCTAATTTGCAGCGAAATGGCGTATGAAATAAAAAATGTTTTGATTAATTATTTGTTTCTAATTATTTGGCAATGTTTTAGTAAAAGAATTGTAAAAAACAAAAATCAATAATGGGCGCAGGAAGCAAAATACTGTTGCAAAGTAGGGATTTTTCGAAATTTCACAAGAATTGCATTAAATCGAAAACCGTAAGGATTTGGGATGAACAAGTTACCAAATTCTGAGAGCCCTAAAGATCCCCTATCAGCATACTTCGTTTGATCCATTACTTTTGGGACACCCTGTATAATAATAATGTTCATATAGATACGAATCAATATAAAACTGATAGATCAAGTTTTGGAACTATGAACATATACTCGTATGACTCTCGTATAGAGTATATCCAACAAGATATAAAAAATGCCTAAGTAGGGTAATTGGTAGAGTCAACGAGTTATATGCTCGGAGACATTTTTTAGAGCTATCGGCAGCCTTATTAAGCAAGTTGGTAAAAGGAGTCATATCCATAACTTTTTTTGCTACAGTCATTAAATCATGAAAATGATAGTTAAGTTTTCACATGGGGACCTAACCTTTTTAATAAAAAAAAAATATGAGAAGAAGTATTGGACACAACCTGGAATTGAGGGTTTATTTTTTTATATCTTCAATTCAATTGGACAACTTTCCTAGTTCAACTTTGGACGAGACGTGCTGAACTGAAAAAAAGTCTATGATAAAGGTGTGGACCCCAAAAAAAAGAAGATATTTGGTCAAATATGAAAAAAGATGACAGATAAATACTTTCGAATTGTTAAAATAAAAGTTTGTTTTAATGCTCAATGATCTCATAGAGATTGCTAGTAATTTTCATTAATGCGTAGATGTCAAAAGGACCACACTTTTTCAACTTGACAATGTGACCATCTTCAGTAAAGAGATTGAATCGAGAATCACTATTAACAACAGCTGCTTCTGGGGCTGAAGACCGAGTGGGTTTTAAAAAATACATGGAATTATCAATATAAATTAAAATCCCACTATATTGTTTTTTTAACTGAGACATATTTTTCAAATTATGCTCGGTGCAGTTTGTCTTTATATCGATAAGGAGTTGACCAAAAAAATTAGATGCAATTGCTTTGAAAACGCCAGCTTATCCAACAAGTCTTTGAACTTTATAAACAACGCAATAATTAAACTGCTCACTTCAGTCCACACTCTGAAGTGAAGATCGGCTTCAACAATTTGGTAAGATTGAGCTCTGTGCCCAACCCTAAAAAATTAGAACATCAAAAGCTCATCCAGCTACATCTCTGTTTCTTCTTTTTTGTTAATAACAACATTCATGATCTCGAATGGGACCACAACTTTCCCACTTTACCGTTTCAAGTTCAAGTTATGGTTGAAAGTTTGAAAAATACAAATGCAACTTTACATTTTGAAGACCTATTTATCTTCCGCAACAGGATCTCAAAGAAATTTGGGTCTTAATCGTTTTAACTTAAGTAAGTTGTAAAAAATATTGTTGAAAAATTGCCATGACACCAAATGACACCGAATCATTTAACAATCAAAATCTGTTCGCCGAGTAGACTCTTCGAATTCTACATAATCAGAACTTTCTTTCCCCTTGCGGGAGAGTTAATGCCAAATTAATTCGGAATACCCGAAAGATTAAGGTTAAGTCCAGCAGACACTTGAGGAATGTTTTCAAAAAAGTTAGCTGATCATTCCATAGCCTCTAACCGGTGTTAAGAAGATGCAAAGGATCAAGTCAAAAATCAAAAGTATTGAGCCCAGTCATCAGCCGTAGATTTCCAGTTTGATTGGCATTCAAGAATTGCGCCACTTTTGGAAAGACAAATGCTTGGTACCTGACTTTTTCTTGAGTGAAGGAACAGTATATTCCTTCTGCTTTAAAGAGAGATAGTTTCAATCGACTTAAGAACTATAAACTCGACACAAATTGATTTTGAAGGATTTACTGCAGTAGCTATTTGTGATAATTCAAATATAAGTCGTAGATTTCACCTCAAGTCTTTCGAAAATACCTTCAAATTGTTAACTCTATAGGAGATGAGATGACGTTGAAGAATTTAAGGGCTAAAGCGTGAAGTTCATTCGTTACGCCATTAATTAATTTCTTTCTCATTGCAAAGAAACAAAAATGTCCGTTCTTATTTCATTTGCAAGATTCACGCCTTTGTCCTTTTTAGAAAAACAATTTTGCCACCTCAAAAGTTTACCTGTATTTTTTTTTATTAATAAAACTAAATCTATCTTGGACCTAATTAGTAGACCGTTTATGTCTCAAATTTCGGGTATATTTTAAGACAATGTGATTTCTATAGTCAACTATTAAGTCAATTAGTCATGGGTTATTTAACCAAACGTTGTTTAGTTTAACTTTAACTTCGAAGCTACAATTTTCAAAAATAAAACTTTGTTTACATTTATTTTTCAACTTTTTTCTAACCGGACTGCCTGTCGAAGAGGTTAAAAATATTAACATGTTGTTAATAACTTGATAAACCAAATTTAAATCACTGTACTATAACAATGCAACAAAGTAGATACTGGTTGAGGTTAAAAATATTTGTGCTTGATTATAATTTCAGATTGATTATTATTTATTTGTTTTGAATAATAATTAAAATTATTCGTAAAACGGTAAAAAATACAAATTTAATAAATAAAAATAAAAACAAGTTCAATTTAGAATAATGACAGTTGCTGAAAAAAAAAAACATTTGGAATGGACAAGTTTTGAGAGATAATTATCACACTTGCTTGCCTTTCACTTCTTTTTTTAAAATTATACACATTCCTGTTATGACAAACACCGTGTGTGTGCAGTATGTGACATTTAGTTTAACCAAAAACTAAACTTATGTAGATTCTTTTATCTCTAAGTGACGATGACAAGTTAGTAGTTTATTAAGTTGAATTGATTTACTTAAAAAAACTAATCGCCAAATGACAAGTCACTCAGAGCCAGACAGAGACAATTAATAGGGGCTGGTTTGGTTCAGCTACCTAATGTCATAACAAAAATCCAACAAAAAAATTTAAACCAATTTATTTTCCTTCCTCCAATCAGAATTTCATCAAATTTGCATAAAAATCTTTAACTGGACCAACTACCAAAATGTTGGTATTTTGCATTCTCTTTATAACAAAGAATTGCACACTCGACGACTCACTGCGACCACCCGACCAACCAACCACCAACAACAAAAAATTATTCAAAATTTTTGAAAAGATTTTAAATGCTTTTGTGGTTTTTTGGTTGTTTTTTGGGTGTCAGTGTGTTTGGTTGTCAGTGGCAAACTCATAAGTTTAGCCAATTAATTGTTGGGGATTAGAATGAGATGAGAAAATAGTCGTGTGTTTTGACAAACTCTCGGTTTTGCCATTTAAATTAAGTCTGCTGCCAATGCCAAAACGCAAAAATATCTATATAAACTATGCATATATAATTATTGCACTTTGTGTTGGGCTTCATCATCATCATCATCACTTTATGCAAACTACATTTTATATTTAAGCTTTTGGTTTTATGGATCACACTCACTATGCTAATCTCCACATCACAACACAATTGGAGCGCTTTTATTCAGAAAGTGAGATTCCATTCGGGTGAATGATTTGCATTTAAAATATATAAATTGAAGGCATTAGAGAATGGATATTTTTGTATTTAAGCAAAAAATAAAATTAAAAAAAAAAAAAAATTTTAGACTTGATTCTCATGCAATTGGGGACTTGCCCAACTAATGGATGAGATTATTGTCAAAAAATATAAACCAGTTGTATTTAATATCATATCAAGTGTCGGTCAAACGCCGCATAAGAATGATGTTGTGGGAGTTTAATGTGTTATTTTTTTGTTTGAAAAACACATTTATCGCATAAAATTAAGGTGAAACAATAGGTACTATTTTTTGTTTTTTGATTTGTTTTTTAGGTGAAGGTTACGAGTTAAAAATCACCTTGATTTTAGGTAATATTTTTAAAAGACCGGTAGCAAAACGTGGTTTCATATGAAATACATAGTTGTTAAATGACGATAGTGCTAATTTAAATTTTATGTTAAGGAAGTTAGTTCTTTCAAGGTATTTTTATGGATACAGTTTTGGACGTTATTTAAAACGGTAAATTGATAACTGAGCGTAAGCAAAGGATATTAGTTCCTTATTAGTCAGTTTGAGATTCCAAAAATCTAGCAAAGCCGTTTTATTATGTTTAATTATAGCCAAAGAAGTCAGCTAGACCGGTTGGCTTAAGGTTTCCACAAGCAGTGAATTTTTCCATCATCATAAACAACTGCGCCAATAATTCGCTGACTATTATATTATTTGTTTTATAAGTTTTATGACTTCAACTCTAAATTCCTAGTCAACAGTTTTGATAACGGCAAAATCATGACAAAACCGAAGAAAAGCAACATCAGACAAAGTAATTCTCAAGAAGCTTAAGATTTTTTATTACTAAAATGCAATCAATCTGCCCCAACTAAATGCTAGCGATAGCGAATTGAAAGGAATTATTTTCCGGCGTTATTGTGAGAACACACTACACTTTGGCTTGAACTGGCTGCTAGTCAAACCATATTCGATAATAAACTTTTCGTGTAAGTCAATGGGCTGTATTCTGAAATAAAATGCATAGAATTGTCCTAAAAGAGGATTCTGCAAAAATTCAAAGATGCTAGCAAAATTTCGAAAGTCTGTGAAATTTAATTTGCTCGTGATTGGACATACTCTAAGGATCCAAGGAAAAATTAGTACCCGCATAAAACAAACACTATTTTCACATTTGAAATAGTATTTCATTTTGATATTAAAATAAATGAAAATAAGTCAAACAGTAGACAAAAAATTAAGAAACCAACAAGCAAAAGAAAGTCGATGAGTTTTATCACGAATCTGGTAAATGTAGAGAAGGCTGAGAAAAGGGTTCTTAAAAACGACGACGGTATCATTTAACTGCAAGGATTGTCAACCTTAATGCAAAAGAGCCATATGTATGTATATTCATATCATAAATGTATTTTAATAAAAAAAAAATAGTTTTAAAAAACGCAGTTCAGTAGTTATGTCTTCTTTTACTGCAATGCGATTTGCATTAATTTATCATGGCTTGTTATCGAGTTCGTAGTTTACGTGCACTTGGTTCTTTATGTGAGTTCAACTTTGCTTTTAAAGACTTCCAGCAAATTTTCTTGCAAACACATTTTGTGATGGAAATTGGATCTCAAGCCTCAAGAAATGCAAAGGTAAATGTTAAGAGCATCTTGACTTGATTGTCCTTTTATGAAAGATTGAGCAAAGTAGAAACACTGGTTTGGTATTCTTTATCAGAAAATGTCCATGTGTTAATTTTTCCCGTTCCAGTAAAGCATTTCTTATTTCTTGGGTTTTTGATCATTATTAAAGTTTTTAATCATTCACATCAGTAAAAATGCATTTATAAAGCAAACCAACAGCCAACAAATTAAAAAAAAAAACCTGCAATATCTTTTAAGAAGAATGAAATCCATTGCTCTCATTCAAGTGTTAATACCACTTGATTGCCGATTTTGATGTCTTTTTACCGAGTTATAAGACTCATACTCGTACTAGTTTGCCAGTTTTGTGGCTTAGTACTTGTGTGAAGAAATCACTTGGTAACCGATAACATACAAAAATCTGCCAAAACGCTTCCATGGAATTACCTTTAGGGTGAAAAATTAGTTGATACCAATTGAATCATTAATTTTCAAAAAAAGTACAAGTCCATTTGCTCAAAAAAAGTTTCTGAGTCTATATTGTTTGTTTTTAACAAGTTTGAGCTTAATTTTAAACGCAAATGTTACCCTTAAAAGTATTTGCTAATTAATGGGGTTTTCGTTTCGTAAATTTATATTTTGATCTATAAATTGATTTTTTTTGTTACGAAACGAATACGTTTTCAGTTTGATTTTAATTTGTTATAGTATTGGTATTGTATTTATGTCTGTGAACCAGGTAGCAATCGCAGTTGCCAAAATATTGACTCGAATGTTGATTTTATTTTGTCCAAAGATGAGCTAGATGAATAAATTTATTCACTTTAAACTGCATCCATTTGAATTCAAGACTATTTTAATTCCGTTTTGAAACCGAATCAAATTATTATCAAACAAAAACTTGTCAAACAGATGTATGCCTATAATGATGCATAGTGGTGTTAGTAAAAAAGGGGTAAATCTGCCGAAAAATCCAGATCTTGAAAATTGATCTAAAATCAAAAAATAAATCAATTTTTTTGGCCAAACGAAGGCAAAAATGATCAAAATCAGTTTTTGACAGATCTAAATCAAAAAATAAATTGATTTTTGTACCAAACGAAAACCCCATAAGATTTGATTCAAAAGATTTAATAAAATCATCCTTTTTTCAAAATGGACTTATCATGATTTAAAAAAAATAAATGATTCAAATTGAGTACCAGCTAACTTTAGGACTACGACCAGTTTTAGCGCTACGACTCTGTAAAGAAATTGGAGGTAATAAGAGGAATCATTTTTAAACGATTTTTTGGAGACAAAACATCTATGGATTCAGTTTTAAATCTTTGGACATATTTCAACCAAATTTGTTTTAGATTGGATTGATTATCCAGAATGATAAATACAAAAATAATTCTGTTCTACCAAAGGATTTTAATCAAAGCCAAATTGAAATGGAGGAATGTAAGATGAAAAACATTTTAAAATTAAGTACAAATCGCTCATTTACTGAAAGACTGTTCCTTATTCTCCGTCAGTTTTTAGTAAATTAAAAATTACTTTATTTAAATAACTTTTGCAGTAATAACTCAAAATTCGTGATTTTTTATTTATGGCAGTATTCACGTAAATGAGCGATATGTTTTACTTTAAATTTCTCTACTTTCTTTCAAGGAAGTTATTTCGCGACCTTAGGACAAGAAGGTTCTATCTGCACTCTTATCACTTTAGAGAAAACGAAGATGTAATATTTCATCGTGTATAACTTTTAAACCAAAACTTGATTCTAAACATGTTCTTCAATTTTTACATTATATTGTTTCATGGATTTTGTTGCATTAATTCAATAAAAACTATAAAGAATAGTTAATCGATAATTTATAATTAAAAAAATCGATAGAACTTTGTTGCTCAACGATAAGGTAAATAAACGTAGGACAAGAAGGTTCTAATTACCAGATAGAACTTTGCGCCACGGTAAGGAATTTAGTTTTTCAGATAGAACTTTGTTTGTTTAGGGAATTAACCAAACAATACTTTTCCAAAGGTTTTTGGTGTGCTTAACTCGAATAAGAATTCAGAAACATTCTATCAGCTCCCGTTTTTTTAATATTACCGTTAGAAAATGCAAAAACACCTGTTTCTGAATCTATGCTGCAATATGAGGGAATTTTTTTCAACACTTTTTGTGAAGGTTTGTATAAGAATTGCTTTTCTGCTTTAAAAATCTGTTTAAATCTTTGCGATGTTTTTTTTTTATAATCCGAGATATTTTAATTTGAAGTTACTGCAGTTTGAAATAACGTTATTGATAAAATAAGCCAAAACTCACGTACTTAAACTTAAGATATCTTGGAAAATAAAATTGATATCGGAAAGAGCTATCAGCCAAAAAACGTGTTTTTGCATTTTCTAATGGCAATATTTCAAAAACTAGAGCTGTAGAATATTTCTGACCCCGGATTCGAGTTCAACACACCAAAAATCCTTGGAAAAGTATTGTATAGTTTATTCATCCAAAACCTTGTGGGCAGTGTTATAAAAGAAAAAACAGAAAGGATGAAGTTTCATGTACATAAGTAAAAATTAAATAAGTTCACAGCATTTTTTAACAATTTATATTGAATACACAGCACTAATTTCATATATTTAGGAATGTAGGTATTGCACTGGGTATTGTAATACCAGTAATTCCAAGGAGTACTAGGTTCTAATGATGTATGTTTAAATATTCATTTACAGCAATAAGGTTCTATTTACGACGTAAAATTCAACTAGGTTCTATCTACGAAATATTTTTTGTTTTTTAAGGCAAAAGGTTCTATCTGGCAATTAGAACTTTGTGAACTTAAATTCATATTTAGTGTTTGTAGATAGAACCTTGTTGGCTTCAATTTCATGAGTTATTTCATAAACGGAAAGAAATAGCCAAATTTGGATAGCGGCAATCGAAAGAGCGTAGCCTTTTTAGTGTAATGCAATATATAACTCAATTTTGGAAAAAATGTCAGTTAGAACCTTGTTGTCCTAAGGTCGCGATTTGACTTCTCAGTCCAATTGTTTAAAACGTTAACGAACCTCTTTGCTAACAAAAGATGTCTTGGACATTTTGGAACTCAAAAGTACCTACAACTTTTTAACTTTACGTTTACAACTGGAAGTTGTCTATTCACTGTTCTGATTGCAATTTAATGCCAGACAATAGATTATTTTCGAACAGGTTTTTCTGGATATGAGTTTGGATCAGAAAATATTTGAAAAAAAATTGTAAAAATCAGGCTCTGTTCTATCTCTGTTAGAATATTTTTTCTTATCAGATTAACATTCCTTCAATATCAGTAGATTCAAATCTTGAAAAAAAAAAATAAATAAACTGGATGAAAAGAAGAACACTTCTTTTCATCATCCACTTTTAGACTCCACTGGACATTTCTTATGACAACAATTCAACTAGAATCGCGTTAACAGCAATGCAGCAGTAGCAAGCACCAGAATTCTATATACAAGAAGCAGCCGCAATAAAACAAGCGTGTCGAGTCAGTAGATGGATGTGAAAAGTATGAAAATATCATAGGCTTCCTTCACACAATCACACGCCACTAACTTAACTCTATTGCACCAACTCAACTCAACCAGCCAGAGTCAAAGCCAGAACAGAACCAGCGCCAGCAATTGCTTGCTGCTGCTGCTCTTCGTTTGTTGTCTTGAATGTCGTCTGTGGCAAGTCGCACTATGCCGTGGCATCGGCATGTAAAGTAAGCGCACACAAAAAATAATTATAGTTGCGCTTCTTTTGCAAACTAATTCTTGTGCATATGCAAGGCAGAATGGCACAAACCATTGAAAGGCAGACTCTCAATGTTGTTCACCCAACAACTTTCAAGATTTTCTTCTACAAAAAAAAAGGAAAAAAGCAAAGCAAACGCCCTGCGCCTCTTTTTTTCCTATTCGTACTTTTGGCAGCACTTTTTTTTTCTTCTTTACACTAATTAATTAATGCACTTTGGAGCTAACACACAACTCAGCAAAAAAAAAACTACAAATATAAATAAAAAATGCATTTTTCTACTTGTCCCATAATAATACCCGTCCCAAGTCCCAACCAAATTAACCAACAAAATCCATTCCAATTCCCAATAAAAAAAAAAAAAACTGAATCTCTGCCAATTTGCTTTGAAGCAATGCAATTTTTTTCTGCAATGACTTTTCTTCTTCTTCTTCTTTTTTTTAGTTAGGTTAGGTTGGTAATTCAAAGAAACATAAAAATCTAGGCGAAAATTTTCTCTCTCTTCGAGATAAGACATTATTTTAGTACTTTTTTTTTATTTAATTTTCTAATATTTACCTAATTGCAATGGCGTTGATTTGATGTGTGTGCGATTTAAATCAATAATTCCAGTTTTTTTTTTTTATTTATTTCGTTTTTTTTCGCGCAGCAGCAGCAACAGAACAACGAAGACAAACGACAACGTTGGAAGAGCGAAAAAAAAAAAGAAGCAAAAAAACACAACCGAGAACCGGCAGAGACAAGCAAAAGCAAACCAAAAGAATGCACACACTGACAGCGGGGAAGAGTTCGGTGGAGGGGAAAAAAGTGAATGAACGTGAGTGCACAGAGGGGGTCGACAAAAGCCCAGAGGGGAAAATGTCAAATCAGTAGAAGACAAAAAATTAAAAAAAAAAAGGAGGCAAAAATTCACTCGTCGCTCTCTTGTCTGAAAAAATTCACTAGATTTCTGTTTCTCGTTCTTTCCCTCGTTTTGCACTAACTTTTTTCTATTTTCTTAGCGACGTTTTTTTTTTGTTTGGATTTTCCGGGATTTTTTGTTACTCTTCTTTTCTATGATTGAAATTATCTTTGGTAAAACTGTAAAACTCGCAATAAAATTTAATGCACAATAATTAAAATAATAATCGAGAGAAGAGACTGACTACACACAAAAAAGTGAGTGAAAGAATAATATAATAATAAAAATTACGCACAACTTTTCAATTTGCGAGTTCGACTGAGAGTGGTGAATGGCGGTGTAGAAGAAAAATATATCAGTCGATTTTGGTGTTGGATTTGGATGGGGCGACGCGAATGAAACGATGATGATGATGATGATGAGTGAGTGATAATCGGTTTGTCTTGTTTTTTCTCATTTGAATTTTAGTTGTTGTTTTCTAGGTAGAAAGTGTTGTCTTTGTCATTCAAGTGAATGAATTTAAAGTGGAAGAGAGAAGAAAATATTAAGTATGAATGAGAAGACATGAATGTAATGTGTTGTCAGGAAGTAAATGAACCAAAAGGATAGAATGAGATGACTCGTATTTTTTTTACTTTTGTATTGTGCAAAAAAAATGCAATGGTTGAATGGAAAAAGGTGAATATTGAATGGGTTGGTTTGGATTTTTATTTATGGTTGAAGTGAACTTGAATTTGGGTGTGAACACATGGATTATGTTTTTTTTTCTGAAATTTGTTTTTAAAATATATTTGTTTTAGAAATAAAATAGAAATTAAAAAGGGAAATAATATAAAATTATTAACGTAAATGGTTAAATTCCAAAGTAGTTTTTTTTTTTTAATATTTTCAAAAACTTAAAAAATGATATAAATATTGCAATTTAAAATCTTATTTGAGTACAATTTTTATACTTTTTCCCCCAGCAAAATGACGCTATAACAAAAATTTATTTTGTAAATTAGCCAATTTATGTAAAAATAGCCTTTAACGTTCTATCTTTCATATATAATTTACTATAAAACTAGCCCCATCGCTGTACAAATAATGTGATTTAGCCTTGTTTCAAGCTTTTAGATCGCAGATTTCGGCGGATAAACTGGTTCAGCTCTGGTGATTGACTATTTCAACATTTATAAATTTTTAACTAGAGCTAAACCACAGCATTAAGACCCTCTCGAACCAAAATAACATCCTGAACGTCGACGTTCCGGTTTGGAATATTTATTATTTTCATATAAAACGCTGATGGGAGCTTTTTTTGTCGTAAGTCTTCGTTAGTGTGGGACAGTCTTTTAAAGTTAGAGGATATAATTGGTGTCAAGTGAAAGATAAATTGATACTGAATATAAAAAAAAAAGGTTGCCAGTTCTAAAATTGAAACTTCTATGTGGCAACTCTATTTTAAAGGAAAAAATGTTATATAACTAAACTATTGCTGTCACACCTTTGTTGTTTGGTCAGATAAAAAAAAAAAATTGAAATGCCAAGTAACAAAATTAATAAAATAATATAAGGAACGTAAGCCTACAAATCTGGCAAGCCTTATTCAATTGAAAATAACACTGAAAAAATTTTCTTTGAACAAAAAAGTACAACTTTTTATGCACTAAGGCCGTGTGTGAATTGCGTTAAATAGTTAAATTCGTGTAAAATTTTTGACACTATTGAGGTGAATAAAAAATTTTCAGCTGTTTAAAATTTATTGGGCTCCGGGACCTGGTTAAATTTGAGTTAAATTTTTTTTTGCAGATGGTTTTGTTTTGTTTTTTTTTTTTATTAAAGAGGAGTATCATGGCAGAAAAAAGGCAGACAAAATTTTAAACAATAAATTCTTTTTTTGAAATTATTTTGTTCACCTCAATAGTGTCAAAAATTTAACACGGATTTAACTATTTAACGCAATTCACACACGGTCTAAAAAGCTAAATTCTACACCATATTTTAGACAATACTCTCTTCTTTATAAATCGAAATTCATTTTTACTTTTGTTTATTTTCCACAAAAAAGTGACAATTTGTTTTGACATTTCGAATTGTCAAAATTGTAATGTGTGTAAAAATCAGCATTGAATTTCCATCGATGCAAAAAAGAAAACATCGATGTTTTTTTAATGGAAAACGTTTTAACATCGATTTGACATCGGTTTGCATCGGTTTTTTTTTTTTTGTTAATGCAAATCGACATTTGACATCATTGAGAAATCTAGTCCAAAAGCCCAATTTCCATTTGACGGTGTTCACATTGACCTCACTCCGCCGCACCGGCCGTCTCCTTTTGACGTTTATGTGTTGCTTTCTCACTTGCACTTCATGGAACGAGAACGAGATGTCAAAAAGAGGCAGGAAATTTAAAACTCATTTAAAATCTTCGGGCTCACAAAGCTGTCAAAATATAAGTTGGCGACTCACAATAAGGCAAAATGGCAAAAAGGTGGCATTAAATCAACCAAAAGAGCTAGACACTTGAAATTTGGAACAAATATTACTGATACAAAATGTTAGTTCATAGTCAAATTTTCGAATGGCCACGCCTATTTTTAGGGTTACCACCCATACACTTTTTTAAGATTTTTGAAAATTCTCAATCAATTTCAATTAAACTTTTATAAAATATTAATACAATTGCAATTACAAAAAAAAAAAAAAAAATTAGGGTTGCCACTTTTGAAATTTTGTAATGAGGTTTCCTTATGAGACCGACGATAAGAAGGTGCTTCAACCAGAGTTAAACCAGAGCTAATCTCCTCAAATCAAAAACGAAAAAAACACAATGAACTTTTAAGAACAACCCATTATAGCAAATCACTGTTTTTTCGTTAAGTTTTCGTCGAATTTTGTTTTCGAAGAATAACAGAGTGGCTTTCGATCCTATTTCAATTAAGGAAATTTACAGGAATAGCACGTTTCAAACAATTGCTATTCAAACCAAAATTCAATTAAAAATACCTAAGTGTAGGTATAACGGGTGACTTAAATCTATTAGGTACTTTGTCCCTAGAAAATTTTGATTTCCAATGAAAACAACTTACAACGAGTTAATCGTTTTACCTAAAAGTTTTCACTTTCCAATTGAATTCCCCGAAATATAAATCCAGCCAAGTACCTACAATAAAAATATAATAAATGTATTCTCATAAACAAGCTTTATCCCATAACTTTATTTTTCAATCTTCCAGCAAACTTTCCTCATAATCCCTTTTTTTTTTTTTTTTTTGAATTTTCAGTAAATTCATTAAAAATTTTCATTCATATTAATTTAATCATAATGCACAAAAGCCATTATACAAATTATATATAAATTTCCTGGAAATCAAAATAATGTTTTATTTTATTTTTTTTGTCCTGGCATCAGGATAAAAATAACACATTTCTCTATTATTGCATTTCTCGTTGTCGTGTGTCGTCCCCAATGCCAATATATTGTATTTATAAAAACAATGAATTTTAATTTAATTTAAAATCAACAGAATAATACAATAAAAAAAAACTGCGCATAATTGCATTAACCATCGTCCGAGGTTTTCACCTCTCTATATGATGTTTTCTGTCTCTCTGTTGAAATAAAATTAAAAAATTTAAATGGGTCACTCTCCAATGGATATTATGGTTGTAAATGAAAAAACACACAAAAACAGAAAGAATATATTGAACACAAAAAAACACTTACTACCTATCTCTCTGTACTGTGCTCTAGTACTTTATCTAGGTATGTTCATAAAATCAACATTGACAGTTTTTTTTTTTTTTACTTTGTTTCTGTTTCCAACAGATGGAGTGCAGGAGCATAAATGAATTTATTCCTGATTGCCAAGTAGAAAACAACATTTTATATAACCTTTTTCAACTTGGTAGAGTGGGTGTTTCGTGTGATTTTTATTTGACAGTAATTTGAATAAAAACAAAAAAATGTACAAAAATACAAAGATTATCTGTCAGTGACAGTGTATTTTTTGAGCTCATCCAGGCACGTGTGGTATTTTTTGTTTTTATTTTTGCCGTCAGATGGCTTAACTATTTTTACATACGATGACAAGTAACCATCACTACTGTCAGGTGAATTCAAAGTAATCACCACTTTGGGTGCCAGTAATTAAATTCAACGTTGACCGCCCGTTGAGCATGTTTGCAAATTCTCCATAATCCAAACTAAATGATATATACATACATACATAATTCAGAATTTATGTATGTAAAAAAAATATAATTTTTGGTTAAATTTGAAAACTGTCATTAGATAAACAATTTGAAAATTTGACAGAAAACGCATCTGTGGGGGCGAAAATGTCATAAATTCGAATAAATGTCACCGGGTGCTAATTGACTTGCGAACTCGCGCAGTAAAATCAAAATCAAATTGTTACTCTATGATTTGATTTTCAGTTTTACATAATTAATTTGGAGTGCTATTTCTAATCAAATAGCTAAAATGTCGAAAGTTAATTACATTCAATTGACATAATACTCGAGGGTGAAACTGAACCATGAAGAGAGTATAAGTGAGCTGTTAATGATATTAATGGACTCTAATGGAAGCAGTATCGGGGTGAATTTTTTGTTTTTAGAAAGAAATCAAATGGGACATTTTATCGTTGTTTTTTATAAAATGTAATTTTTTAGAAATGATTCAAATGAGTAAACTTTATCGTTTCTTTCGATAAAGTACCTGTTACGGTTTTGGTCATATTCAAATGTCAAATCGTGGAACTGTTTGCTTAGAATTTTGAAGCCCATTAACTATCAATATGACAATATGTCATTAGAAAACTTCAAATGTCAAATGGCCTACTTCATCGTTATTCTCCAACTTACCAAAATTAAAATTTCTGTTCCTTTCTATGTGTCAGCCTATGCCTACATTCATTTAGCCAAACAACAACAAATTTAAATTCCCTAAGAGACCTCGAAACAAAATATTTAATCGATATCAACATGATGTGGATGTGGCAGCACCGCCCACAATATTCAATTATTCATTTTTCCAATCTTACTTTAGGGGCAAAATTTGATTCAATTTGGCATTTCAAAATGTGACAGTTCTATTGCATAGGCAAAAAGTTTTATTTTGATTTCTTTTTTTGAAGTTAAAACTTTCGAAAGATTGAACAAAAAAAAAAAAAAAAAGAAAAAAACCTTCACCCTTACCCACATCAAGAGAGTAGATGGGAAAAAAGTCTGCCATAGACTTTTCGTACCTATAAATATGCAGGCAAGCACTTAAGTAATTAAGCTCTTGCTCCATCTAGTGCCTGGTGCCTTCCAGCCCATTTGTCAAAAAATGTGTATTTGACATCAAAGTTTCACTTTTTTAATTACTTTGAAAAACACAACGTTTATAAACTTCTAAGAGACCACATACTACATCATCCTATACAGAGTACGTTATACATACATTATAGAAACATTATAGGATCTTATATCTTTTGGCAAAATCAGTTAACTGTTTTTTTTTTTCTCTTTTTTCCGGACTAACTAACTCTCAATCAAAATCAAAACATAAACAACCTTCAATTTAAAATTTATGATTGACAATCTGTAAAGACTCCATCAGCAAAGGAGAAAAGTGTGGATTAGTATAGTGGCAAGTGTGGTTAGTTGCTTGAAAAGAGCCTTATCAAAATGAAAGAACATAAAACCAAAACCATCATAGCTAAAAACGTCTGGTCTGGAATGGTCTGGATAGGACGAGGGTGGTGGTGAATGTATATGTATATCTACGAAAAAAACATTTGCTTCAGCTGAGATTATATGACATCGGAGAGACATCTTATGGAAGATACTCTGGCAGGCTTTATATGAAATACAACAAAAAATTGTACCATGGTCTACGTTAAGTTATTCTTTTTGCGTATTTTGTCGTCTTCCTTATCGTCGTTGGCTGGCTGGCTGGTTGAAGATTCTTCTTGGCTCGTGGCTGTTCATTCACAGTCTTTTTTTTTTATTCCACCACTATTTTGTACAGGGTTGGCTGTTTTATGGAGGGGATTGAGATTAACGAAAGGGCTCTAAGTGGTGTGAACCATTTGCAATATGAATTACAGTAAAAATTTCGAACCAAACGAAACTTTAAAACTAATTTACATTTATTTTAACTGGGGAATCTCTAAATTCTGCCAAATTAAATTTGTACCTCCATATTGGTTAAAAAATAAAAAAGGTGCTATACGATAATCATCCGGAAATGACTTCGTACTCGGTGAAAATGGACCCCAGCGCGTGCGGTATCTGGGGGGGAAAGAGGCGTGGGAATATTAAAAAATATGTATACACCAACAATCAAAATCTAAATCATTGAAAAGAGACACAACTGACAAATGGAATGAGTTATCAAACAGAATTTATTTAAAACTAGGAAATACAAAAATCAAACAGACCTAATGTATATGTGTTCCATTTCCATTTGACATGGACATCTATTGGATTTTAAAAATGGCCGCTAGAATGAAAATTTTACTAGTGTTGAACGCGCCAAAAGACGTTCAAATTCAAAAATTTCTGATTTCAAAACTATGGAAGTTGGAAGTATTTGGAAGAAAATAACAAAAATTACCGAAACAAACTTTCCGAATCGGCAAACAAACAAGTTATTCACTCATAATGAACTTTATTCATACAACAGCTATTTTTCCCAGTTATTAATTTTTAATTGAGGTGCAGTTAAACAGCGTTCTTCGGCTCAGAGCAAAACTTATCGAAGATTACTCGAAGTCAAGCAAAACCCTTTTATAAGCGTGTTAACAGGGATGTAAGCGAACCTGTCAAAGGCAAATCTGACAACTCCCACTTTGATGAACATGACAGATACAATTTTTTTAATAAATAAAACACTTGTTTTTAATTAATTTTAGTATGCATTTATTAGCTTAATTGTTGCTGACTGTTTAAAGACTCTTGTTAAATTGATTTTTTTGTTAAAAAATATAACTTTATAGTTCCCAAGAGAAGCTTTCTAATAGAAAAATAAATGTCAGTGTCATCAAAGTGGAAAGTTTGACATTTGAGCACTTCTTGCTTAAAAACCCTTCGCTCCGTTTTATTCTACTACGTTTATTCTACTATGACTAGTAAAATTCTACATTTTGATATTTTCACCGAGAAGATGTATTTGACGTTTGACGTTTCTAAGTGATTTTTTGACTTGAAGAATATTTTTTGAAGCCACTAATCTAACAAATCGAATTGATAGTTTGTTGTTCAATGAATCTGTCTGGAACAGTCAACTGGAAGTGGAAATACTAACTATGAGTAGGTGATAAGTAGATCCGGTAAAAATCTGGTACAACAACTACAAATTCCTTTCTACTTGGGCTGAAGATCATGTGTCGATTAAAGTACTAGATCTTCTTATCATCTACTCATGAGTAGTTTACCACATCCAAAGGAACGCGGGTATGCTATGTCTGAACTAAATTTATTAGGGCCCAATCACATTGAAAACATTTTGTCGGGCCTGAAATTTCTTTTGGCTTTTGCCCGCCCATATCTACTGCCACTACATAACTATAATATTTTGACGGCAACGTCATCCAGAGCACATGCCAGCCACGAAATGAGAGTTATAATCCTAGCATCGCACTCAAAGAAGGATTTCCGGTTGTTGTTTTTGATGTTGTTGTTGTTAAAATAGAGGGATAAACGATCCAATAAAGGATATTGAAATATATATTTGAATTTCGTTTCTTTCTTTTTTTTTTGCATTTATTCGTATTTCCCATTACTTGTACAAATTTATGTATATTCTAACCAAAAACTATATCGTATATGCGATGACATAAGGAAAATGACATTTCTATTATATTTCAATTTTCAGTTGACATTTCCCCTGTCAATTAGATATTATAAGAAAGACAGACACATCAAAAAGGTAGATATATTTTTCAAAATGTGGAGATTTTGTAGGTATTTTTGACGACGAGAAGAAGAATAAGAGAGAAACGCCCTTGAATAACGGTTCTACTCCATTTATTTGATTTGCACAAATTGAAAATTCGTATATATGTATGAATAGATAGAGGTTTGTGTGTCTGTATATGGTTTGAAGGGTATAGATTGCTAAATTTGATAAATCGATTCCACTATACATTCCAAGCAACTAGACTCACACACACACATAAACAATTCATACATACATATATATATAAAATAAAATAAATTGAATTCAATAATGCTACTAGTAGCAGCATTCTGTTCTCTGCGTTGCCAGCAGTTAAATTGTATTAAAATCCTTTCAAACCTTTTAGCGTGTTCGGATGAGTGAAAAACGGTTGAGTGGAGGAGGAAGGGGGGAGGGGAGGGGAGGGGATGGGGTTATAGCAACCCTCAACACTTTCACAGCCAGTGGTTGATGAAATTAAATTAAGTAAAAAACAGTGAAGCATAAAAAAAGGAGTAAAGTGTAGACCCCCCCTTATATCACCCATAGCAGTGCCACACTGCCACCCATATATCCAGCCTCACAGCTCCTCACAATCGCACATCACAAGCATTTAATACATGAAAAGCAAGTTTTTGCTCTCTCGCACCAGAATATAGTATAGTCAGTGCGATGCGATGGTGTGACAGAATGATAAAGGATTCTTACTCTGATAGAAGAAGCTGCTGTGACAAGAACTTGACACAAGTACCGGAACTTCCGGCATATACTTCCGTAAGTTGCGAAGGCATCGTCATTTATCCCTTGTATATTCCTTGTAATTCTTTGTGCAAAAATAAAAAAAAAAAAAAAAGGAAAAGAAAGAATTGGCATTCCTAACGCTGGAGCTGGCTTCTGGCTCCTGCTCCTGCTACTGATGTTAAAGCTATGATTCTCTATACTCCAAAGGAGGACTTTGAAACTCTGTGCGATGACGACGACGAGGACGCAGAACGATGATGATGATGATGATGGGGGACAATGTTTCCCAATGCTTTCTGTCTTGTCGCACACGCGAACATTGAATGAACATTATGACAACGTAGAGTGGATGTCTTTTATTCTTGTTCATATTATCAACGGTCTTAGTTTTGTTATTTTATTTTTTTTTTTTTTTTATTCCTCATCTAACTTTATTTTTTTCCTCATCCTGATGGGTCCTTCTTTTCTTCCTTATTTTATTCCTTTTTTTGTGCTACTTCTGTTGTTGTTATTATTTAGTAAGAAGACAAAAAAAAGAATCATTCGAATTGAAAGATATACTCTCAGATCAAAGAAAGTTGTTGTAATGCTATTGAAGGATAGATTTTTTGAGATGTAAGTTATCTTGGAATTTTTATATGAAATAATGCTTTACGCAAGTACTATAGGATGATAGAAAAAGTAAGTATAGTAGTATGCCAAAGCTATGTCTATTTTTTTTTTTTTTTTTGTTGTTGCATTATTATAAAGAAAAAGAGAACAATGATTGATTTATAGAATCAGTTTGACTATAATAGTGTATACTATATATATAGAGGATATAGATGATGATGAAGGATCCAGACGGTGAAGGATGAAGTCATAGAAAGAAAGAAAAAGATTCCTTGGAATGAGAAAAGATGATCCTATTATAACTTAGCTATGCGATAGATTACTTTATTTTCTGAGTTGAGACTGAATTTGAAATGGAGTAATGAGATTTTTTTTTCTTCTATTCTAGTACAATTTTTTTTGTTTTGTTTTTTTTGTTGTAAATGTTATTAATATTATGATTGGATAGATAAATTTATCATCAATTATTGTAAAAGGAGTATTATATTGAGATGAAGAGGAGAGCTTAAGACTTAAGTTACTTACTTAAGATTGATGACAATTTATTAAATAACTTATATGAATGTCTTATAGGAGTGTTTGTGATTTTGTTATATTTATGATAGTATCTTAGAAGGAATAAAATGCATGATGTTAGCAAAATAAATAGAGATTGAGAGCAGAAACCTCAATAATCTGAACAGACTTTTTTTTATTTTGATTTCCGGCAAACTATGCGTTCCATTAAAAATTACAAGTTAAGCTCTCCACTTATTAATTTTTAAAGGAACTCGACTCACGGTAATTCACCTAGTAGATTTATACCATAACAAAACTGTTTTACTATTATGAGGACAAGATTTCGCTACTTGCTAATCCCTTTGACATTTCTTTTTGCAAAATTAATTTTCATAACGACACGTCATAAAAGAAGTATTCCTTTAAAAACTGTTATAATTTTTAGGGCATTCACTATATTCTGCGTTTAGATGCAGAATCAATTTCAAGACAATTTGTTTTTACCATGTTTAAAAATTGGTAACAATTCTTAAAATTAAACAGTTCTACGTGGTTCAGCCTTGGTTCAAGTTCTTAACTAAAAAATTTCAATAGGTTATCTGTGGTTCAACTCCGGTTTAAACCCTGAACCAGGGCTTTAACTCAGGTATAACGTCAATTTTAGAAGTGTCAAATTTCTGAACCACGGTTTAATATTCGTACAACTGACACATGATTTAACCGTGGTTTAACTTGGATTCAAGCAAGTAAACGGCTAAAATTCGTTACTAATAAATTTAAATATTTGTACAGACCTACAAAACCCAACTTCGAGTTAAAACTACTTTTTTTTTAAGTTCGGTTAACACCCAACCACACGTGCCAAGCAAGTAGCAATAAACAAATGTAGGAGGAAGAGTTAAGAGGGGAGAAGCGGTTTCGAAGCTAGTGACCAACTGAGAAGGAGCATATAATCATGAGCATGATTGAACATAAAAAAAAAATGTTACTCATACACCTCAGTGACCCACTTCGAACAGTGCTTGGTTTTCTTTAGTAACTTGAGAAAGAATCGAGAAAAAGGAAATAAGAGCTCACAACGTGGCAACCAGTATTTGAGCTGATGAAATAGTTAAGGCCCCACGGAACTATCTCCTGATTAACAAAACTGCTCCCAGTTCTAATGAAAATGTTTCAAAACAACACCCGGTCTAGATAAAGGCCTTGTTCATATAAAATTTATTTAGGTACATATTAACCTCAGTTCCAACAATCTGTCAGAATTTCTAACAACCTCTGACATGAGAAGATCTTCTTAAAATTTTCAAGTGACCTTTCCAATTTAATTTTGATTCAAAGCTAAACCTTAAACTTTTTTTCCAACATTTTATTTAATCTCAAAAATAAACAAAACCAAAAAAGAGAAGTGATGTTTAGAAGTAGGTACTACGATTGGCCTACTTATCATTTGTTTAAAATTTTAAAACCCACTTTAATCCTTGTCATAAATGTCAACCCATTTGTCATCAAAAAAATACATAACAAGTCCAGCAAAACAAGAACAAAAAAAAAAAAAAACATTTATGATCCTTCTTATTATATGGCCTGCTGGTTTTTGTATGCCTCAACCTCAATCAAACTTCGTCACATATTTACTTCAAGTTAAAAAACACTCAACTTCAGTTGGTATTAATTTTCTGGATACGAGTTTGATATACTAAGCTCTTACTCTACCCTTGAGCTTTATCAACTTTTTTTTTGTTGTTTGAAAAAAAAAAGGAATAATTGATGAAAGAAAAAAATAACATAGAACAAAACAAATAAAGTTAAATAGAACACAGAACACACACAATCTTTTACTCTCTCTCTGTAATATAACTTGCGTCACAATGGGAATGCCCTAAAAACAAATTGCTTATTTGTTTTTGAAGGAAGTAAAAGGAACAAGTTCCGAAATATTATTAAAACATCCCCAAGGCATTGTTCACTGACTCCCCCCGCTCTCCCCTCCCCCAATTTCTATATACCTATATCATCATCACCATCATCATCTCCATCACTTTTACACCTCTCATTTCTACCCAATACCCATCTGTCCCTCGTTCTATTGTCGTCATTTTCGAAATCGACCTTTCAAAAAAACACACTCGAAAGTGATATGGTGTACACTTTTGTTCATACAAAATAGATCAACAGCGCCATAAACACAAAAACACACATCAAACAAGAGAGTGAGAAATAATAGTACCTCGTACATAGTACGTACCCCACTTGGGTCCAGAAAACCCCATCAGAAAACACCAGAAATGAGTGTTTGTATGCATTAGAGAGAATGGAGATCTTCAAATCCACATTCAATCCGATTCCAACCAACTCCCCCATCACACAGTACCTACCAATATCCCATACCACAAACAAAACGACAATATACGCCAACCCTGAACCAACACCCCTCGAAATAAACATTGTCATCCGCCTCTTTAATATTTCAAAAACATACTGGGAAGGACACAAAAATATTTGCCACCTCTCGTTTTTTCTATGGTGTTTTGTGGGCCGCCCAGGTTCCAGTACCATGTTTCCGTTTCCCCTTAGCATTTCAATTTAAATTGAATTTTTTTGTTTTTTAGTTTTTTTTTTTTGCTTTTTTGTTTTTATGTTTTACTTTTTTTTTCATTTTATTTTAAATAGTTTTTTGAAGTGAAAACTTCTTTAGTATCGTAGTGATTTGAAACAAGATGAAACGAAAACGCGACACGACTTCAACTTGTTATAACTTTTTTGTTTTAATAGATAGATGGATGAAATTTGTACTGTAGATAGGTAATTAAGTAAATTATAATTGTACAAAATTTCAATTAATTTCATATTCAAAATTCGGAGATAACGGTAAAAAAATGTTCTTTTTCAACACACGTTATATCTTTTGATCTAGTGCACATACAAATTTGATTTAACTTTAATACGCATGCTGATAACATAACCTTTTATTTGATATATCACACATAACGTTACGTGCTCTACAAGTTACACAATCTTAAATTGAAAAAAATTTAAAAATACCTCAAAATACCTGTGGAGATCTGTTGGCGATGACCAGCTACCAGTGTAGGAAGTACCGTAATCTCAGTCTGGAAATTCGACATGGTTGACTTTAAAAAATTCTAACTTCTCTTTTAGACATCTTTGAAATAAGATTTATAAATCATTATACAAGGTGAAACAATAAGCTTTCACATGTTATAAAATTTTGTATAGGTTGTCAAACAAAAAAATTGATTTAATAGCATGAGAACCTAAAACTAAATGTTTTTTTTGCTTTTTTTGATGAAATTCCATCGAGTTTAAAAAATTCTAGCTCTTTTTGTAGATGTCTCATACACCTGATTGATATATATATTTTGAGCTAAGACAATAAGCTTTCATATGGTGTAAAAATTTGTATAGGTTGTTAGGGAAAAAAATGGATTTAATAGTGTGAGAAGATAAAAATACGTATTTTTTCGCTTTTTTTGATGGAAATTGATCGAGTTCAATAAATTCTAGCTCTTTTGTAGGTGTCTCATAGACCTGATCGATACATATATTTTGAGCTTGGACAATAAGCTTTCAGATGGTGTAGAAATTTTTACAGGTTGTTTGGGAAAAAAATGCATTTAATAGCGTGAGAAGATAAAATTACGTGTTTTTTCGTTTTTTTTTGATGAAAATGATTGTTTTCAATAATTATTTTTTTATTTTTTGCGCATTGTAAACATTTTAGTATGGCTTAATTCTTTAGGAAAATTTTTTAAGCTTTTTAATGGTTTAATTTTTTTTTTTTTTCCAAAAAAAATGATTTTTTAAGGTTTCACTTCTACCACGTGTAAATTGCACACATGATTTTTTTTTTTGTTGTTTCGGAAAGGACAATGCGAACACTCATATATTTTTTATTTATATGTACAGGATACGAGTGTTTATGCATTTTCCTTCATAGTTTTTTTTGTTTTGTTACTTTTTTTTTCGTTTTGTTTATATTCAATATTTAATGACTACAAAATCATAATTAGGAGTACAACTTGGTCGTATGAACTTGCTAGTATTTTTTACCGTTTTTGAGCCCTTTTCGATATTCAAGAATTTCGTAATTCGAACTCCGAAAAGAATCATGAATCTCGTCACTTTTAAACTTTTAAACATTGAACACGCCTAAATTTCATACACAATAGCCAAGTTCCATTGAAGGTTGTGACTACTGATGAGTAGGTACATAGATAATTTTTAGATCTAGTACCTACGCCAATCAACACCATGATCTTCTGTTCGAGTATGTAGGAGTTTGTAGTAGTTGTATTAGATTTTACTCAAAAGGAACGTTGCTAATGCAGTAGTTAAAAACCTTCCTTTTTCTTTTCAAAAGAGTTGAGTTTTAAGCGCAGATTTTAAATTGAACGAAAATTCAATGTATTCTATTTCTAGAGTACCTATTGTACTAGATTATTGTTTTCAGACTATTCATTGGTCCACCTCTAAAGAAACGCAGCTACAATAATTCTGTCTTAATTCAACGACTACACATCGCACAATCGAACACAACTTATTACTCATCGGAAATATATTAGACCCGTTCTATTGGAAGTGGTAGTTAACTCATGAGTAGATCTTGTACTACAATTTACACAATCATGATCTTTTATTCGAGGATATAGGAATGTGTAGTTGTTGTACTAGATTTCCTTTTACGAGTAAACTACCACCTCCAATGGAACAGAGCTATTTATATTCAACACAAGTTGTTAAAGCGTTGTTTTGTGAGCAAATGAAGGAAAGCCCTGTTTCATTGGAGGTGATAGCTTACTCGTGAGTGGAAATCTAGTACAACAACTACACATACCTATCTCCTCGAGTAGAAGATCATGTGTTAATTGCTGTACTAGCTCAGAAACTGAAGTCCTGACCATACCGAAGGATATATGCAGTAGCGGTACGGGTAATTGTAAACCAGAACAATAGTGTTTAAGTGTGGAATATTTTTCAAACAATTATTACCCGTACTACTACCGCATACACCCTTCGGTGTGTATTAGTGAACATTATGACATTTTCATGTCAACACGAAATGTTTTATGTATGTCTTGAACCCATGAGTAAATGATCCAGTACATTTACTTGTTAATTAACTTCTTAAAGTACTCATAAGTAAATTACTCAAAAGGTACGGGACTATTATTCCTTTACATTTGTACACTCTATTTTCCCTTTTTGACACTACTTTGTACACAAAATATGAGAGCTTTTTGTACTTGATCTGACAGTCCATCCTAAACAATTTTACTTTGTATGAGAAAACCTCCCGACAAACAATTTTGGTTGTATAAAGCCTTACAGATGCAATTGTTGCTTCTGTAAAGCATTATAGAAGTGAAATTGTTAATAGGGCTGCCCGATTTGTTTTAAAACCATCCCACATTCTATCACAAATCTCACATTCTTGATTTAGGGCAATAATGAAAATCAATTTTTGACGCACAAATTTGTTTGTGTAATGGAACTCCACTGTCATTTTGACACGTGTTTACAATGTGTCAGTTAGATAGTGTGGAGACATTTAGTCATACTACTCCTATTTGCTGATGATGATGCCATAAGATGTTTCCTAAATATGAAAGCATCTTCCGCGACAGGCCAAAAATTGTCATTAAAATGTCATAAAATATTTTTTTTTATGAATCCATAACTTATCCCTTTTATAGAATATATTTTTTTTTTAACTCATCATAATACAGAAAAATATAAATCATTTTCTGTGTTTGTGTGAATATAAAAATATTCAACTCAACTATTCTAGCGAATAATTGTGTCGACTGTCAGTTAATGAACATTTGTAGTGTCGTATGTGTATGTTTTGTCGTTGTGTCGTGTCGGTAGTACGTATGTCGGTATGACACATAGTATCATACACACCACTTGCAGGATATGTCAGAAAAGATGTACAGAGTGAGATTAAATACATATAGAAGACGACAAACAGAAAAAGCATCCACAGGGTGTCAGGATGATGGAGGGATGAAAGATATTTTCAATTTTAACATGTTTGTGTTTTTGTGGCCGTTTGCCTTCACCGTTCACTTTTTTTGTTGTTGTTGTTTTTTTTACTAACTTTGTTTGATTTTTTGTTTTGTTTTGTATTTTGTTGTTGTTGTGGAAAAAAGCCAATCATAGTGTCCATTTGCATGCATAGTAGCGCTCTTCTCTTGGACAGTTAACGATTTTGACGGCAAATGTGTTTTAGAGTTACCTTACCATTCATATTATGGTACAAGAGTGGGTTTTTGATGAGCATTTCCATACTCTCATCTCCATCTCCATCCACATCTCTATCCATCCAGGATATGTGTGTTGACTGTTTTTGATATCTTCATTGTGTGAACGATTGAGAGGTTTTCTACACTACACGTGTGACGTTTACTTTGAAGTTGTCATTCTCGTTTTGACCTGTTTCTGCATAATTTAAAACAAAAGCTTTTTTCTCCTTTTAGATGTGGGTTTTTGTGTTTCATATAGCTTCGAGAGTTATGTTAAGGCATTTTTTGGGTTAAAAGGAATTCAATTGGTTTAGTTTGTGTGTGTTTTTTTTTTTTGTGTGACATTAAAATTTCATCTGAATTTTGAGTAGAAGTGAAATGGCATTCATGTGTGGATTGAAGTGTTTAAATTGACATTTGAAAAAATGTACTAATTGCTGGGACAGAGAAAATGCAGGTGTAGTTTCAGTTTTTAACACTGTCAAAGAAGTAAAAGAAATAGCAAATAGGCCTTAAATATCGGCATTTTTTTTTTCTTGAGCTATTCAAAAATGGATTTCATTGGAACGCGCCTTATAGCGAATTAATGCAATTCTCATTTACTCACTTGTACCAAATTCTTATTTAGCTGTCACTATCCAAAGCCAATAAACATGTTCAACTTCGGTCATATCATAAATCACTTTAATTAAAGTCTACTTAAAGTAGACTAAATTGACAGCTGACTATCTTAGTCTTTCACCGCGAAAGAAAATGAACACGACTAATATCGCGTTCAGGTTTCTAACTGTAGTTACAAATCATAGAAGTGTTGCCACTAAAATGTTAATGAATCTCATACTAGGGGAGTTCACATTGACTAACTGGGCAGAGCAGCTGTCATTTGGTGAGAACAACCCCGATTTTGATAAATGGCTCCGTTCGTTTGGAGGTGGTAAAGTACTCATATAAGTAGAAATCTAGTACTACCAATCTCTAGAATATCTACTCTAGCAGAAGATCATGTGTCAACTCTAGTACTTGATCTATTAAGCCGTATGCCTTATAATTTGATGGTCGGATGGACATTTTATTCAATTTGGAAAGTGTCCGCAAGAAAGATGTATACATTCTTTCATTTGAAAGAAGAAGATGCAAACGAAACATCGGTAATCAGCTTAAAAATGAGTTTTTATGAAAATTGTCTAATCAGTCTGAATGCAAAATATCATCCAGCAAAATGACAGTCATTTTGTCCCGTTAACCAGAAGTGCGTTCTTTTATTCGCCAATGTTAACTATTGTTAACAATACTATTAACTTTCATCGTTCCTAAATGAGAAAAAAGTTGCAAAATGTAACATTTTGAAGTCACAACATCAACATTGTTCCTAAATGCAATGTTAAAGTGTCAAATAGTTATATTTTGTTACTTTTTCCACCTCAGCTTATAGACTTGAGTTTCAATGTTAATCTGTCAAACACAACTAAATGGGGAAGAGAGGGGAAGATGTGAGAAGAGAATTTTTTGTTTGTTTTCATATTTTAAATTATTTAACGCATATTTTTGTTTCAATTTGAAAGAATTATTTCAGTACCAAATTAATTCTTTTTTGTTCATTATCAAATTGATTTCAAACAATTATGTTTTGACAGATCAACAAAATGTAAATTTAGTCGTTTCTAAATAAAAGTTGAAATTTTCTAACAAAATCTTACAAGAACAACAACAACGATTTTTTGACAAAACAACCAAAGTTAACTTTATTTTAATGAACGAACAGGCCACAGTCAATGTGAATCCCTTAGGCTTATAAGCTAGACGTCAGATTCTACTTCGAAGAAGTTTAATTCTACTTTGAAGAGGTTGAAAACAAAAACAAAGCGAGTGTTTTGTTGCTGTTTCTCGTGTTATTTTTCTTTAAGCAAGAAAAAGTGAAGACAAAAATAAATGCGTGTAAAGCCCAATTTGGTAGTTTTCAAAATAACTTCGATAAACGAACAAAAGAGCTGGATATTTCAACAACACAAAGCTTTCCCGATAGTAATGGGCTAAACATACGAACGCGTTTATAGTCCTTGCATACAGCGTCTGGCCACATCTTTGCATTAAGTCTTGGTCTTTTCATTTTGGACATTAGCTTCTGTCAAATATTGACGCTTAAAGCAAGCTGAACTAAAGTAATAGAATTTTTGACAGCTTTGTCAATTGATTTTCAAAGACTAAATTCCAAATTATTAAGATTTATTAAAGACGATTTCGCAGTTCACACTTAAGTTGAAGGATGGTAAGGTAGTGCATGAAGTGTCATTTAATTTTTATAAAATTGGTCAGTAAGTGTCAAGCTACTGTAAGACTGCCTCTCATGCTCATTTACGTCAAACTCGAATACTACTTGATGTTCTTTTACACCTTAAATCTCTTGCAGATCATTCTCTTAAGCAAACTTCCAAGAAATTACTGATAGGTACTACTTTAAATTTGCATGACTAAGTATGTCTCAAAAGGTGAAAATGTAATAAAGCATACCTTACCTATGTTCAAGTTATTTTAATATTATATAAGGACTTAATTAATTGATTTATGAGGAACTTGTGAATTCATTAGTCATCTGCGTAATAAGGTTGATCCTACATACGAGTAGAATATACCTTCAGAATGTAGTTTGTTATTCAACCTCTAAGCTGTATTATGTGCTTAACTTTATCACAAAACTTCCTTATACCCACTTATTGTCCTGCAGACATATAGAATAGTAGACTTAGTATGTGTAGATATAAACTTAAAGTGTAATATAGGTACTCAAAAACTAAACCACAACACCAATTACCGCACCCATCAATTCAATTTACAACTAGACCATGATCCCCAAAAATTCCATTTAACCTGGCAACCCTCTTATATTAATAAATTTACATTCCAACATATCTCTTCAAATGCCCATACCATTTTTGTATATGTATGTTGGATAGACCATATGTGGAAGCGACTCCAACTATACCTAACCGGGCACAAATGTGCGGCAGGCTTATTTTTAATTTATAATGGGTTTGCTACCTCTTTTTCTCTCTCTCTCTCTCTCTCCATATGCCCCCAATATCTTTTGTATGTCACTTACACAAGAGATAACTATGTTGTGTATATTTTCAGTTGTGTGTACTAGGATATGAAAATGGTTAACTTGGTTCATCGCTTGGTTAGGTAACTTATACGATAACTGGGATTTATATCATCCGAGGAGCCACACAGTAGTTCAGTTTCTGTCCTGATGTGGTGGCCAGCCAGAGCCTATATCTATTTATCGTCCTTCTGCCCGGTCCACATGCCTCTAACTCCCTCGCCAATTCATATCAAAAGATATAGAATATGTGGGACTACTGCATACCTGAATATATGCGGAATGAGAGAGAGTGTCCTTTTCATGTGTGGGGCCCATACAGTCTATGTAGGGTAGGTTTATAACGGTTTTATATCTATCTATAAACGGCACGAGGCGTGGTTTGCGATTGGATAGTCGATATACACAGAGGTAATTCAATTAAATCTACTTCAATGGTCAATTTCAATTTTCACCTCAATAACTGTGTGCACATACACACTCCAAGTTCCTATAAGGATGTTTCTCAAAAGGGTTTTCTATCTAGCAGCAAAAAAAGAATCTCCCACTTAATTCTTTCTTCTATGTGATAATGAAAAGAGGAAGGATAAAAAATGGTTATAATGAACTCATTTTCACATTTGAATACATTTCCAATTGAGTTGTTCAACAGTTTTAATAATAATAATAATAAAAAAAAGGGAAGTTTATCTAAAAATACCGCGCGCTATCACCGCATGTTACGTAATCCTTAAAAGTTCCAAGGACAAACAATCTTCCACTGCGATCCACAATTAATGTCCACTTGGATGGACATCGCAGGCGTTTTTTCCCTCTCATTGATCAAAAAAACAAAAAAGAGGAAAAAACTTAGCAAATACCACACACTCTCTGTAATGCAGCTAGCGCCCCCTATAAATACGCGTGCTATTATAAGGTCTCTAGCATGAGTTGTGATGGGTTGAGGGTGTTTTTAAGGATAATTATGGAAATAAAATATTCATAGATGCAAAACAGGATAAATATTTTTTCCCAAGATAATCCCTCAACGGATGGATGCGCTGGAAGTTGCTGTGCGGTTTGGGTGGGAGAGCATCATAGAAAAAAAGAAAAAAAAAAAAACAAAAAAGATGAAGCTGTAAGCTGAATCCCGCAAAGGTGCTGGGAAGTAAATATAAAGTGTTCTACTAAGTGTTAAGGAATTTTTTCTTCCCTTACTTATGTTGTCACCCCCTTAATTTAGAGGTTCTGTGATGCTTTTACTTATACGCTAGCTAGAGAAACGTTGCGCTGCTGCTGGTGTGCTCGTGTTCGTGCTCTGTGAAAAGAACTGTAATTGTTTGCATGGGGTTGGCATTTGCGTTTGGAAAATTGGGTGGTGGTAAGAGTAGGGGTAGGGGTTTTTTGGATTTCAATTTTATTCCCAGCTCGTTTGTTTTCCATGAGAAAGAAGATGACAAAGTTGCGTAAATGCCACTTTCAGAAGATTTCCTCTCTATGATGTTGTTGTTGCTGCTTCGTTTAGCTTCAGCTTTGGTTTGGGTTGAAGTGGGGTTGGATTTAAAGAGTAGGGTGAGTTGGTGTTTTTGGGCTCTAATTGAATTGTGATTAGGCTCTATGATTTGATCTGCTTTAGAAATGAAGTTGGTTGGATTTATCTCAGTGAGAGAAGAAGGGGCGATGTATAAATTGTTGGCGTGTGCATAAATTTTGAAGGCGTGTTCCATTTTATCGAATAGGTATATAAAATTTCTTTATACCCAAAAATTCAGTCAGTTGTTTCCCTACCAACCAAAAGAGTACGTAACCATAGAGTACAGAGAGGGAGTACGTACCATAACCAATATTATAGAGGCATATAAATTATAAAAGCATTTTATATCGTGTTTGAAAATGAGAAAATTAAATTTAGTGTGATTTATATTCCAAAAATTTACAAAATTTTCATTTCTATGAGAAATTGTATAGGTACCCCAAAAAGCAAAGTTATCTGGCACCACAAGGTGTATAAGTATACTACCCCCGTCAGTTTGATAGATATTCCTTACCTATACCTATACTCTCGAACTTGTATAATCCGGAACTTTTTTCGGTTCGTTGCTTATTGCTTAGTTTTCAAACAATTCATAAAATGGTTTTTCAAAAAACATTAGGGAGTGGGTAATAATATTGGTAAGGTTTTTTGGGGCTTTGTTTTCTTTTTGGATTACAACCAAAATAGGTAACTGGCGGAACACAATATGGGACTTTCTTTATGATGGTGTGGTGGTGTACGGAATACATTAAATTATATGCCTTAGAAAATATAATTATTATTCTTCGAAGAGGTATTTCCTCTATTGGTTTTTGGGAGAAGATTGTTTTAATTTAAATTGTTTTTTTGAGAAGAGTATTCTGAATGATAAAGTGTTTTTGATCCTAGAAATGAAGTGTTTTAAAGAGGGAGTGAAAAAAGGTGGGCAAATTCCGGAAAGTTTATAGAGAAAGCATCTGTTATTTTGTGGTTTAAAATACAACTATATTGAATTATATTCTTGTAATAAATTAAAGGGATTAATTGACTCTACAATTTTGAGAGTTTTTTTTTTTTGTTATGAAAAATTACTATGCAATATAAAGTTCGATATTTAGTTCAAGTAAGCTAGTTAGTTCTTTTGACCCTTTACTTTCTTCTGATTTACCTGAGACAGATAAAACAAGAACCGTCGGAAGTTCTCCTTAAAAAAGAGTCAGTTTAAATTTTTAAATCAAACAGAACTAAACGAATTCGGTCGAGTTTATATAGATATTTAAATCGAGGTTGAGCAATTTGTATCTTCTAAAATTGAAGATTATTTTTAGTATAATTTTATTTCGTATGATTAAATTATTTTTGTATGATTAAATAATTCAAGTACATGTTTGAACCAGAGTTTAACCACAGCTAGTCCAAGGAAAATGATGAGTTAATAAGTTGAATCAAGGTTGAACCAGGTCTATACAACACTACAACAGTGTCTTTGTGATTTCATTACATTGGTTTTTGAGTTTTTATGTTTAATTTTCAGAATTGACAGTTCTTGAAAGATAGATCACAACAAAAACATTACTGTTAAAAAAAGAGCCAAGTTCTCCTATGTTGAAGTTATGCTGGCACAAAAAGTACTGAAATGTAAAAGTGTACCAAGTTCTAAAGCTTGGCTTTAAATTTGTATAAATAAAATGTTGATTGTTCTCTTGATAATTTTTCTTTAAATTACCGATTTTTAAAGCTATTTGAAAAATTGCCAAGTAAACAATCAACATTTTAACTTTACAAATTTAAAGCCAAGCTTTAGAACTTGGTACACTTTTACATTTCAGTACTTTTTGTGCCAGCATAACTTCAACATAGGAGAACTTGGCTCTTTTTTTAACAGTAATGTTTTTGTTGTGATTTCACTACTTTTTGCAAGGTATTGTTGTAGAACTTAAAATCTCTATAATTGATGAACACTCAGAGAAAATGGGCGGTTACCACGCCCTTTGTCTAAAATTCTTAAATTTGAAATTTTTTCTTTTGTTTAAACAACTAGGTCTACCATTCTACCAAATTTTAAGGTTCTACGACAGTTAAAAATGCTCTATAATATTTGATGAAAATTCAGAAGTGCTCTAAAAAATTTGATAAAATTTAGTGAAAATGGGCGGTTACCACGCCCCCTAGCTAAAATTCTCAAATTTAAAAATTTTCCCTTTGTATAAACCACCAGCTCTATCAATGTACCAAGTTTCAAGATTCTACGATAGTTAGAAGTGCTCTAAAATATTTGATGACAATTAGCGAAAATGGGCGGTTACCACGCCCCCTGAATTGAAAATCTCAAATTTTCGATTTTTTCCTTTGTATGCACCTCAACCCCCATCACTGTGCCAAATTACAAGTCTCTACGATATCGGGAAGTTCTCCATAATTTTGATGATCTGTCAGTGAGTGAATCAGTCAGTCAGTCAGTCAGTCAGTCAGTCAGTCAGTTACGGTTTTTGAGATTTTCGAAGCCCTATATCTCAGGAACTACTCATCCTAGGTAGCTGAAATTTCGTAAGGAGTTTGTTTTCGACTAGTTCAACAAATGGAGCGAGTTTGAAATTTCTGACATATTTGGTATAGAAGTTGGAGGGGGTTCGAAAATGGCCTGAGTTGTTTCCTGTAAATAAGGGTGTAGTGCCAAAGTTGCTAGAGAACTTGGCTGGGCACTACCGTGCCCCTTGATATCATAAGTGAAGACATTTCTAAACCGAAGGTTGATTTCAAAATTTTGACGGCATAATGTTAAATCAGAATAAAAAATACTTCCAATCACTATAGTGGATTATCACTAAAGTGTTCATTTGTATTGGAAGTTTTGTTGACATTTGTTTTAGGCCCAGTTGTAGGTCCTGGTATCTGTCTTTCAAACGTCAAATTCTCTACTTTGATGAATATGACACGGGAACTGTTTACAACTTATTCAAATTAAACAAATCTGTTATACTTAGTTCTTAGTTACATGTTTAAAATATCGGAATGAATGTTTTAGATCTTAGTTCTGATTTGATATCTCAAAGCAATTAAATCTACTACTTTTTCTAGTCAAGTTTATCTCCAATTTGCTTATAATCTTCCTTAATTCTCAAAATAAACATCATGACATCGTTTATTTTAATTCTTGCTAGCTGTCAAATGAACTGAAATGTCAAACTGACAATTCACCCTTGAAAATAGATCAAAGTGGTTAGAACAAACTACTCTGAAGACTGTGTTCATTTGAATTGCTTTTTCACCTTCAGCTTTATAATAAAGGTATAGTCAACTAAGGCAGGATTTTCTTACGCGTTTAAAATTTGTGGAATCTTTTTTGACAGACTCTTGAGTCCAATGTGAACACTGTCCAAAAAAATTATTAGACTACAGGCTTCTCATGAGTAAATAAATTAGGTATTAGATCTAGTACTTCAATCTACGCATGATATTCTGCTCGATTAGATAGGAATGTTAAGTTGGTAGTACTAACATTCTAGTCATGAGTAGTCCATATATTTATTATAGCCCTGTTCCATTGGAGGTGGTAGTTTACTCATGAGAAGACTTAGTACTACATTAACACATAATCTTCTACTCGAGGAGATAGCAATGTGTAGTCGTTGTACTAGATTTCTACCAACGAGTAGGTGAATGTTCAATACTTCGTTTCTACTAATTGAAAGAGTGAATGCCATTTTTCCGGCTTTCTATTTGACAACCAGACTTAGTGTAGTAGATCAGCAAATAGTAAAAGACTTGTTTGATTTTATTATTAGGTAGTGAATTCAAAATGTATCACGTATTAAAGACGTTTATCTTAACAACCGACGGTTTAGCAACCGATTAAGTTCATTATCATCAACATTTCGTTCACATTGACAGATTCTTTGAAAAGTCTATTACAAAAACTTTCCTAACTTCAAATTATGAGAAACCATAAACCCTCTATTATTTTTTGCAATAAAATAACTTTTTTTTTCAACAAATTTGACATCAATAACTCTCAACATTGTTGTTAAGTGTATATGAAATCCTTATAAAAGTCATTAAATAACACAGAAAAACAACACAAAAAACATCATAAAAAAAATTTGCATACAAATTTGTCAATGAACCCATAATGTCGTCATGAACTCATTTGAAGTGAACAGAACAAAAAAAAAAGCAAAAAAATAACAATAACAAGAAAAGAAACAATACACACCACCGCACGAATTGAACGAGTGAAGAAGCCCATCATTCTAACACCATTAAGCCGTAAACATAATATAGTTGTCCACGACCCCCATTCCGTTCGTTATAGTCAAGCCATTCCCTTTAACTTAAAACATGACTGACGTTAGCATGCGGTGGTGACGGCGGCGGACCTGTTTCAATAAACTCGTCGTAGGTATAACAAGCAAATTGTCTGGGCTTAAAAAAAAAATAACAAAAACGTAAAAGAAAAGCCTTACTACTTCCATTTCATTCAAAATGCAATAAGGCATTCGCACAGAGAATAGAAATAATATACGAAATGAAACAGATCTACCTACAAACAAACATACCTATTCTCCAACATAAAATAAGTTCAGCCGATACGATAAATAATATGTAGGCAGTGTTCCTAATTCAGCGCCACCGTCGTCGTGTGCCGTTGCCGTTGTTGTATCGAGACCGACCGGGACAAGCCCCAATGAACCCCCCCCCTCCCCTAACTTTCTAAAAGAGCTCAGCACGAACTTACCATAATAATGCAATAAATGTGTAGAAAAGGTATAAGCACATCAGGCAAGGAAAATCTACTACATATTCAGAGAAAAGCAGAAGCAAAAGAGTTCGCTCAACTTTTACCCACAAGAGCCGCTTCGGTTGTTGCGAGTAGGGGTAGAAGGGGTCTATTGGGTAGGTCTATCATTGCAAAAAGCAAAGCAAGGGTTGACGAAGACCATATAAATTAGTGGTTTGGGGGTAGAAGTAGTGTATTGAGAGAACAAGAATTATATACAGACAAAAGCGCGGCAGAATGAGGGAATAAAAAGCAATTCTAATGGAAAACTTTCTTTTGCTATAATTTGATTTAAAGTTTTCCTCTTTTCGTCCCCATCTCTCCTTTTTTCAGTTAGTTTCACACAATACAAATGTGTATATACGTGGGGCAACATTGGCAGCGGCAAGCTCCAAAGATGCCAATGCCACAGACTTTTGCGAATTCAACATCAAAAACGCTCTTTCCTTTTGTTGTTGTTAGTTTCTCTGGATGATGGGTTTTTTTTTGGACTTCATTGAGTTTAATTGTTTACAGACTTTCTCCTTTAAATGCGGCCGTTTAGTTATAATTTGCTTTAAGAGCTTTTTTTACGATTTGATTTAAGGATCTATATCCGCTGTATTATAATGGCAATATGGAATCGCCCATTTTTTAGTTGTCATAAAATATCAAAGATTTTCTTAAAAGGATATTAGGAAGGATATACTCTATATATAAAATTTTAAAGACTAAATTTACAATGGCAGTGAATAAAAGTTTTTTGTTTTTTTTTTTTTTTTTTTTTTTTGTGTGTCACACACAAGGATGTGTAAAAATGAGAAAAAAAATTTCTACTCAAAGGACATCATTACACTACCCAAAGCAAAACAGTGGACTACATACATATATATATAATTTTTTTTTTAAATGTGTATGATGGCAATTATGCTCAAGGCTTTTTGGTCTTTTTTATTTTTGTGTGGGAATTTATTTTTTTTTCGTTCTATTCTTTTGTGGATCAAAAGTTACAAAGAAAAAAAAAAAACTTTCTTTGTAAAGTAGGTGGAGGAGGCGTTCGTTTCGTTGATGAGAATATGACCATCGGGAATAATTTTGACAATTATCAACAAGGACATGGTATCTGTAGATAACTTGTGTATAAGAGGGATGTTAAAGAATTTGATGTAAATCGGGTGTGATGTAAGAAGGTCCTCTATGTATTATAAAGATTGACATCGTTTTTTTTTTGTCTTTTTGGTGTGAGGGTGTTAAAAGGAGGAAGTCAAGATGAATAAGATTTTTGGTGGGAAGTTTTTTTTTTTGTTTTTTAATGGAAAAGTTAAACAAGTTTATTCATTTAAAAGTAGAGCACTTTGAACAAGTTTTAGTTAGGAAATGACAAAAATTTGTTTGCTTTTTTGCTTGAAAAATTGCTTTTTGTTTTGAATAAATTGTTTGTTAAAACGAAACATTGTTCTATATTTAATGAGATGCGTGTTATTTGTTTGTCAAGTTTGCATTCTGACACCATATTTTTTTCTCTTCTTAACATTTTTAATTTAGTAAAGTTATGCTATCTTAGACTAATGCAGATAGTTTTTGAGAAGTAACTACCACTTCGATAAGAAATAGACAAAATATGTAACTTAACGAAACATTAAAGATCGCTGTATGATTGTACTATAGGCGAAAATTATTGCAGTTATCGCATTCACGTTTTTGTTACACTCTTACGGCCATATTATTCACTAGTTTAAAAAATACATCTAGATGTAAACAATGTCAAATGTCAAAAATAAATCCAATTCCATAATATTCACTACTTAAATCCAATTTTTTAAATCCAATCTCGTTAAATCCAAACAAATTTAAACTGCTCTCTGGAGGTCTGTTTAACTTTATAAATCCAGATGTAAAATTCAGTTTCACAGTGTTCAGTTGTTTTTTCAAGTATTTTGTGAAGGAAAAATAAAGATAAATGCAAATTATACAAAATTTATTGAATAATCACATAATTTTTTTGAGTGAATAATATGAACAAAAAATTAAATCCTTGGATTAATGAAATTCAGATTTAATGGATTGGATTTAAAATTAACTTTAATCCAAACTAAATCCAGAGTGAATAATATGGCCGTTAGTTTCGAATTAATGTGGAAGTTTCGTTAAGTTTGTTGTTGTTTGCACTCAACTAATAATTTCATTCGCGATGAGCTTCATATTTCTATTCAGAAAAAGCATTTTATTACGTATTTATTTGCAATAACTTAGCTTTAAATTTCTTTTAAATGTTAACCTCCGTAAAGATTAGTTAAATTGGTTTTTTTTTCATGCTTTTCGTCATGATTTTGGGTCAAATTTGGACATTTTTCTTAAAACAGGAGTGCAAGCTGCTAGAACCTTGAATAAGCGTCTTGCCAAAAGTTGAGTTTGTTTGACTTCTACCTACAGCTTATAGATGCTATTTGTAAAGAAAAATTTTACAATTCAGTCATTTGCAAATGAAATTCACCCTCTGAAAAAGAAATTCTTGAATTTCTTAATTAATTCAAATTTTTTTCCTATAGGAACTCTCTCGTTTTAACAAAGCCTTAAGCTCTCAATTTAGGCGATCCGATTGGATAGATCTCAAAATATAAGCCTTATCTTTGGAAAGTTTGTAGTTCAAAAACAATGTAGGAAGCAGTGGCGTAGATAGCTTTTCGCTAAGGGGGGGGGATGGATTTAGTTCGCAAATTTTTTTAAAGTTTTAATAATGTTTCTTCGTATTGGTTTTATTCTCTTTAAATTTGAGAAAGTTCTTTCGGTGGTTGACGTTGAAACGAGCAGTGTAACTTATATCTTTAATAAAATATATATGGGTACTAGGAAATTTTTCTTCGGGGCAGCTATCGAGGGCTTTCAATGAGTTCATAGAGGAAGTATTATTCCTTCTGATAAAATATCTTTTCTTAGTTTTTAATTCTTCACACAGAGAAAAATATGACCAGGACCACCTAAAAACTAACAGATTTTTTTATTGAACTGTTTTATGAAGAAACCTTATTAAAATCAGCAATTAATTATTAAATATTATTTTCATGGAGAAAATCTTTTTGAAATTTAGTAAAAATTTCATAATTTCAAATTTTTCAACTTGGCACTAGAACAAAAATTGTGACCAATATTTCTATAGTGAGTTGGTATAGGTGGCAGATGTGCGACTAGAGAGTTAAGGTCTTCAGTTCGATCCCCGACATGATCGTATTTTTTTTCTTGGTAAGACCCTACAAGTGCATATTTTAAAACAATAAGGAAAACCCGATTGTTAAAATAATATTTCCTTCTTGGATGAAAACCATAAGGAAATCTTATTGTTTTTGTTCTATTTTACGTGGTCTTGTTTTCTCGGTGGAAGAATAGAAGATTGTCCTGCAGCCAAATGTTTGGTAAAACTCAACAGTTTCATTAAATTCTTTAGCTGCTTCGTCTATTTCAGACGTAGAATTCTTGGAAAGAACCAAAATCCTTTCTAGTATGTTTTCATGGTTTCTAACTTTTTCTTCAAGGCCCATTATTTAGAAATCGAGAAAAAGGTTGAAAACAGTAACACGAAAATATTCTTTTCTGTACTTTGAACCGAAGGGTTCGAACGATTCTTTTGTCGCTTCACTATTCTCTTATGTTTGAAGCCTATGTCAAGGACTTCAGTTATTTTTTTTTTTTTTTTGGAATCTACAAACACTTTCGAAAAAGAGTCGTCTTCTGCCCGTTTAATTTTTAGTTGATCCCTTAAATCTTTGGCGAGATCCAAAGCTTGGACCAAGTCTAAATTCACTCTTTGAAACTCCGACTTAATGGCAACGAGAGTTGGTAAACCATATTTATAACCTTTAAGCTAATCAAAAACTCGAAATCCATAGCGTTTTTTTTTTCAGAGTGTGTTTCTTTAACTTATTTGTTCATGACTGGTTATGTTGTACAATTATCGATCCCAATCAATGGGGGGGGATATATCCCCCTGATCCCCCCCCTATCTACGCCACTGGTAGGAAGTGAACAGAAACTCGTACGAAATATAGCCGCTTATAAGGTCTGTATTTTGAATTCTTTCTACTTGATTACACAAGATTGATATCTTCAAGGTTTGGCAAAATGATAAAGCTTCAAGCATATCAAAATCAAAAGGGTGAATTTGGTTTCAAAAGAACAAAACTATTTTGTAAAATGGTAAATTTAACTTGCAAAAGGGTTTTATGTATTTACAAAAGGTTGAATTAATTTAAAATAAATAATGTAACACAAATAAAGGTTGTGTCTTTTTTGCGAGTCTTTTCATTAAAAAATTTAGGAAAAGCTTAAAATAAAAGGTTAAGCAATCACGTCTGTCTGTTTAAATAGCAACTTTGTTCACATTTTTCTGTTAATACAGTTTTTTTTACTTGAAGGAATGAAGCTTCTTTTTTCTTCTTAAAAGAGTACGAACGAATGCATGATGGTTTTTTCTTTTTTGAACTAATTGAACCTACCATAGACCATTTTTACTTGAATAACAGCTAGCTAAATACTATTTCCTGTGTTACAAAAAAAAGTTTGATGCGGACTATTATTAAAAATTTTTAAAATGAATGGACTTAACACAAAGTCATTGACTAATTTGGCAGAAATATAGCTTTTATTCGACTAAATACCAGTAAACCAGTAAATAAGTTAATCTTCGTTAATGTTCTCGAATGATTTTTTTTATAGACTATTACATAGTTAACTCATTACAAGTCAATTTTAAATTTGTAATTGTAGGAAAAATCATATTAAAAGTAAAATGAAACTTAACGAACAACTGAAATTTTTTTATTAGTAAAGAATAAGATATGTTTTGACCTATATTCGTTCATTTATACTTGCTTTTTCAAAAAAAAAAAAAAAAAAAAAAATTAACCAAAACCAACAACAACAAAAATGTATTATTAAAAAGTCCTGTTCAAAAAAGCTAAGAATTAAAATTCTCTCAGATGTAAAAGAAAATCCAATTATTTTGCTTTCGTTCTAAAAATGTGGTAGATGTGCAATAAACAATTTCGGTAAGTTCTTTTTATCAGCTGCAATCATTTGTTTTAAAAATTATGTAAATAAAAGGTTAGCATTAATATAAAAATACGAGCTTTTTGCCTGTTATAGAAGCATGAATTAAAATTGATATGATTACTTTCAGTTCCCAACACTGAATAAAACATTATTTCCTTAGGTTTTAAATCATATAATCTAACAGGGTACCTATTAAAATTTTCATTTCTTATTATATTTAACTATCAATTGCCTTTAAAAACTCAAACAAAATAGTTTCGTTAAGTTTTATATAAGTTTCACTCATCTTCAGCATTAATCTTAACGAAGAATTTTAAAATATAATTTAAATCTTTTGCGGCTTACGTCAACTGATTTTAAAACTGTTCCCAAAATTTGCTAGCTTCTGCTTTGCAGCTTTATGCTAAAGGTAACAAAATATTTATGCCCCAAATTCCGTCCTATCTAACTTGCAAAGTTTGATAACTACAACATAATAAAACTAGCATTATCAGCTACCTAATAAAATTACCAAATCATAATATTCTATTTGTATCTCAATCAAAATTCTCTCACTAAATAAACTGCAAAGTGTAAAAGAACATTAATCTTTGACCGATAAAATCAACTTAAAATTTATTTCCTTCATTATTTTCATCATACAAGTGCACTACTAAACTAGTCTTCAATTTGTGTTGTTGTTATTTTCTTAATTCTAAATTATTTGATTTATTAGTAACCGCTGTTGCTAAAATATTTTGCCAACAACAATTACAAAAACAAACAAAAAATTAAAAATACTATAAACTCTATTACTCGGTTCATAATGTATATAAATAAATAAACACACGCCAAGAAATCAAAACAAAAGGCCCAAACACTGACAGACAATTATTTTTCAGAAAAAGAAAGATTTTTTTTTTGCATTGAAATTCTTATAAATAAATTTCTATATGTTGCAATTGCATTTATATATTTTTTTCCACTCACGAAAATGTAAAAATTTTCCTAAGTACAAATTCTTACATAGCTGACAAGATATCAAAAAAGAAAATAAATAAACCAAAAAAAATAAACCAAAGAAACTTAGGTAAAACTGTCTTTTTGGCTATTTTTAACCAAAATAAGAAGAGTTTGCTAGACATATTTTTTTGCCTTGCATTTTGTTTCGTTAAATTGCATTTTGCATATGCTACTAAATCGTCAAACTGCCGCTTTTTTCGAAAATAAATAAATATATTTTTTTTTTATAAAAAAATAAAAAAAAAAAAATTAATTAAATGAAAAAAATGCAGCATTGCGCAAAAAGAAAAATAACCAATCAAATGACACACAACCAAAATGTAACTTGGAATTAATTTTCTATACATTTTTCTCTAAACCAAACGATAAATATAATTTTAAAAAAGAAAAAAAATTTAAATAAAAAAAAAAAAAAATTGCAACTAATTGTAAATAGTATATGCAGATGTATAACAGCGATAGCAGCGCTTTAGTTCTGCTTTTCTTTTTCTACAAGATATACTGCATAGTAAGTGCATCCTTAGAAAAATATAAAAATAAAAGAAATTAAAGTGCAAAAATTCGAAGGAGAATGTAACAAAAAAAAAAAAAAAAAATAACTTGAATGAAAAAATAAAAATATATATGTACACATGCATGCATGCTGCATGCATTGCATATTTATCTATAAGACACATTTATACTATATGTCGCATTTGAGAGAGCAGCAAACTTAAAAATAGGCCCCCCTTTGCGCTCCCATGGATAATGCGCTTTGCATGCAGTCACACACATAATAATATGTTTCTTTATACATATAAACATACATACATACTCTACCATACAGATTAAGATTATTACAGTAGAAGCTTGAAATAAGGGAAAACCCAAGGATACTTTAGTTGGATGGATATGTATACCTACTCGTATTCACTATGCACTGTAGTACAGCGTCACATATAAAATAATTTGTTGAAAATTGTAGGTATACGTGTACGTAACGTAAGTAATTGGCTTTTTAACTGGCATATCATTAGGACTATACCATAGAAACAAAAGTGTTTGTGTGTAAATGAGTGTATGTGTGTTTATGTGAATTACTTTTCGACCTATAAAAAAAAATTGTAGGTATAAAAAAAGGACATTTTGCAAAAATCTGACACGATTTTCCAAAGTCCTCTCATTGATGCATGTCATGCGATATTTGTGCAATGCACACAACAACACTTCAAACATTTTTTTTTTTAAGGGCTTATTATAAAACAGGGCCGGAGTCAGGAAAGAGAGTTGTGAGTCAAGTGGTGACTGTGCGAAAGTGGGTAGTTAATTTCTTAAACTTACAGTAAAGCATGCAATTTTATGCGAAATACATGACAAATATGTGTGCGTGGAATAGAAACTAACAGCTTTAAATACTTATGCCTACACACTAATTTGCAAAAATAAACAAATATTAAAGTGAAGGGTAAAATTGTTTATAGTAGTGGGAAGACAGTATATAATCGGACAACTAATACCCGAACGAAATAAACATTAGTTCTTTAACCATATAAAGTCGTGTCAAAGAACTTTATATTCTTTGAGAAGATAGTGTTAAGGTAAACAAAAAGTTGACAATAATTTTCCCACACACGAATTTGTTTGATTTTGTTATTTATTTAATTGTTTTTATTTGTTTTTTTTTTTTGTGGGATGAAATGTCTGAGAAAAGTTCAAAGTGTATAGCTCCATGCGTTTTTATGATAAATTACTGTCTCATTTACACAATTGACAATATGTCAATAGTTTTGACACTAGTCTGTCATAATGTTCTTTCATAATCCTGAAAAAAAGATTTATTATTTCATTTCTTATGGTGAATTAGCATAATTTTTATGAAATGTCAGAACATTTATTTACTGAAAAATAAATGAAAAATTTGGATTTGAATTAGTCTTTCATTAAGGATTCAAGAAACAAGTCACTGGGCAACAAGTGTTTTATTATAAGAAGTTTGAAAAACTTTTCCGAAGGCTTTTTGGGGTGCTGAACTCGAATCCAAAGTCAAAAAAGTAGTTTTGTTTCAGGAAAAAAATAATACTTTTTTGTAATTTTGGGTGTGTTGAAGTCGAAATTTTTCAATCAGCTCGCGTTTTTTATATATTCCCTTTATTAAATCTCAGTAAGCGATTTTTTGCTATGTCTTTTTTTATGTCTTTCCCTAGCTTGCAGTTATTTTGTTTCAGGAACATAGTAATATTTTTTTAAAATGTTTTGGTGTGTTTAACTTGAATCCGAAATCAAAATTTTTCTATTAGCTCGTGTTTTAGAGATATTCTCCTTATAAATTCTCGATAATCGATTTTTTTTGCTATGTTCTTGTTATATACTCAGCTCACAGTGGTTTGGTTTTAGGAACAAAATAATGTTTTTTTAAATGTTCTTTGTGTGCTGAACTCGATTCCGAAATAAGAATTTTTCTATTACCTCGAGTTTTTGAGATATTCCCATTATAAAGTCTCAATAATTGATTTTTTTTTCTACATTTTAAGTACCTGTACCACCCAAACTAGAGCCCTGGTAGAAATAAATTAGGGCAGAGCAGATTTAAAATAAACGATACCAAGTTAGTAAAAAACAGTCAAGAAACTTAAAAAAAGGTGCAAATTTGTTGACCAGTGTTATTTATGCTATTTCGGAACAGCAAAACCCAATTTCTTCTCTCCAAAAACAATTAAGCAACCATAAAAAATCCAAAACAGCAAAGTTCTTGACGTTAAAAAAATTCTTTAAAGAATATCGAAGACTACGACTAGAGAAGTAGAGATCTAAGTATGTAAAAAAGTTGTAAGGAAATAAAAAATATCTTGTCAGTTTACAGACAACAACCATCAATAAACCAGTCCAAAACGATAAATCTGTGTTTTCAATTAGGTATGGAAAATTAATTATTGGTGCTACTCAGTATTAGGTACTATACTACCCTCATCTATTGTTAACCTTTTAATGGGCAGGTTCAGAAACGTTAGGGACTAAATATTTAGGTGATTTCTCGATCTCTGATTGGTCAGCTGTCAAAAAGAATCCTTCCAATTTAGGTAATTTTATTGGAAAGCTGACTGGAAAGTTAGGCAAGAAAATTTTCCCTAAAAATTTAGGAAAGTTTTTTTTGTCAACATGACAGCAGATTGTTTTTAATTAAAGAATTAATTTAGCAAAATTAAATTTATTTGTGTGAAAAACAACTAAAAAGTGCATTATCTGTTATAATTAATTTAATATATTCATTACAGTTAAGGGAAATTTGGTGTCTTACCCATGCGACCGGTAAAATTCTTAAATAAATTTCGAAATTTGACACTAGCATCACATCCAAACTAATTTAGTCAGTTTACTCAAATTTCCGTTCAGAAAATGACGTTGCCTAAATATCTAGTCCCTAATATTTCCTGAACGTGCCCAATATCACGAAAGCCTCTGAGCTGATTTCTATAATTTCTGATTTCTATAATTTTTTGACATTTTGGCTTACGTCAAAAACATGTAATTTTTTGTCAATTTTAATATAAATTGATACGAAAATACTGTCCATGAATATTGTATACCTCGTGTCGGATTATTTTTAATGAAGATTACATACAAAATGAATTACAAGCTTTTAAAATTAGTGACACAACCAAACATTTGTTGAATATTTCGAGGAAAAATTTGAAAATATTTAGGTAACTCACCCTACATAAATTTAGTAACTAAATATTTTCACTAAATTAACTTTAAAATCAAATATTGTGTAACGAAGCTTGCTTAAATGTTAATTTATTTTATCAATCGCAAGAGAATATTGTCATCGTAATTATTAGGATCATCTTGTTTTCTGTGGGCTTGTTTTTCCATTACGTTCATGTGAAATTTCTCTGTAGTTGACAAGCCTTTAATTAAATTTTTAGCCATTAGATTATATAATAAAGACTGTTTTATTTCTACATGCATAATGATTGTTTGTTTGTAAGTAGTGATTTGCTATTGGAAAAAGAAAAGAAAAACCTTCATAATTTGTTTTCATTTTGTGTCCACTTTTTCATGGAACTACCCAAATCTTGATGGAAAAATTAGATATGTAGAGCGTTCAATTTTCTACAAGAATATGTAAAAAAATTTGCTAAAAATTGAATTAATAAAAAAAATATTTTTTTTTAGTAGAAGCTTGATGTAAAAATGGAAAATTGAAAAGCGGAGGACCTTCCCATTAAGACTGGGTTCCCTTTTTCAGCAAAGTCAAATCTCATGTAAAAGCATTTGTGTGTATTAGTGAATGTGTTTCGCTCTCTCGCCATCGAATTCTCTGGTTTTTTACTCTCAGGATGTTGGTTATGGTTTTCATTCATTGTCTCTTTGTGAGATCGCCATCGCACTCACGCGTGCGGGGTGACATGCAAATGGATGTAGGTATACTACATAGATCTTTATATGGATATGGTTTGTGGACGAAAACTGGTTTGAAATTCAATATTTTCATGAAAGATTTCTGGAGTGTATACCTATTTATTTTTGAAATGAAAAAGAAACTTGTTTCCATGTTGCTGTTGTGGATGGCATTTGAGTTTTTTGTGTATCAGAGAAATTTTTTGCATTATAATAATAATTATAGTTGTTCAGCGGAGAAGCAGGTAGAGGATGTGTTATATGGGTGCATTGATATAATATACTTGACAGTATCCTTTGTGTAGTTTGTATAAAAATATGAGTAGATGCGCAGAAGGATTGATTTTCAGGTTCTTGCTCACTTTTGAGTTGTTCTTCTAAATTTTTTGTCTCGCACTCACGCGTGCCGGCTGACATGGAAATGTATTTACTTACAATATACATATAGAATGTTTAGGTGCTTATTTGTATGTTGTTTGAGGATGGACTCGATATCAATCCAATTTACTTTCAACACCTTTTTAATAAAGATTTTTTTTAAAGTCACCAATGTAATGAACTCAGTTCGTAACTGAATCGATTTTGTTTTTTATTTACTTATACCTACATTATTAGGAAACAAAATTAAGGCAGCATTAATAACTTATAAGTTATTTTTTTTTAAACCTTGAAATTAATTTTTCAATTATGTAATCAAAGTTTAGGGAAGTTTTCAAAAATAATTTTCAAGCTCAACACTTTGAAAAACAATGATCTACATATTTTTTCAAACTGATATTTTATTTATAAATTCAGATAGGCATTAGCTACATTTTTGCTTCTGTTTCCTCAGTAGCAAAACTATTTCCATAAATACCATCAAGTGCATTCTAACCACAAATACACTTATACCTATAACCCTTTACCCATTCACCCGCGAAAATATAACTATTATACCTACAAAACTACAAAAAAAAAACCGAATCCGCAACATATAAACAAAGGCAATGAAAAACAAAAGGACATATTTATATTATATAACCCCGCACGCACGCGCGAGTGTAATATAATAAACAATACAACCCAGAAATCAACCTAAATATGGAAATCAATCATTGTGCACAAGCACATGTTAAATGTCAATACACATTTTTACACACAAACAAATGCATACCACATATCTAATCCTTTACCTATATCCCCGCACGAGCAATGTGAATATTACACAATGCAAAGAATTTCGCTGACACAAAAAAAAAAAACCAAAAAGTGTCAACTCGCAAGAGCGGGTGCGATATTATAAACACGAAATGAATTGTTAGGAAAAACCCAAGAGTCAACAAGAACAAAACAACCCTTTTTGAAAACCAAAGATAATGATCTTGCAAAAAATATCTACTATCTACCTACTCTCTGCATCATCTTCATAATTTCATGAATGATTTCTGCCTGCCTGAGTGAGGAAATAGGAAACAAAAAAAAAGTATTATGTAAACACAAAAAAAAAAAAAAAATATAACGAAAAAATGAGAGCGCAAGAGCAAGTTTTTTTTCAATAAATAGAAAAGAACAGAAAAAAAGAGTTCATCAGCGCCAGCTTATGCGTGGCATTCTTTTGAACTAAATTTGCATGTGTGCGTGATCAATGGAATTTTCAAAGTAAAAAAAGCTAAAATAGACACTTTTTCAACAATTTATATTAAAAATACTGTGAACAAAAATATATATTTTTTTTTTGAAACTGATTTGAAATATAATGAAAAAAAATAATAAAAATAAATTGTGGATGCTTTGACTGCCCCTTCCTCAAAAACAGAATGCAAATATTGGTTTATTAAAATCAAATTTTTAGTGTGTAAATAAAAAAAATATTTTTTTTTGGCAAACGGGTTGCATGAACAACTTTATTAAGTTCTCATTAAAAAATACAGAAACATTTTAAAAAATAATCACGCTTTGCCCCACGACTAAAATGCTAAAAAAGTGCATTTTGACACCTTTCCTTCAAATTAACCGTTCAAACTAGCTTCAAATTAAATTTTAGAAATTTTATTGGGTTCTCCTAATTTCCCTTTATTGTTTTCTTTTTGTTCCATCTAAAAACACTAAAAAACGGTAAAGTTATTCAAAGAAGAGTGAGTAAAAAAACATGAAATTACAACAAATTAACGAAGCTTTTTTTCTAATAAAAAAAAAAAAAAAAAAAAATCTGTTTCGCGTAGTGCATGAAAACACATTTGATCATTATAAAACAAAAAAAAAATAAATAAAAAGTTTATAAACAACGGTGCCCCAACCAAAATTCTGATTCAATCTAAATTTGCAGGAAAAAAATCATTTTCGACCCTTATAAAAATCGCACAAGAAATGTTTCTAAAATTTAAATGATGCAAAAATATTCGTACGTTTATTACCTTTTCAAAAAAGTAAGTTTCATAAGATTATCTTATAAACTGCAAAAGTAATACAACAATTAGTCAACCATCTTCCATTAAAATGCTATCGAAACCCCCCCTTAAGATAAAGAGCTCATATTTGGTGAGTATATTCTAGAGGTATCTAGCAATCGAGTTTTCGAGGTAACAAATCCAAAACACGAATTTCGATTTTTTTGACCCATCCTAATATGTAACGAAATTAACAGTTCAAACAGAACGTGAAACAGTTAAAGACTAAGAACGTTCTAGAGAGACGATCATCAAAAATAGGAGACCCTGCTTATGTATGTATTTGGTATTTCAAAATAATTTGGAAACACTTTTTTGACTGTGTCGAAAACATAATTTTTCAAAAAAATCAACCCTCAACTTCTACCAGAACAGTAGGTACTTACTTCAAGAAATTTCAAAACTTAATCCCATCAAATATTATTAAATTGTTGCATTTTTGTTTAATTTGGTTCGGATATTTTGTTTATAGTCAGCTTTTGTTTTCAGGCTCATACCTTTAAATTACACAATTTCTACACAAAATTTCTGATGTACAGCAGTTTTTTCCTTTCATTCAATCTGATAGATACAAATCAAAATATTCTTCTATGAAAGTTTTGAAAAAAAAAAATCAAAAATACAAAATTTAGTAGCACAACAGGTCTTAAAGAATCTCTGAATGAAGATTGAAAGATTGCTAAAGTCGTATAACAACAATCCAATACTCCAACTAGTTTTTTCCCCGAAATGTCCACATCTCTCTTTAAATCCGACTATTATTACTGCCTCCTTCTCAAAGTCCTTGAAATCGGTATTTTTATGACAAAAGGAAAAACATCATTAAATAAAATTTGTCAAGAAATCAATAAAATATCTCAAGTAGGTAGGTACTGCCCATCTACTATATAAATGGAAATAACTTTTATATACGGTTTTCCTTCAATCAAAACAGCCTGGTGTGTTTGAAGGAGAGAGAGATTCAAAATCTTTCCTTGTAAGTAATTAACGATTTCGAAATTAAATCATTTATGATGAATGTTGTCAGAAGATATCATTTCATCTGCAAATGGAGTGGGTTTTTTTTGTTGTTTTTGTTTTAACAAACAAATAATTAATCAATCATTCTCTTGTATAGTTATCATGGACTCATCAATTAATCATTGTTATATAAATCTTATATAGGTACGCAGTATACGCACCGTTAAAGCACGACTTGTGAGACTAAGCCTAAATGGGTAATTAAATTCTTTGTATAAAAAATGAAACACCTGATACCCTACTTGAATTCCATTGTGAGTGTTTGGGGAAATGAGGTCCTCTTAGGGTGTTGGGTTGGGTTAGGTATAAAAGTACTTGTCCGAAAATTGTGTGATTTTTTTTTTTTAAAGTGCTTTACCTTTTTGAACCATTTTAGCTAAAACAATGAATTTTGAAAGCAGGTGTTGTTGTTTTTTTAATGTTAAGCTGTGGTAACAGGATATTAAGATATTTTAATTGTACACAAAAAAGAAGAATAAAAGAAAATTGTGGGGGATTTTAAGAATATTTTTAGTTTTTTTTTTAGGTAAATGTAAAAAAGTTCTTTAGAAAAGGTGTTTAGGGTTTAGTAGTTTATTAAATATTCGCAAAACAGCTTTAAAAGTTGAGAAATCTACAAGAAAAGCAGTCCAACTGAATTGGGTCTTTTATATTCAGTGCCAGCTGTTCTAATCTAGGAAGGAGTCATTTCTTTCCTTTTCAGCAAAAGTTATATATTCAAGTTATTTTTACTGTGTTAATAACTATTACATAATTGATAAACGATTATCAGTTATCATCAAGCTTATAAAGTTCTTTCTTATATCAAACTTGAAAGGAACACTGAGAGAAAAAACAACTTAAAATCAACGACCACCACGTTGAATCAAGTATTTTTCGGAATGATTTTGTGTTGAAGACGATAATTTTAAAATCAAAGTAGAACATCGTTAGTTAAAAGTGGTTTGTAATTATAAAACATCCTTAAATCAAAATTGTTTCAACTTTGAAAAAAAAAAACATCAATTTAAATCAGAGATCATAAATAAATCTCAACCTTTTGAAAGGTTCCTTAATAACTCTTATTTGTCGCCATTTTCAATAAAGGTCATAAAATAACCTTTATTTTTAAAAAAGAAAAATTTCGGTCAAGGTCTGAGAGAAACCTTTATTTTGTATTTTTTTATGTTTCGGTCAACCAGTGAGATTTATCGCTGAGAGAAAAAAATAAATCTCATCTGCAAATGTATCAATTCCTAAAGATGGGAGTGGTGCCATATGAAAGCTTATATTCTCAGCTACCCGATAGTGGTATAATCGGGTTTTGGATTTTTTTTTCAAAATTCCGAGAAAATCGCGTTTGAAAGTTGGGGTAAAATTTTTTTTCGAAAAATCCCCGAATGTTTGAACTATCCTGGAAGCTAAACCGCTTGAGTGCAATTTTTAGGAGTGATGCTAAATGATAGCTTGTGTCATGGGCCTACGCTTTGCAAATTGTCAGATATTTAAAAAATCATCTTCCATGTTAAACCGCCACATCATGCCTATTTTTTCAGAATCGGGCTTAACTTTTTTTTTTCCTTTAAGTTCTCCCGGTTTGAGAACGCGTGCACCTACAGGGATGGGAGTTACACCCAAATGTAGGTTAGAGTCCCCGCTACCTTTTGGCATCAAAACATTTTTTCATTTTTTTTTTTTTTTTTTTTCAAAATTCCGAGATATAGCCGTTTGAAGTTGGGCGGGCAAAAACGCTTCTGGAAGCCGAACGCTTTGACCTAGATATTAGAACACCGGTCTCCTGAAATATTCGAAATTGCATTGGTTGTGCTTGTCGTCCCAGCGACTCAAATCACAGTGGAAAACATATTTTCGTCTTTAGATTTTACTTTAAACGAAAAGAGATATAATCTTGGGTTTAAAGAACTTTGAGAGTCTATTAAGTTCATACATTATTTAATACATAAACTTAGAAAAAACATCCTTTTCATATTTATTTTTGCAATATAAAGACATTCTTGACATATTCGACATTTTCCTTTGAATTGACCATTTTTGATTTATTTTCAGCGAAAACGGTTAAAGGTTGACCTTTTCCATTTATTTTTTTGTAAAAATCTTAACCATTGAGAGATATTTAAAAAAATAAAAAATATATCTCAACCGATAACCTTTATTTTTGATTTTTTTTAAATAAATCTCAAACCTTAACCGAAACTATTTAAAGTAATGTGGTAACTCTCAGAGAGAAACCGATTGAAAATAAAGGTTGACTGTTATTTCTGATCTCTGATTTAAATAAAAAAAAAGAAATCTCAACGTACTTTAAAGCTCTATTTCTCCGATAGAAATAAATTCAGAAAATAAACCCTGCCAAATAGTTTTCGAGGCTTTTACTGAATGAAAATCAATGAATTTCGAATCGTATGCTTCGGTAAAATATTTTCGATTTTCATGGCTGTTTCCAAAAAATGAAAAAAAAAAAAAGGTAATTCCCGAAGATTCACGAAAGAGAACAGAAGAGAATAAGATTGTTTGACGAGAAGAGGCGGGTACTCAATAACGCCGTTTCCGGGGGACATAATTCTTTTATAGAGTACAGTAATGTGGCGGACAGTTTCCCCTGCTTTAATCTCCACCTAACTTATGATGTATCGGACGCAACCGTTGGAGAATTTGGTGACGCGTTTAAATACTTCGTTATTGCCACAAAAATACCATCACAGTTTTTGAAAAAAAAAAAAATGGGACAGATCGGCTTACAATGGCTAATGTTTCTTGTTTATAAGCTTATTAGAAGTGATCGAAAGCTTAGTCCCTGTGCACACAGCACACATGCGTTTTTTTAAAGCTTGACGCAGAAATTTGATTCAACAGAAACCATAAAACAATTTAGTGCATAAGAAGTTTCAAAGAGCTGATTTTATTGATAAAAATAGGGAAGAAACTCGGAGACAAAATGGAACCCTGAGGCACACCAACAATTATTTTTTTTTTGGTTTCAGACTTGAGGTAAGGTAATTTCTAATCATCGATATTGAATGCACGCATTTGTGATAAGCGATCTTGATGCTAAACTTTATTAAATACTTTTGAAATGTCAAGCTTAATAAATTTTACTTTCTCCAAAACGTAGCTCTTGTATATAAGAGAAGTCATGAAATAGTAATGTCGAGTATTGAAAAAAAGTTTACTCTAGCCGAATAAACTAATCAAATTAGAAAATGGTCCTTCGATCCGAATTCTTTTCAAGAAAATAAGTTAAATTGAGGCTCTATTTTTTTAATTCATTCCAATTTTGGTATCCTATTTTTGGATATGTTTTGATTTAAAGCAGGTAAACAATTCAGGCTTTAGAAATAGATCAAGTTCTTTTAATCCATGGGAGAAAAAAAGTGCCAATACGTTTCAGTTCAATGAACTTAAGTGATCCGTAATCGTTTAATAGGTTCAATTTTGAGTAAGTTTATGGTTATAAATCATTTCAGTAAGAAATCCATGATTTAGGTACTCAAACTTTAAAAAAATGGTCCTACGATCATTTTATGTATTTTCCTTAGAAAATACATAAGTTACGTTGCTGTTTTAATATACTCTATAAAATGCCCTCTGTTATTTACTGTCTTAATTTAATTAAAAACAAGACAAGCTAATTCTTAGAAAGAAAACTAATATTTTAAGACCACTAAAAAAAAAAACGACACCCTCTAAAAAAGAAGACCTCCATATTTTATGATTTCCAAACTGCACCCATAATAGAATTTAAATTTAAATTGCGATGCATTGTATGTTCTTTTTTTAATGAAAGGACACTGAATACGCCCAGGATACTCTCTGCATGTCCTTTTCTTAGAAAAACCTCTAGGCGATGACAGCAAACATATTGCAAAACCATCATCAATTTGATAGTTTGTTGAAAAGAGGTCCTCTCCACCACAACCAAAAAAATGACAAAAAAAAAGAAGAAAAAGTATTCCATAAATTGAGTTATGTACCATTTCTATCTCCATTACTGTACTGCATCACCATCCATCTATCCACCCATCCATCCATCTATCGTCGTCGTCGGTCGTCCCTCACAAGTGTTGCCAACCATACAAAAAGAGCGAGTGATAGAGAGAGAGCCCAACACACAGGCACACATTAGGGAGCAAAAGTTGTTGTAGGTATTGAAAAAGAAAAATATTTGCACACACAGAGTGTGCAATGAGAAATGATGTGCATGCATGCATGACATTAGGACATTTTCACGGATTGTCATACACAACTAATAGACATAAATTTCATGAAAAGCATACGTTGCCTGGTTCTTAGGATGGATACAAAAAAAATATATATATAAAAAAAATAATAATAATAACAACAACAATAAACAGCACGTTTATGCATCCTATAAGATAGATATTTATATATTCTCTCAGAGAGAGACATAGATACATTATAACCTCTATAGACCATATAGACCTATCTATATAGCTTTTTATTTTCATTGAATGCAACCTACGACAACGCCGCGGTACCTACACAAGTTCATAAAAAAAAGATGACAATAGGTAGCTTTTTTTCCCATTAAATGTATATTTTTTTCTATGAAAAAAAAGTACCTACCTAGGCTATATATATTTTTTTTTATATATCTTATATAAGTTTATAAGAAAAATGCTACATTTTGGGGATGTAATAAAATAACCTGCGACTCTAAAGGGGTTTGCTGGTTAAATGGGGTGGAGGCGCAAAAATAAATTAGCTTTACATCTTGGCTTGTAAACTTACCTCTGGCACACACAGTCCTTATTCTTGTTGTTGTTTTTTTTCTATGCTTACTTCTTTTTTTATTTAAAAATATCACACACACTTACACTCTGGCGCAGCACTCAAAATATTGCTGTATATATATGCAACTCACAAAAAAATATACAAAAAAAAACAAAATCACAAGAGATTTTATTTTTTTTTCTAAGGTTAATTAATTATTAACTTTGATACGAAAAATTAATAAAACATAGAATTTTAATCCAGTTTTTATTAGGAGATTTTGTCTTGTTTTTCACTAAATTTAAATATATTTAATATTAAAAATAAATGTAGTTACTTTAGTTTCCCAATTTGGCACAAAATTGTTAATAATTTCAAATGAAAATCACTTTTCTATGTTTTTTCTATGTTTTTGGTTGTTTTTTGAGTAAATTAACTAAAAAACACTGTTTTTCTATTGATTTTTACTTCCGTGTTGAATTTCTATAGTTCTGGTTAAGTGTTTTTTTATGTCTTTTGTTTTACTTTTTGTAATGGCAATCGAAAAGGATGCGGGAACAAAACGTAGAATCACGTAGAATCACACACAATTTCAATGATGATGATGGTTCAAAAAAAGGACCTTTTTTTTTCTCTCTCTCAACACACTGCGGGACAGTTAGTTACAGATATAATTTTTTTTTGATGTGTTTGCTATATAAATATGCAAGCGGTTATTATTTGTAAGCTGTATAAGGTTGTTCTGCTGTTGTGTTGGAAAATATATATTTGCTCCTTGGGTGCTTTTTGAGAAATTAATAAACCTTTTTTTTCGAGTGGTTTTTTTGAAGGATGTGACTTTGATTTTCCAGGTTTTGGTTGAATTTTTTATTTAAATTGGATTTTATTTTATTTTTTTTTAAACTTTGAAAGGGAGAAGATATATTGGATTTAAATGGCGGATTTGAGAGAAAAAAATGTGTGTGTTGTGTTGCGGCGTTCCAACGCTCAAATAATAATTCGGCCCGAACTGTTCTAATTTGCCCTGAAGACTGAAGAGATTTTTTAACGAAAAGGAAACACTGAGCCTGAAAATGACGACGACGACGATGTTGAATGATGATGATGATGTCTGTCGATGATTATGATGATGTTGGGGTTGGGTTGGGGAAAATACACCTTTTTTTTTTTTTGATTGATTTTCCTATAATGTAGGTACTTTTTACAAATACACACACAAATACAATACATAGATAAAAGGGTACACTGCAATATCTTGAATGTATATTTTTTTACTTTGCTCTCTCTCAAAGAGTAGGTTTGGTTATAAGCTCGTGTGGTTTGTGTGTGGAGAGTTACACCTAAATTAAGTACTATGAACTTATGTTTGGATGGGAAAACAGATTTTCCCGCTCGCATTTTTTTTGGTGAGTGTTGAAGTCTTTTGCAGTGCGCAAAAGTTTTTGAAATTAACGTTTTTGAACAACGCATTGAGTGCTCTCTCTGCGTCTATAAAAAAAAACAACAAAACAAAAAAGAGAACGATAGGCATCCTTTTTTCAAGTAGTATAGCACAGCAGAGCGTCTTTAATGGGGCATGGGCATGGACGGAAGACACAAAACACATGCTGGCTGTATGCAAATTGCATGTACACATGTGGATTATAGGAGAGGACACATGAGAGGAGATTAAAAGGAATCCTTTTATTTTTGTGTTGTGTTCTTCATAGAGCAAAAAAGGGATGAACAACAACACACAATAATAAATTATTGGGGGGTTGATTTTCTTTCTTTTTGTATTGATGGTAGGGTAAATGGGGGGTAGAAAGGGTAGATATATTATTTTGAGTTGGCGCACTAGCAAGCAAAAGTGTGGTATAATTTTTGAGTTTTGTTCAAAAATGGGGAAAAATAATATCGATATGGTGAATTTTAAATTTCATTCATTCATTTAAAATTGATGGAAGAAGAACCATACAAAGTAAGGTAGGTAGTTACATTATGTTGCATAGAAGAGGTTTTTATATTATGTTTCGTCGAAGGAAGAAGATTGAACAAGAGTCGTATAAGCATTTTTGTGGTTTAATAGTCGTAATAAGGAACATTAAAGGTCGATTCAACAAAGTAGAGAGAGGATCTTTTGTGGTCTATAAACTAGTTTTGTGGGTTTATGTTTTTTTTTTTTTCGTATTTTGAAATGGAATTTGTATTCGCATTTTAAGGTTTGTTTTTTGGTATATGTTAATCTTTGATGAATTAATATTGACATCAGGAAATCAAAATATGTTGTTAGTATGGCTTTTTTGATATACATATACATATCTGTCAACTAAATTAGGTAAGAAAAATGAAAGGTGGCAACATTGAAGATCTTTAAAATTAATAAAATGACAATAAAATTAAATTCAAATAGGTAAACAAAATATTAAGTTATAGAAGTTTTAGCAAAAAAAACTTTATATCATAGCATATTAAACTAAGTTTTGTGGTTAGTGAGCAGGTCTTTAGGCCTTCAAAAAGGTCTTGCGGGCCGTAAATGCCAGCTGAAAGAAGTTTGAGATTTCTTGTTCAACAGGTTATTGTTAAAGAGTTGGATATTGCATGTAAATCTCAGGTAATGGCTCTGACTCATGCTGCGATTTTCAAAAAGATCACTGAACCAATTGCGAAAGCTTAGCCATTCGCTTTTACACTTTCTGTGGTACCTCAGCCTTTACTTCATTTTTAGTGTAAATACTCGTTTCTGTCTCTTAGGTGGATTCTCAAGGTATTCTTTTAAGAATTGTTTAAAGTCCTTCAAATAGAACTTGCAAATAAAAAAAACTGCCAAAAATTTCTATGCATTTCTTCTTAGTTTAAAGCCTTTTTCTTCTTCTATTTAAATATATTTCCTTAACAACTTAGTTCCTTGCTTAGTTTCAAAATCTGTATAACTTCTATGAATTTTCATTAACTCAGAAAATTCAGGAGGTTTAGTAATCATTTTTAAGAAAATTTCTGCTATACTTAAGATCCCTCAGATTTATCTAACTTAGGGCCATTTTTTTCACTATTGCTCAACTTGAAGCAAACTCTCGAGTTTGCCAACTTGAGAGTTGACTATAACTCTCCAGTTGAAGATCTAAAGTTGGCCAGCTTCAAGTTTGAAAAATATCCCTGGGATATTTATGAAATATGGAAAAAAAAACTGTCATTTATTTAAATTAAAATTTTAATTTGTCATATCGTTAGCATATTTGTATTTTTTTTGTGTTTAATTTGTTAAATTGTGAAAAAAATATCAAATTATTATGACAAAACTAAGAAAGGGCACAAAATTTTAACAGAAAAAATAAAAAAAATCTGAAGTTTGCTAGGCAAACTTCTACTTTTTAGGGAAGTTGAGAAAACTGGAAGTTGATCAACTCTCGAGTTTAAAATCGAAAGTTGAAAACGTCAACTTGGAGTGAATAAAACCGAATTCGGAAGTTGAGGATAAAAATCCTAAAGTTATGTTCAACTCCGAGTGAAAAAAATGGACCTTAAGCTACTTAATTGCTTAGATTGATTCGGTAAGCGTAACATTGCTTCCAAAGAAGTTTTCTTCGAGTTTGTTAAAGTGTTATAAATGGATTGTTATCATTAAGTGTTTCCTAATAAAAGTTTTTTCTAAGTAATCGGGAAAAATACACGTCTTTTCTTTGATGATTTTGGACCATTTGCTTTGGTTTATCTTAAACTCTTCAAAAGTACGAGTAATTATGTTTAAGTTTTTGTTTCTAAGCATTAAAAATTAAAATTTTGAAGTACAAAAAAATGTAAACAAAAAAACTTAAGAGGATTCTGTGGCGTATACGTAACATTTTTTTAAATAAAAATCAAACACCATTTTTGAGGTTGGATGTGAACCTAGTACATTTGGCATGGCAGTCGGTTGTAATATCTATTGCCTCACGAGGTAATACAGAGGCCAATGTAAACAAAAAAACTTAAGAGGATTCTGTGGCGTATACGTAACATTTTTTTAAAATAAAAATCAAACACCATTTTTGAGGTTGGATGTGAACCTAGTACATTTGGCATGGCAGTCGGTTGTAATATCTATTGCCTCACGAGGTAATACAGAGGCCAAATTAAGGATTTTTTAATAAAATTGAGATTTATAGATAACAATTACACATGGAATTACGATTATATATAATTTATGCGGAAATAATGACTCTCCTACTACAGAATATTTAAGAGACAAGAAGCCGAAATTGATAAGTCGTCCGGCCAAAAACAGCCACTTTCAAAAATGGTCAAAAAGCATACCTACATACATTTTTTCTTAAAAAAAATTAAGTGTTTCGTCTAAAAATGAAAGGATTCTCTTTAATTGTGTAAAAATGCTTATTGAAATTAAATGATTTAAAAAAAATAATAAAAGGATTTTCACTTTAATTTAAAAGGACTCTTTTCTTTCAATTTTGCTCGTGATACATTATGCACAGTTAATGCTTTGTAAAAGTGCAAGAAATCTAGAAAATTTGTCCACTTATTTTAAGACTGCAGCTTTCTTGGTAGAAAAACATGCAGAAATTCACTTAACTTAATACGTACTACATTTGTTTTAAGCATGTCTTTTTTCTCCGTCCCCAATTGTTTTTTTTTATTTTTAATTTTCTATTGTTATTATTCTAAAGATTCAAGTCAAATTTTGATCGTGTCTAATTCGCAAAAATATATACAATTTATGGTACTCGGTGGTGTATACGTAACCTTTTTTCTTCCGATACAATATTAGATTTCGTAAAAATAATTGAACTTTTTTCAGTGCGAAATAAACGGTAACGGTTGATTGCTCATCTGCAATACAGCTTATCTAAACAAAATTTTGCATATCATATAAGAATGATTATTTTTAAAACACATTTTTGAACTTTAACAAAAATATTTGATACATTTTGGTATCTAAAAATTTCATTTAATATGTCAACAATGTTAAAATTTTGCAAAAACCATCTACCAATTGTCAATTTTTTTAATGTGTACTATAATCCAGAATTTAAATTTATATTTTCAAGATGGTTGATTGGAAAGCCATAATTTTTTCAAATGGACTTTGATTGTTCTTTCCCGTGATCTTTCTATCAATTAAATTAAATCCATTTTATTTAATATTCATTTTAATTGTCATGTCGTACACAAATCTTCCAAGTCAGGTTTCTAAGAACATGTTACACTTTAAAAAACTGCTGTAAACATTATAGAAGTCTCTTCACATAAACCATAAATTCTCTCATGATGAACTTTGCAGTTAAAAACGTTTAATTTATGATTTGCAAAACAACAACAAAAACATTTAATTATCTGTACATGTGCTTCAATTAAAGATAAATATAGTGACCCAATCACCAAATAAAATTTGGACACAATTTTTGTGCTTGGCAGACCGTTGATATCTCAAACAAAATATCTTTAAAAAGAAATCATTGATCTGAAACTGAAAAAAAAAAAAATAATGAATTCAACAATAAATAAAATTATATTTTCTCTTTTAATACCAAGAAAATCTTAAAAATCTAATATTTACAACAATTTTCTAAATCTAACATGTTCTTTTTTTTTTTAGTTTTTCTGAGTATTCTCATCAAGAAGGCCTCTAAGTTTATCTTCCAAAATATCCTCCACTCGAAGCCGATGCAGATGCCATTCCACCACTGCTACTTGCAAAAGCGGTACCTTTAAAAGAAACAAGTCCAAAACACTTTTTTTTAAATATAATTTTCACTTCACACTGCTGGCTGGATTAAGAGCCAAAAAATGCTTTTTTTTAAATGAAAATAAAATTGTCAATGGATTTCCAACTCACTTAAACCGTTTCCATAGTATGGGTAATAGCCCTGATTTTGACCGTATCCAGGATATCCCCCTTGTTGATATCCATAACTGGGGTAGTATCCATAAGATGGGTAATATCCTCCACCTCCTCCATAGCCGCCCCCATAGCCCCCATACGAAGGATAACCTCCGTATCCACCGAAATTCTGATATCCACCGTATCCACCATAACCACCACCACCGCCACCCCCGTATCCACCAAATTGTGCACTGGTGCTATGCACAAATAACAGCACAATACAATAACAATGGAATGAAAGAAGAACTGATACTTTTGCCATGGCGGACGTAGATATTATTGGAAACTAAAGGCAATTAGAGTAACGACCCAGATATTTATATGTTCCGTTCATCCAACCAAAAATGGAAATGGAAAAGTGGAAATATTCAATATTTTTTGCTTTTGTTCTTGAATGTTACTTAATGGGAAATCATAAAGTTTTTAATTGTTGGTGTTTTTGTTTTTTTTATTTCTATTTTGACATTGGAATGAAATTCTAAACCTTCTACTAACTCACATTCAAATTGTGTAAATGACTCTGAATTAGATGACGGGTTCAAGGGGAGATCCCCCAATTTAAATTGTGATAAGGATCTTCAAAAATAACTATGAACCTTGATTCTTAATCAAGTCAATTTTTATTTTTGATATTTTTAATCAATGGACATTTATTTAAATGTTGGATTTTTTGTTTGTTTGATAAAAGTTAAATAGAATTAATCTGCAATTAAAAAACCGTTATACATAATGTGAAAACTTTTAAAGTTATTTCGTAATAAAAAAGTGCTACGTGCATTTAGACAGGTATATATGTAATCAAAAGATTCAATTGAAATTGAAAAACAATCTGATGTGAGTATGATAAAAATTCAGCAAAATGTATTATTTAAACTAGAAGAATTCTAAGTGAATAATATTTTTTTTTATTTATCCTATTTTTAAGCTGTAAAATCGAGTCCCAAAGATTCGTTTTAGGAGTAAAATGAATGGTGCATCCCATGTTAACAACTTTAAAGATTAAAAAAAAAACTTTGAAGGAAGGAAAATTGCTTCCTCTTAAGCAAATACGAAAATATTTGTTCAATCATTTATAACGTCTTAAAACCGTTTTCTTGATTTCTGACTTTCTCCTAAACGACTTGACCAAATTCTACAATTCGAAACAGAAGCTTTTCAGTAGCCGTTAAATAAAAATTTTGAACCCCATTTTTTAGTTGTTTAAAATTATTAATTTTTTTAATTTTTTGGACAAATTTTTTTTGTTTAACGGTTCGATGAATTTTTTGTTTGTTTTTATGTTTCCAATAATAATAATTTTTGAAGAATGACACAAACCAAATTTTTTAGAAAAATGTTTGGAAAATTTAATTTAAAAAATCTATTAAAAAAATTGGCTCCAATAAAAATAAAATGCACGACTGGGGCGCACGAACTTGCTCTTAGAGTTAAAGTTGCTTTAATTTTTAAGACTTTTTATAAAAAAAAAAATTGGAAAAAAAAAAATAAAATTCGTTTAAAAAAAAAATAAAATAAAATCTGAAATCAAATTGCCCTCCAAAACAAGTATGCAGTTTTGATTGATATATTAAGATGCATTTTTAGAAAAAAAATTTTCAAAATCGTTAGAGCCGTTTATTAAAAAACTGATTTTGTATGAATAATTTTTTGGAAAAAAAGTTTTAAAATAAAATTGGTATGCCATTTTGTAGAAATCACTAATCAACATATAAAAAACAAAATTTTAAAAAAATTCAATGTCCCGTTTTCGAAAATTTGATTTTTCAAAAAAACATTTTCAAAAATTTTTTTTAAAATCCAAAAATTATTTATTTTTTTACAAATTTTATTTTTGGCTTATATTTAAATTATATTAATGCTTCTTCACAAAAAGTTTCGTTGAAATCAAATGACCAGTTTCGGAGATAATCGGATTTGAAAAAAACGGTTCTATGGCAGGTACCGTTAATAATGATTTTCAAACAAAAATTTTTTCATTAAAAGATAGACCTTATCTTAAAACTAACATTTGAATTTTTTAAACAAAATCGTTTGAGACGTTTTTGAGATATTTCAATTTTACTTAAATCGGTACATGACAAGTACCGTTATTTTTGGTCCAAAAAAATTAATTCCAAAAACCCCTCTGGAGAGTCGCAGAATAACGCTACATACCAAGTTTGACATCAATCGGTTCATCCGTTTAGGCTGTAGCTCCTTATACAGACAGACAGACAGACAGACAGACTGACAGACAGACAGACAGACAGACAGACAGACAGACAGACAGACAGACAGACAGACAGACAGACAGACAGACAGACAGACAGTCAGACAGACAGACAGACAGACAGACAGACAGACAGACAGACAGACAGACAGACAGACAGACAGACAGACAGACAGACAGACAGACGGACTTCCGGGACCCACTTTTTTGGCATTGTCTACCATCGTAATGTCATGGAAAAATGTTATCTCAACTTTGTTTTTTGTACGAATGCATAACTTGATATATAGTACCTATATCGCAAGTAAAAAACTCTAGAAATTCCTTTCTTTACAAAAATTAAATTACACATTTCATTTGAAAAAGGAAACTTAATAAAAAGATTTTTTATATAATTAAAAAAAAAATAATTTTTTAGTCTTAAAATTAAATTGGATTGATTTCTTTCTATAATTTTTCATGTTTTAATGCATATTAAGCATTAGAATTATTATTATATTAAAATATTATAGTGATCTGTATCCCTGCAACGAGCACTTGATGTATGGGTGGATGTTCTAGAAGGTAGTGGGCACCACATAAGCGCGAAAAAGACAGAATACCTATGCTGCCCATTTTCTGATCCACACAGGCCTATTCCTGACATTTATTTGAATGGTGTAGTGCTTCCCAAGTGTGAAAAGTTTAAATATCTGGGGTCTATGATAAATAACGAGGGTACTTGTGATGACGATATCAATCATCGCGTAAGCGTAGGGTGGATGAAGTGGCGGGAAAATTCTGCTATCTTCTGTGATCGAAAAATGCCCCCTAAGCTGAAAGGAAGGCTCTACACCGCAGTTGTGCGTCCAGCACTCACATACGGTTCACAATGTTGGACAATGTACAAAAAGTATGAGAGTAAGTTAACGGCAGCTGAGATGAAGATGCTTCGCATGACAGCAGGAGTAACAAAGCTTGATAGAATTAGAAGTACGAAGATCCGAGGAAGCCTTCATGTTAAAAATACCATCTCCCAAAAAATTGAACACGACCGACTCAGTTGGTATTGCCATGTTCAAAGGAGAGATCCTGAGAACCCCGTCAAAAAAGCAATATCATATAACGTTCCAACACGAAATAAAAAGAAAGGTAGGCCTAAAAACTCCTGGTACAAGCAAATGCAAAAACACCAGCATTCAGTTGGCCTCAGAAACGGAACAATACAAAACCGGGAGGCTTGCCGCCGATTTCTGAGGTCAACCCGGCGAACCCCACAGGCGGATCACTAGTGTGAAGCAGTAACATGGGAAGGTTATGATCCCCTCGACATCGAGATCATAACAGCGCCGAGAAAAAAAGGAAGAAGAAGATAGTGATCTGTGTTCATGTGCATTTTTTAGGTAATTTAATTACATATTCTTTAGCCCAATCTATATTGAATTGGCTGTTATAATCAGCTGTCGGAGAATTTATTGGTGAATTTCATTTTCATGAACAAAAAAAATATTACTCATACGCCATACATTTTTTTTTATTTGAAGTTATTGAATCAATAGGTGTATTTTTTTGTTTATCTATATAGATTTTGTGCAAAAAAACGACATCGAGATTTTTGAAATCAAAACAATTTACGTGTTAAAAACAACAAAAACTTTATCTGTATAGATTTTTGAAAAATCCAGATAATTATCCAGATTTTACTTTCTCTCGATAAAAACAGTAGTGCCAAGGTACTTAATTTGTTGTGTTCATACAGAAATATCTGAAAATATTAACAAAAAAAAAAAAGCGTAGAAAACGAGGTTTGAAAAAAACTCTCATAGAAAAAAATAATCAAAAATTTGTTTGACATGGTTGCATTGAAATGTTAATATCTCGAGATATACGCAATGCACTTTTCAGATAAAAGTCTTAAATGGATCCTGATAAGATTGTTGAACAGATATGTATATAAAATTACCAAAGTTTTTTCGAAAAATTAGAAATAAAAATAAAAAAATCATGTGTGCAATTCACACGTGGTAGAAGTGAAACCTTAAAAAATCATTTTTCTTGCAAAAAAAAAAAAAAATAGAAAAAATCTACCTATTTTTATTCTATCACCTTCAAATCCATGTTTTTTATATGACAACCTTTATAAATTTTATATCATCTGAAAGCTTATTGTCTAAGCTCAAAATATATATATTGATCAGGTCTTTGAGACATCTACAAAAAGAGCTAGAATTTTTTGAACTCGATCAATTTCCATCAAAAAAAGCGAAAAAACACGTATTTTTATTTTCTCACGCTATTAAATCCATTTTTTTTCCTAACAACCTGTACAAATTTTTACACCATCTGAAAGCTTATTGTCTTAGCTCAAAATATATATATCGATCAGGTGTATGAGACATCTATAAAAAGAGCTAGAATTTTTTAAACTCGATCAATTTCCATAAAAAAAGCGAAAAAACACGTATTTTTATTTTCTCACGCTATTAAATCCATTTTTTTCCCTAACAACCTGTACAAATTTTTACACCATCTGAAAGCTTATTGTCTTAGCTCAAAATATATATATCGATCAGGTGTATGAGACATCTATAAAAAGAGCTAGAATTTTTTAAACTCGATCAATTTCCATCAAAAAAAGCGAAAAAACACGTATTTTTATTTTCTCACGCTATTAAATCCATTTTTTTCCCTAACAACCTATACAAATTTTTGCACCATCTGAAAGCTTATTGTCTTAGCTCAAAATATATATATCGGTCAGGTGTATGAGACATCTACAAAAAGAGCTAGAATTTTTTAAACTCGATGAAATTTCATTCAAAAAGCAAAAAAAAAACATTTATTTTTATGTTCTCATGCTATTAAATCAATTTTTTTGTTTGACAATCTATACAAAATTTTATACCATGTGAAAGCTTATTGTTTCACCTTGTATAATGATGCATAAATCTTATTTCAAAGATGTCTACAAGAGAAGTTAGAATTTTTTAAAGTCAACAATGTCGAATTTCCAGACTGAGATTACGGTACTTCGTACACTGGTAGCTGGTCATCGCCAACAGATCTCCACAGGTGTTTTGAGGTATTTTTAAAATTTTTTTCAATTTAAGATTGTGTAACTTGTAGAGCACGTAACGTTATGTGTGATATATCAAATAAAAGGTTATGTTAGCAGCATGCGTATTAAAGTTAAATCAAATTTGTATGTGCACTAGATCAAAAGATATAACGTGTGTTCGAAAAGAACATCTTTTTACCGTTATCTCCGAATTTTGAATATGAAATTAATTGAAATTTTGTACAATAATATATTATTTAATTACCTACCTACAGTACAAATTTCATTCATCTATTTATTAAAACAAAAAAGTTATAACAAGTTGAAGTCGTGTCGCGTTTTCGTTTCATTTTGTTTCAAATCACTACGATACTAAAGAAGTTTTCACTTCAAAAAGTTTTCACATTTGATTTTTAAAAAATCGAAAAAAAAATTCAATATGGCTACCTTCAAACGCTTATAACACAAGAACGACGCAACTAATGTTAATGGTCATGGTCTTAAAATATAGCTAAGAATATGCAGATAATTTTTGGTTTTTTGTGAAAAAACAATTTTTTTGAATCCAAAATGGATGCCATGGCCACATGAAAATTTTTGTTTGCATCCAACATGGATGTAATGGCCTTCCCACTTCGGAGTTAAAATAAAAAAAAAAACAAAAGCAACATTTTTGACAGACAGCTGCCAAAGTATATGTACAGTGGTGCCAAATGTTTGCATGGATTTCAAAAATCCCGATGTCGTTTTTTTGCACAAAATCTATATAGATAAACAAAAAAACACACCTAATATTTGTTATTTTAATTATGAAAAAAATTCTGTTAAGCCTTTATATTTTATTTTTAAAATGCAATATAGTAAAAATGCACAGGGTTTGAATGATATCTTTTATATGAGCCAATAAATATTTTCGGATTTAGTTGATGTTTTTATACGAAAACCATAAATACATATACAGTGGTGGCAAAATAATTAGAAACATTCTCCTTTGTTTACAAAATTTTATTTTTTTCTTACTATAAATACAAAATATTTAACAATTTTTTAGCAAACACGAGTGATGATATACCTAATCCTTGTACCATTTTAAGAAAAAATATTAAAATTAACCCAACAAAAGAAAAATACTGCTAAAAATCTAAAATATAGTCCAATTTGTGTGTGAAAATATAATTAGAAACACTGAGGAACAATTATTAAGGAATATCTTGTTTTTGATTTTTTGCATTTACATTTGTCAAACTTGGTCAATTAATGAAACGTACAATTAACAAAAAGGACTATCACCAACTAATTTCTCTAAGTTGGTTTATGTGGTTGCAGTCCTCGAAAAATGCCACACGTTCCGAAAAAAAATAAAATAAAACGTCCTTAACAATTCCTGACAGACCAACCCCTTATATTTAAAAAAATGGTGCAATAAAGAGGAGATCCTTAATAAAACATCGAGCTCTTCAAATGTCTCTGTTAAAAAATATTTCTAATATTTTTTTATTTATATTAAAAAAATATTAAAAATAATGGTACGCTAATAAAATTGTACCATAGTTACTTGCTCTATAGGGCAAGTATTGGTTTCGTGTAGAAAAAAAAAATCGAGGTTTTAATCAAAACCAACATTACGATGATGGAGAAGATCAAAAAAGTGGTTTTCGTCATGCCGTCCGTCGGTCTGTGCGTGTGTGCGTCCATCTGTACATCGAGCTAGGGCCTAAACGGATGGATGGATTTGCTTGAAACTTGGTACAGATGATTTTTGAGTAATTCCCAAGACTTCTTTTTTTTATTTTTTTAATATCTCCATTTTAACGCATACCTCCCATATAACGTTTTCGAGGTATTGCAAATTTCTCGAAAACGGCTCTAACGATTTCGATCAAATTTGATGTGCGGAAGACTCTTATTGATTCTAACAAAACTGCGTTTTTAGTTTTTCTCAAAAAATGCGGAGAACGGAAATATGGCGTTGCCGTTTTTTTTAAATTGACATATTTTTTAAGTTCATATATTTCATCAAAGCATTAGTTATTTTATTTAAAATTTACAGAGATCATTAAGTATAAAATTTAAAAAAAAAAAAATTTTTAAAAACATTTTTGAAAAAACAAATTATTTAATTTAATTTTTAAACTTTTGATTTTTTTTTTTTTTTTTGTTTTTTTTTTCTACAAAATTTTAAATTTCCAATAGATATTTAAGATAAAGATACTGTGAACTACAAGAGCAAGTACGTGCGACCCAGTCGTGCATTTTATTTTTTACGTGGAAAGATATATAACGAAACACCCTGTGAATAAAATCCAATACCTATGTCAGCTATTACATGAAGCCTCAAGAGGCGCGCCTCTTTTCAAACGTAATGAGTGCAAAAGAGAAAAAAGATGAAACAAAAAATTATCCGACCAGAGAGTCGTGGGTCGAAATTCTGAGACTCTTTTTTGACGTTTCTTTTTCCACTTTTTCTTTTTTCAAAATTCCCTTTCATTTCTTTTTGCTTCTTGGTGCAATACAACAACAACACATTTTAAATCAAAAGAGAAATGTCAAATTTGAGGCCTGGACTCAAGAGGCGTCATGTAATAGTACGCGCCTCACAGAATGATTTATCAAAAGAAAATTAGAAAAAAGAGTCACTATGAAATTTGATAAAAGTGGTACAGTCGAAATGATTATTAAAGAAATTATTAGAAAATCAAAACTTAAGAAGTTTTTTAAGAAAGAAATGAAAAATTTGATTTTTTTTAGACTTTTTTGCCAGGTAACATTTTCTATTCGTGTACAATTCTTTGTTCCAATGACTATTATTTTGGCAAACCCATTTATTGAGGTTAAGTTATCTTTTTGTACAATATTTGGTTGATATCTCACAGTCATAAAATTAAAATGTATCAATTACTACAGTAAAATAGTTGACAACTCTTAATAACAGAGTATTAACCTAATTTACATTCCAATCGTCAACTCATTTATCAATAAGACCTTAACTCCGGTTAAGGATGAAGTTTTTTACATTAAAATTCGACGTTTTTGATTAAGCCTAGTAGGTACGCAACTGAAGCGAAACGAAATTTTCCATACAAAATTTCGTTAACGAAATCTTGAACGAAAAATTTCGTTTTGCTCTTCTTTTTTCAGTACGCAGCTCTAACAAAAAAGTTGGAGAGTTTTCTCACTCATTTGTCACTTACTTTTTACTGTCCTGTGCATTTTTCTTGACTCCAAGAGCAGTAGTGATGGTTTTTTCACTTTTAATTCATTTATTTCTTGCTTTAAAAATTATTTTCTGTTGATTTTTCTTGATTATAAATCAATTTTGAATTTTTTTTATTTTGACTTTGACAGAATACTCGATGATATTTTTTCGTTAGCATTTTTGTTGTCGACTTTGTGGACTTTTCGTTTCTCATCAGCAGCGTACTAGGCTTTAGGAAGAAGAAAAATAAACAAGAATCTAAGATTAAAGATCGAGTTAAAGGCAGTTAAATAAAACAACAAATATCGATAGTTTTTTTTTATTTAATTTATTTTAAATAATACTACAAAAGTAGATACATACTTCCCCCCAACTAAACACCAAACCACACAAAAGTCTCAAGAAACCTTTAAGACTACTACAACTTAAAATTCATCCTTCCATCCATATTTTTGTTTTTTATCTTTGTAGTTTTTATTATTATTGTTATTATTTTTATTATTATTATTATTGTTATTATTTTTCTGATATTTATTCTCTTTCGGTGGTGGACAATAACATGTTCGTTTCTGTGCGTCTAAAAATGATTTACAACCTAATGTTAATGTTCCAGTAAATAACATTTTAGCTGCACCTTTACAACTTTTTATAACAATATCACTAGCAATTGTTTTATCGTATGTCTCACAATGTCGATAAAGGCATCTTTTGAAGTCTAAATCACACAATTCTTTATCGCTATTGCATGTGTCGTAACAAATATCATGTTCGTTGCAACAAGCACCCATTTCAGCTGCTGGTAAGTATTCTGTGCTAATAGAAAGTCCCAATGAACCACATCCATCAGAAGACGGTGTGTACATCTTGTTTTGGACGGATTTCACATCTGAAATTAAAAAATATAAGTAAACAAAAATGAATCAAGAAATCTTTTATTTCTAAGAGTTTTATGCTTTTTAATACGCTTTTATAAGGTTCACTTAAAACTGACAAACTAACAAACTACCAAACTACTAAACAACCAAGCTAACAAGCTTACAAACTAACAAACTAACAAACTAACAGACTAACAAACTAACAAACTAGCAAACTCACAAACTAGCAAACTCACAAACTAACAAACTAACAAACTAACAAACTAACAGACTAACAAACTAACAAACTAGCAAACTCACAAACTAGCAAACTCACAAACTAACAAACTAACAAATTAACAAACAAACTCACAAACTAGCAAACTCACAAACTAACAAACTAACAAACTAACAGACTAACAAACTAACAAACTAGCAAACTCACAAACTAGCAAACTCACAAACTAACAAACTAACAAATTAACAAACTAACATACTAAGAAACGAGCAAACTCACAAACTAACAAATTAACAAACTAACAAACTTACAAACTAAAAAACTAAAAAACTAAAAAACTAACAAACTAACAGACTAACAAACCAACAAACTAACAAACTAACAAACTAATAAACTAACAAACTAACAAACTAACAAACTAACAAACTAACAAACTAGCAAACTTACAAACTCACAAACTAACAAACTAACAAACTAGCAAACTCACAAATTAACAAACTAGTACAGGCAAAATACGCATTTAAAAAATAAAAATTGTTACACTCATGAAACTTGGCAAAAAGTTTGCTTTTGGGATAAGAACCAATGACAAAAATAATTCTATAAGAAAAGGAAGGGTTTTTTCGCATCCAAGAGGGAGGCGTTGAAGGTCAAAAATATAGTGAATAAAATTGTTTGTGGAATATAATCATATGACACATGTTTTTAAGGTATTTTTTGACGCTGAATTTTGACTTCAACAGGTGAATTATAACCGAAAACCATGTGAAAAACATGGGAACTACATAAGAACTAAGAATCTAAAGATTCTACAAAAATATCTTGAGTGAAAGGGTGTTTTTTTTAAAGAATTATGAAATTGGTACAAATGTTTCATTTATAACAGAAACCAATAATCTAAGCAGTCTATACAAATACTTTAGGTGAAAGGGTGTTTTTTTTTTTTTTGGTAATAAGGAAAATCTGCGATAAGTCCGATAAAATCAATGGTTTAAAAGTTACCCTTACGAAATTTATTAAAAATGCTGTATTTCAAATGGAAACTACGAATACATAAGTCCATAAATTTTGTTCATATGAAAGGGTGTTTTTTAGGTGTAGAGAAAATATGGTTATAATGGAAAAATTGAGTAATTATAGTGGTAACCTATTGAAATTTAGCAATTATATTACTTTTGAGATTATAAAAAAAAATCTTAAGTGTCTATATGAATTTCATGGTTAACAGGGTGTTTTTTACTTGCGATATACATAGGTACTATATATCAAGTTATGCATTCGTACAAAAAAAAAAGTTGAGATAACAATTTTCCATGATATTACGATGATAGAGAATGCAAAAAAAGTGGGTCCCGGAAGTCCGTCTGTCTATCTGTCAGTCTGTCTGTCTGTAAACGAAACTACAGCCTAAACGGATAGACCGGTTAATGTCACTCTTGGTATGTAGCGTTATTTGGCGACTGTACAGAGGGGTTTTCGGAATTAATTTTTTTCGACCAAAAATAACGGTACTTGGCATATACCGATTTTAGTAAAGTTGAAATTGCTCAAAAACGGCTCCAACGACTTTTCTTTCAAAAAATTAAAATGTAAGCTATTGAGACAAGGTCTATCTCTAGATGAAAAAAACTTTTTTTGAAAATAATTATTAACGGTACCTGCCATAGAGCCGTCTTTTTTTTTAAATCTGATTTTCTCCGAAACTACTTACTCGATAACAGCGAAACTTTTTTTGAAAAAGCATTTATGTTATTTAAATATAAGCCAAAAATAAAATGTTTGGATTTTTAAAAAAGATTTGAAATTTTTTTTTTTGAAAAATCAAACTTTCGAAAACTTGAAATTGAATTTTTTGAAAATCTGATTTAAAATTAAGATTAGTGATTTCTTCAAAATGGTATATCAATTTTATATTAAAACATTTTTTTTTCAAAAAATTAGTTTTTTTAAAAAACGGCTCTAACGGTTTTGAAATTTTTTTTCTAAAAATTCATCTTAATAAAACAAATGAAATTGCATACTTATTTTGGAGCTCAATTTGATTTAAGATGTTGTTTTATTCCTTTTAAAAAACGATTTTAAGTGTTTTTTCAAATTTTTTTATATACGTAATAATTACATTTTTACTTAATTTCTATATAAAAAGTTCTAAAAATTCAAGCAACTTGAACCCTATAGAGCAAGTTCGTGCATTTAATTGTTTTTAATGCCTATTTTACCTGCACTATTTTAGAAAATGCTCCTTCTCAGGAAATAAGTCTGTAACGTAAAATGCATCACATACACATTTAATTAAATTATAATTCAAAAGGTCATGGTGCAACTGAGCATTATTCATTGCAATTGAAAGAATTATGCTTCTATCTGATTGGAACACGTATCTTTCTTAGTATCTAAATTTTACCTTAAAAAGATACACAAGAGAAGGGAGAAAACTACCCCCCAAAAATCTGAGGACACCTTATTCATCCATCATTTCAGAATGATGTGTGGTTAGTTAATAGTTACCTAATTTAAGCTCTCAATATTTCACCACACAACGACGCCCATGTATCTATTTCTCACGTCTCTCAGTGTAAAAAAATATTCTCTTTTTCTCTTGAATCACATCATCAAAATAACAAAAAAAAAGTCACACTTAACAAATAGACCTGTCAAATCTTTCATGCTTTGACATTACAAAAAATGATTTAAGAAAGATATCAAAACAAATTTTTTATCGTTATCTCATTCAACTCCAAGGCCATAAAAAAGATTATGACAATTCAAAATAATACTTACCACCCGGACAAGTAAATACACAATTCTCATCAACTGCCGCATCAAATACTTCATGCACAGTTTTAAACTTGCGTGCCACAGTAATTACATTGTGAAAGACATCGCCAAAGATTGCCTCTGCAGCGATAATTGCATCACGCAAACTGGCAATAGTACTCGACCCGTAACCCGAGTACGCGTAAGTAAGGAATGTCAATGCGTAAATTGCAAGTTTCATATAAGAAAATTGCATTTTGGATGTGAATTTTAAACGCAGAAAAAAAGTATCTATAGAAACTGCGAGATACACTAAACAACACACAAAACACTGCTAAAGAACGAACGTGACTGTCATCCAAGTGTGTTATTTAAAAGTCAATCCAAAATAATGAATATTTTTATCTTTAATTTTTGGTTGTATAGTTGTTGTTGTGTTGCTTTTGAGAACTATGCGACACGACTTCTTTTTGAAATAAAAATGTTTGCAAAAGAAAGCGAAAATTTTATTTTTAAACTACCCACGTTGGGTTTGTTTTTGTTATTTTTTTTTTGGTCATCGAATTAGATTTTTGTTTATGGTGAGAGAGCATGAAGGAAGGGTAGATTTTTTCGTTTGAAATTCACCATGAATATAGATTGACGTGTAGTGTGGGGAGATAGATTTTTTTGTTTGACGTTTAGCGCCATCATGGATTGTTTAAGGAAACAGAGAATCTCAAACTGTAACATTTGTAACATTTTTTTCAAAAACTGTGAAAGTGTACAGGTGAGCTCGATTAAGTGAAACCCTAGAACATTTATATATAAAATATGTTTTTGAAATTTTGTGAAACATTATTTCTGAACATGATCACAAATGAAGCGATTTCAACGAAATTTAATATTTTTTTAATAAGAATGATTTGGATCTACTACCGAAATTAAGTTAGTGTTGCGTTTCGTATGAAATTCAAGAATCAAGTGGAATTTAATATTTAAGATTAAAGGGTGTTTTTTTAGAGAAATGTAAAATTATAATCAAAATAGTTTAATTATTATTGTTTATATATTGGTGTTATGAGACTAAACATTTTTAATTGAAGTGAAGGCAATCATTTGGGTAAGGAACCTTCAGAAAATTTACTTAATGTGGTTAAATCTCAAGTGTAACGGAACAAGTTATTCAATTCAAGTAAAAAACCATTATATACATAAAATTGTTTCTCACGAAATAGTTTTAACTCGATCCATAAGAATTGGTATGGTACAACTTTCAAGTTGTTCTTGTTGGCTTTCGTCGTCTTTTGGTAATGTTTGAATCTCACTAGCTCTTTGAAGTTAATTCTAGGCTTAGATATTTGGCATACTGTTTATCTAGTTATATGGTTCGATCTAAAAGAGTTACAGAGTGATGATTCTATATTTCAAGCCGAATGACTGGTTTGTTGCAGAACTCTCACAGATTATGATAAAATCTTTCTTATGAGTAATCAACTACAAAATACGTATATTTGAGGATACAATTCTGTTAAAATTGTCTCCTCAGATGTTCGTATAAAAGGAAATTATATGTTGTTTGTTGTATGAAAAATTTTGTATGTTGGTGAAAATGGCCCTTTAGCTTTTCAACACGTTCAACATACCTTCCAAATCGACATAATCAATAGTTAAACCTTTCCAAACTGGTTCAATTAATGTGTAGGCTAAGATATGTCCTATATGCACCAGTTAGAATAATTTGGAAATGTTTAACTGTTGAGTATGCCGATTTGGAACGAATGTTGAAAGTGTTGATCAACCTAGTGTGGATCCAACTTTTTATGAAAAATCTGCTGTTTTCTTTTCATGTTTTAAAGCAAGATGTGTAGAAAAAAAAACCAGAAAAGCAGGGGTCGAATTACGGCACACGATTACGATCATACGTTATCGTTTTGACTATTGTTCTCTCTATTTAATTAGTAGAAAAAAATAAGGACGCATAGCAACCATACGTTAACGAACGTATGCCGTAGTTCGACCCCAGATTTTTTTAGAATTGTTAAAATTTAAAAAATCAGAATTTTAAAAACAGAGACGAAACAAAATAAATTGCACGACTGGGGTCGCACGTACTTGCTCTTATGCTTAAAGTAACTATAATGTTAAAGCTTTTTATTCAAGAAATTTAAAATTCGATATTTTGAAGAAATTTCATAAGTAGTATAAAAAAATTAAATCTGTTTTTATAATTAATAAAACTCGTTTTAAAATATCTTAAAAAAAAAAAACAAATATGCCATTTTATTTCTCGTATAAAAAGGTATTTTTAGAAAAAAAAATTTGAAAATTGTAGGAGCCGTTTTTTAAAAAAATAATTTTTTATATATAAGATTTTTTTAACATTTTTCAAAAAAAAAGTTGGTATGCCATTTTGAAGAAATAATTAATTTACACATAAAAACTAAATTTCAAAATTTTTCATTGATCCGTTTTCAAAAAATTGATTTTTCAAAAAAAAATTTTGAAATATTTTTTAAAAAACCAAAAATGCGTTTTTTGAAAATTTTCTAAAATTTTAATATTATCTTTACTTACACACTTTTGTATAAAAATTTTCATTTAAATCGGGTTAATTTTGTACGAGATATTCAGAAACGAAAAAAACCGTTCTATGACAGGTACCGTTAATAACGGTACAAAAAATATTTTTTTTTATTTAAAAAGTTGGCCTTTATGTGTAGTATTACACACAAAAATTTTAATCAAAATCGTTAGAGTCGTTTTTGAAAAAAATTAACTTTTCTATTTCCGTTATATGGCAGGTACCGTTAGTTTTGGTCATAAAAAAAAAATTTCAATTTCCCCTCTAGGGAATCACCAAAAACTGCTAACTACCAAGTTTGAAGAAAATCACTTCACTCGTTTAGGCTGCAGCTCCAGATAGAGACAGACGGACAGACAGACAGACAGACAGACAGACAGACAGACAGACAGACAGAATTGCCGGACCCACTTTTTTGGCATTCTCCATCATCGTAATGTCATGTAAAATTGTTATCTCGAGTTCGATTTTTTTTACGAATCCTAAACTTGCCCTATAGTACCTATATCGCAAGTAAAAAGGCGTAAAAGTCGAATTTTGATGCCAGAATTCTGAACACCTACAGAATTTTTAAAATACATAACTACAACCCGTCCCTTAAAAAATTTATAGATTTCTATGAACTTGCATGACTTATTCGGTTTTCTTTAATTATTTCCAAAATTTAGACGTTTTTCTCTGTTTTTTTTTGTTTGCAAAGAACAATAAAAATACTTTCTAGTCTAACACTTCTTTCGTTTTATGTGAATTTACATTAAGAAAACTGAACTACTAATTCTGATCTTTTTTTCACCGATACTTGTAAATTAAACTAGTTAAATCCATAATGGTATGACAAAAAATGCATTTTTTTTATATATAAAAAAAAAAATTACTAATAAAAAAGGCATTCAATATCCAAAATTATTGAAGTTCTTGGAAAAACTTGAAAAATAAATTTTCCTTTTGTCGTGGGCTATAGGTCTTTCTTCAATATATTCTAATTCGTAGATATATTGAAAAAAGACCTATAGCCCACGAAAAAAGTAAAATTTATTTTACTGAAAAAGGTCACGAAAGGAGGAATTAATTAAAAACTTGAAAAATCTTATTATTAAGGTAAGTAAAAACTGACAAAAAAAAATTCGGCCACTACCACCTAAACTTTTAATTTTATGACTCATTGTTAAAAAATGCATCTAAATATTTTCTAAATGTGTTCAATGTTTACCGTTTGAACCTGATTTTAAAATATTTGGCCCTGATTTTTCAATCGTCAGTTAGACTATCCGAAGAATAAATGTCAATATATAAAGACTGCGGTCTATCTCGCCATTGCTCTTAGTCAACCAATTAAATAAATTAAACTTAAGTTAACTCATTAAGAAGTTTGTTTTTAGCAATGTATGCGGAATAATGTTAAAAAATATTTACCTCATTTTTTCATTGATTTCGGGTTAAATTTTGGGTTCGCAGCAAGAAACTGGTTTTTATTGTTTTAGATACCTTACCTAAGCCAATATTAACCTTCAAACAAGCTTTAAAATTTTCCATCTTCCACATGAATTTCCAACATTTGGTAAGTTGTTTTAAGAAATTCACCACATTAGCTAAAGCACAAACCTCATCCACCTCATACCACAACCATATAACTGAGCTAATTCTATTTAATACCACAAATTACATAATTCATTGCATACATTTCGGTGTTTCATTAAACTTCACCACACCTACCACAGTCTGGTGAACAGGTGAAAATACAAATCCATGTTGAACTTCAAATCCTAATCCCACCACACTTGAACCACCAACTTTAAAACAACCCTGGTTATGAGATTACCGCAAGCTCTGCCAATTCCTGCCACCCACCCACCATCTACCCCACAAAATTAAGGGTGAAATTTCCATTGCACATGTGCAAGACCTGTCAAAAAATGATTTTTATTTCATTTTTCTTTGTACTTACACTCTCTCTCTATATCACATCCATGTCCGTTTGTCTTTTTCTTTCTTTTTTTTTTCCATTCTTCTTCCTGGTTTTCCTCTATTAGGGGTTGGAATATTTGAATTGCGTGCACATTTTATTAGTTGAAGAGCGAGAGCAAGTTCAAGCATTTCATTCCTCCAAAATGTTGCTCATTTTCTATCTCTGTGCATTTAATTAAAAAATATTAAAAAGAAAAAAATTAAATGAAGACAGAAAAAAAAAATTAAGAAAAATATTTAAATAAAATCCTTTTTTGTATTCAAAAACAAAAACCCCAATTTTTTAGATCTCTTCTCGAATCCTTTTTCTGTCTATAAAATCTGTGTGTATAAATTCAATCAACTTTTCTCCCAATATACACCTACCTACACTTTTTTTTTTGTTCATATGCACATTCGAGAAGTCCTTTTTAAACCTTTTAAACAGTGTTTGTGTATAACAAGTAAACGCATAATCAAAGCTCCTCACAAAAAAGGTCCTGAAAAAAAGTTATAAAATAGTTTAAAGATGCCAAGAAAAAATGGCTTAAAAAATTAAGAATTTAAAAAAAAAAAATTCAAAAAAGAAAAAGAAAAAATATGCTAATTAGACGAAGCAAAAGTGGCTAAGAGGAGAGGACCACTTTGCAGTTTTTTTTTTCTGTGGAAGTGAATTTCGGTTAAAACAACAACAACACACACACAAAACTACCCATCATCATCACCAACCAACAACGTATACAACGGTGCAAGGAACGAACAGAAGAAAATTCGCCCAACTTAATAGGAGGTATATCGATTTTCACACAAAAATATGGCGGATATATTATTATACGAATTGGATAGAATGAGACAAAAAATACCCAATTTTTTGTTGAACCGATAAAATCCGATAAATTCCACTATAGAAAGTGTAAAAGTCTCTCCTTTTTTTTCAACGGTTTTTATTTTTTGTCGTCCATATTCTTTTTTTTTCGCCGTTTTAATATTATGTCGGAAATCCAAATCAAATTGTGGTCGTTTAGTGCGGTTTCCGGGCGAAGAGAAAAAGAAATAAATCGCCACAACTAAAAGTTGTAGTAGACCCACGACAAAGTTTAGGCCAGGCTGTTTTTTAATGAAGAATAATTGTGTGAAGTTTATTATTTTGCATGCCATGTCGTTAACCGATTTATTTTTCACGGTTAACTGCACTTTTCTGCCGTGTGAGTGAAGAAGAGAAGAAGTTTTCTCTCCTCGCCGTTTCGCCGCGCCTCACCTCGCCGCTTTTTTGTGTTGGTGGTACAGTGGTGCCTACTTAGAAGCTTAGAATTGAGCAAGCATCTTACGTAAAAGGATTCGCGGCGAAGAGTGCACTCGGGAGTTTTTTTTTTGTCTTCGTCCTTTTTGTCGTTGTTGCTGTCGGATAACGGGATGCGGGGAATATAAATTAGCCGTATATAGTGAAGATAGCGGTTTATTCTTGGTTCTGGGTGTTTTTAAAAAGGACACAAATAAAAAAAAAAAACGTGTGATCTTGGTGTTTTTATAGAGTTTTAGAAACAGGATACAGGTTTGGGTGTGATTGATTTTTTGGTTGAATTTTCCTTTCTTTTTTTCTCACCGAGAGAGTGTTCAAACAATGAGAAAACCAGTGAGAGAGAGAATTGAAGATTATTATTTGAATGCAATTTTCCATTTCCTGTGAATGCTACTTTGGAAAGTCCTTGTAACATCTGCTTTTTATTTAATTTTTTTTTTTTTTTTGAAAAGATAAAGAATGATGGACGTAGAGAGAGTTAGATAAACGTTTGTTTGAATGAAAAAAAAATAGAGAATCTGAAGCACCTTCATCCCATATAAATATTTGTTGAGCATCCTTTTGCTTCCTGAATGGGGCAACCCCCATATATTTATAATGTAGACAGCCAGCAGCTTTAAAGAAGGATTTTCATGTGATTCTCCTTTTTTTTTACTCTGTGAAAAGAAGAAAAAAAGTCAGAGGTTAAGGAAATATTATGAGCTTATACGAAGGATATGAATGACTTGGCTGACTTGAGTTTGATGTCTTTAAAAAACAAGAATATAGATAGAATCCTCCTTCATCATGATGCAGAAGGATAGGATAATGTAGTTGGTGTGTGGTAGAAATAAGATGTAGGTAGGTAAGTTATAGGTAGACAATATAACAACGACGTACATTGACGTCAATTCTAAGTGCCTTCTGATATGTATATACAACAAAAAAACACAAAGGAGAATAATATACTCATATAAAAAAATATAACTACCCATATTTATATGTACCTTTTCATATACCTACTATAGCCTATATAAGTCTTTATATATATATTTTTGTATGTCTTTCACTTTGGCACTCACTTTTATTTTCCTCCTGCTACTTACAATATAACCCGTATAAGTTTAGTAATGTCATCATGTATCCTTTTTATAGCAAAATGGACTGATTTTTATTTAATTGCGGTAGTTTTTTTGTCGTAACATCTTTTTAAAATGAGAAAGAGTGAAGTTTTAAATGTTTTTAAAAAGACATATGTCCTTATTGTCCTTAGCCTTTTCATGAGCTTCTGTTAGATTTTCAAGAAAACTTTGAAATATAACTGAATTCTGAAGAACTTTTAAATAGTTTTTTGTTTTTTTTTTTTTTTCAACCAAACAACGTTAATTTAGCTTCATAAAGTTGATTGTTTTGTAAACCATATGGATTACAATATTGCATGCAAGGACATCGCTTTCGCTGAAAATTAATTTTTAACTGTGTTATATTGAATACTGAATTTCTATAATGTAAAAACTGCATGTTCCAAGAAATTCATGTTTGATTTTTTCGCTTACAACTGCCCCTTTAACTTCCCTGAATACTCATACTGCTGACAATTAACTGTGCATGGTTGTTTTATGAAAAATATACTGGTCCTTGATAAAGTTCAAGTTGATTTTAACAAAATTTCGAAGAAATTATGTAAATTTAGCAACAGAACTGAAATTAACATAAATTTTGTCTGCTCTTCTTTTTTAAGCTCTATAAAATTCTTTCTCCTCAGTAAACTAATAAATATTTTTCCTGTGAAATTTACATCCCTATTTAAGTCTTTAGCCAAATTTGGCTTCTACTTCCAAAATAAACCAACTCCGGTCGAATTTGGTGCTGGATCTAGTTCGCACATTTTTATTTAAAGTTTTAATAATGTATTGTTTGTATTCTCTTTAAACTGGAGAAAGTTCTTTCGGTAGTTGACGCTAAAACCTTATTGTACCTTATTAAAATATATACAAATATATGGAAAGCTTTCTTCGGGGCAGCTATCAAGCGCTTCCAATGAGTTCCTAGAGGAATTATTATTCCTCTTCGGATTAAATACCTTATCTGATTTTTTAATTCTTCACACAGAGAAAAATATGACCACCTAAAATTGTTTAAATAATATTTCCTTCTTGGATGAAAACCATAGGGAAATCTTATTGTTTTTATTCTATTTTATGTGGTCTGTTTTCTCTGTGCAAGAATAGAAGATAATTTTCTTAGCTGCCGAAAACCTTTCTAGTATATTTTCATGGTTTGTACATTTTTCTCCAAGACCCATTACATTGAAATCGAGGAAAGGATTGAAAACAGTAACACTAAAATATTCTTTTCTGTACTTTGTTAAACGCCAATATCAAGGATTTCAGCTATTTTTTCGCATATTCAAACACTTTGGAAAATGAGTCGTCTTCTGCCCGTTAAATTTTTAGTTGATCCCTTAAATCTTTGGAGAGATCCATAGGTTATATACCAAGTCTCTAGATTCACTCTTTGAAACTCAGGACTTAATGGCAATGGTGTTAGTAAACCATACTTATAACCTTTAACCATCTTTAGGCACACCTCTTTTTTGCGAATTTAGTGTATACTTTTTCATGTCGCTAGAACTTTTTTCTGTCTCACTATTTTATAGAGAATCGTATATGAAATTGATGTAGAATTTTTCGAGGAATTCGAATATTGTATTCACAATTTCAAAAAAACGTATTTTCACCCTTATTAAGACACTTTTTTGTGAACACCTTTTATTTTTGTCCTGCCAAATTCGCACCCGTGTGCCGACAGAGGGTTAAGTTTTGCGTCAAGAGTCTCAAACACAAAAGAAAATAGCTCCTCAAAATCTTCAACTGCTTGATATTTTGAGATGTGAGTACCTACTAATAAGACTAAATACTATTAGGAAGTAGGTACTAAATTTCAGAGTGCGTTTTTTAAACTTTTTTGTTTAGGACTAGTTAGGTTGAACATTTATCGATCCCGATGGGGGGATATATCCCCCTGATCTCCCCCCCTATCCACGCCACTGGCTAAAACAATAGCTTGAACGCTTCTTCTACGAACAAGCTTCGATACTGTGATATTTATACACTTCAACTGCCTAGAGGAACTAACTACTACCGAAATTTACTCCTTACGAACCAAATTCCAAATGAAGTAACTTGGATGAAATTTTCAAAATGAAATTATTTGATGAAGACAACTGTTGATTTATAGCTGCGATCAAAAAAATAGCAGTACTTCGAAAACTATTTTAACCAAAACATTGAACATAAAAAGGGCTTTGATGTTGGAATTTTTTTAAGTAAAATTCCTTAAGATTTATTAAAATTTCATTTTTTATAATAAAAAGTATTTAATTTGTTACAAACAATTTAAGAATTCTTAACTAATTTGCAATAAATTAATCCAATTAATCCAAAAACAAAATACACCGTTTTCTATTATATATAAATAAAATAATCAATTGATCATAACTTTTTTGTTTTAATAGAGAGATAAATGAAATTTATACAATAGATAGCTAGTTAAATAAATTATAATTGTGCAAACAATTATGAGATAACGGTGAAAAGATGGTCTTTTTTTAAACACGTTATATCTTTTGATCTAGAGCACATAACAAAGTTATTTAACTTTAATACGCATGCTGATAATATTACCTTTCATTTGATATATCACACATAATGGTACGTGCACTACAAGCTATATAATCTTTAATTGAAAAACTTGAAAAAAAAACCTGAAAACACCTGTGAAGATTTGTTGCCGATGAGCAGCCCCAGTGTAGGAAGTAACGTAATCTCAGTTTGAAATTTCGACTGGTTGGATTTAAAAAATTTCTTACTTTTTTTGTAGGCATGGTAGAAATATGATTGAAACGTCATATAAAAGGTGAAATAATAATGATATAAAATTTATTATAGGTTGTCATTTAAAAAATGGATTTAATGGCGTTAGAACAGAAAAAAATTGATTGTTTTGCTTTTTTATGAAAACTAATTGGGTTAAAAAAATTCTAGCTCTTTTTGTTTTTGTAGATGTTGTATAGACATGGTCGGTATAAATATTTTGCTGAAACAATAAGTGATGGAATAAAAAAAGTTATATTTTTCGATTTTTTTTTTTTTTTTTGCAAGAAAACTGATTTTTAAGGTTTCACTTCAACCACGTGTGAATTTCACACATGATTTTTTTTTTTGCTAGTCCGTGTTTCAATAAAAATCTCAAATATTTCATAGTTCAAAGGCTTAGATTTTGCAATAAAAAAAGTTTTCCTGAATCAACTTTTTGTTTCTTCTTTTTCCCAGTCATGTTTAAAATGATTCTCTTAAAATTAAACTTTTTCTTGGTATTCACAACCAAAAAATACTTTTCTGAAGGTTTTAAAGGTGCTTAACTCTAATCCAAAGTCAGAAAAATTTTGTTAGTTTCCGTTATATTTATGTTCTTGGTTAAAATTTTTAAAATTAGAAACTTCTATTTAATTTTTAAAGCCTTAAACGTCTAATAGGACCCAAATAATACATCTTCAAAACCAATAGGTAATATCGTATCACGCGCCTCAAGCTCGTCTTTAGAAACTGCAGTTTCTCAATTTAAGGATTCCTGTTTTAGGAATACCCCGAGTTTACTCCCGGAAATGTTTATTCAGATCAATTAATTTCGTTACCGGAACAAATTCAAAATACTTAAAAATCTAGCTTTGAGATTAAAAATAAGTGCAAAATCTATTGAAATAAAGGGAAATACCTCTAAAATATCAACTTTTTCTTAACCAGGCCTTATAAATAAAGCTTATCCTTCACTGAAATACTTATGGTTTAACCTAATTTATTTCGAACAATAAACTACTTTCCTCCGATGTAATGAGAAAGCATAAAAGCGTCATTATTTGACTTTTTTGTAAATGTATGTCAAAAGCGGATTGATTGTTATGTTTACATTATTTTGGCAATTTGACAGAAATTGAGGCAGTTTTATTACATGTAACGATGAACGTGTGCTAGTATAACATGCATTTGAAATGAAGCATAATGATTGCATGTTGGTGATTGACCTTAAGGTTTATCTGCAGTCAATTAACGACACCATATAAGAAATTATTTTATTTTATTGGGAAAATATTTTTGAAACAATTTTTTTTCCAAATTTTCAGTAGGTATTATTTGTTATTGGTTTTCTTAAAAGGTTGTACAATTATTTGCGGTCTTACCACCTCCTCCAAATTCACACATAGTAATTGGATTTCATCGTATAAAGGGGATTGATATTTATTATTTATTGTAGAACTTAAATTATTTTCTAAGCGAGAGTATAATCATAATTCCTTGCAGTGCGTGTATTTCATTTCAAACACGCAGATTGATTCTCATTCTTAATTTTGACAATTTGATTGTTCTCAATTGCTAACAAAATTAAAAGCACAAAAAATCCTAATTGCGTATAAAGACTGTTTAATGTGCACGAAGGTCTCAGCTCTCAGGTTTGTGGAAGTCTTATGCCATGAAATTTATATTACGGAGGTGTAATAATTGAAATGTTTAGATTTGCGGAGATACATATCTGAATTGTCATCAACTATGAAATTTTCATTAATTGTTCTCTTCATTTATCAAAAATGGACGATAATTTGACAAATCAATTCCAACAATCCAATTCAATTCTTATTTATTTTTTTGTATTAAATTTCTTTTATTCGTTATTTTTTGATGAGAAATTTTCTTAAAAATTCCATAGATTATGAAAATGTTTCATAGTAGAGTAACTAAAGCAAATTATTAGGGAACCCGGCCGAACAGCTCTGATTTTGATGTTTTTTTTTTTAAAATACTTTAAAGTCTATAGATTAAAAATTGCCAGTGTTGCCGTATTGTTTTTTTTTTTAATTAAAATTATTTTTTTTTAACAAAACCATTTTTTTTCTTAAATTTCATAAAACAAATGATAGCAAAAGATTCTCTAGGTAATTTAAGGAAGATATATAAAAGGCAGTAAGGGACAATCTTCCATCGCACATAGGGGTATTTGCCAATTTTACCCGGACAAAATTATTTTTCCGGTTTATCTTCATCAACAAGGTAAAAGCTTGTATTTAGTACTGGAATAAAGTGTCTTAAGTGTTGATTTCAATGAAAACATTTTTCTTCCTAAACCACTTTTTTTCAAACAAAAAAGTGTCAAGAATGGATCCCAATGGTTTGTTAAAACGCTTATAAATGGAGTTCTATTAATGGTATCGCCAAGATAAAGGTCTTAAAATTTAGGAAAAATCATAAGAATTCAGGTTCTGTAATTCAAGAAGTTGAATCTTTAAAAAAACTTAAAATATGGATGCTGAATACAAGGTAGCCATTTTTCAAAACCTAAAACCTTTAAGAAGGGCAAATGTGTCGAAGTTGCACTTAGTTGCACTTGTTTTTTACAGATTCAATTAGATAAGAGTTTAACCTTTAGAAAACATTCAATTTTAGCACACAATAATGTGAAATTGTATAACTTATCTCCTTACCAACACAGAAATTTACGTTTTTTACGATTAATTTGTATTAAGATTCAACATATCACTTTTTTATTTATAAAGTAATACAACATTAAGATACAACATCTAGTAGACAGTTTCGTATCTCCTTATCAATATTCCATAAAAACTTTTTTCTACATCCACTTCAAAAAAAAAGTACTTACTTAAGCACAGTCGCTAAATTACAAAAAAAAATTAATTTTATCTTTGGGCTGAAAACTTTGAACTCTAGACCGCTGCTGTTAATCACCTGAAGTGATAATCAATTTTAAAACTATAAGAAAATGCTAAGCAAAATATCTACTTTTAGTAGGATGTTGATTTTTCACGTTTGGATCAGTTTAAAATTTCGTGTTTTGTCCGCCTAAATTGACTAAATACCCCTATGTGCATCGTTTAAGCGATAAATGCAATTTTCTAACATTCTGACCTCAAACAAAAAAAAAAAATATTTTGAAAACAACGGCAACACCTACAATATTTTAAAATACATTTTTAAAAAGCCAGAAGCTCATTCTTAGCTCTTAAATTTAAATCCACTAAATTTAATAAAGACTTTTTGAAAAAATGGTCCTCAAACTCAGAATTAAAAAAAAAAAAAATGTTATTAGAAAAATTTAAAATGACTTTTTTCCAAACTTTTTCTAATAAAATATGAATTTATTTAAAAAACATTTTTGACCATAAATATTATCAGTTGAATTTCGAAGCAAAAAAGGTAAAATATATCACACTTTTGAAAAAAAAAAAAAATGAAAAATTACTTCAATTTCAATGGTTTTTTTATTAAAACTGAATTTTTGCATTGAAATAATTAATTTTCTCAAAGACTGTGGTAAATAGGAAATTTTTGCTATTTAACTTTCAACAGTAAAGGTTATTAAGTTATTAAATGAATACAAAATAATTTTATGTTTTTTTTCAAAACTTTTATTAAAAAAAATTCTTCGAAAATGAAATACTTTTTAATTTTTTTCATAAACCGTAATACATATTGACATTTCCTTTTTTAATTTGAAATCATAATAAATGCGGCCAAAAAAATTTGAAAATAAATGCATTTTATATTACGACCAAGTTTAAAAAACGACATGTTAAAATTTTTTCAATAATTTTTTTTTTCAAAAATCTGAGTTCAATTACCATTCTTTCAAAAGCCGTTCATTCAATTAACTTAATTTTAATTTTACATATATGACTAAGCTTCTAGCTTTTAAAAAATGTATATTTGAATATCGTAGGTGTTGCCGTTGTGTTCAAATATTTTTTTTTGTGTTTGAAGTCAATTAATAAGAAAATTGCATCTATCGCTTGAACTATGGAAGATTGTCCCTCACTCCCATACATTTTTTTTCCTTGAATTTCCTAGACAATATTTTGGCATCAATTAATTTATTAAACTTAAGAAAAAATTTTGAAAAAAATTTGTTTTTGTTCACAAAAATCTTCAATTAAATTTGAAAAATCAAAACGGCAACACCGGCAATTTTTAATCTATAGACTTTAAAGTATTTTTAATTACCGACGTTTGACAAAAAAAAATCATCAAAATCTAAGCTGTTCGGCCGGGTTCCCTAATATTGCCAATTTTTGAGCTTTAGTTACTCCACTATCAAGTAGTCTCTTAAAATAGTGTGTTGCAAGTCCATTAATAATAGTTAAGTTATTGTCAAATACCAGGGGCGTACACACCATTGGGGCAAGTGGGGCGGTGTCCTGGGGCCCCCAACACACCAGAGCCCCGTAAGGAGGCAATGCAGAGAAGGCAACTGGTTATAAAAGTATCGAAGCAAAAAGATAAGACATTTGACATGAATCACTTCGGACAGAAGAGAGACAAATTATATTTTTCATTGAATTGGTAAAAAAAGTATTACCTTAGGGGTCCCAAAAAAATAAATTGCTTTTTTAAAAGAGAAATTACATATTATCTTGGGGCCCCAAAAAATATTACTTACATAATTTTAGCGAACAATATATGATAGGTACATCAGGGGCCCCAAAAAAAAAAATAAGTGGGCGTATACGTACTCTTTTATTTGTTCTTATTTTCTATATAAAAGGGGCCCCAAAAATTTAGTCTTGCCCCGGGGCCCCGACAAGTCAACGTACGCCCCTGTCAAATACATAATTCTATTAATTTCTTAGACTGCTTGTCGTCTGTAAAAATTTAAATTTGATAAATCCACGCATTCAAGGCTTAGGTGCGTGCATGTATAAATTTCGAATTTGAATAATCTTGCGTGTGAACAATATTTTATATGGATTTTTGGCGTTTAACCTTCACCGAAACATAATGATAAACATAGTAATGAAATTTTATTTTCTATAAACCAAAAGCTTTGATAACAAGAAAACATGAACATTAAGCATCTAAAAACAATATGAAACATCCTAGTTTTCACTGTCATCTTTTATACAGTTTGATACTTCTATATCAATAAGAGTCCAACAGTTGTTCGTGGTTATCTTAGGTAAGCTTTTGTCAGATAGTGTTGGCCATATAATTGCCAAATATTTCTTACTTTTTGGGCATTTTGTTTTGAACAAATATAAAACATATCCACATGTTCTGTTAGAAAGGTTATTCATTCATATTTTATTCATCTTAATTCTTTATTCAATACAGACTAGATTCAAAATGCCTAATTAGATGTGAAGGGCAAAGGTCAATTTCATTATTCAGTAATGGTAAATGGAGACAAAATCGGTTGTTTCTTTGCATTCAATGAAAATGTTTCTCTTAATTGAATTAGTTTATTTAATAATTTTATTTGGACGAAAAAAAAAAAAAACTAGATAAAAGTTGTTTTCTAAAGGTCATTTACCACATTTACGTTGACTTATTAATCATCATAAAACCATCTGAATCACCTGAAAATCTATTTTTTAAACAAATTTCTTATTCATTTGGTAAGAAATTTCATTATCAGTAATAATTATTGATGAACTTTTGAACCCATTTCCGAATGAATCGCAGGCTGTAAGGATTTCATAACAAAAATAACCATGATAATGGAAATTCTCTTCCGCTGACAATAAATATTTTATTTATTTTTCTGTCAAACCAATTTATTTAAGACGGAACGCTAATTTGACATTTAACCGCTGCGTTAGCTGCTTTATCACTTTCACATTGAAGTAATCTTTAACCGGCCATAATTCTAAAAAGCGAAAAGACTAACTGGAACATCAAAACCGTCACGTTTGTGAAAAGTTTAAGACTTCTGTCGTTAATTTATTCATCTTTATGTCGATCATTCAGACGTTTTTTTTTCTTCAAAATATTTGTCATCTTCGAAATCACTGGGGAACAAACCTAAAATATAGTCTTTTGAATTTGTAGAATTAGAAACTAAAAGCAGAATCAGAGTTTTTTCAAACGCATTTTTTTAGAAATGTTTAAATTTGAAATTTCAAAAAAATTGATTCTTCTATAAAAGTGTTACGTTCTGATTTATTAGAAGTTGGAACAGCTGAAGCAAGTTATGTTTTTGAGAGGTGCAAACTTTGAAATAATATTGTCAAAAAACGTGGAAGTATTGATATATGTAGATATTGTAGTGATGTTAATATCAGAAATTTAGTATACTAAAAATCTTTGGAAAAAAGTTTTTTGACGAAGTTACGTAAACGCATTCCATCGATTCACTTTTAGTTGGACATAACTCGACAAAGCTGTTTCCAAGTTAATCAGAAAGAGAAGAATAGGACAACTAGATAAGTTTTGGTAAAATACATTTTGTGTATGTAAGGATCTCCCTACACTGAGGGAAAAAACGCAACGTAAAATGTAATATGGTCAACGTTGACTTAACGTTGAAAAAACTAACATGCAACACCTTTAAATTAAAATTGAAACAACGTGAAAAATATTTTCTTTTTGTTGGATTTTAGCTTTTGTTGCGTTAAATCACCCTAATTAAAACATTAAACATTGAGATATCACGTTGGTAAAGCATTCGCCTAGTGACCCAATAGTTGTAGGTTCGATCCCCAGTGGCTACCAATTTTTACTTTTTTTTAAATTTAAATTGATGCTTTTTTTGCAAAGTTGAAACAACTTTGATTAAAGGATATTTTATAACGGCAAACCACTTTTAACCAACGATGTTCTACTTTGATTTTAAAATTATCGTCTTCAACGCAAAATCATTCCGAAAAATAGTTGAATCAACGTTGATTTTAAGTTGTTTTTCCCTAAGTGTAAACAAAGTGATACCTATGAAAAACTCGAGTTTAAAATACATGAGGTGAATTCATAAACACTGTTTAAGCTGATTTTAAGAAAAATTCGAGTTTATACTATTTTAATTACATTAAGTAAAGTCCACGTTGAGTTTAAAAACAATTATGATAAGCCCCCATATTTCTCAGGAACCCTTCAGAACTAACCCTACAGCTTTGTAAACAATAGAACATTGAAATCTCGCAGTTAACAAATTCTATAAGGTTTCAATAAAGATTTTTTCAGAACCAATTCGAAAAATGTGTTTTAAAGTTCTTAAAAAAGTCTTTCTTAATTTCTGTAACACTTGGGTAGGTTAACTTATAGATGTTGAATAAAGAAAATTACATAACAACCTCATAAACATTATTAAAACAGTATTATAAGTACTCAAAATAAAAAAAAAACTTTTTCTATTCGTAGAAACCTTACGGAAGCTTTACCAAAGTGAAATTGTTTAATCTTATAAAAGCAGAATCTTAAATTGCATTGCTATTGAAAATGATTTTCTCACCCTTATATCTTGTGCCAAATACACTTACCAAAAGGAAAACTATTGAAAACAATATCATTTATTCGATTGAACTTCTTTTTTTTTATTTCTAGAATGTCGATATACAATGTATATCCAATATATCCCAATTCATACTGTTCATAGGAAAACTATTGAAATCAGTGGGCATAAGAATTTTGATATGAATATATTTGATGCCCAGGACTTTTTTGTAGAACGTTTAAGTTCCTACAAGATACATCTTGTTAATTTGATAATAATGACTTTTCAGTGAATTAGAAAATTTTGAAAAGTAAAAAAATGACGTTATATTTTTTTTTATACTTTGACTTCGAATATCTTTAAAAAATTTATGAAATCTTTTTTGTGAAGCAATCTGTTTTCTACAAGAATATATCTTACCCGTTTGATTATTATAATTTTTCAATTTGTTACAAATTTATTTACAAAAAACGAATTTTTAAAGATTTTGTCAAACCTTGGACCTCAAATATATTTTAAACGGTTAGATAAACGAAAAAAGTGTAGAAGGCTTTTTTTGTACAGCGTTCAATTTAATAGAAGAATATGTATAGAAATTTGCTTAAAGGTCGATATATAAAAAAATAATTTTTTTTTAGTAGAAAATTGATGTAAAAATGGGAAATTGCAAAGCGGATGACCTTTCCATTAAATAAAGAGCTCATAAATGGTGTGTATATTCTAGAGGTGTCTAGCAATCTATTTTTCAGAGTGTAAAATAAAAAAAAAAAGAATGTCAATTCGACGTAAAATTAATCCTCGCTGTCTTTTGTCTTTGTTTTTTAAACATTCTATTTAAATTCTTGTGAAAAATAATGAAAAATAAATTGCAAATCCACTTTAAATCGATCTTAAATATATCTTTATAAATGTGTTCCATTCTGAATAGCTTTTCTCTCTAATCAACCTTAAAACTCTCAACTAAATCAGACCATATACACAGTATTACACTAATCCAATTTCCCTTAAATCACTGCAATGCAAATATATAATATATATGGTCATTCGAATTGCGTGTAGATTACCATCCAACAATCAGAGTATTACTACCCTAGTTTCATTTTTCATTAAAAAAAAAATGCAAAAACTGAAGTTTAAAAGCTTAAAGAAAAAAAATAAACAAACAACATGCATTTATAAATGACTCCCCATTATCCAAAAAAATTGTTTTCTTTACCCAAAACCCAAACATATCTCCCAACCAATTCATCAATATGTCAGTCATTGCTTTTGACATCCATTGCATGTTTTGTCATTTCCCTTTTTTTTGTTATATAGAGTTTAATCGGAAAGACCCAAAATAGATCATTGACCCTTTTCTATATTGATGTCAAAAAAAAAAAGAAAAATACTTACCCAACTTAACTCCTGTGTGTCATCATATCACAAAATGACTTCTCTCCAATGTTTATGTTATCATTTTGTTTGAATCTGTTTGATATATAAAAATAACACAAAAAACTACGTCAGAGCCCAAATAAAAGAGAGTGCTAATAGTTGTAGATTTCATTCATGTGTTTGGCTCTTCTGTGTGTTGACATAATATTTTGGTCTCTAACGACTATTAAGGGACAACCAACTATATCCACATACACTCAACTACTATGACCCTCTTGTTATATATTATTTTTTTCTAGGAAATGAAAAAAAAAGAAGGGAAAAAAAAAAACATAAAATGACATTCACAAATTAGGGGTACATTTCACCCCAAAAAGGAAAAAACTTCCTCCAATTCCAATACAACATCACGTTCCCCATTAAAGTTCCTGTAGTCAATATCCCTTTTTCTAACTATATCAACAATTTAAAAAAATACAACATTTCCAGTATAGAAATAGACTTCGACCACACCCCCCTCAACTCCCACCCCAATCGCCGCGCTCACAACCAGACCAGCACACGACTAGACGATAAATCACATTGCAATTTTTCCTTATACTCTCTTAGTTTAGTATAGTTTTTCTTTCACAACAATTTAATGTATTTTTTTCCTCCTCCTTCTTCATAACCCCCCCCCCCACGAAACACAAACGTCTTGAACTATACACAAACTAGATATATTTTACAACCCCCTTAGGGCTGGCATACGAGCTACGAGGGTGCTAGTGATTTACTTCCCTTTTTGTATGCATTTAGAAAATGCCATTGCACTGTGCCTTCGGGTCTACAACAACGAGTCGAGTATGGTAATTCCTTATGAGATCCGGATCATAATAATAGTTTCACATTCATTGAGAAATTTAAAACACACAGCTAACAGCGCCCCCGGGTGGCAATTCGTTTGGACGGCGGCGAGGCTCGGATTGGATTTTTTTTTTTTTTTATATTCGCTATTTGCTTAGTTGGATATAAGGGCTATTTTTATGACAAGTATTTTTTTTTTTCTTTCTCATTTCAGAAATATACTCAAAACTAATTGATATTACGCTAATAATCGAAAAAAATAACAGGACTTGGTTGATATATATTTTTTTTCATAAGAAAAAACAGAAAAAAAAAGAAAAAACAAAACTAGGAAATATAATTTACGAGCACCCTGTTGTTGTATGGAAATCTCGTTGTTAACGTTGTTGTTGTTGGAGTTTGCTGAATTGGTGAGGTTTTTGAGAGGAGGCGATTGTTATAAAGAAGAGTTGGGAAAAATTACAAATTCAAAATGCAAAAAGAAAACAATTCAGCCCCGGAAAATCATCAATTTGTCGGACCTTACCGGTTGGAAAAGACTCTTGGCAAGGGTCAAACTGGTAAGTGTGGACACCATCAGAGTTGTAAAAATATCAATTGAAAAAAAAAAATGCATTTGAAAGTAAAAAAAAAATTATTGCAACTTAAAAAAAATATTTATTGCAACTGAAAACAAATTTGCATAAAAAATAATATTTAGGTATTGCAAATAAAAAAAAATTGCATTAAAAAAATGTTATTGCAACTGAAAAATATTTGAGTTGAAAATAAAATTTTTATTGCAAATAAAAATATTTTGCGTTAAGAATAATTGTATTGCAAATACAAATTTTTTATTGCAACTGAAAAATATTTACATAAAAAAATATTTATTGGATTTGCTTAAAAAAAATGGTTTTTGCAACTGAAAAAAATTTTCACTAAAAAAAAAATTTTTATTGCACATACAAAAATTTTGCATTGAAAAATGTTATTGCAACTGAAAAAAATTTGCATTAAAAAATTTGTTTTCATTGCAACTGAAAAATATTTGCTTTAAAAAAAATATTTGCTGCAAATAAAAAATTGTTATTGCAACTGAAAAATATTTGCATTGAAAATAAATTTTTTGTTGCAAATAAAAATATTTTTCATTAAAAAAATTTTATTGCAAATAAAAAATTTTTGTATTAAAAAAAATTTATTGCAACTTAAAAATATTTGCATAAAAGAAATGTTTATTGCAACAGAAAAATATTTGCATTAAAAAAAAATATGTATTTCATATACAAAATTTTGCATTAAAAAAAATAATAACTGAAAAATATTTGCATTGAAAATAAAATATTTATTGCAAATAAAAATATTTTGCATTAAAAAAATTTTATTGCAAATAAAAAATGTTTGCATTAGAAAAAAAAATGTATTGCAACTGAAAAAAATTTGAATAAGAAAATTTTTTTATTGGAACTGAAAACTATTTGCATTAAAAAAATAAAAAAATTGCATTAAAAAAATGTCATTGAAACTGAAAAATATTTGCATTGAAAATAAAATTTTTATTGCAAATAAAAATATTTTGCGTTAAAAAATGTTACTGCAAATAAAAAATTATATATTTTTTTAATATTAGTCGAATTTTTTTGGCTAAAACATTTAATGCACACATTTCGCATTGAATTTTTTTTATTCAATGCAAAAAATTTTTTATTTGCAACAAAGATTTTTTTTAATGCAATAACATTTTTTTAATGCAATTTTTTATTTGCAACAAATATTTTTTTTAATGCAAATATTTATTTTTTATTGCAGATAAAAAAATTTACTGTAACTGAAAAAAATTTGCATAAAAAAAATTGTTATTGCATCTAAAAAATATTTGCATTAAAAAAAATTTTTGTTGAAAAAAAAAATATTATTGCAATGAAAAATATTTGAATTGAAAATAAAATATTTGTTGCAATAAAATTTTTTTTAATGCAAATTTTTTATTTGCAACAAATATTTTTTTGAATGCAAATATTTGTATTTCTTATTTGCAATAAATATTTTTTGTTTTGAATTTGTAATGGAAAACAAATGCATTAAAAAATTGATTTTTTACAACCCTGGACACAATGAACATTTTTATTAAAAACTAAAAATCTATTACAATTTTGTTTGATTGTTTTTTAAAGGTCTGGTTAAACTGGGTGTACATTGTGTGCTGGGAAAGAAAGTTGCCATAAAGATTATCAATCGGGAAAAGCTAAGTGAATCGGTGCTAATGAAGGTAAGTTTGAGTGCGAGTCGATGTGGTACTGTGTGTGCCGTGTACTGTGAAAAAGACTCGTTTAAAAAAAAAAGGTCGACTCGACGCCATAAAGTCTGTACTCTGATAACCTCGTTGTACACATTTTTTGGCGAGGTTAATCACGCAAAGTTTTATTTTATACTTCTTTTGTTTCTTGTTTGTTTTGATCTAAAATTAGACTTTTTGGTCTTATCTTAAAAAAAAAAAACGGTTTATATTGCTTTAACTTTTCTTCATACTTCAATTATTATGATTAATCGATTTGAGGTTGATTTTTTTTTTGTGTCTATTAGTTCATCTATCTATTTTTTTTTTCTTGTCTAAAGGTTGAACGTGAGATAGCTATTATGAAACTGATAGATCATCCCCATGTTTTGGGGTTGAGTGATGTGTATGAGAATAAAAAGTATCTCTACTTGATATTGGAGCATGTATCTGGCGGTGAATTGTTTGATTATCTTGTAAAGAAAGGCCGTCTGACACCGAAAGAGGCTAGGAAGTTCTTTAGACAGATTATATCGGCTTTGGATTTTTGTCATTCACATTCAATCTGGTAAGGCATTGTTTGGATATATGAGGGTTTGTCTATAGTTTTTTTTTTCTTTTTGGTTTGAAAAAAATATTTCAATTGATTTTCTATGTAAATTTTTTCAATACTTTGTCTTGTGTGTTTTTTAAAATTTTTGTTTTTGTTTCAACTAACCAACAATAACAACAACAAAAGTCATAGAGATTTGAAACCTGAAAACTTATTATTGGATGAGAAGAATAATATTAAAATTGCTGATTTTGGTATGGCATCATTGCAACCGGCTGGATCAATGTTAGAGACATCATGCGGTTCACCACATTATGCTTGTCCAGAAGTTATAAGGGTAAGTTTTATTTTTTATTTTTGAAGATGTTTTTAGAATATATAATAGAATACAAAGATACTATATTGGAAAGATATTTAAGGGAAGTCGTATTTTCTTTAAAATAGTTTTGATTGTACTAAATTTTGTCTAGAAATTGTTTGAGTTTTGTTTTGCATAGATAAATTGAATGAAATCATGATTTCTAGGTTTATGATAATAAAGATTGGGTTCTTATTATAAGAATATGTTTTATTAAGGATTGTTTCTACTATAACTGACTGAATTTTTTAATGGATTTCTTTAAGCTCCAAATTTGGAATAAATTCATACTCATTTGTTAAACCAGATATTGAATTCCTTAAACTTAAATTTCTGATACTTTTTCTAATAAAAAAATTAGACAAAACGTTAATTTTGAAGGTTTCATAACGAATCATTTTTTATGTCTTAAAATGGAAGTGAATACTGCAGTTAAAAATTAAAAAAAATTGAGATGGTATTCGGGTTATTAGTTTTCAGTTTCTATTAATACCAATGGAAAAAAAAGTATTTCATTGCCATTTTAGGTGTATCTTATAAATAACAATATAATAACGATTGAAATCAATTTTTATTTTTAATATTAATATTATAATGAACTGACTTGTAATTTTGTATTTTGGAGTCTTAAAGAAGCTTCTGTTGGTTCTGTAAGGCTTTATAGGGCCAACATTTTAAGCTGGTTGACACAATAAAATCATTTTGACGCTAAAAAAAAATTAAAAAAACCAACCTGTGTAACTATGCCAGTAGCTGATTCTAAATGAAAAGAATATTTAACAAGGTTATCTGAGGTGATTACCTATTTGAGGAGCGAAAAGTATTTTCTGTTCTGTTCAAAGCAAAAAAATGTTACGCATTCACGAATAACCTGCACGTAATTTCTCATTTACCTAGTACACAAACACCGAAAAAAAAACCAATATCAATTTAACATTTTTTAAATATCAAAGCCAAAAATGCTCTATAAAATGTGTTTTATGATATTTAAAATGTTAAAACAACATTTTTATTATCAGGGTGATATTTAAATGCCACATTTTGGAAATTATTTTTGATATTTTATTATCATTTTTTCATATCAATTTCTCATTCCAAATTATTGAAAAATATTAAATAAAAAATTCTTAATGTGTACTAATTTAAAGGCGCTTTGTGTTTTTTCGAAGTAAAATGTATGATTTACTGAGAAAATTTGATCGGCACTAAGAATTTACTTCACATAGTTTGGGAGAAAATAGCAAAACAATTATATCACCTATAATAGAAAAAATAATATCACCATTATTTTGTAAAGAATATTCCCTTTCAGTAATGTTTTGAAAAAGGAAAGAAAATTCTTAAAATAATAAAAATAATAAAAATGAAAAGGAAAGAAATGGGTTTCATTATAATAAACTAAAACGTAAAATCTAGTCAACATGGATATTTAAATTGTCAAAGTGAAATTTTCACTTTCCCACCTGAAATTAAAAAAATGTCAAAATGATATGATAAAATATCAAAATTGATATTTTAATTGTTGGACGACTTTTGTCACTGAAAAATGTTAATTTGATAGCTGTTATTATCAAATTTTTTTTTTCGGTGTATAAACTAAATAATTTCAAAAATTCTCTATTATTTATTGTTTACACATTAGGTAGGTTTTCCACTTTAACATCTATTTTATGAACGAGAAAAATGTTATAAAATTTTTATAAACAAGGCATTTAAAAACAAGATGATGCACTTCCTAAATTCAATCTTAAGATTTGAAATTAAAAAAATATACAATTTGTTCTTATAAATACTTAAACACCGTTTAAAAACACTTTGACCAAAAAAGCCATGTGATTTGATTTCTGAAATGCAATTTTAAGACAAAATTTTGAAAATCGTTACAATTTTCGTTTATACAAATTTTATAACATTTTTCAAAAAAAACTATGGCAGCACCTTTAACAACGGTTCAAAAATAATTTTTTTTATCTCAGATTTACCGCCGTATTACATAGAATTTTTGAATTTTGTTTTTTGAAAATTGTTGGAGCCGTTTTGAAAAAAAAATTAAAAATTTTTGAAATTTTTTCTTAAAAAGAATTGGTATTCTTATTTATTTAATTTAATTTTAAAGTACCTAAATTTGTCAATAAGTTTTGAAAAAAATGATTTTTCAAAACAAAATTTTTACATAAATATTTTTTAAAAATCCAAAATTTTGTCTGATATATTTTTAATTTAAGGCTACTGAAATGGGTTGGTAATGAATGTCCAAAACATGTAATCCCAAAAAAAATAATCCCCAAAGCCGAAATCCCCAAGACAAACCTGAGTAAAGACAAAATCTCCAAGAGAAAATCTCAAAAAAAAAAAAAAAAAATCTCCGAGGAAAAATCGCAAAATTTCAGATGCGCAAGTTGTGTATCAAGCAATCAAATTTGGCGCCCCAAGAGGGCTAAAGTTTTTTCTCATTTGAAATAGGTATATGTTGACTTATTAGGCCATTTTTTTAGATACAGACGAAATGTAAAGGTGAGGTTCTATTCTTTATTAAACACCCTTTTCAAAAAGGTATAAACCATTTTTCTAAGACTAGGGGTTTAGTCAGGACATGCATATCTTTTTTTTAACATAGAAAAGAACCTCATCAAAAATTTTTAGCGTCAAAATAGAAATCTGAAAAAATTAGGGGATTTTTTTTTTATTATTTAGAAACAGTTTTTCCACTTAGGAACTTGATTCAAAAATAACGAACGCCCTAGCTGAAAGTGAATCTTCAACAATTGCTGCAAATAAGTGTGAAGGAGATAATGCTAATTTAACCGTCAATAATTCTACTATGTTTACTCCAATTCCTTTTCCTATTTCTAATGAAAGTGGGAAAATAAATAATCCTAAAAAAAATGTAAACAATGTTTCTAATCGCAATGCAAATCGTAGAACCAAATCGACACAAAATCAACATCGTGAACTTACTGGAACTGGCTCAAGTTCTCTTAACGCTTTAATTCCTGCTAAGTGGCTACATGTTTCAAAGTTTCATTCAAATACTCTTCCAGAGGAGTTAGTAAACCATATAGCTTCTCAAACTAAATTACCTACTGATTTGTTCAAGTGCTATAAACTGGTTAAAAAAGATATTCCTGAGCCTGATATAAAATTTGTTAATTTTAAACTAAGTGTTCCTGGTGACTGTTTTGATAATTTATTGAGTGACCCCACTTTATGGCCTAGTTCTGTAAAAGTTAAAGAATTCATTAACAGGCCAAAAAACGAAAGTGTTCGCCAGTCACCCAACCTTACTTAACTTTAACTGGCGCTATCAACAATCCAAATGTTCAAGATTCAACAACTCATTCAAGTGTTCCAGTTAATGCTGCTGTGTCTTCTTTAAACATCATACCAAGTAAAATTATTTCTTTTTATTATCAAAATGTAGGAGGCATTAGAACTAAGTTAGATAATTTATACATCATTTTTGCATCTTGTGAATATGATATTATAATGTTGACAGAAACCTGGTTGACACCTAATCAATTAACATCTGAAATATTTGATTGTAATAATTATAATGTTTTTAGAAAAGATAGATGTAATTTATTAACAGGTATGGAAAAAGGTGGAGGAGTTTTGATTGCCATACGTTCTAATTTATCATGTAAACAAGTTGATATCAACAATTTTGAATCAAATTTTGACATTGATCAATTAATTATAAAGCTTTTATGTGATATTAATATAGAAATATTTATTATGTTAAGTTACATTCCACCTAGAAGTTCTCTTGAGGTGTATAGTATACATTTTAATAATTGTAAACATATCTTAGAAAATTTTAATAATTTACAACATGTTATATGTATTGGTGATTTCAATCAAGGAAATATTAATTGGATCCCAGATCCAGATGAGAAATATTTAGTTCCATATAATGTTAATTCAGAAATTGAAGAATTTTTTATTGATTTTTTCAGTCAATTTAATTTAATTCAAATAAACTCTTTTGAAAATGATAATTTAAGATTGCTTGACTTGATTTTTGTGGATAAAGAATTTGCTATTTACGTTGAAAAATCTGACCTGCCAATTGTTAAAAATTCAGTGCACCATGTAGCATTAGAAGGCAAATTTCATTTTTATGATTTTATTAAAAAAAATAATATTAGTAATACTTATGTTCCAAACTTCAGTAAAGCGAACTTTGATGCAATGAATGATTATTTTTTTAACTTTCCTTGGGATTCTTTTCTATTAAACAGTGATAGACAGTTAGAAACTGCTAATAAAAATCTACTGACAGCTATCAAAGATGCAATACATCGATTCGTTCCAAGCAAAAGAGTTATATCGAGCTCTAATCCTATTTGGTACAATAAAAGACTGATTAATCTTAAAAATAAAAAAAATAAAGCTTTTAAATTACATAAAAGAAATATTGAAAGTTTTGAATTACGTGCTAAATATCAAACTATTCAACGAGAATTTGACATTTTGAACAAATTTCTTTACAACTCGTACATGTTTACTATTGAATCTAATGTAAAAAATAATAGTAAATCTTTTTGGAACTTTATCAATTCTAAACGCAAGACTACTGGTTATCCTAGCTGTATGAGATTCCAAGATACCATTACTAGTGATGTTCATTCAATATGCAACTTATTTGCAAGATATTTTGAGTCTGTTTATTCTTCAGATATATCATCTAATCAAGAATTACCAAGTGTTTCAAAAGTTTTTGACATAGGGTCTATGGTCTTGGATGTTTCCGAAGTGGAAGAAGCACTTTCTAAACTTGATGGGAGTAAAAATGGGGGGCCTGATGGTATTCCTCCTATAGTTTTAGTCAAATGTGGCGCTTCACTCGCTAAACCACTAACTGACATTTTCAATGCTTCACTATCTGAAGGAAAATTTTTGGATTGTTGGAAAATATCTTTTTTAACTCCAATTTTTAAGTCCGGATCTAAGGAGGACATTACTAATTATCGACCAATTTCCAAGATTTCAGCCATGCCTAAACTATTTGAAAAAATTGTTTATAATAGGTTGTCTTTCCAATTAAGAAGTTACATATCTGAATATCAGCATGGCTTTGTTTCAGGAAGGTCAACCACTACAAATCTGTCATTAATGACAAATTACATCATTAATAATTTTGAAAATCATATACAAACAGATATAATATTTACAGATTTTGCAAAAGCATTTGATCGTGTTAATCACAGGGTGCTTCTACATAAATTGTCTTTGCTTGGATTTCACTCTAATCTTCTGAGTTGGTTGAAATCTTACCTCTCTAATAGGTTGCAAATCGTAAAAATTGAAAGCTGCCAATCTGAAAATATATGTGTCCCCTCTGGCGTCCCACAAGGTAGTCATTTGGGTCCACTACTGTTTCTTTTATTTATAAATGACATTCCTTTAATGTTTAAATCCTCACCGTGCCTATTATTTGCGGATGACCTCAAGTTATATCGTAGAATAAAGTGTTTTTCCGATTGTCAGTTACTTCTTGAAGATGTACTTAAACTCACAGAATGGTGTCAGCGTAATTTGCTTCATCTCAATGTTTCTAAATGCCAGGTTATGTCGTGTTTCAGACACACAACCCCCATTTTGTTTAATTATGAACTTAATCATGTAATTCTTGAGCGAGTTGAGCGTAAAAAAGATCTTGGTGTCATTTTAGATGTGAAACTTTCATTTTTACCACATATAGATTATATGGTTAATAAGGGTAACCAAATGCTTGGATTCTTGAAGAGAAATACAAGAGAATTCAAAGATCCTTATGCACTCAAGTCACTTTTCAACTCTCTAGTTAGATCTATTTTGGAATTCTCTAGTATAGTTTGGAATCCATTTTATAGAAACTCTTGTAATAGAATTGAAAAAGTTCAGCGAAACTTTACAAGATATTTAATTTACAAATTAAATTGGCAAATAGAAATGCCAACTTACAATACTAGATGCTTATTATTTGACATAAAAACTCTAGAAAGTCGTCGTACTTGCTTCTCTGTTATGTTTGTCAGAGATATTTTAACCTATCACATTAAATGTCCCCACTTATTAAATTTTATTCACTTTCGTGTTCCTCAAAGAAATGTCCGGGAATCAAATCTGTTTTATGAATATTTCCATAGAACAAATTATGGCCTAAACGAGCCAATTTCTCGTTGCATCAGGGAAACTAATGCTGTATGTTTAAGGATCGATATTTTTAGAAGTTGTTCAAGAGATACTTTCAAACTATATGTCTTAAGCATAATCAATTAGTAATTTAATAATTTGTTAATTACTTTTATGAAATTTTTTTTTTTACATACCTAAATAATTGTTATTTATTTTTATAATTAAATTTTACTATTGTTGTTTTAGTTTTTAGTCTAAAAAGAGTACTTTATCTCTGTTTGATGAATAAATAAATAAATAAATAAATAAATAAATAAATAAATATAGGATGATTGACATAATGCCAATATTACAATATTTCGATATACTTTACAGAATATCTTTAAGATGAATTACATACATCAACTATACAAATTATAACACTTGACGTCAGAAGTGTCTCATCAAGAAAACCTTATATTCTTAGCAATTATGATTGTTGGGAAAACATCTTAAGATTAATGACGTCTTAGTTTGTCCTTCTTGTTAATCAGATTCTCGGAAAAAAATGAATGTAAAGGTTAATCACTCTTTGTCGTTGTCATTAAAAGTCATTAACACCATCAAGATGTGTAAAGAATATCTTACCTTCAATAACTATAATACAACAAATTTGTGTGTTCCAACCACAGAAATGACACTTTTACATAATTTCCTTCCACAACGAAAAAAAAAAAAAAAAAAACACCAACCTCTTCAGTCTTTCTAGAACTTTAAATTGACAGAAATTGCGAGAAATTTTCTTTACATAATTTAATTTGTTAGAGAAATGTCTAAAAAATGTTGTTTCCGAAAACATAATTACCAGAATTTATTCAATTCCATGCAGAAAAATTAAAAAAAAAAAATTCATATTCCATCGCAGTGACAGTTCATTAAAATTAACATACTACTAAAATGCTTCAAGGCTAGCAAAAGGAACTTGCAAAATAATTTTTGAAGTATTAATTAAATATGTACATAATAATTATTGTGTGCAGAGAATGTCAAATAAAAATAGCTCAGGTTGTAGTTTTAAGGTAGCACGTATTTGCTTTAAAAAATGAATTCTAAAGTTGATAAATTTTCAAGAAGATATTGTCTTTAAGAGGAAAAATCATGAAATAAGTTTTCCAAACAAGAGGATATTAATCTTCGGATTTGCTCTCTAAGAAAAAAATATATTTCAGTCAGATACAACTTTCTGTGAGAAATCACTAAAATATGTTGCTCCAGTTTTTCTTTCCCAAACTTAATATAAAATTCGCCTTCTAGATGGTCTAACGCAATTATAGAACAATCCTATTACCATCATAACATCCATTAAGCACAGTTGTGTTGTTTTTGTAAACACTCATTTAACATTAACCTTAATTATTCTTGAGCTTATGATATCAATCTATCCTTCTTTCCGTCTTTTCTTCCTTCATTCTTTCCTCGTGTCCTTCCTACCTTTGTATTTCATTGGTATTTTTTTTTAAAATAAGTCCAAATGCCCATCAGAGTCAAAAGTACGTCTAATTGCATTGTAAGTTCTCATTCAATTAAATATTGTACGATATCGTCTCTGCTATCAAACTAATCTTTTATTCATCTTGATAAGCGAACGCAGTCGAGTGAGAGAAATATTTTTCTTCAAGACTTTTTCAAGGACATTCGACAGTCGACAGAAAAGCAGTAGCATTTATAAGCAGCAGCCAAATGTTAAGTGGAACACTCCCTAATGGCTGTTTTAAGGATTTACTACGCATTTTAATTATTGATAGTGTGCTCATAAACAACAATTCCAATTCTAAGAGTGTGTAGGTAAAAGGGTGGGGGTGGGAGGGAGGTTATGGATTGTGTTGAATGTGATAAAATGAATGAATGAATATATGAACAACGTGCTTGGTGAGGAATAACAAACAAGATATTAGATGAGGCTTTTTGATGATGGTGAAAGTCGATGATGATGGTCAGCAGGCATGAAATGATTTGTTGACTTTGGAATTTATCAAGCCAATGCATTGTGGTTAGTAAAAAAAAAAAAAAAAAAATAAGAGAATATATGACTGGCATTGAATAAAACACCAACAAGTTCATATGAGTAAATTTTATTGACTGACTTTAGTTATAAATGATGATAAATTTATTAAATGTGGCAAAGCAAGGTAAACAATTTATAAATACGTTCTAGAAATAGAAAACAAAAAAATGAATGCCAAAGTTCATAAAGTTTTATCTAGAACCTTTCAGTAAATAAATGTGGGTGGTGAAAGAGAAATAGTAATGATTTAAGAACCCTCCAGAATGAATTGGATATAATCACATCAATTATTTTCATCACCCAATTTTTATCACCATCACTTTCCATTTATTTAAAAACATAATCTCCGAGAACAAATTTTCAGGAGCGTGACTGAATTGAAAACGTTTTGTAATTGTTAAATAGTTCTATAAAAGAAAATGTTACGCATACGCCAGAGTGACCGTTCAATTTTGTTCCATAACAGTCAATACTAAATTTACTATCATTTATAAAATAATAAAACCAGGGCAAAAATCATGTAATTTCATCCAATCTTTTTTACAATTTGCTCTCAATATTAATAGAAAAATGTAGAGAGCAAGAAGTTTTGGAACGATTAATTCACTATGTAACACATAGTGACTTCGATCATTGACAAATTTAGGGAGATCTTTTTTTTGCAAAGTTAGCTACTACATATAGGCCAAAAGAAAAGACACTGAATTTTATATTTAAAAAACAAATTCGGATGGGTGTCCAAAATCTTGTTTTTGACGTGATAACGTCTTATAAATCGATGAACCATGGCAGCCACCACAAAAAAGTGACGCCATTTTCTAACGTTACACTCTTGCACTTTCGCAGTGCGGCAAAAAATTTCAATTAAAAATTAAAAATAAACTATTTGAGATACAAAAATCTTCTATAGCTTATTTGAAAGATAATAACCTAAAGCTTAATCTAAATGATAATTTTTAAAAATTCCTTCATTTAATAGGGTAAACAGGGGTAAAACGGAAAGATGAAATTTGGGCTAAAATCTAAACGCGTGGTCGTAGAGAGTTGATTATTTTTGCCATAGATAGAAGAGACTTATTTAAGGATAACTGCATTTAAGAAAAAATTTTAAAAAATTTTGTAACTCCGCTATAACGTTTTGTTTGAACGTTGATCAGGTGTTTTTGGTATGACAAAATGTTGATTATGGGTAGGGGACATTTTTTTTGACAACTCTAAAGAAGCCAGGTGAAAGATAAAGATTTTTAGCTTTTTTTTGGAGCGTTCAAAAAATCTCAAATTATATAGGATATGTAGGATTAATCAGTGCGCATACATGTGCAAAAAATTGGAATCCTTAAAAGAGTTTTGACTGAATACGGAGAAAAATATGTTTTTAAAAAACAGGTTTTTTTTTGCCGTTTTTAACCGATTTTCATCGTTTTTTATTTTTATCTTTTTTTCTTTAATAGATAGAGGAATATTATACATCGAGTAATGATAGACCATAACCACGACTATAAGTGTGCTAAATTTCAATCATTTTCGTAAACACAATTTTGAGATAACGGTAAAATAAAATTTTAGAATTAAACAGGTTAGAACTTTTTACCAAGAGCAGATAGAAATTTGATTAAACATTTATGAGCATCCTGATACAATTACCTTTCAATTGGTATATCACACATAACGCTAGACTAACTACAAGCCACACAATGTTAAATCAAGAAACTTGCGAAAAACCTCAAACCACCAGTCGAGATTTGTTGCGCCATGAACAGCCACCAGTGTGGGAAGTACCGTAATCTCAGTCTGGAAATTCCACATGGTTGACTTTAAAAAATTCTAACTGCTCTTGTAGGCAACTTTGAAATGAGATTGATACGTCATTTGAAAGGTGAAACAATAAGCTTTAACATGGTATAAAAATTTTTATAGGTTGTTAGGGAAAAAATTCATTTAATAGCATGAGAACATAAAAATAAATGTTTTTTTCTTTGCTTTTTTTGATGAAATTTCATCGAGTTCAAAAAATTCTACCTCTTTTTGTAGATGTCTCATAGACTTGATCTATATATGTACATATATATTTTTAGCTAAGACAATAAGCTTTCAGATGGTGAAAAAATTTTTATAGATTGTTAAAAAAAAATGGATTTAATAGCGCGAAAAGATAAATTTACATGTTTTTTTGCTTTTTTAATGAAATTTGATGGAGTTCAAAAACTTCTAGCTCTCTTTGTAGATGTCAAATAGACATGATCTATATATCTATATTTTGAGCTGAAACAATAAGCATTATAAGTGGTATAAAATTTATTATAGGTTGTTGTATCAAAAAAATGAGTTTTTTGGTGAAGTGATTTTTTCACTTTTTTCATAAGAAATGATTGTTTTCAATAAATTATTTTCATACTTTTTGCTCATTGTAAAATCTTAAAAATGGTTTTATTATATATATATATATATTTGGCTTTTTGATGGTATAATTTTTTTTGTGAGCTTTTAAAATAAAAAAATTAATATAATGACAAAAGAAAAAAGGTATTTTTTTTAGCTTTTTCTTGTCAATTATGATTGTTTGAAATAAATAAACGCTTCAAATGGCTCATTTTAAAAGCACACAACCTGTTTTCTAACGACGTTATCACGTGAAATCATCGTCCGTAAACCGGCTTTACAGACAACCTCTTTTTTTTACGAGGCAGACCTCCTATTGAAAAAAGTTAAATACAAAAGTTGTAGATAATAAAAAGGTCTACAAATTTTACTCAAACTATTTTTTTATGTAACTTCAAAAATATTGAGAAAAATTCAAAAATACGGTTTTTTTTTTTTTTTATTTTTATCTTTTACAAAAATAGTTGGATTTCAACAATACCTGGTTTAAAACTAGGTACTTTATTATGTTTTTAACCTATTTTAAATGTTTTTTGAGGAAAATGCTAATTTTTGGATTTTTGACAAATTTAATTTGAAAAAATAGCCTATATTTCAATCAAAAAAGTTAACGAAAAAAATTTGATTGGCTAGAAATATTTTCCATAGAAACCAAATTATACTTTTAAAATGGCCTTTGACCTTTGCAATTTAAATATAGCATTAGAATGGCTCTACCGTGTGTAGAGTTTTTGAGATATCGAAATTTGATTTTTGAACATTTTGACGCAATCTTCTCACGATAAAGATGCAATTTATGTTCCGTTAAAAAAAAAATCGAATTTGAAATAACAATCAACCATATGAAAATCCGATGAAAGAGAATACGAAAAGTCGGTTCTGTCTGTCTGAAGCATTTTACTATCATGTTTGTCTGTCTGTATATGAAGCTTTAGCCTAGGCCTATAGACGAATCGGTTAATTTAGTTCAAACTTACCTTCTTTATTTCCACATGGATATTCTCGGACATCGTTTGTCTCTGCAAAATCAATCACAAGTTATCTAGTGAAAGTTTTTGAAATTCCATGAAATGTGTTGAATATCATCACATCAAACAACTTGCAGCAACAAAAAGTATTATATCCTTTGAAGATTTTGAATTCTTTTTGCGAACATGCATTCCTAAAAACCAATTAGATATTCAATAAATGCAGTCACAAACCAACTCTGCTTTCAGTCAATAACAGATAAACGACTTTATTAAAAAAATAACAATGTGTTTTTTTCGAAGGGTTTTTGGCTAAATTTTCACAGGACACGTAAGCTCAACCTTGTTTTATATAAATCAAAAAAAATATTTCATAAAAAAAAACAATTCATAACTACTAACAAGCTTAAGGGTCTGCATACCTACCATCTACAAAAAAAACCCTGTTTGTTTGACCCAGTTACTATACAATGTTAAAAACATTCATATAGACAAAATTGAATAATAAGAACGAAATCCCACAAGTTGAGCATACTACCTGTCAACTTTTTTTTTGTGTCCTTTCTTCCTATAAAACTATCACGTTTGGTCTCAAAAAATTCCATATTTTTGGTCAAACACCGATAACACAACCAAAAAAACAAACCAAAACTAACATCTAATCGAATAATAATTGAGCAACCACTAACAAAACAGAATCAAAAAAAAAAAAAAAAATCAATAACCCTGGTTTTACTCGTATGTAGGGGAGAGATCTCAAATTTTCCTTTCACATATTGAACGTAGGTGCACATTTGACATGAGAATAGAAAAATCCTTACCAACTTTTTTTTCCATTCAAAATGCTGCTGGTTAAACATTTCGGTTGTAGAGCTGCAGAATTCCATTGAAAAACTATTTACAATTGATTTTTATCTCTCCAAATCAACCTCATACATTCTTCTGTATGACTTATTGTATGTTTGCACCTATACAAGTTCACATATTCCTTTTTTCTATACATGTCTTTAGGGTGAAAAATACGATGGAAGAAAAGCGGATGTCTGGTCATGTGGCGTTATCCTGTATGCCCTGCTGGTGGGTGCTCTGCCGTTTGACGATGATAACTTGCGTCAACTTTTGGAAAAAGTCAAACGTGGTGTGTTTCACATACCACATTTTGTGCCGCCCGATTGCCAGAGCCTGCTGCGAGGAATGATTGAAATAAATCCCGAGAGGAGATTAACTGTAAGTATTTGATAAAGAGCCATCATTGCACTATACAACTATCAATATTGTCTTTATTCTGTGTGTGTGTGTATATGTTTGAAAAAAGGATATAATGCAGTTTCCTATTTTATCTATCTTCTCTGTGACGTGTTGTAGTTGTCGGAAATCAATCGGCATCCCTGGGTAACGGCTGGAGGGAAAGGCGAACTCGAACTAGAGCTACCGATGATGGAGGTGGTGCAAACACACGTTATACCCTCGGCATCGGCTGTGGATCCTGATGTTTTGAATGCTATTTGTTCGCTGGGTTGTTTCAAAGAGAAGGAAAAACTCATACAGGAGCTCCTCAGTGCTAAGTAAGCCGGATAAGCGAGTGTCTTGTCTTGTTTGAAATGTGTGTTATGACAGAGGAAATTTTTCTTTGTTTACAGTCATAATACAGAAAAGGTGATTTATTTTTTGCTTTTGGATCGAAAAAGACGACGTCCTGCTTTGGAGGATGACGAAGAGCTGGCGAAACCCCGCGCTGAAATGGATACTTTGGATCCACCCAGGAAACGTTTGGATACATGTCGGATAAATGGAACGAATTCGCCGACTTATGGGCAGATTAGTGAAGGTTCTCCATTGACACCAAGGAGACAAGCTTTTAAGTAAGTTCTTAATACAAGTTTTAACATAAACTCTTTTGATTTTGTGTAATTTTTTTTTGTATAGCTTCCGATCATATAGCAGTTCCCGAAATCATCAGCGTCGCTCACCTACTTCGGTTTCCTCCGTACGCTCATCATCATATCACAGTCCGACACGGTGCAGTTCACCAATCAACTCGTCACAGGCAAATGTCATCTCAAGGCCGTCCTCCCCAGCTCCAGGCACCCATTCGTCGCGACACTCTTCGTACACTTCGACGTCACAATCGTCGAATGCCAATCGGACGGGCTCACAGACTTCAGCGGTCTCATGCCCTGGTAGCGGGGGTAGTCCAACATCAGCAGCAGCAGCCGCTGCGGCTGCAGCTTCAGCTGCACAGGCAGCGGCAGCAGCAGCGGCTCAGGCAAATGCTCATCATCGTGCCAATTCTGGGCCGACAATTGCCATAAGTGTATTTCAAGATCCCGAAGCTAATAGTGGTAAAAGCTTTAAATTTAATCATTTTAGTACTTTTGTGCTAAATTTGTACTAAATTTTGTACAAATTTTGTACTTATTTTGTACTAATTTTTGTACTAATTTTGTACTAAATTTTGTACTAATTTTGTTCTAATTTTATCTTCGTTTCAGTTGTCATGAACCCCACAGGATCACCCCTTTCAAATAATGGTTCGCCAGTAATGCCCGGCTCTGGGTGCAATTCACCTGGCGGCCAATTATGGAAAACTCGTTTAACGAATATAAAAAATAGTTTCTTAGGTAGCCCAAGGTTTCATCGGAGAAAATTACAAGGTTTTTTAGATAAATTGTTTTCAGTGATATTATTTGTACTAAATTAATATTTTTGAAAAGTCTCTGCAGATGAAGTCCATTTAACTCCGGAATCATCACCGGAATTAACAAAACGTTCATGGTTTGGCAATTTAATTACAACGGAAAAAGATGAAACTTTTACAATTTTGGTTAAAGGCAAACCTATAGCGACGGTCAAAGCACATTTAATTCATGCATTTTTGTCCGTAAGTATTATTATATAAAAGTTATGTTTTAAGAAGAAAGATCAAAACTGATAGATAGTATTCGAGATTCGACCCAATAATATATCATGTTTAAAGGAGATTAGCTCACATAAAAAGTTTACAGAAACTGAAATTTCAAATCTAGTTAATGGCTAGTTTAAAATTTCAATTCTATTTTTCCTCTAAAACTCAAAAACTTAAATAAAATTTCACGATGTCGAAAATGTTTTCAACTTTTATGCACGGAAACTTTCTATTAATTTATAAGGACTAACATTTTGAAACCAAAGAAAATGTTTTTGTTGAACTTTTCGATTTCCGCTATACAATTACAAAAAAAAATCAATAAAATCCGGTAAAACTGCTTTAAAAATAACACAAAATCTTTTAACCGTGAATCAAAATCTAGATTTCGAAGAAAAACCCTCAAATCTAATCAAATTTTCATAACATAGTTCATAATTTAAATTACGAAAAAATCTCCTTAAAATCCAATTGGTTTTCTTAGCAAAGACACTTTTATAACACTCTTGTATAACAGTTAAACATGGAATTTTATGAAAGCTAGGAGTTGAATTGAACTGCAGTCTAATCAGAAAGGTACTTTTTTCTAATAAATGAGCGTAAAAAGAATTCGATGGGTAATTTTTATAGCAAATGTATTATGTACATATGAGATTTTAAGCTTTTGATAATGAGTTCTTTTATCGTCACGAAAATGTCAAAAGAAAACAAGCTAATGTGCAGATTTCGTAGAATTGTTGCTGAAATACGAGAGTAGCGTTTCGTGTTTCGTGTGAAGAAGGTATAACAGTTTTTTGAAATTTTGATTGGAAATTCTGAATGAGAACCAACAAATTTAATATTTTCTTCGAACTAGTGTTCATTTATTCTGACAAAATTCGCAAAGAAACTACATATTTAGTCAGTACTTCGTTCCTTTTGTGAAAAATGTAACAATTGTCTGAACCAATGTTCTTCTTCACGGATTACATGTGTCTGTAGGTACTTGTACTAATTTTAAAGTAACTTGACCAAATTATATAAGCTATAACACTACGTGACAATTACTTTCAGAAAAATAAAACTCGTCACAAGTCTGTCAGTGTGTGTTTCACAATTCACTTGTCCGAACAGTGTACTTCCCAGAAACATCAAGTTTTTGCAATTTTGCAATTTCATAGATATTCATTTGGTTACAATTTTGTTCTCTATCAGACTTCGTTATTTAGACATAGAGCTGTTACTGTGATAATAACACTGGTCGGCAAAAAAAACTAAAAAAAGTCGGGAGCAAGAACTTTATAAGGTGATTTTGATTGACTTTAGTGTGCTGAATTCAAAACTGTTTACAGATTGTTTCTATCACGTCTAGTTTTTGAGCTATACTCATCACTATTTTCGCTATAAAGCTTCAAAAACTAATTTTTAATTGAGTTTTTTTATGTTTAGTCAAAAATATATATTTTCCGTAATATGTTGCTCGTTATAAGTCCAAATCAGAAGACGCAAGATGGAATTTGATTCAAAAAACCATTCATTACTTTGTAAAAAATAATCAATATTTTGAGATATCTATCATAAATTTCTTTTTCAAAATATCTTTGAGAAAAAAAAATAACTTTGAAAAAAATATAAATACCTTTAGGACGTGTTAATATGGCGTTTTGAGATTGCATAAGTAGTTTAAAAAAAAAATTAACGTTGATGTAATTCGATGTCAAATGTACCCAAAAAAAAACGCGTTTTTGACCTATTAATATTCAATTATTTCAAAAACGTGACGTGCCAGTGAAATTTTGACTTCAGATTCTGACTCAGCACACAAAATTCCTCTTGAAAAGTAGGTTTTGGTTCTTGCTCCATATCCGCTGCCGACCAGTGTAATCAGAAGTAAAAGCGAACCATACTATAAGCCGTGTTTTATTGGTACTTAGCTCAGTAAAATTTTGCAACAACAAATGTTTGGTAAGGATAAACAAAAGTTTTTTATTTGTTTCCTCACAGAGAAATTTTTTTCTAAACTTATACAGATTCGACCCTTAATAAATAGAGGATTATTAAAAATAAGTAAAATAAATCGTTTATCGATAGGCGTATTTTTTCTAATACTCAGTAGCTACTCATTTTTCATTTTATTCGCAAAACAATAATACAAATTACACAAGCAATTATTTAGTCCGGTCAAATTAGACTAAAACAAGGGGTTGAGGTTACATTAATTCCCAGCAAGCTGAAATTTGGTAGGATTGTTGGAAACACCATCAAAAATTAAATCTAAAAAGTCCTCATCGATCCGAGACCTGGAAAAAAATTAACTTTGGGTCAAAGGTCACAAAAACTGGTTTTTCACGATTTTCACCAAACTGGTAAGTCTTATCAAAAAATTTTCCATGCAAGAATTGTAGACCAGATTATTATATATAAAAAGTGTCATGGCAATTTTTTTCCTAAGACCCACCGTTTCTTAGGTATAACGATTCAAAAAGTTGAAGTTGAGTTGTAATCGTCATAATCATCAGGCCTATTCTAAAAAAAGAACTCCGAACTGAAGAGTTCTTGAAATTTCATTATTTTTTTAACTTGAATTTCGTTCTTCGATGGTTAAGAATATGGAGAAAGCAAAAAAAAAATTAAAATTTTCGCCATTTTTCCGATTGGGGCCCTCCTCCCGAAACCATTTCCCTGGGAATTTTTGTTTAGAATAGGACTGAATATACATATACAGGGTGTCCAATAGAGAATGGATAACCCTTAAACGGCTTATAGCTACACTTAAGACTGTTCTAAAACCAGATAGAAAAAAGTTCTATCGCAACCAGTTCATAAAATATTGCCTTTTTTTCGTTCAGTGTATTTTAAACTTTATCATCTTATGTTTTCGTTCACTACAACCACGAATGAATGAATTGTATTTATTTCTTTTTTTTATAATTTTCTACAATAATTGGATGAGTACAATTTAAAAATTTCATAGCTATTGCACATTTTCCTTAAAAAAAATTTTAAATTTTTTTCTCGATGCAAAATGTAAAAAAAGTATTTTATGAAAATTTTTAAACACCTGTGGTATAAATAAATCTATGGAAACATAGGTGGCCAACTTTCTTAAAAATATTCTCATCTAAGGTGAATATTTTTAAGAAATTCAAGCAGCATGTTTCTTTTAACTATTCCATTTTTTTTGGTCTGGTATTTGATAGCATCAAAACATTTGAAGCAAACCTTTATATGGATTCAAAAAATAAAAATTTGAGCTTGCTCAGTAAACATTTTGGACTGTAAACAACAAGAAGTGATTATTTTTGTTTATTTTTAATAATCGTTTGTTAATGAAGGGGGTTGAAAATGTTAAAGTTAAAAAATAAATTCTATAAGCCACAACAATCTAATACTTTTTACTATCATTAGTAATAATTTGTTGTTGTTTAGCGGGCGAAATTTTATTCAGCTTAGTACTAAGTACTGAGTTTTAATAAAGAAAAATTGCTATAGTAAGCCCAGCGTTCCTTTCATGATTCGATTTCATAGGTACTTAAAATTATCAGCAAAATAAAGTTTAAAAAAAATTACACTGCACAACAAGGTTTTGGATGAATAAACTAAACAATACTTTTCCAATGGTTTTTGGTGTGCTGAACTCGAATCTGGAGTCAGAAATATTCTATCAGCTCTAGTTTTTGAAATATTGCCATTAGAAAATGCAAAAACACTTTTTTTGGCTGATAGCTCTGGTCAAAAAAATGGGTTGGGGTCGTTGCAAAATTCTGTATATAAAATACTGTATGCCAAAATACTGTATGTCAAAATTCTGTATGTGCAAAATGCTGTAGGAACAAAATTCTGAAAGTCAAAATTCTGTATAGCAAAATTCTGGTTGGTCAAAATACTGTATTTCAAAATTCTGTACATCAAAATTCTGTAAATCAAAATTCTGTAAAAATGCTGTAAAAAAATAAGTGCACGCGCACTTTTTTACATTATCAAAACGATATTTTTTTACAGCATTTTTACAGAATTTTGATATACAGTATTTTGCCGTACAGAATTTTACAAAACAGAATTTTGCATGTCAGTATTTTGTTTATACAGTATTTTGACGTACAGAATTTTGTATTTACAGTATAATGACGTACAGAATTATGGTATTACAGTATTTTGACCCCACAGAATTTTGTCGTACAGAATTTTGACAAGCAAAATTATGACCCGCTCCCCAAAAAAATTTGACTTTTTTTATTATAAATAAACCAAACTATACTTTTCCAATAGTTTTTGGGGTGCTTAACTCGAATATGAAGTCAGAAATATTCTATCAGTCTTAGTTCTTGAAATATTGCCGTTAGAACTTGCGAAAAAAACGTGTTTTGGCTGTTTTTGAGGTAATGCTTAGATGTGAGGTACCTTATTTTATCATAAGTTAACGGTTTCTATAAGAACTGTTTTTCTTCTTTGAAAATCTGTATAAATCTTTCCGATATCTGTTTTATAGTCTGAGATATCTTAAGTTTAAGTACGTGTGTTTTTGCTTATTTTATCAATAACGTTATTTTCAAACTGCAGTAACTTCAAATTAAAATATCTCGGATTATAAAAAAGATATCGCAAAGATAAAAACAGATTTTTAAAGAAGAAAGGCAATTATTATACAAACCTTCACAAAAAGTGTTCCAAAAAATTCCCACACATTGCAACACAACTTCAGAAACAGGTGTTTTTGCATTTTCTAACGGTTATATTTAAAAAACGGGAGCTGATAGAATATTTCTGAATTCGGATTCGAGTTCAGCACACCAAAAACCTTTGGAAAAGTATTGTTTGGTTAATTCATCATACAAAAAGCTTAATTTTGTTGTGCAGTGTTATCAACAAATACATACTTACCTAATATTTGAGTCGTTATATTTGAGAGTGGTATAAGTCCATGTAAAATAAAACGGCTAAGAATCTTACCACATTTTTTTTAAATGGCAGTTCGAATATTATTTTGTACCTAAAATTAAAAAAATTACTTTTAAGATAAACGATTTTAAAGATAAATTTCGATTGATAATCACACAGAGAAAGTGCGGTACTAATATTACCTCCTAATCTATGCAAAATTTCTGCAGAAATCGTTTGAAGATATAAACCATACAAAATATATTTTAGAAATTTTCAATTTTAAGCATTTTGTTGAAATTGTTTTTTTCAGTTTTTTTTTTTTGAAAATGCAACTCGAAAACTTAATATTTAAAAAAAATTACATTTTAAATAAATTTTATTTCCATACACAAAAAATCAAAAAAATTTAAAATTTTCTATTTTTAGATGGCGGAACTCTCCCATAGTGTTGTATCGCCAACTTCCTTTCGAGTTGAATATAAACGAAATGGCAATGGTCCTGTGATGTTCCAACGACATGTTAAATTTCAGGTAACTATCATCCATTTAATTAAGGCCCACAACAATTAACAATTATTCCTCATTTTCATCACAGGTTGATATAAGTGCCATATGTAAGCAAGGTGATATTGCTGATATGTTATTTGCTTTAACATTTACCCTATTATCAGGTAAGTTCTATAATAATAAATTCATTAAACAGTCAAATTTCGACAAATTAAAAGTAAAATCAAAAGAACGTCTTTCAGGCAACATTCGACGTTTTCGACGAATTTGTGAACATATCCAATCGCAAGTGTGTTCGAAACGTTATCCCGGTCCTAGTAGTCCACCAAATATTCCAACAGTAACACAAGCTGTATCGGAAAGTTCCTCATGTGGTTCTGTTTCAAGTGAACGATTGTGTTTTAAAAGACAAGTAAGTTTGAAATTCTTTAAGTTTACAAATCGGTTTTTTTAAGTTTTTTTTTTTTTGAAATAAAGTTTATGGAAATATGAAAGAAAATTGTTTTTAGTTTGATATTTTATGGTTTGACAGATTGAAAACGAACTAGAAAGTGATAATATATTCACATATAAGTCAGGAAATGGGCGGCGTGCATCGACTACGAATAATAACAATGCTAATCCGGATATTCCTGGCAGTCCAATTGCTGTGAGATCAAAGTAAGTTGAATTTTGTTGTTAATTCTTATAATTCACACTATGTTTAAACAAAATATCAAAACCTGCTTAAAATTCATATTTTGATTACATTTTCTATGTTCTGATTGCTTTCCAGTTCTGAATCTGCTGAACATGACCGAAATCGCGACCATCAAACCGAACAACGTCAGGCGACAACAATGTCCGGAAGTGCAATAGCATGAGAATTATTTCTCTGATTTAGTTCAATTTTTGAATTATTTTTTTGGAAACCAAATAATCAAGATATCATCAATAACAATAATAACAACAACAATACAAATGACATTAATGATAAATTATTTATCAAGTCAAATTCTTCTCAAAGTCAAACCAAAAAATCAACCACAGCAACTAGAAGATCAAAAAAACGTACACGAATTCATGACAGCAATAAAATGTTGCTGCAACATTCAGATCAATCGTTAGCAACAATGTCATCGTCAGCGTCTTCATCATCAACGCATCATCGAAGAGCTGGACGTCGCCATTATATTGCAGCATGTCGAATGGATGCATTGTCAGAAGACGGAAGTGATTATAGTACTCCATCGGATGTTGCAACAGAAGATAATGCCATTGCAACAACAACAATTAATCAAAGTAATTATAATGCACAGCAACATTATCGCCATCATCGCCATCAGAAGCAACAACAGCAACAACAACAATTTCAATTGCATCGTCAATTGCAGCTGCAATTACACAAACAACAACAACAACAAAAGCAGCAGCAAAAAAATCAGCAACAACAAAGCTTAGTGCTGAATGCTTCCATCAGCTTTGTACGTTTCTATTATTTCTATCTCCTTCTAATAATATCTGTAACTATTGTAATTATAATAATTATGATTGCCGCCAATTTCAAAAGTATTAGTAAATTTTTTTATACGCCCACCACTTTGACCACGCCCACTATAAATAAATTTAGATGCACTCAAACTATTTCTACTACAACTACTTCAACTACTACAACTTCAACTTCCACCACCACAACCAGCCCTAAACATGATAGCTGCTCTTCTAGCTTAAACACGCCCGCTAATGATGGCAGTTTTAACGAACTTTTACTACGTTTATAGACACAAAAAATAAAAACTTATATAAATAAATTAAAAAAAAAAATAAATTTAAAATTATTAAGCAAATATATTTAAAATATATAGAAAAACAGGGTGTCTCGAAAGTGTGGGCAGCTTTGCTATATTGTTGACGAAAAAAACAAAAAAAAAAAAATGCTTTAAGTCCCGGAAAAGATGATTTTTTATTTGACAAAAAAAAAAGCCTTAAATTTGAATGCGTTCCATGTTCCAGATTATTTTTATACAGCGACAAAGCAAACAAACCCATTTTACATGGATCTCTTCTAAATGTCCTACAAAAAAAAAACTAAAAAAAAACTCCTGCGCTGCTTTTTAGCAACCGCCCTCACCTTGCGAGCTAACCCTGTATAAATTTTTAAACTTATCCACTAACTTAATCCAAAAAAATAAGCGCTATCTGGTGGCGAATATATTTTATATACAAAAAAAAATCCTTCTTATCTTTTTATTGCATTGAGCTTTACAGAAATGAAAAAAAAAAATAAGAAAACAAATAAAAATTATTAAAAATTTATGCAGGACGATCATACACAAAAAATAAAAGCAAGAAATCCATTTAATTTTTTTTACAAACAAAAAATAAATAAATAAAAAAAACCTATGCCATTGTAATTAATAATAAAAATAAACAAAATTTATCCATGCATATGATTACGAGTATAATTAAAAAATTTGAATGCCTAAACCAAAAATAAAATACCAAAGAATGAGTATTAAAAAAAAAATTATTAAAAAAATAAATAAATACAAAATAAAAATTGAAATTGTTAGCTTTTTTGAATAAGATTGTAAAATATTAAATTTAAACACAAAATAAACTTAAAAAATTACAACATAAATTACACTAACCTATGAAAAATTATTGTCCTATACCATAAAATTAAAATTACTATACAAAAAAATAAATAAATTAAATAAAAATTAAGAATAAAATAATTTAATATTAAAAAATATCACATTTTAAACAAAAGAATACACTCAAACACACTCACATCCCTGAAAACACACACTAAAACCAAAAATTGTATTAATAAAATTGGAAGTAATGACGCCATCTATGAACGTAGTAAAAATGTTCACCAACAAATACATTTTTTTTTATTTTAATTTATTAAAAATATTTATTTTTTTTACTTTATAATTTCTAGAAAAAAATATGGAAATTATTAAAAATTTAAAAAAATTACAAAAAAAATTTAAAGGAAAACCAAAAAAAAAATTTGATGATATTTGCGAGTATGCTCACCGAAGGACTTGTATATGTATATGATATTATATAAAAATTAATAATGAAGCATTAATCACAATTTAAAAAAACAAAAAAAATAAATATAATAATAATTATAAAACAAAAAATAAAAATATACATATGATTAAAAAAATAATTATTATTTTTATTATGTAAACGTATTTTATTATTTAATTTTAGTTTTTCTGTTTATAAGTTACATTTGACAATATATATATAAAAAAATATAAAGTGAGAACAAACAAAAGAAAAAAATGAAAAAAAAAATTATTTGTATTATTTTTAATTGTTTATTTTTAGTTTATTTTTTGTGCTAATTGTTATATATATACATAATTAAAAAAAATATATATATTTTAAGCTTTTTTCAAATCACACTCGTTTTGCAATGCAGTTTTATTGAGTTTTAATTTTGTTTAACTTTTTTTTAATGATGGGCTTTTTTTTCAGAGCACGATATATGATGGCACACTGTTGTTGTACGCTTGAGCTATACGTTAACCAACGAAGTACATAATTTTTCAGTTGATAAATGGAATGGTAATCAGAGTTAAAACAAAACTATGATGGTCGTTATGTTTACACGTTAGGCTTTTTTTTTACCCTAACATTACAAATTGAATACAAATGCTGTATCTAATACTACTTCAAGTTTACAGAAGAGTATTCAATGTCTTTTGAGATTGTGTGATTGTGGGTTTCAATATTTTTAAACTAGCAACTTCTTAAACCGGGTAATCGAAGAAAAGTCATCCAGGTGTTTATTTTTAGTAAATAATTTATTTTAAGAAAAAAAAACGTTAAGTTTTATAGCATTTTCAGTTATTATTCAAATCCAAATTAAAAAATCCAAAAAAACTGATTTTTCAAAAAAATATAAAACTAGTTTTTTTAAACCAAAAATTGACTAAAAACAATTTTTTTGTTAGTTTCTTGCACTTTAATGCCAGTGTTATGATTTCCAAATAACATTGATTTGGTTATTTTAAAACACGAGTTCGTTAAGTAACATTTTTCGGGAGGAACAAAAAAGTGTGTAGTATTTTATACAAGGAATGTTCTTAAATTTATTCTTGACGTATATCAAGCGACCTATTAGACACACAACAATATCATAGAAAAATTATTAATTTTATGCAGATTACTTATCCGTTTCTCAAATTTCATCAAACGTTGCTAGTAGTTATACAGGGTGTCCACAAAGTAATGGTCCAAACCATCATTATGGGATCTTAAAATTTGGTAAATTTCCAATGCAGTTATTGTGAAATTTCATAGAAATCTAACTCTGAACCAGTGTTTTACCTCAATTCTTTCTTGGGAGACATTGATTAACAGTTAGAAAACAAAAAAATTTATTTTTAAATTTTCTACATAAATATGTACATGAAATTAGTACTAGAGCAGAGAAAGTAGGTAAGAGAAATTATTTGGCAAAGAAAAAAGAAAACTTGGACAATAATTGTGTCCCTTTTATTTCAATCTTCAAACTTAACTTCTGAAAACCTATAGTTTCTGACTTAAATCCACTAAATTAAGCACATGGTTTTCTCTTAGATTCTATAGTCCGAACTGGCACCAGCTTCGAATACCTAAAAAAGAATTGTCAAAATTTGTTCACCCAGTTCAAAGTTATGAGTTAACAAACATAAAAAAAAAATAGTCGGTTAAAAAAATTAACTTTCTAATTTTTCTAATTTTCACTCTTCATTGAAAATGGGAAATCTGCCAAATCTCATACAAATTTTAAAATTTTCTGTTTGAAATGGTGATTTCTTATTTTTTTATAAAACTTAAAAAAAAAAAAAACTCAGCAATTAATAAAAAAAACTTGCAATTTTTCAATAGGTACTGAAAGTAGAATTTTGACACCTTTCGGAGACGTTGTTTATTTTTTTAAGAACAAATTTAATATTTTTCTAAGACTTTTATTTTAAAATGTCTGAAATAGATAAACAACAAGTTAATACAGAAACCTTTTAAAATTTTTAGTCTATTTTGATCCAGAATATAAAAAAAAACTCATTTGGTTTCTCTTAAAATGTATCCCTTCTGATTTGATTTTTTGTATTATTAAAACTAAGTTATAGGAAAAAAAACTTTAATATTAACTCAAAAGAATTAACCTGTTATTATAACAAAATGTTATCTGTCAACGCTTTGTTTTTAATTTTTATCTGCCACCATCAAACCATCTTTGTTTAGTAACCTCTCGTTAGAATTTAAAAAGTGAAAACATAATACATACAAAAAATAACGCAAGATTATTGTTTTGAAGAATTTTTTTATTGTTGCGAACAGGTAAGTACTTTTCATATCCCCGACTACGAGTATTGTACTTTTTGACTATTAATGTAATTTTTCCTGCCTTCTACAGTTAAAATGATAAAATCAAATTTCCAGATTCACCATTTTCATTATCTCCGCCTAATGAAATAAAAAAATATTAAAAAAAAAAAACTACGAATAAGAAAAATCTTACTATCAATTGCAGAAAAAAATGTTACACATACGCCATAGTGACCGATTGAGTAAATTAATTATATGACTGAATAAAATCACGGAATCTGGAATAAGTAGGCATTTGACCATCTTAGTATTGTTATTATACGTTTTTTTTTATTTCCTCTTGTGTGTATGTTTATACAAGGGAAACAATTCTGTGAAAAGTTAAGAATTTTAATTTAAAGGGCAAAGAATTCATATTTAAAAAATCCACCTTAAAGAAAAAAATTAGTTCTACTTAAAAACTCTCAAAAAAAAAAATTAACAAATTATATTAACAAATTGACACAAATATTAAAAATTTTTGTTTAATGGTGAATAAAAACAAAACATAATTCAATAATTCATTAAAAAAAACAATGAGATTCTTGCACGTGTTGAACATTAGTTTTCTTTTATTATTATTTATTTTAATTTCAATCTACAGTTTTATACGTTTTTATATTTAATGCGTTAGTAAAATTAAAATAACCAATAACGAATTACGAATAGCAAGTGTCATAAAAAAAATTTACGATCGCACTGAGAAATCATTAAAGTATTTTGGTGTATATTTTCTTTGATGTAGTTGGGGTAGGTTGAATATTTGCATTTTTGATGTGAACCACTCCTTTCAAAAATAAACCACAAATCAAAACATAATTTCACAAGATTCGTTTAAATATTTTACTTTTTTCTGATTTATTGAAGTGAAAATTATTTTGGGAAATATTCAGCTTCTTAAAATAAATTGCACACTTAGCTTTGCACTTTGGTTAATTTAGTGCAAATTAATTGCACTTCAATAATTATTGCGTTTAAGTATTCGTCTTTGGCGTTGAACTTATTTGGAAGGAAAAACCAAAGAAAACATTTATTGCAGCTTTGAGACTTACACGTGAGTATATTTTTAGAAACTATGTAGACGAAAGCAATACAACAAGTTGTAATTTTTTTTTGTGTGTTTTGTTTTTTTCGCGAACAAATAAACACAAAAGTTGTGTTTATAAAACAATAAAATGTAGACGTCTCTGCTGGGTTCTTTGATGTATGAAATCAAAATTAAATCACTATTGAAGGCATTAAAAATGATTTTTTGAGTGAAAGAGATGATTGTTTATAAATCTTGACGAATTTAATAGTGGAAGTAAAATTTTAAGCAATTTAAAATATCTAAAGTGGTCTTTACATATTTTTATTAATACTTGCAAGTGATTGATTTCAATCGATTGAAGTGAAATAAAAACTTTTTTAAAAATATATCGAAATTATTAAGAAAAACGCACCAATTTTCTTCAAGTAAAAGCAAGTTTAAATCATTAGTTATTAGTCTTTATAGGATTTAAGGATTGATCACACTGAAAACTTAACGCAACTTAAAAAATATAGAAATTATTTTTGTTACATTTTCGTTAAAAAATATTCTAACGTAACTACATTAAATTAAAGTTTTACGTTGGAAGTATCTGGAAAAACAATTTGAAACAAAGAAAATCCTTTTTGGTTTCAAAAACCAAAAATTATTGTTTTGTTGGAAATTAGGGTGAAAAAATGTAACAAAAGCTAAAGTCCGACAAAAACTAAACAATTTCTTAGCTTGTTTCAATTTTAATTTTAAGATGTTTCATGTTAGTTTTTTTTTCAACATTAAATCAACGTTGAATAAATAACATTTTAAGTTGCGTTTTTTTATTTTTCCCTCATTGTATGAGTATTAGATTTAAGTTCACCGAGGGAAAAATAAATTGAAGTTGAAATATCTTAGTTTAAAAGATTAACTACTTTGATTTATATTGCCTTAAGATACGAAACCAAAAACAAATAAACAACCTTTCCATGTCAATTTTAAAAGTTTATTTACAACGCAAAATCATGCCGAATAAATAGTTAAATCAATTTGGTTTTCATTGATTTTACGTTGTTTTATAATGGCTTTACCGACAGTGTAATTACCTATAAATATAAAAATCAAAGCGGGCGTATTTGTGATGAATTTTGTCGCACTGAGGATTATTAATATGGAGAAATTATCCAAAATGGCAGCTTGAAATTGATTTCTAGAATTACGGTTCAAATAAAATTTTTAGTAAAAATTTAAAAAATTTTCAAACTTTTGAATAGCAAGAGTTATGAAAAATTGGGCACGTTCAGGAAATATTAGGGACTAGATATTTAGGGAACGTCATTTTCTGAACGAAAATTACTCGTTTTCCACACAAATAGATTTAAAAAACACAATCAGCTGTCATTTTGAAAAAAAAACTTTCCTAAATATTTAGGGAAAAATTTCTTGCCTAGCTTTCCAATCAGCTTTCCAATAATGTTAAAATTAAAAAAATTGGAAGGATTTTTTTTGACAGTTGACTAATCAGAGACCGAGAAATTTTGCTAAAATTACCTAAATTTATAAAGTTTTAAATAACTCGAAATAAAAAAAAAATTACAATCTTCACCAAAACTGAATATATAATTTTTCGTGGTACCAAATTATACGAGTACTATTCTAATAGATGTTGATACGATAGATTTCAGACCAAAGTCAGAAAAAAATTGTGAAATCACGTTTTAGTGATGAAAACGCATTTTGAAATTATTTCTTTTTTATTAAAAAACTTGAAGCCGTAGATTGGCCTCGGATTAAAATTCATTGTATTAAAAACAATTAGAAAAGTATAACTTAGTTCCACAAAAAATTAAGTAAAGTTCAACTTTTGCGAAGAATGTAAGTTAATTGGAGTTTTTTTTTTAAACTTTGTCTTAAAATATACTTGCTTGGCAATATTGTCAAAATTATTAATAATTAAAAAAAAGAGAGGTTGTCTGTAAAGCCGGTTAACGGTTGATGATTTTACGTGATAACGTCGTCAGAAAACAGGTTGTGTGGTTTTGTTTAAAATGAGTCAATTGAAGAGTTTACTTTTTTCAAAAAATCATAATTTACAAGAAAAAGCTAAACAAAAAAATACCTTTTTTATTTTCTCATTATATTAATTTTTTTTATTTTAAAACTAACAAAAAAAAATTATGCAATTTAAAAGCCAAGTATTTCTTCTTTTATTTTTAAATTTTTATAATGCGCAAAGAGTATAAAAATAATTTATTGAAAACAATCATTTTCATCAAAAAAAGCAAAGAAAATATGAATTTTTATCTTCTCACGTAATTAATTCCATTTTTTTTCCTAACAACCTAGCTTATTGTCTTAGCTCAAAATATATATATCGATCAGGTCTATGAGATATGTACAAAAAGAGCTAGAATTTTTTGAACTCGATCAAATTTCATTAAAAAAAGAAAAAAAAATATTTATTCTTATGTTCTCAATTTTTTTGTTTGACAACCTATACAAAATATATGCATAAGACCAAAACCTACATGTCCTATAAGTTTGAGATTTTTTGAACGCTAAAAAAAGCTAAAAATCAAAAATTACCCAAAACTACCCCTAAAAAACAAGGTGTTTTCAAAAATTCATATTTCGAAAAGCAGAGTGTTGGAAAAAAATCCGTATCAGAGGCCCAATTTTTTTTTCTCATCTTTCACCTGGCATTTTTAGAATTGTCAAAAAAATTTCCTTTACCCAAAATCATCATTTTGTCATAGCCCCATCACGTGTACAACGTTCAAACAAAACGTTATAGCTTAGTTTCAAAACTGTTTAGAATTTTTCTTTAAATGCAGTTATTCTTAAATTAATCTCATCTATCTATAGCAAAAAAAAAATCAATTCTCTACGACTTAGCGTTTAGATTTTAGCCCAAATTTCATCTTCCGTTTTACCCCTGTTTACCCTATTAAATGACGGAATTTTTAAAAATCCTTCATTTGTATTAAGCTGGTTCATCGATTTATAAGAGGTTATCACGTCAAAAAAAACTCCAAAAAATAGTCCAATAATTGCTCTAAGACTTTGGTATTTCGAGTTAGGTTCAATTTTGTTTTTAAAATGTTGTTACTTAAAAAATTCTATTGACATAGTAATTCTGGACGCCATTTTGAACAAAACCAAGTTTTATCATTTCCCTTCAAGAGATGGCCATGAAAATAATTTTTACACCAAAAAGCATGATAGGTTAGGTAGGTTAGGTAATATGGGCTGACAGTTGATTTTGTTACCGTCACACTTAGATCAATGTAGATCCCTTGTGATACCCTGAAGTATTGTAACTTCATGAAAAAGTGTTAACCTATGAATGCTATGGTTGTTCAAGCCATTTGGAGGACTTGACAAAGTTCAGTAGGCTATTGCCTGAGAGTTCCGATAGTTCTTCTAATTCATTGAAGAAGTAGTTTCCTAAGAATTTTTTCCTAGTGCGACAGAGTGCTGGGCAGTGACAGAGGAAGTGAACAGTGTTTTCCTGTTCGTCCTCATTACCGCAGCCTCTGCATAGATCATCCGTACTAAGCCCCATTTTCTTTTTGTGGTATCCTAGTAGATTATGTCCCGTTAAGACGCCTATTAGGGATCTTAAGGAAGGTTTACTAAGTAGTAAGATCTTATTTGATTTTTTCTCGTCGAAGTTCGGCCATAGTTTCCTGGTGTGACCGCAGGTTTCTAGGAGGTTCCATCTTTCATTAGTTTTTTGTGAAATATTGTTGGCGATATTTCGCTTTATTTCACATTGTGGGATTCTGATGCTATGGTCTATGAGAGAGGGATCAAGAACTGAGCCCTCCCTTGCAAGCTCATCCGCTTTTTCGTTGCCGAACACATCACTGTGGCCGGGAACCCAGCAGAGTCTTACATTATGCTGCGTACCAAGAACCCTAAGCTCTTCGCGACAGCAAGAAACAAGCTTTGACTTGATTAAGGTGGCAGAAATTGCTTTTATTGCCGCTTGGCTATCAATGAAAAAGGTGATGTCAGCAGGTGATATCGCCATCATGGATATTTGTTTAGCAGCATTTTTCACTGCCAATATCTCGGCTTGGAAGACACTGCTGTGATCGGGGAGCCTGAAAGAACTGGCAAGGTTGAGGTTTTCTGAGTAAAAACCTGCACCAACCCCAGTGTTCATTTTCGAACCATCAGTAAAGATGGCGATAGTCGACTCATTTGAGAAAGGTATACTGTTTTCCCAATCTTGTCTGTTAGGGAAACTGACATTAAAAGACTTGTTGAAGTCTAAGTAAGGGGTCATGTAATCTGTACTTACGTTGTTGCCAACGTAGTTCGAAAGGATCGTAGTATGGCCATTTTGACTAGTATTCCAAATGTTGGTTTGACTGAGTCGTAGGGCGCTGTTTGCCGCTAATTCTTTTACAAATAGATCTAAGGGAGTGAGATTAAGGATTGCTTCCAAGCCTGCGGTTGGAGTGGACCTCATCACCCCCGTAGTACTAATGCATGCTGTTCTTTGTACTTTGGTTAGGGTCTTCAAGTTCGTGGATTTCTCCAGAGCTTGCAAAAGCATGATAGGCACTACTGTACTACTCCCTTGTATGGGAGGCTGGAATAAAACTCAATTTAAAGTAAACTACTGGACCAATGTTCATTCTCATTATTTCATTTTGTTCACCTGAAAGCCTATTCTTTTCTTTTTTAGACGACTTTTACAGTTTCAAAACGCTTCGTTTTGTGTTTTTTTTTTTGAAAAAACCGAATTAATTTTCTTATTCTACAACTAATTTACTGCACTTGTTTCGTGCAGCATCAAAAAAAATCCCACTCTAAAAAGATGGATTTTTTTTATTTTCCCCACTGTTCGTCGTCGGTCCGTCTATCTATCGAAAGTCATTTGCTCATAGTTTAAGAGTAATATAATTTGATCCTATTTGCAATCAGTAACTTTATAATTTACCAGATTCTGAAATAGCAAAAGTTCTCACAAACCACAAATAAAGTTGTAAAGGAGGAAGTGTAATAATTCGCAAAAGATAATCTGAATAGGTATAGCGATAACTTTACTTTAAACGTCCCGAAATCATTAATTTTTATATTAATTATTTAAAAAAAATACTCAAGAAAACATGTTTTTATATTTTTAGATTTTCTAAGAAGTAGCCAACAATCTCATATTGCTATATGACTCAATTAATTCCCCATTCATAAAAGTACATTCAATCTTCTTCAAGAAAGTATATCCTTCCTTTTCATTTGCTTCTTTACTTCAATTGTAATTTAAATCTACATACAATTGTATACCTTCCAACCAAATCCAAAATACTACACAAACCAAAGAAAATTCTATAAATATAAATTTCCTCAAAAACTCAAAAATAACCTGATGCATCCCTCAAGACTTAAATAAATATCATAACCTACCTCCATCCATATGCTACTACTTTCGTATATCTCTAGTTTCCTTTCAAATTACTCAAATATGCATGAATTTACCCCCAAAAAATATTTATATGACATAAATTCACACTAACCACCTTTATAGTACCTACACGTTGCTGCACTCTATTTTTGACCTCCACCACCTTTAACCCAACACCTCTTTCTGCTTTTTCTTTTTCATTCAATTTCAGGATAAAGGCCTCTAAAGTATCATCTTTTCGCTTTCTAGGAATAGCTAGAGGAGGTACAAAAAACGTACACGTACACTTTATAAGTTTAAAAACTATGAACCACCCTCCAAAAAAAACTATGTCAACGCAGCAATATCCTGCTTCTAGCTCTCTTTAGGGATTCCAAGTTCCAACCAAACCTAAAATAGATTAAAATCCACCTGTGTGCGGTCGGTGTGATGGTGCATTTTCGAATAAAAATTTTCTATCCCCTTCAGCACGTACACTCGCTATACACCACTTGAGCTTATAAGGATTACTATTTACTACATAAATAATAATAAATAACTAACGCCATCTATTAGAAACTAGCTAACAACAACAAGAGAGAAAAAAAAAGCTCAAAAATTCCGCAAAACAAAGAAAATCAACCAAAAAAACTTATTATTTTTCACCCATCATCATATGACGATGATGATGATGTGAGTCTCAAAAGCGCATGTCCCTACATAGCGCATCGGCTCAAAAAACCATCCACAACAACAACAACAACAACAAAAAGAAAAACAAAAATTTACACAGTCCGAAAAGCAACATTTTTTCGCCGAAAAAGCTGCATTAATACAACGACTTTTCTAAGCAAGTCAAATTTCTGCATTTTCAGTCCGCAGCGGGTGTGCATTTCAAAAACATCTCTCCGAAATAGAAAAAATCCGTTTTTTTGACGTTTTCGACAGATTTTTAAAAAATAAAAAAAATTAAACCAAAAAAATAAAAAAAAAAACGGCCTTCGTTGGTTAGTTTTTTTTTTCTTGTGTTCAAAAATTTTTTGGGTTTTTGGGTTCGTGCGTGATTCGCTTTCTTTTCTTATAATAAAATAAATTTGTTGGTCGTCGTTTTTGTGATTCTACTACATATTTCTGTCTCTTTTTGTTAAATTTTTTCTTTCAGAGAGAAAGTAGGTGGTCAGAAAAAAATTTTGAAAAATTTATTAAAAAAAAAAATTCTTACCAAAACCCTCTGTGATCTTCCTTTGAGAGAATAAAAAAAGTCAAAAAAAAAATCAAATTTTGATGTAATTAGTCAAAAATTCAAAAAAAAAAAGTGTTGCCAACTCAAATCAAATAGTAATAGTACTAAATTAATACGAAAGTATTAAAAAAAAGTGAGCAAAAATAAAGCAGAGCAAATAAATAACGGTTTTTTGTACTATTCATTTAGTGTGTCAACTAACAACGAAAAAAAATATATATACATAAAAAAAAAAATTAAAAACAGGATGCAGCGGTAGGATATACGGCACTTAACCTCCCCCCTGCAATCATCAGTTTTCTTTCTTTTACAAGAACACAAAAACAACGACTCCTGAACTGCACACAACTACTATTGGATTGAAAAGAGTATTCAAATAAATAAATAAAAAAAAAAAAAACACACACAGACCAAAAAGGAAAAACATCATCAAGTAAAGAAAAAAAAACGGAAAAAAAGGACGAGCGAGTGTGGAAAATAGCCCGAAGGATTTAAATAGCGAACGAGTTTCTGCCAATTAGGTAATAATATTGAGTTCTGAGTTTGTGTCGTTTATACTATATTTTTTTTTTTTAGTATAGTTCATTCATTGTGTGTTTGAGGGGGGATTTAGTAGTTAGTTGCTTAACACCCATTTTTTTTTTCCTTTCTCAAGGGAGAGACTTGAAAAATCCTTTGTCCTGGTTACGCGAAGGAAATGAAAAAATACAAAAACAAAAAAAAAACTTGAAAGTAATGAAAAAATTGCAGGTAAAAAACACAATGGCAATTAAAAAATTTGCAATTATTAAAATTGCAACACTTTTGAGACTTGTATTTTTTTTTTTTGAGGGCTGTTTTAATCTATTTTTTTTTTCAGTGCGAAAAATGTGTGTAATGTGGTTGTAGCCAAATTGTGATATAAATAAACTTTCTTTTTTTTTTGTTTAATTCTGTTCATAGTTTTTCTTTTCGCTTGTGATTGAGCTCCTATTGTAAGTGTCATGGCATTTTATTATAAACGAGTGAGAGGGTGAAGAGGGGGGTAGATCTGTCAACCCTGCCTGACTGCCTGCTAATTCACTTGAATATTTGGTTTCTTTTATAGAAGAGTGGTTGCTTTTATTTTTTTTTGTTAAATTAAAACCATGGCATTGTAAATTGATTACCTTGTCTCCTCTTTGCTTCTTTTTCTTTAGTTTTGTCACAACATTTTTTTTTCTTGTTTTTTTGGTTTTTCAAGTGAGAAGTGAAAATTATAAAAAGCTTTTTTTTTCTTCTCAATTTTTTTTTTTTTTTTATTTTTTTTTTGAGTGAGGTGATGCACTTTAGAGCACACACAGAGTGCACCTAGATATTAAAAAAAAAGGAGCCGGGAAACACCCTATGAGTGTGTATGAGTGTGTGGTGGCTTTGTATAAATTTTGAAGAAAAAAAAAAAAAAATCACACACATTGATAGTCTAACATAGAGAAAAGAGAAGTAGTACTTAGTAGTAGGTATAAAGAGGAGTAGAGGTACCTTATGTCTCTGTTCCGTTTGCCAAAAGTAGGTACTTGTGTAAACAAGTGTAATAATGAAGTAAAAAAAAAATGTATGTTTGTAGGTATATATCCTGCTTTTGAAGAAATATGCACAAAAACGAATTAAATTAAAGAAAAATAAAATAAATAAAAAAAAAAAATCTAGAACAAGACCATTGGGAAAGGTGAAAAAGGATATGTCCTTCCTTTTTTTTTTCTATAAGAATATTTTATATTCTTTATTTGTATGAGTATCTTTTTTTGGTGGTCCATATAGAAAAAAAAAAGTGTTGGTATGGTGTGCAAACTTACTATGCAAAGAACGAACAAAACGAAACTATAATAAAACAACAAAGAAAATTGAAGAGAATCAAGTTGAAAAAAAAAAAAAATACTACAACACTAATGACCTCATGAACGAACGAACAACGAGAAAGAGAGTAACACACAGAAAGGACGACTATGACGAACCAAAAAACCAATTCAAACCAACAAAAATATAAAAAAAAATTTTTTCGGACATGTTAACTGGCTTATTACAGTGTCCTTGGGTTTTATTTATATGGAGAGCAAATATTTATATATATGTTGTGAACTGGCCATTATTGTTTTTTTTTTTTTTGTAGTTCTGTGTTTTCTCTGTTATTTGTACCCAATTTGACATTAGGTCAGGATTATATGGAATAAGCCCAAATATAGCGATAAAGGCAATTAGGCGTAATGAAAATAATCGGAAAAGTAGATTTTTTTTTGTCATTGTAGTTAGTTTAGTTTCTTTTAGTTTTGTTTTTGTACATTGAACTGAGTTTTATAGTTTTTTTTTGTTGTTGTTTTGATTGTAATATTCAAAAAAAAGGAATGTAATAATAAGTAAAGGGATATCGGTTTAATTTTACAGGGTGATACTATATAGTTAGATGGTAAATTAATTATTTTTTTTTTCAATTTTTTACTGATTTATCAAATAAAAATATTAAAAAAAAAAAAATATATAAAGTACAACAATTTGGTACCCACCTAAAAATATATTATATGAAGGATTAATTTTTGAAAATTTTGAACAAAAATCCATAAAGTCATTTTAAAAACAAATAAATAAACTTTAAGAAATCTTTTCACAGCTTCAATTACTTTCTAACTGAAACTTCTTTGTTAAAGTTCATTTTTATGTTTTCTTTAAATTTGGTACAGAATTTTGGATACAGGTCGATTTTGTATTCTTTGTTTTCTGCTTGGAAAAAGTTCCTTAATAGACTTTCTTTACAATAAAAACAAACGTTAGAATTAATATTTAAGTTTTCTTTTTATGAATACAAAACAAAAAAATCGTGGTTCTAAAATAAACGTATAATTAAATGAAAGATTTTTAACCAAAAGTACCCTTTTTGGAAAGAGTTAAAAAAAAACAATAACTTTGAATAAAAAAAAACTACTTTCTTATTCAGGCTTTCTTGATCACTTTAAAAGCATTTTATGTTAGCTACGTGAAATATTTACAAAACATTTAACAGGTCTTGCATTTGAGTTAAACAAAAAAGCCCATGCCTTAATTTCTAACTCAATCAAAGTTTGACAAAAAGAATGTACAACCGAGAGATGATAACTCTTACAAAATTTTACGATTTTTGATTTGAAGGCATTCAAACCATTTAAATTAGTTTGTATAGAAAAAAATGTTACGCATACGCCACAGTGACCCACTTATAATTCGATTTTCATGATTAATAAATTTAAACATCATATTTTACTATCATAAATAATTACTGCACTTAAAAATTTAACTTTACATATTTATAAAGCAAGTTACATTTTAGACTAGAAGTGCCAAAGCCGTTTTTGGAGGCCAAAATTAAAAAAAAAAAAAAACAAAAAAATACTAGCTGAAAATCAGTGATGAAGAAATTTAAGATTTATGGTATATAAAGGCGGGGAAGTCGATTAGATCGTAATAGATGGCCGGAAGTGGGGTAGGTGTGGAGGAGGGTAAGGGAAAAGAGGGAACGGGGGTAAAAAAAACATTTTTGAAAAAAGTACTCTTCTTATCAAAAAAAAATTATAGGTACGTAAAAACTGTTCCTAAATATTTATTTTTATTTTGGTAATTTTTAAAATATTGTAGCTTTCTTTGTCGTTATATCCGTTTTTTTTTCAAAAATATTGAGAAAAATGTAAAAGTAATTTTTTTGTTTTTTTTTTATCGTTAACAAACAATAGTAGGATTTTGATAAAATTTCGTTTAGTAAAAATATTTATTTTTTGAGTTTTGATAATTTCAATACCTACGTGTATTTTTTTTTATTTATTTTTTTTTTTTTTTAACTTTAAGATTTATATGCTGTAGGTAAGATTGAAGAAAAAGTGCCATCATATTTTAGTAAAAGCTAGTAATGAGGTGTTTCCCAATTTGTTGATATATAATTTTATTTTCACATCATACAAAGTCATCGAAATGTTTATGATAAATAATTTTGAAAATTATGTTCCTTAGCTATTTACTCGACATATATATTAAATTTTTTAAAACTATTCTGCTGTTGTTTTTTTTTTTTTAACTTAAATAATTGCAAAAATTCTATCGATTTTTGTTGTTTTTGGTGTTTAAACAAAAAATTTAGACCTTTTTGACGATGTTTAAAACATGAAATATGTTAAAGAAGACTTAATAATCTCGAGGAATATCTAAATAATTATTTTTCTTATCATATTTTACACTTTAACATCGATTTTAGGCATATACCTATACTTGAAATAAAATATATTATTTTAAAATAGGTACTCTATTCAAATAATATTTATTTCCAAATTATTATTTCATTGCATCGGTTGAAAATTCCCTGATAACGAAATTTTAAACGATTTCAACCCAAGACAAGAATGCATAATTTCAACCAAAATAACCACCGTTATTAAAAACGTAAACAAAAATATACCTTGAAATAAATTTCGGTTCAAGATCTTCACATTTTCTTTCTTCGACAAAAAAATCCTTTCATTTGAAATAATTATATGGCCTCCTTAGTTTTTTGGCTTATTTATTTATTGAATCAAGCTAATATTCTATTGTATACAACCTTTCATTTAAAATATTTTAAAAGACTGCTTACATTCGTAGTTTCTGTGTTAAATTAAATATTTTTCCAAATTTTCATTGGGGTATCATTTTTGTTACAGCTTTGTTTATACTTATATGTTTATATTTCAAGAAAAATACTTTTTCAATCAAGGTAATATTGTCAAATTCTTAGGTCTAACAAACATAATTTATCACCAATTTTAAAAAGTTAACAATGTTCAAAATAAGGTGGATTTTTAAACATATTGTATGTCTCATGAGAACTGCTAGTCAAATGATTGCCCTAATTAATAGAAAATAATAACCAAGGATTTTCAATACCTAATCCAAGAATCTTGTTTTATTCAAGAATTCTGAACTTTTAAACAAGTTAGTACATAAGTTATTTTTCTTATGAAATTTAAATTAATATTTTAACAATTCTGAAGAACTTAAATTCTGTACAATTAAATTCTTATCTTTTATATTCTAAGAATTCTTTGAAAGCATTCTTCATAAATCTTTCTGATAGGTATCTTTCCGATATTACATTTTTTGTTTATATTACACTCAAACTCATACCAAAAAAAACCTATTGACCTATTGAAACAACTGAGCTCATAATACACAAAAAAAAAAAAACAAATACCTTCCTGCTATCATAATAATTATTATATAAAACTCTATTTTCCAATTGAACTTATACCAACAACAACTTGAATATAATATTTTCACAGCTGGTTTTCTATATAGTTTGAGTGTCTATGGCTTAAACTATGCGTGCCTTAGAGAAAAGAATAGACATTATAATAGAACGAACACATTGTTTGTTCTTAATCCTTTAGAATTCTTTTGGTACTCATACTTTACCTTACCAACAAAAAAATATTATATGCAGGTGGTTCTCTCTTCTATAGATAAAAGAAAAAGAATTGTTATTTTTATTATCATCAAAGATATAAAAGCACAAAATAAAAGGAACATTATTTGTTTTGGCAAACACAAAAGAAAAAAAAAAGAAAGGTTTTAATAGGTCAATTTGTAGAGAATTAGTGTGTGTAAATCGATTGTGTGTTTTTGTTGTTGTTGTTTTTTTGTTCATTTTCCAAAAGGAAATGGACTTGAAATAATATTTTACACAAAAACTTTTGATACTAAATTTTGGTAAGTGTGTATCAGTTAAAGAGATTTTAAATGTATTTAAAACTTATGTAATAGTTAAATTCAAAAGGATTTTGGTTTTCAAGGATAAAAAGGAATAATAAATGATTTTGAATCCTTAAGCTTAAAATATCTTGAAATATAAAAGAGAATTCCAAAATATGTACAACTCAACTGTATAATGCCTTTCAGATATCAAACAAAAAGGATATTTGAGATCCTTTAGAATTTCTAAATTTTATTTAATTTAATTCGAAAATCTACAAAAAATCCTTTCATTAAAAATTAAAATTGAATTCAATTCTAAGGACAAAAGGACCCTAATAAAGAATGACTCAAGTATTCCCTCGTAAAAATCCTTTACCAAAAAAATAGATCCTTTTTTTTCCCTAAAATCACAAAGTCAAAGCAATCAACACGCACTTAAATCTCTGATTTATCTATTATTGTCTTTTGCCAAAACTCATTGAAGGCGCATTGATTGGTCTACAACAACAACAAAACAGCTGAAAAAACATCTTCTACCCAAACAAAACCTCCATCAATGGATAATTAAATAAACATTATTTTTTTGTGTCCCTATTTTCTATGAGAGTATGCCCTGAGTCATTCAAATGGCAAATCAATTTTTGTGTCGTTTTTATTTTTATCAAAACAACAAAAACATTAAAATCTATTTTAGCTTATTCTCTCGCTATAAGCATTCACTACTTGTCGAGTCAGTTACTAGGTTAATTTTTTTTGTTGGTGTGTAGTAGACTTTCCCAATGGCGACGCGGTGTGGCGCTGATGCTTAAAGGCATTTCGTTTCCTCTCTGCCATATTTTTTTTTGCATTTTTTTTTTTATTTCTTTTCTTGTTAATCGCGTGCTTAAGACACATTTGTTGATTTTGTCTATTTTGCTTTGGGTAGGTATTTTGTGCTTTACACCAAAATACACACATTCATATTTTTTTGTTTGTTTGCTTTTATAAGCCAGCAGACATCACACAAATACACAGAGACAACGCACGTGTGCGTAATAATTTTAGTGCAAAATGTTGTAATTATCATTTACCCTAGACATTCAAGCAGTTTAGCTTTAGATTTCTTTTTTTTTTTCTTTCGTTTTTTTCGTTTCGTTTCATTTCTTTCTTTTTTGTGTGTTTCTTTCATTAAGTAGGTTTGTAGGTAGAAACACTTCGTGGGTACACAATTTTGATTTTTGTTTTTTTTTTTTGCTATCTGCTCCTGGCAATGATGACTTTTTTTTCGTCTTTTTTTTTAACTTGAGATAGTGAAGGTAAATCTTAAGGACAAGTTTAGATTTTGTAATTAAAAAAATGGAATAGATTTTTTCTAGTTTTTAATCGAAAATTTAAATCTAATGGAAAGTGAAAGTAGGTTCTTTTCATTGTTTTTTAATAAAATTCTAAAACTGATCAAACCTAAAGATCTTTTTTTTTGTTAAAATTTAATTTTATTTTAAATAATAAGATTAGCTAACAAAAGAAAATCTTTATGATTTAAAAAAAAAACATAAGTTTTTCATTCAGTTAAATTGATCAGAAGTTAGTTTTTATGTTCTAAACATTTTTTTCTTTTTTTTTTTTGGAAATATGAGAAATCATTTAAATAACATAAGAAATCATAGGAACCTTACAAAAACTATTGAATTAAACATTTTATAGTTCCTCCATAGGTATCTAAATTAGAAAATACTTATTTCAAATATTAAATCTATTATATATATTAAAGTTTGGTTTTGTGTACGTTCGCTAACCGGCCACACCGACTGACTTATTTTCTTAATTTTTTTTTTTTAATTAAAGAGGCATAAGAGGAGAAGGTTTAAGGCAAAAAAAATTTAAGATTTTATAGGGTAAATAGGGGTAACAAGACATTGAAAAATGAGGCTATTTTCTAAACGGTAAGTCGTAAGGAGTTGACTTTTTTTTAAATGATAGACAAATTTATTCAATAGTTAAAAAAGGTATTGAAAAAATTCAAAAAAATTTCAAAACCAAGTTGTGAAGGTTTTTGTGCAGTCATAGACCTTCGACAAAAGACTAATTAGAGGTACGCAAAATTTTGCACAGAAATTTGAGTTACACCATGAGAAAGATATTTAAAAAAAAAATTAGGGGTCTAAAACGGATTTTTTTCATAGGCCCTGTATTTTGAAATAAAAATTTTTGAAAAACAACCTAATTTTTAGGAACATTTTTGAGTAGTCTTTTATTTTTTTGGAATTTTTAAAAGTCTGCAAAAAATCTCAAATTTATAGGAAATATAGGTTTTAATCATGCGCATGCATGTACAAACTTTTGAATTTTTGACCGAATAACGGGAAAAACAATTTTTTTTGTCCCAAGTTTTTTGGCCGTTTTTAACATAGGCCATATTTTACATAGGCCACTTTTGCTAAAAGTTTTTTTAAACTCTTTTTACGAACTTTTCAAGTTTTGATTCCCTTTTTCATTTAAAATTTTAACTAATTGTAGAGTCGTAAATTAAAAATAAATACAAAAAATGGCGGAACGAAGTCCGCCGGGTCAGCTGGTATATATATATATTATATATTTTATTCAAGTTGAGCTAATTTTGTTTGTAAGTTTAATTCATTCGTTTAAAAATTTTATCAACAATTTAGGAGGGTACCTAATTTTATTTTAAAAATATTTTTAAATAATATTCATTTTTGGTAAATCATGAAAAAAAAAATAAAAATACATTAAATAATAATGAAATTCTATAGAAAAGAATATTTATTTTAGTGTAATGGATGAATTTGATTTGCAAATGGTTGAAAACGCATGAGTTTTGTTTGCGAAGTTTTGAATTTAAATTTGAAAAGTGGCAAAGTTTTTACTACTCAGTGCCATGAAATTTTTACTCTAAAATAGTTGTGATAGCATCAACATTTAAAAATGCAATGTTGTTTTGTTTTTTTTTGTTTCCAAACCCATGCTTTGTCATTATTTTAATGCATATTAGTTTTTTGTTTTATAAATGAATTTGAAAATATTTAGAGAATTTGTTTAGTTTTAAACATTTTCGTAAAATAATTATTAAAAATTATTAATTTATCAAATAAAGATATATTTGAATATTAAAAAAACTGAATAAAATTAACTATAAAAATATCAGTTATGTTTTTGAAACTTCAGTATCTAAATAAAAGAAGAAAAAGAAAACGTAAACAAGAATTTGTTTTTGTTTTATGGACTTTATGAAATAAATTCAATTTGATGTTTTGTTATTGACCTTTAGTCCAAAATAATGTGTTTCGCCCAGGCACAACAGTTGGGCTCATCAGTAAGATGCTGTTGTACCCTTCTTATACGCAAAATTTCTATAAACAAAATATCTAAATAAACAAAACAAAAAAAGGGGTCACTCTGGTGTATGCGTACTATTTTGTTTGGAAAAATTAAAAATATTGAAAAATGTTAGGTATGGATAACTGACCAAAATATCCTACTAATTGCATTTATATGACATTTATACTGGTCATTCGAAAGGCGACGGGTAAAAATACTGACTTCAAAATTCTGCTTTTTGAACGAAAATACTGTTTTTCAAAATTCTGATTTTTTCTATTTAGTCTTTCAAAATTTCGCTTTTTAAAATTTTATTCAAGTATGGTTCAAATATGTTTTCGTTCGAACCTAATGAACCTTAAAGAGCAAAAACCTGCGACCAAATCTTAATCTTAATAAAATTTTCTTATTTTATGCTTAGGTTTAAGTATTTTTATTATCCTATGTATCTGGCACATTCACTTGGGGTTGGGTGGTTGCAATTTTTTTTTTTCTTTTTTTTATTTATTTGGTGTCTCTTTTATAAAAATATTTAATTAAAATCTGGTTCAACTGAAAGTATTTCAATGAAAGGAACTTGTCTTGTTATTTGTCAGAATATACCAACAACAAAACAAAAAACATATAAAATACAACCACAAAAAAAAAAAAAAAACAAGATACACTTGCCGTAAGATGCAAGGAAAGAAAAAAATAATTTTTGTTTTTATTTAATGTTGGTTTAGGTTTTTTATTTGAAATTTTTATTTTTTTGGCAAAGTCGTCGTCGTCGCGTATAATACCTCAAGAATGAAGGTTCTTCTTATTTCATTGATGCAATGCAATTTGCATGAAATTGTATCTAGGTAGTTTTTTTTTCTCTTGTTTTTTTTTCTCATTTCTCTTTATTGTTTGGGGAGGAATATTTTTTTTCTTCTAGCTTTAAAATTTATTTTTATTAACAACAATATTGTAGAGATAGACAGAGAGTGGGTTGAATTTGAAACAACAACAAAAAAATGCAATCATAAAGTTTATGCTGAGTCCCTCTATATCTAAATCTTTATAACCTCTATTTTGTACTTTGCCTTGCCCAACCTATACCCAACCATCACTTGGCATGCATCTGATTCTTGTGGTTACCTCTGTAATAGTCTCTCCCCTTCTCCACCTTTTACTGTAGTTAGCAAATTTATTGGCCCATAATCCCTGTGGAGATTTGAAGATTAGAGCAAATAGTCGTGTAAAACAATTAAGCACGGTTTATTGCAGCAATTTGCTGGATAAGTGATTTTCTGTTGGATCTTTTTCAATTGGCGAACAAATCGATTTTTAGGCATTTATAATGTTTAGAATGAAACATGAAAAAAAATCAGACTTTGGATTTGAAAAAGTGCATTCGGAATTAAACACAACACTTCTATTATTTGAGTCTAGAGAGACAGATGGCAGAGTAGATAGATACTTTCTATGTCAATCAGACAGTTTTTTTTTTGCAATTAAACTTAAGTGGTTTTGTGGTGAGTGAATTGAATTCATTAGATTTTTTTGTTTGATTTTAGTTTTTTTTTTTTTGTAGAAGCGTTATCAATGTCAAAGATGAAAGAAACGAGAAAAAAAGATTATATAGTTTTTTTGGTAACAACAAGTTTGTTGTTACTTAATTTTACCTCTTAAAATTTTTTGAAAATCTTTTTTTTTCTAAAAAACGCAGTCAGTAAAAACATACATTTTTAAATTGATTATAGTGTAATCAAAAAATTAACTTATCAAATATTAATTTGTAAATTTTTGAAATTTTTTTTGTTCGAATATTTAATATCTAAATTTTTGAGCCAACTATGATCATTAAGTGAGTTAATAGGTTTTGTTTTTTTTTTTAAGCAATATTTATCTATAAAAAACAAACAAAAATGATTGAAAATTGCAACATCACTCAGGAGCAAACTGTACATTTGTTTGGATTTTGCAATGGTTATTAATTTTAAAATTTTTTTTTTAAATTATGTGTCTAAATATATTAAATATTAAAAACATTTTCTAAACGAAAAATATGCATCATCAAAAATGAAAACCAAAACAATTCAAACTATTGTTTTTTTGTTGTGAAATAGTCACGTACACTTTTGTTTATTCATTATTATCCATGCCTAATTAGATTCACACTTTGTGTTCATCCGCACTCAAATTGGGTGTAATGCAAATTGAATCAATTCTAAAATTTTGATTTTTTTTTTCCAACTTAAAATTTTGCCAATAATTTGTGTTTTAATAGACAAGTAACGAGTTAGATTAGGTAGAAATGGCTGTGAGGAAAACAACTAACACCATGGGCGTAGCTAGAGATTTTATCTAGGGTGGGCCAGATGATATCGTCGACCTGAAACCATAACCATGAGTGTGCAATTTTTTTTACTAGGTCTATATAAGGCAAGTATTGGTTTCGAATCGAAAAAAAATTTGAGGTGTTAATCAAAATCAACATTACGATGGTGGAGAATTCTGAAAAAGTGGATCTAGGAATTCTTTCCGTGCGTCTGTACGTCCATCTGTACCCATTTCAACAGCCATAAACGCGTGGACGGATTTTCTTCAAATTTGGTACAGATGATTTTTATAGAATTCTGAAAGTTGTTTTTTTTTTGTTCTTTTTCTACCTTAATTAGAAAGTGTACCTCCCATTAAAATTTTTGAAGTTATACCAAATAACTGGAAAACAGCTCTAACGATTTTGATTAAACTTTGGTAAAACTGCATTTTTAGTTTTTCTCAAAAAAGTCAAATAACAAAAATAAAAATAATTTAAAAAAACTTTGCCCTAAATGTCGACTCTTCCCCAACATCAACAAAATTTCCTTGAAATTTAGGCTAGGCGCACACATGCGATTTTGATCGCGCGATTATTCAGTCGCAAATTAGATGACAACTACCAGCAAGTACATGACACAGTCGTGCATTTTATTTACTTTGCTCCTTTAATTGGCAAATAATTCACCAATCTCTGTTGTTTTTAATAACTTAAAATTTGCCAAAAGTTAATTTTTAATAATATATTTGATCGGTAAATGTGGTGTTTAAAATAATAGTGGTTTAACTAATTTTTTTTTTATATGTGTGTTTTTTGCTCAATGGTATCGTATTTTGTTAATTTCTTTCAATATAAAAAGGAACCAACTCCAAATACGTAATATATTTTTGATAGTTACTGGTTTTTGTTTTTATATTGTGTAGTGTAATATGATATTCCGTTTTTTAAAAGCTTGCTATATCGAAATGCAATTGGATGGAGTTACATCACTTTTATTTTGAGCGACACAAATGTTGAATTCAGTCACAATTTATGACAGCGATTGCCGATTGGCTTTAAAAACTGACCTTATTTAAGGTGCTCTTGAAACTTAAACCAGAAGTGTAGGTACATATAAAAATTTGTAAATAAAAGTTGTTGTATGAGGGTGACTATAAGGCCGTATGTTAAATATTTAGCAAAGGATACATTTTTGACATTTAAATGTATGGTGAATAAAAAATTATCTTTGGCTTAATTTAGCTGTGTGAATTTGGATACATTTTTAACGTAGATTATTTTTCTGCAAATCGAAAGAATTAAAGTTTTTAACCCTTTCGAACCCAAGCTATCAAAATCAATATTGAAAAATGTTTTTTCAGTATCATCGTATCAAAACATCACAACTAAGAAATATGAATAGCAAAAAGTTATTTTCCAAAATAATAAATTACAAAACTAATGTGTTACTCTCATGTTACATGTAAGTAACATGCACTGCCTATGACCACCAAAAAAAGTCGCACAACTGAGAAAATAACTTTTTATGGAACAATAATGTATGCTAATTCTTCTAAGCTAAAAAACAAAATACTTTCTGGATTAACATTTCTTATATCTTTTTTTCAAAATTATGACCATATATAAAAAAAAATTGAAAAAAAATGTGAATTTCAGTCCCTTTTTCGATAAAAAAAAATAAAAGTATAATATTCAACTTTATCTTTCAATTAAGCCATTGAAACCTAAAAAATTATTTACTGGAATATTTTTTACGAATTTTTAAAAATAAGTTACATGAGAGTAACGCTGGGTCCGAAAGGGTTAAAAAAAATGTATAAATATTAACAATTTTCAAACTTCCAACACGCGTTGTCATGTGAATTTTATTTTTGTGTTGCCATTAATGGGTAACTAACAATTTTTTTCATCATCAATAAAATGAAATATATTGAAAAATATAAATTTTTCCTAATACACACTCATAATGTTGTACTGCTTTCTTAATTTTCTTTCTTTATTTTCAGTTTTTGATTAGTAATTCAAAAAAAATACACACAAAATTCTGCAAAGAATGTATTCTCTGAAAATAAAAGTTTAACCGGCCCCCAGAGCAGGATACATTTTTGACAACTGAAATTAAAAAGTGTGAAAAATGTATTCTCGGCTAAGTATTTAACCCGATTCACACTCGGTCTAAATATCGAAATAAAGTCTTGTGCAAAAATTTTAAATTGAAAAAGCTAATTATTGAATCCGACCTTTTAGTCTGCTCATATAAACGGGGTATTTATACATATCGCTGGCTAAGAAAAATATATGTACATGAACACAAGGCTGGTTCAAAAAAATCGAATTTTTTTTTTTGAATTTATACTCCGATAGGTTGCGAGACATCTCTAGAATATACTCAGCAAATATGAGATCTTTGTACTAAACTAATGGGAAGGTCCTTCGCTTCCCAATTTTCCATTTTTACATTATCCTTCTACTAAAAAAAATCATGTTTTTATAAATCGGCTTTTTAGGTTTCTTAACATATTCTTGTAGGAAATTGAACGCTCTACAAGAAAGGCCTTGGCCACCATTTTCGTGTATCTAACCGTTTAAAAGATATCTGACGTCCAAAAATCTTAATTTTGTAAAAAATTAAATTCAATTAAAAAAAAAATCATCTTATTTTTGCAGATTTTTATTTTGACGATGACCAACCACGATGATTAAAGTTTTTTTCTCATTAAAAATAGGCATAAGTTGTCTTATGAGGTATTTTTTCTAGATACAGCTTTAAAAGAAACAAGTTTGAGCTAAAAATTTCTCATTCAATTCTACTCAACTATTTTTGGTTGAAAGATAGTGTGAACTATAGGAATGCAGAAAAACAATCAGAATTAAATCGTACTTATTATTGAGTATGCGCATTTATGGAAGAAGTGCTTGTAGTTGGAGAGTCAACCTTCAAGTTTCTTAGCTCATAAGGTAAGGGGTTGAAATTATTGTCAGAAGAAAGATAACTTGATGCTGAACATGGAAAATAGGATTGCCACTTTTAAAATTGCAACCTTAAGAAAAAATGTCTCATAACTTTTTTGAAGTGTAAAATGATAAACAATAGCCTAAATATTGATAAGAAATAAATAAAATAATTTAGTGACCTATGAATATGGTAACCCTATTCAAATAAAAAAAAACAATTTTTGAATAAAAATGAATGATTTTTTATACACTTAAATGCTAAAAAAAAGTTCGATACAAACCCTACTTAAAAACTACAAAAAAAAAACTCCAAAAAAACTAATTTATCAGACAAAATGTTTCATATTTGAAAGATTTAAAGGTTTAGATATAAAATTTTTCATAGATTTAGTTTGAAGAATCTTTTTCTTAAAACTGGTTGATAATTCTTTTATAAACCGTTTTTAGGCGTTGATTCAATTTTTTCATAACATAAAGCCTTTTTCGATTTCTTCAAAATCTGTTTTTATACAAGAAATCAAATGGCATACTTAATTTCGAGCTTAATTTAATTAAAGAACCAAAATACAGTTTGATGCGTAACGCAGTAACGCATTTGTAAATTTCTAATTATATCGTAAATATGAACCGAATTAAAAAAACAAACAGTAAATTTGGTGTCACTGTCAAAACTGTGAACTTAAAGACTCTTAACTTAATAAAATAATAATACTTACATAACTCAATGAAATGATACAAGTCAATTTTAAAGTTCAAGTGACCTCAACTCCAAATTTATAAAACGTTTCGCCCAGGTACGACAGTTGGCTCATCAGTTAGATCTTTCGTACCCTTACTAAGACTCCTTATTTTGGTCAATGTTTACCGCCATATTTTGTATGAAAAACAACTGCGTTACTATGATACCAGCACAATGTTATCATGAGTTGCGAACAGTTCGAACAAAATTTGCTTAATATTTTATTTCGCTGTCAAATTAATGTATACGTAAATTATATTTCATTTAAAAGTTACTATAGTTTTCCCACAAAATTATGCTTTTTCTTCTAAAAATTGAACTTTAACTAGAGGACTCATTTAAGGTCATAAAATAGTATTTTGACCCAAATTCAAATCAATAATTTTGAAAAAAAAAAAAAAATACAAAAAATCTACTATCTCAAAAAACATGAACTCAAAACGAGTAGGTACTACTTCATTGTTATTCAGTAAAGTGTTATGGCAAGCATCGACATTACATCACATTCCTCGAATTTATCCTAACGGTATATAAGAGTGAAAATATTTTCGATCGATCGAAAAGAAAATTTATCTGAACATTTTTCTTTTGTTTTTCGTGGAATGTTCAACAAAACTTGTCTTCTTTTCTTTCTAAAAAAAAAACTCTTTTTTTTTTTTCTTTTATAAAAGACTCCAAAGAGATGTGTTTTAAAAACTCACACTCAAAAAAATGTCCCCTAGCTATGCTATGGTACAGGTATTTTCTATGAGTATATAAGCACTGCTAAGCAATTCAACGAAAAACGAAATATCTTTTAATAATCACAAAATATTTTATTTTAATGGTTCCAAAAAAACAAAACAAAAATAAATAAACTTTTATGTATTATGAATGCATTTGTCAGTTTTGTTTTCAAAAATATAAAAAAAAATTCCTCCACAGATAACAACACGATATTAAAATGAATAGTCCACATGAGTTCTCACTGATAGAAATCTATATGAACTCGCTATGTCTCTCGTTTTTTCCTACAACCACCTTCGTCATAAATATAACCCATCTACCTGTATGTCATTAAAAGAAAATATTAAAAAAAAAACACCAAAGTTTTATTTTTTGAAAAAAAAAAAAAAAAAAAAGTAAGAATTCAAACGAAATTTTAATGGTTTCCAGCTGAATAAACATTTGCGACTTAAAAATATGAAAAAAAAAATATAAAAATAACAACAATGTTCGAGGTACTTCACCTCTTCAACCAAAAAAATAAAAAAACAACAACAACATCAACACAAAATGCACAGCATAACCCTACAATTTTTTATCTGAGTTTGAAATTCAGTTACAAAAATAAACATGAAAGAAAAGTACAAACAACAACAACAGCATTTAAGTACAAGTACATCAAAAACAACACAACGAAAAAGACCAATACAACAACAACAACAAAAAAGTTATGTAGGTCGCAGGAAGTTTTTTTCTGCCAAATTACATCGATGTCCTTTGAATTGGAAACAGAACCAAATCGATTGAATTTTTATACCCACAACATACAAAATATACGAAGAAACGAAAACAAAATGTATACACTGCAAATGACTATACTACTTTTACACAGTGGGGAATTAGTCTGAGAATATCGGTTGTATGAACTTGTCCTTATTGCTTCAGATTGCTCTGGGACTTGATTAGTATGAATTTGGAATATTTGAAAATTTGTTGTTAGTACAAAGATCCTTTGGGAATACCTTTAATTCCGGAATTCCTGAATTTTTTAGTTCTATCCTTAGCAGGGTTTATTCGATTCATGCTACAAAGATTTTCGATTTCTTACTTTCTTGAGTTTGAAGTTCATTTAGAAGTTATTTCAGTAGCAAGAATTTATTTAAAAACCATTTTTTTTCAACGAATCCTTAACTTACCCTTAAAATAAAATTTTTATGTTGCGCGAAAAAAAAAAAAACAAATTGCAATGTGCATTAGGGGAAAATATTCTTCTTCTCTCTTTTAGCAAAGTTGAAAAACATTAAAAAGGCAGTGGGGGACTTTTTTTTTGTAGCAAAGCTGAAGTTGAAATATAGTTGCACTTTTGAGAAAATTTATATTGAAGCTAAAGTTACTTTCTAATTTTATTTTCTGAGCATGCAGTCAGTATTCTTAGAATAAAAAAGACGTGGAAAAATTAAATGACTCGTATAGCTCCAGGGATATAACAGCGAGAGTTTGTGTTTTTTGCTATTTTTAACATCGCCATCGCCTTCAACGAGAATTTCAAATGCATTCAACTTATTTCTAATTGATGCCAAAAAAGGAATTTCAAATTGAGACACATAACAGAGGAGGTTATTTGCTAAAAAAAGGGGAGAGGGTACACCTCAGAAAAGGTAAAACATAAATTATTTGTGGACATTTCTCGTTGAGTTTGTGTTTTTTATTTGTTTAAGAAATTGAAGTTAAAAGAAGACGGTGAAGGACACATAATTTTTTTTTCTTTTTTTTGACATTGGGGATACGATGCCTTTTGAGATATTGCTGTGCAAATTTTTGCACTTTTAATCCGAAATTAAAGCATCCATTTTGTTAGCCTTTCAAACTTTAAACCAAAATATTGTTCACTGTGGCGTATACGCACTATTTTTTTAATATAATTAATCTGACGGGGATACCCTTTTGAATACGAAACTAATATTAGTATGATTTTTGTATTATAAGATGAATTTACTGCCAGTAAGATTCACTGTGGTGTATACGTACTATTGTTTTCTTTTTTCATTTTCTTCGAAATTTTAGGAATGTGACTTCAAAACAAATTGAAAATACTTTTTTTTTTAACTATAATTTGAATTTTTTTTCAGCTATTGGTATCCAAATTTAAAAACTAAAATAAGATGATTGTGGCGTATGTACTTTTTCTATATTTTTCGAATTAAGGAATGTTCCTTTGAAACCAATTGGAAGGCTTTTTTTGAACTAAAATTTGAATTCTTCAACAATAACAATCCTTTCAAAAGTTCAAAACAAATTAAGGTGACTGTGGCGTATACGTATTTTTTTTTTTATGTTTTTCGAAATTAAGAATGTGCCTTTGAAACCAATTTGAGGGCCATATTTGAACTAAAATTTGAATTCTTTATTAATAATATTCAATTCTAAAGTTCAAAACAAAATTGTGGTCACTGTGGTGTATATGTACGTACTTTTTAATTCTTTTCAAAATAAGAAATGTGACTTCAAAATCAATAGGGTGGACTTTTTTTAACTGAATTTTGAATTCGTTTTCAGTAAGTTTCCTTCAAAAATTCAAAACTAAATTTAGTTCACTGTGACTTATACGGATTTATTATATATTTTTTAAAAACTAAGAACACAACTTCAAAATTTTTCTCAATTCGAAACTGAACTAACCTTTATGAATTCGAAACAAATAACCTTTTACAGTCCAAAACAAAAATGATCAAAATTGCGTATATGTAGGTACTTATTTTATATCTTTTTCTAGAAATTTAAATTTTGACTGGGAAATCACTGTAAATGCTAAAACGAAGTGAATGACCAAACTGAAACTAAAAAAAAATCACACTCACACGTGAAAAAAAATCTTTTTTTTTATTCCATCACCTTTAAATTCATTTTTTTTTAATATGACAACCTATAATACATTTTCTATCATCTGAAAGCTTACTATATAAGCTTTATTATGTTGTTTCAGTCATATCTAATAAAAAAGTTACAATTTTTTAAAACAAATGAAATTTCAAACTGAGATTTCGGTACTGGTTGCTGGTCATCGGCAACAGATCTCCACAGGTGTTTCAATGTATTTTTCAAATGTGTATATGCTTTAGATCAAAAGATATAACGTGTCAAGAAAAAGAACATTTTTTCATCGTTATCTCAGGATTGTGAATATGAAATTAATGGAAATTTTGTACAAAAATAGTCCTGTTTATTACCTACTATCTACAGTATAAATTTCATTCAACTATCTATTAAAACAATTCATTTTTTCTGTCGTTTTTTCGTTTCATCTTTTTTCAAATCACTTCGATACTTAAGAAGTTTTTACTTCAAGACTAGACACTCTTGCGTCTAGGTACGTATTTTTTTCTTGAAACCAAAGGTTTAACTTCAAAAATAATCTCGAGGCCAAAACGAATTGAATTCAATCTAAAATTTGAAAAGAAATCCCTTCAAAGTCGAAAACAAAAGAAAAAATACGCAGATGTTAATCAAGTTTCTAGACACTGTGGCGTATACGTACTTTTTACAACGTTCTTGCAATGCCTTGAAATGAATTCAAGACTTGTTTAAAAGAAACTTAAATCTATCAAATGTTTCCAACTAAGAAAAAAAAAAACAATATCTTGCACCCTAGTGTTTAAAGCCAAATTATATCCTGACCCAACATTTCGCCGAAAGGTCAAGTTATTTTTGTGTTTTTTTTTTTTTTTGATATTTTTATAATTTCAGTTTCGTGTCTTAAATTTTTCATCCTCTTTTAAGCCGATTTTTATTTCCAATACAAAAAAAAAAAAAAAATGAAAACATAAAAAAAAGACCCACAGAGTATCCACATCACCAAAAAAATCACACAAAATAAAAAAAAAAAAAAACGAAATATCCTAAATCCTGAGCTTTCAATATTTGTATGTATGTTTAAGACTAAGTAAATGAAATATTTTCTCTCAATACAAACAAAAAAATAAATAACAAAACAAAACATATTATTATGTATTTACCTTACATCTCTTGCGTATAGACAATGTTACAGCAAAAAAAAAAAGCTTCACAGAGTCAAGGCGTGACTATTAAATATTTTACGATGACATCAAAACATTCGACAACGACAAAGGGACTTTGTGAGAGAGTGTATTTACTTAGATTAACTGAAGGAAATCGTGACATGAACATTTATATCATTTATAATGATATAATCTTAGAAAGAGAGAGAGAGAGCGAGTGAGTGTTTGCGTTCAGGTAAAAGTTAGTATTACAGAAAAAAAAAAAAATATATGGCAACGTATAAAGGATACCTATAGAAGAAAAAAAAAAACTTGGGAAAACAGCAGATGTTTACCTACTCTTAGAGGATTTCAGTTGATGATGAAAGGGAACAACCAAATGCTATGATCCATAAAAAAAAAACATAGTCAAACGTGTTACACACTGATAAATTTGTATATATATATGACTTCGAATTTTTTTGGGGGGCTTTTTGTAGTAATCTATTAAGATGTTAAATAGGGAAGCAGGATGAAAAATCTTCCTAATTAATCTCTCCATTTTTTCTGACATTGCAAGCACCTATAGATTCAGTGATTTTGTTAAATCTATAATAAATGATACAAAATACTTACAATTTAACCATTTTCTTCGTGCCTTAGTTTCTCGTAAATGACGTAACCGATTTTAACAAAAATTTTTTTACAAAAACGTTTTAGTTACCCTTATATCAGAATTCATTAATTTTTGGATAAACAAAAAAATTTAGCTTTTGATTTATCTTAACTCGAGTTCTTTGATATCAATAACTAGGTACGCCAAAATGGACACTCAATCCCACTATTTTTTTTCTAACGTACTTTGACCTCAGGGACTCGAAAATCATTTTAAAAAATATTACAATGGATATGTTTTCGCGATATGAATTTTCAAAGTTTTTTGTCGTTGTTTTTTCCAGCCTACTTAGTATTCGGGGTATATCTTGCCTGAAAGCTGAATAACTAAGCAACAAACACTAGAACAACTTTTCTGGTTCACTCCAGACGTTTAAGTGCATTTAAAAAAAACGATTTTTTAAAGGAAAGTCCATATTTTATCCAATTTTAGCCGTATTCAAGTTACGTGACCATTATGTTGAAAGATAAAGTATCTTCTTTTCTTCTTTACATTTTCAATATCTATAAATGCTCAAATGATAAAAACACACCATTTAGTAAAAACATCAAAAATTTCGTTTTTTTCTCTTTTTTGAATAGTTTCTATTAAGTTTTTTACAATATTTCAATTTTAAATCTTTGTTAGAGGATAGTAGTACAGGTAAAATAGGCATTTAAAAGAAAAAAAATTGTTACACTCATGAAACTTGGCAAAAAGTTTGCTTTTGGGATAAGAGCCAAGTACAAAAAAAAGTCTATACAAAAAAGTTGGGTGGAAGGGTGTTTTTTCGCGGACAAGAGGGAGGGGGTGAAGGTCAAAAATATACTGAAAAAAATTGTTTGTGGAATATCATCATAAAAGTATATAAAAATCATGTGAAATTTAGTGATTAAAAATTTAAAATTTAGTGAATTTAATTTTTATATCTTTGATATTACAGTTGTTTTAACGACAATGTAAAAAAAAACTTAACCTTGAGTTACATTTATAGATTTTGTGATTTCATAATTTTACTTAACTACAGGTTTTTTTTTAAGTGAAAACTTCTTTTGTAGGCATGGTAGAAATATGATTGAAGCATCATATAAAAGGTAAAACAATAAGCTTTCAGGTGATATAAAATTTATTACAGGTTGTCATATAAAAAAAAGGATGTATAGGTTATGGAATAAAAAAAAGTAAGATTTATTCTATTTTTTTTTTTTGCGAGAAAAATGAATTTTTAAGGTTTCACTTCTACCACGTGTGAATTGCACACATGATTTTTTTTTACATTAACTTCCAACCATCTTTTTGCTATTCAAATTCATTCAACATTCAATTAATTGATGTTTTGAAATCAAGCTGACTCAACTTTTATAGACTCAAAGTCCTAGTAAATCATAAAATGATGAAAAATGAGAGAGAGAGAGAGCAATCATATAAACGCATGACTCAAAGGCTACGAAACATTTTAGATATAAATAAAAACATAAAAAAACTCACGTTGGGCGCCACATAAAAATCATATTTAATTTCCACCAATCTTTCAACTCTGTCATTTATTTGAAAACAAAATCAATTTATCCCCACCTTTCAGCAACAGCAGCAGAAAATGACATCATCTTTTATTACAAATCACTAACTTCCCACTAATATTTACAACAAACAAGAAAAAAAATCAAAAACATTATTATCCTTACTGGCCTATAAAAGTCAATGATACATATATAAAATGAAACCAAACAAAGAGAAAAAAAAAGTCTCTTACAATCCATAATCATAAACCCGCAACAATAAGTAATAAATTTTCCTTCGAAAACAGAAATATAAGACGAAACAAAAGCAAAGCAAAAAAAAAAGAAATCACCACTCAAAATTACAATTCATCTTAATGGAAAAACAAACAAGAAAGATTCTTGACGCTTACTTGATATTCCAATCTTTTTCATATTATATCATTGTTTTTATGAAACAAAAAAAAAAGCGAAAAACTAAGAAAGCAAAAAAGTTACCATCTTTGCCTGCTTTTGTATTGTTCGTGTGTATGCTCATCTTTTCTTGATGCCATAATAAAGCAATTTTCCTTTCTTTCAATTTCATATTGTCAACTTTGAATATTCTTCTTCTTCTTGGAAGGTATGAAAAATTTCTTTTAATATTCAATAACAATGAACACTGAACAATAACAATAACAACAACAAAACAACTGAAAAAAATCAGACAACGATGTCTGATTCACCTATAGAAGAAATGAAAAGTATCTCTTTTCCTAACACTGTCAACATGGTGATTTGATTTTTTGCACACTCAGAAAAAAATAATTGATGGAAAGTACCACCTTCAGAATGAAAACAAATAACAGAGTTTTAAAGGACTCAGTTGCCCTTCTTTTCTTATTAACGTTCTTAAAACTATTATAAAACTTTATAAAATCTTAAAAATCTATAATTTGAAATATTGATAATATTTCGAATAGGCGAACAAGTTCAATAGACTTACACAGACATATCTTATATATAAAAATGAGTTGGTTAAGTGTGTGTGGCCGATAAACTCGCGTTTGGCTGGTCCGATTTTGGTAATTTTTTGTTTGTTTGAAAGGTATTAATATGTAGATGGTTTGTATCAAAAAAAAATAATACCTTTTCTCCCACTTTCACATAGCTGTCAATTTGTACGAGTGAAAAAACACTCTTGCTTTTTAAAAAGTTTAACTAAGCTTTATTTGTAAAAAAATATATTTAGACAGGCTTTCAAAATAATTACAAGGGTTTTGTTGCCGAAACAAAAATATACTTTTCTGAAGGTTTTCGGTGTGCTGAGCTCGAATCCGAAGTCAAAAACAACCAATTAGCTCCCGTTTTTGAGATATTACCGTTAGAAAATGCAAAAAAACGTTTTTTTGAGTTCTTCGGATATTATTCTTTTGTATAAGAAAAATTGTTTGAGCATATATAGTAACGGTTGCTATAAGATTTGTTTTTCATCTTTCGATACCTGTTTAAATCTTTTCAATATCTTTTGTATTGCCCGAGATATCTTAAACTGAAGTCAGTGGGTTTGGCTTCATATATCATAAAGAAGATAATGACGTTATAAAATTTATAAAAATACCAAACAACTGAGGATATCTCGGGCAGAAAAAAGATATGGGAAAGATTTAAACAGATTTAAAAAGGTGGTAAATAGTTCTTAAAAAAACCGTTACTAAATATGCTTAAACAATTTTGAATATATAAAAGAATAAGGTCCGAAGTGCTGTATTTTCTAACAGTAATATTTCAATAACGGAAGCTGATTAATTTTTTTGACTTCGGATTCGAATTCAGCACACCGAAAACCTTCAGAAAAGTATATTTTTGTTTCGGCAACAAAAAAAAAGTTTAATTTTTTTAACCAGTGTTATTATTGTTTATAGTCTGTCTGTGATGCCTGTCAACGTTTGAATTTGCTTGAAGCAGACACTCATTTTGACTCAACGCTTTTGTGCATTTGTTTTGTCTTCGCCACATCATATTGTTCTCAGTAATATAATCACATCTAATCCTCCAAATCCACTCGAACTTTAGCATAATTTCCGTGATAAGGATTAGATACACCGAATGCGCCGTGTGACATTAAATCCACATTTGGATTACACAAATGAAAAAATGTATATGCGAATAAAGCATTGGCACAATTAGGATTGGTTGCTCCAAATCGTGAAGAGCAAGATGTTCTTGATCAAGAAATACTACGCGGAAGGCAATACAATTGCGTTGAATTAAGAATATTTGTGCAAACCAATTCCCGAAGTATGACACTATTATGCAAGGTGTCATCAATCAGAGTTGTGGTTTGTATTTCTTAGATGCACCTGATGGTACGGGAAAAACATTTTTGATATCATTACTTTTAGCATAAATACGATCTGAAAATAAAATAGCATTGGCTCTGGAAATTGCAGCCATGTTATTAGATGGTGGCCATACAGCACACTCGGTTCTTAAATTGAATTTGAATATGCAGGTTAATGAAACACCTACAGTACCTTGCCATATTATTAGGGCCAATCGAACAAAATACAATTTTTTGGTTCATGTTGCTGAATTTTCAAAGTTTTTGTCGAAATATCTTGAATTTTATTTGTCCCATTTACTTGCACTTATCATGTAGATACCGATTGACTTAAAAAAAGTCAAAGAATTCATACTTTTTGATACAAAATAACGTACAATAGGGGATAAGCTCTAAAAGACGTTTCCTATGGAATTCACGCCCGGTTAATTACCAGACCGGTCCAATACTTAATTTTTTTGTACCGAGGAATAACGTGACATGCTTAACTTTAATGGCAAGGATCGCATTTTGTATAAACATAGAAGCTCTGATCGTCTGGATAGTACGTAATTTTCTAGGATTTGGAGTAGTTTTTTTTCGTATAAGACCAGGCAAGTACGTTAATCAAATAAAAAAACATCCTCTGATCATTATTGGCTGTGCTGCTATTTCAGGAAAAGGATGAGGTTCTTTTTATATTGTGGAAAACGCCAGACCAAAACAAAAGGAGCTTGGGAACGTTTTGATTCTACGATTTCAGAATAGGCTCGAGACTCGAAGCATCTATATCTATGCAAGACTGGGTCCTTACCATAAAGTTAAGAATGTCACGTTATTCCTCGATATACAAATCCAAGTATTGGACCGGTCTGATAATTCTCCCGGCATGAATTCCATAGGAAACGTCTTTTGGAGCTTATCCCTTATGTACGTTATTTTGTATCAAAAATAATGAATTCTTTGACTTTTTTTTAAGGCAATCCGTATCTACATGATAAGGGCAGGTAAATGGGATAAAAAAAATTAAAGACATTTCGACAAAAACTTTAAAAATTCAGCAGCATGAACCAAAAAATTGTATTTTTTCGCTTGGGCCTAATAATATGGCAAGGCTTTTTGATACATTATAGTCCTGGTATATCCAATGAATTCAAAAACTCCGTTTGGTAATTTAATACATTGCTTTCATTTGTGATAAGGTCAACCGATTTGTAGGCAAAACATTGTGCATTTATATAGTTTAAAATTGTTGCATTGATTTCAGAAACATTTTTATTTGTACCAGCCATTATTGAACGTTCACTCAGCCAAGTATGATTTTTGTAATTTGTCTTTATACTTGGAAATACATTTTGAATCAATTCATTTTTTGAATTTACATTTAAAAAATTGTTTTGAAGTGTAATTCGGCCTTCCGAATCAAGTGCCGCTATTCCATCAACAATGTCCAATAACTGCATAAATTACAATAAATTGGTTAATGTTCATTACAATAAACCAGTTTTTTTCGGTTTAAATGTATTTTCAAACAGGTTCTATTTTTTTAAAAAGTACACTCAGCGAAGCGGGTGGGGGTTAGCTAGTGTTTAATAAATACATATATCTCCTCATTTAAATTTTGCATACTGATCCGCGTTACTTTCTTAATTTGGTTCCATAAACCTGCCCAAAAGCTTCATGATTAAAAGCCTAGGTGTGCCCACTTTCCTTATGCCACTCATAGTACTTTCTTTCTAGATAAATCAAACAAGGGTCTTAGTCTAAAGCAGATCTAGTTTAAAGAAATAAAAAAACAAGTTATTACATGGTTTGCTTTTTTTAATTTTTAGAAGAAACTTTGCATCGAATTAAAAATAAATTTTTTTGAGGTCCTAAATGAATTTAAAAGTTTCAGAAAACTTATTATTACAAGATTGTAACATCTACACAAAAAAATCCGATAAAAAAATGAAATATGTATTGTTAGGGTCCTAATCTCTTTCTTCAAAAACTACATAAATCTCTGTTTTTAGGGACCTCAATAGTTAGATTGTTCATAAATTAGTTCAGAAAAAAGACTGATGGAAACATCGGAAAGATTTTGTTTAAAGTCCTAAATTTAATTGTTTCGGTAATTGGTTTTCGTAAGAAGAAATCATTCAAGGAATCAAACTACTTTTTTTCGAGGCCCTAAATTCGCTTGCTTGGTTAATACGTTTTAAGAAAATGAGAATGCGTCAAGATTAGAATGAAAAAGAAAATTTTTATAAGGAACTAGACGGCTCTATATAGTACTTTTTTTTCCGAAATACTGCTTTCGGCGTAGTCGTTATTTCTACTTTATTTTGTAGAAAAAGGTTCTCAAGGTATTAAATTGGATAGTTTTGTAAAAAAAAAGTACCATAACCATCGAAAACATTTTTTGTAAGGTCCGTAAACACAGTTCTTGTAAAATATGTTGCTTTATGCAACTTAAGATCTTAAATTATATCAATTTTTTTTGTTAAAAGAAGGCTTTGAACAAAACAGCATAAAACTGCATTAAAAAAATTGTCCCACAAGTTCATTTTCAAGATTATACATACCTATAACCGAAAAATGTATTGAGGTCCAAATATGAATTCCTTGGTGAACTCGTTTCTTGAATACTTTTTAGAAAAACGTTCTGATGAAAGTATCAGATGGCTATTTCTTTAGATTTTAAATTGCATTGTTTTGTAAAACAAGCGTCAGTTAAGTATCAAACTGATTTTTTTTAAGGCTCTAAAAGACTGCTTGTTAGTTACATATTTTGCATTATAAAACTGAAGGTCTTAAATTTCACTTTTCAGAAGGCTTTAAAAGAAATTTCATAAAATTTAAGATGTCTAAGCAAATTGCTTAACATATTTGATAACAGAAAAAAAAGTTTTGATTGAGTTACAGCAAAATGATAACTTAAGGTTTTTAAACAGATTGTTTAGTGAATTTGTTTTTAAAGTTCCTAAATAAAATTGCTTCGTCAGTTAGTTTTTAAATGAGGAATTTGTAAGATGTTCTTTTGTGGGCGCCTAATTTGGTTTTCCGAAAAAACCTTCAAAATCAAAATTTTAGAAAATTTATTTTCAATGTCCTAAGCTGCATTGCAATTCGTTAATAGCAACACCAAACATGCTCTCCAAACCTTCTATCTTCACTATGTTGAACTCACAAGATTAAGCGATATCAATAGCGACCATTAGTTTTAGGGTCATAACGTCCCTTAAATTTTTTTTTCGCAAATTAATGTAAATATTGAAATTTCATCATTTAATAGGGTAAATAGGGGTAAAATGACATGGTAAAAAATTTATTTTCTAAACGATAGGTCGTAATGAGTTAAACTTTTTTTTATCGATGGATAAATTTGTGACAGGAATGGCAGAATTTTTGAAAAATTTCTAGAAAAATGAAGGGTTAAGCATCATTTTTTTTTTCTAAGGCCTTTATTTTCAATACATGAGTTTTAAAAAAACAGCTATTTTTTTTATTTTGATTTATACGCACATAATTTTGTTTAAATTTATATATTGTTTAGACTTTAGAAGCCTGTTAAAAATATAAAATTTTAATTTTTAGACTATTTTTTCTAAGTGTAGTGTGAAGGTAGATAGAGTATCATGAATCTACCTCGTTACATTCAATTTCTTCTTTTATCAGAATTCATTTTTTTCCTGTGCTCTTTGTTTTCCTTTTAACTTATTTTCTGAATAAAATTATTCTGATTTTTTCATTCCTCTATACTCCTTTCTGTTTTATATGTAAAAAAAGCTAAAAAAAAAATAAACTCTTGTCTGCTTTACTCATAGAAACCCAAAAGCAATTTCTCCCCTTCTACATTATTTTTGTTTCTTGTATAAAAAATCAAACCATGGATGAAAATGAAGAGGATATCATTATAAGGAACAACCTTCAGTGTTTCAAACTAACATACAAAACAGATCTCTGCCAGGTTGATTCGTTATAGTGTTACGCTTTAAGATATATACACTTTTTCACAGCTTCATTTTAAGTTAAAATAAAGAGAAGAGGGAGGAACTTTTGAAACATACACAGAAAATGGAGAGCCTTTATCAAAACACCACACACAAACTTTTTGGCTAAAATAATTTCCTCTATTTTTTTGTTTGTGTTTTTTCTTAAAGGCTTTAAAGATAACTATCCTTGAGGGAACTATATATCTCTCTTACCTCGTTGAAGAAAGTTCTGTTTCCAAGCAGCATAGAATCATAAAACAGAAGAAAAAAAAATATAAAACTGCTGAAATATTTTTCTAAAATAAACTAGAAAACTATTTTCTAGGAACGACTTGTGTTGATGTCGGTTTCGGTCGACAGCAGAAATCCTTCCTTTGAAGGGCAATAAAAGCCCAGGGATAACCCCAAAGGCTAAATCAATAATGCGAGCCTACTTCCAATGCCACTATATTTTACACTGCTGCTGCCTTTTCTGACTGCTCTGACACACATCCTTTTCCAGTGGCCGTTGTTGTGTGGTTGTGTCCTGCTGATGGAGTCATTGTCGTCACGATAGTTTTGGTTGTTGTTTGTTTGTTTTAGTTTTGTCCTGTAACGCTGACGTAACGCTTACGTTATTGATGCTTCCGTTTTGTGTGTTTGTTGATAATTACCATTTTTTTTTCTGTGTTTTGAAAATCCTGATCCGGTACCAACTGTCAGTTTCCATTTTTGTACCCATCTTACCGTTTTTCGTTTTTTGATATTCTGACTGTGGTAACGCGACTTCCTAACCATCTGCCTACAGCTTGAAAACATAGAACAAACAAAACAAAAAGCTATATCATAATCCTTACGTAAGTCCATAAGTCGTATGTAGTACTGAAATGTTGACTCATAACTCCATTACTCTTTTGTCCTATGGAAGGAATTTTATGCTCCATTGAGACCTTGACTGACTGGAGTAAAAGTTATGTCCTGATTTTATCGTTCAAAGACAAAAATAAACTCATATCGTTGTTGCTTAGCGCGGCAAAGCGTTGTTTGGTTGCTGTCCGGCTGAGAGATGAGACACTCCCAATTGGGCTATAAAAGCTGGCAGTAAAATGCTAATGTAGCCATCATCAGGTTCTGAAGGTTTTCAAAGATAAAGGATATCCTATTTTTTTTGTTTTAACTTTTATCTTTTTTTTTTTGCCTTTGTAATATTTCTAATCAATTTATACAGAAACGACTGACGGTCTAAAGGGCTTTGTGTTGTTGTTTTTGTTTTTGTCTAGAACTGTCTTAAAGATAATGTGGTGGAATGATTGATTGAAGTGGTAAGGAAAAGTTTTTTTTTTTTTTTTTTTGGTGGAAGAACGTTTATCCGTTTTTTGGTTTTTATTATTCGTTAAAGTTGTGTGCGGGATATATATAGGATATATAAATTTTCGTTCTCATTCTCAGACTTTCAAGGTTTTTTCTTTTTGCTATACATAATAATGCCACGTACTCATGTGTACCTATACACTATACATATCCTTACTCATGTTATTGTGAAGAGGATTTGAATTATTTATTAGTAGGGTGTTTCGTGGTCTTAAAGTAATGAATAATCTCTAAAACTTGCAAAAGACTTAGAATTGCTTTTCGGTGGTAAAACCGCTCAGTTGTTTTGAAATTTTAATCATAATTTCATGTTTGTGATTACAAAATGCTGTTACAAAATTGCTTAGAAAATATGAGACATAGTTAGATTTTGAGACATTTTGTTGTCGTTTTTAATATCATAATATGTACGGAATAATCGAATATTTTTGACAATTTGTAATCTTTTTCAAAACCATTATCAATTCAATAAAAAAATTTATTCAAAAGTAAGCAAAATGATATTAAATTTTTGGCCAACAAAAAATTGGAATTAATCTTTGAAAAATAGTTTGTGACGTTGCAGACACAATTACATGATCGCTTTAATATTGTTGAGATAAACGTTCAATTCTAAATGGAATTTATTGAAACTTTATGAGTGATGGAATTATATTTTCAAGTTCCACCAATAACACTGACTGTCAAAATTAGCGGAACGCTGGCAAACGTGATTTTCTTATGTTATTTTTATTTTTATTGCAATTTTTTGGGTGTTAACTTATAGATTGATCAAATCTACAAAATTTTAATACAAATTTAGTTCTGCAGCATTTTTTTTTTTGAGGAGCGTAAAATTTTGCTTTGCCAGTAACTAAAATCTATTTGTGTATAATATGTTTGTTGTATTTGTATATGCTTTCATTTAATTTCTGAATTTTAAATGATAGGATGAGAATTGTTAACTACATATCTTTATCTTCATATGGGTCACTGTGGTGTATGCGTAATATTTTGCTTGAAAAAAACTTAAATACATTTTTAACCAAAAATTGGTTTTAAGCTTCAAAAGACTTCAGCTAACTGGTAAGAGAAAAAATGTGTAAATTTCTAACTTTTTCAATTAAAATTTTTTTTTTTTTGGTAGAGTAACATAAATAACACATGCAGAAATAAGATCTTTTCATAGAAAATCGAAAATATTTTCGTATTTAATACTAATTTTCGTCTGCTTTCAAGAACTATCGAAATGAGCTTCTAAGCCTCTATAGTTCTGACGGCCTCATATCGTGGGCACAAAGCCAAAACCACGAATATGCAAAATTGTAGTTTGCCAAAAACGGCGTCAAAGTTTTGGAAACACGTGCAACGGACAATGATAGTTTATGCTGCTAGTCAGCAGAAGGAGGATTAAGGCCGACGGCGCACAGTGTGGCCAATGGTATCAAAAGCTGGCAAAAATAGCTATTTTCAAATTGTACCGAACTGCCAAATACAAATTTACTTTAATAAAAGGATTAATAAGCTACACAAAACCGGTTTTTATTCCACGGTTTAAGTCTAACGCGGTGAGTAACTACACTTTAAAATATCGCCATTGACGAAATTATTCGTTATTTACCTTTTTCTAGCTCCCGTCTGTGTTTCAAGTTTTAAGTGCTATTTCGTTAAATCAAAAGAAAAAAATTTGAAATAAATATGGAATTATAAGCAAAAGGGAAGCTTTCGATTCTCATTTCTCTTTTGAATTATGAGTGTCTAGTTTGTTTGAAAAAATTATTCGAATTCGGTGTCTTTAAAATCATTCGTTTTTTGTCTGCGTCATACAAACTCGTTAAGAAAAAGTTCACAAAGGTGTGAAGTGGCGCTTTGTTTTTGGTGTCCCTTTATTGTTGAGAGTGTCGTCTTTCGTGTCAATTAAAAAAGTGGTGCCCATGTTTGCCCCTTTTTGAGTAAACACTATGTGAAGTTATCTAAAAATAACGATTTTTTTGTATATATTTCTCAGATTCCGGAAGTACTGACAATACAGTTCAACAAAATTTTACTTTTCTGAAGGTGTTAGAAATTCTGAACTCGTATCCATTGTCAGAATTTTAGCCAAAACTGAAAGTGTGTACGGTTAGCATTGTGGCTAAAAATTTAAGGAAATAGTGTTGATCTACACAATGGAGACGCAGGCGCAGCTTGAGATATCTCATACATGAAAAAAGATCGGAAAATTTGAAACGGTTCTCTGAAGAAGATGACCGCGTCAAACTATGCTTAAAGAAATTACCACACTTTTTTACCATAACCTCATAAACATTCAAAATAACGTGTTTTTTTTTGCATTTTATAACGGTAATATTTCAAAAAACGGAAGCTAATAGAATATTTCTTTCGTGGATTCGAGTTCAGCATCCCTAAATCTTTCAGAAAAGTATGTTTTGGTTCTTCGGACAAAAAAAGTTGAATTTTGTTGACCAGTGTATTTTTTCATTAAGAAAATTTTGTTATGACTAAACCGTTGAGTCAGGTCTAAAATCTATTTTTAAGAATAAACTTATTTAAAAAAAAAAAAAAAAAACAGTAAAATCTAAGTATTGAACAAATAAATAACAATTTTCTTTCTCAAACAACTTCAAAGTTAAAGGTAACAGATACTTATGTCCTTATAATGTGCGTTTTTGATAATTTTTCATAGAATCACAAAAGTTGTCTCAGTTTTGTGCTTTAATATAGTATTTTTACCCATAACAAACTTAGAAACGAAGAAAAATATTTTTTGCCAACTTTTCCCACCATCGCCACACTATGCGGCGTGAATAGAGGAACCGATAGCAAATTAAATGATGCATTAAAGTGAAAAGATCCAAAAATGCAGATTCGCGGTTTTGGCTATATTTGAATGCTTTGCTTAGAAAAAAACAAAATGGGGGCTTAAGCACCCATATCTTCAATTTTCACCCTCCAATTTAATAACAATCCGCGGTTTTTTCTTCTTTTATAACCTGTTTCTTTGTGTAAGAAATAATCACTTGCCTAAAATCCTGAATTTATTCTGTTCTACACACTTCAAAGATTTTTCAACCCCTTTAACTTCGACACCCAAATTTTTTTTTTAACTTAGAAGATATTTCTACGCCTAAAGATGCAATTTGCATTAAAAAGTTAATTTCGGAAAAAAGTGGATTTATTCTGTTCTTACAACTGACGATTCAATTGTTATTCATTAAATGTAATGCCAACTTCTTTCTTAACAGGTTTCTAACAGGTTCCTTTGGATATTAAACTCAGTTTCTAAAATATAGATATAGCCACGCGACACAACGCGACACAACGCGACACGACGCGACACATTTTTCTAAAATTCTTTTTAATCTTCCTGGCTTAAACTTTAAAAAAAAAGTCTTTGGACATTAAAAATATAAAATTATCATGCTATTTAAAATAAACGACCTAAAGAAACAATTGAATGATTTAAAAACACCCTGTCATTCCTCCACTGTCTATAACCTGTCACTAATAAATTGAAATGAAAATTGTAAAATCAGATGTCTCTCAAAAACCTTCAACAATGAATAATGTTTTTGTTGTTATCCTTTTTTCTTTTTTTCTTTGTTGCATCAAAACTTGTCTTCTTCTTCCCTCTTTTACAGAAAGGAGGATATTTTATTATAAATTGGCATTTGGGAATTGTCTGCGGTGTTAGGATATTTCATATTCCACGTCCAATTAGGGATCGTTTATGTCTTGTTGGTTTCAACATTTCAACCCAATATAACCAGACACTACCACGCCTATTATTATTATTATTATTGTATGTCAAAAAATTATTATTGACTTGTTGATGATGTGAAACTTCATTTGTTTGTTTGCCAAAAAATTTTTGGTTTGGCATTGTTATTTTGACCTTTAAGGCTTTGATAGTTTTGTAGGCAATTCAATGAGGTGTTAAACTAATATCGAAGGAAAAAATGATAAAATCAAATAAATTCGCTTTGAAACCAAAAAAAAAAAAATATTTTGGAAAGAGTTCTTTTGAAAGAAAATTGTTAAAAGATATTCGTTTTATAAACACAGAAAGTAAAAACTGCTTTAGAATTCCAAGCATAAAGCTTTTCACCTGAAAAACCGTCGATAAAAGATAAAAAGATTTGTAAGAAAACGAAAACCAAAAAAAAAAAATATTTTTTACGTTGGGCGCCATTTTAATATTCCCTCGCATTCATAACTTCAAATTAATTAATTTTCCTTTGCAAAAAACTCTAAAATCAAACAAAAATTTACAAATTTCTACTAAAGAAGAAGAAAATAAAAACCTCTTGCATTTCAATTATTTCAAGTGAAATGATTTTATTTGAGTGCGCTTCCAATTAAAGAAGACGACGATGAAGACGGAAACGAAGATGAAGAAAGATTTTCCTAATTTACTCTCGGAATTCATCATTTATTCAATTTTAAATTTAAAAAAAAAAAAAACTGTCAAAGACTTGAAGAAAAATAAAAAAAAAATTATCACGAAAAATCTCTTTCTTTCTTACGAGAGTATAAATTTCCCTCTCGGCATTGGGGTCTTTTTTTTTTTTGTTATGAAGCCATCGCACTCTGTACCCATTCATTCATGCAAGCGTCACTTGCTTTTAAGTCTTAAAAAATATATATACATATATAAAACAAGCCATCATTTTAAAGCTTCGCAATATCAAACCGACAATTTAAGAGTCTTTTAGAATTAAAACAAAAACAAAGACAAAAAACAACAACAACAACAACAACAACAACGGAACAAAAAAAACAAGGAAATTTCTCTACACACATTTACCTGTCTCATTATACGCTCGTCTAACGGTAAGTAATTGGATTTTGTCTGGGATAGTAATCGTGTTCTAATTACGATATCTCACTTTTTTTTATACTTCAATTATGCCCCCCCCCCCCCCCTTTTCTCTGCACCTTTCCTCTCGTTGCTCCTCTGCTACAGAAGTGAAATTATACACTCTTAAGTATCATACTTACAACATGTCTGGCACACGTTTCGTTCAGCCGGTGGCGGTTTTTGCTTGTGACTGTCGTCGTCTGTATAACGGCAGGTCCTGGGTGAAAATTCATCATAAACTGCACCTCAATTCAGTCAGAGAAGGCAGAGAGGAAATGCAAGGCCCCACAATTTCCTACTTCCTTCCCCCTCTCCCATTTCCCCGGCAGTCTTTTTAGTTTTTTCCATCATCTCAAAGTGTGACAGTTATCGATTTAAATATTTGACAGCTTTTGAGCACAGAGAGAGAGATGGCCCACGGGTAGAGAAAAATGATGTGGCACTATTTGTCAGGTTATCACACTCCTCTATGAGCCTCTGTATGACACAAGTGGCATCATAATATTGCAAGGACCTCTTTGATATGATAGTTCTCTTGTTTTTTTTTTTAATAAGAAAATGAAAATAATAGATGAAAAGAGGCATGGGAGACATAATAATAAAAAAGATAGGCACCCTGATGGGTGCAGGATGGGTTTTTATAGGAGGGTATAATATCTGAGGGTTTGAATCTTAGGGTGGGGTGAACTCTTTAAGGGACTTTACTTTCTTTGAATACAAAAAAAATCTATTAAGTAGATATCGATGCAGTATACAAACACCCACACACACACTCATACACATACAAAGGTGAATAGAGGGTAATTGAGAATAATTCAGGAATAGAAAAGTGTTTTTGTAGAGTTTTTTTTTAGACGGTATGGGGTAAATTGAAGGCTTAGAGAGGCTTTTATCGATAATGGTACTAGTTCTTTTGATTGCGAAGGAAAATATTTTTATTCTAGTTTTTTGTATGCTTTTATTGAATTATCAATTCCTTTGAAAAGGGGACACAATTTGTTAGTTTGTTGACTTGACGTTGGGCGCCATTCAATTTTTTTTTTTTTTTAAGATCCATATCAATTCTTTTGAGAGAGTTTGTTGACTTAATATTGAGCGATATTTGAGTTCTTTTTATAGATTTAGTAGTTCATTTGAGAGAGGTTACAATTTGTTTGGTTTATTGAATCTACGTTGGGCGCCATTTTTTTAAGTATTGGTTAATTCTTTTGAGAGAAGCTTTGTTTTGTTAGTTTATTGACTCAGCATAATTTGAATTCTAATTTTAGATTGTTAATTCTTTTTTAAAGGAGACTTTATTTTGTTGGTTTGTTGAAGTTACGTTGGGCGCCATTTAATTTCGGTTTGCGATATTAGTTTCTTTCCTTTTTGATAAGTTAAAGTGTTAAAACTCATCATGATCCATCATTTTAGATCTACTTAGGAAAGTATAAATTCTTTAAAAGGACATACATACTGTTGTTTGTTGAATCAACTTTTTTTTTAAATTTTGGAGAAGTTCTTTCTTGTTTTTTTTACTCAATTGAATGGCATTTTCAGAGATATTTCACAGTTTTTCAACTTAATATAATTCATAACTCTAAGGATTTTCAAGGACTATAACAGTATTGTAGTTTAACATTGATAAATCGGTTTAATTTTACGTGATCATATTTTGTTGTTTTATGATTCGACGTTGGGCGGCATTTTATTAATTTGGATACCTATGCTATTGATTGATTGGATTGAAATCATAGTTTTTTTTAGCTTCGTGACCCAAGTTGAGTCAAATATTTTTCTATAAAATATATTTATGGTGCATTCTAAAAAAAAATCTAATAAATAAATAAAATCTAATCTGCAATTAAAAAATTAAAAAAAAAATCATATCCACGACAAGTCATAGAAAAAATTTTAAATTTAGAACAATTTCAATCTATTAAATTGCTTTCAACAACAACAGTATTGTAAATGAATCTCCATTAAGTTCAATGAAGTAAAAAAAAAAATTCTGCTAGCCTCGGAAAAAAAAACCATTAAGTCAACTACTATGGAAATCCATGAATTTTATCCAAAAATAAGAACACGAAAATAAAGGAAAAAATATGTAGTATGACAAGAATCACTAAATTGTCTGTCATTCCATTAACGACTGGACAAGCACAATTTGCTTCAAGCTATCAAAACATCAATAACTGTGTTTTTGTTTTTTTTTTTTTTAAATTATTTTTCACTTTTATATATATAAAAGGTTTGAAATTATTTTTGTGGAATAAACATTTAAAAATAAAAGATATTTCGAGTTGAATTAAATTTTCTCAAAAAAAGAAAGAAAAATTTATTTTTTTATTGGTAGAGAACCGAAACAACGAGACCATATAACACAAATATTTTGTCCTACTTCTGACTAAAATACATCATCCATATTTACTTATTTATTGTAGCAACTATAAATTGCGTAGGGGATGTTCATTTTACCAGCATATTATTATTTTTATTGAGGGCAAGTTTTTTTTTTTCGATTTTTTCCATATTACAGTAGAAGCCCTCTAAAGCTCACAATAAACCAATGCTTTTATAATAATGAACCTACCGAGAGGTTTTTTCTGTGGGTAAAAAAATGTGTTAATAATAACGGAGTCTTGGTTAAAAACTACGTAGCTCTCGTTGCTAAATCAACGTTAAATTTGTTAAATTACCACTTTAGAATGTTATATTAACCGATCAGCTTGTTTATTTTAATCAAGAAACTCGGCTAAAACTTGAGTTATTAGTAAAATTTAACTGAGAAAGTGGGTAAGATTAAACAATTTTGAATAACCGAGTCGACTCGTGTAATTTTAACCGGGTTAGTTTGCAAGTGCTATATTAACAATCTCCCTCTGTTAATTTTACACGAGTTTTACGTTGATTTTAACCGATCATTTTTCTGCTTGTATGGTTTTCTTATTTTACTTCTCCTGACTAATCGTGTTTATGGGTTGTGATTTGTGACACTATCTTTCTCAAAGTGCGATATGTTTGAATACAGAGCAAAGTTATTGGGGTGAATGACTACAAATTGGTTAATTGATTTCAGTTACCTTTTTTTGAACTACAATCCTTGTTGAATTAAGTTTTTATGGAGGTATTCCTCCAGTTTTATTGCAGATGCAATCTGTTTAATTGTGGTCCACACTAAGTTATAATGCTGTTTTAGTACATTTTTCATCTTAAGTTCTTTATCCTTAGCAAAATAAATTAAAAAAAGAAAAAAAAAGTTAAATAATGATATTGGAAGAAAGGCAGAATTCAAGACTAGGTATACCTCTGTTACAATGAATCAAACAAATAGTAAAAACTAAACTGAATGGTGTCATTCCATTGTAAATATGTACTAAGAAAATAAAATGCACGACTGGGTCGCACGAACTTGCTATTAGAGTTCAAGTTGCTTAAATTAAGTATAAAAATTTGGGAAATGTAGGTATATACACCTATAAAAAAAATAAAATAAAAAAATAAATATCATAAAATTGGTTTTTCAAAGCAATAACACAACATCTGAAATCAAATTGCCCCACAAAACAAGTTATGCAGTTTTATTTGATATATTAAGATGCATTTTTAGAAAAAAAATTTCAATTTCCTTAGAGCCGTTTTTTAAAAAACAAATTTTTTATAAATTAATTTTTTGGAAAAAAGTTTTAAAATAAAATTGGTATGCCAATTTTTCGAAATTTTTATATAACAGGTATACCTTTATTTTTGGTAAAAAAAAAAAATTTATTCCAAAATCCTCTTTGAAGAGTCTTCAAAAAATGCTACATACCAAGTTTGAAGCCAATCGATCCATTCGTTTAGGCTGTATCTCCTTATACATACAGACGGACTTCCGGGACCCACTTTTTTGGCATTCCTTACCATCGTAATGTCATGGAGAAATATTATCTCAATTTTTTTTTTTTTACGAATGCATAACTTGATAATATAGTACATATATATACATCGCAAGTAAAAATCCATTTTTTATTTTAAACAGGTGAAATATTAATATTTTAATTTGTTAATTAAATGTGATATTAGTTTTAAAATAAAACCAAAATCTTGTACTACCTGTATAAAATGGCGGATCAAGCCAACATAGCACAATCATCATGGAGCAACTCATCATGAAAAAAGTCAGAAATGTTCCTTGATGAATCGCTCTTTTTTAATGAGCATTCCATGATGACTTATACTACGATTAGTGATAAAAAAACATATATTTTTGCAAGACCATATAAAAATGTACTGCTCATCAAACCAAAATAGAAAATGAGTGATATCCGAAACGATTTTTTTTAACCGTTATAGATTTTTTTTTCGTAATAAAAATTACATAAAATTTGCAATTGAAATAGAAAAAGGTTTATTTTTATCAATTTCTCACATACAAATACAATTTTCCGTTGAATAAGTTCATGACATAAATTTTTAATTAAAAAAATATAACAATAATATACATAAATCTAGTTAAAAGAGTATAACTAAATTTTTAGTTTAAAAAACAAAATTGGCATACCATTTTATCTGGAAGGAGAAAATTATGATTTTTCATCATTTAACTTCATCAAAGAAAGCCTTCTATTATAAATACTTTAAATTTTTGGAACGATGCCATGGGTCAATTAGGTATTTAATTTTTTTTTTCACATGATAAAATTTCGTCCTTTTTTTGTCTTAACTTCTTGTTATTTGAAAAAAAAAAATTGGATAAAAAATCCTTCCATCCATCAAATCAACAAAGTCATATTGAATGTAGGATTATTATGGCTTTAACTTTTCTCTTTTTCTACATGCTTTCGTGTTCGTTCCATCATGATCGATGACTGTTTCTGTGTTGTGCGATGGTGTGGTTTTCAATCGCGTAAGAATTATGACATTTAAATGGATAGCCACAGAAAAAATAAAAAGTTATTATTTATGTATAATACCTTGGAGATTTTTTTTTTTATTTTGTTTAATATCTTTTTTTTTTTTATTTCGAATTTTGTTGGGTGTGAAGCACCTCTGGGGTTGGGTCGAGTACAAGTGAATTGGAGCCAAAATAAAAACTGCTGCAGGTATTTAATTCATAGCACACAGCAGGGACACGTGTGTGTGGTGTATATCCTTGTTGTGTGTTGGAATTTGTATATAAATTTAAACACTTATATCCACTTTCATGAAAATATAATTGTATGTACTTTTTTTTGGTTTTATTTATTCATGATAGGAAAATGTTGGCTGGAGATTGATGTTTGCTTAAACCGTTTCGGGAATATAATTTTTTAAGCTTAAACTCAGTTCAGATGGTAAATGTTAAGGAGAAATATATTTAAATATTATTTTATTTTTATTTTCGTTCATACGGTAATGAAGGATATTTCATTGAATTATACAGAATATCCATGAATAAATATAGAAAAAAGAGAGAGGGAATGAGGAAACATAAATACAATCAACCAAAGTAGCTATATTCGTACCTTAAGTTAATTAAATGTGATAACATTACATATACGTAAATACCATCAATACTACCTGGTATATATTTGCCACAGCAAGATTGGTGTCCTGATACGATTAAGTGATTAATCGATATCGGTTTATTATTTACCAGAACAAAAAATCCCAAATGGGAAGTGCACTTACATATTTGTATAGGTAGATCGATCTACTAGATACGTCCTGTCGAAGGATATATAACGCAAAGGTATGTAGGGCAGAGCTTTACCCATGTTACATTGAATTGAAAGTTAAATCAATTGGGGCGACACGACGTGAACGTGAAAATACCTACCATCACAGTCTGCATGAATTCTTCTTCATAAATTTATTCATGCAACACAAAAGGTAGAAAATGTGATTAATTGGGGGAAAAAATAAATATGAACGGGAAATGGTTTTACATTATTTGCCAAATGGAATGAATCCCTATTTTAGGAAATTCAATCGATTTTCATTGAAACATTTTTTTTTTTGTGAGAAAATCCGATTTCCTATATCAAAAAAAAAAAAGCTTCAGTAGCTATGTGTATTAGGGTGTGCCAAAATGCTCGAGTTGCATTGCTTATAAAAAATTAAATCCTGCGTTTACAATTTTCATTTTAGTTAAGAAATTAAGGAAATTTGGATTTTTAAAGATTTTTGAAATATAATTATGTTTAATGCGGCTTTTGGATACAAAAAACTATAATTAATATTTTTAGGCTTTCAAGTGAAAAACCTTTTAAGCTTATATTTATTGAAATTGACACTAAGTAAAGAAGCTGTGAAATAATAAGCGAAGGAAAAAAATCATTTTTTCATATAGGTAAAATCGTTTTTTTTTAAACAAATAAAAATTCTAAAAAAAAGTAACGAAATCATGCACAATGTCATGATATATCTCTTAATAAAGCCAAAAACTTCTGTGTTTTATCTTGTGTTTTGAAAAAATTAATCTGCAAACTCAAAACTAAAAACAAAAAATTAAATTCAATTTTATTTCAAAATTTAACGCTCTGACTTTTTTTTATTTTCTGTAATGTTATCAATTGAAAGTCAAAAGCTGAAAGACAGATGATTTTTGAACAAATACTTTTGAAGATATAAACAAATATTTAAAAAAAACGTCAGTTAACTGGCTCTACTATTATTATTTAATACCGTCTATATTTATTGTTCTATTTTAAAAACTGAATACTTTTAGTTTTTGTCATAAAATTATCTTTGACCTGAGACCTTTAAAATGTATTTACTTGCTATATAGGTACTATAGGGCAAGTTTAGGATTCGTAAAAAAAATCGAACTCGAGATAACAATTTTACATGACATTACGATCATGGAGAATGCCAAAAAAGTGGGTCCGGCAATTCTATATACCTCGAGCTACAGCCTAAACGAGAGAAGTGATTTTCTTCAAGCTTGGTAGTTAGCAGTTTTTTGTGATTAACTAGAGGAGAAATTGAAAATTTTTTTATGACCAAAGCTAATGGTACCTGCCATATAACGGAAATAGAAAAATTGATTTTTTTTCAAAAACGGCTGTAACGATTTTGATTAAAATTTGTGTGTGTAGTGTTACACATAAGACCCAACTTTTTAAATAAAAAAAATATTTTTTGTATCGTTATTAACGGTTTTTTGGTTTCTCAAAATTAACCCGATTTCAATGAAAATTTTTATGCAAAATCATTTAGCTAAAGCTAATAATTAAATTTTAGAAGATTTTCAAAAAACGCATTTTTGGCTTCTTAAAAAATTGTTCCAAACTTTTTTTTGAAAAATCAATTTTTCGAAAACGGGTTGGTACAAAATTTTGAAATTTCGTTTTTATGTGTAAATTAATTATTTCTTCAAAATGGAATACCAACTTTCCTTTTTGAAAAATGTTAGAAATTTTTTATATATAAAAAATTATTTAAAAAAAACGGCTCTACCGACTTTCTTGTTTGTTTTTTGCAAAACATCATTTAAACGGTGTTTAATTAATTATAAAAAAATATTTTATTTTTTACACTATTTATGAAATTTCTTGAGAATATCAAATTTTAATTTTTTTTCTTCTAATTTTCTTGAATAAAAAGCTTTAACATTAGAGTTACTTTAAGCATAAGAGCAAGTACGTGTGACCCCAGTCGTGCATTTTATTATATTTGTTTTTGTGTCCATATGAAGAAATTGAAAAAAAAAAAAATATACTATAAAAATCATTTTTTTATCGATTAACAAATTTAATACAAGAATAAAATATTTAATGAAAAATTTTATAAAATTTCAATAACTGGTATAAACGGTTTTTTAAAACAAAAAATGAAAAAGACCTTCGACAAAGTAGTAACTTATGCCAATTATAAGTTGATACAAAAAATTAGGTATCTCACACGGATTTTTTTTAGGTCGCTAGATTTCAAAATATGATTTTTTGCAAAACATCTATTTTTTAGCGTTTTTTTGAAAATTTTTCAAAGTATTCAAAAAATCAAACCTACAGGGTTAATAGGTATTTAAAATGTTCATACAAGTGCAAAAAGTTTGATTTTTAAAATGATATTTGATCAAAAAACGGGAAAACGATTTTTTTTGCCCAATCTTTTTTTGACCGTTTTCAACAGTGTTAATATCTTTTTTATATTGATAGATACATAAATGAAATTTACACAGTAAATAGATAAGGCAAGAAATGTTTTTACAAAAATTTCAAACATTTTCAAATTAAGAATTTAGAGTCGGTAAAAAAAATGACCTTTTACAAGAAAATAGAGCTTTTTATTCAACTTCAACCGATTTGAGCGAGCCAAAGACAAACGATATTATAATTTTTTAAACCTCAAACTCAGACCCTAATACAACTTTTGACCACTATTACATTGCAAAATTAGAGTACTTTTTTTCGGCCATACACACCCTAACGTGTATCTACCTGAGGGGAATTTTAAATTTTGTTTTGATTTATTTTTTTTAGGATAAAAGGTTTATACGTTACCACTTGTTATTTTTTTTTTTTTTGGTAGGAAACTTCCGTGGTAAGGAAAATGATATGCATAATCCATGAAAAGATTTAAAATGTCAGATAATAAAAATATTCAATTAATCACGAAACATAAACTTCAAAAGGATTTTTAAAAAATGGTTTTAGGTGTTTTTGAGTGTGTTTTGATTGAAAAGGGAATTACTAATTTATTTTGGAGACATGTTTTGTTATTTAGTTGATTTAGATTTAATCTTTGGACAAAATAATTTCTGGAAGGATTTATCGAAGGACCTTTCTTTTGTTGAAGGTCAGAAAAGGGTTTAAATATATATATTTAATTCTATTTCAATACAAACTTGTTTTGTTACAAAAGACTGTTATTAGAGTGTCCTCCTTTTAGAAATGTTTGTTATATCAAATTAAATATCAAATTCTATCTCAATTTCAAAAGACCCACACTCACATATAATTATTATATGAATTCTAAATAGAACATAAAAGCAAATACAAATACAAATAATTTTGTTTGATAGTAAAAATAGCTAAATGACATCATGTTGAAAGGCGGCCTTTTTGTGTCACACGATAGAAGAATCGATTATTATCATCCCACCTAACCATATCCACCTTTGGAACCTCCTTACAACTAAATGTCACTGAACTTATCAACCTGGGAATGTCCTTATTCACATTATTTTTTTTTTTTTTTTTTTTTTTTTTTTTTGTATTTAAACATGCAACCTTCTTTCCATTAAAATAGACACATATACAAAATGACAAACAGAAAAAAACCACAACGTTAACACATTTCAATTCTCAGGCTTAAAAATAAATTATAAGCTGAAAAATTTTATGTAGAAAAGTTTCTCGTCATGGAAAGATACAAAAAAAAATAAAACTTTTTTTTTTTTTTTTTGTGTAGTTGGTGGAAAAAGAAACTTAACTTTAAAGTGTCATAATGATTTTGAAAATTAAAACATATTTTGTGGGATCCTTAGTTTTTTGAGTTTTTTTTTTTTTTTTTGTAAAAAATTCTTAACTTTAAATTTATTCTAATTTTTGCTGTGTGTCAAATAAGCAAACGTACAACACAAACCAGGACAGAAAAAAAAATATATTACAAGGTGAACATTTCATGGTTTTTTTTCTTATAATTTACATAATTTTTGTGTAGGAAAAAGTTTGTTTTCTGTGCATGATTTTTTATTTTTTTTTTTTTTTACTTTTTTTTTGTTGTTAACTTTTGAAATATCCTTTTTAGTTTAATGATAGTGTGCGTGGTTATATTTGCCCACCCCAACTGACACACTAATGGAAATTTCATAGCGTGATAGGATATGATTGTGTGGTTGGGCATTATATTTGTGATAGAAGACGAATATTAAAATATACAGTAAAAGTTCTCTATATTTTAAGTTAAACAGAGCAGAAAATAATTAAAAAAAAAAAACTTTTAGGGAAAAATTATTTTAAACAGATTTTTGGTTCAGTTGACTTAAACTTATATTTTTCGACAGTTAATCCATTTGAATAAGAAATTATTTGACTAGTTTCTAGAGGAAACATCAACGTCATGTTTTCGAAAAATTTGATCTTTCAAAAAAAATTTTCAAAACTATTTTTTTTTTTTTAAACCAAACAAATTCACTTTTTCAAAATTTAATTTTTGGTTTTTATTTAAACTGTATAAATCTTTTGCATAAAATTTGGATTACATTAAATAAGACATTTAGGACAAAATCAGATTAAAAACAAAATGCTTCTATAGCACCGTTAATAAGGATTTTCGAAAAAATAAAAAAATAACTAAAATACCTGTAGGTAGATCAAATTTTAAAAGTTTGAAACGAAAATTTGAATTAAAAAAAAAATCGTTGGAGCTAAAATATTTTGGAATAACTATAGATTTCCGCAAACATTAGCTACTCAAAGCATAATCAGCAAAAGAGGAAAAAAGCTTGAATTGCAAATACAAATACATATAATAGGTATTGAGTTCAAAATATATGGTTTTTTAACCGACTATTAATACTTGTTTGCGCTATGATTCCCAACCTTTAGATTATAACTACCAAATACCATTCCAACATATTCCATTACCGTTGAGTCTGATCTGGTATATGGCCATTTAAAAAAAAAAAAAAACAAAAAAATTTTTGTCAAAAGTATTAGTACAGGAAAGATAGACTTTTTCGTGGAACGAAATATAGGACGGCTGAATTTTTCAAATCTGAAAGAGGGGTATTAGAAAAGCTTAAGTCCTGGTTTTCGGGACGCCACCCCCCTGGCGAAATCCGCCATTTTGGAAAACGCGATTCGCTCTATGTCTTCAAAACTATTTGTCCTAGAGAAATGGTTATCAGACCAAAGTTCTTGGAAATTTAATTATCTTTTTCTTTGTAATACATTATTATTCTGAGCGGGCAATAGTTTTGAGGTTATGTTGTTTTAATTTATTTTTTTCGGGGTTTTTAAAATTTAATCATTTCCGGTTTTAGTTACATAATTTTTTAAACAGTTAAAGTTATAGACCATCAAATGTCCAATAATTTGATATATTTTTGTAAGTCATGCGATGTATGAGTCGAAAGTTATTGATCATAAAACTATAGTCTAAGTACAGGAAAGTTAGTAAATAAAACAGGCATTTTGTGAAACGAAATATAGGGAGGCTTATTTTTTTAAAATCTGAAATCAAGGTATTAAAAAAGCTTAAGTCCTGGTTCTCGGGACGCCAACCCCGTGGCGAAATCCGCCATTTTTAAAAACGCGAATTGGTCTATATCTACTAAACTATTGGCTTGACCGAATAAGTTACTTAACCAAAGTTGTAGGTAATATAAATATCTTTTCTTGTGCATTCACTGTTTTTCAGCGAGGACAACACTTTTGAGGTTATGTTGTTTTATTTTTTATTTTTTTCGGTTTTTAATTTTTCTCAGTCTCTATGATAGAAACATAATGTTTAGCATCATAAAAGTTGGATGTTTGACTTAAAGCAAAATATGAGTACCACAATATTCTAAGTTTACCATTACCCACCTTAATAACTTCCTCTCATATCATATGTTTCTTGTTTTTACATTACGTAAAAGATTTAGCCTTTTTTTCATATATTATGCAAAAACATATTAGTATATTTTTTGAAAATATTGAAAGGGATTGCTCTTAAAATTCCGTATCTATGGTTTGAAAAGTCATATAATCTTCAGAATTATACAAAATTAATAATTTGATGTTCTACAACTTTATTCATGCTAAAAAATTATGTTTCTATCATAGACTGAGAAAAATTAAAAAATAAAACAACATAACCTCAAAAGTGTTGTCCTCGCTGAAAAACAGTGAATGCACAAGAAAAGATATTTATACTACCTACAACTTTGGTTAAGTAACTTATTCGGTCAAGCCAATAGTTTAGTAGATATAGACCAATTCGCGTTTTTAAAAATGGCGGATTTCGGAATGGGGTTGGCGTCCCGAGAACCAGGACTTAAGCTTTTTTAATACCTTTATTTCAGATTATAAAAAAATAAGCCTCCCTATATTTCGTTTCACAAAATGCCTGTTTTATTTACTAACTTTCCTGTACTAAGACTATAGTTTTATGATCAATAACTTTCGACTCATACATCGCATGACTTTCAAAAATATATCAAATTATTGGACATTTGATGGTCTATAACTTTAACTGTTTAAAAAGTTATGTAACTAAAACCGGGAATGATTAAATCTTAAAAAAACCGAAAAAAATAAATTAAAACAACATAACCTCAAAACTGTTGCCCGCTCAGAATAATAATGTATTACAAAGAAAAAGATAATTAAATTTCCAAGAACTTTGGTCTGATAACCATTTCTCTAGGACAAATAGTTTTGAAGACATAGAGCGAATCGCGTTTTCCAAAATGGCGGATTTCGCCAGGGGGGTGGCGTCCCGAAAACCAGGAATTAAGCTTTTCTAATATCCCTCTTTCAGATTTGAAAAATTCAGCCGTCCTATATTTCGTTCCACAATATGCCTGTTTTTTTACTAACTTTCCTGTACTATATGGGGAAATCTTGTTTTTCTTTAACAGAAAAAATCGAATGCCTTGTTCGATTTCACTAGTCAAAAAATTTTTTTTATAGAAATCAAAGTATATTTTTCTAATGGTTTTTTGATCGCTGAGCTTGAATCCGAAGTCAGAAAAATTCTATCACATCACGTTTTTGACATATTACCATGCCAAAAATCAGAAAAATAGTGTTTTGGACGTTCAAAATTTAATATCTCAAAAACTTTGCCTGTAAGAGCTATTCTAGTGCTTGATTCAAATTAAAAAGATCAATGACCATTAGAAAAGTATAATTTGGTTTCTATGGAAAATTATTTCTCGCCAATATTACTGTCATTTACGGAAAAATCAATCTTAAAAATCGATTTTTTGTCTTTTTCAATTTTTCTCAATATTTTCTAAAGCAAAAGTATAGTTTTTCCACACAATCTTTTAAAAACGGTTTTAAGCTAAATAATTGCATTCCAAAATTTTCAAAAATCAAAATTTTTTTCGGTAACTTTTTTGATTGAAAAATAGGCTATTTTTTCAAATTAAATTCGTCAAAAATCAAAAAATTCACTTTTTGCTCAAAAAACATTTTTAATAGATAGAAAATATAACAAAGTAATTTTTAACTAAGTTTTGTTAAAATCCAACTATTTTTGTAAAAGATAAAAATAAAAAATCGAAAAATCGTATTTTTGCATTTTTTTCAATATTTTGAGGTTATAGAAAAAATTGTTTGAGTAAAAGTTGTAGACATTTGTACTACCTACAACTTTTGCATTTGACTTTTTTCGATAGCACGTCTTATTTTGACATAAATCGTAAAAAACCATGATTTTTGACACCCACCCCACTTTTTCGCCCACCCACCCCCTTTCCCCAATTTTTTTGTGGGCAATTTATTTTTCCCCTTTCATATACCATTTATCCTAAATTTTCCAACCACCCATATGCTGCTAATAATTTTTTTATTTTCAAAAATTATTGGCACTGGTCTAATAGTGTCAGTCAACTTTACGATCAAAATTATTACGGTTTAAGGAATAGAACAATCTTGTACTCAACTTGGATCTTTTTATGACTTCACTGAAGGTTTTAGATTCCTAGTCTGAGTTTTTTGAAAATGTTTGTGCCATATTCTAGCATATTAAAGCAGTTTTTTGAAATTGATACACTTCGTTTATATCAATTCAACTTTTTACTCAAACCTAAAATAGAGAAAATAACTAGCTTTACTTTGTTCACTATTTTCACTAAATTTTACAAAAAGTTATAATAATATTAATTTTTATTAACTTTTTAAACGTAAAATTTTTTTTAATAAATATGATTTAAAATCATGAAAATATATAACCAGCATAAAAGTGTTCATATATGCGTTTCGTAAAATTTTTGCCAAACAAATTTTATTTGAGCATTTACTCATTCTTACAATAACATAACGTAACGTAACGCAACGGAAGGTAATGTAAAGTAATTTTACGTTATGTAATATAACATAATGTAACATAACAAAACAAACAAAAAGTTACATTTAGAGAGCATTCATCACAATATTCAAATAATGTTCCACAATAAATTCAATGTGTATCGCAAGTTGAATGAATTTTTTAAATAAATTTTTTCGGGTTGGGGTCAAAATTCTGCCGGGGTCAAAATTCTGCTTTCAAAATTCTGCTTTACAAAATTCTGTTTTCAAAATTCTGTTTTTCAAAATTCTGCAAAAAATTAAAAAAGGGTTTGGAAAATGTTAAAAAGCGCGCGCTTTTTAACATTTTCCAAACCCTTTTTTAATTTTTTGCAGAATTCTGTAAAATCATCTTCTTTAAAAATGACCTGCTTATTTGATTACTTACCTTAGTAATTTGTCATTCTTTGAATGCATATTAATTTTTGTTTTATAAATGAATAAATTTGAAAATATTAAGAAAAGGTTTTTAATACTAAAAATTTCCGAAAATAATTCAAAATTTTTTAATTTATCAAATAAAGATGAATATTCAAAAATTTGAATGAGAAAAGGAATATTTTGTATCAAACAACATCGGTTCCAATAATTTATAGAATTTATTTAAAGAAAATCAGTCTATGCATTTTAAAAAAATATTTGCGACACTTAAACAAAAAAATTTAGGAAAGTACCAATGTTGAATTACATTAATGAGGTGTATTTTTCTTTAGTCAACGCATATGCTATAAAAAAAACAGAATTGGTAGAATTTTTTTGGTTAAGTGTAATAATGGCAGAATTTTGAAAAGCTGAATTTTAAAAAGCAGAATTTTGAAAAGCAGAATAGAAAAAAAGAGAATTTTAAAAAACAGAATTTTGAATCCAGAATTTTGACCCGATCCCAATTTTTTCATGTAAAAACATTGTAAACATACAGTGACTTTTATGAATTCCTGGAGGTACATATATATTTCAAACTGTCAGTCATAATGATTATTATATTAATTTTTTTTTGTTTATAAATATTACTTAAATGTTGTATACAAAATGTGGGAAATATTTTTGTGTACAATAAAAATGGATGGAACTATAATATTACCGTCAAGGACTATCAGCCACTTAACTATTAAGTGCCTTTGCTTTGATAGATAATGTAAATAACATCAAAGCTATAAAATGTTCATCATTAATTCAAGTAGATAACGGTTAATGGTTTAAATAAAATAATAAAAAAAAAACATGAAAATTCAATGCCAATTCAAAAATAGACATTTAATTACGAGCAAGGATAAATGTATTGTAGAAAAAATGACTACCTTCATTGCTTCATTCATCCGACCTTAACTATATAAATAACATTAATTTTAGATTATACTAACACAACTTTTGTATAATTTATTTTATCAAAAAAAAAAAAAAAAAATAACACACAATCTGCATTATTACACAATTTTTTTCATGAATTCTTTTGAAAATCAAAAAAAAAATATCCTTGCGAACGCAACACCATGTGATTATGCAGTGTAAATTACAATCAACCTTGTGTTAAAAAACCACAAGTTGTAGTTTTTTTGTGTTAAGTTGTTTAATGTTTCAAAACATGAAAAATAAAATTTTCTTCTTCAATGTTCACCTCACAAACAAGTCATAATTAAAAAAAAAAAAAACGAAAAAAAATCATCGTTGACCGTTATTATTGTGACATGCACGTCAGTCTAAAAATATACCAAAATCAAATACACGTCATGCCATCAACACAAAAGTGGTAGAAGCATGAATCAGAAAGAAGTCCTTAATTTTTGTGTGTGTTTATTTGTGGCACAAATCATGGCAACAGTCAGTGGTTAGAGGAATACTTATGTTAGTCATGGCCAGAGTCAGAAAAACGATTGCCATCCACTAAAAGTCAAAAAGGATAGACGCAATCTCGGCACAAAATGAGGATTATCTATTTGAGTATCTATTTTGGTCCTTTTTTGTGCTTCGAATTTATCCCAACTGTCAAAATAAAAGCAGATTCTCCACTCCACGCAGCATTTATGAGATCACAACACAAATGTGTGTGTGTGTGTGTTTGTGTGTGTGTGTAGAAACCATGTCCTGTCATTGACAGATAAACATTAATTAACTAATTGAGGCAATTGACAACAATCAAATCCAAGAGGATGTGATGGAGGGAGAAATGATTAAAACTTGTGGCCATAGAAAGATCCGGTGTGATGGTCGGAATAGGGTCGGTCGGTGTCGACGGGCGGACGGCCAGAAGAGGTGGCATGAGGCGAGGCATACTTAATTGCTTTTAAGGCGGAGATAGCTTTTAATTATCTATGGTTTTGCCCTATCTACATTTCAGCTTAAGTGATTTGTTGTTGGTAAGAAGATTATTTGCTTCTGTGGCACCAGAAGAGAGAGAAACAAAGAGAGAGAGAGAGAGAAAGTCATCGAGTTTATTATGGTCCTCTAAGGAGTTGGCAACTTGAACTTCTGTGTGTTATATAATTTGCACAGATTTGTGATGATGGACTTGTGTCTATGTGAGTGTTACAAATAGCAAATGTAGGCCATCATTCCGACTATCACACGAATGTCACACAACTTAACTCACCAAATAACCACAAATAAGCTAAGACAGGGGGACAATCGACAAGCGACGTCAAGAAGCGCGGTTGAACTTTGTCAAGTTAAATACTTCTACGACAGCTTAAGAGAACGTGACTTTGGGGATAGAAAATGGAGGAATCTACTCCTAACAAATATAATAGGTATAGTTAGAGAAGACAGTAGGGAATTGAGTTAAGGCCAAAAGTTCGAATTAAGGCATCATTATTCAAACATAAGCTTGATAATTAAGTTCGCTTTAATGGATGACAATAATTGACCCTCGAAGGCAAGGGTATATTTAATATGTATATATGAGAATGGGATGGATAAATTAATGCCTTCATTAAAAGTTGACCAAAATTACACAAACAAATAAAGTTTATTCTTCATTTTCTTCTTTAAATATATGCAAAAATGAAACATTTAACTTAATGATTTGTTTGGTTTAAGATTAAACAACACCAAATCTTAGAAAGTAGAAGAAGCTTTAGAGTAAAAGTATGTAGATACAAGTTGTTTTTGGGAGAAATTTAGTGACTTTTAGATTTATAGACACAACAAATTTAAAAGCAATTTAAATTAAGTGTCATTGAGAGAGTGTATTTTATGGATAACAAACAAATTGGGTTTTGGGATATTTGTTCAAGGTTGTTTTGGAAGATTTCAGCTCAAGGAGAAATCTTAATAACTTCAAAAATCAATTTAAAATGGGAAAAAAATATTCAATCCCGGAAGATTGTCATTTTTTGGGCTTTCAAGGACGAACTTGAGCTCAAATTGTAGAAAAAAATTGCTGGCTTAAAGGGGATCGGGTCAAAATTCTGGCTTCAAAATTCTGCTTTTTAAAATTCTGCTTTTCAAAATTCTGCCAGCAATATAATTGAACAAAAAAATTCTGCCAATTCTGTTTTTTTTTTTTTATAGCATATGCGCTGACTAAAGAAAAATACACCTCATGTAATTCAACATTGGTACTTTCCTAAATTTTTTTGTTTAAGTGTCGCAAATATTTTTTAAAATGCATAGACTGACTTTCTTTCAAATAAAATCTATGTTAAACTTATTGGAACCGATGTTGTTTGATACAAAATATTCCTTTTTTTATTCAAATTTTTGAATATTCATCTTTATTTGATAAATTAAAAAAAATTTAATTATTTTCGGAAATGTATTAAAAACCTTTTCTTAATATTTTCAAATTTATTTATTTATAAAACAAAAATGAATTTGCTTTCAAAGAATGACAAATTATGAAGGTAAGTAATCAAATAAGCAGAAAATTTTTCAAGAAGATGATTTTACAAATTTTTGCAAAAAATTAAAAAAGGGTTTGGAAAATGTTAAAAAGCGCGCGCTTTTTAACATTTTCCAAACCCTTTTTTAATTTTTTTGCAGAATTTTGAAAAGCAGAATTTTGAAAAACAGAATTTTGAAAAACAAAATTTTGAAAAGCAGAATTTTGAAAGCAGAATTTTGTAAAGCAGAATTTTGAAAGCAGAATTTTGACAAAAGAATTTTGACAAAAGAATTTTGACCCCAACCCGGCTTAAAGCCCTTCACCCTTTTTTTTTTTTTTTGATAAATACAAAAATTTTTTTTGGAAATTTCACTTTTGAGATTTGGACAGTAAAAAGTTCTAAATTAAGTGTAAAACGAATCACAGTAAAAATCACTGTGAAAAATCAAAGTGAAAAATCATTGTAAGAAATCACATTAAAAAAGTCACAGTAAAAATCACAGTAAAATATCACAGTGAAAAATCACATTAAAAAATCACAGTGGAAAAATAACAGTGAAAAATGACGGGGAAAAAGATCTTCCCATTTTTTCAAAACAAGTCTATTTATTTTTTGATATTTCACTTTTGAGCTTTCGACCGTTCAAAATTCAATAAAAAATCACTTCGAAAATCACAGTTAAAATCACATTGAAAACATAGTAAAAATCAAAGTAAAAATTTTAGTTAAAAAATAACAGTGAAAACTCACAGTGAAAAAGACCTTAATTTTTTTTTCTTTTAAAAGTTCAAAATTCAGTATAAAATCACAGTCAAAAATCGAAGTATAAAATATCGCGGAAAAAATCAAAGTTAAAAAATAACATTGGGAAATCACTTGTTATAAGACCTTCACCTTTTTTCTTTTGACCGTTTGAGCTTTCGACACTCCAAAATTCAATAAAAAATCACTGCGAAAATCACAGTTAAAATCACATTGAAAACATAGTAAAAATCACAGTAAAAATTTTAGTTAAAAAATAACAGTGAAAAAGACCTTAATTTTTTTTTTCTTTTAAAAGTTCAAAATTCAGTATAAAATCACAGTCAAAAATCGAAGTGAAAAATCAAAGTAAAATATCGCGGTAAATATCAAATTTAAAAAATAGCATTAAAAAATCACTTGGTATAAGACCTTCACCTTTTTTCTTTTGACCGTTTGAGCTTTTTAAAGTTCAAAATTCAGTAAAAAATCACAGTTAAAATAACAGTAATAATCACAAAAAGCACTCTCACCAAATTTGTAGATGTCATTGAGTTAAAAAAAATTGGTTTGAAGTTCAGTTGATGAGAAAGTACTTCATACATTTTGAAGTTTATAGTCTTAATTATGGTGTTATTGAAAAAGAGAATTGCTTGATAAACCTTTACTTGAGTATTGTGGGGCGAATAAGCGATAAAAAAACCTGACTAATTACTTTACACGTCACGTGATTGTGACTCAATATTTTGAAGGTCTTAACCAAAGTTAAATAATCTATAGTAAGTTTGTTTTATCCTTGACACAAATCTGTTTCATTTCCCAAAAGTCATATACTCAGGTATAACGACATAAGTTTTCTTACATGAAAGCCAAGACTTCAAGACCATAAAATTATAATAATTCATTTCAAGGACAAGAAAAAACGTAATAAAATACAATTCTTAATTCTTTTGTGCGAGATAAGGAGCCTAATAAATGTTTTTTTCTTTGGTTAATGTAAAATGCAGGTGGGTTTTATATTTCTCTAGACTTCTAGAAGATTTACCCTTATCCTCTCTCGTCAAAACATTCGTATTCTGCTTTTTTTGTTTTTTATTTTAACGTCTGCACATGGAATGACATACTTAATCACTCGAATGTGTAAAATCTCATATCTCGCCTGATTTATTACATGCGTGTTTAAGGTCATACCTAACCAACAAAACAAACGTTTTTTCCCTATAAATATACATATAAACGAGTATAAGGAAAGGTAAGGAAGGTTTACAACCGCCTACAACTTGCACATTTACATTATGTTTATGTATTCTCAGTGACATCATACATTTCGTCCTAGGTTCAAATCACTGTTTTCCAAAAGATAGAAAGAGAATGAATAATATAGAAAGAGAGAGATAGATAAAAGTTAGAATAGTGGTAGCTTAAATTGCTGGTATATTGGTGGTGAAGTGATTCCATTTCGCCAGTTAAATGAATAATTTAATAGAGTTACTTCTTCAACCTCTCCAACACCAACCTTCTCACAAACAAAACAAGTCGAATCCTTATGGCAGTTTCACAACACAACACAAACCAAGCTGCTAAGCAATGCAAATTAATTTCTACCTTTTGCCAACAACTATGTGTTAGAGCTTACTGCTTGAGAATGCTTGCACGAACACATTTTTATTGTGTGATGGCGCTGAGAGGTATTCCCTGGGTGTGTTCTTTCGAAAAAGGATGCAGGCTCATTTCTCAAACTTTTTTGTTCTTAGTTGTTGTTGTCTTTAATCAACTTTTCAACATCTTCACTTTGGAATTTAATTGCTTGAAATACTTATATAACTAACCGAAATGAAAAAAAAAATTAAATGAAAATGAAAAACACTAGAAAACACGGTTAATTAGTAATATAATGACAATCTCTTAATTAATTCAAAATGTCAATGTACAGATAATAATTTATACTTAACCACAAGATTTATGGATTTATGTCAAAAATGGTTTGGATTTATTGTTTGTAATCTCTTCTTTTTTGTGTGTTTATTTTGTTAAACCATACCGCACTGTATTCTGTATTTCCCTCAATATTAACCTCCTTTTTCTAAAATGTACACAACAAAGTTTGTGTGCGCAAAAATAATGACATCTTAAGGATTTTTTTTTTCTCTACAAATCAACCTAAACCCTCGACGATGGGAAGAAGACACTGGAGTATCACTCATTAAAACTAGGTCGAAATTTAAAGTGTCTAGAAAAATTTACGAATACATTTTTTTGTCAATTGATGTAGACTCAATTAGGGCAAGTTTATGGAACCAAAAATAAAATATTATTGTGTCTTTGTCGAAAATTATTTTCATAATGATTAGATTAGAAAACTGTTCTTTAAAATATGTAGTTTATCAAAAAAATATTTTGTATTACCTACAATATATTGAATACAAAACTAAAGAAATAATTGTACATTTCATTATTTATATTTATTCTTGCTAAACCCAAATATTTAAGCAAACTTTAAGATACTCGTACTGCAATACGCTTGTGAATAAAAAATAAAAAAAATTTCGAAAATGGTCTAGGTGAAAAGATTTACTGTTAAACCTTTTATTTTGTTTTTCGAAAATTTTCATTTTCTACCCATCTCTATAATTGCTATTCTAACAAATGCAGAAGTTTCAAACTCGTTTTATTTGTTAAGCTTATCAAAAACAGCGTTTCTTTAGATTTCAGCTACTAAAGATGAGCAGTTTCTGAACATCAAAAATATCAAAAACCCAAACTGATTTGATCACGGTTACTTTTTTTTTGTAGACATCGTAAAAATATGATTGGAGCGTCATATGAAAGGTGAAATAATAAACTTTTACATGAAATAAAATTTATTATAGGTTGTCATAGAAAAAAATTGATTTAATGGTGTTAGAGGAAAAAAATATATATATATTTTTTTTTTGCTTTTTTTTATGAAAAATGATTGTTTTCAATAAATTATTTGTATACTTTTTGGGCATTGTAAAAACTTAAATATGGTAAAAGTTTTTCAGTGGTGTAATTTTTTTCGAACCTTTTTATATAAAAAATTGATATAATGAGAAAAGAAAAAGAAAGTTATTTTTTTTAGCTTTTTCTTGTAAATTATGATTGGATTCAGAGAGTTATTCCGTTTTTCTACAAAACATACAGATATAAAAGTAAGGTCTTAATGTTTAGCTTTAGTACTTTACTATAAGAATTATTATCTTATACATTTTTTACAAGAAAGTTGACAAATAAATAATTTTTAGAAAATTTTTTTTTTTAACTAACGACACAACCTGTTTTCTTATGACTTTATCGCTTAAAATTATCGTCCGTAGACCGACTTTACAGACAACCACGTTTTTTACTTGCGATATAGGTACTATATATCAAGTTATGCATTCGTACAAAAAAAAAAGTTGAGATAACATTTTTCCATGACATTACGATGGTAGACAATGCCAAAAAAGTGGGTCCCGGAAGTCCGTCTGTCTGTCTGTCTGTCTGTCTGTCTGTCTGTCTGTCTGTAGAAGGACCTACAGCCTAAACGGATGGAACGATTAATGTCAAACTTGGTATGTAGCGTTATTTGGCGACTCTCCAGAGGGGTTTTTGGAATTAATTTTTTTGGACTAAAAATAACGATACTTGTCATATACCGATTTTAGTAAAATTAAAATATCTCGAAAACGGCTCCAACGATTTTGTTTAAAAAATTCAAATGTTAGTTTTAAGCTAATGTGTATCTTATAATGACAATTTTTTTTTTTTTGAAAATCAAATCCGATTATCCTTGAAGCTGCTATTTCGATTTCAACGAAACTTTTTGTGAAGAAGCATTTTTATAATTTAAATATAAACCAAAAATAAAATTTTCAAAAAAATAATTTTGGAATTTTTAAAAAAATTTTGAAAATTATTTTTTGAAAAATCAAATTTTTGAAAACGGGACATTGAATTTTTTTGAAATTTTGTTTTAAAATGCTGATTTGTGATTTCTACAAAAAAGCATACCAATTTTATTTTAAAACTTTTTTTCCAAAAAATTATTTTTAAAAAATTAGTTTTTTAAAAAACGGCTCTAACGATTTTGAATATTTTTTATTGCGCAAAAATTGGATTCATTGAAAGCATTTCAAAGCTAAATTTTTCTGATGATACCACAAATAATTTTGTGGACTCTTTTGATTCTTAATTCTCTTGACAAATGAAACACTAATGACAAATTTTATGACAACATTACTATTTTGAATGAGATTTCGGTTGATATTATTTGAACTTTTCTATGGAAAACACGGGAAATATACAAAAAAAAACACAATAACTTTCTTCGTTGCTTACATTGGATCTTATTTTCAAATACCCTTTCATTAATCTCTTGCTGCCATTTGTCACCTAAAATAATTATTTTTGTTTATTAACTAAGTTTCCTTTTAATTTGTTTAATTAAAACCAAGAAGTATTCTTTCATTTCCATACCTCCCATTAACAGGCAACAATAATCGCTCATAAGAACAAATTCCTACGTCAAAGCTGTGCTTCCTAATTCCCTCTTTAAATGATACTCATATATTTTCATTAAAAAAAGTTATATATACCAAGAAATAAGAAAAGAAACATCATGAATTAAGTGATGAAGATAATTATTAGCTGTGAGCGACAAGAGTTTTTATATATCCTGGTGGAATGTGTTTCAACAAGTTTTTCTTATTTTTTTTTTGGAGGGTAGAGGGTAAAAATGATGATGATTATCCATGAAATGAAACAAATGTCCTGGAAATGTAGACACACAAATAAAACATTAAGCTCTTGTTTATCCTTGAAGCTAATTTAAATATTAAGACCCTTTCATCTCTTCAATATCAAACTGAATGTTAAATTATATTTCAGAGTGTGTGTCTGTCTGATAAAAGTTTACTCCTTTGACATCAATTTGAACAACAAAAAAAAAGAAAACAAATAATGACACCCTATAAGCATTAAGGGGTTGATATATATATTCAAAGGATGTATGGTTTTGTTTGAATTGATGATGATGATTTCTGTTATTTTTTCTTTCATTTTTTTGAAACTGGAAACAAAGTCATTTATTTTACTTTTTTTTGTGTTCTTGTGTCCTTGCAGATGTCATAACATGGGATGTATGTTTGAAACAGCCAAAAGGAATCAATGCAATGAGATTACATTCAAGGATAAACGTCCTAAAACAACAACAGAAACTATTATTACAACAAAATCTAGAACACACATACCAGCAGACGAAGAAACATCAGCAATACCAGCTGCGAATCGTTTAGCAGAAGAATTTGAAATAGTTGATCCTATTGAACTACAAATCGAATCCTTTTCCAAATATTTTCCATCTACATCGTTGTCGTCGACGACATCGTCCTCCCCCGCCACCGCCATTGGCGTTGCCGCCTGTAATTGCAGTCGTAGCAGTGAACAACAACAACAATTCTATAAGAGTTCTGCTATATCGGAAAGTAATAAAAAATATAATCGCCATCAGGAACAGAATCCAAAGCAGCAGCACCAACAGCAGCGCCATCTGCATCAGCAATATGTTGGGTCAGAAGGCAAAATTACATCGTCATCGTCTGCGATGCAGTCTAAAACACCGTCGACGTCGACCAAATGCAATATGGAAGAATATATACGCGCAGGATATTACATAACATCACGATTATTCAATACTAATAGCAGTAGCAGTAACAATACCAATAGCAGTAGCAGTATCAACTCGAGTAGAAGAAGCAATAGTTTATTAAATTCTAGAAATAATTGTTATTTAAAAAATAGTAAAAATCATAAAAGTAAAAATGCATGTGCAACAGCATCGTTATCGACATCGGCATTAGAATCAGCAGCAACAACAGCAGCAACAACAATAACTGCTAAAACTTCATCAATTCGCAACTCGATTGGCCTGTATGCTGCCTCTAGTGTAATATTAGTTTTATGCTATTTAACCTCGTCTACATCGGCTGCCGTTATGGATCATCCGATGTAAGTATTAGCAGCAATTAATGCATTTTATTATTTCAATATTTACTTTTTTAATTGTATTTGTAATAAAAAAAATTAATTTGCCATTGACTAAAAGCTGTATTTTAGGATAAAAGGATCAAAGGGATATTTTTTTCTGAAGATACGTCGAGTAGGTATATAAAATCAGTAAAGGCTAACTTTTATAAATCCATCACAAACACAAAAGTCGGTCGTCAATTGGTTAAGAATGAATGTAGTTTTGAAAAGGATTTAAAAGGATTTAGTAAAAAGCTTTGACAAGCACCATAAAGGAACGGTTTTTCCTTTCAGTTTTTAAAATTTAGGGCAACTGTAACTAGTACATACATAAATGTAAATCTACGAGTGTATACAAATCTAAATTCTACTATTTATTCTTTGAGTGCGAAAATGTATGTTAAAGAAGGATATATCTAATTGCAGTAAGTTGCTGGCAAACACTGCTGAATAGAGAGTTAGTCGGCGTTCTTTTGTTTTTATAAAATATGATGTAAATTAATATTAATATAATAATATTGCGAGTGAAAGTATCTTTACTAGAATTGTTTGGATTGTAAAGGAGATGGTCCACTTTTGAGCCCAGTGCGTTCACTAATGAAATTGGTATCAAATAAATAAATAAATATCTCTAATTTTACTAAACAAATAAAAACATTTTTGATACAGATTTATACGTAAGAGAAATACCTTTCATTTGATACCAATTTGATTACAAAAAAATAAAATAAATTATTAAAAAAAAAAAAAAAACAAATACAAAATAACAAAAAACAATTTGATGAAATTTGTACTTAATGAAGATTCTTGGCTAAATATTACTCGTATTTTGGTATTCAAGGTATGTCATTGCCATATGCAAATTAATTGGGGAGATACTTTACTATTTTTTGCAAAGAAAATACCAAAGATCTGTATTCCAAAATTCTGTAAATGATAAAAGAAAAATTGTTTTGATTTTGAAATTAAAAATTTTATTTTTACAGAATTTTAAAATACAGAATTTTGAATCTTTTACTTCAGTATCGTTGACTTGCCGCTCGTTTCGTATTACGTAATAGACCCCCTGAAGTTCGTTTTGTGATAGTTTTCGAACATTTAACTACCTATGTCTTCTTTGACCTGTTTAACTTGGAGGAAACTTCAAAATATCTTGACTCGGTTTTTGAAATAAGATTCATTTTCGAGTAGAGATTCATTTGAAACCTGCAGAACTTTGAAAGAATAGGTTGATGACAAATAGCCAAAAATATTTCAGAACTATTTCATTTGTTATACATAGATCCTTATAACTTTTGATATTACAATGAAAAAGAATTTTTTATAGGAATTTTTAAATGTGCCTACTTTTGAGTTTGGAAATTTAACAATTTTGACGGAAACACCTATTAACAGTGCATTTGGGGTTTTGTCTCTCACTTGTTATGATATTTTCCATACTTAATTATTTAAAAAAAAAAACCACTAACTGCCTTTTTAGACTATATGTACTATATGTCTAAGATCCGGCCATAGGACGACCTACCCTCATCGTTATACCAGTTGAGAGTTATATTTTCTGAAAGCTAGTGTCTAAGGAAATAAATTGCACATGGGTTGCCTGGCGACATCCTGTCAAGGCATAGGGTTGCCACGCTTTAAAGTTCATATTTTGAGTTTTTTTGACAACGCCACCCTGCTTATATGGTAAGTGTTAGAGGTGTAAAAAATATGTAGGTATGTCAGAGAAAATTAAATTTAAAAATTTGAATATTCAGGATTTTTAGAAATTTGACATTTTAGAAGGGGAAACTGAGGTAAATTTAAAAAAAGGTCAAAAAGATATATCCTTAACAAAGAGTGGTAGAAAAAAGATTTATACTGGAATCGATAGATATTTTTTTTTTTTTCTTAGTGTACGTTTTTTGTAGTTATTATTTGCTTACTAACTACTAACACTGCACTAAGTGATGAGCCGGATAACACACTTTTGTGTTGGCAAATGGTCGCAAGACGGTGCTTGCTATAAGCGCTCTTCGGCTATGAACTGATAGTGTAAAAAAAAAAAAAAATATTGTTAAATTATATAAGTCACACATACAAACCAAAAATGTAAAAAATCTGTTACTCGAGATATGGACGTTTAAAAGTCAAAACCGTGAAATTCGATGTTCGAGAAATAATTCACCAAAAATCAGCACGAAAGGTATTTGAATTAATGTTAATGCCAAATTTTTGATTTGACTTAGTTTTTGGTTCCTGTGTATTTTTGAAGAATTACAGATTTTTACAATTCAATTCACTGTTTCGGTGTTATTCTTCAAAAATACACAGGGACCAAAAACTAAGTCAAATCAAAAATTTGGCAGACACGTGTCAAGTTATTTTATTTTTTCTAACTTATCAAATAAAAAATATTAAAAAAAATTTTAATACTGATTTTTGGTAAATTATTTCTCAAATATCGAATTGGAGTATCATGACTTTAAAAAGACTATATCTCGAGTTGTAGATTTTTTACATTTTTTATTTGTATGTGTGGCTTTTATATTTTTATAATATCTATCGAATCCAATTTCAATTTTATTTCTATTACGTTTTGTTTAGAAAATAGATTTTTGCCCTTTTTCTAAATTCACCTTAGTTTACCCTACTCAAACTTCAAATTTTAAAAAATCCTGAAAATTAAAATTTTCAAATTAAATTTCCTGTGACATAATATTTTTTTTACAACTCTTTGGCTTTGGGTATAGGCAGGGCGGCATTTTCAAAAATTTGCAAAAATAAACTTTAAGGCCTGGCAACCCTATGCCTTGACAGGATATCGCTAGGCAACCCATGTGCAAACTGTTTCTTTAGACACTACCCTTAGGAAAATATAGCTTTCAACTCGTATAATGAGGTGGATAGGTCGTCCCATGACGGGATTTTTTCCTTAAATATACTGAAATACGAAAATAAGCACCTTTTCAAAAAATCCCCCCGCAAAAACGGTAAGTTAAATTAAAAATTTGACAGACACGTGTCAAGTTATTTTATTTTTCCTAACTTATCATATAAAAATTATCTAAAAAATCTTTCATTCGACTATATCTCGAGTTGTAGATTTTTTACATTTTTTATTTGTATGTGTGGCTTTCATATATTTATAATATCTATCGATTCCAATTTCAATTTTATTTTTATCACGTTTTGTTTAGATAATAGATTTTTGCCCTTTTTCTAAATTCACCTTTATTTACCCTACTCAAACTTCAAATTTTAAAAAATCCTGAAAATTAAAATTTTTAAATTAAAATTCCTATGACATTATATTTTTTTTATAACTCTTAGGCTTGCCATATAAGCAGGGTCGCATTTTCAAAAATTTGCAAAAATGAACTTTGAGGCCTGGCAACCCTATGCCTTGACAGGATATCGCTAGGCAACCCATGTGCAAGTTATTTCCTTAGACACTAGCTTTCAGAAAATATAACTCTCAACTGGTATAACGATGAGGGTAGGTCGTCCTATGGCCGGATCTCCTACTATTACGTATTTAAAATTTTTAAGTTCTAAGCAATTTTCTTAACTTGTAAGGTGTTATGTATTTTTTCTATTTTTAATTATTTATGTAGGTTAGATTTTTAAACTTATAATTCAAGTTAATATTTTGTATTTCTTTTATTTCTCTTTTCAGATTTGATGAATCAAGTTCGGATAAAGAAATTCTAGATCATTTATTGCAGAAATCACGTTACGACAAAAGACTCCTACCACCAGTAAATGGTGAGAAAATTGGTATACAAAACACATTCATACTTTTTTATATATTAATGAAATATACAAAAGAAAAAAAAAAGAAATATGTTTGTTCTTTGTTATAAGTTATAATAAAATTATTGTTCTTGTTTATGTGTAAAGATTTTCACAAAACAAAATCTAACTACACTGAAAAAAAATTAAAACGTTTTTTATGTATAATATTCTTGTTACCAAAAATGTTCTTATATGTTTCTGGTTATTATTGTTAACTGTTAAAATTTGTTCATTAGTTGTTAAATGAGTTATTAGTTGATTATGAAGTTAAAGTTTTGAAACTGTAATACAATTTGGTAGATTTTGTTGAAAAAAAAAATTATTTCACTTATATTTTGATAATTTCTTTTTAGTTAAGGAATAATTTGTATATTATTTAAAAGCTGACTCTAGTTTTTTTTTTTTTGGAAATGCTGGAAAAATATACCAAAACGCATGAAAACTTTCTTCAATTTTAACTTTTTCCAAGTTGTTATCAGAACTTTACCGTACTTTATTCATTTTACTACGTACAAAATGGTGCCTTTGGTGCTTTTTGGCGTAAAAAATCATTTCACGCTACCATTTCTTGACGAAAATTCATGAAATTTAATGCACCGAATCATTTTAGTAAAAGCCTTTAAAACATAGTTGACAACAATATAAAGCCAGAATATTGTTTTTTTTTTATGAAAATTAAAAGCAAAGTTCTCTAAATTGTGCCAATTTATGGCAAAATTTTGACATCTTTCCTTTTAAATGAAATAATAAAAATGTACCTACAATTTTATATAAAATTGAAGATTTTTTTTTTTCGTTGAACCAAAATTTACTTTTTTAACAGGTTTTAGTATTATAAATTCATATCCGAAGTTTAAAAGTCACCACGTGTCGAAAGTCAAAAACGTATAACTACACTGATTATATTAACTTCGAATTAGAATTGAGAATATTAAAATATTAGATAAAAATATATTTTGGTTCAAAAAAAAAATTAATAAATATTAAAGATTGTATTTTTTTTTTTTTATTTCATGTCACCAAAATAATAATTTTTTATGAAAATAAATAGAAAAAATTCAATATAAGTTCAAGTGACCTCAACTCCAAAAATTTTATAAAGCGTTTCGCCCAGGTACGACAGTGGGCTCATCAGTTAGATCTGTCGTACCCTTACTAAAGACGCCTTATTTTGGTCGTTATTAAATAGAAAAAATTTCAAAATTTTGCCAATTAAAAAAAATCAAAAAATAGCCTGATGAAAGGTATAAAAGTGTGTATTACTAGTTTTGGACTTTATTTCAAAATTTTGGAATACAATTTTAACAGTGACATCAAAATTTGTTGCTTATATCTTGTTTTGAAATAGAAAATTCCATTTTGAATTAAAAAAGCTTTGTTTGAAATCCCCTCAGGTAAGAAATTTGAACTCCTACAGTTTCGAAACTTTGTTCAATTTCGTTCTGCAATGCTTGTGAAGGATATTTAACAATTTTTCTCAGTTCAATAAAAAAAAAAGATGTTTCAGCTTGAATCAAATACAAAATTCTCATGCATAAGAGCCGAAGGGTACTGCGAATACTCAATTTGAATCAATACCATGTCAAAACAAATTTTTGACTTTAAAAATTTCAGTTTGTATATTTTTGCCAGACTTTCCAAATATAAAAAAAGTCAGAACTCAGTTTTATCTTTATCGCACTTCAAATTTTTATTTTCTTTTTTTTTATACTTTATTTAATTTCATAAAAGTTCTAAATTTGTTTTCACTTTTAACTTCTTTTTCGTAGCGTAGAACTTTTTTAGCACTTTAAATCTTCTTTTCACTTTTTTTCTATAATTTATAAAGTAGTTAGAGCTTAAAGATTTAAACTAGATAAAACCTTTTCCTGTTGCTGTAGAAACATTCTTTTGAACATCACTATTTCAATTATTTAGATGAATTTTATGGGTTAATTAATTCCATTCTGTTTTTTAATTATTGTTAAGTGCAACGTTAAAGCCACGTTTATTCACAAACAAAAAAAAAATTCCTGCAAAACTATGTAGTAGTAGTATACTCGTATAGCATCTACAAAATTTTTGTTCGTTCTTCTTATTTTGTGTTCCTAATTCATGTGCATTGAATTGTAATTTTCGAAACAACGAATTTTTGTTTTTTCTTTCTGTTTTAATATCATGCAACCATTTTTCCAGATGAAGACTTCTGCTGTGGGTTGTCGTCGCCGGAAAATGCGAAAAATCAGTCTACGATGAGACCACACCATCGCGGTTCGTTAAAATTAAAAACAAAAAAAAAAACAAAACATCAATTTTTTTCTTACTCAAAAAAAAAACTTTTCTCATTATTTTGTTGTTAATTGTTTTTGGCACTTAATTTATTTTCTTTTTTTGATAAAGTAGAAAAATACACTGAAAAAAATAGTAGTTTGCACTGTAAAATATGACAAAGTTTTATATTTTTCAAATTTTTAAAATCCTTTTTTTTTGTCAATTTATTTATTCATAAATTTTGTATCGACAATAGTGATGGGAACTATTGAATGATTTGAACTATCGATAGTTAGTAACTGAATGATTTGAACTATCGAATAGATCATTCATTCATTAATTTATTCATTCGAATAAAATTTATCGAATAAAACTATCGAATACAAATTATCGAATAAAAATTATCGAATAAAAATTATCGAATAAACTATCGAATAAAAAAAACTGTTCTAATGAAAATATGAACTAAATGAATTAATGATTTAAAACTATCGAATGAATGAATATTTTATAACTATCGATATTTTGATAGTTTTCATTCGATAGTCCCCATCACTAATCGACATATTAATTTTCCAGTTCAATAGCGATATGAGAAAAATGAAAGAAAAATGCATATGAAAAAAAAAAAACAAAAGTTGATTTTAGCATTTCCATTATTCTCCATCGCCACCGTCACATCCTTTTTCGATTTCAATTGTTAGCCAGAAGAAAAGGTGAAAATCCCCTGTAGTAGGGTCAGCTTCCGGGAGCCTTACTCAGTTACTGCTTGCTTGCTACTTGTGAATTTATGATAAGTTTTGTGTTGCTGAGCAATATAATATATGTGCACCTGTGAATGTGTTTCCATGTCCATGTCCGATGCCGATGGGGCGTCCATCCAGAGCACACAGCAGAGTGTTACGAAGGAAGTAAATTTCCCCCGAGGGCATGAGTCCATCCATCCGGGCACTCATTCTCGGCCCAGAGTATTGTAGAAGAGTAGACAAAGAGGAGAACGATTTGAATATTTGAAATGGGTCAACCCATTTTGCTGCAGTAGTAGAATAGTAGCAAGCTATTATAGAGAAAAGGAAACCTTGATGGTCTCGGCAACAATGTAAAATGGGGAAACTGGGTGCAAATAATAGGGAAGTTGCATTGTTGAGGAATTTGTGCAGGGATTTCAGCTGCAGGATGGATTATGTATAAAGAAGGTAGAAAGGTTCTTTTTTTTTTTTTGTTATGCTGATTGGAAGATACTGCTGTAAGTTTTTTTTTGTGTTAGCATAAGGTAGGCGCAGAGGAATGGGTCAAGTATAAGAGAAGGGCTATAATCAATTGTATCCATCCCTACCCTCCCCAACGAGTGGCAATTTGCTGGATGAATTTTTAAATTGTTTTCATTGCAAAAAGGAAAACTGAGTAATGGGAAATACCTCAAGTGATTTAGTGCTATCTCAGAATTATTTTTTATTTTATTTTATTTTTCACAAAAAAAAAAAAGAAAGAGAGTAATTTTTTGTGAGCTAATAAAAAAAGTTATTGTTAGAGGATTCATTCTTTCCATGGAAATATTCAATTTTATTGTTATGGAAATATAAAAACATATTTTATTTTTCTCAGAGCTTTATTGGAAAAAAATATTAATTTTTTTTTTCTTAAGTCGGATATTGGTATTAAGATTTTGTTGAAATCAATCATAACTATGATAGATATTTGAGGAAAGAAAATCATCGCTCGAATCGAAAATAATAATACAAAAACTTTTTCTGGGAAATTTAATAACTTTTTTTCAGTAGGAGTCTGTTTATTAATCATTTTCCTAACTTTCATATTCATCTATGAGAAATCAAAAATCAGATTTTGTTATGTCAGTAGATAATTTCTAGCAAATTATTTACTCAGAAAACAATACAAAACTGAATATAGATTAAACTAAAACATGTTTGAATGCAAAGTCTGTCAAATATATTTTTTCTTCGTGGGGAATATCGTTTAGCACCGGAAATTGCTTTCAGTTGCATACAAAATAAACGAACAAATAACAACATTTGGCTAAACTTGAAAATTGAAAAAAAAACTTTTAGTCCATGAAATAAGTAGGTAGGTATCTACACAGCCACACAAAAAAAAAAAATAAAAGTTCTGACCTGGGGTTGCGACTAGGTTTTTCATATAGTTTTTAGGTCGCTGAAACTGAAACCGAAGTCCGTTTTGCCCCATCACGTCAGGTTTTCGAGATAACCTCAAAAAATGTCACGAAAAAAAAGGATATCTCAGAAACCTGACGTGATAGGACGAAATTGACTTCGAATCTGGAATCAGCGATTCAAAAACTATTTAATTAACATATTCGCACATCCAGATCAGAGAAAAAAAATTTTTGTTTTCGTGACAGGTCAGAACTTTTATATTATTTTGTCTGGCTGTGTTATTATTGGTATTGGTCGTTTTTCAAATGCTTAGTAGCAATTTTTATTTGACCTTACTTCATTGCAAAAAATCAAACTTCATAAAATTGTCACCAAATTTAGATTTTTATAAAATATCAATCAACCAAACAACATAATTTTGTAAAAATCTAAAATTGGTGACAATTTGACCAAGCTAAATATTTTCCTATGGATGAAGGTCCAAAAAATAGTCTTTTGGCCCTAAGTCTACAAGAGTTGTTAAGGATTTTAACATGCCGTTACCTTTAATTATAAGTTGTTACAAGAATTTAAGCTTATTACATTTTTTTTTATATAAGCATTCTCCGACCATTAAAAAAGTGTATAACTAGAAATGGAATTATGAATTTTAAAATATAGTTTTCAAGCCAAATATGAAAAAAAAAAAATGTAAAAATGATAGTGTGCTGAATTCTTTAACTTTTGACAAGAAATGACTCAGCAAATAATTTCAAACGATAAAATTCATAAAAGTTAGTCCCTATGTATTTTAAAATTATAGTTAAAAATTTTGATATTTTTTCGATTTTTTTTTTTGACAGTGTATTATTTTTTTGACAGTGTTTTTTGTTTTCAATTCAAGAAAAAACTTCTAAGGAGAACAGTTTTTAATTTGATGTTTCCCGCCCTTTCAAACGAGTGAGATACGATTTATAATATCGATTGATCAGAGATTTTAAGCTGCGAGAAATAGTAAAAGAAAAAATAACCATTAACAAAAATACAACCAAGAATTGTAAATTTCTAGTTAAATCTAAATTAACATTTTTCTAGGAGTTGAAAAATAAGCGTTATGAATATAATTTTTTTCACTAAGAAATATTTGTATTTATTTAATATCATTTTTAAACCTAGTACATACTTGTGAAGCAAGTCGTGAAGCTAATTCATACAATTTTTGTTTGTTTTCAATTTTCAAAATAATTTTTTTCGAAAAATATATAGTTAGGGAGAGTAGATTCACGAGTGAAAGAGATTCCCGTACATTTTGCACGTGAACTACTTCAAGTCGTGAAGCAAAACTATATAATTTTTTTTCACCACGAAAGTTCACAGGTGACCAAAAGAAAGAGGAAAATTTCGTAAGAGGATGATTTTCAGTATAAAAGTTCGTGGTTTACAATTTGTAAAATATCCTGAAGTTTTTTCCGTCCACTTGTTCTACTGTAAGAGGTCAAAGGTCACAAAAATTTATATCTGCAGGCTTAAGAGAAAAATTATTTTGGTAGTTGAGCTAGTTTTACATAAAATTGTTCTTTAAAATATTCTGGATCACTCACCGTTTAGATATACAGTATTATACCGTTTCATATAAATTACAAAAGTATGCAATTTTGTTGAGGTTATGCATAAAATTTTGATGGCTAGTATTGAAATAACAAACACCTAAGCAAAAAACAATATGATATGTTATAAATTAGGCAGATACGTTATGATATTATTACTTTTTTTTTTAATATATAATTTTCCTTTCTTAAACATAAAATTTTCAAAAACCCTTCATGTCGATTTTTGGTGCATTATTTCTCAAATATTGAATTTGACGGCTTTGACTTTTAAACAACCATATCTCGAGATATAGATGTCTTAAAATTTTTTTTTTGTGTGTGTAAATTTCATATATTTATAAGATCTCTCGATTTCGACTTCAATTTTGTTTCTATCACTTTTTGTAAGGAAAATAGCTATACGACCTTTTTCTAAATTCACCCTTCTTTACCTTTTCTTTTTGCAACAAAGCGACATTATATTGTGTAGATTTGAGGCAGCATACCAAAATACTAACTAAATTTCTTGTATAGGTATGATAAAGGCAATTTATTTCAAAGTTTTTCTCTATATTTTTTAAATATTGTTTTTAACAACTGTTTACCAAGACCATACCAAAGTCATAACAAAAGAAACATCTCAATTTTGTTGAAACCCGGCCCAATTTTTTTGTATTTATGTTCAAACTCTCAAAAGTGACAATAACTATTACATGTGTAGAACAAAGCTATTAATTTTGTCTCGGGTCACTGTGGCGTATACGCAATCTAATTATTATTATTTGTTCTTTCTTTTTATTTTGTTAAGTGTCCTCGCACCGTATGTTGGCAATTTACTGTACTACGTTAGGCAACTCTCTATAATAAATTGCCTCATTATTTATATCTCACATCCCACATTTTTATGGCTAAAAATAAATAAAAGTTACAGTTATTTAACTTACATTCTTTTTCTTTCTCCCTTTTCTGGTTACAGGTACATTAACAGTTAATGTAAACGTATTACTTCTAAGCTTAGCATCACCCGACGAATCTAGTTTGGTAAGACTTATAAAAAATCTTTAATATACCAATCTTATAACGGTTTTTAAATTTTTGATAGAAATATGAAGTGGAGTTCCTATTGAATCAACAATGGAATGATCCTCGACTGCAATATGGTAATAAATCGCAATATGATTATTTAAATGCACTGCATCATCATGACAATATCTGGACACCAGATACGTATTTCATTATGCACGGTGACTTTAAGGACCCCATCATTCCGATGCATTTCGCTTTAAGAATTTACCGGAATGGCACCATTACGTACGCAATGAGGTGAGCTTTTATTAGTCTGGCTTGATTTTTTTTTTTTTTTTATCCCACACAAAAGTTGGGGACAGTTTCCATACGTCTTTCTTCACATAATCATCATCATTATTATCATCTTTGTTGTCGTTGGAAAAGAAGGACAATAGAATAAAAAAAAAAGTATCTTTCACAAACATATTATTTTGCATCCTTTGACCATTTTCTTTTTTGTTGTGACTTTTAATGTGAAAATTTTTAACAATCATCCGACAATTTGTATTCAAGTGTCCTTAAAAAAAGAAAATTCTCTTTTTTTATCGTTTCTCTTTCTCTCTGTTTTTTTTTCTTTTGTATATTTGTATTATTTTCAGACGTCATTTAATCCTGTCATGCCAAGGAAGTTTGCATATATTTCCCTTCGATGATCCTAAATGCTCATTTTCAATGGAAAGCAGTAAGTATTCAGTCAAGTGGTGAAAGGGAGACAATTTGTGTGATGGTTTGTCAGAATAAAATTTAAGCTTGTTGAGTTCAATATTTTTGTGCAGAAGGATTTTTCATTTTTCTCGTTGTTTTCTTTTTTTTTTTTTGGTGGGTGTACCTATCCCGTGTGAGAGCGAGTGTATATTTGTCCTTAAGGACGCCAATGGCGTACAGTTAGTAAATGAGAAAGTGGTGTCTCTATCCATTTGCATTAATTAGAGTTTATTGTTACAACGAGATTGTTTTTGCTTTATTTTTTCGTTTTTTTTTTCTCCATACTTTTCGCTTCGTTTGTGTTTTGTGCTTTTTAGCTTAATGTATGTAATGTAAGGGTTTTTTTTTTCTTTCGTGTTGTTTTTGGGGTACCTACTTACTTATTTTTCGCGTCGCAATGTGTTTCAATGTCTTTTCCAAGGACGCGACGACAAGAATATAAATATACGCTTGTTTAAATGTGTATGATAGAAAATGTTGGTGTGCTATTTTTTTGGGTTATTTTTTTTTTTTTTATTACAGAATGAAAAATGTGTATGACCTAAATTGAGTTGTATTATTTTCAACTATTTTTTGTATTTTGTTTTTACAGTTTCATATGAATTATCACATATAAAATATGTATGGAAAAATGACGAAGATACATTACGTAAAAGTCCATCATTAACAACACTTAATGCATATTTAATACAAAACGCAACCGTAACGTGTTCTGTTAAAAGCTGGAGAGGTAAGTTGGATTAATTTTTTGTTCTTTCTATACATTTACCAAAATAATTTCAACTAAAAATTTTGTACATAAGAAACAACATGTAGGTTTTTATTGTATATTTTTAGGAGTAATAATAACAACAAAATAGAAAAATAGGATTAATTTTATTAGTTGAAATAGGAGTTTTTATTTTTATTTTATTTTACTGGAATTTTAAATTTTGTACTAAAACTTTTTTTTTTATTTTATTTTGAATGTTTGTTTTTGTTATTTATCTTACTTTGGTTTTACTAATAATTTTCCCTGATTTTTTAAAAAAATTCGTAGTTGAAAAGATTTCAAATAATGTAAATAATTATGGTAACGCTCTCCAAATAGATTTTCAATGCTATTTCATAATTATTTAACTACAAATTGAGCGAATGCTTTGCAATTTTTTATTAATATCGAAAAATTCGTAAGCTAAAATTCAATTATGTATTTAACTTTTGGAGAAGTTTATTTCCAAAAGAATAATGACATTACTAAATAAATCATTTTGTAAAGTCGCAAGTTCATTTGTTTGTGTAAGAGTTTACATTAAAAAAAAATAATCATAGGTAACAATTTTTCGCTTCGCAAAAAATAGATATTTAACTCGCAATTATTTCGCAATTCCTAACTGAGTTGCAATAAGTGGATTTTTGACACCAAAACAAATTCGCAATATTTTAATACCTACATTGCGAATCAACTTGAATGCTGAAATATTAAGACCCCTTTTTTCCATTACAAAAAACTTAAACTAAAAATGTACAATATGTGTATATTAATGCCAATGCAAACTTCAATTCAACAGGACAAGAGATTAAGCTCACAAACATTTCGCAAGTTCCAACTCGACTATTCTTTCGTTTTTGAAAGTGAAAGCGTAAAATTCAATTCCTGCGATAATTTGGAGAGGATTTTGCATTAAAAAAAATGTAGTTTCGCAAAAACTCAAAAACAATGCGAATAAATTCCAATGCAAACTCTAACTTAACAAGGTTGAGTTAAAAAGCCGAGAGTTTGACTTAATATTAACTGCGCAAGTCATGGCAACACTTTCTTTTGAGACAGTAAACAAATTCTTACTACTTGCAAAATGGTTTAAAAACTCCTTGTTTTCAACATTCACCCGAGTAAATTTGCAAACATTTGCAAAGCACCGAAATCATTTGCAAACAATGATATTATAATTTTTAAATACTAAAACTTAAAAACTAAGTATTTTGTTGCACTATAGGTACAATTTTTAAATAGCAAATGCGAAATAATGCGAGCAGCTGCATTATTTGCGAACTCTGCAAATCCGCGTTGGTAAATTACAGATGATTTGGTTTGTTGCACATAGGTTTCTTAAACACTCATATTAAGAAATTTTGAAAGCCTTTGTAGAATTTTCAGCCCTCGAAGGTTCTGAACGAAAATGATTGATTCTATCTGCAATCGAACCTTTTTTTCAAATACCTTAACATATTAACGGAAGACATGCAAACACTTTGCAAATAGTTTGAAAAATTCGCTTCTGATTCTCTTTCCAAGCATCGTATTTTTAAATAGTCTTGAAAGGTCTGAAAATAGTAAAAAAAAGCAATGCGAAGTAAAGTAAATTTGCGAGATGTGTAAAGAGAAGACAAGATTTGAAATACACTTTGCCAAAATTATGTAAGGTTATTTTTATGCACCTACTTGCGAACACACCATTTAAGAATAACTGATTGAGTTGCGAAAAAAATAGAAAAAACTTTGTGGAGTAAACTTGGTCGTAAGTATATTTGCGATCTATGTAAACAGTAACGCAAGGTATGCGAAACAAATTCTCGAACACATTTTCATTTGCGAAAACTTAATTGTTCAAGCACAAAAATAAAGTAAACATTTTGGAAACGTGACCAAAATTGGAAATTTCTTTTGCAAATATTTGCAACTTGTACCAATTCATTTTGCTGTTCGTTTACAAACGAATTGAAAAATTAACTCTTCCGGATCTTTTTTCAACTACAATTAAATTTTTTTTTTTAAAATAATATTTTTTTTTTTCTATTTAAACCTAATTTGTTATTTTGTTTGAGTTTTTATTATTAAAAACATTTTATAAATTTGTCTATTTCCAAGCAATGTATTTGACTTTGTAACCTTGCACTTATATAGAAAAAAAAAACTTAAGAAAATTTGAAATATAATTTTTTATAGCAAATATAAGAAAACTTAACTTAAATTTGAAAATAAAATAAATTAAAAACAAAAATCCACTAGAATATATTATAATTTAAAATTTAGAACAAAAAATAAATGAAAAAAAAATACCCAAAAATATCGTAGGCAACTACAGCTGTCTTAAAGTCGATTTAATATTTACAAGAGATCGAGCATTCTATTTCACCACCGTTTTTATACCTGGAATAATATTGGTGACGTCCTCATTTATCACATTTTGGCTCGAATGGAATGCAGTTCCTGCTCGATCCATGATAGGTAAAAAAAAATATTTGTAAAAAATTAAATCCAGAAATATTTAATTTCGCACCAAAATCAAAATCCAAAAAACATCAACAATATCCTCATTTGATTTTGAACAAAAATAACAAACCACAACAAGGAATACATTAACATAATAAATTTTTTTACATGCCTATCCATCATATTAAAAATCAAATAAATCCCTGGAAAATTTCCCCCCATTCTACTTGCTAGAGTAATAATTTTTTTTTTTTTGTTATGTTGATGATTTATTATATATCCTTTCGAGCTAGTTCATGCAGTTGAATTTATATTATTTTAATCAGCAGCAAAATATGCATTTTGTTCCAAAAAAAATATCGTTATGATTAAAATAAAAAAGGTGTTTCGAAATGAAAAGAAAATATTTTTTAGAGATTGATTTTGTTCACGTGTTTAAAATTTAAAAAAAATTCTGATTCTTCTTTAAAATATTTAAACAACATTTCGAAACACCCTTTAATAAATGCTAGAAATTATATCAAACGCCTGTTGTAGCTGATTGCCTTTTGATGAATGCTAGTTAGTTAGTTGATTTTGTTTAATTAATATTAAATTACCTACATACTTATATATATTATTGTATTGCTATGAAATATTTTTTTTTTAATTTAACTTTACAAATGATTTTAAAGAAATGAAAAAAAAAAATAAAAAACAATATCACGCAATTTGTTTTTTTGCATGATGATCCAATTTAATAATAGATGCATTTAAAATTAAATTATTTTGTTTGCATATTACCTAATTTAAGTTAAAATATGCTTAAATTTTAAGGTTAGAGAGAAAAAAAAGTAGTTTTAATATTAATTTTAATAGGAAAAGGACAAACAAGAATGCAAGCATTTTCACAAAATATAAAGGATTATTTCAAATATACAGAATTATGATAAAAATTATTATTAAATAATTGAATTTTTTTTAATACAACGATTAAGTATCGAAACACAGGTATTGAAATGTACATATATTTACATCTAGTATATATTGGATATTGGAGGCTTCAGTTGTCGTCAAAGATTAAAGAGTGTTAAAGAGCTACAGTATACTTTCATCAAATCGGCAAAAAAACAAAAAAAAGTAGGGAGCAAGAACTCTGTAAGGTGATTTTAATAAACTTGAGTGTGCTGAATTCAAAACAGTTTACAGTGTTTTTTCATGATGTCTAGTTTTTGAGCTCAGCTCATCACAATTTTAGCTATAAAGTCCCAAAAACTAATTCTAAATGAAATGTTTTTTGACATTTGATCTAAAAATATTATTTTTCCGTAATATTTTGCTATTTTTTCAACCGAATCAGGAGTCGAAAACTGAAATTTACTTCAGATCTGCTTCAAAAACCATAAGTTACCTTAACCACCAAGATTTTGAGATATCATACCTTTCTATACCAAATATCTTTTAGAAAAAAATAATTTTGAAAATAAAAATAAACATATTTAAGACGATAAAATATGGCTTTTGAATATTGCATATGTAGTTTTGCGAAAAAAAAAATTAAACGGTGATGAAATTCAACTCCAAAAGTACCACAAAAACGCGTTTTTGACCTGTTAATATTTAAATATTTCGAAAACTTGACTTGCCAGTGAAATTTTGACTTCAGATTCGGAATCACCACACAAAAGTCCTTTAGAAAAGTATGTGTGTTATTGTATTCAAAGCTTAATATTGCCTCTTCTAGCGCATACGACGACGACATCGAATTTTCTATTCATTCCACGTATTAAGTTTTGAAAGAATCATAAAACTGAGATAAATAAATAGGGTGTGCATTAAATATGAACATTAATGTAGTTTTTTGTATACAAAATGGCGGCCACACAGGGTTAAAAAAAAAATCTGACATTATTTTACATCGTTGGCGCATTCCAAATTTAGGTACCAATTCACAAAAAAAATTTGTTTTAAATTTAAGACTTTTTGTTCAATATCGAGATGCAGTCTTGGAAACTCCACACACATAATTTTTTCCATATGATCTCTTAAAGGTATTATTTTTCTAGAAGATTTTTGGTAGTAATTTAACACACTCGCTAAAAAAAACACGAAAAAATATTCATTTAAAGTCTGGTTTCGATGACAAATGAAACTCTTTTAACGATTAAGATTTATCGCACATTATAATTTGTTTTTAATTGAATAGTCCTATTATAAGGGGTCAAAGGTCAAAACAAAATTTTTTTAAACGGTAGGTTTTAGACAAAAATTAAGTTCTACATAATTGTAGCTGAGGTTATTTTACAAAAAAATTGTCATAGAACGATTTTTTTTGTGGGTTGGGGTCGAAATTCTGTATGTTGCAAAATTCTATATACAAAATACTGTAGGTATGCCAAAATACTGTATGTCAAAATTCTGCATGTGCAAAATGCTGTACGAACAAAATTCTGAAAGTCAAAATTCTGTACAGCAAAATTCTGTATATCAAAATTCTGTAAAAATGCTGTAAAAAATATCGTTTTGATAATGTAAAAAGTGCGCGCGCAAAAAAAAATTAAAATATATTGATTTTGACATTTTTTTTGTAAAATGTATTTTGTATGTTTAAGAAAAGTTTGATTTGTGTTCCGAGAATTGATTTACTTTTTTACTTTAATAATTATGTTTGTATAAAATTACAACTTTACTGTCAATAATTATATTTAAAGTTACTATTTAGTGTTTTTTTTTATCAAAGGAAATTTCTTTATAAATACTGTATTGAAAATACAGTATTTTGCCGTACAGAATTTTACAAAACAGAATTTTGCAAGTCAGTATTTTGTCCATACAGTATTTTGACGTACAGAATTTTGTATTTATAGTATAATGACGTACATAATTATGGTCTTACAGTATTTTGAGCCTACAGAATTTTGTCGTACAGAATTTTGAAAAGCAGAATTATGACCCGCTCCCTTTTTTTGTATCACTTATCGTTTAGACATAACAACATTTCAAACTATCCCATGTAATTTGATTAAAAGAACAGATATAAAAATATCAAGAAAAAAATATTCGAGTTTGAAACGATATAATTTCTTAACGGTGCATGATACAAGAAAAATTTTTAAGATAATTTGTTTGTAAAATAGCCTCAGCTACAATTTTGTCCAACATATTTTTTGTCTAAAACCTACCGTTTTTAAAATAAAAAAATGTTGCGACCTTTGACCCCTTATAATGGGACTAGCGGGCAGAGGAAACTTCAGGACTTTTTACAGATTGTATACCGCCCTAACACCAAGCTGTATACCAAAAATCAGCCTTTTACAAGAGAGAATTCAAGTGCCACTATTTTTCATATCAACTCAAATGTTGAAAATTCCATAGGTATAAATGTCAAACATTAATTATTTTAAAGTATTACAACAAAAACAAATAAAGTTGATGAATATTTTTCTTGTTGAAAAAGGCTGTAAAGTTTTCATAATCATAGTTGCAATGCACTCATAACTTAATCACATCAACACCTAAACGTAAAAAAAACAAATTTTAAACTTTAAAAGGACCGCAGACAGATGACTACAAAAAGTCCATGGATACTATGAAAGTAAGGGCTTAAAGTGTTGAAAGTTTCTCTACCTTTATAATTTGACGCTTTTTTTCTTTGTGAAGTTAAGTTGACAGAATTAATTCTTTTGTCCTTTTAGTTTATGGTTGAAAATTTCTAGTCAATAGTAAAACAGAAAAAAAATATTAAAGTAGAGTAAAAGAAAAAAATTAATTATTCAAAATGCTTGCATTCGTTCATTAAAAATGAGATTTGAAAACTATTAATTTAAATAAAAAAAATAATAAAACTAAGGAAAAGCTTAGAACTATTTTTAGTTTAGCGTAGCTCTAAAAGAGTTAGAAAAAATTTTGGAAAAAGATACAAAAAGAAAAAAAAAGCCAAATGTAAATACATAATTCATAATTCATAAGTAAAAAAAAAAGAAAAATATAGTTAGATTAAATAATAATCACACAAATTTTTGTTTGTTTTTAAGAAAAACAAACAAAAAATTTTCAAAAAATTAAAAAAAAAAAACAAAGTGCAAAACTAGCATTTTATTGCTTCGCTTTTCTTTTTAAAGGTAACTACAGTTGCCTAAAAGTTGAACTTATGTTCACGAGGGATCGTGCATTTTATTTCACAACTGTATTTATACCTGGAATCATATTGGTGACATCATCATTTATCACATTTTGGCTAGAATGGAATGCTGTACCAGCCAGAGTTATGATTGGTATGTAAAAACACAAAAAAAAAACAAAAACAACAAAAAAATTAAAAAAAAAAAAAAAATGAAAAATAAAAAATATTTTTTTAATAAAAATTAAGAAAAATAAATAGAAATAGGATTAGAAGGTTAAAATTAGTAAACCATTCATAAAAAAATAAAAATTTTAAAAAAATCAAAGTTTTAGAATATTTTTTTTTTTTTTATTAAATATTTCAAAAAATCTAGGAAAAAAAGATAAATAACTCAGGGTTAAAAGTAGATTATTTTTTTTATTTATTTTTTTGCTAAATTGTGTTAATTTAAATAAAAGTAGTACAAAAAGTAGAATTAAATTTGCATAGTTCTTCAAATTTATTATATTCACTATTTAATGCACAAGCTATGTAATTGCATGCGCATTGTATAATCAACTTATAAATATATTTTATATAAAAATAAAAACTTCCCTTTAATCCAATTCTCTCTCTATTATCCTGTGAATCCTTAAACACAAGTAGAAAAAAAAACTTATTTTTTTTTAATTAATTTTTTGTGATAAATTAAAAAAATCAAAATTTATTTTTCAAATCCACTTAAAGTGTCTCTTTGGAGAACATATATTGTTATTTTGAAAGCTCTGCTGGAATTAAAATAAAAAAATGAGAAAAAAAAAACGAAAACAAAAAGTGAAAAGTGGTCGAAAACAATAAACTAGGTTAAGCGGGGTAACAACTAACTACAATTGCGTTTATAGTTTTGCTGCACTAAATCGTCGTCGTCGTTGGTCGTTATATCTGTGTGTGGTGCCTTCGACAGTTTGTGTTGCTGGTTTAAGCTTAGAAACAATAAATTCACATGACAATGAGGGTGGGCTATTTTAGAAGGGGGTTGGGGGTGGTACTTGTTATGGGGTGAAGTTCTTTCAAATGAGTTGTAAGCGTTCGTTGGGCAGACGACTGACGACGACGACGAAAGCAATTGAATAGAATTTCATCTCTCTAAAGCTAAAAGCCCCTACATCCCCCGCCCGGAGCGTTTTTTAGCCGAGTTGTGTAGTGTATACCTATGAAATGATGGTAGACGGGGTTTTTGCCGGTACTTGGTACTTTTATTTGCTTTGAATGGCGTATCCATGTATTTCTGTTTGTTTTTCGTTTGGGTTTTTTGTTGTTAAATTGTGCATACTACCTCTTTTCTATACCGTTGCGGTGTGTTGTTTCTATGTTTCACCTTTTCAGTTGTTTTTTTTTTAGTCCATTTTTGTGTTGTGTAGTATTCATATGTGTTCTGCGGATATTAATTCAGAAAGTTTTGTTAGGACCGAAAAGTGCAGCTACAACTACCCACACAAGAATAGAAAATCCTCTCGCATCAGCATCACCAGAAACTTTAATATGCCCTCCTTTAAAAAAAAAAAACAATGTTGATGATTTCTTTGTTATTTTGTATGTTTTTTTTTTTTGTTGGTTTGTAAAGGATAAGGAAAGAAAAAAAAAAACAACAACATCTCGTAAAATTGGATACGATATGAGCATTATACGACGAAGAATTATTGAGGTTAAAATGGGTGGCAAGTGTTTTTTCTGCTGCTGTCTTCGCTTCGGGGGTAATTTTTATTTATCTTGTGTTTTAACATGAAATGACATTTAACCATATATTTTCATCAGGTTTGTTTTTTTTTTTTTTTTAATCTTGCCTTTTTATTGTTGTTGGGTTTTGGTTAAAAAAGGAGATAAAGTATTTAAGGTTAACACAAGTCAAGAGGGTTATTTTTTGAAAAATGATTGGGATGACGTACTTTAGTGATGGAGAAAGAGATTTTAAGGAAGAATAGAACAGGCGAGATGACAATTAATCATTTATATTTTGAAAACAAGGGAACTTATAAAAAAAGCAAATACCTTTGGAGTAAATTATTTTGTTTATAAAAAAAATTATATAAATTTAAATTGCCATTCCAAATAATATTTGGACAGTTTAACGAATGAGTGAAGGAATTGTGAGATTGCACATCGCCATTTCATTAAATAAAAATTCCAAATAAACAGATAATATGTAAGACGATTGGAATTCCCTTTTGAACTAAAAGCAATAAAATAAAAAATATTTATTTGATTTCGATGTTTGCCCAGCAATAAATAGCAAATCGTTCCAAGACTTTTTTTTTTAATTTCTTGAGTGTATTTTTGTTTTGTGACAATATTTCGAGACGATGTCTCGTTTTGCAAAATTACTCAAACTGCGCTGTAAATGCCTGTAGAATGCGTAACAGAAGTTTAAATTACATTTTCAGTTTATACAGTTTTAATGAAAATAAACACTGCCTTATACAAAACGCTTGAAGTATATTTTTGTTTTACATAAGTACATTTTTTTTATTTTAATTTTCTCATTTTACTAATCATCGAATTAACTCGATACATTGGGTGGAGGCCAGTACTTTCATTGGATTAAATAATCTACTTTTAAGAAAAAGTTTCAAAATACTGATTACCTATATTAAATATTAATGACCGACTGCCGACAGAGATAACTGTAACAGGTTGGTGTCAGAATCCCGAAAACACAAAATCTTGAGAAACTCAGAATCCCAAAACCCATGCTCACTAAAACCTTAAACCCTGAAAATTCGCCAACCGAAAAACCCTAAATCGAAATCTCAAAAAATGATATCTAATTTCCATATACGAGTACTTACCTAGTTTTTCGGGATTTTGCGAAAATTTTGTATTTTATATACCGAGGTTATTTTCCAAGATTTCATTTTCGAAATTTCGAGTTAACGGCATTTTGGGCTTTCGGAATTTTGGGTTTTTAAGACTTTAGGTTTTTAGGATTTTGGGTTTCCATGATTTTGGGTTTCCGGGATTCTGGCTATTCTGAATTAAGAATTTCCGGATTTTGTCCGTTTTTCAGCTGTAACTCACAAAATGTTTGAGATCTGCATCTGAAAATTAAAATTTACCATTTTCAAAGTTTTAATTTCCCTTAATTCGTATTTCAGACAACAATATCAAACTGCATTTTTTCTTCCAAACGATTTTGATTGGACTATGCTTCCGTGGTCCAAAAAGATTATTTTAAAATAATTAAATTTCCATTTTTGATCGGGATATTCCTATTTCACAGCAGTATGAACTATTGCTAGATATCTTTTTTTCCTTTTTTACAACAGCGTAAAATAAGAGTGAATAAGATCCATCATCATGATAAGATGCATTATCAAGATCAATACAAACTTGCATTCAGAACAGATTTTTCTGTTAAAATAGTTTTTCATGCTAAGGTTTGAACAAATTTTTATTCTAAAATTTTCTTTGACTGCTTTTTGGTGATTTCAATACCTTTTTTATCGAGTTTCCATGATCATTTTGAGTGTTAACATTTTGGATAGTGGTCACGAAATTTCCTGTTAATCCCGTTCGCAACTGTTAATAACTTAACCAAGTTTGGTCATATCATTTCCATCCTACTGCTGAACACTTAGACTTATTTAGTCTTTTGATACTACGGTGCTGGTCTTTTGCTTTTGGCAACCCCATAATGATCAATGTTAATGTTAACTATTAACTATTTTACTAAAAATAAGCAATTTCAGTTTTCCAATTCAAAAATGGGCCACTACTCGTAAACTTCGAAAATTCAATTTTAGATATACTTAACACTTAATTATTTCAATCCATTGATTTGGTTACTAAACTGAAAAACAGTTAGTTACGATAATATTAGGTAATTAAAGAATGTTAATCATTAAAACTAAGTGATATTTTTAAACATTACGATTCTACTCTGACTCGTGACACTAGAAAATACGATGACTAATTTTTAAAAATAATCAAATTGGCATATTTTTCTTTGTCCAGTTTAAATAAACAAATTAAACAGTTGTTATTATGAAATTTTATGCCAATTTTGTACAATTACGTGTAGAATTTGAAAGAGAAACAATGAATGGATTGTACAAGTGTCCCACCCGTGACTAATGTAATGCCTCATAAAAGCCACGTCAATTCATATTGACAAATGAAATCTAACAAAAGAAAATTTACCAAAGATTGAATGCCATTTCGACACATCCGTGTTGGAAAGAATTAACAAACTATTTTTTAATCCCTTTTTTTAATCTGTACCTGTCAATAGAGCCAATACAGCGAAAAACCTTAAATTTGTACTGGTACGAAAAAAATATTACCCTTCGTTTACTTTTTTGGTTTCGAAAGTTTTTTTTAAGAAAATGCATCAAGTCCTTGGTTATGAAGTATTTTCGTCACAAATATTTATCATCCTTATCTTTATTCAAGAATACCAAATAGTTTACAAATGCCCTTAAAAGTTAGAAGAGAATAAAAGTAATATTTAGTCACATATATTCGATGACCTTGTTTCCATACAGTAAATATACGTTATCCTATACCACGTGCCCTACTTTCTACTAAACTAAATTTATTCCTTCCTTTATACCTTCCCCCATCATGCCAAAAACTTTGTAGCCTAAAATAAATTACAACTCCAACATTAATTTGTCAAAACTTTTTTGTATCCTTCATCTTCGTCGTCGGTCGTTGTCGGAAGAAACGAACCTAACCTCTTTCTAATGCAATAAAGTAACCAACATTGTACACGCGTGGCAACCCTTTCATCAAAATTGACATAATAACAATGTCAAGTTTCCTACAATTTAGACGTTTTTTTACTACAAAAACTATTGAAACAACAACAACGAACGAAAATAAACCCCATTTTGAGTGTGATGATGAATGGCAACATTATAGTTTAACCCAAAAAACTGTCATTCACTTAAAACGCAGGAAGGGCGGCATATTCGTCATCATTTTGTTGTTTTTGTTGTAGTCGTCAAAAAGAAAATTTGTACAAATTATATACTTGAAAAAGCTTGAGGTTTTTCCATTTATAAAGAGCCTAATTTTACTGTGGGAAAATATCCTTTTTTTTATCAAAAACTCAGTGGTTTAGGGATAACAAAGCCATAAACTTTGTGACAAAACAAATGACTAATATTCTCTTTCTAAGACGAAAAGTCATAGCTGGAAAACTCATATACTCAAACCTATACAGACAGAAACTATAAAAAAAAAGAAAAACAAAAAGAAAAAACTATATGCAAAAGATGGATATTAAGGACGACATCTCATTCTCTTATGCAGATTTATTCAGTTCACAGAGAAAAAGAGAGAAAATGTATACGGTATCGCGTGGCGTCTTAAGTGATGTGCGGAGAATATTTTGCATTGGAAAGAGTCTTGAACGCTCAGCGGGTGGCGACTGACGACAAGGATGTGGGTAAATGTGGTAACCCTTGATCCTTGTAAATCAAGGACGTGACTTTTCATCATCATATTTTTGTTCTTGAAAAAATGAAAAACTACAAGCAGCCAGATAGAGGACATAAATATAAGTTTTCGTGCATCGTTAGAGGCAACAACAACAACGAAAAATATGTATAATCTTATTATTTTCCAATGTTATGTTAATCCTTGGCTAAGAAGGATATCATCTGTTCTATATAGTCTCGCAATGTGCGCTGAATTTGAGCAATGACATTGCCATTGAAAGCTTATTTTTTTCTCCAAAGTTTTTTTTCATGTCACTATTTTAGTTTAATTTGAGTTTTTTTTTTTTTTTTTTTGGGTTTTTACCATTCAAAGATTAATTGTTTAAGGAAAAAAAAACGTTTGTATTTCATAAATCAATGTCAAAATAAGAAGGGGATGTGAAAGGGGGTGGAGTAAATGTATACAAAAGTGCGGAACGAGCCCCTGACAAATGAATTTGATTTAAATACTGAGTATATATCTTGTTTTTGAGGACTTTTTTTCACTCAGTGTTATTTTTTTTTTCTACATAACAGTGGACCTAAATTAATTTAATGTTGACTAAAAACCAATAAAGGGTACAAACCCTATTCGATATAGATAACTCTAAACTTTAAAACCGAAGTGATCACTTTTATTCAGAAAGAGGCTTCCATGTTTTTTATAATGTTAAATTTAAATTGAATGAAATGCTAAAAAAAAAAAAAAAAATTCCCAACATGATTTTAGCTAACTCTCCACTTTAAAACCCATTTTTTTTTCTTTATTCAAAAACCTGAAGGCTCTACAATATTGCCAAATGTAGATCAGAGTACAAAGCATTGCGTCAAATTGTATCTTTTATTCAAAACACCTACAAACACGCCCACTTGTTTGCTAATTCTCCACTTTAAAAATAAAAGTTTTCTTTAAATTAAAAAACAGGCTCCCGAAGGCTCTAAGATCCAAATGTAGATTAAAATCATAAAACATTGCGTCAAATTGTATATATTTTTCAAAATACTCACAAACATGCCCACTTTTTTGCTAACTCTCCACTTTAAAATCAAAAGCTTTCTTTCGATTTAAAACAGAATAACGAAGGCTTTATGTGGATCAGAATCCAAGATATTGCGTCGAATTGTATCTTTTTCCAAAACTTCCACAAACATGACCACTTTTTTTATAAGTCTCCACTGTTTGCCCAATGTTTTTTCTTTCAATCAATAAATGTAGATAAGAACATTCAATTCTATCAAATATTCAAAGCACTCATCGACACATACACTTTTTTTTTAGCGAAGTCTCCACTGGTTTTAATTTAGATCCAGACTCTTCAATTTTTAAAAACAATGTCAACAGCACTAGAAAATTTACCTATTGAAGTTTGAAAATCTAAAATTAAAAAATCTCCAAAATAAAGGCAATCATTTAACTTACGATTTATATAAATATAATTTCACACAAACTGTATAACGTCTCCTAATACAAGACAGATATTCAATTTTGGAGACTTAATAATTTTTGAATTTAAAAATATGGTAAGAACCCAATTATTTTGATTTTTGGAAACTTTTCCACCATGTTGGAACCCCACTTTGTTCAACAATATTAGAACCAGGGTTTACCTAAATATATGACATAAATCAAAGATTGTTTTGTTTTTGGAGACTTTTTAATTCCTTCCGTACTTTTTGAAAACTTAATTCCTCTGATTATTAAATATCAAAATCTTCAATACATGGTGTGAAACTTGAATTTTGTCTTTATGGAGACTTTTTTATCTATCATCAATTTTTGAGGTTGGAAAAATAATAAATTACTATTAAATGTGCTGAACACCTAAAATAAAAATGGTTTTCTTCTAATGATTCAAAAACATGAACAAAAGATTTCTATGTTTTTGGAGACTTTCTAAATACTTCGTGAGTGAATTTAAAAAAAAAAAAACAAGAGGAATATAATCTCCAAAACAAAGTAATCCCTTTATTGTGTAGTTCTTGGAAACTTTGTTGCTTTTATTTATTTAAAACTATGTAATAAAATCTCCAAAAAGAAAGTTATTCACTTACTGTCTTGTTTTTGGAGACTTTTGAACGTTTTAATAAATTATTGGATGCAAGTACTATTTAAAGCCTTTTATTCTCTTCAATACTAAGTAAACTATGGTTTGAAATGAGTCACAACTGGCATTTATTTTTTTTTTTTTTTTAATTTTTTTGTTCAACTCCAATGTATAAATCTACCCCACTGTAATGTTCAGAGTCGTTGTCGCATACTCATACTTCTGTTATGTTAAACAAGGATTTTGTGGGACTTAAATTATGGATTAAAGTGGATTTCACTGATTGTTGTACATTGTATGCATGGGTATAGTGACAGTGAGAGAGGGTGGATATATGACAGGAGAAAAAAGATGACAAAAAAAAACAAAGCAAAGCAGAGCTTTTCAACTTAAAATATTACACTTTTTAAGGATTTGGAATATATTTGCATGGACATTAAAATTGTTTTGTTTTTTTTTTTTTATTTTTTTTTTTTTAATCCTGTCCCCATCTGTATGTTTTTTTTTTCTATTCCTCTTCATAGTTTATTTCGATGATACATGTTTCCCGCCCCACCATTTTTAACAAAAAAAAAAACCTACAACAACTTGTTTTGTCAGAACATAAACATAATTCCACTTCTGAGACATAAAAAAGTTTTTTTTTTTGTTATCCGATTTAAATCGCACAAATTGTCTATGTGTGTGTTTTTGTTGTTTTTTTTTTTTTTTGGTTTGTGAGGAACAATCCAAGGATCAAGCATTTTTTAAAGAAATAAAAACAGTTCAAGACCTTTGTGTTTGTGGATTATCTTTAAATTTAAAAATAAGATAGGAAGGAAAGTTTATAGCTTTTATGCTTTCCCAAATAAAAAAAAAAAACTTACAGATAGAAAAGTTAAATTTAAAGTCGAATAAATTTAATATCTTCTTCTTTTTTTGCAAGTTTTATGTATTTTACCTGAAACTATTATATATATAAAAAGAAGAAGAAGAAAGAGTCCCTCGATTGTTAAGAAAAGTTATTTATTCATAAAAAGTTTTATCATAGATGGTTGAAGCTTTTGGTGTGCTTATAGATGATGTGGTATATGTTTAAAACTGTGGGACAAAATGCTTACGGTCCTAGAATTCGTTTTAAAACTCTTTTTTTATAATAAAAAAAAAAAGTTGATTTCCTCCCACATATACATAATTGTGTGTCTTTATGAACACACATATAATTTGATAGCTGAACTTTTGTTTAAACGATCTCAAAGTCGTAAATACATTTATACACTAAACGATTGGGGGAACTTTTATTTTATAAAATATAGTTTTCAAAGTGGAATATTATAAAGATGTGAAAAAGAGAATTTAAGTCTCATTTTGGGTTGGGAATTTTTGTGTGGGAATTTTGAAGAAATTTTATTGAAATCCATTTAGTTGACTGAAAGTATGAATGAATTTATTTTTATTAATTTATTCAATAATTTCAACTAAACGAGTGCTTACACTTCTCGATCTTTAATTTTGAATTAAAACAAGTAGGGCGATAGCTCGTATATTAAGAACGAAATTATTATTATTATTATTATTATTATATACATAGTACTTCGTACATGAATGTACGAACTACTGACACTTATCAGCGCGGCAACTGAGGCCATTTGACTGAGACAACACCAGACAATGACAAAGAGAAGGACAGATAGACACAAAGAAAGAACATATAAGATATAACATAGAACTACGTGGCACAGAGGAGGAGACATAGTTGAAAATTGTCTCATATTATCGCACAGGTGGCTTCAGTTAAGCTGGCGATTTAGAAAAAACTTCTGAGCCGACCGTTGGGCTCGAACCCACGATGTCTGGCTCTGAAGTCATCTACTTATTCCTCTGTGCCATGGCCACCTGCGAAGAACGAAATTCTGTGAGCATGTTCTTAGTAAAGGATTGAACCTACAATTTACTCCAGAACTCACACCTCTTACTCTCCACTTTCACTCTCAACTTTCCATTCTCCACTCTTCACTCTCCGCTCTCAACTCTCCAGTCTTCACCTCTCAACTCTCCACTGTCAACTTTCCACTCGTCCTTCTCTACTCTCCAAACTCAACTCTCCACTTGCCATTCTTTACTCTTTACTTTCCACTCTCCCCACTCCATTCTGCACTCTTCACCCTCCATTTTCTACTTTCCTTTCAATTCTCCACTTTCCAATCTCCAATTTCAACTTTTCATTCTCCACTCTTCACTCTCCATTCTCCACTCTTCACACTCCATTCTCCACTCTCCAATCTACACTCTCCATTCTTCACTCTCCACTTTCAACTCTCCAAAGTGGATTTTCACTCTCCACTTTCCACTTTACACTTTCCACTTTACACTTTCCACCCTCCACTCTCCACTTTCCATTTTCAACTTTCCAGTCACCACTTTCATTCTCCACTGTCCACTGTCCACTCTTCATTTTTCCGTCTCCTTTTTCCAGTCTCCACCCCTCAATTTCCAGTCTCCAGTTTCCATTCTCCACTCTCCACTTTCCACCCTCCACTTTGCACTCTCCATTCTTCATTTTGAGGTCTCTACTTTCCAGTCTACACTTTCCAGTCTCCACTCTTCATTTCCAGTCTCCACTCTTCATTTTCCACTCTCCACTTTCCATTCTCCACTTTCCACTTTCCAGTCTCCATTTTCCATTCTCCACTTTCCAGTCTCCACTTTCCTATTTCCAGTCTCCACCTCTCACTTTCCAGTCTCCATTTTCCATTCTCCACTCCCCACTTTCCACTCTCCACTCTTCCTTCCAGGTCTCCACTTTCCAGTCTCCACTTTCCATTCTCCACCTTCCAGTCTCCACTTTCTACTTTCCACTCTCCAATTTCAATTCTCCACTTTCCATTCTCCACTTTCCACTTTCCAGTCTCCACCCCTCAATTTCCAGTCTCCAGTTTCCATTCTCCACTCTCCACTTTCCACCCTCCACTTTGCACTCTCCATTCTTCATTTTGAGGTCTCTACTTTCCAGTCTACACTTTCCAGTCTCCACTCTTCATTTCCAGTCTCCACTCTTCATTTTCCACTCTCCACTTTCCATTCTCCACTTTCCACTTTCCAGTCTCCATTTTCCATTCTCCACTTTCCAGTCTCCACTTTCCTATTTCCAGTCTCCACCTCTCACTTTCCAGTCTCCATTTTCCATTCTCCACTCCCCACTTTCCACTCTCCACTCTTCCTTCCAGGTCTCCACTTTCCAGTCTCCACTTTCCATTCTCCACCTTCCAGTCTCCACTTTCTACTTTCCACTCTCCAATTTCAATTCTCCACTTTCCATTCTCCACTTTCCACTTTCCAGTCTCCACCCTTCACTTTCCAGTCTCCATTTTCCTTTCTCAACTCTCTATTTTCCACTCTCCACTCTTCCTTCCAGGTCTGCACTTTCCAGTCTCTACTTTCCATTCTCCACTTTCCATTCTCTACTTTCCAGTCTCCACTTTCCAGTCTCCTTCCAGGTTTCCACTTTCCAGTCTCCACTCCTCACTTTCCAGTCTCCATTTTCCTTTCTCAAATCTCCACTTTCCAGTCTCCACTCTCCACTTTCCATTCTCTACTTTCCAGTCTCCACTTTCCAGTCTCCACTTTATACTTTCCAGTCTCTACCTCTCACTTCCTCACTTCCCAGTCTCCATTTTCCATTCTCCACTTTCCACTCTCCACTCTTCCTTCCAGGTCTCCACTTTCCATCCTCCATTTTTGATTCTCCTTTTTCCAGTCTCCACTTTTCCATTCTCCACTTTCCAGTCTCCACTTTCCATTCTCCACACTCCATTCTCCACTCTTCACTTTCCACTCTCTACTTTCTAATTTCAACTCTCCACTCTTACTGTTTTGTAGTTTCAAAAACTTAGGGCTAACAGATGGTTCCAGAATAGTGAAAAAACAAAAAATTCTTGAATAGCTACATACATAATATGTATTATGTTTTCCGGAATTTAAGTTTCAGCCCACGAAACAGTAAAATTTGCTTCTCTTTACTTTATTTTCAAATTAAAATGCTTGATTCTTCGAAAAACTTAAAACCACAATCATCCAATGACCTTCCATCATAACTAAAACAACACCAACCCTCACATAACTTCTCAATGTCCAAACCCATTTACTCCATTTTTATTTTTTACACAAAAAAGTTCAAAATAAATATTAAAATATTTTTGTTTTCTTTAAAAAAAAAAACTATTTTTTATCCATCACAGGTGTAACAACAATGTTGAATTTTTTCACAACATCCAACGGTTTCAGAAGTACACTTCCTGTTGTCTCAAATCTCACAGCCATGAATGTCTGGGACGGGGTGTGCATGTGCTTTATTTATGCCTCGCTACTGGAGTTTGTGTGCGTTAACTACGTTGGTCGTAAACGTCCATTGCACAATGTCGTCTATCGGCCTGGTGAAAATCCAGTCACACAGGTAATACAAAAAATTTTCTACTACTAACATTAATTAAATTATAAAAACAAAAATTATTTTTAAGTCAAACTAAAAAATAATAATATCAAAAAAAACATAGAAAATTATAAGCAGATTCATTAAAAAACTATAAATTTAAGTTTATTTTTTTTTTTTAATTCAAGAAAGAAATAATAAGAAACAAAAAAATTATTTAAAAAAAAAAGACATTTTCGAAACAAAACATTTTCGTGCACTTTAGGTGTTCATTTCTCAGAAAAAAAATAATAATTTTTATTATCAAACTGTCATCTCTGTTTGTTGTGTCATATATTTTTTTTAAAGAACCCTCATTATAATTAGATATAGATCAAAAGGCAAACTTTTTTATTAAAATTTTGTTTAATATTCTTTAATTTAGTTTAGTATGTAAAGCAAGTATTTTTCCCAATTAAAATTATTTAAAGTTAGGTATTAGAGCAATGTTTTAACTATCCTCTTGTAAAATTGTCCTTTCTTAAAAAAAAAAAAAATAATTCAAAAAAGTAATTGTCCGTGTGTATATTATTTTTTGTACCTCACTGTATTGCATCGGATCGTACAGTCTTTTTGTGTTTTCAATTCTATTATTATTTTTATTTTCTATTTTATTTTTTTTTTTTACATTTTCCATGTTTATTGTATGTGTTTGTTTTTTGTTTTGTTTTTGTATTGTACGACTAATGATGATGAATGCAATACGATATTGGACTCAAAAAGGCAATTAATCCATAACACACTTAAACAGGACACCCGTGTTATTATTGAAAAAAAAAAATAAAAAAAAATAAAACTCGAGTGAAAGAATAAATAAATATAGAGGACGAATTAAAAAATAAAAACAAGTAGATTAGTAGTTATTTTGTGTTTATTTTTAGAACAAAAAAAGGGTTTATTTGAATGAGATATGAAGATAAAAAACAATGAATAATTTTGAATAAAAATTGTTGTACTCGGAAAGTCTCTATGATTGCAGTTGTAAATTGTTAATTGTTGTGAAAAGTTTTTAATTTCGAATGAATAATTTTTTGCATGATTTCTATCATTTAAAAATAACTTTTATTTTTAAGGAAAGGTTTAAAGTTAAATTAAAAAGATTAAAAACTACATATTTAGTAAATTTCGAAAATAAAATCCTATTGAAAAAACCCTAACCAAGTAGATAAATGCTATTTTACTAACGGAGCGAAAAAAAAAGTTTAACACAATAAGAGCTGTTTACGAATGTAATCATTTTATATTTTTTTTTCCTGTGATTTTATTTTTAATTAATTTTCTAAATTTTCATTCTTTTTTCTTCAATTTCTTTTTATTCTAATCAAACTGATAATTTCGAAAAGATTAATAACTTTCGACTCATCCATTTATAACAGACGCGGTTTCTGCCAGAATTTAAAAATCAGTACAAGAAAGTACTTTCTTTTTTACAAAAGTTTTTGAAAAAGCAATCCAAAATGATTACATTCTCTTTCAGCTAAAATACGAGCAGGTACACTCATACTAACTTTAAAAGAATACCTTAATTCGTCTCTTTTCATCAAACATTATAGGAAATTTTGTGCAAGAAAAAAACTTTTTTGATGTATGAGAATTCTTTAACAAAAATCATGAATATAAAATAAACTTTTGGGTGCAAAGAAAATTTAGGAACATCGATATTGAAAAATAGAGAATTAAATTAAATTTTTAGATGATTAGTTTACTTCTTTTTTATTTTCTCTTAACTTTTAGGGCATAGTGTTTTGAAAAAAAAAAAAACTATACAATATTGATTGAAAATTGAATTAGGTTTTCCTTACCACTTTGAGTACTTTTTTCCATTTTTTTTTTATTTAATATACCAACCATATGTAGTTTCAAAAACAAATACAAATGTTTAAATGTTAATTCAAAGAGGTTTATGTTTACTTAAGCAAGTTGATGAGAAAATAAAACAGATTTATAGGAAACTGAAAGTAAGTTAAAAAGTTTTTAATTATTTCTCATAATTTTTTTAAACATAAAAATATTTCAAATACAAAGTCTTATCGAATCAGGTTTTTGATTAAAAAGTCACACTAATGAATATTTGGAACATGACTCAAAAACTTATAGTGCATTAAATAAAGCTAAAATGATTTGCGGAAAATTTATCAAAAAGAATTTTTCAATTAAAATTCTTCGAATATATTTTTTCATCAAACAACAATAAATTCTTCGAATTACAATTGTTTGAAAAACAATTCATTACCGTTTGAAAAAATTGCATTTGAGAAAGAATTTCTTTGATTAGGTTATAAAAATATTAATTCTGTTCAGGTCAATTGTCATTTCATGTATTAAAAGTTTTTTTGTGATTTTATCATTCGACGAATTTTTTTTTTTTCAAAGAATTGTCATTCAGTGAATTATTATTTTCGATAAATTTTCCAATGACCCTAATCTTAGCGAACAGTTATCAGCTTTACAGTACGATTTTTTGAGATGTTTTCTAAAACTCCAAGGTCTAATTTGTTTTTGAAATTAATAAAAACGAAACTAAGCCGCAGTTTATTAGTCTCCATTGTATTTCGAAACCTTTTTTCAACTCGAAAATTTGTCGGATCTTATACAAATTTTAAAATTGGGTTTTCCTTTAAATTTTAAATATTTCAAAACTTAAAAGTTCAAGTCGATAAAAAAGTTAAAGAAACAAAACAAACCTCAAGATTGTTTATAATAAAAATTTTATTCAAAAAAAAGATTAGAACAAAGAAATGATTTAGGGAATATATTTTGGCATTTAGAGAATCAACAGATAGAAACTGTTCAATTTTATAACTAGTGAAGTTGAAAGGCGGACCGTTTAAGAACGTTTTTTTTTTTTAAACTTTAAGGCTAGGCGCACACATGCGATTTTCAGTCGTTGCTACTAAAAAATCGCAGTCGCAACATAAAATTACCGTGCACACACTTGCGACTAAAAAATCGCTAGACTATTTTTTATTGCAAGAAAAAACATTATGTTTGGTCGAAAAAAAGTTGACCGTTTTTCGATAAAAAAAAATGCATCATCTCAAGATCAAAAGAACCAGGAGATACTCACTGTTCAAATCTAATGGTCAAATGACCGCAAAGAAAACAATCACGAAATCCGTTCGTAATGGAAAATTTCATACAAATGGTATCTACGATCGGATTTTATGATAAGGTGAATTCATGAAATGGTGTAAGCTCTGGTAAAAGTGGTAAAGTGATAAATGTCTCAAAATTTGGTAAGGGTTTGACAGCTTGTTTACCAGATTAGAAATAGAAATAGATTCTCTGCAATGTGTATGTATGTATCTTATTTTAGGCCCCACAAGTACCATTATTCGACCAAAGCACTGAATACTCATTCTATAGTACTGGGTAAATCTCTGAGGGTCTTCTCTTAAATTTTTATGAATTTTATATAATTGTCCTTTTAAATTTCCTATCTTTTATAAAATAATCATTTTTATCAAAAAAAAAAACAAAAAAATGATTCAAAATGGGGTTGTATGGTTTTTTTAATAGTTCCTATGGATTTAACTGAACGAAATTGAAATGGGACCACACTGCAGCCGCTAGCTTTCCAATACAAAAAGAATTATCAAAATTGATTGACTCTATCTAAAGTTATGCGGTAACAAACATTAAAAAAAAAAAATACAGACGAATTGAATACCTCCTCCTTTTTGGAAGTCGGTAAAAAGAGCCACTAAACAACACTTTCTATTAATATCCATTATTGTACTTAAAACAATTGTTCCAAGTGTCACACGTGCGGGCAGGTGCATCCTTATGTGCAGCAAAAAAAAATCGCGAAAAATAGAACCGGATCCATTTTTTTAAACTTTGTGATTTTCAAATCGCAAGTCTGTGCGCTCTCATTTAAAATAATGTGTTTCATTTCTTGCGTCTAAAAAATCGAGTGGTTGAAAATCGCATGTGTGCGCATGAATTGGCCTCTTAGCGACTGCTACTTTTTAGTCGTTTTCGGTTTAGTCGCAAGTGTGTGCACAACTGTACTGGTCCATTTGTTCCATTTTAATTTGCGACAATCGCGTCGCCAAAAAAATGGGACAATTTTCAATTTTTAAATCGCGGCTATTTTTTAGAAGCATGTGTGTTCACCGGCATTGAAATCCGTGTGATCCATTTTTGCGACTAAATAATCGCTCGACTAAAATCGCATGTGTGCGCCTAGCCTAAATTAACTTTTTTTTTATAAAAAAAAGAACGCAGGTTAAATTTTGTTACAAAACTTTTCACGACTAAGTAGGTACTTGCTCTTGTAGTTAAAGTTACTTTTGATCTCTTAATAAAAAGAAAACTTTAAAATCGTTTTAAAAAAAAAAAACAAATATTTTTTTTTTCAAATTAAAAATTTGTATGCCGTTTTTAAGGCATCAAAGATACTTACAAATTCAAAAATATTTTTTCCCAGTTTTCAAAAAAAAACAAGTTAAAGAAACAAAAAACAAAATGTTAAAAGTGCAAAATAATTTTTTTAAATATTTATTTAAAAACTTTATTTCTATAAACTTACAAAGAGCTAACACCCAAATAAGTACCTACACACTCAATTTGAAAGAAATACTAGTGTAGAAATTCTTAAAAAATTTAAGGAAATTTAAGTTGGGATTTGTGGTTCAAAACTGGTTAGTTCCAAACATATACTCAATAAAAAAAAAAAACATTAAGTAAATACCGCTTGGTTCGGAGCAACATTAAAATATTCATCTATATATTGACAAAAGACCCAGTTATATTTTCAGAATTGTCGTTTTACTTAAAAACAATATTTATTAAGTTAACTAACTCAACAGTCAACAATACAACTTTTTAGTTTTTGCCAACTTATAATTTACATGCATAGGTACAGTTATTTTTTTTTATATTTTGTTATATCCTATACGAAGAAAATATTGAAATACTTTTAAGCAGGTGTTTTAAAACTTTATGGAGTCATTATTTACTTTAAAAAAATATTAATAAATTTTCAATACTTCGAATAAATGATAGAAAAACAATTTATGAAAACATTATTTCCCAATTTTCGTGATTGACACAAAAACAAAATTTCTCGTAAATATCCTTGAGTTATATTATTATTATATTTTACTATTCGCACCTTTACAAAGCAATGTTTTTAAACCTAACAACAAAATTATACCCTTTCTATATTTAAAAAAAAAAAAACCAAAAACAACTATTTATAACATAAAAAACGAAAAAAAAACTCTCTTAAAATTTTATTTAACTATCCAAAATAACAAAAAAAAAAAAAAAAAACAATCTTAAAGTGTGTTTTGAGTATGAACATATTTTGTGTAAATTTTTCCAGCGTCTTCCAGCGGTTCTAAGCAGGATCGGAGTTATTCTTGCAAGTCCTTTGGTAAGCTATTTCGCACAACACCAAATTACAACAAAAACAAAAAAACAACAAATTACTACAAAAAAAATATACCTTCCCCAACAGAATACACAATAAAAACAAAAGAACAAAAAATTAATCCTTAAAATTAAAATTAAAAATTAAAAAAAAAACTAACCAAAAAAAAAAAAGAAAAATTAAATTTTGTTTTTTAAGTAAAACATTCATTATCACCTGCTTATGCTTCTTTGTTATGAGAAAAATTGTATTTTTTTTTTTCAAATTTTGTTTTGTTAAATATAATTTTAAACTGTTAAAAATTGTATTGCTTAAAATGGCATGTTGCATTTTTGTCTGTTTTGCTAACAAAAAAAAAGTTTATATCGCTCTTAAACATGCACGCTTTCTTCATTTCAGAAAAAAATTAAAATTCAATTCGTTGTTTATTAATTAATTAATAAAAACAATTGTAATACAAATTTGATTTAAAACCAAACAATGTTCTTGCTGCTTGTGTTTACAATAAAAAAAACTCTTTCTAAATGTAATTTCTTTCTTCTTTTTTTTCTTATCACTGAAAACACACTTTAAGGTCACAAATAATTGGGAAAAATGTTTCGAAAACACACAATCAATTATATTGTGTGAGAAACGTAATTTAAAAAATAAAATCTATGCAACAACACTATCTAAAATATTAAATACGTATTAGATAGTGAATAATAAAAAAAAGTTTAAATGAACAACAACAAAAAAGTCAAATAGAACAATCTAAGGCCAACTGCAATAATTTGAGTAGATTTTACTTTGCTTAAGCTTTTGTTGAGATTACCAAAAAAAAAAATTATTATTAATAACGTTTAACTATAAATGTAAATGAAAGATTAATTATTTTTAGAAATATGCATTATTTAATTGAAAACAGTTACAAGAGTATTAATTAATTAATTAAAAAGCTACAAATTTTAGTTTAAAATTAGGCTAATTGCGCTTTCTGTACAAACAAATTATTTATTATTAATGTTAATTAACATATATTGAGATTGCCTTAATTTACAGTTTGAGTTTTGAAATTCAGAGTTACAAAATTTTAAAATTGAAAATTTTTTATTACTGAGTTTTATTTTTCGTTTGTATTTAATATTTTATTTTGGTCATTTTGATTTGATATTTTTTTATTTAGAAAAACACAGTTGAAGTAGATTTGTTAATTTACTAACAATTAAGTGTAAAAACAATTGAAACATTTATTTTGACAACGAGAAAGGATTTTTTGCAAAAATATTTGAATTTATATTATGAAAAAGTAATTTTGCAAAAAAATTTAAATGTTTTTCCAATTTATTTTGTGAGAAAAATGGTCTTTATATGGTTTGTGATCATATTTTGTGTATATCGAAATTCACGTTCAAATGTTTAAAGATTATGAACATTTGTGCTGAGTTTTAAAAATTAAAATTGGGGCTTCAAAAAGTTATATTTAAACATAGCATTCAACAAAGCAAATTATGAGTTAACAGTTTAGGAATTAAGAAATATGAAAATTATGAATTTTCAGAATTTCGTCATCAGAGAAATACTCGATACGATCGAATTATTCAATTCAAGTAAATGATTCAAAGGTGATTTCTTCAAAAAAGTGTTTTAAAATTTTTCTCTTACGATTAAAGACGTTACGAAATTATGTTTATACTTGGTATAGTTTGGTCTTGTAAGAAACGATGGAGAAATTGTAAGAGTCTAAAAATATAGCTCCTACTTCAGCTTCGAATTTAACATGTTTTAAAGTTACAAATTAAAATATAGAGGAAACTGAGATGAAAATAAAATGCTGTTACACGGTATCGGATACAATTTATATTTTTTTTTTTCTTATTGCCCTCTTCTTTAAAGCATAATGGCATATTGCTGGAAGGGCTCGAAATTTGTGTTCTTTACTAGTCGACAATAACAATGTTTTTGTTTTCAATAAAATTTTCTTGTGTATAACTGTAGTGAAATCAATAAATAGGCGCCAAAAAAGGAGAAAACATTAGTTTTTTATACCCAAAAAAAACTTTTTACAATACATTTTTATCAATAGAAACACATAAAAAAGTAAGAAGTAAAAAAACGCTTTTTTTTGTTAAAGGTTATTATCATTTAAAGTAAAAATCATGATCCTTTAATTTTTTTGCAAAAATTCGATCGAATAAAACAAAAAAAAAACGGCTCCTTGGAATGAATAGAAAACTTGAAAAGTTCTTGTGGGCATATTAAAATTACTGGGTTTCTCGATAATTCCTCACATTTCTCGGTATCCTAAAATTTTCCAATTCATGCAAAAATAAAAAAAATATTTTTTTTTCAAAAAGCCATATATGGTTTTTATGTGAAATATATTCCAGATTTCAGAACACTCTTTAATTTTCCTGTGCAATCAGCGGTTGCTGAGATATTGATGGTTAAAGACAAAAAGATACTTTTCCGTCCAAAATTCGACGTTGAAATTTTCATATCAAACATTGAAAAAAAAAAAAAGAAATTTTAAGCTGAATAAACAAGTTATCCGATAGAGGACCAAAGAAAAGCAGGGAAAATTTTCGAAAAAAAAAAATTGTTTCAGTATTCAAAATGACTGAGCTTCAATAGGATTGAGCACGTTGCTTGAAATTATGTTTTCATAGTCAACAAGAAAGTTTTAGCTTTAAATCCTTTTTTTTCTTAATTTCAACACGACCATTTTTAAGGCAAATACAGTCACTTGAAAAACCTCAAAAAATTTTACGAGTAATATGTGAAGAAATGTAATTTTTGACATTTTTACGTTTTTTTAAGTAAAAATATGCTCTGTTTGGTTGTTCGTTGGAAAGAAAATGTTATATTCTTTAAACTCTACATCAAGAACTTTTTTGTGATAGCTTCCATCCCTAAGATGTTGTTAACGAGAAACCGATAGATATTTTCAACATTTTACCACGAATAACTTATGTTTGCAGATATCGGCATAATATGTATATGAATTTTCTGAAATCCATTTCAATTGCCGAACTAATGCCGCATAGTTTTTGGTCTTTGTCAACATTTAGTAATTTTTTTTACACTGTTTTTCAACGTTTTGTTCGATGTTAGGTTCTAACTTAATTAGTCATTATTAAACTTAAGTAAAAGTCTCTCGGATCTGTATAATTTCAAGGACTTACAATTGTTTTTAGTTAGTTACGCACTGCCTCAATTATAATGTGAAGACAATATTTGCTTAAATACCTCAACTTATGACAGGGAATTACCTTTAACTTCAAAACATTTTTAAACCCTAAAAATCCATGTCTAGTATTTAACATTAGAGTTTTCGAAGTATATATCTATTGTTTTTGACTATAAGAACAATAAAAAACTAAATTTTAAGGTTTGCGAACATGAATTGTGTTGATTGATTGACACTTATAACAACGGTCTTGAAAAACTTAACAACGCAACTAAATCACTCCATCTAACAACTCATTTAACTTCTAACATAAAACGGCTTTTTACAACGAATGAACTAACAAACATCAACCAGAATTTTTCTCCAAAAACTAACATCATAAATCTACGTTATTTATGTTTTTTTCAAAAAATTTAAAACATATCCTCATGTACCTCCCCCTCTCTTGTATTTTACACAACAAAAAAAAATATTTCAAAAAAAAAAGCAAAAAGCCTAAAAAAAAAAAAGTCCAGCTTTCAATAAATTGTAACAAATTAGGAAATAATCGAACGAGAATTTCATGCTGCTTTGTCATCCGAAAAGGCAGCCGCAGCAGCAGCCGAACCGCATGCATCAATCACTACGGCAGCAGGAGCAGTTCCAGTTTCAGCTGCAATGCATTTTCCAACAACAACTGGCTTGAGTCACGCACAACATCAACAATTAACTGCCATAAGTGTTGGAGGTGGTGGTGGTGGCGCTAGTGTCGTTGGCACTGTTCGACGAGCCTCGACAGTTGTAGTTGATACACTTGGCACTGGCACTGGCACTGTCACTGGAGAGCCAGTCTATGTGGAGACTGTTGAAGTGTACACAAACGATGCATCACAGTCCGAGGAGAGTTCCGGCCCGTATATGCGGCAATCACGTTCAATGGCCACCAATACCCCAGCCCTTTTGATTGGGGGTCAGCGGGTGTCTCCCACTACAACCAACATAAATGACAAGGTCCTGGACGTTGAAGCGACAGAAAGTCAATTGCCTGTTAAACCTCCGAGGCGCAAATCAAGTCGTTCAACAACACCATCGGGCATCCACGATGTGGAAGCTACAGCTGGTCAGATTAAAATGACAACGAATCTTGTAAGTGATGCGGTGTGGTGTTGTATGGTTTTGGCTTTGCACTGCTCTGCTCTGCCTCTTTTGCACACTTCTCTGGCTCGTAACAGAGGTCGCTAGTTATTATGCTGATGCTGCTGATGCAACCTGCAACTTGCAATAAAGATATTACTTGGAATGCTATCAAAAACCCCTTTTTCAAGTGTCTTTATATATGTTTGTTTTTTGTGTGTGTGCTGCTGTGTGTGTCCTGGGGGAGCTTGAGGGTGAATTAAGAGTACAATGTTTGTGAAGATAGTACTTGCAGTTAAATTGTGTTTTTTTTTTTTCGTCTCTCATCTTGTTTTTTAATTTTCTTTGCCTTAATCCGAAACTGTCCAACAGCAGATTGTTAAAGGGGATAAGTTATGGGGATGTAAGTGGTGTTATACGTGAAAGAGGAGGAATGTATGTGTCAAGGGTTTTTTAGATGGGGTAAGTGGTAACATTCTCAAGTTCTCTTTGTTCTATAACGAAGAATTTTTAGCAAGATATAGAAAGTGATGTTCGTCGTTGTTGGAATGGAATGGAAGTTGGTAGGTATCTCTATCTCCATCACCTCCGGGAACAATTTAACCTAAATTTTGCTTCCCTCTTTAAAATCATGTGTGTGCAGAGTGTGTGTATATATTTTTTCTTATGCTGTTGTTCAAAAGTACTCTTGAAGAGTCTTTAAGGTTTATTTTTGAAGCAGGGTGTCCCAGAAGAGGATGAACTTTGGAGTGAAAGGTAGATTTTGAAATAAGACCTGAACTAATGAAATAAGATTTTGGTATGGCGTCTATTAGGGCATCCCTTATTTTGAATATTACACTGGTCAACAAAATTAAACTTTTTTTTTGTTACAGAAACCAAGGTATACTTTTCTATAGGATTTTGGTGTGCTGAGCTCAAATCCGAAGTCAAAAAAATTCTATCACATCACGTTTTTGAGATAATCCCGTTAAAAAAATCGAAAATGCCGCTTTTTACCAGTTTTCGAGATTATTTCTTAGCTTTTGGTTATTTGTTTTAAATAAATTTGTAACGGTTTCTAATAGAACTAAATCTTGTCTTTCTAAATCCGTTTAAATCTTTTAAAAATCTCTTATCTTCTTTGAGAAATAAATCAACGTGTTTGGTATATCTCATGTTTATTTACTTTTAATAGCGAATCTCGAAAAGTTCTTTGCCAATCGCTTTCAAATTTTGACACAACGTTCCATTTAGAATCTTGCAAGTTTTTATATTTGCGAAGGTGGTGAATCGCAGTGAGATACATCAAAGCGTGACCGTGTCAGATAGTTATTCTAAATAATTACTAGTGAGAAAAATATAATTTTTTTTCTTGTTAAAAACAAGATAAGAACTTACTGGAATGTAAATGAAACGTTGTGTCAAAATTTGAAAGCGATTGGCAAAGAACATTTCGAGATTTAATATTAAAAGCAAAAAAATATGAGATATACCGAACACGTTGATTTCAATTTCAGATTTCTCAAAGAAGATAAGAGATTTTTAAAAGATTTAAACGGATTTAGAAAGACAAGATTTAGTTCTATTAGAAACCGTTACAAATTTATTTAAAACAAATAACCAAAAGCTAAGAAATAATCTCGAAAACTGGTAAAAAAGCGGCATTGTCGCTTTTCTAACGGGATTATCTCAAAAACGTGATGTGGTAGAATTGTTCTGACTTCGGATTCGAGCTCAGCACCCAAAAAACCTATAGAAAAGTATATCTTGGTGTCTGTAACAAAAACCTTGTTGACCAGTGTTATTGACGTTTAATGTGCATACAAAGTAACAAAAGTTTCTCAATACATACCTACCTACAAAAGAAATACTCCCAAAGCTTACAGTCTTTATCACTAAATTTACCCGCTCCAACTTTATTTTCAATGTTTCCATTCAAAAATATCGATAAATTGAAGGTTTTACTTAAAAATTTGGTAAAACCTAAAAGTTTATAGAAAATTATTTTCAAAATTTTCAAATATCTTCAGTACTATAAGGAGTGCATGAAAAAAAAAATGTTAAATTTTTTTAAAACAATGTTTAGCCAGTAAAAAATTAATACAACGAAATTGACCGATATTTATTTGCATAAAAAAAAAACACAATTTTTCGTGCATTCCTTTTTGTGCTTGGCATTTGGGATTTTTTGTTTTTCAATTTTTTTATCAACTTTTACAGTCTTATCCCTTATTTATCGATATTATTTTCTGAAACATTGAAAACCAATTTGGCAAAAGTTTAAATCTTTTGAATACTTTTTTTTTATTTATCGAGAAATTTTTGAGCCCTTATGCGCATTAAAAGTCAACAATGTTCAAAATTATAGGCACATTAGCTTCTGTTTTCTGCTATGCCTCTAGCTTCCTCTTTTTTATTTCCATTTAATACTCTTTTAACAAAAAATTACATCATAAAAATTGGATTTACAGACAGTTAGGTGTTGTGGATCGCATTTAAATCTGATTTCACGAGAATTAAAAAAAAATGAAAGGCACATCATCTTAATCTTGGCGAAGAAAAGTTAAACCAGAAAATCAAAACCAACAAATAAATCTTACACAACTTTCTAAAATGATTAAGAGAAGGAAACATAGTTTTTCATAAGGCTTGAATTTAATTTGCCCTTTATTTCGGAAATTTGAAAGTTTTATCACCCGATCAAATGAAATACCAACGTGGTACAAAATATAAATACGTTCCACAACCAATTTTACATTATATCTTTCCTTAGCAATGCGGAACGCTTTAAGAACTACTACTTATTAGCTTCTGTCATAGAAATTAAATACCATTGAATCCAAATTCGTCAATTTAAAAGCTCCTAAAAAAGGAAAAATAGGCCAAACATTTTTATTTTATTTTCTTAGGCATAAACTTCAACTTACGTGGAACAAAGTCAAAACGCAATACGTTCCACAATCTGTGTAACACTTATATTACAACTTGAGAAAAAAAATTATTTTTACCACTTCACAGGCTCCAGTAAAATAATGTGAACATTTCATCAAAAAAGAAGAACAATTTGTATGTATTTCGAAACAAAAAGTTTTATATCATGAGTATACGTAGGTACTTACACTTTTATGTATCTATTCAAAAATGACTACGTAATTTTTCACGACATGTTGTCATTTTAATGACGAAAAACCACAAGGTTTGAATGCACTTAAATCTTCAAAGCACATAAAAATAAAACTGACACAATTTTAACAAAATGCATTTATAAATTTCATTTTCAATTTCGATGTTAAGTGAAACGAAATTTTCGCCAAGCAGTATATAATGTTTTGGTCCTTGTGAGAAAAAAATGCGTCCTACAAAATTTGACTACAAAATTTCACTGTTAAAAAACAAAAATTCGGTACGCATTGTTTCTCTTGCTGCAGCTCATTGAAATTTTTTGAAAACTAGTTTTTTTTTTTCAAAACTTTAACTTTTCCGAGAATTTTCACACCGATTTACCTTTTTCATACTACCCAATTTTTAAATTTTTAAAATTGTAAAACTACAATTTCTTCAAATTGAAGTGAAAATGAAATATTCATACAAAATAGTTTTTGGAAAAATTTATTCATTACATTCCACAAAATTTATTCTTAGTCAAAGTTTTTTTTTTGCTAACTTTCATGATCCTTAATAGAACAATTGACTTCTTCTACATCACTTATTCATATATTAATTGAAAAAAATACTCAAATTTTCATTTCACTAACAGTGAAGGAAACATGATTACGTTCCACAAACATTCTCACGTGTTCCACAACCACTTAACTCAAACTCAATTTTACTGTTTTTTTTGTTCCACCCAAGATTTGAAGCCTTATGCTATGAAACAAAATGACAAGTAAAATCTGCAATTTCACGAAATAATAAGTTTAGAATTTCTTTACTTTCAGAATATGTTTTTAAGTTAGAAAAATTTATAAGCAATGTTTAACAATGTTATTTTTTTTCTATTTTCTATTTAAAACTTTAAAAGTTCACAGTTTTTCATTTAATTGAAAAATCGTGGAACTTGCCTCTTGCATGGAGGTTTATATAAAGTCTAATAGAGTTGCCAAAAAAAAAAGCAATCTTCCGTTTCTGGGTCACCCTGTAAATCATTCTCGCTTTGCCAAAAGCATTATAAAGACTATACAGAGTATCTTGAACTAATAATGGATGGATTTTTGTGTTCTTCTTCTGACATGGCTTTTATCCTTTACTAACTTAAGTGATCCAATTTCTGTTGGTTTTTTTTTTTTTTCAATTTTTTTGTTTAGTGTGTGTGAATATTTCTGTGTGATGTTGTTGATTTTTTTGTTTATTATAAAATTTTTTTCTTGCTGGCAAAGCCAACAGCAGTTAGACTAAATTGAATCATTTTTATTGAATTTCTCAACATAAAGACAAAAAATGAAAAAAAAAAAAACGCCAAGAGTAGGTCTTGTAATAAAACCATAAGATTCTTTAAGATACAAACTTTGTGTACATAATAGTTGCTAAGCTATTATAAGTTTTTTTTTGTTTTTAGTCCTCATCAAGTCAGTCCATCCCTCATTTTAAGGGCGGAAAATATATATAAAATTTCATACATTTCTGCGAGTAGAGAAACATTAAGAAAAAGTTATAATGATGTTGACTAATATGACATGTACACGCACTTGACGAGTAGGTATGACTATTATTCAAAAGTGGAAGCTAAAAAAAAAATAAGCAAACGCAAAAACTTATAAAACAAAAAGTAGGACAAACTTGCGTAATAATAGAACAAACAGGATATGCGTATATCTCTCTTTTTTGAGGAGTTAACATATAAATAACTATCTACTGTATATAGACGTTTTTAACGAAAAATGAAGTCAAAGTTTGAAATAGAATTTCTCTACAAAATGTGGGACAAGTGAATTTTCCAACAGAGTGCGAGATTTTTGAAGAGACGACGACGACCGAAGACTGACGCAATAAAGTTTTTTTGGATTTTTATTTTTTTTTTATTTTCTTTGTGAAAATAGAAAATTACATTCGATATGCTTGCTACATTCCCACATGGAAGATTGTAAAAAGGAAAATTCCCAGATCACGTTTATTCCTTTAAACCAGAGATGTACCTCTTCATATTGGTATATAGTATAGAATAGAGAAGAGGAGAGACTTTAAAACATTGTTGAAATTTTCGATTGCGGAACGAACGAAATCCTTGAATGACGTTTATCGCATCTAAAGGATAAAGAACCAAAGAAATGTGGTTATCTCAAGAGAGAATTGAGATATCATAGGAAAATCCCCAAAGTCATGACAAAGTATTTTTTTTGCATTGGTATCGGTTTTTTTTTTTTTGCAAACCACGATGCAGAAAGGAAAGATAATGAGAATTTTTGGTGAGTGAAATTGACTTCCATGAGTGCAACATATAGCTTTGTATACTTTTGTATGTTATCAGCACTTTAAAACTCAAACTTGCATATGAAGTTAAATTTTTTTGGTAGGTATTAGGGGTTTGGTCAGCAATTGTTCTAAAGCTATAAAAAAGAAACCTACTTTATAATGGACACATGGAATTAGATATACCCAGATCCACTTCTGAATTTGTTGCAAGTTGACCCATTGGATTTTACTTTTCAATTACTTTTAACCTGTTTGATGATCTTTTACAAAATAACCATTATTAAAGCTTAGTTTTGGTAATGATGTTAATAATGCGAAACAATGGCTTCTAAGGAATCAGGTACTATTTTGGTTTTTGTAGAACTCTAATCAATTCGTAGACAAATGACACTCAAGAATTTGAGTTTTCGAGAACTGTTATTTAATTGGGAGTTATTTGAAATTGACTTGCATATAGAACCTCTTATAATATTTTTTTTTATTTTTGCTGTTAATCTTTTGTAAAACATTGATCCAAAGTTCTGAAGAATTGTTTGGTGGAGTTTTAAAAGACTATTAAGGACGTTTTTTGATACTTTTGAACTTAAAAACAACTCTTTGAGAAATATCGAAAAAAAACTTTCCTTTAATTTTAAGTAAATTTAAAATCGATAAGTAATAGGTAGGTACTTAAAATGATTTGCCTCTTTAATACTAATAGTTCAAAAGGAAATGACATCCAAAGAAAGTCAAGAATTACCAACATTTAAGTAAATAAAAAAATCGTTATAAGCTGATAAAGGTGCTCTTTATATTTTTATGAAGAAGGTTTTTGAATCGCAATTTCAACATTACAATTCAATTTCATGAACTCTTCTGCATATTCAAAAAGGAGTCTTCTTAACCAACGAAGACTGAGAAAGAAGTTTTATGCCGTGTTCAGTTTTTGTATTTAGTGTAAAACAGATTTCAATTTTGTTTTCATATATTTTGTGAGTGCGTTTTATGGGAACAATCGAATTCAACCAAAAACTTGTATTTCACTTTTCCCGTATATAATATATTTCTTGACTACCAAAACATATAAAGCGCAATAAAAATTGTCAGAAATCCGTTTTTACAATTTTGAATGTATTTGTTGATCAGTATTTTTTGGTAGTCACATTCGGTCTTGCTGCACTTTGTGAAAGTGAAATAACACCGGATCCTAATTCAGAAATAAGGCCAAATTTCAGAAAAGTTAAAATAAAAAGACACAGGGACATTACGGCCAGGGAAATAACATTATTTTTTTTTTTATTTGAAAGAGATATTAGACCCAAATTAGCTAAGGAACATCAGTTCCAAATTCCATCACTAACTTAGATGAGTTTCTTCTCATGCAACTTTAGTTTTTGTGAATTTGAAAACAGACACTTTTCAAATTCTGGTTTAAGAGAGTTTGATAAAATAAAACAAAAATATCGATTTTTTGGATTTTAAAAACGTACCTATAAACGCGTTTTTTGATTCATTAAGCGAAATATGTAGATCAATTTTCGATTTTGGTCTTATGTCTCACACGGGACATAAATTCCAAAAATAACATTTTAATGTAATATCCCTATTTCCCTATGCCATGATCATTCAATAAAAGAAATAAAAATGGATAGGTAGGTTTTTGTCAATAATGTATAGCATAATTTTCTTCTTTCTTAAAGGAATATTGTAGCATATCTTAACAAATTCTTATCAAATTCAAATATGTGAAAAGTTTTATTTTATACATGGATTTCGGGGATTAAAAAATCAATATTTTTTCCATATTATGTATACCTATGTATGAACGCAGAAATAATAAAGCAAGGGATAACTAGCTATACTTCTGGTGTATTTAACTTGTTCTGATTAAATATACTAGAAGTAAAGTTATCCCTGGCGTTATGTTTTCTCTGTGTACGAAGAATAGATTCACCTTAAAACACTATAATTACATGGACCGATGATCTAATATTTTTTTTTTTAATTAAGAAGAAATTTGTAATTTCTTTGAGATTTTTTTTATTGAATTTTTGAAATTTTTTACTTGGTAATCCAAGTAAACTAAAAAAAAACCCAAAGGGCTTATATCTTTAATATTTAAGTCTTAAAAAATATCTGAAGACAGAAATCAGGACTATTTACTATTAAAACTGTGTGCTCAAATTTTTGTTATCGGTCGAAAAACTTTTTTATATTTACGTGCTTCATTTAAATACATTTCTGAATCGAACATTATCTTACGCAGTCAACAATGTAGGTGTTTAAATTTAAAAAATAGATACCTAACCCGTGACTTAAAACAATGCCCAATTATTTTATACGCACAAAATAATTAAGATGCAAAATACACTTAGCAAATAAGTTAGAAACGAGAACAAATTAAATTATAATTTGAATGACCGCTTCTATTATTTTTATTTTAGAGTTTGTTTTGGTGTTGATTTTTAAAAAATTCAATTTGATTCAAAATTGATTAAAATTTTCGTTTCATTTCATTAGCAAAAAAAAATTAACCATAATATATTATAAACAAGTTGAGTTAAACAAGTTGAATAGTTGTCAAGCTATCTTAGTTACACTATTACAATAAATGTAGTTAAATTTAGTTAAAAATTGCAAAGTTTATATTCAAACTAAACTTTTAGGTATAAATAGCTTCTGCCATTTGAAAAAACAAAAAAAAAAAACTTGGATAACCAAAAGCCTCAAAAAACATAAATATTTATTAAGCCCAGTTATTTAGAAAGCTTTATTATGTTTTATATATTCTCACAAATTTTAAGTTCCAAGTTGCATATAAATATTATTTAAATAAACCTATTATTATTGATATTGATTAAAATTTTATATGCCCCCAAAAATAAAGTGAATGCTTCAAATCATGTATAATCTATTATTTTTGAAATTGTGACAAAATTCGAATTTATATTTTACTTCGTATTTATACCTTAGATACATTATTTATATATAATATTTTCATACTTCAATGCATTTGGAAATTATTATTAATTAAAATCCATTTTCACACATGGCCTAACCTCAAAAAAGACAAAAAGATGGAGAGTGCGTTTATATCTATTTTCTAAGAAATTTTAAATCGATAAATATATAGTATTTATGAGATTCTATTCATTGTTTATGTGATAAAATTAAAAAAGTTAAACGTACACTCTTAAATTTTGTAAATAAAAATATTTTATTTTTATTATTTTCTTATAGTTTTCAACTTTTTATTTTTTGTTTTCTGTTCGTTTCATTTCAGTTTTCATTTATTTACCATTTTTCATTGCATATCCATCACACAAATAAATAAATAATTGAAACCAAAAAAAAAAAAAAAATAAAAAAAAAACTTTTATTGCAATCGAACAAAATTTTATTTGATGAAACTATCGGTTCTACTATTTTTCCGTTATTTAATTTCTTATTTGCCCCCCTTTCGTGTGCTGCTGTTGGGACTTTTAGCCGGTGAGTAGGGTTTTGGTTTTATGCTTTTGTTTTTTTTTTTTTTTTCGATGTTTTATTTTAATGTCAAACTTTGGGGTTTTTTTTATAAACTTTTACAAATTTTTTTTTAATTTTTATTAAATATTTAATTTGATTATATTCACAGGGTGAGAAAAAACGCGAAACTGGTGGTCCAAATGAAATAGTTGCATGCACCAACTGTGGTGGAGGCAGCAGTCCGTGTACACATTCAGCCAACAATGGATGTGCAACAGAGGTGAATATGGTGAAGAAATATTAATAATTTATTCTTGTTATGTGTATGTTGTTCCATTTTTTTTTTTATTATTACAAAAAAAATTTAAATATAAAAATTGTTCTATGAAAGGATTTACGCCACTTTTGGTAAGGGTAAACAGACGCGTTGGAAGAATATTAAACTCGGAAATAAATATTTTACTGGAGGTTTTTCAGTAGGTATTGCGAAAACACTGGGACTGATTTTCAAAGAAGTTGACCAAAAACCAAAAAACATTTGTTTTGTTATTTACAAATAGAAAATATAGTAGTCTTTGTAGTTGATGGAATTCGAGAACTAAAAAAAAAACCTATTAACTGAAACCTTTATTTATACAATATATATTTGCTAAGTAACTCTACTTCTACTTAAAGTTTCAACGTTTGAAGAAAAGAAAATAATTGTACCTTTTTTTACTCGCTACTTAACACAGAAAAAACACAAATAATGTTCAATATTACACAGAACAATGTAGTTTAAACTTATAGTTCACACTCTGTTTGAAGAGAAGCATGGACGTTCTCCCAAAAAATACAAAAATCGGTATCATTTGAACTTTGACATTTCAAATGGAGCAATAAAGTTGCGGGGAAACTACTTTTTTTAGTCTGAAATAATTTCAATATAAACTTAGTTAGTTTAAGTCGAGGCAAAAAGTTCAAAAGCGATGACATCCGCGATAACGCGATTAATTTAGGGACTTGCACATCGGGCTTTGTGGTGAATAAACTCGCTTTAGGCCATGGGGCACTTAATTGGAATTAAAATTAGATTAGATTTTAAAAGATATTTGGTATATATATGGATATATGGCCTAAGCCGCATAATTTCTAAATTTCAATATTTGTTATTTTTTTGTAATAAACAAGTAAAATAACTGTATTTTATAAAAACAAAGAAAAATGAGGCCTAGCGCTAGCTGCTATTTTCATGGCTGGTAATACAGGCTCAAAATTTCCGTTACCGACAGCTTGAGGTTAAACTTACTTGTTAGACATCTGGTGACACATGTAAGGTGTTTATTTGTATACAAGAAAATAATATTTTGTTGGTGCATTCTTTACCGTTACTTATTTTCGGTTATCTTGTAAACGTGTTGCACCCGCGATAGCTTCGAATTTAAATTCCTCTTTGTATTTTTGTCATTGTATTTTTTTTTTCTTATTTATTTTTTATGTTTTAAGATTCTATTGATTTAATACCATTCGATGTAAGTAATAAATTAAAAGTGTTTGAAAATAAACAGTCTTTTATGTTTTTGTACTTAGATTAAAAAAGGTGTTGCACCCGCGGTAATGGAATTGCCATTAAGCTAATATTTATCATTTTTGACTGAAATTCAGCTAATATTTGCCACTTTCAATTTTTGACCAAAATTTGGATGAGATTTAACTGTTCCAATTGAGGATTAGTGAAGAACCGCGATGGTCAAAATTGGTAGATACTAAACGTCAATTAGTGGCAAATGAAAACCAAATGGATTGCCCATTCAAGAATGGGCACGCGTGTTTTATATGTAAAAGCAATCATTTTTACTAGTGTTTTTTAAGAAACCAAAGGATATAAATAAAGATCTAAAAAAAAAAACAGAGAATCTATACCCTACCTCAAATTCACTTCTAATTTTTGTCCCACCCGTGACAATACAAAAACAATCAATCAAGTTGGCATTTTAATTCTTTTTTTAGTTGGAATTATCAAAGTCTTTGTAAATTTTGTACAATACTTTGAGTAAAATTTGAAAGGGAAACAATTAATTCAGTGATGTGCATGTATCCGTGACGATGGAGAATATATTTCAAAGCATCCATTTTTTCATTTTTTAAAGCACCTTCATTTTAACCACTCTTTGAGTACTTAAAATTAAATTTTTTATGAAAAATTTAAGGAAAGCAAATGACAAAAACATTAAATTTATCTAAGCTTATACTATACATGCACGATGAAAAAGATTGATTTCCCTGATTTTTTCACAATACAAGGGTTATAATAAAAAGAAACAACTTAGTCTTTATTTACTTATTTATAAATAGCACTAAAATTTTATGATTTAACATCACTTATGCTGTTCTAAGAAAATTCTAGAGAATTTAACGAACAAGCTCTGGAGTATGGCGACTTCAACATTGTAATAAAAGGTTTTAGGAGCATTAAAGAACAAATATTCTTATTTATAAAAAAAAAAAACAAGACTTTCCTTTTTTTTGTAAGAACGAAAGATATATTTTCTTGGGAACGAAATCTTAACAAAAATAGTAAGCATAGTAAAATGATGAGAAAAGTAATTTTTACAGAACTTCTCATCGATAAAATTGGCTCTTTAAGAAGGAAACTTAAATTATAAAAAAACTTAACGAAGGGTATTTTTTCCTCGTACAAATAAAAATTGTGTACGGCTTTGAATAAAAATAATAAGTAACAACTTAATCAAATTAAACCTTTTTTTTGCCTTTCGTTAAGTTTTTTTTATGATTTAAGCTCTCCTTAAAAATCCAGTTTAAAATTTTTCAGTGACAAGTTTGTAAAAATTACTTTTTTCATCATTTTGCTGTATGAACTATTTTCGTTAAGTTTTCGTCCAATTTTGTAATAATCATTCTTATGTGATTTATCCTCTTTTCTGGTATTTATTTTCACTGCAACAAAGCGTATTTTTTTCTATAGATTGAAGAATTGTTTAGGTAGTATTAAAGGCGAGTGTTGAACATTACTTCGATGGATTTGTTTGTTTGAAAACCATCAGAACCAAACATTTCATCCTATCGCTTTTAGGTCAATCGGCAGAGAGAAAAATAAGGTATTGATATTGAAAAACGACTATTTGTGTTAAAAACTGTGTACTTTATAGTCAAAATGAGGTTAAAACTTTGTAGGACCTCAATTTGACAGGATTTTGAAGCGTTATTCATCACTCAAGGCACTTTGAAGCCAATTTGAAACTATTTCTTTCCCACTCTTTGTTGGTTGTATAAACATAAAACAACACTACCATAAAATGTACGCAGTCCTTCTTACCTCCTCCATTGCAGAAAGCAATAAGGACCTTTTCTTCGTCATCATAGAGAACCAGAGCCTATGTTGGCTGTAAAAAAACTGGTGCTAGGTTACGAAAGAAAGGAAGAAAAAAAAAAATCACGGATGCTCATGCTAGTACACGACGAACGCCAACGAAACAAAAAACGGAAACCACAAACACACGTTTGACGCTTTATTAGAATCCAAAAACATGACGAACAAAAAAAAAAAAGTACAAAAAAAGAAAGAAAAAAAAAGTTTTCCTTTCGTTAACGTGTGTGTACACAACTTTTATAGGTATCGCGTAGAGAGATATGCTAATTTGATACCTTGTGTATTGCTTGTATAAGAGAGGACGCACATTGAAACTTACTCATTCACTCATTATTATGCTGGAGCTGGCTGGAGCTGGCTGGAGTGATAACGGGTGGGATGGTGGGGATATTTAAAGGCAGCTACAAGGAGTGTGTATCCTTGTACAATTACGAGTATATGGGCGGACACGAAGGCACGAAGAGGACCAGGACACGACACCAAATTCACTGGTGCATGCGAACGTGTAATGCGATCACATTATTTTTTACGGTGTAAAACTGTGGTTTAATTTTATTCCATCCAGAGTATGAGTACAGTACGAGAGTATATAAATGTATTTTTTTTTGGTCCTTGTACTGGGTTTTTTTTTGGTTTGGGATATTACAGGCGGGAGAGATAGGCGATATAAGAAAGGAGGTTAAAGGTGATTTTAAAAAACTGTATTTATTTTGACGGTCGGTTAACTCTATTAAATGTTGGATAAACGACGATAATACAAGCACGGTGTTTCTTTTTTAAGTTCGTGGTTCTGTTTGAATGTGTTGTGTACATATAAAGGATATGTACGGAGTAGGTACTTGTGAGTTGTGCGAGTGTACGTAGATAGTGTTGTTTAATAAAAATCATTGATGGATAAAGGTGGAAATTTAATAGGATTTACTCTTTTTTTCTGGCAGTGAATCGAGTTATTGAGTGGTTGTAGTTGGTTTAATGGCAATTATAACTCACTTTTTTTTTAAATAAAAAAAAAAAACAAAAGGGTTGAAGTAGGTAAACTTGACTGTTTTATGAACAACGATGAATAATTAAAATAAATTCAATTGCGTTGTAATTATAACCAAGGTCCAAATTCTTTGCAATTTTTTATAACACTTAAAAAAGAATTTAAAACAATAAAATATTTGAAATATAAATAATTAATTATGGAAAAGTTTAAAGGGCAAAGAAAACATATCATAACTTTACTCCGAAAGTGTTCTGAGTATTTCCTCAAAACCAGATAAAATGATAACTTTTTTAAGAATATATTATAATAAAAGGTGTGTTTATATAAAAAAAAAATATTATTATCTATTTAATTAATACATGTTGTTCGCTTCATTCAAACAAAAATCCAAAAATACGTGTCACGCCCTTTACAATTATTGACTTTTAACAACTTAACACTTTTAAACGAATGTATTTTAAAATTATAAAGAGTACAAAGTACAATGATTACTTGCTTGTCACACCCATAAAATTTCTTTTTTAGAACAAATGGGTTTTTAAATTATTACGAGTTTTGCTTCTTCTTATGAAAAGAAATAACGAATTCGTTTATTCTTTAAAAATAAAGCGTTGTCACACCCGTAACAAAACTACAAAATGATGAACGTTTTTCAGTAATTTCGGGTCGTCCAAGTGAAATTCTATTAAAATTGAGAAGTATCTATTTCTATGGTGTGCAAAATTTTGAGTACACGTGTCACACCCGTAACAATAAAATATACTAGTCTTAGTTTTGAAAATGGTGATAGCTAAGACCCACAAAATCAAAGTAAATAACGAATTCGTTTTTACTTTGCAAATAAGGCGTTGTCACACCAGTAACACAACTACAAAATGAAAAAAGTTTTAAAATAATTTTGGGTCGTCCAAATAAAATTCTATTAAAATTGAAATTTTGAGTAAAAGTGTCGCACCCGTAACAATAAAATATAATTGTTAGAACCACAAAATCAATAATGTAACGCAATGATGTTACGCATATTTACTTTATTTAAAATGTTAACCACGGCAACCACGATTCAAACAAATCGACATTTTTGTTTTTGGGCTAAAGGGTGTTTTTTTGTTAGATAATATCGTCAGGTAATTGCTAAAAATCATTTACAAAAATGGTAGCAAATTCTAATCCGATAAATATCTGGTCAATATAATTACTTCATAAAAAAAAAATGTTCCGAAGGTCCTAATCGAAAAAAAAATTATTAGGGAATAAGTGTTTTTTCTTTTTTCACCTACGCCGAATTTAATCCTTACACCCTTATTTTTAAAGAGTTTTCAGTAGTGACTTTGAAGAGACTGCGGAGGAACCGTTTCATTCAAAGACTTTGTGAATACATCGTCACCTGTTTAGACAAAAGAACAAGGATTTCCTCTAAAACCTATTCTCCTCTTTTCTTCCAAACAAACACTTATTCCACAAAAAAAAAACTTAAATCTCTGAAAATCTGTGTACCTTTAGATACCTCAGTTTTGAATTCAAATTTATAAGGCTTAGTTAGATTCAAAGTTAAATTAATTACGGTTACGGTTAGACACAACGAAGAAACGGTAGCAAGGTGTGTATAAGTAATTTGATTTGGGTCTCTGTGTGTGCATGAGGCTTTTAAAAAAGTTTTCCATCAATTATAAAGTTATAAGAAAATATAGAGACCAAAATGTCCTTGTCATCTAAAGATAGACGAAGACTCTATCTTTATCTATGCAAAACTTAGTTATGGTATCAAAACTAAATGTTGTAGAAAGTTAACTTTAGATATGATAATATGAAACGATGAAAAAGGGGAAATTAGATAATTTCCATTATGTATGATATTATGATAATGAGTCAAAACTGTTGTTAAATGAAAATGAACAATTTTAAAAATTCATAAGAAATGTAATAAATTTTAATAAAGGTCTGTGAAAGTTGTTATCTAGACATAGTTAAGGTTGGATTTGATGGTAGGGAAAGAAGAACTTTATATTAAATATAGAGATGTCCTCGTTTAATACTGGTTGTATAATTTCAATCATGAATTTGATACAAGGGAGCTTTTAAATTTTTACAACCATGTCAAAGGATAGAAACCATATCTAGATGATATTAAATTTCTGTTGACATGCAAATACCCCACATAGACAGTTAGAAAGAGGTTATATTTTATTATCAAATGTTTTTCAAAGTTTTTTATGACAAGAAAATACATGGAATTCGGAAGTAAAAGTTTGTATTATGTATGTAGGAACATAACTATCAATAAATTAACTGGTTAACTCATGTTCGTACAGTCAACTTTAGTTTTACTGATTTTTGTTTATATATGTAAAGCTGGAAATTTCATTCATTATTTTTAATATGAATTTTGTTTTTTAAAGTACAAAAACAAAATCTCTTGAATTTTTCTTGATTATGATAGTTTTTAAATCTATCAGAAAAGAAACTTTGTTATGTGCGTTTTTTTTTTAAATAAATTTGCAATTTTGTAGGCTTAGTTCCATCAATTAAAAATGAAGAGCTTTTATTGCAAACTTGGATGGAAAACTGGAGGTCATTGAAATTTAATAATGTTGCTGTAAAATTTATTTAAAATAAATAGGCCTAGAAGAGTTGAGTTAGGATGTGGAATATCAAATTCAATGAAATGAATTTGAAAATGAATGAAAAGTGGCGTAATTACAAAGAAGAATGGGAAAAGCTTATACAATTTAGTGAACAAATATTTAATAAACAAAATTTCTAAGTAATTGAGATTATAAAAAAAATCGAGTTAGAGGGAAATTCATTCGACCCAGAAAAAGTTCGAATTAGAGGGAGCTGCCTTTACTTGTTAATCACATAATTTTGGAATATATATATTTTATACAATTTTTTACTGAAAACAAAAATATACTTGAGAATTGTTGCAAGATCAAAAAAATAAAGATCAAGTTCCAAAAAAAAAAGTTCGCTGCTCAACTCTTTTGTTTTGAGTAACTAAAGATGGGCGGAGGTTTATTTTGAAATTCGGTCTTTTTTTTAAGTTTTAAGCTTCATCTTTACTTACGATAATATGTATAAGTATAGTAATGTGTAGCAAGGCAAAGCTTAGGATTTGTCATTTGTAGAGAATGCAAAACCAGAACTGTTTGTCACAATTTTGTCGGTTTCTGTCTCTATTTTAAGCCACAGCCGAAACTACTTCATGTCCTAACACAGTTTTGGTCTTTTTTTTAACATTACAATCTTTTTAAACCAATTTTTATAAAACAGTTAGATGAGTTTTTTGAAATTTTGTTTTATTTTTGAAAATTTTTATTTATTAAAAAAAATATTTTGAAATAAAAACCAACAATTATTTTCAAAAATAATTTTTTTTGAAATTCTTTTTTTATACAAGAAATTAAATGGCTAACTACGTTTATCGAAATCTTTTTTTCTGATAACACATCCAAAGTTAAAGTTTTCAAAGGTAATCTAATATATTTTACTTTGAACAATCAATGCGATTTAATCTTGCAGTTTATTTTTAATAAACTTGAGGAAATCGTTCGAATGGCCAACACATTGAAAATTTGTTTAAAATCTATACCATTCGAAAGTTTTTTTTTTTCGAAATAAGAGTTAATTGTGCACGGAAGAACTGTCAAGTGGTCAAATCTAAACATACTTGTAAGAACCGTTTAACATTAGAGATAATAAATTTGTATATTAAATAATTTACGAATTTTTTTCAAATAAACAAGCCAATATACAAGTAATGTTGCACGATATTTTTTTTCAAATTTAAACAAAAAATCTGTATGTTTAAAAATATTTTTAAAAAGTTTATTAATACAATATTCTTTTCCTCCATTTCAGACGTGTTTCGTACAAGTACGAAAAAAAGAACCACCACATCCAATTCGTGTGGCCAAAACGATCGATGTCATTGCAAGGATAACATTTCCAACGGCTTATTCGATTTTCCTAATTTTTTTTTTTGTTCATTATAAAGGATTCTCCTAGAAGTTATTTTAAATACTAAAACACACACTCATACATACACATGAAATACATACACACAACAACACATGCCACAAATTAAAAAAAAAAATGAAAACGCAAACAAAAAATTTAATAAGACAAAAAACCAAAACAAATTAAATTGCTAGTTTAGAATTATTATCTTAAAAAAATAAATAAAAATAAATTGAAAAAGCAAAGTTAAATTAAAAAAAAAAAAAAAAAACATTACGCTAAAAAATAGATATAATTATAAATATAAATGAAAAAATAAATTCTAATTAAAAAACAAAACTTTTGTGATTCTTAGTAAAAAAAAATGTTAATATTTTGTTTTGTATAATTTAATTTTTGATTGTTTGTTATAGAACCAATACTTGAAAAGAAATCGTCAAAACTGTGAAATATAAATTAGTTATAAATTTAAAAAATATGAAAAAAAAACAAAAATTATATATAAAAAATTAACAGAGGGAAACACTTAAGTGATAAATTTAAATTAAATAATGCAAATTAGAAAAAATATTAAAAATACAAAATTAGAAGCAACAAGAAACAAAAAAAAAAATAAGAAATCATTTCAGTAGGATGTTTTACATATACGAAAAGGGAAATGATTAAAAAATAATATTTTAAAACAAATTATATTGACTGCCTTTTATAAATATAATAATACAAAAACCTAACAAAATAAAAATGAAAAAATAGTAAAATTTAATTCAATCATAAAGTTTCTTGTACTATTTGCATTAAAATAATAAGAAAATAAAACTAAATAAAAACAAAAATATAGGCACATTAGATTTGGCAATTTAATTAAAATTTTATTGCTCTGTAAAATATTTTTTAAAATTAAGAAAATAAAAAAAAAACTTTTATTATAAGACAAAAAATTAAAAAAAAAAACATGTCGACTATTGTTGGCATTGATGTATTTGATTTTTTTGTTTTCTTTAATATTTTTTACATTTGTTTAAGAAAAACAACAAAAAATAAAAATGCTAATAAAATATTAAATTTTATCGATAAACAACGATTTACTTTTAAGAATAAGACACACTCTACGCACTCGAACCAAAAAAAAAACCAAAGCAAACAAAAATCCTTGTAGTTTTAAAAAACCATGCAAACCAAAACGTAAGCAATTCGATTTTTATTTTATTTTAATTTATAATTAACGCCAGCTTAGATAAAAAAAAATTAAGACTTACAATTAAAAAAAAAATACACAATGATCGCAAAAAAACATAGAAAATAGTTTTAAAACTTAAAAATAACAAACAAACAAAAAAAAAACGTAAATACCAAGACAAAAAATCTGCGTGTGAGAAAAACAATAAGTAAATTATGTTTAAACAAAAAAACACAAAACGTTATAGGGCTCACAAATACTTATTTTCTTTCCCAATATTGGTTGAAATCAAAAACAAAACAAAAAATAGCTTACACGATTTTAAGGAATGCGATAAAAAAAAAATGAAATAAAGAATGGTTGGAATTTTATTTTTAAAAAATAAATAAATTTATATAGAAAATGAGAAACTTATGCATCCAATGTGGATTGAAAATACATATCAAAATATTATTTTTTATTATTTATAAATTTTCTCTGTAAATAAGATAAAACTTATTCAAAACAAAAAACACAAAATTTGTTTTTCCAAACTGCTCCTCTATTTTATTTTCTTAACTTTTTTTTCATTTTAAATTAAAATTAAAACAAAATAAACACATAACACACAAATTTTAAGTAGTTTTGTTCGAATGTTAAATTTGTTAAACAAAAAAAATTTTACTTAAGACCAAAAAAACGCATAAAAAATAAATAAAAATAATTTGTTATTTAATTATTAAAATTACAAAACCAAAAAGTAAATAAATAATTTAATAAAATATGTAAGTGCTTTTTATGAAATTAAAAGAAAACAAAAAAAAATAAAAGAACCACTAACCATTAAATTGTATGATTAAGTATTAATATTTACATTAAAAAATAAACTATTTTTCAAAAAATGACATTGCCTTTAAAGAAGAAAACCAAAAAAATATAATTACACTATATTTAATGTTGTACAATTTTTGCAAAAAATACATAATTTGTTTTATTTGTTTTTATTTGCGTGTTTTTTTATATAAAATTAAAACAATTTAAAAAGAAAAGCAAAATAAAAAATGTATTTTACCCAAATTATAATTGTATTTACAATATTGACAATCGCTATAAATAACTTTACATGCAATACAAAAAAAAAAAAAAAACAGAATATTTCCACCTAAAATATGTTTGCCCGTCCATAAAAATAAAAATTAAATTTGTTTAATGCTTAAAATTTGCTCACGCACTTAAAAATTGAAGGCAATGATAAAAAATAAACACAAAACTTTTGCAAAATTATATTTAATGCTACCCAATTTAACAAAAATAAGTAATTGTTTAATTTATTAAATATTTCCAACCAAAATACAGTTTTTTCCATTTTCTTTTTATTTGTATAGCAAAGCTCAAGAGAGTTAGGGCCAATTTTTCAATAGTCAGATAAACCTCAGATAGAGCTTATTCCTAGGAATAAAAGTTTTTTTTATATTGAAATTTATTCTTCTGATAGTCTAACTGACGATTGAAAAATCAGGGCTTAAAATTTAAGAACTAGATATTTTTTTTTCAGTCAAAAACATAGTATTAACTTACCCGATAAAGTAATCTCAACAATAGAAATTTTTCGACCATTAATAACTATTTGCTAGTTTTTTTATAATAGGTGGATAGTTAAATGAAACTTTTTCTGGTAGAATTTTGTTTACATGGAATACAGAATTGGGCTTGAGATTTTGAATAAGACAGTAAATGAATTCTTTCAATGAGATTTCACAAAATTAATTTATTTTGTTCAATTCTAACTTGCAAAATATGTATTGATGATATCCATAGGTATAACAAAGTAATTTCGTTTCAAATTTAACATTTCACATGAACTGAGCGCTTGATTTCGGTTTCCATTACATAGTTAAGAATATTGCGTGTAAAGGCTTAAGTGTATTTAAGTTATGTCGTTTTCGATTAGCATTCAGAAGCCTTTTGAAAGTGTTTTATTCGCACGAATATGACAGGAGGCACGCTTCTCAGAAGAGAAATTCCCTTCTTGATTTCAAAACAGAATTTACTCAAAATCACTAATACTCAAATAAATTAAACGTCAAACCAAATTTCCTAGTCGAAAAGCAAAAAAAATTAATTTCATTACCTATATTTACCAATACATAAAATTTCAGAATTGAGTAGAAGCGATTCAAAGTGTTTTATTGGATTTCAGAATAAGTGAATCGTTGAGTGAAACCAATCGAAAACGACATAAGTGAAGATTTTTCAGTACCGAAGAAATAAGCAACTCCGCTTTTGAGAATATTTTTTTGCTCAATTTAAATAATTAAAATTACTTTGACTTATGCAAAGATTATAAATCCTAATCCAGATATAAATTTTTTTGTTTTAACTTTTTCTGTAGAAAAGTTGTGATTCGTCTATTCCAGTAATACAGTTGTGCTGAATTCGGTACAACTATTGAAAAAAAAAACTTGGCTTAGGTTTTCGATATTTTTCGAAACAAAGCTCTTTCTGAAAATATAGAGACATTTTGTCGTCTATCGTTATATTTTTTTCTTTAAAATACATTGATCCTCGACTTAAATTTGAAGAACAATAAGAGAAAATCTATTCCGACAATATGATTTGGTGGTTTACGCTCCAGTGTATCGGTTTTTTGTCTAGAAATTACCGTTTTTAATGATTTTTTGCGTCTATAATAATAATTTTCAATTTTAATGTTCTGAATATGAAAGAATACTCTTCTTCTTTAATATTTACATACTGCACAAATAAGTTTTTTTTTATAATGTCACACCCGTTACAAAAATATGTCCCCACGTCGCATTTGGTAATTGTTATGAAAACGCACCTTTTTATATAAGGGCCAAAATACTACTTAGTGCCTAAAAAAATGTCTAAAAAATGTTGAATTTCAATTTTCATGAAGAAAAAGTACAAATTAGTAGAAAAACTATATTGAGTTATAAAATTAACATTATTTACATTTACAAGTTTGAAACCCAAATTTGAATTGAATTGTTTGCAAATCACGGTAAAATTGTGGTTTATCTTGGTAACGCAGTGGTATTTAAAATATTAAAGCTGATTTTTGGTAATAAACTACTAAGAATATTTAATTGAAATTAATTTTTCTGTGATTTAACTTCATAGGAGACTTATGTTGTTCCTATAATTTCAAATAGTAATATCAGAGAGCTCATTCAAAACATCGGTGCAAATGTTATTTTACAATAGATTAAATTATAACTATTCTATGTCAACTAAAATATCTGAAAATATATTGTTAAAAATTTCCAAAAAATTCACTGTCCAAATGGACAAAAAAATGTAATATGAATGAAATCGCGTTTTTTATAGAAAGTTTTGTAGTTTTTATTTGAGTGGGAAATTGAAAATTTTGAAATACCTGTTTTTGATTCCAGTTTTCTTCTTTTTTTTTTGTTCTACCTTCAAACTACCTACACATAAAATCAAAATATATCTCGCAACACTATTGTAGGCTATTGATTTGAATTCCAAAAGAGTTAAGATTTATTAGCTTTTTTTGAAGAATCAATTTTTCAATCACCCATAGAATCAAAAAAATCAGGCCATGACTCTGCAATTTTCACTTTTACATTATTAAAAAATAAAAATATAATTTTGCAATATATTATAAAAATAGAATGACTTTTTGTTTGTGTTTTATTTTAATTTCTTTTCATTTAAATTCGACAAGATGACTTCTAACTAATTTTGCATATTTTAAGGAGCATTAAACAATATTTCTTTTTAAGTTTCACAATCAAAACAAAATCAATGCTTCAATTATTCTGTTTTGTACAGTAAAAAATTAAAATACATTTTAAAAGCGTTAATATTGAAAAAAAAACAAAAACAATTATGTAAATATTAAAATTAAAAAAAATTAAAATAAAACTCGTTTCATATTTTTTAAACTAAAAATCATCACACAATGTCTAATATTTTATTGCCTTCACTTGCACTTAAGTAGATTTTTATATTCAAGGAAAAAAACAAAAAAAAAAGTTATTAATTACTTATTGACTAATTTTATATATAAATTATTGCCAAAACTTAATAAAAAAAAATTATCACAAATTACAACAAAGAAAAACATTTTTCATCTCATTTTAAAATGTATAAATAAAATATGTGCATAAATTTCTTATGAATTTTTATTTTCTATATTCACAATAAATTAATTATATAAAAAAAAAAAAAACAAAAATCCAAAAGATGCCAATGCTTAAATATCACAAAACAACAAACAAGAAAAACAAAAATAAAGGTACTCTTATAAGAAATTTTAAATATTATTAAATAAATTAAAATTAAATCTTAAAGTAAAAACAAAATGTTAAATAATTTTCATAAAGAAAAAAAAAACAAACAAATTCTAATAAATTGTTATAAATATAAGTAAAAAATTTATTTAGTAGATAAAATGCTATAAATTTAATAATATTTAACAAACAAAAAAAAAATCGATAGGTGCCTTTCAAGAAAACAATTTATTTTAAATTTTTTGTTTGGATTTTCTAGTTTCGCAAAAGGAAAAAAATTCAACACTATCACCACTAAATAAAATAATAAATAAAAAAAAAACAAAACCAAAACCACACATCACAGATTAAACTTTAATAACACTCAACTAAAAAAGACATAATTTTGACATAAGAACAATTAAATTTAAATTAACTGCACTTAAAATAAAATAATAAAACAAATATCACATTTAAAAATCAGATAAATAAAACACTCCCAAAACTTTTATAGAAATATAATTCATCTCATGACACACATTCAAATAAGAAACAAAAAAATTAAGTACCAAAAAATTAAGAAACTGAAAATATTCACATACTTTAGGGCACAGCGCTTATGCGAACAATTGATAAATGAAATTAATTGTATTGTACATATTAATATCCAATGAAATGGTATGAAAAAGCTTTTAAATCGTTTTGAGGATGCATTAGATTACAGTAAAACAAAATAAAGAAAAACTATAAAATACTCTTAAATTTAAATTTAATAAAAAAAAAAAAAAACAAATATACGAGAAAACTTCAAAGTGCTAAGTTTTTTTGTTTTGAAAGAATGACAAATAGGGTGCTGTATTTATATTGAAAGATAAAATTACTAAGAATGAACTTTAAGAAAAAAAAAATGAAATTCAGCTTTGTTTTAAAACAACAATTTGTTAAGCAAAATTTTGTTTTACTTTAACTTGAATCCAAAGAGTCTCAATTTATTAAAGAAATGAAAAATAAACAGAATACCTAAAGAAAGTCAATGACCAATTTGAGTTTAAGATCCCCGCCCATTTATTACAAATATATATAAATTAAATGTATAAATCCACCTCGTTTAAATCGCATAGAAAAAAATTTGCAATATCTCGAAATAAAAAAAACAAAAACAGTTTGTACCTACACACAAAACAAAAATCATTAAAATTGTATATAAAAAAAAAAAAACTTTATAACTTTTTATTAATTCAAACAATTTATTTCTAAGTTAAGTGGCAGACAATTAAAAAACGCCAATTGTAAAAAAAATTGTTTTCTATTTATCAAAAAAAAAAAGTTTAGACAAAAAAAATTAAAATATATAAAAAAAAGTCACGTTATCGTATTAAAACCTTATATATTCTATGCTTATATATTTTATTGTTTATGTTTGTATTTTTATTACAAGAAAAACAAAATGTTTATTATTAAAAAAAAGAAAAAGAAAAAAAAAAACAGAATGTAATTTATTTATTTCGTAAGTAATATTCTCAAAAAAAAAAACAAAAATTATTATTATTATTATGATATACATTATTTATTACTTATTACAACAAAAAAAAAACAAAGAGATATTAATTTATTTACATGAAGAAAAATATTATTATTATTATGATTATTATAGTTATATATAGAAAAAATTAATTTCAAAAAATCGATTTCGAAAATTATTCAAATACCACATTACATATAAATCGTATTTGTAATATCGACAAAGACAAGAAAAACAAAAAACATTATTATATTAATTTATAAACAAAATGAAAGGATATAAATGTAAATACACACACGAAAAAGCTTTGCAAAAATAAATCTAAAACAGAAAAAAATTTTGTTGTTGTCTTTCTTAATTAATTTAATTATTTTCTCTTTAAATCTTAGCTCCCATAAAAGCTCTCCAAATAAAGGATTTAAGTCGGACTTAAAAATCTAATTTTCATGCTCTCAGAGTGACAATCAAAAATGTTTCAAAATTTTCTACTCCCAAATTTTAAATAAAACCCAATGTCATAAGGAACAAAAAGTAATCATAAGTTCAAAGTTATTGACTTATTAAGAGAAATTCTTTTTGGGAGAGGTCAAAGATTGCCAGTTGTCATCAAATCTAAGAAATAAATACACTTTTTGTAAAAAATTTTCATTACTTCCAAACCTGAAAATATTTACCATAAGGTTAGGTTAGGTTAAAGGCTGCCAGGGATCGTATACAAAAATATTAAAACTAACTTAAATGATTTTGATGTCGACGTTAGTGCCGCAAGGCTTTAATCGGTTCGTTAACGTATTGACGCTATATTTCTTTATCATTTTCTTCTGATTAGAGAAAGAGAGCAATAGTCAAAACGTTAACGAACGTATGCCGTAGTTCGAACCCAGGTAAAATAAATAAATATGCAACTCCGGAGATAAAGTAAAGATAAATTAAACAAGCATTTTAATATTAAAAAAAACTATAGAAAATAATAAGTAAAAGTTATACAAAAATGTCACCTTGTCGCCATGTCGCCTTGTCGCCCTGTCGACATATCGCCATATCGCCCTGTCGGTCGCCATGTCACCTTGTCGGATTGTCGCCTTGTCACCATGTCGCATTGTCGTCTTGTCGCCTTGTCGCATTGTCGCCTTGTCGCATTGTAACCTTGTCGCCTTGTCGCCATGTGACCTTGTCGCCATGTAGCTTTGTCACAATGTCGCCTTGCAGCCATGTCGCCTTGTTGGTATCTGACATCTAAGTGTTTCCATAATTCCTTGTCCTTGTCGAAAAGAATTGATTAAAATAACTTCATTTTAAAATTAATATTAAGTTCATAATTCTAGCTTTTGAAAAAAGTATCAATCAAAACTGTAAGTGTTGCCGTTGTTTTTTAATAATTTTTTTAATTTTAAGCATTTTTTTTTAGAAAATTGCCCCTCCCTCCAAAACGGGGGGACATTGACCCTCCCTCCCATAGTAAACAATGATTGTATTTAACCCCTCTACAAAATCTCATTATCAGTTCTTGACCATGAGAAATCAGCAAAATTACCAGTTTTTCAAAAATTATTTTTAATTCAGGGATAATTATTACGTAATTTTTTAATACATATGTATTCAAAAATTACTATTCTTAAGCTTTAAAATGGCGTTTCAAACAAAAAGATATCTTTAGTAGACGCAAAGTTATAATAACATAAAAATGACCTTCTGAAAAAGTTCGAATGCGGGTAGCGGGGAAACCACGCAACTTAAAATTAAATCATCATTGATTTGCTTCCTTACAGTCCTAGAGAACATCCCTACAAAGTTTGAGCAAAATCTAAAATGAGACAGCAATTCCGATTGACGCTTGCATACGGAATGACAGTAAACGGTCCATAAAAACTGTTGTAATCGAGAGCGGTGAAATTTTTTTTTTAACTTTCTTATTTGACCCTTTTATAATGCAGTCCTATACTCGTTTTTCAGATGCATCGACTTTCCCTGGATTCCGAGGTATAAAGCTAATTTGACTCCACTATTTAGTGAAAAAGTAATAAAAAAAATCATTTTTTTTTTCAAGTAGGTATCACAAAGGTTATATAATAAAAAAAAATATACATTAAAGCAAAATAAAATTAATTTCATAGAAAAACAAAAAAAAATATAACAAAAAAATATTTTCACTTAAAACTAGAGGAACAAAATAATGAATATTAATATTTTTTAATATTCAAATTAATATAATTACAAATATTTTTTTTTTGAATTAGCTTTACATAAAACCCTCATCTCAAACTGCTCATTGCCTAATCTATTATTTTTTGGCAGATCGAGAAGGGTCACGTATGAAAACAATCTTTCCAGTGATTTTGAAGACATATGTTGCAGAGAAATTGAGAGGGGAATATGTGTTACAGCTTAAACTGTTTTCTGTGTTGTAGAAAGAAACTTTTTTGTTTGTGTTTTGAATTGTTTTTTTTTTTTTGCATATCAATTAAATGTATTTAAATACCTATATAAATTAAATAAAAAAATATTTTGACATTTCTAATATTAAATACAAAAAATTTTGTTTTTATTACATAAATGAGCTGAAATGACTTTCTGTATAACAAAAACCAAACTTAATATATGTTTGTAGCATACATTGCAGCATTACCTATCTTTTAGTGAGAGCTTATGAATTGATTTTTCTTCAATTCACAATTCAATCAAAGTCCCTGAGAGCTTATGAATTGAATTTTTTTACAACTCACAAGTCAAAAAGAGCTTATGAATTAAACTTTTTTTTTAATTTACAATTCCAAACTAGCTTGTGAATTAAATTTTTGTTTAATTCATAATTCAAAACTAGCTTGTGAATTAAATTTTTGTTTAATTCATAATTCGAAGCTAGCTTATGAATTGAATTTTTCTTTAATTCCTAATTACATACTAGCTTACGAGTTAAATTTTTGTTTAATTCAAAACTCAAAACTAGCTTGTGAATTAAATTTTTTTTCAAATCGTAAATTTCTAAGAGCTTGAGAATTGATTTTTTTGTAATTCACAAGCCCATTATTGACTCTTGAATTAAATCAAAGCTTAAGCTAGGAAATAGCTTAAGCTTTTGCAACCCTGGTTCTTGGTGCTTAAGTAATCGTACTTTCCCCTCAAATGTTTCTGTTTTACTTAAGTAAAACTAAAAATGCGAAAAAAAAGATAGATTAAAATGACCATACTTCGGTCAATTTTCAATGAAAAAATTTAGTGAGTACAGCATTTTGAAGGAAATTTAACCTTCTTTTTTTCTTTGGAGCAATGTTTATGTCTATCTCAACCCAAAAAAAATGTACAACTAAAAAAGCAAAAAAACTCAAAAAATCGATTTTTTTGATATTTTTTTTATGATTGTTTCGACTATTTTGGTATGGAAATTTTTTTTTCAATTTTTAAAAAACATTATTCCAATTGGAAATTTAATTCTCTACAAAAAGTTGAATAGACAATATACCAAAATTTTGCTTGGTTTACGAGGTATATTGAAAAAAACAAAAAGGGGGCTTTTGCGCCCCTATCTTCAGTTTCCACCCTCTCATTTAATAGCACTCCGCGGTTTTATCTTCTTTTATAACCCATTGAACGATTCCTGCAATAAAAACCCGTGAACGTCTTAGTTCCTTATTACCCTGTTTTTTTCGACATAATCAATAGCCTATAACAAAAGAACTGTTTTTCAACTTAATGCCAAATGTTTTTTTTTTTTGTAAATTTTTGAATCAATACATATTGATAAAACGTTGAGTGTATTAAATATGGAGCAATTTACCGTTTATTTTTAATTGGCAGACAAATTCGTCTCAGAGTTATTTTTGTCTAGCTTTCTTTCTCTTCCTCAAAATTTGGAAAAATTTAATATAGTTCTGAGTTCCCCTCCTTTTCAGTCAAAAAGTTAATGGAGTTAAAATCTTTATAATCCTCTATTTCATCAATATATTCTTTCAACTTACAAACTATCAATATTTTTTTGTTAAGCTCATTATCTATAATTTGTCTAGGCTATTCTTCTAAAAATAGAATTCCATCTCCATTAACAAATTATTTCCATTCAATAAATGAACAACCAGACCCCAACTCTAACAAACCAACAATATAAAAAAAAAAAACAGAACAAAAATAAGTGTCAACGATTTTCGCTTAAAGATCCTTTATTAGAGATTAAAGAATTAAGTCTATTTTTTACCTTCTATAGCGTTGGGCGCCATTTATTTTGGTATAATTAGTACCTGCCATTCGGTGGGGGTAACGCCAGTTTTATTTAAATTCATGCTTTGTCCATGTCTCTATAGAAGCATACAAAATCCATTATACACGTCATAGAACATTCAATCATCTAGCTTATAATAATTTATTTTGTGGAATAATTTTATTTCTTATTTGACAAATTGTTATTTACTTTCCATACATAAACTAAAAAAAAAATGAAATAAAAAAACATTGCAGGTGTGTCGAACAAGAATAACATTCTTTTCCATGTATCCTGTTTATTTTTTATATAGTTTTTTTTTTTTTGAAAAGAGATTTTTTTCGTTGATATCGAACGATTATCTCGAAACAAGACTTTATACTCCGAAAAAATAAAAATTCTAGAAACTCAAAATACACCTACCTTACCCACACGCAGAGCATATTATATTTTTCATGTATAATTTTCTTTTTCAGTTAGTTACATTATATACACGAGTGTAGTTTTTTTTTTTACAAATGACTGTGTAGATAAGGCGTACAACACGCGACCACATACTAACTTCTTGAAAGGAATAAAATTTGTTAGATCGAAGCTCTCTTACCAAAGTCGTCGAACAAAAAAATGCAGAAAACTCGCTACTTTAGGAATTTTTCTCTTTCTCTCTTCCCGCCCTAAATTCTTATTTTGGCTTTGACTATTATAGATATAAGGCTAAATGTACACACAACTATAAAAATGTATACCTGGAATGTAAGTTTGTATATAATAACCGAATCAATGTACCTTATAGTTAGTCTTCCACCACTCCGACCGACGACCCCATAGCACTTAATTTTTCACTCGGTAATATCCCACTTTTTTACCTTAAAGTCTTTGGTATAAAATAAGGGAACATTGAAGTTAGGGGTGATAATGTAGGAAATCAAAGCAAACAACTCTACACACACTCACACAAGACCTAAACAAGGAGTAAAGTTTAAAAACTATCATGATGGGATCAGGATCTATAGAATGGTGCAAAGGTGTGTGGGGCTAAACTATGAAGGAGGTTTATTCTTCAACACCCTAAACTGGATGGCGTTGAAATTTTCGTCGGTGTATGAGTTGAGTCTTTGGTAGAGACTCAACATCAACATGCAATAATTTTCAAAATTGGTTAGATTTATAAGGACGAAGTTGGCACGAACCTTTACCAAGTTTTACCTTTGATAGGTGCTTTGAGTAAAATTTCTAACAAAAAAACAAAAGAAATGATGAAAAATTAAAAAAAAAACAGAGAAACTTTAAGGGTTTTGATGTTGCAGCTGTACCCTATTAAAACAGCAACCTTGTACATCAATGAACATCCTTTCGATTCCTTATGTTTACGAGTATAACAAAACAAAAGTTATTGCAAAATGCCATTTCTTTTATGATCTAAAAGCTTCACAAACAATTTTATATTGTAAAATGAATTCTATCGAGTTATTTATTGAAAGGCCTTGTGCATCTTTGATTCAAAATAATGAATCAAAATCTCCCTCGATGATGCTTAAACTTACTTAGTGGAATGTAAACAAAATTCCAAAATAGTATTTCAGCTTCTTTAAAGCTAACAGAAAATACATTTTAACTTCGATAAAGTTTCGTTAAGATTTCTGTAATTGGTAAGTGTAAAACGACGGTATACTAGCTTCATTGCTTCCAAACATATCCTTATAAGGCGTTTACTGATGCTGAAAAGAAGCTTTTGCGAAGCCCTTATGTCACAACTTTCTTGCCAGTTTTCATAGTCGAGTTTGCACTACAGGCTCTTTGGAAGAGTGGAGTTAGTCACATTTAGTTCACACCTGGGATTTTTCTCCTGATGGATGCTAACCGCTTAAGACTACTGCACTAAAAATGTCAATGTTAATCTCTACTCTGTCCCTCTACCCCGAGAATGGCAAAAGGGTCAAGGAGTAAGTCTTCTTTCTCTTGGGTCATTGTCCTTGGTCTCTCTCTCTGTCTCTGTCTTGTCTTTGTTTCTGTTTATTAAGTCTGCCACTGGCGACTCAGCTTCTTACGGAGCCAAGTCTCCGCCGGCAGCCGTGACTTCTGCCGACACTTTAGTGTATATGGGTCAAAATCATGCAGGTGAGAAGTTTGGAGGACCAAATTCTTAAAAAATCAACTTTGTTTTATAATAAAAATTTCATATTTAAATGTTTTCTTTAGCTATTATTTGTCGGTTTATGAACATACAGAGAACAAAAGTGTATACCTATTTTTTAAATTTTCCGCAAAACCCCTAAAATTAGTACCTACTAGAAAAACGTTCCTAGAAAACGTTCCTCGTCAAAACGACTTTAGAGGTCTAGAAGTATTATCAATGTGCATGATGTATCATTATATTAAGATAGTAGGTCTTAAATAAATCAAATATAACTATTTCTTCGTACAGAGACCAATTTCTACAAAAAAAAAAAAATGCTTTTATGCACTTCCGAAATATTTAGGCCATAAGTAATTTTTTCTTTTGTTTTTTGGTAACTTTCTTGATAAAAGTGTATATTTACAGCCATACTAAGATAGGATACTGATTAAAAATATACCCCAAAAATGCAAAATTATGAGTGTAAGACCACATTATTTGTTCACATTCTAAGAGCGTTCCCGGAGATGACATTTACGGAAATGACGTTTTGACCTTAATTTATTTTTATTTTTTATGTCACAAAGTAAAACTAAATATAATTTTAGACTAAATATACCCCAAAACAAGCGTTCCCGGAATGACGGTTAATTGATGTAGGTACGCTATGAAACTAAAACTAGCTTAGGTATAACAATTTTAAAGTTCAAGTGACCTCAGGTTTCGTTTCGCCCAGGTACGACAGTGGGCGAAACGCTTTGGAGTTGAGGTCACTTGAACTATAAAATTGAATTATATTCAATCGTTCCACTTATAATTAAAATAGTTTTTATTATTTTTATTATTTTTTCTTCGTTACTAGCTTTTAACATACATTTAATATATTTATCCATAAAAATAGGTGTCTAATGAAAAAAACTGCTTGCAGCACCATTTATATGTTAGATGATTAAAATATTGACACTTTAAGAAATGTTGGTACGATGCGTCATTTTTCTTGGGACAACTTTTATGAATGTATAAAAAATAACACAATATAATTTTATTGTAAGAGATGTACAAATTTATAAAGAGTATTGTGTATAATAAGTGTTAAAAAAACGAAATACTTAAAAATAATTGACTTTAATGTGTTTTTAAGTCATTTGAATATCAATTTTTGAGTTATGGACATGTCCGGAAACGCTGTTTTTGTGTATATTAGATGCAATAAAAATGCAATGGAAACTTTACTAACCAAAACATATAGGTATATTTATATTCCTAGATGAGTGCCTATTATTTTAATTGGTAAATGCGAAAAAAAAACTTTAATTAAATGTAATTTTGATTTAAAAATATGCCTGGACATCAAATTTTCCACCTCTATGATTTTGACAAAAATCGCTATAAGACCTTGGTATTTAAATTTAGGGAAACCGACGAAGTTATGAATACCAGAGTTATGCGCGACAGAGTTACGCGCGTCAAAGTTACGCAAAACCGAAGTTACGAAAAACCGAAGTTATGAAAGACCGAAGTTATGAAAGACCGAAGTAACGAAAAAACCGAAGTTATGAAAAACCAGAGTAATGAAATCCAAAGCTATGAAACGATGTTTTAGGGTTGGCAACCATTAAGATGAACGATATACGGGAGGAACGTACTAAAAAGCTAGAGCGTATAGGTTGAGTGAAGGCAAGAAAAAAATTGTATGGGATGGGGGTGTCTATCCCTACTCATTTTAGCGGGGGGATTTTCTAAAAAACTGACTTAATTTGGATAAAAAATTATTTAAAGCCAACGGTTACACCAAAAGTAACGTGCTGTACGTTTTTGTAAAGCTAAAACCTATATCTTTTAATTTGTTTTTAAATATAGCTGTTTGATTGACTAGTTTTTGAAAAATTAGTTTTCAAAATCAAAATTTTGAAAAAAGTGAAAAAATAAATTTCGAACTTATATCTTTCAAAATTTTATGTAATTAAGTGCAAATTTAAATTATATAATTTAATATTTTTATTTGTTTTTAAACGAAAACTGAACCTGGATCCAAAAACGTCTTGTCGTTTTCGATAAATTAAAAAAAAAACTAAAACTACTTATTTTCAAAAAAGCCATATATTTTTTTTGAAAATTAATTTTTCAAAAACTGTTTCATTAAACAGATTTATTTAAAAGCAAGATACAAGAACAAGTCTTTGGCTTTACAAAAAAGTACAGTACGATATTAATGTTGTAGCCGTTGATTTTTAATAATTTTTTTTCCCAATTAAGTCAGTTTTTTAGAATAGACGCCCCCGTCCAATACAATTTTTTTCTTGCCTTGACTCAACCTATACGCTCAAGCTTTTTGGTACGTTCCACAGTGGTTCCGTAGTAGGCCATAGGCCGAAATACCGATGTCAATATAATGACGTCATTTTTCGTTATAATGTTATAAATAGCCTATTCTTTAAGATGGTGTAACAGAAATTTTGAGAAAATAACGGAACTTTTCATATCGACCATGAAAAGTTGTCGAAAAAAGTCTGGTTTCAAGCTTTATTTTCGGTCCCGAATCAACTTAAACTTTAAAGTGTATTTTTCGGTTAAAATTATTTTTTAAGTTTTTTTTGTTGTTATGGAACTTAAAGTTGAAGGTATGTACTATATTTAAAGAGTTTACAATTCTATTTTATTTAAAATTTTCAATAAAAAACAGACTAGAAAAGGACAGGTTCAAATTCCATACTTTTGTTTTTCTTCTCACTTTAACGAAACTTTTAACTATGTTGTCATCAATATAAATACATGATTCATATACATAAATTTTCTCTAGCATGTGTAGTTTCTGAAACAATTAAATCTGTCTGCGAATAAGTGCGACGGGCTACGACTGACTCTTTCACACTCACTGTTTCAATTTTAAACATATTTCTCATATTTAAAAATTTTTCAAATAATTTTTTCTTTTTTTGAATTTTTATGTTTTCCTTAAGTTTTTGTACATATTTTTATAAAAATATATGATATTAAGCAAGCTTTAAATCTGGAATGTAACATAAAAATTATGACTGAAATTGAAAAAAAAAAAAACAAATAAATAATTTAAAAAAATAACTAATCATTTGTTTGTATGTTGATTCAAGGCTTCTTTTTACATTTTGTTATTAAATGTATACAAGATTTCTTTATCAATCAATTGTTTTTCATTGGAATTATTCTTTTTTATTGCTAAAAAAATATATTCTCACACATATTCAAGTATATTTTGTTGCTATCCTAACCAAAATCTCCTATGGCCGCCCTTCTTAGAAACCGGTACCACTGTGCGTTCCTGCTGTATATCGGTCATCTTAATGGTTGCCAACCCTAAAACATCGTTTCATAGCTTTGGTGTTCATAACTCTGGTTTTTCATAACTTCGGTTTTTCGTAACTTCGGTCTTTCATAACATCTGTCTTTCATAGCTTCGGTTTTTCGTAACTTCGGTTTTGTGTAACTTTGAAGCGCGTTACTTTGTCGCGCATAACTCTGGTCTTCGTAACTCCGTTACCAATTCTTAAATTTATTCTTAAATTGTATGGAATGTTTATTAACTTATTCTTCAATGATGTCATTTGTATAGTTGATGTCCAAATTTGCAATGTTTCTTTATCTTTCTTTAGAAAAATTATATTTTGTAAAGAATTTGCATTCGTGTTAAAATACAATAAACTGTTTGCTGCTAAACTGTACAAAATGCTAACATTTTCTCAATTTTTAAGACATTACATTTATTGAATCGATGTCATTGATACGAATAAAGTTCTTAGATTTAAATTCTTTCAAATGAACGGTTTTTGAATCAAAACGACATTTTTTTGTAAATTTTTTTTTTTTTGACTTTAAATTGACATTCTAGAAAGTCTCCAAAATTTTAAAAACCTCTTATAGTTCACACAGGTATTAAAATACAAAGACTATTTCTATGTTTGCACACTTGAGGAAATTACTTCTTTGAGACTAAATTTTTTCATTGTTCTCAAAAAATTATCTACTTTTTTGAAAAGTCTCCTCTTTCCAAAGGAAAGGATTCATTCTTTTTTTTTCAGGATTCATTCAATAAATTTAAAATCCCTCAGTTTTTTTTCTCAGATTCCCTTTAGTTGATTTAAAGTAAAAAACCTAATTTTATGATTTTCTTTTTAAATAATCGATGTGCATTTACCCTATGAATAAAAAAAAAATATTCTTAGTAGATTTTTTGTTCTTTCATATTTCCCCAACTCTTGGGAGAGTAAAATATAATTTGAAATTTACGTTTTTGCATGTCAAAGTAGGTGGATATTTACGATGCCGGTTTTTGGCTCCTACAAACATGCAAACATACACTCAATAGAAAATAAAAAAAAAAAACAAGAAGAAAATTTCCTTTTATTACACAGGACTTACATAATTGGGAACCTCATTTGTCAGCGCCCCCTTTCCTTTACTTTTCAATAGAAACTGTAAAAATGACAATCTATGGCACCAAACGTCTATACAAAAAGTCTGCCGCCAAATTTTGTTAATACGACAAAAAAAACGTTCTCTAATAAAATAGACAAAAATTAATTTTGTAACAATCAGCTGGAAAAGATCTCAGCACAGATGTTTTTTTTTTTTTGTATTTTTCTGTTTTCAGTTATTTTATATTTTATAAGGGACGACACGGACGAAACTGCGGCGACAGGTTCTTCTCATTAATGGATACAAAAGGTCATTGGAGAGGAACGAGGAAGTACTCGTATAAAATGTAAAATAAAAATAAGAGACTAAAAAAAATTATTATAAATGACTGTGCTGCATATGTTTCAATTGCAACGGATATTTTGATCGGTTCACCGCGTGCCTTTTGTAATGACAGGTGCAAGCCGAATCCCTCAGCGGAACATCAACCTGTATTAAAGTTGTATCTATAGCAGAAGCAGTTGTAGTAGACCTGTTGCAAGATTATAAAAATGCTCTCTTAATGCTCTGTGAAGTATATAAGTGCATTTATAGTAATTTTGTTGTTTTTGTTGTTGTAATTGTGATCACTGACCCATGAATGTGAATATATATTATAAAAATAGGAATGCATTTTAGGTTCCTTATCCTTTTATTACTTTGTTTTTATTTAAAATGGGGGTGAAACTTCAAACTAAGTTGACCATTGACACATCACAAACAAGAGACATATGCTGACGAATTGCGCAGGTTATCATTGGGTTATATCAGTGTGGGAAAGAATAGTTTTTTTTTTTTTTTCTTGAGAACAGTTCAAACAGTAGCCTTTCCTTGATGTTTTATTCTAATTTGTTTTTTGTAATTTAATACAAGGTAATTGAATTTCCAAATGGTGAGAACATTTTCGACAAAAAACATCCTCGTTTTGTTACCAAAAATAGTTCCCATAATGAAAGTAAAATTTGGATGCAATATGTTGTTTAAGAAGCAATTATTTATTAATGCTCGTAGAAGTAGCTATATGGGAAATAAGATTTTAAGATAAGAGTTTTGGTAAGCATTGTATAACGCGTCTTGTTTCTAGTCGTCAGATATTTTTCTATTTAGTAAAATTGTATGGAACTATGGGCTTAAAACAATAGCCTATTGGTAAATTTGGGAAAACTCTAAAACTATAGCTTTCGTACAGTTTAAGTAATTATTAATCAATAAATTAACAAATCTTGTCAAATTAAAAAAAAAAAAAACCTTAATTAAGCATTGAAACTAGCTTATAATATATGGTTTTCTTGATCTTAAATATTTTGAGACAAAATTTTGATGAGATTTTGTTTTGTCAATAAAAGTCCTTAGATAGAGAGAGAAGAGTTGATATTAACCATTGAACGGTCGTTAAAAAAAAAAGTTCTCCATAGAACGGGAAGAAATTCACAATAGGGAATTCTCAAATAGCAGCTAAAAATTTATTTTTCAAACAAGGTCCAATAGTCTATTTAATAGACCGAAGCTCCAGAGCAAAAATAGAACAAATTCGTTCAAGAGTTTTTATTGCTGATTATGGTTCTTGGCATAAAAGAATACTCCAGCCAAAAATGCTACTAAATCTATTGGTGCATTTCTGAGAAAAAGGCAACACTGGTCGGTTTTCAGTTTTTTTTTTTTTTTAATTTAACACGAAAACCATCAAGCCTAACTTTGAAATGGTTCAAGGACACTTTTCATAGCAAATTAAATTTTCTACAAGTTAAGATGGTTTTTTAAATATTATTTTTTAATAAAATTCTTACCTAAAATCAATGAAAAAAAGTTAAGAAAATTATGGATTTTATTTTTTTTTTTTTTACTAAATCAAAGGGCATTTCGTGTATGAAGCCGGTATGTCCAAGCTTTGTACTAATAAAATAAAGTAGAGTTAAAATTCTTTAATAATATGCAATTTTTATTTTTTTGTCAAGAAACGACTGAAATTTTTCAAAAATTACCACTTTTTCTATATTTTTGACTTTTTTAGTTGAAAGCAAGTTTTTAAAATTCGATAAAATCGTAATAATTGGTTAGTTTTAGACTGGTTTAATTTGAGCGTAGGTAAATACATCTCTGTAGGTCCAAAACATCTTGAAATAAATCACTCCAAAAGTTGAATAACTTCCCCAAGCCAAAGGCGTGTAGATACAGCCATGAGACTGGTATCAAATCACACCTGAAGGCTTCTGCATATAAATTGTAAATTTTTTTGAAAATTGTATGAGTGGTTAGGTAGAGAGATATTTTCGTATTAAGTTCATACTAAGAATGCATTTTCCAGTAGGAGATAATTTCATTAATTATTGCATAGTGATCCTGATCACAAATTATGAATTATTCTTGTGAGACAGTCCAATACTAAAATAGCATTAGCATCCATAACTTAAATCCACAACAATGCACTTTTAATTAAATTAAAATTAACTTGAAAAATCAGCAAAATAAGCCCTTTTCACAAAATAAACTTGCGTATCAAACAAAGTCTTACTTTCAACTGGCATATTATGATGGCTTATCTTATTAATGTTAAATACAAATATAATTAGGTGGAATTTTTCCAAAACTTTTAATTCATACTTTTGACGGGGTTTTCAGTACATGCTCCTTGGTGTGTCGCGTGCGTCATTTACAAAGACAGAGTTGCCTGAATTCATGGAATTACTTTATCCGGAAATTCAACCCAATTCAACATCAATTTAAAAAAAATAAAGAGTTGATTCATTAAGTTTCATGTTTTTTGCAGGACCTCTCATTGATAAAAATAAAAAATACTGAACAAAAGTTAATACGTTTTGAAAAAAAAATCTAACAAAAAATGCACTGAAAAAAGTATTATTCTTAAAAACTATGAATCTCGTTCATAAACCTAAATTCATACATTTTTAAGAAAAATTCATTAAATTTAAGCACAAATTCTTAAAAAAAAAGTTTAGTTTTAAGAAAGATTCATAAAATTTAAGAATCAGTTTTCATAAAAATTTTCCTATGGAAAATTTTTTTATGAATTTTTTTTAAGAACAAATACGAAGGTTTATGAATAAATTCATAAACTTCTAGCTCAAATTTGAAAGAATATTTTGCTGAATTTTAGAATCTGGACATACTGGTTTATACTTTTATTTGGAACATAAAATATGATGCTCTGTCATTTTTCCTGAGTCTAAAGTCATTACTCTTGAAAATCCGACCAATAGAACTCATAATATAAGATTTTTAAGACAACCACTTCAAGATTTTGTTCGAAAGTTTTCAAACAATTCAAACTAACAAAAAATTGAATAACGAAACTCTCAAAATACTCTTGAAACTGTTGTTTTAAAATGCTTATAGTTTGGGTTCTAGTGGTTGGATATTCAAGATAAAGGTCTTCAGATTTAGGGAAAATGAGAGAGTATCGTATTTTGCACTTAAAATACACACATAAGATACAACTTTGAGACAATCTGCATAAAGTGTTATATGCAAAAATGCATTTTATCCATTTTTGGAGTACGTCACAAGGATAAAACTTCTCCACAATATATGTAAACCTTTATTACATCAAAAAATAACAAATTCATTCCTGGCCGTGCAATGTCCACATTCCATACAAACTTGCCCATTCTCCTTTTGTGTTTTTAAGTATTTTTTCTTAGAATGAATTCTTTTTTCTTAAAATGAATGTATTTTTTCATTAATCAAAAAACAAGGAATATTTTACCGTTATCCTGTATTCGGTATTAAGAACTTATTCTTAAAATTTAAGAATTTGTTCATACTTTTTATGTTCGAAATTCATATTTTTCCAAAATTTAAGAATTAATTCATTAAATATTATGAAAGTATACATATAATTAATGAAAAAATTCTTACGTTTTGAGTGTTTAAGTATATTTTCTTAAAGTCTATGTACTTTTTCATCAATCTAGAAAATAATAACTGTTGTTCTGAATCTATGCCTTAGAAAGATTTCTTTGAGGATTAAATTTAAAATCTGATATTCAAAGTGGACGGTCGTTGCGAAACAAGTTATAAAAGTTTGTGAATAAAAGACAATATTTATTATAAACAGTGTTAAGCATTTCAACCACGTAGGCAATTTGAAGAGTATAAGTACATTGCAAAAGTGTAAAATATTGTTGGTTCCTGTTGCCTCTTTCCCATATACTCAGATAAGTATAAAAACATATAATGTTAAAAATGGCTTTCTTTTATTTATTAAATATATTTTCTATTTTTTTTGTTATAGGTGCATATTTTAAAATTGCAAATCGTAATTTGATATTTTTGTGAAATATGGAGGCACGTACGTAATCTTCAACTTTGGACCGGCAAAGGGGGAAAAATCAACACAAAAAAAAAAACCATATTAAAGGCGATTCTCAACAAATTCTGTACAATTGAAATTGTCATTGCAAACTAAAGCAAAACATGGAATTTAGTAAGTGTTGCATTTTATTTTATTTGTCTAAATATTTAAATTTTGTTTTAACTTAATATTATCAACATTTCTCATAGGTACCTAAATTCTTTATATTTTTATCTTTCCCCAACTTATTCAATTTTTTTTTCATATCCAGGTGCCGATTACAATAAGGTAAGAATTAGATAATTTAACCTTCTAGCTATTTCGATTTTTTAAACCAAATACTACATATTCATTTTACTAATCCAAACTTTTTTCTATCTTTCCAGATGATGCATCCATTAAAGAAGTAAAATTAAATTAATTTATAGTGAAATTATAGTGATAGTGATCAATAAAACATTTTTATAACGTTTAAACTTAATAATTTCTTTTATTTTTAAAAACAATTTTCATTTTTTACTTGCGATATAGGTACTATAGGGCAAGTTTTTGTTTTAGATTTTGGGTTGTTTTCTTTTGCAGTTTGTTTGTTTGGAATACAATTTTTAGGAACAAATTAAAGGCTTGGAATGGTAATGTATTATATGCATTTATATAAATAACTGCATAAATTTTAATGAAAAGTGTATTATATTTTATGAAAACAATCATAAAACTTTAAGAAAAATTCATAGTTTTTATGATTTTTTTCATAAAATTTAAGCAAAATTTCATATGAATTTTTACGAAATTTATGAAAAAAATCATAAAATTTAAGAAATAATCATAAAATGTAAGAAACTTTTCTTAAACTTTGTTCTTAAATTATAGAAGAACAAAAAAAAAAATTTAAGAAATAATTCTTAAATTGTATGAATTTTTCTTAAAATCTAAGAAACTTTTCTTAAACATGTTCAAAACTTTTCGAATTTGTTTATGAACAGAATTCTTAAAATTTAAGAACTTATTCTTAATTTTTAAGAAAGATTCATTCCCTTATGAATTTGTTCTTAAAAAGATTCTTAAATTTAATGAATTTTTACATTGGCTCATTTGCCATGAATTTTTACATTAATTTAATGTACAAATTCATTAATTTTATGTACCTTTTTGGTTCAGTGTGGTCTTGCCCCCACATGAGGGTAAGACCGCCCTATTAAATTCTGTTGGTAGTAAAACCGTTTCTTTCTGTAAAAATGGAATTTTTTTCCAATAAAACGTATGATATGTATGTATATGACGTATGATTCCCACTTTTAATTATAAAAAAAAATAAAAAGTTAAGACTTTTAATTATTTCATCTTCAAAAGTATTTTATGAAAAAAACACAAAATTTACCGTAACTTTTTGTGGATTCAACTGAACTTGCTCATACTTACGGACATGATCTATTATACCTACGGTGACCATCCGTCCCGGTTTACCCGGGACTGTCCCGTATTTCTACAGCTTGTCCCGGGTTTTTATTTAAGAAACCCGGGACGTATAAGTGTCCCGTATTTTGTAATTTGTCCCGTATTTGCACATTCTCTGATTTTTGTATTCAATATTTTAAAAACTTTGTACGGAAAACAAGAAAACAGTGGTTGGAAATTAAATTTTTTCTAGTACGCTGCTGAAGCAAAACGAAAAATTTTCTAAGTCTCCAAAGTAAAAAAAAAACGATTAAAAACTCTCCATATATTCTAGCACAGGTAAGAATTTCGTTGCCTAAGCTGCGTACTGTGCAACGAAAAGCAAAATTTTCGTTTACGATTTCGTTGTGCTGGTTTTTTATGAAAATTTTCGTTTTGCCTCTAATTTTAGGTTTTAGTTTTTTTTTAAATGTTCGTCAATTATTTAGTTCCAGCTTCTGTTTGTCAGGTTAGTACACAAGGAAAAATGTTTTCGAATAAAGAACAACATAATGGAAGAGTAAAGAACCCATATAAGTTTCAAAACATTTAAGGACATGTTAAAAGTTTTCTTAAGGTAGAATTTCAAAACCATTTTTTATATAAAAATGTTAAAAAACAGATCTCCCGATTTTGACTAAAAAATATTTTTTTAGAAGTTATTAACAGACATTATTAAAAAACCATTTTCTTGATTTCTGATTTCGTAAACGACTTAAATGATTTCAACAAAAACGCTCCCAAAAAATCGTTTAGGAAATCTTAATATCAAAAAAAGGAAAACTATGAAAACTCATTTAAAAATATTTTAATTTTTTTTTGAAAAATCAATATTTTCAAAACGATTCAACGAATTTTTTATCCGTCCCGGGTTTGGCTTTCAGAAATATGGTCACCGTAATTATACCAGAAGCCACTTATTTTATATAACAAGTGTTGTAAGTTTTAATTCTTTTCCTACAACATAGTACAAAAGCGGTCTTGCCCCCACTTCCTCTACCAAATTGCTCTGTTAAGAAAAGTGAATACCTTTTATTCATAAACGTAGAAATGTAAAGCAAAAACTGAATTTTTCAACATTGGCAGTTTGATCAATGATTAAGAGTATTTTTTTTTTAAATCCAGTTTCTAAGCATGTTGATAAGTTTTTGGAAGCCAAAATCTTATTTGACTGTGCTAAAAGTAAAACATAAATTTTAAATTCTATTTCAAGTTTGCACATCAGCTCTTTTGTTTCATATGTTCGGTTCATGTTGTTGATCAGAAGATAGAATTTTTTTAAGTTTGTAAACAATTTTTTTGTTGGTCAGGAACAACGAAAAGATTAAACACAATTTTTGAACATCACCACGTTAAGTTCTCGATCCAAAGGACAAGAAAAACTCTCTGATTCATAGAATCAATAAAATCTAAATCTAAAATACGACTTTGTTTCTGACAAATACATCTTTCATTTTCGAAATCACTATCATTTTGTGCATCAAATCAATATCATTCCAAATTGAAAATCAATTTCGTCCATCAAATTACACCAATACAAAAATACTCTACCTACATACTTAAACCTACATTATACGAAATCATTAACTCGCCCCCAACTTTCATGATATAAACTTTAATGCACATATTCTCCTACTACAGAATGACATTTTCCCTAGAATTTAATTTTTATTAAGTATGTGTAGTATATTGTTAACCCAAAAGCACAAACACACACCAACACACACACGAGAACATATTTATATGCTCATGCAATTATTGTGCAGTGAAATATGGAATTGTTTGTTCCTTTATACGCCTCTGCTAGAAGAGAGAGAGCTGTCATCGTTTTATCGTCCCGCGTCCGTTCTTGTCGTCGTCTATGTCATTATGTTTTGGGGAGCGTTCAAAAAAAAACTTCATTGAAAAGAACAACAACAATAAAATATAAAATAAAATAAAAAAAAAAAAAACTGACAGAAAGTGCGCCACCGACCACAATTTATACAATAACACAACAAGAGGCGACATATCCACCATGGATCCAGGATATACAAAATACAACGACGAATGCAATTTTGTTTTATTTTTTTTTGCTTTTTCATTATATTCTTTTAATTTTTCACTTCAATTTCATTCCATTTCTACATTTCTTCATTTCTACCTGTGAGCTCAGTGGAGGACAAAACAGAATGTGCCATCATCGACTGACAGGTGGATTCGTACCGAAATGACCAGGTGGTTTGACGGACCGTGCGGCAAGCAGAGTGACTCGTGCGGTGGACCGTGTAGTCACACCGTCACCTTTTTTTTTTTCTTCCTCCATTCTTCCACTTCTTTTGTTCATTTTTTTTTCTGTGTTTGAAGGTGGAAATGGTATTTTTTTTTTACTCTTTTGGTATAGGTTTTTGGTAGAACCATCATCAGGAACCAGGAAGGAAAAGGGGCATTTTACTTTGGTAGGAATCGGCCGCGGATATTTACCCTCTTCTACACACCCGTAAAGAGTGGTTCGAAGTGCACTCCCTTCCTTCTTTCGTGACCTGCGGCTCTGGGGCATAGGTAAGGTAGTAATGGAGCTACGTTGTTGATGGCGTACACTGGTACTGGTACCTTTTCCGTAGTCGCCGTCAACCACTTGCTTTAGGGGAAGGTTACACTACCTCTACAGACTATAACACATTTACCCATGTGTGATGGCAAAAGTCATTGTATTGGTGGTAATGGTAATAGTAGGAATCGAACAACACAACCGTTTTTTTTTTTTTTCTTTTTTTGTATTTTTTTTTAAGGGCTTGGTTGGTGGAATATATTTTGGCCGTTTGGTTGGTTGGCTACGACGACGATGTCAAAGAATATATTGGTGGAAGTGGCACGGTTCGGTTTGTTGGTGGAAGAAGAAAAGGACTCGTTGTGTTATAGTTCAGCAAATAATTTTTAGTTAGTCATTCGTAGTCAAGGATACAGTGCGTGTCGCCGTAGTAACCTCGAGCATAACAACAAACTAATTCCAATTTTTTCATCGTCCTTCTCCAGATTGGTTATATCAATAGATATATCGTGTCTGAAAGTATATTGTGTTTATTCTATAGCAACGAGAAACTAACTGATTACAACTATAGAAAGGACTAAAAAAAAAAACCCATACAACTCACTCTTGCTCATAACTCTTAAGTTTAGTGCAGAAATCTAAATATACAAGTTTTCTATTATTCATAGTGTTATTTCATTTCCTTTTCTCGACTCGGCTCGAGTTGTTGTTGTTTTTGTTTTTTTGCTCCTGCATTAAGTTCGTGAATATCCTTTTAACAAAATATAGCTGAGTAGTAGTGTGATATCAGCAAGTGGAACAATAACTACTACTTCACTCTACTCCCCAAGGAGCAAACACCGACATCGTCGCCGTCGTCGTTTTGAACCGAATCAGAGTGAAATACTTTTGATTTTAGTTATCGACGTGAGCTTAAAGGATTAACATGGGTCTTCCATAAAAAAAAGAAGAAAAAATACACACTAACAAAAGTTACACACATTGCTGCTGAAGGAAAAAAATTATGATCTTGTGTGGATCAACACACACTTATTTTGAGTTGAAGTGATATTCTCTTTCTGCTTCAAAAACCAAGTTTGCCAAGTTTAAGTGCGAATATATTGATCGGTGATTTTTTTTATCGAAAGGAACTGCTGTTTAAATTATTTTGAAGGTAAGTTTTAGTAAAGATTCTTGAAGGATTGATGAACTTCAAAAAGAAAAGTTTGTTTTTGACCTTTGGTGGACCTTGGCACTGGGAGAATTCACAGTTGTATTGTTTTTGAAATTCTGTGGATCTTTTTGTGCCAAAATTCAACGAAGGAATTTCGTAAACTTCATATTTTATTATATTGGTAGTTGTCAATGTTGTGAGGGCTTGAGAAGGTTTTCTGAAAACATTAGTGTACGAGTAGATATCGATGTTATCGATCTGGAGTAGAGTCATTAATCAAAACCTAAAAAAAACTTTCTGGTATTTCACAAGAAGACTTAAATAGAAATTAAGGAATGGGGGAATGATAAAGTATTTTCAATTAGAGGTTTAGAAATTACGTTGCTCTACACTTTTCTTTATTTCCAACTTCTAAAATTAACTGTCAATATACAAGGATTAACGAAAATAATGGATTTGTACAAATGGCATAAGATTTTTGTTAGCAGAAATTTGAAATTTGACCAAAATGTTGCAGTAGTAAAGACAACTTATTAGTTGTTTTCAAGAGGTTAAATGTGGTTTTATATTTTAAAAAATATAGAAAAATAATATGCGAATTAATGTTAAGCATCTTGAAAACGATTTGGAGGAACCAAGTTATTTTTTTGTTAAGAAGCATATTGGATTGTAAAAAAAAATAATAACTTCTTCAATTCTTTAAAATTTCTGCGTGTCCACAAATAATCTAGATTATTTGTCGAAACGCAGCAATTTTAAAGAATTGAAGAAGCTGATTACTAACTGATGGAAATAAGAGCAGTTTATGTATTCAAATTTGACATTCATAGATTAATTTTATTTCCTAATACATTTGGCTTTAAAAATTTATTAAACAATAGAAAAATTTTACCCAAGTCCGACTTTCCAATAAGAGTTAGTTAAATCTGTAACAATTGACGGAAAGTTAACAAAGTTACAATTAAAAGTGGGTTCTATAAAACAAACTATTTATTGGAGTTAAAATTTTTTAAAACAAAAAAATGTTTGCAAATTATCCTAATTTGGAACTAAAATAGGAGATACAATTTATCATTTTTATTAACTAAAGTCCGAGTATAAAAATTCTCGAATAAATTTAAGTCCACCAAATTTGTAGGATTCTACGTAAACACGGACTTTATATTTAATCTCAAATTGAAAACATAACCTAAAAGATAACCCTTCATCGGAAAGTTAACCCTAATTCAATTTAGGTACTAGCAAGATTTACTATAGATAGTTGATTTAATAACGAATTAATTTGGCACCAAAAAATTGAAACTGAGATTTGGATAAGTTCGGATCACTGAACTTAAAATAAAGCAATTCGAAAAAACAAATGATTTTTGTGAAAAAGAACGCAATAATAGCTCATCACACTTAAAAATATTCGAATAATGAAAAATGAAGCATATTATATTCAAAAGTAATGAAATAACAAAATTATTGCACAGCAATGAACGACAATATAGGTAAGACTGCAGTTTAATGGTATTTTATATAATACCTATCTTCAACAATACAACCTTAATTATACAAGGTGTGTTATTATTTGTAAAGTTATCTGCAATGCAGCTACATTTACATGTAATACGCAGCTGCCGATGAAAACAAAAAAAAAAACAGAAATTGGATTCAACTACCGATAGAATTTTGACAAATTTTAGTTAGTTTCTTGCCGATTAATAGGATAAGTATTGGTTTAATATGAACAAAATTTGGAGGTTCAAATAATGATGCGGAAGTTTAAAAAAGTGTTTTTTTTTTAAATAGCAGCTAATAGGAGTTTTCCTTCAAATAAACAGATACTTAATACACAACAGCAAAGGACATGAATTCAAAAGTTATAATTGAATAAATGTGAATAATCTCTCATTTTGACGGTTTGGACTGCGGCCGGCGAGATTGCCCGATCAAGCAATTCTAGACTCTTTTGTGTGATTTTTTAAAGCCATGAGTTCTTGTCAAAAAAAAAACAATTGTAAGACTTTAAATAAAAATGATCCGAAAAACAAACCAAAGTTTCTTATTCATAAAAAAAATTACGGTCAAAGAACATCGTGTGACATTTTCTGTGTCGACCCGCATGTTCTGATTCCCATTTTATAATTTTCGCCGATATCTTCTAGCTGAATATTATTATATTAATTAAGGTGCTGCTAAAAGAACTTACAAGCAGGGATTTGGTAACATGATATAAGACCTTTTATTGAAACGAAACTTAAATATTGAAGTAGAACATAAACTCTACTCTCTACATTTTTTCTGCATAAACTGTCACATAAGGTTTTATTAAGAACTTAAATTCTTAAGTTTCGATGAAGCAAACGGCTCTTAATGATGTTCACAAACTTGTGATTTGTGTGATTCGGTTTACTTATTAGTTGAATTTTGTATCAAACTGGTTTACTTTCGAAAACGTTGAATGCCACTATTTTTTAACTGATCAATTCTCGTTTGTTAGCTCCTTTTCTTTGAGTGTTTAACAGAAAACCAATTGTGCCCTTAATTATGAAAGTGGACTAAGTCACTCCTAAAAATGCCATCAAATCTAGCCTAAAAATAAATATTACTTATTAGGTATTTAAGGGGTACAGTTTATTTGAAAGCGAAATTCTTCTTTATTCTTCTTGCTCCTCTAGTGATTTCATAAAAGAAATATAGTTTAATCGTTATAAGAAAATTACTATGTAAGTTTTTCTTTAAAGAATGCAAAAAGAATAACTGGACTCAAATTTACTTCCTCATGAAGTTTTGAAATGAATTGGTTGCTAGAAATAAAAAAAAAAACTTTCTTATCGATCCCTACATTCACATTGTGTGTTTTTGGCCGATACCTGCCAACTACCATGTATTTCATGGTTGCCAGATGTGTTTTTTTTTTCTTTTGTGGAGATTTTAAAAAACTGTATTAGATCTAGAACTAAAATAAGCATTAAGAATATATGCCATACTATTAAAATTGCTTCCAATTTTATAAATAAAGTGAAGGCGGTAAGTTATGTCATTAAAGGATTTAAAAAAAAAAAATAATAACGGCCATTCCATTTGCATATTTAGGACATTTTCACGCCTATTATTCAGTTTATCTCGGTGAAGAAGCAATACTTTTTCTTGAAAATTGGTGGGTCTTAAGGGCTCATGATAAAGTTGAAGTTGTAGAAGTTTCAAACTAATTCAAAATAGCTAAATTATTAACAGGCAAAGGCGGTAACGCAGAAGAATTGTACGCGTCTTCTCCGTTACCGCTTTATCTGTAAATAATTTGTTAACGTTTAATTAGTTTTTCGTGAAACTTCTAGAACATCAACTTTATCATGAGCCCTTAAGACCTACCAAGTTTCAAGAAAAAAGATTGCTTCCTCAACTAGATAAACTGGAAACAAGGTCAATATGTCTTCTCCGTTACTTTGGAATGGCGGATAACTAAAACGCTTTATAAAAGTGATTTAAGTACAAATTTTATACTTTTTTAGATGCTGTTTGTAAAGATAAATTTTGATACAATTATATGACATTATATAGGGCTGAATTCGAACATTAAAAAAAAAAAGAATTACAGTTTAAGTAAGCAAAAGTATACTACCTACTAACCTTTTGAGGGTTTGTTAGGCGCATTAATATAGTATTAAATCAGCAATTTAAACCAAATGTTTTTTGTGCAATAGTTGCATTGACCGGATTTAAGCACTTTGATATCATTCCATGAAAAGTAAATAATTCACTAGTTATAAGATAACAAAGAAACTATTAACTTTAAAAAAAGTTTTTATTTTTTTTTCTAACAACTTAAGAATTCTATAAGTTATTGATACAAGTATTTTTTAAAGTGTTTGAATCTTCTTCATTCAAGTGTAAAGAAAAGTTAAAAACAAAGTCAATTTTATTGATTTTTGGATTCTTTTACGAACTTATATTAGTAAGATAAATAGTAATAACAGAAGTATTAATTTCTAAATTACTTAAGAAGTAAAATTGTAATTTACATTAATGCCCTCTTTTAAAATGCCCACCATGTCTAAAAACTATCAAATCATTTCAATATATGTAAATTTTCTTCTAGTTCAAGACCTCACTAAAGTTAAAGAACTTCACTATTTCAATGCCAACTCAATCGAAAGTCTCATTTAAAAACCATTAACGCCCAAGTCCTATTAACCTTTAGAAAAGTACCTAGACATAAAAAGAAAATTGACACCCACTATTGTCTGACTATAACTCGTTTATGGATAAAAATAAAACAATATAAACTACACACTTACTTTTATACAAAAGTATAAAAAGTCGCTTATTAAAGGTTTTCCTTTAATTTTCTCCCTACTACCACTATTTCACATTACCCTAGTGATATAATTAAATTTTCATTAAAAATCTCGCCCACCTTGTCATTCAATCATTGTCTTCATCCCTTACACCCCCGCTTTGTATGTATACAATATTGCCACCAAACAACAAAAAACAAACAAAATATATACAACAAATTTATTTAACAGCAAATTAACTCTCCGTTTGAACGAAATAATCAGTAGAAAAAAAAAGGTCCTTCGAAAAAATTCTTTTGGGGTATTACACTCAGCCATTTTGTTTTTTTTTTTTTTTTTCCTAATATTTCTGTAATGTATGCATATTGCATATATGCTAGGTTGGCTAGGTTTGGAATGTGTTGTGGCAATCATGGCTGCCTAGCTGCTGATGATGATGATGATTGTATAGTAAAAAAAAAAAAAAAGAAAAAAAGGACTCTAACATCGCTGCAGATAGGACAAATGCGATAAGAGTGTAATAAAAAAATGCATTTCTACCTTTCGAAAAGGAAGACAGAAACACCCTACCACCGCACCATTCCAATTTCAGGCGGCACAAACATCAGAGAATAGTTATCGCCGCATAGAAGGTATATGGCCACTTGCCATGCAACAAACAGGATATAGACAAAACAGGATACCAGATACCAGAGAGAGAGGGTGGAAGTGGAAGTTGAGTTTTTTTACGGACAGTTACCGCATCAGGAAATTCAAAAGTAAAGGTTGGGTTCTTTAACATTTATTTTTACCTCGATTGTGGGCGTCCAGGTCTTCAGGATAGGACTGATGCATTTTGTGGTGTAAGGTAAAAAAAGAATATTACACAAAAGTGTATTGGTGTAACGTTTGCCTTCTTATTACATTTAGGTACCACATTTTACAAAAAGCTCGTTTTGGTTTTTGATAGAGACCAAACACTAGGTCGGTCTTTAAATGCAATTTATAAAATTTTAGACCACAAAACATCAAAATACCGAGCACGAGTACATGAAAAGCAAAAAGGACGAAGAAACACTAATGGTATAGGCAATCTAAAGGACATGGCACAACATCAAGGATATATTCAAAGTGAAGAGAAGGTGTCTTTATTTTTCAATACAAATTGCTTTACCTGTTAGGAAGGAAGGAGTAGGTGTATGGTTTTGTTGCGAAGCAACGTATACAAGTGGGGACGATGGTAGAGGGAGCTGCTAGCTGCTACATGCAAAGTTTTATTTGAATCAGGATTTGACGTGAGTTGTAAACAATGGAAACAGAGAAAAGATTTGATTAAGTGGGTAGATATAGGTTTTAGATTACATTTTGAATTGTTGTTGTGTAGTATAATGTTAAGTCGAAGTACGAGTATGTTGGGAGGCAGAAAACAAAAATGATTGATCGATATAGCTACCACCTAAAGGCTACTCAATTTGTTTTTTAGTTATGGTTATTGTTGATGTTGTTTTTTTTTTTATATAGGTATGTTTTGTATGAAAAGGATTTGAATTAATTTTCTATACCGTGAATTTGTTTATTCAAAAAACAACGAAATCATATTCACACATCTACACAAAATAATTAGAATAATGAAATCAAAAGGTTATTTGTTTTTTGAAAAATTAATTTTACGATTTTATTATTAGATAAAAAACAGGGAATATGTCATGAAACTGTTGGCTTTAATCCAAATAATGAGTCACAACTTTTTAAGTCATTCTGACATGGAACTCTTTGAAAAATGTCAAATTTATTGCACGCAGACAGGATTGAATACAGATTAACTCCAACACAAGGACACTTATCCCCCGTCCTCTCAGAAGGTGCCTCTGGACATACATGCCTTTCAAACTGTTGAATCTTAGAAAAAATTTATTATTCTCGAATGAGATTGAACGGTTTAACTATCAATATCAATAACTTTGCGTTGATGCAAATTATCGATAAAAGAACATCAGCAAAAATACAAAAATCTTAAGTTACTAACCGGGCGCCAAATTTTCAACAGAGAAACGAAATATGTGTATTATCCCGAATCATCGCATTTCAATGTAGAAAAAAAAACAACAACAACCAAAACAAAAGTCTATTTTCAGCACATAATGGGACATTTTAACGTATTTATTATCTGTCGTTTTTTTTTTTCTTTCTTCTAGAATTGCTGTTGTTCTTAACCTCATCGAAAAAGAAAATAACTTTTCGAAGTAGAATTTGATATCTAGCTAAAAACTGCAATTAATATTCTAGCTAAATATTTTTTGGAGCTTAAATATATAAATAGTATCTGCGTTCCTGTGAAGGTGGTAGGATTACTATATACGATTCACTCCCCGGGACTCTACTCGATCAAATCAAATTTCAATCCGTGAACTACCCGGGATGAACTGTATATTTATCGATCCGAAAATAGGAAATCTGACAAAAGAGACTCACAATCCCGCTGTATCTAGCAGATTTTATATGGGTTCTGCTAGATGGGTCCTCCTAAATGACAGCGAAATGCCCAAGAAAGGAAAGTCAAAATAAATTTGTAGAGAGTTCCCTCAAATTCCGGGCGAAGTTGTAATCTTTTTGGGTACACTGCTCCCGAAATTAATATGGTCCAAAGTCAGCGTATACAATTTTTAATCATAACGAAACTCTTTGCTCCTGAAAAGTTTATGCTCATGGACTGATGTCGTTTCTGAAATAAACGATTCAATTTATAAGTCTTCTTTAGGGGTCTCCGCAACCAGAAAAAAAGAGAAATTTCCGCATCTGTCAAACAAAGCCATGACTTTTTATTATTCTTATTAAAGTTCTACCTGTTTCATTGGAAAAAAATAGTACGTATACACCCCCGTGAACACAAGTTTGTGTAAATGTTTCCTCTTAATTCGGTGGTATATCTTATTCTCAGGTTTCATACATGTAAAAATAGCCAAGTTTAAACCGCAGCTAATACGAAGAAATCGGTGAGTTAAGACTTAAACCACAGATGAACTATTGGTTTTTATAACTGATCCCAACTTATCGATATCCACTTATACAGTTTTTTCTTTCAAAATAACAAATTTCACCTATGTACGTTAATGTGAAGACTCTGACTTTTGTGAATAAACGAATAATCGTAAAATTGGCGTCAAAAAACTATTGCATTGATTTCCTTCAAGGGTTTGTTAGAAAATAGCAGCTTTAGACTTCACTTCGGTTTAACAAGTTACCATTCTAATTTTTTTTTTTTGCGTGGAAATCTCAGAGCTAAATCACAAAGCTCCTATAAACGCACTATAAACTTCAATTTGTTAACACTGAACGAATAAGATCTTTATTGAATTTCAATGAGGTAGACACATAAATGTGGTTCGACCATTAAATTTTCATATTTCGTTCGTCTTTAAAAAGCCGTGTTTTCTTGAAACTTTGAAACCCATAAAAATTTAACTCACATTCCAACAACAATAACTTACTAAGAATTACTCCACTTTTTTTCTTCCAGTAGAAATTAGTTAAAATATAAATGGTTTGGAACATTTTAAAACTGTGGAACATTAATACAAAAAATTATTTAAAATCAGATTGGCCACATAATTTTTAATGTGTTACAATTTTGCTTCTATAAAGATTGAAAGAAACCAAAGCACCATCTGTAAGGCCTTATAGAAGCAAAATTGTTAGTCGGGGTATTTTTACTTTTGTGAGATAGTGTGGAAGCACTGCAAAAAACCTTAAGGCCGGTATTTACGTAGTGGTTTTTAGCTGCTGTTCCATAATAAATTGTTTTCCAGCCAAAGAAAGCCCTTGCCAACTAACAATTTCGCTTCTATAAAGCTTTATAGAAGCAAATAAGCATGTATAAAGCTTTACAGATGCAAAATTGTTAATCGGGTTTGTCGTGTTTAAAATTCCTAAATAATTGTTTTTAGTACCAAACATTTGCATTTTTACAACGAAAAACCTTACTCTTGCCTGAACAACATTGTATTTTTTTTTATTTACGTCAAAATTAGTTACTTAATTACACTTGATATGCATTTTTACATGCACATTTTTTTGTGGCCCTTATTAACTCAACGATTTAATGTTTGTTTTTCTCCTTTTTTTATTTCTAGATGGCGCCACACAATTCAACTTTAATTGACGAGAACTTGAGCGGATTTCCGTCTTCGTTAGAATTGCGTCATTACAGTCCAATTTTACGACCTGAAACAACTGACATAAATAGACGTAATCGAGCTATTTCAATTCATGGATCAATTAGTACTTTGGTAAGAGTCATATAGTTACAGTTTTATGTGTTCTTTTTTTACTGCAATCAATGCAACAAAAAAAATCACAAAACGTTAAAAATCTTAACGACAATTTATATTTATACATTGTTTTGTATATGTTGTTGAAACAGGAACAAGGAAATAAAGAAATACCAATTTGGGTAAAAGATAAGCCCCGTTATGTTGCCGGTGTTACCACTCGCACAACTTGCAATGACATTATCAAAGCTTTGATTGATGATGAAGTGAATAATGGAAATTATGCCTCCAACAACAATTGTCGAGGTTAGAAATTATAACCCCTCTGTTTTGCATAAACGTTATACTAACAAAAAAGTATTTTTTTTCTCTCTCTTTCTCTTTTGGTTCATTGGACGTTTTGTTTCATTTCCTGCAGATGGCGTTGTTGAATCGCGTGACTACAGTGATTATGTTATAACTGAATGTTGGCGCGGTGTCGAGCGTAGCTACGAAGGCAACATGACTATTTTGCCCGTTTGGAAAGCATGGAGTCGTGTACACAATGAGGTAATATATATTTTTTAATCCTAGCTGACTTGCTAGGCGTATAACCGTGTGATATGGTGTCCTAGAGAGAGCTCCCTGTTTTTCGTTTTTTGTTTTATTTCTTTTTTGTTTGATTGCATAAGAATTATAATAACAATGACGAGGTGATGTCGTGAGGTTGTGTTTTTGTATGTATATTACAACTATAGCGTTGGTTTTTTTAAGATTCGCGTGTGGCGCCAGAAAGTCCGCTCGAACTATGGGGTAAATGTTTTTTTTTTTTTTTTTTCATTTTTGTGTTGGGTGCGGGTTCAGAGACTTAGTTTCCGCTTTTTTTCTAGATTAGTCATCGATCGATTAATTTGTTAGTTTTTTTTTTTTTCGTTTGTTTCTTTGATGTTAAAGTTTAATTGAACATTTCATTTTTATGGGAAATTTATTCCATTAGTAGGTACTTTTGACTCTAATCATATGGAAATTTGAGGTTAAGTTCTCTTTTTTTATTTCAAGCAGGGGTACATATATGCTGCTATACAATTGTTTTATTTGAATAAATCGGAAATTTTCATTTTAATTGTTAAAGCAACACTCAAGTGCACCTTTGTGTAAAGAGAATTGAAGGATAATTTTAGTGTCATTAAATAGAGTGGTTTTGTTTGATTGTTGATACAATATTAGGCTTTTATTGTACTTTTTTTCTTTCACTAAATAAGCTTAAGCGATAACGGGGATAATGACGTTGACAAGACAATAGGCTAGTTTAAACTAATTACATTGGTTGGGAGGTATTCCCAAAATAGAATTTTGGTTCTTTAAAGCTTTACAGATGCTTTCTTTTAGCTTCTATAAAGCTGTATAGAAGCAAAATTGTTAGTTGGGTTGACAGATGGACCATGTATTTGACAGGAGATATTTGAAATGCGTTTCTTTTTGTGACAGCAAAGGGAATAGAACTGATATTTTATAATAGTGAATGAAATAAGTAGACTAAAGTTATTGACGCTTGTGGTGCCTACCGCTGATCCAGTAGCTATTGAGTGTAACTTAAAGCTTAAAGTAACCTTTACCAGTTCGCTAGCCGCCAATAGCAGCGTTTCTTTAAAGGTTGAGTACTCATAAGTAGAAATCTATTACTAGAAAATACACGTTCTTATCTAGGTTGTTGTACTAGATCTACAAATCATCTACACGAACCAAAGCTGCTTATAAAAACACTTTGCTTTGGAACTCATGAGTAGATGATCTAGTACATTTGCCCTCAAAAAACTCATCCTCTTCTGCCCGAGTAGATGTGAACTGCATTGATTTCGCTGAAAGTGCGTTCCATTGAAAATCGCTAGTAAACTACTATTTGTTACAAAATCCGGATCGGTAGAACTTTTGTCACGTTAAGAGAACTCTTAGTCGTTGCTGTTTTCTAACAAAAATTAAAGTATTTAGCGTTGACAGTCGGTGATTAAAAATACAACTAGGCTCGCACTTCCAGGAATCTCATTTTCGCTTAATCAAAGAAGATACCAACTATCAACTTAGCTCCTATAATGATCCAGAGAAGATTCTTGTCATGAATAATTTAATTACGCCTATCATTATGTAACCATTTACTGTTGATTTCGCACTGTAAGTTGTACGGGAACGTTATATGTAGGTTTAAAAAGCAATTTGCCTTCAAAAATTTGAAGAAAAGTTGTAAGTTGATACTATCCGTGTTTAAGGTGAAATCGTAATAAAATATGAGCGTTCAGATAATTTTACTCGTTTGAGTTTGCTTTGGAAACTTATGTAAACCGCGTTCCGTAAAATGCAGCCACAGTGACAAAACTATCTTTCTTTTCATCGGTCCGGAAGAGCCATTTTATTTTTCTATTTCATCTGTTATTGTATAACACTTTCTTGACTGTCAAATATAACTTCATCTTTTAACCAAATAGAAAAATACCCCGATCTCGTACATTCAAAAACCTTAAACTGACATTTGAATTACAATTACAAAAATCTTCTTAGCAATTCATTAAAATCTACAGATACTGTCAAAATTTAAAAAAGTAGCTTTAAAACCTCGCATTTATCAGTTTCGGACAAGTAATGACTGTCACTTTTGAACATGACGTTTGATTAAAAAGTACTAGAATGTTGATAAGAACATATATAGTTTATTTGAGTGCAGGAGCTAAAATCAAGAATTTAACAAGCAGTAATATCAAAATGCATCTTCAGAAAAATTGATGATATTTAAATTTACGTACAATGTCAAGGGTTCATAAAAAAAGTAAAGAAGGTGTTGCACTTTCCCTCTGTACTACTTAGTCAATTAATATAACAATTTTAAGTTTATCTCACACCAAGGAAGACCGACGATAAAAAACGCAATCGACATCGTATCTGTATAAAAAAAATTTCTCATATGAACGTCGACGTTCCGGCTTGGAATTTTGTTCATACAAAACGCATGCAGTAACGTTTTTTTGTCGTCAATCATCGTTGTGTGGGACAGCCTATTTTAAAATTTAGTACCTACCTACAATTATTCTATATTTAGTACAAAAATACAATCGATTTAATAAATGAATTCGTTTTAATTGTAGATTCGTTTATCACTCAAACGACAATCTGAAGTTGCGACACTCTCCGATAAAAAGGTAAAAAATAAAATAAAATTTATCCCACATCACATGCAAAAGAAACATTAACAAAAAAATCAATTTATTATCTATCCCTATGTTCATTGCAGACAATATCCCGCAGAGCTCTGACGTCAATTCGAAAATATATCAATAAACTATTGAAATTATTAACACGAAAGAAAAAAAAGTCTTCCGATAAAAATACACAACAACCAAGGACAAATACAAAAAATGACAATAAATCGTCGAAAAATTGTCGTCATGACATCGACAAAAATGACAGTGATGAAGTTGTTGATGAGTTAATTTTCGTCATTCTCCCCGATAAGCAATATGATAACCAAACTATTACATCAAAAGCAAATGAGGAGCGTCGATTGAAAGAAAAACTCTTTCGACTGTCAGAGCCAAGATCAAAGAAAAAACGTAGTAGCAATAGTAGTAGTTCTTCCAAACGTCAACGTACTCCAATGAAAATTGGAAAACCTATCGATCATCATAATCGTAGAAGACGAGATATGCCAATTCGAAGTTTACTTCGAAATCAAATAGCACAAAAGACATCCGAAATGGATCAGCTTTTTAGCATCGAATCACATTTGATGAAACAACTGTCAAACAAATGTCAACAGTTTAAATTACAAAATGAAATGTACACAAAACAGGATCATCAGTTGGAAATGTCAATTGGACAGATTCAAAATAGTATTGAAGCTTATGCTGAGGAGATATTAAAAACTGAGAGAGAACTTTTGGAGATTAAAAATGAAATCAAACATGACATTTCTATAATAAATAATTTAAAAAGAATGACATATGAACAGTCGAGGGATGTTGTAGTGAATAAAAAAACACCCAGTACTTGGAATGCACCAAAAGTAAAAGATGTTATCGAAGTTTCAGATCAGAAGCAGATGCAATTTGTAGATAATATTTATGAATTTTGCGATAATAATGCCAGTATGTTAGTTTAAATTAAAGTAGAGTTTACAGTTTTCAAGAACGAAAATATTACAGGGTGTTTTTTTTCACCACATCTTTGTATGCTATAAGAACCTTTTGTCAAACTGTAAGCTGTGCTTAATTTATCAAAAGTTTATGTTTTTAAGTTTGCCAAAATTGTCAAAAAACTATTAAGATTTGTAAATTTTACATATCTATATTTTATATATATTTTATACAAGCTGTTATTTTTAATAAATACTTTTTATAGTATGCGTATTCATTTGACATATCAAAAAATTGAGTTTTCTTAAGCCTAGATAAACAGACCAAATGTCCCTCTCACCGATTTTTCTTTTGGTTTTTTTTTATGTTGTCAAAACTCAAAAACATCTGTCAATTAACTAGATTCTAATTTGTGTAGTACGTTAGTTCTTAGCTGCCCAGATAAAACTGAACACAAAATTGCGTATATAGGCCTTGCAAATTACTTTACAAAACTTATCATCGCATTTTATACGATTTTGTTGTTTTAGAAAACAGAAACGTAAGTTGAGCTACTGGGTTCTTATTTATTTATCCAAGTACAACTTGTGTGACAAGTGGGATATAAGTGTGACATGTGCGACATCCGACATGTGTGACATGGATGAAATGTGCGACGTGTACAAAATGGCGACATGGCATCACTTTTGAGAAATGACGAGTGTCACTTTTGACAAATGAAGCACATCACTTTTGAAAATGGCACGCATCACTTTTAAAAATGACGCACGTTACTTTTGAAAAATGAACAAATAACACTTTCTGTTCTTTTTGAGGATATTTTCCCGACTAACAATTTTTCTTCTATAAAGCTTTACAGGTGCTATAGTTGCTTCTGTAAAGCTTTAGAGAAGCAAAATTGTTTGTAGGGTTTGCCGGAGTCTGGCTCCAAAGGAGTGATAAAATCGTTGACTTTTTTATTTTAATGGGTTTATCGGACTTTTACAGGTATAAAATTAAACATGAGCTGAATCTTCTTTGGATTTGTAGCAAAATTGTCAGTTGGGGTATTTTGCAGCTAATTTAAAAGTAGACATTTCTTTAACAATACAAGCTACAGCACTCAGGCCTGCCAAAGGTTAAGCACGTGTTACACTTAGCCGATTGCATATTTTACTTTTCAAGTCAGTGATAAATCTAATACCCACCAAGGCGCCAACCATGAAAGTTAAAAATAAAATTTAATAAAGCATACCTGAATTATGAGAATCTAACATTTTAACTTCGCAAAAATCAAAGAGCTTTACAAAAATTCATTAAAAGTGGGAACGGAAAATTGATAACTGCAATGCGAGCGACAATCAAGTTCCGACTACCTCTAGATCGGCAAAAACTTAATTGGAGGGGTTTGAAATAGTGGGGGGCTATTTCTACAAGAGGGTCTATTTACTCGGGTTTTCTCTTTAAATATTCTCATTTTTTCAATTATGTCCCCGTATCCCGTTTATATTGCAAATTGATGTATGTACGCTGTCTTAAATTCTGGTCCGACAACAATCTAATTACAGCAATTTCTGCAGTCGGAAAGCAAAAGTAGTTACTGGCCCTTAATAACACTGGCCAACAAAATGGAACTTTTTTTTGCCACAAGAACCAATATATACTTTTCTAGAGGTTTTTGATGTGCTGAACTCGAATCTGAAGTCAGAAAAATTTGGCTGTTTTCGAGGTTCTATTTTTATGTGGGGTAATTATATTATAAACAAATTTTTAATGAAGATTATTACAGATATTCTTCTTTCAAAAACTGTTTAAATTTTCCCGATATCTTTTTTATTACTCGAGATATCTTAAATTTCAGGTAATAAGCCAAAGAGAAACTAAATCCGATCTTGAAATATAACCATTGTAAAAAATCCTTTTTTTGCAGTTTATAGCAGTAATATTTCAAGAACGAAGGCTAATGGCTAAAACAGATGTGCGGCAGATCTGCATGCATCGCTGCATGCAGAGCTGCACCCAAACTACATGTGCATCACTTTTTAAATTATTGATGCCGATTTCTGTCAAAAAAATTGATAACCTTGAAATTTTTATAATTTTTTTTTTGTAAGAAAACGATACAAATAGATTATAAGCTGTTAAAATGGAAGAAATAATTAAAATTTATAAAATAAAACAAGATGGTTATGTTTTTTTTATGAATTCAATAAGTTCTTCCATTTTAAGAAAATCAAAACGAACGTTATTTGAATTTTTGAATGATAGATTGTGTCAGCTGCCAATATCAGTAATGCCAAATAGCTAATATTTTGTATTTTTGTTGAAACTTGGCATCGAATTTAGAAATAGAGACATGATGCAGCTCTGCGCTGCATGCAGATTTTTCTCCCATAAGAGCCCGTGTTATTTTATTTTGCTGCAGGGAAAAAACTGCACGTCTGTATTGACCATAATAGATTTTTTCTGACTTCAGATTCGAATTCTGCACATCAAAAACCTGTACAAAAAATTTAATATGGTTCTTGTGGCAAAAACTTTGATGATCATTGTAATTTGATCTTTTCGATGAACTTTGGCAGATTCTAAAAAAAATACTATTTTGTAAAAAAAAAACCATAAAAAAAATCCTCAATAACACCCCTGCTCCCTCACCAATTTTCTGAACACCATTTTTAATGTGTTCCGTTTCATCTACCAAATTATTCCCAACATGTCACATTTCTGTATTCTTCCAAAACACCATCTATCTATCTCTTTCCAACACCCAACAAACCATACGTTTGTATGACAAAAATATAGAAGAAGAAAAAAAAAATTGATTGCGAGTGCGAATTCATCTTCTTCAACGAGTAGAAAGTAAAAAAAATTTTCTCTCGTAGTAAATTTCCCCCCAACAAATATTTTAAACAAAAAAATCTAAAAAAAAAAAAACCTGTCTGCAGTGGTTTTGGGGAAAATCATTCCAATAGTTTTTAAATAATTTCGGATATAAAAAATCTTTCTTTTTACAAAATCATTAGGTAAGTTTTTTTTCTTCATTTTTGTTCGACGAAAAAGACCAAAAAAAAAACGCAAACTTGACTAAAATTTTTTTTTTGTTGAAATTCAATACGATTTTTATTGTGGTTAATAGCAATTTTTCAATCGTTGATTAGATTTTAAATAAAAAAAAAAGAAAAAAAATGGCCCGAGGACATCAAAAAATCCAATCGCAAGCTAAAGCAGCTGAAAAACAGGCCAAAATGAAGAAGCAACAAGGACACAGTGCAACCGACCAGAAAAAGGCTGCACAAAAAGCACTCGTCCACGTTTGTGCTGTTTGTAAGGTAAGTTTTTTAGTTTTAAAATGAAAATTACAAACCATTTTAGATTCATCAATTTTCTTGCTTCATTTTGATTGCTTCTTGCTTCCAAAAGAAGTCTGACTAATGCCTTTGGTTGGATTTGGTTTTCATTTTTGTATTTTCTATAAATTAACAAACACATGGTTAGAAAAAAGATGTGTGCACGATTGAGAGTGGTTAGGTTTTTCTTTCTTTTTGTCGAAGTTGAAAATTGCACAAAAGTTTACGTTGGCGGAGGAAGAAAATGATGATGAGTTTTCTTGTCTTTGGTGGCTTTTCATTTTTGTACAGTTAGTTGACCTATAAAAAATCTATTCTTTCTTTTTTTTTCAATTTGTCAGTGACACATGACCTTTTGGAGAGGATTTTCTTCCACTCGAGTTCAAATTTTGTTAGGTTTTTTTCTTTTTTTTTTGCATTAAAATTGAAGTAATTCCTTATCAACTTGAAGATTTTTTTCGTTGCACTTATCTCGTATTTAAGTGTTGCTTCCCCTTTTGTGTGCATTCTCTAGGCTAGAGTGTATACCTTACTCATCTCTTAAATTTGGCTACGTTGCATTGAAATAAATAAAAAAATACTTTCGCTTTTTTGTGTATTTCTATGGAGTCATCATTAGAGAGAATGTGAATAATAAATCATCATCATCAAATGCGAATTAATATTATACAAATCAATCAGCCTTGAACTCGTTGAAGAATAAAAAATTCTTTTATATAGGTCAACAGTTTATTAAGAATCAGTCTTGGATGTGTCTTTGAAATAACAAAAGACTTTTTTAGGAGAATGATTAAATTTTTCTATTTATCTGTGATAGACATAGAAGCTTATTTATGTATAATTTTGTTTTGGGAAGATTTGAATGTTTTGATTTAATCAAAACCAGTTTCAAGCAATTGTTTGTAATTAAATTAAATAAATTGGTTTGGAATGGTGAAATAGCTAGGCAAACACTCTCGGGGGAAATACATATTACTTTAATTAAATGGGAAAATTTTATTGAAAGCTCTAGGCTCAGTTCGGTAAATCAAAAGATTTTATTTTGGGAAATACCTATATATGTGGGCACGTTAGGGTGGTTCTTATTTGATTTGATTTGATTCTTTATTTAGCTTTAGCTATTCAGCCCTATCGGCAATACTTTTTCCCTGGAAAAATTTCTCTAGTTCCAAAAATCGGTATCGGCAATACTTTTTGAATGGAACAATTTCCTAGGAACAAAATCCCACACAAAAATACCTATCGGGAATGAACTTTCTCCCCCGAAGTATTTCCATCATATTTTTTATAGGGAACAGATTTTTTGAAGCCAAAATGTACGTGTTTTTCTTTCAAAATAGATATTCTGTAAAAATATTAAATTATATACTTTCTTAAGGCAACAAAAAGCAAATGATATTGCAACTGGATAACGCAAAAAGAGTATATAAAAAATAAAACATACATAAGAAAACCTTAAAAAATGCATGGAACTGGAGAAGACCATTCCGAGAGTATTCTGCTTTGGACCAAGAAATGATCAAAATCTGTGGAATGCCTCAATTTATTTTAGTTATTTGCGTCAAAAAAAAAATAAAGCTTAATAAACCACAGATGAAGAGCTGTGATTCTTTAATTCAAATAACAAACACTAAACTAATTACATGTTCATCTGAAGAAACAAAAAGTAATAAGTTGGGCAAAAAATAAAAAAAATTATTGAATAACAATCCACAAATCAACACCAAAGAAAAATATTATATGAATATTGACTATTAAACATTTTAATTGTTTTTGTGCACTAAATACAAATACAATCAAATTAGAGTTGTCAAAACTTTCGAAGAAATGTGTTCGAAAGTTTTTTTTTTTTGTTAAGTTGGCTGTACCTTCTTTCCCGAAAACGAAATTCCGATGGAGATTGCCGATAAGGAGAAAAATTCCCGGGAGAGGAAACCTACTCCCGGGGAAATTTCTCACGTGAGATTGCCGATAGGGCTGATTATTTAAAATATTTTGTTAAAAAAAACTAATATAAAGAAAAAACTTAAATACTAATTAACAATAATTAGATTTTACATATGAGATTAACATTTTTTTAAATATTATCACATTGTTTTCTACTTTTAATTCATTTGGCAGATTATTAAATAATTTAAAACCTTTATGAAACAATATATTCTGAGATCTGCTAGTTGATAGAAATGGTAGTCTAAAATCACCTCTGTTTCTTAACTGATATGGTTGCACATCGGATACAAAAACTATCTTATTAAATAAATAATTTGGCAGCATATTATTTTAATTTTAAATATAAATATAAGTACATTCATGATTGTTCTCTGATTTATTCTAAGCCATTGTAAAGTATTTAGCATTGATTGTATTGGTGTTAACCTATTAAAATACACCTCATTCCGCGATTTTGTAACTTTTGTAATCGCTCAGTCATTTGATTATTACCTAAAAACAGTATTGTTGAACAATATTCAAAATGTGGCTTAATCATAACATTATAAATTTTTATTGCACAACTTGGCGATAATCTATTTCGAAATCTTTGGAAAAAGCCTATCTTCTTTGCAATTTTGTTACAAATGTAGTTTATATGCTTCTGGAAACTTAGTTCTCTATCTAGGATTTCTCCTAAGTATTTGATTTCATTTACTTTTTCTATATTATTTTCATTGATAATTATATTTTCAGTTGAATCACCGTTAATTATTATAGCTTTTGATTTATTAACATTAAGTTTTAATTTATTCATTTTGAAGTACACTTCTAGGTTTTTTAGATCAGCATTAAGTTGATTGATGCATTCGCCCACTGTGTTTCCCGAAATGTATATAGGCGTGTCATCTGCAAACATTCTAGCCTTCGAATGTTTTAGAACTTTCTCCAGATCATTGATATAAATGATGAAAAGAAGTGTTCCCAGAACTGCTCCTTGAGGCACTCCCAGTCTCACTTCTATACTTCCAGAAATTTCGTTCGCTACTTTTGTATATTGATTTTTTTTTATAGGTAACCCTTAAACCATTCGAGTTCTAATCCTTCAATAACATATCTTCTCAGTTTCTGAACTAGTATGTCTCGATCGATGGTCTCGAATGCTCTTTGAAGGTCCAAAAAAACCGCAACTACAACCTTTTTTTCATATACATACATCGGTTTTCCACTGTGCCACAACCAGATTTAAAAGAGACTCGCAGCTATGTTGTTGTCGAAATCCTGACTGATAGTCACTCAAGTAGTTGCTCGATTCCAAAAAGCTTTGTAGTTGTTTATGAACAATTTTTTTCCAACACTTTACTTTCTGTCATAAGCATGTTTACCGGGCGAAATACTGCTGGATTTACCGTATTCTTCACTTTTGCTATCGGCACAACAGTAGACTTCTTCCAGTGTTCGGGAAATATTCCGCTACTTAGTGAGTTGTTTAAGACATTCAAAAAAGAAGGCCCCACAATGTCCATAGCACTCAATAACATCCTAGTTGACAAACCGTTATAGTCTTTTTTACCGTTCATGTTTTTCATTATATATTTTAACTCAGTCATATTTATTAATTTGAATTTAAATAAGGTTTCACTGTTTATATCAATTAAGTTTTTGTATGTCTCAAAAGGTATTTTATCATTTATTTCCTCAACACTTTTTACAAAAAAGCTATTTAACTTGGGGCATACAGTTGGATAGCCGCTATCCGGTTGGAAATACTGAGAAAAATTCTCCCTATTTTTTTCTCTCCCTTCCTCTCCCCGATTTAACGTTAAATTTAAATGCAAAACTTCATTGCCTTTGATTTTTTTTTTTAAGATTATTTTATATGGGGTTTTCCGGATTGTACCGAGAGACTAGGCAGTTGAAAATTTCGGCAAAAAGCAATATAAGGACCACCTTAAAATTCATACATACATATGATATTGATTTAAGACTCAATTTTTTTGTCCACATCAAGTAAAGGACTGCTCTTATCGTTATAAATGTAATTTAGGAAGTATAAATCATCTTCAAGCACTTTTTATATTAGAAGCTTGACTAGTACAGAAGAATTGCACTGAGCGTGAAGGAAAAACATCTAAGAATGACGATGACAATATCCCCTTATATGATTTAAAATGCATTTTTTCTTTTTTATTAGCTGTGTTTTTTTGGCATTGCTATCCGTATGCGCAGTTAGTGTTTATATGCATTACAAAAACAACACGCAGCTGCCGATAGGAATAGAAGCTAAACAAAGCTGCGGATAGAAATTTGATGAAGTGTAGAAATTTATGTTTTCCTTTCTCTTGGTGCGTGCATATGAATTTTTGGTCAATGTTGATATTTGGGAAATCCAACTGCGGATAGCTTTGCCAAAAAAACACGCCAATTGTTACCATAAATCACAGAGAATTCGAGGTAGTAAATTTACGTAAGGTGCGCAAAATAAATACATATTTTCTATTTTGTCCTTAAAATATCGTACAAATGTTGGTTTCCTCACTTATTTTAAAAACCGACGCACACTACAAAATTTCTATTGGCTTACAGTTTAGTCGGTTTCTTGATCTGTATGAAAATGCACACACTACAAGGATTAAGTATCGATCGACCAAAAAGTTTGAATGATCGAGCAAAAAAATTGGCTTTGAACACAATTGTCTTCAAATTAAAATATTTCCTGTCGACCGACTATTTAGTTGGCTGCCTTTGGGCACACTAGGAGCCCAACCCGATTTGTCGATTTTCTAAGCAAAAACCATACCCTAGTTCATAAATGTAAAAGTATATCAGCCAAAAACCTGTCCGTAGACATTTTTTTGACTTAAGAATTATTGGTGTTATAAGCTAAATTGGCCAGATTTTAAAATAATACAATTTTTAAGTTGTTTGTGAGTGTGAGCAACTTTTTCAATGTCAGTTTCAGAAATTTTTTAAAAGAGAAGTGATTTAATATTTAAAATCGCAAAACTTATGAAAACTCATCAAACTTTAATGGGTTGGCATTTCTGACTTTTTTCCACACGAAAATACTAACTATTATCAATAAAGTGTGCAATTTCCTTATTTTGTTAAATATTTTTTGTTTAAATATGCGCGAAAAACATGCCATTCTCTGCAAAATATGGGGTTTCATGCAAAATATGCATTACTTTTCGACCTGCCTACTATTTACTGGCTGAATTTATTCATCTTTAATTGACGTTTATTTGTTTTTAATCTCATAATTGATAAAGTTAGAAATCTTCAATGATAAATGATGTCCTCGATAAAAACAATTCACTCAAATAATAATAAAAGGATAATTTTGTTTGTGAAGGGAAGGTTTATGAAATTATCGAAACACTTAAAGATTTCTCCCTTTGGTTTTTATGAATTGCGCTTTTTTTTACTTTAACAAAGTAACAACAATAACGAAAATAGAAAATGCTAATTGTAGAAGATTATAAGAAAACAACCTATCTTAACATCCAACCCACAATTATTGTCTGAAACATTAATTGCCGTTATGACTTCATTTTTTTTGTTCTTCTTTATTTCATTTAAATTTTGGAGGTAAGCATAGCATATTCCTCAAAACCTGCTAACCTTTTGAAGCCGAGTACCCCATCTGAAAACTTGATAAAAACTTTGTATTACATACCACTTAAAGTGATTTTTGTTCAAACGGACGAAATTTTTCACTCAAAAATAAGAAATACCTGGTATCACGACACCAACAAATCATGATATTCAATTACACACATACACAAAAGAATAATAGATATAATATCTGCTTTTATTGAATATTTGTACCTTGAATATTGAGAAATAGTCGCCAAAAATACAGCTTATTACCTAAACTATTATCATGCGGGTCACTGTGGCGTATGTGCAACTTTTTTATTGAACAAAAAATATCAATTTTGTACATATGTACATCAAGAACTTTTCTAGTTTTTAAAGGAGAATGGGCATTTTGGACGTTGAGCGGCCATCAATAAAATTGGTATGAAATGAAAGAATTATAGCCCAGGAAAAACTTTTACTATGGACGTTTCGCTGTATTGCGTTAAGAATGCAAGATAATGCAGTATTAGTATTGTTAATGCATTGTTCAATGTATGAAGGAAAAACTGATTTATATTTTTATATGGAATATAAAATATGATGCTCTGTCATTTTCCCTAAGCATGAAGAGATTAATCTTGACAATCCGACCAATAGAACTCATAATATAAGATTTTTAAGACAACCATTTCAGGTTCGAAAGTTTTCAAACAATTCAAAGTAACAAAAAATTGAACAACAAAACTCTAAAAATAGGCTTGAATTTGTTGTTTTAAAATGCTTATAGTTTGGGTTCTAGTGGTTGGATATTCAAGATAAAGGTCTTCAGACTCAGGGAAAATGACAGAAAATAATATTTTGCACTTAAAATACACAATTGAGTTTTAACATTGAGACATAATAAAGTGTTAAATGCAAAAATGCATTTTATCCGTTATTGAAATACGTCACAGGGATAAAACTTCTGCACAATATATGTAAACCTTAATTACATCAAAAAATAAAAAATTCATTCCTGGCCGCGTAACGTCCACGTTTCATACAAACTTGCCCATTCTCCTTTATTACTGGGTTGATGTTAAGCAAATAGAATCATTTAAAAATAACTTCTGCCACCAAAGTAGCATTAGCAACAAAATTCTTCTTTGTCTCTTCTTGAATGTAATAATGGTTAATAGCCTTGTAAATGCCACTCATCACAACTAACGGTATTCCCTTCTTATTAATTTTTAGCCTTCTAATATAGTAGTCACCCTTTAAAGAAAAACAAAAAGGGAAAAAAACATTAAAACAGTTTAAATTGATTATATTCCATTTCCATTGATCGTACCTCATAAAATGGACAGGAAGTGGGAAAATTAGAAAACCTTTTCATATTCTGCACCCACGGAGCAGCTATCGTTTGTGTCATAAATTTTAACATCAACTGGCACATATCGAAATCATATGTAAAAATTTCTTTGTATTCGGTTTCTTTATTACTTTTTTTCATTAAAAGAATCATTAGAATATGAAAATCTGAAGTTATATTTTGAGATAAATGCGCCTTCAGATCATACGATTGATTTCTCGATCCCGGTGATATTTTTAAATCACAAAAACTCCAATATTGAGGATTGCAAATCATCGAAACTTCATGATATTTAAAGTCCATTGATTTCTAGTAAGAATATAAATGGAAAACTTCTGGATAAGACGAAATGGAAGTAAATAATATAAACGAGGCGAACTTACTGATTTCTTACATTCGATTGATCTCACCAATGTGATGAGAATGAATAGAAAAGTCCTTAGAGTTACCATAATTTTTCTTTTTTTTTTTTTTGTAACTTTTTAAAACAAATCGAATTCAATGGAAACCAGTTAACCACTAATAAGTGTAAATCATTCTAATGATGTACTCAAATCATAATAATGATGTGATTACAAAATTTCTGGTTGTCATTTACGGTTGAAATACTTCGAACAAATGGAGATTCGATAGAGACGAGTTCCTCGTTGCTAATTATTTTTATGAAAAAATCATAATTAACATTTTGCTTTCTGCCAGGTTAAAACAAATAATGTGATCAAAGATAAAGCCCCTTTCTTCAACTAATGATGTATTTTTTGCTTTTTTAACATTTTTATTTTTCTCTCTATTTTCAGTCACAAATGCCTGATCCAAAAACGTACAAGCAACATTTTGAAAATAAACATCCCAAAAATGAAATGCCTGCCGATCTGAAGGATGTTGTCTAGAAATGGCTAAAGCTACAAAAATAAAACACAACAAGCAAAAATATCCTTCTGTCTTAAACAAAACAAAAAAAAAAAAAAAACTATTTAATTTCTTATCTTTTTTTATTATTTTGTATTAATTAATAATTTTTTTGTTTTATAAAAAGAGAAAAAAAAATGCAACAAATATCCTGATTTATATATACAAATGAAAACAATAAGAAGGAAAAAAAATAATAAGAAATCGTAAAGAATCGTATATATCTAGTAAATTTAAGTATAAACCCATGGAAGATGAAAAAAAAAAAAAAAACAGCTACGAAGGAGGATGATATTATATTTTAATTGGTGTTTCTCTTCTTCGAACAAAATATATAAATATTAACGAAATGATGGCGTGTATGACGGATGTGTGTGTACATTGAAGACTCAACAGCAGCATTTCTGACTATTAATATATAAAAAAAAAATAAAGAAAAACAAAAAAAAAACAAACAAACAAACGACTGCTTTTGCTTTTTGCAAAAGTGATGAGAAAAAAAAAATAAAAAAAATTGTAATGTAACTCACTTGTGAATTTTTAATTTGTATTTAAATAAAAATCTTAAAACAAAATTGAATGTTGTATTAAATTTCATGAAATGTTAACATGTAAGGGAACAAGCCAATTCTGAGGAATCCTCAAAGATTTGTGAAATCGAACAAAAATCTCAACTAGGTAAGCAAATGATGGAAGGGAGGAAACTATATCAATGGGGCATTTCTCATTCGATCCGGCCAATAGCGTAAGTATTTTCTAGATGAAATCAATAGTGGCATCCATAGTTATGGGCTACTTTGACATATTTAGAGCTAAGGCCAAATAGGAGCGGCTTGACCAGTCTCCGGTTGTTACAGGACCTCGCTGGGTTGGAGACTTGCCGTTGGGGTAACTGCCTGGCCAAGAATAGCACAAGATTGCTGTCGCCAACCGCTGCTACTTTGGTTTGAGAAGGCAATTGATAGCAAAGCCCTCTCTCGAGCAACAAGTTTTTCAGTCATCATCTCAGTCCTGCTATATGCTGCAGAGGCATTAAGTTCGATTTCGATGATAAAAGCGGATGAAAATTCTTTGGATTGATTCGAGAGAAAAATTCCTCTCGTGATTTCGCGTCCCGTTGGTATTGTTGGTGATAATATACAACAACAAACTGTACTTCTTGTATACAAGGACGCTAACTTAGACAGGAGTAAAGTGCAGCAATTTTATTTTAAACAAAAAAAAAAAAAATGGTGATTTTCTTGTTTTTATTTCTTTACTTTCTTTTTTACTTCATTTAATCATTCAAAAATTCAAATTTGCCTCCACAGTACCATTTGCAATGGTAGTACTTTTTTTCCTAGTTTTGATTGGAAGTATTAGGAAGACTTAGTGGACCCGGGTGTCACCCACTTGAAGGTGACACCCAAAAGCTACCAAGGAGTAATGGACCTTATAGATCGCAGAGTATTGACAAAAAGTAATATCAGCTGTAGATAGAGCATTACTATAAACATATTTTTTTCTTAGAATATACCTACCCAAGAATCACCCCTTAAATTTAAAAAGTGGAGAAAAAGAGAGATATACGACTAGGCTTTATGTTGTATTTTTAATTTAATTTTATAAGTTTCAGTAAAAACTTTTAAAAAAAGTAAAATTTTCTTGTTAAAAGTACAAAAACATTTCTTAGAATGGTTTCTAAACTCCAAACCAAGCATGCAATTTAGTGACAAGAAATTTTCAAAATTATTGGTATGGTTTAAAGGTTTTTATGTATACAAATTTTAAAAATAAAAAAAATGGTATGCCATTTAAAAATAAATAAATAAATTTAACATGAAGATCTATTGTGATCTATTCAGCCCCATTGTGAGTTTCAAGTGGAATGTTTTTGTTCGCCCGGAATTTTAAAATCTATCATGAGTTTCACCCGAAGGGCCGAAGGGAATTTACATTTACGCTAAACTAGGTTCTTGTTCGCCACCAAAGTTTAAGTGAGAGAAGAGCTGTTACCTGAAAAAAAAAAAACAGGGAGATGTCCGAACGTGAACAACTTAGGGCAAAAGTGAAATTTTCTGTGTGGAATCTTGTTCACGTGAAACTTACAATAGGGCTGATTTATTAATTAATAATGACCATATGCATCATATGATTGACCATTCAATCCAAGTTTGGTGCTGCAATAATTAACATATTCAGGTTTACAAATTAATGAAACTTTAAGAAATTCGACTCGCAATGCTTTCTAGAAGACAAAGTTTAAAAAAAATAAGTAAAACAGTTTTGAGAAAAATATTGCTGTAAACTTACTATTTTCTTGCATTCGGTGGATTGGATCCAATTTATATGACTAAGATAAAAATAAAAGCATCCTCAATCTTATAGGCATTTTTGCCCATTCGTTCGATTCAACAAAAAAGAGCTACAGTTTGATATAAACTTGACCATATTGTACTAACCCAGGTTCATCATTTGATGGTATGAGACATTAATGCTTGGAATATTTATCACATTTATAAAATCACACATTTGTTCAATTTGGCGGATTTCACCGAAGTAATTATGATATTGTTTCTATAAACTAGATCCATTAGTGATTCATTTCATCATGTAAAAACTTTAAGCAAAACACAAAACAACAATGATTCTTAACGTGCATTTGTTTATTCCAATCATTCGGATGGTTGACCCCATCAGAATGATCAAGTGCAAAAAAACAGTAAGCTCGTCTTAGTCTTATTATATACTTTACAAATATATCATTTTTATTATTTAGAAACCATTACAAGTTAAATTTTTATATGGTTCTTTAATTTGCAATCATGAATTTGTAAATAATTGCAACTATAATTTTACACCTGGATCATATGATCTTCAGGGTCATCTATTACAAGCAATTACAAGAGATCTTCATGTTAAATTGTTTTTTCATATGAGAAGTAAACAAGAATTCAAGGAGATATTTTCCTTTGATTTCGAAATGTGCAGACTTATGGATGAATTTTTAAGTCAAACCATAGCCAGGCCATGGTTTCAGAATTTAAAAAAGTTTAGTAATTTTCCATCTACTTGTCCAATTCGTAAGGTAAGTTTGCAAATATAAATTAGGTTATTATTAAAATAATAAGACTAACATTTTTTTATTATTTCTAGGGTGACTATTATTTGAAAAAGTTAAAAATTGATAGAAAGAGTCTTCCAATTTTTGCTTTAAGTGGCATTTATTTGACTTATACATATTTATTAATTAAAAAAGGTTCACAAAAAATTCTCATCGCAAACTCTACTGTGATTGGAGAAGTTATTATTTAATCGTTACTATTCGCCGCGTTTAATGAATTAAATAAATGAACCTGAAGTTCTTATAAAAAGGTCTTAAATTAAATAAACTAATCAAAACCTTTAAAAAAGTTCGTTCCCATTCCTTTTTGTTGAACACAAATGCTGCCGTTTTTTTTTTTGTATTAAAATATACATTGTGATATAGAAAAGATTTGGCAAACAAATTAATTATAACTAAATAAATTAAATTCTTAGAATGCAAATTTTTGCATGCAAACAATAATTCAATTGCATTTTTAGCTCTTTGCATTAATTTGTGGTAACAAAAATAGCAATCTTACGTGTGATAGATCAAAAAACATCATCGCGGGCTACATTAAATAAAATGCACGACGAAGTAGGTACAACATCTCATTTGTATTCTTCTTTAAAAAAGAATTTTTAGAAAAAAAAAATTAAAATGGTTAAAAGCGTTTTTTTTTTAGATATAAGTTATTAAAAATAAAAATTGCCTTACACTTTGTAAAGTTTTGTAATATGTATTTTTAAGAAAATATTAATCAACATTCGAAAACAATTATCATCCCATTTTCTATAATTTGATATTCCAAAAAAGTTTGAATATTTATTTTTTTATCCAAAAATTTGTAGGGGAAGTGGGGGAAAGACAGCCCCTTCAGTGTTTAACCGTCTTAAAAACCAATGAAAAACATCTTTTAATTAAAATAAAGTGTTTATTCATTAACTTTAATGTTTTTTATAAAAAAAATTTAAATACTGAACAAAAGATTATACGTTTTGAAAAAACATCTAACAAAAAACCGTCTTGTTGATAATAAAACCGCTTCTATCTTAAAATTTGGAATCTTTTTGCAATAATCACAAACGTATGCTATATTTTCATCGGTCCCAACTTTTATTACAAAAAAAAAAGAAAAAGTTAAGACTTTTAAATATTTCATTTAAAAAAGTACAAATTTCTTTTCACACAAAACATGACGATTTGATGAAAAATCACAAAATTTACTATAACTTTTCGGGATTTCAACCAAACTTGCTCATACTTACAGACATAATCGATCTTACCAGAAGCCATTTATTTTATATTAAAAGTCCTGCCAATTTAATATTTTTTCATACAACATGGTACAAAAACTGTCTTGCCCCCATAGGCGGTCGTGCCCCCACTTCCTCTATATTAAATAACGATACATTTATTTTTATATTGAATAACGATAAATTTAACGCTTCTGTACAAAATTTCGTTGCAATTTCTCTTACGAGATTTATTTAGAAATAAAAAAAAAAAAATATTTTATGACAGGTACCGTAAAGAACGGTTAAAAAAAAAACATGTTTTAAGTCTAAAAATTGCATCTTATTTGTAGCATTGAAGAAAAAAATTTTCTCTTTTAGTTATAAAGGGTGTCCCACAGTCACCACCCCAAATTTAAAACAAGGATTCCTGAGGTCATTTTAAGTCGAAAAACTTAAGAGGTAATTTTCTCGTTTTCAAGTTATAACGGTAAATCCCAGTTTATTTTCTTAAAAATAATAAGTTTTTTTTTCATAAAAAATACTACTGAAAGTAATAAAACAAAATAAAACTGAGTGAATTAAAAATAAAGAATTAAAATTTAAAAAAAATTAATTCAAATGAAAAAACTTTCATTTGTAAAAACGGTCATAACTCAAAAACGGAACGAAAACAAGAAAATTACCTCTTAAGTTTTTCGACTTAAAATTACCTCAGGAATTCATGGTTTTCATTTGGGGCGGTGACTGTGGGACACCCTGTATATGACAGGTATCGTTAATTTTAGTTGAACAAAAAAAAAATTAACTTCACCTCTTGGGGACCACCCAAAAACTGTTAGCTTCAATAGTTTAGGCTGTAGTTAGAGGTACATTTATATTTAGACAGAGAACTGTAGAACCCACTTTTTTGGCATTCACCATCATCGCAATGTCATGTCTGATTTTATTATCTAGAGTTCGAATTCTTTAATGAATTCTGAACATGTCCAATAGTACATAATATATAAGCAGTAATAAACATTGAACAGAAATATTTGAAAATTATTTTGAAAATAAATTTTTTTGAATGCTGAACTGTAAACAAGCTTAAAGGTGATATTTGTTATGTTTTTTTCGTTGCAAAAAAACGTTTTTAGCAACAAAAAAATGTCTACTACATACATAAGATAATTCAATTATTGAAAATTTTCAAAACGACCTATACATACATATGTACATAATTTTATCCAAACTTTGTACGTTTTGTATTAAAATAAAAAAACACGTAAATAAAAATTTACGAAGTTTACGCTGTACAAACAGACAGACGAAGAGGATTGAGCGAAAAACTCTTTTTGCATTGTCTACCATTTACCTACCTAAATTAAAAGTATATACAGTTTCCATTTTTTTTTTCTAAAATGTTAATTTTTCTATAAAAAAATCAATTTGCATATACTTTGTTTGGAGGTCAAAATGATTTATACATTTTTGTTTAGTCATTTAGAAATCGAATTTTCCATGAAAAGCTACATAACATTCTTAACAACATACAAATACAAGCAAAGTCAAGCATTAATGAACTTTATCTGAGATCTCATTACAGTAGAATCGTCATTAGCGTTAAAATATTGTAATTTATCTTCGTCATTTAGTTTTGAAATGGTGTTCTCACTCTATTGAATTCAAATTTAAATATACCCATGAAGGAACGATGATAGTAACTCTCAGAGTCCTTTTATTAACTTTAATAATACTAATGGAAGCAATCGAATCCAAAAAATCAGTAAGTTAACCTATTTTTCTAATATTAACTACACATTACATATAAGGATTAATATGCATTTTCCATATAGAAACCAATGGAATTTAAATTTCGTAAAGCATCTATATTTTGCCATTCTGAATTTTTGGAAAACTGCAGTATGACACTTGGAGCGAATAATGATACATGGGATCTTAAGGTGCATTTATTGACAAACATAATTAAGGATCTTAATATTAAATTGATTTTTCTTGCGAGAAGAAAACAAGAAACTAATTTCAAAGAAATGTTTACTTATGAATTTGAAATGTGCAAAGTTATGGAAGGATTTTTAAGCAAAACCATAGCCAGACCATGGGTGTTGAATATTAAAAAGTTTAGCAATTTACCAATGAAGTGTCCGTTTGTTAAGGTAAATAATATCATGCAAGGAACTTATTATAATTTGTTTTTTCTTTTTAAGGGTGACTATTATATCAGAAGGTTCAAAGTTGATGAACGAAGTTTTCCTAAAATTCTTTTTTTTAATGGCATTTATATAGCAAATACACATTTCATTATTAAAAATGCATCAAAAAGTACTATCATTGCGAAGTCTTCGGTTGAAGCAGAGATTACGAATTAAATGAATAAATGAAACTTTTTATTTTTCTAAAAAATTTGAATCTCTTATATAAAATATTGTAAAATGGTTTTTTAAAAATAGAGAAAAAAAGCTACATGATTTTTCTTCTATACATTTTTAATAGGTTTTTATATTGAATGTACCGGAATATAGGAGGAAGAAAGTTACAATGGTATCAAGTTTGGATTCAGGAAATTAAATTTTTACTTTTAAAATGAAAAATAGAAAAGAAGAAGAAAAGCACGAAAAGTTATAAAAAAAAAAGAAAACATTTTAAAAAAATTGATTTACAACAACTTTATTTTGAGTAAAGGCAAAGTTAATCTCAAGAAATATTTTATGAAATAAACCAGCCATTAGTTTAAAAAATTTAATATTTTATTAGTTTATATTAATTTGATTTTGTTTATCTATTTGTTTGCCCCAGGGTCAATAATATTAAAAGGCCTCTCAAAATTTGATTTGAAGAAAAGTCGATATAATCTGTTACAGAAACAAATAAAATGCGTGCTGACCTACTAACTGACAGACAGACAGAATACACCACGAACATGCGATATGATTTCATACGATTTTGCACTTCGCCTTTCTCAGCTCACAGTCACTTTTAACGTTTGGTTTTTTAGTGTTTTATTTTTGACAGCTTACTCGTAATAAGTGGCATATCGTCGCTGTAGTTTTAATACCTCGTAACCAGGAAAAGTCTATTTTTCAGGAGAGGCAAAAAAACAAAGTATGAAATGTATGAGAATCAATACAAATGATCGGGTTTTGACTAAGCCAGCTCTGAAAATATCGATTTTAGGCAAACAGGGTCTTTTGCATTACCTACATCCGGATTTTTTTCAACAATATAATTGCATCATTAGTCCAAAATCGCCTTTTTCTGGGTTACGAGGTATTAGAACTACAGCGACGATATGTAAAAGTTAACACACCTACACCCTGTGGTTGTCCAATAGAATTTTATTGAACGTTTACCAATCGATAAAACGAAGCGGACTGTGGAAACCGACGCACCAACCCTTCGAGTTTTCGTCTCCAACCCCCATGGGCGTTCTTAGGTGGGGCGCCCGATTGGAGAACAACCTCAATCAACTTAATAAACACAATAATTGGAAACTGATCGACAGAGGCCGATCCTATCCACTCACGCCCTTATTGCGAGTGTCGTTCAATCGATAAATATCTGTTTTGGTAATGTGTATCTCTATCAACAAATATATGTATTTGCTATTGTGTATTATGACCTTTATTTGAGTCGATAGCAAAATTATAAACGAAAAAGATCCAACGATAAAACAAAAATATCGTTCGTAATAGAAATTCACAATACAATAGGGGTATTCACGATCCGGTGCAGCAAAAAGGTGTAAAATTGCCAAATTTTATTTTTCTACTACTACAACTACAAAAGACAAATTTTGCACCGTTGTATTTTATTTTTGCAATAGGGTTAGGGTATTGCAAAAGTGTAAAAAAAATTATAGTTTGTATATTTGGTTATTTTAGTTGAAGAAAATGTTACACTTTTGAAAACACTATTTTTAGTTAAAATTATCAAATAAACTACCCGAGCGACGACTCTTTCGGTCATCGTCGTAAGTTTGAAATTTTAACAATATTCAAAAACAAGACAAATAAAAATATTTGTATATATTTGAGATTTTAGTTAAAATAAAAACTGTTAGCATACATACAAATTTTATTCGTGTGTCAAATTTTATTCCGGAGGCTTAAAAATTAACTTCTCCCTCCACAGTTCCATTGAAAACGAAAGTACTTTGTGACCCGGTTTTAATGACCCCAATTGTTTGAGTCATATAAAAGCCATTAAAAACTGAAAAACTAGGAACACTTTTTCTATCAACTCTAAAATTGTTGATATAATAGTTATCCTAAAAGAAAAAAAAAAAGAAAACTTAATCGCATTTTGTTTCTAATCAAATAGGTCCTTTCATCGAACTGATCGAGTTGTTTCAAAAATATTTATCATTTGTTTTACTTTTCTCTCCGAACAGATAGGATGATAGGACCTTTTGGATATTTTAAGTATTTAAACCTACTGCTGGAATTGGACAACCTGTAGGAAGGTTGCTATATTTTTTAATATTTTGCATAAACGGTCTGGCTAGAGTTTGGCTCATGAATCCATCCATAAGTCTACACATTTCGAATTCAGTAGTGAATATTATTTTGTAGCTGGTTTCTTGTTTACTTCTTCCAAAATAGAGCAATTTAATATGAAGGTCTTTAGTAATAGTTTTTAATGAATTAAACTTGGAGTCAAACGATCGACCATCTGATCTCAATCCAGTGGTACAATTGTTTAAAAATTGAGGATTACAAGTAAAATATACATGAAGAAACTTAACTTCCAGTGGTTTCTAGATTAAACAAAAAAAAAAAAAAAAATAAATAAGTACCATTAAATAAAAAAATAATTGATTAAACTTACTGGTTTTTTGCATTTGATTAATCCCATTAAAATGATTAGAATGAGAGAAAGCACTGCCAGTTTCATATGCATTTTTTTACCACATGTTGCTTGGATTTTTTAAATAAAATTCAACACTAATGAGCTGTAGTCTGATGTATTGCACCATATTTTATAAATGATGTTCCTGATTGATATTTCATGCGATGAAATCTCTGAAAAAGTTCATTAACGGTTGGAGTACTTATCAAATTTCCATGCTAGGTAGTTCCACGTGTATTAAATTTATAATATAATCACAGATTGAACTGTTTAAGATAAGAATTATATGCGCTGCTCAATGCATGGTCGCAGCTTAGGCTTTCGTAAATTTTTGGATGACCATTTATTATCATTATTTAGAAGACATGAAAATTGTTTAGATTATTTGGTCAGTGAAAAAAATTTTATATAAACTTTAAGTTCTATACATAAAAAAGTACGCATACGCCACAGCGACCTGTAAATAGTTCAATTCGTCACTGCAATAACCTACCTAGGATATGTTGTCATGTATTGCAAACATTATTGCCGATACAACGTCTTCGTGTTTGTAAGAAATTTGAGCATTTTGAAATTTGAAAATTAGGTTGCTATTTCTCGTTTGACAACACATGTGTAACAATATATGAAACCAAATTGTATCTAGAAATGACTTTCTTCTGATGTTTTCACAATAAACAAATCTGTGAACTTTTTATAAAACTGCCCTTTAAACTTTTATCATGTTATGCACTTTGTTTTGATACAAATAAAATAATAAATAAAGGCCCAATTCTATATTCGAATTGATTCTTGATTCTTATCAGAAAGAATTGTGAAGTTTCAATTTTTATTCCATGATTTATTTTTATTAATATTCCGAATAGAAAAGTTTAACTTTCGATTTTTAAAGCTATTTCTGTAACATAATTTATTGGTATTTAAGGAAACTATTTGCAACAGTTCAGTTTCTTCAATTTTTGCAGTCAGAATAAGTTATTGTTATCTATTGAATATTTTTCACACGTTTCTCTTGAAATTTTGCTCCTGTCTCTTGTTCGTTTTTATTAGCAGAGACGAATTAAAACACGTAATGTTTTCTCGATAATTAATTAAGAAGTAATAATAAAATATTTATTTGATTAACAAATCAAATATACATAAAACATTTATGAATATAACACAGTACTATTTTAGTACAGTGGATTTAGAACAACGTCTTAGTAGAGTAATTCTAACACTCCTCCTTAAGACGATGGTTCTTATTTCACTCCCATTGCCGTTCTGAATTCTGCATGTTTAATTTTGTTTAAAGGTTTAGTAAGCACATCTGCAACTTGCTCATTGGTGCTTACGTAATCGACTTTTATTTGATCTTGGTTTAGAATATCTTGAATAAAGTGATGGCGTATATCGATATGTTTGGTTCTGGGATAGAACCCTGCATTTGAAGCAATCGCTATCGTGCTTTGGTTGTCACAAAGGATTTGAAGTGGGCGTTCCTTTTGACCAAGTTGAGTGACAAGTCCGTTCCACCAAAGTGCCTCTTGTAAAGTAGCTGAGAGTGCCATATACTCGGCTTCACATGACGATAGTGCCACTGTATGCTGTTTTTTAGAACTCCAAGATATAGCTCCTCCTTGAGCAGTAAATACGAATCCAGTAGTAGACCTACGATCATCAACGTTAGCTGCCCAATCAGCATCGGTGTAACCAATTATGTCATTTCCTTTTCTTTGGAACTCAAGCTTCATTGAAGATGTGCCACGAAGATAACGAAATAAATGCTTCACAGCATTCCAGTGTCGTGGCCCTGGGTTGGAGTTGTATCGGCTAAGCAAATTCACCGTAAAGCAAATGTCGGGTCGTGTACACTGCGCCAGGTACATAAGACAACCAATCGCTTCCTGGTACGGGACATTCTTCATGAATTCAATATCCTCTTCTTTGTTTGAACAGTCTTTAAGAGATAATTTCTCACTTGTATTCATGGGTGTCATCGTTGGTTTTGCTTTTTCCATTCCAAACTTTTGGAGGACCTTCTCAATATATTTTTCTTGATCTATAGCAATTGAAGAATCAGACATTGTAATACGCATTCCAAGAATTTGTTTTGCAGTTCCAAGGTCTTTCATCTTGAATTGCTGATGGAGTTTAGTTTTGATGACTTCAATCCAATTGTTGTTATTTGAAAAGATTAAAAAATCATCAACGTAAACAGCTATGATCAGTATATTTTCTTTTTCTGATTTTACATATATGCACGGATCGTGCTTAGATCTTTCTAATCCAAAAGATTTTAAAGATTTGTCCAGTTCTTGATTCCAGACCCTACTGGACTGCTTTAGTCCATATAAGGCCTTCTTCAAACAACATACCATCGATGGATTTTCTTTACTTTTGTAATATGCAGGCTGTTCCATATAAATCTCTTCTGAAAGATTTCCTTGAAGAAAAGCTGAAACAGCATCCATCTGTTCCACCTTAAGTTTTAATCGGGCTGCAGTTGCGAAAAGATATCGCAAGGAACTGTGACGGACAACAGGTGAGTATGTGTCCTCGTAGTCTACCCCCTTTCGCTGCGAGTATCCTTTTATGACTAACCTGGCCTTGTAGCGATCAACCTCTCCGGTGTGATTACGTTTGATGCGGAAAACCCATTTGCATTTAATTGCTTTTCGATTTTTTGGTAGCTCTTGAAGTGTCCAGGTATTATTTGCATGTAGAGACTGAATTTCTTCTTCCATAGCCAGCTTCCATTCGTTCGCATCAGGTCTAGATAATGCTTGTTCTGGCGTCGCCGGGTCATCTTGAAAGTAGTTCTCGTACGATTCGGGTACTATAACCCCTGAAAAACCTTGTAACGGTTCCATTTCGTCCAGAGAATTTTGTCTCAACATATCTGGATCATCATTGGAAGTTGAACCTTGAGAAGTTAAACAAGAGGAAGAATCATCGTTTTCTATGATAAAATCATTATACTTGCCTGGTAGTTTGCGCTCCCTTTCGCTGCGCCTCAACGACTGCTGTTGTAGCGGTTTAGAGTAAGATTGCTCAGGGAGCGCCGAGGTATTTGATTCGAGTGATGTGTTTGCATCTTGAAAACTATCTTCGTTCATTTCATCTTCTTGTTCATTTCTAACTTCGTCATCGCTGACCTCATCGTTGACTTCATCGCTTTGATTGAATACAATTTCAGTTTGATTATTAACCTCAGGTACATGGATTTCGTCTTGGATGTCATTCTGGTAGTTGAGTTTAACTTTACTAACAATTGACTTCTTAGTTGTTGAGGATGCACAAGATGTTGAAGGTTCAGAGTCTTCATTAATAAGTAATACATCTCGGCTTTTAAAAACACAGTCCTTAACTGCATTGTAAAGACGGTAGCCTTTGGTATTTTCATCATATCCGACCATTATACATTCGTGAGCTTTGGGATCCCATTTCTTTCGGTTAGCTTTCGGAATATGTGCCATTGCCGTGGTTCCAAACACTCTGATATGCGATAGATCGGGTATTTTCTGACTCCATGCTTCCACTGGTGTTTTGCCAGTACCTTTCGATGGCGAACGGTTCAGAAGGTATACTGAGTATGCAACTGCCTCTGCCCAAAATTTTTTTGACATGTTCGAGTCGGAGAGCATACATCTTGCCTTCTCAACTATAGAGCGATTGTTACGTTCGGCCATACCGTTTTGCTCTGGGGTGTGCACATTGGTGGTTTGGTGGTGAATCCCATTTCTTCGAAGTGTGTCTTGAAATTTTCGGTTCAAAAACTCCTTACCATTATCAGAACGTAGTGTTTTGAGCCTTTGACCACTTTGCTTTTCGGCGAATGTCAGAAAATTTTCGAAGCATGTTAACACTTCCCAATCCATTTTTGTTTTTAAAAAATATACAAAAATGTGTCTAGATTTGTCGTCGATAAATGTTATAAAATATCGACTTCCACCAATTGAATTGTGTTCCATCGGCCCACATATATCAGTATGCACTAATTCAAGCAGCTCATTAGCTCTATTGCCACACTTGTTGAATGCCAATCGTTTTTGTTTTCCAATAGCACAAACCTTACAGTCTCTTTCAATTCTGTTAGTAAAATGTATTCCAGTTGCCAGTCCACTGCAGAGTTTATCTAAGCTTTCGTTATTCAGATGGCCCATTCTTCGATGCCATAACTCTTTACTGCATTTTGAACTACACGCAAGTGCAACATTTTTTAACGGTTTCGTGTCCAATTTAAACAAACCATCAACATTTGTACCCGTTGCAATTACTTCTTTTTCCGAGTTCACAATTTTTACACATTTGCTGTTGAACTCTACGGTGTGACCTTGTTTAACTATGCAACCGACAGACAAAAGATTTACTGATAAATCAGGAATCAACTTGACGTCATTGACTTTAACAACTGACGGATTGCATGCTGGTCTTAGTGTTGCAGTTCCGCACCCTTTGACTTGCATTTTGCCTTTGTTTGCAGCAACCACTGTTCCAACATCCTGAGAAATGGAATCAAACATGTTCTCGTTGAAACTCATATGTGATGTGGCCCCTGAGTCAAAGTACCATGCGTCATCACTTCGTGGATTATTATCTATTGTTGATAAAACACAGGTGAACGCATCAAAACTCTTATTTTGATTTGTTTTGCTTTGACTTTTCGACCGGCAATTCTTCGCAATATGACCAAAGTTGTTACATGCTCTGCACTTGGGACCTTTTTTGTGATTTTTAAACGACGTTGGACGTGTATCAGTATGAAAAGCTGAGCTTTCACTGCCTGGTCTTACGTCTTGCAGAAGCTTTGTTTTGATGATATCACCATTTATTTTTGTGCCTGAATTTTCCAAAGCCATTATCATTGGACGATAGTCTTCTGGAAGTCCAGCGAGCAACAAAGAACCAACCCACTCCTCGTTTATTGCAAATCCAATTCCATTCAGAGCTTGAGCTGTTGTCATTATTTCTTTAATATATATGTCCATTGAACCGCAATTTGCAAGTGACGTTGTAATCAGCTTACGCAGAAGAGCTACTCGACGTGTTAATCCACTATCTTCGTATGCACTTGCTAGCTGTTGCCACAACTCCTTAGCTGTTTTTGCACCCTGTATATGGACATAGCACATAGGATCAATCATTAAGGTTAACTTACTTCTTGCTCTTCGATCCTTATCTGGATCTACAGCAGTTTTGGGGTTTCCAGATGCATCGAGTTCATAATCAATTGTTGTTTTCCAAAGATTATCCAAATCTAAAAATGCCAGGGCAGCAATTTTCCATGTTGGATAATTTTCACGACCAAGAAGTCGATCAATCGAAGTACTATTATCGGACTTATACATTTTTTATTTTATTAAATTAAAGACCAAAATCTTATTTATATATTTTAAAAATGTTTTGCGATAGGCCCATAACCTATTAGCAGAGACGAATTAAAACACGTAATGTTTTCTCGATAATTAATTAAGAAGTAATAATAAAATATTTATTTGATTAACAAATCAAATATACATAAAACATTTATGAATATAACACAGTACTATTTTAGTACAGTGGATTTAGAACAACGTCTTAGTAGAGTAATTCTAACAGTTTTACCATTTTTCTTATTATAAAAGAATTTTCAAATGTCGTAAACTTTCTACCTTAAGGTGCTAATTAAGTTCTATGTCTAAATATTCTCTCACTGGTTGCCTTACCGTCCGCCAAATGTCTACTAACTATTTAGTACAGGAAATATAGACTTTTTCGTGGAACAAAGTAGTACTTTTTGGCAATGTTTTAAATGTACTGCACCTTTTGAATGGAATGCAAGTGAAAATTCTTTCATTGATTTGCTTAGGGTTTCGAAAGATTTTGTAACGTTTTATCATTTTTTATAACAACCCCCGTTTTCAAAATCTAATTAACTCAAATATTTTGATTTTTATAAAGTCCAAAAGGATTTCAGAGCCTCTTTAGTCTGAGTGCTAATGCTAAGTAATATGTTCGAAGTCATAGAACTAGATAAACTTAAACTGTTTTCAGTAAAAAAAAATTGCAATGAAGTATATTAGTTGATTTTTGCAAGCTATAATGCCCCAACAAGTCGCTATCCGTTGGATTTTTTTAAGTTAAAAATCATTTCATTTTGCATTCAGTGTGACAACAAAAAATATTGCATCCTATTTGGGTAGAAACCCAGTGCGTGAAAGTCTTAACAATTCCTTAAAGATATCGATAATAAGGATAATATATGAAAATGGTTATTTTTTTGAATATTTCATACCTATTTACAATTTGTCAAAAAATAAATTGGTGTATTGGTTTCAACTTACAAATAAATGTGCTATGCCAATTGTATTACCTTCCGAGATCAATGCAAAAATACAAGTAAAAAACGTTTTCAGCTTACCTGGGTCAATCAGGAACTCTTGTATTTCTGGAAATGATCTGGAAAATTATTTTAAAATATTCTTGAATTCTTGAAAATTTGAAAAAATTCTTGAAATATTCTGTTAAAACAAATAGAGAAATATGTAATTGATTTTCAAAAGCATACTATTTTTTTTTCTTTAATTTAACTAACAACTTATATTCTTATATCACGTATTTAAGAACTCCAAATGTTCAAGACTAGGAAAATCTGCAAGTATTATCAATCCGGCACCGTTTTCTTTTAAATGAACAATTTCTTCATGGTAACCAAACCAATAAATAACTATTCCAGGACCAAATCTAAAATTAAACAAAAAATCTAAAATTAATAAAGGTCTCCTTTGGAATTAGTGTATTTCTCCAAACCTGTTGCTATAACTACTTAGTTGTGAGTACAGGTACCTTCGATGGGTTTTGGCATCGCCAAAAAGCGCTTTGCTTTCTATCCAATTCACAACACAGCCTTTGTATAGGCAAGGAAGCACTAGTTTAAGGTCGGGGGTTTTATCGAACCCCGTTCGTCGGAGGTCATTCTCATCAAAGTATGCCATTTTCGCATCTGTGGCCATTTTCTTTAGCTAAAATGAAGTCATATTATTAATTTAAAAAAAAAATCTTTTTTCCCATTTTTCGCTCTAATATTATTTTAAAAATCTAGCTTTTTACACATGTATGCACATGTATGCACATTTTAAATACCTATTAGTCCTGTATGAGATTTTTTGGAATACTTTGAAAAGTTGTTAAAAATAAAAAAATCCACGAGCTAAAACGTTAAAAAATAGATGTTTTGTCAGAAAATCATATTTCGAAATCTAGCGACTTAGAAAAAAAAAGCGTATGAGGTACCTTACTTCTTTTTATTTACTTATCATTGGTATAAGCCATGTTGTCAAAAAGAAATTTCTCCTACCCATAATACTACTTTGTCGAAGGTCTTTTTCATTTTATGTTTTAAAAAGCCGTTCATAACTTCGTTTTGAAATTCGTTCTTGTATTAAATTTGATTAACGATCAAAAAATGGTGTTATAAAAAATACTTTTTGTTTTCAATTGGTTTGTATGGACACAAGAACACATATAAAAACATTTTTAAGGTCTCAGGTCAAAGATAATTGTTGTATGATGTATTCAGTTTTTAAAATCGAACAGTAAAAATATAAACGCTATTAAATAGTTTGTAAAAAAAAACGATTTTATATGAAAAAATGTTTTTTTCCTTCGCTTATTATTTCACAGCTTCTTTACTAAGTGTTCAATTTTAACAAATATATGCTTTGTACTATCTTTCACATGAAAGCCTACAAATATTTAATATATTTTTTTTTGTATTCCAACGGCGCAATTAAAAACAAAATATATTTCAAAAATCTCTTAAAATTTAAATTTCTTCCTATATTTTCAGCTAGCCGAAGATATTAATTAAAATGAAAATTGTAAACGTAATATTTAATTTTTATAAGCAATACAACCTTTAACCCCTTGTAGCCCCATGTGCAATTTCTAAAACAAACCGAAAAAAATCGCACAAAAGCAATAGAAACTATGTTTCTTTTTCCTTTCGAAGCTTCTAACATAATCTTTAAGTATTTCTTTATCGAAATAGTACGCCATATTTCAAATAAATGGCAGTTAATGTTGAAAGTTAGTGTTTTTTGGAAAATAAGCAAATTTGTGTAAAAACTACGAAATTCAGAAAAAATAGTTTTTCTGGATAAACCAACGGGGTTTTATTTTTGGATTTGAGAAAAGTGCCTGAAAATAAATAATAGATAGTTTTTAGTTGGAAATTTTTTTATTTGTATATAAAAATAAATTATTTAAACTATTTTTTGTACTCCCTAAATATCGAAGTAACTAAGTAAATAATGAATTTATTGAATTTAAAAAAAAATACGTCCTTTATTATAGGTAAAGGCCAGTCGATTGACATTATTAATTTTAAATTTTACGATCTTGGGTTACAAGGGGTTAAGGCCCAATTTATTCAGACTCCATTCAATTTAATTTCGCCATTAAAAAAGGAAAATTTTAAAATTTGTATGCCATTTGACAGATTTCTAATGGGGACGTTAAATATATGCAGTGAATAAATTGGGCTTTTAGGCCCATTACATTTAAAAATTCTTTACCTACTATACACTGTATGAATTTGTTTATTTTGTTCTAAAGAGTTTATACAGTAGTTCGTAAATTCAACCAAAGAGACAGTAGATCTGCCCTTTCAAAACCCATGTTGAGAATTACACACAAGACCGTTTAGAAGATTGATTGATGGAACACACAAAGTATATCAGCAGAATGACTTTCTAAGTAAAGTTGAAACTTTTTGATCAAAGATTGCTTACCTTTACTTCATATTCTTCGCCGAGACACCTTCTTCTAATATCAACAACAGGTCCCTCTTGATTATCACTCAAAGTACATTGTCTAACATTTCCCGCCAATTTTTCATCCTCAATCAAATGCGGTTTCTTCATTAATTCAGCTATGTCACTCTTTTGCAAGTCTTTATACTTTTCCTGCAGAATTACCCGACTCAGAATTACCGGAGACATTCGTTCGGAACTAGCCATATCAACAAGTATGTTGTTATCGAAGCTACGTGATGATTTTTGTTCAAATCTAAAAAAAAAAAAAAAAAAGGTATTTGTGTTTCATTAAAGAAAAAGGATAATGATTATTAGACTTCATTTACATTCTAAGAAATCTTTCAGCATTAGCTTGATAATTACTAAAATTAATTTTTGTCCTTAAACCCATTTCGGTGACGACAATACTTTTGAGAGTTTGTCGATGGATATCGGGGAATCTTTGTTCCAAATCCAATTCACAATCGATGGCGAGTCCTCGATAATTTTGAATATATTCTACAATTGTACTATATTGCTCATTGTTTAGGATTGTTTTCTTTGTTGTATCAGTCATGGTTTGTGCATAATTTTTTATTCTACTTATTGGAATTTCATTTAAAAAATTTAATTTTGGTTTTTTTTGTGTGTTTTTTTGAGGTTTATTTGAGGAATTTTTTGAATTAAATGCGTTTACATGTGAAAGTTTTTTAACAAAAAAAAAATAAAATGTAGCAAAAATCAGCTGTTTTGCTGTCAAAATATTTATTGTAGTAGATTGAAGAGGACAGGGTTTTAGAAGTGTTTCTTGATTTTTGTTTTGTTTTGTTCGTGTTTGTCTATTTAAGGCGGCGGCCATACTATAAGTGTTTTTTATTAATTATTTTTTAGTAAGTTTGCATTTGATCCTAGCCTCTTGGAAATTCGTGTTATTTATGGAATGAATTTTAACAAGATATATATCCATATGGGTGATAAATAAATGAGTGAAAAAGAAAATGCTAAATTAAAACTATATGCGAGTATGAATCGGATCCTAGGAATTGAAAACTTACAAAAAGATAGAATTTCGAAATTCACATTATAGAGATGACAATGAAAGTTTTTGGCGATTCACATTTAAGAGAAATTCGCATTATCGGTAATTCACATTATCGAAGGACTACTGTACTAGGTTTTATTACGCAGCTGAAGCGAAAGAAAACTTTCCATATAAAGCCTAGTACGCAACTGAAGCGAAACGAAAAATTTTGTAGTCTCCAAAGTCAACAGCGAACATATTAACGAAAAAATACCAACGGGTATTTATAGCGAAGTAAAAATAATAATAAAAAAAAAGAAAATACAAAAATTCAAAAAAAAAACGTCAGAATATAAGTTTTAAGGCTTGGCCACACTGGAGGGTATGCGGTAGCGGTACGGGTAGCGGTGAGGGTACTTGTATGAAAAAAATTCCAAACTGACACATCAACGTTCAGGTGTGGAATTTTTTTAGTACAAATATCGTTACCGCTATACCGCATACCCTCCGGTGTGGCCAGGCCTTTAAAGCAAAAAAACAAATTTAATTTCGTTCAAGATTTCGCTATCGAATTTTTGTATGGAAATTTTTTTTTTTGCTTCAGCGTTTTGAACAAGGTGCTAAGGTTAAAAGAAAACCTTAAGATTTTGGAAAAACCGCATACCAATAGCCCTGTTCCATTGGAGGTGGTAGTTTACTAATAGTAGATGCTTTGATTAATCTAGTACTATCATCTACTCATGCCCTTTTTCCCAAGTAGATACGATTTGTATTGAATTCGTTGAAAGTGCGTTCCATTGAAAATCCCTAGTAAACTACTAGTATTACTTTGCCACCTCTCAAAGGAACAGGGCTTCTATGTGCAAATTGCTATTTTTTAAACGTCAAATCTAAACGAAATAACTGCAATATTTTTCTTGTCTGTGGACTGAATTTGTAAGTACTTAAAAAAATAAATGTTGGCCAACATTAAAATCTGCCATAAATTGAAGTCGTGTAAATGCATGAACATTAAAAAATTATTTCTTCGATTATGATGCCATTCTGTTTTCTAAAATATAAGCAAATTGCTTCCAATTGCTAGCCCAATGGAACGTATCTTAATTCTTTCTGCTTTTTATGTCCAATGTAAACTCATCCTAAAACGCCCCCCAAATTGTACTAGATTCAAATCCCATGAAAAAAAAACAGACAGAACAACAAAGCCCCTAAATTCTACCAATACCATCACAGTCGTGTGTCATCCGCCAAGAGAGAGTACGAGCGAGTGTACGAGCTAGTTTTAAGATAAAAAGTAAAATGAAAACTTGTCAACAGTTTTTTATTTTTTAATTTTTACGTTTTTCCCCTGTAAAATAATTTCGAAATTGTTGTTTTTTGATTTAAAGGTGAACTTAAATATCTAAATTGCATAAGTTTTATATTTATATCTCCAAAAACTATTTCTATCTAATTGAAAATTGCAAAATAAAACAGATGTTCTCGTTTTTTTTTGGAATAGAAGAAGAAGTGAACGTAGAAAAAAATAAAACCCAATTTTACACTCATCGTTTTTGCCTTAAGGGTTTTCTTTTTTGTTGTTTTATGTTTTTGCATTTAGTAATTTTTTTTTTTATGATAAAATTCTATAAATTGTTTCTGTGTTTTTTGTTTTAGTGCCGTTTTTTTTAGGAATTTAAGTTACTAACTAATAAAATAATAAAGATATCCAATTATGGACATCCTGGATATTGATGAGGCCCTAAAGGACGATTCTTTTATGTAAGTTCTTCTTCCTCTCATTCATCATCGACTCATCATCAAAGTGAAAAAAAAAAAAAAAACAATATTAACTTTTTTTTTCTTTTTGATTTCTTTTAAATTTGGAACAAACAAAAAAATGAAAACACCAGATTTCTCGAGGACAAAACCCACGACGATGTCTCGAATATTTTGCAACAATGGAGAAATAATAACAATTGCTCGAGTAGTCATAGTTCGTCGTCGGAACAAGGTAAGTTTTTTTGTGGAGGAAGTTCTTGTTTTTTTTATGTTTTTGTAGATTTGCCAAACCTACGCCTAGTTTATTGCGTGAGGTTGGTTTTTATTATTTCTCTGTTTTCTTTACTTATTCCGATTTCTTTCTTGTGTTTAAGTGTTTTGTCCCCTTTTCTACCCCCTTTCCCTTCACTGACATCGTTTCATAGCATTTTGTATTTGCAGGGTCGGAATGGCCATAGTCGTGTTTTTTTTTTTCCTTTTGGTAACTCAGTGGTCCGTTCTTTTATTAAATAAAGTTAAATATGGTTGTTGTGTCAAAAAAATCGTTGTTGTTGCTTTTGTTAGATTTTGTTAGAAAATTTCAATTTTTATTTAGGAACGACTAATGTTACATTTTGTTGATCGGTGAAAAAAAATTTTTTGAGACCAATTTTATGAATAAACTAGCTGACCCGGCGGACTTTGTTTCACCTTTTCTGCTATTTACTTCCAATTTTCAAGTGTGTCAACCTTTTCGAAAAAAAAAAAAAAATCGGGTCACAACATCAAATATAGGTCTTTATAAATAAAATAAAGTGTTTCTTGAGTTGCATTGATACCATTGTCAAGATTGATGTTTTCAGACTTAAAAGAAATGACAGAGTATCAGTTCCTGTATTTAGAATATGAAATATTATGAATTTTGCCTAAAAGGTAGTTTTTAAAAAAACTACCTTTTTTAACTCCTTGAAGACACTGAGTCAGTCTTATTTATTAGATATCACTAAACAGCTCTAAACGGCTTCATAGTTATACAATGCATACAGTTTTATGTAGCCTTTATGCAACGAAGAAAAAAAATAACAAAAATAGTAAAAAATTATTAAAATTATTTTTATTTTAAGTGGAGCGATTGAATATAATTCAATTTATAAGTTCAAGTGACCTCAACTCCAAAAATTTATAAAGCGTTTCGCCCAGGTACGACAGTGGGCTCATCAGTTAGATCTGTCGTACCCTTACTACGACGCCTTATTTTGGTCTATGTTTACCGACACTGTCGTACCTGGGCGAAATGCTTTATAAATTTTTGGAGTTGAGGTCACTTGAACTTATAAATTGAATTATATTCAATCGCTCCACTCCATTAAAATAAAAATAATTTTTTGGCATTTTTTTTCTTCGTTATTATTTCATCCTGACCACGGGCATACATTTTCTAAGTGTCTGAATTTAAACAAATTCCCTTAGAATATTAAAAAAATTCACAGTATATTCATGCTGTGAGTTTTATATAGTGTCGGTAAACATCGACCAAAATAAGGCGTCTAAGTAAGGGTACGACAGATCTAACTGATGAGCCCACTGTCGTACCTGGGCGAAACGCCTTATAAATTTTTGGAGTTGAGGTCACTTGAACTTATAAATTGCCTTTATGCAACGCTACATAAATTTTCATTTATAAAACATTTTCCTATCCATTATAGTTATGCTAGGTTTGTGTCCAAATAAGTACTAAAACTGAAAAATTAGTATTTTTAATCACGACAAACAACTCCATAAGTCGATAAAATAACTCTATCTGCTCCGAAAATAAACAAAAAATTAAAAAAAAAAAAAAAAAAAGAAAAACGTGAGCGAAAGTTCTCGATGTCATACGTATAAGGAAAAAAAATCTCTAAACAAAAAACACATTTCCTCATTTGTTTCACTTGATAACAAATTGTTCACATGAAAATATTTATAATCCAAAAAAATTACACCAGTAAAAAACATATAGGTACATGGTACATGAATCAATTTCTATGAAAAAAAAACAAAACACGCAAAAAGAAAAAGAATAGAGAATACACTACAAAAGTTAGTTAGGAAAAAATCTCTGAAAAACACAAATTAAGCACATGCTAAAAATGAGTTCTTCAATTAAAAATATATATATGTACAAATGATTGCTGTTTTCTTTTCTTTTTTTGACATTTGAGAAAAAAATATTCTTATTCAGGCTCTAAACAACCTTAAAACGCGTTAAGCTTATACAACCTCTATGCAACGTTGCAAAAATTTTATAAGTAGCTATTTTCAGCCCTATTTATAAACTCATCATAGACAGTACATAGCATTATGTACTCTTTATAATGTCTTTAAACAGAAAATTGTCATTTATAAACTTTATGCAACGTTTAATAGAGCTTGTATAAGCTAAACGCGTTTTTAGGTTGTTTAGAGCTTGAATAAGAATATATTTTGCTTAAATGTCATTTGAACATCAAATAATTTTCAGAAAAAGAAAACACAGCAATCATTTATATTTTTTTTTATGTCATTGAAGAATTTATTTTTTGAATTATATTTATAATTTTGTAATCAACTGAAACAAAATATAAGAAATTGTGTTTCTTCGAGATTTTTTCCTGATATAAGATGTGAGAACTTTTGGCTGCAGTACCTACATATGTACATATACAAATGTGGGTTTTCTTTTCATCTTTTTCTTTTTACATAGAAAAAATGATTTATGCATGTTTCTTTTTAATTGATGTAATTTTTTTGGAGCATGTGAACAATTTGTAAGCAAGAAGAACAAATGAAATGTGTTTATATGACATCAAGAACTTTCGCTCACGTTTTTGTTTTTTTGTTTATTTTCAAATCAGATGGAGTTATTTTATCGACAGATTTTTCATTTTTAGTACTTATTTGGACACAAACCTAGTATAACTATAATTGCTAAAAAAAATATTTTATAAATAGAAATTTATGTAACGTTGCATAAAGGCTACATAAAACATAAAACTTTATTCTTTGTATAACTATTTAGCCGTTTAGAGCTGTTTAGTGAAATCTAATAAATAAGGCTGTTTCTGTTTAAAGGCATTATAAAGAGTGTATAGTGTTATGCACTGTCTGTACTACGTTTATAATTTAGGCTGACTATATAGAAGCAATTTAAATCTGCGAGACATTTTAATTCGTTATTATAGATAACGCATAATGTTATTAAACTGCATACTCACATTTTGGTTATATCTCGACTCCTTAAATTTGCTGTGGGCTCTTGGTCTATGTTTTTTAATCCACTTATAAAAATGTGAAGGTTCTAAATTCGACTGTATTTCGTTTTTATGTTTTTTACCTAAGAACTTTCGAATGGGTGAACATATTTCCAGTGCAGTCCCATTTCAATTAAGTCCAATTCTAATTAATATATTTATGTATTGAAAATGTTATTTCCACAAATAATAAAACTTTTCAACACAACTGATGAAACGCGAAGTCAAAATAAGTTTATTTTTATTTATTTTTTTTTTTTTTTCGTTTAAAAGGTGGTATATGTATACGGCTTGCTCTTTCTATGCTCATTTTAACTCCACTTTGAAAATATTTTTTCCCTTTAATAGATTTTGGTTTCGTTCGGTTTTTTATGTTCGGCAAGTAGCAAAATCGAAAATAACAAAAAACGGGTGCGCTACTCGTGGAGAAATTCCACTAAGATGAAAATTTGAAATTTAAATGCTGTCGCGAACCATTTAGTTTTAATAAAAATCGTTCCAAAAATGAAAAAAAAATGTTGGTTGGACCACCCTAACCGTTTCTTAAACCTATCCGACAAGCACACAAAATTTCATACAAATCGATGTAGCCGTTTCGGAGGAGGAGGAGGAGCGATACGACAATTTTATATATTAGGTAAACAAGAAAGAATTAATCTGGCACTGAAATAGTGCAAATTGAATTCTTAGCAAATTGAAAGAAAAATAATTTCAAATATGAAAACAAACAAAAAATTCTCTTCACATCATCATCCCATCTCTTCCCCATTTAGTTGTGTTTGACAGATTAACATTGAAACTCAAGTCCAGAAGCTGAGTTGGAAAAATTTACAAAATGTAACTAACTACATTTATATGATATATGACACTTCAACATTGGATTTAGGACTGATGTTGTAACGCAGGAACGATGAAAGTTAACTATTGTTAACAGTAGTTAACATCGGCGAATAAAAGAACGTACTTTGGGAAACAACAACAAATGATTATTAAAACAAAAGTTTTATATTTCTTGCTTTACAGCGGATTTTTTGTTTAACCTTAACATTTTTTACCCTTCAACAATGAAGAATTATTAATAATATATATAAAAGTAATCGTTTGTTGTTGTTTACAGGATAAAATGTTTACTCAGTGAAATACTGAGTATTAATAAAACACGGCTCATATAACCGATTTGGCGATTGTTACCCGGGCCTTTAGATATCCCATAGTTACAAAAAAAAATCTTGATAAAAGTATACTTTCAATAAAAAAAATCAAAATGTACATATTTTTTTTAGTTCCGTAAAGGAAAGGGCCCATTTTTCCCAATCCGACCCTGTGTATCTGTACAAAAAGAATAATTAATTTGTTGTTTTTGTTTGTTTGATTTGTCGTGTGTCGATGTTGTCCTTTCCTGTCCCGAGTGTGTTTTTTTTTTCTTCTGTTTTTATGTCCGTCTCTAATAACAATTCTTTTTTTCTTCGTTTTATCTTTTTTAGCATTCAAACTGAATACAAGAACATTCACACGACCCAAGAGGAAAACAGCTCAAAACTTGGAGGCACAGTTTGTAAGTAGGAACTTTTATTTTTATCTATTTTTTTTTACAATTTCTTATTTTTTTGTTGTTCCTCGTTTATTGTTTAAGTTTAATGTGGGAAATGAAGGGGAAACTGGTTTGGTTTATGTTTAGCGGCTAGCGCTTTATAAGGTCAGTGCCGCCAGAGTAAATTAGTCTTGTGTGTTGTGCAAGAAGACAATCATGTTCATGGTGTGGCTCGTAATGCGTTTGCGAATACAAATTAATTATTACCCACCAGCTGGCGGGGCCGTATTTGGAATTTAAAAGCAACATTCCGCAAACGGGCAACCTTAGCCAGATTTAATCGAGTTAATGATTTATAATTCTTTATCACCTGACTAAAATAGGATTATGTACTAGGAAACCCACAACAAATTACATAATAAAAAAGAAATTCTTATAAGCAAATAGCTCAACCGTTCCCTATCTGCGTAACACTGGAAAAAAAAAAAGACCAAAGGCATTTGAAGATGTCTCAATATTGACGCTGGGGAACTGTCCCAAGTAGGAGTAAAAGTTTTACCTATGATTATCCAAATCTTGAATATTAAGTGGAGATATTAGGCAAAAAGTCATGGGTTTTAAGTATGTTTAGTGAATGTCTTGTCACAATTAAAGTAAACTTAAAAAAACATCACATTCATCTTTGCGCACGCCCCCCCAATAGAAAAGAATGATGAACTAAACAAGCAGTTTGCAATCTTCTTGAGTAAACGTATGGTAAGTAACCAAATTATGACGTCGAAATTATCACAGACAATTTTAACGCGAATTTAAGAAAAGAGAGCATTGGTGACACAATTTTAACGAAAACATCTTCGGCAGAAGCCTCTGAGGGATTGGCTTGATGGTCTCCAGATCAACAAATTTGTCAAACATTTAAGAATTTACCCAAGATCCTTGATATCCGAATGTTCCAAAAATCCAACATTAACTCGGATCACTTGCTTACAAAACAAACTACTATCGCAAAATATTTGTATGTTGGGAGGATCCATCACACGGAGCCATCAAAAGAGCCGCAACTGATATGCTGGGCTTTACTAGGCGATCAATGCAGGACATGCAGCCAAGGATGATCAAAATAAATGCTTGCTGCAGAAAAGGCATAACTGCTGATAGACAAGCCCGTGAGATCTAAATCTAAAAAAGGGAAAAAAACACCGAATTTTAAGATGTACCTATGAAGAGATAATATGGAAAACAGGCGGCCAAGTCTATTGAGAGATACCATCAAGGGGTGGAATCTATGAAGGATAAGTGCCCAACATGGTGTGTTTCCTTACGGAAAACGGGGATACGTTAAGAAATACCCAATCGGTAATAAGGATAGTAGTCGTCGAAGACAGATCTCTTTGGATGATGACGTCCAAAATATTCGGCTACCGTGCCTACTAGACATTATAACGGCCATAACAAGATTCAAGTTGAAAAAATGTGTTGGTTGGCATGACCTATTGGCTGAATATTTAAAACGCGGTTGGAAATTATTTAGTTAATATCATATACCAGTTCATATACATATATAATTTGATCGGAGCAAAGTATACCCATTAAATAAAATCTTTGCATTCCAGATCTATGGGCCTTCGAAATAACTAGGGTCGAAGGTTAGGTCTATCTATTTGCATTTTGGAGGCCACAATTTTTGCCTGTCATAGTCCTGGAAAAATCACATATTTACTGATGATATAATTTCTATTTCAACTAAAACGCGAGTGGCAATTGTGCGGTAGATGTAATGTTTGACTGCAAGCCTGAAGGTGTAGGTTCAAGGCAGAATTCTTTTATCTATCCACCAGCTCGGACGCCACCAAGTTTTCAAAATCCTTTCCTATCGTTCTATTCCTTCTAACTAGTGCCATGCAATTTGCATTGAAAAGACCTTAGGTCTTACTGCCAAATAGTTTAAACTATTTTTATTATTATTTATTATTAAATAATTAAGAAATTGAAAATTGGCATAAAAAATGTAAAAAAATTGATGGAAAATCAACGCCTTTTTTGCATGATTTTTTTCAAATTTTGAAGTCCAATCACAAATATTTTGAGTTTAAATAGATGGTTATGTATGATATAGTGAAAGAATCCTCCAACATCGGCTGAGAACTTTTTATGTTAATCTACACGCAAGTCTAAGAAATGTAGATTCGAGAAAAAAGCGATCAAAGTCTTTAACAACTTTTTAAAGAAAAACAAAATTTTTTTGAACTTCTAAGATCAATCATTGGAAATGTCTGGTTAAATAAATTTTACTATTTTTTTTCTATTGAACTGTAAAAATAAGGTAGATAAATTAAAAAAAATCGAGCAAGTACATGACCAATTCATGTACCTTAATTTGTTTCCACTTCGAATTTAAAAGTTTGCTTTGTAAAAAAATCCGGCCCTGTTGTTGCATAGTGCGTTTTTTTTTATCTAATAAAAAATATTTTTCTATAGAAGTTAAAGTTAACTGCTCTGCATGATTTCTGACCATTTTGCGGCTGCCTCTAGTTCAATGAACTTGTGCTGTAAATTTCGGATGCAAAATATTTTATCCATTGTGTGGTTTTTTCCCACACAGCTGGCAGACACCTGATTTTCAGTCTCTGTAAACACGATCAACAGAAACAAGGAAGACAACGGCTTCCACCACGCCAACAACAACAATAACAACGACGACGATCGACGTTACGTTTTATTGGGGTCAATTTGAGGTGGAACCTCCATTCCCCGCAATTGTCCATTGTCTTGCGTGAAAATTCTCTTGTCGTAACGTTTCATTGTAATTAAACATGACATTCCACAGAGGCTTATTTTGTACCTCTTTTTATTCCCTTCTTTTCAAAAATTTATTTGCATCAGGTGGATGAATAACTGACGGCAAGTGCACGTCGACTTGCTTCATTGAGCATCGAGTTATGATATAGAGACGACTTGATGTCAATTACAAGTACCAACGGAACAATAGATACTCGTTGATTACAATCAAGGCTAGACGACGACGAAGCCGACAACTCCCGGGATACGGAATAAAGATATTTTGATTATATTTCTTAATTTACTTACGAAAGTGGTGCCCCCAAAAAACCAGTGAAGATTTTTTACTTGCGATATAGGTACTATAGGGCAAGTTTAGGATTCGTAAAAAAAATCGAACTCGAGATAACAATTTAACATGACATTACGATGATGGAGAATGCCAAAAAAGTGGGTCCGGCAATTCTGTCTGTCTGTCTGTCTGTCTGTCTGTCTGTCTGTCTGTCTGTCTGTGTGTCTGTCTCTATCTGGAGCTGCAGCCTAAACGAGTGAAGTGATTTTCTTCAAACTTGGTAGTTAGCAGTTTTTGGTGATTCCCTAGAGGGGAAATTGAAATTTTTTTTTTATGACCAAAACTAACGGTACTTGCCATATAACGGAAATAGAAAAGTTAATTTTTTTCAAAAACGGCTCTAACGATTTTGATTAAAATTTTTGTGTGTAGTACTACACATAAGAACCTACTTTTAAAATAAACAAAATATTTTTTGTACCGTTATTAATGGTACCTGTCATAGAACGGTTTTTTTTTGTTTCTGAATATCTCGTACAACATTAACCCGATTTAAATGAATTTTTTTATACAAACTTGTGTAAGTAAAGATAATATTAAGAATTTACAAAATTTTCAAAAAACGCATTTTTGGATTTTTAAAAAATATTTCAAAATTTTTTTTTGAAAAATCAATTTTTTGAAAACGGATCAATGAAAAATTTTGAAATTTAGTTTTTATGTGTAAATTAATTATTTCTTCAAAATGGCATACCAACTTTTTTTTTGAAAAATGTTAAAAAAATTTTATACATAAAAAATTATTTTTTTAAAAAACGGCTCCTACAATTTTCGAAAATTTTTTTCTAAAAATACCTTTTTATACACGAAATAAAATGGCATATTTGTTTCTTTTTTTAAGATAATTTAAAATGGAGTTTAATTAATTATAAAAACAGATTTAATTTTTTTATACTACTTATGAAATTTCTTCAAAATATCAAATTTTAAATTTCTTGAATAAAAAGCTTTAACATTATAGTTACTTTAAGCATAAGAGCAAGTACGTGCGACCCCAGTCGTGCAATTTATTTTAAGTGGAATATAATTTGAATAAGAGATTGAATCAATATTTTGTTTGCGTTCCCTAAATACTGTGTAGAGATTGTGAATGTTTAGTTTTTTTTTTTTTCTTAAATGGAAAGGTCAAAAGAATTGTTGAGTGCGTTTATTGATGTGTTTCGTTCCGGACCATGTCTATGGAAATCTGCGGTAAAAATGAAATAAATATTGCTATTATTATTATTTTTTTTTTTTATAATTTTATTTGACCTTGAATGGTGTGGTTGATGCTTCTTATTTAATGAACACTTGAATCTATTTAGAAATCAAGCACAAGCTTTTTAATTTTCCATTAGCACGCTATCTTTGGTTAATCTAGAATAAAAAAAATATGTATGCCACAGACTCATGTGATCATATTTCATCCAACAAAAAAAATTTTCAAGTAGAATTATACACATTTTATGATAACTTGCCTTCTAAATACTAGAATAGAAGAAAAATATATATGATTTAAAACAGACGAGATCTCATTATGGAATGAATGAAATGTTGCATTAGCTAGCTAGCTTCTCCACTGTAAATAGACATAAATCCTAATTTAAATGTTAATTTTGCGTAGAAGCACTATGTATTTGGTAGAAAATAAAAAAAACATAATTTCATTATGATGATACAGAATGTGAGCAAAGTAGTTCCAAGTAAGCCTAAGCCTAAAGCTAAAGCTAATACTATATTTCCACCTACCCTAAATCCGAGATTTAGCTAAGTAGATTTAGAATAAATCTCGAGATTAAGGGTAGGTGAAACCAAATCCGTGATTAAGCGAAGTAGATTTAGAATAAATCTCGAGATTTATTCTAAATATAGGTACTTAGCTAAATCTCGGATTTAAAACAGCTGAAAAGAGTAAAAGATTTGTAATTCCTTCCCTCAGAATAGTTCCTACGACAAGTTTAAAATTGTTCTTCAACGAATTTTTTTATTTTAAACAACCTTCGTATTTTCATTTATTCAATTAACTGTTAACAATATTGTGTAGTCATAAAGTTCTTAATTTTCGATGGATTATCCTCTAATGAAAAAACGACATACATTTACAAAGAAGGATCTTCAATGTCAACTGTAAAAAGTGTATTCCAGAATTTAAACGTGGCAGCATTACCCTTTAACATGAGCCACCACAAAGAAGCTCAAAAACAGAAACTACATCGGAAACGTAGACAAAATTAAAAAAATGAAATTCTCTGCGGAGGGTTGGTTCCTCATTTGTTGAAAGCAATCAGAAGTCAATTCGAAAACGACTTTCGCAGCAACATGGGGACTGATTTAAGAGGGATCAAACGGATTTTGTATGGCTGTACTTTGGCACCAGGGCAACAAATGCCCTTTGGCTATGAGAACACTGGAGGATACGAGATATGAGTAACTCGGCCATCTCCATTGTTCTCCTGATTACTTTCATCTATTCTTAAGCTTAAAAAACTTGCGTCTAGGAATCTTTTGGCATTCTGTGAAAAATGACTTTCGCAGCAATATTTGGACTGATAAGAAGAATCGAACCGATTTTGTGTGACGATTTTTTACCATGAAGAAGAAATAGAATCACCATTACACGACAGATACGAACCAGTAGTCCAAGTTAAAGAAAAGGATATCGCATTTGTTTGTGGTCTGTGTGATTCGTTGAACAGCTGATTTGCGAAAATTCACAAAGAAATTCTGGTTAAGAGAAGAAAAAATCATTTTTCAGTCATTCAAAAATTTTATCGCCAGTAATAAAAGTTAAAGAACATGGACACTGTTGACCAATGTGCTTTGTCAATATAAAAACTAGGGAATTCGGGAACTCTGCCTCTGTTCTCAAACACACTAAAAGTTGTGTCTATGAATCTAGGCAATTCAATTAGACATAGATATTTTCACGTTCTTTCACAGCCCAATGTTTAGAGAAACGGTGGACCAAGTGCTTTGAATTCCAACGAGGTTGGTAGTTAATGTCCCTTCTAGTAACTAGGCCATAGGATAATCATGAATTCTATTTTAGATAATAAAAATGTTCAAAGTTTTTGTGTAGGTAAATTAAACCATTGAAGTTCTAACAAAGTTTACTGGTAGAGAATTTTTGGTTGAAACATTTGAAATGAGGCGCAAGCTCAAGGTATTTTCACAAGTCTGTAATGTTTCTGAAGTCCTAAAATCCATATACACGATTGCAGGATCTTGTAATACAATACAATTTTATAACAAACTTGCACCATATTTCTACCAACCATGTAAATATCCATTTTTATCCTTAAAAGAGACAGAAAAAAAATTGTGATGAGTTATTGGAATTTTCTCAAACACCTTTAATTAAGAAAAAAAATGTATCTAATGCTGCAATAGTATAGTAGATGAAGTGTTTGATTGCTTGTTACTTTATCACTTAAGATATCATTATTATATTATCCCCAGTTTTTAATTGACGTCCTCAATGGGACCATAGGAAAAAAAATATGGTTATTCTCAATTCCCTGTACCAAATGAAAAGAACTAGAAAATTAGCTTATAGTACCATTGTAAGATCAAAATTATCAATTTGGAGTTTTTTTGTTATTATTAAATTTTTAAACGAAAAAAGTCTTGTAAAGAGGAAAGAACAAATCGAAACAAAACAAACCAAACTATAAACACTTTCTCGCCAAAGTCATAATTTCTGTGATAAAACGAAGTTCTTCAAAAGACCTTTGTGCCTACACACAACACGTCTCTATCTAATCAGATATTATTGAACTGCTGATAAAAAAGTATTGTTGTTATATATTTATTATATTTTAATTTATTTTCCAAACGACAAGAGCTTATAGAATATTATAAATAATAACCATATTCAACCTGTATTTCGCATAAATTAGTCGACAAATTATATTTGCCCATACTAAAATCTTCAATATACAGATATAATTTTATTAAGATTTTAAATTGTTTATCTTATTAATAACAAAAAACTGCGCATCTAATTGGCAACACTATCTGCTTTGCTTATATTTGAAAAGGCAAAAGTTTATAAATAGAGCCGTCAGTCTTTCACGAGATCTGAATGAATCGGAAGTAATAACGCAATCATTTTTAAATAAATAAAAATATAACGATATTTATTTGTTACACACAACTTTTATACTAAGAGTCTATATTTTGTGTTCTTCATTTTGTTGGGAGAGCTTGTGAGAAAAAGTGTCACCCAAGTAATTAATTAAAACAAATTTTCCCTTTTATCAGACATCACAGAGTCAACCATGAATCAGCCAGTGAGTATTATATGAACATTGGCTAGCCACATATGAATATTGTGACGTCTTTAGCTACTTGACTATCCAACAGATGTTACATCGACAAGTAAAAATAAATAAATATTTTCCTTTAGAATTTAAACAAAGAATCTCAGGTTTATGTTAAAGCAAATTTAAGTCTTATGTAATTCCTAACCCAATATGAATATTTAATTTTTTTAAAACAAACAACTTTTCATTCTCTATTTATGTTTACTTTACAGAATCCCCTTACTCAATCACAAAATGCCACCCAAACACAACCAAATTCACAGCAAACCGGACAACAACAACAAATGCCCATGAATGTGAATCTCGAAATCGGTGGTCTAGTGACGAATATGCAAAAGAGCTTCCTCCAAGATACCTCGCCTCCATCTTCGATATGTTCCTCCATGGATGTGTCTCTGTATGGCATGAACAGCAGTCTGATAACATCCAGTGATTTTTTATCAAACGGATTGCTTCAATCAATCCAAGGTGATGTCCCAATGTCGGGTTTGTTTTTCGATAATAATGAAAAATCAACCGACATTGATGTTGGTGGTTACACACTCAATGACATGATCCGTGATCGAAAAGCCCTCGAGTCGTTGTCACTATCGGCCGAGGGAACACTAATAAAAGACTCGAATATTGCTCAAATAGATGATATTTCATTGATAAATAGTAAAACAACATCGGCCTGCAGCACAATGAATAATTCGGTGGATAGTATGGGCGGTGCTGGTTCAGATACATTTTCCAGTCGAACGTGCAATATTGCTGACAAAGAGAAAGAGCAACTGGAGAGTTTGCAAGAGAAATCTACATCATCATCATCAGATCAGAAATTGATTTTCAATGAGACATTCCCAAGTGGGAAGGAACAAATTGTTCCAAATGGTGATGATGATTATATTGGGGATACAACATTCAATTTGGTGGATAGTAGTATAATGATGGTGCAACCAGTGGCTTCTGCGGCGAATTTAGATATGAAAGACTTTAATGATTTTCAAAATGAAACCTTCCACAGGCCAATAATGGAAGAGACTGTTTGTTTGAAACGGTTTAGTATAGCCGATGGGGTGAATACGACTTTTGACTGTAGTGAACCGAATCTTCAATGTGAAACTCCAGAAAATAATGTCAAGCATGGGAAATACTATGAACAGTCAACTCCACAGCAAGTTAATACATCGTTCACCTCGATGCGTCATAAGCAGTCATTTACGCCGTCAATTAAGACTTCCGAGGTGAATATATCGCCCATTGTTGGCCTCTCCGCGGCGAATAGAACCTTTAATGAGACTTTCGAGAAGCCAGTTAGTATTGCTACGAATATACTCAAGGAGCGGATACAAAATGAAACGTTCTCGGAGCCACAATCAACGGTTCCACCTCCGCGATTGCCATGCAATGATGACGTTACTAACGCCATTGAGACCATAGAACTGTTGGAGAACATTAATCCAAATGAAACCTTCAATAAATGTATTCCGTTTAGTAAGAGTATTCCGGGTGGAACACCAGCTGTAGATACAGCTGATGAAGAGGCATTCAATAATCTATTGGATAATTTGGGCAAAGTGGAATTAAACGAGGAGCAAATTAAAATGCAAAAATCTCTAGATACAATCAAAAAGAGGTTTAGCACTGCACTCGACAAATCTGAGGCTAAGGAGACTTCGCAAATATGCAGTCCAGGTAATTATTTGATTTAAATACTTCTTGGAATAGAATACTTAAATTTTGTTTTCTTGTTTTTTAGAAATGGTTTTAAGTAGCTTCTCGATGAACAGCAGCGGAGTTGGTGATCGATTACTTAGCCGTAGAAGTCGCCTCTACGATGGCGTCAACATAACCCAACCACAAAAAAGCTCACCAAGTGGTTCGGTAAATTGTAATTCATTTGTTAAAGAGACTGAAGGAGGAATAGTAGTAGAAGCAGAAGAAACTCATAAAAAGACTGACGAACAGCACTGCACCGAATTGTCAAATCCGAATCCAAATGCACCACCCCCTCAAGACGATAAATTACCATCACGCAATAGTAAATTGGAAAAACGTGATCGTGATCGCTTCAGAACTATACGAATATTTAAACGTACTGAGAATGGAACTAGTGAACTGAATGTGCCTTGTATTGATGGAGAAAATGAACATTTACCCTCGACAGAGGAAGAAGATGAAACTCCACAGGCGGCGGAGAGAGCTCCAATGGAGAGAATATCACGTAGAGATATTACTCCACCGGTAATGTATAATAATAACAACAACAATGACCACAAAACTGAAATGGAGAGCAATAATTATGCGACATTTAAGAAACCTAAAGCTAAAATGTCTCGATATGGTGGTGGTGGTGGTTTTGGTATGAATGGCGATCAGTTAAATAGACCTGTTATCGCTCCACCAACTGCAAATGCAACACCAATTACAACGGCAAAAGATAGACCTACAGAGCAGAGATCTTTGTCGCGACCTAGGTATATAAGTGGATTGCAAAAATTCAGTGCGAGTAGTAAGGCCATCTCAGCGGGTGATCTAGAGAAGGCTGAACAAAAGAATAATGGGGATGCTTTTAATAAGACTCAGCCATCGGTACCATCGGGAGCTGAATTAAAGAGTCCCATGGGTATTAAATCGAAATCATTTCATAATTTATCAAGTAATTTTGGTTATGCGAAAAATAATCCTGCTCCAGCAACAATGGCAGCGCCTGGTGCTGGAGTACGGAAATCTACAACGGCAGGGAGTGTTTTAACAGAAAAACAGGTATGTTTTAAAGTTTTTTTTTTTAGAAAATTTTGGTTTGATGGAATTTTATTTATAGGGCAAGTTTAACACAACGAAAACGACGATACGAGTGAATTCTGGTCCGGGATCAAATCTGAAGCAACCGGTTTCCAAAAATGAGGTATAATTTCACTAAGCAGAATAAAGTGAAGAAATAATACATTTTATGTTTCTTTTTAGAAATCTGATGATTCAGTATTCAAAACACCAAGTCTAGTGTCTGGCTTACGTGCACCGTCAGCTAAACGAACTGGACTCTTACGCCCATCATCGGGCTATTATAGTTTTAGTGTGGCGAAGGGTGATGCGGCGGCGACGACGAATGCTGCGGATATAGACGCTGGGAGACATTCACCAACCGATGTAAGATTTTATTTTTTATTTATTATACAGATATATTGACGCAAATCGGATTTTTAACAGTATATAAGCCTTACAGTGGAATATGTAAAGAGCTCTTACCATACATCAGTGTTTCATGAACCTTTGCGATTGTTTTGCTCAGTCAATAGAATTAACGATTAGAATGAGTTATCCTTTTGTTTGTTTTTGCATTAATGACATTTGTCGCGTTACAAGTAGATAATTTTTTTGACCACTTGTCAGACTTGTCGATAGACATGCACCCATATTGCGATTGTCAACTATCAAATTAGGTATTTTAAAACCTTACTCATAAGAAAACCGGTGAACCTTTTAATGGAATTTTTCCATTAATTAACAACAGAAAGCATCATTTTCTGTTTCCAAAACTTTTGTGAATTAAGTAATAAAATATAGAAAATTAAATTTTAATCAACTGTCACTTGATATTTCTAACTGCAATAAGGGTGATGGTCTGACCAATTCTAGTTAAGGACAACATGTATGTATTTTGTACACCACTGACTTCTTATTTGATAAGGCTTGGTTCTTCCAAGATATTGTATGGGTTTTTTTGAAAATTTTTAAAAATATTAGACGTCATAATTGAAAAGGCTAGTGGGGATTTTTTAATTACAGTTTTGGCTGCGTCGGCATGACCCTCAATACACTACCTTTTCAAGAAAAAATAGTTTTGAAACGGCAACATGACAGTTCATCACCCTGGTGGTTTAAAATTTTTTTCGTTAAGTTGCTTCAGAATTTGTTGCAGTATGAATATCTGGTCAAAATTGAACTTTCCACGCATAAGCCGTACTGTTAAGTTCCTATTAAATAACCGGCAGTACGAAACTTAATCATCAAAAGTGTGTCTTAAAAGAACTCACAAGGTTCCTTCATGAACCACTATTTTTACTTGCGATATAGGTACTATATATTATCAAGTTATGCATTCGTACAAAAAAAAAAGTTGAGATAACATTTTTCCATGACATTACGATGGTAGACAATGCCAAAAAAGTGGGTCCCGGAAGTCCGTCAGTCTGTCAGTCTGTCAGTCTGTCAGTCTGTCAGTCTGTCAGTCTGTCAGTCTGTCAGTCTGTCAGTCTGTCAGTCTGTCAGTCTATCAGTCTGTCAGTCTGTCAGTCTGTCTGTCTGTCTGTCTGTCTGTCTGTCTGTATAAGGAGCTACAGCCTAAACAGATAGACCGATTAATGTCAAACTTGGTATGTAGCGTTATTTGGCGACTCTCCAGAGGAGTTTTTGGAATTAATTTTTCTGGACCAAAAATAACGGTACTTGTCATATACCGATTTAAATAAAATTGAAATATCTCGAAAACGGCTCTAACGATTTTGTTTAAAAAATTAAAATGTTAGTTTTAAGCTAAGGTCTATCTTTCAATGAACACATTTTTTTTTGAAAATCATTATTAACGGTACCTGCCATAGAACGGTTTTTTTCAAATCCGATTATCTCCGAAACTGCTTATTCGATTTCAACGAAACTTTTTGTGAAGAAGCATTTATATAATTTAAATATAAACCAAAAATAAATTTCCAAAAAAATAATTTTTGGATTTAAAAAAAAAATTTGAAAATTTTTTTTTGGAAAAATCAATTTCGAAAACGGGACATTGAATTTTTTTGAAATTTTGTTTTTAGATGTTGATTAGTGATTTCTACAAAATGGCATACCAATTTTATTTTAAAACTTTTTTTCCAAAAAATTATTTATAAAAAATTAGTTTTTTTAAAAACGGCTCTAACGATTTTGAAAATTTTTTTTCTAAAAATGCATGTTAATATATCAATCAAAACTGCATACTTGTTTTGGAGGGCAATTTAATTTTAGATTTTATTTTATTTTTTTTTTTCAAATTTCTATATAAAAAGTCTTAAAAATTTAAGGAACTTTAACTCTAAGAGCAAGTTCGTGCGACCCAGTCGTGCATTTTATTTATATGGTTTTTGTGCAAGAGTTTACATTACACTATGTTACAAAAATCTGGTTTCAAAATATACGCGGGCGGAGACCTATCACGTTTTCTAGAGCTAGTCGCACTGATTACGAAACGGTATTTAAAAAGTCCCTAACACCCCCAAAATCTGGAGTGAGGGGCAAAAAACGGGTATTTGGACCTTCACCTATTGAAAAAACTCTTCCACAGTAAGCTTTTTCTTCAATTTTGATTGGTTTTTCTATTCACACCTCTTTAAGTCGATTTTGTCTGTAGTGCTGCTGGAGTTGCCATGATACCATTATATCAAAGATCATATAACTAGTTATATGATCTTTGATTATATGCTTTAGCGCGCTGTTAGTCAGAATTAGTCGGTTTTTTTTTTCATCGTGATCCAGATCAGATCATTAAATTTATTTACGTTACAACAAAAAAAGGATTTTGCTTTATTGTAACGCAAACAAATACAATGATCTAATTTGGATAACGGGGAAAACTAAACACGGCTATTGTATCACTCTTAATCACTCTTAATCATGTAAATTCGTTTTTACGGTATCTTCTCAAATACTAATAAAAAATTGCTTGGTATTTTCAATTGTTCGTCAATACCATATTACTGGCCCTTTAAATTTTATACTGGATTCCATGTATCTTCATTTTTGTTTATGTTGTTAAACTTATTTAAAATGAAACCTGAAATGATTCTTTCTTTATTTCAATTTTTCAGAGCATGTCTTCAGCAAGTTCCCGCGCTAGTTCGAATGGCAAACTCTTTCCAAACGGTGGAAGTTCAACACAGATTCATGAGCCTTCCTCAATGCCACCGCCGCCACCCACGTCACTACAACAGCCAGCAGTAAAACCATCAACTGGCATCCCCAAACCATCCGGTTTGCGACCCCCTTCAAGCATAAAAAGAAGTGGCCTTCCGCGACCGTCGAGTATCGTCAGACGATAGTTTGGGGCTAAATAAAATATAAAAGAACATCTTAAAAACTCCTCAAAGGAGGATTTAATCAAATATTTATTTAAGAAAAAAAAAAACTAATAATGTTGTTTCAATATTTAAACAAAAAATATTTTTTTGTAAACACAAACAAAATAGAGAGTTCTTACATAAAAAAAAAAATAGTAAAAAAAATAACTAAAACTTAAAAACAGATTTTTTTGTGTAAAAAAATGTATTAATTTTTGTATTCTTTAAAAAAAAAAAGAGAATCGCGCCTTAAATGATGGTTTTGTCTTTGGTTTTTCATTCCACGAAAAACATAATAACAATCCCAATCATATGCATACAAAATACACACACCAACAGTTCTTTACTATTTTTCCGTGTGAATCAAATAATTCCATTAAACTTTAAATTGAAAAAATAGTATCGAATCATTTGATTCAAACTGAAAACAGAAAAGAACTGAAACTTAAAAACAAGAGAAATAAGAAAAAAACAACAACAACATAACCATGGTTACTACTATTATATCATTATCATTAGTGCTAATATTAAATTCTTTATTTGCTCATTAATTGTTTCTGGTTTAGAACAAATGCTGAAGACTTTTAAAGAGAAACGACCTAGATTTATATGTTTATTTTACAAACACAAAAAAAAAATACTCCCTCTTTATTCGTTCTCATCATTATTGACCCCGAAAAAAAAATCAAATTCTTTTTTATTATCTATGACCGCATAACATTTGTGTTACGTCAATTTGATAAGAAAAAAGAATACAAAGAAACTCATTAATCATCCCACAATCATTGCCCCCTACTCTTATCCTCACATGAATCAAATGAAAATTTCAATATTTTATCCAAATCGATTTCGTGGAGAGGTATTTGTTGTTTTCTTCTTTTTTGTATTTTTTCACTTATCGTTTTCTCATTAAGTTTAGACTTAGTCGCATTTATTGGCATTTTTTTCTTTAATTAATTGCTGATCGTTTTTCGATATAACAATCTTCAGTAAATAGAAAAAACTGCTACCTGCCGCTTATGAGATTTTCTCCATCTTCAAGAATTTATATACATAAACAAACATATATTTTAGAAAATTTTATTTATAAGTGAAATATTATGTATATGTAATTAATTATTATTATTATTAAAATGAAAAAATTTAAAATAAAAAAACAAATCTGTTTATCTCTTACACAATTAGTTTAGTGCAAAAAAAGTATTTGTTAAAAAAATAATAATATGGAATTATATTTCGTCTCATTTGTTTGATTTTAATTTTTTGTTTTGTTTTCTATTTCTTCATATATTAACTTCTTTGATTTTTTTGTATTATTAATTATTATTATTGTCATCCAAATTGAACAAAAAAAAAATGCTTGTACTGAGATACATTATACATACATATATACCCTTTACATATATTATATATTAATAAAAATTGAATTTCATTTCGATACCCTTTTTTAGTTTTAAAACAAAAAAATATGTTTTTTCATTCAATTCATTTCAAGTCATAGTTTTTGTTCTATTTCAGAGGGAAAAGCGAAAGTTCAAGATGAAAACTATGGAAATTAAATGCGAATAAGGGATTGGAAATTCACATCTTGAATTTAGCACTCGTTTGAATGATGATTTTCGAGTAATGACGGAAATATAAAAAAAAAAGGTTTACATTTGGTAATACAAAAGAAGTTTCATCGATTCTGAAAAAAAAACGATGTTTTTCGATTATGAGGTACTGAACTAAGAATTGATATAAACCCAAAATTTGTTTTTGCAAATGAGAATGCCTTTAACCGTAACAACCATACCCATGCAACAGTGTAACGTTGTAAATAACTAAACTTTACAACTTGTCTATGAACAATCTTTACAAAAAATGCTTAACTGCGGTAACTTTAAGATAAACTTTTTTGTAAATGTACACATGTAAATTTTTTTTTTTTTCAAATAAGAAACTTAACTGCAAAAAAGAACTGAATTTATTATACCAAATCACATAGAGCGATGTTTATTGCTAAAAGTGAGTGCGTGAATCAATTTTCTGTCTTCACATTAGATGATTGATGCATGGTTATGGGAGTTTATATTTATACAGAACACATTTCATAAAATATCCAAAACTAATCATGGTAAGTAGTTTTTTTTTAAATTCGACCTCCACTCATGTGATTTGGCTACTCATATTATGATGAACACAGTGTTAGCTGCATCAAAATAGGAAGGGATTTAACTGGATAAACCGAAGCACATTGGTTTTAAAGTTCTGGACATTAAAATGGCACACTACATTCGAGTAGTACGGCTAAGAACCAGTTGTACAAATATTTAATCCGTGGTTCAGCAACTTTTATCTTCTGAATTCGGTGGTAAAATTGATTCTTAGCACTGGTTCTAGTTCCATAAAGGTTGAAATAGCTAAATCAATCCTTGAACCAAAGTTGATGCACTGCTAATCCGCCGAAATCGGTGAGTTAAATTCCTGATCCGAGGCTGAACCACGTTTGTACAACTGGCCCTAAAGAAAGTATTTCTGTATTCGACGATACGTCTGAAGTTGGGTTCAAAGGTAAATGGGCGCCAGTATTACAGTTGAAAAGCTATTAGCTACTTCATCTGAATAGTTAAAGACATGAAACGTTACGCCGGTGATCGAGGTAAGTATTTGTTTCAGTATAATAAATTTTATCCTATTATTTTAAAAGCCCGATTTTGTATTATAACCAAGAAACACAAATACCAGCCCAGATGTGATAATTGTTTTACAGAATACAGATAGATCAGAATATGAGAAGAATTTCTTGCACCTTCGGAGGAAACGTCAACTTAGGTAGGAATCCTTAAATCAATATCAGTAGGCTTCTTCGGATCTTTGTGCTTTTTATTTTATTTTATTTTTTTTTTGATTTTTTGTGATCTCCAACAAGAGAAATTAAATTTTATTGCTTAGAAACAAACATCAAGGTACCTACTTGACATAAGATCATTTTAGGAAATATCTATTTTCCTCAAAATGGCATTTGAATTTTTATTTTAAAAAATGCTTAGAACGGTATTATTAATGTTTCAAATATGGCCTTTGGATTCCATTTTTTCTGGAAATATTTGTCTAAAATAAATATAACAATGTTATACCGTCTTAAAACACTTGGTTTTAGTAAAACGACTTTCACTAAAACTTGATTTTATCGGCCCCTCTATTCACTGCGTCTATCCTAGTCTTCCATCTGTTGTCCAGAAGCCTAAACTATCAGTTTCCATTGCACGAGTTTCCATAAGATTGCATGAGTTTTCAAAACTTTGAAGTCGTTTTTCTCAAAACTACAATTTTGCAGATTCGTGGTTTTGGCTTTGTGCCCACGACATACTGCACAGAACAATTTTTTATTTTACTTATTTTTTTCGTAAGTGCCTTCAACATAACCAAAACCATTTAGTATATTTTCCTATATAATTTTATTCTGTAATTAAAAAAAAAACAATATTTTTTATTTTAGAATTTAGTTTTTAGATTGTTAATTATTTTTCTTCTAATAATTCGTTAACTCTACATTGCCAATTGAGCATTTAAAATTGTTAAAAATCAAAATATAGTTGGTCTTAGGGATTTGTTTTTAGGAAGCCGGCTCACAATCAAAGAACTTGCGAAATCTGATCAATCATTTTTATAGTACATTGTTTATTTTCATGAGCTGCGAATCTGAAGAAATTGAACTAAGATGGTCACTGTAGCGTATGCGTAACATTTTTTTCTATTGAAAAATTTGAGTTAAATTATTGACATTGATCGAACGCAAATTGTGTAGCAATAAGAAAAAACACAGAGAGATCCACATTCAATACATTAATGTCCGTTCGTTTGTCTATGCAAACATTCTACTCTAATATATTTGTGTTGCCCATTCTCAGCTCAAAGATGATATTTGCCCTATTCTGCTATTCGATTCAAGTAAATCAAATGATTTAGTTGATTGATTACTTCGAATTGGCTTTGCAAAACATCTACATATCTTTAGATAGCAAAGCTTTGCTTCTATTAATTTTTGAAAAAAAAAAAAAACAATTTATTAAATTTTCATTTTTACTGCTATTGAAACCGCTTCTTATTTGAGACTTTCACGTGAATCCTAATAATGTTGTTTCAATATTTAAACAAAAAATATTTTTTTGTAAACACAAACAAAATAGAGAGTTCTTACATAAAAAAAAAAATAGTAAAAAAAATAACTAAAACTTAAAAACAGATTTTTTTGTGTAAAAAAATGTATTAATTTTTGTATTCTTTAAAAAAAAAAAGAGAATCGCGCCTTAAATGATGGTTTTGTCTTTGGTTTTTCATTCCACGAAAAACATAATAACAATCCCAATCATATGCATACAAAATACACACACCAACAGTTCTTTACTATTTTTCCGTGTGAATCAAATAATTCCATTAAACTTTAAATTGAAAAAATAGTATCGAATCATTTGATTCAAACTGAAAACAGAAAAGAACTGAAACTTAAAAACAAGAGAAATAAGAAAAAAACAACAACAACATAACCATGGTTACTACTATTATATCATTATCATTAGTGCTAATATTAAATTCTTTATTTGCTCATTAATTGTTTCTGGTTTAGAACAAATGCTGAAGACTTTTAAAGAGAAACGACCTAGATTTATATGTTTATTTTACAAACACAAAAAAAAAATACTCCCTCTTTATTCGTTCTCATCATTATTGACCCCGAAAAAAAAATCAAATTCTTTTTTATTATCTATGACCGCATAACATTTGTGTTACGTCAATTTGATAAGAAAAAAGAATACAAAGAAACTCATTAATCATCCCACAATCATTGCCCCCTACTCTTATCCTCACATGAATCAAATGAAAATTTCAATATTTTATCCAAATCGATTTCGTGGAGAGGTATTTGTTGTTTTCTTCTTTTTTGTATTTTTTCACTTATCGTTTTCTCATTAAGTTTAGACTTAGTCGCATTTATTGGCATTTTTTTCTTTAATTAATTGCTGATCGTTTTTCGATATAACAATCTTCAGTAAATAGAAAAAACTGCTACCTGCCGCTTATGAGATTTTCTCCATCTTCAAGAATTTATATACATAAACAAACATATATTTTAGAAAATTTTATTTATAAGTGAAATATTATGTATATGTAATTAATTATTATTATTATTAAAATGAAAAAATTTAAAATAAAAAAACAAATCTGTTTATCTCTTACACAATTAGTTTAGTGCAAAAAAAGTATTTGTTAAAAAAATAATAATATGGAATTATATTTCGTCTCATTTGTTTGATTTTAATTTTTTGTTTTGTTTTCTATTTCTTCATATATTAACTTCTTTGATTTTTTTGTATTATTAATTATTATTATTGTCATCCAAATTGAACAAAAAAAAAATGCTTGTACTGAGATACATTATACATACATATATACCCTTTACATATATTATATATTAATAAAAATTGAATTTCATTTCGATACCCTTTTTTAGTTTTAAAACAAAAAAATATGTTTTTTCATTCAATTCATTTCAAGTCATAGTTTTTGTTCTATTTCAGAGGGAAAAGCGAAAGTTCAAGATGAAAACTATGGAAATTAAATGCGAATAAGGGATTGGAAATTCACATCTTGAATTTAGCACTCGTTTGAATGATGATTTTCGAGTAATGACGGAAATATAAAAAAAAAGGTTTACATTTGGTAATACAAAAGAAGTTTCATCGATTCTGAAAAAAAAACGATGTTTTTCGATTATGAGGTACTGAACTAAGAATTGATATAAACCCAAAATTTGTTTTTGCAAATGAGAATGCCTTTAACCGTAACAACCATACCCATGCAACAGTGTAACGTTGTAAATAACTAAACTTTACAACTTGTCTATGAACAATCTTTACAAAAAATGCTTAACTGCGGTAACTTTAAGATAAACTTTTTTGTAAATGTACACATGTAAATTTTTTTTTTTTCAAATAAGAAACTTAACTGCAAAAAAGAACTGAATTTATTATACCAAATCACATAGAGCGATGTTTATTGCTAAAAGTGAGTGCGTGAATCAATTTTCTGTCTTCACATTAGATGATTGATGCATGGTTATGGGAGTTTATATTTATACAGAACACATTTCATAAAATATCCAAAACTAATCATGGTAAGTAGTTTTTTTTTAAATTCGACCTCCACTCATGTGATTTGGCTACTCATATTATGATGAACACAGTGTTAGCTGCATCAAAATAGGAAGGGATTTAACTGGATAAACCGAAGCACATTGGTTTTAAAGTTCTGGACATTAAAATGGCACACTACATTCGAGTAGTACGGCTAAGAACCAGTTGTACAAATATTTAATCCGTGGTTCAGCAACTTTTATCTTCTGAATTCGGTGGTAAAATTGATTCTTAGCACTGGTTCTAGTTCCATAAAGGTTGAAATAGCTAAATCAATCCTTGAACCAAAGTTGATGCACTGCTAATCCGCCGAAATCGGTGAGTTAAATTCCTGATCCGAGGCTGAACCACGTTTGTACAACTGGCCCTAAAGAAAGTATTTCTGTATTCGACGATACGTCTGAAGTTGGGTTCAAAGGTAAATGGGCGCCAGTATTACAGTTGAAAAGCTATTAGCTACTTCATCTGAATAGTTAAAGACATGAAACGTTACGCCGGTGATCGAGGTAAGTATTTGTTTCAGTATAATAAATTTTATCCTATTATTTTAAAAGCCCGATTTTGTATTATAACCAAGAAACACAAATACCAGCCCAGATGTGATAATTGTTTTACAGAATACAGATAGATCAGAATATGAGAAGAATTTCTTGCACCTTCGGAGGAAACGTCAACTTAGGTAGGAATCCTTAAATCAATATCAGTAGGCTTCTTCGGATCTTTGTGCTTTTTATTTTATTTTATTTTTTTTTTGATTTTTTGTGATCTCCAACAAGAGAAATTAAATTTTATTGCTTAGAAACAAACATCAAGGTACCTACTTGACATAAGATCATTTTAGGAAATATCTATTTTCCTCAAAATGGCATTTGAATTTTTATTTTAAAAAATGCTTAGAACGGTATTATTAATGTTTCAAATATGGCCTTTGGATTCCATTTTTTCTGGAAATATTTGTCTAAAATAAATATAACAATGTTATACCGTCTTAAAACACTTGGTTTTAGTAAAACGACTTTCACTAAAACTTGATTTTATCGGCCCCTCTATTCACTGCGTCTATCCTAGTCTTCCATCTGTTGTCCAGAAGCCTAAACTATCAGTTTCCATTGCACGAGTTTCCATAAGATTGCATGAGTTTTCAAAACTTTGAAGTCGTTTTTCTCAAAACTACAATTTTGCAGATTCGTGGTTTTGGCTTTGTGCCCACGACATACTGCACAGAACAATTTTTTATTTTACTTATTTTTTTCGTAAGTGCCTTCAACATAACCAAAACCATTTAGTATATTTTCCTATATAATTTTATTCTGTAATTAAAAAAAAAACAATATTTTTTATTTTAGAATTTAGTTTTTAGATTGTTAATTATTTTTCTTCTAATAATTCGTTAACTCTACATTGCCAATTGAGCATTTAAAATTGTTAAAAATCAAAATATAGTTGGTCTTAGGGATTTGTTTTTAGGAAGCCGGCTCACAATCAAAGAACTTGCGAAATCTGATCAATCATTTTTATAGTACATTGTTTATTTTCATGAGCTGCGAATCTGAAGAAATTGAACTAAGATGGTCACTGTAGCGTATGCGTAACATTTTTTTCTATTGAAAAATTTGAGTTAAATTATTGACATTGATCGAACGCAAATTGTGTAGCAATAAGAAAAAACACAGAGAGATCCACATTCAATACATTAATGTCCGTTCGTTTGTCTATGCAAACATTCTACTCTAATATATTTGTGTTGCCCATTCTCAGCTCAAAGATGATATTTGCCCTATTCTGCTATTCGATTCAAGTAAATCAAATGATTTAGTTGATTGATTACTTCGAATTGGCTTTGCAAAACATCTACATATCTTTAGATAGCAAAGCTTTGCTTCTATTAATTTTTGAAAAAAAAAAAAAACAATTTATTAAATTTTCATTTTTACTGCTATTGAAACCGCTTCTTATTTGAGACTTTCACGTGAATCCTAATAATGTTGTTTCAATATTTAAACAAAAAATATTTTTTTGTAAACACAAACAAAATAGAGAGTTCTTACATAAAAAAAAAAATAGTAAAAAAAATAACTAAAACTTAAAAACAGATTTTTTTGTGTAAAAAAATGTATTAATTTTTGTATTCTTTAAAAAAAAAAAGAGAATCGCGCCTTAAATGATGGTTTTGTCTTTGGTTTTTCATTCCACGAAAAACATAATAACAATCCCAATCATATGCATACAAAATACACACACCAACAGTTCTTTACTATTTTTCCGTGTGAATCAAATAATTCCATTAAACTTTAAATTGAAAAAATAGTATCGAATCATTTGATTCAAACTGAAAACAGAAAAGAACTGAAACTTAAAAACAAGAGAAATAAGAAAAAAACAACAACAACATAACCATGGTTACTACTATTATATCATTATCATTAGTGCTAATATTAAATTCTTTATTTGCTCATTAATTGTTTCTGGTTTAGAACAAATGCTGAAGACTTTTAAAGAGAAACGACCTAGATTTATATGTTTATTTTACAAACACAAAAAAAAAATACTCCCTCTTTATTCGTTCTCATCATTATTGACCCCGAAAAAAAAATCAAATTCTTTTTTATTATCTATGACCGCATAACATTTGTGTTACGTCAATTTGATAAGAAAAAAGAATACAAAGAAACTCATTAATCATCCCACAATCATTGCCCCCTACTCTTATCCTCACATGAATCAAATGAAAATTTCAATATTTTATCCAAATCGATTTCGTGGAGAGGTATTTGTTGTTTTCTTCTTTTTTGTATTTTTTCACTTATCGTTTTCTCATTAAGTTTAGACTTAGTCGCATTTATTGGCATTTTTTTCTTTAATTAATTGCTGATCGTTTTTCGATATAACAATCTTCAGTAAATAGAAAAAACTGCTACCTGCCGCTTATGAGATTTTCTCCATCTTCAAGAATTTATATACATAAACAAACATATATTTTAGAAAATTTTATTTATAAGTGAAATATTATGTATATGTAATTAATTATTATTATTATTAAAATGAAAAAATTTAAAATAAAAAAACAAATCTGTTTATCTCTTACACAATTAGTTTAGTGCAAAAAAAGTATTTGTTAAAAAAATAATAATATGGAATTATATTTCGTCTCATTTGTTTGATTTTAATTTTTTGTTTTGTTTTCTATTTCTTCATATATTAACTTCTTTGATTTTTTTGTATTATTAATTATTATTATTGTCATCCAAATTGAACAAAAAAAAAATGCTTGTACTGAGATACATTATACATACATATATACCCTTTACATATATTATATATTAATAAAAATTGAATTTCATTTCGATACCCTTTTTTAGTTTTAAAACAAAAAAATATGTTTTTTCATTCAATTCATTTCAAGTCATAGTTTTTGTTCTATTTCAGAGGGAAAAGCGAAAGTTCAAGATGAAAACTATGGAAATTAAATGCGAATAAGGGATTGGAAATTCACATCTTGAATTTAGCACTCGTTTGAATGATGATTTTCGAGTAATGACGGAAATATAAAAAAAAAGGTTTACATTTGGTAATACAAAAGAAGTTTCATCGATTCTGAAAAAAAAACGATGTTTTTCGATTATGAGGTACTGAACTAAGAATTGATATAAACCCAAAATTTGTTTTTGCAAATGAGAATGCCTTTAACCGTAACAACCATACCCATGCAACAGTGTAACGTTGTAAATAACTAAACTTTACAACTTGTCTATGAACAATCTTTACAAAAAATGCTTAACTGCGGTAACTTTAAGATAAACTTTTTTGTAAATGTACACATGTAAATTTTTTTTTTTTCAAATAAGAAACTTAACTGCAAAAAAGAACTGAATTTATTATACCAAATCACATAGAGCGATGTTTATTGCTAAAAGTGAGTGCGTGAATCAATTTTCTGTCTTCACATTAGATGATTGATGCATGGTTATGGGAGTTTATATTTATACAGAACACATTTCATAAAATATCCAAAACTAATCATGGTAAGTAGTTTTTTTTTAAATTCGACCTCCACTCATGTGATTTGGCTACTCATATTATGATGAACACAGTGTTAGCTGCATCAAAATAGGAAGGGATTTAACTGGATAAACCGAAGCACATTGGTTTTAAAGTTCTGGACATTAAAATGGCACACTACATTCGAGTAGTACGGCTAAGAACCAGTTGTACAAATATTTAATCCGTGGTTCAGCAACTTTTATCTTCTGAATTCGGTGGTAAAATTGATTCTTAGCACTGGTTCTAGTTCCATAAAGGTTGAAATAGCTAAATCAATCCTTGAACCAAAGTTGATGCACTGCTAATCCGCCGAAATCGGTGAGTTAAATTCCTGATCCGAGGCTGAACCACGTTTGTACAACTGGCCCTAAAGAAAGTATTTCTGTATTCGACGATACGTCTGAAGTTGGGTTCAAAGGTAAATGGGCGCCAGTATTACAGTTGAAAAGCTATTAGCTACTTCATCTGAATAGTTAAAGACATGAAACGTTACGCCGGTGATCGAGGTAAGTATTTGTTTCAGTATAATAAATTTTATCCTATTATTTTAAAAGCCCGATTTTGTATTATAACCAAGAAACACAAATACCAGCCCAGATGTGATAATTGTTTTACAGAATACAGATAGATCAGAATATGAGAAGAATTTCTTGCACCTTCGGAGGAAACGTCAACTTAGGTAGGAATCCTTAAATCAATATCAGTAGGCTTCTTCGGATCTTTGTGCTTTTTATTTTATTTTATTTTTTTTTTGATTTTTTGTGATCTCCAACAAGAGAAATTAAATTTTATTGCTTAGAAACAAACATCAAGGTACCTACTTGACATAAGATCATTTTAGGAAATATCTATTTTCCTCAAAATGGCATTTGAATTTTTATTTTAAAAAATGCTTAGAACGGTATTATTAATGTTTCAAATATGGCCTTTGGATTCCATTTTTTCTGGAAATATTTGTCTAAAATAAATATAACAATGTTATACCGTCTTAAAACACTTGGTTTTAGTAAAACGACTTTCACTAAAACTTGATTTTATCGGCCCCTCTATTCACTGCGTCTATCCTAGTCTTCCATCTGTTGTCCAGAAGCCTAAACTATCAGTTTCCATTGCACGAGTTTCCATAAGATTGCATGAGTTTTCAAAACTTTGAAGTCGTTTTTCTCAAAACTACAATTTTGCAGATTCGTGGTTTTGGCTTTGTGCCCACGACATACTGCACAGAACAATTTTTTATTTTACTTATTTTTTTCGTAAGTGCCTTCAACATAACCAAAACCATTTAGTATATTTTCCTATATAATTTTATTCTGTAATTAAAAAAAAAACAATATTTTTTATTTTAGAATTTAGTTTTTAGATTGTTAATTATTTTTCTTCTAATAATTCGTTAACTCTACATTGCCAATTGAGCATTTAAAATTGTTAAAAATCAAAATATAGTTGGTCTTAGGGATTTGTTTTTAGGAAGCCGGCTCACAATCAAAGAACTTGCGAAATCTGATCAATCATTTTTATAGTACATTGTTTATTTTCATGAGCTGCGAATCTGAAGAAATTGAACTAAGATGGTCACTGTAGCGTATGCGTAACATTTTTTTCTATTGAAAAATTTGAGTTAAATTATTGACATTGATCGAACGCAAATTGTGTAGCAATAAGAAAAAACACAGAGAGATCCACATTCAATACATTAATGTCCGTTCGTTTGTCTATGCAAACATTCTACTCTAATATATTTGTGTTGCCCATTCTCAGCTCAAAGATGATATTTGCCCTATTCTGCTATTCGATTCAAGTAAATCAAATGATTTAGTTGATTGATTACTTCGAATTGGCTTTGCAAAACATCTACATATCTTTAGATAGCAAAGCTTTGCTTCTATTAATTTTTGAAAAAAAAAAAAAACAATTTATTAAATTTTCATTTTTACTGCTATTGAAACCGCTTCTTATTTGAGACTTTCACGTGAATCCAAAAGAAGTGTAAGTGTTCATATCTAACATAGTTATTTTCTAATTAATAATAATTCTAAAATATGTAAAGAAATGCAACCACAACGCTACTAGTAATGTATACCTTTTTTAATTAGTTTGGTCTACTGTTTTGCTCATTAAACCTTATCTAAAAAAAAAACTGAGAAAACCACTTTATGGTTCTTACTCATCCAAATGCTTTCATTATAATTTATTGTTATCTGCTTTCACAGAAAAACTAATAGTATGGTGTGTCACTCAGCTGTGCATTTTATTTCCTACAAATAAACAACTCTGATGAGTCTCATAATGGGCACTTGAATTACAAACTTATTTACAAAAAAAAAGTTGCATGGCATTTCAGACTGCAGCTGTTTCCATTTTATAAAACATATAACATATTTCCTCTTGTAGCATGAAAAGTAGTCTCCCATCTGTTACACATTAACCCAACTTCCTTTTTTGATTTAAAGGAAAGACTACTTTCCTTTTAATCTCTTGCCATCAATTTTATGTAATTTTATCTAACTTTTCTTCAAACTTTTTTCCTCAATTCCAAAGAAAATCCTATACATCAAGTTGCAATTTCTAATGTGTTTATTTATATTGCCTCATAATAAACAACTTGCAATTTCATATCGCATCTCCAAAGATAAACCAGTTATTTCTTGATTTGTACTTTTTTTTAACGAGATATGTACGTTGAAATAGTTTAAAATTAAAAAAAAAAAATAATAATGTAACATTAACCACGTCGCTCGTCGTTGTCAGCCGATACGTTAATTTAAATTGTGTCACGTATCAAGAAAAGCAAGATTATTTTATTTCCAATTGAAACACGTACTGACTTCAATAAAAAAAATAAAGTACTTGCATAAAAGATGATTCCAACAACAACAACAATAAGAAGTAGCCATGAAATTATCATTAATTATTATGAATGCAAACAAACAGAAAAAAATTAAAAATAAAAACAAACAACATTTCAATGAAACTTTTTTTTTTTAAACAAAGTTTATTTTTTTTTGAAAATGGAAAAACAATTTTAATTTATACACATTCATAGGGCACTAGGTGCCCATGGTTTATACTTATTTTCTCACAACAAAATTTAATCAAAATAAATTGATTTACACTTTAATTACTTTTTTTTTTATATTTATTAATTACAATAAAATTATCAAAAAAAAAAAGATACAAATATGTATGTATTTAATATACGTACGTTTATGTATGTATTTATAAAGGAAAAGAATAAAAATTGGAGCTGGTATCAAAAGGAATTTTAAATGTATTTTTATTTGTTAGTCGGTAAGTCAATTGAATCTCCTTGAATTTCGATGCGTTTGATTGGTATTCGAATGCTGTTGTTGTTTGGTCTGGGTGGTGGATATGACCTCTGGTTTAACCCTTTATTGGCTGTTGTTGAACTGGAATTTGTTGGGGCTGTTGTTGTTGGGGTTGCTGCTGTTGAACAGGAACTTGCTGTTGCTGTGGAATGGGTGCTTGTTGTTGTTGTTGGGGTTGTTGAACAGGAGCAGCTTGTTGTTGAACTGGAATAGCTTGTTGAACTGGCACAGCCTGTTGTTGCACAGGTTGTTGTTGTTGTGGAGGAGCTGGAGCTGCCTGCTGTTGTTGTGGTTGAGGAGGAAGTTGGTTAGGATGTGGTTGTTGCTGTTGCATTTGAGGAGCCTGCTGTTGTTGCTGTACTGGAACTTGTTGCTGCTGTTGTACGGGCATTTGTTGTTGTTGAGGAGGCTGTTGGTATTGTTGTTGCGTTTGCTGATATTGTTGATACTGTTGCTGTTGTTGTTGTTGGTATTGTTGTTGCTGCTGTTGCACTTGTTGATAGACTTGATTTGGATGCACCTGCACCGGTTGTCCAGGATGTTGGAACTGCTGTTGTTGTTGTTGAATAGCTTCAGGGTGGTATTGTTGTGGAGGTTGCATTTGGTAGTGCATTTGTTGCCCCTGAACCTGGGGATTGCCTTGGAATTGTTGTTGATTTGGATTAGGATAGTATCCATTTGGCATATTTGGATGAGGTGGGAGCTAAAAATAACAATATTTTAGGCAAATTCCAATCAATCATTGTCATTTAAACTTACCAATCCTTGGGCAATCATCCGTTGAACCTCCTCTTGACGCCTGCGTTCAAATTCAAGATACTCCTCATGAGTGTATTGTGGTTCATTGTCGACTGTATCCCAACCAGGATCACGATTGAATTCTTCTCTCTTGGTCTGATCCATGAATTCTTGGAAACTAATCAAACCATCACGGTTTGTGTCGGTTTCTTTGAAGACATGTTCTCGCATACGTTCCATTTCTTCGGCACGTTCACGCATATCATCTTCGGGAAGTCCAGATTGGTAGACTTTGTCAAGTTCCTTTACAAACAAGGCTTTTACTTCGGTTTCATCCCAAACTCCATTGCTGTCAACATCTAAGAATTTTCATAATCATTAAAATCAAGGTCTACTTTGGTGTGGACGGTGATGGGATAAGGGGTGAAAGTATGGGGATGGGAGGAGAGACAAGAAATGGAAAAGGTGCATGAGAGATACCTCAAATGGACGATTGGGGTAGAATGACAGACTCCAGGCTACATGGTGTCAGAGGAAACAAAAAGAGATAAGATAATACTAAGAGCAGAAAAAAAGTCATGGATCGCCCGAATTTTCTGTTACGGTTCTAGGTGCTAAAATTTTTAAGTATTTATATAAAAACCTAGAAAATGTATCTGAACAAAAACTTAAAATTCGTTTTTCAAAGGTACATTTATGCAATTTAATTTCTTTCATTAAGAAGTATTTTTAGAAAAAAAATTTCAAAATTTTAAAGACGTTTTTTTAAAAAACTGAGTTTTTATACATCAATTTTTGAAAAAAAAAAAATTTTTTAAATAAAATTTGGATACCATTTTGAAGAAATTACTAATCAACATAAAAAAAAAAAAAACAAAATTTCAAAAAAAATCAATGTTCGATTTTCGAAAATATGATTTTTAAAAACAAAATTTACGAAATTGTTTTAAAAATCCAAAAATTTATTTTTTCAAAATTTTATTTTTGGCTTATAGATATTAAAATTATATAAATGCTTTTTTACAAAAATTTTTTTTTAAATAGAATAAGTAGTTTCAGATCAAATCGGATTAAAAAAAAATTATTTAAAAAAAAAAATTTCTTAAAAGATAGACCTTGTCTTAAAACTTACATTTGGGAACCGTTTTCGAGAAAAGGAAGCGAAATAGCTAGGGAATGTTTAGAGGAGATAAAAGACAGGTAGAGTAATGAGCGGGGGGAAGAATCATGAAAGGAAAGGATATGAAAGTAAACTAAAGAAAAGGAAATGTAAGCAAAGCAAAAAAAAACAAAGCAAAGCAAAGGAATTGAAAGGAAAGGAAATGAAATGAAATGAAACGAAAAGGAAAGCAAAGCAAAGCCTTATCACGTATTCCACAATATCGGAAAATTTCTACGATTCCCGAATAAAACAATCTCAAAATCCGATTTTGGTAACGATTTGTATGAAATTTTCCATTACGGACGCATTCCGTGATTATTTTTTCGGGAATCGTAGCCAATTTTCGATACGAGTTGAATTCATAATAAGGCAAAGTATGAACGGATACAAGCGATTGAAAAGAGAACTAAGAAGTGAACAGTAGAAGGAAAGGCGAGACTCAATCACCGCTATTGCGATTGTGAATTATCAATTCGAAAATTGATAAATCTTGAAATTTTGCACTTTCAATCTCATTTTATTATGTAATGGGCCAATGTTAAAGTAATGTTTATCAATATTTTTACAATTTATGACAGCGAACATGATTCTTGATGAACAAAACCTTTAAAAATATAGTTTCTAAAGCTTGGTCCACACTTGGTTGATCAACACGTTCAACATACGTTCCAAATCGACATACTAAAAAGTTTAACAATTCTAAATTATTCTAAATGATGCATATAGGACATATCTGAGCCTACATATCAATTGAGCTTATTTGGAAGGGTGTAATTGTTCATTGTAGATTTGGAACATATGTTGAACGTGTTGATCAACGTAGTGTGGACCCAGGTTAAGAATTTAATTTCAAGTTTTATCAACTAGCAATTCATAATCGCGATAGGGGTGAATAAAAGACTCAAGATACAATACAAGAAGTAATTGTAAAGTTGATTCCGCAATAAAATCAAAGTCAAGTAACCCTCAAAACTTACCATGCAACATAAAGAAGGTCCTAGGATTAAAATCATCCTTATCCAAATGATCCTGTTTCTCCCACACTTCCTCCAACTGAGCCTTATTTCCTGGATGATGAACTTTTTCATGTTCATTATGACGTTCCTTATTCTTCCTTGCTTCCTCTTCAAACTTCTTCTTCGACTCCTCATCCAACTCTTTGAGTGTAGCTTGTTTCTCAAATTCCTTTTGCATTTCATATTCTTTAAACTCCTCCCTACGCTTCTTATCAGCTTCAGCCAAATCCTCTGTCGCCTTCATAATCAACTTTTTCAAATCTTCAATCTCAAAAGTGTGTTCATTGCCATGATCAATGTGTTGAGGGATTTTCATGTGTTCCCTATCAATTTCATTGGTCAATTCGAATTCTTTATTAGCGAGTGATCGTAATCTATCGATTTCACGTCGTTTGATTTCATCCAATTTAGAACGAACATGATGATTAACATAATCTAATTCTTGAGCGATTTTCCCGCTCTAAGATTAAAAAAAAAATAAAAAACAAACAAAACAGAAAAAAGTTGATGACCTTGATTACATTTTGAACAAACGAAAACGACCTCGACTTAAAACTAAACTACTTACTCTAATGTCAGCTTCAGCGACAGTGTCAATTTTTTTCCTGAATTCAGGGTCAGTTTCCAGAACTTCTACGACTTCTCTTAAATATCTTTCATATTCTAGAACCGACTTAAAACGAAAATAAGTGTTTACTCAATTGTTTTTTGATTCAAGTTTCGATTTAAACTTACTTTAAGATCTGCACCTGTTGGTTTTTCTGTCGATGGATCTGCTGGTGTATCATCTTTTTTATTTCGTGTCACTGGAAGCGCTGTAACTAGCGCAACAATTGTAATTGCTAATAATAAAATGGAATTAACCATTTTCATTTTGTGCGCTCGATTGCAACTTGTTAAATGTGCAACTTATTGTATTGTAACTGGATGACTGACTGTGAACGAATCAATTGAAATATGGTTAAAAATAATATAAATTGATATTACAGTGGGGGAATTTTTTATGACAAAATAGCAACTGACGTGTCCAGTATTTTTCAGGTGGTTTTTTCCTCTGTTTTCTTTAAAGATTTTGGCACTTTAACTTGAGAGATACGGAACAAGAAAAAACTATTTACACTACACAAACTGTCGAAATGTGGAAGATGTTTTTTTTTTTGCAAGAGAGAAGTTGATGTGGATTGTAAGTTGGTATAATGGCAGCGTTCAAATATATAAACAATGGGCCTATTTCGGTACTGTTTTTAAGGGTCTGATTTAGTTTTTTAAGAAAATCCGAGCGAATTAACAAAATTATATTTTTGGTTTCAACTGTACCTTATTTATGGGGCAGGTTATAGATTACTACTACATTGACCTAAAAATTGAAAAGGCACAAGGGGTATTCACGATCCGGTGTAACAAAAAGGTGTAAAAATGCAAAATTTTGTTTTCTACTACTACAACTACAATAGACACATTTTGCACCATTGTATTTTATTTTTGCAATAGTTTGGGGCATTGACCTACTATATATGGACTGCTAGTCGTTTGCCTTTTCCATACAAAAATTGAAAAAAAAAAATGATTCCACATCTTTCTAGCTCTACTAGCGGTATAACCTTAGACGGCGAAAAGAGGAAACTTTTAGTGAATGACATCTGTCGTTAAAAGGTAGTGCTTTCTCTGTTTTTCTATATTTGTTCCTTTCGCACTTCGTCAAAAATGTTGCACTTATTCTCCGCTTTTATTTAGGGCGCTAGTATCGCGAAGAAACAAGTGGAACCAACCTGAATATGCTTCTAGCAGTCCATATATATTAAGTCAATGGTTTGGGGGTATAGCAAAAGTGTAAAAAAATTTTAGTCTGTATATTTGGTTGTTTTATTTTAAGAAAATGTTACACTTTTGCACTTTTACAACGATACAAGACCATTTGCATCGAATCGTGAATACCCCTACAGTTTTGTTATGGTTTCCCAAAATGAAAAAATTGCAAAAATGATGCAGAGAGCTTTCTATCTTTTTTACAAACAAATTGCGATAGCGAAAAAATAAAATATGTATTTTGACTTTTGTACTTTTTAAAAAAAGTAGCCAATTTAGTTAAGGCTTGAAACTGGTATAGCGGAAAATGTGGTAAACGAACTGTCAAACCCGTAGAAGATTTTTACACATTTACCATATTACTACGTTTGCCAGAGTTTTCACAGCTTCATGAATACAACTTATATGCTGTTTCTACCAGAGGCAAAATAAGGTTATTTCGGTGAAATCAGCTAGACATTTTTTTTTTGTGTAATTTCTGTGATTATCACTGTTCCATTGGATGTGGCAGTTTACTCATGAGTAGTAGGTCTAGTACTAGAAATAACACATGGGGCCTTACCAATAATGAATCGCTAAATACACGTTTAAGTATCGTCGGGTTTAATTTTACCGTCGCGTTAAATTGGGTGTATACTAATAATCAAAATAAACACGCGTTTAACTAATTGCGCTTCTATTACCAGATCTATTACATTTGTTGTCAAAATGACATAATTGAAGTGATATTTTTTGCACGTAATGTAATAATGAACAAAAATATAAATACAAAATACCTACATACCTTCATATATTTTTATTTTGGTTGTAAAAGTTTAAAAATGGAGCCCAAGCAAGGAGGCCAAAAGTGCATTAAAAAAATGTTCATCTATCGTGAAGTACGACGATAGACTGACTCAATACAATGGTGTAGTTGTTGCTGTAGCTTGTAGTACTGCCAAAATTTTACTGAGGGAAACAACAACAAAAGTTGCCAGCAGCTGAGCAAAAAGTTGAGAATTATTCAACTTGCGCTACAAGCTACAGCCACAGCTACACCATTGTATTCTTTTTTTGTTTTCTTTTTCAGCCTTTTCTGAAAGTAATGAATATTTATTAATAAAAAAGATAAATATTTATAAACAAATACATTTTTCCATTCACTTATTTAATAAATTGCCGCCAATATTATTAATTTTTCTCAACAGCTTGTTGACTTGACAAATGTTTTTTTTTTTTGCTGACAAATGACAGTACAAACCGTGCGTTTACATTTAACCGCGCGTTTATAGTTCAGTTTCCCAACTATAAAATTAACGTGGCGTTAACCCTTAACCTGACTATTAAATTGGTTATTGGTATGGAGAAATATTTAACGCTCAGTTAAATATTTAACTGAGCTTTAAATTTGATTATTGGTAAGGCCCATGATATTCTACTCGAGGAGATAGGAATGTGTAGTTGTTGTACTAGATTTCTACTCACGAGTAAACTACCACCTCTTTATGTAGCTCGGTTCTTTACTCTTCCGTTATTATGTTGTCCAATAAGGTATAACTACAACGGATACTTTTTGCAAAAAGTCAAAAACTCAAACTAATTTTGGCATAAGCCAATTTTATTAGCAGACAGGTATTTCTTGTCATTTTAAGCGTACATTTAAAAACTATTTTTTTTTAAATTTTTTTTAATCGATTTTTTTTCTCAAAACTTAACAAAATTTTAAATTTCCAATAGATATTTAAGATAAAGATACTTTGAACTACAAGAGCAAGTACGTGTGACCCAGTCGTGCATTTTATTTTGATAAACATTTAAAAATAACTATTTTTGAGGTAGTCAAAGATAATAATAGCACAATAACACTAGTTTCCAAAATAAAATGTGTACTTAGACCTCAGTCGCAAAAAGATAAATAAATAACCATTGTTGCTTCGATCAAATAAAATTAACAGTTAAACCCAGAATTAAAAGAAATAATTTAATCAAGTATCAACTCTTGAATTAAGATTCACCAAATTATGAATTATGTACCAAAATGCTTGTGGTCTTTTTCTGAATAAATGTTCCAAATTTCAGAATTTGGTGAATCATACTTTTGAAGTAATCATCTGCGGAAGTTCAAAAATGTTCCAAGACGCACGCGAAAAAAACAAAATCGCATGTAACTCTTGAATTAAGATTCACCAAATTATGAATTATGTACCAAAATGCTTGTGGTCTTTTTCTGAATAAATGTTCCAAATTTCAGAATTTGGTGAATCATACTTTTGAAGTAATCATCTGCGGAAGTTCAAAAATGTTCCAAGACGCACGCGAAAAAAAGAAAATCGCATGTAACTCTTGAATTAAGATTCACCAAATTATGAATTATGTACCAAAATGCTTGTGGTCTTTTTCTGAATAAATGTTCCAAATTTCAGAATTTGGTGAATCATACTTTTGAAGTAATCATCTGCGGAAGTTCAAAAATGTTCCAAGACGCACGCGAAAAAAACAAAATCGCATGTAACTCTTGAATTAAGATTCACCAAATTATGAATTATGTACCAAAATGCTTGTGGTCTTTTTCTGAATAAATGTTCCAAATTTCAGAATTTGGTGAATCATACTTTTGAAGTAATCATCTGCGGAAGTTCAAAAATGTTCCAAGACGCACGCGAAAAAAACAAAATCGCATGTAACTCTTGAATTAAGATTCATCAAATTATGAATTATATACCAAAATGCTTGTGGTCTTTTTCTGAATAAATGTTCCAAATTTCAGAATTTGGTGAATCATACTTTTGAAGTTATCATCTGCGGAAGTTCAAAAATGTTCCAAGACGCACGCGAAAAAAACAAAATCGCATGTAACTCTTGAATTAAGATTCACCAAATTATGAATTATGTACCAAAATGCTTGTGGTCTTTTTCTGAATAAATGTTCCAAATTTCAGAATTTGGTGAATCATACTTTTGAAGTAATCATCTGCGGAAGTTCAAAAATGTTCCAAGACGCACGCGAAAAAAACAAAATCGCATGTAACTCTTGAATTAAGATTCACCAAATTATGAATTATGTACCAAAATGCTTGTGGTCTTTTTCTGAATAAATGTTCCAAATTTCAGAATTTGGTGAATCATACTTTTGAAGTAATCATCTGCGGAAGTTCAAAAATGTTCCAAGACGCACGCGAAAAAAACAAAATCGCATGTAACTCTTGAATTAAGATTCATCAAATTATGAATTATGTACCAAAATGCTTGTGGTCTTTTTCTGAATAAATGTTCCAAATTTCAGAATTTGGTGAATCATACTTTTGAAGTAATCATCTGCGGAAGTTCAAAAATGTTCCAAGACAGATCAGTGTCCAAGACTCATGCGAAAAAAAAAACAAAATCTTTCTTGTGGGTAACTTCCACTGAATTTTAGTTCCGGGCTAGTGAAGATGTAAACAAACTTTTTTTGTATTATAAAATAGCATTTTTGTTGTAACTCGCATTGGAAATTTTCAAATCAAAGTGTATCTTGTAAATGAAAAACGTCACCTCCCAACTAACATTTCAGCTTCGATTAAGGTTTTACAAAAGCTACTTTTCAGCTTCTTTTAAACTTTAGTAAGGTTGTTGGGCATGGAAAAAGGAGAACGTTATACAAGTTTGATCCTCTATAAGAAGTTTAAACGAAGCTTTACCGAAGCTCTACCGAAGCTTTGAGATTTGACAGATATCTTCGGAACAGCTTGTATAGTTCTTTAATACATGTCTTATCGAAATTAAAAAAACAACTACAAAAACAAAAAAGAATTCTTTTTTAACTGGTTTTTATTTGATTTTAAATCATGAATTTTATTTTTTTATTTGAAATTATATATATTATTCCATTAGTTTTTAGTCTATCTATTAATAATAATTTTAAAATTATATAATTTTTTTACCACACCCAGGAATCGAACTTCGTATCTGCTTGGTGGCAGTCCACCACTCTACCCACTCGGCTATCCTAGTATATTCATTAATGAAGTCAAAAACTTAATCAGTTCAAACAGCAGAAATGTCAAAACAAAAAATGTCCGAGCTAAATTATTCAATGTCAAAACCAAAAAGTGTCCCAGCTAGATTATTCATTATCAAAACCAAAATCAAATTCTTTCTTTAAAACTTTTATAAATTCATTAAACAGGCCTTTTCGAAAACAAGCTTTTTTCGTTTAAGTTTCTTTAACAGTATTTAAACAACTTATTAGAAGTTGTTAAACAAGTTCGAACTTGTATAAGAAATTAAATTCTGAAGCAAGCTCAATACAAGCTGTATAAAAAGTAGTACCTGCGAGATCTCAAATTATAGAAGCTGTTGTGCTAGTTGGGCTGAACGCATTGTCATAGTATACATTTATATTAAGTGCGTTCAATGTGAAAAAATCTGAATTTAGGTTCAGTTTTGGTGTGTTGAACTCTGCCATTCTCATTCGTGAGGTTTGTGTCCATGATTAACAAATGCTTTTTTTACGTTACGTCACGTTTGTTAATTTTTCTATTTTAGTTATTATTTAATAAACTATGATTCACCAAATTATGAAACTGATCAAATTCGATTCACTAAATTGACACTGAATTATGGAGAAATTTTTTTTGAATTTCATGACCAAGTGCTGCTAACTTTACGCCTTACGTAATTTGTTAATAACTTTTAAACTATGATTCACCAAATTGTAAAATTGATTCACTAAATTTCACCTAATTCTCACCTAATTATTTGCATAAAAAAATTTGAAAATCCCCACTAAGTGCTGCTAAGTTGATGGCGGTCAGTTTTTCCGACCACAAATTTAAAAATAATGATGCAGAAAGCTTATTTTTTGGTAAAAAAAATAAAAAAAAAACAATTTTGTTAGGTTTTCCTAAAACAAATGCGCTTAAAAGAAATACAAATTTTTTACTTTTGTAAATTTCCCAATTTTTCACTTTTTAGGTCATTGTAGTATGGCTTGATAATTTCATAAAAAAATTGGAATGTCAAATTTCTATTCCTACTGTACATCGGTCTTGTGGATCATAAATGACACCTGCTACTTTGACATTTACACAAAATAACGTGGATTGTGGATTTTTTTTGTGTCTAATTCGTTCTCACAAAATTCTTGTTGGAACGAACACGTCAAAATTTTGTCGTCAGAGATTTTTTATTCGTGTAAAAAAGAAAGAAAAATTGTAATTTGTTTTATTTTAACAGAACCAACAAAAAATAGTTTTATTTAAAAATCAAATAAAAATTACAAAAACCATCAATCTCAAATCAAAGCAATGACATCCTCAGGGCCAACAAAGCAGGAAATCGAATCAGTTTTTGGTAGACTTCGTTCACAAGCTGCCAACAAAGTGAGTCCCATAAATTCAATTAAAAAAATTTATGTTTTTTTCCAAATGTAAATTATAATTTCTGTTAATAGTCCTGCTTTGATTGTGGAGCTAAAGCACCAACTTGGTCATCAGTAACTTATGGGATTTTCATTTGCATCGATTGTTCAGCTGTCCATCGCAACCTTGGCGTACATTTGACATTCGTTCGCTCCACAAATCTCGACACAAACTGGACGTGGCTGCAATTGCGTCAGATGCAATTGGGTGGCAATGCAAATGCTTCCCAGTTCTTCAGACAACACAATTGCAATACGACAGATGCCCAACAGAAATACAATTCTCGTGCTGCTCAATTGTATCGAGATAAATTGCAAAAATTAGCTCAAAATGCTATGAAACAACATGGAACCAAGGTGAGATTGTAAATTTAAGTTTAAAACAACTTCACTGTCCCCAAACAAACTGATTAAAAAGTTTCGCTAAGTTCATTATTTTAAATTAGAAAAAATGACACTACCCTTACGTCCCACATTGGTGTATTTGCAGTAAAAACCTGGTCAAAAGTCCATTTTTCGAAAATCAAAATTGACACCAAAAAGTTTGACAAAGTGGGTGCAAAATAAGCATGGGTCAATATGTTGCACTTATTTTTATGTTTTTCGATTGCGTTTGTTAAAAAATGAGTAAAAAGTTAACTGTTACATCTACCTTATTTTTATTTCAATGCGAAGTACTTTTTTAAGTGTTATTCAAGCCCGACTCAGCTTAATAATAAAAATAAATAAATATAATAAAAGATTAAAAGAGAGAGTGAGTTATAAACAATTGGTTATATCTCAGGCATTAATGAAGCGATTTGAAAAATTCAAAGACTTAGAGCCATTTTCTTCACTAAAAGTTGAACTCAAGTTGAGGATTTTTATCCTCAACTTGTGATTTTGTTTTTCTTCAATCAAAGTTGACATTTTCAACTTTTGATTCTCAACTCTCAAGTTCATCAACTTCAGATTTTCTCAACTTGAGAAATAATAGAAGTTGAGAGAGCAAACTTGAGATTTTACATTAAAATGTCATGTTTTTTTCTTTTTATTTCCTTTTAAAGCATTTAATTTGATGAAAAATTAAATGCCTATCCGTTTACAAGTACAATTACTTAAAATTTAGGATTTAATTAAAATAAATGAAAAAAAATGGCTCCAAAAAGATTCGACATTTGTAAAAAGAAAAATATCCAAGTATATTACTAATTACATTCAAATCACTTTTTGTTGCACTTCAAAGTTAATTAATGAGGATGTGCAACAGATTCTCCAATTGCAGAGAGATAAAGAATTTATCAATAAATAAATCATACACAAGACCCGCCGATTTTTTTATATTACTTCAAAATGTTTGCTATCACACGTCACGCGGCACACACACATTTTTAAAATAAATTCATTTGTTTAAAAATCATTTTACCACTTGAAAAACAAAATTTAACGATGTGAAATACAGATTTTTAATTATTTTTAAAACAAAGCTGACAGTTTGAACACAAAGATTCCATTCAAATGACACATAAATTGCTTTTCAAATATAAACTGTCACAAATATCCTAGGGATATTTTTTTAAACTGAGAGTTGGCCAACTTCTGTTTTCTAAACTCGAGAGTTGAGAAAAAAAGTGAAGAAAACAAATGTTCAACTTGTGTTTGAACTCTCTAGTTGAAGTCAACTCTCAAGTTCACCAACTCTCAAGTTTGCTTCAAGTTTAGCAATAGTGAAGAAAATGGGCCTTAATTGTCTTGCTAGACATCAATTATATTATTTACTCATTTTGTTTAAAATGACACTTACCGATTTGAGATAGTTCCTTTTGTTTATAAAATTTCAAAAATTTGCAAAAACTAACATTGCAGCTAGATTTCTCATGCCCAAAAACATATAAAAACACTCCCATCTGCGTTGATCTTAAAATCTATAATCAAAGCGGGTACAAAGTTTAAGCTGAGTAGGGGTATAGTTTTTTCAAATTAACTCGAAAAATATGGGTCATATAGAAAAATTTATTAAGTAGGGGTATAGTTTTTTCAAATTAACTCGAAAAATATGGGTCATATAGAAAAATTTATTAAGATAAAAAAGTTATAGAAAATGAAATTTTCTATAAGTTTTACCCATATAATTTTTATCAAAAATCAAAAATGGCCGAGTTATTCACTAAAACGTGTTCTACCTTTAATCCAAGATGGCGGCTTTGGCTCGAGGTCGATTTTCGCGAAAAACTGGTTTTAAGCTCTCAGTGATCCGTCCTATGAAAAAAAATTGCACGATCTACTTTTTTCCATTTGAAATGTTTAATTCGACTGGGCTAATATGCGATATCGAAATGTTGTGATAGTAATCTAAACGAAATTAAATGTAGAGTTCGTCTTAGTTATTTATTAACGAGATTAATAAATTTTTGGAAATATTAGATGGTGTTTTCTATTTCAACTCGGGCTTAGAACAAGTATATAAAAACTTATTATTTCTGTTAAAGTATTATTTGAACTTTAATGATTTTGTATAAGTATACTCCGTTATTCTGAAAAGAATTGAAGCTTATGAGTTAGTTTATATATTTCTTAAACCAATGCAACAAAAATTGGGTGCTCATACGTGCTCCTTTAGAGAATTGAGGGTCAATTAGTTTTTTTCACTTTCTGATAGAGAACACCCCTTACTTTATGCAATGTTTTTTATTTTTAAATTAAATTTACTTATGATATTAGTGTATTTTATTAAGGCTTCGGAAGAGAGAAAAGAAACTGAGAATTGCGTATTAGGGATGAGGAAAAAAAAATTGAGAAAAATCATGTCGACACGCGGAGTAATAGGTCATTAATCAAATTTATGATTTTTGATGGAAAAATAAAAATAACAAAAACTAGGTTTATATTGTGTTTTCTTGTAGAAATATTTATTTTAAACAGAAATAATAACAAAAATTACGAAAAATAATTATGGCCAGGTTAATGATGAAAATACTCCTATGTACGTGAATATAATTTGATACATAGAACTTTTCTTGTACTGTGTTTCAACGTCCATGAATCAAATTCAAAAATGTTCTACGTTCCTATTTCAGAATCGTCTCTACGTTCAGTTTTGTTTTTAGATTGACTTATGTAGATTGAAAGTAAAATCGTTTTTATACCTTTTGGTGTAAAAAGAATATCAATTTGTATTTATACATATTGGCCCTAAATAACACTGTGTTACAAAATAAAAATCATGTTAATTACTTTGGAAGTGACCTAGCAGAGGTTGTAGCTTTTACTGAGTACATCATATTTCGGCACTTGGAATTTTTGATAGTCCCTCAAAATTTCAAGTTATCGTCAAAAAATCGCTTTTCAATGTTTACACATTTCAACGATTTTTTACTCAGCCATTTTTCAGTCAATTTCAGATTTTTTTTTTTAAAGTTCTAAACAAAGGAGAATTTGTTTTTTTTGAAAATATTTTTTTTATTATAGAACTCTAAAACTATTTATAAAAACAAATTTTCAAAACAAAATGTAGGTTAAAACGTTGTACTTTGAGATTCAGTCCATACAATCTACACCCAATTTGGTGCTTGAGCAAAATAAGACGATAACTTGAAATTTTTAGGGTCTATGAAAAATTTCAAGTGCCAAAATATGATGTACTCAGTAATACCTACAACCTCTGATAGGTCACTTCCAAAATAATTATCACGATTTTTATTTTGTAACACAGTGTAATAGACCCGAACTTACCGATAACTCTATTTTAACAGAAAATAAAATGTAGGCGCAGGGACATAAGTCCCCGGGACACAAGTCCCGAATTTTTTTTCGGGACTTATTTCCCACTTTACTAGGTCATAAGTCCCGAATCCAATTCGGGAATTATGTCCCACCCTACTGAGACAGAAGTCCTGAATTTTTTAGTCGAAAATGGGACATAAGTGCCGAACAAAGTAAAAACTATTTTATATACATATTTTTACTATAAATGTTCATATGGGTACTAAGTAATCCATAACATTATTTTTTGGTGCCATGAAATACCGCCCAAGTGAAATAAGGAAATCTTTCGAAAATTGGCATAATTTCAATTTTTAAAAGAGAATTAAGCCATTTTTCAACATTTGGCTTTATTTCTCTTTCACGTCAATTTATTTTCAGAAAAAAAATGTGCCTCGTTTCGGTTTATTAAAGCGAAATAATACCAATATGATTTTTATATCATTCCAACTTTTCAAAGAATAAGTTTTATTTAAAATTTGTCTTACTTCAGTTTGCCAAGGAAAACAAAATAGAACTCAAAATTAAAAGAGAATATTTTGCCAGTTTAATGTTTGTTCCAAGGATATGCTTGTGTTATAACTCGATAAACGCAAAGCGGAAAAAAATTTCTCAGATTCGAAACTCTTTAATTTGCAACACCCAAACGCGAAGCGTAAAAAAATTTTGCCCACGGGAGAATCCATTTTGAGGTGTGTTCCGCTTCGCGTTTGGGTTGTGCAAATTAAAGAGATTCGAATCTGAGAAATTTTTTTCCGCTTCACCCTGGTAAGAACTCATATCGGTTATCACAAATTTCAATTATTAAACTTTCACTTTATTCATTTGTATATATTTTGTCGAGATGCAATTTCAACTAACCAATAAATTTGCCAACTTTGCTTTTTTTTTCCAACAGCTTGTTACTGTACCTTACATTGGAGTTAGTACTACGAAAAAAAAAAAATCGTGAGAAACAATATCGGTTCTATTATTTCGTCAGCTGTAGTCTCTAATAGCCTCTATAGATATTAATGCAAAAAAAATAAAAAAAATACGTGGGACATAAGTCCCGAAAATTTTTTTCGGGACTAATGTCTCAGTAAGGTGGGACATAATTCCCGAATTCGATTCGAGACTTATGACCCAGTAAAGTGGGACATTAGTCCCCAAAAAAAAAAAAATTCGGGACTTATGTCCCTGCTCCAACGATTTTCTATTCGGATAATAATACTTTCGATATCGGTAGTGTCGCTGGTGTAACTGGAAAAGTTACAGAGCCTTCAATTGCTTTATTTTGTGCTTCATTCCGATGATAGCATAATTATGTCAACTTAGGCGGTCGAATACCACGCCATCCTGCCCGCCGAGGTTTACGACGGTTTCCATGCTTCTGGTGTAAATACTTAACTAGCTAAAATTTGTACTGTATCAATATAACCTTCCATACAGAACATAAATCTATTCTTACCTGCACATCCCGGTTGGGCCTTAAAAATCGCGACTTTTTAGACTTCTAGAGTAGGTCATATTAAGTGTTAAAAAAAACATATTTACAACAAAACGTTTTGTCTAAGCATTTATTTCGAGGTTGTTTCTTTATTTGATTGAACTATAAAGGCTTTCAACCTAAAAGATAATAAAATTTGGGGAACTTTTCAGTTGGGATCCCTTCTCTCGAAAATATATTCTCCAAAGTTTTTCGTTAAAAAAAGGCCTGATCAATTTAAAAACAATTTTGTTATACATTCTTCTTCTTTTTAAATTATTAATTCATAAAAATATAAATATTCATTCATGAAAATAATGCGTTTTTTTAGACATTTTTTTATTGCAGTTCTATTAAGGCTTATATAAACTTGTTGAAAACAACAATTTATGAATCAGGAGGTAGACAGGATTTTCTAAAAATTAGTATGGGGACGTAGAATAATTTTCGTTTAGTAATTATTTTGTATCAAAAGTAATTCATGGGCATAGGAAACACGACACAAAATACATTTCATGAATCAAATATGATTCTTTGGACAGTGAAATTGTTAAGTGACGTGTGTTGTTTTTTGTTTGTTTTTGTTTTGACTAACCCGCAAATTGTGCATGATTTTTTGTGTACGTTTTTGCAGCTTCATTTGGAGAACCAAAGCGATAAGCCAGAAAATGAGGTAACTAAAATCGAAGAAGAAGATTTCTTTACTCTTTGCGATGAAAGTAGCTTTGAAACAACTTCCTTGAATCAGAAGAACAATAATAGCAACGATCAAATGGCCAAGGTGAGTTCCAAACAGAAACAAAAGAGTGAAGTGAGTTAACTAAACTAACCCACACTAATTCACTGTCCATGAACAAACCAATCTAACTTATATTACACTTCACAGATTGATATAACACCGAAACCGTCAGCATTGTCGTCAAATCTAGGAGGAGAACCCAGTGTTGATCTCCTGAATTCCGTTTTGACCAATAATGGTCCAGCGCCAACAATTGGCGCCCGTAAAATTCAACCGAAGAAAACTGGAGTAAGTACTTATACATATACGATGGTCCCATGTGCACTAAGTGCATATATTATAGTTTTGAGTTAAAAATTGAAAAATAGCTTCAAGTTATTTAGTATTATTTTGCATGGGGCCATTGATATCTCCTCCAGATATTTTACTAAATAGCATCATTGATTTTTAGATAGGAGCACGTAAAGGTGGTCTTGGAGCAACAAAAGTCAAGACCAATTTTGCCGAAATCGAACAAAGAGCCAACTTGGCAAATCAATTCAAAGAACCAGTGCCTGAGAAGAAACTCACTGTCGAAGAAGAATTAGAATCATGCGCCAGTGTACGATTAGCTTATCAAGATCTGTCAATAAAGCAGTCGAAGGAAGAAGCCAAAATGAAGACTACTGATCCACTTAAGGCCAAGCAAATGGAACGACTTGGAATGGGATTCAATTTGCGAGGGTAAATCTGAATTTTCCTTTCCCTTTCTTCATTATTCTCATGATTTTTTTTTTTTTTATTAAATTTCAGTTCGGATGTATCTCATTCTGCTCTAAGTGACATGGAAACAATTTCCCAGACTGCAGCTCCAAAATCGTCATCATCATCGTCTGGAAACAAATCATCTTATGATCGTGAAATCAACAGTGATTCCTTTGATTCTTTGCTGGGTTATCCCCCATCCATGTATAAAACATCAAAACAGGACAAAGAACTCGAGATGATGGGTTTCGAATCGATTGAGCCCATAGACTCGCATCATTCCAATATCACATCAATGTTTGCTAGCCAATCGGCGAACAATAGCACAACATCAACAGCAACTTCTAAGCCAGTCTTATCGGAAAAATCTGCTGCTGCACCAACTCGTAAGGCTTTCGGCAAAGCTTCAGCAGTTTCAGTTGATTCCAATGACGATAAGGCTCAAAAGAAATTTGGAAGTGCCAAGGGCATTTCATCGGATCAATTTTTTGGCAACGAACAGAGTTCAAGTGAAATTTCGTCAAATCTGTCCCGTTTCCAGGGATCGAATAGCATTTCTTCGTCGGATTATTTTAATGATGGATCCTCCTCATCGACGACATCCAACCGATCTTCCAGGAGAGGTACCCAACAATATTAAAATTAATATCTCTCTCTCTCTTCCTTTATCTCTCTCTACTCTCTCTCTCTCTTAAAAAAATCTCAACTATAAATTTGTATGAATTCTCAACTCCAATTACAGGCTATACCACAGCCGCCAACTTTAATGCGCCAGATATGGACGACGTGAAGGAGAGTGTTCGACAAGGTGTAACCAAGGTTGCTGGTCGTTTAAGTAACTTAGCCAATGATGTTATGTCGTCGTTACAGGATAAATACGGATACTGATACTTTTTTCTTTCTAATTAATTTTTCCAGAGTTTGTTAAATTAGATGTTTTGTTTGTTTAAATTTTTTATTTTTTTTAATAATTTTTAATTTTTATCTAAATTTGCAACTTAAATTTCTATCAAAATATACGAATCGAAATGAGAGCAAGACACCACATTTATTAAAACAAACAAATTTTATCATTATTATAAATAAAAAAGTAGTAAAAACTTATTAAAAAACAATCGCATATTATAGACCAACACCAATATTTAAAAAGAAAAAAAAGTTATAATGGAAATCATATAAAAAAAAAAAACAATACACACTGAGCTCGGGTGATTATATAAATTTGTTGTTATTCATAAAATACTGTTTTTTCTTTATCTTTTTTTTTTAAATTCTTGTTAATTAAGCTTTTTGTCAGTTTGTTTTTTGCCAGAATAGAAACAACAACCATTGAATTTTTTTGTTTTCTAAAAATACAACAAAATATTATACATTATATACAAAATTCAATCAACAACAAAACAAAAAAAGAAATAAAAATAAAGCTTAGTGCATTCAATTATAAAAAATTATAGAAATTGTTTTCCTTAGTATGTTGAATAGTAGTTCTTTACAATTCTGGGCGACGGATAAAAAAAAGTGGCTCATACCAAAAAATACTACCAAAAAATCGCGCCACATACAAATTGAAAAAAAAAAAAGAACAATAATGACTTGAAAATAAAACTCTGATTTTAGAAGAACTCAATCATCAATTTTTTCACAAAACGCTTCCGAAACGCGTCCAAAACGCTTCAGAAACGCTTCCAAAACGCGTTCCAAATAGAACGCGTCCGAAATAGAACATAAACTTTTCCAGTTTTTACAATAATCAAAAAGTTACTTATACGCCACAGTGACCCGCAAAGTTTAATGGTTGCTAAATAAACTAAACAAATCATTTGATTGATATGAAAAAATAGTAAGAACATTTTGAAGGGTCACTTTTAGAGTTACATAAGATGATAAGATAAATACAAAATAAATAAAAATAAATAAGGAATTGGACAATCGCTCAAAAAAAAAAAAAAACTCGTGTGGATTGGTCTAGAGCAGTATTTTTCAAACTTTTTGAGTTCGATAGGAAAACTATTTTGCCGACCCCCCTCACACTATATAATGTGTCAGTAAATTTTAATAGCTGTATACACTTTACCCGTTCAAAACTCCGGATTTTGTCCCGTGTTGGACATTTTATTTTGTAAAGCTCCTACTGCTTACGATTAAATAGACCCATAAATTTAATTTATTTAAAGAGTTCAGACTTTAAAGCACAAATTTGTATACGCTTTTTGAATTGAAAAGCCCAAAAATCAATTCATTTTACACGTCTATTTTATCGTAAGAGAAATAAATTTTTTTAATTTAGTCCAATATGCAATCTCGGAACGTATGCGAATGGGCTATCAGACATTCTATAAATTACATATCTAAAAAATCTGGAAAAATTTTGTGGCCCCAAGTCATGATTTTCTAATTCCGAGCTGAAGGTCCAGATGTTTAAGAGTGCTTTACAAATGCTGCACATGAATTCAAGCTCCTTTTTAATGACATATCCAAAGAAACGAACGAACAACCATAGGTATTGAAAATTATGGTCCTTTTTATTCTATTTTCGCATGATACTAGTATAGCAGTGAAATTGTCACCAAAAACCCATTATATGCAATGGTGCATTAACTAAATTTGGCACGAATGTTCGATTAGTCATGCAAATCAAGAAATAAAAAAATTCATAAAAATCTAAAACTAAATATGGTAGAAATGTTTTTTTTTTATCTATTTTGTTGCCGACCAGTGAAATCAAAAGGGTACTTTTTGAAAAAGTAAAATTACTTGGTAAAATCAATTAAAAAAAAAAATTTCTTTTCCAAGCAAGTGCATCTGCTTTGTTTAAATTACTTGGTATTTGGAATTAAGAATAATATGAAATTTTGTTAAAACGCATTCGATCACTTATTTCAAATAAAACTTACTAAAAATTCAAAGTTGATGAAAATTTCAAACTTTTTTTATTTATTAACTGAAATTCTTTTTGGTAATTATTCCTTTTAAATAAAATTTATTTATTTTTCTCAAATACAATCAACTCTCGCATAATTCTTAAAACTACTCGATTGCCTATGTCCCACTTTTTAAATGCATCAAACAATTTATCCCTAATGACGACGACGACTAGGAGCATTTTTTAATCTAGATTCTTCTGGATTACCAAATGCAACAGCTTGACTCTTGGCTGAACCATTTGATCCGGTGCTATAGCTATTTGAGATGGCAATAGCTCCACCACTTGCGCCACCAAAATCAACTGAGAAGAAACTTCCAGCGGGAGATGGTGCTGCTGTAGTTGCTTTTGCAACAGCACGACGACGAGAATCATTTGGCACATATTCTTCTTCTTCATCATCTTCACTAGCAGCATCGTCGTTTTCAACTTCATCTTCAAGTTCTACAGCGGCAGCGGCTGCTGGTTCTGGAACTGCTGGTGCAGCTGGTTCTGGGTTGGCTTCTGGAACTGCTTCTGGTTCATCTTCCAAAGTTTGGCTATCAGCTATTGGCAATTGTGGAAGTTCAGGGATTTCATCTTCAGCTACTTGTGGAACTTCGTATTCACCAGCTTGTGGAACATTTCCATCGTCTTGTGAATATTCATCGGGATAAGCTTCAGCGACTGATTGGGCGCCATTTGCTCCAGTATTGTCTAAGACTGTTTCTGATGCTGCAACTTGTTGTTCATCATCTAGAAATTCAATATAAGTTTGAATAAGAATTTTCATAAGCTTTTTGGGAATTTTTACCTTTAACATAAGTTCCAGTGGCAACGGTATCTCCAGCCACAAAGGCAGTTGCTGCATTTGTCAAGCGACCACTAGTTCTGGAAACAGAAGGCTGTTGAACGTACTGCATGTACATTAAACGTTGTGGTGAAGCTCGAGATTGGTAGTAGAAAGATGGTTGTTGTTGGTAATATGCTAATCCTGGTAAAGTAAAATTTCAATTATTAAGTTTGGTCCTTGTTTATGGTCCTTTTTTCGAAAATCTTACTTGCTGGCAAAGCCATCGAAGAAGCAACAAAGCTGGCAAACAGCAAAGTTGCAATTGTTAAGAGCTGCATGATTATTATCCTTTTTTTGAATTAATTGAAAAGAAATATATCCAAATGGTTGACCACTTGTTGTTTTTTGCAAAAAGTTTTTTTTTTTATATAAAACTTGCTATAGACCCCAGAGCTAAACTTGACTTCTTTGTTAAGTTTCCACGGAACAAGTGATAGCGAAGTGTTTGCGAACGTTAGATTTTATAAGAATATGGCCCAAAAGTGATGTGCGCCCCCACCAAAAAGGCTATTTAACATTCAAAGAACGTTCTCTCTCGACTCACTGTGTATACGCCAGAATGGACAATAAAATCATTACGAAGAGTAAATTTAAATATACAATATTAAAAGGCAATATAGGATTAGTCATTATATCAAATAGATATGTTGGGTAGAGTTAATGATATTCACTGTTAACAAAAAAAAAAAAAAAATCTGTAAAGATTGGAGACATGCAAACTTATTGTAGACTACTGAAAGATAGGGGTGTATAAACGACCCTTATTGGAATTCGATCTTTTGAACATTTAAAAAGGTTGTAAGTTTTAAGGAGGCAGTTATTAATAAATCTTAAAATAAGGATACCAAAATTAATTCATCACATAAAATCTTTGAGTAAAAATGAAAATTGAATTCATTAAATAGACACTTCAAAATTGGTTGGCCCGTTAGTATGTTTTATTGAGATTTTATCTTTTTCTGCGGATCTTGTATCGTATTTGGTATTGGACTCCGATTAAGGCATCATGACGCTATTCAAAAATCGAATCCTATTTAATATTCTGTTGTTTATGCAGATTTCAGGTCATTTCGCAACAGGTATATATTTTTTGGAAAGTGAGCCCAGTTTCAAATTGGTTATGTTTTAATGTTTTTTTTTTCATGTTTGATGGATTCCATTTTAGTTTGCCAAACATATGTAATTGAAGTTTATTAAGGTTGGTTAGCATGTCAGCATTGAAAAGAAAACAATTAACATATTAATTTGTTTTTCAAATTCCAAGTTTTTGATACTTGATTAAATTATTTCTTTTAATTCTGGGTTTAACTGTTAATTTTATTTGATCGAAGCAACAATGGTTATTTATTTACCTTTTTGCGACTGAGGTCTAAGTACACATTTTATTTTGGAAACTAGTGTTATTGTGCTATTATTATCTTTGACTACCTCAAAAATAGTTACTTTAAAATGTTTATCAAAATAAAATGCACGACTGGGTCACACGTACTTGCTCTTGTAGTTCAAAGTATCTTTATCTTAAATATCTATTGGAAATTTAAAATTTTGTTAAGTTTTGAGAAAAAAATTCAAAAAAAAATTCAAAAAAAAAAAATAGTTTTTAAATTTACGCTTAAAAATTTCAAGAAATACCTGTCTGCTATTAAAATTGGCTTATGCTTTGATAAAATATATAAACCTAAAAAATATGTCAATTTTTGCAAAAAACGGCAACGCCATATTTCCGATCTCCGATTTTTTTGAGAAAAACTAAAAAGGCAGATATGTTAGAATTAATATGACTATTACGTACACCAACGCAAATCATCTGTACCAAGTTTCAGGCAAATTAATTCATAAGTTTAGGCCCTAGCTCGATGTACAGATGAAAAAACCTCGATTTTTTTTTATACACGAAACCGATACTTGACCTATAGAGCAAGTAAAAATGTATACCTACAAAATCTCGTATTTTATTCGACTGAGTCGCACGTACTGAACTGACTCGTATGGCAAAAGTAGATCTATCCTCTATCTAACGGGCTAAAAACACTGCAGCACTAGAAACTAAGTCATTTTTCAAACTTAATTCATTTTTAGCTAGATGAAATTTCTTCCCCGACTGCTGGTGCTATTCAAGAGCTACGACAAAACGTGAATAAGGGCGCAACCATCTTCAAAATAGCCGCTCAAAGAAGAAGAAATGCTCAGGAGATCTGTTCGCCAAAGTTTATTAACAATGCTCAAGGCCAACTACTTGTGGAAAACGAAGAAATCCTCCACAAGTGGCGACAGTATTGTGACGAACTTCTAAATGAACAATTTCCAAGGCTACACTTTCCAATAGCTTCACCTAACTTAAGCGAAGTATCCGATGTCACAGTCGAAGAAGTTAGTGAGGCTGTAAAATACTCCAAAAAGGGAAAAGCTGTTGGGCCAGACGAAATACCCTCAGAGTTTTGGAAAAAGATGGGAGACATCGGGTCTGGATGGCTCATGGTTCTTGTTTCCAAGCTTATACGAGGTGATCGAATGCCTAATCAATGGAGGGAAAGTTATCTTCTTCCAATATACAAAGGGAAGGGTGATACTCGAAGCTGTGATAATTACCGTTCGATTAAGCTGATGTCACACACCATGAAGATCGTTGAGCGAGTCTTGGGTAGCCGACTGCGAAAAATAATAAGGCTATCTGATGACCAGTGCGGGTTTGTTGCGTGTAAATCAACCACAGATGCAATCCAGAGTATCAGAATCATTATGGAAAAACATCGAGATTCCTTGGAGGATTTGCATGTGGTATTGGTTGATTTTGAAAAAGCATTCGATCGACAACCACGAGATCTGATATGGGTGGCCCTCAGACAACGAGGAGTTCCGGAAACCTATGTGCGGATAATTATGGACATGTATGATGGAGCAGTTACTAAAGTAAGATGTGCAGCTGGAGTCACCGAAGAATTCGAAATCACAGTAGGTGTACACCAGGGAAGCGTCTTGAGTCCTCTGCCCTTTATTACCGTTCTTGATTACCTGCTTCAAGGCAAAGTGACGGACCCAAAAGTGCATCAGTTATTCTTTGCTGACGATGGAGCCATCATAAGTGAAGACCCGATATCCCTGCAATGAGCACTTGATGTATGGGTGGATGTTCTAGAAGGTAGTGGGTACCGCATAAGCGCGAAAAAGACAGAATACCTATGCTGCCCATTTTCTGATCCACACAGGCCTATTCCTGACATTTATTTGAATGGTGTAGTGCTTCCCAAGTGTGAAAAGTTTAAATATCTGGGGTCTATGATAAATAACGAAGGTACTTGTGATGACGATATCAATCATCGCGTAAGCGTAGGGTGGATGAAGTGGCGGGAAAATTCTGCTATCTTCTGTGATCGAAAAATGCCCCCTAAGCTGAAAGGAAGGCTCTACACCGCAGTTGTGCGTCCAGCACTCACATACGGTTCACAATGTTGGACAATGTACAAAAAGTATGAGAGTAAGTTAACGGCAGCTGAGATGAAGATGCTTCGCATGACAGCAGGAGTAACAAAGCTTGATAGAATTAGAAGTACGAAGATCCGAGGAAAGAAAGGTAGGCCTAAAAACTCCTGGTACAAGCAAATGCAAAAACACCAGCATTCAGTTGGCCTCAGAAACGGAACAATACAAAACCGGGAGGCTTGCCGCCGATTTCTGAGGTCAACCCGGCGAAGCCCACAGGCGGATCACTAGTGTGAAGCAGTAACGTGGGAAGGTTATGATCCCCTCGACATCGAGATCATAACAGCGCCGAGAAAAAAGGAAGAAGAAGAATTCATTTTTTGCTTTATACACTCCTGCTCTAATTTAACGCACATCCTATTTATTTTACAAAAAATTATTCCTTACTTCGTGACCTTTGTTGAATTAAATATTCAAATTAAAAAAAGCTAAGTAAAAGACCTCAAGCCCACATAGGATTAAATATTTATTTTACAAAAAGTCCTATTTATTACTTTATGTCATATTATCGTGGTTATTTTCTCAAATGAGACGGGAGTGATCTTAAATTTAAGGTATGAAATAAAATTTTTCTGGGGAAGATTTGGGGAGAGATTTGCTGAAGTCTGTCTGTCAATCCGCGAACCTTTTAGAGAAAAGTCATAAATTTTCAATGAGTAAAATCTGCTTTTCAAAACCTACGGAGTTAAGGAGCTCTCCTATATAGACATTCGTTAAGTACCTAAAGATACTTGGCTGATATCCTCGAACAGCATCCGGTTCCAATCACCCCTAGATTTGGTCCACAGTTTAGTCTGATGCACGATAATGCATGCTAGAGTAGTTTTAGAATATCTTGAAGATTTAAATACATCAGCTTTGGATAGGCAGAAATAGGGACTTAAATTCAATAGAACATGTCCAGGAAATGTTGAAAAGATGCATTCGCGACCGAAATCCACCTCTAAGCAGTCTCACAGCATGCATATATAAGTGCCGGTAAACATCGACAAAAAAAAAAAGGCGTCTTAGTAAGGGTACGACAGATCTAACTGATGAGCCCACTGTCGTACATGGGCGAAACGCTTTGGAGTTGAGGCCACTTGAACTTTAAAATTGAGTTATACTAAATAGTTTCTTATATGTCATGACTCATGAGTTATAAGTCATTCATATAAGTAAAAATTAACAGTTAAATATCAAAATTTTTTGAGTAAACAAAAAAAAAATATTTTTAAACTTCTTGGCGAAGTACAAAATATGTACATATTCATTTTAAAAAAAAGTTCGTACATCAGCTCTTTCGTTTCAGTACAAAATGTATGTATTCAATCTTCCTAACATAAAAAAAGCAATAAAAAGGGCTCTTAAATTAATAAAAATGTATCATCATTATCAAAGTTAAAAGCCCAAAAAGCCGACTTGTCCACCATAAATCACTTTGAAGAGCCCATAAATAAAAACGACACCAAGAACAATCAATTACATTTACGATCTTTTGATCATTGCGAATTTAAATATCCTAGACCTTTATCTTGGTTTTATTTCAGTCTTGGGAAGTTACAGTAAATTTAATTGCCTTGGGACAAAAAAAGCATAGAAAAACAACAAGGATTTAAGGCGCGAGGTAATAAATTTTCATTAGACAGAAATTTACCGAAACACAACTATAAAAATCAAAACGTGATCTTGACAGTGGCGTAGATAGCTTTTTGCTAAGGGGGGGATAGATCTAGTTCGCAAATTTTTTTTTAAATTTTAATAATGCTTCTTTGTATTGTTTTCATTCTCTTTAAATTGGAGAAAGTTCTTTCGGTAGTTGACGTAGAAACCAGCAGTGTAGCTAATATCTTTAATAAAATATAAATACCAGGACAACTTTTTTCGGTGCAGCTTTCGAGCGCTTTCAATGAGTTCATAGGGAAAGTATTTTTCCTTCTGATCAAATATCTTTTCTGAGTTTTTAATTCTTCACACAGAGAAAAATATGACCAGGACCACCTAAATACCAACAGATTTCCTTATTAAACTATTTTATGAAGAAACCTTATTAATATCAACAATTAATAAGGTTTTTCCATAGAGATTTCTTATTATTTTCATGTACAAAATCTTTCAAAATTTTTTGTAAAATTTTCATATTTTTTCCAACTTGGCACTAGAACAAAAATTGTGACCAATATTTCTATAGTAAATTGGAATAGGTGATCCCGTACATGATCGTATTTTTTTTTATTAAAAAAACAAAACCGACTTCCATGGATCAAAACTGGGTTTTATGGTTTTTCTAATAGTACTGAACAGGCACCAGCTTTTCAATACCTACAAAAATAATTATCAAAATTGGTTCACTCGGTCCAAAGTTATGAGGTGACAAACACAAAAAAAAAAGTATAGACGAATTGAATAACTCCTCCTTTTTGGAAGTCGGTAAAACAATTAGGAAATCCCGATTGTTTAAATAATATTTCCTTCTTGGATGAAAACTATAAGGAAATCTTATTGTTTTTGTTCTATTTTATGTGGTCTAGTTTTTGGTAAAACTCAACAGTTTCATTAAATTTTTTAGCTGCTTTGTCTATTTCAGACGAAGAATCCTTAGAAAGAACCGGAAACCCTTCTAGTGTGTTTTCATGGTTTGTACATTTTTCTCCAAGGCCCATTACATAGAAATCGAGAAAAAGATTGAAAACAGTAACACGAAAATATTCTTTACTGTACTTTGAACCGAAGGGTTCGAACGATTCTTTTGTCGCTTCACTATTCTCTTATGTTTAACGCCTATGTCAAGGATTTCAGCTAATTTTTCCCATATATAAAAAACTTTCGAACATGAGTCGTCTTCTGCCCGTTTAATTTTTAGTTGATCCCTTAAATCTTTAGCGAGCTCCATATTGCTTGGACCAAGTCTAAATTCACTCTTTGAAACACCGACTTAATGGCAACGAAAGTTGGTAAACCATATTTATAACCTTTAAGCTAATCAAGAACTCGAAATCCGTAGCGTTTTTTTCAAAGTGCGCTTCTTCAACTTATTTATTCATGACTGTTTATACTGCACAATTATCGATCCCAATGGGGGGGATATATCCCTCTGATCCCCCCCCCTATCTACGCCACTGGATCTTGACCATGGTTTTGGGTTATGGTGTATATTTAAGCAATTGTTATTTTTTTGTTTACCAAAATCACAAAAGTTTTTTTAATTCTATTTGTCCACCCCTTGGTGAAATGTGGTTTTGTGAATTTATCACGTAGAGTGTTTTTTACGAGATGAGGATATTTTATAGGTCTGCTGCAAGATACTATAATTTTTCCGTTAAAAATATGACCAAAACAAGGCTATCAAATGCACAAATGTTTCAATATAACAAATTTATTTTTGTCAAAAAAAAAATAATAACAAACAAAAAAACAAAGACGAATCAAGGTTTGTTTGATTGCATTTTGTTATTCAGTATTGCAAAAGATAATAACAATTTATTACTTATTTATGTTATAGAACTGTTTGATTAAATGGCTTTATTTGTCAGACGGAATTAAGGACAAAAATTATAACCCTCTTCATTTTCAATAAGAATGAAGGTGTTTTCTGGAAGGAGGGAAGTGGAGGCGATGGTTAAAATATAAACAATTTTGTTAGTAAATCTTTAAAACAGGTTTTACTTAATTAAATAAGGTATGGAAGTGTTATTTTATACAAAATCAAGGAATCTAAAAAGATCGTTTACAGTATTTTTGGCGAAAGGGTGTTTTTTTTTTTAAAGGTATCAAAAAATGTCTGTTATATTTCCTATATTTTGTAACTTTGTAAATATTATTCATTTACCTTGAAAACCATGAATCTAAAGAGTTCACAAAATTTTCATGAGTTACAGGGTGTTTTTTTTAAAGAGAAATTAAACCTTGGTACGCACCAAAACACTGTGACACCCTAAATGCAAAATGGTAGAATTGAAGTGTAGGTTCAAACAAAAGGTGAAAGGGTCTTCTTTTTATTAAACATATAAAATTTCTCGTAAATATACATATTTGGTGAAACTCCATTCAACAATTCAATTTCCAATTCAACAATTGGGAATAGCGCCTCGAAAAGGTGTTTTTTTTTTTAGGTAAAGCAAAAGTTTTGATTATTGCAAGAAATGAGTTACAAAAATCTATCAAAAATGAAACATTAAGTCCCGGGAATCAAGAAATAAAATTCAGGACTGGGTCGCACGAACTTGCTCTTATAGTTCAAGTTGCTTAAATTTTTAAGACTTTTTCTACAGAAAAAAAAAGTATATTTTGCGGCAAAAAAAAAATATTTTGTAAACCAGTGTTATTAGGTATATTAGGTACTAAAAAAATCAAGTCAATGCATGTAATTTCAACTTCAAATGGTTCTAGAAGACGGATCCGGACGGTTCCGGATGAGATCTTTGCAGGGAATTCTTGCTTACGGGCTACACTATCTGCTGGAAATAAAGAGACAATGGCGGCAAATGGCGGTAGTGCCTAAAACCTTAAAAGACTAAAAATATCAGCAAAATTTGAGTGTTTCTTCTTTTAAAAAATATCGTATCTTATTTTTTTGCTCAAATGATGTATAAATATTATTTATGAATATATTTTCGTCAAATTAGTAAAAGAATCAGTCTTAAAAGTTAAGATAAGACTGTGAACGGAACGTTTAAAAGTACCAGAATTTTTATCTTTTTTTACTAATTTTCAACTTTGAGTGTTTAATTTGACGTTTAAATATATTTTAATTGACAAACGGTTATTATTTCTTGGTTTAACAACTATTAAACTATAAGAAACCAATATTGAATCCTTAAAATTGTCACTTTCGCATAATAGGGTTTTTTCCAAGTTTTCCCCACGGACGGACTTTCGGGACCCACTTTTTTGGCATTCTCTACCATCGTAATATCATGGAAAAATTTTATCTCAACTTTTTTTTTGTACGAATGCATAACTTGATATATAGTACCTATATCGCAAGTAAAAATAGTTTAAAATGAAAGGATATTTTTTCGAGGAGGAATTAATGTTTATCATAACTCTGGAAAATTAAATGATTTAAGTGTTAAGTGTAAAATTAAATGAGTCCGTGTTTTTTTGTTGTCAAAGAGTTTTTGAAGGAGAGTAAATTTTGAGATTTTATATTTTAATAAAAAAAAAACGCCCTATTAATATTCTTTTATGAACTCTTCAGATTCTTATGAAACTTTTTCATCAAAAATTTACTATACAAGCTTGAATATTCCACCCGAAAACCATTTAAGGCAATTCTTGTGAGCCATTCAATAAGTTGCAAATTGTAACTTGTATTCCAATAAATAAGAAAAACAGTACATTTTTTGGATAAGATCGTTTTTTTGTTTTATTTTTTCTTTCGTGCAGCAAAAAACACTGCCATTCGATTTATAATAATTGAACTACAATTTCAAAATAAACTTAAAAAAAAAAAAAATCATAAGAAAAGACTCAAAAAATATTCTTAATTAAAAGAAACTAAAAAAAATAAAATAAAAAAAAAACTAAACAAAATAATAAAAACAATTGGGTGTTAAAATGCATTGTAATGCAAAAGTCGTTGTATGCGTGTGTTTCTTCTCTCTCTCAAAAAAAAAAAAAAATTGTTTCTAATGCCTCCTTTTAATGACGACGTACTGGACGAGCCTTTGCCCTAGCAGCGTCTGGACTTCCATAAGCGATAGCATGACTTGTTGCTGAACCACCCTCACCGGTGCTAAAACTGTTGGCAATAGCAATAGCTCCACCACTGGTACCTCCGAAATTGATTGGGAAGAATGAACCAGCTGGTAGAGGTGCCTTAGCTGCAGCCTTTGCTGGGGCCTTGACTGGACGACGAGCATTTGGTACACGAGCTGGACGGTATGAATCAACATCTACTTCATCATCATCATCAGCAGCGGCTTCACTTTGTTCATCGAGCTTGACAGTGATCTTCTTCTTGGGTGGGAGGTAACGTTTTGGTGGGGCAACTGGAGCTGGGGCAGCAGCAAGTGGAACTTCAGCGGGGGCAGCAGCTGCGGGAGCTTCTGGTACTTCAGGTACTGCTGGTGCTTCTGGGGCTTCTGGAGCTTGTTCGGGGTTTGATGATGGGACCTCTGGGACTTCTGGGACAGCTGGAACTTCTGGAACAGCTTCTTCGGCAACTTGAGAATCGACAGCTGGTTGTTCTGGTGCGGCTTCAGCTGGCTTCTCAAAGTTGTACTCACGTGGAACCTTAGCCTCATTGTCACTTGGAAGGTCAGCAGCCGGCGCAACTTCTGGGGCAGCTGGAGCTGGAGCAGAGTCATCTTCCAAAACTTGGTTTTCTACAGCAGGAGCTTGTGGTAATTCAGGGACCTCTGGAACTTGGGGATCTTCTGGGGCAGGTACATTAACTGAGGCAGACACTCCAGCTTCACCACCATCGGCAAAGGTTCCTTCGAATTCGGCAGAAGCTTGTCCACCAGCTGCTGGGTAGCCTTGATCAAGGGATTCAGCAGCAGCTTGTTGTTCAACACTGGCTACATCTTCTGGATGAATGCAATCTTTAAAAGGATAAATTGATGTTTATGGGAAACAATGGTTAAACTTAGGAAAACCTTACCTTTCAGAACTGAGCCAGCACTAACAGAATCACCAGCCACAAAAGCTGTGGAACGGGCATGAGTGTGTGGGGAAGATTGTTGCACATACATCATTCGCTGTGGCAGCACCTGTGCTTGATAGTAGTAAGAAGGTTGCTGTTGATAGTATGCCATTCCTGATTGAACGAAAAAAATAATCAATTAGTTTCAACTTTTCGTTAAGATCCTTTTTGGAATTTACTTTTGTGAGCTGGAACAGCCATGGAAGAGGCAATAAGGCTGACAAGCAGCACTGCAGCGATCGCACCGAACTTCATTTTCACGATAATTATCCTTTTTTTTTGCGGGGGTATGAAAAACAAAAACTTATGTATCCACGAAGTCAAAAGCGGGATTAAAGTGGACACTTGTTTTTTTTGGTTTTCGGGTTGAAAATTTGAATTTACTTGACGGACTTAAGTATCGGAGCTAAACTTTACTTCTTCTGTAAGTTTCCACCAGACAAATGATATCTGATCGATGGTGGACGTTAGATTTTATAAGAATCCAAACCTCAAGTGATGAGGTGGTACCCCCTCCCATAAATGGGCGACTGCTGGACGTCTGCTTAAAATTCATAGAACGTTCTTCACAATCGCCACCGTCGTCGTTGTCGTTGATGTCTTGAGCTTTTTTTTTTATTTTCGCGTTTTAATTTAATTTTTTATTTTGTGGACTTTTTGTTTTACATATTTTGCATTGGTTAAGGTGTACTTAAAGTTTTTCGTGCCGGTTGACACACACAGTTTTTCGGGCCCCTTTTGAGTTGACTATCATTTTTTTTCTCTTCTTTTATTTTCTGTTGATAGTTGATATGCCGCATATAATAATTGACGTAACGCATTTTGATCGAAAAACAATAAAAAGAAGGTTTGATTTTGCATCTTTTCTGCGGGTGGCAACTGATTTTAAAAGCTGGCGCTAGGCTAATTTCAATGGTTCATTCACTCTTGCAGGGTAAATGGGACACAAAATTAATAATTAAATTGTTGTAATTGTTGTCAATAACTGAAAAAGAAGCGACGCACGTGAGGTTTTTTGCACCATTTGACTTTTTTTTTTACATTTCTGTGAAGTACCTTACACTTCAAGTGATGCCATATTATAATTTACTCCACATTTACTTTTTTATTTTTTCGGAATAGTTTATTTACGTTTGAAATAAATTACTTTGTGCGGCATGAAACTATTGAAATGTAAATTAATTGAAGAAGTTAGGCAAAAACTAGATGATGGAGTTGGTGTTGTTTGAGGATAAATTAGGCGGTAGCATGAGAAATTAGGTACAAGATTAATTGGCATTTATGGTGACTATACGCACGGGGACTTGTAATATGTGAGAATTGACGCAATAAGTTAAAGTGGATGAATCATTTAGAGTTGATAAATGATTTGTTATTTTGCTTTAAGTTAGTTCACTTGAGCAAATGTCTAGAAATAGGTTCTTAAAGAAGAACAGGAATTTGATCTGAAAATTGATTTTAGTCATTGGCCCAAAAAGATTCCGGCTACACTACATTTTAAAGATATTTTAGACTTTCTTCATTAGGCTTTCAAATAAAGATTTTGTTAACTTATGGCACCTTGAGATTAAAAGCATCATAGTTCTGGACAACCAAGCCCTACTGTCATGACAAGCTGTTGCTCAATGAATTTTCTGAAAAAAACTTAAAATATTTATAAATGTTAGTTTAAGTAGGCAAAAAACTATAGTACGTACCTACTTCTGAGGGCTTTCTGAACTTTTCAAGTAACTTTAATTTTAGAGCTTCAAATAATGTTAACACTGAAAGAAAACAATTTTATTTGTTCTGCAATCTATGCATACATAAAATAGATTTATCTTATACTTACATAAGTTTCATTTATTAGTAGTGTACATCAATTAAACGTCATTCTGGGAACGCTTGTTCAAAAATCTAAGTTATTTTCGTGAACGTCATTTACGGGAAGGCTTATTACTTAATAAAACAATGCATCATTCAAATTTATACTATTTCTGGGCGATTACAGGCATTTTAAAGAGATCATTAACTTGAAGAATATACACATTTTGTGCTTTTTTCGTTAATGAAATTTTTGATCATAAAAAAGTTATATTTTTAATAATTTAGACTTCGAAAATATCTACCTTCATGAGTTTTACTCGTATGCTTTTTAATTTTAATATCGCCTTCAGGGGCCCAATTCCTCAAGAGTAAGTTCCTCTGTGTACACGAAAAAAAGTGTAAATTGCCTTGCGAACAAGGCACAGAAAAACTCACTCTTGCGGAATTGGGCCCTAAAAATGAATGAAATAATCACGTTGTGACGAGTGAGTTCAACAGAACCAAAGACTCTAAGATGAAGTGTGGTGTTGATGAGGCTGTCGTCGTTGAAAATTTTGTACTACTTTAAACCAATAAAACTTGATTTCATTCTTAAAACTCATAAAATTCAAAATCGAAATTATGCCATATGTTTTTGGAAAAAGGTAAACAACATATTTTTAAGATATTTCATAGATTTGTTAAGTAAGAAAACACAAAGAATTGTTTCGGATTTGAACGTTAAGGCCAAAATACAAAAATTCTTAGATCTTGCCATTCAAAGATCTTTTACAGTCGAATACTATACAAAAATTTCATTTGGGCAATATAATGTCCACATATTTTTGCATGGCTATTTTCAAATAAATAACTCTGTGGTAGTTTGATCCTGTAGCAGAGCATAGTATTGAAAAATAAGAAAGCCATTTTTGTATCAGATTTTTATTTTTTTATTTATATTTTTAATATTTTCTTATATTTCAATTTACTCAAAAACTAGAAGTCGGAGAGACATGTAGTTTTCAGTGTTTGATAGGAAATTCATTAGAGCAATGTTCTGTATCACTTAGTTTTGCTCTTAATTCACAGTCTTGACAATATTATTATTCAATGTGTTTTTTTAAAGTTTTTTTTTCCTAATTTTAACTTTAAAATTGGATATTTCAAAAACGATTACTTTAAATATTTTGATATAAAATTTAAAATTAAGTGTATAATCTAAGCTTTTAAAAAAAGTATCACTGATAACTGTAAGTGTTGCCGTTGTTTTTAAATATTTTTTCTGGGTTTTAAGTCATTTTTTAGAAAGTTGCATCTTTCCACTCACCTAACTAGGAATTATACTAGTCAGAACCGACTGTAATTGCACAGTTCCTCTTAAAATCGCTTAGACAAACACATATATAAATTTCGACCTTACAGAATAAAGGTTCGTTTAATGCATGCAAACTGCACACCTTTAAGTTAGTCTGGCAGGCACTTGTGCACCTCAAAAAAGTCTGGCAATTTTTTTTTTATCTTCTCGATGGGTAAACTAAATTCTATAAACATTTCAGCCTTACAAGAGCAACTTTTTTTAAAATTTTTTTTTTACACTTTCAAGGTCATATATATATTTGATGTGCACTGCTGAGGACTGCCAGACCAAGATATTTTTACTTAGCATGCTAAAAATGACCACTGTAAGAATTTTCAGCCTTACAAGAGCTACCTTAGTCAAATGTGCCACTAGCTCTCCTACTATAGATCCGTGCTACGAATGGATTACAAAAAATTCACAAACAAAAAAAAAAAAAAAAAAAAATAGTACGTATACACCATGGTGGAAAGTTAAATTTCACGATTCTTAAGAAGATAATAAAAACAACATTGCTTGATTGTAAAGAAAAAAAAAAGACAAATCGTTCAACAGTTTAACACTTTAAATTCCTGATGCCTTTAAGATGAAATGGCAATCTAACCAACACTATCCTTTTAGCGGAACAACATTCTGAAATAAATTTTAGCTCCAAAATAAGTATGCAACTTAATTTATTTTATTAAAAGGTAGGCATATATCTAAATCATTTTTTGAAAAATAATAAATACAAAAATAAACCAAAATTTAGAAAATCAATGTTTTACTAATGGATAACTTGATATATAGTACCTATATCTCTAGAAAAAAATTGAGTAAGATCGGGCTTTCGAGATATTTTGAAAATAAGATCCATAAAAAAACTCTTTTAGGTAGGTAAAACTCATAGAACTCTTGTTTAAATAAATTTGGATTTACAAATGTAATTCCGTTTAATTTTTGATTGTTTTGGTTTAAGTTGGTAGAGAACAACACAATAAAAAAAAAAACTCTATAGATAGAATCAATGCAAACAGGCATTCCTAGCTGAATATTATTTAAAATGAAACAGGAAAACCACAATCTTCACACTATAGAAATAATACCAAAATATGTTTACTTTATTTAAAAAAAGTTGTTGTTAAACTCCTTTTAAAGATAAATATGCCCAGACGAACTTTATCGTTTATTTAAAATGCATACTCAGCTACAATAGAATATACCCTACGTGTTTAATTGTATAGTTAAAATTATCTCAAGCAACGTATAAAAGTAGGAAAGATTAATTTATGTATCCCAAAAAAAAAATAAAATTAAAGTGCGAAAAATGCAATTCTCATTCAAATATTTATGCAATAAAACTATCCTTATGCAAACTATCGATAAATTTGCATCAAAATTTGGCACCATCCGCTTCTCATTTCTTCTTCCTACAAAGCATCAAAAACACAAAATGCAACCAAAAACTAAATTAAACATTTTTAAGGTAAAAATAATCAATAAACTTTGATATTTTATTAAAATAATAAATTAAATTATTAAATTTCATGTCACACAAATCTATAAAAAACTTTTTAAATAAAAATAAATCAATAAAACTGATTTTCAAATCTATTCCATCTAAATTAAATTTAAATTTCGTGCAGAATATCTACAAGTATTGATAATCCAATAAAATTCAATCAGGCAATTTGTTTTCTGAATGCCACTGAACGACTTTATTGCTAAGCACCTGTTTCAAAAATTGATTGTTAAATTGCACGTTTTTCTTAGAAAATGCGAATAAAATCAATCATAAACGTCATTAAATAAAACACAAAAAGTCATTATATGCTCTGTGTGTTATCTTGAAAAGGTGATACAAGTGTTCTGCTGTTTTATGACATGGGTGCGGGTTATTGAATGAATTCAGAATTATATGGTTAATTCTAAAGATGGTAATTTTCACCATGAAAGAATGGAATGTATCAAAAGACATTAACACCCAAGGGTTTAAAAATGACGTGCTTAAAGGTAAATAATAAAATGATAGACTGTTTAGAAATACCAAATTGTCACCACAAAAATAATCGCGAGATGAATAGTTATACCAATAATTAAAATTTGAATGAATGAAGGTGTCTAAAGAAAAAAAAAAAACTGGCGACAGTTCTTTAACAAAAAAAAAAATATCATATTTTACGACTTCCTTGGCGAATATTATATTCTTCTCCTTCGTAACCAAAAGAATGACATAATACTTGTGGTTTTCCAAAATTTAAGGCCACCTTATTAGGGAATCCCAATCAATTTGAAATTTAAAACTAAACGATCATCAGACATTCCCGTCAACACGATATTAAACGCATTGACGTAATGAAAGTGACAAGACTGCGATTCTTTATTTTTATCTTTTTTTTCAGAGGAAGTTTGACGAATTATCATGCAACACCAACTCTCTCCATTGAATGTGTTATTGCTTGTAAGTCCGACGATGATGGATGTGATAATTTGTATGAATTTCAATTGCAGTTTTACACTGTGCAACGCGAATGACGCTACGAATCAACGTAGACGACCGCGAGCACGCTTTTTAGCGCCTTAAGACTCTTGCACTGGAATTATGCTGCACAATATCATTTGTCATTCAGAATGAGAAATGCGTTCGTGATGCGTTGGAAAAAAGTGCACCAAACAATGTGGCGGGAGTTTATATGCGAATTCTTTTTGATCTTTATCGGATGAGTCATTCCAAAGAGCTATAGTCAAATGATTTATATGGAAAATTTGACTGAGACAGTACACTACGTCATTAAGTTAGTGTGGCAGTTAGAGACATCAACCGTAAAAGGGAGAGTTTTATTTTCAAACGCTACATAGTCGAAGCGGACGTGTGTGCTACGTCAGCGGTTGACTAAAAATGATAAGGTGTTCTAAGTGTCTTCAAATGGAAACGTGTATGCAATTGTGTGTGAGCAGCAAGTAATTAATATGGAATAAGAGACGATTTGGTGCCATTTTTAGAATCTTAATTTAGAAAAAAAAGAGTACCGATTCATATGAATGTGTCTAGTCGAGGCGGTGTGGTTATTTGAAGATAATTTTGTAAAATATATGTAAATCGAATGGTAAAATGCTGTTATTTGACAGAAATTAATTGCTCGAAAACTTGAAAAGTAAATAAATGGATGTTTAGAAGAATTGGGGGAACTACTTTATATTTTATACCAGTTTAAACCAGTTTAAAATTAATTAAATTCTATATTTACTTTTCATATGGCACTCATTAGATAAGGAACTGATAAAAGAAACATTTTATACCAGTTTATACCAATTTAAAATAAAAAATTAATCAATGCGAATTGGTTATATGACATTAATTAGCAAAACGAATGAGAAAATTAAAAAAGTACAACGTGTAACATATTATTGGCATTTCTGACATAAATAATGGGAAAAAACGGATCTTTCAAAATGTCAAAATCGAGTCTTTTATATTTTAGACCAGTTTATACCAATCGGAAGTAAAGAGAAAAATGTATCATGCTTTTGGTTTCTGTCTGACACTTATAATGTAACACTGTTCCTAAAATATGTACATACATATAATGAAATGTTAGACCATTTTATACCATTTAAACACTGTTGTAAGTTTGATGAAAAGGTCCTTCTTAGGTTGTTATATGACTGGTTGTTCAAATTATGAAACTTTTTTTGCAAAAAGAACGTTTAAAAGAACTCTTTGACGTTAAAATTAAGTTTATACCAGTCATAAGAAAATTAATTGTTATTAGCTTTAAAAAGTCCAACTTTCAATTAGTATAATTTTAGTTTCTCAAAGTCAACTAAACAAATTATCAATACGCGTAGTGCGCTGTATCTAGAGACATGATCCGATGACTGGTATAAACTATGTCCATAGCAACTGCTGATCTAAAATGATTGAAAAGAATTTATCTTTCGAAAAATGGAGCAAAAGATAGGTAGGTGGAAATTAGACCATTTTATTTACCGACTTTTTTTTATTTTTTTATGATTTTTACCTCATAACTTTGGACTGAGTGACCCAATTTTGATAATTCTTGTACTGGTGCCTGCAGTGTGGTCTTATTTTAATTTCAATAAGTTCTGACTATAAGATCTATGAGAAAACCATAAAACCCAGTTTCGGTCAATGGAAGTCGATTTTGTTTTTTTCATAAAAATGATTATAATATTTCAAACTACAAAAAACGCTCTTTTTGATAGTTTTGGGGTTAAATCTAAGTTTATACCAGTCAACTATTAAGCTTTAAAGAAAGTTAAACAGACAATAACTATAATTTCAATAACTTTATTGTAGTTCAAAATTTGAATGCTCTGCTATATTCAAATACCTACGTAAAACACACCTAAAAACAAGAAAAAACTACAAGGCAGAAGGATAATAAACTTTCTTATCCTGATGGGAATGCTAAATAAAATTGCCTCATATTGCTCCTCCATAAAAATAAAAACTACACAAACATCTCCATAAAACCTCTCAGCTAGTAGTTTATGGTTAAAAAGTAAAATATTATAATTCCCAAAGTCACCATAGCTTTATTGCACTTGTGGCAACTCATCGCCATAGCAAATAAACAAAATGTAGATATAAATAAATCTCCCATTTTTATTATCCTTATACCTATACTTGTGACTTGTCCAGACAAAAATTACCCCCATAAACTTGTCTCAATTTCAAAAACAGCATCCAAATCACGTAACATCTTTCTTCTTAACTTTTTTTCTTTTTTTTTTTAAATAAAACAAGGAAAAAAAAATAATTTCTCAACTCAAAAACAATGAGGAAAAACACACACAAAACTTACTCTACTCTTGTTACAACAGATGGTCTCTCCGCTAAATAATAGACAGCTGCATCCGGTTCTTCTTCTTCTCTTGTATATATTTCCTCCAAGAAACAACATGTTCCACATTTTCTTCTTATTTAACTTTCACCATCCTCTCAAGTTCAACCCCATCGCAGTTTCCTTTCTATAAGGCTTCTATAAAAGGCAACAAAACCACCACCTCTTGGGCAAGTATTTAATTGCGCCTGAAATGTCAAAGCAACACAGTTATTCCGAAAAACAAAACACCAACGGCCACTTAAAATTAAGACAACCCCAAAAGAGCCCCGCCCCACATAAGAATTCCAACAAATAAATTTTATTGAAACTGGAAGGAACTCTGCAACACTCTTTTGTGTTTCTGGTGTTTTCAAAAATTGCTTGCAAGTGTGACAATACACATATTTTTGGTTGTTTTTCTCTCTCCCATTCTTTTTTGTCTGGTTTGCATGTCCACTGATTCGACTGAGCTCTCTGCCAGATGTCCTTCGTCCCCCTTAGCCGAAGCATTTTTCTACCGTGTCCTCTGAACTTGTTTCGGTTTTTTTTTTCATACCTATATTTTTTTCTTGTACTTGCTCAAAAGCTGTGGTATCCTACCCAGAAAAGTTTGAGGTTTCCAGGGAAATGAAACTCCATTGCCCAGTTCACCGCCGCCATCACAGAACCACCGCCTGCGTAGGGTGTAATGCATGACCAAAAGGACACTTAATCACAAGTGCCAAATGCACTTGGAGGCCAATTATTCTCTACCGAGAGGGACTCCATGATGGTTGGCTTAACCCTTCCCTACCGACATAGTCAAAAATAAAAAAAAAAAGTGCTGAATTCAAGCAAAACAGCAAAAACCTGGCCTCTCTGTGAATGTGGTGGCCGGAAATAGCACCTCTGCAGTCACAGCAACTGCCAGCTTGCCAACAATTAATGCGGTTAACAATTTGACAGAAGTAATGGTCTTCCACATCGCGCGCAACCTGACGAAAAATGTTTCGTTATGTGTGTGTAAGGGTCTGTGCATCGTTTTGTTGTGACTCATATGTGACCTCTTCTTCTGATTCAGTTTCAGATTCAGCATAAATGAATTCAAAAAAGTGAGGTGAGTGTGTTCAGTTGTTGGTTGGTTTGGTTTGGTTTGGTTCGGTTCGTTCATTCTTCTTGCCCATCACTATACAAAGTTGTCGTGTCCTTAATGTCGTCCATTTTCTCCTGGCAAAGTGGCAAGGACGCAATATTTTGCATATGTGGTTTTTGGGAAATAAATTGTAACTTCGATGATTAATTGCAATGTCAAAGAGCAATGCTGTCGTTTTAAAACGAACACAACTCTCTACTCTACAGTATACACTGCTGAATGCTGCAAAAACCAAAGTCATGAACACATGGAACGCCAAAGCCAACGCTGCCGTCACCATAAATGACTGGCCTTGTTCAACGGAAGTGTCCAGTGCGAATTTAATCAAATTTAACAAAAAAAAAATATATTAAAAAAAAAAATTGAAATGCACAGAAAATGAGAAACGGATGATTTCTGGTTCATGTTACATAAATTACTTTTCTTTTTTTTTCCTGTGCGCACTTAGTCCGATGTCAGGTGGGATTTCAGGACGATATGCTGCCAAGAATTTATGTGAAAATGAAGCAATTAAGAAGGATAATGAAGTTCCACAGAGTTTCATTTCGTTTATAGACTGGCAAGGTTCAAGGTGTAAGTAAAATAAAAAATTGTCGAAAAATGCATTTATATTTTCAACTTCTTACTTAATTGAAAGTTTATAAAGTTACAATGAATTGAGTTTTTTTTATGGTTTGAGCTGGCTTTTTCGTCTAATGGTCGATTCCTGCTATTAAACTGTTTTTTTTTTTTTTAATAAATCGCTCTTATGGTGCCGTGAAATAAAGCAGAGCGAAATAATGCCGAATTCAAAAAATCGGCCTTATTTCACTTAACAAAAGCGAAATATCGCTGAATTTCAACATTCGGCCTTATTTCACAATGACAAAGTGAAATTACGCCGATTTGGCATTAGGTATTTCAATTGTCAGTGGGGCAAATCTTGCTAAGTGGAACTTACGAAAAATTTTAATGTAATCACCTGCACCTGCAGTCAGTTTGGTATTGAAATGCCATATTCTTATCACAGGGACATAAGGCCCATGGACATATCAGCCACTTTTTATTTGAGTGAGACATGAGATTCAAATTAAATGTGGGGCTTATGCCAAACTCAGTTTGGACATAAGACCCACAAATAAAAGATGGACGTTATGTCTCACTAACTTCACAAATTATAAAATTATCTCCTAACTGGATTTGGGATAGTAGTTACATGATTCGATTTTGCCCTTATGTCCCACCCTATTGGCACATACGCCGGTCCAAAGCAGGGCAGCATGTCCCCAGCCTCACAGCATACTTCACTGTTTATACGCCTAAGTCCTGGCTCCTCGGTATTATTATTGTATTTATGTGTTGTGTATACCAAACGACAAAGATATGTTTATGTTTTAACTTGGCAAACGCGAAGCGGAAACAAATTTGCTTACATGAGATTTTTTTCAATTTTGTTTTATTGAACATACTATATACTTAAGCTTAACTTATTTCTAATAAGATACATTGATTGATATAAAATTTGTTGGCACATATGGGGCCTAACCTTATACAATGGATAAAAGATAAAATTATATATAAATATAGTACATGAATAGGCTTAATTTTACAAGTCTGCTGACTAGGTTATCCTCGGGGTGTTCCGTCCCGGTTGTCCAGTTGTGGTATTGATTATGGTGGGTTGGGTGGTATGACATTTAGCCGCGGTAGTAGGCCGATTGCGTATCGGCGTAAAAGTAAACTACTTCCTCGTTGTCGGTTGGGTTGCTTACATGAGAATCTATTTAATTTTCGGAACCCAAACGCGAAGCGGAAAAAAAATTTTGCCCACGGGAGAATAAATTTTGAGGAGTGAAAATAAAAATTCGCGCCAAAGATATTTTATTTGTCAATCGATAATAAGTAGTTAAGAAGTTTTGCCAAGACATAGGTACATACCCACATTCATACAAAACGGTTAAAAACAGTGGAATCCCGATTTTCAATATCCCGTTTTCTGAAATCCCGAAAAAAATGTTTAGAATCCCGTTTCTAAAGTACTGTTTTTTTTTAAATCCCGTTTAAGCAAAATCCCGTCTCTGGAAAGCCCGCTTTTTAAAACCCCGTTTACCCCGCAAATCCCTCTTCGTACTTTCATAACTGCTACTCAATATGGTACACTTAAAAACCCTAGCAGTTCCTCAATGTAAAAAAATGAATAAAATATTGCATTGAACATTAAATTTGTATTGCAAATGAAACAAAATCGAGGCGATTTTTAAAATAAAACACATTAACACACAATTGTGTTGATATCAAAAGCGGGGTTATAAAAACGGGAATTTGATAAACGGGATGTTAAAAACGGGATTTTAAAAAAGCAGGATCTATTAAAAAACGGGATTTTAGTGGTAGGACTCAAGTAGCACACTGGTGTATAAATTGGTGTAAATTCAATAATTTTGGTGTAAAATTGAGGAAATTGAAAAAATATGGTGTATTTCTCAAAATTAGTGGTATAAAAATTATACCACTGTCTTTTCTGTAAAAAATTTCAACATTTTTTTAAGATTCCGTGCAAAAAATACACCGATATTCAGTTGTTTTTATAATATACCATTAATGGTGTATAAAATTATTCGATTCTGAAATCAACCAAAACGGTACATTTTGTAAACTCTCTTTGGTGTAGAAAGCACACCCTGTGGACATAAAATTCACCAGAATGCATAAGTAGGAGACGACATATTTTTCAATGGCCGCCATTTAAAAAAAGTAGACAGCAAATAATTAGTTTTCTATAATAGTATATTTATCGACCTAATTATCCCGCAATTTGGTTTTTTCTATGCGGTTTATTATATTATAAAAGAACTCTTCTAAAAAAAATGTAAAAACAACAAAAAAAATAAAATTTTTGAAAAACTGATTTTTAAAATCGAACAAAAAAATCATTAATTCACTGATATTTTTGAGGCGCTCGATTTTTAGAGGGGGTAGTATGTAAAATTAGTAGACAGAATGTGTTTCGTTTTAAAATTAGGCAAACAAATTCATATTTAACCATTAGTTTCTTATGGCAATATTATGAAAGTGAATAAAAATTCATTTACATTTATTTCATAACAAATGGTGTGAATTAGAATTCATCACACTGTTTGAGGTAAAAAATAAACTTTGGTTCAAATTTTAAATCAGAATAATTTAAATGGTGTATTTTATCCGTAGATTTATTGTGTATTCTTCAATTTCAAAGGGATAATTTTCACCAAAAACCAGATCATTTAATATACCACTAGCGCCATTTATACACCAAAATCGGTATATTTTTTTAACCACCGGAGTTTATTATATACGAGAAAATGGTGTATTTTTTATATTCAAAATGCATATCACGAAAGTGCAAAAAATACACCAAATATTTTGGTGTATTTTAGACTTTTGTGCTACTTGAGGAATTTAAAAAAACAGGATTCTGATAGTCCGGATATCGAATCCAATCCGAGTTGTCAATTTTTCAAGAATTGGAAAATGAGCTCGGGAGCATAGTTCTCGCATCTAGTTTGAAATAAATGAAAACTGTGCGGACAATAAGAATAATAAATACCGAAAGTTTTAGAGGGCAACGTAAATAAGGCAACTTTTTAAATCTTCATCTATTTAATTCTTTAAAGTACAATATTTTACAAATAGACCATTTCGCGAGTACGTATTAATTTTGTTTTGACACATAAATATGACTGTACAGCTGATTGATACCTATTCTTTTCGGTCCAATTCTGTTTCTTTATTCATTACAGTCTGGATATTCTCCATGAACAACAAATTTTTTTCTCATCGGTCTATTCTTTTAAATATCCAGAAAAAATAAAGAAACACACCCCATCTCCATATTACATGCTATGATTTCGGACTATTTTCTGAATCGAAACTTAAATAATTTATGTTTAACATAAGCTCTTATTCCCTACTTTCCTGCATAATCTGTCACATAAGGATTTATGTAGAACTTAAATGCATAAGTTTCGATTCAGCAAACGGGTCTTTGTGATTTAAATATAGGAGCGCCTTTGCAAAAATTAAATTGGTTGGAAGAATATTAGGATTCCTTTAGTTTTTCAAAAGAAATTAGGGCGCCTTGTTCTTCAAAGATGAACGAATATTTTAGACACGCCTTTTGGGGGCGCCTTCATTATTAAAAAAGTTTATGACAAAAAATAAGAGCGCCTTTGAAAAAGTAAAATAGAAAAAAAATTTTTGGGCGCTTTTCTGAAAGTAAAAATAAATAAAACATCGATTGGAAAGACTTCGTTGTATAGACTTTCGGGGCTTGAACCCCTGGGCGACAGCCCAGGCTGCCCCCCCCCCCTAAAACCAGCCCTGGTTAAAAACATTGACTCTTCTAAACAACAAATGTATCATCCGAGTGTAGTTGTCTTATTTTTACCTATAAAATGTCTAGCTTTTAATAATAATAAGTCTTTCTTTTTCATCTTCAAAAAACTTAATCATTCGATCTTCCTATATACAATCCATTTATCACCAATAATCCTATACAACCACTCAAAGTTCATTTCATGTGCACATTGCAAATTTATATTTGATTGAACATCAAAATCACGACTATAAGTAGAAGGTAAGTACATATCTCTAACTCCCAACTAAAGTCTAGATAATAATACAAAAGCCACCTTTGCTGGAGGTGAGGTTTAGGATAGAAACTAAAAAAAAAAATATATATCCTCAAAAACCGATTAAGCGCAATAAAACCTATTCCAACCCCAATCTAAACCAATCCCACCCTCCTCCATCCTAATACTTATAAACGTGTAGTAACTCTCTTTTCGCTTAACCCACCTTTTGGCAGTTAAACTTAATTTGATTGCTATCGTAATTCCTTCGCATAGTCGTCCTTGGCCTGCTCTTCTTCCAGGCCTTAGATCTCTTCTTTACACACAACAGCAGACGGCTCAACATTTAAGTACAATACTCACATCTATCTGCTTTGCCCTTCCGGCCAATCGACATATCGCTTCTCAAGCTTCATTGATTCACAAAAATATATTGGACACATAATGTTAGAGATTTCTTCTTTATCCCCTTCTCCTTTCTCTCTGTTCCAATGAACCCATTCCATAAGTCTCCTTTCGAAACTGGAGACTCCTGCTGTTGCATACGAGTATATCCAGGATACATCTCTAATCCCAAGCTATTTATGGAGAACACGAAAGGAAGTTAGAAGAACAGAAAAAAAAAAAATAAATCCGAGTTGAAAAAAAAATTGAAGATTGTTCTTCGCATGTGGATTTATCTTAAATAGCCTTAAGGTAACTTATTGCAGTATATCCTGTGTTCTTTCTATTCTTTTCTGTCTTGACTCCTGAAGTTAGAAGTATTGCAGTATGTCCTGTGTTCTTTCTATTCTTTTCTGTCTTGACTCCTGATGCCTGCCTGCCACTTGTGTGACGTCTCTTGGTCTCTTGGTTGCTGGTGCGATGTCTTGTTCTTTTGCAATATTGCATAAAAGGAGGGCAGTAAGAATGTACTAGATCCGAAGGAGTGAGGAATTGAACGGATTATCTTACCTTCTTTTTTTTTGTCAAATGTGTGTCTTTTCTCTTCTTGAACATTGTATCGAAATTTTCTAGAAAATCTTTTCGTTTTGTCATTTTATTTAGCGACTTATGTGCCTTTGGTTGATTTTGTTTTACTTTTTTTTTGCTGTGTTTTTTTATTTGGTAAGCAACCCTCTCAACTTTGACGACTGGTTGCTCTTTCAAGTTTGAGAAATTGGAAATTTATTGTCAAAAGACTTTCATGTACAAGATACTACTTACTCGTACAATGAATATAGGGTTGTTGCATTGAATAAGCTGATTAAATCTAATGGTATTTCTGAAGAATTCTAGTTAATATTAAAAAGGGAGTAGATACATGTCATTCAGAACGAAAATGGACTTTGTTGATTTTAGTAGAGAAGAGAAAATCCTGATTGCGATGTACCTATAACATGGCTGGAGATTGAAGATTGTCAATTTAAAGGTTATTTAAGACAAAGCTTGATGGAAAAATATCATGTAAGTATAAGGAATATTGAATTTAAATTGAGAGGTGAAACGTGTAGATTTATCCCTTCCTTTGTTAAAAGCTTGATATTAAATTCACTCTCAACTAACACAACAGCTTCTGTAAATTGAAATCTTGCAGGTATTACTATTTATAGAGCTTGTATACAGCTTGCTTAAGAATTTAATTGCTTATAGAAATTCGAACTCGTTTAACAACTTCTAACAAGTTGTTTAAATACTGTTTAAGAAACTTAATCGAAGAAAGCTTGTTTTTCGGATAGGCTTCGGTTAATGAACTTATAGAAGCTTTACCGAAATTACCAAGTTTTGTATTTGATTTTGGGTTTTGAATTTGAATAATCGAGGACATTTCTGCTATTTGAAGTGATAAAGTTTTTTATTTTGTTAATAAAGATTCTAAGATGGCCGAATGGGTAGAGTGATGGATTAACTAAGTAGATACGAAGTTCGATTTCTAGGTGAAGTAAGAAAATGATTATACTTTAAAAACTATTATTAATTCATAAACAAAAAAAAGTAATGGAATGCTATTTTATAATTTCGGATCAAAAGATAATATGCATGGTAAAAAAGTAAAATCAAAACCAACTGAAAAAGAAAATTTTTATTTTAAAAATTTTTGTTTCTATAATTTCGATAAGAGCAATACAAGCACTTCCGAAGCTATCTGTTAAATTTCAAAATTTTTAAATAAAAATTATATAAAGTATTTTCAAATCCATCTCAAAGCTTCAGTAGAGCTTCGGTAAAGCTTTATTTAAGCTCTTTATAAACCTTTTAAGGACATTGTTATAAAAGGTCCAACTTGTATAACATTCTCCTTTTTCTTAATAAAGTTGAACAGAGGTTGAAACGTAGCTTCTGTAATACCTTTACCGAAGCTGAAATGTTCGTTTTTTCATCGCTAAATCGTTAATAATGTTAAATGAAAATAACATAAAGTATATTTCAAATCCAAAATAACAACATTTTAAGACCATAAACTTAAAAAAAATATGTATACATAGAATAATGAAATAAGTTCCAACCGAAACAACTCACAAATTCTTGAATTTATTCTTACTGACAAATTCATCACAAGCTTAAAATTTATCAATCTTTTTGTAAAATAATAAATAACTTAATAAAGCTCCTCAAAGCCTTGTATTGAAATAATGAATACCCAAGCGAATTACCAGCTTAAAAAAAAACACTTTCATTTAGTTGCTTTGTAAGTTTTACAACTCTAATCTCTATTGTCTTTGATGCTATGCTATAATTTCAAAACTTTCAGCTATCTCTTTCTGGTTTTGTCAAATAACTTTTCTGAATTCCCTGCATTACACAAGACCTCAACCCCAAACTCAACCGCCCCAAAAGCCTAAACCAACATCAAAAGAATAACTTTCGCATACGTTTTGAGGTTTTCTGCAAATGTAACAAAAATAAATTGACTTCACCTGGTTACTACTGGCTTCGGTAACCACAATCATCATACCGCAAGTGCACCACAAAGTGCACCACTTAATTTTCAACCGCACCAAAAATTTTCTATAAACTCTCTTGGACAGCATCAATTTTAACCAAGTTCGTTCTATATTTTCTCTCCACCCTGCTCACAGGGCGGTAACTTCAATTCCAACAAAAACAATTCCAAAAAAAAAAAAAAACATCCTTACAACTGTCAAGGATCAGTGTCCATTTTTAGCACAATGAACAAACAGAACACAATAGTAGGTACCAAAAAGCCAAAAGACCAACACGTCGTGTCCTTTTTCTGATGGTTAGGTTTTGTTGCTGACCACCATCACCATGGAAGCAAGCCGCCACACACACACCCCAACTCTATACTATACAAGAAAACACATCCCTGAGGACATTTCTCTTTCAAAAAATGTTGTTTTCCATATTCAAGAGCTTCAAGAGCAACATCAGATGGATGGGATAGTAGGTCCAGCATTATGTCCTTTTTTTCCCTGCGAACCCAAACTTCCAAAAATAACCCTTTTGTTATTTGTCTTTGGATTCCTCCGAAATCCCGTATATTTGCACCCATTCCATTCTCATTCTTTCATCCAGAGGAAGAAAAGAAAAAAAAAGGAGTCCTGTGGGTATTTTAACGTGTCTTGTTGTACTTAATTTGTATTGTTCTATCACGTGATTTAAGTTCTTTTTTATTTCTCTCGTCGATTTCGAGCTCTTTGATTGTAAGGTACGTATTTTACTGGTCTGATAATGTTGCTCCTGTGAAATGTTGTCCTTTCTATTTATTTTACACTCGAGTCCTTTTTAATTGTAACCTTTCTCTGTATGTGATCATTCTTCTTCTTTATTTATTTTTTTTTTTTCATTTTCTGGAATTCATTTTAAATTAATTTTCTATCACAACGAATGACACTCAGGACGACAAAATATATAGAAAAGAGGAGGAAGGTCTCTAGAGATGATGTTGATGATGATGGAAATGAAAAATCAATCAGCTTGTGATTTGCATTTTCTCCACTCAAACACTTCGGTCTTCTTCGGGGTGGTAATATTTTTCTACTCTTCATAGTCCTGACGCCCTTACACCCTTTAGTTTGGTCTGCTCTTCAGAAAAAAACACTTTTCACTTCGCAACTACGAATTGATAATTAGCAAACTCTGCATAAGTGACATGACTAGCGGAACAAGTAACAATTTAAAATGGTTTCATGCAACCCTTTTGGATGTTATAGATGCTGGATGTGTGTGTTCCAGGACGAAGTATAAAGTAAAGTTGATGAGGGTCACAAATGCAATGAATATACTTAACACGAAGGAATGGTGACAGTCTGTTTTGAGAGCATAGATTTTCACTTAAGGACACTTTGAAAATGAATTGGCTACACTACGCTTACTTGACATTTAAAGTTTTGTCAATAAAATGTAAATAGGTGTTGAGACTCGAGAACTAAAATGGCATTTTCTCAAGATATTTTATTTAATGTAGTATATTCAATTTCAATTGATTTGATAAGCCAAGTTTTTGAGTTTAATGAGCGTTTGTTGAATTAACGCTAACAAAAGATTAACTTTTAAAATAATTGAATTAAAAACGTGGTTTAGCCTTGGTTAAGGAATTTAGCTTGCCGATTTCGGCGGATTAGGTTCAACTTTGGATCGAGCATGGATTTGGCTTTTTTTAACGTATTTGAACCTTAAACCAGTGATAAACCATAGTTTTACCAGTGATTTGAGAAAATAAAAGATGCTGAACCACGGTTTAAATATTTTTACAACTGACCGTAAGAGAATAAAGCATAGATTTTTGTTTTTACCTACTTCCAATGAACAATTTTGCGTCTATAAGGCCGTATAGGTGCGAGTGTAACTTCTATAAGGCTTTAGAGAAGCAAAATCTCTATTTGCTTCTCTATAAAATAGTGAGACCGAAAAAAGTTTTAGCGACATGAAAAAGTATAAACCAAATTCGTAAAAAAGAGGTGTGTCTACAGAGGGTTAATCTCAATCAGGCGTCTGATTATTTTTGAACTTCTTAATCTCCTTCTTCCTTAAATAAATATCACTTCCGGTCTTAACCTCAAAACCCCATTTTAACCAAAATTTTTATTGAAACTTAATAATCATTAAGAAAAACAATAAATAAACAACAAAATAAAATTCATCCCAAACTAAATATCTTCAAATTGTTAAATCCCTTCGACTTATCAATTTTTCCCAACAATTTCCCTTTAAACAATTGTTCCTTGCTTGGCAATGTAAAAACAATATCCACAGCCAATGTTGTCTCTGGCACATAACTTGGCAACATTTCCTCATCAATCCGATAATCATGCAAATAATAAATGCCCTTTTTCAATGGACACGCCTTGAAAAAGTTTCCATGTTTCAACAAATCATCATAAATCACTTTCAAAATCGGTTCACTAGCTTTTGTAGTTAAAAATTTACAAAAGTTTGTACTTCGATTGATTAAAGTTGTATAATTGCCTTCACCATTGTCAAGTGATATTGCATATGTCAAATACAAGTCATCCAATTGTTCGATGACATTAAAGTGACAGTTGATGGTAGTTTCACCAGTGTCATTACGAATTTCAAGTTTTACTTCAACTTTATCTTTGTTAGCTTCAAATGGAAATGATGTGAATACTACTTTGAAAGATCTCTAGAAATTGATATTGATACCGTTATATGTAAGAATTTGAAAGAAAAATTGATCTTTACCCATCCAAAGACTAATCCAACAAATAACACTAAACCAAAGAGAATAGCTTGTTTCTTCATTGTATTCAAATTTAAAACTAAACTTTGGATCATGTCATGTCAACTTTAGATATGTCACGATCATTAGTGTTCAATGACATTAGTTTATGCTGATAACAAAATCATTGGAGCATTTAATTGACTGTCATTAGTGACCCTAAATGAAAATCAAATCTAATTCCATCGAGGATATCTCGATCATCATAATTAAAAACTCTTCATATTTAAGAACGATGATTGTTGACAGAATGATCATTCAGAAGTTGATCACACATAACGTTACGCGTCATGGATATTACAATACTCATCTGTCTAATTTTGGGAACATTTTTCACCAACATAGCTTCGGCAGAGGTTTGTTTGATTACAATTTTTTTCATTTCTTCTTTTACAATTTTGTTTTTTTTTTTTTGTGTTAAAGAAAATTCTGCGTTACATGCCCACCGAGTACAAATTATGGAGTGACAATGTCGTTCTTAATTACACATTTTCCATGGATCCCAACGTTCCATATGTCAATGTCACTGCAAAAGTTTTACAAGAAATCAAACAGTTGGACATTCATGCAACTGGTGCAATAGTTGGCAAAAACGATCCTTCATATTTCTTCAGTTACAATACAACCTACAGTGTTTGTGACTTGTTGGCTTGGAAGAGTTCATCACCAATTGGAATGTTTGTATTCCAATATATTAAGGAATATGGAAGTCTACCTGACAGTTGTCCAATTGCAAAGGTTTGTATAAATCAGTTATCGATTCTTGAACTTGTTATCGATAATTTTTAAAATTCCAGGGTGAATATGGATTCCATAATATTTGGCTTCCAGAAGATCCTCTTACAGCCACTCTTCCAGAAATTGATTTTAACGTTAACATTCAAGCAATTGCTACCACTGTTGATGGTTCAGCTGTCAAAAAAGTCATCTTAAATGACTTTTGGAAAGGTGAAGGACGTGTCATAGATGTGCCTACAGTGAAAAAGAGTGTTCTATCTTACATTCCAAAGGTTTCTGCAATGGGTTAAGAACTACCCACGATTTTTTTTTCTTATTTTTGAAATAAATTGCATGAGAGAATAATGCAAAAAAAAAATCTCATTCAGTAAAACAAACAGTTCCATTTTCATTCATTTTGACACATCAATCACCATAGACTTTACATTTCTCTTGGCTGTCAATAATCAAAAGTGTCAACGGTGACATTCATAAATCTATCGGCTTTAACTTTTGCATTTTCCCTAACGACTTCTTGAGTGGATTAAGACTCATTAATCACTCAAGTTTTAAGCCCCTATAGGAGGATTTTCCAAATATGTGTATGCATTCTACCATCTTCATTCATTGGAATGCAAAAAATTTCATACACAACGTGTGTGTGTATATTTCTACTCTATGCACCTGAACGTGAACGCGTTCCTAGAATCCATGACGATTTGTCTTTTAATAAAAATGTCATTCATTTCGGTAAGAAAAAGAAGCAGGCCTATCAATCTTTTTCTTCATTCATACTCAGTTTTATAGATATATGAAATTGTGTGCATGCCAGATGGTATGCAAGTTTAAACGTTTTGTAAAGACAATTAAATGTCCCCGCATGACGATGGTTGGGTTGTGATTACGATAGACTTTGCAGCGCCAAAAATGCCCATATTAACATCGTCAGAGGAGGACTGTTGTCTCGAAACTGTCAGACAGCGCGTCGCTTGATGGAGATAAATAGAATGAAATTTTTTACTTCTTTTTCTACTTTTTTATTTGTGAAATGAACTTAAAAACAAAAAGATATTGTTTCTTTAAGAATATGTATTTGTAATAATTATAGATTCGTAGCACACAAACCGGACTTGAAATATTGAGCACGATTTTGTGTTTTGCGCTATTCTGAGTCATTATAAAAGATGTTTAGTATAAAGTTAACTCAATTGAAGATCACGCAAAGCCAATCTGTCAAAAAGATCAGACGATTGCGACAACAGAAATTTCAAAGGAAACAGTATTTTATTGTTTGTTTGAAAATTATAAAGACAACACCGAAGATCTCTATAGCTTTGAATTTATTTCTTGAAAGAAACATTAGATAGGAAGGATTGGTTGAATGAACTTTCATGCTTTAGAGGAAAATGTAAAAAAAAAAAACAAAGTTGAATAGCTTGAGAGCTGTTAACACGTTTCATTGACGTTGAAATTTCAGAGAGGGTGTGTCTGGTTAAGAAAATTTAGTTGATCTGTCAACTAAATATGTATATCTTTCACAAATGTCAAAACTTAAACTTAGATGGATTAGTAATTGAATGCCGGATTTTCTTGTATTCTTCTATTAAGGGGGGAAATCCCTCTGGACGACACCTTTTTCAATATTTTTTTATGAAAAACTGAAAGCACTTATTGAAATTTGGAAAAAGACAAGATATTACTGACATTATTAAGTATTGAAAAATTTTTTTTTGAAATGAAAAAATAACAAAATGGCGGCTCTGGAGCCTTTCAAAGTTGACGCCTCTAGTTTACGCCGTGCAATGCATAGGTCCAGGAAATCATCTTAAATCAAAAAGGAAATTTTTTTCCGTTAGATGATATTAGTACGCATTGCATGAACCTAAATTTATTTTTTTTAAATGAAAAATAAAAATTAAAAATCAAAAAAACGAAAAAAACCATGTTTTTTTTACAAAGAAGTAGTTAAAAACAATATTTACTGTACAAATTTTATATAACTTTTAGGTTCATGTTGTGGCCAATAAGTTAAGGAGTAATTTTCTTCAAATTTCAAGTCGATAGCTTCATTAGTTTTTGAGTTACATTGCACGGCGCGGAAAAAAACTATTTTCGAAAAAATGCGTTTAAAGTTTTCGTTTTCGTACTATGGTAGGTTCGGAGCGCATTGGTTTCGGGACTATCTAGGCACTTTTGAGGCTTCATTTAAGGCTAAGACCACTGAAAATAGTTTCTTCGGTTGATAAATAAATTTACTACGCAATAAAAAATAATGCAAAAATAAAAAATTCCAGAGGGATTTCCCCCCTTAAAGAACCTGCAAATGTGTGTTATGACATATGACATATTCTTTTATTCATCATGTAACTTGACATCTGTTAATTTGGGTAGAGTAATAGCTGACAGATTCAGAAGATCTTTTTTGTAAAGTTATGGTTTTCTTATGTCATTTTCGATTGGTCGTCCGGAATGCTTTTCTGAAAGTGTTTTATTGGCCTCGGATGAAAGTTCTCCTTCTGGAAAGAAGAGAAATTCTCTTTTTTTTATTTGACTTTTAAAACGACAAATTTGACAAATTTCATTTTTTGTTTGCTTTTTGATGCGATTGGGCGGCTATGTGAAGTTGGCACCCAAAAATCCTAATTTTTTTTTTCAAACCTGCCTGGTTCAATTGCCCAAAGTTAGCCCAGGATAGTTCAACTTATATTTTCGCTATCCTATGCTTAGTTCTAAAATTATAACGGAATTATTTTTTTCACCTCAAAAATCACAAAAAATATTTTTTTTCAGTGTAAAAAATGTTGGTTTTGAACTATGGTTCGTTTGCCAAAAGTTAGCCCAGGATAGTTCAACTTATATTTTCGCTATCCTATACTTAGTTTAAAATAATAGAAGAATTAGTTTTCATTCACCAAAAAAAAGTACACATACGCCACAGTGACCTTTTTAAAATTTATACTTAAAAAAATTAAATGTATTGCGCCTCAAATTGACTTAGAATTTTTAATTGATTAAATGTAGTCCATATAACATTCCTGTTAAGAAGCTTAAGTTGATTTGCTTCATTTCACCTTAAATACCACGACATACAAATATTTTTTCAAGTGTATAAGTCATTAATTTGTTTGGTTTTTCATTTAGAAACCTAGAAAAGGTAATAAAATGGTGTGAGGTGATTTCTTTTTCAGTACACGAATAGAACTTTTTAGACCTTTCTGGACCTAATTGGTGATTCCAAAAAATTACACTTTTTTTCGTCAGCCCACCCTAGGTTGTTCAAAAATTATAACAAAAAACTTTTTTCAAATTACCAAACTTTTAAAAATCAAAATTTTTTTTTCAGTCTAAAAATTGTCCTTTTTACCTGTACTTGAAATTCGAACTTACCTTTTTTGCGAAATTATCTCATTTGGGATCTAGTGAAAACAGGCTATTATTTTCAAACCGACTATACTCATGGTCAGTAGATCTAGTACTTTAATCAACACATGATCTTCTGCTCATTTAGATAGAAATGTGAAGTTTTTGTACTAGATTTGTACTCGTGTATCATTCGCCATACCAAAAAACATCTTTAAGTAGTGTAGCAACCAAAGAACTTTTTCTTTAGTCTAATAAGTGACAACTTAGTTAACCATGCTTGAAGTCACGAAGCAATTCGAACTCAAACGTCAACTAAAATTAAAACTACGTTTTATGATTACCAAAAAAATAAATCAAATGTGATGTTTTAAGGGAAGTAGAATTTAACCAATCTCATCACGCTTTTTAAGACATTTAGCTACACTATTTCTTTTATTTTAATTAAATTTCTAAGCTCGTTCATTTGAATTAGAGACTTATGGTGATAATTTAAAAATTCTATTGAACGCTGATCGAGTACGAGATAAAACTCGATAACATACAATATTGATTTGCATTTAAATGAGAACTGAACTATTGACAGCAGGTGCACACTTTAGTGCGTGGTGATAGAAGAGTTCAGAGCCAAGAAGTCGATGTTTTGTTTTAAGAGGCGCCATAATCTACCAGGGATGTTATCAAGTGTTAAAATGAATAAATTAAAATTATATTTCGTTTATATAGTGTAGGAAACTTTTTTGTTCAAAACAACTTTATTGATACTTAAAACAGAGTTTAATTTAATAAGATAATAATCTATTACGTTCTAAATGTCAGTTATTCAAACCTTAAAAATTTGAGGAATGTGTTTTTGTTTACCTACTTAAAACTCACTGACCTCAAATAAAAGTGCATCATAAAATTTTATTTAACAGCAAAATAGTATTTAATAGTATTTATTTTTGAATAAACTTGGTAAATGTTCTTGTTCTTGATTGGAGATGATCTCTGTTTGATAGCTGTCATAGTACTTCGAATTGAGTTCGAATTCAAAAGTGACGTTTGGAATTTGTAATCATTATTTTGATGTGATTACTGTTCTAATCTTAATAGAACCATTTTTCGGCGCAAAAAAAGTTCATTCACATCGAGCTAATTATCAAGACCGTTTGCAAATTTGTATTTTGATATCTTTCAATGTCATTGTCATTCTATATTGAAAGACAGCTTCTTATCGAAAATCTTTAGTAGTATAGTAAATTTTAGGAACATTAAAAATGTAGCTTGAGTAAAATTTGTATCAAGATAACCGAGAATTTATATATTTTCTGTGAACTGTCTGTGACCATTGTATTCTAATTGTTTATTCACATTATAGTTTTGTTTGACTTTGAATCATCTTTAGAAAAGAAGATTGACATGAGCAAAAAAAATTTTGTTCGAAGTTAAGAAGTGTACTCAATTTTTAAACAAGACAACCAAACTAGTAATTTTGCTTCTATAAAGCTTTATAGGAACTGCCTTACCATTTGTAAAGTCTTATATGTAGAAACAAAAATATTATTTGGGAGTCCTAGCATCAAAATACAACACTCAGGCAAATCAAATAAAATTCACTATTCAACTGACAGTAGTTGTCAAACAAAAGTCAAAGTAAAGCATTAACGTGATCTACAAACAATTCAAATGTCAAGTTTGTACTTCAACGTAGCTTCATTTTCTCACCATTCAAATTGACAGTTCGCAATAAAATAACATCGATTTGTTTTTATTGCAAGCGAATTTCCAGTTCGAATGCAATTTACTCCTGTCACCCATAATGTCGCAATGACAACAATCGAATGCAGACATCTCAAAACTGAATTATAGCAAAAACCACAAGAAATAAAAACGACTCACGTGTAAACACATCAAATAATTGATTTGCAAACCTTGTAGCCTATAGTAAAAACGTCTCATCATGATGGCCTTGTTTTAATGTTAATTAACTCTTCAACACGTTCCTGTCAATCACTTTTTCCAACAAAATGCTACAATTGGTATTAAATTCGTACCTACATAATATTATTTCGTTTTAATCAGTTCAGAAAGAAAGAGAAGCGGACATTTATATTTAATTCGCACAAGAATTACCTTCAAAATATCGATATGTGCGACACTTTGCGAGCGGATTGAATATTCATTTCAATCCACAAGCACCTAATAAAACAACAATAAAGCGCGCAATTCGTATTAAGATCGATTGCGCGCACACATGATCGCATGCAAATGCGCCGACAATGACACCCAATAATGTTTTAAGCTCAGTTTGATGGATTATAATCGGATAAACGAGCTGAGTCTGCTGAATTATGTAAGAAGCGTTATAGGATTATAAATATTCTTAAACATTAAATTAGTTCCGCAATTTGGGAAATTCAATACAGGTAGTAAAAAAAAAACACTTTAAGCCCTTTTTAAGTAAACAAAAAACATAGAACCAGAATTCACTGATCTAGATGTTTAGTTAATATGCGCGTTTTAGGTTTGTTCGTTTATTTGTTTTACGCGACTAGTAAGTACGTGTTCAGGGTTGTTAAAAATTTATATCACATTTTAGGGTGAAAAACATAATATAAGACCTCGATTCCATCAGCAACGCAGATAGAGATATAAACCTAAAAAAAAAATAAATAAGTGACCTCCACACACTCGGAATGGGAAATGAGTAAGTGGAGTGGTGAGTGGCGATCGAATTGATTGAATATTTTGATCATGATTTAGTGGATGATCATCATGTCTGCATTTGCAATTCAATATGAAAACAGAGCAAAACAACGAGAATACTATCAAAGAGTTGTCCTACTAAAACAATTTTTGAAAAAAAAATCTCCATAACAGGATAATTTGGTTCAGATTGTCAATTTTTATTGGTCAAGAATTTGTTTCGGTTGCATGTTCGAATATCGCGTGTAGATGATAATTTTGACATAATTTATGACTTAGCTCCTGTATGACACACTCTTGGGAATTTTTGAAGACAAAATTCTAAGAACTATGTCAAGTCGAATCCCTGATTTTTAATAAAATAGATAACTTACTGTATAGTATATCAGGTTTATTAAGAAGGCTATTTTTTGACATATGACAAATAGTTTGACTGATGTAATCGAAACCATTTCGAAAATTTCGAACTTATATCGTTTTCGATTGGCAGTCCGGAAGCGTCCGGAATCATTCTGAAAGCGTTTTATTTGTACAAAACTGACAGTTTTGTGTGAATAAAATTTTTTCAGAATGATTCCGGACGCTTCCGGACTGCCAATCGAAAACGCCATTAGTTTCTTTACATTTGTCAGTTACATTGTGAAAATTTATTAAATTTAAAGATTGCTAATCCGAAATCATCTACCGAAATTTTAAATTTGAGTATTTCCTTCGAAATTCAGTTCGAAATTTTCGATATGCTGGTCCATTCGAGCATTACAACAATATCACAATTCTAAGAATATGTAAAAATATGATATATAAACCATTAAGAGCTATTTGCTGAAACGAAACTTCAATAATTTTAAAAATGTTTTTTTAAAATTTGAAATTATTATTGATAACTTTTTCGAAATTATCTTCGAATCAATGAATTGTGATGCATTGCACACTTTCAATATGAAAAAAAATGCATAGATTATATAAATAGGTACTGTTCATATCTCATAATTTTAGCTTAGAGCTAGAAAAAAGTCGGACAAAAGTTTAACTGTAATTTTCAACGCATTAAAAATGTAGAAAATGGTTTTTTGTTTGTAAAGAGCAATTGTTGAATTGCTTTAAAGTTTGGCGGAAAGATTTCTTCTGTAAAAGTCGATCTGTACTTTTGCTGTGTACTTAGTTGACACTTGACAACAGCTGTCAGACAAGAATCTCTACAAAAAAAAAAAAAACACTGACAAAATGTCACTAAATTCAAAATGGACGTTACTAATCCAACACTCTCCAAGATAAAGTTTTTAAACTTCGCATAAAATAATCGTCGATCAGTGGTATTCCAAAATTGCAATTCCAAAGTCAAGGCTACATTTTTGTTTTTATATTTCTTTTTTTGACAGCGACTCATATCTTACACTCTTCACACATATCGTTATCTGTCAAATTCCTAATCCAAAGTCCAACACAATAACAAAATGTCAATTTTGATGGAATTATTGACATTTGAGCTGCCCTGTCTACTCACAATCACTCTTCGTATGTCCTTGTATGTTTTTTGCAAAAATTCAAATATTATTTCCAAATAAAAAACCAAATGACGACAACGATGACCACGACTATAAACCTTATATTAAAACCAGAAGAGAGAGACAAATAAAAAGTACAAAAAATTAACAAAATCCCCAAAATCAAGGATTGAAATTCCATGACCATGCCAATCTCAACGACTAATCTTCCTCCATGTGTGCTAAAATACATATATTTTTTTCTCTTCTGCTTGTTCTGGGGAATTTGGGTATTCCCAACTGGTGCTTGTCTAGTGCCAAAAGAACAATCGAAAAAATGTGTTTAGCACCATGCTGCCATTCGAATGATAATTACCCAGATACGATATCTGTTCAAACGATAGAAAATGGACATCAAAGAAGGGGTTTTGCAGTGCCATCATCATCATCACCATGCAATCAAAAAGAGGCACCATCACACCAAACAGAGACACCAGCCATGCATGCATATGGTTGAACCAAATCGAACAGAACGACATCATTGACAGACAAAAGAGGATGTAGAAAATTAAATGTCAAACGTGGTGTGTCAAAAATCGTAATTCATTTGGCGCATACGATAATGGCATTTATTAGTTTTTGCCAAAGTCCATTGACTTTTAGCACTGTTTGGTTGATAAACTTGAAGGTTCAAACACATTATATTCAGCAGAGATAGAAAAATTAAAGATGGGTAGGGCTTTTTTCTACGAACAGTTATGATTTTTTTCTTCTCTTTACTACTTGTCAATTCATAACTAATAACTAGATTTACAATGCATGACAACAACGCCCCTAATAATAAAATTAATAAAAATGCTCCCATGCCACAGGGTGATTAAGCAGTCAAACAGCAATAACTCTTCGAAAACGGCCAAAATCAATTAACCAATCCACCCTGTACACCAACAAACAAACAGAAACACTACAACACTACTCCATGATTAATTGACCCGTTGAGATTATTTATTTGCGTGTGGCTATGATTAGGGATTAATTGATTCATAAATGTGGCTACGCTTTGCATTCCCAATTAGGGTGTGTTTCGGGCAAAACCAATCCGTATTTTACGTATTGAAATAGCCAAAATCGGTTCGGTAAAGATTTGAATAATTTATATCAATATGGCTGAAATTTTGTGGCCCGAAAGGCGACACTACGAGAGGTGACAGCGATGACCAAGAAGAAGAGTTAGAAAAAAATAAATGAATATGATATCCCGGTTTGGGGAACTGTTTTAGATTCAAAACTTGACTTTAGGCGGATCTACGAATTTTTGCGTATATATTTTTGTATTCTTTGAAATCTTTGGGTTTTTAATAGAATTGTCATAAATCTCTTTCGAACTTCGAATTTTTTTTTTTTTTCGATTTCGATTATATTTAGTGCCATTTAATGGACATCAAAAAGTTCTATACAATGTTCAAATCCATATATGGTAAATATTTTGAGCCAAAACTTTGTTCTTTTTTTTTTGGAATTTGGTCTTGTTTTTATTTGTGTTGATTATATTGATGTTTTGGGTAACTCCGATGAATTTTAAAAGCCATTAATTGTTTGCTTCCGGGTTGATTGGAAAACAACGTAGGTAATAAGAGCACAATTCAACACAAAAAGTTTGTTATTGTTTTGAAAGCAGCACGTTTATTTGTCATTGAAATACAGAATTTATGGGATTTGTTATAAATAAAACAAAAGACATAATATTGAAGAATGACTCATGGTTAAATGCGATTTAAGTTATAATTTGTATTTGGTCTATCATTGTGTCTTATCCAGACTTTGAACCCATTTTTTTTAAGATTCGAGTTGCGAGAAACCATTCTAAAACATTATACTTTACTATCCATTAACCTGTTTTATATAGTTGTAAAACTATAAATTCAGTTTCGCAAACGAAAAATTGATTGTATAAAAATTTCAGGAACTTGTTTTTCCTTCAAATGAACGAAAAGCAACAAAATGTTGCGAAAATATGGAAGAAATATTTCAAAATGTCAATTCTATTAAATGTCTTGCATGTTTATCTATATTTATATTTGCATTTGCTTTTGAACGCATTTGCATTAAATTTTCATTCGCGTTTACATATTGCATTTTGCATTTTGCATTTTGCATTTTGCATTTAGCATTTAGCATTTAGCATTTAGCATTTAGCATTTAGCATTTAGCATTTAGCATTTAGCATTTGCATTTGCATTTTGCATATGCATTTGCATTTGTATTTGCATTTGCATTTGCATTTGCATTTGCATTTGCATTTGCATTTGCATTTGCATTTGCATTTGCATTTACATTTGCATTTGCATTTGCATTTGCATTTGCATTTGCATTTGCATTTGCATTTGCATTTGCATTTGCATTTGCATTTGCATTTGCATTTGCATTTGCATTTGCATTTGCATTTGCATTTGCATTTGCATTTGCATTTGCATTTGCATTTGCATTTGCATTTGCATTTGCATTTGCATTTGCATTTGCATTTGCATTTGCATTTGCATTTGCATTTGCATTTGCATTTGTATTGCACTATCATTTGGATTTGGATTTAGATTTGGATTTGGAGTAGAAAACCAAAACAAAACTTCATTAAATAATAAATTGCTTTGATATCTTTATTTTATTAAAAATCAACACAAAATAATATTCAATCAAAATCACAATTAACCCCTCAAAGTGTCACCTCTGCTTCCAAAGTAGCATTTGCAACGGCATCTCTTACTAGCTCCTTTTTTATATACATAAAAACTTTTACCATATAAATTCCATTAATGGCAACCATTGGTATACTTTTTCTATCAATTTTCATTTTTTTGATGTAATAGTCACCCTAAATAGAAATAGAAGAAACAAATCTTATTTTTATCATATTTGGACTTGTGTACTTACTTGCATAATTGGACATGTAATTGGGAAATTACTAAATTTTTTCAAACTTTGCGCCCATAATCTTGCAACAGTTTGACTCATAAATCCTTCCATAAGTTTGCACAGTTCAAAATCATAAGTGAAAAATTTCTTGTATTCAGTTTCTTGTTTGTTTTTCATAAAAAATCGCAATTCAACGCTAAGATCTTTTGTTATATCAGTTGCTAAGTGGGCTTTTAAGTCACCAGTTAGACCATTCGATCCAGGTGTAATACCAGCTTCACAAGAATCCACATATTTAGGATTAGGAATAACCGAAATTGTGATAAATTTTACTTGCACTTGTTTCTAAATTTAAAATAAAAAACTTTAAAGCAGAGATTTTTAATTAGATTAAAATAATATTACCGATTTCTTGCATTTAACTGATCCCATCGAAACGATAAGAATAATTAAAACCACTTGCATAATTATACGCATATTGTTCTTGTAAGAAATGCGGTTTATAATTAGAACAGAATTTTATGAAAAATCAATTGAAAACTAATAGTTTTGTTGTTCAATGCGTGGTTCTGCCAATTGAAGCTCATATCTGATTTATTTGTTTAGATCTTTAATGGCTACAAAACATTGCGTGCACCATTGTCATGCTTATTACTTTTTAAAATAATAAAATAGCTTTAAAAAACTTCAGTGTATAGATAACAACTTATAGATTACTAGTTGTTTGGTTATGTTAAACGGTTTGTTTAATTTTATCGATTTGGATCTTTCAGAAAAAGCTATACTTTGGTTAAGGTTCTAACTGAAATTTAATTTTGGCATTACCTTCTAGTACAATTTTCTCGGGAGAAGATAACTGCTTACCTGACCATTGTTGTAAAACAAGGCAATGTTTCTATTACATTATTATTATTATTAAATTAAAGGTTCACTATGGCGTATGTGTAACATTTTTTTTTTTAAGAAATGATTATTTTTTTTTAATAAATATTATTATCATGTAAATTTATCCATAAACGAAATTGAAAAATCTTAAATTTATTGCATTATAACATTTTTCAAAGAGTTGAAAAAAAAAAAAAATTGAAATTATGTCCATTATGTTGAATGAATGCAAATTCTTGTTTATAAAACATTTGATTTCATTTTCAATTCAAACAACGACTTTTTTTATTGCTTCAACTTTTATAAAAGTGTTTTATATAGGTACATAGAGAAAAAAGGCCACCTAAAAACAAGCGGATTCTGTACTAAGTTAAGCGGATTTTTGCATGGTTTTTCGCCATGATGAATTTCGTGTTATGCTCATTTAAAAGAAATCCACTTAATTTAAGCGGAAAATCTTCTTATTTTTAAAAACTTAGGACATAATGCGTATTATTTTCTATTTTAGGATTAAAAATGAGTCTAAACTATAGCTATTTTTTATTTTACAAGAAGACTTATTTTTTTTTTTGAAAAATACAGTTGAATTTTTTATATTAATGAAAACTTTAGTAAAAAACTGTGTTTTTCGGCTTTTCGACATTTAATCAATTGAATTAAAAATTTTTCGGATAAATGTATTTACAAAAAAGTATGACCATTTGTTCCACATTACAGTCTTTTATATAGAGATTTTTAGTTCAAGAAAATGTATTCTTACAATTTTCAGGACAAATTTAAAGAAAAAAAAAAATACTTGTAATCATCAACAGTTGAGTTCTACTTATTGTAAGTTTTGAATTGGCTTAAATACTTAAGAAATGAAAACTTGATGAATTCAGTTTAAAATACACTTTTGAATGGATAATATTCAATATTCAAAATAACAAAAAATTAATAAACGTATTAGTTTTTAGAGATTAACTTCCGCTTCTAATGTAGTATTAGCAACAATAGTTTTTGGTGTTATATTTTTAATGTACAAAACAACTTTCGCCATGTAAATTCCATTTACAGCAAGCATAGGAATGCTCTTTCTATCGATTTTCATTTTTCTGATGTATAATTCACCCTGTTAACATAAAATCAAAATTGAAAACAAAAATTAAAATAAATAAATTACATAATAAATATTACCTGTGTAATTGGACAAGTAATTGGAAAATTACTAAACTTTTTTAAATTTTGTGACCATAACCTAGCTACAGTTTGACTCATAAATCCATCCATTAGTCTGCACATGTCGAAATCATAAGAAAAAAATTGCTTGTATTCAGTTTCTTGTTTACTTCTCATAAAAAAAGCCAATCCAATGTGAAGATCTTTTGTTATATTGGTCACTAAATTTGTCTTCAGATCAAATGAACGACCATGTGATCCAGGAGTAATACCAACATCACAGTACTCCAAAAATAATGGATTTGGAATTGTTGAAATTGATAAGAATTTAACTTCCAATGCTCTCTAAAGACAAATAGATAAAAATTAATAGTGTCAGGGTCAAAAACGAACGTTTTAGAAAAACTTACTGATTTCTTACATTCGATAGATCTAAAAAATATGACTTGACTAAACAAAAGCACCCAGAATGTTACTAACATTATTCTTCTGTGTTAAGTTTTACTTTTTAATAGAATCAAGACTAATTCACCAAAAATGCGGAGTGGTAAGAATTGCATTAGTCACATAAACTAACCTACTTTACTATACTGATAATGTCGTGTCTAGCTCATGAGATCTTCGATAACATTGAATATAAATACAATGATTTGTTGTTGACCAAATTACATTTAAAACAATTAAATGAATTGTGGATTTGTTTAGCCAAGATAACAAATCATTTGAAATTGCTGTTTAAAAAAAGCTGTTTGGAGATTGATTTAAAACGAAAAAAGTTGAAAAAACCCTTTAGTCAAAATGATGATGAATAGTGTAAGCTAAAAGGTGGGCAGATTGTTTTTTATCTATCATTGAAAAAATTGTTTGAAAGTTGGTGTTTATTATTTAAATTTTTATTTTCTTCTAAAAATACATTTGAATGGCAATATTTTTTTGCCAATAAAAAACAAAGCGTTAACTGGGTTGCATATGGGTAGTAATTTTATTAAAATTTTGTACGTATGGTGATAATATTGCCGTTCATTTGATATATTACACATAAAATTACGTGCTCTACAAGTGACTTAATCTTAAATTAAAAAAAAACTTGAAAATACCTCAAAACACCTGCCGATGACCAGCCACCAGTGTAGGTATTACCGTAATCTCATTTTGAAATTTCGACATGGTTGGCTTTAAAAAATTGTAACATTTTTTTTAGATGTCGTACAAATATGATTGAAACATTATATTAAAGCTTAAATAATAAGCTTTCAGATGATATAGAATTTATTATTGGTTGTCATATAAAATAATCGACTTTAAGGTGATGGAAGAAAAAAAGCATTGATTTTCTTGCTTTTTTGGATGAAAATTGATTGGCTTCAAAAAATTCTAGCTCTTTTTGCAGATGTCGGACAGACATGATTGAAGAAAATATTTAAAGCTTAAATAACCTTTCATATGATAAAAAATTTACTATAGGTTGTCATATCTAATAAAATCCAAAGCAAAATAGAAAGCAATAAAATTTAACAAACCTTTTTCCATTACCCAAAAATTAGTTATCTCGTTTAATATACCTAGTTTTTTTTTTTTGTTGTTGTTGAGTTTTTAAGTAATTAGTTTGACAATGGAACATCTCATATTCCATGACCAAGCAGCTATTAGAGATTTCATATCATAACAACACAAAATAAATTAGACATATGTGCATGGTAAAATATTTCTGCCGCAAGTTAACCAACCATACCATTTGTGTTAGGAGATTGTTTTTTATAAAATAATTTAACCGCAATAGTGTAAAAAAAAAAAACAATGAGAATAAAATTGCAGATTATTTTGCTTATTCTTATTCTGCCCATGGAGCCAATCAAGAGCAAGAAAACAGTAATTTTATTTTCAAGATTTATTTTGAAATATTCAATTTTTGTCTTTTAGAAACGAGTGAAAGTAAGATTTCTAACAGTTTCTGTAATTCCCAATTCTTCACATTTGGATTCTTGCGAGGCTGGCATTACACCTGGATCGAAAGGTCTAATGTTTGATTTTAAAGGTCACATAACGACCAATATAATAAAAGACTTTAGTGTTGAATTGCAATTTTTTACGAAAAGTAAAAAAGAAGCTGATTACAATAAATTCTTCACTTATGACTTTGAATTGTGCAAACTAATGGAAGGATTTATGAGTCAAACTGTTGCAAGATTATGGGCACAGAGTTTGAAAAAATTTAGTAATTTTCCAATTAAATGTCCAATAATGGCGGTAAGTGATTGAGATTCTATTGTTTTAATTAGTACATTTTTGTTAACTTTCTTTTAAGGGTGACTATTACATTAAAAGGATGAAAGTTGATAGAAAAAGCATTCCTATGGTTGCCATGAATGGATTTTATATGGTTAAGGTTCAAATGTATATTAAAAAGGAGCCGGCTAGAGATGTCTTTGTCAATGCTACTTTGGAGGCAGAAGTTACACTTTAAGTGATGTCATGTGAATTTTATTTATTTTCATAGGGGTCACTGTTAAGTCTTTCAGTTGACATATAAATCGATTAAATAAATTAAATCGAAAATGTTTAAATACACTGAAAAAATAAGAATAAGCATTAAGATCATTTTTTTTTAAATCCTATCTATTTAAAATAATAAGATTTCTAATAAATTTTTAACGGAGTCCGTTCAATTTAAACGGACTCCGTTTAAATTAATATTTAATTTATATTTAATAGTTTACAATCAATATTTTGAAAAAGTAAACAAAAATTCAGTACAATCATCTTGAATACTTGATAGCTTGTTGGTTGAATTTTTGCACTTAGATACCTACAAGAAAATGCCCACTTTGACATAATTGTGCTCCCTAATTTTCAAAATGAGTTAAAAATAAAACTATTAGTGTGTGTTTTTTTGTTTTCTACATATATAGATTTTGTGCAAAAAAACGACATCGGGATTTTTGAAATCCGTCCAAATGTTTGGCACCACTGTAGATACACTTTGGCAGCTGTCTGTCAAAAATGTGCCGTGCTCATGTTTTTTTATTTACTCCGTAGTTTTATGGCCACACAAAACCAAAACCATTCGTATGGCCAATGCATCCATGTTTGATTCAAAATTTTTTTTTTAACAAAATAAAAAAATTATTTTGATATTCTAAGCTACATTTTAAGACCATGACCACTAACATTAGCTGCGTCGTTCTAGTGTTATACGCGTTTGAAAGTAGCCATATTGAAATATTTTTTTGATTTCTTAAAAATCAAACGTGGAAACTTTTTTATTTTTATTTCTAATTTTTCGAAAAAAAACTTTAGTTATTTATATTATTTACTAGCTGACCCGGCGGACTTCGTTCCACCTTTTCAAGTATTTATTTCCAATTTTTTATTTTCCAATATTAACAGAAATCTGAGAATGGGCCAACATCTAGATTTTAACAGCTTTTTTTCCATACCCCTAAATGCTTAGGGTGGTCCAACCAAATTATTTTTATGAAGTAACTTAATATTGCATTCGTTTGCATATTGCATTTGGCTTAACTTTTATAATAATAAAACACTTATATTTGTTTCTTGTAGTCCGTAATTGAAATTATTCAGTTAATCTAATAAAACTTTAAAAATGAACAATTAAATTAACTAATTACCATAAAGCTTGCGGGTTTTTTAATATTGCATTTGGCTTACCTTTCAAATTAATAAATATTTACTAAACCGTTTTCCACAAAATTTGATTTATTTGACATCACAATAATAAAATATTTATATTTTTCGACAGAAAAAAATTGTTCACAATAATAAAGCACTTTATTTTTCGACAAAAAATCGCGATTAAAAGACATTGGTTGATCTTAGAATGCTTTTAATTTGAAGTTGGATGTACCTATTGGTTAAAAGTGAATCATACAAAAATTAAGAAAAAAAAAATGTTTTCTCAGAAATAAATAAAAAAAAGTTTATGGTGGACCAACCTTACCATTTATATGTATGAAAAATAGATGTTGGCTGATTCTCAGACCTACCCGATATGTGTACAAAATTTCATAAAAATCAATTCAACCGTTTCGGAGGAGTTTGGTAACAAACACTGCGACATGAAATTTTTATATATATATTAGATATATATGTTCAACAATCTTATCAGGATCCATTTAAGACTTTTATCTGAAAATTGCATTGCGTATATCTCGAAATATTAACATTTCAATGCAACCATGTCAAACAAATTTTTGATTACACTGGTTAACAAACAAAACAAAAATATATTTTTCTGAAGGTTTTCATTGTGCTGAATTCGAATTCGAAGTCAGAAAAAATTTATCAGCTCCCGTTTTTGAAATTACCGTTAGAAAATGCAAAAAAAGTTTTTTTTGACTACTTCGGACCTTATTCTTTAATATAAGGAAAATTGTTAGAAGTTATTTAGTAATGGGTTCTATAAAAACTTTTTTCCTTCTTTCAAAAACTCTTTCCGATATCTTTGTCATTGCCCGAGATATCTTAAAATGAAATAAGTGGCTTTGGCTTCATATATCATAAAGGAGATAATGACTTTATAAAATTCATGAAATATGCAAACAACTGAGAATATCTCTCCAAGTAAAAAAGATATCGGAAAAATTTAAACAGATTTAAAAAGATGGAAAATAGTTCTTATAAAATATGTTACTAAATATGCTCAAACAATTTACCTTATATAAAAGAACAAGGCCCGAAGTACTGCATTTTCTAACGGTAATATTTCAAAAACGGGAGCTGATTAATTTTTTCTGTCTACGGATTCGAGTTCAGCACACCGGCAACAAAAAAAAAGTTTAATTTTGTTAACCAGTGTTATTTTTGTCTATGAGAGCTTTTTTCAAACCTCATTTTCTCCGATTTCTCCTCGATGCCGTTTTTTTGCACAAAATCTATATAAATAAAAAAAAAAACACACTTATTATTATATTTTTTATATAAATACTAGTTTTATTATAATAGACAGCAAGTCTTTACACGTTATGTTTATTGAAGGAGTACATATTAAACTTAAACATTTCCGATAACTCTTTAAATTTCGAAAACCTTAAAGAAAATTCTTCGACTTTTGAACAAATACATATTAGTGATAAAAATTCTTCAATTATTTTTACTTCATCTTTTTAATAAACATTATTAAAATCACATTAAATTTGTTTGAAGTTAAGAAAACACTTTTTTTCAACATTTATCTTTACTTCAAATTTGCAGATTAAATGCAATAAAAAAAAAAAAACTTAACTTGATATTTACAGCTGATGCTGTTGCCCAAAAGTGCTATTAGATTACGTACTAGTTATATTTCATCTCAGTTCACTTCGTTTCATAATATTGTCAGGGGTGAAAAAAAAACGAATAAGTGTTTCATTGCTAAGCAAAAAAAAGTTGCGCATACGCCGTAGGGACCGTTTTTAATAAGGCAAACCTTAATAAATTATAGATTATGAAATATTTCTATGACTGACAATAAAATAAAACAAATTGAATATTGACTGACTTTTCAAAACATGAAGATAGAAATTTTGTTTGGTTTTACAGTCAAAATCTAAAATGCAGATTTTTTAGGTAGGTATTAATAAAAGTATAATGAAAATTCTTTGTATTTTTTTTGGAATTCGCAAAACCTAATTGGACTTTCATTATATTTAGTAAAATATGAAAATATTTGCGCATGAAGATTTCAATCTCACAAATTAAATAAAAGACTACAAATTGTAGGTATATCTCCATTTAAATCAGCATAAATTCATTAATGATTTTTAAACGTTTTTTTAAACTCAAAAATGAAGCACGCCATTTTCACACATGAGTAGCTATTCCCATTGATATAAAAAAGATCTCATAACATCACAAAGTTCATCAATTCTTTAAGTTCAACTATTCTAGTTTGTGCTGAAGTATAATTCTCATTAGAAGCCACCACATAGAAGAAAGAAGAAGTACACAATGATTACAATACTGCAGCTGTTTTTGTTTATTCAAATTGTATTGATAGGTTCTATCGAATGCAAAAAAGTAAGTTTATCTCATATGTATAAATATTTACTCTTTCTTTATTGAAATTTTTCATTTATTTCCTTCAGGAAGTTAAATTTCTATCAGTTTCAGTTAATCCTAATACTAAATTTCTAGAATTTTGCGATGCTAGCATTACACCCGATTCAAATGGTCATTCACTTGATCTAAAAACACGTTTATTGGCACCCATTCAGAAGGACATTCACGTCCGATTAGATTTCTTTATGAAAAGTAAACAAGATTCTGAATATAAAGAATTCTTTGCATATGATTTTGACGTTTGCAAACTTATGGATGATTTTATGAGTCAAACTTTAGCTAGATTATGGATGGAAAATATGGTAAAATATACCAATATTCCCTTTAAGTGTCCAGTTGCAGAAGGTGAATATTACATTAAAAAGCTGGTAATTGATGAGAAAAGCCTTCCGATGGTGGCTGTGAGTGGAATTTACATGGTTAAGATTCTTACTTATGTTAAAGAGGCTACACCGGAGAACACTCTTGCCAGTACTACCTTGGAGGTTGAGGTTAAAGTTTAAATAAAAATATGTTCCAAATTTATTTAATATTATCCGAAGCACTAAAAAATTAAATTTGGAAAAGGATTTTGGGTTCCCAAAATAAAAAATAAACCAAATTTGAGAATTTGAAAAAGGAAATTTATTTTTTTTTAACTTTATAAACCACTTTTTCAAAAAACAAAACAACCCACATTTATCTCCCTTTTTATTTACTTAACCTTAAAAATATATTGAAATCATTTGGCACTGTGATTCCATTTTATTGAAATTATTTTCCTGTCACTTTTATGTGCCTTCAACTCTTGGTCCTGGCTGATGATGATGGTTCGTTCTTTTCAATTCATGCTGTCCTTAATATGTGAGTGGCAATTAGACTTCGATGCCATTTTAATGAATACTTCTCCGACATCCTTTTAAACTCGAGAGTGTCCCTTTCAAGTTTCGAAAGGAGAGCAATATAGAGACAGGACATGTTGTTGGTTGATGCTGGTATAAGAATATTTTGTTGAAAAAAATCCTGGTATACTTTACCTACACTTTTTTACTTAAACTTACGAGATGGTTTTTTTTTTTAGTCATTTGGTTTTATGAACACTGCTGCCCTTTGCCGCACCCATCGTAGCAATATTCGCCATCTTGGCTGCCTTTGATCTTATTTTTGTTCGTGTTTTTTTCCTTCTTTTCAGTAGAAACACTATTCAATACAGTAAAGCGATATGAAGAGAAACCAGGACTTGCTTCTAAAGGTAGGCAGTGAATTCGCCACCCATTCAGAGACACTCATGTGAACACCCGCATAGAATTCCTCTCTCTGCACACTAATAGTATCCTCTTCAATTAGGACTAGACGAGGATATTTTTTCTTTATCCTTAGAATAGAAGCAACATTTTTTTTATATCTCCTCTTCGTCGTTGTCGTAACCTTGCTTTCATGCATAGATTCGCAAATGGATTCTAGGAGAAAGATGGAGATGATGACTTTCAATGTCTGTCTGTCTAACTTAAGTAAAAAAATTTGTTCTTTAATGAGCATTAAGTGAAGATGAATAAAAAAAAAATATATAGAAACCTTTCAAAAAGTCTAAGAAAAAGTATTAAATTGAAGAAAATTCAAGTGGAATGCAGTTATATTATTCTTAAGTGGATTTTCTCTTTTATGTAAAATTTGGTCCATGGCCAATGTGGTTATTTGTTTGTTTGTTGGTTTTTAAGATTTTTGGGTGAGATGTTAAAAAGTAACATTAGAAGTTAGAAAGTACTCTTCTTTGTTGATATTTTGACTATTACATACTATGAATTAATTTCTCATTGAATGAGGTTACCAACGGTTGAAAAGGTTTTTTGTTTGAAGGGCTTTCTGGCAGGCGTATAATGACTTAAAATATAAATCTTTATACCTAATGCTACATTTTGGAATAATATCTTTTCAATTCGAGCTATTTTCAATTCGAATTTAATTTTAATTACTCATACACCCTGGTGAACCAACATTAAAAAAAGCTTTTCTTTGTATGTGGGTTGACGGCAACTTTACGACCATTAAAACAATTTTTGGTCATGATCTCATCCAAAATAGATAAGCAATTCATAGTTCAGTGAACAAATCTATTTTTTTTTTCTATTTGGGCTTTTGTTCTTAGCGAACAGTTAACATTCTCAGGAATAAGTCATAGTTAGGGCCTCTTTTGACAATTTTGGGAAACGATTTTTGCCTGCACCAATTTATGATGAAGCAAATTAAGAAAAACTGCCAGTCGTGATCTAGAAATGGACACATAACGAACATGACATTAATTTCCCAGCATTTTGTCATCTTTGCATTCTCACTATTACAGGTAATTCATGCTTAAGGTCTTTTTTAGTTAGTTCACTCTTTTGCTAATTAAATTCACAACTTTGCAAATCAAATTCACCTTTTTGCAAACCAAATTTTCCCATTTGCAAATCAAATTCACCCTTTTGCAAACCAAATTTACGTTTTTGCATACCAAATTCACTATTTAATATAAAAAATTCACTCTTTTGCAAACCAAATTCATCCGTTTACAAATCAAGTTCATCCTTTTGCAAACCAAATTCACTCTTTTGCATCACAAATTCACTCTTTTGCAAAACAAATTCACTCTTTCGCAAACCAAATTCACCATTTTGCAAATCGAATTTACCCTTTTGCAAACCAAATTTACCCTTTTGCAAACCAAATTCAATCTTTTGCATACCGAATTCACCCTTTTGCAAATAAAATTCACCCGTTTGCAAACCAAATTCAAACTTTTGTTAACCATATTCACACTTTTGCGAACCCAATTCACCCTTTTGTAAACCAAATTCACCCTTTGGCAAACCAAATTCACTCTTTTGCAGACCAAATTCACCCTTTTGCAAATTAAGTTCGTCCTTTTGCAAAACAAATTCACCCTTTTGCAAATCAAAATCACCCTTTTGCAAACCAAATTTACAATTTTGCAAACCAAATTCACCCTTTTGCAAAACAAATTCACCCTTTTAGAAAGCAAATTCACCCTCTTGCAAATCAAATTTACCCTTTTTGCAAAACAAATTCATTCTTTTGCAAATCAAAATCACAAACATTGTAACAAAATTCACCGTCTTTACCATCTTTACCGTCTTTCATGTTGAGCGCATCCTATAAATTTTATTGAAGACCTTTTCCAAGTTAGAAATACTAACGAAAAATAAGATATTATTTGTTCTTGGAGGAAGGGTAAATTAGGTTTGCAAAAGAATGAATTTAATTTGCAAAACGAAGATATTAATAATAATAAATAAAGTTATAAGAAATTACAGTTTTTGACACTCTTGATTTCAAAAAATTACAATTTCAGAAATAAAAAAACATGCTGACAATAATCGTCCATTTAACTTCTCACGACTGAGATAAAATATCCAAAATATATCGTTTCCCTTACACAAAAAAAGTAATAAACGATCGAAAACCATTCTACCACCACTTAACTTGTACATAACAATAACCTTTATCCCTATACTATTCTTTAACGTTAAATACTTTATCCAAACCAATCTAGCTACCTTCTTAAATACACTCCATCAACCATCAATCCTCTCATGAACATTGTATCATCTTCATCACCATTTGCTATTATTCCAGGTTTATTTTTTTTTTCTTTTGGCTTATTTAAGGACACATTTTTCCAATTCAACGAATCCGTTTAATATTCGTCAATCCACTGAAATTGTGGTCCTACAGATATTCTACATCAGCCCAAAATGTGAATGGAAGAAAAAAAAAAAACCCTTACAGAGAAAATCAATCCTGTTTCCTTAAAGCGATTTTTTTTTCTCCATCTTCTTTTTTCTTTTATTCACTTTTTTTTTCCTATTTTATTATTTGCATAATGCAAAAGATCAAATGAATTTCTTATTCGAGATATGAGAATCCACCAGAGACATTCAATTTTTGAATTTAGGCAACCATCATCATCGTCATCATCAACCCAAAACCAAAACCATCATCGTTTGTCATTTTTCTGTGTGTGGAAGAAATGTCAAATTGAGATGATGCAGCCAGAGGCCAAAACTTTTCAAAATGATTTTTTTTTGTCATGTTCATTGCCAAGAGAGAAGAAGAAAATATCATTCTACATTTATTTTGTCATAAAATATAATATTTCCCATCGTATAATCCCAAATGGAAAATCAACAAAAACTTTCTATTCCTATTCCCTTGTTATCTATTCAATTCAATCTTACACGCATGCTGGGCTGAATGGGTTATGGCTGTGTGCAGTGCAACAAGAGAAGTGCTGAAGGCAGCCATCATGCTCATGGCTATCTCCCTGAACGCAGCCACCCCAACACTCTTTTCCTTTTAATAATATTTATGCATCTAAAATGGCTGACATAACGTATGCTTAATAGAATTGAATTGACACATAGCGGTATGTGGAGTTTATGTGTGAGAAGAGAATATATTTGGTGTGAGCGTAAACATAAATTTCAAATGGAAATTGGGTGCGTTCAATGATTTATGCAGTTCTTTCCCGGAGGAAACACTTTTACAAATAATCGCAAGCGTATCCTTCCTGGGCCATGAAAGCCTTGTGCCAAGATTTTCAACCGCACATATGGCACGAGACGACGACGCGACGTCCAAAAACAAACAGAGAGAGGCTTCTCAAATAAGAAAAACAACACAAAAAAAAAATAAAAGAAGACAAATCTCTTCATGGAGAGGCTCTTCGATAGAAGAAAATTTGAAAAAAAAAAAAAAAACAGTCCACAACCAACATAAGCTCTCAAGGATTTATTGGCTAAATAGACAGATTTGACTATGTGTTATCCCTGGGAAAGTTCACAATCGGAGGAGAGACTCTCGACTTTGGGAATCGACGAGAGTCCTTTTTCGGTTTAGGTCCTTTGGTCGACTTGGTGTGTGCATTGAATAGTTCCCGCCACAGCACGCTGCTAGGACTATTGATCAATGTTGAAACTGGTTATCCTTTATTTTTTTTGTCCCTATACTTGGTTTGTTTGCGCTCCTGGCTTTGGCCTGGCTGCCTTCAGTCGTCCGTCTTGGTAAAGCAAAAATGTCTTCTTTAGCATAATGCCACTTTCGTTTCTTTCGGTTCAGTGGAGACTTTTTTATTTTATTTTGTTTGTCCTGTCGATCTATGGTATAGTAAAAAGAAGTAAGAGTCTGGTTGACTGGCTGTGTCATGGCGGTGGACATTGGTGGGGTTTTTTGCTGCATTGAATATGCGAGAAACAATTGAAGGGTGAAATAAAAAGGATATGTGTGTTCTTTTTTTTCTTTCTTACCTACACACTGTTTTTATTTGTAGTTTTTTTTCTGCCCCCTTCTCTTTCTGTCGATCTTGATCCTGTACTGGTGGCTGGCGGGTTTGTTGTCTTATTTTGGCCCCAGGATTGGGATTTTACGATTTGCAATTCATTTTATGTCCGATTGCATAAATACAGTTGTTTTAGTGAAGATTTATTCCTGTTTTTTTTTTCTGATTTTTTTTTGAGGATGCCTATATAAGTTTTGTTGTTTAACAAGGAGGCTTCATGTCTTGGAAAAAAGTCTGACATCTGGATGAAGAAAAATTTGAGATTGGAATTAAGTTGTCTTTTTTGATAAGAAAATTCAATTTGTATTGTTGGCATTTATCGATATGTTGTGCAATTTTGTGTAATGTTGGTATTTTTGGAAAGATTTTTGTTTTTATAATAGGTATGAGAGGTTGAATAGCTTAGAAGTAGTATTGAAGATTTTTATCATGTTTAATTTTGCAAAGCAAAGTTACTTACAGCTTTATATTTTAGTTCATTTTAATATTCAACAAGTAATAGCTTCTTTAAAACTTCTTTAGAGCTTCCTTAAGTCAAAAATGACTTCGTAGGTCACAATCACGATAAAGTCTCCGGTTTTGTTAAACCATTTAGAAATTGAAAGAGAATTTATAATTTATAAAAAATAATTGGAACCAACCGAAGGAAGAACTTCTAAAAACATAAAAAAAAAATATTGATTTATTGCTGAGAGGTCTTTAGAAGATTAAGATTTCCATAAAGTTTTTGTCGAGAACTTTGATAAGACCTTTTCGAATTCAACAATTTTAAGATACAAAAAGAAAACATTTTTTTTGGTAACAAAATTTAAAATTACTATGGAAAGATTTCCGTAGAACTTCTTTAGGAAAAAAGTTGCTTTTTACATTGGGTTTTTAAATACATATTGGGTTTTGGGGTATTATGTTCTTGGGATATTTAAAATCCGTAAAATTGGAAATTCTGGTGAGTTTTGGGGTTCTCCATTTTCTTGATTTTTAGTCATTTTTACTTGCGATATAGGTACTATACAGGGTGTCCCAAAAGTAATGGATCAAACGAAATATGCTGATAGGAGAACTTAAGGGCTCTCAGAATTTGGTAACTTGTTCATCCCAAATCCTTACGGTTTTCGATTTAATGCAATTCTTGTGAAATTTCGAAAAATCCCTACTTTGCAACAGTATTTTGCTTCCTGCGCCCATTATTGATTTTTGTTTTTTTAAATTCTTTTACAAAAACATTGGCAAATAATTAGGAACAATTAATTAATCAAAATGTTTTTTATCCCATACGCCATTTCGCTGCAAATTAACTAACAGTTTCAAGTTTTATAAAAAATCAATTTCTAACTTTTATTTGAGAGCAACACCGCAAAAAAAATTTGTACGGTGTGAGAATGGTTTATTATTTTAAAAAGTTGCCCTGTTATTCTAGTTCTCAAAAACGTATAAAAGTTCGCAAAGTTGCAGTTATATCGCATAATATTACAATTTGAATTCAACAAAACAGGGTTTTTCAGAGCAAAAATACAAACAAAAATAGAGGCTTTTGTTCAAAGAAAAATAAACAAATAACAGTTCGAGAAAATGTGTTTATTTTTGGTTGTTTTTTGTTCTGAAAAACCCTGTTTTGTTGAATTCAAATTGTAATATTATGCGATCTTACTGCAACTTTGCGAACTTTTATACGTTTTTGAGAACTAGAATAACAGGGCAACTTTTTAAAATAATAAACCATTCTCACACCGTACAAATTTTTTTTGCGGTGTTGCTCTCAAATAAAAGTTAGAAATTGATTTTTTATAAAACTTGAAACTGTTAGTTAATTTGCAGCGAAATGGCGTATGGGATAAAAAACATTTTGATTAATTAATTGTTCCTAATTATTTGCCAATGTTTTTGTAAAAGAATTTAAAAAAACAAAAATCAATAATGGGCGCAGGAAGCAAAATACTGTTGCAAAGTAGGGATTTTTCGAAATTTCACAAGAATTGCATTAAATCGAAAACCGTAAGGATTTGGGATGAACAAGTTACCAAATTCTGAGAGCCCTTAAGTTCTCCTATCAGCATATTTCGTTTGATCCATTACTTTTGGGACACCCTGTATATCAAGTTATGCATTCGTACAAAAAAAAAAGTTGAGATAACATTTTTCCATGACATTACGATGGTAGACAATACCAAAAAAGTGGGTCCCGGAAGTCCGTCTGTCTGTCTGTCTGTATAAGGAGCTACAGCCTAAACGAATGGACCGATTAATGTCAAACTTGGTATGTAGCGTTATTTGGCGACTCTCCAGAGGGGTTTTTGGAATTAATTTTTTTGGACCAAAAATAACGGTACTTGTCATATACCGATTTAGGTAAAATTGAAATATATCGAAAACGGCTCCAACGATTTTGTTTAAAAAATTCAAATGTTAGTTTTAAGCAAAGGTCTATCTTTCAATGAAAAAATTTTTTTTTGAAAATAATTATTAACGGTACCTGCCTGCCAGAACGGTTTTTTTCAAATCCGATTATCTCCGAAACTGCTTATTCGATTTCAACGAAACTTTTTGTGAAGAAGCAATTATTTAATTTTAATATAAGCCAAAAATAAAATTTTGAAAAAAATAATTTTTGGATTTTAAAAAAAATTTTGAAAATTTTTTTTTGAAAAATCAAATTTTCGAAAACGGGACATTGAATTTTTTTGAAATTTTGTTTTTAGATGTTGATTAGTGATTTCTACAAAGTGGCATACCAATTTTATTTTAAAACTTTTTTCCAAAAAATTATTTATAAAAAATTAGTTTTTTAAAAAACGGCTCTAACGATTTTGAAATTTTTTTTCTAAAAATGCATGTTAATGTATCAATCAAAACTGCATACTTGTTTTGGAGGGCAATTTAATTTTAGATTTTATTTTATTTTTTTAAAAAACGAATTTTATTTTTTTTTCCAAATTTCTATACAAAGTCTTAAAAATTTAAGCAACTTTAACTCTAAGAGCAAGTTCGTGCGACCCAGTCGTGCATTTTATTTTTCTCTGGTTTTGAGTTTTCGGGATTTGAAATTTTCAAGATTTTCTGATTGTTTTGGTATATTAGGTTCTTGAGTATTGAAACATTAGGAAGTGAAAATTGCCTAGTTTTGAATTCTGGGTTTTCAATTTTTGAGTTTATGGGTTAATAGGATGTTGGATTTTCTGGTTTCTGAGACTTGGGGCCAAATTTCACTTTATTTTTGATTTTTCTTTATACAGGGTGTCCCACAGTCACCGCCCCAAATGAAAACCACGGATTCCTGAGGTCATTTTAAGTCGAAAACCTTAAGAGGTAATTTTCTTGTTTTCTTCCCGTTTTCGAGTTACCACGGTTTTTATGATTTTTGCTCTCTTGTCCTTTAACTGGCCTTATCTTTGCCAAACTACGTTTTATTCGAAAGATTTTTTTTACAACCCATCAAGAATTTATTACAGTTTTAGTTTGTCTCAAAACTTTTTTTTTCTGCGGACAACCGTTTCTCTACAATTTTGCATCAAACGCAATTTTCTTCGTTTTTTAAGTTGTTTTTTACACTTTCATATCATTTAAGTCAAAAAAACACGTTAATGAGTATTAATTTTTTGTGGTTTTTATTAAAGCCCAGTTTATTTTCATAACGAAAATAAGTTTTATTTCATAAAAAAGGCTACTGAAAGTAATTAAAAAAAATAAACAAACTGAGTGAATTAAAAAAAAAAATTATTTTTAAATACAAAATTAATTTAAATGAATTAAAACTTTTTCTGAGCTTTATCTATTTGTTCTTTTCTTCACCACAATAGCTCAGAAAAAGTTTTTAATTCATTTAAATTAAGTTTTTATTTAAAAATTATTTTTTTTTTTTAATTCACTCAGTTTGTTTATTTTTTTTAATTACTTTCAGTAGCCTTTTTTATGAAATAAAACTTATTTTCTTTATGAAAATAAACTGGGCTTTAATAAAAACCACAAAAAATTAATACTCATTAACGTGTTTTTTTGACTTAAATGATATGAAAGTGTAAAAAACAACTTAAAAAACGAAGAAAATTGCGTTTGATGCAAAATTGTAGAGAAACGGTTGTCCGCAGAAAAAAAAGTTTTGAGACAAACTAAAACTGTAATAAATTCTTGATGGGTTGTAAAAAAAATCTTTCGAATAAAACGTAGTTTGGCAAAGATAAGGCCAGTTAAAGGACAAGAGAGCAAAAATCATAAAAACCGTGGTAACTCGAAAACGGGAAGAAAACAAGAAAATTACCTCTTAAGGTTTTCGACTTAAAATGACCTCAGGAATCCGTGGTTTTCATTTGGGGCGGTGACTGTGGGACACCCTGTATAGGCTGATGGAATATCGGGTTTTTAATTATGGAGTTTTGTAAAGTGGACTTAGGGTTCTTGTATTTTCCAATAATGGATTTTAGGGCATTATTTTCACGAGTTAGAAGAAAGGATTTTGAATTTTCTGTTTTTTTTTTGATTTGGGGCTTTTATAATTATCTGAATATTTATTTTAACAATAGGTTTTTGCAACATTGGGTTTTGCAGCATTGGGTTTTTCAATATTTGGTTTCGGGATTTTGTATTTTTGAATATTTCCTTTCGGGGCACATATATTATGTTCTTGGGGTATTGAAAATTGGGAAAATGGAATCTCTGATGAGTTTTGAATTTTAAGATTATTGTGTATTTGTGGGATTATGCGTGATTGGGATTTTGGAATTTCTAGTTTTTGTGTTTTCGGGATTCGGAAATTTTTGGATTTTCTGTGTTGATTTTTGATATTAAGTTAATAGGTATTGAAAATTCGAAAAATCAGATTTACCGAGTTTTAAGTTTTTGGTTATGCATTTGTGAGATTACCTATGGGTAATTGAGATTTTGGATTTTCTGTTTTATCGGACTTGGGGATTTCAGATTTTGCTGTATATTGTGGATATTGGGTTTTCAGGATATTAAACCGATATAACCGATAAATTTGACGTATTGACCTTTTTGGGTTTATGATTTCGGGTATTATCAATTATTCGGATTTCGGGTTTTTCTGGTTTTTGAGTTTTGATTTCAGTGTTATTGTTTTTGAATTATGAAATTTCGAATTTTCGTGATTTTGGGTGTTTTGCCGAATTGAGAGACGCCCTCGAAACTCGAAAATTTTTACAGAGAAATCAAACAATTGGTCACTTTATAGATAATTCTAAATCAACATTAATCTGGTTACCAAATCAAATAAATTTGTTTGCTGTTAAAAAACCACAATAACTTTCCAAAAAAGCTTTAATGTATCTAACTTCCTGCTTTTTCAGCTACGAGTTCATAAACATCACAAATCGATTAAATGAAACTGAAACAATTTTGAAAATGAGCACTTCATAAAAATGTCTATCTCATTATCTACAGACAAGGTCGCCTACTTTACCCCAACTATTTTGCCAGTTTGAAAATCGGAAACCCCTAAAAGTGCAAAGAACTTTCCCAAAAATATACACTTCAGCCAAAATAACATCGTTTTCAACTTTCGCCAATTTTACCATCCTCATATCGTCACCACTTCATAGAAAAGCAGCTCTAGGCTTAAACACATTCACTTTTGCGTCCTCATCATATACAACAAAAATGTACCCCTTTGTCCTCTTCCCACACAACCATTATGTCAACTCACATCATTTGACTCACACGGTCCCGCTGATGAAGTGTAATGATTGAATTTTCATTCGCAAAATAGCCCGGCTACATTTCCATATTTAAGCTGCCATACCCCAAGCCATCAGAGCAGGTCCTGCTCTACCCATGACGGTAATCATCGTCAAATCGACTTGTGTGAGGGTTTTTGACATAACGTCGCGTTGCGTCGCTTCGCGCTCTGTCGAAGTCCCTTGGTTCCGCGCGTCAAGCTCGGGTGGTGATTATCCCCGAGTATTATAGCCGCCACGACCAAAGGCGACAGTTTTGCAATGTGTCCCCTGGAAAAACAATTCCTACCCCTCGTATCGTCGTTATAGTCCAATGCCGATGAGAGAGGGAATTCCTAGTCATCGGAACGAACGACAAACTAAAATCCCGCATCTCCCAATATCGCGACGGTGTCACACCGTCCGTCGTTCATCAGCCAACCGTTGAAATAAGCTATAAATTCCAGCAGCCAGCAGTTGTGGGTGGCAGCAGGCAGCACCAGTCACCAGAATGTCCTTATTTTAAACCAAAAAACGACACGACGACATAACGACAACGACACAACGATGAATTGCTGCGATGATTTTCCATTTTGAGTGACGATGCAATGGCGATAAAATAAATTTGCATATGAATTGAGAATTAAGGACACTTTACACACCATCGACCGTATATACACTATACACTTCGACATAGAAAGCAGAGAGAAACAGCCGATGGGCAAAAATGTTGAATTTATAAACACAGAAACGACCCAGAACTCATAGAACTGAAGAACCATAACCAGCCGCCAACGGGGTTGTCAAGTCGAAGCTTAATAAAAAAAAAAAGGGTTACCCTGAGAAGCTCTATAACACAAAAAAAATAAGGACATACCCATACACCGACTTCTATACAATATACTCGACTCGTTCGTTATTCATTTAACTTTTAAACTCTGCATAATTTGCAAGGATTAAATTATAGTCATGGTTTTGTTCAAGAGGAGTAGGGTGGTTCCAGGACATTGTTTTGAATATATTCCATATAAGCTATTTTTTTTTGTGAATGTCCTTTGGCTCCTTGAGGCAATGAGATTGAATTTTGTTGTCTTAGTTGATTACATTTCAGTGGGCACCCTGACATAAATCAATGAGGAGACGACCGACAACCGCACCACGATCAAGAAAACATGAAAAAAGGATAACAAAATAATTTAACATTTGTTTGGAATGTCCTTGTGATGGGGTAAAATATGTGTTTCGAGGGTTTGGGGGTAAAAATGAAAATTTATCGCCTCATCACGCAGTTATAAAGGAAGAATTGGAACGCCTCCTAAGGTCAGGTGCATTTTCAGTAAAATGCAGCAAAAGGAATTGCAACTAAAAGTATGCAACAAAAAAGTTCTTGTTACTGTTTTTATTTTGTTGTTCTGCCACACGTAAAAAGTTGCCAGTTGGGGACAATTTATGATGCTTCGTAGAGGTAGGCTTTTTTTGGCATGACATAATTAAAGGCCATTAATCACGTTCTTGCGGGGCCAAGTTCTCTGACCCTTGATTGAGGGGGAAGTTAGGGTGGATCCATTCCGAAGCTTCACCTCAAAACGTCGTCTGTCGACGACGACAATGTTCAGTTCGAACAATGAAAAAAATCCTTGATGGTGGCAGTAACACATGTGGATGGACGGGCCAACAAAAAATACAAAAAAAAAATACACGAAAAACAAAAAAACATTTTTAAACGGGATCAAAAAACTTGGAAAAGTTTTTCGCAATTAAGTTAAAAATGAACACCAGTGGCAAAACGGAAGTTTTTTTTCGTCCTTTTTTTAACTCTCAGGGAGTCACAATGATATCTCAGTCAGTTACAAAAAAAATCCTTCGAACATACAAAAAAAAATTGTATCCCGCTACGTAGACTATATTTGGGTATTTTGTATCCTCTCGCTCGTTTGGTGTTCCCAGTTGGGATATTGCATAACTCATGAAGTGGACACTTTTAAACGCTTTCGATATACAAATACACAAAATGGATACGCGCGCGTTGTTGTCGCGTTTTATATAACGTGAAAAAAACCTAGAACTGAAAAAAATTGGAAATACAACATTTTTGTATATTCCCCAGGATATTTGAGGATATCCAAACCATTTTACACTATATAGAGGACATCCTGCGATGATGATGATGATGATGCTGGGTGTGATATAAATTGAAGCCGTGTCAAAATATAACGACGGTTTAGTAAAACATTTATATTTCTCGTTTGGACATAGTAATGGTGTTTACTTTTCTTTTTTTTTTTCGTTTGGTTGTTCCCATATAGTTGATTCTGACATAACAATGGATTGGATAGATATTGAAATTGATGCAAATGTTAGACTTTTTTTTTGTTGTGTTATTTGTAGTCAATAAAAGAGAGAATGTGATATTTTTTTCTTTAAAGTTTAACTTAAGTTAAAGCGGAAACGAAGTAAAAAATGAAATGGACCGAAAATGTTGATTTTTTTATAAGAATATTCCGTTATAAGCTTATGTTTTTTGCTGGGAAGTTGTCTAAATAAACTTTCAAAAGCAGATCAAGTCTCAAAACAAACCCGAAAAATCTAAATCAACTTTTTGCAAGTCAAAAACTGTAAATTTTAAAGTTTAAGAGGCCTCCGGACAAAATTTTGAGAAAAACGAGAAATTTGGAATTTTTCTGCACAGTTTATGAGGTCCACAGAACACTTATTGCAAAAAACTAATTTGCTAATGAAAGATTGACATTTAATCTAAAACATGGTCTAGCCACATTTTTATTTTTTTAAATTTTGTTCATACCTTATATTAATATTTCAGTAACAGTTTTTGCAAAATAGCCCAAAACAACTTTTTTCTTGCATAGTTTATGAGAAACTGAAGTGGAAAACACACATGATAAATATGTCAATTTAAAGGTAATGAATAAAATTAGAACATGGTCTGAGCAGATTTTTCATTTTTTGCCCTATTTTTGAATAATCGATTTCATGACAAACATCAAATTGCTCATTTTTTTAATGCATTTTTTAATGTGTAGTTATATGAAAAAAGCAATATAATTTTCCCCAAATGACAAAATACCTTTAATTGATCCAACACAAAAAAAGTAAAAAGGAAGTAAAAGAATAAAAAACTTAACGAAACTCAACAATTTTTATTAAAGAATAGAATTCCTTAATAAGAAGTGAACAAAATTTAACCACATTGAACATTTAAGGATACTCAATGATATATTTTACAACTTTTGATCCAAAAAGATAGATAACTTAACGAAAGCTGTCATAAATAAATTTCGAAAAGAAAATTTCTAAGTCTTTTATTAAACAGCTTGATGCTAGAGGAAAATGAGTTGTCAATTATAGCAGGTATAGCAAGTGAAAATACAAGTAAAATAAACTTAACGAATATTGAAGATAATAAAAATATTTGATTGGAAAGCAAAAAATGAGTCAATAGAAAACATTCTGTGATAGAAAATGATTATAAGTTTAAAAACTTCTTAACGAAACTTTATAACCAAAATAGAAAGGAAGTCAGTCAGACGACTTAACTAAAATGAACAGTATTGTATTCGAATAGGTAATAGAAATTAATAATGAGTTTCTTATATTCTTAAAGCTTTTTCAATGGACTAATATAAGTGATAGGAAATTTAACGAAACTTTTTTTTGCAGTTTTTGGCAAATATTAACTTCAAATGCAGAATAAGTTTGAAAACTTATAAATTATGGGTGAACTAAGATAGAAAATAATATCACGGGTGGAAAAAAAAAATTTAACGAAACTTAAAAATTTAAACTAAATTATAAAAATATTTGAAAAAAGACAAACAAAGTAACGAAGCAATATTAAATCATTGCAATTTAATTATAAGAACAGGGAACAGGAAACTTGACAACGTAGTTGGGTGCCAACTAAACTAATAAAAAGAGGAATTAAGCCTTTTAAGAAGTTTCTTTGGAAAACTTAACCAAAATTTGGAACCAACATGCTTGATTGACCTACATATATTTCATCGAAACCAGCCTCACGTTGGGAGCATATTTTGTAAATACAAATTGCTAAAACAATGCCAATTACTAGAATAATATAATATATAATATATATAATATAAATAATTGCAAACAGGAAAAAAGTGGCTTTAAGGTGCAAGCTTAGTTTGTGACCCAGATTGAACAACAGTTAGATAAGAAAAAAAAAAAAAAAAAATTAAAATTGGGTGAAAGTTAAATTTATAATATTAAATAATGTGCTTCACGTTGGGCGCCATTTTGTTCAAAGAATGAATCAAAAATTCAAATATTTGTAAAATGATTCGGTCAAAGACCTAAGATACTCGATATATTTTTAAAAGCAAAACATGGTTTATTTTCCTTCCACATTGCTGACCTGAAACGATAATTTTTTGAATAGGTTGATTCTCCTCCTATTTCAAGCTAAACAATCACTAATATTCTCACTTCAGTCGATTTTCAACAATAATACAAGTAATCAACTCTTCCTGCTGTTGTACTGCACCCGTTTACAACTTGTAAAACCTGACCCAGGGTAGATAATAATGTTTGTCGAGGTAAATGAACGAAATGCTTCAAGAAGCGACAAAAAAAACTGCAAAATTTTGCTTCATCATGATATTCCTTTCTTAAGACACAGCAGACACAGAGAAAAAATTCATTGAGTGCAAGAAAACTCTATTGAAAGAGTTTTGTGTAGGAGGAAGTCCTTCGTCCGCCAAAAGGAAGGAAATCATTTCACAGCGATTGTAATCATTTCGACCTTCCGGTAGTAGGTAAACCTCACGTACAAATTTACCACCCCTTTCCATATCTTCTCTCACACTCACAAAGTCTGCTGCCCTCGCTCAAAATTGGACATCGACCAAAGCAGCCCCCGAACAAGCATTAGACCACAATGACACATATCCTGATATATGGCAGCTACTTAAAAATCACAACTGCAACACAAACTCAAGGCGCGCCTAAGACGATGTGTACTGGACACAAATTCGAAAATCCTTCTTCCAATGGTTTTTTTTGTGTGTGCGCTTGTTTCTCTCTTCCTGAAAGTCGTCTGGGTTGTGTATCTCTTTAAAAAAAAAAATGCACTACCAGAGCCTACCAACTACATTGTCGATGCACACAGATTTCCCACAAAACCGATTCTTTTTAGGGAATGTCCTGCGGGCGGGAAGAAGTTGCCTTGTTTTTTGTCTTTCAACCTGAAAGGAATCAATTTCCCCGCACAGTTGAACAGCAAATACGGACATGACCGACGAGTCGAGGTGCGCTTAAAAGAACGAAAAATCGACAAAAAAGAAAAGACAAAAAACGGATACAACTGACGGGAAAACACGATAAAAGTCAGGACCCCTGAACCAGCCGACTCGAAGGACGATGCATCATCAAAAGCTTGTTGTGTGTTATATAGAATAGGGCCAGGCCGCTCCCTATCTGTGCCTGGACACGTTTCTTTTACTTACTTCTCACCCGTTCACAAGACGGTACTCTTCCTCGTCGTTTGGTGGCGTCTTCGTCGAAGTCGTGTCGTCGTTGTCGGTGGGGATTATGTGTGTTTTTTTCGTCTAGGAGTTGTGTTCTTTGGCGATATCCTTAAAAAGGAAGATTTTCTATTCTCATTTCCCCCTTTTCCCCCTATTTTTTTTCCGAGTCCTTGCAAATTCATTTAGACGAAGAAAAAGGTGCATTCAAGCGTTAAAGTAAATATCTCATCTTTTTATATTGGAATAGTTTCAACGGAAAAGATTGTGTGCAGGAAACTTTGGGGTTTGGGGGAATTTTTTCTTTTACCTTTTTTTGCTTTTCTTTCATTTTTCTGGTCTTTTTGTCTTAAAGATGAGACGATGACGAAGACGATGCCTGTTCCCTATGTTGTGGGTTGATTCTTTGAGGGATTTTTTTTTCTATTTTTTCTTTCCCAATTTATATTTGTTAAGAAAGGAGTTAGTCATATGAAAGGTGTAAAGGGGAGAGAAAGAAGTTGTTTTTGGCAGATATATTATATGAAAGTGGATAAATCTCAGAGGCTGCTGGCTGTGAATGAAGTGCACTCTATGCTCTTATAATATGAGGACGAAATAAATTTTGTAGTTTGTACGTGCTTCATAGAAAAACATTGTCAAAAATTGTGCTCAGATTAAATATTGTTTGAGATAATTTTTTTTAAAGAAAATAGACCACATATGGATAATGTTGGCACCCACAGAAGACTTAATCATGCGACCTAAATATTGATTAAGTTTACAAAAAGACGGGGGTCATAACCCTCAAATTTTTCTCCGGAATTTCGGTGCATGTGTTTTTTTTTGTTTCTAAGAATTGTTTGTCGTCATAACGTCATCGATACGGGTATGACAGTTTATCTGATATTTACTCAACGGTTATTCAATTTAATACGATTATCCAGATTTTTGAATACGTGGTTTGATTTGATTTAGTTTCAATATACAAATTAAGTTGCATTACGGGCGTGACACAAAACAGCTTGTGTTATTTCTTTAAAATTGTTTACCTAAATGTATGTCTTCAGTACCTCTTCTATAATGAGACACAAAATGATTAAAAACCTTTTAAAATTATTTGTGTGTTTTGTTACGGGTGTGACATTTTTCTGAGAAATACCATGTTTTGTTTTTGTTTTCAAGAATTGTTTCTTAGTTTTTAGACTATGTTTCAAATAACTTTTCATGGGCGTTACGGGTGTGACATTTATGCTCATAATTAGTCAACTATTTGATATTATACAATTCATCTTAAATAATGACATTGAAAATTTATTTTATTTAGTTTCAATACACAACTAAGTTGCATATCGGGCGTGACCATGCAAAAAAGCTTCTTTTCAAATAGAAAGTCATCTTTGTGTGTTTTTTCTTTCCCAAAGAAGGCTTAATTTTCAAACTATATGTAGGTATAACGCTATCCACCGCTATCCACATTTACGTTTCTCTCATTACGGGTGTGACAGTTTAATTCATATTTACTCAACTTTTATTCAATATAATATCGATGCAATTCATAACATTGAAAATATATTTGTTTTTGTCTCAATATCCGAACTAAGTAATTCGATTTTACGGGCGTGACCTATATGGTCACGCCCGTAAAATTGCTTTTTTTTCAAATAGGTAATCATATTTCTTTCCCATAAAAAGCTTAATTTTCAAAATATGTTACGCTATCCACAGAAGTTCAAATTACTTTTAAAAATGGGCGTTTCCCTCGTAACGCGTGTGACAATTTAACGGATAACTACTCAACTTCTATTCAATTTCAATACAATTAATCTTTAATTCTGATTAAAATGCGTGGTGTTTTTTGTAAAAATATTGAAAATATGTTTAGTTGCCAAATCAATTAAGCTGCATTTCGGGTGTGACCATACAAAACAGCTCATTTTGACATAGCAATTAATATTTTTGTGTTATTCCTTTCCCAAAGAAGACTTAGTTTACAAACTCTGTTACCTTAGCTACAGTATTTCAAATTACTTCAAGCAAATGGGCTTTTCGCTTGTTACGGGTGTGACAGTTCAATTCAAAATTACCAACTCAACTATTATTCAATATCAATACAATGCATCAAGAATACATTGAAAAAATATTTAATTCAATTTCAATATCTGATTTAAGCTGCATTACGAGCGTGAACATACAAAACAGATTGTTTTCAATTATTAAATTATATTTGTGTGTTATTTCTTTCCAAAATACACTTCGCGTCACTTGAATAGAAACAACAATTTTTCTTTAGAAAATACCGATTGGCGCTTTGGTGAGGTAACTTAGTAGATTTTTGGTTTTGCATTTTCAAAGAGGAACTTTTAATAAACAATGTTGTAAAAACAAAAAACCCAAAACAGAAACCGTATGCTACTAGTTGCGTTTTTTCGCATTACTTCACAAAAAACAGTGTTTTTTTTGCGTCACTTGAATAGAAACAAGCTCTTAAATTAGATAAAAATGATGAAAAATCATGGACAACACTAATTTTTGTAAAGCAGTCTTAAACTTTGACATTATTTGCACATTATAACCAATTATGGACTACGAGCTACCATTAGGCATCACATAAAATGCATAAATAGAATTAAACATTGAAAATGCATTTGTACTGTACACAATCGTGGACCTAATTGGAGAAAGTGACTATAGTGTTTGGTAACTTTTTACAAATTAAGAAAATGACATTTTCAACAATTTAAGGTTTGAATAAGTGAAATAAACTTTCGTTTTCATCCGGAATGCATCTGTTTTGTTTCTATTGCGTTGTTTTTTTCTGGAACTCTCCTTGTGCAATCTCTAAGAGGGTTGTTTTTCCACGTTCCTAAACTTCCCAAGAGCTTCTTCCATTATTTCTTTGTAAAAGTTTGCATCTTTTTTCGAAGCGTGAAGCTTCAATTTTGCTATTGCACATCATAAAAACAAAGCGTATTACTATAACACATTTTATTGCCCTTTATTGAAGATGCGATAAAAGTTATTCTTTCATAAACCAATGAAATAGGACTAATATTAACGTGGTCCATCTGAGTTGGTATGTTTTCCTTTAAAAAACCACTCTCTACCACACTTCTTTTCAGTTCGAATGCAACTATAAAATAGTTAACTTTTTTGTAAACTTAGTAGAACTTAAAATGTTGTTATTTTGCATTTTGAGGCTTTTTAAATGTTGTGCACTTTTATAACTTCCATGATGGAACAAACCAACACATTACCATCGCACTAACACCACGTTTTTGACCGATTTTAGCGACAAAGTGAAGGAAATTGCTGCTAGTGTTTAAATTATTTTTTTCTCTGCTCTTGATTTGGGTCTCACCTGTCTTATTTTTTTATTCAATCACTAGTTTACGATATTTCAAAAATATTCTCATACAAATTTGGCAAATTTTCCAATATCTTTCGCGATTTTGCATAGTGCAAGTGCATTTCCAATGTTAGCTGCTATTTATGCATGCCTAATGGTAGCTCGTAGCCCATAATTGGTTATAATGTGCAAATAATGTCAAAGTTTAAGACTGCTTTGCAAAAATTAGTGTTGTCCATGATTTTTCATCATTTTTATCTAATTTAAGAGCTTGTTTCTATTCAAGTGACGCAAAAAAAAACACTGTTTTTTGTGAAGTAATGCAAAAAACGCAACTAGTAGCCATACGGTTTCTGTTTTGGGTTTTTTGTTTTTACAACATTATTTGTTAAAAGTTCCTCTTTGAAAATGCAAAACCAAAAATCTACTAAGTTACCTCACCGAAGCGCCAATCGGTATTTTCTAAAGAAAAATTGTTGTTTCTATTCAAGTGACGCGAAGTGTATATACTTGAATACAAATCTTCAATATTTTTTTTTTTTAAATGAGAGACAAAATGATTAAAAACCATTGTTACGGGTGCGACACTTTGTCTCAAGTTTCTCGTTTCCATTCAATTTAAATTCATTTTTTTAATGAATATCTTGAATATTTACAAAATTATCAAATGAAATGTTTTATGTTTTAAAAATCTTAAAAATTTAAATTGCCTAACATTTATCTTCTTTAAGTTAAACAATATTTACTTTTATAAAAAAAAATTACAGCACGATAAACCTTTTTACACAAAAGTCACTTTCATCAAGTCAAATCACTTTACTATCAGTGTCAATTTCTTAACCGAAAAACTAAAGCCCACTCTACACTTTATGTTCTTTACCCCCAAAAAATACATTGAAATTCCTTTAATATCATTTACACACAGTCAGTGTCTCCTCTGGAGGATTTGTGTCTAGAGTGTTAAATCCCACTGATCGCATTTATTCCTCATCGTCATCATCATCAACAACAGCCTTTACTCCTTTCTCGCTTTACAGGAAACAACCTTTGAATAACGTTTTGTGTTGTTGTTTGTTGTTGATGAAGGACCGGATACCACTCCATATAAAACCAACAAAAAACAACAACAAAACAGAGTAATACTTAAGTTTAAACATACATTTAACCGTAGTATATATATATATTTACGTTTCATCCTGACTCTTATAAGAACTATATTCATTCAACTCTCGCTCGTCATCTTGATGCTTCGTCTACTCTCCCACAGGATATACCGCTGATGCTGCAAGTAAGTATATATATATAAAATTGTATAAAGGAAAACATTTTGTTTGAGTTGAACTTGAAGTGATCTCTTCTTATTCATTTCAGAGAATAGAAAAACCAACACACAACTATAATATATAAGTTTCTATCTTCTCTTTGGGGGTAAACTTTAAGGTGCACCGCTTTTGCCACAAAGGATAACATCGAAGAGTAGTGTGCGATTGCAAAGGCGCATCAACATTTTAAAACTAAAAGAAGAAGCTAAGATCAGGGGTGTATTTATTATAATGACAGGCTTTACAATAAGCGCTTCACTCAAAGATGAAAATGAATTCATCCATTTGCCCTTTCATCCATTTACCTATTCATCTATTTATCTATTCATCCATTTGCCCCTTCATCCATTTATCTATTCATCTATTTATCTTTTCATCGATTTATCCATTCATCTATTCATCCATTCATCCATTCAACCATTTATCTATTTATCTTTTCATCCATTCATCCATTCAACCATTCATCCATTCATCCCTTCATCCATTCATCAATTCAATAATTCATCAACTCAACAATTCTTTAATTCATCAATTCATTCAATCCATTCAATTCATTCAATTCATTCAATTCATTCAATTCATTCAATTCATTCAATTCATTCAATTCATTCAATTCATTCAATTCATTCAATTTATTCAATTCATTCAATCCATTCAATTCATCCTTTCATCCAACAGAAATAGGGAAATATTCATTATGATCTACAAGTCTTTGTGTCAAATCCAGCCCTGGGATATGGTTGCTGACTCTTTGAAGCATCAGCATCACCCGTCAGTGTTTGTTTTTCAAATTATTTGCTAAGGTTTCGACTCATGATGATGATGATGATGATGATAACGATTTTGATGATGATGACGATGAAACCTAAGCTGTTTGAACGATATATACACCAAACGATAGAGAGAGAAAGAGAGAGCACTAAAGTGTGTAACCAGCACTGTGTTTGGTAAAATAGTTTCAAGCCTTTTGCACGACGAACGTCAACGATGACGACGATACCGATGACAACGAGACTCTGTCTATTGGAATGGGAGACATTTAAAGCTTTTAAAGTCAATTCGATGTCAATAAACATGCAAAAAGGGTTCATTTTGGTGTTTATATCATCAAACTTCATATAACTCTCTCCCCCCCTCCATTTCTCTTTTTCATCGTTATTGGAAGCCAATCAATGAAATTCAAAGTTTTCCCCCCTCTAAAATAATAATATCACTTGGCTGGGTGAAAGTAGCATCGGCTTCAGCAGCATTAAAAGTGTTTGTCTGGTGTTATTGCAACAAGGATATATGGAAATAACTTTTGGGGTGCCTGTGTAAATAAAATCTTTTAAGATATAGAAGAACACACACACTTAAAATATGTGCGATAGGCTTTTCTCTAGAAAACTGATACTGAAACAACTAATTAAGAGTTAGGCTCCCTTAATGCAGTCAAAAGGATCCTTTTACCAAACTTTCTGCAAACCTCCGCTGTTGTTGCATGTTTATAGATATTCGTTTGCACCACCACGAGAACTCTCTTGTATTTCTATAGACGACGCAGACACAAAAAGATTGATAAAGTCTGATTTCGTGATGACTCGTATGAATCCTTTGAGGGCGGATGTAATTTCTAAGAGTTGTATGATTGTATATCTCCAATATTAGGTCTGTCTGTCCGTTTCGTCCATCGGACACACACAGAGTGTCCAACAGAGGTTAAATTTTCGAGGACAATGGATTCCAATTATATCACTTTCTTGACTATATACTTTTTTTTTGTCTTGTATCCTTTTTTTTTTTTAGTTATATCCTTTTGTTCGATAAAAATATCTTTTAAGTCAATTGTTCAAAATGAAGCCCGTTGTTAGTGACCATTATCCTTTTATATTTAGAGAAAGAATGGGATGTCCTTTTTTTTTTGATAACCCCCCCTCCCCTCATTTACCCCCTTTTTGTAATTCACTCTTTACTCAAAAAAACTGATCGAAAAACCATCAAAATGAATAGAAATTGATTTAGTTGAAAACATAATGGAATTGTTCTTGAGTTGCTTTTTATAAAGTTGAACCACGATTTCCCACAAAATGTATATGTCCTTTTGTGTAACATTTTTGGGGATATTCCCCAGAGAGGCATATCCTTTTATGGTGGAATAATTTAGCTAACCTTAAAAAAAAATAATGACATTTACCAAAACAAGAAAAGCGATTGTTTGGGTAAACAAGAATTTTATTTTTTTCTGTTTGTGTTGTAGGATCCTTTTCGTCCTTTTTTGCTTGTTTGTCAATAAAAAAAATTGTGTATAGTTATGGAATATTAATAATATTGCCATTTAAATTTTTACTTCATCTCTTCTATGTCCATGGGCTTTTATGTATTTTTATATATTTTTTGTTTTGGTAGATATTAAACGATGTCATTTCGGTGTCAAGTAGGTCCTTAAGTGAGTTGTTAACAATTTTGTTTACATGCGGGGGCTATTTTAGATGTTAAAAGCAACAAGTTTAACTCGCCATTAAAAAGAGGGTCCATTTTCTGTGTGATGATGATGATGTGTCTCTTTTGGATTCATATTAATGTCTTAATTTGCATCCTTAAATGGTTGTCAAAGTCGTTGGATTTTAATGGTAGACAAGGTATAATGGTCGATTTAATGGTCTAATATAGAAACAATGTGAATTGGTTAAATGTTTATGACTACGGTTAGTATCAATTTGCAAATCGTAACTGGGTTGTCTCGATTGAGGTTTTGATGACATAAATGAGTCTTATAAACTTGAATGGCTAATCTTAATGGTAAATAGGGGCATTAAACAAATAAGACGATTTAAATAAAAATTATGTATGAAAGTGGAAGTTTAAAAAAGATCTTATAGTCTAAGTTGCGACCGTTGAATTAATTAACTCATAAGGTTATACTTTAAAAAAGGTGTTAAATGAAAAATAAGTGATACTAAAAATGAAAAAAAAAAAAAAAAAAAAATAAAATGCGAACTTCTATGTGGCAACCCTCAGGACATGCTCGGGACATCTGCGGGAAACCTTCGGGACATGCTCGGGACATGCTCCGGACATCTTCGGGACATGCTCGGGACATCTTTGGGACAACTTCGGGACATCTTCGGGACATGCTCGGGACATCTTCGGGACATGCTCGGGACAACTTCGGGACATGCTCGGGACGTCTTCGGGACATCTTCGGGACATCTTCGGGACATCTTCGGGACATGCTCGGGACATCTTCGGGACATGCTCGGGACATCTTCGGGACATCTTCGGGACATGCTCGGGACATCTTGGGGACATGCTCGGGACATCTTCGGGACATGCTTCTGACATCTTCCGGACATGCTCGGGACATCTTCGGGACATGCTCGGGACATCTTCGGGACATTCTCGGGACATCTTTGGGACAACTTCGGGACATCTTCGGGACATGCTCGGGACATCTTCGGGACATGCTCGGGACAACTTCGGGACATGCTCGGGACGTCTTCGGGACATCTTCGGGACATCTTCGGGACATCTTCGGGACATGCTCGGGACATCTTCGGGACATGCTCGGGACATCTTCGGGACATCTTCGGGACATGCTCGGGACATCTTCGGGACATGATCGGGACATCTTCGGGACATGCTCGGGACATGCTCGGGACATGCTCGGGACATGCTCGGGACATCTTCGGGACATGCTCGGGACAAATTTGGGACATGCTCGGGAGATCTTCGGGACATCTTCGTGACATCTTCGGGACATGCTCGGGACATCTTCGGGACATGCTCGGAACATCTTTGGGACAACTTCGGGACATCTTCGGGACATGCTCGGGACATCTTCGGGACATGCTCGGGACAACTTCGGGACATGCTCGGGACGTCTTCGGGACATCTTCGGGACATCTTCGGGACATGCTCGGGACATCTTCGGGACATGCTCGGGACATCTTCGGGACATCTTCGGGACATGCTCGGGACATCTTGGGGACATGCTCGGGACATCTTCGGGACATGCTTCTGACATCTTCCGGACATGCTCGGGACATCTTCGGGACATGCTCGGGACATCTTCGGGACATTCTCGGGACATCTTTGGGACAACTTCGGGACATCTTCGGGACATGCTCGGGACATCTTCGAGACATGCTCGGGACAACTTCGGGACATGCTCGGGACGTCTTCGGGACATCTTCGGGACATCTTCGGGACATCTTCGGGACATGCTCGGGACATCTTCGGGACATGCTCGGGACATCTTCGGGACATCTTCGGGACATGCTCGGGACATCTTCGGGACATGATCGGGACATCTTCGGGACATGCTCGGGACATGCTCGGGACATGCTCGGGACATGCTCGGGACATGCTCGGGACATCTTCGGGACATGCTCGGGACAAATTTGGGACATGCTCGGGAGATCTTCGGGACATCTTCGTGACATCTTCGGGACATGCTCGGGACATCTTCGGGACATGCTCGGGACATCTCCGGGACATGCTCGGGACATCTTCGGGAAATGCTCAGGACATCTTCGGGACATGCTCGGGACATCTTCGGGACATCTTCTAGACATGCTCGGGACATCTTCGGGACATGCTCGGGACATCTACGGGACATGCTCGGAACAACTTCGGGACATGCTCGGGACATGCTCGGGACATCTTCGGGACATCTTTGGGACATGCTCGGGACATCTTCGGGACATGCTCGGGACATCTCCGGGAAATCTTCGGGACATGCTCGGGACATGCTCGGGACATGCTCGGGACATGCTCGGGACATCTTCGGGACATGCTCGGGACATCTTCGGGACATCATCGGGACATCTTCGGGACATGCTCGGGACATCTTGGGGACATGCTCCTTACATCTTCGGGACATGCTCGGGACATCTTTGGGACAACTTCGGGACATCTTCGGGACATGCTCGGGACATCTTCGGGACATGCTCGGGACAACTTCGGGACATGCTCGGGACGTCTTCGGGACATCTTCGGGACATGCTCGGGACATCTTCGGGACATGCTCGGGACATCTTCGGGACATGCTCGGGACATCTTCGGGACATCTTCGGGACATGCTCGGGACATCTTGGGGACATGCTCGGGACATCTTCGGGACATGCTTCTGACATCTTCCGGACATGCTCGGGACATCTTCGGGACATGCTCGGGACATCTTCGGGACATTCTCGGGACATCTTTGGGACAACTTCGGGACATCTTCGGGACATGCTCGGGACATCTTCGGGACATGCTCGGGACAACTTCGGGACATGCTCGGGACGTCTTCGGGACATCTTCGGGACATCTTCGGGACATCTTCGGGACATGCTCGGGACATCTTCGGGACATGCTCGGGACATCTTCGGGACATCTTCGGGACATGCTCGGGACATCTTCGGGACATGATCGGGACATCTTCGGGACATGCTCGGGACATGCTCGGGACATGCTCGGGACATGCTCGGGACATCTTCGGGACATGCTCGGGACAAATTTGGGACATGCTCGGGAGATCTTCGGGACATCTTCGTGACATCTTCGGGACATGCTCGGGACATCTTCGGGACATGCTCGGGACATCTCCGGGACATGCTCGGGACATCTTCGGGAAATGCTCGGGACATCTTCGGGACATGCTCGGGACATCTTCGGGACATCTTCTAGACATGCTCGGGACATCTTCGGGACATGCTCGGGACATCTACGGGACATGCTCGGAACAACTTCGGGACATGCTCGGGACATGCTCGGGACATCTTCGGGACATCTTTGGGACATGCTCGGGACATCTTCGGGACATGCTCGGGACATCTCCGGGAAATCTTCGGGACATGCTCGGGACATGCTCGGGACATGCTCGGGACATCTTCGGGACATGCTCGGGACATCTTCGGGACATCATCGGGACATCTTCGGGACATGCTCGGGACATCTTCAAGACATTCTCGGGACATCTTTGGGACAACTTCGGGACATCTTCGGGACATGCTCGGGACATGCTCGGGACAACTTCGGGACATGCTCGGGACGTCTTCGGGACATCTTCGGGACATCTTCGGGACATCTTCGGGACATGCTCGGGACATCTTCGGGACATGCTCGGGACATCTTCGGGACATCTTCGGGACATGCTCGGGACATCTTGGGGACATGCTCGGGACATCTTCGGGACATGCTCGGGACATGCTCGGGACATGCTCGGGACATGCTCGGGACATCTTCGGGACATGCTCGGGACAAATTTGGGACATGCTCGGGAGATCTTCGGGACATCTTCGGGACATGCTCGGGACATCTTCGGGACATGCTCGGGACATCTCCGGGACATGCTTGGGACATCTTCGGGAAATGCTCGGGACATCTTCGGGACATGCTCGGGACATCTTCGGGACATCTTCTAGACATGCTCGGGACATCTTCGGGACATGCTCGGGACATCTACGGGACATGCTCGGAACAACTTCGGGACATGCTCGGGACATCTTCGGGACATCTTCGGGACATCTTCGGGACATGCTCGGGACATCTTCGGGACATGCTCGGGACATCTTCGGGACATGCTCGGGACATCTTCGAGACATCTTCGGGACATCTTCGGGACATCTTCGGGACATCTTCGGGACATCTTCGGGATATGCTCGGGACATCTTCGGGACAAGCTCGGGACATGCTCGGGATATGCTCTGGACATGCTCGGGACATGCTCGGGACATCTTCGGGACATGTTCGGGACAACTTCGGGACATGCTCGGGACAACTTCGGGACATCTTCGGGACATCTTCGGGACATCTTCGGGACATGCTCGGGACATCTTCGGGACATGCTCGGGACATCTCCGGGACATGCTCGGGACATCTTCGGGACATGCTCGGGACATCTTCGAGACATGCTCGGGACAACTTCGGGACATGCTCGGGATATGCTCTGGACATGCTCGGGACATGCTCGGGACATCTTCGGGACATGTTCGGGACAACTTCGTTACATGCTCGGGACATCTTCGGGACATCTTCGGGACATGCTCGGGACATCTTCGGGACATGCTCGGGACATCTTCGGGACATGCTCGGGACATCTTCGGGACATACTCGGGACAACTTCGGGACATGCTCGGGACATCTTCGGGACATGCTCGGGAGATGCTCGGGAAATGCTCGGGACATCTTCGGGACATGCTCGGGACATGCTCGGGACATGCTCGGGACATGCTCGGACATGCTCGGGACATGCTCGGACATGCTCGGTACATCTTCGGGATATGCTCGGGACATCTTCGGGACATGCTCGGGACATCTCCGGGAAATCTTCGGGACATGCTCGGGATATCTTCGGGACATGCTAGGGACATGCTCGGGACATCTTTGGGACATGCTTCGGACATGCTCGGGACATGCTCAGGACATGCTCGGGACATGCTCGGGACATCTTCGGGACATGCGCGGGACATCTTCGGGACATGCTCGGGACATCTTCGGGACATGCTCGGAACAACTTCTTGACATGCTCGGGACATCTTCGGTACATGCTCGGGTCATCTTCGGGACATGCTCGGGACAACTTCAGGACATGCTTGGGATATCTTCGGGACAACATGCTCGGGACATCTTCGGGACATGCTCGGGACAACTTCGTTACATGCTCGGACCATCTTCGGGACATCTTCAGGATATCTTCGGGACATCTTCGGGACATGCTCGGGACAACTTCGGGACATGCTCGGGACATGCTCGGGACATCTACGGGACATGCTCGGGACATCTTCGGGACATCTTCGGAACATCTTCGGGACATCTTCGGGACATGCTCGGGACATCTTCGGGACATGCTCGGGACATCTTCGGGACATCTTCCTGACATCTTCGGGACATGCTCGGGACAACTTCGGGACATGCTCGGGACATCTTCTTGACATGCTCGGGACATCTTCGGGACATGCTCGGGACATCTTCGGGACATGCTCGGGACATCTTCGGGACATCTTCCTGACATCTTCGGGACATGCTCGGGACATCTTCGGGACATGCTCGGGACATCTTCGGGACATGCTCGGGACAACTTCGGGACATGCTCGATACATCTTCGGGACATCTTCCTGACATCTTCGGGACATGCTCGGGACATCTTCGGGACATGCTCGGGACATCTTCGGGACATGCTCGAGACAACTTCGGGACATGCTCGGGACAACTTCGGGACATCTTCGGGACATGCTCGTCACATTTTCGGGACATGCTCGGGACAACTTCGGGACATGCTCGGGACAACTTCGGGACATCTACGGGACATGCTCGGGACATGCTTTTGACATGCTCGGGACATGCTCGGGACATCTTCGGGACAACTTCGGGACAACTTCGGGACATGCTCGGGACATCTTCCGGACATGCTCGGGACATCTTCGGGACATGCTCGGGACAACTTCGGGACATGCTCGGGATAGGCTCGGGACATCTACGGGACATGCTCGGGACATCTTCGGGACATCTTCGGAACATCTTCGGGACATCTTCGGGACATGCTCGGGACATCTTCGGGACATGCTCGGGACATGCTCGGGACATCTTCGGGACATGCTCGGGACATCTTCGGGACATGCTCGGGACATCTTCGGGACATGCTCGGGACATCTTCGGGACATGCTCGGGACATCTTCGGGACATGCTCGGGACATCTTCGGGACATGCTCGGGACATGATCGGGATATGCTCGGGACATGCTTGGGACATCTTTGGGACATGCTCGGGACATGCTCGGGACATGCTCGGGACATCTTCGGGACATGCTCGAGACAACTTCGGGACATGCTCGGGACAACTTCGGGACATTTTCGGGACATGCTCGTCACATTTTCGGGACATGCTCGTGACAACTTCGGGACATGCTCGGGACAACTTCGGGACATCTACGGGACATGCTCGGGACAGCTTCGGAACATGCTCGGGACATGCTTTTGACATGCTCGGGACATGCTCGGTACATGCTCGGGACATGCTCGGGACATCTTCGGGACAACTTCGGGACAACTTCGGGACATGCTCGGGACATCTTCGGGACATGCTCGGGTCATCTTCGGGACATCTGCGGGACATCTTCGGGACATCTTCGGGACATGGCCGGGACATCTTCGGGACATGCTCGGGACATGCTCGGGACATGCTCGGGACATGCTCGGGACATGCTCGAGACATGCTCGGGACATCTTCGGGACATGCTCGGGACATCTTCGGGACATGCTCGAGACAACTTCGGGACATGCTCGGGACAACTTCGGGACATCTTCGGGACATGGCCGGGACAACTTCGGGACATGCTCGGGACATGCTCGGGACATGCTCGGGACATGCTCGAGACATGCTCGGGACATCTTCGGGACATGCTCGGGACAACTTTGGGACATGCTCGGGACATGCTCGGGACATCTACGGGACATGCTCGGGACATCTTCGGGACATCTTCGGAACATCTTCGGGACATCTTCGGGACATGCTCGGGACATCTTCGGGACATGCTCGGGACATGCTCGGGACATGCTCGGGACATCTTCGGGACATGCTCGGGACATCTTCGGGACATCTTCGGGACATCTTCGGGACATGCTCGGGACATCTTCGGGACATGCTCGGGACATCTTCGGGACGTGCTCGGGACATCTTCGGGACATGCTCGGGACATGCTCGGGATATGCTCGGGACATGCTTGGGACATCTTTGGGACATGCTCGGGACATGCTCGGGACATGCTCGGGACATCTTCGGGACATGCTCGAGACAACTTCGGGACATGCTCGGGACAACTTCGGGACATTTTCGGGACATGCTCGGGACATCTTCGGGACATGCTCGGGACATGCTCGGGACATCTTCGGGACATGCTCGGGACATGCTCGGGACATGCTCGGGACATCTTCGGGACATGCTCGGGACATCTTCGGGACATCTTCGGGACATGCTCGGGACATCTTGGGGACATGCTCGGGACATCTTCGGGACATGCTCGGGACATCTTCGGGACATGCTCGGGACATCTTCGGGACATGCTCGGGACATGCTCGGGATATGCTCGGGACATGCTTGGGACATCATTGGGACATGCTCGGGACATGCTCGGGACATGCTCGGGACATCTACGGGACATGCTCGGGACATCTTCGGGACATCTTCGGAACATCTTCGGGACATCTTCGGGACATGCTCGGGACATCTTCGGGACATGCTCGGGACATGCTCGGGACATGCTCGGGACATCTTCGGGACATGCTCGGGACATCTTCGGGACATCTTCGGGACATGCTCGGGACATCTTCGGGACATGCTCGGGACATCTTCGGGACATGCTCGGGACATCTTCGGGACATGCTCGGGACATGCTCGGGATATGCTCGGGACATGCTTGGGACATCTTTGGGACATGCTCGGGACATGCTCGGGACATGCTCGGGACATCTACGGGACATGCTCGGGACATCTTCGGGACATCTTCGGAACATCTTCGGGACATCTTCGGGACATGCTCGGAACATCTTCGGGACATGCTTGGGACATGCTCGGGACATCTTCGGGACATGCTCGGGACATCTTCGGGACATGCTCGGGACATCTTCGGGACATGCTCGGGACATCTTCGGGACATCTTCGGGACATGCTCGGGACATCTTGGGGACATGCTCGGGACATCTTCGGGACATGCTCGGGACATGCTCGGGACATGCTCGGGACATGCTCGGGACATGCTCGGGACATGCTCGGGACATGCTCGGGACATCTTCGGGACATGCTCGGGACAAATTTGGGACATGCTCGGGAGATCTTCGGGACATCTTCGTGACATCTTCGGGACATGCTCGGGACATCTTCGGGACATGCTCGGGACATCTCCGGGACATGCTCGGGACATCTTCGGGAAATGCTCGGGACATCTTCGGGACATGCTCGGGACATCTTCGGGACATCTTCGGGACATGCTCGGGACATCTTCGGGACATGCTCGGGACATGCTCGGGACATGCTCGGGACATGCTCGAGACATGCTCGGGACATCTTCGGGACATGCTCGGGACATCTTCGGGACATCTTCGGGACATCTTCGGGACATCTTCGGGACATGCTCGGGACATCTTCGGGACATGCTCGGGGCATGCTCGGGACTTGCTCGGGACATGCTCGAGACATGCTCGCGACATCTTCGGGACATGCTCGGGACATCTTCGGGACATCTTCGGGACATCTTCGGGACATCTTCGGGACATGCTCGGGACATCTACGGGACATGCTCGGGACATCTTCGGGACATGCTCGGATCATCTTCGGGACATGCTCGGGACAACTTCGGGACGTGCTCGGGTCATCTTCGGGACATCTTCGGGACATCTTCGGGACATGCTCGGGACATCTTCGGGACATGCTCGGGACATGCTCGGGACATGCTCGGGACATGCTCGAGACATGCTCGGGACATCTTCGGGACATGCTCGGGACATCTTCGGGACATCTTCGGGACATCTTCGTGACATGCTCGGATCATCTTCGGAACATGCTCGGGACAACTTCGGGACATGCTCGGGTCATCTTCGGGACATCTTCGGGACATCTTTGGAACATGCTCGGGACATCTTAGGGACATGCTCGGGACATCTTCGGGACATGCTCGGGACATGCTCGAGACATGCTCGGGACATCTTCGGGACATGCTCGGGACATGCTCGGGACATCTTCGGGACATGCTCGGGACATCTTCGGGACATGCTCGGGGCATGCTCGGGACATGCTCGGGACATCTACGGGACATGCTCGGGACATATTCGGGACATCTTCGAGACATCTTCGGGACATGCTTGGAACATCTTTGGGACATGCTCGAAACATGCTATGAGACATGTCTCATCGGACATTAATCATGGAACTCATGATATTAAATATTTAAATGTTAAGATAAAATAAAATAAATTACCAGAAGCATGGGTGAAGCCATAGAGTTGCCAGAGCATATTTTAATTAAATTTTTGAAAATACTTTTACTTGAATACCTGATGAGTTAAATTTTGTACAATACACTGAATTTTGATAGCACACTGAAAAAAAAGTGAAATCAGTAGGGTAGCCAAGAGCCAGGTGTAAAATGCGCTGCGAGTAATCCACTAAGTTATCGTCAAACTCTCTGGGAGTAAATAAATGTCCAAGAAAACTAAACTTTTAAAATAAAACAAACTACAAGAATTTGGTCCTTCGAGCTGGATTAATTACAAAAAAAAACAACAATTTTTCAAATTAATGGCATGACATGAAAATGAGAAAAAAATATATATGTATATTTTAAAGAATTCTGATTTACTGTATGTCCTTGTCATTATTTTCTCATAAAAAGAAAAAAAAAAAACTTTCCAAGCACATCCCACTACTATATTCTTTAAGCTTCAAGGCTTTCAAACTACAATAAAATGACAAAAAATAAAAAAAAAAAAATGCAAGAAAATCCTAAATTAGTATCATGAAACATTTTTTGTCATTTCTCTCATTCCAAGTTTCTCATTCGCCAGCTTATAGTTCACAACTATCTTAATTAAAATTTGCATTTTGTTAATTTTTTTTTTTCTTATATACGAGAATATCCTTTTTTATATTTTTTTAGAAATAAAGTTCTCTGCCGCACATTTCTCATTCATAATCGCATTTACGTGATGGGGGAAGCCCAAAAAAGTATCATAAAAAACTTTTTTCTGCACATTGCTTCGGTCTAAAGGATATATACTTTTTTGTTTTATATTTCTATAAGCCAAGTTGGCTCATAAAATAGTGACCAAGGGAAATAGTATATGCACCTATGTTCGGATTATAAACCACTCCCTAGTTTTTTAGAGAGATAGTCGTATATTAATTTCCACTGAGTATGGCAATTGAAAGTCCCCCAAAAAACCAGTACACTACTATACTATATGAATGAATGAAAATGAACAAATTAATAAAAATACACGAAAGTACAAATCCGTTTCCAGGACGAGGCGATGGTCTGTTCAGCGGCGACACACAAAATAAGTAATTTAATTTCCCCCTCCAAAAAAAAAAATGTGGAAAGGACGAAGCAGACACAAAAACTCATTTCATGGGTCAAAAATTATATCCTCTGAGAAACGTCCATAGGGTTTCAGCTTTTTGGTCCTTTTTCCTCTTCCTCCAAAAAAAAAAAAATAAAACTCACCTTCATTACCCCAAACCTTACCTTTGTTGTTCTGTTGAAGGGAAGCTTATTTCTTTTGGGTTTTTGTATTTTGTTCAATTTTAATGCAGTTAGTGGTAGTTAACCTGGTTTTTGAGCAAACGAGCGAAAGCGAGATGAAAACGGACAGATATGACTCGGAGACAATTCAATTTCGCACACACAGATGTCCTTTGTTTCATTTTCGAACTTCACTCTGACTCTGACTATATACAAATTGTCAAGTGAGTGCCGCATTTACACACAAAAGAAAAGACCAAAAATTTCCCAGGATAAAAGTGAATATACCCGCACCAATGGAAAAAAATATTAAATTTTTGTACGAAAGTAACAATTGCTATTGCTGGCTGCTGGTGCTGCCGATTATGGTGATGATGATGACTACAACGATTATGGACGAATCCTTGAATCTTTGTGTGTTATTCCACAATGCTTTTGGGAGGGCAAAAGCCGATTATCTTTAGCAACATTTTTGCTTGCCTATTTTATTTGTCTCGGGTAAAAATAAATGAAAGAGATAGACATGATTTGGGTAAAAAGGAAATGGTTTTTGGCATTTATTGGGATTCATAAATATCTTTTACTTGGTATTAGGTAGGTACATATGAAAAAAAGGATTCGTTTAGTCGTTTATTGTAAGGATTTTTCGCATTTAAGGGAAATTTACACTTTGCGTGCTTCTTTTTAATGATACAACAGTTTTGTTTTTGCTGTTGAAAGATTGAAGTTATTGAGTTCATAATTTAAGTTAACGTTAGAACCTGTACAACAGGGTGAGCCAGAGTCTTATATAAATGCGAATTTTGCTATTCTATATATTTTTTAAATACTGAAGACTAAACTCTTTTGTCGTCTGTGCCCTTATAACTTTTGAACATTGAAAACGTCTTGTTTGTCTGGTCCCATAGAATTGGACAATTAATGGTGTTAGAAAATAAAAAAAGATTGATTTTTTTTTATGAAAATAGATTGGGTTAAAAAAAATTCTAGCTCCTTCCGTAGATGTCGTACAGGCATGATTGATATAAATATTTTGAGCTGAAACTTCAGGCTTTCAGATGGTTTAAATTTTTGTATAAGTTTTCATATAAAAAAATGGATCTAATGGTGTTAGAAGAAAAAAAGTTCGATTTTTTCACTTCTTTCATTAAAAATTAATTGTTTTCAATAAATAATTTACCTTTTAAGCATTTTAAAATTTATTCTTTAGAAGAAATATTGAGCTTTTTAATGGTGGAATTTTGTTGCTAGCTTTTCATATAAAATGAGTCACAAGAAAAAGCTAAAAAATAAATACCTTTTTTATTTTCTCATATTAATTTTTTTATTTTCAAAGCTTACAAAAAAAATTATGCAATTTAAAAGCCAAGTTTAAAAATAATTTATTGAAAACAATCATTTTCATTAAAAAAAAAACAAAAAAATATGAATTTTTATCTTCTCATGTCATTAATTCCATTTTATTCCCTAACAACCTATAAAAAACCTATACCATATGAAAGCTTATTATTTCACCTTTCATATGACGTATCAATCTCATTTCAATGATGCCTACAAGAGAAGTTAGAATATTTTAAAGTCAACCATGTCAAATTTCCAGACTGAGATTACGATACTTCCCACACTGGTGACTGTTCATGGCGCAACAGATCTCCACTGGTGGTTTGATGTTTTTCGCAAGTTTCTTGATTTAACATTGTGTGGCTTGTAGTTAGTCTAGCGTTATGTGTGACCTACCAAATGAAAGGTAATTGTATCAGGATGCACATAAATGTTTAATCAAATTTCTATCTGCTCTTGGTAAAAAGTTATAACCTGTTGAATTCTAAAATTTTATTTTACAGTTATCTCAAAATTGTGTTTACGAAAATTGAAACTTCGCACACATATAGTCGTAGTCATGGTCTATCATTACTCCATATACTTTATTCCTGTATCTATTAAAGAAAAAAAGATAAAAATAAAAAAACGATGAAAATCGGTTAAAAACGGTCAAAAAACGTGTTTTTTAAAAACTTGTTTCATCCGTTATTCAGTCAAAACTCAGTAAACGATTCCAAGTTTTTGCACATGTATGAATAAGACCTACATGTCCTATAAGTTTGAGATTTTTTGAACGCTCCAAAAAAAAAGCTAAAAATCAAAAACTACCCAAAAATACCCCTAAGACACAAGGTGTTTTTCAAAAATTCATATTTCAAAACGCAGAGTGTTGGAAAAAAATCCGTATTAGACCCCTAATTTTTTTCCCTCATCTTTTACCTGGCATCTTTAGGATTGTCAAAAAAAAATGTCCTTTACCCAAAATCATCATTTTGTCATAGCCCCAACACGTGTACAACGTTCAAACAAAACGTTATAGCTTAGTTTCAAAATTTTTTAGAATTTTTTCTTAAATTTAGTTATTCTTAAATTAATCTCATCTATCTATAGCAAACAAAATCAATTCTTTACGACTTCGCGTTTAGATTTTAGCTCAAATTTCATCTTTGCGTTTTACCCCTGTTTACCCTATTAAATGACGGAATTTTTAAAAATCCTTCATTTGGATTAAGCCTTAGGTTATTATCTTTCAAATAAGCTATAGAAGATTTTTGTATCTCTAATAGTTTATTTTTAATTTTGAATTGAAATTTTTTGCCGCACTACGAAAGTACGAGAGTGTAACGTTAGAAAATGGCGTCACTTTTTTGTGGTGGCTGCCATGGTTCATCGATTTAGGTATAACACGTTATCACGTCAAAAATTTATTTTTTTTTTTAGCTTTTTCTTGTAAATTATCATTGGATTTAAAAAAAAAATATTCCGTTTTACTCATAAATATTTTAGGTCTTCATCTTAGCTTAAGTACATACTTTACTTTAAATTTTTAAATTTTTTTTACAAGGTATTTGACAAATAAATAATTTTTAGACCATTTTTTAACAAAAGCACACAAACCTGTTTTCTTATGACGTTATCACGTAAAATTATTGTCCGTAAACGAACTTTTTTCTCCAAAATGGTTAACTTGCGTAACTAAGCCTTAAACTAAACGTAATGAACTTATGGAAGTTAAGAGCAGCTTGATCTTCGTAAATACTTGGTTAACAAGCTTATATAAATCAAATCAAACCCAATTTAATTACATAAGTTACATTTTTGATAGGGGTTTTGTTTATTTGTTTTTATTTCTCTAATTTCGATAAGACTTGTATTAAAGCTATCTGCTAAATCTCAGAGCTTTGACAGAGCTTCGGTTAAGCTTCGTTAAGCTTTTTATAGATCTTACAAGCACATTGTTGTAAAGGCTGCAACTTATATAACCTTTTTCTTTTCCCATGCCCAACAACCTTACTAAAGTTTTACAGAAGCTGAAATGCAGCTTCGGTAATACCTGCGTTGGGATAGAAGCCTTTTATTTCTAAGATTTCATATATTTAATATAACGTTTACAACTCAATTTTATCAAAATATTTCTTAGCACCTTCTTCTAGTAATTCAAAATCTCAAGTATAATTTTCATGTTATTGTTATTTCATCCAAAGCATAACAGAATAAAATTAAATTGGTTATTAACTTAAAAATAGCTACAAAAAGTGCATTTATTTATTAACCTCTTAAAATCCATAAATATAAATTGTAGGTACTCCGAAATTTAAATATTAAAATGACATTCAAATTTATTTCAAAATTTTAAAACCACCTTAAACCGAAACTAGGCAATCATATCCACTCTGCGCTGCAATAAATTTATGCAATACAAGCATTTTATATATTTCAAAAATTACCTCTCATTGCCCATAAATCACTTAAGAGTATCTTAATAAGACATTTCCATTTATCATCTCGTTTCACCTCAAAAAGTCATAAGTTTGTGGCTCCAAAAAAAAAAAAACTCCCCCCAACATTTAAAAAATTCATAAAATGAAGTGATAAAAGTAGCAAATTTATTGGTTTGCCGCACTCAAGAAAAAAAAAAAAAAACGAATAACAACTTAAAACCAAAAAGGTATTTCATTTGTGCCCCATTGAAGTACCCCCATAACGCTGCTGCTGCTGCTGCTTGCCTTTTTGGCATTAAAACGATTTAATTTGTATTTAAGCCTACAACAGGAAGGGAGCGAAAATTCTAAGTTGTGAAAGTGTGAAGTAACCGACAATTTACGGCTTGAATTCGGCAATTTTCACACTCAAAGAGCAAAGGTATTTGCTCTCGTTTTTTTTTTTCACTCCCCCTCTTACTATAAATTTAATAGCAGCACACAAAGATGATCCAATCCTTAGAGCTTTTCCGATTTCCCTCGCGCGCTATCTCAGCACCTTTGAAGAAGAACTAAATAAATTTTTACAGCTCTACTAACATTTCTTCTTCAGCAAAGCCAAGCGAGTGAAGAAAAAAAAAATAGAAACGTAACAGGCTAAAAGGAAGGGAATTTAATTTCGCGTTCATTGCCTTGTTCGTTTCGTTTACTCCTTTTTTGTCGGATATAAATTTGAATTTTTTTCATTTTCCAAAAACCAGTAGGCTTGGAACTTTCGCACCCACCTGTAAAACAGTCAGCAGAGGCCTATATTCTTTCGTCATTACAAGTAAACATTATTTGCGCTCTTTTTATGAAGGAAAAGTATCCTCTCATTCCCCAAAAAAGGATGCCCCCTTCCTCCATTCCCATTTGTTACATTTCAATTGTCTTTTCGAAATTAAACTCTGTGAAAATTTATACAACCCTCTTCTGTGTGTCGTTTCCTTTTATATTTTTTGTTGGAAGGAATAAATTTAATCGCAAGGATAAATTTCATTCTTGGATTCACGGATTCTTTGCTATTCAGCAATAGAAGAGAGTGAGGCATCATCTTCGACAAGGCGGCAGAGTTTTCTTTTGGAAAATCTTTAAGGAAAACAAAAAATCACCCCAAAGGCAAAATGATATTCAAAAACAAAACAATAAGAACAAAAAAAAAAAAGAGAAATCACTCGTTTAGGGAACGAAGCCGAATTCCCCAAGGGACACTCTGCATCGCAGGATTCGTTTTTCGTATCGTTTTCGTTATATCGAAAGGAAAGGAACGACGAAGAAGAAAAATGAACGGGGTAATGCAATTATTGAAAGTATCCATTTAACTTTGCCGAAAATCTTCTTTAATTTTGTGTTGTCGAGAATTGGAGTTTGGTGAGGTACCAACGTTACCAAAGATGAAGAAGACATCAGCAAGCGGAAACATGGGAGTAAATAAACCCAAAATTCCAGCTTGCTGAGCTGGATCCTTTTTCTTCCTGTCAAAAGTCTCGTCGAATTGCATTAAAAACTATTTTTGTTTGATTAAAAAAAAAAACGATGATACTTGAAGCGAGTGATGGCATTGCGATGCTGGTTTTTCAGGGTTGTGAGAAGGACCTGTGTCAATCCATTTGCCTAAAGAGCTTGTTGTCTGATTCGAAAAGTGGAGTTTTATTTGTATTAATGTCTGCGTTGAGAGTAATTTTCATAAAATAATGTAATTATCATAAGGTTTTTATTTATCCTTTTAAAAAATAAAATGTTTTTTGGGGAAACTTTTTGAGAATTATAAGATTGAGTTTTGTAGGAAAAAAAATCAAATAAGATGTTTGTAGGCAATATTTATGGAAAAGAATTTTGTGCAAATGAAAACAATTAAGAAACATTTTTGTTCCTTTTTGTGATTAACCATCGAAACAATTGTGGTATAGAATGTGTTATTAAATTTTAAGGAGACCTATTTAAATGAGTTAACGATACTGTTGAGATTTTTGAATAGATCGAAAAGTTGGTGCTTTAAAGATTTTAACATTCCTACCCAGATTTTTACATTCCAGAAGTAGTTGTCTGTAAAGTCGGTTTTTTTCTTTTGTGATAACGTTTAAAAAACTTCAAACTTTTTTCTTCTAACACCATTAAATCCATTTTTTTATATTACAACCTATAATAAATTTTATACCATCTGAAAGCCTATCGTTTCAGCTGAAAATATTCATATCAACCATGTCTGTACAACATCAACAAAAAGAGCTAAAATTTATTGAAGCTGATGGTCATGGGCAACAGATCTCCACAGGTGTTTTGAGGTATTTCTGAAGTTTTTTTTAATTCAACATTGTGTAGCTTGTTGTAAATGTACCGTTATGTGTGATTTATTAAATGAAATCTAATATTATCAGTATGCTCAATAAAGATAAATCAAATTTGTATGTGGTCAAGATCAAAAGATAGACCGTTCTGAAAAAAAGAACTTTATTTTACCGTTATTTCAAAATTGTGAATATGAAGTTGAATCAAAATTTGCACAAATATAGTCCTGCCCCATTTTATATCTATCTACAATTTAAATTTCATTCATTTATCTGCTGAAGAAAAAAAAAACAAAAAAACGTTTAAAAAATCAAAAAACTTGTACAACCAAAAATTCTTTTAGAATCCAAATTTTTTGCACAAATATAAGCATGGCCATAACCTTTATGTCCAATAAATTTTTAACGCTCTGAAAAATTGTTAAAAATAAAAAACCACCCAAAAATACCCGAAAAGTAGGTGTTTTTTTTTTTTTTTTTAAATTCATATTTCAAAACGCAGATACTTAAAAAAAAAAACGGTATCATACCCCTAGATTTATTTTTTTGTTATCTTTTGAATCTCTTTTTTTTTAAATGGTCAAACAAAATTTCCCCTACCTACACGGTTAAAAATTCTGGAGTATTTTTTAATACAGCTTTTGTATTAAAACAATTTTCAATACAAAAAATAATACATTTTAATACTTCCAAAATATTAAAATTATTTTTAATCTTTTCAATTTCAATATTTAAGTATTAAGTTTACTAAAAATGTCATTTGAATAAAATTATAAATTAAAAAATAACAAATTTCCTTGTGTTTTTTCGCGGAAAATTGTGAATAATTGTTAACAAATTAGTGGTGTGCGTGGTTTTTCGGTTTTTGTGCGTTTTTCGTCGGTAAATAAAAGAAGTAAGATTTACGGTAGCTGACATTGGTCCCCAAATAGTCATGTTTTGACAATTTTATGTGCACTGTGGTCAGCAGCAGCCATTTTAAAAATGAAAAAAATCTATTGTTTGAGGTCATTTTCTAAAAAAAAATATAATTAATATTTGTAAATTTGTACTAATTTGAAGGCGCTTTGTGTTTTTTTCGAAGCAAAATACATACATTGCAGATAAATTTTAATCGGCAATAAGATTTTACATGCCACAGTTTGTAAAACAGATAAAATAGAGACAATAATATCACCATTATTATATTATTTATGATTAATATATATTTTCAGTAATGAATTTATTATATTATTAACTTTAAATACATTTGGTATTGAATTGAAATATTTTTGTATTATCTTTTAATAAAATTCTTATTAGAAATTAATATGAAAAGATTAAATTTTAATATGTAATAATTGAAATTTAATACATTTGGTATTAAATTCTAATATAAACTGTATTATTTTTTAATACAATTTATTTATTTATTTTATTTATTTTGTCTTGTATTAAATTTTAATACATTTCTGGTGAAGACCTATATGTAACCCAAAAAGTATTAGAAAATACTCCAGAATTTTTAACAGTGTATAATCAGTACTTTGTCAAAGGTCTAACACATGTTTAAGTTTTAAAAAAACTATTTATAACTTGGTTTTGAAATTTTCTAGAATTTTTTCAATACCCTTGTTGTTGTACTCCTGTTTACCCTAATTAATGATTGAATTTTTCAAAATCCTTTATTAGTATTCACCTATAGGTTATTATCTTTCAAATAAGCTATAGAAGATTTTTCTATCTTCAATTGTTTATATTTAATTTTTAATTGCAATTTATGCCGCACTGCTAAAAAATTTCAGATGAAACGGGAGAAAATTGCGTCACTTTTCCGTGGATGCAGCCATGGTTCATCGATAAAAAAAATTAAAATTAAAAAAAAGTACGCATACACCACAGTGAACCAATTCAATCAATGTAATCGACTGTATTTTTGACGATTTTTTTTCAATAGTTAAAATTGAAACACATCAACTGAAAAGAAACTTAAGCATTTATAAGAGATTATGTAACATTTAAAATATTAACATTCTTTGAGTGCAATTAAATAATATTTATCAAGCACTTGATTTTCTTATAATTTTTTAATTCTTAAATGGACACTTCTTCTTTTAATGAGTCAATTATCAAAAAAGCGTATTTGTCTAAGTATAATGGATTATCCTGGACTAATGCACTTTTCAAAAACAAGTTAAACTTGTTCTCGAAATTATAATCCAGTGAAAATATCTCTTCAAAACCTTTAAAATCCTTAAAATCCAACTGTGAATTAGATGCGCTTTATGAACAAACAATTAAAACTAAAAACGCTTTATTACAATTAACCCAAAGACCCACCTATCAAAAAATTCAAACCATTTAAATTAATAACACGATGCACAGTTTTGAAGAGATTCATTTTTCCAAAAATTACCACCAGCAGAAGAAGAAGCAGTATTTACAATAATTCATTCTAATTTAACTCCTTCTGCAGAGTCTTATTGAATTTGCCACTACGAATATTACCAAAAACGCTTAACCTCTTCTGTTCCGTCTGAGTGCGTAAAATCATGAAATTTTCTCTCACGCGCCCAAAACATTTTACACAACCATCCATCATCATCGTCGTCGTCGTCGTCTTCGTTCCAATTTTCTATTCTGTATTTTCACGACGGTTTATATATCCAAAAAACTGCTTCTTCCCAATCCTGCTGAACTTGCAAATTAGTTGTGTTGAGAAATACATAAGTCAGAAGAAGATGCTGCTCAAAAATATCCTGCGTACATAAATCTCAAAATTGGAAGAAAGCAAAAAAAAAAAAAAACGAAACTCCTCTCATCTCCTTGTGGCATATTAAATTTAACTACCATTTGCCACCATCAGTGAGTTGTGTCGTCGTCGTCGTTGCTTCCAAAAAAACGGGCCAAAGCCCGGAGTAACTTTTTAATACATAAACACCGCCGCACCCGGATTAGAGAGGAGTTCCAAAGAGGTTATCAGAGCAGCGTGAAAAAAGGAATCATCTTCGTCTCGTTCAATATTTCTAAGGATAACCCAGAAGATGAAGAAGAAGAAACCTTTTTACAAAGAGACGTATAACCAACGAATTTTCTGCCATTTCAGCAAAATGGAAGTTTACCCTAGCGAGGCACAAAACTCCAAGCTGTGTCGCTGTATACGCTTAGATCGTCGTCGTCGAGCCTCCGCACACGTTTCTCTCTCTCTAATCTCTATGAAAAAGAGTCCTTGCAGCAAGGATAAAATGTTGCTGGTGCCGGTGGATGTGCGCTATTTGGCGTATGTGGATTAAGCTAAGTGTAACTAATACGCCTTCAGAAATTGTTCTGCATCAGAGGAATCTTGACGAAATCTTAGAGTTTTAGAGGCAAGATAACTCATCTTTCCATACCACATTCCTTTTTTTTCGGGAATTTTTTTTTTTTGTATGTTTTGTTTGTATTTTCTTGTTTCTTTTTTTTTTCTTGCAAATCTTTTTCTTTATTTGAGTTGGGAAAAAAAATTCAGATACGGATAAAGTTTTCGGGGTAAAAGTTGAGCGAGGCTATCTTCTTTGAATTTTTTGTGAAGAGTTTTTCGGGCTTGAAAATGAGATTTTTAAGGATTTTATTGGAAATGATTTGATTATGGTGTTCGGCGATGGGAGATGTATATAATTTTAAAAATTGCAAAAGTTTACACATTTCTTCGAGGGGGAATTTTTTCACAAATTGAAACTATTTCTCAAAGTTTTGGAAGAATTTTGAAATATTATATTGAAGGTACCTAACTGTAATATTTTTTATATTTAAAAATTAGGTAAAAACTTTTAAAATAATTAAATTGCGATTATCATACCTGGACGACCATCTAAGTTTTATAATTTTTGTCCATATTTACGTTGAAAGGCAGGCATTTTCAGCGAGCTAAAAAAAACTGTTTAATCTTTTAGAGAATTTTGTTTGCATAGCTCTTGCACTCCATCCATAGTAACTACATATTTTAATATCGAATTGAGAGTCATCAATTAACATTTTGCTTGAGTAATAACACTGGTCAACCAAAATTTAACTTTTTTTTTGCCACAAGAACCAAAATACACTTTTTTAGTATTTTTTGGGGTGCTGAATCCGAATCTGAAGTCAGAAAAATTTGATTGGCCTCCGTTTTTGAAATATTACCCTTATAAAATGCTTAAAATCGTCATTTTGGCTGTTTTCGAGCTTCGGTTTTTATGTGGGGTACTTCATTATAAACAAATTTGTAGCGGTGATTATAAGAAAAGATATTCTTCTTTCCAAAACTGTTTAAATTTTCCCGATATCTCTATAATTGCTCGAGATATCTTAAGTTTCAGTTAGTAAGCCAAAGAGAAACTAAATTTAATCTAGAGTTTAAGTCACTGGTCACAGAATTTTTGCCACCAAAATATACTTTTCTGAAGGTTTTTGGGTTACTGAACTCGAATACGCAATCAGAAAAATTCTATTAGCCTCCGCTCCGTTCTTGAAATAATACCGTTATAAAAAAAAACCGTTTTTTGCATTTTATAACTGTAATATTTCAAGAACGAATTCTAATAGAATTTTTCTGATTGCGGATTCGAGTTCAGTAACCCAAAAACCTTTAGAAAAGTATATTTTGGTTCTTGTGGCAAAAAAAGTTTAATTTTGTTGGCCTGTGTTGTTTCTGATTCAAAGACCTCTACTTAAATTTTAAATATCTCGGGCAGTAAAAGAGATATCGGAAAGATTGAAAGAATAAAACTGGCTCTTATAGGCACCGTTACAAATTAGTTCATAATGAACTACCCCACATAAAAACATAGCCTCGAAAACAGCCAAAATGACGTTTTTTGACATTTTCTAACGGTAATATTTCAAAAACGGAGGCCAAAAACTACTAGAAAAGTATATTTTGGTTGTTGTGGCAAAAACCTTGTTGCCCAGTGTAATTAGAGTAGTGTTAATGAAAATATATAATCTATTAAGTTTTTGTACGTAATTTCCACGTGCAATAGTCGCAGGTGTTTGTTCATTCATTGACATTATTCAGAGCATTTTTCAATTAAATTTTCGATTTGTTAACTATTTTGTCTACTGCAAGTAGTAAAAGTTGCTGTTTGAAGTATATCGCGTGTAAACGAAAGGTACAAAATGAGTACCTTGAGGTACCCCAGCTACTTTTTCCCTATTCTGAATAATTATTACCATGTCCAACGTGGAAAAATATTAAAGAAGTCTCTGTAAATTGTATAGATTTCTTCAGGCAGGGCTTGTCTTAATTTGAATTTGAGGCTTCTTTGTCAATATCTTCAGAAACATTTAAAAAGACACAGCTGGAAAAATTTTCTCAATAACGTCGATGATTCCATGCACTTTATCAATAGTTGAGTGCCTTTTAAACCAACCTGGCTCGAGAATGAACTTTTTAATTTTTTTCATTGGGGATATAAACTAATGGGGATCGGGTCAAAATTCTGGTTTCAAAATTCTGCTTTTCAAAATTCTGCTTTTTCAACGAAAATTCTGTTTTTCAAAATTCTGCTTTTTTTCTATTCTGCTTTTCAAAATTCTGCTTTTTAAAATTCTGCTTTTCAAAATTCTGCTAGCATTATACATGAACAAAAAAATTCTGCCAATTCTGTTTTTTTTTTTTATAGCATATGCGCTGACTAAAGAAAAATATACCTCAAATGTAATTCAACATTGGTACTTTCCTAAATTTTTTTGTTTAAGTGTCGCAAATATTTTTTAAAATGCATAGACTGACTTTCTTTCAAATAAAATCTATAACTTATTGGAACCGATGTTGTTTGATACAAAATATTCCTTTTCTTATTCAAATTTTTGAATATTCATCTTTATTTGATAAATTAAAAAATTTTGAATTATTTTCGGAAATTTTTAGTATTAAAAACCTTTTCTTAATATTTTCAAATTTATTCATTTATAAAACAAAAATTGATATTATTTATGTAGGTAAGTAATCAAATAAGTAGATATAATTTTTCAAGGTTTGGAAAATGTTAAAAAGCGCGCGCTTTTTAACATTTTCCAAACCCTTTTTTAATTTTTTGCAGAATTTTGAAAAACAGAATTATGAAAAGCAGAATTTTGAAAAGCAGAATTTTGAAAAACAGAATTTTGAAAAGCAGAATTTTGAAAGCAGAATTTTGCAAAGCAGAATTTTGAAAGCAGAATTTTGACAAAAGAATTTTGACCCCGGCAGAATTTTGACCCCAACCCAAACTAATGCATAATTTTATTGATTTTTTTTTAAGGACAAATATCCAGTACCTGACTGTATTAAAAAAAAAAAAAAATACGTATACGCCCGAGTGACATATTTTTCTTTCATTTCTCTATTTTCTTAATTTAGGACAAAAATTCGGATTTTTAATTTTTGTTTTTTTTTTTTACAAAAATCAGTCCGAAAGTGTAAAAAAACTTCTTCATTTTTCTTTTGAGAAATTCAAAGAAGACAAAAATCTTACTTGCGGAGTGACTTTTAAAATGGTTGATAAAAAAAACTTTTTATCATTTCTCAGATAATCAAAACAAATTAAAAGCTAAATTGTATCTTTTCGATTATTTGTTTCGTTTTATTAAGGTTAACTAAATTAAGCATTAGAATGCGGAATTTTGAACTTAATATTAAGATTTTATCCCCTTTTGAAAAGTTTACTCCTCTTTTTGTATCAACAAAATCTTTCGCGATTCTAGTGATTTGAAATTTGTTTAAAGAAGCTTCTTGCTTATAAAAAGTTTCAAACCTTCTACTAATAGGTAAGTGATTATTTTACAGATTTTACGACTAAATTTTTAAATTTTAATATTTTAAAATTATCATAATTTTTATAAATAAATCGTTTATTTCAGTCCAGAATGTGTAGGTACATAAATGAATGTTCAAATTGAAAAGGAAAAAAATAAAATGCACGACTGAGGTCGCACGTACTTGCTCTTATGGTAAAAGTAATTAAAATGTTAAACCTTTTTACTGAACAAAATTAGGGAAAATTTAAAAGTTGATATTTCTAAGGAATTTCATAAGTAGTGTAAAAAAAAAATCAAATCTGTTTTTATAATTAAATAATCTTTTACACAAAAAAAGGAATTTTTAGAAAAAAAATTTCGAAAATCGTTAGATTTTTAGATGTAAAAATAATTTTGCATACAAATTTTCTAACATTTTTCATATGCCATTTTTAGGGAAATATTATTCAACACACAAAAACGAAACCAAGATAAAATTCATCAATCCGTTTTCAAAAAATCGATTTTTCAAAAAAAAAAAATTTGAAATAGTTTTTAAAAATCAAAAAATTTGGTTTTTGAAAAATTATAAAATTTTTTATATAATGATTGTTTTAAAGTTTCTGTATAAAAAATTTGGTCGAAATCTGCTTCGTCGTTGACGAGAAATTCATAAATAAAAAAAAAAAAAACATTTTTATGTGTTATGTTAGTTTTGGTCCTAAAAAAATTTCATGTCCTCTAGGGAATCACTCAAAGCTGTTAACTACCAAGTTTGAAGAAAATAACTCTATAAACTTAGGCTGTACCTCGAGGTACACACAGACGGACAGCTAGACAGAATTGCCGGACCCCACTTTTTTGGCATTCTCCATCGTCGTAATGTCATGTAAAATTGTTATCTCGAATTCGATTTTTTTTTAACGAATCCTAAACTTGCCCAATACTAGCGCAAGTAAAAAGAAATACTTCAGTGTACTTTTAAGTACCTTTTAAATTAAAGACCTTTAAAAAGTTCCACTAATACTTCAATCTTCTGCAAAATGACCATTCCCATCAACTCTTACAATAAAACTCTATAATTACCACTAAAAATCCTTAAGCTCTCTCTCGGTTGACCCCAATCCCATCTCAATGGCTAAGTAAATTTAACCAAAAAATAAATTTTATTGAAACACTCACAATCTATCTGCATTCTCTGTGTTATCTATGTCTGCCAAATAAATAGTTTTTATCTACTTATCGTCAATTGGCATAAATTCAATTGGAGTTCTTCACAAAACTCCACCAAAAAGTTTTATCCTAATCGGGTTTATTAAGTTTTCTATGATCTTTCTCTTATAGTCCTCCACAAAGTGTAGCCAATCAAAGGCTTATAACAGCTCTTCTTAACCTATCCCCAACCTTCTTGTGTCTTTAATATTAAATAAATAAAATGGACATGGAAAAACTTGAAACACCAACTTTCCCCCCTTTTTCGCATTAAGTGTGTTTTTTGAGAACAGAGAGGAATGGGGAATGTGGAGTAGTTTATTTTACAACATAGTTCCATCTTTAGCCTATCCGTCTTTTCGGCTAAAGGTTTGGGTTTGTAAAAGACGTAATTGTCCTTAGAGTTATAATAGAGGCCTTTATCCAAAACTATAGGGCTAACAAAAAACTTTTTCCTGTCTAGCGGTTTAACATTTAACACAATACAACCCAACAACTGCTAACTAACTCTCAACACCATCAACTACCACCCCATAGAGCCCTCACAACTCAAGCAGAAAGCTTGAGGTTATACGTTTGGTTTTAAAGAACGACGACAACAACGTCGACTACGATGACGACCAACGATGACGAGAAAACTTAAGGCCCCTAAAGAGTCAAGTCAGTGAGAGAGGTTAGTTTTTTTGAGGGCAGCAACAAGAAAAAACAACAAAAACAACAAAAAAACCTACACTTTTTGAATAAATTTTGCACTTCGAAAGCCTTAAGCCCGAAGCCGACCGGAAAGAGTTCCCCTACCCTTTGTTATTTTAGGGGCTGTTTTGTGTGTGTTGTTGAAGTTTAGAAACGCGCAGAGTTAAACTAAAAAGAAAAAGTTTACTTTGTTTTTTCTTCTTTTTGCTTGTTTTTTTTTTGTACAAAACAAAAACGCAGCACAATAAAACAATACAGCAGCGCCCTTTTTTTTTGAAAATTTTCTTCTACCAAAGAATTGGTTGACTTTTCATACATTTTGAAAAGAACAAGAGTGACTGAAGTTTTTCTTGCAAACACAAAGCTTTGATGAAGTTTAAGTCGGAGTAACGAGGGTAATGGAAATTGTTCTCATTTTATCGTTCTTTGGAAAATATGTGACCGGAATCACTCGAAAATTGAACAATTTTTTTTGCAGTGGCAATTTTTCGAAGGCCTGACAATTATGTCACCCACGGGATTTGGGCGGTTTCTGAAATTTCAAATATTTTTTTTTTCGAGGTGACTGCCTCGATTATCATTCCGTCAGACGAATACGAAAAAAAAAAAGTCTGTGATGGGTCTTCTCGATCGATGGTTGGGTAGACGAGTTTTTATTGATAGGGACGAACTTGATGCATACAAAAAAACAGGCACCAAAACGGGACACAAGTCCTGAATAGATAAGTGAGGAAAGATAGGCGACAATGACTATGTCAGTCGTATATAGAGTTTACTCGTGCCTATTCCACAACGTTCGATGTGTTGCATTTGTTTGCGGAATTCGTTGGGAATATATTCGTGACTAGCAAACGTTACGTGCGATGATAGTAGTAAGTTCTTGATGGTTTTGCTTAGTCCTTGTTTTTTTTTTTAGCTGCGACGGAGGAATTTACTACACACATTCGAACGAAAACGCATCCGGCGGTATTCAACATAAATATTTGTCGCTTGCTGATTTCGAATTCAAAAGTGTGGTTAAGCAATGTTTACATATATGGGAAAGGGATTTTGTGACAGGAGTCCTATAAATTAGGGCCTGACTCTATGGTTTTTTGTCTTGTTTGGAATGTATTTTCACATCACACAAAGTTTTTTAGCAGAAAAATAGTTGTAATAGTTTGCTTTGGAATAGCAAACGTGCTTTTTAACGACTTTGTTTTTAAAGGTTTTTAAGACTTTATGGGTTTGAATATAAACAAAACGCAAATACCTGATTTGTTTTACTTAGAAGTTAAAAAATATATTTTGTCTAAAAATTTTCTAAAAATAAAAAAAAAAAATAAAACAAAAGTATTAAAAAAGTTCCCAAAAATGTTGTCTTCTTTAACCCTTTTTCTGTCCACCATATAATTCTGCTGGTGTAGGAATATCAGCGACAAAGAAGTTCGCTGGGATGTAATGGAATATCTTTTTCAAAACATCAAGTAAAATGTCTTCAATGGTTTGAGTGATGACGGTGTACAATGCATCGGCTAACATCTTCCAGTTGTCATTGAAAAATTTGTTAGTACTGTCCTCTGTGAAAATAAGAAGAACAATTTTGAATTTTTTTTATATTCAATCTAACTTTATTTTATTTTATTTTATTTTATTTTATATTATTTTTTTATTTTATTTTATTTTATTTTATTTTATTTTATTTTATTTTATTTTATTTTATTTTATTTTATTTTATTTTATTTTATTTTATTTTATTTTATTTTATTTTATTTTATTTTATTTTATTTTATTTTATTTTATTTTATTTTATTTTATTTTATTTTATTTTATTTTATTTTATTTTTTTTTTTTTTATTTTATTTTTTTTTATTTTTTTTTTTGTTTTGTTGTTAAATTGTTTTTTTTTTTTTTTTTTGTTATAATTCACACTTACCTAAAACCTTATTTCCATTGAATAAATTTGAAAAATGTGACTTTAAGCCATCTAAGTGGAAGTCGACTCTCACGTTTGTTACATTATAGAAAGTATATCCACCTTTTTCATAGAGATGAGTTTTTGAACTCATTATAACTGTCATATTTTGTGCATCAAGAAGGACCTTTCCTTTTCCATTTAATGGAATTAGTAGAATTCTTCCAAAAAGACTATAATCGCCAATGAGTTTCATAACTGGCAGCATAAATGTTGTTTTCCAACTAAAATCCTTTGGATAGACTCTGAAAGTTTAAATCATTATTTTATTAGAAGTGACTTCTCTTCCAAAAAAAAACAAATGAACTTTACATGCTCTCTAAAACGTGAGTCTTTCCGAATCCCAAGATTTTGATGTTTGATAGTTCAACTTTGAGATTTATTGCTTGACTGTTGCCCTGGTTGATTTTGATCCTATTTAAGTAGAAGGGATCAAAACTTTTGATGGTGTCTAATCCTGGGATACCTGTTGGTAAAATTAATTTTTTTTTTTCATTTTGGTGTTACCTATGTAAATAAATGGAAGAGGGTAAACAACTAACCTGTACCCAATTTGTCAAAAAGTTGTTGTATACTTTGTGTTGAACAATTAAGAAAATCTTTGTCAGTAACACGACATTGTTTGATGTAATCTGCTGTAAGTAAACAAAATTAGGCAGTTATGAGTTCGAAATTATAATGGTTTCATTTTGGAAGGCGTCTTTTAAGTAACATGTATTCTTAGGTTTTGATGAAAAAAAGCTTAAATATTTTACTTATAGCTTAGCCAGTTCCCAAAATTTAAATAAAGTAGGTACCTATACAATTTTTTTTCACGAAAAAAGTTTAATAAAACACCATTGTTTTCGTAAAAAATTCGATTAAATGTTTAGTATACATTTTTGAATTTTTTTCAACCGACTCCGAAAAAGGACCCCATAACTTTGGACTGGGTGAACCCATTTGGATAATTATTTTTGTATTCGAAAACTGGTGCCTGCAGTGTGGTCTTATTACAATTTCGTTCAATTTTGACTATAGAATCCGTGATAAAACCATAAATACAAGTTTCGGTCCATAGAAGTCGAATTTGTTTTTTTTTTTGATAAAAAGGATTATTTGTTGTATATGTACATAATTTTTTTTTTAATGTTGAGCTTGTTTTTTCAGACACTACAGAGGAGTTTTTTAAATTATTTTTGTTTTTGAGAAAAAATAACGGTGTCAGTTATACCTATACCGATTTTGGAAAAGTTTATTTTTCGCGAAAACGGTTCCAAAGATTTTATGAACATAATTTTAATGTTAGTTCTTAGATAAGAAGATTTTTGTTTTTTATAAATTCGTTTTCATGATTTTTACCATATATATTAAATTCCTCCCAATTTCATAAAACTTAATTATTTAAAAGAATTTTTATACTTTTTTTTACAAATCAAAATTAAAATAAAAAAAAAAATTAATTTTTTTTTTTTAAATCAAAATTTTCGAAATCGAAATATTGATTTTTTTTGGAAATTTTGTTTTTATGTGTTGATTAATTAGTCATATACGTTTACCAAATTTGTATGCAGAAAGTCTTGTAAATTTTAGCAACTTGAGTTCTAAGAGCCAGTTTGTGTGACTCGACTTGTTCAGTTTCAGTGCTCCAATTCTTTGATATAGCTTTAATATAATAAAAAGAATAAATTAAAAAAAAAAAAAAACAAAATGTTTGGGGTTTAAAAAAAGAAACAATTTTAAGAAAATATTTTCAAGTATTGATTGATTACACTGGTCGGCAACGAAAATGGAGCTAGAACAAAACCATACTTTTTTAAAAGATTTTTGTGTGCTTCACGTCACGTTTTTTAAATACTTGAATATTAACACGTCAAAAACATTTGACGTCGAATTACACCACCGCAAAATATTTTTTTTGCAAATCTTCTTTATGCAATCTTAAAACGCAATATTTTATGTTCTAAATTTATATTGACTTTTTTTTCAAAATTATTTTTTTTTCTTAGAGTTATAGGAAAACGAAATTTATGATACTCGTATCTCAAAATCTTAGTACCTACATATCATAATGAATGTTTTTTTTTTTACCCAAATTCCGTTTTGCGACTTCTGATTTGGATTTTAAAAAGCAACATATTAAATAAAAATGTATTTTTTTTTTATTTAACATCAAAAAGAACTTAATTGAAAATAAGTTTTTGAGAGTTTTTAGTGAAAATAGTTATGAGTATAGGTCAAAAACTAGACGTGATAGAACTAAATTGTAAACAGTTTTGAATTCAGCACACTTAAGTTAATTAGAATCACCTTACATAGTTCTTGCTTCCGACTTTTTATTTGTTTTTGCTATTTTGTTATTTATAAAATGCTAATAATCTTGAGTACTATTTCAAAATGATATAAATTTAAGAAACAAAATTGGTTGCAGGACACTTTCTTTATCAATGGTTAATTAAACTACTTCCTAGACTAAATCGCACGTTCTTCGTCTTAATTCTCATGTAGGTTTTATAAAAAAAAATTAATTCTAACAAATTAGAAAATTCTCCTAATATCTATGATGTTAGGTAAAAAGTTATTATTTTATTTTAATGGCATTTTTTAAATTTTGCTTATAAAATGGTTTGTCATTAAAAAAAAAATAAATGCTTTGAAAATACCTAGTTCGAAAAAATGTTCTTATTTTAAAATCTTGTACAAGCTTGTTAAAAATATATTAAAGTATTAGAAAAAGTGTATATATATGTATTCTGATGTTTTATTATTCAAAAATAGAAGAATGATTTAGGGCCATTTTTTTCACTCGGAGTTGAACATAACTTGAGAATTTTTATATTAAAAATTCTCAAGTTATGTTCAACTCCGAGTGAAAAAAATGGCCCTTAATGATTAAACTTGTAATATTAAGTTTTTGCTTGTGACCAATTCTTTATAATAATATAATTGTTTATTTCAGTACTTTAATTGAGTGTTTTTGGTAAATTCTTGTACTTTTTTTTCTGCTAATTGCTTATTCATCATTTTGATTAATAAAATAAAAATTTTAGTTTTATAAACAATTCAGTGTAGCGGGTTTAATAGAACATCTATAGAAAATTTTAATTAAAGACAAGAAATCCAAAGTTTTACGCTTATCCTTATCTATATATATAAAAGAAAGTCGTGTTAGTTACACCATTTATAACTCAAGAACGGCAGAACAGATTTGGCTGAAAATTGGTAGGGAGGTAGCTTAGAGCCAGGAGACGGACATAGGATACTTTTTATCCCGTTCGACAGCGTTCCCGTGTGACAAACAAGAAAAACATAATTCCGCCATCAGGCCAAATGACAATCGGTCTGTCCGGTAAGTTGGTCAATGTGAACCCCCCTAATCAGACTTGGAATAACAAAAAGCAAATTACAGCTATGTAATTGACGTAAAATGACAGCTATGTAATGACGTTTTGATATTTTTGATATTTGATATTTGTAAGAAATCAATATTAAAACTATTTCTATTAAATAAATAATTAACAAGTGGATTGAAGTGAAGTGAAGTTTAATTAATAATGCCCTAGGTCCCTATAATTAAAAAAAAAAAAATTGAAATGAAATGAAATGAAATACATATAAATATCTAATATATAAAAATCTCATGTCGCAGTGTTTGTTATCAAACTCCTCCGAAACGGCTGGACTGATTTTTATGAAATTTTATACACATATCGGGTAGGTCTGAGAATCGGCCAACATCTATTTTATATACCTCTAAATTGTTAGGGTGGCACATCCAAATTTTTATATCTTCTTAGAACTATCTTTTCGAAATTTTTTGTGTATGTCGGGAAGTCTGAGAATCGGCCATTCGACCAACATGAGTTTTCATATGATAAAATGGTTAGGGTGGTCCAACCAAAAAAATTTCCTTATTTTATTGAAATGATTTTTATGAAATTTTGTAGGTATATCGGGTACGTCCAAAATTTAGGATGTTAGGGTTAGTTAGGGTGTTCCAACCAAAAACTTTTTTATGTATTTTTTTAACGATTTTTATGAAATTTTGTGGATGCATCGGGCAAGTCTAAAAATCGGCAAAAATCTATTTTCATACCATAAATGGTTAGCGTGGTCCACTCAAAAATTTTTTTACGATTTTTTCAAGTCCTGGATTTATATTGTTTTCAAGGGGTTCAAAAAAGTTAGTTTTCGAACTCATACGAATAGCCTAAATTCGTAATACTTCATATTCTAAATACAGGAACTTTAGGCCTACAAACACCAATCTTGATAACGCTATCAATAGAACTCAAAAAATACATTCTTTTATTTTTTATAAAGACCTGTATTTGATATTGTGACCCGATTTTTTTTTTTGGAAAAGATTAACACACTCGAAAATTGGAAGTAAATATCAGAAGAGGCGTAACGAAGTCCGCCGGGTCAGCTAGTCTAATAATAAAATTTAAAAAATTTTACTCTAAACAGTACGTTAACCTAGCACGCAATTTTGCATTTTATATGTAATTTTCAAAATCAATCATAAACCAAAACTGATTGTATCTATTTTTTTTAACTAAATTAAAAAAAAAAAACACCAACTCACACTTATATGCACATGCACATATTCTCTTTTCTCTTTGCGCATTTGCACTACGAAAGAAGTCTTGGTAACAAGTTTCAAATTCAACATTTTTCTTTATCAACATTTGGTATCAGATCTAACAGATAAGTAAATTTTTACCAAAAAATAAAACTAGTCTTTTCTAAGGCGACCAGAACTCTCGATTTTTTTTTTTCTTTGCACCACCTGGCATCAAAAAGGCCATAAACATAACAACCATTTACAAAATAACACGAAATCTTATCTGAGCCTTATTAATATTTCAACATCCATGTAGTCGACTTATATCCAATTAAAACCAAAAAAAAACAAAATTGAAAAACTTGACATTATACTCATACAACACGCGTGTCAATTGCTAAATCGCATGCACCAAAACCAAACCAGATCTTAAGCAATCCAAAGTCACTTCAGAGTCCATTTATAAACTCTAATGCACCACACAATCAATCAATTCTGTGCCACCACACACACTTTTGATTATATCCTTGGATATTTTTCTATCCAAAGTTAGAAGTTGTTTTTGGTTTGAAAAATACTACCGGCCAGTATTATAGCAACTAGGTCAACACATTCACTCTTTTTTTTTAAAGTCACTCAACCTGTTTTCGATTTCAAAACATTTAATTTGTACTCACATTACCGTTATAGTAATACAAAATTTAGTTTATTTCGAATTGAATAAGTTCTTGTTTAAATTTTTTTTAAAGTTTTGGGAAAGACGACTTTTCAATCCCTTTGTCGCGACTTACGTGGGTCTGTCAAAAAACGTTCTTCTTCAGCTGCTTCCACTGCAACTATCACCAATGTGGCCAAAATACCCGCCAACAAGAACTTGCAATAGAACCGCACCTTGCTACCCATCTTTTCTTGTATATTTGCCTATAAGCACTTCCGAAACTTAAATACGAATCCACGAACAAATCCAAAGAACTTCCGAAAACTTTTACTTTCTTCCGCAGGCTACCTGTGATGTGTGGTCTCAATCGCCAAGTCTGTCTGATGATCTCTTCGCTGTCTGGCTGGCTGGTACTCGTATAATCCGCACGACCGACTTCCACAATCGCAAATGCGCCTCAGTCTGCACGCGACAATTCAATTATATAACTTTACGACGACTATCCGCTGCACTGGCAATAACGGTTAGTGGTTGCCTGGCTGCCTGCTGCACTTGCATCCGATGCTGGACAACTCGGTTAGGAGGTTAAAGCCCACAATCAACTCGCGAGTACAGCACACAAACAGCTGGTCGTCGCGTCGTTCCAGCATCAGTGCATCGGTAGCAACTAGCAACTTGTCTTGACGACGACCACGACGATGGCGGTGCAGACGAGACGGAAAATGTTTGCTCAAAATTAAAACGGCATCGCATCGCAAATGTTGCACCATCATAGATTGTTCCCGCTGCCGCGCCACCCTGCTGCCACATAAGACGCAGAGGGTGGCTGTTTCGGATTCTCTTTTTGTGTTTGGCTTTGGCTATGATAGCCTTTGAGAGGTGGAGAACTCATGTTGCTTGTTATTGCTCGTTTGTTGTCGGTCGTGCATTTTTATGACAAACGCATATATGCATGCATGCAAAACTCTTTTTGAAAGAACAACAAAAAGAAAACGAGCAAAATAAAAAAAAACAGAGGCAAGCGCATAATTGCGACAAACAGTTAAAGCGGAACGACCAACCATTACCACCAACCCACTTGACTGGAAGCAGGTGGAACTTCAAATAAAATCGTTTGAGCTGATGACTTTGGAACAGCTCGTTAAGTGATTTAAATTTTTTTCTACCTTTTTAGGGTGAAGTATTGGATTTCTGGGAAAAATTAAGGATTTAATCAATAAAAAGTTACAAAAAGACTACAGTGGGACATTTGTACAAAAATTGTGCAAATTTGTAGAAATTTTATTAATAAAATACTTTTGGGGCCTATTTCAATTTAGTTACATCAGCTACATCAAAGACTTTAGACGTTAAAAGGAGCGGTCTTGGTCTTTTCGAAGCACTTTTTAGAATATTTGCACTATTTAGACCATAAAAAGAAATTCCCGAGGTTCAAAATCGAACTCAATTAATGATTTTTGAGGTCACTGATGTAGTTGTATGAGGCTCCGAAACAGGCCCCTGGTCTAATTTGCAGAAGCTTTTCGTTCATTCCTCGAAAAATGTTCAAGACTTGTAAAATTTTCTTTAGAGCAACAATATGCGACCAATATGTGAGCCTTAAGTTTATGTTTTCTTTAGTGGTTTTCCATATTTTGCACAACATTTTTACAAGAACATATAATTTTTTTTTCTTTTTTCTATTTTGCAAATGAATTTAAGTTGCCTAACTTTTATTTTTTCGCCGAATGCAACGCATGAAGAATTTTGTTGCCAGAAATGGTAGTCGTCCGTTGTTGTTGGCGGTGCAACGAACTAGAATTTGGAAATACTTAAAGCCAATGACTTATGGCAGAGGCATAAGGTCGTTTTTCTAATAAATAAGATACATGCAAAAGTTGCAAGTTGGTTGTTTAAAATATTGTAGTTAGATGAGCATGATCAAATAAGAGGCAATTATTATGAAAAAAGATTATAATAATAGATTGAGGTTTTATTTAAATTTAAGGATGTTGAAATAGATGATGGTTATCGTTTATTTTGTTAACAATCTTACAATTTCCAGATTATCCAAAGTAAAAATTTTTAGTTGCAATCAACGATGCGGTTGCAGGGTTGTGCATAATTCAATTTTTTTTTTTGTGATGATGATTCTGTTACGGTCATTTTGAAATATGCGATAGCTGATGATACCTATATGCTTCTTTTTTCAAGGTTGACGTTAGCTGGTCAGTTTCCAACTTTATATATTGTTTTTTTTTTTTTTTTTTTAAATAAAAAAATGAAATTTGGCATAAATTTAAAAATATAAAACATAATGAAAAGGTTGGGCACAATGGTGTATACGTATTTTTACTTGCTCAATAGAGCAAGTATTGGTTTCGTGTCGAAAAAAAAATTGAGGTTTAAATCAAAACCAACATTAAAATGATGGAGAACTCCGAAAAAGTGGGTCTCAATTCGGTCCGTGCGTCTGTGCAGTTGTGCGTCCATCTGTACACATTTCCACAGCCTAAACGGGTGGACGGATTTTCTTCAAATTTGGTACAGATGATTTTTATGGAATTCTAAAAGTTGATTTTTTTTTGTTTTTTTATATCTCACTTAGAAAGTGTACCTCCCATACAAATTTTTCAAGTTATACCAAATAACTCGAAAACGGCTCTAACGATTTTGATACAAAAATTTGTGTATAATTTAACAAACAAGACCCAACTTTTTATTGAAAAAAATATTTTTATGAAGATTACTAACGGTACCTGCCATAGAACCGTTTTTTTGGTTTCAAAATATCTCTTACAAGACTAACCCGAGTTCAAAGAAAATTTTAAAATCTTAGAAAATTTTCAAAAAACACATTTTTGGATTTTTAAAAAATATTTCAAATTTTTTTTTTTAAAAAATCAAGTTTTTGAAAACGGATTTTTAAAATGTTTCGAAATTTTGTTTTTTAGTGTAAATTAATTATTTCTTCAAAATGGCATACCAACATTTTTCTTTTTTAATGTTAGAAAATTTTTATATATAAAAAATTAATTTTTTAAAAAACTGCTCAAACGATTTTCAAATTTTTTTTTCTCAAAATTCCTCTTCATACAAGAAATCAGATGGCATACTTCATTTTGTAATAAAAACCTTTAAAAATGGAGTTTTATTAATTATAAAAACAGATTTTAGGTACTTTTTTACATAATGGGAAATAGTTTAATTAAATTTAATTATAATTTTTCCTCATTTTTTTTATAAAAAGCTTTAAGATAAGATATACTTTTACCATAAGAGCAAGTACGTGCGACCCCAGTCGTGCATTTTATTTTTTACAGGTACTAGTAGGAATTCAAAAATAAAAACTGTTACTTTCATAAAACTAAAAAGTTTTTCAATAAGAATTCATTAAAAATATTATTAAAAAAAAAATTCGGTGGAATAGTGTTTTTTGCGAGAGATAGGAAGGGGTTGAAGGTCTACAAAACAATAAAAAGTATTGTTTGTTAAATATAACCATATGACACATGGTTTTAAGTTATTTTTTGATGGAAATCAAATTACTCTAAGAAAAATTGTTGACGATTTATACCAACAACACCCTGTTGTTTCAGGTTTTAAGCCAGAACTATAATTGGCGGATGGAGTCGGATGCTACTGTCAATTGTTGTTGTTTTCCATAAGTTTTCATCCGTCGAGTGCGGTTGCGAGCGCACTCGTCGGATGAAAACTTATGGAAAACAACAACAATTGACAGTAGCTTCCGACTCCATCCGCCAATTATAGTTCTGGCTTTAGATGAAGCAGACAGAAGAATACCATAAAGCCTTTAAAAATATTTATGTATGTTCAAACGTTGTTTTTATTCGACAGGTTGAGCTGTTTGTTTATTTTATATAGTAGGTACATGGTAAAAAAGTTTAGTTTGTTATAAAAACTTTAACTCCAAAAAACCTACAGAATTTTCCGAAAGGGTGTTTTTTTTTAAAGACAGATGAAACTAAAAATGAGTAAAGAAAAACTATGACAAAAATGACAATTATATAAAATGTTTCAAAAACGACAGAAACCATGATTATAATCAATCTGTACAAATATTTTAGGTGAAAGGGTGTTTTTTTTTTGTTTAGAAAAATGAGAAGTATCAGCTATATAGTTCTCAAAAAACTCAATGTTATAAATGGTACCTTTACGAACTTTATTAAAAATGTTGTCTTTGCCATTTATTTTTAGGTGTAGAGAAAATGTGGGCTTATTGCAAAAACTTATTAACAATAATGCTACCCTTTTGAAATCCAGCAATTATATTACATTTGAAAGTGGAGAAGAATTGAAAGAAATTCAATTTTAAAGTTCAAGTTAAGTGAAGAATTGAAAGTATAAAAGGGTGTTTTTTTAATACCTATAACAGAAAAATAAATTTGTTAATAAAGTTACATTTGGTATAGAAACTAAGAATAAGGAAACTTCATAAAATAATTTAGGGTCAAAGCCACAAAAAATCAATTACTTGTTTTAATGTTCAATTTGTCATCGGAATAAAAAAAAATCTTTGGGTAAAATTGTTTTTTTACTTGCGATATAGGTACTATAGGGCAAGTTTAGGATTCGTAAAAAAAATCGAACTCGAGATAACAATTTTACATGACATTACGATGATGGAAAATGCCAAAAAAGTGGGTCCGGCAATTCTTTCTGTCTGTCTGTCTGTCTGTCTGTGTGTCTGTCTCTATCTGGAGCTGCAGCCTAAACAAGTGAAGTGATTTTCTTCAAACTTGGTAGTTAGCAGTTTTTGGTGATTCCCTAGAGGGGAAATTGAATTTTTTTTTTATGACCAAAACTAACGGTACCTGCCATATAACGGAAATAGAAAAGTTAATTTTTTTCAAAAACGGCTCTAACGATTTTAATTAAAATTTTTGTGTCTAGTACTACACATAAGAGCCAACTTTTTAAATAAAAAAAATATTTTTTGTACCGTTATTAACGGTACCTGTCATAGAACGGTTTTTTTCGTTTCTGAAGATCTCGTACAACATTAACCCGATTTAAATGAAAATTTTTATACAAACGTGTGTAAGTAAAGATAATATTAAAAATTTAGAAAATTTTCAAAAAACGCATTTTTGGATTTTTAAAAAATATTTCAAAATTTTTTTTTGAAAAATCAATTTTTTGAAAACGGATCAATGAAAAATTTTGAAATTTAGTTTTTAAGTGTAAATTAATTATTTCTTCAAAATGGCATACCAACTTTTTTTTTGAAAAATGTTAAAAAATTTTTATACATAAAAAATTATTTTTTTAAAAAGCGGCTCCTACAATTTTCGAAAATTTTTTTCTAAAAATACCTTTTTATACAAGAAATAAAATGGCATATTTTTTTTTTTTTTTAAGATAATTTATAACGGAGTTTAATTAATTATAAAAACAGATTTAATTTTTTTATACTACTTATGAAATTTCTTCAAAATATCAAATTTTAAATTTCTTGAATAAAAAGCTTTAACATTATAGTTACTGTAAGCATAAGAGCAAGTACGTGCGACCCCAGTCGTGCAATTTATTTTTTTTTTGGTACGGATACATAATTACAAAGCCAAAATGAGTTCCAAAAAAAACTGTTTCCCGATTAAAATCTAAAAAAAAATGCAACAGTAGATACCTATTTACAATATTTTGAAAAATTGGGTGTTTTTTTAGCAAGGGAAATAGAGACTTTAAGCCGGAATTTTATTCGGAAGTATTATTGTTTCCTTCAATAAAAACAACACTCTTTCACCGAAAGGCTTATTTAATATTTTTTGGTTCTTATTACAAAAAAATTTCAATTTTTTTTATTGATTTTGTGTCCTACTTTAACTGTCGTTTTTTACTTTTTTTATTAAAAAGTTTAAAATTGCACATTTTCGAGAAAGTATGTGCGATGTGCATTATGCACTGCACTTTAATATTTTTTTTTATTTTTTGTATAGTAAAATCCTTAAAACACAAAAGTTAAATTCAAATATCCGCATTTTTAAATAAAAAAATTTAATTCAAAAGCAATAATAAATTATTTTAAAAAATTATTCCGCTTGATCTAAAAATAATTCAACTTTTCAATAAAAATTAATTTCCAACAATTTATTCAAATCCTATCCATCATTCCATCAAACTTTATTTTCCACAAAATGCAATTTTCCTTAAATCAATTTTTGAAAAATAAAAAAAAAAATCCTTACTTGATTTATTCACAAAAGCTTTGTTTTTTTACTTATTTAATTTTTTTAAATAATTTTTTATCAATTGAAATAAAATATAAATCCAATTTATACATTTAATTGTATTCAATCAATTGTTGGATATACATTTTTTTTTGTGGCAAATTAAACCAATATTTCCGATGTGGTCGCATGGTTTTGTTCCAATTCTATATTCAAATTTTCCCAAAATAACACATAAAATCCCATTTTCCATACCTACACACAAAATATTCGCCACATTAAATTGGAACAGATCGGTTTATTCACGCAATTTAGCCGCTACATTAATATAGAGATACAATTTATTAGTGTGTTGGTGTGTGTGTGTTCTACCTAACTGTGTGGTAGCCATCCAGGATAATAGTTCAACAATAACACAAAAAAAAGAAAACAACAAAAATACAAAAATCCTTTATAATTCGAGAGGACATATTAAAATAAAACATACAAAGCGTTTTATATTTTATCTGTTTTTTTTTTTTGTATATTTTTTTTTTGTATATGTTTAATATTTTGTGTCGGACCCATTCTAGCCACCAATTAATTCAACACCACGCCATTGATTACGCGCTTCAAGTCACGTGTGGGTGGTGTAGGTAAAAAAACAGGAGCAGTCGAAAAACTGGTAGCAATGCCAGTGGCTGCAAAAACACGCCCGTGTAATTCCCGCGCCTAAATTGTTGCGTAGCATAAAATTAAACCAAACCGCAACAACATTCCCGGGGATGTTGTTGTCGGCGGCGGCGGCAGCGGTTCGGGGGTATTTCCCCCTCACTCAAAAAAAATCCCACCAACAACCGCTAAATTCCACGTTAAGCCAACTGTGAAGAATGTCCTGTCCGGAGTACCAGAGCCGCCCACTTTTTATCAGGTAATCCCCATGTATCCTTTTAAATGGCAATTCGATATAGTTTATCGTTGCAGGATCTCAGATATGTATTTTTAATGCACATAGCTACCCACCGATATAACAGTACTTATCCCATATCAACTATATACACACATCGACTCTATACTTCGCGTCGCACTACAACTCACTCACGCACAGTGGTTTTATGCAATTATTTTTGGTGTTCATCGGGCGGGCGATGGTGCGAAAGGGGGCGGCGCGGATAGACACAATTAAAATCGGGAATCCCGAAAAAAAAGGACGAAGCGATGGACGACAAAAACCGGGACACAATTTGCTCGGTGTTAAATGCGAAATCCTGATGTGCTCTGCGGCTTATACGGATGCAGGATGGCGAAGTGGAGAGTGGAGAGATAGGGATTATATCAGCACGCGATGTTCACTAAATGGGTGGTAGATGGCGGTAGTTGGTGGCAATTCGATTTATTAAAATTGGTATCAAATAAAATATTGTTAAAATCGATTTAAAGCACTTTTATTGGCGTAATTATGTTACCAGAGCAGCCATAGTCGCTTTTGCCCTGGGAATGAGGGATGAATTAAATGCCAAAGTCAGCTCTCTCCACACGCATAGAGCAAGAGCACACAATACACAATAGGAGGTCGCTGCCGTCGCTGAGTAAGGACGAATATTATACATTTTTTGCTTCCTTTTTTTTTTTTTTTGGTTAATTGTCCTCGCATTGTATGTGACACTATACTAGATCTGCTCTATGGGTGTCCTGTTTGTGTGTGTGTGTGTGGGTGTATAATATCCTCCCCACTGTGTATCCTCTACTCTGAATATAGTCATCATTATCATTGTGATAATGGAAGGCAAATAATTACGTCCTCATTAGCTGCGATGATGCCAGCCCAGAGTATTATGCTGCTCGGAGAATCCATGTAACCATACAAAATATAATAACGGTTTGGGGTCGATTGGAACAATTAATAAACTGTCGTAATTTTGCTATTAACTAAATAAAATTGCATCGCTTGGCATAATTATTTTCCACAGAGGATTAAATCCAGTAAAGCCAAAAAATACACACGCGTAAAAGAAAAATCTAGATATTTGCTGACTTATGCGGGATTTGTGTTATATTTTTTTTATGTGTTTGTGTTGGTTGTCTATTGGTGGTTAATGATATGAGCATATCCCGCAGGTAGTCCATTGTGATTTTGGAGGACCAAATAGAATATAATTCGTGTTGGAGAGATTTGATATAATTGAAAGGTATGGATGCGTGTGATAACACAAAAAAAAAAAACAACCTGCTGACAAATACAAATTGGGATTTCGAATTAATTGATTGGAAAATAGTTCTCATTTGATAAGAAATGATTACAGTTAAACATTTTGTACACAATTAGAGATTAGAGAGTAGTTTACAATAGGAAATATTTTAAAACTGCTGAATTTTATTATGCTGCTGTGGAAGTTCAAATGTCCTTATATCATAAAATTTGTGAACATTTTAAAATCTAATCCCATTTATTAGTGAAGTTTTAACTTAGATTTAAAAAATTGGATTTATCTGGAATTTTCTTTATGTTTGGTGTCTAAATCTTAAGGGTCGAAATGATATGAAAATAGGTCACTGTGGTGTATGCGTAACATTTTTTATATGGAAGTTTTTGATAAACATTTTTTACAATTTTTCTTATTGAGTTCCAAAAGCTAAAATTTTTTCTTTACTTGCAATAAAGGTAATTAAATAATTAAATCAAATTTTGATTTGTAAGAAAATTCGAAGCTGAGATAGAAATCGAGCATGACTTTACGATGATAGAAAAAATAAAAAAATGGATCCTGCAAATTCGTGTGTCCGCCTGTCTGTCAGCTTGTACGAATGGCTGTCGTTTCTTAGGATTTTTAGAACAAACAACTTAATTTAAAAGAATTTTTTTAAACAAAAACATTTGTATAGTTTAATATACCTACACAAAAATTTAAAAGAAATAAATTCTTGGATTCAAGAAAAAACAAAAACAGAATTTATTTTTTGACAAATCAATTTTTTTTTTTTTTTTGAAGTGAAAACTTCTTTAGTATCGTAGTGATAGTAGTTAAATAAATTTTATAGTGCAAAATTTCAATTAATTTTATATTCAAAATTCTGAGATAACGGTAAAAAGATGTTCTTTTCCAACACACGTCATATCTAGTGATCTAGTGCACATACAAATTTGATTTAACTTTAATACGCATGCTGATAACATAACCTTTCATTTAATATATCACACATAACGGTACGTGCTCTACAAGTCATATAATCTTTAATTGAAATACTTGAAAAATACCTCAAAACACCTGTGAAGATTTGTTGCCGATGATCAGTACCGTAATCTCAGTTTGAAATTTCGACATAATTGGCTAAAAAATTCTTATTTTTTTTGTAGGTATGGTAGAAATATGATTGAAGCGTCATATAAAAAGTGAAATAATAATGATATCAAAATTTTTATAGGTTGTCTTTTAAAAAATGGATTTAGGTAATAGCGTTAGAAGAGAAAAGAGATTGATTGTTTTGCTTTTTTTATGAAAACTAATTGGGTTCAAAAAATTCTGGCTTTTTTTGTAGATGTTGTATAGACATGGTCGATATAAATATTTTGAGCTGAAACAATAAGCTTTCACGTAAGCTCACGTAATGCATTTTTTTTCATGTATTTTTAATTGTTTTCATTGTCTTTTCACATAATTACTTGCTTGATATCAATTTTAATACAACGAGAGCTAATAAATGTATTGATTTTTTTTTAGTAATTAGCTGATCATTCGAAAGTTAATTGCAAATCTGATAAATGCAAAAAAACGGAACTTCATTACAGGACCATTAAAATAATATATCCAATTTAATAGGGCAATCAAAAATTGTCATCTGATGCCTAATAATAATGCCTATATTATGTAACTTAAACAAAAATATTTATGCAACTCAACTAAATTGTTTTCCATTATTTGTGAACTGATTTGCTATATTTTTGATTGCAGACATCAACAAATAAAAAAATTTCCTTACAAATTATTGTAAATTAGGAGCCATGAACTAACTTTTTTTTGTTTACATTTTCCCCATTCAGACATCAAAATGCAATAATTGCATCAATGTGACACATCACTCGTATATATCCAATTTAAAAATCCAAATGTCCACCAATTTATATTCCCGAACAAAAATAATGTCGCAATGTTGAAAAATTGTGATTACATTAACAATTGAAAAAAATAAAAAAATTCACAAAAAAAAAAGGTAAAAACCTGGCAACATGAGTAAAAATCGGTCTTTTTGCGGTCCGACATTGCCTGACAGAAGCATTAACAATATTTTCACATCCCAGAGAAAAACACACGGCAACGGTATAGGGCCACAAAAATAGGACTGAGAGCGTTAATATGTTGCCACGATGCGTGATTGTCGTCCTTGTTTGGGTAATTTATTTTGATGAGCGCGGCTGTGAAATGTGCCTCTTTAAATAAATTGCATCTCATTTCAAGGAAACATGTGTGTTGTTGTGTACATTTGCAATTTATTCCAATGTCCTATTAAAAAATGTTTCAACACACACACACACAAATGTACAAATAATTTGTTTCACAAAAAAGGACATTTTCTCTGTTATACATAAATACTATTTGCATTCTGTTCGAGGTAAGCATACAGACATTAATTTTATTCCTTGAAGCAATAAGTTGTTGATAAAGTCACAAAACTCTGCTCTGACTATGATGAAAACTGCAAGAACAACTTTTCGTCCAGGATAATCATTCATCGTTCGTTCGTTCTTCTTCTTCCTTTTTCTTGACAAACTATATGGGAACCTTAGAACACTGATGATGGGCCTATAAACATATAAAATAACTAGACAAACTATATTGCAACAGCAAAAAAAAAAAAGAATGAAAATATATATGAAACGGATGAGATATGCCTCCGGAGGAATATAGAAAGTTTTCATGTTTTTGCAAGCGTTTTTCCTCCTCCATCTCCAAAAACAAAAAAAAAACTCTTTGAATGGATATTCGCTCTGCCTGCCTATAGCCTGTCAGAAAATAGAAAGAAAATCTTTTTCTCTATTTCTGCATTTCCTGTGAAATGCATAAGGATCATTCTGTTTATTTCATTTCTCGATGTTGATGTTGATTGCTAACAACAAGGTCGGATCCAATGGGGAGGGGCTAAGGGGACAAGACATAATTGTAGTGGAATTTAGGCGGCCATCTTGGTTTTTTGGGGAAACTAAAATCAAAATTTTTGAATTGAAAGCTTTGCACTTATACGAATTGAATAGAGATTAAAATTTCATTTTATGAAATCAGGCAACGTTACTGGTAACGCGTTACAAAGAAACGATTTTTTCACTTTAATTTTAAATTGAACGACGTATTCGTGTCTATTCAATTTTTATTCTTAATAAGAACACAATCAACGTTACTGGTAACGCGTTACAATAGATCGAATTTTTTGTATTAAATACGAGCGCAGAGCTAATATTGAGTTATTTAAATTTCTTTAATTGAACGAATTCGTGTCTATTAGATTCAACCTTTTTCTTAACAAGAAAAAAATCAACGTTACTGGTAACGCGTTACAAATAAGAGTGAGTTTTTTTGTATTAAATACGAGCGCAGAGCTAATATTGAGTTATTTCAGGCTCATCTTGAAGAAATTCTCTTTTAAATAGCAACATTTAAGGATAAAAAAGTACTTTATGAAGTAAGCGTTACCGCCAAATTTGGTGGGAGTAAGAAGAATGAAATGAGTTAGAAGTTTTTGTTGACTTCTGCAGGAAATGTCAGAAACTTGAATTCTATTTCCCTCCCAGATTAAAATTTTAATATCAGACATTTTTTTCAAACTGCGTTACTGGTAACGCATCACAACGTATTTGGGTTTAATGACAAATTAGTGTGATTTTTGTATGAAATTATAGAAACTTGAATTCCTCCTCGAATAAAATTTCAATTTAAGAATTTTTTTTCAAAATGTGTTACTGGTAACGCATCCCAATATATCTATGTTAACTATTTTGTTTCTGTGGATTTTTGTATGAATTTGAAGAAAATTGAATTCTATTTCCCTCCTAGATTAAAATTTTAATTTCAGAATTTTTTTCAAACTGCGTTACTGGTAACGCAACCCAAGAGATTTAAGTTTAATAGCAAGTTTTTGTGAGTTTGTGTATGAAAGTGGAGAAACTTGAACTATATTCCCTCCTCGATTAAAATTTCAATTTCAGATTTTTTTTTAAACTGCGTTACTGGTAACGAATTCCAACAATTTTATGATAACTGTTAAATTTTTGTGGATTTTTGTATGAAATTGGAGAATCCTAAATTTCAGACTCCGCACCTGTCAAATGATGGATAATGCGGGTGGTAGTTTGGGTTATAAAACGGTTGTTCGGTTAGTAACTCGGATAACTTTTTAGAGCCGATTGTGTTTCAGCGCGCGTTTTGTGTTCTTTTTTCGCTTTTTAATTTAATTAAAGCTTTGACTGAGTTGAAAGGCTGATGCTTTTGTTATGCTTCAGTGCAAATACTTAGCCTAGAAAAAGAGTTCACACAGTAAGTTTTTTTCCCAATGTATTTTTCTTCTTCTTGTTTTATATATTTTTTTTTTTTTTGATATTTCTATCCTTCTTTACATTCAACCATCCGCATCCATTTGTTCGTTTTTCTCTCTCTTTGGATTTACTGTACATATAAATGTATATGATTTTTTTTTTTTAACTCAACTCTAAATATCCTCTTTTGTTTCGTGGCATTCACTTTGTTTTATTGTTCGGAATTACTTTCAAGCATCAAACATTTTTACTCGACTCCGATTTTTCAGTCAAAGCTGCCATATAAAATACGAAAGTGATGCCTATAGGTACCTACCTAACCTACCTACTCATTGAGAAAGAAGCCATAGAGAAATCCATATTCTTTTTCATTCCCGGACAAAATGAGAGAGTTTTTTGTGCAGTAACTGTGAAAAATGACAGAAGGAAAATGTGTATATTGTTGAGTATAATAATAAGGAAGAGGGAATCCTCTCAGATTCTTGGAATGCAAAAAAAAAATAAAAGTTTACAAAAGAATTAGCAAAATTATACAAAAAATCCTGTAGAGTTGTTTTCTGGAGGGAAATTTGTATTTTAATTTTTAAATCCTTGGAGTCATTAAAGGATTGCCCAAAGGCAGATAGATGATATCTTTTTGAATCGTTAAGCGGTCGGTTACCATTGGAGACGAGATGAGTTGTTTTTTTTATCTAAAGGGCTTGATAGTTTCTGACAGTTTTCGAGTTCAAGTTACTTGTCTCTTAAGAAGGGTTAATCTAAAATTTAGTAAGCACTTTGGCTCACAGTCAAATTGCTAAAATATTGAAGTTTAAGGCCTTCGCCATCGTTCGCAAGAGAAATTGCAAATTTTGCGAAGTAATAAATTTGTTTGCATACAAGTTGGACTTGTGTTTTTCAATTATTTGCGTATTTAAATATCAATTTGCGAAGTGTTCACATACTTTGCGAAGTTATTTGTTGAAAATATTTACAAAACTTTGTTCGTTAAAAATTTTGTCCAAAAACCACGAAATGTGTATTGTTAAGCAACCAATTAACATACAATGTTTCAGTTAAGGTACTTCTAAAAGAAGTTTAAGGCCAAAATATTTACAAAACTTTGTTCGCTAAAAATTCTGTCCAAAAACCACGAAATGTGTATTGTTAAGCAACCAAGGAACATACGAGTACAATGTTTCAGATAAGGTACTTTCAAAAGAAGTATAATCTTGAAAATTCTTTCAAATCTTGAAGTCTATTTGCGATAACATTTTAAATTGACTGAAATTTACAAATTTGATTTTCGAAAAACTCGCGAATGTACTTAAAGAAGAATAAATACGAATTGATACATAATTTTCCAGCTAATTTGAGAGATTTTCTCATATTGCGAATAATGTTAACGCCAAAAAATATACCTATTTTGTCAAAGAACATTTTTAATAAGGTGTCGCAATTCGGACTGCAAATTCCTATTCCTGTTTGCAAAGACTTCTTACTGTTGAATGATTTTATGTAAGACTCACTCTCACATATTGCCAAGTAAAAATGGCATCAAAGAAATGTTCAGATAATTTTGAGGTTAAAATTGAGGTTACTTTTGCAAATGGTTGGATTTGTTGCTCAACAAACGATTTGACAATATTTACGAAATCAAAGAAGTATTCATACAATTTCCTACAAGGCTCATAATTTGCAACGTAAAAATAAGGTCACACACGAAAATATATGAGAAAAATCGTCTGAGCAAATTTTTTTTTTTTTTTTCAAATGATGTGCGTTTTGCAAATATTTACAAAAGGCTTTCGCAAGCTATGCAAACTATTCAAACACGACAGAAAATGGTTTGCGAATGTCTGCAAACACGTCCGGGCCACGTCCGGGACATGTCCGGGCCACGTCCGGGACATGTCCGGGACATGTCCGGGCCACGTCCGGGACATGTCCGGGACATGTCCGGGACACATCCGGGACACGTCCGGGACATGTCCGGGCCACGTCCGAGACATGTCCGGGACATGTCCGGGCCACGTCCGAGACATGTCCGGGACACGTCCGGGACATGTCCGGGACATGTCCGGGACATGTCCGGGATACGTCCGGGACATGTCCGGGACATGTCCGGGACATGTCCGGGACATGTTCGGGACATGTCCGGGACATGTCCGGGACACGTCCGGGACACGTCCGGGACATGTCCGGGATATGTCCGGGACATGTCCGGGACACGTCCGGGACATGTCCGGGACACGTCCGGGACATGTCCGGGACACGTCCGGGACATGTCCGGGACACATCCGGGACATGTCCGGGACACTTCTGGGACATGTCCGGGACATGTCCGGGACACGTCCGGGACATGTCCGGGACACGTCCGGGACATGTCCGGGACATGTCCGGGACATGTCCGGGACATGTCCGGGACATGTCCGGGCCACGTCCGGGACATGTCCGGGATATGTCCAGGACATGTCCGGGATATGTCCGGGACATGTCCGGGACACGTCCGGGACATGTCCGGGACACGTCCGGGACATGTCCGGGACACATCCGGGACACGTCCGGGACATGTCCGGGTCACGTCCGAGACATGTCCGGGATATGTCCGGGACATGTCCGGGACACATCCGGGACATGTCCGGAACACGTCCGGGACATGTCCGGGACATGTCCGGGACATGTCCGGGACACATCCGGGACACGTCCGGGACATGTCCGGGACACGTCCGGGAAATGTCAGGGACACGTCCGGGACATGTCCTTGACATGTCCGGGACACGTCCGGGACATGTCTGGGACACGTCCGGGACATGTCCGGGATATGTCCGGGACATGTCCGGGACACGTCCGGGACATGTCCGGGACACGTCCGGGACATGTCCGGAACACGTCCGGGACATGTCCGGAACACGTCCGGGACATGTCCGGGACACGTCCGGGACATGTCCGGGACACGTCCGGGACATGTCCGGGACACGTCCGGGACATGTCCGGGACACGTCCGGGACATGTCCGGGATATGTCCGGGACATGTCCGGGCCACGTCCGGGACATGTCCGGGACACGTCCGGGACATGTCCGGGACACGTCCGGGACATGTCCGGGACACGTCCGGGACATGTCCGGGACACGTCCGGGACATGTCCGGGACACGTCCGGGACATGTCCGGGACACGTCCGGGACATGTCCGGGACACGTCCGGGACATGTCCGGGACATGTCCGGGACATGTCCGGGACACGTCCGGGACAAGTCCGGGACACGTCCGGGACATGTCCGGAACACGTCCGGGACATGTCCGGGACATGTCCGGGACATGTCCGGGACACATCCGGGACATGTCCGGGCCACGTCCGGGACATGTCCGGGATATGTCCGGGACATGTCCGGGATATGTCCGGGACATGTCCGGGACACGTCCGGGACATGTCCGGGACACATCCGGGACACGTCCGGGACATGTCCGGGCCACATCCGAGACATGTCCGGGACACGTCCGGGACACGTCCGGGAAATGTCAGGGACACGTCCGGGACTTGTCCTTGACATGTCTGGGACACGTCCGGGACATGTCTGGGACACGTCCGGGACATGTCTGGGACACGTCCGGGACATGTCCGGGATATGTCCGGGACATGTCCGGGACACGTCCGGGACATGTCCGCGACACGTCCGGGACATGTCCGGGACACGTCCGGGACATGTCCGGGATATGTCCGGGACATGTCCGGGCCACGTCCGGGACACGTCCGGGACATATCCAGGCCACGTCCGGGACATGTCCGGGACACGTCCGGGACATGTCCGGGACACGTCCGGGACATGTCCGGGGCATGTTCGGGACATGTCCCGGACGTGTCCCGGAAACGTCCGGGACATGTCCGGGACACTTCTGGGACACGTCCGGGACATGTCCGGGACACGTCCGGGACATGTCCGGGACACGTCCGGGACACGTCCGGGACATGTCCGGCACACGTCTGGGACATGTCCATGTAAGGAACAATAAAGACGTTTTTGTTAGTTTTCCCTGAACCTCATAAGAAAAACGCTTTGTCATGCGGCATTTGGTGTGCGACAAAATGTAAAAGCCAAAAAATGCAAAAATGTAAACATCTAAAAGTTAAAACTTGGTAAAATGGTAAAGGAACTGTCAAATTCTTATGTTCTTTCAAGAGAGAAAAGGACGAAGATAGATTTCATTGGTATCAAAAGTGTTTACAAAAGAATGGTCCTTAGTAATAGACTCGATTTTAATAGAATTCGATTTTCACAAAAAAATTCATGGTAATAAAACAAACATCTTACTTCTAAACTTAGATAACTTAAACAATGAAAGTTAACCATAGTTAACATGCGATCTTAAAACAACGCACCAATGTGAAACCACCTTTATGTTTTTTGATTTTCGCTGAATGCTTTCATTCAATTATTCATTCTTGAATGACATTTCATTCCAGTCGATTGGAAATTTTCCAACAGATATTCCAGTTGTTTTTGTTTTGTTTTTTTTTTTACTAAAATATCGAATTTTAATTTATTGAGTTAACCTATTTCGGTTAAAAAAAAACTTTTAAAAAATTAGGTTCTGCACTTCTAGAGCAAATTTTTAATCGTTCAGTATATAATATATGCCCCTTCGGTTTTTGTGGGCCGCGTAGTTTGTACCACAAAATTCGCGTTCGCCGTTTTATTATATGATTCTAAATTTAAATAAAAAAAAAACTTCCCGAAAGAAGGACCTCTTACATCAACCTTTCACCATGGTGCCATTAAATTTCTTAATTTTTTCAATAAACTATGCAAAATCCCAACTAATCACGACTGCGGTAAGCTAAAGTAGCAAAACTGAATTCCCGATTAAAAAAAAAAATAAAACCCATTTTTCCGCCACACACGCATGTTCAAACTCTTAATTCACGTCAAAGTTCAGCCTTAACTACATTATATTGTTGCTCTAGCTAAGAGTGTATAGCTTCGCGCCTGAATAACCCTTCAATTGACGTTCAAATCATTAGCATGTTACATGACACATTATCGAGAGCGTGGCATCGCTATGTAGCTTTGGCGGCAATGGCGATATAATTAAGCCATCCTCTCTAACAAGTTAATCACATCAACCAACAATGTAGAGCGCTAGTATAGCCTTAGTAGCTTTGGCGTGCCCATTCCGGTGGTATAGCCGGCATTTTACATCACCACTCACAGAAACAAAAACAAAACACAACAACAAAAAAGGAAAAACAACACAGTAAATGTATTTCTGTTTAGTTTTGTTAAGCGACAAAATGGAATTGTTTCACGGATGATTGCAATTGCATCCAGGATATGTCCAGAACATTGTACGACAACAAAATTTGACATAGATTCTCTCGTATAGAGTGAAATCGCTTCAAATGCGGCATATCATCCAGACAGAAATTGTAGCAGCAGCTCAATAAGCAGCATCAACCATCGAATCTGTCACTTGGAATTGATTTCAACAACATAGCGCTTAAAAGTTTGTTACAACAACAACATTCCGGTCTCCGGATTGAGTAAATAGAAAAATCGTCATCGTCCGTCTACAGCACATACACACAGAAGTGAGATAGATAGAGAATGGTAATGAAAGCCCATCGAAAGGGGCACATCACAGAAGAGGGGTCGATTTTGTGTTCAAGGACATTTCTAGAGCCAGTTCTACTGCTCTGGATGCTCTCTCCTCTGAATCAGCATTATCTATGCATTTGATTGTGGACATGTTATCTTGTGTGTTTGAGGGGGAGTTTTTGGATATTTTTCAGTGTGTGCAAGAGGTTTGGACAAATGTCCTTTATTTAGAGTAAATTTCATGTTCGATACAATGCAATGCATTGATTTCAATTCACTGTAAAATCTTCAAAACTGACTACAACACTGATTGCATATCGAAAAGAACCCATCCCGATCCCATGGCATTTTTCTGCCTTCTTGCCTTAATTATTGGGTGTCTATGCACTTATGCAGTAGACTTTCAAGTGTTAAAGCAACTTTAACATACTCTACCCATGGAAAATGGAATGTTCTTTCAGAAAAACCTTCTTTTAAGCTTCTTACTCATGTTGTATTCACTCAGGTTGACATTTACGACCTTTATATGAAGTTGTAACAATCAAAAGTAACGTCTGGAGTGAAAATAAAAACTGCGCGAAACTGCCCGAAACTTCCCGAAACTGCCCGAAACTGCGCGAAATTACATAGAACATCCAGGTGGACAAATAACATTGAATACAGCTCAAAGTTTAACATAAAAGTGCTTTAATTTAACTTATGGCAAAACAAAATTTCTCGATTAGAGTTAGAAATGCATTTTTTCTTTATTTCTATTAATGCTGACCTGTAAAATTGACAAGTGAAATTTTTTTATTCTTATCCTGCCACATTATCCACACACAAAACAACACCAAATCCTCGTTGCATATCCATCTGAACATAGGACGAATTCTGGCTGGTTGGTTGGTGTACCTACTTTAGCATTCATGTCCCATTCGTGCGATTGCTGTGCATATTCCCACAGTGTGATTTTGCATCCATGGCATGGCACAAAACGATGGACAGAGAGCGAGAGGCTTTTATCGCTACAACAGAAACGGATAAAACAATTCTGGGATAAAATAATTTTTTTTATTTTCTGTATTTTCCTATATCTCCTCCAACACCACTGTTTCATAGTGTCTATATCCTCCCAATCCCACTTGTTCTCTTATCCTGTCTGTTTTTTGGGGAGAGTGAGAGACTTTCTGTCGTTCATTCAACGACGACAAACGGGCTGAGCCTTATACTCAGTGTCGCACCCAAAAACAGAAACATAGCATTTCCATGGAATGTCTCGAATTGTGGTCCAAATAGTGTGGGCAGACACAAGTGAGATAGAGAGTGGGATGGGGAGGATGAAGGGATGTTAAAGGATTTTACCAATCGAACCGAAAACAGGACACGTATCGGTTGTGTGTAATTGATTATATCACCCATGTTAATTTTGATTAAATATGCAAATCGACACAATTTTCATTGTGCCGCTGCCATTACCAGCACTCGTCCCATAACCAACGACACCAACATATACACACATTCAAACACACATATAAAATAAAATACATATATATCTACACATGAAAATATAGTGTGTCCTGGGACACTGATACGAGAGGGATATGGGGATATTGCATTGCGCTGGATAGTAGATAGTCCTGATGTATGCTATCCTGGGTATTCTATAGATGTATCTTTTGGATGCAATGACATTCTAAATACCTCTCCTTGTGCATATAAATTAGATATTAAAATTGATTCTTATTCATAATAGGTGCATGTTTTCAACACTAATACACACACACAAACACTCGTTCATAAAGACACGCACATTACAGACAACGCATATAATATCCATTAAATCCTAATGCAGGGAATAATTTAAAGAAAAAATAACAAATTTCAATCAAGGACATTATCATCATCAAAGTGTTGTTTTGTCTGTTGGCTGTGTGGAATGGATGCTAGATGAATTTCGGATTATCTATCATTTACACCTTTTTGGGAAATTTTCCCCAAAATTCAATATGGGATTTGTGTTTTCTTCTTTCATCGAGAGACTTTTATTTGTAAAAAAGGATAAAAAAAAACTTTGGAAAAGGGTGGATTGATGTTTTTTTTGTGGATGAAAAGTGGAGGAGGATGGAAGTTTGATTAATAAAATTGATTGAGTTCAATTAATATTCAGTTATTCCTTTCGAAAATATTTTAATTAATTTTAGCTTTGTCAGCGGTGATGACGGCGATGAAAATTTACAGTGGTGCCAGTTTCCAAAAACACGTGGTAAAAGTGCAATATTCGTTGGAAATCCTCAATTGAACAATGAGAGATCTGAGTAATGACTCAATATTTTTAGATCATTTAAATATTTATTTCTTACGAAGTAAGCTTTGCTGGATCCTCGGTAAAATCTCAGCAACTTAAACCTTAAAAGTAAGTACGTGTGATCAAGTCGTCAAATTTTGATTGTTAATACGAAATTATGTATCTTAAACTCTACCCCGTTATTATAAAAGTTTCATAATGTATTGTTTTTATATTATCAAAAAGTGGGTTGAATTGGTTGTTGTTGGTCGTTTTAGCGATTTTTTAAATGACCTTATCTTTTGGTTGGGGTCGTTTTAAAATTCTGGAGTTCAAAATTTTGTATTCTAAAATAATGATACTGAAAAAAAATGCTATCAAAACAATTTTTCTTTTTCCATAACATTAAAACAGAAAAAATTACAGAATTTTGAAATACAGATTTTCTGACTTTTATTTTTAAACTAAAAAATATGTACCTAAAGAATTTTTTTTTTTAATATTTCAATTTATCTTTGAAGAATTTTTTTAAAACTGACCAATGAATGCTTTTGGAATTTTTTAATCTATGTGAGAAATAATATTTTTTGTGAAAATTTTTTGCAAATTTGTATTTATAAAAAATTTATTTTTTGAAAAAAAAAAAACCGATGTAAAGATCTTCCACAAAAAAAAAACAAATTTTTTTACAGTAAATTAAAATTTATATAATGCGTATGGATGTTTAAACAGTTCAAAAATATGTGTTCGAAATTCTAAAACAAAGTCTGGGGTCGAATCACGGCACACGATTACGATCATACGTTGACGTTTTGACTATTGCTGTCTCTATTTAATCAGTAGAAAGAGATAGGGACACATAGCAAACATACGTTAAAGAACGTATGCCGTAATTCGACTCCTGATTTTGTATATTTCTTTTGGAAAACTACTCTTTCGTGAATTTTAACATTCTAAGCAACAATATTGTTTACAGGGTTACCCACAGTCAACCATGGATTCCTGAGGTAATTTTAAGTCGAAAAACTTAAGAGGTAATTTTCTCGTTTTCGTCCCATTTTCGAGTTATGACGGTATTTATGATTTTTGCTTTCTTTTCCTTTAACTGGGTTTATCTTTGTCAAACTACGTCTGATTCGAAAGATTTTTTTTACAACCAATTAAGAATTTATTACAGTTTTAGTTAGTCTGAAAAATTTTTTCTCTGCGGATAATAGTTTCTTAGCAATTTTGCACCAAACCTAATATTCTTCGTTTTTTAAATTGTTTTTTTTTTTTTAAACTTTCATATCATTTTATTCAACAAAACATGAAAATGAGTCTTAATTTTTTTCACTAATTTTAAAATAAACAAACTGAGTGAATTAAAAATAATTTATTTTTAAATACAAAATTAATTCATTTAAAGTGATAGTAGGGGAGCCCAGGAATTGATTTCGCTCGTTACTCGAGCGCGAGTTACATATGTACAAATGTACATATCCACAGAACAAGACTGGGATTATTTAAAGCCAATATAATAAATATGTTAAACTTAACTTTGTTCCTATAATTATGTTTTAAACTTAATTTTATATTAGTATACTTTTTTAAAAATGTCTATGAAAATTTATTAACAAATATCAATTAGTTGAGAATAGACTCAATTTAAAATTTTGTAAAAATAAAATTAAAATTTGAAAAAAAATAAAATAAAATTAAATACTTATTTTGTAACTTCAAACTCATAAATAAGCCGTTTCGAAGTAAACATTTATAACTGGCGCAGTCGGACTGGGAATATTGCATCCAGAAGATTACTAGCGAAAATCCTTAAGTAGCTAAACAAGGACTGGATACAAGTTGGAGCACACCTCAACGGAATATTGAAGTGGTGGTTTTCAAACCTTAAGCTCCGTGGACCCGAAAATAAAAAAAAAAGGAAGATATAAAACAAAATAAGCACCGTGACCAAATAGATAGAAAAGAGAAAAAAAGAAACCATAAAATAAAACAAAAATAGAAAAAAAAAAGAGAAAGGAAACTAAACATTTATAACTGGAACATTTTAACTGGAAGCAACACCAAGAAGGAAAATATAAATTACGAAAAAGAAGATTAGTGGGTAAGTCAATTTTGTGCATTTTTATCGGTTTTTCTATGCCACCTATCCCAAAATCAAAATCTCAAAAAAATAAAGTTAGAAGTCGCCTTTTTTGTCCTAGTTGGATTAAAAGAGATCTAACATTAAATAAAAAAGTCTTGCAATATAATCTTTCATTGAGCAAATCTGTTGAATCACAAACGAATCAAGATTCAAAGTCGATCATGTTTTCCAATACAGCAGTTGATATCTTTAATTCCCTCCGAATTCCGGATGCAATTAAAGATGTTCCAACTTTTGATGGAAATAAACGGTTATTGTTTGACTTCATCAGTAATGTAGAGGAAATTTTAGAACTTATGCCTCAATTGAATTCAAATCCTGCATATAAAAAAGTTGTTTTAAGAGCCATACGAAATAAGGTTGTTGGCCCAGCTAACGAAGCTCTTAATATGTATGGAACTGATGTGAATTGGGAAGATATTAAAAATAATTTGCTTATTCATTACGCGGATAAAAGAAACGAAACTAGCTTGATAAGGGATTTGCACCAGCTCCGACAGAATCAATCATCGGTAGAAACCTATTATTCAAGGGTAATTGAAACACTTTCTGCGATGATCAATCACATAAAGGTTCATGAAACAAATTTGAGTGTTGTCGAAGCAAAGCAAAACCTTTATCAAGAAATGGGTCTTAACATCTTTTTGTCTAAGAGAGCCTTTAGGTTCAACTGTTAGGTCAATGCGACCCACAAAACTAATTGATGCCTTTAACTTTTGTCAACATGAAGAAAACTACTATTATTTCCAAAACTCCCAATATAGGTCACAGATTCCACAAACACCCAGATTTCAAAACAGACGAACCTTTTTTGCAAATACTAATACTTACACTCAAAGATTCCAACAACCATACAATCAATACCAATCTAGTCAAAACATAACAAGAGAAAACCATAACAATGACCTTTCACAAAATAATTTCAGACAAAATACAAACTATAGGCAAGAAAACATTCCAGATTATTCAAGACAAAATTCAGATAATAGACAAGACCAAAGATTTAGACAAGAAAATAACTCCAGACAGATCAATAACTTTAGACCTAACAATAGTAGTTCTATTCAAAGCCGTCAATCTAATTTAAGCAGAAGTACACCTCCAGAGCCAATGGACACATATAGTGGAACTACAAGTAGAAGAACTAATAGGAATGGACAAACTTTTAATATTGAAAGTCAAGTTGAAGAAAACTATGAAAACCTCGGACAATCAGTTGGGTATTTAGATTTAAACAACCATAATACAAACCTTCTACCTTACATAATTATTAAGAGTTTATACAAAAAACAATTAAAATTTTTAATAGATACAGGAAGTAACAAATCCTTTATTAATCCAGAAGTTATCGAAAATGAAAAAATAAAGTGCATTAAACCGTTACAAATCAAAACTATCTTTGATAAAGTACAAGTAAATAAACAAATAAATGTACAGAACTTATTGGAATTTAAAACAGATGGAACTCTAAATTTTTGCTTTTTAAGTTCCACAATTATTTCGATGGGCTCATTGGAACCGATATAATGAAAAAACTTGCTATGAAAATAGATTTAAAAAATTCATTCTTAGAAACAGAAAAGGTAAAAATTCCATTAAGTTTTAAACCCAATTTGATTTCGAAAATGTTCGTTGTCCCAGAACAGAAAGGAAAACAAAACTCTAATGCTGACGCTCTATCAAGAAAAGAAATAAATATTAACCAAGGGAACAATATTGAAAATTTGGAATTAATATCTGTTCAAAACAATTATGATGAACAAGACAAAATATCTACTTTACATTCTGCACAAGAGAACTTGAACGACGGGATACCCTTCAAGTTATTTTAGCAGTAACAAACATTTAAAATTAGTAAGATGTAACATTTTTCTAGAAGATGTTACTGAAAAAGACACACAAGAAAATATTATAAGGGACTATCACAAATGTTCGAATCATAGAGGTATAATTGAGACCTTTAATCATTTGAAAAGAAAATATTATTTTCCTAATATGAAACACACAATAACTTCCACAATAAACAGTTGTGAAATATGTCAAAAAAAGAAATATGACCGCAAAAGAGAACCTTTAAAATTCGAAGTAACTCAAACACCGTCTATGCCATTAGAAATTGTTCACGTTGATATCTACTCAGTTTGTAAACAAAACTTCTTCACCATTATAGATAAATTTAGTAAATTTGCATGTGTTTATTTAATTTCGGCTCGAAATAGTATTAACATTATAAAATCGTTGAAACACTTCTTTTCTCATCATGGTATACCCAAATTGTTGATCTCAGATAATGGCAGTGAGTTCATCTCTTCTACCTTCAAAGAGTTTTTGGATATTCATATGATTAACCATCATACAATATCCGCCAAAAGCTCTAATGGTAATTCTCCTATAGAAAGATTTCACTCTACCCTAACCGAAATTATCAGAATTATCAAATCACAAAACAACAACAAACCAATTGGTGAAGTTATTGACGAGGCAGTAATTACATATAACAACAGTGTACACTCTGCTACAAAATTGACACCTTTTGAATTACTCAACGGTCATATAAGTAAAAGAAACCCTTTATTTACGAAAGAAAATTCCAAAACAGAGCAGGAATACTTAGTTCAGCATGTAGAAGACTATAAAAAATTGACGAAACTTATTCATGGTCTTAGCTTAAGAAACAAACAAAAGAATATTGAAAAACGAAATGAAAATCGAACTGATCCACCAGATTTTGTAGAAAACGAGACAATATACGAGTTAGATGATAGAAGGAACAAATTGGCTCCTAGATTTAACGAGCATAAGGTTGTTAAGAACCATAAAATAACAATAACTTCAAATAAACGCAAAGTCCATAAACAAAAAATAAGAAAGAAACCAAAAAGAAAAGTTTCAGCTTGTTCAAGTAAATACTAATAAAACAACAACAAAAATATCTCTCAAATTATTTTAGTTTCATATCGCGGCGATCCGTCTCCATTGCAACAAACAATTATGATCATTCATTTTTGATTAACAGATTATGCTCTTGATTTAAAAGTTTAATTTTTTTTTCTCTCTTATTTTTAAAACTTTTTATGAACTTCAAACTTTATTGAATTTGAATAAAAATCCAATCCTTATCCCTTATACCGATAAATGTGTTCATTTTGACAAACTCTGCTAATCAACTTTTATATAATAACATAATAATCAACGAAGAAGCTGCTTTTATGAAATAATATTATGAACTTTATTCATTTATTCATTAAGTTCATACTCGCAAGGGAGGAGTTACATATGTACAAATGTACATATCCACAGAACAAGACTGGGATTATTTAAAGCAAATATAATAAATATGTTAAACTTAACTTTGTTCCTATAATTATGTTTTAAACTTAATTTTATATTAGTATACTTTTTTAAAAATGTCTATGAAAATTTATTAACAAATATCAATTAGTTGAGAATAGACTCAATTTAAAATTTTGTAAAAATAAAATTAAAATTTGAAAAAAATAAAATTAAATTAAATACTTATTTTGTAACTTCAAACTCATAAATAAGCCGTTTCGAAGTAGACATTTATAACTCGCGTCAGAAAATCATATGGGGAGAAAGCTTGTACTCAGTAATGTACTCCTACCAAATATAAAAGCTTGATACAGTGGTCTGCGTTGTGGGCAGCCCGTCAGATTAGTAAAAAAAATCGATCCTCGGAAATACTCGAGCGCGTCAGATTAAGAAATGGTAGGTTAAGTACATCTAGAAAAGTGTATATTTCAATAATCTGACAATTTGAGCGTGGCATAATAAAATGGGAGAGACACAAAGTTGTAAAAAAAAACATCACCTGGAAATACTCGAGCGCGATTAACTTTTTTTTTATTCTGAAGGGAATTTTATCAGGAACACGAAAAACGTATAATCTGACGGTTTTCATGGGGCATTATAGCCAAAATTATCGATAAAGCATGAACGTACAGTAAAAAAAAATACAATTTTTTGGTTCGTGTTGCTGAGTTTTTATCGTTTTTGTCGAAATATCTAATTTTTTTTTGTCTTATTTACTTACACTTATTATGTGGACTAAACTAAAGAATTCATTAAATTGGATAAAAAATAACGTGTCAAAGGGAATAAGCCCCAAAAGACGTTTTATATGGAATTCACTATCTGAGAATTTAAAGTCCGATCCAACACTCAAATTTTTGTATCGAGGTATAACGTGACATTCTTAACTTTATAGCAAAAGCCCAATCTTTAATAAATATAGAAGCTCTGATCGTCTGGTCATTACGTAATGTTCTTAGATTTGGGGTATTTTTTCTTTCGTTAAAGACCAGACGAGCAAAACTTATGACTTTAGGTACGTTTACTTTTTAATAATATAATATCATACGAAAAAAAGATTATCAAGTAAGTATCATAACCATTTTTGCTTACAGAAACACGAGATGACGACAAAGTTGAACAAGTGGAAACCAACCTGGAAGACGAATCCAGTTATTATGAATATTAAATTATTATTGATTGACCTTTGTATATAATATGTATAATGTAAATTTTGTATTACATCCAGTAGGTAATACCAGAAGAAACGAAAAATATTGTTTTATTCAAAAACTGTCTAATTTTTTTTTTAAATTGTCAGATTAGCAATGCACCTTAACATAATTGTCAGATTATCATTTAGGGTGACTCTGACATCGAGCTGAACCTACAGTAGAAAAATCTGACGCGCTCGAGTAACTTAAGTTAACAATTTTTTTTTACATTTTCAAAAATGATTTATAAGTGTAGGCCACGTCCAAATCGTCAGTTATTCAAATTGAACAATATTAGGAGTTCACTGAACGTACCCTCTCAAAATCTGACACGCTCGAATAACTTTTTTTTTTTATTTTTTTCTACCGCTTATTATAGCCAACCACCATCTTGTCTTATCGTCAGATTAATATTTATCGGTTATCACAAAGTCAATGCGAGTATACCCTATTAATATCTGACGCGCTCGAGTATTTCAATGTGACAGTTTTTTTTTTACATTTTCTTAACGTGTTTATAAGCTCTTATCCCCACTTAAATGGAAAACTTCCATATACTTTTTTTCGTTTTAGAACCTAATCTTCGCAATCAAATAGGTCCCCATGGCGCTCCGTTAACTGCAAATTTAGCATCTCGGGCTCCCCTACTATGATGTTTATAAGTCTCTTTTATAAAAGCTGAAAAAGAAAAACTATCTTTAACTGTTTATAGTATCAATTATTGGTATCTAAAAACTTTCATTAAAATTTGTTGTTCATACTTTTTTTTAATTATTTTTTGTTCGAGGGTCACTGTGGTTTATGCGTAACTTTTTTCATAGAACTTTTTTTTTAACTATTTATTGACTTTTCAAATCCTGCATAACTTTAAAAAGTAATCAAATATTTTGCCTATTTGGTACAATTTCGGACATTCAGTACTAATTCAAACTGCAGTTTTAACAAAAGTCGTGTGTGCCAGTGTCAATATTTTATATTAATTTTTTAAATCTAGTTTAATTTCACAATTTTACTCAAATTGATTTTTTGTTGAAAAGAAAATTTTTGTTTGAAGTAGATAATAATTAAAAGTCAAACGAAGGTTCCTTTTTTTTTTAAGGGTTTTGAGAAACATAAAATACAATTAATAAAGTAACCACTGTTTTAGTTTAATTTTAATCAAGCAGCAACGTTCTATGTGTTCCATTTTTAAATTATCAATCTCTTTTGTTTAAAATTTTAGCTTAAAGGTCAATATTTTGTCACATATAAAAAAAACACTAAATATCTGTCAATAAACCTCTTTATTTCAAAATGGCTAGATTAACCTACCAAAATATTATTTCAACTTAAATCTACACCAACAAGGCTTTCCAATAAAAAAAAATAAAAATTACATAAAAATAATAAAAAATCCATGACACCCACTTAAACGCAACTCCATCGCGTACATCAAATTAAAACAAGTGTCATACTTCCGCCTTCACTCTGCGGTGCACGGCAGCAGAGATAAAAAAAAAAACGATGCATTCAGCATTATAACGCTCACCAAAGCCAAAGCTTCAGTAAAAAAAATTAATAAAAAAAAAAAAACACTGAAGCAATAAAATAGGGGTTGGTTGATCCTTTCAGTCATTCAAAAGTCCTGTCCTCTCTCATAGTATTTTTCCGTACATTTTACTTTTCTCGAAAGAGTTACAGACCGTGAAATGAGTTGATATAACTGAACCTGGCCGCACCGCACCGCACCCATTGGGGTTATGGTGGCTCCCCGATCAACGCGGTCCTGATGGTGGTTATCCTTGTTCTACCAAAAACAGAAGCAAAATAAATATAAAAAAAAAATAACAAAAAAAATAGTAAACAAATTGAAAATCAAGTTGAAATGCAAAATTGCAGAGAGCAGAGCGAAGTGATGGCGGAGATATAAAACAAATAGAATGAACCATCACACACTTTGCTGCATATGTGTGATATGTGCATCCAGCACAAGGACCTTCTCCGCTGAGGTAGCCTTTGTGACTTTGACAAAACCCGGGCACTTTTTGTCTCTTCTTCTTCATCATCAGGTTTTTTCAACATTTTTTCTATTTTTTTTTTAATTTCGCCCACATATCCAGGATTAAATTGTTTTCCTCTCCTCTTGCTGCTTTTAGATGTCGGCGTGTGGTGTATTTTGTTAAAATACTTTTCTATAGGATATTGGATTTTTTTTTAATACAAAAATAAAATTAAAAAACGAATCCTTGCAGAAATACATATTTAGTATACAAATGTGTCACATCACAACATGATGACGATGATGATGAATATATCCAAACGATGTGCATTGTCCTATACAACCGATCTAAAATAAAACGAGTCCTTAGGCGTTTTCACATTGTAAATCCATGAATCCTTCCATGAATCGTGTATTCCGTGTGCGCTTCCTGTGAAATGTCGAAATGAATGAATCTCGGAGAGTAATGAAATCGCAATTAATTTCTGATATATTTTTTTTTATTTCAACATTTTTAGTCCACGTCCTTATACAATGCAGAAAAAATAAAATTACAAAAAAAAAAATAAAAATAAAATAAAACACAAACCGAGGATTGAGGCTAAGAATTCCCTATTCCCCCCCGCCCCCAAACCATGGCCATTGCCTTATAACCAAAAACCAATTATCCACCCTGACTGACTGACGCTTTGCTATGGAAACAATGAAACACACAATAGTAGTCTTCGTTCAGGATGAACAAGACGTTTTTTTTTCTATATTCTTTTTTTTTTAAGCTGGAGGAAAAAGGATACGAACCAACCCAAAAAAACCCCAGAACTAAAAGCCGGGGTAATGAAATCGAAGGATAAAGAGTAAAAATTAAGAGGAATGATGGCAGCTCTAAAGGATGAATAAGAAAAAAGGACGAAAAATACAAAAAAAAAAATTCCCAAACCGACTATATTTCAAGACATTTCCAGGGACTACTCCTCATCCAGCATTAAAGGCAACTTGACCAAACGAGGGGATAAATCTGTTGAAATTATCCACTTTCGTTTCGGCGTAGTCTTTAATTATTACACCCCGACATCAGGAGCCAGCCAGCAAAGATCACCCAAAAGGATAAAGTAGAAAAATGAAGGCGAGATGGAAAAACATTGCTTCAAGGATACATATATACGGATTTGAGATACTCTCTAATACTTCAAGTGGCTTTTTGATGAGAAAATGAAAGGTAATTTCACAGATGCAAGGAGAATGCGAGACATCCTGGTGGAACGAGTCCTGTCTGGTGTGATGGCAGAAAGCAGACGAAGGGTTTTAAGGTAGCCGCAACAACTCAAGAAAAAGAGTGTGAAGGTGTATTCTGAAGGAAACAATTGCAAAATCACGCTAGAAATGTCGCAGAAGTACAGTTGAATATTATTATTATAGATATAGCATCAGCGTCTTGCGAAAAATGGGATTTAAAAGCAATCCGCACTTTTTTGTGGTGCTTAAGTTTCCTTCTTTTTTTTTGGTGGAGAATGAAATTTCGATTAATTGCTCGAAGGCAATTCTCTCTCTGGTCGAGAAATTAACTGTCACCTTGAATGCGGAAGCATAATGGACTTGAACCAAAAGCAAAATGGACGAACACCATCTACATCAGTGTTACTAATTGCGGCCTCACTGAATGCAAATTTAAGCTAATGGGTTATAGCTTTGGTTTGTGTGGGTACAAAATGGTTTACAGAGGGGAGAGAGGAGAGTAAAGTTGTTAGGATTAAGGTGTTAAATTGCAGCCAGTAGTTTAAATTAACTGTCACAGAAGTGTGTATTTGAAGTCCTTACAAGGAAATCGTTAATTTCAAGAATATATAGTGTTTAAGTTCAGGTGGTGTGACATGAAATTTGGTTGCTATTGGAAAAGTTTTATGACTACTATAGGAGTGTATTTTATGAAGAACTTAATAGTTTCTTGGGCCTTAATGACCCTCCCCTCCCCAAATGCTTCCTCCTCACTGCATACATCATAGGACACAACGTCTATTTACTTGCAAAATACAGGCATTGGCAAGCATTGCCATTTGTCATGAGAATACTAAATTCAACTCCGACTCCCAAATTGAAATTGTATCACAATCACAATCACAATCACAATCACAATCACAATCACAATCACAATCACAATCACAATCACAATCACAATCACAATCACAATCACAATCACAATCACAATCACAATAGCAATCACAATCACAATCACAATCACAATCACAATCACAATCACAATCACAATCACAATCACAATCACAATCACAATCACAATCACAATCACAATCACAATCGCAATCACAATCACAATCACATTTACAATCACAATCACAATCACAATCACAATAGCAATCACAATCACAATCACAATCACAATCACAATCACATTTACAATCACAATCACAATAGCAATCACAATCACAATCACAATCACAATCACAATCGCAATCACAATCACAATCACAATCACAATCACATTTACAATCACAATCACAATAGCAATCACAATCACAATCACAATCGCAACCACAATCACAATCACAATCACAATCACAATCACAATCGCAATCACAATCACAATCACAATCACAATCACAATCACAATCACAATCACAATCACAATCACAATCACAATCACAATCACAATAGCAATCACAATCACAATCACAATCACAATCACATTTACAATCACAATCACAATAGCAATCACAATCACAATCACAATCACAATCACAATCACAATCACAATCGCAATCGCAATCACAATCACAATCACAATCACAATCACAATCACAATCACAATCACCATCACAATCACATCTAAATTGAACTCGCGAGATTTTTGGTTCGGATTTGATTTTATTTTAGAGTGCCTCTCCAAAAATTTTAATTTCTAAATTTTGTTTTAAATGTGCAAGTTTTTTTTTTTGCGAAAGCATGTTTTTGGGTTACTACATTAATTATGTTTTATAAAATGCCCTTATTTTAAACCAGTGAGAATTTTAAAAATTTTTTCTAAAACCGCATGAAAGCTAAAATTTTTGGGGCACCCTGTTTGATTTTTTTTTAATTTGTCATTTTTAAAAATTAAAATTCTGCTATTTTCATTATTAAAATACCTAAACCTTTACCTTTTTTAAAACCATTGAAAACTCAATGATTATTTGTAATGTGATGAAATGTCCTGAGATGACTTGTCCGCTGTCAAAAAAACACGTAAATGAGTATTAATTTTTTTCGCTTATTGTCAAATGTATTTTTCGGCTTACAATAACCTCAGGAAGGGAAACTTTTGAAAATTGTGTGCATCTTCTATTTTCAGCTGCTCTTGGGAACTATGTTGATTAAATGCAGTCGTAATAACAATTTTGCTTCTATAAAACCTTAAAGATGCTAAAGATGTTTGTGGGGAAGTAAAAATGTGTTTCAAATTGGAGCTCTTTACTAAATATTTTAAGTATTTTTTTTGATAAAAACATAACCTCAATCATTACTCAAATTCATTCGAATTATTCTAGCATGGAATTGAATAAGCTTTTCACACAAAAACCGAATTTCCAATCGAATTTTACATTCATTTTATTTTTATTTAAAACAGCCCTTAAAACACTCCTTCAAACCTAATCCTGACCCAGAAAAAAGAAAAACTCTCTTGAATGCATTTGCATTACTCAATTTGTAAAAGTAATTTCATCAAACGTCCTCCAATTTCTGTTCTTATTCTTACATCTTTCTATTTTTTTCTCTTACCACAAAATAAGAAAACACAGAAAAGAAATCTCTCTCAGTTTCCTCAAAGGCAAAATTCCGCACCTGATGGTTTTTTTTCCAATTCCATCCAAATTCTCATGACTTAACTCTCAGAACTCAGCCTCAGCTCAGGCTTTTGTGCCACATTTTTTTAAGTGAATTCTTCAAGTACCTTTCCACACTAAGAGTTCTATTGAATGAATCCTGAAGGAAATAAAAAAAAAAAAAAAAATAGAAAGAAGAAATAATCTCACAACTAAACCGCTTGATCCGATTTATAATGACAATAAAATCGTCACAAAAGGAATTCATGCGAATTGAATGGAAACTCATTCATGGAATAAATGTCAAGATTAAGACCAAAGGCGCCCAGGTTTGACTTCGACATCGACACACTGCAAAATCGCATTTCCTTTTTGCGAAATAAATTTATATATAATTGTGAGCGAAAGCCAAGAAGACGGCAAAAGACGACTTCTCTGACGGAAGCCCTCCGAAGATGACGAAGTAAAAGCGAACCAGCTTCACCCTTAAAATTCCGTATATTTGTACCTTTCATGTTCGCTGGACCATGCACGACCATCAACCGTGCTCTGTGTGTTGTATGTGTTCGGGCTTCAAATACGATCCCAAAAATTCACTCATTCCCCCAAAAAAGACTCCGAAATTCCCAAAAATTGTGGCCCGTATTGTGTGTTAGTTAAATTCAATGTGAAAAGCGTTTCATGTTAGAGAATGCTGCGGCGCGCAGCATTCGATTCAGTTGTGTACTCAAAAGAGCATGAAATTTCTGTCAACTTATATTATTTTGAGGGACGAGAGATGTTTCGTTTGTGTTTTTTTTTTGCTTCAACTTCAACCTGCTTGTTGTAAGGACTCACACAGGAAAGAAGATGAAGATGTGGGCTCTTTTCGAATTGATACTCATTAGTTGTCTATTTGACAACAAAGATGCTGAGTGAGAGAGAGTATATTGAAATTGAGAGAAAGTAACAACGATTACGATTTATTTGCGGTCCAAAGGATGTCATCAAATAGAAATTTACTGGTATATCCTTAAAATTGGATTTGACTTTCGGAAACAAGAAAATGAATTTGAAGATATGTATCTCTCGTATCTTTATGTATTTATGCGGTATTTGGATGAGATTTTCAATTTCAAATGATAATGAATGAGTGTGGGGGATAAATAAAAGGCAAGAGGGTTTAAATTATTGTGGGACCCCCACTTGTCAGGATTTGACTTAGACTTCTTGTATCTTAAAATTTGTCGATTCTACAATTTTCTAAGAAGATTTATTTCAAGACAGATTGTTTTACCAAACGTAAAATTATTACAAAATTGATGTCCTAAAGAGGGTCACTTGATATATTTTGTGGTTAGCATTTTTTGGGATTGATGTATTTTCTAGTTCAAATCGGGTAAAAACCTTTAATAATAAATAATAATAATAAATCGCAACTAAAACTGGTAAATCGCAACCGATATTCCTAAAAAGTAGCCAGAACTGGTAAATTACTGTCGAATTTTAGTTGAAAGTGATTAATAACAGCCGAAACTAGTAAACTACAACCAATTTTTAAATCGCTGCGAAAAATAGTAAATCACAATAAAACCAAAAAATCGCAAACGATTTATTTAAATTTAGATAAATCTGGTAACTTGCTGCTGAAACTTAGTTGAAACTAAATACTAGATATTTTGTGGGCTGTAGGACAAAAAATATCCAGCATTTTATTAAAATACTAGCTGACCCGGCGGACTTCGTTCCGCCATTTCTTGTATTTATTTCTAATGTTCGACTCTGTAATTGTTTAATTTTCAAATGAAAAAGAGGATCAAAACTTGAAGAGTTCATAAAATGAGTTTAAAAATATTCACTTTTAAACTTTTAGCAAAAGTGGCCTATGCAAAATACTCATGCATGCGCATAACTAAAACCTATATTTTCTATTAGTTTGAGATTTTTTGCAGGCTTTTAAAAATTCAAAAAAATTAAAAAAAACTACTCAAAAATGTTCCTAAAAATGAGTTGTTTTTCAAAAACTCATATTTCAAAATGAAGTGCCTATGAAAAAAATCCGTTTGAGACACCTAATTTTTTTTTTTTAAGTATCGTTCCAATGGTGTAACTCTTATTTCTGTAAAAAAATTTCCCTACCTGTAATAAGACTTTTGTCGAATGTCAACCACATGTTTTCACTACAACTTAATTTTGAATTTTTTTAGAATTTTTTCAATTCGTTTTTCAACCTTAAAAATAAATTTATCTGTCATTTAAAAAAAAATTCAACTCTCTTCACCTTACCGTTTATAAAATAGCCTCGTTTTTCAATATCGTGTTACCTCTTTTTACCCTATAAAATCATTAATTTTTTAGCCTTAAACCATCTACTGTTATTCCCCTTTGATTAAAAAAAAAATAAGAAAAATAAGTCAGCCGGTGTTGCCGGTTTATATACCTATAAGATAGCAAGACCCCCGACCGATTCGCAGGGCGTTAAAAAAACTGTTTTTTTTTTTTAATTTTTTTGTATATGTATGTATTTTATTGATTATTTTTTACTCTAATGCTTTTTTATAAACTATATTTTTGGTTTTTCCTTGGTTGGTCGTATAAATGAATAAGGCTGATGGCTTACCAACACGTGAACAACCAACATAAAGTTGACCATGGGAGAAAACTGGATGTTCCAAATGTATACCACAGATTTCAAGGGTTTGGCCTTGAGATTTATTAACGGTCATACCAAAAGCGACACGAACAGGCAACTGCAAACGCTTAAATTCAAAAGCCAAATCAGATGGAATCATTGGTATTCGTGGTATTAAAACATGTTCGCCCTTAAATTTACCAGTTAAAATTGTTGCTTCTATTAGATTTTTCATTAAACGTTTCACTACCAATCTGGTGCCATTGCATAATCTTGGATGATTAAGATTTCTCAGCATAATAATTGGAATACCAACTTTTAATTTCAAATAATGTGGTGGAATTCCTGGTAGATCCAATGAATTTAAAAATTCAGTTGGATAGTTTACGACTTCATCCGGATTCGTGACGGTATCGATAGATTTGTAAATTACAATTTCACCTGGTATTTTGTTCAGAATTTCCTCATTGATACTTATAACATCCTTATTTGTACATGCCAATATACATCTTTGACTTAACCAATCATAGTTTTGATAATTATTTACAATATTAGGAAACACACTTTGTATTAGCGCAGCATTCGATTCTGATAACGAACAAAAATTATTTGGGAATGTTATTTGACCATCAATATCAAGAGGCAGTTCACCATTTCCAATTTTCAATAATTGCTTGGAAAATTCTGCCGCTGTTGGATCATTTTGCAATAACACTCTTACATTTTCGTTGAGAGAAAGTGTTTTCACATACTTCCACAATGTTGAAGATTTCAAGCTAGCATTTAATTCGTCAGCAGCAGTAGATCGAGGAATAACCGGGAGTGTTTGCCTGAAATCTCCAGCAAATAACACCAATGCACCACCAAAAAGACGATTATTACCTCTCAAATCTTGTAATGTACGATTGAATGCTTCTAAAGATTTTTTGTGCGCCATGGTACATTCGTCCCAGATAATAAGTTTACACTGCTGCAATACTTTTGCCATTCCGGATCTCTTTGAAATGTTACATGTTGGCAATTCCAAAATATGAACATTTAAAGGCAATTTTAGAGCCGAATGAGCTGTTCGACCACCATCCAATAATGTTGCTGCAATTCCAGACGATGCAAGCGCTAACGCTATGTCTTTGTTCATTCTCACAGCAGCCAAAAACAATGATAGTAAAAATGTTTTACCGGTTCCACCAGGACTGGGTGTCATAAAACAATGAACTCAAATCCACCCCTATTGCGATCGTGTAAATATTAATTGATAGGGGTAGGCATGGTAGGTGTCAGTTGTTATCATAAGAACTTTTTTTATGGATTTGTATATATGTAGGTGTACCAAACGTTGTCTTTGAAAAACAAAAACAAAAAAAAAGATCGGTTGTTTAACTTAACGTGATGAAGTCATATGCAAATAGGTTGTGTGCTTTAGATAAAAAAAATATGATTTTAAAAATTATTTGAAAGAAAAAAAAAATTCGTCTTTCATGGGCTTCGAACCTCGGACCTCAAGTGCAAATGACAACATTTTACCGCCTAACCAACTTCGCTATTGACTGGATACACAATACTTCGTCTTAAGTTAGTTTTGGGTTCATATGGCTTGGTTTTTAAGATGAAATTACAATCTATACCACAATCTTGAATGGATATACATTTTTATATGTGTGTGATTCTGAATAATTTTAAACGTAAAAATGCAAAAAATACAATAAAAAAATTATTAAAAGAATTTTGAAATGAAAAGTCTACCATCAAAAAGCCTTATGCCTACCCTTCTTAAGAATAATATCATATTCAAATATATTCGTTACGTAAGAGGTAGGTATTCTAAAAAATATAAAAAGTACATAGCTTGATATTTAAGCTAAGGATTAAGACTTTAGTCTTATCTGTAAGGTTATTAGAAAAAAGTTAGAATTTCTTGAAACCAATCATATTTTACAAAAAAATCAATGTTTTTTCTTTTCTCATTGTATCAATTTTTTTTCATTGGTAGGTATCAAAAGTTTATAAAAAAATTATCTTCTACAGAATAAAAAATAAAAAAAAAGGAACGTAACGTGTTGAAAAATAAAGTTTTATTTTACCGTTATTTCAAATTTGTCATTACAAAATTAATTGAAACTTGGTACAAATATAGTCTTGCTCATTATCTATCTACACTGTAAATTTCATTCATTTATCTATTGAGGAAAAAAAGATAAAAATAAAAAACTGTTAAAAACAGCCAAAAAACTTGGGACAAAAAAAAATTGTTTTTCCCGTTATTCGGTCAAAAATCATTTTAAAAATTCAAAAGTTTGTACATGCATGCGCATGATTAAAACCTATATTTCCTATAAATTTGAGATTTTTTGCAGACTTTTAAGGTTAGGTTAGGTTAGGTAGAAATGGCTGTCAGGAAAACAACTGACACACTTAGACCATTTATTGGTCCGTTGTGATACCATGATTTTGTGAGGAAATTCCTCACTAATTAAACCAGTTGGAGCTTTTAATAAAGCGGTGAAGGTTGAAGATGTCAGTATTGATTAGCTCACTGGTATCTTCTAAGAAATATTTTTCCAGGTATTTTTTACGTCTACTGGAAAGGGCAGGACATGAGCAGAGAAGATGTTGGATTGTTTCTTCTTCTTCCTCATCAAGGCAACTTCTACAGAAGTCGTTAGAGATTACGCCAAGTCTTATGGCGTGTCTACCTATGAGACAGTGTCCTGTTAAGACACCTATTACAGAGCTGATATGCAATCTGCTTAGAGACAACAAATTTTTTGAACGTTTTGGATCTAGCCTAGGCCAGATCTGCTTGGTCGTTTGGCAAGTTATAATGTTTGACCATCGTATGTTTGTTGCCTCTATAGCTTCTTGCTTCAGCATGAGTTTGCACGTTGCGATTGGTATACCAATATTTGCCTTATTGGGTAAAATTGGTATTAGAGTTCCATTTCTGGCGAGTTCGTCTGCTTCACAGTTTCCCAGAATATCTCTGTGACCCGGCACCCAGAAAAGGTGAATGTTAAACTGTTCTGACATCTCCATGAGAGATGATCGACAGTCGCGGGCAGTAACGGAGTTTGTGGAAACCGAAGCTAACGATTTAAGGGCGGCCTGGCTATCAGAGAAGATGCGGATATCCGATGTAGATATCACGTTTTCTTTGAGCCAAGTCAGTACTTCTTTAATCGCCATTATTTCCGCTTGGAACACGCTGCAGTGATTAGGGAGACGGAAGGAGAGACTAACATTAAGTCTATCGGAGTAAACCCCGCCACCCACTCCGTCATTGGTTTTAGAACCATCTGTATAGAAATGAATTGAATCATCTCTTAGAAACTCGGCATTGTCCCATTCTGATCTATTTGGGATGGTGACTTCATAATTATTGCCGAAAACCAATTGTGGGGTGGTGTAGTCGGAGTGACTGTGGATTGATCCGAATGAATTCAGAATATTTGTGTGGCCAATAGAGTTATTGGTCCATTGAGAGATGGCTTGGAGTCGAATAGCAGTGCTCGCGGCCACCTGCTTGCTGAATATATCTATGGGTGGAAGATTGAGTAATATATCAAGAGCGGCGGAAGGTGTCGAACGGAGAGCTCCGCTGATGCACATGCAGGCTGAACGTTGGACTTTGCTTAACTTGTCTCGATATGTTACTTTTTCCAGAGCAGTCCACCAAACTGCTACCCCGTAAGTGAGAATAGGTCTGATGACTGCAGTGTATAGCCAATGAGTTATTTTAGGAGATAGTCCCCATTTATTCCCTATAGCTTTTTTGCAAGAAAAGAGTGCCACTGTGGCTTTTCTTATTCTTTCTTGTATGTTGGTTTTCCAGTTTAATTTGCTATCCAAAATAAGACCCAGGTATTTGGCTTCGCTGGCAAAATTAAGTGGAACACCATTAATAGAGGGGGGGTCTAGTTGTGGAATTTTATATTTCTTTGTAAAGAGGACAAGTTCTGTTTTTTGAGGATTTACCCCTAATCCACAGTTTGTTGCCCATTTTAGTAGCTTATTTAGAGCAGTTTGCATTAGTTCTATTATAGTATGGAGATGTTTTCCTGATATGGCAATGGCGACGTCGTCAGCGTATGCAATCACTTTGAATCCATCTACTTCTAGACCGACTAGTAGTTCATTAACCACTAAGTTCCACAGGAGTGGGGAGAGTACCCCTCCTTGTGGTGTACCTCTACTAACAGATCTTCTTGCTGAGAAATCTCCTAGAGTTGAGTTAATAATTCTGCTTTTCAGCATAAGGTCTATTAGCTCGCTCAGTGAGCTATCTACTTTAAGGTTCTTCAGTGCATTTGTGATTGCTATGTTGCTGACGTTGTTGAACGCGCCTTCAATATCAAGAAATGCAACTAAGGTGAACTCTTTATGATGGAGGGAATATTCAATAGTGCGCACTACAGTATGTAGTGCTGTTTCAACCGATTTCCCTTTACAATAAGCGTGTTGTGCTGTAGATATAAGATTGGGATCTATGACATTACGCAAGTGGATATCAATCATTCGTTCTAAGGTTTTAAGAAGGAATGATGATAGGCTGATAGGTCGGAGGTCTTTCGGATTGACATGAGAGAATTTGCCTGCTTTGGGTATGAATACAACTTTAACTTCTCTCCATAGGGCAGGGATGTGTTTCAATTTTACACATCCATTCAGAATTATCTCTAAGATGGGAATTAGAATATCTGATGCCATTTGAAGTTCGGCTGGTATTATACCATCCGGTCCAGCGGATTTGTATGGTTTGAAGGCGTTGATGGCCCACTTTAGCTTCTCTCTTGTAATCAGACCAAGATTGTTTTTTGAATTTGTGTCTGGCCCTGATGGGTCGACTCTGTTTATAATGTTTGAGCTACTTGGAAAATGAGTATCTAGTAGCAAATTGAGTGATTCTTCACAGGAGTTGGTCCAGGCCCCGTTATTTGTTTTCAAGGCACTTGGCATTAAAGGGTTTGTTGAGAGAATTTTTCTTAATCTAGAGGCTTCTGAAGAGTCTTCTATTTTTTCACAGAAATTTCTCCAAGAAGATGTTTTACATTTTCTTAGCTGTTTTTTGTAGACTTTCAGGGATTCTTTGTATAGGTCCCAGTCTGAAACATCTCTAGTGGATTTGGCGAGATTGAAGAGTTTTCTACAAGCTTTTCTGTGCGGTTCTAGCCCTGAGTTCCACCAGTGTGGCTTCTGCTTTCCTCTTACTTGTATGAGTGGGCAGGAGTTATTCATTGATAGGTTAAGGGCAGAAGTGAGATCATTGACTTTGTTGTCGAGATCGATTGTATTTGAGGGATAACTTAGAAGTTCAGGTTTAAGTAAGCTTGTCAGAGTTTCCCTGTATTTTTGCCAGTTAGTTTTGCGATAGTTTCGGAATGCTAACTGTTTAGTAGTCACATCGTTAAGACTAAATTGGATGTATCTATGATCAGAGAACGAGTGTTCTTCAGATACTTTCCAATTTAAGATCCTTTGATGAATCGAATCGGAGACAAGAGTAATGTCTAGTACTTCTTGTCGGTTTCTGGTAACGAATGTTGGTTCATTGCCAGTATTACTTACTATCAGGTTAGTACTCAAAATAAAATCAAAAAGTGACTCACCTCTATCATTTATGTCGGTACTTCCCCAGACCGTGTGATGGGCGTTTGCATCGCAACCAATTATGAGGCAGATCTTTTGCCTTTCAGCATCGGCTACAAGTCTCCGTAGTTTTTCGCCAGGGAGAGGGCCGAGTTGGTCATGGCCGAGATATGCCGACGCAATCCAGAGTGTTCCTTGGTCAGTTTGCAGTCTGACCGCGGTTACATCTCGATCGCTGTAATTAGGGAGTAAATATACATTAGTATTACTTCTTGCTAATATGCATGATCTGGGGTCACCTTTGTCCGATGCATATAGCAAGTTGTACCCAGGAGTCCTGAGTCCCTGAACCATGGACTTGCAGATCCATGGTTCCTGGACCAGCACCACGTCTTCCCCATTCTTGTGGATTCGGAGAAGAAGGGAGGCCGAAGCCTGCTTGGAGTGGTGAAGGTTAATCTGAACTAACTGGAGCATGAATGCTACTGTTAGTCAGATCAGCCCCCACCACCGTAAGGTCGAGGTCTTCGGATTCTGACTCAGAAGATGAACGTAGGAGTTCATCTTCACTGAGTAGAATCTTGTTGAGATATTCCTCTGTTTCCATCTCAACATCGGAGTTATCTGGTATTGGAGCCATTATGGCTGGCGTTTTAGAGCCCGAGGGGACCTCCTCAGTTGGGGAGATTACCGGCGTATCAACCTCCATTGATGGAGATGGAGGATTGATATTTAAGGCAATGTCTTCTTCTAAGGAGGGACTTTTAAAAATTCCAAAAAAATAAAAGACTACTCAAAAATGTATCTAAAAATTAGGTTGTTTTTCAAAAATTTTTATTTCAAAATACAGGGCCTATGAAAAAAATCCGTTTTAGACCCCTAATATTTTTTTTAAATATCTTTCTCATGGTGTAACTCAAATTTCTGTGCAAAATTTTGCGCACCTGTAATTAGTCTTTTGTCGAAGGTCTATGACTGCAAAAAAACCTTCACAACTTGGTTTTGAAATTTTTTTGAATTTTTTCAATACCTTTTTTAACTATTGAATGAATTTGTCTATCATTTAAAAAAAAAAGTCAACTCTTTACGACTTACCGTTTAGAAAATAGCCTCTTTTTTCAATGTCTTGTTACCCCTATTTACCCTATAAAATCTTAAATTTTTTTTTGCCTTAAACCTTCTCCTCTTATGCCTCTTTGATTTAAAAAAAAAATTAAGAAAAAAAGTCAGTCGGTGTGGCCGGTTAGCGAACGTACACAAAACCAAACTTAAATATATATAATAGAATTAAGGTCACTAAAATTAAATACCTACAAATCTTAGTTAAAACTGGTAAATCCCACCTGGAACTGGTAAATCGCAACTGATACTCTAAAATAATAGCAGAAATTGGTAACACAAAGACGATATATTTAATAGCAGCCAAAATCCATCAAAAAATGGTAAATTGCACTCGAAAGTAGTTAAACACGGATGAAACCAGCAAATCACTGCCGAAGGTAAAAACTTGAAATCGCAGCCGATGGTTGTAGCCAAAAAATACGCTAGCAAAAATTTATAAAAACTATAAACTTATTGCAAACACTTGTATATCAAAGCCAAAACTTGTAGAATGCAGGCGTACCTACCTCATAAAATCGCTTTCAAAATAATTTCACCCTCGAAACTTTAAAGCCGCCGCAAAAAACTGGTTAATCGCAGCCGAAACTGGAAAATCGCAGCTGAAACTAGTATTTTCGCTTTCAAAGATGTAAAAATATGTCTGAAACATGTAGATTGCAGCTGAAACTAATAGTTACGCTTCCGAAACAGTTAAGTCGCAGCCGATTCTTTAAAATCGCCACAAAAAAACGGGTTAATCGTGGCCGAAACTAGTCGAAACTTTAAAATCGCCAAAACTATTAGATCATAATTAACAATTTCGCTTTCAAAATGGTAAGATTGCCGCAAAAAAGGGTAAATCGCAGTTGAAATTGAGAAATCATACCTGAAACTAATTATTTAGCTTCCGAAACTGTAAGTTCGTCGCAAAAATCGGTAAATCGCAGCTGAAATTAATAATGTCGCCTTTGGTAAAATCGCAGCCGACTTTGTAAAATTGCCTCAAAAACGGGTAAAAACGGTAAACTCATAGATCGCAATTAAACTAACAATTTTTCTTTCAAAATAGTAAGGTTGAAGTAAAAATCGCAATAGTTTCCAAAACTGTAAAATTGACACAAAAATGGGAAAAATCATAGTCGCAACTGGAAAATCGAAGTCGAAACTGGAAAATCGCAGCTGAAACTAATTAGATATTTCACTTCCGAAACTGTTAAGTCAAAGCAAAAAACTGGTAAATTGCAACCGAAGATGGTAATTGTATTCAAATTAGTAATTTAAAGCTTGAAATGGTAAATTGTAGCCGAAGTTGAGTTAAAGTTGTGATGAAACCGTTTTATAGAAAACCAATAGGTATACGACTTGTTTGTTATTTGAATTCCCTGAAACTGTTCCCCTGAAAAAACTATTAACTGCGATAAAATGTATTGTTTAAGCTTTAAGGCATTATTTTTAGTATATGGAATTTTTTCTATTTTTATAATTCACATCGTGTTTCAACAATAAAATCATTTTGTAATGAAATCGGCTGATAAACTTGAAGTAAAGTAGAGTTCGATATTTAAGTTTAAGCTTAGACTGTTCCGGTTTCAAATCTGTTTTTGAGCCCTGACAGGTAATCAAATGCATTAATTTTCAGACAAATCCTCAAAACTAGACTAAAATATTAAATTTTTAAATAATATTCATGCTTTTTGACTTCAAATTTATCATATCTTTTAATAAATGTTGCCCAAAAAAAATATAAATACCAAAATTTAATTTTATCCTTATTTAAACACCAACACATCCTCTCGAAAATTGAAAACAACTCAAAATGCCTCTTACCGCAAGGACACTTTACTCCAACAAAAATAAAATAAAAACAAAAAAAATGAAAAAAAAAAAAAAAAATTATAGCTCTCTTCTTTTCATCATAAATCTCACAGCAATTAAATGAAATATGTTAACAGAATCGTTTAAGTTCTGCAACCAACCAAAGCGTTCATGTGTGTAACATCGAATTCTGGGTTGCAAAAATACCAAAAAAAAAAAAAAAAAATAAAAGTAAAAACACTACAAAAAAAAAAAAATCTTTTTGGAAAAATTCATCTCATTCAAGTGATTCCAACTCAAAATTGAATACAGGCACTTCACCTCCTTCTGCTTCCATAAATGACATCAAAACCGTTTGCTACAATGATCATGATGATGGTGATGGGCCACAATACTCCTTCTCCTTTTTCTCTCTGAATCGTGTCGTAGCCGCAATGAAATTCATTTTAACTCAACGAGAAGCGAGAGATATGAAATCCAGGATGCACTGACTGGAAAACACTTTGAACTGTTAAATTTTTAATGAATCGAAATGTTGTCGAGAACGAATGGGAACGCCATCCACAGAGGGCGCATCAGCACAGATGATATCCTTTTTTGCCAGCATCCCAGGATGCTGCACGAACGAAAACATGAAAAGTGTAAGAGAGGACGATTTCAACAAAAAAATCACAAAAAAAATATATATATAAAACGATTCCAATAACACCCCAGTAACGCCACCATCCTGACTACAACCATAAGGAGCTGGCTGATGGTGATGGTATGTTGTCACTTGTTGGTTGGTTGGAGTATCAATTTCACCACTTTACTGATGAGAAAAAAATACGACGATATCCTTTTTGTCGTAATCCGTTGAAAATGAGTAGAATCCTGGCAAATGTGTAAAAAAAAAAAATTTAATGTGTCGAAGGATGAAAAAAAAAGACGGAAATCCTTCCTGAAGCGAAAGGAATGCTCTTGGGAATAATTGAAGTGTTTAACACGTCCAATTCTTCGCCTTGATCGTAATCGGGTTGTAAGTTCAAAAAAGGCTAAGAAGAAGGACCTCATTCTTCCTCTTTTTGCACTCAATCCAACCTGACAATCGGAATCTAATGCATGCCTGCGAATTGTCGCACCTGAATGGCTGAGACAATGGATATGGTTGGTGTCTGGGGCTGGGCTGAGCATCTGTTAGAGTCGAAGATGTTTCTCACACATACGCCATCAGGGTGTCCCTCCCGTCTAATTTACATTCGTTGTGGATGCGCCCGGAAGTTTTCTTTAAGGAATAAGGAACTCACGTGTCGGAGTGTCGTCCCTTTTTAAGACGAAACGAAGAACCAAAACAAGACTAAGGTAGACAATGACGACAAGGAAAATTCTTGTTGTGGTTTCGCCAGTGAGAACATTAAATTTTCTTCTTCCTGCGGTTGTCATCCAAAGTAACCAGAGAACAGAGACTCTGTAGAACAGGAACTTGGCATTGGTGGTCTCTATCCAATGGCAGGGAAAAATATATAATTTTCTACATCTTGCATCCGCAAAACAGACCGGAAAAGTGTGATCCTGATGATGATGATGATGCTCTTTCATATTTAATTAATTTTCGGGTAAGAGAATGTGTGTTTTGTATATTATTTGGGTGTGGATGTGGTTAATCGGGGTGATGATATGGTTGTGGTCGTCGCCACGGTCGTCGACAGGACTGGGAGACAATTAAAAATTCATTTGAAGTTGGCAGAAGTGTTGTTCTGTGTGAATATGCAATAGAAAAGTGACACCAAAAAAACTGAATTCTGTGAGAAATTGTTGTTTTGAAGGAGTTTAAAAAGTTGCTTTAAATGTAGAAGTTTAAATGATACTTTTGAGAGTTTCTAAGACACATAAACTATTGTTGGTTCGGCAAGTAGCAGTTAGAAGTGTTTTATTATAGTTAAAAACTTGAACAATGGGAAAATAATGATTTTAAATTAACGGTGTGCATGTGAGATATTAATAAATTTTATTGTACTAGAACATTACTTTACTACTTTTCTTAACATAGACCAATCAAACAGCACTACTCACCAATTTAGCTTCATGGATTTAAGTGTAGCTAATGCAAGGCTTTAAAGAAGCAAAATTGTTGATTTTATTGTACTAGATCATTACTTTACTACTCTCCTTAACATAACCCAAGAAAGCAACACTACTTACTTAACCATTTCACTTCTATATAGCTTAATAGAACTTATTGTAACTTATTTTTATAAATGCAAAATTGTAAATTGTATTGTACTAGAATATACTTTACTACTTTCCTGTACATAATTCAAGAAAACAGCACTGCTTACTTAACAATTTTTCTTCTATAAAGCTTGAAAGATTCTATTGTAGATCCTGTAGGTCTTTATAAATCAAAATTATAAATTGTATTGTACTAGAACATTTCTTTATAACCGACACTGCTTTCCTGAAAATGTTGCTTATTTAAAGCTCTAAAAATTCTAATGTAGCTTCTGTTAGGCTTTATAGAACCAATATTATTAAATTATCGTACTAGAATGTTATTTTAATACTTTCCTTTTATAAATCTAGCAAGCTGCACTGCTTACATGAAAAATTTTGCTTTTTAAAGGCTTTAAAGATCTACTGTAGCTTCTATAAGGCTTTATAGAAGCATTATAAGCTGCTGGTTGTTTGATTATATCAGAAACAAAACTAAATTATTTTTACACTCTACTCTATTTGACACAATTGTGGACATATTTCTATGAGCTGTGATTTTTTGGCTAAACATTTCTTAATTTTTTAAACCTTACTGAAAGAAAAAGTTTATTTATTCTTCTGCCAAAAATGTATAACTTTTCTTTTTGTATAAAAATAAGAAAAGAGCAAAAAAACTGGGCATAATTGACTTTGTTTCGCTTGAACTCACACACGAATAAAAACCACAAAATAAACTCGTCTATTTATTTCCATTTAACTAGGATTCTGTTTTGTGTATTTCATTTTGTTGAATCAACTCCTTAACACGTTTCCCATCGAAAATTCTTTCAACCGGCAGCAATGCTTGTACCACCACAAAGTATAGTGGACTTTACCACAAATAATTAACAAATTAAACGGGTCGACAGGCTTTTAAAAGGGAAAACAACAAATTTAAAAAAAAAAAAAAAAAAAACAAGAAAAAAAATTGGAAAACTTTCAAACGCATATAAATATAAATCCTTATTACGTTAGTCTTTTCACAGGATATTCAGGATATACTTCAGTTTGTTATACAAGCAGACCCCTTTTTACCTACACCAAAAAGCTGAAGAAGAAGTGCAAAATTTATATCGTCTCTAATCGAATGTGATTGACGTAACAAGGATTAAAAAGGATTCTCACACGAATTCGCAATAAATATCGATTAAGCTTGTTAAAAACTTCACCAATTACTGCCAGAGAGCGCACCAAAGCAGCAGAAAAGACGCCCATCATGCTACAGCTCCATGCAACTTATATATCCATCCAGGTTTCAGGAACTTTATGTATATGCTGTGTACTTTGTACTGTGATGGGTTGTATTTCTCCAAGTGTCCTTGTGTATACAACTTAATTAAGCCTTCAGGCTGCAGCCATCCATCCAATCTATAAATAGAGAAGGGTGTGCTGTGCTAACAATTTTGGGGAATTCTAGAAGAAAAGTTTTGCAAATCGTTATATGAACATTTTCAGTAATGATATTATGCTTGAAGGCATTATTCACAGTTTTGGTCATTAGTTTTTGAATACTTAGTTGTTGTTGTTGCATTTGAAGTAAAATTTCGATGAAATTATTTAGGAGTTACTTTTCTTTTTTTTTTGTTGGAATAAAATAAATAAAATGTGTTAATGTAATTGTATTACATCACGCACAATCAACTTTTTAGTCACATTGCCTTAGGATGAACATCTTGAAAAGTTTATTTTATATATTTCTGAATTTCTCGTAAACGACTAAATTTTACAACACTAAAAAAAAACAACACATTTTTGGACTAAAAACCAAAAATTTTTTAAAAAATAATTTTGAAAAATCAATTTCTGGAAAACGTACTAGTAAGTTTTTTTTTGGAAATTTCAACAGTTGATTAATATTTTCTAAAAAACGGTACATTAATTTTTTTCTTGGAAATTATAAAAATCCCAAATCCATATGGAATTTCAAAAAAAAAATTGTTAGGTAGGTATTGTTTAAAAAAATTAATTTTCAAAAAAAAAAAAAATTACTGTAAATTCCAAACATTTTTTGAAAATCCTAAAAATTAATTATGTATAAAAAAAACAAGGTACTCGGTTGAATCTTGAAAAGGTGATAAAACAAGAAAAATTTTCAACACCATTTTTTTTTTTTTCATTTCAAAAATTTTACCGTATCATTTGTTTTTGATAAATATTTCTACATAATTTGTTTTTTTTTTTTTTTTTATTTTGTAAAAAAAAAATTGTTTTGGTTTACAGGGACACTAAAGTTAACAGCCATATTTTGTTCTATTTTTGTGTTAGAATATTTTAACACATCTCTTTCTTTGTTGTCCCAACGATAGCTCTTTAACTTTTTTTTTTGAAAAATCAGTTTTTGAAAACACGTCATTATTTTTTTTTTTTTAACTTTTTACACAAGATTATTTAAAAAACGACCTACCTCCATGTGGCAGTATTTTCAGTTTTTCAAACTTTAAATAATGGCACCTGAAATGTACCAATTTTGGAAAAGTTTGTTTCTTTCCAAAACAGGTTCTACGTTTTTGACGTAAAAAATATACTTGTTAGGACAAAATATGTCTTTTATTGAAAAAAGTTTTTTCTTTTCATATTCAACGATTTTTTTTTACAATTCTCGAAACCAACTTAAACGATTTTAATGAAAAATTGCCTTTTTCTAGTTCAAAAAGAAAATTTTGAGTAAATTTATCGAAATTTTAAAAAAATATTTGAGTATTTTTCAAAAATGTAGCAGTGAATTTTTTTTAAACAGAGTATCCATAACTTTTGTATTCATTGGCACCAGGAAAAGAAAAAAGCTAAGTCAAAGTTGTTGAAAACTCAACTCATGTAATAACTTAATAACGTAGAAAAAATAATAAAAAACTTTAAAATTGAGTAATAACTTTATTTATATTAAATTCGTTATATTTTAAAAAGCACTTGAAATATTATAGTTTTCGATTTTGTTGACCTGTAATTTTCTTATCGAAGAAATTGTTTTGACACTTTTTACTTAACAAATTTCTTTCTACGACCAATAAAAACAGAGATTTTTGTGGAAAAAAAAAAACTAAGAGCAAAATGGCGACCAATAGAAATTTTGGCTTTTGATCATTTTCTTATCGTATGATAAAATCAAAACTGGGTATGTTAGTTTCACTGCACTTAACTATGAATTACACAGAAAAATACAAACCAATTTTTGAAAATAAAAATTACCACTGTTTGGTATATCCACCCAGAATTTATACTTCATAATGATAAAATCTTCAATTATTTTTTTAATTGCTCTAGAACCTAGAGAGATCCTAAAATTCCTTTCTTGACTGACATCTTTCTATAATAAAATAAAACAGAAATCGTCCAATTGACAGAAAGATGGACACCGAACTTAATTCAAACTGTCACCCAAACCCCAGACAGAAACCAAAAAATATCAAATAACTCTTCAAGACAAGTCACATATTCAAATATTATTCTTCCCAAAAATATCCTTTTAAAATATCTATACATTCAACTTTTATACATATTTTCGAAACGAAACATATTTGAATGTACACATTTGGTTCAATTCATTCAAACGATTTTCTCTCTCATTCAACAAAAATAAAATACAACAAAAAAAGGACATCGAAATAACGTCTATATAAGCCAATTCATTTATATTTTATTCGCTATAGGTGTTCAAACATTATGAACATAACAAATCTATAGATAACCCAATGTGTATGTGAAATAAAGATAAGACAGATTACCCTAAGCATACACTGACGGTTATCTACAGATAATTTACATAAGCAAGAATAGATTGATAAGAACATAGACATTAAGAATAGAAGATAAGACTAGAAAATTGTATATATATAGTAGGAACGTAGTGAAATAAAATTAGTATTCATTCGACTTACAACCGAGTTTTACTCAATCACTTGGTCCTTCGAGCTATATTAAAAATTTTCCCCCACCAGTGGTAAGAGATTTTTAATAATCGAACAAGTGAAATTTAGCGTTATCAGAGCTACAAATACTGATAAAGTAAAATTAGCGTTGTCAGAGCTACAAATACTGACAAGTACCAAAAAAAAATATATAAAGTGAAAATTAGCGTTGTCAGAGCTACAAATACTGACAAGTAAAAAAAAAAAAAAAATCATATTCAGTAAAAAATCATAAAAAGTAAAAAAAAAAACAAATTCAACAATGTCATCAGAGCATTTAAAAGTAATTGAAAAACAGGTTGAAATATTAAAAAACCTGGAAAAGTTATTAAAAGATGGAGAAAGTGTAACAACACGCAGCAAAAACCAAGAAATTCTTGTCTATGCTGAAAAGAATCTTCAAGCATTCAAGGAAAATGACAAGCTACTTCATAAGCTTGGTGTTATTGATGTTCCCTATTTTAAAGAACAATGGATGAAAGGAGCAGAGAACTACTTTCAGAAAATTCAAAATTTGCTGAAAAATAAAGATCTGGACAGTGTAGAACAAGGCATAAGCGAAGCAATGTTAGCTAGCAAAATAGCAGAAATAAAAACTGTTAATCAGCAGCTAGCCACTGGACTAGACTTGCAGCAAAAACAAATGAATGAGATCATGATGAAAACAATAACAAATCATGAAACTCAAATAGATTTAACGAAATTACGTACAATAATGGAAAGTTTAAAAAAAACAATAGACGAGGCGAAACTTGAGGCAATTTCCCATCCTCATACAAAAAACATATGGATTGGAAAATTGAAACGGTGGAATGACCGACTGCAAGTTGAGCTGTCTAAGATGAATCCAATACAAGAAGAGGAATTCAGAGAAGAAAATTATATAATCGAGTTGGAAGAAGATCTGAAATTACTTCTTTTCAAGTTGGAAGAAAAACATGAGAGCATAAAATCTGATCCATATGCAAATATATTAACACAAAGTCCAAAAATTGAACTGCCTAAATTCGATGGAAAAATTGAAGAGTGGAAGATATTTTCCGACCTCTTCATAGATTTGGTTCACAATAAGAATAATGTGCCAGATTCTGTGAAATTAAATCACTTGCGATCGTGTATAGCCGGTGAAGCTCGAACTTCTATTGCTAGCCTCATACAAGGATCTTCGGCAAACTATAATGAAGCATGGAAGACTCTCGTCAGAAGGTACGAAAATAAAAGAATCAACTTCTCCACGCAATTGAATTACTTGCTGGACATGCCAATGATGAACGCTACATCACCTTCTAATGTTAAAAAGCTTCACGATGCAGCAAAGGAATGTATTTACATCATCACATCGACAATAGGCAAACATAACAATGAAAACGATGAAATATTTGCTCACCTACTCCTTCGCAAATTTGACAAGGAGGGCTTACAATTATATGAGCAACACATCAAAAAACCAAGCCAAATACAAAAACTGGAGGATGTTATGGACTTCCTTGAGCAATTATTTCAAACCCTTGAATCTCAACATCAAACAATGACTCGAAACAAAGAATACAAAAAACAAAGTGGAAATTCTCAATCAGACAGAAGAGAGTGGAACTGTGATTTCTGCATGCAGAGTGGTCATCGAATTTATTATTGTGAGAAATTTTTAAACACCGAGATTCCCAATCGTTTAGCATATGTACGCAATAAGCAAATATGCAGTATATGTCTTAAACACAGTGCAGAAACCAAATGCTTCTCTCAAATAAAATGTAAGAAGTGTAATAAATCGCATAACACTCTACTACACAACGAAAACTACCAAACGAAGAAAAGGGTCGAGGGAAATCAAAACAAAAAATTGAGCCCCTCAGACAACAACAATAAAAAAGAAAAATCATTATCATCCCTGATGGTAAAGAAGATAGAGAGTCCAATGGTAATATTAGCTACAGCACAGATATCAGCCACATCGTCAAATGGTGAAACATGTCTATTTCGGGCATTGATTGATCAAGGTTCTCAAATATCAATGATATCTGAGGAAGCAGCGCAGATCCTCTCCTTGCCAAGGAAAATAATAAGTACAGAATTAACTGGACTCTCAGATGCAGCAGTGGGTACATCAAAATCAAGAGTGTATTTAGAGATAAGACCAAGATTTATGAGCAACAACAAAATGCAAGCAGAGTTTTTGGTATTACCAACCCTTATAAAACCACTACCTGACGAATCATTTGAATTTAATAAAAATGAGTGGGAAAACTATATTCTGGCAGATCCAAACCTGAATACAAAAGATCGTATTGACATTATCATCGGAAGTGACTTATATCCAAAGTTAATTGAAGAAGGAGTAAGGAAGCACAATGGCATAGTGGCACAAAATACGATTTTCGGGTGGGTAGTTTCCGGCTCACTACACGAGAAACGACAATGTGGCAAAATCATGTCAGCGGTTACTTCATCGATGGAGAGGTTCTGGGAGATAGAAGAAATAGAAAAAGATAATGAAATATCAGAAAACGACATCTGCATGCAAGCATTTGCAGAAACAATCATAAGAGAAGAATTTTACGTTGACGACTTAATGACAGGTGCCAACAACGAAGACGAATGCAGATACATAATAAGAGCAGTAAGTGAAAATCTTTCAAATGCTGGTTTTCAATTACGAAAATGGTCTTCAAACAATCAAAATTTGCTGACTGGCATAATGTCGAATGATGAGCAAAAAATAATTAATGTCAAAGAAGGCGACACTATGAAAACATTGGGACTTCACTGGGATCCAGATCAAGATGAGTTCCGATTTGTTATAGATTCATCTAAATTGAGCATTTCAAAAACCAAAAGAAATGTGTTATCAAATATTGCAAAAATATTCGATCCTATTGGATGGCTTGCTCCAGTTACGATAAGAGCGAAAATATTCATACAAAGATTGTGGCAATCAAACTATGACTGGGATGATGAACTTGATGAAATCATGAAGGCTGAATGGATGACCTTTCAACAAAACTTACAAGAAATCAAATTAATTAAAATCCCACGATGGATATTTAATGACGAAGCAGGTCCAATAGAAATACATGGATTTGCGGATGCTTCAGAAAAAGCATATGCAGCTGTCATATATGTTAAAACAAATATGACAATTAAAATACTAACAGCCAAAACCAAGGTGGCACCCATCAAAAATAAAAAAACTCTTCCCAAATTAGAGTTATGTGCAGCTCAACTACTTGCAAGGTTACTCAATAAGATAAAAAAGTATTTCTCAAATGATACAAAATACTATGGGTGGAGTGATTCCACTATTACTTTGTGGTGGATAAAAAACAACAAGAGCAAAGAAAAGTTTATACGAAGCAGAGTAGCTGACATCAAGAGTCTAATGGATAAAATCGAATGGCTGCATTTAAATTCGAAAGACAACCCAGCCGATGTTGCATCACGTGGCATATGCCCTTCAAAAATTGCTGCACACGAACTATGGTGGACAGGTCCGCAGTGGCTGAAACAATCAAAACATCATTGGCCGCAACAGCAACACTTGGCACCATCAACAGATTTAAGAACGATGTCAACATTACAATGCAAGAAACATTTTGTATCGAATTTAATCGAACGATTATCGAACATCAACAAAATTGAGAAAAGTGTTGCATATGTGCTTCGTTTTATTCGGTGGTTTCGATACAAACAAATAACGCCAGGATCAATAACTGTATCCGAACTGTCACAGGCGAGAATTTTAATCATCAAACAACAGCAAAAAATTCAATTTTGCAATGAATTACAAAAAATTGAAAACAAAAAGGATATTCCTTTGAGCAGCAAAATAATTCAAATAAAACCTTACCTAGATGATGAAGGAATCTTAAGAGTGGGTGGAAGGCTTAAGTATGCAAGGTTACCTTTGAACCAGAAACACCCAATAATACTGGATAAATGTAAACTAGCCAGTTTAACCGTCAAAGAAGCACATGCAGCTACACTACATGGTGGAAATTCGGTGATGGAAGCATATATTAAAAGAAGATACTACATAATTGGTATCAAAACACTAATAAGAAGATGTTGTCGTAGTTGTCCGATTTGTATTCGATACAACAGTAGCGGTGCGAACCAAATAATGGGAGATCTACCAAAGCAAAGAACTACAGTTTCTCCACCATTTCTACATGTTGGGGTCGACTATGCTGGACCAATATTGATGCGAACATCAAGAGGTCGAGGACAGAAAGCGTACAAGGGCTACATAGCAGTTTTTGTATGCATGGCTACTAAGGCCATTCATTTAGAACCAGTGAGTGACCTTACAACAGAAGCATTCAGGGCAGCTCTAAGAAGATTTTTTGCAAGACGTGGCAAAAGTGCTCATATATATTCAGACAATGGGTCTAATTTCATTGGAGCGAATCGATGTTTAGACCAAGAATTCAAGAACGCCATCAAAAACAACGCGTCACTCGCTTCAAGGTTAGCTGAAGACAAGGTGGAATGGCATTTCATCCCACCCGCAAGTCCTCACTTTGGAGGGCTTTGGGAAGCAGCCGTCAAATCAATGAAACACCATTTAAAACGAATAATGGGAGAATCTAAATTAACATTTGAAGAGATGACAACATTGCTATGTCAGATAGAAGCAATATTAAACTCACGTCCCTTATGTGCGATGGGTAATGACATAGACAGCATTGATGTATTATCACCTGGACATTTTTTGGTGGGACGTCCTTTATTGGATTCCCCTGAATCAGGAGAACTTGAAAAAATTGGGTCCCTAGATCGCTGGAAACTGGTGCAAAAATTAAAACGAGACTTTTGGCAAAAATGGAAGGACGAATACTTGGTGTCTCTTCAAAAACGTACCAAGTGGAAGTCTGAAAAGAAGAATCTGGAGGAAGGTGCAATCGTTATTATAAAAAACGAAAATACCCAACCGTCGAGGTGGCCCATGGGACGCGTTGTTGAAGTCCACAAAGGGTCAGACGGCAATGTACGAGTCGTTACACTAAGAACAAAGGACGGACTCTACAAAAGACCAATACATAAATTATGTCCACTCGAGACTTCTGAAGAAGAATCGGAGAGTAAAATTTCACAGCAAACATGCCAGCTCACCCGTTTAAAAGAATATAATGGATCAAAAAACACACAAGTTAATGGAATTAAATTTTTGATGTTGATGTTATTAGTATTAATTGCATTTGGACGAGCAAAGAGTTCAACAACCAATATGAGCACAACACCTGATATGACAATTAAAAACTTAGACGAAAATGTGGGAATTTACTTAGACCCAATCGGAAAAATGGATGTGGTGGCATCAAAATGGAGACTTGTAGTTTACTACGATTTAGATTCATATATTGAAGAAACCAATAATATTTCAAGCTACATAACTAAACTACAAGACAAGTGTTCAAAAATGTTCTACTTCAGCGAGCAGTGCAGTTTAATAACAGCAAACTTAAAGAGAAGATATGAAGTACTGTCTGAAAACAACAAACTATTAATAATAACCAACAGGGTAAAAAGAGCTCCACTTGAATTTGTTGGTTCACTCTACCACATTTTATTCGGTATTATGGACAGTGATGACAGAGAATCCTTAGAAGAAAACATGAAAAATCTTTTGGACAACCAGCATGAACTGGATGGCTTAAACAAGAGGCAAACATCACTGGTAAATGCTACAGTAAATGTCTTAAAGAAAACGACAGACGAAGTAAACGACCAATTTGTAAGAATCAATGGTCAAATTAATGAAATACGCAATACGACACTTCAAGCTCATAATGCATACAAAGCAGGAATGATATTTCAGTTAGCAGCAATGCAACTTGATGCAATGTTAAGTGAATGTAATGATGTGCAAATGGCAGTTATAAGCATCCTCATTGATGTTAATAATCACCATATAAATCCGTTGTTATTAAAACCATCCCAACTACAAGAAGAGATTCACAAGATTCGGAATAAAATCTTAGGGAAGTTTCGTTTACCTGGTGATGGTACAAAAAATGGATTGAAAGAAACATTTCGCCAAATGAAAGCGAGGGGATTCATACTTGGCCGGCGTTTAGTAATAGACGCGGAGATTCCACTACTTCACTCAGAAGCATCGGACGTTTTTCGGGTAATTGACGTGCCAATACGTCAGGGAGATATTATTGTGACACCAAAAATATACACCGAAATACTTGTCTTCAACTTCCAATTAGACGCATACAATCTAATGAGTCAGGCACAACTAAATCTCTGTCTAAAAAACGAAGAAACGCACTATATTTGCCATGGTAATTGGTCATGGAAAACTGCAGCAGATGGATCATGTGAGATATCACCAATAAAGAAAGCAAAAACAGCAAGCTGTCATTTTGAACGAGTTGGTCAGCAAGACAAATGGATTCAGTTGACTAAACCAAATACATGGTTGTTTAAACAATTTACGACCACGGCTATTCATATAAGCTGTGGAAATTCTGAGCACAAATTGGTTAAGCTTCCAGCACAAGGGCTTCTAACATTAAGGCCACAATGCACGGTTAGATACAACGGAGGTTTCCTTACTTCACCGCAACAAGTTAAGTCTGAAACCATCAGCCATTTCGAGGAACAGACGATATGGACGAAGGCACTGGACGAAGTTGCAGAGGAAAGAATCAAACCTATACTGGCAACGATAATAAACAACAAAAATGAACTACTCAAAATTCAACGAGACTTGGAAAGGTTCAAGAGGGAAAACATTCACCTTAAGGGCTTGGACCTTCACCACATAAGCGGTCACAGCGGATTTATATTAAGTTGCATTTTGGTTATTATTTTAGTAATCTATATAGTACGAGGCATAATATTCAGGAAAAGAATTTTAGCCCTTTCTGTTGGCCCGCAGAATGTTCAAACATTATGAACATAACAAATCTATAGATAACCCAATGTGTATGTGAAATAAAGATAAGACAGATTACCCTAAGCATACACTGACGGTTATCTACAGATAATTTACATAAGCAAGAATAGATTGATAAGAACATAGACATTAAGAATAGAAGATAAGACTAGAAAATTGTATATATATAGTAGGAACGTAGTGAAATAAAATTAGTATTCATTCGACTTACAACCGAGTTTTACTCAATCAATAGGACTCTTTTTCTAAATTTCCCCCAAAATTTTTCCTGAAGTGGCCAAAAGGAGTTTCAAATGTGTGTTTTGTGTATTTTTTCTTTTTGTGAAAATTCAAATTGAATGGTTATTCGAAAGTGAAGTGAAGAAGTAACTCCTGGAGTGTAGCCAACAAAAATTCCACTCACCCTTTTTGGGAATATATAAAATAGCCAACTAAATAAAGTTGGTTGAGGGGTAAATTTGCCCCAACAGAGTTCATAAGTTTTCAACATGAGAATTCACCCCGAACACAACGCTGCATAAGGACCCTTACTCTTCTCTTTCTAAAAATGAACACATCACCCAAAAAATATAGTATATCCATTCGACTATGAAATTAACAAGGACCTGTGCTGTGCTTTTTCGAGGAGAGCGAAAATATTGCTGCACACAATATGCGGACCTCTCGTACCGAAATATAGTCGACCAGAATATGGAGTTCGAGTGTATTTCCTGTACTCTTGTTAAATATGCATCCGGGATGTACAAAAGAAGCAACGAAATATATTCTAAATAAAGCACACCAGCAGGACCAAAAATTCAATTTTGAATACGAAGGACATAAGTGGGGCTCTGTTTGATATCAATTTTTTTTTTTTGCTTGTATCCTTTTTTCTTCTGTTGAACTTTTCTTTGCACAGTCTTGAAGGAAACATAATTCAATTTCTGTAGATACAAGGATTTGAAATTAAGAAAATGTTCTTGGGAAATGTTATTTTTTTTTTTTTTTTTTGCAAAAAGGACCTTTTCGTCAATTGTTTCATTTCGTCGAGTACGAGTACGTATTGAAAATCATAAAAGGATATTAGATGAAAAGTTTTAATATATAAAATGGCGTGTAATGGTGGGAACGTGTTATGTCCGGCAATAGATTGCGAAATCCAATTACATCACTGCAGTATCCTGCTGCAGCTAGGATATACACTTTTATATGCGATATGGTGAAGGAGCAATTATTTTCCAAGCAGGATATCCACCGTATATGGATCATAAAATGAATCTCAGAGCCTGGGTCATGTGCACCTGCGGTAACGGTAAGTGCCCAGAAGCAATTATTGTATGAATTGGATTTGAAATTAGCTGTTAGCTCTTATGTGTGTGAGAGCATCAGAGAGGGATCCTGTATAAAAATTTTCATTTCATGCTTTTTTTTTTCAATTTTTTTTCTTCTGCTGGAGAAAATGAGGATGTCAGCGGGAAAATATTGAAGGCAATAGCTTTTAATGAAATTGGCTGGTTATAACTTTCTATACATATATTTTTCCATCAAGACGATGCAGAAGTCCATTGTTGGTTTTCTCTCCATATTAAAGTTTGTTAGCAAAAAAATTTTCGTGTTTACACTTCCCGAAGGTGCATTTTGGTACAATCTTTATTGGAAAAAATAACTCTGATAATGCGAAATATTCGTTTCACAGAAAAAAAAGCAAGCTTTTAAATATAATTTTTCTCTCTCTGGTTAGTTGGTATATAAATCTTCTTTCTTCTCCTCTGTGATTTGATGCCTAAACTTATGAAATGTTATTTTTTTAACCATCCACCAAAGTCTCTGGGGTATCATCATGAATCGCCAATTTTTGAGTTTTTACTTCCTTTTATTTTTGGGGGAAAAAAACGTTGATTTTTTTTTTTTGTTGGTACATGGAGATCCCATGACACAATTGATAGCTATCGAATGGTCTTTTGCATGTGTTACCTTACAGGAACGGTCTGTAGCAGTCGTGTACATATATCGGTGGGATAACCAATTTTAACCTGGACAAGAGTTCTGGTTTGATTTTTTTCATCTAAAAGAGAAAGATAGACAGCGAGGGCGAGAATGATATGAAAAAAAACAACACTTAAAAACGTAAAAAAACGGTCCCATGATTGTCATTTTTAAAAAATAAAGTGTGGTGTGTGTGGCAGCAGGCATAAGGATGTACCAAGTATCAAGTGAGCTCATGTTTTGAGATATGAGAGGGCTGTATTTTAGGGTTTTTGGTGTTGAACAGAATATTTACTTGGTGTTTGAATTTTATTATTAGGGAAAAGAGCAGAGTTTTTAAATCTAAAATTAATAAATGCGTTATTTCAGAAAACAGAATATTCTGAAAAAAAAATTAAATAATCAAAATTTATTGAAATCAAAATTTAGAAAACCCATATAATTTCTATGTCTTTATACCGTGTTTATACCCTACATAGTTTTAAAACTAGTCATAGTCTCAAATGGTAAAAATCATTTAATTCAGAGAAACTTTGATTCAAAAAGCTAAGAATCCCAAAAACCTAAACTGAGATGCCTTAAAATCGTTAATCCAAATTCTCAAGATCCAGAATATACCTCAAAAAATACAATTTTTTCATTAAATCGAAATACCCAAGTTCTGATAAAAATGATCCAGATCCCACAAAAACTCTATCTAGAGGATTAAAAACTCGCTAGCTCAAAATCCAAAAGCAAAAACTGGAAAAAATCTTACTAAAAAACAAAGCAGCTTTCACTACAGTAAACCCGCATTCTGAGATGAAAAAAACACGAAATCCAAATTAAGAAATCCAAAAAAATCGAAAAAAAAAACTTGAAAATTTTAAAAAACTGTAAAATGCAATTTCGAGAAATACAATATCCAAAAAAATATTTTGCAGACTTATAATTTAAAATGTACCTATTTCATTTAAAAAAAATTTTTGACAAAAGTGGATAATATCCCATATTTTGAAATTTAAAAATGCAGATTGCAAATTAAAAAAATCCCAGAATTGGTAAAATTCCAAAATAGAAAATAGGATTTGTTTAAAAATGCAGAACGAAATCTTAAAAACTTACAAGTTATAAAACGCAACCGCCCATTCAAATCATATTCCGTGAACTTAAAATTATGAAGATCAAGATTACGATAATTGAAAATCCTGGTAAGCAAAAACCTATGTCTAAGGAAATTCAGAAGTTTCAGTATCCCGTTTTGCAAATTAGTGCAAAACTTTCAATCTGTTTTCATGAATTTGAGTTTTAAAGATGTTGACTGCTTAAGAGTTTTTTTTTATGTTTGATGAGTTTCCGAAGAAGATTGATTTTCATTTAATTTTGAGGATTATTGGTTTTTCAGTTTTTTCGTGTTTCTAACGTTTTGGTATTCTCTGGACTTTTCAAGAAAAAATCTAAAATTTTTTATTTTCCTAGATTTGTATTGTCTAATTTTTGATTTAAGTAGATAATAATGAATTTTTGAATCATGTGTGTCTTGAAATATTTTTAAAAAGATTTTTCGGAATCTTAAAATCGCAAATTTATCCAAATTTTGCTAAAACAAATTGTTTTATTTTTGTTTTTACCGACTTCCAAAAAGGAGGAGGCATTCAATTCGTCTGAATTACTATTTTTTTTTTATGTTTGTTATCTCATAACTTTGGACTGAGTGAACCAATTTTGATAATTCTTTTTGTATTGGATAGCTGGTGGCTGCATTGTGGTCATATTTTATTCGTTCAGTTCTGGCCATAGGAACTATTAGAAAAACCATAAAACCCAGTTTTAGAAATGGAAGTCGGTTTTGTTTTTTGATAAAAATGATTATATGTTTTTTTTTTCAATTTTGATTTTTGGATCATAGGTTTTTGGGGAATTTAATTATTTCGGATTTTCAAATTTATGAGAAGGGTTATTCTTGTAATCTTGGCTTTCAAGACTCTTTTTTTTTTAAAGAAGTTTAGAGAATTCCGAATTTTAAGTTTTTCTGATTATGAGTATTCTTAATTTTGGTTTTTCAGAATTTTTTGTTTCCGCATTTAGTTCCCGAGGTATTGTGTAGACAGAAATTTGATGAATATGGGTTTTCGACTTGAGTAATATGGGTTTCGAACTTTTAACTTTTCATTCAAGTTATCTTTTAGACACTATTTAAGAATTACGATTCAAAATTAAAAATTTAAAATGTTCGCACTGTTTTTTGCTCTTTTCTATTTTTGTTTCAATAAAACCCATGTTCAAAAAGTTTTAATCTCAGTCCAAACCTTTACGTAAAAACTCTCAAAAGGTAAAAATTCAGATAAATATTTCCAAATCATGGAGGCATAACATTTTAGAACCAAAAGAAATTTGTGAATTTTTGGAAACATTTTTGGTTTTCTGAGTTTTCAGAGCATGAAAAATGAATATTTTAGCGCTCGGTTTCACAAATTTTGCAAAATTTACATTTATTCTCTGTTGGTATTGTGTTTGATTAACTGGAATTTGTGGTCCCAAAAATGTTCCATGATTGCTTAATGCTTATGATAGGTACACGGTTTTCAGTATTTTCAGTTTCAGTTGAAAGCGTTCAATTCCCCGCATTTTAAATTTTCTGAGTTTTCAAATTTTGAGTTTAAGAATTTTTTATTTGGATAAATGTTTCATTAAAATAATTTTTTTTAAGTCTCAGAAGTTTTGTAAAGGGTTTTTTGTTTGTTGATATCGATTATCCTCTTATGAGTCGATGTTGCAAATTTTTCTATTATTTAAAAGTTTTATTCTTTATTTCGAAATCTCACCGGCTATTGAAATGATCTTAGCTTGCTGAAAACTTTGAAAAAAATAAAGAAGTAGGTTTGAATGAAATTTCTGTTTGTATAAAGTAAATTCGAGAAGTAAATAAAACACCAATCCATCGCCATTTTGATCAGTACAAAATACCTTTAAAAAAGTGTCTTTAGAGACTTATACACCTATATATTTCTACCCAGGAATAATGGTAACCAAATTTATACTTTTTTCATTCTGTCCAGCACAACCCTAAACCCTCCTCCATCCCCGTAAAAGCTCTCTTCCATCGTCCTTCCTTATAACACTGTGTTTCGTTCCTTATGGTGTCTTCCTATTTCTATCCCATTCGACACAGTTGATGGCGTAACTACCGTGTGTGTCTACCTGTTTCCACTGAATGGATGGCTAACTTTCCGGTACTTCACCGGTCTCCTAATGAACGTACATCGTTCTATCACATAGAGAAGAGGGTCTAGCTTGAAAAAAAAAAAAACAAAAAAAAAATACACAACCATTGTGGGTACTCTTTTAGCCATCATTATTCTAAACCGCCCCAACCATTTCACCTGACTCCATCAAGCTTGGAAAAATTGCATACGTTCCACTTCATCGAAGTCAAGGCAGGCAGGAAGGCAGTCACTGATATTTATGTGGCTGCTAGATGAAAAGGTGAAGCCTAGAAAAAAACTCCCTCCCTATTGGAGTCACGTGAAGGTGACAATGATGACAACGTAGTCTTCGTTGTCGTCGTCGTTGGCTTCGTCATCATCATCAACATCATTTCAGAAAGCCTGGCATAAAGTGTGACCAATTTTTTCCGCCGCCCTCGTTTTGCTAAGGAAGATAGTGTCAGTGTCGCACATCAGCGTAAATCAGCGTCATAGGCACACACTCTGACTATGGCAATGGTATAAAATAGAGGAGTAGGAGCAAAAGTACCAAGGAGCAAGCTCAGATAAATATTCCTTGGCACGTTAGTCTAGCGTTACAAATTGGAATTGAGACGTCTAATCGCGATGGAACCGTTATGGTGCTCTGTGGCTGTATTTTCTTCTCTCTCACTCCTTCTATCCTCTCGTTCTCTCTGACAAACCCTTGTTCTAAGTATAATTAAATTTTCTAGTAACGGGCTAACAACACAGGAGCTGGTTTTCTATATACTTGCTTTTGCCGCTGCTGTTGCTGCTTTGTCGTCTTTGCAAAGCCATTTTAAACTATTAACACCGCTCTGTACAATTTAATTACCAACTTTTAGGGTATTTCGTTTGCTGCTGTTGGTATAGATTCTTTATGGGAGCTATAGAAAGAAGTTTGGGTAGTTTTCGACTTTGCTGTGTGAAATGAAAATTTTTGGAAAAGCTAGTTATCTCTTCTTGTCTCTTTTATATATAAGGACACTAAAATGCTTCTGTATATTATTTTGAAGTCAGGGCAGGAGGGGTTAGAGTTGTTCAGGTTTATAGTTGGCGTAGTTGTATAAGGATTTGAAAACATTTATTTTCTGCCATCCTGACAGAATCAATGTTTTCTAAAAAAAAAAAATAGACACAAAATACCAGAGAATATAATATAAAAGGTGCGCGTTATTTTCATTGTTACTCGTTTAATTACTTGCAACAAAAATAAAGTTTTTCACTTTCATGTGGGGAATCATGAGATGGTTGCGCTGGTTATAAACACAGAGAAGAAAAGCAAGATTACTTGGAGATTGGAGGCTTTTTTTGGGGAGGATGAAAATGCGACGACGACGATATTGTTAAAATGAAGGGTTGTTAAAAAACTGACTAATGTTGCATTGTTTTTTGTGAAAATTAAATGAGTGGAAAAACAATAGTGAATGCGCCATTAATGTTGTGGCAATCTCGATTTACAGTTGTGTTGAAAAGTAAGAAAACATATTTTGCTCTATTACCTTGCTTCCTTCTTGCTTTGTCACTCTGTTACCTTGTCACTCTGTTACCTTGTCACTCTGTTACCTTGTCACTCTGTTACTTTGTCACTCTGTTACTTTGTAACTCTGTTACTTTGTAAATCTGTTACTTTGTAACTCTGTTACTTTGTAACTCTGTTACTTTGTAACTCTGTTACTTTGTAACTCTGTTACTTTGTAACACTGTTACTTTGTAACTCTGTTACTTTGTAACTCTGTTACTTTGTAACTCTGTTACTTTGTAACTCTGTTACTTTGTAACTCTGTTACTTTGTAACTCTGTTACTTTGTAACTCTGTTACTTTGTAACTCTGTTACTTTGTAACTCTGTTACTTTGTAACTCTGTTACTTTGTAACTCTGTTACTTTGTAACTCTGTTACTTTGTAACTATGTTACTTTGTAACTCTGTTACTTTGTAACTCTGTTACTTTGTAACTCTGTTAATTTGTAATTCTGTTACTTTGTAACTCTTGTTACTTTGTAACTCTGTTACTTAGTTAGTCTGTTACTTTGGAACTCTGTTACTTTGTAGCTCTGTTACTTTGTAACTCTGTTACTTTGTAACTCTGTTACTTTGTAACTCTGTTACTTTGTAACTATGTTACTTTGTAACTCTGTTACTTTGTAACTCTGTTACTTTGTAACTCTGTTACTTTGTAACTCTGTTACTTTGTAACTCTGTTACTTTGTAACTCTGTTACTTTGTAACTCTGTTACTTTGTAACTGTGTTACTTTGTAACTCTGTTACTTTGTAACTCTGTTACTTTGTAACTCTGTTACTTTGTAACTCTGTTACTTTGTAACTCTGTTACTTTGTAACTCTGTTACTTTGTAACTCTGTTACTTTGTAACTCTGTTACTTTGTAACTCTGTTACTTTGTAACTCTATTACTTTGTTACTCTGTTACTTTGTAACTCTGTTACTTTGTAACTCTGTTACTTTGTAACTCTGTTACTTTGTAACTCTGTTACTTTGTAACTCTGTTACTTAGTAACTCTGTTACTTTGTAGCTCTGTTACTTTGTGGCTCTGTTACTTTGTAACTCTGTTACTTTGTAACTCTGTTACCTTGTAACTTTATTGTTATTTTAACCTACAAATTCATTAACAGACTTTCACTCACCACTGTTTTCTCCACAGCACCTCTCCTCACACTTTTAAAATCATTTGGAATTGTTGTTCGTACCCAATGTCAAATACCATAGATAATCCAACCAATTCGTCGTTGTCGTCGTCGAAAGGATATTGTCGTCCTTATTTCGGTTGGTGGTGCTGGCATCCACAACGATAATATAGTAGATATAACTTTGTTATATTGTCTAAACATTGCGTATACTTTACAAATACACGACAACGAAAACGTTACGAACCGACACAGAATAGAGAAGTGTTCTTTGGCGCTACAATCGCAACCGAAATATTAACACATTAATTCTGTTAGAATTTTGCCGACACTAGCGACCCCCCTGTTTTTTGCACCCTCTTAACCGTTAATAAACAACCAACCTAGCAAAAACAAATAAACAAACAAACATTGCATTGTTTTCAGGATAACACACACATTCGTTTTAAGCAAGCAAGAGAGTATAAGGTTCATCGTTAGGCAATTGTAGGTACAATTGCCTGAGACAGTTATTTTGTTGTATTTGGTTGGTTTTTCCTACTTAACGCTCTGCCACTTGATTTACGGTTATCATTTAACAATGGAAATTATTTCATTTGGTTTAGATCCTCCTAAAAACCTTCCCAGAGTCAGTCTCCTTGTATAGGAGGTTTTGTTTTGTGGGGGAAAAGGAAAAGTAATATGTCGCATCGCGCGTATATAAACTTAATAAAGCGCACATTATTATCCTTTGTCTAGAAACTGAAGGGTCCTGGTGTGAGGAGGTTTTGATGGGGTGGGGGTCCTCGCTTTTCGGTGTTCGGATTGTTTATTACCGTGCGAATAAGATAAACGCGAGCATTCACAAGGATGACACCGGAAATGAGTGGTGTTTAAGTATAAATAGGTAATAGAAGTATGAGGAGGGACAGGGACAGAAAACCAACCAACCAAACAAACGACAAGGATTACAGTCGATTTGTTTTGTCCTTGTTGTCATATCGAGTCGAGGCGTATGTTATATGTTGGTCTTGATTAAAATTACTGGTACAAGAGTGGAGAAATTAATTCCGACGACAGTAATAGACATAGTTTTGTTGTAAAAGGTATTTTTTTTTTGTAAGAGGGAGAGAATGGGAGAATTTCAAGAATTGATGACGCACTAAATTATATATTTGAAAATTTAAAGGATGTTTGAATTTAATTTAAATTGAAGGTATGTGCGTATTATGATAGCAGGGAAGATTCAGTGTGCATACGAATTTATTTACTATGATATTGTGAATAGAGTGTGAAAATAATCATTTGTATTAGTGATAACTCCACACAGTAATTTTTTTTTAATTTTTTATGTGATATAGGAAATAAACTACTTTTGTAAACGAAAGTAAAATTCATAATTGCTTCATCACCATGCACATCTTCAAACATTTGCTTCTAAAAAAAAAAGAATTAATAAACATAGAATTCAGCTATTACGATAAGTAATTTAGAAGCTACATATGATTCCACAGATGAAAAAGAAAAATGAGTTTTACTGTATAATAAAATACACAAGCAATGGCTTGCGTCCCACCCTTGCTTTTAGAGTTCAAGTGACTTAAATTTATGTTTATGAAAAAATATAAAATTTAAATGCGTTTGAGCTCTAAAAAAGATGTATTTTATTTTTGTTACTTAAATTATTTAAAAAAAAAAATTCCGTTGAATCCACTATACCTAACTTTTTTTTTTAAATAATTTTTTGAGAACAAATTTTGAAATAAATTTGGTAAAAATTTCTTAAAATCTATGTTTCTTTTTTGAAAATTTAGTTTTTAAAAAGTAAAATATCAAAACATTATTAAGAATATGTAATACATTTTTCTTTTTAAAATTATATTTTTTTGTTTATGTATGCATATATTATACATATTTAAGCCTTATAAATGCTTTGGGATACAAAATTCGTAAAAATTTTGTAAGTTAATTGGGAGATATTCAAAAATTAAGGAAAAAAAACGATTCTGTGGCCGGTGTAATGTAAATAATAGTGTTCTTAAAAAAAAAAATACTTTTTTTTATAATAATAAAATTTTCTAAAATCTTACTTTTCAAAAATAAGGAAGCAGTTTTTATGAGTAGGTACAGGGTTGTAAAAATATCAGTTTTAAAAAAATGTATTTTAAATTAAAATATTTATTGCAACTAATATTTACATTAAAAAAAAAAATATATATTTTATTTGTTTTTTATGTTGAACTTTATAATTTTTTTATTTATTACCTTCTTTGTTTTGCATATTAAATTAAAAACCTATCTTTATATTTTAGAAAATTATTTATTTTTGGCCTATATATTTCGAGGTCTTACTTGCCTCATCTCCAGGGTCTAAAAAATAATGACAATGCGTTTTAATAAATTATATAAACAAATAATTTGAATTAAAAAATAAATTACCTTAAAATATTATTAAGAAAGATGAACTATTTTCCAAAAAGTTTTTTTGACATTTAAACAATTGAAAATTCAAAAATTAATTTTAATAAAAATTTTAAAAAATTCTTTAAAGTATTGTTCAAAAATTATTATAGAAATTTAGAATTAAGTTACTTTGAACATTTCTATTAACTATAAGATTATAATAAGTGTTTGTATAATCCTTTTTATCTGTTTTATAGTTACATACAATTTGTTCATTTTTAATAATTTGGTTAACTTCTTGAATTTGTAATTTAAATTTATTTCTTTCAAACTTTAGAATTTTTGCCCCATCAAAATCAAACGAATGTCCATATTGTTTCACAGCAGCAACATTTTTTTGTATTTGAACCCTCTATAACTTTTTTGCATTCATTTTTGTGTTGGTCAATTCTCGAGCCTAATTTCTGGATAGTCTCTCCAACATATAATTTAGTGCAATCATTGCATTTGATAAAGTAAACTAATTAACTATTATCAATTTTGTTAATTTTCTTTTTAGTATTGACGAAAAATTTTGAATTTTGGTTTGTTGGTTTCATTGCTAATTTAACTTCAGGTTATTCAGGTTCAGAAGAATAAATGTATCTATTATTACTTGTTGATTTGTCACACGATCGGTCATTATTATTTGATAAGAAACTATAATTACTTAAGTTAAAACGTTGAGGTGCATCAGTTTTGGCTTTGAAATTATCGGTTTTAACAGACGAAATAAGTTTATCAATTATTTTAACTGGATAATTATTTTTTGATAATATATTTTTGATTTTTATTAAATTATTATTCCAAAAAGACTTATGGCTAAAAGTGAATACTTTTCGAATAAAGTTTTTAACTATATTAAATTTCATTTGAATTGGATGTGCAGAGTAATAGTTTAATAAACGGTTTGAAGCTATTGGCTTATGATACCAATTAGTCATTATTTGGCCATCATTATTTCTTTTAACTGTAACATCCAAATAACACTGGTCTACAAGGAAATCCTCCTTTAAATAAAACTTTACTTTTCTAAAGGATTTTCGTATGCTGATTCCGAATCCGAAGTCAGAATTGACCTATCACGTCACGTTTTTTAGATATTCCCGTTAGAAAATCTCAAAAACCCATTTTTTTGCTGTTTTCGAAGAAATATTTTGGCATAATGTTATCTTTTTCAATTAAAATTGTTACGGTTTATAAAAGAACTTATTTTTTTTTTTTTCAAATTCAGTTTCAATCTTCTCAATATCCTTTTTCTTCTCCGAGAAATCTTAATTTAAGTAAGTTTAGTGGGTTTGTCATATCTTACCATAAAGAAACTGATCTCTAAAAATTAATATATCTTTCTCCCTAGAACAAAAGTATACTTTTCTAGTGGACTTTAGTGTGCTGATTTTGAATCCGAACTCAAAAAATTTCTGTCAGCTCTGGTTTTTGAGATATAGTAGTTTTTTTTTTGAGATTTTCTAAAAAAAACTTGATTTTGTGATACATTAATGCAAATATCTCAAAATTCTGACGTGATAGAAGTTTTTTGACTCCGGATTCTAACTCAGCACATCAAAAACTACAAGAAAAGTATACTTCTGTTTTTAAGAGACAAAAATCTGAAGCTTTACAAGGCAGTTTATCGATAGGTTTATTACAAATAAGATATTTCTAAATAGAAAAGTAGTATATAAAATTACAAAACACGCAAAAATTTTGTTTAGTGTATTTTATTATGGTTTTTTTTTTACATATTTGACTTTTTAAATATAATGGGCGTTGATATTCTCTAATTTCCTTAATTAAGGTGGTTTTGTTCATGAAGGATTTACTAAAAAGTGAAGGATTTCGATATTTCTGATTTTTTTGTCAATCAGTATTTTAAAATGTGAGTAAACATTAATGTAGAAGGACATATTTAGTGTCAATCGATAGGACATATTATGAGGAATAAGTCCTCCAAATTTGAGCTCAATGAGCTAAATGGTTTTAATTTTATACAAGATCAAATGAATCTAAAAGGATGATTTTTTAGAAACTCCTAACATTTTTCAAAAATCATTTTTACAAAAATGGTACCTGATAGAATTTTTCTGAAACCAGATTTAGATTAAGGAAAGTCTAATCTTTCATAATATCAAAAAATTATTTGAAGGAGAAAAAAAAAGTTAAATTTCGCAGACCAGTGTAATTAATTTCGTTTGTCAAAATATCTTCTGAATATGAACTTAAAGAAGCAAAACAAAGAAGGTAATAAATAAAAAAAAAAAATATTTATTGCAGCTAAAAATGTTTTGCATTAAAAAAAATTCATTACAAATGAAAAAAATTTGCATTGAAAATAGATATAAAATAAAATAAAAATATTTTGCATTGAAAATTTTCGGCATTTAGAAAAATTTAATGCAAAATGTGAGCATTAAATATTTTTTTTAATACTCTTCGAATTTGTTACAAATTTGACTTTTTGACATTATTATTATCTTGAATATTAAAGTTACAAAAGTTTATGTTTGGTTAAATATAGCCAAAGATTTAAGAAATTCGACGAGTATTAAAAAAAATATTTTTTACACATTTTGCATTAAATTTTGTTTTCATTGCAGAAAATTTTTAATTACAAAAAAATTTTTAATGCAAAATATTTTAAGTTGCAATAAATATTTTTTTTCATTGTAAACATTTTTCAGTTGGATTATTTTTTTTTTTTTTTGTTGATGCAAATATTTTTTAGTCTCAGTACCTATTAAATATTAAAATCAAGCAAAATTTCTAAAAAAAAAATTAGGGAGGACTTTGGAAGTTTTGTTTTTCGATGACTTTCTTAAAAACCACATTTTGAAAAAAAAAAAATATATTTTTTTTGTTAACGGTTTTAGGATTTTAATATAAAATCTTTAAATATTTTTAAACCAAAGCATGGGCATGTAAACTTTTGTAAAATTATTTTTAAAAAGCCAGTGGTTCAAAAACCATTTAAAAAACACTTTTGTAATTTGTCGTTACCAAAAACAAAATTTGGACTACAATTTCCCTTAAATAAAAGCGGAAGATAAATATTAAAATTATTTTATATTTCAAACCGAAAAATCTGAGATTTCTCCCCCCCTCCCCTTGGATCTACTTCAATTACTCATTATTGCCACTCAACTGCAGTAACAATAACACTTTAGAATAACAATCACCACCACCCCAAAAGCCTAACCAAACCATATTGTTCCAATTAATAACTCAATTAATTAGCCAATGCAACCGTTTATCGTATCAAAAAACGAGCACTAAAAATTCCGCATTTAAAACGTTTAAAAAAAAAAACCCTTGCGATGCACAAAATGTTGATTATGATTAAGTGTTACGCCGAATTGAAGCCATTAGCGTGTTGGCCTTCATTGCCATGAATATACACTGCACCAGAGTGGAGACATAAGTTGTGATCAACAAGGCGACCTCTCACAATACTTTACCATCATCACACAACATCATATCATCGTTTCTTTCCCCTCCCCAGAAAAAAAACAGACTATCTTTCTCTTTCTAGTAATTAAGGACCAAGCGTTTTGTATAAAGCATCATTTTGATTGATTGGTATAGTCAAGCGGCCGCTGCTGCTGCTATGGTCTAAAGTTCCAGCAACCAGCCCATTGCACCCATTCTACCATCATCATCAGCCTACAATATTATTCACTGCCCAGAAATTTATACGACACAGCAAAATGCGGCAACGATTTAAGCTTCGTCAGCAATTAATTTTACGCTCGAGTGTGCACAATGTGTTTTCGGTTCTGGCCAAAACATTGAGAACCACAAGAGAACGATGACGATGGGGGACGATAATGTGTATGTGTTTGTGTGTGTGTGATGATGCCTTCAGGGCAGCCCAGTAAACAAGACTATAGCCCAGAGGATGCACTCTCGAACAAAAAAGGGGCGAGGACATGATGGGTATGGTTACATCGTTTTGGTTAATAGGCAAATTAAATGCACAAAATTGTGATGACGGCAAAATATTTCCTCCTATTTTTTTATAAAATAAATGCAAAACCAAGACTAGAGAAGAACCAAAAAAGGATGAAATAATTATTTATATTACACACTAACAGGATATTGTTACTAATTGAGTTGGTTGAGACCTCCTGTGCTTTCAAGTTAAATCCTACTTAAGAGATGGAATTACCGGCACTTTTATACCTGAATGAGATGAGCAAACAACGCCCTCTATGATTAGGTTGTGATTTGATTAGAGGATATGCGCCGCTATACACACAGGGACGAAGGATGGACGCATTACTCTTTACTCTATATGAAGCAAAGAACAAGTGAATTCCGGACAAAGTTGTGTGTGTTCCCTTGAGTGACCTAAACTAACCTGATGGGTCCTTTAAACCAGATCCTAGCCCTTAGTCCTTAGCCATATATAAATATAAGAGTATAAAATGTAGTCAGGATATTCTCACTCTCCTTTTTCAACATGATGATGCGAAATCAGGCAAATTTCCTTCCGCCTGCTTATATACCTTTCTGCTGCTCTTTCCACATTATTTGTGGAAAACTGTTGTCATTCGGCTCTCTGTTGGGGTTTGGCTAGGGGCAGAACTTGAATTAGAACTGGAATTAGAAGGCAACACGCTTCAGGTGACAGAGCGTTCGAGGTGATGGGGTGCAAAATTTATTTAACGAGCCAAAAGGATGTAAGGGAGAAAATTTATGCCAAAAGAGGTCACAACAGTTAAAGTATACCTACACACAAACACACACTAACAATGGTCACGTCCAGTATTGTCGTGTCGTTGTCGCATCTCTCTCTCTATACTTTTCCTTCAACGAAGATAATAATCGAAGACCAAGGGTTTTCACAAAGTAAATGTGAGTGAGGTAGAATTTTACTATATGCATTTTGGCTGGTTGGATGGTGGTTGCGATGCTGGCGTTCTGGTGCTTGTGAAAAGGGGTTTTTGTTTTTAGTAATCACTTTAGCCATCATGAGGATAATACAGCTTTCCAGGTATATGCTAGTTGAATTGTACTTGGAACATGCTAATTTGGCTTTAATGTAAGTACCTCTACCTTCAATGCACTGGGAGAAATTATTTTCTTTATTTTATGGATTTTTTAATTTTTTCCGATATTGAATTTTTTGTGAAATTTAAGGAAAACTTTGATAATTTATATTATTAAAATATGGTAAAATATTGAATTTAAGCATTTCCGAAGAAAAATTTGAAAGTTTTGAACGAATTGCGACGAAATTGAAGAAAATCATTATAATCAAGTTCGGACGTCAGCTCTTTCGTTTCAGTTAAAAGCCACATTTCTTATTTTTGTTTTTTATATCATTTTGTTCTAGGAAACTTATTTTTCAAGTAAATTGGAGATATTTTGTGGAAAGTAAAGTTGTGTAATGGAAATGCTCGTGAAGACCGTTATTCCCATTAAGAGGAGCATTTTTAATGCGAGGTTCTTCATGAGAAGCTTCCCAACGTAAGTTGCTTTGATTTTTTTCGCATTTAAACCTGATTAGAAAGAAAAAAAAATTATGCAATATTGTAGTAAGTCTTTCAATCTTTGCAGATGTATTATTTAATGCCATTTAATATCATTCGTAGAGTGCTTTAGCTACCCATTTCAATTTAATTTCCTAAAATTGACTCAAACAATTCTCCAAGTGTACACAAAACTAGCATTATTCACATTCTTAATACAATCATTCTGTCCGCTGCTCTGCGCAAGCAATTGCAGATTAATGAGTTGCACCGAACCCATGTGACCAAAAGGTCGTCGATTGCCTAAGAATTTACCTCGGTCTGCCACCCTTATAATGCCACAATCTAATCGAATGGACAGACGGATATTGTTCACTCTCCAACTCTGTATTGTCATTATTATCGTCCATCGTCGTTGCAAAACGTTGTCCATCGTCATCTCATATTGAAATTTTGGTCTTCTAACCACAAATACACACACGCACACATACCGAATAAATGTGACTTTTGCATCTCCATCTCTAATGATCCCTTAAATTGATTCTAATCATCATTAACACTTTTCCCGGTGCAAAAGGCTAACTAACATCCAATTTCCCATAAGGATTGCTTTCTACCTTCTCTCTCTTTCTACCTCCACCTGGATAAATGGTATACTCGTCTTCTCCGATTGCAAAGGCATCAGACAATCAGACATCACACACACCATAGACCGACCTCCCTAATGATAAGGTCATATGGGCGATATATAGCTCACTCTCTCTATATATAGCGAGAATAAATTTCGAAAATTATTTGTTCAAGTTCGAGGTCTAACGTCGTAGTCCGTTCGTTTTGTGGCTTCAGGGCCACAAGCTTAACGAACGTTAATTCACTCCCCAGGGGAATAAGAGACCTTTATACTGGCAAGCTTCAACACACCATATCTAGCCTCCCTTTTTTCCCCATTCTCCACAAAAAGGCTCCAGGATTTCAGGCACAGGATATTTTGAAATTATGAGAGAATGATTCACTTCAAAACGTGCATACGTGCAGGAAGTAATTTGTCTGTGTTTGTGCGTCTATTGTACGTGTGCGACGCTGCTCTTTGGCACTTCTTTTAGTGGAGAGATGGTATAAATGCTGTCATCATTTTATGTGTCGGCGGGCAATAATTATTTAAATTTAAAGTTTTCCAAAAGGAGAGCACGTTCCAAATACTTGCAGTTCACACACACATGACCTTCTCCCCGGGGACAATTAGCTATGTTTTCGATGTTGTATATTTTTGGGGTATAAGCACACACGAAAAGAGGATGTTAGGCAGATAATTAAAGGATCAATGAGGTGAGATTGTAAAGGGTTTGAAGGAAGGGTTGGTTTTTAAAGCTTTAATAACTATATTAAATTGTGTGTTTTTAATTTAAAAAGCGCCCAACGTTAAAGTATTTAAATAACCACAACCAACAATCAAAACTCAAAAAATTTGAAAAACAAAATAAAGGAACTCAAATCAACTCCAAAGCAGCTCAATTAGAAGTTTATATATATTTTTTTTTTCGGAACCACTTTACAAACAAAATTACATGCGCTTCTGTGTAAATCCTGTGTAGGAAATTTACCTTAACCAACTTCTTCTAACTTTATCCCTTCAAACAAATTTACACTCCCCGAAAATTCCATTTATAAATTCCGTTTTTATTTTTTTGCTCTGAAAGTCCTAGAAAAAGTTAAACAATTTAATATACTTCTGTATATTCTCGTTCTCTCTCAAAGTTGAGGGACACACGCAAAACAAACGAGCATCAGAACGAAGGAACAAAAAAATCCCAAAACCCATTTACAGGTCTCCCAAAAAACTCAATAAACCGAAAATAAAGTTTAAATTGAACCAGCGTTAGCAGAAAAGAAAGAATTCCATGAGAAGCTAGAGAGAGTGCTGCCGCCACCATTACAAAAGCTTCATCACATCATCGTGTGTAGATGGTCTCCTCTCGTATGTATGCCTTTCAGTGTGCTATTTCAGCTATTTTCAACCATCATTTCACCTACCTAGGAAAATTGTAAAAGTTTTTTTTTCCGCGAGAAATAACACGAAAAATTGTTGGAAAAACTCCACTTGAAAAGGTATTTTCAGTATTTTTTTTTTGTTTCGAGATGTTTTGCTGGTAGCTGCTTTGTTCCCCCAAAAACAAAGTTTAACGTGTTTTTTTTTTTGTTCAAAGAAAGTCTATTATTTTTGGGGAAGAGAACATTCAGAGAAACAAAGAAAAATTTACAAAACAAATTGATGCGAATGAAATGTCCTAATCAGTGTGAAATGTGTTAAATGGAATTTTCACAGCCAGATTCCCTATAGACTTCTTTCTCGACTTTTTGGAGACTTTAAATTCATGAGATATTAATTGTTTTTGAGAAAAAGTTTTTTATGCGGTTGAATAAAAATAAGGCTGGAAAAAATTCGAATGTAAAATTCTTCGAAGCACTAAAAATGAGAGGTACCTCAGGGCAGCGTCTTGTTTCCTCTTTTTTTTTCGTTAAATTATGAATTTAACTTTCCTCGGAAGTCTTGTATTATATACTAAATCAGTTCAGATCTGGAAGTCAGCAGGTAAAATTTTTACATATTCGGAGTGAACAAATTGTGAATTGTAAATACTAAAAAAAAAAAATAATCCGAAAATGTAATTTATTTCTATAACACAATTCGATATGAAATAATTATACATATTTTGATTCTCTTTGAGGTGAATGGTACTTTATGGTTCAAGGGCATTACTTGTGGAATATTTCCAACAATGTTTTTTTTTTTTAAATTTTAATTAAAACTGTTACACTAGCCAAAAAAAAAAAATAAATTGTGCTAAATCATGCTTTCAACTGTTTAAAATAAACAATTACTTCCCAAAATTATCTTTAATCAACATTGGCTCTGACACGCCATCTGTCCAATTATACAAATTGCGTAGTTTTTTATGGCCAAGTACAGTTTAAAGAACCAAATAAATCATGGCTGGTTTTATTATCCAAAATGTTCTTCATTATTGTTGTTCAAACTTAAAAAAAAAAATCCATTCATGTCATTTACATATTTTCTAACGATTTTTCTTGGAGCCGGATTAATATCGGTGGATGCTGCTCGAAAGGTAAATTTCAAGACTTTCGTGGTTTATTTTTAGAATGTTTTTTTTTTTTTTTTTTAAATAGAAATCAACTTCAATACGATTTATAAACATTACAACGGATTACAATAAAGAAATATCAGAATGGCTTGAATTTCGTGTTACTCCCGATTCAAAAGGACGTTCATTTGATTTTACTTGGAATCTTTCGGTGGAAATTCCCAATAAACTGGAGATGAATATTGATATGATGTTTAAAAATACCAAAACCAATAAATTGACATCGATATTTCCATATAGTTTTGATGTTTGCCGAGTAATGGATGGATTTATGAGTCAAGCTATAGCAAGAATTTGGTTTAGTAATTTGAGGAGATATGGTAATTTTCCATTATATTGTCCAGTTCCGAAAGTAAGTAGGTTAGCCAAAAACCATATTCGTAATAAATAAATGTTTTTTTTTTTTTTGTTTTATCTTTTAGGGTCATTATTATTTAAAGAAAATGCAACCGAATAGAGGAAGTACACCACCAATTCCTCTCGGATTTTATACTACGAAAATTTTAATGAACATTGATCGAGATAAATATAAGGATAAGGTTTTTTGGTCAACTTTGGAAACAGAAATTTGGTACGGATGAAATTGTAGGCAATTGTAAAGAAAATAAGTGTGACTTTATGACCAATGAAACTATTTTAATTTTTTTTTTGTGATTTATAACTTTATGATAAAAGATTTTTGATTTATAATATACAAACATAATTGTTAAATAAAGTTTTTTTTTAATTTTGACACAACAAAACAAAATCAAAGTATCCTTATCTTAAATATTTATTTTAAATTTAAGATTTTGTTAAGTTTCGAGAAAAAAAAAATATAAAGTTAAAAAAATAAAATTTTTTTTTTTCAAAAACTTTTTTTAAATCATTGTTTTACATTTCACACTTCAAAATGGCCAAAAATACCTATTTGTAAATTTTGATTAAAATTGGGTTATGTTTTGAAGAAATACCTATACGAACCTAAAAAATATGTCAATTTTTGCAAAAACGACAACGAAATATTTCCGTTCTCCGAATTTGTTGAGAAAAACTAAAAATGCAGTTTTGTTAGAATTAATAAGACTATTACGTACACTAAATTTATTCGAAATTGTTAAAGCTGTTTTCGAGAAAATTGCAATACCTCGATGTCAATACATCGTCGCCCGAGAGTTGTTTTGTGGTAAACGCCAAAATGCACTTTTTTAAACTGGATATGTAGTAATAGGTTTTAGAACGTTCTCTTTTCATTTCTGTTATCAGATTTGTCCTATCGTTTACCGTTACTGAGATAATTAGTGTGCATTTTGTCGTATATCCACAAAATAAGCATCGGATTAGCGTTGGTTTGTCGTAAGCACCAACTTTTGGCGTTTACGACAAAAATTCTATGTATTTTTCAGCTTTTTTTTCTTCAGTATTGGTTTGTCGTACATCGTACAAAACAGATAGGGTAGAAAATTTCGAACTTGTTTTGTCTTGTATGTAGGTATATGACCCAAATAGAAAATAAACAAATATAATAAACCTACTAGAAAAGTATTTATTGAAAATAAGGACTTCATGTGCTATAAGGACAACGAATTTAAAAACTAAGGGCTGTATTAAGCTTTGCGCTACTTGAGGTTTTGCACTATTCCTAGAGGTGCAAGGAAGAAAAAAGTGCATCTGAGAGACATTTCAAATGTTGTAGGTATTTAATTTTGTCATGCTTGTCGTTTGTTCCTGCCGCTAGATACTTGACCTCATCCTCGGTCGCAAGTACCGCTTATAAATATGTACACTTGTTGATCTTCTATCGAACACAAGATCAAGAAGTCGACCGTCGGTCGCGGGCGCCGCTTCGTTCAAGCTCGTTGTCTTGAGCGAAGTGAAAAAAGGTCGCAGTTTTATTGTTGTACACTTATTGATCTTGTCACTTCGTTCGCGCGCGCTGTCTTCAACGAAGTAAAGTGAAAAAAAGGTTGCTGTTTTATTGCTGTATACTTATTGATCTTGTATCGAACACACAAGATCAACAAGTCGACTGTAGTCGTGGGCGCTGAGCCCGTGGCGCCTCTTGAACGAAGCGAAAAAGGGTTGCTGTGAGTTTTTTTATTGCACCCGCTCGCAAAAAACACCTGCTGGTCGAAAATTATTTTTTTAAGGTGCCATTGTTTTTCGCTACTTTTACACTATTTTATAAAGCGAGCGGTAGAAAAGTGGAATATAAAAGCTCATCAATATTTAAAACATATAAAAAGTCAACCATAGCAACTCCTGTAAATTTGTTCAGCCAATGTCTTCAAATTATTAAAAAATCTAACTCGATAACTAAGGATAAGATTATTGATATTAAAAGCCTTTTCATATTCATGCCTAAATCAGACCAAGAATATAATGAAGCGTTATTCAAATCAAAAAATTAGAATAAATTCTTTAGTTTGATATTTATTTAATTTACTTTTATTTATGACCATATATTAATTTATTAATTTAACCAAACTTGGTTTATTTTTATTTTATTTCTTTCATATTTCATAGCCATAGGATGACTTTTATTTTTTGTTAAGACATTTTTAAAATTTATTTTATGTTTATGGTCATATTTTTTGGTTTTTCTTTATTTTAAATCTATTTATTTTAATAATTGAGCCTCTAAGTCAAACCAATACTACTTCTATGTAATATGAAACTATTTTTTAAATAAATAAAAACGAATTGTGAAAATTTTTTTATTTATTTTTTAGTATTGGAATGTTGTACGTGCGCCTACTTTGTCGTACGTGTACGGGATGGAAAAAAAGTTGATTTTGGTGGCGTTTACGACAAACTGATTTTTTATAAAAACCTTGATAATTTGAAAACTAAAATAGATGTGACAATTTTGACAACATATTAATGAAGAAGATATTGCACAAAATATTCTATTAAAAATTGAAAAAAATCTATCGGTCAGTTTTTTTTTATAAAAGCTCAAACCTTAAAATGCGATTTCCCAAAATTCCAAAATTGGCGTATACGACAAAACAATTCTCAGGCGACGACATGTATGTCAATTTTGCAATACCTCGAAAAGGGTATTTGGAAGATATGCGTTAAAAAGGAGATATTAACAAAATAAAAAAACCGAGTCTAGGGAATTACGTAAAAATTATCTGTACCAAGTTTCCATCCATCCGTTTAGGCCCTAGCTCGATGTACAGATGGACTAAAGCTTAGTCTTGAGGCGAAACGAAAATTTTCATACAAAACCAGCTCAAAATTTTGCTTTTAGTTGCACAAAACACAGCTTAGGTAACGAAATTTTTACCTGTGCTAGAATATATGGAAATTTTTCAATCGTTTATCACTCCCAATTATTTGTCCAGGCACAATTTTTCTTGCAGTAAAAGTTTTTTGACTTTGGAGACTTAGAAGAATTTTCGTTTTGTGTCCGAAAAATTAGAAAAATTTTAATTTTCAGCCACTGTTTTCTTGTGTTCCGTACAAAGTATTCAAAATATTGAATACAAAAATCAGAGAATGTCCAAATACGGGACAATCATAGGACAAATAACAAAATACGGGAAACTTATACGTCCCGGGTTTCTTAAATAAAAAAAAACCCGGGACAAGCTGTAGAAATACGGGACAGTCCCTAGTAAACCGGGACGGATGGTCACCGTACCTATAGAGCAACTAAAAATTATAAGAAATTTGGCTGATAATAAAATTGAAACGAAAGAGCTGACATTCGAACTTGATTATGATGATTTTCCTTAAAATTCATAACATTTCGTTTATTTTTAAAAATTTTCTCTTGAAATACTTAAAGTCAACATTTTACTCTATTGTAATACTATCAATTAGCATAGTTGTCCAAAAAAAAATCTTTAGGTATTGGCGCCCAACATGAGAATTTATAATAACTTGGGCTAAGCTAAATGTATACCTATGGGTTGGTTTCTAGGAATCTTTCTAAGTAACTACAATGTACCTATTCTGAAAGTGTTCATTTCATATCTATGCATTTTGTAGTTCAAACTTTCATTTAAAGTGATTTTAAGAGTAAGAAAATTATGTAAAATAAAAAACATTGACTTACTTCAACTTACTTTAAGATTGCCCAAACACTATTCTACACAAACACACACACTTTTACCTGAATAATTACAACGAAACCACAGGGATTCCTTTTACAAGAATAAACCAGCCTGATGGTCTCCCCCATTGAAGACCTAATTACATGTCAACATCAGCTTTACCGGTACATAGATATACCTCGCCGGCAGACTTGGGTAGGTACACACTCAACAAAAAAAATAAAAATCCATATCATTGTAATCAACCTTTTTACACAAAACTGCATCCGGAAATTGATTTCTCACAAACTCACCTTCACATAATACCGACGAAGAAAGAAATTGCCTTATACCGTGTGTTCTGGAGAAGAGAGAGAAAAAATTTGCATCAGAAAAGATTTCTTTCCATACCTACTCCAACCTAAAAAAGCTATCGTTCTTTTGGGGGGCAGCAACAACGAAAAAAAAAGGGACATCTTTGCGGAAATAATTTTCTATCAAAGTCTCCCTCCTATTTTTTGTGTGTGTGTTGACCAAACTTAGGAGATGAATTTTTTGAAAAAGAAAAAAACTAAAAGAAGACATAAAATTCCAATAGAAAAATCACTGCGAAATTATCGATTCGATATCAGAAGGAATCCCCTCAAACCCTAAAACATTCTTATCTCATCTAACCAACACCCTTAGAAGATGACCAACCAATATCGAGATAGAGAATATTCCGCATGGCTTCTCTCTCAAGGCGTAGAACATAAATAAAAATCTCTCTTAGCCTCTTCTTCGAATAAATATTAATAATCCCAAACACGTACCATAATCAAGTTACGTGTTCTCGAATTCAATTGGCATTGTAAAAATTAATTAAATCTTCCTAAACTCTGCATTGAACCGCAGCGACTTGGACCGATTCTATTGCTGTATAAGAATCATCCGATAGATAGACCGATAAGTCTCGATTTTGATTGACAATCAGAATGTCTGTATGATGGAGAGAAACGGAGGATGTCGGCCGGAAGTGAGGCAGGAAAAGCCAGAAAAACTATTGAACGCTTCCCTTTCGCAGATTTGGAAAATATTCCAAGGTGATAAGGATTGTATGAATAGGACGCAGCTTAAACGGGTCAAGCCGGATGGCAATTGGACAACAAAATGAAAAAAAAAGTCGGACGAACACAAAAAAGTCCTGATGATTAGACGTGCTCTATGTGTTGTGAATTTTTAACACCCCCCAGACTTTTGTGTTGGGATTTACCACACCAATTTTTTTTTTCTTTTTTGTCAAAAAAAATAAATCCAGGGTCGATTAAAAGAAGTACAGAGGAAGCCCTATTGGGGAGGTAAATTCGGTTCATAAGCGTCGCCGTCGCCTTCGGGGGAACGATATGTGTGCGACTGTGATGTGCAGACAGATGAATGGAGACATAAATCCTTGTTAAATATACTGCAAGGATTCTACATCACATAATATTTAAAATCGAACTCAATGTTGTCTGGCGGGAGAGGAGATAACTTTGCATCCATCCATCTATTTATAGGATTTTGCCTTTGAAGTCCTTGCAGCACATATCACCTATTTTTATATATGTGTGTTGACTGCCGCTCCTGCTGCTGTTGCCAATATTCTGCCACCGCCAATGAAGATAAAAGAGGAGCATCATCATTTTTCTCCCTGTGAGTGTGGATTTACGAGTAAATGTATTTTTTTGGGGAATACACATAAATATTCACACACAAACATGTAGGTTTTTTATTTTTTTTTTTTTTCATTTTTTTTTTTTTTTCATTTTTTTTTTCTTATTTTTTGTTTAAGGATAAAATAAAAGAGAAAATTCCCGCATTTTAAAAGTTCAAAGGACGAAATAATGTCGATGTGCCGCTACTATACTTCTTCTTCCATATGCGTTCTCGTCGTCGTCAGTCTTCATCGTCATATTGGCAGGAAGGAAGCATTACGGAATTGAAAAAGTGATTTTTTATCATTTAAAATATCAAATATATTGGAAATTTTGTATTCGAAGACGAAGAAGAGACGAAAAGAAGGTAGCAGCACACAAAACAGAAAGATTGAAGTTAAATAAACAAGAGATTGTTTAGAGGATGCTTTTGGGTATATTGAGAGAGACACACGCCGTAGAGTATTTAAGGAGAGCAAAGCAATATGGAAGGTTAAATTATTGAAAAGGATCCTGAGTGACAATGTTTTTTTATATTTGTTTACAATGTGATTGATATTCAAAAGAATTATAATTTTTTTTTGCGTCTGTTTAAATTTGGGGGAGATTTTCTGCGGGAAATCAGTTCCTTTAAATTATTTTGGAGACAGAAAAAAGAAAATTAGGTACAAATATTTACAATAAATTTAAAAGCTTTAAGTACTGTTAAATACTCTTTCATGTTTTTTTTTTTCAAAGTAGTAACTTTTAAAATTTAAGTTCTTAAATAAAAAAAAAAACAGGGTTTTAACGATTTCCTGGAAAAGTACACCTGTAATAAAAATAAAATCCACGACTGGGTAGCACGTACTTTCTCTCATGGTAAAAGAAGGTAAGAATTTAAAAGTTTTTTTTTAGCATTCCCAAACAAAAATTTAAATTTAGTATTGTACTAATTTTATAAAAATATAAAAAAAAGGATTAAAATTTGTTTTCAAAACAACGATAACACCCTTTTGAAGGGTTTTTTTTTGAGTTTCATTTAGTTTCTTGTATCACAAAGAATTGCCGGATTTTTTTTTTTTTTCAAAAACTGTTTAAACAATTTTTTTTTTTCATAAAAAATTGCTAAGAATTTTCAAAAATAAAAAAATTGTTATATTATTCTGAAGAAATTTATTATTCAACACTATAAACTCAAAAAGTCAAAACTGTAGATTTTGAAAATTTTTAATCGTTTCATATAAAATCTTTCATTGAAATCGGCTATAAGAATCGTTTATGAGAAAGTCAGAAATTAAGAAAAGGGTTTAAAGTATCAGTATGGCAGGTAACGTCAATAACGGTTCAAAAAATATTTTTTTTTCCTTTAAAAGTAGGACTTCAAAAACTCTTAACTACCAAGTTTGAAGTAAATCGCATCAGAAGTGTGGCTGCAGTTTGCAATAGAGACAGGCAGACAGAATTGAGGGAATCACTTTTTTAGCATTCTCTATCATCGCAATGTGAGATTTACCAAATTTATTTGGGTTTTTTTTTTTTTACTTCGAATATTGCATATTTTTTGCATTTTCACTAAAGGACAAAAGTAGTTTGATTTTGATGAAATTTTGACTTTTTCACGTTTTATGTAAAATTATTAGTTAGTCTAATATGAAAAAAATTATAATTTTTTGATTTTTTTTTTTGAAACTGTAGTTAGCTTAAGTTTTAACAAAAATTTAGTGCAGGATTTATTTTATTTAAAAAATAAAAAACATTGTCAAAAACTGAGAAGATCAAAGAAAACGCATTTTTGGAATTGATTTTTTAGTGAAGCCCGGTGCGCTTTTTGTGATCATAAAATTTAATATTTCTTTTTCATAAGTTTTTATTTTGTCCAAAAATTGTCACCTCGAGCATTTTTGTTTTATTAACTTCGCAAGCAAAAGTTGAGTTTTGATGGCAGATTAGCTATACAAAATATGGAACATGTCCGTTGTTCATTAAAACATGTATTTGCAAAATTTATTCAGCATTAGTTTTATAATGGTTTAGAAGACTTTATATGATGAAAATAAAAAATATAAAAAAATTCACTCAAAAATCGATTTCAAAAATTTAAAAAACGTTTTTGACACTTTTTTTCTAGAATAACAGCAAAGATTTTCTTCACCATCTTGAAGTAAGTTTTAATTAATACTATGCTAAATTGAAATTTTCAGAACTCAAAAGTTGAAAATTGGGTCATTAAAAAAAAAAGAAGTAAAAATCCAACTATTTTTGCTAAAATTAAAAAATAAATAAAAGTTTTTTTTTGTTTTTCTCAATGTTTTTAAGATTACCTATGTAAAAAATGATCAAATCAAATTTTGATTAAAAGTTACAATTTTTTTTAGAAACTATTAATTTCGGATTTCCTCATCACTTATTTTCTGATAATAATTTTGTCAACTTTTCAAAAATATATACCTATAAGAAATTTCTTTTTTATTTAATGGCTCAAACGATTTTTAATTTTTCAGTCTAGTTTTTTCTACAACAATTGTTATTTTCCAAATCATGGATTTTCTATATTTTTTTTGTATTATTTTTTTCTGGGATCTGGTCAAAAATCTGGCTTCAAAATTCTGCTTTTTTAGCGAAAATTCTGTTTATCAAAATTCTGCTTTTTTCTATTCTGTTTTTCAAAATTCTGCTTTTCAAAATTCTGCCAGCATTTTATTTGAACAAAAAAATTCTGCCAATTCTGTTTTTTTTTATAGCATATGCTCTGGATAAAGAAAAATACACCTCATTAATGTAATTCAACATTGGTACCTTCCTAATTTTTTTTTTATTGGTACTTCGCAAATATTTTTTGAATTCCATATACGGACTTTCTTTCAAATAAAATATGTAAACTAATTGGAATCGATGTTGTTTGATACAAAATATTCCTTTTCTTATTCAAATTTTTGAATATTCATCTTTATTTGATAAATTAATACATTTTTAATTATTTTCGGAAATGTTTTATATTAAAAACCTTTTCTTAATATTTTCAAATTTATTCATTTATAAAACAAAAATTAATACGCATTTAAAAAATGACAAATTTTCAAAGAGATGATTTTACAGAATTCTGCAATAAATGAAAAAAGGGTTTGGAAAATATTAAAAAGCGCGCGCTTTTTAACATTTTCCAAATCCTTTTTTAATTTTTTGCAGAATTTTGAAAAACAGAATTTTGAAAAGCAGAATTTTGATAAAAGAATTTTGACCCCGGCAGAATTTTGACCCCAACCCTTTTTTTCTAATTTCCTTCTGGTTTACCGGAACATTTTTGCCAATTTTCATTTTAAATTCAAACTTTTGAAAATCAATCTTTTTTAAGGACATAAGGTTTACCTATGTACATTATCTTAAAATTATTGTGTTTTATTTGATTCCCCCTTTCTTCTTGTACCTATGTATGTGCCAATGATTCCATTCAAAAAATAAAAAAATAAAAACAAAAATCCTATCAGCACTACATTCACATCAAAACAGAGAGAGATCTCAAATTCACTTAATGTAATTGGCTCTTAATGTAAACCACAACCTAAATACTGTACACAAAAAAAAAAAAGGTCCCCACTCTAAGTTGAGAAATGAACTGCATTTCGTAAAGCAAATCCGTGCAGTTTTGCAGTAAATACTTTTCCCAATGTCATCATCATCGACATCCTTTTTCCTTCTTCACTAGAATATGAAAAAAAAACTGCAACCAAACTTTTTCGGTTTTCTTCGAATGAATTTGTAAAATTGTTTCCCATTTTAACTTTGCTTTTGAAAAAAAAAAAAAAAAAATCAAAAAAAAATGAAAACAAACTCAAAAAATAAACCTAAAAGCAATGTACATATACGAAATGTATCCCTTTTTATTGTCAATGATAAGGAAACAGAACCCAAAACCTGAAAACAACAACAGTTTTTCCCTATATTTATCCTTCTCGTCCTTTCAACTGTTTATATTTTGTTTTTGTACCCAAAAAAAAGACGACGAATAAGACGGAAAAAGTTTATATTTTTCTTCGGCATTTTGCAAGAATGCATTGACAAGAAAAAAAAAAATAAAAAAGAAAGAAAGAAAAGTTCTCTATGCCCAACCACCATCATACCAAAACCCAAAAAGAAATAAAACGCTAAGCTCTTGACAATTTCTTTAAAGATTACTCGAAGGATGCGCGCCAATCGGCTAAGGATTCAAAAACTTTATTCTTTGCTTTTATTTTATTTTTTTTTTTATTTTTTTGTTTCTTAACGTTTTTTGATTCACGGAAAAGTTTACTTTTCTATTTCGATTTTCAAAGTGAAAACAGACGGCACAGAACTGCAACAGAAGATATTCTAGGAAAAAAATCAAACAAAAATACCCGTATACGCAGTATACAAAAGGACATGCCGATGCTGAGGCGGTTCACATTATTTCGTGCTTGTTTAACATGTTTCAAAACATATGGCGCGCGAGAGTATCAGCGGAGCGTTTTAACGAAAAAAAAAAGAAAACAGAAAAAATACGAGAAAAGATAAAGATTTGGTTTCAATGCGAAAATAGAAATAACATTGAAAATGAATTTACGCTCATTTTTTTTTTGTATTAAAACGGGACTGGATTTAATAGAAGATTTGTATTTTACCCACTTACCAAAATCTAATTGGAAAGTTCTTTTGATTTAGGGACTTTAGATCGGGTTGGGGTCGAAGTCCTGAAACTGAAATTCCTAAATCCACCGAAAATCCATTAATATCTAAAATCCCAAAAGCCCACAATCCTGAAACTCCAAATCCAGAAAACCCCAAATCCTGAAAACATAGAATCTAGAAAATCCTAATTTTTTCATGTTATATAACTTTTTAGGTGTCGAAATTTAGGGTTTTAAAGTTTTCTGGATTTTAGATTTTCGGAATTGTGGGATTAGATTCAAATAGGGTTGGGTTAAAAATCCCCAAAAACTAAAGTCACATTAACCCAAAAACCCGAAATCAAGAAAATCCAACATCCAGAAATTCCAAAATCCTTAAAACCCACACTTCCGAAGACCCAAATGCAAAAAACAAAATCATGAAAAAACCCTAATCCCGAAAACCCAAAATTTTTCGTTTTATATACCTAATTTTTGGGATTCTATTCGGGATCCCATTCGGCATTATGGTTTTTTTTTTAGGATTTTGGAATTTAGGAATTGTGGGACTTCGGGATTTTGGATTCAAATAGGGTTGGGGTCAAAATTCCGAAAACTGAAATCCCGAATACCCAGAAAAACCTAAATCCAGAAAATCCAAAATGCCGAAAGTCCACAATTCCCAAAATTCAAATCCAGAAAACCCAAAATCCTGAAAATCCCAAAATTTTTCATTTAATATAATATTTCGGGATTTCCCATTCGCGATTTTGGGCTTTCAAATTCTAGGGTTTTCATGATTTTGGGTTATCTGAATTTTGGATTTTCGAAATTGTAGGATTCTCTTTTTTTAAATAGGGATAGGTTAAAAATCCCGAAATCTAAATCCCGTTCTGGGTTTTTTTAGGATTTTGGAATTTAGAAATTGTGGGATTTCGGTATTTTTGATTTAAATAGGGTTGGAGTCAAAATTCCCAAAAACTAAAATCCCGAACATAAAGAAAAACCGAAATCCAGAAAATTTGAAAACCTGAAAGTCCGAAAATCCAAATAACCCTAAATCCTGAAAAATATTTCAATTTATCTAATTTTTCGATATTTCGGGATCCCATTCGGAATTGTGGACTTTTGGGATTCTGGGTTTTTCAGGATTTTGGGATTTCCAGATATTGCATTTTCGGAATTTTGGGATTTAAGGATTTTGGGTTTTTATATTTAAGATTTCTCGGATTCAAATAGGGATGGGGTCTAAATCCCGAAAGTTGAAATCCCGAAAACCCAAAATCTCCAAAATCCAGAAAATCCAGAGAACCCGATATACAGGAATTCCAAAATCCAGAAATTCCAAAATCTTTAAAGCCCACAATTCCAAAAAACTAAATCCAAAAAAACCCAAAATTTTTCATTTTATCTAATTTTTCGATATTTCGGGATCAAATTCAGAATTGTATACTTTCGGGATTCTGGATTTTTAGGATTTTTCTCATAGTACTCAATTCACTCCAAATACACTCAAATTCGCTCCTGTACTCATCAAATTGTATAGCTTTGTTATCAACTTTTTTTTTCTGCTTAGTCAAACCCTTTTGTCTCGAAATAATAGCAATGATGGTCTATGAAAATAGTTATTTCCTTCTCTAACATTGCAAGCTATATAGTTCCCTTAACAAAAAAAAAAGAGAATGAGAGATTGGAGAACAAGAGTCTAAATAAGTTTTTTGATGCGAAGCTATAAGTTTTCCGTTCGCATTTTATTCTTCTTTGCTTTTGAATTTGAAACTCATTTTTTCATGTCTGTCGATTTTTTTCGGCGATTTATTCCTCCTTCAATGCTCGCTGTTCAGAGTTTAATTCCGAAAAATTGTGTACGGTTCGGGTCGTTGCTTAAACTTTTTCCCAAAAACCGCTCTCTCTGCCCGCCAATTCCAAGCCTGCCTTTGCACATCAGAGTATCAACTTTTTACCAAACTCTGCGCGGCGCTGTGTGTGATTTTTGATGTAGCTTGGGCAATATCAAGAAATTTTGTTTTCTTTTACGCTTTTTCCAGAACAGATCAAAAGTTTCTTTCATTTCAAAGAAAAAAAAAAAAAAAACACAAAAAATAACAAAAGAAACAAAACGAACAAAAAAAATTGCACTTTTCTTGACGAAGGAGGAAGGAAATTGGTCCAAATCATCCAACCCCAAAAGACAATTTTCTTTTCTTAGACAAGAGAAATAAATCATTTTCTTTTCCCCCCCAATCCTCCATTTTGTATGGAACTTTTAGCCTTCATTTCACGTCTCTCTGAAACATAAATTGATACGTTATTTCGCATTTAATTTCTGAAAAGCGTGTTATATTCGCTTCTTTTTTTTTATTACTCGCACTGTGGGGTTGGTTAAAGGGTAGGGGGTAGTTGATGAAATTACTTTCATTCTCAAAATTGCACACATATTCTTATCGAGCAACCCTCAGAGTTGAATTCAGTAGCAGTAGCACTTTCAAATTAAATGCGGAAAATACCTGAGAAAATTAAACACCGACAATGGCACGGTGATGACGCCGTTAAAGAAGGAGGATTAAAACACATATATGAAGGAATATCCTGCCTTGGTCCTTGTGTACTCCACACAAAACTGTCATTCATATGACAAAGACAAGGGAAAATACCTATCCTTGAAAAGCTAGAATGAGATATTTTAGAACTGCGTGGAGTCGTCCTTGGGATTTGTGATAAATTTAATTTAATAATATTATCCCAAGTTCTCACCCTTTTTGGATTATCTGTTTTAAAGGCAAAAGCGGATAACCCACTTGTGTCTGTGGAGCTGGTTTAGTAAGTTGAAGTAGTTATCTTCTTATAACGATCTGGTGTTTCTATCGTTACTGGCGCAAATGAAAGGTAGTAGTAATACACAATCAACAAAGGCCAGTCAAGAGTAAAAAGGGTTTTATACAAACGGGGACCGCGGTTTAGTGAGTGCGGATGCGAAGAAGGGGGGTATTTTATGGATTTCAGATATGCGTCTGAAGCAGATGTCTGATGTGGAAATAACTATTGGAATTCATTTTTCACTTACACACACCTGTGGAATGATATGTAACTAATTGTTATTTGAAGGGAAGGGGGTATTTGAACAATGTCTAGCATCAGCCGGTGTAGTAATAACCAAAGATGTGGTAATTGGACGGAAAATTCTACTTAATTGGTGGTTCAGACTTTTGCAGAAGAGAATTTGGGTTTATTTATATATGTAGAACGTAGAAGTTTTGCAAGAAATCAATGACATTGCGCACATACAGACAGATTTATTCACGTTAAGACTTGGTGAATTATTTAAAGAGCTACTTGTATTTTTAAGGATTTATATTTGGTGAAATTATTTAACTTATAAAAAACTATAGTTTTGTATTTTTTGTTTTTTTTTTGTTCAATAATTACAGAAGTTAGGTACCCTATTCCTAACAAAAATGCGCAAAAAAAAGTCTAAATCCCTGAATCTACCTCTAAAACCATAGGTAACTGTAAGGCCAAAATCCCCAAGCCTTATATCCAAAATCCAAATCCTAAAGCAGAACAACTTTTAACAATGCTATTGAGGCCGTAAATTGAGGTTTTCACTAAGTTTCTGTAGTTTGGGTGTTTTTTATGCTGATAATATGCTTGTCGGTTTTGCTTCAAGGGATTTTTTAGGGTTGGAGTCAAAGTCCCGAAAACCGAAAACCCAAAAACTCAAAAATCTAAAAACCTAGAATCCCGAAAATCCAGAAACCAGAATGCCCAAAATAAAGAAAACCAAAAAAACTCAAAAACCCAAAATCATGAAAACACAAAATTCCGAAGAATTTTATAAAATAAAAATTTGCGCAAATTTTTTCATTTTAAGTAATTTTAATAATAATTTAATTTAAATAATTTTTCAGAAAAATTATGCACCCTTAATGCATTTCCCGAAACTGAAAGTAAGGGTTGTTTATTTCATTTTGGTCAAATAATCTGGCGGAAAATTCAAACATCGGGTCTTACCTACTTAAAAAATGTAGGTAAAACTTTCAAAAAAAAAAAAAAAAAAACATTTAAGAAATTGTCTTAATGATATTTTTGGGATTTAGACCTTTTTGGATTTTGGGTTTTTAAGATTGTGAGTTTTTCTATTTTAGGTTTCCAGGGTTTTAGGTTTGCGGGATTCAGAATTTCCGCAATCCTAGGTTTTAGGAATTTTCTCGATTCAGAATTTCGGGATTTTGTCCGTTCGCCGATTTTTTAGTTTGGAGATTTTGTGCTTGGCAATAGTTAATTTGTGGATTTATTTGATGTTCAGAGACGAACACAATCCCGAAATTTCCAACCCAGAAAACACAGAGAACCAAAAATCAAGCATCCAGAAAACTTAGAATCCCGAAAATCCAAAATCTCGAAAATGCTGAATCCACAATCCTGAAAACCCAAAATCCAGAAAACCTAAAATCCAGAAGAAGTAAAAAAAACTTTTCAAAATCGTCTGCTCAGGGGAGACGGTCATAAATGCGCAAAGTTTTCATTTTTATAATTTTTTAGGGATTTTGGGACCCCATAAGGGATTTTGTAGTGCTCCGTGGCGTGATGGTTAGTGCGATGGACTATGGCGCCAGAGGTCGTGAGTTCGATTCTCAGCCTCCACTACCAAAAACTAAAAAATTTTTTTTTTTCAGATGTAGGTACTACCTCTCGCGAAGAATTGACAAAGCTTCCAAGAGTAATTTGACAAATATAACATCGTTGGAAGCGTCTGGCGTGTCCGCTGATTATAGGTTCTATGACGCCGTATTAAAAATTAATAAAAATAGCTTTCTGAGTGAAGAGATAAATAAGAGTTTTATTTGAAATATTCCTGTTCTTATCAACTATGTTCTAAAACATTGTACTGTTCAATATGTTAAATTCTATTTTTGTTGTTTTTGTCTTCTCAATAATTTCTTTCGAAACACAGCACTGCAAAGTTATATAAAATCTTCTTTGGTAATTTCGGGGATCAAAAGTCACCAAAGCAGACGAAGTTCGATATGCCAGTGTATTCCAATTGAGTAGCTTATAAACTTTAAGTTGCTTTTCTATGTTTCTCATATCAACCATCTGCCTTCATGCTTCTGATGGTATAAACTGTCTCTCTCCCTCTTTAACCTCCACCCCATCACACCATCGATATTGAGAATGACATTCCCTTGCAGTTAGTATATAGATATTTTGGGGAAAACTCTCCAGAAATTTAGCATCAGCACACTTTGAATACCCATAAATAACCACAGACTTTGGGTCACCGCATTCTCTATGGTTCCACAAGAAGACGCACACACTTCACTTCAAGGATGAAGGAACAGGGACACTCTCCTCTCTACATGCGGTGAACTATGACGTCTCTTAAAATAATTTTTGGTTTTGTTTTCCCAAAATCAACTGACTGACACTCCCTGCTGGTACAACTCTGCTGCCTACCATCACCCCCAACAAGGAATCAGAATGATGCGGTCAAACAGAGTGTTTGATACACACACTCCAAGGATTCCACCAGGACGAGAGTGTGAGGGGAACCGAAACTTTTTGGAATTGCCACTTGAAGATGGGTGATGGCGTGTAGCATGGCCAATCGAAGCCGATTTTGTATATCTTTCCCCAAAAGCCAAGTCTGAAAATGTCCTTCTTTTTTGGAAAAACACATTCAAAAATCCTTTAAGGATGGTTCTTCTGTTACAAGGCGACTCTATACGAGGATGTGTAGTCTGATGGAGTTCTAGGTTCCATGCACATTTATATGCAACGAAGGCAACGTCGAGGTCGACGACGAGAACGACTACGAGACGGCATTAATGCACAATCTCCTCCAAGCCAGACCAGACTAGACCATGGACTGCATCCTGCAGCCATATTCTGTTGGCCAACCAACAGAGCAGAGCTGTGTTCAGCCCCATAATCATTAATTAATTACGATCGTTGCAAAATTTGACAATTTAATTCGATAATGAATTTGAGGCGAGGTCAGCAAAGTGTCGCACTGTATTCGTGTGCTATAAATCCTGGGAAAATGCACTCACACTCGCATACTTGGCTAGGATATATACAAAACGCCACGGAAAGTCGGAGTCACTTTGCTATGCATAGAACTTTTTGACCAAAAATTAATTCCGCAGCTGTCAGATTTTGCGGGAGAGAATTTTTCATTGCATATAGTTTTGGCGGTGGCCAGCGGTGGCGGAAGTGTGGAAGAGGGTGGCAGTGACTCTCTCTGAATGCGCCAGGAAATTGAAACTTTTTCAAAAGCCACGCACAAAATTGAAATTGGTTTCAAATTAAAAAGGGGATGTGGATGGTTGATTTGAAGTTCGGCGGGAAGTTCCCTAAATCCTAAGCCAGAACCATCATCATGCTCAACTGTGAAACTATTGTTCACCCATGATGACGTCATTCTCATCGATGATGAAGTATTTTTACTCATTTCGAAGGACTCTCTTTTTTTTTGTGTTAATGTCCTTTTGATGTCTCGTGGATTTTCAATTTGGCATTCACTTGGTATTAAAATGCTTGATTGGAAACTGGTCTCTTCAGTTTTCATTCACATTCAGATCATTCGAAAAAAAATTAACAAAAAAAAAAACAGGGTGTTCATTTAAATTCAGATTGCAAAAGCGGGTATGAGAGGAGGAAAAATCAGAACGAACGCAATTGTTATATGGGGGATATCCGAAGATAATAATTAACATCCGAGGCAAGAGAGAGAGTGTATATGTATACAAATTTATTGGAGCTGGGGCATATTGCAAATGGACAATGATACGAAACAGAGATTGTGCAACGGATTTATTTACATTGGCAATGCAACAAAAGGAGTGATGGGAAGACATCATAGCATAACAAAAGCTTAAGGATTCGTGTCGGTCGAGAATGAGAGGAGGATTCGTTGTGAGGAAAGGATAAATAAATATATTTGGATTAAATATTGACTTTCCGATGGCGAAGGGTAAGCATTAATTTGCTACATTCAAGGGAATATAAATATTAAAAAGCAAATATTAATATTTGCTTATTAATATGAATGAGGATATAAAGGGAGGTGATGTTGATGATGGTGTTGTTTCTCGCATCGATTAAATGGAAGAAGATTTAGAGATATCACCACGATTGATGGTGTTTTAAATTTAATCTGATGTCGAAGAAGATAGCAAAATTAATATTTGGTCACTTTATAAATCCATAAAATAATTGAATAGATAAATAACGAACGTTAAGCTTGTGTGAATATTGTAAATGTGAAAATTGCTTCTAAGAGTAAAAATGTTTTATTTATATTTTACTAAAAAACATTAAAATTGAAAAATAAAAAAAATGTTAATATGCTTTTTAAAATTTTAACAAAATTTTTGAAAAAATTTAATCACCGATTTTCAAAAAAAATTGATTTCTCAAATTTTAAAAGTCTTTTTAAGACCCAAAATAACTTAAGTGGTTTACATTGGATTTTAAACAAAAGAAAACGGTGTTTAAAAATGGATGAAGATTTTTGAAAAAATTCTGTCGAAAAAAGATCAGTTAAAATTCAACATGTTTTTGTATCAAAATCGTAAAATATCGTGGAAAATCAAATCATAACATAACCAATTGTCAAGGAGCTTAGAAAAAAATCGAATGCCAACTAAACACAATTCGATTTCTTAAAATTAAAAAAAAAAAAAAAAAAATGGTAAATTCGTAGATGATGTCTACAGTCAAATACAAAAGTTGAAAAACTAACAAATTAAAAAAACCATTACTATCTATTAACAATTTGATGACAAAATAGTGGCAGAAGCGCAGTTAAATCTATACACGGCCAAAAATAAATAGAATCTGTATTAAGCTAAGCGGATTTCTGTATGATTTTTGGCCAAGAAGACATCCGTCTTAAATTAAAATGGAAAATCTCCTCAATTTCTTGAATTTCGTATTTTAAAATAATGTATTTCATCTACTAAGAAAATCTTTTAATTTTTTGCAAATACAATAATTTAAAGTGGATTTTCATTTGAAAAGTGTAAGGCACTTAAATAAGACGTTTTCTGATTGAATTTACTAAAATTCACTTTGCTTTAAGGTGGATCTTATAATAATAAAATGTCAGAAAATTTAATATTACACGTCTTAAGATTAATTTAACATGAAAAATATGTAAAAAGAATAAATACTAAATATTTTTTGTTCTAAAAATATTTTAACATAAATTTTAAATGATTAGATATATTTTCTTAAGAAAATCTTTTAATATAAATTAAAATGCACCTAAAATGGATACGAAATGTTTTCATTTTATTAGTCGAGTTTTTTTTTTAATTTGTATTAAATTGAGGTGAAGTTCACTTTAAATTTAAAAGAGTCTTAACGGATTCCAAGAAGGGAGTTTTAAAAAAATTGACATACAATGGATAAAAGAATAAAAGAAAATAAATGAAACTAAATTTAAAAAAAATAACTTTTAAATTTATAGTCTTGAAGTAAAAATTTGAGAAAAATTGTGAAATCGTTACGTGAGTTCTTATTTGTCCTACAGACCATTTTTGCCATAAATGAATTATAGATGACATCTTATATTTTTGACCATGCTCTTATGCTAATTTGTCCTATATACATTTTTGTAGCCAGTAGGACAAATACTGGCTTTATAATTATGCAAAATTTGTGCTTAAATGTCGTATATCGAATAAAGTTATATTTTTCCCACAAAAAAAACTGTATTAGTCCCCATATTAGATCCTCCTAGGAAAGGGCGAAATACTCAAACTTGAAGTCATTGCCAAAAATATCGTTGTTTTGCTAATGTAACCATCTCTAATGAATAAAAAAAGAAGGAGATCATCCATATGCTTTCTGTATGCATAACAGCGAAGATGTCCAATTTTATAAGGCTGCGGCTGTTTTAAAAATTGACTAAAAGACAGTATAAGACAATATAAATATAAGAATTAAGTTTTTGTTTTTTTTATCTTAACTTATCAAGATTAAAGTACCTTTCATTTATTTTTAACTTTATAAACACGTTAATTTATTATAATATTTTTGTTTATTTTTTTAAACTCAAAAGAATGTATTGAGTTTCGATTTCAATAACAAAATTTGGTTTCATAATTTTTTTGTTTTGTGTCCTATACCCAATACAAAAATTTAAGCTTTGGTTTATAATGTGTCTGTAATTGTATGGAGAGGTGTCAATTAAATCAATATTGAAAAACCACTTGATGAAATGGTGTTTTTCAGAATGATTCCGGACGCTTCCAGACTTCCAATCGAAAACGCCAATAGTGTTTTTAACAATAAAAAAGTTATATTTTTCTCACTAGTAATTATTTAGGAGAACTATCTGACACGGTCACGCTTTGATGTATCTCACCGCGATTCACCAGTCACCACCTCCGCCAATATAAAAACTTGCGAGATTCTGGATGGAACGTTGTGTCAAAATTTGAAAGCGATTTTCAGAGAAATTTTCGAGATTTGCTATTAACAGCAAATAAACATGAGACATGAGAATTTTTCTGACTTCGGATTCAAGCTCAGCACCCAAAAAACCTATAGAAAAGTATATCTTGGTGTCTGTAACAAAAACCTTGTTGACCAGTGTTATTGGCCCCATTAATATCATTACTATTATAGGAAAAACTGTGTATTTAAAGTAAATAATATTTTTTCTATTTTGGATCAACCATTTGGTCTAAAACCTTTGACTAAAGAGCAAAACATTTTCTAAATAATATCAGTAGATATCAATTTCTACTTTGTTTATTTCGCATACCACGACAAATTTAGAAAATAATAATTTATTCACCTTGACTGTATTTTTAATGATTGCAAAAAAAAAGTATTATAGCTTTCAACAAATTTATTAAAATTCTAAAAACTAAATTGGCTTCAAGAATAAATATTACAAACGTTAGTCTAATGTTCTCAATTATTTGTTAATATTTTTAAAAATTATATCTTCAAACCATGTAATTAAAAAACAGATTTCATTTAAAAAAATCATGATAAAAATCTCTCCATCTCTTGAAAAAAAACTCATCTTGATGCTAATAAATTAAAAATTCATTTAAAAAAAAAAGAAAATTATCCACTCAAGGTGGATAATAATTTCCTCCGCAAAACTCTGACCAATTCACCGCCTCCTCCAATAAATTAACCAAAAAATCGTCTAGCTTTTTGCTCATCTCTCATCTCTCATCCCACTACCATCACCTTCACCCAACCAACCAACCAAACTTCAACAGTCAACAGTCCGTAAAGATTTAATTACAGCGCGTTCAAAAAGAAAGTAAGTGAGAGCCTCAGCCACACAGAGCAAGCAATATTAATATCCTTAACACGTTTTCTATTTTTCTAATTTTTTAATAAATTTGTTGGTGTGATTAATATTCCGTCCCTCATTACATGATTTCCTTAAAGATCCCTTCGGGTGTAAAAATGCTATTTCTTCTTTTTTTTTCTGTTGGTGTCTTCTTAATAAAAATTTCCAAACCAACTTAAAAACTTGAAACAGGATTTGCATGAATAAAATCAAAAATCTCTCAAAAAAAAAAAAAAAAAAAATAAGAAAAATTTTGAAAGAAGAAAAAAAAAGATACTTTCTCCAATTAAAGTTGTATCCATATATAATTCTCATTAGGATTTCAAGTACATAAAGCCCGCAACAACCAAAAACCCATCCATCCTTTATACAAAAAAAAAAAAAAAAAAAAAAAAAAAGAGACCATAATCTGACTCTCGCCTGCTGCGTCTTCTACGCGAGTTATCAATGGAAAACTTAAACAATTGAAATCCCAGCTTAGTAATATTTATCCTAATGAGATTAACGAATGGGGAGGGGGTGGCAGAGCAACACACAGTCAAACCCAGTCAGTAGAGAAAAATGCAAAAAAAAAAAAAAAAAAATAACCATATCCTAGGAAAAGGACAACGTGCCGCAATGAAAAAAAAAAAATGATAAATGAATAGAAGGATTCATGTGAAAAAGGGAGCAGGCTTTTCTCCGCGGTTATTATTTTTTTTTCTAGTTTAAGGATACGAGTACGGGAAAGAAGCTTTTCGATGGAACGTCCTGCTTGGGTATCTTAATTATAAATCTTAAACCATCCTTCGGTGACGGCGCGCACTGTGTGTTCGCTACTGCTATATACTAACTGCACGGATGCCAGTGGTTATGGGCGATGGTGGATACCGGTGAAACAAAAACACAGCCTGGCGGTTCTGTTCAGCTTCAGATTCATCTTTATTTTTTTTTTTTGTTTCACTACAAATGAGCGTTGCAACTGTAAATGATGAAGCAGGTTTCAAAAGTTCGTCGGAAAAAAAAAGAAGAATGCAAAAAAAAAATGGGAGAGATTCCTTAACGCGCCCGCAGGCTGTCACATTTGCAGTGGCAGTAGTAGCTACTTTGGCTTCCTCTGCCAGTTCCGTTCGTTGAGGGTGACATATTTTTTTAAAAGGACTCTCAGCAAAACACAGTAACAGGGTAGCCACAAGGATTATTCAAATTGTGATTACCTTGAATTTTTCTAAAAAAAAAAGTAAATAAAAACAAAGGAATCGTCGAAGGCTTTGAAAATGAGAGATATTTCTATATTTTTTTGAATCGCACAAATTGCACAAATTTCTTAAAACTTAACGGCATTCAGAGTTTAAATCCAACGCATCAACTATGCATTACAAATCAGTAGAAATGCGGAAATGTCTTTTCCAGAGCGAATCAATGTCTATATTTTTGAATCGCACAAATTCCTTAAAAATCTATCAAAACGGTATTGAGAGTTTTAAGAGAATCCTGACGCATAAAGTAACCTTTGGAAATCATAAGAAGTATAAAAACTTCTTTCCTGGAACAAATCAAAGTTTTTTTTTTTGAATCGCTCAAATTGCTAAAACTATTTGAAAATGCTTAAGGATACTTGTGAGTGTTTTAAGACGATCTTAATATATCCACTTATCATTGAAATCAATTCAAAATGAAGTAAACTTCTTAATCAGAGTAAAATATCATATTTCGTTGAATCGCACAAATTCCTTGAAAACCCTTAATGGCTCTACCGAGAGTTATAAGAGGATTCTTATACATCATCTTACCACTGGAATTAGACTCAAATGCTGAAAACTCCATTATTGGAGTGAATCAACGTATTTTGTTAAATCATGCGAATCGCTCAAATTTCTTGAAATCTTATGATGACGTTATTAAGAGTTGTAAGAAGCTTCTAACGCATCAACTAGGCACTGAGACTATGCCAAAATGAAGCCAACTTGGTAACCGGAGTACATAAATCAACAGATTTTGTTGAATCGCACAAATCGCACAGTTTCTTAAAAACCTTTAAGGATACTCCTGACAGTCTTAAGACCATCCTAATACATCCACGAAGTATTGGAAATAAGACAAAATGCAGCAAACCAGAGTGAATTACTGTATTTTGTTGAATCGCGCAAATCTCACAATTTTTTAAAAAGTTTCAAGAAACTTCGACGGCCTTAAGACAATCCCAATACATCCACTAAGAATTGGAACTAAGTTAAAATGAAGAAAACTTCTTTACCCGAGTGAATTACCGTATTTGGTTGAATCGCGCAAATCGCACAAATTTTTGAAAACCTTTCATGAAACTACTGCCAGTCTTGCAACAGTCCTAATGCATCAATAACCATTGGAATTGAGCCAAAATTCATCCAACTTCTTTACTAGAGTGAATTGTCGTATTTTGCTGAATCGCTCAAATAGCGAAATTTTTTTTAAAACCCTTAGTACATTTCTAAAAGTTTAAAGACACTCCATATGCATTAAATAAGCTAATATTCAGTAGATGCCTCTACCAGAGTTAGTCAAAGTATTTTTTTGAATCGCGCGAATCGCACACATTTTTAAAAACACATTAGTATGTATTTTAAGATGCTCTTATAGTCATAATAAAGAAAATTCCTTAACCAGAGTGAATCAACGTATTATACTGAATCGCTTAAATCGCACAATTTTTTTTTTTAAATCTCTTAGCACATAACAAAGAAATTTAATTCACTCCTATTGCATCAACTAAGCCTTGGAACTAGTTCACAATAAGAGACATGCCTTTGCAGAGTGAATCAATGTATTTTCTGAATCGCACAAATCGCTCAATGTTTATTTTTTAAACCTTTTAACAAACTAATAAGAGTTTGAAGATGCTTTTTAGCATCAACTATGCATTGAAACTTAACCAAAATGCAGAAAACTTCTTCTTCTTTCTTCAGAGCGAATCAAGCTATTTTGATGAATCGTGCGATTCGCACAAAATACTTTTTAAATTTATTTAAACCCTAAAAACAACTTAACAAGTAAGTTAGAGGTGAATTAATGAAAGACTCATGAAAGAACAATCCCACGATGGTTAAAAAAAAAAAAACATTTCTGTTCTCATGGCAACCCTAAATCTGAGACAAAGAAGAGAAAGTTATTATTTTGTCCTGTGATGTGTCTCTACTTTTACCCACGAACCTCTTGCAAAAATGCTAATTGCTGTGCGAGAAGAGAGATCCTTATCGAGCTACGTCCAATTCGTTCTTAATTTGTGACAGGTGACCAGGGCAGCACGTCCAAGATTTAACTTGTGTTTTTTGTTGTTTTTTTGTATATTCAAGCTCAGGCTCCTTTTTCTTTCTCTTTCCACCCCCTTTATCTCCATCTTTCTCTTCATAAATTCCAATTAAAAAAAAAAAATTATAAAACAGAATGCGAAAAAAAACTTAATTTTTTTCTGAAAAAAGCAGTTAAAAAAGTTGGTCTTCCGCCACATTGATCACTGACAAAAGGTCAGCCGTAATTTTGATTCACAATTGTTCGGGTTCTGTTCGGTCCGTGCGCCACACCCCCGCACATAGTCACATCACTCTCCATCTCCACCCATGATTGGAGTTGCCCATTACTTCTCACCAATTCATATATATACCAATTCACCGATGATGCGGCCAACAATTAACAATTGAAATTCACTTAACTGTAAAACAAGAATTTATTTAATAATAATTTTTCTACCCTCAATATGGCTGACCTGGGTTTTTTTTTGTGCGGGGGTGGTTGGTGTTATGGGTAATGGTGAACTCGTTATAGAAATAAATTTCACGCGCTGCCCAGGGAGCATACCTAGCTGCAACAAAATATAAAAAAATAATAATAAAAACGAAGCAAAAAAAAAAAACAGGAGCAGTGCACTCATGCATACCCAATAAGTGTAATCACTAAAACGTAATTGGCCAATCAATATTGTCATTGTTCTGGATGGTCGGCCGTATTCCTCTCTTCTGAATCCTGACTTGGCAAGGCAACCCAACCAATGAACCACCCACCGCACCATTAAACACCACAGCATAGGGCCCCATACAGACTCATTGTGTGGTGTTGTGTTGCAGCATCATCATAAAAGTAGCGTTAGCGTGCATTAAAATGATGACGTCGTCCATGGTGTTGGTGGATGGTGTTTTTTGAATGCGCTCTCTCTTCCACATATCTATACACAGCATTTATATGCAATGGTAACCAGGCCGTAAGGATATTTTCAATATAAAAGACCAAAAGTTAGAATAAAATAGAGAACACAAGAGGACTTCAGGGGGGGGGGGGGTGAATCCGATGGATGTATAATGTTTACGAATGGCCAAGGTTGTGGTGCAGCATGCCCAAGTTAAGTCATTGTTTCTAAAATTTCTTTGCCCATGGATCGATGGAAATGGGGAATTTAGATGAAGAGTTTAGAGAGGTAAGGAATGTGTTTGGGAGATACAGTTTGGTTAGGAAGTATCTTCAATGTCAGATGATCAAATAAAGTTTTCAAATTGAAAAGAATTAATAAAAACATCGATTTTGTTTTTGCGTGGCGTGTGTGGTAAGAAACGACATATTTTATTTTTCCTTTACTGAATGCAGTCTTTGCTTGTTCTTGGTAATATAATAGTATACATCAAAACAAGTTTAGCAATCAAACCTTTGAGTTGAAACAAAGTTTTTAATATGAATCCTATGACAGTTGGAGTATTTCTTTAAACACATAATTTTTCTGGATAAGATGTTTCGAAAGACTTTACACATTTTCTACTAACATCCCCTTAATCTCTTTAAGTTTCGTGGGCAAAAAATTATTCATGAAAAATTTTAAATGTATTTTCAACTACGTGTTAATAGAATTAAGCTTAGATTTTATGTACTTTATAAAAGTACTAATAATAATAATAACCTAAAGTTTGAACCTCAGCTCTTTTGTTTAAACTAGGTCAATAATTATGTTTTCAATGTCCCGTTTTCGAAAATTTGATTTTACAAAAAAAATTTTCCAAATTTTTTTAAAAATCCAAAAATTATTTTTTTGGAAATTGTTTTTTGTTTTATATTTAAATTTTATAAATGCTTCTTCACAAAAAGTACCGTTAATAATGATTTTCAAAAAAAAAATTTTCATTAAAAGATAGACCTTAGCTTAAAACTAACATTTGAATTTTTTAAACAAAATAGTTGGAGCCGTTTTCGAGATATTTCAATTTTACTAAAATCGGTATATGACAAGTACCGTTATTTTTGGTCCAAAAAAATTAATTCCAAAAATCCCTCTGGAGAGTCGCCAAATAAAGCTACATACCAAGTTTGACATTAATCGTTCCATCCGTTTAGGCTGTAACTTCTTATACAGACAGACAGACTTCCGAGACCCACTTTTTTTCGTTCGAGTAAGCTTATTTTTTATAAATAACTTTTTGGAAACAAAAAAATTAAAAAAATTTGTATGCCATGTTGTAGTAAATCACCACAAAATTTCAAAAAAATTTAATGTCATATTTCGAACATTTGTTTTTTCTTTTTAATGCAAAAATTATATTTTTTTCAAAATATATATTTTTATTTGTATTAAAACTGTACATATAAATGGGTTTGTATAAAAAAATGTGGAAATAGAATTAGCTGTTTGGGAGAAATTTAGATTTAGAATTTTTGTTCCAAGTAAAAAAAAAAAATGAACTTTTCACTCAAATTTTAAGAAGATTTCTCTATGAAAATAATAAGAAATCTCTATGGAAAAACCTTCTTAACTGCTGATTTTAATAAGATTTTCTTAAAAACAGCTCAATACCTAAGGCAATCTGTTAGTTTTTAGATGGTACTATTTTTCTCCAAATTTTTGTATTGATTAAAAATGATTATAAAATCAAAAATTTCCCAATTCCAATATAAGAAACCAGTGGCGTATCCAGAAAAAAATTTGGGGGGGGCTAGAAAATTTTTAAAAATTTTTTTAGAGGGAAAATGTACGAAAAAATTTGTTTCTCTTTTTTATCCATCTTTGATCGAAAGTGAAGAGCTGTGGTGCGGTACTGAAAATGGTAAAGTAGCATTTTACTGCTACTACTCGACAGCTTCGTACTCTGTCTCCTCCTTTCATAATAAAAGTAGTGTTTTTTCAAAGTTGTTATACTGCAAACATTTTACACAATGAGCAAGGAGTTCAGTCATCCGTAAAAAAACACTTTATTTCGTTCGAACTTTGTCATGTACTGAATTCAAAACTGTTAACAGATTTATTCCTATCACGTTTATAGTTATTGATCTATAGGCTCATTATTATTTTCGATATAAATGCTCATGTTCCGAAATTTGAACGAAAGTGAATTGAAATCACTTTTCAATTTCACGTGAAATGAAATATCATATTCTTCATTTCGATCGATTTCGAAAACTTCAAAATTGCTTCAAACTATCAAAACTGAAGGATCATTCATTTTTATTTTGTTTCTAAATTGAAATTACTACTGCTTTGGACATGGATGCGGATAAAACCGCAATTTTAATTGAAAAAGCAGAATTTAAAAAATACATACACTTTGTGAGACAAATCAAATATGTAAGTGAATTGCAAAACATGGGCAGTCTTATTGCAAATTTTAAAACAAAAATGAATTAGTGTAAAGTGAATGAGGTTGCTAACACAGAAGGAGTGCGCAATTCCCGAAGGTACCTGGAGAATTGCGCACTGCAAACACAGAGGCAGTGATTAATTATAATATTTCATGCCATGAGGCATTATGTATTTTGTATTAAATCAACAACAAATAAACTATACAAAACAATAAAAATATAAGTTTTGATAATATTTTGTCCAAAAATTGCAAATTCATTGAAAAAGGCACTAAATTCAAAGTAAACTGAATTCGATGAGAAAATCTAAATGAGTGAAAAATGCAGAACACCTAATTTCACTTTCGGCAAGTGAATGCCCAAAAAGTTAAATGCAGAATGTGAAAGTCTCAAATATTAATTTTCAATGAAGTTCTTGTTGATGTTTAATCCAAAATACATATTATTTTTTCGTAATATGTTGCTTTCTTTAATCCAAATCAAAAGCGCAAAATGGAATTTGATAAGAGAAACCATTAGTTATGTTGGCCACTAAGATTTTGAGATATCAAAAATTTCTATTTCTAATATCTTTAAAAGACGGCGTTTTGAGATTGCATTTTGCATAAGAAGTTTTGCAAAATTTAACGGTGATGTAAGTTCGATGTCAAAATACCAAAAAAAAATGATCTGAAGAATTCCAAATCGAACTAAAATCCGAAAAAAAATTACGCCAACCCTCAACGTCAGCTGAGGCTCTTACTCAAACAAACATAAACATCCGTTTCAGATTTTGGAGGGGGCTCGAGCATCTGTGCTGCCTCTAAATCTTTAAGATTTACGAAAAAGTTTCAGTAGGGTAACTTCGGGCATTATGGCGCACCGGGCATTATGGCGCACCTCTCAACTACCATACTTCCAATACTCGCATTTAAATAAAACCAATGCAGAAACTTTGACCTTCGTCGAACACTATCCTTGTGACGATCGCAGGTCAGTGCTTTTATTTTTGTGCCAAACAAAAAAGAAAACAAAAAAAACTATACCGGTTCTGGGTTCCAATATAATATCGCTTTGTTTTTGTTTGTGTGTATCTCGGTAAGTATACAGTGCACGTGTTTGTTGTAAAGAGTGAAACGCAGAGTACAGTTTTGGTTTGGTTATATCACTTGATAATTTAACCTGAAGTAAGAATTGCGTTTAGTTTTTGGAGTTTTGGGAATATGTGTATATTTTGCAATATGGCGCAGATGTAATAAGGGCATTATGGCTCTATATTATGCCCGCCTGCGCCATAATGCCCTTATGTAAAACTAATTTCAAAAGTAACTCTGCATTTTTTTAAATTTGAAAATAACCTCAATTTAAGGTTAATTTTATGAAACTTATTTACAATTATATTTCAGAAATGCTGAATATACGTAAAAAAAGTAAAGGGTTCCGAAGTAAATGGGGTTCGCCATATTGCCCGTACATAGGGCAATATGGTTTTTTTTGGACTATTTTTAATTTAATTTATTTTTTATTAAAAAGCTTGAATTTTTATTCTTAAATAATTTATTTATGTTACGTTTTTATGAAATTTAATTAAAAAAAATGATTGAAGTAAAAATTGTAGTCCGTAGTAAAGTTATTTGAGTTTGTGCTTAGGTATGCCATAATGCCCTAATTTACCCTAAATCATGTTTATTATGATGAAATCAGCTAAATAATAACATGATCCTGAAGGCTTGGGGGGGGGCTTGAGCCCCCTGAGCCCCCCCTTCAATACGCCACTGTAAGAAACCTCCTCATTTTGACCGTCAAAAGTCCAACTGGTTACAGTTTTCAAAAGTGTGCTTTCATAAAATTCCGAAATATTAATCAAAGAAAGTACCAAGATGCGTGAACGAAGAATAATAACACGGTGTAACACTCAAAATATACGCGGGCGGAGACCTATCAAGTTTTGTAGAGCTAGTAGATTACGAAACGGTATTTAAAAAGTCCCTAACACCTCCAAAAGCTGGAGTTAGGGGCAAAAAACGGTTTTTTCGACCTTCACCCATTGAAAAAAATCTAGCTTCGTCAAACTTCTACATTTTCGATTTTCTTACAGTTTCTAATAGGAAATAAATATACCTTTTCAACAATGTATAAAACATGTGACTCGGTTAAACCACCTAGAATTTATAAGATGTCAAAGTTCAAAAATTCCATTTTTTTCGTCATTTACCCAACTTCGACATCAAATTAAAGAATATATTTTCACAACAACATGCTGTTTTAAAAATATATTCTAAAATAATATTTATTTCCAAATCAAATCAAACGAGGTATTTTTTATGAAAATCAGTTTAATATTGGCTTAGAAAAAAAAAATTTTTCGATTTCAACCCAGATACAGAAATTCGAACTTTTAGGTATAGAACAAAAATGTTGTTCCGGCACGTAGTAGGATAAGTTGAGCGCCAGGATTTGATAACGGGTTTTTGTAGAGGAGCTCAATACAAACATTTTTTTCTTTGGAAGAGGGGTCTATCTCCCCCCGCATAGGTGGGAGGGGCATTTTTCTAAAAAAAAATTATCAAAATAAAAAAAAATTATTAAAAAACAACATTGGCAAAATTATTTCATAAGAAATGGTGTGAATTAGAATTCATCAAACTGTTTGAGGTAAAAAATAAACTTTGGTTCAAATTTTAAATCAGAATAATTTAAATGGTGTATTTTATCCATAAATTTATTGTGTATTTTTTAATTTCAAAGGTATAATTTTCACCAAAAAACCAGATCATTTAATATACCACTAGCGGCATTTATACAACAAAAATCGGTATATTTTTTTAACCACCGGAGTTTATTATATACGAGCAAATGGTGTATTTTTTTATATTAAAAATGTATATCACGAAAGTGCAAAACATACACCAAATATTTTATTGTATTTAAGACTTTTGTGCTACTTGAGGTGTAATTCTTTTTAAGTCAAAACGTTCGATTAATTCTTTCCATAAAATGTTACAGCTTGATAATAATAGGTAAATAATTATTTAAGTGAAATACATATCAGCCAAAGGTTAACTAAAAATAATTCTTTACCCAAACAGAAAGTATTGAACTTATTTTTAAATTTATCAAATAAAAAATAGACGTGATTTCTCTATTATTTTCTTTTTTAGAACGATTTTAGGCATATTGATATTGGAGCTAGGACATATTATTTTTAAGAAATAGATTAAAAAAATGTTTATTTCTTAGTTCAACGATATGTTTTTTTATGAAAATCGATTGATGTTTGATAAACAAATTTTAAACAATTTCAACTGACAAATTGGATAATTTGGGTCAGATTTAGTTCGAATCAACCAACCATCGGATGGAATAGTTTTGAAAAGAACTTAAATGTTTGTGTTTGGTTGAAAACGTTGAAATAACACGACGACGCGACGCACGGCTGACTAGTTTTACAAAATATGCAATAACTATGTTGTACTGTTCATTAAGATAAAACCAAATTTAATAATCGCCGAATTTATTTCACCATAACTTTGAATATTCTTAGGATTTTATAGAATCTACATGAAAATAATAAGTATTAAAATTTTATAAAACACGTCATTACAGTAGGGTTGCCAGATATATTTTGACGAAACTAGTAATCGAGATGTAAAATCCCGGACTTTCCCGGACAAATAAGGACACAAAAAAGAGTACAAATCTAGGACAAAAGGAATGCAGCGTTTTATAAAAACAAAAAAAAGCGGAACAATATTTTCAAAATTTAACTAAAAATCACATTTTTAACCCTTGTTCCCGTAGCATTTTTTTCTTATTTTTTTCACAAAAAAAAAAATAAAGGTAAAAATTTTAGCTAATATTACAAAAGTTGGAATGTACATAGTTACAGTAAAAAAAAATTTTAAATTCCATTAAAATCCAATTGCTCAAAATTTTAAACGATTAAGAGCCAATTTTTCAATCTTCTAATAAACAGTCAGTTAACTGTTCGACGAATAAAGTTATTAGGCTCATAAACAATCAGATAAAAACATTGAATTTTTCAATCAAGAATAATTTATTCTACAGAATAACAAAAAAAAAATGGTCAAATTCAAAAATATTTAAAATTAAACGTCATTTTTATTCATGATTGTTTTTGTTTTCTTGTGTTCCACTGTATTTTTTTCAAAATTCTTTCAAAACAGCTTTGACAACTGACACAATATTTTTGTTGAGATTATTCCTTAGGATAATTTTTATTCGTCTCTGAAAGAAGCAGATAGTTTTATTCTAAGGAATAAGCTATATCTGCTTGTTGAAGAATTGATTTTTTCTCTATCCTTAGGAATAAGTACTAAATGACTTTTTAACTGACTATTGAAAAATTGGCCCTTAGTTAAATGCTAATAGAATTTTTAGTGAGTTACTATTTAAGTTAAGAAATGGTCTTTTTGACTTAGCAACTTACTTAAGCGGCCTTATATGTATTTTTCTTAATCGTTTAAAATGTTGCACCTTGAGTGTTGAGTCTTACAATAAGGTACCTACTGTAATAAATAATAAAATTTAAATAAATTATTAAAATAAATTTTTGTTGGTCAGAGAATTCACTAACCAGTACCTCATATGCACATTTTTGAGTTTTGATTATATTGGAACAGAACACAAAAAAGAATTGAGCAGATAATAGACCAAAATAAAAACGCCTCGCTTTTAATGAACTCGATTCGTTTTTTGAATAAGGAATGAATTGAGAGTAGCATACAAAAAGTGAGATTTTTAAAGGCTTCAAAAGAGTACAATCCCGGACAATTAATAGAAACTATCCCGGACGTCCCCCAAACAGCCAAAAAAGAGTACATGTCCGGGAAAACCCGGACGCATGGCAACCCTACATTACAGGCATGTATTGAAAAATTGATCTTTAAAAATGCGTTTTCGTTTGTTTTGAAAGCATTTTTTCTTTAATAGCTGCTAAGTTTTTCTACAGAAAGTTGAAATTAAAATTTCAACAAAAAACTGCTGTATTGAAATTTTCAAATCTTCCATCTATTTTTTAATCAACTACTTACTTTTTTACACTACTTATGAAATCTCCTAAAAATCAAGCTTTTATTGTTTCTTAATTTTGCTCATAAAATATATATACGTGTGAACCAGTCTTGCATTTTATTTAATTGATTTTTGATCTTTTTTTATAGCACTAAATAAATATTAAAATTATGCATTTCTACCAATAGACCAACAGTTATTACGTTACATATTTGAGAAAAAATCTAAAAATCTCCTTTATAATCAGAGTGTTAGCCCAAAAACTTCTAGAAAGACATCTCTTGAAACTAGATTTTGCTAGTTCATTTTTATATCTCTAATTTTTGGGTTTAAACTTTTTGAAAACACTGCACATATAAACCTACGATGTTCTCTTTTTCCTTTTAGTGTAACAATTCTTTCACAATCAACTGTAACATCGATATGCTTATACTGCCTCTCTGCTGTCCAGATGCCAAGTATGTCGATGGATGGGCAATAATAACATTGATGTTGGGCGGGCTCTTGCTCTTTCTGGATGTGTCGGTTGATGGCGGCGGCGGCGGCGGCACTGACCCATTACCGATATAACCCATGCACAAGCAAGCACATTGTACTATACTATGTGCTCCCATTTTATGGCGGCATTGTGCAATTCCAGCAATTAACTTTAAAGGACGAACAAGTAATCGTTTTGGACGTGAGCACACACTCATACACACACAAACCTTCCAGAGATTCCGAATATAGACGAGAGCTCAGGAACAATGATTATGCACCCCAACTCCAACTGATGTCGTCTGCTGTGATGATGACGACGATGACGACAATTGCTATGTGTGTCCAGGCACATCCAGGCAAGTGCCAGACTACCCTTATTCCTTCATTCAAGTCAGTCCAAGTCACTCGGACTTGGAAAAGCCAACACAGGAAATGCCTGAAGGGTTGGATGCGGTTCAGTTTCAATACACACGTTTTACGTTACTTCAGGGCATCGCACAAGGACGGATGTTAAAGTCCTTTAAGGACCAAGTGTGTGTCAGTGTGTGTGTGTGTTTGTGTATGTGTTCCAGCCAATGTAACGGCATATTAATCTCGTTAATGATGAACTGAATCAGCGTTTTAATCGACCGAACCCAATTCCAAGGACCAAGTATCCCAAATAGATAGATGAATGCCATTCTCTTGTCTGATTGCCACCCCGCGCCGGCAACCTCAGACCTTTCACATTTCCTCCTTTTCACATGCTTATTTAGTGACGAAGAAGACCGAAAAGGGGGTGACAGTAACCCCATCAAAATGGAGTTTTAGAGGAACACAAAAACAAAGCGACTCGTCCTCGTGGTGAGTTATAAGTAGTAGAAGCGGTTCCGTTATGCGTGCCAGTTCCAGTCATTCCATCAAAAAACCCCCACAAACCTCACAGACAACAATGTAGTGGTGGTTTGAAGAGGGTGGGTGTGTATGTGTGCAACAATGAGACTGATTACGGTGATGTTGATGACTTTAATCCGATGGCATTAGTTAACACAAAATGATTGCGGTTTGGTTGGTCCCCGCCCGGGCGCCATTCTACCTGTCAAGCACGATTTAATTAGATAGATGGGTATAGGTGACTTAGCACACGCAGAGATTATTAATGTCGATATGACTTTTCTCACGGTACACTGGAGACCGATCTCCCTTCTCGAAATTAAAAGAAAGCGCCAGGGAGGCACGATTAATTGTCAATTCGATGCAAGTTGACAGCGGCAATTTGAAAAAAAAAGAAAGTTTTTTTTTTGTTCTCCTTTTTTTTCCTGTCAAACTTTGACTTTTGTTTGGGTTGGCATATCCTTTTGTGTGTGATGAAGGAGTTTGGGAGGATAGATGATGAAGTTTTTTGAAGCAAATTCTAAGTCTGTGTGCGGTAGAAAAATAATTACCACTGACTTGCATATACGCGCCGTCTGGTGGCGGAGTTCATTAAAATTCCCTACAACTAACAAAGACGCGACATCTTCTTCTTGTGTCGTTGTCTTTTGTCGCGTGTGGCTTTTGCGGACTTGGTGGAAAAAAGTTTTGCAGGAAAATGCACTGCACATTTGCCTATATATCAAAACCATCTTAGTTTTATTCTTCTTTTTCTTTTTACTTTTTTTTTCAAACTTGTCTTGAATTTTTTTTTTTTTTTTGATGAACGCGAAAAGATGAACCAAACTAATTTTAGTCATTTGCGCATATTTTATTCAAATGTGACGCCAGGGTGTGGGTGGACTCTGGGAAAAGTTAAATTGAAAGTTTTTGGCATAAATTCAGGGTAAATTGGTGGGGGGTAGAGAGTAAGGTAGTCAGGAAACAAGGAAGATGGTATGTACACACAGTAGCCAGGACATTTTCTTGACGAAAGAATAATTAACTCTCTGGCAAAACGCAACAACTGTTGTGATGGAAAATAATGGACTTGGGTTATGTTAGCCGATCTGACGCAGTAGGTAGTTGTTGTTTTGAAATTTTTTGTGTGGTAAGTTATAAGGCGAGTAAGAAATTGAAACAATTTTGAATATTAAAATTGCTTCCCTATATTTTTTTTTCTAAAGATTCGGAAATAAATTTTGCGAAGAATTAATTGTTTTTCGGAAAAATTATTTTAAAGATTTAAAAAATATTGAATAAATAGAGTATTCTTGGTATTCGAACTATAATAAATTATCTTGTAGGCTCAGTAGAAGATAATGCTTTAAATGCGGTTGTTCTGGTTTAGTTGCAAATTTTTGTTTCGAAAAAGTAAATCTTAGCACATTATTAGAATATTGAGCCTTGTGAACTCTAGTAATTTTTTCATTGATAAAGAACTCGATCCGCCATTTTGAATAATTCAATAATTGAAGATGCACAAAGTAGCATTTTAAGAAATATCTCGCTATCAGTCTATTTTACGGCAAAAAAATTGTGGCTAGCTTATAAACAATAAAATATAATTTTTAAGACCAAAACCGTGTTGCAAACGTAGTGCAGTGATAGAACTTAAAATTCATTTCAAGTGAAGTAAATTTTCAAAGATTCCGCAAGGTTTTGTGTAATTTTCCTTTGACATAGTATGCATTCAGGCTCAGCTCATCTCAGATACATGATACTATATGAGACTACCAATTTTAATTTGTGAAAATAGAATTTCACGAGAATCAAAATAATAGACCACAAATCTGGTGTTATCAAACACAATTCGAGAATTATGAAAAGCTTTCTGTAAAGAGGCTGTTTAATTAATTTTGCCTTCTACATAAATACACATTATATTCTTTTTCAATTGATGTGTAAATATTCGTTATTTAAAAAAAAATTAATGGTTATTGTTTTAGATATTTGAAAGAAAAAGTCTTGATTCCATAGCTGGGGAGTAAAACGATTTTATGGATGAGTGGAATTCTTTTATAACTATGAAATCAATATTTTTTTGTTGGAGTCAACATTTTGTTTTACAAAATTCTGCTTTTCAAAATTCTGATGGTAAGATTTGAAAATTTTGAAGAATAGCTAGAATCTTGAAAAAATAGATTTTCATTAAAAAATTAGAATTCTGAAAACCAGAATTTTGAAGTCAGGGTTTTTAGGCTATGTGAAGTTGGCACCCCCAAATGCAATTTTTTTTTTCAAACCTATATGGTTCGATTGCCCAAGGTTAGCCCAGGATAGCCCAAGATTTTTTTTCGTTAGCCCACCCTTAGTTTTAAAATTATAACGGAATTATTTTTTTTCACCTCAAAAATCACAAAAAAAAACTTTTTTTTATTCTGTGAAAAAATTGTTGGTTTTGCACTGTGGTTCGATTGCCCAAGGTTAGCCCAGGATAGCCCAACTTTTATTTTTGCTATCGTAAGCTTAGTTTAAAAATTATAGAAGAATTAGTTTTTATTCACCACACCAAAAAAAAAAAGTACGTATACACCTCAGTGACCCTTTTTTAATTTATAATTAAGAACAATTAAATCCACTGGTGTTTGCTTTGCGCAATAAATGTTTTTTATTTGAATTAACATTTTTACTTGATTGAATGTAGTCCATATAACATTCCTGTTAAGAAGCTTAAGTTGACATTTAACATTAAAAGCCACAACAAACGAATAATTTTTGAAGTCTCAAAATCAATTTTTTGTTTTGTTTGCCATATAAGTACCTAGAAAAGCTACATGCTTAGTAAAATATATCCAAACGTATTTCAAAAGTAACAACAAATATGAAATGGTGTAAAGTGATTGCTTTTTCAGAACACGAAAAAACACTTTTTTCAAAGTATCAACTTCTTAAAAATCAAACATTTTTTTTTTCAGTGTAAAATTTATCCTTTTTTCATTTTTCCTCAATTAACCATTCTAATTCCAACTAATTACATCACTTTTTTTCGTTAGCCCACCCTCAGTTTAAAAGTTATAACAAAAAACTTTTTTCAAAGTACCAACTTCTTAAAAATCAAACATTTTTTTTCAGTGTAAAATGTATCCTTTTTTCATTTTTCCTCAATTAACCATTCTAATTCCAACTAATTACATCACTTTTTTTCGTTAGCCCACCCTCAGTTTAAAAGTTATAACAAAAAACTTTTTTCAAAGTACCAACTTCTTAAAAATAAAAAAAAAAAAATTTTCAGTGTAGCTCGAGTTCCTGATAATCTTCCAAAATACCCTCCGTATAAGAAATATTCAAAAATCAATTTTTTTACAGCAACGTTCATACAAAATATCAAACATCAATGAGGTTTGTCCACCTCGAGAAATTAACAAAAAATATGTAGTCGTTTGCTGGCCCTACGTTTACGAAATCATGCACTGAACAACAAAAGTTACGCATACACCTCAGTGTATATATGTATATAAAATATGTATCATCTAACAAAATAATAAAATGATGTACTAAATAATTTTGTTTTTTGAAAAAAATTAATTTTTGGGGATCTTTTGAAATTCAGTCCATACACTGTTCAGTGCATTATTTCGTAAACGTAGGCCCAGCAAACGAATACATATTTTTTGTTAATTTCTCGAGGTGGACAAACCTTATTGCCGTTTGATATTTTGAATGAACGTTGCTGTAAAAAAATTGATTTTTGAATATTTCTTAAACGGAGGGTATTTTGGAAGATTATCAGGAACTCGAGCTACACTGAAAACTTTTTTTTTTTATTTTTAAGAGGTTTGTAATTTGAAAAAAGTTTTTTATTATAACTTTTAAACTGAGTGTGGGCTAACGAAAAAAAGTGATGTAATTAGTTGGAATTAGAATGGTTAATTGAGGAAAAATGAAAAAAGGATAAATTTTACACTGAAAAAAAAATGTTTGATTTTTAAGAAGTTGATACTTTGAAAAAAGTGTTTTTTCGTGTTCTGAAAAAGCAATCACTTTACACCATTTCATATTTGTTGTTACTTTTGAAATACGTTTGGATATATTTTACTAAGCATGTAGCTTTTCTAGGTACTTATATGGCAAACAAAACAAAAAATTGATTTTGAGACTTCAAAAATTATTCGTTTGTTGTGGCTTTTAATGTTAAATGTCAACTTAAGCTTCTTAACAGGAATGTTATATGGACTACATTCAATCAAGTAAAAATGTTAATTCAAATAAAAAACATTTATTGCGCAAAGCAAACACCAGTGGATTTAATTGTTCTTAATTATAAATTAAAAAAGGGTCACTGAGGTGTATACGTCCTTTTTTTTTTGGTGTGGTGAATAAAAACTAATTCTTCTATAATTTTTAAACTAAGCTTACGATAGCAAAAATAAAAGTTTGGCTATCCTGGGCTAACCTTGGGCAAACAAACCACGGTTTTAAACTAAGGATTTTTTCACAGGAAAAAAAAATTTAAATTTTTTCGGTTTCTGATATGAAAAAAAGTTTTTTGTTGTATCTTTTGAAAAAATAGTGCAATCAAGAAAAAAAAGTTGGGCTATCCTGGGGTAACGTTGGGCAATCGAACCACAGTGCAAAACCAACAATTTTTTCACAGAATAAAAAAAAGTTTTTTTTTGTGATTTTTGATTTGAAAAAAAATAATTCCATTATAATTTTAAAACTAAGGGTGGGCTAGCGAAAAAAAATCTTGGGCTATCCTGGGCTAACCTTGGGCAATCGAACCATTTAGGTTTGAAAAAAAAATTTTGCATTTGGGGGTGCCAACTTCACATAGCCGGGTTTTTACCTGTTAAGTTCCCTCAATTTTTTTTTTTGCTAGATGTTCCATGAGTGAGACTGTCGAAAAAAGACCTTGTTAAATTCGATCTTTAAAAAAATCATTTGGTTCGTACATGGGTAGGGTATATTTGAATACATAGTACCTATTGAATAAATTTTCTTTATCATTAGATACAAAAAGAAAAGATAATGATTGTTTTATAAAAATCAAACTATTTTTGTCAGTAGTAAAAACTAAAAAAAATAGTTTTTTGAAATTCTTCTCATTATTTTGATCAATATAAATAATTGCCTACAATGTTTAGCAATTTTTTTTCAAAATGGAGTCTACTTTTTCTAGAAACCATTAAAAAGTCTGTGTATCATCTCGCCTACCTTTTGTTCTCCCCTATCCCTATTTCGGCCATCTGTTCCTACTATACAATCGACTATCTCTAATACCTAACTTGATACCTCAATTCCTGGCAATTTCTCCCTATGAAATGATACATCCCATACAATTCTTGAGATATTGCAATTTTTCCGATAAAAGCTATTAAGGGTTTTGATAAAAATTAATGGCTTTGTTGGATAATGTTTACATTTTTATGAAAAAATAAAAATTTTTTATTGAAATCAACATTACCGCCTGTCTATATCTCCTAAGGAACGATTTTTTTTCTAATTTTCTGAATTTTTTTCCTTAAACTCTTGTTCAATTTCAATACATTTTTTACTTACTCTGAAAAAAATAATTTTTCTACAAGTTTTTTTTTTAATCAATTTTTCGAGAATGGGATTGATTTTTTTTTTAGTTTTTGTTTAAGATGTTAATAAATACTAACCACCACCAAATAACATTTGCAAACTCATAAAAAAAAAAAAAAAAATAATTTCTAAAAAAACCGCTCAGAGATATTTTAAACCCAAATACCTACCTCTATATTTTTTAGGCTTACATTCGGAATTAGATATAAATCGGACCTGAACCTCGAAATAAGTTTTGGTTTAAAGCAGAGATCAGAAATAACAGTCAACCTTTATTTTCAATTGGTTTCTCTCTGAGAGTTACCATATTGCTTGAAATACGTTTCGGTTAAGGTTTGAGATTTATTTTTAAAAATCAAAAATAAAGGTTATTAGTTGACATTTTTACAAAAAAATAAATGGAAAAGGTCAACCTTTAACCATTTTCGCTGAAAATAAATCAAAAATGGTCAATTCAAAGGAAAATGTCGAATATGTCAAGAATGTCTTTATATTGCAAAAATAAACATGAAAAGGATATTTTTTCTAAGTTTATGTATTAAATAATGTATGAATTAAATAAACTCTCAAAGTTCTTTAGACCCAAGATTATATCTCTTTTCGTTTAAAGTAAAATCTAAAGACGAAAATGAGTTTTCCACTGTGATTTGAGTCGCTGGGGCGACAAGTACAACCAATGCAATTTCGAATATTTCAGGAGACCGATGTTCTAATATCTAGGTCAAAGCGTTCAGCTTCCAGAAGCGTTTTCGCCCGCCCAACTTCAAACGGCTATATCTCGGAATTTTGAGAAAAAAAGAAAAAAAAAAATTTGATGCCAAAAGGTAGCGGGGACTCTAACCTACATTTTTGTACCACTCCCTTCCCTGTAGGTGCACGCGTTATCAAACCGGGAGAACTTAAAGGTAAAAAAAAAGTTAAGCCCGATTCTGAAAAAATAGGCATGATGTGGCGGTTTAACATGGAAGATGATTTTTCAAAAATCTGACAATGTGCAAAGCGTAGGCCCATGACACAAGCTATCATTTGGCATCACTCCCAAAAATTGCTCTCAAGTGGTTTAGCTTCCAGGAGCGATCAAAGATTCGGGGATTTTTCGAAAAAAAAAAAAAATTACCCCAACTTTCAAACGCGATTTTCTCGGAATTTTGAAAAAAATCCAAAAACTCGATTATACCACTATCGGGTAGCTGAGAATATAAGCTTTCATACGGCACCACTCCCCTGTCTATACCTAAGAGTTGATACATTTGCAGATGAGATTTATTTTTTTCTCTCATCGATAAATCTCACTGGTTGAAAGGTTTCTCTCAGACCTTGACCGAAATTTTTCTTTTTTAAAAATAAAGGTTATTTTATGACCTTTATTGAAAATGGCGACAAATAAGAGTTATTAAGGAACCTTTCAAAAGGTTGAGATTTATTTCTGATTTCTGGTTTAAAGATATGAGTTCATAGTGAACTAACCCATGCATTTAGGTACAAAATTAAAATTAATTATTTTTAGATTTTCGAAAAAATACGAGGTCGAGAAAAAGGCATTTTAAACAAAACTTATCTAAAACCAACGAGTGAGATATCAAACAGAGGCTTGTTTAAGCTCTTTTAATTAATAAAAACTAAAAGTTAATTTGAACTCTGTTTGCCAAGTTATTTTCAATCAAAACATAATGCTTCCTTATTTTCCGAAGGAAATAGTTATATTTTCAAATTAAAATTCTTCATCGAGTTAGCTTAAAAATAATATTCCACACTGTATTTAAGTTGACTTGTTAAGCTACTCTTTTTGTCACTAATGTCGTTCCGTACAGATCACAAATACATTTTAACAATTCTCATATTCATATTAGCAATTTTATCCCTAAATCTTGACTCCAATCCCTGACGACCCGTGCATCCAATATTTCACTGTTTAATTAAACAATATCCAAAATGTTCTTAAGTTCAAATACATATCCTCACTCACTCGGTAATTCACTACCTATAGCAGAAGACATCTTTGGCTTTTGTCCATCATTCGCAAATAATTCAATCTATTCTATAATCTTCACCTTTGCCAAAGCTGACATCCAGAAATCCGACCTCATTATCCAAATCAACCAAAATGTCTATAACCTCATTCCTTGAGGGCCAATCATTCAACTCAAGCTTTTGAAATCCAAAATATGACTCGATACTATATATATCGAATCGAATGCGAGACCATCAAATTGGCGATAATAACGCAATTGACTTCTTGAATCTTCGTCTCTAAATCACAATTAGAAGATTCGTCCAATTAAGGAACATCAATTGGACACACATCCACATCATCGTCTTGTGTTGTATGTATAATCCAAAAGGATGTCAAATTACCACCAAAATTGTGAGTTGGGTAAGATTCTCCCCACCATCAGTGGACTCATATGTGTGTGTCTCCCTCTGTCGTCATCAACAGAAAGCTTGATGTCAAAAATATACAATTCGATGAATCGTAATTATCGCTGTGGGATTTCAGTCAGGAGATCAAGGATTAGTTCACGTGTGTGTGTTGGCAATGACGTGGCGTATAATTTCTTTTCCACATACGAATAACCCCCAACTACGACCCCAATTGAACCCAATCATGTCAAATAAATATGTGACACATCAAAATCTCATCCTTGCCCTCGGCGAAATATAATAAAACACCGAACAAGGAGCAGGAGCTAAAAAAAAGGTTGACTATAAGAAGATGGCAAATATAAATAAATCGGCGGATATGATTATCCATGGAGAAATCATTCGGAACGGTACTTATATCCTTTCTGCTCTAAACTGTGATTGCAGGAAGTGTCAAGAACGTTAAACTCTAAGCTGCCGAGATCAATAGAATCCGGTGTAGTTTGCCTTTTTTCCAACCCTCTCTTACCTCGATTCGGTCTCTGTTTCAGCATCATCTTATTTCAGGATAAAGATTGCCCAGAAGCAGTAGTTCCTCCCTCTTGTTCATCCTTCTGTTCCCCGGTTTACAAGACGCATCTCGAACTCGATACTGACACGGCACGACACGAAACGGTGCGCAACAATAATGGTGCCAATTTCCGTTTAAATACTTTTTCTATCTTCTTCTTCTTGTTGTTTCATCTGGGATCTGCCCCCTGCGCCGCCACTTCGACTCGAAGTTGTGTGTCAGGAGAGGAGGAACCCGCATCGAATTGGAGCTAGGATAACGACCGAAATTTCCTGCCGTGTCTCCTCTTGTCTGTGTTGTGTGTATCCGTCTATTGCGTAGCGTAGCATTGATGAGAAGAGAAAGTTTTTGAGAGGAGACAATCGTTTTGACGGATGGATAGATAGATTGGGATTGAGATTGAGATTGTGCTGTTTTGAGAGGGACTCGATTCTGGTCCCATTCCCAGCATGAAGCTGGTGTGCGATAAAGTGTGAACTGATTGAAAAGTTTTGGGTGTTGAGTGGATTTCCAATGGCGTTTACAATCATCATCATCATCGACGTCGTCGTCATCCTTCGTTTTATCGATTTATTTGGTACTGAGTTACAAGGGAGGGTATAAACGGTTTTTTTTTTTTAAAGGTGACAATCTCGGGGTAAATTTAATGGAGAACGCAATTATTTGTGTCGTTGTTGTTGTAAGAAGTCGTCGTCGGTCGTCAATATTTCATTGCGATTCGATTCGATATCACACGAAGACGAAGATAAGGAAGGAGAGTATTCGAGAGAGGCTTGATAGATTCCTTAAATAATTGCAATTTTATTTATTTCCTTCAGGTGATGATGATGTGGGAGAGTAGAATGAAAAGAAGACGTGTTCAATTTAGTGGAAGTGAAATAAAGGGACATTGCTTTTGGATTTTGTGGACTGATTTTCTGTTTCTTATTCGTTTTTGTTTGGATGAATTGTTACCTTGAAGATTGAAGTAGATATTGGTCAAGTTGTGTTGTAATTGAGATTATTTGGGATGGAGAATTCTTTATTTGACAGAGGAATGAAACTATTCGAATGAAAAATTATAATGATTGTTAGATACTACATGTGTTCGTTCAAGAGTGATCAAAAGGACATTCAATTGAACAATTTTTGGAGAAGACATCTTCTTTTTAAAATCGTTTGTTCATTTGGTTTCTGAGAAAAAACAGGTTTTTAGGGACCACACAAAGTCCTTATAGATAAAAGGACATCAATTTTGAGAAACCCCTGATAATTTTTTTTAAGCATACCAAAATTTAGTAGATAAAAAGTTTTACAAAATTTTGTTTGATAATCTTGATTACAACAACGTTTGGGTGCTTTTACAAAAATGTGATATTGAGATATTAGACATTTTCAGCATCAAACCACTTTTGGTCACTTTCATTTCTATACTCAGAAGAAAGTACCATTATGTTCTTTCAACTAGTTCAATATCGTTGATGAAAATTGAAAAACAACTCTTCTTTTTACTTGCGATATAGGTACTATGTATAGCTATAACAAGTTATGCATTTGTTAGAAAAAAGTTGATATAACATTTTTAAATGACATTACAATAATAGCGAATTCGAAAAAAGTGGGTCCCGGAAGTCCGTTTGTCAGTCTGTCTGTATAAGAAGCTACAGCCTAAACTACATATGGGCCGATTGACTTCAAACTTGGTATCTAGCATTTTTTGGAGACTCTCCAGAGTGGTTTTTGGAATAATTTTTTGTTTTTATCAAAAATAACGGTACCTGTCGGTAACGGTAATTTCATTAAAGTATAATTTCTCGAAAACGGCTCCAACTGTTTTTTAAAAAAATTTCAGATATTAGTCTTACGATGAAAATTGTTTTTAACGTGATAACGTCTTATAAAACGATAAACCATGGCAGCCACCACAAAAAAGTGACGCCATTTTCTAACGTTACACTCTGGCACTTTCGCAGTGCGGCAAAAAATTTCAATTCAAAATTAAAAATAAACTATTAGAGATACAAAAATCTTCTAAAGCTTATTTGAAAGATAATAACCTAAAGCTTAACCCATTTTTTAAAAATTCCATCATTTAAGGCTAAAATCTAAGAATAAGAATTGATTTTTTTTTGCTATAGATAGATGAGACTAATTTAAGAGTAACTGCATTTAAGAAAAAATTCTAAAAATTTTGGAACTAAGCTATAACGTTTTGTTTGCACGTTGTACACGTGTTGGGGCTATGACAAAATGATGATTTTGGGTAAGAGAAATTTTTTTTGACAATTCTAAAGATTCCAGGTGAAAGATGAGAGAAAAAAATTTAGGAGTCTGATACGGATTTTTTTCCAAAACTCTGCGTTTCGAAATATGAATTTTTGAAAACCACCTTGTTTTTTAGGTGTATTTTTGGGTAGTTTTTGATTTTTTGCTTTTTTTTTGGAGCGTTCAAGGGCATGTAGGGCTTAGCTATATACATACATGTGCAAAAAATTGAAGTGATTGATTGATTTTTGACTGAATAACGGAAGAAACAAGTTATAAAAAAAACAGTTTTTTGACCGTTTTTAATCGATTTTCCTCGTTTTTGATTTTTTATCTTTTTTTCTTCCTTCAACAATTTTAATCATTTTTGTAAACACAATTTTGAGATAACGGTAAAATAAAATTTTCAAATTCAACAGGTTATAAATTTTGATCTAGAATAGATAGAAATTTGATTAGACTTTTATGAGCATCCTGATACAATTACCTTTCATTTGGTATGTCACACATAACGGTACACTAACTACAAGCTACACAATGTTAAATAAAAAAACTTGCGAAAAACCTCAAAACACCAGTGGAGATATGTTGATCATGAACAGCCACCAGTGTGGGAAGTACCGTAATCTCGGTCTGGAATTTCGACATGGTTGACTTTAAAAAACTCTTACTCCTCTTATAAGCATCTCAGGAATATGATTGAAGCGTCATATGAAAGGTGAAACAATAAGCTTTCACATGGTATAATTTTTATAGATTGTCATCGAAAAAAAATGAGGACATAAAAATAAATGTTTTTTTTTTCTTTTTTTAATGAAATTTGATCGAGTTCAAGAAATTCTAGCTCTTTTTGTAGATGTCTCATAGACCTGATCGATATATATATTTTGAGCTAAGACAATAAGCTTTCAGATGGTATAAAATTTTGTATAGGTTGTTAGGGAAAAAAATGGAATTAATGACGTGAGAGGATAAAAATTCATGTTTTTTTTTTGCTTTTTTTGATGAAAATGATTGTTTTCAATAAATTATTTTTATACTTTTCGCACATTGTAAAAATTTAAAAATGGTTTTATTCTTAAAAAAAAATACTTGGCTTTTAAATTGCATAATTTTTTTGTAAGTTTTTGAAATAAAAAAATTAATATAATGACAACATAAAAAAGGTATTTTTTTTTTAGCTTTTTCTTGTAAATTATCATTGTTTGAAATAAGTAAACGCTTCAGTTGACTCATTTTAAACAAAAGCACACAACCTGTTTTCTGACGACGTTATCACGTAAAATCATCGTCCGTAAAACGGCTTTACAGACAACCTCTTTTTACAAATCGGATTTTCTGAAAAAATACTAATACAATTTCAACAAAATTTTGTATACTGAAGCACTTATATAATTTTAATAGGAATTTTAAATAAAATTATGAAAAAAATAATTTTTGGATTTTAAGAAAACATTTTGAAATTTTTTTTTTTTTTTTTAATCCAATTTTCGAAAAAGTGACATTGAATTTTTTGAAATTTTGGTTTTAGATGTTGATTAGTGATTTCTACAAAAGAGCATACCAATTTTATTTTAGAACTTTTTTTCCAAAAAAAAACGGTAAGCGTTGTCAAAGAGACCTTTCGCGACAAGTGTCATACAACAAGTTGCCTCGGCTAGTATCACAAGTTACCCAGGTTATTTCCTTAATAAGTATCACAGGTACTCCCGGTAAGGTAAAAAAAATTTCCAGGTAAGTTACATTGGTTGTACCCTAAAGTATCATGGACTGTCATGTTAAGTATCACAGCTTTCCATGGTTTAAGTCGTCGATTTCCTTAATGGGACTATTAAGGAGAACCCCTGGTATATTTACTCGTTGTCCTATAAGGTATCACAGAATTCTCCAGAAAGTATCAGGTGCTCAGCGTGTAAGTATTACAAGTTACTCTTGCAAATATCATGGATTTTCGCAGTAAGTATCACAGACAGTCTCGGTTAGCATAACACGTTTTCGTGGTCAGTTTCACTGGTTGTAACAATAGGTATCACGGGCTATCATGAAAAGTATCACAGATGTCTATGATAAATATCACAGATTTCCCTAGAAAAAAAGCACGAAGTGAGATATCGTTGAGAGGTTATTCCTTGTCCGTTGGTTAATGGCTATGTACAGTGTGACTTGAATTGAATTTTCGGGTCGTTACAATAAATTTGGTATCAGATAAAACTATATGTACTTTGAAATACGACGAAAGCCAAAGAATTACTACAAAATGATAAAACATATTGAGTGTTGATAAAATCGTTTTCAAATGCTTTCAAAATCGCAAAGTTAATGACAGTGATTACCTAACTACAAAATATTCATCTATAATCTAATAAGCTGCTTATAATGAGTTTCATTTATATTTCTGTTTTATGGTCAAAAGTTCCCTGTATTTGGAATCCAATTAGAAGCTTTGTGAAGTTAAAAAAAAAAATAATAAAATGTCAAGACTGCTGATTGAAAAGCTAATAATTTTCTACTTGCTCGTTCAATCAAGCTATTGTGCAAAAAAGGTACTTCAAACTCATTGAGAATTTTTTTAAACTGATTTCAGCTTTTTTTTTTCAGAAAAAAGTATCAATAATAAAATTTAAAAACATCACTACCGAATTTAATGTTCAATATTCAGAATTATTTTCTATGCGCATATCACCTAATTTAAAGGACACATCTTTCGACTTATTATGGAAGCTGTCCAAAACTATACCAAATCAAATTCATGCTGGTGTAAATTTTTTTCTTAAAGTTAATAATTTATACACAAACATTTTTTCATACGATTTTGATATTTGTCGCCTGTGGGATGGATTTATGAGTCAAACAATTGCAAGGATGTGGTTTAAAAATATGAAAAAATATGGAAATATTACGATGACTTGTCCATTTAAAAAGGTTTTTTTTTTGTATTCTTTATTTTTGTTTATAAAAGATTAACTTTTTTTTTAATATTTTTATATAAAGGGAACCTACTGTTTGAATAGATTTAACGTTGATTTAACAAGTGTTCCAAGCTTTTTTACCACTGGACAATACAGAATTTTTATTCAAACTTATGTAAAGACTAATTCATTGAAGGGTACGCTTTGGAATTCCACATTTTATACAGAACTTGTTAGGGAATAATAAATATGATGAGATAGTGGAAGTTATGATTGTAAATTATGAAAATATTTTTAAAAAAATTTATTCGTATTAAAAAATATAAAATGAATACAGTTTTTGTTTCTACATTTTTTTTTTTATTTTTTACATTAAAATGTTTTATATGAATTATTTTGACGTTATAATTTCGAGGTTAAATATTTTTAAAATTTTTGTTTAGTTTTATTATAATGTAAGCCAGACCATTGAAATTGATTTAACATCACATAGTCTATAACCAGTGCACAGTCATGAGGCTTCAAACAACACCTCAATTGCTAAATTATGATAAGTAGTTTAGAAGTTATGAGGGAATAGATGATAGTAAATTTGCGATGTGTTCATCTGTGACAACATAGCTTCTAAACTACTTATCGGAATTCAACAAATGATGTATCGTTGAAAGCGTCTTGCTTTTCCACTGGTTAAAGGCTATACGATATCGTATAAAATCGAGTATGGTACTCTCTAGATTCAAAAGTCAATTTAAAAAAAAAAAAAAATTTAAATAAAAAAGAAACTCTTTCCTTCATTTATTTAAAAACATTGTCTCACATATTTTCAAAATTATATTCATAATTTCCAGAATATTATCATTTATACCCTTAAAAATTCTACGTCATAGCTCGCTTTCCAAACCATATCCTTCAATGAGTTCGTCTTGACATAAGAATGGACAAAAAGTCTGTATTGTCCAGTAGTTATTAATGATGGAACACTCGATAAATCAAGGTTAAATCTGTTCAAAAAGTAAGTTCCCTTTAAAAAAAAATATTAAAATCTGATTGTTTTTTATATGAAATGTCATATAAACCTTTTTAAATGGACAAGTCATTGACATATTTCCATATCTCTTAATATTTTTAAACCACATCCTTGCAATTGTTTGACTCATAAATCCATCCCAAAGTCGACAAACATCGAAACTATAGGAAAAAATGTTTGTATATAAATTATTGAGTTTTACTAATACATCCACATCTGCATTGTATTGATTTGGAATGGTTTTGGATAGCTTCCAAAATAAATCAATAGTTGTGTCCTTTGACTCGGGCGATATACGAACAGTATACAATTCGGAATACTGAACATTGAATTCGGTGGTAATGTTTTTGATTTTTACTATTGATACTTTTTTCTGCAAGAAATTGGCAAATAAGTGTTTAAGAAATGTTATAAAGGAAGTAAAAGTACCTTTTTTGCACAGTAAATTGATTTAATGAGTAAGTAGAAAATTAACAACTTTTTAATCAGCATTTTTAATATTGTTTTTGGAAACTCACAAAGCTTCCAAATGTCGTTAACTTTTGACTAAATAACCGAAATATAATATAACTCATTATGAAAAGTTTATTTTATCATCATTTAAATTCTGCTCATTTAGTCAATTTAATGTCATTAACTTTGAAGTTTTGATATTGTAACCATTTAAAAACGATTTTCTTCAAAATATTGCCCCTCATTATGTTTAATCAATTTTTAGTGATTCTTTGTATTTCATCGTATTTCAAAGTAATTTCATCTGATGTTAAATTTATTGCAACAACCCGACAATTCAATCCAAAATTTGTGTCAAATTTTACAACTTCAATTGAAAAAGAACCCAACGGACTCAATGTTGACATAACACTGATTCAACCGATTATTATCGACTTTTATGCTTTCGTTGATGTTCAAATAAGGTTGAGAGACTCAAAAATTTATCAGAGTCTGTTTACGGAGGAATTTGATGTTTGTGAATTGGTAAATAATGTTTTGATCAATAATTTGATGAAACGATGGTATAGAAATTTGGTTAAATATGGGAATTTTATGGAAAATTGTCCAGTACCTGAGGTAAGTTAATTTACAAAAATAGGTTTTTTGGAGATAAAATTCTTTATTAACAGGGTTACTATTATTTGAGAGGATTAGTTGTTGAACACAGTAGCTTGGCGATGTACCTTAGACCTGGAGATTACAGAATAAGTGGACATGGATACTTCAAAAGAGCAGACTTGAATGAAACAGTCGTTAAGGCAACACTCGATGTCAAATGGTCTAAATAATTTAAAAATATTAAATATTTTGATATAAAATCCCATCATTTTGAAGTTGAAAATAAATTTTTGAATAAAAAAAAAATTATTAAATATATATTTCTTTATTTTTATAATTAATCTTTTATTATTTCAATATCTAAATCAGCAGTAAATAGCATATCCTTATTTGAACCTTTATTAACAAACATTATCACTTTAGCAGCAAACTCTCCACCCGTTAACATTGGTGGAACGCTTCCCTTTTCCATTTGCATTTTACTCAAAGCATAGTAACCCTTCAATAAAAAAAAAAAAACCAAAATATTTTTATTGTGTTTATATTAAAAAAAAAATATTAGAGCTTACCTTTAAAATGGGACAACTAGTTGGAAATTTTCCATATCTTTTCAAATTCTTAAACCACAATCTGGCAATTGTTTGACTCATAAATCCATCCCACAATCGACAAAAATCAAATTCATAAGGAAAAATCAAATTTCGTGAAGCACCACGTTTCAAAAATACCTGAATTCCTATTCCAACATTATCAGGTATTACTTTCGAAATATTCCAATGTAAATCAAATTTTCGACCATTTGTATTTGGTGATATGGCAAAATCAAAAGAGTGCGCAACTTTTGGATTGAACGAACAGGTTATGTTGTTGAATTTTATATTCGCCGGTGATGATTTCTAAAATAAAAAGGCAAATCAATTTTAAAAAGATTTTGGGTTATAGAAAAAAAAAAACTTACTTACTTTGGCCTTACTATAAGCTGAGTTAAATAATCCTAGCCAAACAACTAATAGCAAAAGGACTTTCATCTAGATGGATATTTATTCACCGTACTCTTGATGATTTAGCAATTTTGACTGAGAATTTTTTTGAATTACTATAAACCATTATCGAAATGATGCTAATGTTGATTAGTTTTTTTTTTTTTTGTGAAAAAACTTAATGATATCTTCAACTATATATTTAATTTGTTGTTGAACGTGCTCCGGATCATTAATCTTTTTCAAAAACTAACCATGAGTTGCAGATATTAATAAATATAATAATAAATACAATTACTAAAGTAATTGTTATATAAATAATAAATAAGGAAATATCAATAAGCACTGATAAAAAAAAATAAACATTAGCCAAAAAATTAAATTTAAATTTTAAGAATTTTTTTTAATGTGTTTTCTTAAAACTGAAAAAAAAAAAATGTATTATTTATGAACACACAAAACCAAAATTTCAAGCAAACTCCTATTTTTGGAAAATTGATTTGAAAGAAAAAAAAAATTTTTAATAAAATTTATTTCTGAAAAACTTTGCTTTTGGTTTATACATTTTACAAAAACATTGTTTACGAAAAAAAAAAATAATTTTAAACTAACAAGTAATTTTTGGGCTAAAAAAAAATAATGTTTATTTTTTTTTATCAGTGGTTATTGATATTTTCTTATTCATTATTTATATAACAATTACTTTAGTTCAATTGTTATTTAAAAATTCTTGGAAATTATATTTATTAATATCTCTAATGACTTTATTCTTATATAATTTTTTGTATAAAAATTTTTTAAAGGTTAGAAATGAAAAATATAATAAAGTTAAAGTGAATAAATGCATCTAGAATTTTGTCTCAAATATTTCTGGTCGAAAGTGGTTCTAAAAATTTGTGCAACAAAGACCGTTCAAATGTTTTATTTTTACTTGTTCTATATAGGGCAAGTATTGGTTTCGTGTAGAAAAAAAATTCGAGGTTTTAATCAAAACCAACATTACGATGATGGAGAAGATCAAAAAAGTAGTTTTCGTCATGCCGTCCGTCGGTCTGTGCGTCCATCTGTACATCGAGCTAGGGCCTAAACGGATGGTTGGATTTACTTGAAACTTGGTGCAGATGATTTTTACGTAATTCCCTAGACCGGTTTTTTTTTATTTTTTTTTAATATCTCTTTTTTAACGCATATCTCCCATATAACGTTTTCGAGGTATTGCAACTTTCTCGAAAACGGCTCTAACGTTTTTGATTAAATTTGGTGTACGTAATACTCTTATTGATTTTAACAAAACTGCGTTTTTAGTTTTTCTCAAAAAATTCGGAGAACGGAAATATGGCGTTGCCGTTTTTCAAAAATTGACATATTTTTTAAGTTCATATATTTCATCAAAGTCAATTTATTAAAAATTTACAAACAAAATGTAAAAAAAATTCAAAAAAAATTTTTTTTAATTTAATTTTTTTAATATATTTAACTTTCGATTTTTTAAAAATTTTCCGTATTCTGCATACACACATCACTGTACCAAATTTAATTATCTATTTTTTTTTTTTTTTGTCAAAAATGACTAAAACTTAATTTTTTTTGTCATAAACATCCAAAATCGAATTTTGTGGACCTTCAGATTTAAAACAAAATTCTCGCTTCGAGAATTTCCAAATTAAATTTTTTTATCTGTTTCTTTAGAGAAAACAACTCAGGGCTTTTCAAAGATACCTAAAACATTTGTGTGTTTATTTTTAGAATCGAAACTTAAAAAACTGAAGAATTTAAAAAATATTTTATTATCACTTTTTCTCTATTTTGAAATTGATATTAAATAGCTATGCTGGTTTTTTTCACAATAAAAATAAATAGGTTGAAAATTGACGAAGTCGTAATTTTTGTAATGACTGAAAGATTGTTTTCCGACCCAAAATTCAGGTTTAGGACTTGTAGTGGTCCCGATTCGCCTCAAACTTGGTAGTCAAAGTTTTGGGTTTATTTCCTAGAAATTAATTTGTTTAAGGGCCGAAATTGAAAAATTTGTTTTTCTGATGTACATAAAACGCTTTTAATGAAAATTTAGGCCCTTGTTCTGAAATAAAAAATATTTGATATTTTTTTTTTTTTTATTTTCAAAAGCAATTTTTCTTTAGAAAAATCAATATTAGGTGTGTTTTTTTGTTTATCTATACAGAATTTGTGCAAAAAAACGACATCGAGATCTTTGAAACCAAAACAATTTACGTGTTAAAAAATAACAAAAACTTTATCTGTATATAGATTTTTGAAAAATCCAGATAATTATCCAGATTTAACTTTCTATCGATAAAAACAGTAGTGCCAAGGTACTTTATTTGTTTTGTTATAGGTATTTTATACCGAAATATCTATAAAAATATTAACAAAAAAAAAAAATGCGGAGAAAATAATGTTTGATAAAAGCTTTCATAGAAAAAAATAATCAAAAATTTGTTTGACATGGTTGCATTAAAATGGAAATATTTCGAGATATACGCAATGCACTTTTCAGATAAAAGTCTTAAATGGATTCTGATAAGATTGTTGAACAAACATTTATATAAAATTACCAAAGTTTTTTTTTTTCGAAAAATTAGAATCAAAATAAAAAAGTTTATACGTTTGATTTTTAAAATATAGAAAAAAAATTCAATATGGCTACCTTCAAAAGCTTATAACCAGGGCTACCTGCGTAGATTTTCAAAAAGAGGCCAAAAAAGAGGATTTTGATAAAAAAAAAGAGGCCCAAAAAAAAAATATGAAAATAGAATAGGTAAGTTAAGTACGAGAGTCACACGAATAACCTCATTTGCGCCTTTTCCGAACCACAACACAAACCCTTAAACAGAATTTCTTAAAATTAAAATTGTATTCATACAATTTTAAAAACAGAACATTATAAAAACATTGCCTGTGCATAATTTCTTCAAAAAAGAACACAAAATTTATCAAAAATAAGCTTATAAAAATCAAATCAGCGCTTAACAACAGTAACGTATATTTTTTTTACAATTGAGTCGTTATAATTGAAAGTGGTATGGGTCACATTTTCCTTGATTTTCTAAAATATGTCAATTTTTTTAATCAGACTTACATAATTTTAAAAAAGAGGAAAAAGAGGAACCAAAATATTAAAAAGAGGGATTTTTTGACAATTTTTAAAAAGTGGGGGGAAAGTGGATTGGGTGAAAAAAAGAGGAAAAACGCCTCTTTAGAGGCGCAAAGGTAGCCCTGCTTATAACACAAGAACGACGCAACTTATGTTATGGTTATGGTCTTAAAATGTAGCTAAGAGTATAGGTAAATGATTTTTGGTTTTTTGTTAAAAAAAAATGTTTTTTGAATCCAACATGGATGCAATGGTCATACCTCTGCGGAGTTAAAAAAAAACATGAGCACGGCACATTTTTGACAGACAGCTGCCAAAGTGTATATATGCAGTGGTGCCAAGCATTTGGACGGATTTCAAAACTCCCGATGTCGTTTTTTTTGCACAAAATCTATATAGATAAACAAAATACACACCTATCATTTTCAAAATGAGTCTACCTATGAATTTTCTTGAAATTTTACGATAATTTGTTGATTAATTAAATGCATTAAAATGGCATACCAATTTTTATGTTCAAAAATTTTTTTGCTACACAAGAAATCAAGAAATCTGTTTTTATAATTAATTAAATACCGGTTTAAATGATCTTTCACAAAAAACCAAGTATATACATGTTTACTTCTTGTATAAAAAAGAAATGTTTAGAAAAAAATTTTCAAAAATCGTTAGAGCCGTTTTCTAAAAAATAATTTTTTATATATAAAAATTTTCTAACATTTTTCAAAAAAAAAGTTGGTATGCCATTTTAAATAAATAATTTATTTACACATAAAAACGATTTTTTAAAATTTTTCATGAACCCGTTTTCAAAAAATTGATTTTTCGAAAAAAATTTGAAATATTTTTTAAAAATCCAAAAATGAGTTTTTTGAAAACAACTTTCTAAAATTTTAATATCACCTTCACCTAAACGCTTTTGTATAAAAAATTTCGTTGAAATCGGGGTGGTCTTGAACGAGATATTCATAAATCAAAAAAACAGTTCTATGACAGGTAGCGTTAATAACGGTAAAAAAAAATATTTTTTTATTTCGAAAGTTGGCTCTTATGTCTAATACTACACTCAAAAATTTTAATCAAAATCGTTAGAGCCGTTTTTGAAAAAAATCAACTTTTCTATTTCCGTTATAAGACAGGTACCGTAAGTTTTGGTCCTAAAAAAAAAATTTGAATTTTTCCTCTAGGGAATCACCCAAAACTGTTAACTACCAAGTTTGAACCAAATCACTTGAATAGTTTAGGCTGTAGCTCGAGGTACATACAGACAGACAGAGTTGCCGTACCCACTTTTTTGGCATTCTCCATCATCGTAATGTCATGTAAAATTGTTATCTCGAGTTCGATTTTTTTTACGAATCCTAAACTTGCCCTATAGTTCCTATATCGCAAGTAAAAAGTTTATTTTAGCTCAACGAAAATTAAATATTCAGTTTTGTTGAACATTTTATCTTTTAATATGAAGAAAGAGAAAATTCTCAAAAAAAAAATGATTCTGCTGTTGAAAAAACCAATTTTTTAGTATTCTCCATAATATTATAATTATTATTGTCAAGAAATGGCCGTGCAAATGATTTTTGACTCCAAAAAATGTCAAAGGCACCACTGGTTGATGGTTTTTATATTTTATTTAAATTATTTTTTTTTTTACACAAAACAAAACCGAAAAAATATTTTATTAATATATTTTATACTGAAAAAGAGTTTATCAAAAATCACATACATTTTTTTTTTATTCCTATACATGTTAAGTACACAAAATTAAGCAAAAAAAGTGTAAAACTAAAGGCGTTAACTTTTCAGAAGTTCTAAATATGTAAACGGATGCTAACGATTAGAATTAAAAAATGCCAATATTACTTCTTAGTACTGAATCTCATACTAAATTATGCTACCCTATTGCCAATACTGATTGCGTATTAACATATTGTAATACACATTAAAATTTAATGATTTGTTTATACAAAAATTCTCTTCAACTTATTTGTCTATTGTAATACATTAATTAAGAAAAATATATAATTACAATTTGTTGTGGTTTGAATTTACACTTCAAAGTTAATGAGACGTTAAATGTACTCCCCATAGCTCATTATGATTAAATTTATCAACCCACGAAGCAATGCAATATCAAAATGTCAATACATAATTCTATTTAACCCTAATTATGAGTTTCATAGTTTCTTTAAAATTAAAAACAGTTGAACCTATGATTAAAAAAGTGTCATTTGTTATTATTATTATTCTCGTAGTAATATTGAGACCAATTAGTTCTGCACGTCAGGTAAGTAATAAATAAATAAAATTTTAATATTAATTTTTAATAACATTTTTTTTTTGTTATAGAAATACAATATAGTGACATTTGAAAACATTACAGTAACTTTTAATCCGAAAAATGCCAAAATATTCTCAGTTGTCATTTCACCAGATTCAAATGGACGTTCCTTTGATTTGACTTGGAATTCAACGATTTTCATTCAAAACGAAATGCACTTCGATATCGATTTGAAGATATTCGATTCGAATGATAAATCTTTCAAAACCATTTTCAGGTATGATTTCGATGTGTGTCGACTGTGGGATGGATTTATGAGTGGAACCATTGGAAGGATGTGGTTTAAGAATTTGAAAAAATTTGGAAACTTTCCTATACAATGTCCGGTACAAAAAGTAGGTACAAAACATTGTTGAAGATTAAAATCATCATTTTAACTTATTTTCACAGGGCCATTATTTTTTGAAAAAGATGAAAATTGACAAAGGAAGCATTCCAAAAATTGTACCAGCTGGAAGATTTAAATCCAATGCATTTATGTATGTGAAAAGGGGACAAGTTAGGGACAAAATTTGCGAAATTATTTTTTTATTGGGAATAAAGTTATCATGATAATAAAATTTATCTAAAAATGTTATTTTTGAAAATTTTTTGAACTAAAAAAAATGAATTTCAGAATTTTTTGAGAGTTCTATTAAGTATAAATAAAACACCTTTTAACAAGAGTAGCAATTTTTGAATTTTGATTTTATTTTTATTTATTTATTTGTATTTAGCCCCTTGCAACTTCCACCTCTAAGGTTGAATTCCAAAGCATGTCGTTCTTGTTCTGGATGTAAAGCTTAACATATGCCAAATAATCTCCACTGGCAATAAATGGAGGAACACTTGATATATCGATATCCATTTTTTTCAATATATAGTTGCCCTTTTCGAAATATAGAAAAAAAAAAAACTTTAAAAATACAAAACTTAATACAAAAAGTAATTTTAACCTTTTTAATTGGACAAGTCATTGACATATTTCCATATCTCTTAATATTTTTAAACCACATCCTTGCAATTGTTTGACTCATAAATCCATCCCACAATCGGCACATATCAAAATCATATGAAAATATATCTTTGTATATATTGTTAATTTTAAAAAATGCATCCACACCCAACATCATTTGATTGGGAATTGTTCTAATTAGTTTCCATTGAACATCAAAGGATCTTCCATTGGATTTTGGTGTTATTCCAAAAGTAACTAATTCAGAATTTTTGGGGTTGAAATCGGTGGTAATGTTTTTGAATCTTACAATGGATACTTTTTTCTGCAAGAAAGTTTGTTAATTAGATTAGGAAGGTATTCTCAAAGTGTTTTCAGAAATACCTTTTTCGCACAATCACTTGATTTGGTGAGCAAATAGAAAATTATAAACCATCCAATCATTAGTCTAGACATTATTTTTTTGATTTCCAAAAAAAATATTCTAGTTCAAGTTGCAGTTCAACTTGAGTAAATTTTTGATTATTATAAATAACGATTATATAACAAATCAATGTAACTCATTATAACTATGTTATCGAATAATGATCGAAAATATTGCTCGTTAGGGTTTTCATTGTCCATTAACTTTAAGTTGCTGACTATTTAAAAATGATTTTTTTAGAAAAATGTTTAATCGTTTTGCAGTTATTCTTTCGGTGTCAAATAGAATATTTAAAAAATAAAAAATTGTATGCAAAAAATCGCAACAACGCTTTGTGTGAAAAATAAAAACTCAACGTTGTCAGTTATATTTTGTTGAGAAATTTGGCAGGAAAATTTTTTTGCTGAGCCTTACAATTTTTGATATTTGGGTAAATTAAAGAAGAAAAATTCCTAACACTCTTTTTTTCTTAATTCAAAGTTAAAAGAAATACTAACCTTTAAGAATTTTACTGATGTACATACAATTTATTTTAATTTTTAATTAAAAAAAACCAGCAGATAATTTTTGAAATATTTACTGGATTTTATTTTGTATATAATTTTGGACTGAGAATATAATAAAATAATATATTTTTAAGGAGTTTCATAAATAGACCAGGGTCGATAATTTTTGAAACCAAAAAAAATCATAGTAGAATAAAACCCATTGGAAAAGTAGGTGAATATAATGAAAATTAAAGGAAAAATAAATTACGGGTGAGCCGAGTTCGGGAAGTGGGTGGGTTGAATTTTTAATGGTAAAAAATAGTATATCTCGATTTCCGGCAAAACTACAAATCCTATAGAAAAAAAATGTATGGCAAAGTTGTAGGTAATATAAAGATCTACAACTTTTGTATCAACAATTTTTTCACATAACCTCAAAATTTAGGTGAAAAATTCAAAAAAACCGAGTTTTTGGTTTTATATTTTTATCTTTTTCAAAAACAAAAATTTTTCTACGAAATTTGGTGAAAACCTACCTTGTTATGTCCCAAATACACTGTAATTTATTTGATTATAAATATTAATTTGTTCACCTTATTTTGACTTAATACCAAAAAAACACCCTAATTTTCAATCGAAAATTCAAGTGTCAAAATATCAGCTTTTTTCAAAAAGTCGGTGGGCCTTTCTTACGTTAAAATGTCTATTTTCTGATGGTGTAAAAAAAATTTTACATTAGTATACTATAGAATATGTTCTAGTAAAATTCAAAAAATGAAAAAAGCTTGAATTCGAAAAAAAATTTTTATCATTGTTTACAATTTTGGCCTATTTATTCAAATTTACACTTTAATTACTCAAAAAACGTAAGATTAATCAATGTTACATGAAATCTTACGTTTTTTGAGTAATTAAAGTGTAAATTTGAATAAATAGGCCAAAATTGTAAACAATGATAAAATTTTTTTTTCGAATTCAAGCTTTTTTCATTTTTTGAATTTTACTAGAACATGTTCTATAGTATACTAATGTAAAATTTTGTTTACACCATCAGAAAATAGACATTTTAACGAACGAAATGCCCACCGACTTTTTGAAAAAGCTGATATTTTGACACGTGAATTTTCGATTGAAAATTAGGGTGTTTTTTTGGTATTAAGTCAAAATAAGGTGAACAAATTAATATTTATAATCAAATAAATTACAGTGTATTTGGGACATAATAAGGTAAGTTTTCACCAAATTTCGTAGAAAAATTTCTGTTTTTGAAAAAGATAAAAATAAAAAACCAAAAACTCGGTTTTTTGAATTTTTCACATAAATTTTGAGGTTATGTGAAAAAATCGTTGATACAAAAGTTGTAGATCTTTTTATTACCTACAACTTTGCCATACAACTTTTTTCTATAGGATTTGTAGTTTTGCCGGAAATCGAGATATACCATTTTTTACCACTAAAAACTCAACCCACCCACTTCCCGAACTCGGCTCGCCCGTAATTTATTTTTCCTTTAATTTTCATCATATTCCCCTCCTTTTCCAATGGGTTTCATCCTACTATGCTTTTTTTGTACTTTTTAATGTTTTTGAAGGCATCGGCACTGGTCTAAAATAGAGTAAAAAAAAAATAAAATGTGTTTTTATAAATTAATTAAACACCGTTTTAAATGATTTTTTTCACAATGTACCTATGCCATTTGATTTCTTGCAGAAAAAAGAATTTTTGAAAATCGTTAGATCGGGCTTTTAAAAAAATTATTTTTTATATACAAAATGTATATTTTATATACAAATTTTCTAAAATTTTTCAAAAAAAAGTTGGTATGCCAATTTTAAGAAAATATTATTCAACACAATATAAACGAAATCTCCATAAAATTCATCTATCCGTTTTCAAAAAATTGATTTTTCAAAAAAAAAAAAATTGAAATGTTTTTTTAAAAATACAAAATCACCCCATTTCGGATTTTCGTTTACGAAAGCAATAGTTTCGTTTTACAAAAAGAAGTGTTCTATATTTCAATTGTTTCTTAATTCTTACTTATTGTGGTGTTAAAAATAACTATGGAGTTGCTATAACGTTAATTTTTTGACGTTTGTTTTGATTTTGGTAAACCATTTTTTAAATCTGTGTGAAGATTAATTTCGGTAACGAATTCAATTCGGAGCGAGGAACAGGGGTGAATGTGTTTTTGAAAAATTTGAATATCTGTCGTTTTCGAGAAATTTATAAATTAAAAAAAAAAAACGTTCTATGGCAGGTACCGTTAATAACGGGACAAAAATATTTTTTTTATTTCCAAAAAAAAGATATTATGTATTACACAACACACAAAAATTTTAATCAAAATCGTTAGAGCCGTTTTTGAAAAAAAAAAAATTACTTTTCTGTTTCCGTTATTTTTTTTTTAGAATCCTATATCGCAAGTAAAAAAGATTTACTGTATGAAATATATCGAAAAACTGAATTTAAAAATGAAACTTGCTAAAAAAAAAAAAAATTAGTATTGCGAAAAAAATTTGGAACTGCGTTTTATCTCGGAATGAGTTGGAATAGTCTTGTGTTGTTTTTACCCTGAACCCTGCAAAATTTCAATTCGATCAATTTTAAGATTTTATTGGACAAAACCTTTAATATTATTAAATCACTTGAAAACATAGCTAATTCTTTCAATTTATAGTTGTGAAAAATTCTACTACACTTAAGAGCAAAAAAACGGAATCAAAAAAGATAATTTTTATTTAAAACAAAAATTGCAATGGATAAAATAATGTTTCTTCAAGTTTTATGGTCTCATTTAAAAGCTTGAATTTTTTACTTTTAATTGTTGGTAAAAACTTCAAAATGCATACGATAGTATCATAGCTATTTGTCAATAAATTGCACTTAATTTTTTTAAAATGTTAAATTTTCCAGATACTCTCTGTTTCAGTTTCAGTCTTTTTTTGCTTACATGCTTCATTTATGTTGATTGGATCCTTATAAAGTGAACGGGTTTTAAAGTTCCTAGTATTGATTTAAAGCCTTTGTTTCAAGCTTTTTAATGGTGCAATGAACATTCATGTATGTCAATTACATCCTGGCCAATTAACGTTTTAAAAAAACGCAAAAGTTTGATTCCATTTTTTTGCTCCTAAGTGTATTTACCAATTTTTTTTTTCTTTTTTTTGTCAAAACAGTGGATTGCGGATAATATTAAACACTTATTATACATGTAGGGAGAAGAACAAAATACCAAAATTCTATATCTGAAAAACCCAAAATTCCGAAAATCCAAAATTGCCAAAACCCACAATCCTGCAAATCCAAAATCCAAAATCCAGAGAGGACCAAAAACCATATATTAAAAATTTCAGTAAATTTAACATTCTATATAATTTTTCGGGATTTTGCGATCCTATTCGGGGTTTTGGGTTTTCGGGATTCTAGGTTTCCGGGATTTAAAATTTTTTGGTTTTTTGAGTTTTTATCCCAACCCACTTAAGTAAGATGTACAGTAGGAAATTGTCTTGCTCTTTATTACAGTTTGATAACCTGCTTGAAGGTAAAGTGACGGACCTAAAAGAAGAATACCTAAACAAATATATTTTTGATCTGCAAAAATAAACCTCTTAAGACATTCGACTATAAGTTAGGAATGAACATGTTAAAAATGGTAGGTACTTACTGATCTTTTTATAGAAGCTAAACCAAAATTGGGCTATCTGTTAACTTTTCATGCGTATCAAATACCTATATAAAAGTGGTCAATTTTCCTGATAATTGTCGTAAGGCAAAATTTATCATGCAAACTATTTTTAATTACATAAATAAATTTAAATGAATAAATACACGCAACTTAAAAATTTTGATATACCTACCTACCAAATTTAAGGAACAAAAATAATAATTTCAGTGTTAGTTTATCATTGATGGTAAACTCAAAAGATTAATTGATGTTTTGTAATATTTAAAAATTAAAGATCAATGATTCCATTATCATCTTTAAGAATTGTGTTCTTTATCCTTCTAGTTCTTCTGGTGACGGTGAATTGCAAAAAGAAAGTATAAATATTTTTTATTTAATTTTTTCTTCAGAATAACTAATAAAATTTTTCTTTTTTTTTTTCTTACATGCTTACATAAAGCTATCTATAATAACTTTTATAACTTTCAATTCAACATTTGAACCGACTTTTTTGGAAAGTTGTGAAACTTCCATACCTCCCGATCTCAAAGGGCAAGCGTTTTCCATCGATGCCGTCTTGATACGAAATATTACTACAAATCTTTTTGCACGTATTGGTGTTTTATTACATAACAAGGAGAAGGATACATTCAATCAAGTTTTCCAATACGATTTTGATATTTGTCGGCTTTGGGATGGATTTATGAGTCAAGCTATTGCAAGAGTTTGGTATACGAATTTGAAGAAATTTGGTAATTTTCCTCACTCATGTCCAGTTTTTACGGTAATTTTATATTAATTTAGTTACCATTGCAATAACATCTTACATTTTACTAATTTAAGGGTCACTATTATTTGAAGAGATTAAAAATTGATAAAAATAGTGTTCCACCTTTTATGTTGGATGGTAAATATCGTTCGCATACTCAATTAATCATCAAAAATAATGGCGAAGAAGAAAAAGTATTTGATGGCTTACTTGAAATGGAGGTTAAAAGGAACTAGACAAAAAAAAATATTTTATCTATAAAAGCAAAATAAATAAAATGTTTCATGTGTGTTATCCTTAAACTTAGATAATTTTAACTTCTAGCTAAGGGAATAAAATAAAATGGAGGTTGGAAAAAAAGGATATGAAACATGAAAAATGCATACAAATAAAAAAGCAATAATATAATTTAAATCAATTGTTTTTAAATAAAATAAATTATGCATACTTTTTAGGTAATTTTCTGATGGAATCAGTTTTTCCACTAATTGGGTATATTTTTTGTTTTATATATTTATTTATAAAATTTATAATTAGCTCATTTGATTGGCCTAATTAAGTTTCATGAGTCAATTTAATTTTAACTTCTTATATTTCATTACTCTAGTTTAAATTTATTTAACAAAACAAAAATTAAAAAAGTAGGTGTAATGAATGAAAAAAAACCTAATTAACTTCATGATATCGAAAATTAATAAAAATCTATAATGGCCAAACTGTTTGAAAAAATTCTTTCTATGTCCTTACTTTTTAAACTAGCCTCATAGTAATATGAAAGTCTGCGTTACCTTGAGTAACCGTATAGCAGAGCAGAAAATTTTAAAAAAATATTCTTCTTAGATTTAATAAAAACTTCATAGTCCAGTCAATTTGTATTTAAAGTAAAAAGTTCCAGTTCTAGAGTTGTTTTCGATGGCAATTTTTATATATTTTGTGGCGCTGAAAGGCTCTTGAAGAATCGTAATCAGACCAAGTAGACTACATATAAATAAATTATACATACATATATTCCCTATTGTTATTGATATTACTCAAGTTCCATTTGCAAAAAGGCAAAATAGCTCAGAACGGTTCTCACCTCGAATTTAAAATTTTAGGGTGATGAAATGAGAAATGAAAATTATAGAATAAAATATTATTTTTAAAGAGTTTTGGTATACAGAGTACCTACCTAACCACGTGTGTTTGGATAATTTGGGTAGTTGTTAAAAAGAAACAAAGTCCACTTGAATTTCAGGCTTAAAATTTTTCAAAAATTCTATTTGAATTGACAGGGCAGTTATGAAATTTATTGTTGAATTCGAAAACGATTACACAAAATCAATTGCTTCCACTGCTGAAATTTGTTACTATAGAAAAAAAAAATATTACGTATACGCCACAGTGTCCCTCATGTATATTAAGCAGTGCAGTTGAATATTATGCTGCGATCTTACGTACATTCCTAAACAGAGTTCATTATTATATGAATTATTAATAAACAGAGATCCCCAAATAATTAGGCCAACAGTCCTCTAAAAATGCACAATTATCTCCTCATAAGAAAATTTATATTTCCTTAGTTATTTCAAGTAAAATTAGTAAGTTTGTTTTAGAGCCAATTTTTGCAATAACCAAATAAACCCCAACTAAGGTTTATTCCTAAGAATTAAAGTTGTTTTTTTTTTATCTTGACACTTATTTTTCTAATAGTCTTACTGACGATTGAAAAATCATTGCTTAAAAACAAAACTTATCAATAATTATAAATTTACAAGAGTTAAGAAAAGTTTAAAAGAATGTGAAACAATTTAATTTTCGATGACAGTAATTCAAATTCTTAAAAAGTCGAAATGAACAAAATAAAAACTGTTGTAAGTTATTTTGGGTAGTGAGTCGTTAGTTTCTTTTATTATTTTTTATTTCTTATTTCATATTTTGTTTTGCAATTTCCTCCTTCTTTTCTCAATTGTTTATGTTTTATATTCATTATTGTTATTTGCGATAGCTAGTGATCAGTTACTAATACATTTTATGTAGAAAAAGCTGTTGTGATCAGTTGGTTCCCTGGATCGTAATTAACATTAAGAAATCTAAAGTAAGTAAGAAGCCTAAAAGTAAGCAATGAAATGAACGCACACCACAAAATATGCAGCTGATAATGCTTTTCATATGTTTCATCTACAGACTGTTCACGAGTGATAACTTAAAAAAAAAATTAAGTTACGATGGAGAGATTATTTACAGTTTTTGCTGTTGCCAGGTAGGAGCGGATCATTTTACTATATTTCAAAATTCTGTATCTTGAAATATAGTGATCCAAAAATTACTGTTTTTTGCAAAAAATCGAAGAAGCTTAGCAAACTGCCTGAACTGAGAAGAATACTGCTTGGTTCATAATCTAAACTATAGTAGTCTTTTAAAAAAAATTAAAGGAGAATGTTCCGACATTTTCTAAAGTTAAAGCCTTTTATCGCTTCTATTTTGCTTACTTTATGCCATTATTTAAAAAAAATATATTCTTTCAAATTGCGCAACGGGACTTGTCAGATTAGAAACATTACAAGTTTATTCTTTAATATTCTCTAGACAAATTATACAATTTTATACGTTTACTAGAGACCGAAAAACAAAATAGTTTCTTCGGGTTTTGAAATTTTAAATATTTTTAAGGACCATCTCTAGACACTCTTTAAGCCGATAAGGGATAAACAAAAAATTAGTCTTACAATGTGGTGACAAAAATAATTACTCGATTTAATGTTAGCACAAAAAACCAGTGGCGTATCCAGAAAAAAAATTGGAGGGGGCTGGAAAATTTTTCAAAAATTTTGTATAGGGTACCTAAATGTAGGAACATTTTTTCTCTTTTTTTATTCGTCTTTGAGCACTGTGCTGCAGTACTGAAAGCTACATTTTACTGCTCTCGACATCTTCGAACTACTGTCTCTTCCTTTCACAGTCAAAGTAGTGTTTTTTCAAAGTTCTTGTATCTCAATCATTTTACACAAACAGCAAGGTGTTGAGTAATCTTAAAAATAAAAAAACACTATATCGTTTGAACTTTGTCATGAACTTTGTCATGCTGAATTCAAAACTGTTTACGTATTTATTCCTACCACGTCTTGTTTTTGAGCTATACTCATTACTATTTTCCGCAATTCGACCGAAAGTGAATTGAAATCACTTTTCAATTTCACGTGAAATCTGTCTTCGATCGATTTCGACAACTTCGTAAATGCTTCGAACTGTCAAAACTGAAGTATCATCCATTTTTATTTTGTTGCATGGATGCAATTTTATTTACAATTTTAATGAACAAAATCAGAATTTAAAAGAAAAAATAAGTACATACATTTTTCGAGACATATCAAATATGTATGCAAGTGAAATGCAGAACATGGGCGATATTATTGCAATTTGTAAATACTCAAATAAAAATTAATTAGGTAAAGTGTAAAGTGAATGAGGTGCAAACGCAGAGGCAGTGATTAATAATGATATAAATAAATTAGCAACAAATTTTGTCCAAAGATTGCAGATTTATTGAAAAAGGCACCAAATTCACTTACAGAAACAAAGTGAACTGATTTCGATCAGAAAATCCAAAATAAGTGAAAAAATGCAGAACATTTAATTTCACTATCGGCAAGTAAATGCGCAAAAAGTGAAATGCAGAACGTGAAAGTCTGAAAAACTAATTTTCAGAAGCGCAATCTGAAATTTCCAGACCACTAAAAAAAGAAAAGAGAAAAATATTATTTTGAAAAAAAGTAAATATACTGAAGACGATGTTTGCATAAGAAGTTTTACAAAATTTAACGGTGATGTAATTGGACGCCAAAATACCGAAAAAAAAGATTTGAAGAGTTCCAAATTGGAATAAAATCCGAAAAAAATGTATCCCAACCCTCAACGTCAGCTAAGGCCCTTACTCAAACAAACACAAACAGCCCTTTCAGAATTTGGAGGGAGCTCAAACATCTGAGCTGCCTCTAAATCTCTAAGATTTACGAACAAGTTTCATTTACTTATGTACATTATGAAGAAATCAGCTAAATAATAACATTCTCTTGGAGGCTTGGGGGGGGCTTGAGCCCCCTGAGCCCCCCCCTCAATACGCCACTGCAAAAAACCCTTTTAATTCCTGAGAATCGTTGTGGTTAATTTCCAAAACATCCTCATTCATTAACTCTATTTTTGTATCAAATCATGAAAACAAATTAAAAAATATAAAATATCATAATTAAAGCCAATATTATCCTACCAATTTAGCCTGTTGATAAGATCTGATCAGCTTTAATTCTCCAAAAAAAAAAAAAAAACCAGCTCCCCCTGTTAAATTATTAAAAACCCTCAAAACACCCTCAAAAACGGTTTATTTTTCTACAAAATTAGAAAAACAATTTGGTTTTGTCAATCTCTCTCGCTGAAAATCCCTACACCAAACTAATTAATAGCACTTCATTTTCTTTCATTAAAATCCTCTACCACACAGTATCATCAGCTTTTAGCTCAGTCTGGCTAAAGCTAATACTCTAAGCTAATTCTCCCCTCCAAAAAATTAATTTTAAAATTCAAATTTGAAATAATAAAATCCCATTTCCCCCCTCAACTCTCTTCAAAATTCATCTAAAAGGCGTGCATAGTTATTCAGAGTGAAATCCTATTTGAAAACCTCATTATTTGGCAGTGTATTTAATTAATTTCAAAACCTCCCTTATTTCTCCTCCCCCCCTCTTTATCATGAAAGGCCTGGTGCCTTTTCTTAGCTAGATATAACTTGTAGGTATATTTTTTAAGGGATTTTTCAATTTTCTACTATAAATAACCAGAAAACCCAATTCCCGCTTGTTGTATCTCTTTCAAAACACAACACAGAAAGTATACTCGTATTCGGTACTTTTGCTTGTCAAAAAGTACAACACTCTCTTTTCGAAAAGGTGTCACGGGGACTCATGTAGGTTTGTTTGGTTGTTGTTATACTTTTTGTATATATGACGAACTGCTGCTATTTCACCCCCCCCCCCCTTCGCTCCTAAAAGCCGGCAATGTTATTTGTAGAGATAAAAATTCAACCTCCTCTGCGATGTGATATGTTCTGTTCTGAGCTAGAGCTCACATGGTGTCCTGAATTGTGTGTGGACTTAAAGTATGTTCAAACAAATGGACACCCAGATATGTCAGCCATACAACTCTTCAATTGCAAACATAGAAAAGAGAGCGAACTAAAAAAAAAATAAAAATAGAAAAAAAAACAAAAATAGCAGCAGGACATACATATAAATCCACAATGTCCTTTCAATCAGAATCTTTGAGGTTGCATGTGTCTCCCTTTTTTGCTATTCGCTATATTCCACTTATATGCCGTTATAGGGTCTCTCTGTGCTGTGCTGTGACGTGTTTTTGAAACCACCAAAAAGTGGGCGCGTTGCATCGAAAAAACACAAAACAAAAAAAAAAATTAAAGTAAAGAAATGCAACTAAAAAAAAAGGAGTAGGAAAAAAAAGGAAGCTTTCCAAAGGACGACATAGACAAAAAAGGGTTAGTATACTACTCCAGAGCGATGCACCATAAAAGGAAACAGAATCGAAAACCCAGACCCTGTGGGCCAAGAGATTTGTCACCTTCACACGACCACACACCAGACATATCCCATCCATGCACACAAAACACAGTAAAAAAGGTGTGTGTGATTGTTTTATATCGTCCTTATAGTCGACATCGTCGTCGTTCGTCGTTTTCGTGTTTTCGTCCTGGTTTTATGCTCCTCATCAGTTTTTTTTTTTTTATATCATAGGCAATAGTTACTTCTTCACTGCGCATCATAGATTTTCATAGGCATGGGGGCGTCTCTCGACCGAAAAAAACACATGCAACACAAAAATGCATTCGGTGCGCATGCAATAAACCTGTCAAACTGATGAGTTTATGAATTTAATGAGCGAAAGCTCCTTAGGAACGTCCCTGGAGCTTCGAAATCTACTTCCGGCTAAGAGATATGCAATGTTTCAATTGGTTGGTGATAGCAGGAGTTGTGGCTTTTTGGTTAATTCTGATTGGTTGTGAGATAGGATGAAATTGAATGCGCATGTTAATGGCTTTTTGGAGTCTGTTACCTTTTGGTTGGGGATGATTTGCCAAATGATGGGGGTGTGAGGCGAAAGTTACAAAAGTTTTGCTGGTTTGTTTGCATTGCAGGGTGGAGTAATATTTCTAATGGGGTGGTATGCTGGATGGAGGTGGACGTTTTTGGGGCTGATGAAGGACAGTGGCGTGCTTAAAGGAAATTGATGCATTTTTGGAATAAGGTGGGGAAACTTTAAAGGAAGTGAAAAATAAGTTAAATATTTATGGACCTTCTATAAATATTTTGAAAATCGATCGAAATTTAGAAAATACGAGAAAAAGTTGGGAGAATCGATTAAATTTGAAAAAGATTGGATCGGTACAAAATGTTAATACCTACAATTTGAAGAACTTGAAGGAAATTTCTTAACCAATAAAGGAACTACTTAATTACTGATTTCAGTCTCCAGGTTCTTATAGTTCTTCTCCGAGGAAGAAGAACTATTAAAACTTCAATTCAGCTATTTCTATTTAACTTAAATATTAACTGTAGTCTGTGAAAAAGGTTCAGGTAGAAAATAAATAGAAATACAATTTTTAAGAATTAAAACAAAAGAAGGCATTTGAAAGCTTGATATAAGTTGATATTTGCTCACCCGAGTTGCTGTAAACTTTATAACAGTGTAGATCTCTTATCTAAGCTATATGTGATTTTAATTAGGTATTGAAATATTAAAATGAAACGAAAACCACATATAAAGGAAAAAATCCAAAGCAGTTATTAAACTTCCTTAATGAATGGAATAGATAAAAGGTTTTCAAAAATGAATAACAAGAGGGAAAGAAGAAAATTTAGGAAATTTTGATAAAAAAAAACTTTAATGTTGTTTTCGTCTTAAAAAACATTGAGTTTATGTGGAGGTTTGACACCGAAAGAACATTTTTGTCAGTTACCAAGACAACCAATTTTACTTTGGGAATCTTTGTGATTTTCGTTTCCTTTCAGAAACTCCGTAATTTCTTTGAACTATTGACTTATATAATGGAATTTTTTCTTAACTTTTAAATGGAAATTTTCTAAAATCATAGAATTAAAATTTTCCAATTTCTTGCGACTTTTTGGCCTTTTTTCTTGAAACAATGATTCTTCTTCAAAATAAAAATGCTGTGTTAGTTAGCTGTTTTTATCTAGCAGTTGCTTTTGTAATGATTTTATTTTTTTTTAACTACATATTGGTGCATAAAATGAAAAGAAATTATAAACTTAACACTTTTACGCTTTTTTCGAAATCATCAATTCAATATCAAATTGGTTATTACATGAAAAGAACTTTCAATTGTTTGGAACTTGAATAAAATTAAGAATTAATATAAGAAAAATCACGCAATTTGGTGTTCTTCGAATTCTGCTTTTAAAGAAATACACTAGCCCAGAAAATTAAGAGAACAAAAAAAAAAATCGTGATTTTTTTAGTGATTTTTGATAGGCTGTATCTCAGTAAAAAATTATCGCATCATGACAAAATAAAAAGCATGTGAAAGCTCTATTCTTCTAGTTTCAGGATTAAATGTTAAAATATTTTCTTTTTAACGGTAAAATAGCTAAATTGTTTTAACTGTTCAAAAACCAAAATTTTCCAATATTTTTTCGTTTTTACTGTTCCCCTAAGAAAGTGGGAAAATTTTTTCTGATAAAATAATTATTATTTTTAGAAAGGCTATTTATTTGGCTTTAAGATTCATTTTGTTTCAAACTTCTACGATTTTTTTTAAACTGCAATATAAGTCATCAAACCAAAAACCATACTTTTGACTTTGACTATCAATATCTCAACAACGGATCACTGTACAGAACATTCAAGGACACATTTAAAAGCTTCATTCAATTCTCTACAAAGGAATTAAATTTACTTTGTTAAACAAAATGTTTTCTTATTTTTGAGATTAATTTAGAAAGGCTATCAAAATAGGCATTTTTACGGTTTTTTAGAAAATTTACCGCTTTTTTATTTCTATGGGTGATAAGATTAAACTGAGCCTTAATTATTGAATTTTCATATACCTGTAATTAGTATGCAAAGTTTCAGACTTATTCATTAAGCAGTTTTTCTGTTGTGAGGGTTTGAACTTTTGAGATGAAATAAAACACCATATTTCTGCAGTTACTTCTTGTAACTTTTTTATGAGCAAAATCAAATTCTTTTGAGTTTCTTTGATAATTTTATTGAAAAATATCGTCTAAATTTAAGATAAGCCAAGGAACCGAATTTCATAAAATTTGTTCTCTCAAACGTTTTTCCTCAAAAAAAAAAAAAAAAAAAAATATAGCTTAATCCTTTGATTGCAAAGTCACCAATACCAAAAACTTAACGATTCGGATGGTTAAAACGCTTTTTGGACTATTAAATCCGTCGTTAAATTAGTTTTTCAACATTTTTAACTTGAATACAATTTTTTTCTATCTTTCGAAAATTAGCAAATTTACAATTTTGACAGAGGAGTGCTTGAATATGTTTGCACTGTTAATTTCAACCACCGACCAATATTTCAATGACTTTTTTCTCCTAAAAAAAAATTTACTAAACGAATATATTTGATGAAAATAGCCCTTTTTCAATTTGTGGTGTGAAATCACTGATACCAATAAATTCTCAAATGGGATGACTGGAACGTTTTCTCGACTATTAATTCACATGTTTAACTATATTCTTAAGATATTTAACTTGAATTTTTTTTGGTAAAAGAATCAAAAGTGATTAAAATCATGTTTTTAGCTTTTTTCAAAAAATCGACATTTTACAGTTTTGATATATTATATATTTTGTAACTCTTGATATCAACGTTGGACAATATTCTCAACCATTTTCATTTACAAAAAACAATTTTTTAGATGAACATGAACATGAACATGAAAAAAACAATTTCCCTTTTTTTGTAAAATTACCAATACCAAAATATTTTGACATGGAAACAGTAACAGTACTTTTTACACTATCAAATCAGATGTAAATAGATTTTTTGTTATTAATATTTTTCCTAAAGGGTATAGAAATCACTTTTTCACTTTTAACGGAATTACCAAAAGTCATCAATATTAAATATTTTGTCAAGGAAAAACTTGAACGCTTTTAAGACTATTATTTTCTACTCAGAAACACTTTTTCGCTATTTCCAAAATTTTGCAATTTGAACAAAAATTAACATGAGTACGCCAAAACGCTTTTCAAACTATTGTTCTACGTAAAAACTCAATGCTTAAAACTTTTTATCCTGATAAATTTCTTTCTAGTATACTCGCAGAAATGATTCCAATAATATTTTTCCGAAGTCATCAAAATTGACTTTTTCGCTCTTTTAAAAAATTTCCAATATATCGTTTTTAAATTAAAATCATTTAGCAGACATTCAAGAACATTTCCAGCATAAACATCAATATGTTTAATGAACTCTAAAGTTATGGGAATCTCTTGAACAGCAATTTCTGTGTTTCAGCAGAATAAAAAAAAAAAAAACCAGAACCTCTTCAAAACCTACGCAAACGGAAAAACTAAACTTTAATCAATAAATTCGTTCAGTGTGTGTCTGCAGAGCTTTTTCCATCAAACTAATTGGCTGCTAACAAAAAGCTTTCCCCCAAAAAATGATTCAAAACAACAATACCATTTTACAGAAAAAAGCTCAATCCAGCTTTTAGAAATATTTCCTATGAACGAAAAATGTTGAAATCGTACAAGTATGTTTGCCATAGCAACTTCTTTGCAGGCGAAAAACTTCCGGCTACAACTTTTGTTATACCATGACCTCAATATTCTTTTAAGCCAAACAGATACCAAACCAACACAACACAACCCTTATAAACGACTCCATGTCCTGCGACAGTTATTTTGCCCTGTGGTAGGTTTTTGTTTTTGGGGGATTCTTTCAGAGAGTGCATATTCCTATATCAAGGACATACCATCGCATACAAATAAAAGTACTCAAAGTAGATATCCTTGATATGAATGCACACTTTGACGGCGAATTCACAGGTTTTAATGATTTTTCGTCCTTTCGAACATGTTTCGAATGCTACCGCCGACAAATACAAACTGACTGGTAAAAATGTATTTTGTTAGACAGGATCCTGAGGGAAAGTAGGTCCTTTTTGGTTTGGTATAGGATCCAATCGAACCTCCACTTTGCTACTAGAGAAGTGTAAAAAAGGGCACCTCTCTTTACATCCTTCATGGTCGTGTATAGTCGTTCAACGAGACACAAACTGCTGCACATTTTTAGAGAGAGTTGTCGTTGTGCTGCCTTTGGCTCCTACTTGCTACTACCAATTCCTCCTGCTGACTGTTTGGCCGTATTATAAGTGAATGGCTGAGGATTCAACTTCAACTTCACGAGGACGACCGACAACTACGACGTTATGGCTGCTGATGGCCCCCCCGAACAACACGAACGATTCTCGTCGTCATCATCGTCGTCGTTGACTATTGTAGCCACCAGATAGCAGCTTGGATAGTTGTAATAAGCCAACGTTAGTGTATCACCGACATCCTTCGGTCACAGTAGATACTCGATATCCTTTTTACAACAAAATATATATTTTTTGCATTTTTAACTCTCTTCATATCCGCAACACAAAATCGGCACATCGCAGAGTAAAAAGTGTTGTTTGCTATTTTGTACTGCTGCTTTCTGCCTATACAAACTAACTGTATGTTGTGATTTGTGATTTTTGTGTGTTTCGGGGCGCGAATTTGTATAAATTTTCCATTCACATTTTTTCGAGACTTTCGAGACGAGTGCAAAAATTACATTTTAAACTGAAATGTCGTCGTCGTCCTTCGGGTGCATATTTTTTTAAAAATTCACACACAGTTGAGCGTGAATAACGGTTGCGAAAGGATGCAATTGAATTCTGTATAGAATAAATAATTATTATTATTATTTGATCCTTTATACAAAAATATGAACAACATTTGAGTGTTTATTCAAATTTAAATTTAAAAATACAAACAAATTAAGGACGAAAAAGGACGAAATAAATTCGCGACGGTTTTTTTTTGTTGAAAATAAATGTAAAAATAAATAAAAAAATATCCTTTTTAAGTTTTTTGTGTAAATAAAAAAATAAAAATTAATAAATAAATATTATTATCCTTGATCTAAAGTAGTGTCTCGTTTTTGAGTTATATTCTTCTCTCTTTCTGTAATATCTCTATCTCATTCTCACTCTTACTCTCTCTTGATATATTATTATTCGTTGTCGCTCGCTTAAAGTGCTACGGTTGTGAACACATTTAGTATTACTAAGCTATCGAATATTGAAAGATAGAAAATATAAAAAAAAAAAAATTATAAAAAATCAAGGACATTCAGAAAATCTTCCTCTTGACAGGAGGAAGGAATATCTCTCTATATTTTCGATTGAATGAACAATCGTGACTGTCATCTGAACACAGAACTAAGAACAGAACATTTTGGCTCGTAATCAGCGAACCGTGAGAATAATTGTAAGCGATATCCTGATAATCCTTATTCCTTAGGAAAATTTGTTTTATTTTTCTTCCTGAATTTTGGTCCTTATTCACATCGACTTCACAGATGACAATAAAAATTTTTGATATTTTTAAAAGATTTAAGTAAGAAAAAGTCGTAAAAGGAAGAAACACACACATGTCCTTGTTGCATTTGGATGAGAAATAAAAGTTAAGTTTGTCTCGAAGAAGAATATTTTTGTGAAGAACCACGTGCTCACAACAGAAGCAAAAAAGGACTTCTTTCAAGTTGAGTTGAGGAAGAAGAAAAAACGAACGCAACACCGGCACAGAAGCGTGCTGCTACTCTGCTTTCAGGAGGAACCATAAAATCCTCCCTCACATTTTTGTGTCTAGTATTTCTTCAATCTTCCAGCAGTATTTTTGTTATTTTTTTGTGTGCTTTTGTGTGTTGTATATTTTTGTATGCGGCAAAAAAAGTGTGTTTAAAAAAATCGAAATAAAAAAAAATAAATACAAAAAGCAACGGAATCTCTTCGATATAAGCAAGGACGACGAAGAAGAGTTTTTCGCCGCGCGATTCAGCTGTTGCTGGTGGTGCTGATGGTATCCTGCTGGAATGCACCGTGGAACTTGGTGAGTAAATAGAAAAAAAAGAAAACAATGCACTTTTTTTTATACCCCTTATATCCTTGTATGGAAAGATGAATCCTTTTTTTTTTTTTGAATAAAAAATGCTCAGCATATTCTGCATCATTAGATGAATTGAGGAATATTTTTTGATTGAATGCAACAGCAGTTGAGAAATGCAAACATTTTGAAATGAATAGATCAGGCGGAAAATCTGCCAGCCAGCACACACATCATTCATATAAAACATCCAGACTTTTTTGGTTATAAGTTCTATTGGGGATATTGTATGGATGAAGGATTTGTGCATATATGCAGTTAGTTAGAAGAATTCGTTGAGGGAATTTTATTCAATTTAAGAAGCAGAAGGCTTGAAGGATATTTTAAAGAGTTATCCTGCAGTGAAAATGGGGGAGTCAATTCAACAAGAGAAATTCTATTCAATATTTTCAGAACAGATTGTCCAAAACAAGTTCTATTGTATTAAGGTTTTGACCAGAAAAGTTTCTAGAGAAAGTTAATTTAATATTGATATATTGGAGAAATGATTTTTAGAAATGGGGTCATTTTCATAGGTCAAGGAAGGGGATTTCCATATGAAGAAATACAACAAATGTTTCAAGTTTCAATTGAAAAGCCTACCTGTTTTCTAAATAATATTGACTATATACGCATATTGTAGATTTCATATCATTGATAAAATATATATCTTGTATATTGAGATAGGTAATGGGTAGTTATATTGTCTTGGGGTAAAAAGGAAGCCAAGTTAATTAATCGAGAGATGATTTAATTGCAAGCTTTATACAATTTGAATACACAACAAGTTGTGACTCTATCTATTCTATATTCTAGGAAAATATAAGTTCAATATGAAATGAGTTTTGATAATATATATATTTGAAAAGTAATTGTAGATATCATAGATATTTTTGTTGAAGAAATCAATCAATTCTGTATTCTTTATTTAATTATATATGGAATCTGAGAATATTCATTGTTAGAAAACTGTTATTAAATTATTCTAAAATACTTATTCTCAAAGTTATATTCGTGTTATTTTAATCTTAGAAAGATTTTGAAAACTGTTTTAGAATAAAAGTAGATGAGATAGTTATTTTTATGAAATATTTACTGCAATATTTAAGTTTAACATTCAAGTATTGGAAAGATCGAAAAACAAATTTTTTTAAATCTCAAAATGTATTCTTCAAAATGGCAATTTCTCATATAGTTTTAATTAAAAAAAAAAACATCTATTAACTTATCTCCTATAACTTCGGTGACCATATTTCTGAAATCAAAACCCGGGACAGATAAAAAATTTGTTGGATCGTTTTGAAAATTTTGATTTTTCAAAAACAAATTTTTTAATGAGTTTTCATAATTTTTCCTTATTTTAATATCAAAATTTCCTAAACGATTATGGAAGCGTTTTTGTTGAAATCATTTAAGTTGTTTACGAAATCAGAAATCAAGAAAATGGTTTTATAATGTCTGTTAATAACTTCTAAAAAATATTTTTTTTTAAATCAAAATCGGGTGAGTTGTTTTTATCATTTTTATTTTATTTAAAATGATTTTGAAATTGTATGATCTTTAACACAACTTTTAACATTTCCTTAAAAGTTTTAAAAACTTATCTGGGTTCTTTACTCCACCATATATGTTCTTTATTCGAAAACATTTTACCTAGTGTAGCAACCTGACAAACAGAAGCTGGAACTAAATAATTGACGAACATTTAAAAAAAACTAAAGCCTAGTCTAGAGGCGAAATGAAAATTTTCATACAAAACCAGCACAAAATTTTGCTTTTCGTTGCACAGCTTGGGTAACAAAATTCTTACCTGCGCTTGAATATATTTGACCATTTATTTGACCAGGCAATTTTTCTTGCAGAAAAAGTTTTTTGACTTTGGAGACTTAGAAAAATTGTCGTTTTGCTTCAGCAGCGTACTAAACTTAATGCTTTATCCGAAAAATTTGAAAAATTTTAATTTCCAGCCACTGTTTTCTTGTTTTCCGTACAAAGTATTTTAAATATTGAATACAAAAATCAGAGAATGTCCAAATACGGGACAATCAGGGGACAAATTACAAAATACGGTACACTTATACGTCCCGTGTTTCTTAAATAAAAACTCGGGACAAGCTGTAGAAATACGGGACAGTCCCGGGTAAACAGGGACGGATGGTCACCGTACCTAGTACCTACATTATGAACGTTTTAAAAATTATAAAAAATTATTACTTTATATATGTATTTAAAAAAAATTAAAATATTTCAAAATTTTTAAAGTAGTTCGAACTATAAGTGTTCAAAAAAGGTTCCTAGCTCTATTAAATACCATTAATTAGAATAAATAAATGGTAGGAAATATTTTTTTGCAAGGTAATCCGATAGTTTTTTTTTATTTGTACAATTGTTAAATTTACCAGAAGCTTCCTTACCAAAAAAAATTGATTGAAATCAGCTCAACCCTTGACAATGAATTTTTAAACAAAAAAAAATATATAAATATTCTAAGATCTAGTTAAGATGGTAGTTCTCAATCTAGAAAAAAAAAACCAGCAGTGGATATCTCTGATCCTCACAAATGTATTACCTTACACTTTCTTCTAGTATTTTAGTTTATACATATTTTTGAATTTATAATTTAGTATATAAACAAAATTGTTAAATTCTGACATTTTCATAAACGATTACGGAAGCGTAATTTTTTGAAATTTTATAAAAATACATTTATGTATTTCATCTAACCGTCCGACGACAATCCATTCCTTGGAAATTTTGTGTTTATTTGAAACTCAAAAATTACTTAAGTATTAAATACTTATTTATGTTTTTTTTTTTATTTACTTACAATTAATAATTCATCACTGTTCAATTTCCTTACTATTTGCAAAAAATTAAAGAAAAAGAATCCGCTGAGTTTTAGAATGCAAAACCATTAATTTTATTCTGATTTTACAAAAATAAAGTAAGTTTTGTTTCCAGTACATTTATATTAACAACAACTCAACACCGTTTTAGTGGTAGCTTCGCAGTATATAAACTGAATTGTTTTCTTAGAACTAAAATGATTTTGATTAAAAAAAATCTATTGTTGAGCAAATAAAGTTTAATTTTTAAAGTGTGGGTAGCATACAAAATATTTTTTGGACCATTGTTAGCGGTGAATGTCATAGAACCGTTTTCTAGATTTTCTGACTTTCTCTTTAATAACTTAACAGATTCATATACATTTGAGTATCCGTAATATTGAAATGTCTACCTTCTACATACCTTCAGGACTGGACATTTTTTTTTTAATTTAATATTTCGCTTTTTTTTTTTTGAAAAATCAGTTTTTTGTTGGAAAATTTTTGTTTGAAAAAAATTACATATTAAAAAAAAAAACGATCTTTACAATTTTCAAAAAAAATAAGAGGTTGTCTGTAAAGCCGGTTTACGGACGATGATTTAACGTGATAACGTCGTCAGAAAACAGGTTGTGTGCTTTTGTTTAAAATGAGTCAATTGAAGCGTTCAATTTTACAAGAAAGAGCTAAATAAAAATACCTTTTTTATTTTCTCATTATATTAATTTTTTTATTTGAAAAGCTTACAAAAAAAATTATATAATTTAAAAGCCAAGTATTTCTTCTTAAGAATAAAACCATTTTTAAATTTTTACAATGCGCAAAAAGTATAAAAATAAAATTTATTGAAAACCATCATTTTCATCAAAAAAAGCAAAAAAAACATGAATTTTTATTTTCTCACGTCATTAATTCCATTTTTTTTTCCTTACAGCCTATAAAAAATTTTATACCATCTGAAAGCTTATTGTCTTAGCTCAAAATATATATATCGATCAGGTCTATGAGACATCTACAAAAAGAGCTAGAATTTTTTGAACTCGATCAAATTTCATTAAAAAAGCAAAAAAAAACATTTATTTTTGTGTTCTCAGGCTATGGAATCAATTTTTTTGTTTGACAACCTATAAAAAAATATATACCATGTGAAAGCTTATAATTTTACCTTTCATATGACGTATTAATCTTATTTCAAAGATGCATACAAGAGAAGTTAGAATTTTTTAAAGTCAACCATGTCGAATTTCTAAAATTTTTAAAAATCCTTCATTTGGATTAAGCTTTAGGTTAATCCAAAAAAAGAAAAAAAAAATAAGCTATAGTAGATTTTTGTATCTCTAATAGTTTATTTTTAATTTTTAATTGAAATTTTTTGCCGCACTGCGAAAGTGCGAGAGTGTAACGTTAGAAAATAGCGTCACTTTTTTGTGGTGGCTGCCATAGTAAATCGATTTATAAGACGTTATCACGTCAAAAAACATCTAAAAACTGCTAATTATAAAAAAAATTAAATGGCATACTTAGTTTGGAGATTAAAACAATTTAAAAATGTGTTTTCGTTATTTTAAACACAATTTCTAGTCTTATCAAATAAATAATAAAATTAATTGAAAACTTTTATTTAGTGAATATTAGGTATAAGAAACGTAAACTTTTTGTTTATATGTTTTTCTTATACAAGAAATTAGACATTGTGGAAGTTGTGATTTTTTTACCCGAGAAAGAAAATTCAATTTTTTGGGACAATGAAAGAAATGAAAAATTAATTTCTCTGTTCATAAAAATGGTAGAACATTTTTTATGGTCTTAATTCTTTAGAAAAAATGTTATCCTTTGTAACTACTTTTAAAAAATTTGAAATTTACCGAAAAATGGCTGAGTAAAAAATCGTTGAAATCTGAAAACATTGAAAAACGGTTTTTTGATGATAACTTGAAATTTTGAGGGTCTACGAAAAATTTCAAGTGCCGAAATATGATGTACTCAGTAATACCTACAACCTCTGCCAGGTCATTTCCAAAGTAATTGACATAATTTTTATTTTTTAATACAGTGAAATTAATTTAATTATGGGTAAGGCAACTTATGGTAATAGCTAAGCAAATAGTTATGGCCTCAACAAAATCCTTAAAATCTTTAAAAAAAAAATTCTAACTGTAATGTAATATAAATTTGTTCAATGTTTTTTTCTTACTTTCTTCTTAAATTTATATCTTCGAATTAAATGCCCTTAGTGCTGTTATTACACATTTTTAATGGTAGTATTCCAAAAAAAAAATATAGAATGATTATACTCTCTGTGTAAATAATTTGGTTCCGAAGTTTAATAAAAAGTTAATCTAAAAATAATTTTCAATTTTGTAGCAATTAATAATTTTGTAATTTAAGAAATTTTCGAAAAAAAGGCTGACTTATTTCTGTAATCGATGGTTATATTTTTCTTGGTATTTGCTTTTTACAAATGGTAAAACAACTGCGTTTAGTTATTATAAAAAAACAAGAATTATAAAAAAGCGATTTCAAAACTTTTTTTTAATTGGTACTGGAATTACTTTTCAGAATTTTTTTTTTCTTAATTTTATTTAAAAATGTAATATATCAAAACTTAATACATACATAATTATAGGTTTTCACAATCTTATCAATCTATGAGCTATTCTGTGGAACCATGTCGTGAATATTATTTGTTTTTGAATGTAAAAACCAATCAGATATTTTTTTATATTTTAATTACTCATACGCCATGGTGTACAATTTGTATTATAGTTTCTTTTAGAGATAGTATTATGTAGGTTTAGTAATTCAGTTAGCTCTCTTTATAGAAAAGATATTTGGTAAAATGTTAAAAATGTTAATAAAATCATCGCCTAGAGCTCAAAATCATGTTTGGGCAACATTGGTTTTTACAAAATTTTACTTTAAAAAATTTTATTTTTCCACACTCTGCTTGAATTTTTTTATATTTTTCAAAACTTTTATTTAATTATGTTAGCTAACGAAATCACCTATTTTACCGCTTGTTTTTTTTACATTATTGAAACGGAATAAAAACTTAAGTTGCAGTGATTTAATACAAAAAAAAGAGTGTGTGTACACATGTACACGCGACTGAAGTTATACTTATCATTCAGTATATGTAAATGAATTTCATTTGATATTTTTAATTTCTATTATTAAATTAATTAATCCACACTTCGTTTTTTTACATTTTTATCAAGTGAACAATAAATTAATTCTTTCATCCTCCTTGCGTCCATGTAGTTTTCAATTTTTTCTGTGAAATTTACTCATGTTGTGCGGTTCAGAACTTACGGTATATGCTTAACGAAAGTAAATGAATTGCGCATAAAATGTGCGATATGGTAATTTTATGAGAATTGTGTGTGCTTCAGCACTAGTAGTAGCAATATGGAACTTGCAGGGTTGCTACAAAGCTCAAAAGTGAGCTAAGCTCAGCTCACAGCTCAGCTCAAATTTTGATATTTCTATTTTTTTAGTAAAATATTTCTTTTTTATCATAAAAAAAATTCCGGTACAATCCGGTTTTTCAACTTTTTTCAAAATTCCGAGAAAATCGCGTTTAAAAGTTGGGGTAAATATTTAATTTCGGAAAATCCCCGAATCTTTGAACGCTCCTGGAAGCTAAACCGCTTGAGAGCAATTTTTGGGAGTGATGCCAAATGATAGCTTGTGTCATGGGCCTACGCTTTGCACATTTTCAGATTTAAAAAAAAATCGCCTTCCATGTTAAACCGCCACATCATGCATATTTTTTCAGAATCGTGCCTATTTTTTTTTTTACTTTTAAGTTCTTCCGGTTTGAGAACGCGTGGACCTACAGGGATGAGAGTTGTACCCAAATGTAGGTTAGAGTCCCCGCAACCTTTTGGCATCAAACATTTTATTTTCATTTTCATCAAAATTCCGCGATATAGGCGTTGGAACGCTTTGATCTAGAGACAGGAGTGGTGCCATATGAAAGCTTATATTCTCAGCTACCCGATAGTGGTATAATCCGATTTTTCGATTTTTTTCAAAATTCCGAGAAAATCGCGTTTGAAAGTTGGGGTAAAATTTTTTTTCGAAAAATCCCCGAATCTTTGAACGCTCCTGGAAGCTAAACCGCTTGAGAGCAATTTTCGGGAGTGATGCCAAATGATAGCTTGTGTCATGGGCCTACGCTTTGCACATTGTCAAATTTTTAAAAAATCGCCTTCCATGTTAAATCGCCACATCATGCCTATTTTTTCAGAATCGTGCCTATTTTTTTTTTACTTTTAAGTTCTTCCGGTTTGAGAACGCGTGGACCTACAGGGATGAGAGTTGTACCCAAATGTAGGTTAGAGTCCCCGCAATCTTTTGGCATCAAAAATTTTATTTTTGAGAGTTGTACCCAAATGTAGGTTAGAGTCCCCGCTACCTTTTGGCATCAAAAAATTTTTTTCATTTTCTTCAAAATTTCGAGATATAGGCGTTGGAAGTTTTGGCGCTCACTTTCAGCTCAGCTCACTTCCAGCTCAGCTCAAATGAGCTAAGCTATGGTACCTAGCTGAAATTTGAGCTGAGCTGAAATGTGAGCTTTTTGCAACTCTGGCAACTTGCCACATGGAAATTATCACATGCAACTTGCCACATGCACCATGCCACACGCAACTTGCCACATACAACTTGCCACATGAAACATGTAACTTGCAACGTGTTGTGTGTTTTATGTTTGCCGTACTGTGGCGTACTGCATTTTTAAATACTAAAGTACTGCCTACTCTAAAGGTGAAACGACAGCCCTGCTACCCAGGGCGATAGCGTCATAATCCCTTTGACATTCTTGTCAAAAAGTAAATTTTCATACCCACCCTCCCATAAGAAGTATAACTTCAAAAAGAAAAGTAGAGTAGGTAGTTTTATTTTAAGAAGGCAAAATGTATTAAATAGGGCAAGTTTAAACTGTATAAAAGACTAATGCAAAGCATTGCTAGTACAACATTATGCAATGCTTGGAAAGAAAGTAAAGGCATTTCCAAAAGTTAAGCACTTAATTTATGGTATTCTATATAACAATAAGAATTTAACTAATGCAATATATTTATTATGAAAGAAGACCGCTGAATGTAGTAATCCCTTCAAATAATTTTTGATATTTTAATCACTCATACGCCCTAGTGCTCATCTTAATAATCACGTTTATTACTTTAAAGTGGTTCGGGGGTTGATATAATTTTTAATTTTTTTTTATTTTTCCTGGTAAATGTCAAAGCTTTTTAATCCCATAATTTTATTTCCAGTTGATAATTATATAAAGGAGTATTCCATATGTATTTATCTTTAAAAATTAATTTTTTAATTTAAGAAAAAAAATCTTTTAATTTTCTAACAATATTCTGTTTCATTATCTGTAACTTTTCTGTCTTGAAAGTCAGCTAATAAAATTTCCATATCCATTAACAAAGTCAAAACAGATTCGCCCTATTTTCAACACTCTGCTACACATTTTACCTGTTTAAGTCTATGTGTCCAAAATCGAAAACACTTGAAAAAAAAAAAAATGTCCTCCACTGACATAAATCCTAGAAAAATATTCGCCACTTTTAAAAGAAAACCTCTTACAATCTTAAAAAAGTTTCTCAATAAAAAAAGTGATTCTCAATTCATGGCCCATACCTTTACATTATACAAAAAATAAACTTCATGCTCCTTGATAGTCTAATTTAAATAAAATATTCTCAATATCCCTTAGGTTCTTTTTTTTTTTTGTATTCTAAGAACACAAAATAAAAAGCCATTTGTTCCACTAAGTAAGCAAATTCCTATAGCAAAGTACTCTTTGTTTAGCTTCAAGATACACATTCAAACACATACACCTCAAGACACCTCCTCTTCTTGTAACTCCTTTTTTTTTTCGTTTCTTCAACGACTACGACAACGATGAAAAAACCAAACGCAATCGAAATTCAATAAAACATGTTCGCATTGCAAATTAAAACAATAAACACGCCCCAAAGAATCATAACGACCAACGCGCCACTTTATATGCGACAAATACTTCTTCTCTGCCACGAGACAACAACAACAACCCGACTATAAGGACAAAGTCGCAGAGGAAAAAGCCAATTTATGAGGCACTATGGCCATAAGGATACTCGAAGGATACCTTCTGCTTTCGTACCGCTTCCGCTCGCTGCCGACTTTGACTCCCCCTTGTGCCGGCCGCAAACAAACAAAGACACCCAACAACCATTGTTGCCACTTGGCTTTGCAATGAGCTTTATTGGTTGCAAATTTACGTAAACAATATTCATGGGTGATGTCCTTCCTCCCCCAAAAAGAGAGATATCTTCCTGACTTAAAAAAGTAGAAAGAAGAAGTGGGAATCCTTTCTCGCGAGGAGCGGATTGAAAGGATTTCCGCCTCATTGAAACGCTCTATGCTGGGGATGGCGGGTGTGAGTATCTTAGTGAGCGTATACCGATGAATCGGTTTGATTTCGTCCTTATGCACATTATCGTAAAAATATTTTTAAAAAACGTATTTCCATATTCGATGGCAAAAATCGAAAAATTTCATATCAAGGAAACCGGAAATAGGCCTCAATTTGTGCATTTAGGCCAAATGTCGTTCATTGTGTCGTAATCTTTCCTTCGAAACGAAAAATACAACAACAACAATCGATGTCGTCCTTCGTCCTTTTTGAATCTGCAATTTTGACTTTTTACCCAAAAAAGTTTCTTCTTCGTTGTGGGAAAGAGGCAAAGAGGCTTTATGGAATCCTAATGACGATCATCATCGAAGTTCGAAGGACGAATTGCTGCTGTTATAGGGTCCTTTCTATGCTGCTGGTTGTTTTCGGTGTATTTTAGTTTTTGGGGAAACTTTAGCCATTTTGCCATCATATTTATTTATGGTAATTTTATTATCGGTCTGTGTTCATCGGCCCGCGGTATTTTGTCCTTTCCCGTTCCGCGGTTCGGTTAGTTTTTAGTTCGATGGCAGCAAAGAGATTCTATCCTTATGTTTGTTTTTATAGCTTCCGAAACGGTTTAGTATGATTGTCCTTTATAGAAAAGCAAGAAGTCACAATAACACATTTCTATAAATATGTGTGTGTTGGTAGAAAGTCAAATTAATATATGAGAAATAGAGAAAAGGACATTTTCTTCAAGGATACCGACGAAGGAAGTGTATTTATTTATATTTTATCCAAGAAAACAAGTAAAATTATACAAGCAACTGCAATGTCTCTGCAGTTTTTGTCTTTATTTGTTTTCTTTTGTAGATTTGTTAGAGATATTTGGCTCTATGTGTGTATTTGTGTGATTGCATTACTGCCCTCTCTCTTTTATATAATGTATATATTTGTCCGCTTTTAGCGATATTCGAAAAAGGACAAATAAATAAACAAACAAACACAAAACTGTGTGTGTGTGTTGCAAACACGATGAGACATTGCAAATAGGTTTTGAAAAATATTTGCATAACATAAGCGGATGTTTCTTTGCGAATTATATAGAAGAGAACTTTTCGTAAGGTTAGATATGGTATGATATGGAATATATTTACTCTTGTTTTTTTTTTTTTAGTGATTCAAGAAAATTTGGGGGAGGAAATGCAGAGAATGCAGAAAAATGAATTAAACTTACATTAAATGAGACTAAATTATTTCGAAATTATAAAGAAGTCTCAAAGACTTGAAACAAAGGAAGAGCGAATGAAATTCAGAAAATTACAATAATTTTGATTTTATTTCCGAAGTAGTTTTTTAGTAGATTATCACACTTATTTTTAAATAAATATGGTAATATGATTCAGGATATTTGAAAATTGTATCTTTTCTTATTTTAGTTAAAATAAAACTGATTAGATTAGAGAACAAAAATTTTAAAATTTAGCATACCTATAAAATTTTTGGTACAAACTCCATTAATTTTGAATCTCTTCTTCTTCAAAAAATATTACTATAAATATTAAATAAGTTTCCAAAATTTGAACAAAATCAAAAATTGTTTTTTGGCATTTTAAGAAAGCCAAGAATTTGTAGCTTCATAAGGTATTTGTTTTTATTCAAAATTTTGCTAATTTTGTAATTTTTTGCAGAACACTGGAATAGTACTTTTCAAATTTACAATAATTGAATTAAACAATGGCCCTTTAGATATTGCTTGTGAAAAAATATTTAACACTCTTGCTGAACTCCTTCCATTTCTCGGGACGAATTTTTTTTTTTTATTTCCTCAAAAAGGTTTCTTTCGATTTTAATTAGTAAAACAAAGGACTGGGTTGCAGTTACTTGCAATTTTGGTAAAGTTACCTATAACGACAAATTAAATTTTCAAAAAAAAAAAATTAGGTATAAATATCCAAAAATATGTTTCTTGAAAACATAAAATTTGATCTTAGTCTTTTGTAAGAAATGCGGAAATATAGGAACACGTTAGTAGTAACAAAATTAAAAAAATTGATTTTATTTGCTAAATTTTACTATAAAACACACAAATGCTTTTGAAATACATTTACTTTTTCCTTTTTTTCTGACTTTGTCAGAATTTAAGCATAAAGGATTTAAGAGGTTAAGGAGTTCAAAATTGTCAAAACTATATTTTTTTCATTTTTTTTTTTTAGAATCAATTTTTATAAAGAACAAGATTAAAATTTTGTTTTATGGTGTTGATTAATAATAATCAAAAAATTAGTATACCTATTTACTTTTTCTTTGAATATTTTAAACGACTTTATATTTTTTTATTTCTTTCGAACTAAATCTATTCAAATTTGCGTATTCAAATTATTTTAAAAATCCAAGCAAATTCAATTTTCATTTCCACTTTGAGGAGGTGATTTCCAAAACCAGCTATCTGACCTGATACCTGAAGGTAGTTTTGAGTAAAATGCCAAAAACCTTTACTTCGTAATACAGAAGATATAGAGCAAAATAATCTTCTACATATTTATTCTTTACGAAATTTTAAAAATATTGAAAATTCCTTATTAAAAAGTCGGTATATCTGCTTTTGGAATTATAATTGAATTATGTCTTCTTTTGGAAGTAAAATTATTAAAAAAATCTTCTTTTGCAGGTAAAATCACGATTTTTTCTGATTTTTTGTAAATACAAATACACCTTTATCAATATCAGTATTTTAGTTTATAACAAGAAACAAAGATACATTTTTATAAATGAAATTGAATTAAAATGCGTTTCTGGATCGCACGTACTTGCTCTTGTAATTTGGAGTGTCTATTTTGGTTATTTGAATAGCTCTATAATTCATTTTTTTAAATGATAAGAAATAACATTCTGTAAATTTTGAAAAAAATTGGTACGAAATAAGCTAAAAAATAAGTCAATTTTCGCGAAAAACCACATCGCAATTTCCATTATCCAAATTTTTGAGAAAAACTAAAAACACAGATTCTTAATATTATTTACTAAAACCCTTAAGTACACAAAATTTAATTAAGATCGTTAGACCGTTTAGGTCTTAGCACGGTGTACCTACAGATGGACGGACGGAACTAAGTAATGACGAAAACTACTTCTGTAACTCCTCCATCATCGTAATGTGACATTTTATCATACGCCAAATTGATATTTTTTATACTGAAGAGGCCTTATTGGAAAGAACATTTTGCATAGGCCATTTTGGAAAAAAACATTTGGTGTTCAATAGGCTGAAATCCTCCTTTAAATAAAACTATACTTTTCTAAAGGATTTTTGTATGCTGATTCCGAATCCGAAGTCAGAATTGATCTAGCACGTCACGTTTTTTAGATATTCCCGTTAGAAAATCTCAAAAACCCATTTTTTTTGCTGTTTTCGAAGAAATATTTTGGCGTAATGTAATATTTTTCAATTAAAATTGTTATGGTTTATAAAAAAACTTATTTTTTTCTTTCAAATTCAGTTTCAATCTTCTCAATATCTCTTTTCTTCTCCGAGATATCTTAATTTAAGTAAGTTTAGTAGGTTTGGCATATCTTATCATAAAAAAAACTGATCTCTAAAAATTAATATATCTTTCTCCCTAGAACAAAAATATACTTTTCTAATGGACTTTAGTATGCTGATTTTGAATCCGAACTCAAAAAATTTCGGTCAGCTCGGGTTTGTGAGATATAGTAGTTTTTATTGAGATTTTCTAAGAAAAAACTTGATTTTGTGATACTTTAATGCGTATATCTTAAAATCCTCACGTGATAGAATTTTTTTGACTTCGGATTCTAACTCAGCACATCAAAAACTACAAGAAAAGTATACTTTTGTTTCTAGAAAAAACAAATATGAAGCTTTACAAGGCAGTTTATCGAATGGTTTATTACAAATAAGATATTTCTAAATAGATAAATAGTATATAAAATTACAAAACACGTAAAAATTTTGTTAAAAGATTTTATTATGGTTTTCTTTACAAATTTGACTTTTTAAATGTAATGGGCGTTGATATTTTACATTTTCCTTAATTAAGGTGTTTTTGTTCATGTTGGATTTACTAAAAAGTAAAGGATTTCGATATTTCTGCTTTTTTTATAAATCAGTATTTTAAAATATGAGTAAACATTAATGTAAAAGGACATATTTGGTGTCAATCGATAGGCCATATTACGAGGAATAAGTCCTCCAAATTTGAGCTCATTGCTACAAATAGTTTGAATTTTGCACGAGTTCAAATAAATCTAAAAGGTTGATTTTTTAGAAACTACCCACATTTTTCAAAAATCATTTTTACAAAAATGGTACCTGATAGAATTTTTCTGAAACCAGATTTAGATTCAGGAAAGTCCAATCTTTCATAATATCAAAAAATTATTTGAAGGAGAAAAAAAAGTTAAATTTTGCAGACCAGTGTTATTACTGTTTTCGGTTACACCAAAAAACAGTTATTTTCTATTATTTAAATTTTCTTACAAATGCTTTCGTCTACTTATTATAAGAAATGAAGAACTTAAGTTATTTCGATATACCTCTAATTACTATCAGGGTGTCTCACCGTCAACGTCGCAATCGATAACCATGGGTTCCTAAGAAATTTATTTCTATGTTGAAATACTTATGAGTTAATTTCCTGGTTTTCAGTTTGTTCTGGAATTATAACGTTTTTCATGCTTTTCGTTGTTTTTTTTTTTGCTTAAATATACCAGTTTTTTATCAAACTTCAACTGGATTTAAAAATTTTATTTTATTTCAAATTCAAGTTTAATAATGGTTTTAACTTATTAATAGTTTTTATCCTGATCATTTAACGGTTTTTCCGGATTTTTTGTTAACCAAAAGGAAATTTAATCATTTTTGGGAGTTTTTTTTCTACTATTTTACTTTAGCATTATTCTATTCAGCAAATTTGCGTTATTGAGTAATTTTTTTCTGATTATAAAACATCACTTTATTTCTTTTTAATATTACATAGCAATTTTTCAACCGAATTTGGGATATTTCAATTAAAAAAAAAAAAAAAAAAAATCAAGTAAATGTTAATTTGTTTTGTGATTTAGTAATAAATAATATTTTGATTTTTTTTTCTGTATCTATAATTTTTTTTTTAATTTTTCTGTTAAGTAATAGAATTTTTTTAATGAAAATTGGCTTAGATTTTAAAAATAAAACTTTTTATTTTTTACAATATTCTTCTAAGTTTTCTAAAATAAAAACTCTGGAACCATTCATATCATACCCTATTAATTAAAATTTAAAATCACATCTCACATTCTAAAAGGGAAAACAAAAGGCTTTCATAAAATTTAAAACCGACAACCAATATGCTTGAATAGTTTCAAACAATTCTATAAAAAAAAATATAAATAACAAAAAATTGAAAAAGGGATAGAAAATCAAATCAAACATAATAAAAACATTAAAACAAAACAAATGAACTAAATAACACATACATATCTCTCTAAAAAAAAGTAACAAACAGACACATACTTCATAGGCATATTTGTAAAAAATCATCATTCGAAAAAAAAAAATAGTATAAGCGGACGGCATGAGAAAGGATTCCAATTGAGTGTTTCTTTTTTTTTTTTGTTTTATTACATATTTTTTTTTTAATGTTTTTTGTCAATAGAATTTTTGGCCGCCCGTCGTCGCTATATCGCCACCACTTGTTTCCGCAGAACGACACAACCATTTGTATCTGTTTAATGTTTGTCCGGCAATCTGGGCAATATTTGCCCAACTGAGTTATTTTGTATATACATTTTTTTTTTGTTGCTATATTGGTCGTCTGTAAAAATTTTTAACGTTTGACTAGAAAAAGAATTTCGTCCTTTTTTGAAAGAGAAACAAATAAATGTGTGCTTTATAGTAAAAACTATTTTGTTTGTTGCAAAATTTTATTTATTTGCTTTTTGTGTTACAAAAAAAAAAATTTAAAGTTGGAGGCAGAATAAAAAAAAATAATGGTAAATAGTTGAAATTTACAAATGTATCCGCTACGTGCTTTGTCTACTTGAAATTCTACTCATATCTATGGTTGGCAGAGATATTTCATTTTTTAAATTGACTTGTTTAAGGTAGAAATTGCCATGAGCAAATTGTAACAAAAAGTTACCCTTTTTATATGACATTATCATTCTTTGTAAGTTATGTATGTTGTCAAGGTAACGTTAAAAAATTAGCTAATTTTGTAATGTACCACTTTGTCAGTTCAATGTGTTTATATTTCTTTTGAAAATTAGTTTAAATAAAATACACGACTGGGAGGCATGAGGCTTGCTCTCATAGTTCAAGGCTGTTTTAATTAGCATTGGAATTGTTTTATAAGTTAAGTATAGGTGAAAGAACATACAAAAATTTAAATAGTTTTTTGTTATAAGTTTCTAGACTCTCTTCAAACTCTCTTCAAAATTGATAGTTAAGCGTTTTGGGTGATTAAATTAGAAATTCCAATTTATTTTTTAATAACTTAAACTTACTAAATTTCTCATTGACATAGGTAGGTACTAACAAAAACAGAAAACCTTTAATCTCTCAAAAATGGCTCTAAATTTTGTTTTAATTTTCTGGTAAATATTTAATAGATTTTTGAAAAGTTAGAAAAATTTAATAATATAAACCGATTTGTGAAAAATTAACTTATTTTTGATTACTTAAATGGCTCAGAACTTCAAACTAAATTAATGGTCTGTATCTTTATCATTCGCGATGAACGGTTTTCAAAGTCTTTAAAATTAATTTTCTTCCATAAACAAAGCAAAATTTCTTTCAAATTCAGCATTTATGAATCAAGAAACGATTGAACGATTTTTTTTGACGTGATAACGTCTTATAAATCGATGAACCATGGCAGCCACCACACTTTTACAGTGCGGCAAAAATTTCAATTAAAAATTAAAAATAAACTATATTAGAGATAAAAAAATCTTCTATAGCTTATTTGAAAGAAAATAACCTAAAGTTGAATACATTTGAAGGATTTAAAAAAAAATCCATCTTTTAATAGGGTAAATAGGGGTAAAACAAAATTGCAAAAAATTGGTTATTTTCTAAACACGACAATGTTATAAGTTGAATTTTTTTTAATCGATAGATAAAATTATAACAAGACTGACAATGGTATTGAAAAAAATTCTAAAAAATTTCAAAACCGAGTTATAAATGGTTTTCAAAAACTAAAACATGAAGTAGACCTTTGACGAATAAGTGATTATAGATAGGGGAAATTTTTTTTGACAATTTTGAAAACGTCATTCGAAAGATAATAAAAAAAAAAAGTTAAGGGTCTGATACGGATTTTTTTTAAGTCTCTGCGTTTCGAAATATGAATTTTTGAAAAATACCTACTTATTTTGGGGTATTTTTTGGTGAGTTTTTAATTTTTGAAATTTTTCGTAGCGTTCAAAAAATCTCAAACTTATAGACCATGTAGTCTATGACTGTGAGCATACATGTGCGAAAAAAATGATTTTTGACCGAATAACAGTAAAAACAAGTTTTTTTTGTCCCAAGTTTTTTGACGTTTTTGACTGTTTTTTTATTTTTATCTTTTTTTCTTCAACAGTTGAATAAATGAAACTTATAATGTAGATAGATAATAGACAGGACTATATTTGTGTAGAATTTCAATCAATTTTGTAAACACAATTTTTAGATAACGGTAAAATAAAGTTCTATTTTTTAACAGTTTATATCTTTTAATCCAGAGTAAATACAAATTTGATTTAACTTTATTGAGCATCCTGATGATATTACCTTTCATTTGATATACCACACATAACTATACATTCACTACAAGCTACACAATGTTAAATTAAAAAACTTACGAAATACCTCAAAACACCTGTGGAGATCTGTTGATCATGAACAGCCACCAGTGTGGGAACTACCGTAATCTCAGTTTGGAATTTCGACATGGTTGGCTTTAAAAAATTATAATTTTTTTTCTAGGCATCGCAGAAATAAGATTGAAACGTCATTTGAAAGGTGAATTAATGAACTTTCACATGATATAAAAATTTGTATAGGTTGTCATTGAAAAAATTGATCCAATAGCGTTAGAAGATAAAATTATATGTTTTTTGCCTTTTTTGATGAAAATTGATCAAGTTGAAAAAATTCTATATTTTGAGCTGAAGCAATAAGCTTTCAGGTGGTATAAAATTTATTATAGGTTGTTATATCAAAAAAATGGATTTTTGGGTGATGGAAGTGATTTTTTCACTTATTTCATAAGAAATGATTGTTTTTAATAAATTATTTTAATACTTTTTGCGCATTGCAAAAACTTTAAAACTGTTTTATTCTTTAGAAGAAATATTTGGCTTTTTAATAGTATAATTTTTTTTGTAAGAGAAAAGAAAAAATTGAATTTTGTTTAGCTTTTTTTTGTAAATTATGATTTTTGAAATAAATAAACACTTCAATTGACTCATTTTAAACAAAAGTCTTAAGTTAAAATTTTGTTCATTAATTTATTATAAAAGAAATGTAATAAAGGACTAAAAATTGTTTTTAAAATCACGAAAACAACTTTTTGAATGTTTTTAGTTTGGGAACTAAGTATCTTCGCTTTTTAATTTTATGTGTATCAATTTTTTTTTTTCAATAATGTAGAAACTGTTATTTTTAAATAGTTTTTTTTTTTTTTAATAAATAATTTAAATTTTTAAATTTTCAAAATTTTTTTATAATAATAAAAAAAAAAACACAATTTATTCACACTCCATTAAATTTAAACCCGCCATTAAAAATGGGAAATTTTATTTATTGATAGAACTGACAATAGAAAAATAAATTAAGACGAATTGTTCGAGTGAAAATGGTGGATTCTCTTTTGGACACAACATCAATTTTATTGGCTTACTTTTAAGTCAAATGTAGGTGTACATTTCTTATTACCTTAGGAAATCTTGCCAAGTAGGTAACACAAAGAATCTTCATAATCGTAACAAAAACATACAAGATACAGCCTTAGGAAAAATAAAATCTGAGTAATTTTGGTCCTTTGAGCCGGATAAATAACCGTAGCTTTTTACTAAGCTCATAATTTAAAAGGAATATTAAATAAAAGAACATTTAAAAATTTCTACCTACCTATAAACCAGATTTGAATATTATTATAAAATATTGTGTAACGAAACTTTACACCTGCTGCCAATTTGATCATCAAATATTTGCCTTTTTTTTAATTTTTTGCTGTCACTTTTACTTGAAAAAAGTAATAAAAAAAAAAAGAAAATGCAATTAAATTTTATGTGTAACTAATCAGTTTGAACAAGAATAAATTAAAAAAATTTTAATTGAGACTAAATAACAAATAAAAAAGCTAGACGACACACATGAAAAATATTTATTCAATAAATTCAAAATGCTGCCGTTAAAAATGCATTGCATATGCATGGATTTTATTTTTTTTTTCGCTCTCTATTCCAACTATCATTCATTAAATTTTCCAATAAAATTGAAATTATGTCACAAAATATTTGAATTTTATCCCTTTTTTCCAACTATCCTTTTCAAAAAATTAAAAAAAAAACACCAAAAGCTGATTGAAATATAAATTTTAACAAGAAATCAAACAAAAACGACAAAATAAAAAAAAAAAACAAAAGAAGTACACAAATGTGTCAGCTGCTGTGTCAAAATAGTTGGTTGAACTTCTGCACCTGCCGCTCTTTCTCTTTCCGAGTGCCAGGTTATTAAATATCAATATTTTGCTGGAATTGTTATTAATTTCATGGAAATTCGCCAAAAAATCATCAATAATCTGAAAGAGGCAAAAAAAAAAAAAAAAAAATTATCGAGAAAATATATGAATATGCAAAATTCACATACACAACACACGCCAGGCTATCAAGTGACATTATTATGAATCGACGTCCTTTTTCCATGAGTGTGTGTAAGAGTGTTTGTATGGAAATATCCTTCGGGATTAATCCTGGCTGCTGACTGCTGCTGTGTCATATGTGTATCGATTCTGTCAGTTTCGCTAATTTTTTTCTGTTTTTTTTTTTTTTAATTCAACTCTTTTTCTTTTGGACCGGAAAATCACATTTTTTTTAAACGCTGCTATCCCACCACCGCCGCCACAGATCCTTCTGGAAAAGAATAAACAAACAAAAAGGATATAATTTTATGCGATTAAAATCCAATTGAGATAAATGATGAAAAATGACTTTTAATACGTTTCCCATCAGTTCGTGTGGCGTTGTGTTATATAGCAAGCATACTCGCGAGTTTTTCTGTGTTGGTATGTGTGTGTGTCTGTATAGATGATGGTTATTATCCTTTTTGTTGTGGTTAAAGGATTTTTTTCTGATGGTTTGTTCTTTATGATAGACGAGGAGAGTGGAAGAGTTAGCAGATGGCAGAGGGGCTTTGATTTCTCAATCAAGAAAAATTCGGATGACAATTTATTGAAAATCTTTTTATACGATAAATCGGTTTGCCTATTGTTTTGGCATTAAGTCGCAATGGGGGATCAACATGGGGGGAAATTATTGTTTTTCCTGATTGTTGTTTGACTATATAATACGCCAGAATGGGAACAGTTAGTAAATTTTTATTCTTTTCATTTTGTTTGTTTGTTTTTTTCATACAAAAACTGCAAACAGGGCAGGTTTTATCACCAGAATGATGACGATAAACAAATATGTGGTTGGGATTTATTTTTTTTTTATGTATTTGTGGAGGAATTGTATATTTGCATTTTTTTTTCAACTCTTTACGCAGAGAATGACACATATGGCTGTGATGAATTCGTCAAGAGGTCATTGGTTTTTATGCAATATGGAATAAATTTACTTTATTTTTTTGTTTAATGTTGATTGATTGTGTCTTCAGATAAAAGTTGGTCTATATTTGAGGTTTAATATTGTTAAATTATTATTGTATGTAAAAGCTGGCAATAACTATTATAATATTTTATTTTTAAAGTTTTAAGTTTTTCAATACAAAAAAAAATATTACACATACACCACAGTGACCCATTTTAAATGTAGATTAAACAAGACTATTTGTACAAAATGGAACAAACTTTCTCTTAAAGTTAAAGTAGTTTCGAGAGCTTATATTAAAATATTCATTAGAATAATTCTTTGGTGCTGGGTACAAAGGTGTTAAGTCAGAAAAGGTAATTTTGAGGAAAATGAAATTGAAGTTTCAATTTTTGTTTGTAAATCAGAATATTATTATTTTGAAAAAGTAATGATGCAGAACTATTATCTATAATTTCTTTTTTAATATCCATATGCTGTTGACCCGAAAATGACCGTTTTTTTTTTTTAAATTGCCTTGACTTAACACTTAAGAGCCATTTAGCCTTCAAAAATAAACTTGGTCCAAATGCGTTAAGTCAAGAAAAATCTATGTTTACATTGATAACAAAGTTTAATTTATAAACGAAAGTTGGAAATATCAATGTGATCAATTACCAAATGTGAGAATCCTTTTTGAACTAATATAATTCTGTAGAAAAATGACTTTTCGTTTTTTGTCTTCCTCTTGACTTAACGCCTTTGGATCGATTTTTTATTTAAAAATTAAAAATTAATGCAAAAAGAAAGGAGTTAAGTCAACTTACGCATTTAGTACCACACAATTTTAAATTTTTTTGACTTAAAACCTTTGCACCGAGACATTTCTAATGGAAGGAGATACGCTAGAGCTATGGCGACAGGACCAAACGAAAGAGAAAAAAAAACTGAGTAAAGTCCAATAAAAATCCGAAAATCGATTTTTTTGACTTAACCCCTTTGTACCCGGCAGCAAACAATTATAATTTAATTTTAATTTTCTACTAAATGTAAATACCTATAAAAAGTAGTTTTTGTTAACGATAAAATTCTTGTATAGCAAAGAATTTTTGAAATTAAAACTTTTTGAAACATTTTTCAAGAAAATTAGAACTGGTATGTCGCTCTGAAGAGAAAATAAATACCTACACAAAAAAAAATATTTAAAGAAAATGTCAAATAAAAATATTTCTATTGTTAACTTATTTTGTAAGATAATTAAGAACAAACGATAACATAGGAAAGCATTTTAATTTTTAAACCTGGTGATTAAAGGTTTTTTTTTTTAATATACAAGCATTTTTTTTAAATAAATCCATCATACATTATGAACAGAGACATCCAATCTGCTAACAATTTTAAATTGTATGTCTTAGGTACAAGTTTTATTTTACGCCTGTCAATAAGCATCAAATTTGGGGAAAATGACTCTATTCTGACTCATCATTTAATATGAAAATCTTGACAAAAATAAATTGATTTAAAGCAGGTATAAAGCAAATATTGTTTTCTCTGTTTGATTTCAAAGATTTCGGTGGAAATGCCTTCAAATGACCCAAACTGAGCAAAAGGCCTTACAAATCTGATTATTTTAATGCTTGAAAGTGTATCTCCACAGGACCGGCGAAACTTTTCAGGTTTAAATTCGACCAACCTTGACAAACAAACCTTAAATTTCTTTGCATAAGAAAAGCTACTACTACAGAAAAGCTTTAATTTGACGTGTAATTTTAATTTAAATATTTTTTTGTCACACCCATAATGCAACTTCTTGTTGTTCAAAGATTTTAAAAAGGATACGTATTGAAACTGAATTCAGGGTTTTTCTTTTAAATAATTTTACATATATTTATAATAAACTTTATCACTTTTTTAAATTGTGTAGAAAAGTGTCTCACCCGTAAAGATAAACTCATCCTTTGCAAAGCTATGTTTTTCCTTAAAGAAGAACATTTTTGAATATCCATTTATTTTTTTTGACCATCTACAGTTTTTTATTTGTTAAAATTTAGTTTTTTTTACAATTTTAAAAAATGTCCATTTTGACATTTTTTTTATTTAAAAAAAAAATGATCAATGTGATAAAAAATATTTTTAAACAAAAAAAATTCTAGGATCTCGAAAATCAAAGCCAAAGAAAAGTTAAAAAATACATAAAATAGATAAATTTGACATTGTTTTAAGTCCAAGTTAACATAGCTTGCCAATGGGCGATTCCATCGTTACGGGTGTGATACTGTTCTTCGAAATTAGAGAAGTGAGTAAAATACATGAAGTTCATTATAAAAAACATATTAAATTATTTGAAAATATCCACGATTAATTTTCAATATTTTTCTATCTACTTTAGTTGCGTTACGGGCGTGACAAAAAAAAATTTAAACTCGAATAGAAATTATTTTTTTATAGAACAACGCAAGCAATAATCCGAGGTAGCAACTCTGCAAGTCTATTAACATATTTATTTACTTCCATTTTTCGCAACAAAACAAATATGACATTTTGGCCTTATTTTAAAAAAATTATTAAAACTAACTTCTAAATGTCAAGTTTTTTTTTTTGGAATTTAACTTAAACGGATGTCAATTAATATTTAATCCTTCAGTTTCCTATTAACACTCATTGGCTTAGCTGAAGATATCATATAAAAAATCAGAAGGGTTATTTCTTCCATTTGATTTAAGTTATCACTTCGCCTTTTTCATGACCTAATAAAATATCTCCCTGAAACTATATAAATATGGGAATCGTTCTCTACCATACACGAACACCTCTATGTACTCATATAAATGGAAAAAAAAGAAAAATATCATGCATCACCTTTGGCTCCACATGAACTCTGATATTTCATCCTTAATCTGAATTGAAGAGTCCAATTAAATGTTTTCGCCTTCGTTGTCCTCTCGTGTCACCTTTAATACACCATACTCCTGATGCAGACTTCATACATATACTATGTACACCTGTGTTAGATCTTTATTTAACCCTAGTTATATGTATGTATGTGTTTTGAATGACTATAATCCAATATAGCATATTGACGGTAATCTAGCGTACATATGGCTCTTTTCTAAGGATCATCATCACCAAACATCCTCATCATCATCACCGAGAGAGAGTCGATTAAGATTAAACCCCCCTCAGAAGTGGGATGGTGTGGCATATAGCAAATCATGTGCATTAAAAAAAAGTGGAATGCGGTAGTGAAAAATCACTGCCACCGAGATATATCCATCAGGGAGATATGGGATAACAACGATATCCTGATTTTAGACAGAATCAAGACACACTCACACGCCATTTTAATGGAACTCTCTTTGCTCTCCGATGTGGTGTGGTGGAGGCAAAGAGGACATAAATGCTTCAAAAAAAAAAAAAACATCGAATTAATTGAGAGACCTTGTTATTGTGGTATCATCCAAAAACCAATATGACCTCTTTCTCTATATTTTTCCATCAACCCCACTTGTATGAAGAAGAAAAACAAAAAATGAGGAACGAAAAAAAAAAAACTTTCAGCAAAGAACAACATGAACCGATAAATCCTTGTCCAGATAAGTACTAATAGATGTCGTTTTCACTTAAAAAATCCTGCCTCCTGTTCCCCTTTTTTTTTATATGAGTGTGTCTGTTCAGCCAGGAAATCCTTTTAGTCTCATCGCGGCAAGAGCAACTATAAAAATAAACTTAACTGCCACTGCAAATATGCGGCTCAGCTACCTTCTATACAAACATATATCCCAGAGTGGAAAGAGGGGGTTTAAAGCTGTTTTGGTCCTTCGAGCCAGATCACCGACCAAGTCGGATTGATGATGACGACGACGGAGGTAGTGATGGTGGCGGTGGCAATGCATATAAAGTTTAATGAGCCGCAATTAATCGTACACGACACTATAAAAGCATTAAACTCGTCGGCAAAAAAACAAGTGGGGCTAAGGACGAAAAATGAAACAAGGATCAACAAAATATAAAAAAAAAAAAAATCAGAAAAGCTCATATAAACATAATACCTATAGAGAAAGATAGACCATAATAGTGAAGCCTCAAACGCATAGTCGACGGCACAGTGAAAACCAGCCAGGAGCAGGATGAACGGATTTCGAGAGACTCAATCTGCAGACAAATTAAACGATGAGGCAGAGAAGCAATGGTGTCCAAATACACACCATCACCGTTTTCCATTGCTCCTATATATAGAATATCATGTTTATGTGTAAGTGGATGAAGCAATTTTACACAAGCTTCTAGGTCTTATTGCCGTTAAACCAGCCTCCGTATAACATTTAATGGGTGCATACCGTTAATTTGTTTGATAAATTATCATTGCACTCCATGAAAATAGGCAACAACACCATCATCAACATAAGCGGCTCTAAAGGATTCTCTCTAACGACCTCAAGCGCCATCTAGTGCGAAGGTGTTGAAACTCAGTTCAACGTTACAATTATTGGTGTAATGCAATTTCGAAAGGCATACAAATTCATTATTAAAAAAAATATACACACACACACTCTACAGGAGAAAAACAAAATGGTTTTGCATAAAAATGCATTTTCTACCAGCTGCAATATAAACCCGCCATCATCACACAATCAGACCACAAAACGAAGGACTAAGGTTATGTTACTCCTCAGGGGTCTTCCGGATATAAAAAAAGCACAGTGTACACACAGTTTTTTTTTACACAAAAACTCCACACGCAAAGCTTTTAATCCGTTTTAACTTAAATTCTTTTTATTATTATTATTTTGCCTAGAAGCTTCATATCCAAGCTAACACAACAAAAGTCGAGTTTTTTTTATTAAAAAAAAATGAAGTACCTACAACAGGGATCCCTGTTGGGAGTGTGAAAAATTAAGCGATTCAAGGAAGGACACCTGCCGAAGAATAATTATAAATAAAATTTTATGCGAATAGGAATTGAAAAACTGTCATTATATGATTTTGTCCTAACTTATAATGGTTAAAATATTTATTTATTTTTAAGATTTAATAAACTCTGGTAACTCGATGCCCACTCTTTTTAATTAAGTTCAAAAACCTATATTTTATAAAGACTATTAAGGTTACTCTTTTTGTTTTCTTCAATTATTTTCGAGTCTTAAAGAGTCTGGTAGCTTTAAGATTTTGATAAATTTGTTTCCAGCTTTTCTTAATTGGGGAAATTTTTCAGCTTTAATCGAGATTTTTTTAGGTTTACAAATGTTTGAACTCTGGCAACCTTTTTGGTACCAATTCTACGGTACCTATTACTTTTTTCTTCTTCAATTTTTCCTCCAGGATATGAGGTACCAATATTAAGCCTCACTTCATCATGTAGGTGTTGGTTTTTCATGTTTTTTTCAACTTTAATATTTACAGTCTGGCAACCTTTTTCGTACTTTTAAACATTTACTTATTTATGAAAATGTATTATGGTTCCTATATCCTTCTAATTTCTTCTAACACGTGTTTAAGTTTGTCACAATTTTTTTCAACTTTTGATATCTGGGAACACTTATCAAGACTCTGCCATTTTTTAATGTCAGTTAAACTACTTTGAACTCAGCTTGTCATTACATGTTTCAAATTATTAATAGTAGTTACGTTTTATCGGCAAATTTCTAATTCCTATGAAAGGATTTTATTTTTAGATTTTGATGACACCTGGCAACTCTTTAATTCGAATAAGTTTTCTTAAAACTTTGTTTTATTTTAACACGAATATGTAAATGAGTAAAATGATCCCTTTCGACATTTCATTGGGAATTTCGTTTTAAAGTTTTCGAATTTTTGAGTTACGGCAACCCTTGCCCGTTTTCCTTTATTTTTTGCTAAGTTATAGGAAACATTTCAGCCTCCACCCTATCAAGTTTTGTATCTTACATTTTTTTTTTTCAACTTAGGTATTTAAAATAATGGCAACCCTTTTTCTTAAATTTTATTATTTCTTTATTTATGAAAATATACTTCATATGCTTTAGCAGTTTTTTAGTTTTTCACAAATTTTGATGAAATATGGCAACTTTTTACCAACCCACATAACAACGCAGTCTTTCCAATTTATTTTTTTTAACAACTGGCGATGATTTAAATATGGAAATGAACACTTTTGCTTGGCATATTTTCCCTTGAATGAAATTTATAAAAGCTAACTGAAAAAAAAAAATCTATTTACTTTCTAGTTTTACGACAATATTGCAACCCTCAAACTCCACCGTTCTCTTAGCCCAAAAAATTAAATCAACAAGGAAACCAACTGAAGACAATTTACCTTTCCGAGTTTAGTAATAAATAATTACTCATTATCTTGTATCTTTTGATGAAATATGATGGCAACCCTTTTTTCTACGAATTTGTTTAATGAAAAGAATATGACGTATCAATTGTTCAGTTTTGTTTAGTTTTTATGTGCGTTTTTTTTTTTTGTTTACTTTGATTCATATATGACTTTTGGCAACCCTTTGATCACCTTTTTTTCTATTCCTTGCAGAGTTTCAGCTTTTTACCTTTAAAGGTGTTTTTTTTTTTAATTTTGCTTTTCTTTTTTTTTATTTTGAGTATTTTTTTTTTTTTTGTTTTTTTTTTTACCATTTTTTTACATTTTGTAATCACCAAACTTTAAAGATGCAATAGATTTAAACCTCTAAATCAACAGATCTTATTTGTTTTTTTTTTTTTTTATTTTTAAAATTTGATAACTTATTTGGCAATCTTTTAAGTTTTTTTTAGATTTTTGTCTATGACTTCAGACTTATTCTGATTTGATTTTTTCACTTACTGCTATTTTTTTTAGTTTAATTTATGATTTGTGGCAACCCATTTTCAAAATTTCCTTTTTTAATAAAAATTAAAATCACGTCTTATAAAAATTTAAATAAGAAAACATATATAAAAACCCTGATAATGTGAAAGACTGAAAATTAATTTTAAGTTTTTATAAGACCTGGCAACCATATCAACATAATTTTTTGCTATTGGCAGATTCTACAAATTGCTTGTTTTTCTTTTTTCAAATTTAATTTTCAACTTTCATGGCAGTCGGAAACACTTTGTGTGTATAAACTTATTTGGCGATTTAAACTTCCTAACTTTAAGGTCAAGAAAGTTGATCTTAGGCAAAAAATGTTAATAAAGATCTGTTCTAAAATTTTCCTCTGGCTAATTTTTTTCTTCCGAACAATAGAAATCAAGATAAATAGACTCTTGCTTTTATTTTTAAACACCATTCCCTTACTTTCCATCCACACTGTTTTGAGTTCAAAAACCCCAATTCAAACAGCCAGAGAGTGAGAGAAAAATGAAAAATCGAAAATGCATTTTCCAACATAAACGAAACTGAAAAGGGTCAATCGTCACAAGCTCACACCTGTGTGCCTGTGATGATGATGATGCCTTTTGGTGCAGTTGGATTTTAATATCTTTTAAGAATTCCACACGTGTGTGTCTGACAGCTGTGCAATTTGTCCACTGGGATTTCCTACCTCCAGCCATATACAACACCTTTTCCTTTATAGCCTTAGTATTCTCTGGTAGATTGCAGTGCAAAAAAAAGGGTGTCGTCGTCGTTGGACTCGATTGAAAAATAGAAAATATTCTTTGCATTTCAATTAACTCAAGAGGCAAGAGAGATGGACACCGCAGCCTCACACACACACACACACACACAAAAAGGCGACCGAAAAAATCCAATTGCATTGCAGGTGCTGACCATCATCGTCATCATGAGGATCAGAGCCTCTTTCCAACTCGAACTCATTTTTCCAGGCCTTGATGGGTGCAAGATTTTTGCCAATGGGCTAAAAGGGACAAAAAGGTAAACGCAGGACGAGTTGGGTGTAGCTAGTGTCGATGCAGACGGAATAAATTCACCGTATTCATATGGATGAAGTAGTGTGAAGACAGGAAGAGCTCAAGTGCTCAAGGACTTGACAAAGTTGCAGTAGTCTTTACCACCACGACGAATTTTTTTTTAAATTCATCTCACACACATCGTTGTGTCATCACTTCTATAAAAACGGAAGTAGGAAATACAACAGAAAAGAAAAATATTATATTTTTGAGAAAAGAAATATAATATTTCTGGCGGAAAGGACATTTTTCTTTGAATCATCTTTCTGGCTGCTGCTGTTGCTGAATGCACGATCAGCATAATTTGCGACAATTTTCTCAGCAGCTGCAGGTGGCGCGACGCGACGGTGCGATGCCATAGGCATTATCTCCTTCCTTCCTTCTTTAGAGAGATATACCCTTTATCCCTTATAATATTATACATTTCCCAAAAAAAATTTACCCATTCTCGGTATTTTCAAGGAAAAGAAACACAATTTTCACATTTCAATGAAAATTGCAAAATTGTCAATGTGACAGAAGACTGGCTGTTATTTTTTTTTTTTCTTTAACACTCATATACACACTTATACACACACGAATACACATTTTTGGTGAGAAAAAGAAAAAATATTTTCGAAAATTTTGTTGAGGTTTATTTTTTTTCTGCTGATTTTGTTGGAAAATATTTTTGTTTGCAATTCAATCAATTGGAAAATTACCACAATTTTTTTTAAGAAAAAATAAAAAGGCGGGAAAAATTTAAATCTAATGAAGTTTTATATAACATTTGATTCAAAAGATCCTGCGGGATTTTAATTAAGTTTTCTTTCTAATACTTCCCCGGAAATTAATGTTATAAAGTTGAGGCACAATTTTGAATCCCAATTCCCAATAACTGAAAAAGTTATAACTACACCATATTCCTAAAAATATGCAACATTTATTTATAACTTTGATCAAAACTGAAAATATATTACATACTTTATAGAGTAGTGAGTTTCACAACCATTGTAATGAATGGAAACAAACATCTTTGATTGCATATATTCATGCATGACGGTCAGAGAAATTGATGTAATTTTTATTGCAATTGTTCAGGGAAATAATATATTGCAAGAAATTAGATTGCCTGAAGACAGGCATTCGGTATAATTTTTGAAAAAATTCGATTGGTGGCAGATGGATTTGAACCTAGAAGCTCTGTCATGATGGCCCATTGTAAGTACATACTAAAATTATTCTAATTTTGAAAAAAAAAAAAAAAAATATTTTTGTATTAGATACATTTTTTAAAGACTGCCGAAAAAAAATTGATTTTAAAAATTTCCTCCAAATACATTGAGTGATATATGAAAAGAAAAGGGTTTTTAAGAACAAATCAAAACAAAAAGTTTCTTCAATGTCTGGCTGCAGAGTTATTTGCAATCCAAATAATATTTTTAATCTTACATTCGGAACTCGGAAGCTAATTAGTCTTGGTTTAAAGATATGAGTTCAAATCGAGAAGACCTATCCATTAAATGTACAAAAATTACAAAATAAAAAATAATAGCAAATTTTTATTTACCTATTTTAATTAAGGACATAACCCTTTCGTTCATCATTAGTGAATTTAATAAATAAAAGCCTACCATTACAAAACATTTTTGACTTCAGTTTTTGAGTCTTCCGACTTTTAGGAAATTATTTTTATCAGCAGTAGCTCTCATTATTAATTCACACAACAAAGTGTCAAAGCTCTTAGTTTTATTTTAAGATTTTCAAACTAAAAGTAATATTGAAAAACAAATGCAACAAAAATAATTTACTGTTTTCAAAACCATATTTTCAAAACGAATCACTTTGGTGTACATATGTGTAACTTTTTTTTTTGTAAGAAAAATAAAACAATTTATATAAAGTGATCTCTGATAATATTTTTTTTTAATGGCAAAAATAATATAAATTCTAGGAAAAATGAATTTTTTTCAGGAATATTTTGTCTTTTCGGTTAAAAACTGTAGGAGTTACTTTTATTTTAATAGAAAAAAAATTCCACATACTCCATAGTGACCCTTTTAATATTAGTTACCATAACAAGGTGTTAATGCTTTACACTTCTTTTTTTTCAATATTTTTAGGATAAAAGCTTCATGAGCACAAATTTATCAATTCAATTTTTGTTTTACTTTCAAAATTGTTCACTGTGCTGTACATATGTGTAACTTTTTTTTGTTAGACAAATAAAAAAAATTTGGTAGAAAGAAACGATTTGGAAGTAATTTACATTCATGTCATGGCTGGTAGCCATCTAGACCCAATGTCTCCTATATTATTTCAGAACTCAGAAGTTGTTTTGTCTGGAGTAATCGTTTTTTTTTTTTTTTTTTGTGGAGTTTCAAAGCCACATTACCTTCTTCGAATGTGATTTCGGGTTCGATTTTGAAGTTAGTTTTGGTTCTGGGAAAACCAATCCTAAGTCACTGTAAAAAATGTTGTCCAAAAGTTGCTAGTTGGCCTTTAGTTTTGTTAATAATTCATAATTTCAGGTATAGTTTTTAAAATAGCAATGTTCTTTGTGGCTGAGGAGAAATGAAAAAAAAAATAACAAATGTTTAGTTGTTGTACTAGATTTCTACACAAGAGAAGTCTACCATCCTTGATTCCATGTCTGACATAGAGAAAATAATTATTTTATTTTAGCATGAATATACCACGGGTCGAAAACTACCCATTCTAGCAAAAAAGTCACAAAACGTTTAATTTTTAGAAAAACGATTTTTGTATGGATTTACATGAGTGCAGTATTTATAGTAATAATATATTTAAAAAGGACAGAATATTGTAATAGAAAGTATTAGATTTCGTCTATTGATAAAAAAAAAACTGTATCAAAATCTATTAGGCCACTATGGCTCACAAGACGTCATATGCTAGATGCAAAAATCATGAATCATCTGGATTCAAATTTTTGAAACTTACCATTTTGGCTTAAATTAAATAAACTTGAAAAAAAAATTCTCAGTTTCTAATTATTTTTGAACAAATTTTTTTTTGACGGAATTAAAAACTGACAATTAATGGAAAAAATGCCATATTAATCTCTTTCAAAAATTTAATATTGAATGGAAACTTATTTTGCTTGAAATCTAAGCCATGGAAAATTTATTTGTTTTTCAAAAAAGTTTGTTAGTTAAAAATTTTTTTTTCTCATTATATTTTATATTTTGTATAAAGGGAAGAAATACAACCACAAAATAATAATTTTTTTTTCTCATTCGTCAGGGTTACCAATTTTATTTTTTTCATTAAATTTACGTATTTATGACAGTATGACAAAGTATAAAAATGCAATAAACTATTTACACAGCCTCTTAAAACAATTTTCAAAGTAGTTCACTATGGTGTATGCGTAACTTTTTTTCTAGTATACAATTTCAGAGATTATATTATAATAAATCTTTTCGATATCAGCTTATTCTTTAAAAACAAATTAAAAACTAATGGATTAAATAACTTTAAATTTACTTTATTTCAGCTTGATTATTGGAAAAGCTTAATACCTCATAGGCAATAAAATCGATACAAAATCAAAATTATTTCAAAAAGACCTATGCCTACTCTCTACCTTTACACAAATCCAGATTTAAATGGTGTATTTGTCGAAGCTTTTGAAATTTAATTCAGTGCTTATATAAAATAACTCTTTTTCTATATTATTTTAATATCACTTTGCTACATTCCGATTTCACCCTTTTCCCTTTCTCCCCCTCCTTTTCAATAAAAACAAATATTTAAACTCTTAATTTATAGTTTTCACCAAATTTAACTAGGCTGTGTCACCATAATTTAGCTTGAGCTTTACAGATTATTTCACTATCGTAACCCATCGCACCCATCAGGATGTTACTCCCAATAAACTCAATTTTCACCTCTCCTTTCTGTCCTCTCTTGTATATAAGTAAAAACTATCAACCATGCACCTTTTCTAATTGCTATGCAAATCGCATAGTCCAATGTAATTGCCAATTGATGCAGTTCAACCGTTAGATACAGAGAGTCTATAGTCCTATAGAGGTCGTCAATATAGTCCTGGTATAGTCCTGGCTCGGGGACAAAATCCACACTGTACGTGGCATCACGTATCACCTGACAACAGATTCCAACTGTCAGTTGAATTTAAATTATTTTAAAATCCCAGTTCCACAGTCATATTGGCAATGATGTTAAAATATAAATTTGCAAAAGCAAAAAGGATATCAACAAAATACAAAAAAAAAAAAAAAAAAAAAAATAGAATCCTAAATGATGTTTGGCTAACCTCTACACCGAAACAGGCATCAAATTAATTTTAAGGTAGTTTTTTTTTTTTGGTGGAAACCGTTTTAGACATTAGTTAATCGGAAATTGCATTCAAATTTCGAACACTCCGTTTTTGGTCACATTTTCGATTGATGGTAAAAAAAAAGGTGGCGGAGGTGGTTGTTGCCGCCAGGCTGACACGTATACAGTTGCTATATTCCGGCCGGTGTTGGGCAATGTGTTAATAACGTATGAAGAGTTTGATTAACTCTTTAATAAGTAATGAATTTCAATTAAATAATTTCAGATATTGCAATCGGTTTCGAAATGGAAGGCTTCTGAAAATGGGTATGGTCAAATTGTGTACGTGAAACTTTATAATAATGAGGTTCAATTGGACAGCGAGGACTTATCACGAAGCTATTTTCGATGGAAGTTGTTTCTATATAGAATTAACACTGGTTATGAACTTTTTGTATACAAAATGGCGGTTTTTTATGGGATTTAATGTGAAAAATTAATTTGTTGCCAGTATGAAATAAATAGGCATTATACACAAAAGCTTTAAATGGAATGAAATAAATAAATGTGAGAGGGCACACAAAAATACAAAAGAAACAATTGGACGAACGAATATTATATGCAATTTGCGATTGGAATAATATTTATTTTGATTTTTTTAACACAAATAATTCATTTAATTAATTTGTTTTGTATGAGTTTTTTTTCGATTTTAAAGGGATTTTTTTTTTAAAGTTTTATCGGTTTCTGATTTATAGGGAGAATATAATGAATTTACTTTGGTTGTTAAATCGAATATCAAAACTTAATTTTGTGAAATTCTTCAACGCAGCGACTCAAGACAAGATTTTGATACGTGAATTTTCAATAAAACAAATTTCGTGGTATTGGTTTTGGAATTTTTTCAAATTTTTGATGCAGTCACTTAACTGAACGCATGAGTTTTTCCTTACGATTATTATTGATTTCGGGTCAAAATCCCGAAAACCGAATGATCCCAATCCAAAATCCAGAAAACCCGAAATTCAGAAAATCCAGAATCCCAAAAATCCGAATGGAACCCGAAAAATTATGTAAAATTTTATTTTTGCGCAAATTTCGGTTATCTTTTTGGGATTTATGTTTTCTGATTTTTTTTTATCGGGATTTTCACTTTTCTGGATTTTGGGTTTTATGGATTCAGAATTTCAGATTACACTAGTTTACAAAAAAATAAAAATTTTATATAGATTCGAGCCCATGAAACTCGAAAATTTAAATATTTATGGATAGATTTTCGAGATATAATTTTTCAAAGTTTCTTGTCGTGCGTTTTTTTCTTAGCATACTTAAAAGGTGTTCAGGCTATATCTTGACATCTTGAGTAATAAACGATCAATCTGAACAGAAAAGTTCAATTCTTAAATTTAAAAAAAAAGATAAAGTATTTTCTTTTCTTTCCTTTTTCAAAGGATGCAAATAGACTATATAGTAAAAACATAAAAAATGTCAATTTTTTTTTGTTTTTTAATAGTTTTTCTTGAGTTTTTTCTTTTTAAATATTTTAATTTAAAAAATTTTTCAAAGGATATACATATATATATCGATAGGAAATTTAATTATCTACAAAAAATTTCCTGATAAAAATTTTCAAATTCGGCTTCCTTTTCAAGATATAGACACAAACACAAAAAGAACAAAAAGAGTCGAAAATATTGATCGTTACAAAAATTATCATAATCTTTAAAACTTATCCATACATTTTGAAGAAAATTATCTTGTTAACTTTGAAAGAAAGTGAACTACACATAACAAATATAAAACTATGAGGATTCGAAAGATTTAGATTTTTTATTTCTAAAAGAAAAAATCGATTTTTTGAAAAAGTTTTGGTACATTTCACTTATAAATTTGGAGTGACCCAAAAAAGTTATTTATTCATTTCCGGTTTTTCTGTTCAGATTGATTGTTTATTACTCAAGATATAGCTCGAATACTAAGTATTTTAGAAAAAAAAACTACAAAAAAACTTTGAAAAATCATATCTCGAAGATTTTCGAGTTTCCTGGGCTCAAATCTACATGAAAAGTATAACCGCACTTGGCGTCCAAATTTTTTTTATTTTTTTCTAACCTAGTGTTGTATTATTGGATTTAGGTTAAAATTCTGAAAACCGAAATTCCGAAATCCTAAAATCCCCATAATCCAAGACCAAGAAAACCCAAAATACATAGAATCCAAAGTTCCGAAATCATGAAAATCCAAAAAAAAACTTTAAATTCCGAAAACCCAGAATCCATAAAACCCAAAATCCCGAATGGGATCTCTTAATACTTCCGAAAATTTATGTAAAATGATAATTGTGTGCAAATTTTACATTTTTATCGATTTCAAGTTCGGTATTACTCCGTTTATATCTCGTCAAAAGCTAGCTTCAAGAGAAAAATATTAAAATAAAGTTTTATTTAATTTTTTAAATTTTATTTTAGGGTTTTGACTTTAAAGAATTTTGTTTTTTTTTCGGATTTTGGCTTTTCACGATTTTGGATTTTTGGGATTTTGGGTTTTTTTGGATTCTGAATTTTCTGAATTTTTGGATTCTTCCATATTAATTTAGAAGTTAAGTAGGTGAATTTTGTTGTAAGGAGGTACCTAACTCATTTTTACTTCGCTTCATAGCTTGTTCAATATGCTTACTATTGATTGTTTTACTGTTAATGTAAGTAATGAGAATGACATTTTTATGACATTAATAAAGTATGTTTAAAGATTAAACTAGATTTGCAAAATTTCATCAAGTCTGTTCCCAAACATAATACAGCCTCTTCTCTGCCCACTTCAATACTCAATTTATCTCACTTCCTTTATCTCTCCTAATTGTTATTAGCTCCATAAATTAGAATTCTTAAGAAGTATCCCCATCGAAGTCATCATCATTCTCAACCTCTTTTCTGCCCCTTAAAACCCCTGTCATTCACCCCCATCATCTATTCCATGTTGATCCATCGTGAATGATTAATAATCCATTCAAAATCAGTTTTTTTTTTCTATCTAGCTTTTAATTTATTGTTTGGGTCCTTTCCTCCTTCTCCCCTCTCTCCCAAACAATTTGAATAATAATAATTTTTTTTTTTTTTCATTATTAATCACCTCATTGACTGCGTAATCGGTAAACTTTGGATCAAGTGATGGAGCAGTAAGTGAAGAATAAGAAGCTCTTTGGATGGCATCATCATCAACGTCTTCATCGTCCTCGCGCGTCATCATCAAATATTTTCGACCCACTTAATTTCAAAAAACCTCCATTCCAAGAAAAAAAACTCGTTCCATTTTTAAGCTCTCGTCGTTTTACTCTTAATCTTACCTAACCCTCAATACTCCCATCCGGAGACAACCCTTAAAATCAACACTCTCCAGCTATATCCTTCAAGGGGCGAAAAGTAGGGGAGGTGGGGGCTATGGTGCGTGCAACGGTGTAGATAGCCGGTGTGTTTGGATGCTGCCTTGCCACCTTTATTTGTTAGATTTTCATAATTCGCTGTTGATAGTAAAATTAATTTGTGCAGATTTTTTTTTTAGCTTCTTTTTTTTCTTACTTAATTTTTTCGATTATGAGAGGGGGGAAAGGGGGTCTGGAAGGTAGCTCGAGGTGGATAAAAATCTTTGAATTCTTCATTCAACCGCCACCATAATCATCATCGTCATTTGCCATTGAGCAAGTGCTCCCGTAACTGAGTGACTCCGCGCTTGGTTGATTTTCAGCAGCAATCTTGTTTTGTATCCTCGAGCCTTCCCTCAATCCTAAAATCCATCCATACCCCTTAGCAAAAAAAAAAAGAAATTCCGGAAAATTATCTTCGCACAGTAAATTTTGGAATTATTATTATTATTGTGTTTGAAGTTAATAAGTTTCTTCGGGATTGAACCTCCTCCCCATTTATACTACCTTCCGAAGGATTCTTTATTTTTTTTTTGTCAGCTTTCGTCCTTCCTATTAATTTTTTTTCACGAATTTTTTAAGCGCAAAAGAATCACTAAAGCTTTATTGGGGCGGTAGATTCTTTTAAGCAATGAATATGTATTATTTTTTTTTTCTGAGAAAGAGAGGAGTAATATGAAGGAAGCAACACAAAAAAAAAAATCAAGAAGGATACGAAATTCAAAGTAAGAAGTTAAAAAAAAAAAAAAAATGATTATATTCTCTTCGCTTGAAAAGTCATTATCCTTAATTTGAAAAATCTAAAGGACGCACGCGGTAGATCCGTTGAATTGTTTGTAAGAATACAACAAAAAAATAATTCTACTTCATTCAGGTGGGAAGTTGGATAAAATTGTAAGAGGGGAAAAGGGGGGTGGATATACCCGAAAGGCATCAATGGTAGATTTTCCTGGTGCTCACAATTTCTTGTTCGACATTCATTGTCGTTTAAATTGGAAAAAAATATTTTCTCATTCATTTTCGATAATAATAATAATTATGCAAACCTTGAGATTTTTTCAAACGGGGATTCTGTTTTAATAAAATTGAAAGAGTTCTGGATGCTAAATGATTGGAAAAAAGTTGTACGTTTAATATTTTTTTTTTTTCAGTTATCATTGTTTTATGAAAAAAAAAACAGTCTATTAGAAATAAATAGTTAATTGATTTTAAAGGATTTCTATTCTTTAAAATAGCTGCAGAATTTAAATTTTAACGATGATGATTTTATCAGCGATCTACAACCAATTGGAACCATTTTAAATTTAAAAAAAACTGCTGAAAAAGAAATTCAAACAAGTTTTACTACTCTTCAGATTCCGCATATATTTTTTTCGGAAAAAACATTTTTCTTTCCATATTGAAAAAGTTTCTTTTCGGACTGAATGAAATAATGAAAAAAAAAATCAATGCAAAATATGTTTATTTTTAAATTGTTCATCAAACTTCTTACAATTTTTAATATTTAAAATTTTATTATTTACAATTTTATTAGGTATTTACAATTCAAAATTCAATTTTTTAAGAAATTTTCGGTTTTGTACAGGAATAAAATAGAATAGCTAGTACCTATATTTTTAGGATCTTTTCAACAATGGAAAATGCACTCAAGTCTAAATATCCCGGGTTAGTTCCAATTTTTGATTTGATATTGGGTGGCAGTGGAATTTTTTTTTTTTTTTTTTAGTGAAAACTTCTTTAGTATCGTAGTGATTTGAAACACGATGAAACGAAATAGCGACAGGAATAATCAATTGGTACAGATAGGTAATAGAATAAACTATAATTTTACAAAATTTCAATTAATTTCATATTCAAAATCTTGAGATAACGGTGAAAAGAAGATTTTTTTCTTAACACGTTATATCTTTTGATCTAGAGCACATACAAATTTGAATTAACTTTAATACGCATGATAATAATATCACTTTTCATTTGATATATCACACATAGCGATACGTGCTCTAGAAAATTACCACAAATCACCTGTGGATATTTGTTGCCGATGAGCCAGCCACCAGTGTAGGAAGTACCGTAATCTCAGTTTAAAATTTCTACATGGTTGGCTTTGAAAAGTTCTTACTTTTTTTGTAGACATCGTAGTAATGTCATTGAAGTGTCATATAAAAGGTGCAGTAATAAGCTTTCAGATAATATAAAATTTATTTTAAGTTGTCAAAAAAAAAAAATGGATTTTATGATGTTAGCAAAAAAAAATATTGGTTTTGTGAAAATGGTTGTTTTGAATAAATTATTTTTATACTTTGTGTGCATAGCAAACATTTAAATAGGTGCAGTTGTTTTTCAAGAAAAATGATTTTTTTAAGGTTTCACTTCTACCACGTGTGAATTCCACACATGATTTTTTTTTTTCATCTTGGTAAAAGTTCCTGATTGAGTCCTTTTGAATTTGTAAGATATACAATACAATAATATGATAGTGTATTGTGAAGCAAACAGTAACTCAGAAGTTAAACCTGTCCGACTTTTATGAATTCCTTTAAAAACATTTTTAAATTAGGTTTTCCATACTTTTTATAAACTAAATGACCAAGCTAAACACCTGAGTTGTTTATTTCACTAACAAAAATAGCTTGGGATACCATAGGGAAGTCAACTAGGACCTATTCTATTTATTTTTATTCAAATTTAGCAGATCTATCTTATTTCTGTTTAGAATATTTTAGAGAAAAATAATTTTAAATGTAAAGAATATTTATTCATTTTTATTTCAATTCAAATAGTCAAACACTACTAAACCAGTGTATAAATAATTAAATTAGATTTATGTAGGTGAATCTGTTTAATACTTCCTGACACTGATGATTGGCAAACAACATTCATCCCTATTTTCTTGTCTTTTATAATGAAAGTTAGCTCTTGAAAGTCTATCTAACAGTTTAACCCATTCTCTCCCATTGTACTTTTTAAAGTACAGTGAAATGCATTGACATTTTGTGCATGCAAAAGCAGTCGGGGACATAAAATATTCGTTTAAAGATGCTTTTTAGATTTAACTGAGTGTTTTTGATTTTTCCAAATACATATATTTTTAAAAAATTGAATTAGGGTGTACCCAATTGTCTATGCTACGGTCGAAAAAGTTTGTATATAAAAAAAAAATTTATAGACCAAATGCTTTGCTTTTTTCTGCAATAATCAATTGAAAATAAACCCAAAATTAAAAAAATAATAAATTTTATCATATTTTTATACATAAATACGGAGATAAGCAAAGCTAAAGTTAAATGTACTTTAAAAAGTACAGTGGGATCATACATACATTTTTCTTTCAAGTACTTAGAATGGATTTTATAACTATCCCCAGTATAAATTTGTATGAAAAACTTTTCCAAAATTTTGGTGCTGTCCTAGAACAAGTCGATAACAATGCGGAAGCAGCAAAAGCTTATAGATGGCTCAGGGAAATAAGGCTTAGGGTAATTATGCCCACTTTTATGGAGCTTATGACCTACTCAAGTCCCACTCAAGCGGGACATTAGTCCCAAATAGAAAATTCGAGTTTGTACTTATGCCCGACCTAATTGGGACATCAGTCCATACCAGAATTTTATGGAGTTATACCGCACCAAGCATATTTGTTTTCAAAAGGTATCCAACAGAAGGATTCTCTAATTCCAGATTCCTCAAATGCAAAGGAACTTTGCATACAACCAACTTCGCACCTACCCCATATCCAATAGTGCGTCCAAGCAGGGGTTGCGGGGAAGCATGCCCTCTTTCCCCTCCTAAACATATTTCACTAATACTGAGTGCAAGCACTGTATAATATGTAAGCAATAATGGTGTGTAAACAATGGTGGACACACTATAGGATTTGTTGTACCTACGTGCGAGGTTATGTCCCTGGGCCTTATATCCCTGATTTCTTGACCATTAGGTAGTATGACAGATGAAGAAGACATTGATGGACAACATAAAAATAATAGATCTACGGCTACCGTAACGTTCGACTTAAAATTACAAAAGCACTAACACTCCAATACCTCAAAAATCGCATTATAGAGAGCGCTAGACAACAGTTTCTTAAAAAAAAAACTGCCTACACAACTAAAGTGTCGCAAATGTCATTTATGATTAAAATGTTGCTGTTGAATGTGCAATGTTGCACTATGCATTGCGAAAGAGTGTTTTGAAAATTCTAATATTTATGAAAATTAATATGGTATGCATGATCCCATTGTACTAAAAAAAGTACACCCCCATAACTCCTTACCAACAATTTTTAAAAATAATTTTTCTTTCTATATATCTTAACTTGTATCTAAATAAACAGAAAATATCATAAAAATATATTATTTTTAATTTTTACTACACTTGGGTGCTAATGGGTTAAACTCCAATAATCAGTTTTCTGCAAAGAATTGATATGCCTTGCCTAGACGGATAACTTTATCTTACTTCAAAACTTTGATCACAACATAATTTAAGACTTCTTTCAGGTTATTATTGAAAAATGTCTTCTTTTTTATATTCGTTCGATATTTAATTTTTCAACTCAATATCACAACTAATTTCAAGTTTTTATTTCTCACATTAAAGTCGATAATGTTCTCCATGACTCAATTCGGTAAAACACAAACTTTTTCGTTTAACTCACCATCACGGATCGATTTCAAAAAAGGCAACTACATCCAACCACCATATCTCTTTCTCCAAATGTCTATATCAGTTTATAGTCGTTTAAGCATCTAAATTCCGTTTGTTGACTTTTTCCAAGTTTTCAAAAGAAAAAACAAAAAAAAGTAATAGAAGAAAATGTCAACAAAAAACTAACTAGCCACTTTCTATTCAACCAAAACGCATTCATTTGAAAAAATGACACTTTCCTGGAATTGATTTAGTTGTCCTTCAACAAAATGATACTCATTCTTCGAACTTTCTTTTTCTCCAACTCTAAAAACAACCCATGTCATAAGGATACACGAGTTTGTATAGAAGTAGAAATTGAAGTTAAACCTTTTGTAAATTCCCTTTTAAGAGTGATAGAAAGAGATAGATATAAAATAGGATTCACCAAAATGGAAACACACGAAGAGGTAGTATAACTGTGGAAAAACTCAACATTTTGAATTTATTTATATCTGATGCGCCCAACTGGCCTCCCTTCGAGACTCGGTGTTGTGTATAGTATTTTACCTAGGACCTAGGTTTTGTATTGCAAAAGCTCACTTGAGTGGAAACATAGAATATAAAACAGGAACAGGATGCGAAGACATAATGAGCAAAAACTACCCCCATCCGCTTTTTTTTTAACTCTCTCGGCCGCCAAATAAAGAAAAACCGTTCGTCGTCGGTGAATACCTCTATACCAAGTCGTAAAGTCGTTGGGTTTTTTGTATAGCCAGTTGAACATGCACACAAAACACAACACACCACCAGAAAACCGACCAAAAGCCACCTCGAGCTCGACTCGACTTGAATGTTGTGAATAAATGTTGCTTCCGATTTGCATTCATTCTTCACTTTGAATTATGTTCATACCTTTTGCTTGTAAATAACACTCCTGTATACTTTTTTTTTCGTCTTCTATACCCTTAACCAAAATATGTATATAAAATTCAAGCCAAGCCAACCATTCACAAAAAAACATAGAATTTACAAAAAAAAAAAAAAAATAAACATAAACGAAAAATTAAGTTGGCAACCTTCCGCAAGGACTTCTTCCGCAAGTCATTAAGCCTGTATAAGAAATTATTTCATTAACAAGCTAAAGAGGACGATGACTAGCTCCTCTTTTTTGTATACACTTTCGAAGGGTTCGTAGGGAGGATGGTTAAGGAGACTATATGCATAACGAAACACAAAACACAAACACAGAAAAACAAGAAAACACCAGCAAAAGAAGAAGAAGATGGTGAATAAGTAGTTTTTGGCCGAGCAAGAGCAAGCAAAACAAACCCGCAACTAAGCTAACAACTATGCTAGCTAGCAACACTGTTTCGCTTTTTTTTTTGTTTAAGTAGCTCTATCGGGGGCCATATTGGGCTTATTTTTTTTTCATACACCACGAGGGGGGGGGGCAGAGGGGGTTTTTTGTGTCTTGAAACAATAGCACTTGTTTTGCCCCAACTGGATATTTTATAGCGAGGTAAATCACTACAAGGATGTTTTTCAACTTTTTTACACACTCTGGGGTTTTTAACCCCCCCTTCCCCAAACCATCTAAACTATTTCATGTACATAGTTTTGCCTTTTTTTTTCTTAAAACAAAGGCAATACACTCGTCGTCCTTTTTTTGGTATCTTTCGTAGAGTTAAGGCTGGATTTTGAGTTTGAAAAACGGTGCGAAGCAGGCAAATTGTGTGGTAGAAAATCCCCCCCCTCTTCAATATACTCGTAAATAGTTCCGTTGCGGATAGCGGGATAGAATAGGTTTTTCTAAATATAAAAAGAGGGGGTGTCTATAGTCTTAAGAATGAGGTCGAAAATGGGTAGATAGATGGGTACCACTCTGTTGTTTAAAAACCAGGAGGGGGGCAGAGAAAGACTGATGGACACAAGAGCGCCGCGTATTGGTGTGCTATAGTTATTTTTTTTTTACTTTTCATTTTTTGTTTTTATTTTGGATTAATTTGCATGTAAATAACTGAATTACACGGTCCTTTGAATATTGTTTTCCCCAGAATGACTTCCTTGGTACTTTTTTTTTTTTTTTTATGGATGAGGCAAGGAGGGTGTTGATGGGTATTTTATAAGTTTCATTTTTTTTTTTTGCTTGGTGATGGGGAATTTTTTTTATTCATTTGGACAGAGGGAGAGGAGATGGGAAGGCAGAGAAAATGAGACTAAAATTAGGTTTTCAAAGTGGGTACTCATTAGAATGGCAGATATATACTTACTTTCTTCCCAAAAAGACCCGTAGTGTTTATTGTTATCGCACACCGAAGAAGTCCTGTTGGAAGTGGATTGTAATGAGAATCATTTGTTTTTTTTTTTTTTTTTTCATTTTTATTTAGCTAATTGGAGAAGCTAAATTAAAGGAGGAGACAAGTTACTTGCGGTATAAGAAATGATGATAAAATTGGGACAAAAGTCTTAGGTTCCATTTAAATTAGAGGGCAGTATGGAGCCTATCGAAATAAATTTAGGCCACATTAAGAGCTGAAAAAAAGTTTTTTAAAGTGGTCAAATGTAGGCTTAATCTTAAAGGAGAAAAATATTTAATTCTAGTTTTTGAAGACTATTGCTTCCTTAGTGAAGTATTTTAGAAAATTTTACAACAGTAAATCATCATCAAATAATAATGTAGAAAATTACATTCTATGTTTTTGCGATGTTTTTTAAATTTATAATAAAAACGGTCATAGAATAAACGCGTTGCCGGTTAAAAATTGTATTGGTATGAAGACGAAGAAGCTAAATGGCTATGCTTATGCCTATGCAAAAAATATAATTCTATGTTTTAACAATATTTGCATATAAAAATTAAAGTGCTAGTGAAAAATAAGTGAATAAGGCCTACACTTCTGACAAAAATCGTTAATATAGAAAATAGAATTCTATGTTTTTACAATATTTTCAGAAAATGGTTCTCGTAAGCATACAAAACAGTTTAATGAGCTTTAACCTTCCAATAACAACCGTTAATGTGTAGAATTACATTCTATGTTTTTGCGATGTTTTTTTTTTAATGAATGGTGTATGAAGACAAAACGGCTGACACATCATATAATAACCGCTTATGTATAACTATGAGGTTATCTATGTTGAAATATGTTTTTGATGTGATCCTGATGGGTTCCTGGAGGATCTCACGTTAATCACTTTATCCGCGAGGCGTGATTAAAATCAATTTTTTGATAAGCCATTTTCTTCTCAGCCACCTCCTATTGTGCTAAATCATGTCTAAAGCCTTTTTTTCCTGATTGATGAAACTGCACCAATGCCCCCATTATTTTAATTTCCTACAAAAAAAAAATAAACCTCTACCGCATCTACAATCGTAGCCAAAAAATTTTGAATTGTGTTGCAGATTACGATTTCTAAATTATAAATTCGTTCAAAATGTATATTTTTTTTTCTGTTTTGTGTTCCTCTATCAAATCAAGATATACAACAATCTCTAGCCCTGCTGATGTGCAATTCGAAATAAAAGTGAAGGTTGAAGGCGGATATAGAGTTACCCTTCATCCAAACATGTATATCGTCCTCAATGCCATATCATACATGTTATGACGATGTCGGTTAAGGCCGCAGTTATGACGTTGGCGCTGATGCTGGATGCTGATTCTGATGCTGGCGAACGACCTCCTCTACTGGATGAACCATATATAAATTGCTTTGGCTCGGTGGTGGTGGATGGTGATGTAATCACATCGCATTCCCAAACAAAACAGCATTATGTAAGATTTAATTAAAATTAATTACATTAAGTGCATCCATATCCTTTTGCGCTCTTTCTCTTTTCTCGTTTTCTGATTTTTTTTTTTCTCTATGTGAGTGTATATCCTTTTATTATGCGGTTCAGTTCAGGAGAAAATAAAAAAAAAAAACAAGAAGATTATTCACTCCAACATCAGGAACCTTCCACCACCATCATCATCATCAACATCGTCATCTAAAAATAAAATAAAAAATAAATAAAAATATATCCTTTTCAATCTGGTACAACTCTAAGGATTGGCCAACTACTAGGTACTCTATAGAAACACCCCGGCAACACTCCTCCACAAAACAGCAGCAGACACCATAGCAGACAAACATCACATCCTTGCGGGCGGTAATTCCAGCTTTTTATCCCTACACTCTGTTGCCTCTGCACCACTGTAGAATCCATCCAAGTGCGAAACCAAAAAAAAAAAAAGGATTCAACAAAAAAAAAAAAAATATTGCTTAAAAATATAATATTTTGTAGGGTCAGGAGGATGATAAGGACTCTCTGGCCTCTAGAAACGAGGGAAAACGAGGAGGGCAAGTTACAACTAAAAAAGAGGAAAATCCAAATTAAATTCACTCAGCTCGAGCTCGCTATTTTAAATTAATCAAAGTATGTCCTTTTTCAAATATTCACACTCGCACACACAAACAACATCAATGCGGCAAATATGGACACCGACATCAATCAAAAAAGCCAATGCGATATCGCCTTTTTCCTCTGAGATATTCATACTGCCACCCATTCCAACAATCGGCCTATATCACGCACGCATACCAGATCCTTTGAAAATTATTAAAAGCCAAAGGATTGTAACGAGGATGAAGGAGGTGGGTAGGGTATCCATACGCGCAGGATATTAATACAAAGTCGTTTATAATTTAATTGTTAACCCTTTTGTGGCTATAAAGGATCCGAAGGGCTAAAAAAGGTCCACACTCACACACATTCTCAGTAACTCATATCAAGTAGGAAAATAGTGGCAGAGGACCATCAAATGGACGAACGAGAACTGAAGGCCGACACGGACTTGCACATCAGCCAGCCAGCATCCAGGACAACAAAGGCTTCACCAATATTGAATTAAATTTTGAACGAAAACCCGCGCATTGCATAACGCGGTTTATTGGTTTCCTATTTTTAGAGTAAATGTTTGGAACGGCGTCTGAGCTTTACCCCCCGATTGAAAAATTATCACGAAACCGAAAAGAGGAAGCCCTATCCTGGTTTGGATGGTTGTATCCAGTCGAGTACCTACTTCAAAAACTACTCTGCTACTACAATTTCACTTTTCCAGCTAGCTGGCTGCTGCTATGACGAAGGATGCTTTGAATGCAACACAGACGGACAAATTGAAGTCTGTTGAGAGGAGTGGAAAAAAAAACGGTCCACAAACAAAACAGCAAAAAAAAAAGAACCCGGTAACTCTCTAACAAAACAATATTCATAATGGATTGCTTTGCCGATGGTGGTGGTGGACCGCTTTTCGGCGAGAGGAAGGCTTTTCTGCTTCTGTTGGTTTCTGATGCTGCTACTTGCTGGTATATAAGCTCATATATGCTATAGTGATGGAAAATGATGAAAAGTTATAGACAAGAATCCAAGTTTACAAGAGATGGATTCTTTGTTGGGGGTAAACAAACGAGTAAACGATGATGAAAGGTTTTGACCCTTATATCGATGGTTAACTATACACAATATAAAGAAAAAAGAGAGTATAGAGTGATGGTTAAAAAGGTTCTTGAGAGTGCAACCAAAAAAAGAGAGAGAGAGGGAGAGATGGCCATCATTTCATATCATATAGATTTAGGAGAAAGGGTTTCTTCTTTTGGATGTTTTAATAAGATAGAAGTGGTTTACTCACAGGATTGCTTACTTGCTTGCTGTCTGGATGAAGTGGATGACTCTTGTTAGCCAAAAAGGGAAATGTTGTTTTTTTCTTATTTTGAAAAAAGGATATTCCTGATGATAATCGATAATCTTTTATGGATGTGGTTTTGCTTTGATGATTTTTTAATCCAATCTTTTCTGTGTGTTAGTTGTGTTGTTAATGAAGATCTACGTTAAAGGAATTTTTTTGATGTTTGATGAACATTTGATGAAGTATTGGTAACTTTTTGGCATTTTTTCTCATATCGTCTGCTAAAAGGTTAATTCAATTTTGTAATTAGTGATAATATTGAGACTAAGAGATTGATTAGAATTTAATGTGTAGGTCTCAAAGAGGTTAAAGGATCTACTAGAGATTTATATTTGCTTAGCTTATGTGAGTTTTTTCAAGCATAAAAGTAATTGGTTTCGTTGGGTTCCTTTTTCTTACAAATGGGAAAACATTTAAGTATCAGTATAAGTTATGAGCTTCTACAATTTTTTTGAAGAAAAGAATTTGAAGTGATAATATCCTCATTTTCTTTTTTTTAATCTTAAGTGGTATTGTTATTTTGAAAGAGTTCCCAGTGAAATGATTTTAAAATCTCATATTTTGTTAGGATACTTCCCTTTTATTAAATGTCTAAACTTAATTATATTCATAAAAATAATTTGTTTTTAACTTATTTCTACTTTTAACACTTAAAAAACCCAAATTTAGTAAAACAATTTCTATACAAAAATTATAGTTTTGTTTTAATTTTTATTATTTTTTTTTTCCTATCGAAAGTTGTATAAATAAATTTGGGAATTTTGATTAATTTAATACCTAATTGCATTTTAAAATTTGACATTTTCGAAATCTGAAATGCATCACCTTAATTCCCTATAAAATTTAGCTAAATTTTTAAAAATTTAAAAACACAAACCCTTAAATATCTCGAAACATGAAAAAATTAACATACCTATACCTTTTTCAAATGCAACAGTTTATATATTAAAATTTGGTGCTTAAAACTAATTTAGGAGAAAACTGCTCAAACAGTCCATTTAGTCGAATTTTGAGTGAATTTTTCAATTAATGATTGATTTTTTACTAGTGTTTTCTACAAAAGAAGTTTAGTTATTTTTTTTCAATAATCAGACAAAGTTCTTATCTTCTATAAATCGATGAACCATGGCAGCCACCACAAAAAAGTGACGCCATTTTCTAACGTTACACTCTCGCACTTTCGCAGTGCGGCAAAAAATTTCAATTCAAAATTAAAAGTATACCTACTATTAGAGATACAAAAATCTTCTATAGCTTATTATGGGGCTATGACAAAATGATGATTTTGGGTAAAAGAAATTTTTTTTGACAATTCTAAAGATTCCAGGTAAAAGATGAGGAGAAAAAAAATTAGGAGTCTGATACGGATTTTTTTCCAACACTCTGCATTTCGAAATATGAATTTTTGAAAAACACCTTGTTTTTTAGGGGTATTTTTGGGTAATTTTTGATTTTTAGCTTTTTTTTTAGCTTTCAAAAAATCTCAAACATATAGGGCATGTAGGTTTTGGCCTTATGCATACATATGCAAAAACTTGGAATCGTTTAGTGAGTTTTGACTGAATAACGGAAGAAACAAGTTTAAAAAAAAAACACTTTTTTTGACCGTTTTTAACCGATTTTCATCGTTTTTTATTTTTATCTTTTTTTCTTTAATAGATACAGGAATAAAGTATATGGAGTAATGATAGACCATGACTACGATTAAATGTGTGCGGAATTTTGATCATTTTCGTAAACACAATTTTGAGATAACGGTAAAATAAATTAGAATTATAATTCAACAGGTTATAACTTTTGACCAAGAGCAGATAGAAATTTTATTAAACTTTTACAATTACCTTTCATTTGGTATATCACACATAACGGTAGACTAACTACAAGCTACACAATGTTAAATCAATAAACTTGCGAAAAAACACCAGTGTGTGAAGTACCGTAATCTCAGTCTGGAAATTCGACATGGTTGACTTTAAAAAATTCTAACTTTTCTTATAGGAATCTTTGAAATGAGGTTGATAAGTCATATGAAAGGTGAAATAATAAGCTTTCACATGGTATAAAATTTTGTATAGGTTGTCAAACAAAAAAATTGATTCCATAGCGTGAGAACATAAATGTTTTTTCTGCTTTTTTTTAATGAAATTTTATCGAGTTCAAAAAATTCTAGCCCTTTTTGTAGATGTCTCATAGACCTGATCGATATATATATTTTGAGCTAAGACAATAAGCTTTCAGATGGTAGGTTGTTAGGGAAAAAATGGAATTAATGAGGTGAGAAGATAAAAATTCATGTTTTTTTTTGCTTTTTTGATGAAAATGATTGTTTTCAATAAATTATTTTTATACATTTTGCGCATTGTAAAAATTTAAAAATGGTTTAATTCTTTAGAAGAAATACTCTTCTTTTAAATCGCATAATTTTTTTTTGTAAACTTTTAAAATAAAAAAATTAATATAATGAAAAAAAAGGTATTTTTTTTTTAGCTTTTTCTTGTAAATTATGATTGTTTGAAATAAGTAAACGCTCCAATTGACTCATTTTAAACAAAAGCACACAACCTGTTTTCTGACGACGTTTTCACGTAAAATCATCGTCCGTAAACCGGCTTTACAGACAACCTTTTTTTTCTTTGTCCTTTACACCACTTGATTGGACTTCAAGGAAATTTCTTAATTGATCGATATCATCAATTTTTTTTCACTATTATTCTCAAAACGTTGTTTACCTACAAAAATTTGAATAGTTAGCAAAGGTGTATTATTTTAGAACCCCAATAATTTACCTAATCAATTAACTAAAGTTTTCGAAGCTAATAATTTCAATTGATTCACTTTTTAGCGAATTTATTACCTTAATCTTTTGACTTTAATTTTTTCTTCAAAAAATTGCTTAGCCTGATTTGACTTCTCGAGTTAACGAGCTCACAATTCATGAGTTCTAATTTTCAAGGACCAATATTTAAAGTGTAAAAAAAAACGTTTCTCCCAACTTGTAGTTTATTGAATTCACGTCTCACAATAGATTAATTCCTTATTTATATCGAAAAAGACAGAAATTCAAAAAAAAGATTAACAAAAAACCAGATTTCTTTAATTTTCTTCAAATTCTATTACGAATTTCTTTTGTGGCTTTTGTCAAATTAGGTAAGGTGCACAAAAAAAAAAAAAGATACAAAAATCTGTAGAGTTGTAGAGGTATTCTTGAAAAGTTTCCAAAAAAAAAAAAAAAAAAAAAAACTCAAATTGATCATTGTCATTCTTATTTAGGTAACTTTCCTTTTTCTTTCGTTCAATTTAAAATTTGTCTTCTATCAGGGACCATCATCATCCTTTTTTTTTCAAAAAAAAAATCTTATTTTCCTACCTAACCGTCATTATGTTGTTTTCCCTTCAAATCATTTAACCCCAAAAAAAAAACCCCGAAAGATAACGAAAATAAATTTAATATTTTCGATAATTTTTACAATTTTCAATCAATTTCGTCCTTTGAAAATCACAATTGATGTTCCCCCCCCACAAAAAAAAAAAGAAAGGTCTCCCCAAAAATTCATGATTATCTCTTTATATTTGAACCCCTAATATATAGGTATCCCCTTTTCAATGTATACAAAAAATGGAAAGCCCAATCAGAAATGTGACCAAAAAAATCACAAAATTTATCTTTTATATAAAGAAAAAACCACTTCCTTCCAGGAGATAAACTTCGCGTTCCACACACAAAGGGTACAACGACGACACGATGAGCATCACGACAAAAAGGATTCAATTTTCAATGTATCAATCTATCGCCCAGACACATCTTTCTCTTCTTGGTCCGAAAAAAACACGACACGAAAAAAATCGAATCCTTTTTCCTCCTCCGCGTGATGTGTTGTGGTGTATTGCCTCTCTGCCTGCGTAAAAAAGTTTTCGTTTATCCTTGAATTATATCCTTTTAAACTTGACAATAGACAGAAAGGACACAGAGTCAACAACACTCAGGACTCTCCACACCAACAACAACAACAACACCGACATAATCATAAAAATAAAAATAATAATGAATACCAAACCCACAACAACAACAACGACACGATACCGAAAAAAAGGATCCAAACTGAACAAAAAAAAAAGAAAATTGAGAAATAAAATAAATAAATTTAGCCAATAAGGACAATAAAACGAAAAAAAAAAAAAAACAGAAAACGAAAAATAAAATAAACAAGAATAGTCCTTTGGTCCACACCATTAGAATGGGAGTTTGGGGAGTTAAAAAACTTTTTTACACTTGATGATGTTGGCAAAAGGTAAAAGTTAGCTGCCAACAAATAACGGATGAAATTGTTTAGTCCTTTTTTTTTGTATTCCTTTCTTCTCCCGGCTCCTGTTCTAGGTTTGGTCGCTTAGTTTTGTGTCTCTTTTGTAACAATAATGATATCCATACTGGAGCACACCTCTTAAGAGGACTCTCGCACTGTCAGTCTTCTTCCCACACACACACACACAAACAATTCTAATGGACTAAATTTAAGGATTCCACCGATGATGATGTCCACCCGCGGGGCACTTAAAATGAGGAAATGAACGAACGAAGTAGCAAAATATTCAACAACAACTCCCCTGGATTTGAACTAAAATCATGGACCAGGAGACCAGAGAAGTAGAAGTTGAAAAACAACAACAAAAAATTCGAAATCTTCTTCTTCTTCATGATTTCAAGGAGGAAGTAGAAAGTTTAACAATAAATTTTCTTCCCCAGTAAAAGAAATGTCTTTCTTCTTCGTTTTTCTGAGTCCGAACTTCACCAAAAACACACACAAAGCAGCTAATGGAGCAGCAACATGGTAATGGAACGGGACACAGTAGTAATTTTTTTTTCTCCATTTTGAAGGGGGGGGAGGGGGGGGAATGGGAATAGAGAAGGTCCTTAGAATAATCGGCCGGTCCATCAATGACGATGGGGCTAAGAAACATTAAAACTGACACAGGAATGAGAGGACCAAGGATATAAGAGGGTTTTTCTACCCTTACCTCGAATGAGTAAGGAGATGGCGATGAATGGATATTAAATCTGAGCAAAAGTTGGGAAATTACAATTTCTTGAAGTTATTACACCGGTTTTTTTTTCCACCGACCGACCGATACCATTTCAGGGAAAATCCCCTGCAGTATCACCATCAGAAGAGTACCACACCGAAAAACGACAGCTACCGCGTCACTTAAACAGGTTGTTCCAAAGAAGGACCGAAATGGACTTCTTATATAGGTAAAAAGAGAGGAAGACGGGAAGAAAAACGACAACGATGAAAGAGAAAACTTAAGAAAAGCCACTGCAAATGAAAGGGACTATGGAAGACTATGATGGCGGTGGCAGTGGCAATGAAGAAAGACGAAAACGACAAAGAAGTCTCTGAGTGGATTTTTGTCTTAAGTCAGTTATCCTTGGGTTCATTACCTGGGAAGTTGTTCCTTTTCTCTTTCGTCGGTTTTATTCATTGAGTGCTCAAGGCTTCTTAGCACCGAACTGGTGGATGGTTGGGTATGTGTTTGGCGGTGGCAGTGGCAGCGTCTAGGTGAGAAAGTGAATCAACAAATTGTTGTTGAAGAAATTTTCCTAAGTTGGTAATGACAGTTGGCTTAAAAGATGTGACGGGCGAGAAAATTTTTGGATTTGGGGATAGGCGAGAAGTTGAAGGTGAACTGGAATCAGTAAGATAGAGGGTAGGTTGCTGCACATGCAGAATTTATATAACCTTTGTTGATGGATTTTGAAGAAGTTTTGGTTTGCAAGAAGGATGGGAATGACTTTTGAGAACTTGTGTAGAGATGCATATAGAGTTAGTACCTAGTCAAGGAGTTTATTGTCGTTGACAGATCGGTTTGCTGGGGTTTTGAACTTAACCATCATCATGGTGGTCTATATTTATTTGAAGAATAAAATATCCTCTGACATTGAAATAAGGACAGAATAGGTAAGAGCTTGGGTTTTTGAAGAGGAAGCAATTAGGAATTGTGCAAATAGATTATTCGCGGTGTTTTCGTGAGAGTATTTGTTGTCAATTATGTTGTAATCGGTTTTTTGGATTGTTAATCGTGAATCCTTTAAATATTTCATTTAGTTGAAATTCAGGTTTTGATGTCAGTCATAAACATACATTTGCATATAGTTTAGAACACCAATCGTTTGTCTGTTCAGTCTGGAGTACCCCAGGGTTGTCTTTTAGGGCCTCTTAGCTTTGTGTTACCCAATAATAATGTTAAACGATTTTGCCCTATCATATTTTGCCCTCAAAATAAATTTCCTTTTGTATTCTTTTTGGGAGTAAGTTTGGACACTCACCTCAACTTCCGCTCCCATAACGACAGCATTATCAACAGAGTAAATACAGATTTTGGCTTTGTTAAAAGTTGATTTTACATAAGTTGATCTAAGGAATTCTTTTTACGTCTTTCTTTCGTTTATGTGACCTTCGTTATATCAGTCTTTGAATATTCATTCCAGGTCTGGTGAAATTATCATCAGCCCATATTGATTGCATTGAAGTAGTTTGCCATTATTTTCAACTTTAATTTATAAACCTGCAATCCCTCGATTTTTTCATGAGAAATATAAAAAAAAAATGATGTGTGCAATTCACACGTGGTAGAAGTGAAACCCTAAAAAAACATTTTTCTTGAAAAAAAAACACAATTAAAAAGCTTACAAATTTTCTCAAAAAATAAAGCCATACTTTAATTTTTAGAATTCGCAGAAATTATAAAAATAATGAATTCAAAATTATCATTTTTCATGAAAAAAGCCAAAGAAAAATCTTTTTTTTTTCTTCTAACACCATTAAATCCATTTTTTTTTTAAATTACAACCTATAGGGTAAAAGCGGGTGATATGGCGCGGCGGGTGAGATGGCGCACTTTAAATATCTTTTACATTTATTGCTCTAAAAATGTACGAAAAATATTTTTAGCTTTCTTTAAATATTTTAAATCGAAGTAGCCAGTAATCGTTTCTTTATCTGTGATACAAAAAATAAAAAAAAATTTCAAAGGAAATCATGTGATGATTTTTTTCGAATTTTTTTTTCGCCCTTTTTTTTTGTTCCGATATTTTGTGAGTCGTTGGGATCTTAGATGCCCTTGATACACCAATACATACAAGAGAGTATAAGTTATGCATTGTGTGTGAAATCTGAGCTCTAGTTCTATCTGCTTTTTATGGGTGCTTACGAATATGAGTTATGCGCAAAAAGGTGAGATGGCGCAGTTTTTTGCGGGTGAAATGGCGCATTCTCTACTAGAATTTTTTAATTGAGTATATTTTTAGCATGTGCCATATCACCTTCAACATATTTTTTTTAAGTAATTCAGCCAAGTTCAAATTTTATAAAAAAGACGACTAGTTGCAATCTATTATACAGCATGCATTGGTGCTTGACTCCTTCACATCGTTCAACCATTTGTGCAATGAATTTGGCAATAGAAACCTAAAACAAACTCATGCGCCATCTCACCCACCCTATAGGGGGAGATGGTTTTTTTTAAACTTTTTTTCTATATTAATTTAAAAATATAAATTTAAAATATAAAATTCTTTAAAACAAACAATACGTTGGATATTGAATATAGAACATTTTTGCATTGTTAGAAATATGAAATGAGGTTTACTTTGAAAAATATGACAAAAACAAAAAAGGTATGCCATCTCACCCGCTTTTACCCTAATATATTTTATAATATCTGAAAGCTTTTTATTTCACCTTTTTTTATGACGCTTCAATAATATTTCTACGAAGCCTACAAAAAAAGTAACAATTTTTCAAATCCAACCGTGTCGAAATTTCAAACTGAGATACTTCCTACACTGATGGTTGGTCATCGGAAACAGATCTCCACAGCTGTTTTAAGGTATTTTTTCAAGTTATTCAATTAAAGATTGTGTAACTTTTCGAGCACGTACCGTTATGTGTGATATATATATCAAATAAAAGGTAATATTATCATCATGCGTATTAAAGGTAAATAAAATCACAAAAAAAAAAAACTCTTAAATAATATTTATTTCTGAATCGAACGATGTATTTTTTTAGTTTTGATTTGTTTGGTTAAACCAAACCAAATATTTTATACATTATTGAAAAGTCTAAATGTTTTTTTATACAGTCAAGAAATTTCAAATTGGTGAAAATTTGACGAAGCTAGTTTTTTTGGAAGGATGAAATTCAAAAAAATCCGTTTTTTGGCCCTAAGTTCTAATTTTTAATGTGTTACGGAATTTTTAAATACCGTTTTGTAATCGGTGTAACAATATCTATAAAACGTAATAGGTTTTCGTCCGCGTATATTTTTAATTTCACAAAATTTAATTGTACAATTATTGTAAAAAAAAAAATGATTTTTTGCAACGTTTAAAAGTCCATAACTTTTTTTCTTATGGTTTGCACTAAAATTTACTTTCAGATAATGAAAGCTTATATTTCGAATCGAATATAAGAAAAACGGTTTTTCTACATACTCCAGAAGTTAGCAAAAAATGCAATTGCTTATAACAAAATCAATTATTTATTAATAATTTGTTGTTTTTTGTTGTGTATACAATTGGTAATATGTGTACCAAATTTCATTAATTTCTAAGTTTTCATTACTGAGATACAGTAATTTTAACAAAAAGACGCACAAAATTTCATTTGTTTATAACTTTTAACAAAATTGAAATTTTTCAAAAATACTTTGGAAATTTATTTTTGACATATAGGAAAATCTTCCAATGTATGCAAAAAAAAAGTATCAAATTCGAGAAGTCGGTTTTAGATGGCCCACTTGAGAAAATTTGGCTCTTTTTCATTCGATAGTTTACTTACTATTCTGCCGTGCTAAGCAAAAAGGGCGCATATCCATTTTTGTAGTTTTGAGATAAATGCATTTTACTGACAAGGGAAAAGGTTGAGAATTGTAAATGTGTTCAATTTCAAAAATGATTTTAAGCAACTTGTAGTAGGAAAATTATAATTTTTAGTTTACGCAATAATTATATATTGTTTAAGCTTCGCAAATGCGTATGTAATTTTTTTTTTTTTTAATTTTTAGAGATAGTAATAAATGCATTTTTCTATTGAGGAATACAACGGAGTAATATCGTTGTGCTCATCTTCATTGACTATTTTGAGCCACTTGGAATTGAAAATGCGCTGTTTTTAGTTAACATATAAATGAGGAATTGTTTCAGGATGTCAAATATGCCTTTAACTCAATTTTGGATTTTTGGCTCATGCGCCCTTTTTGCTTAGTACGGCAGTATTTTCATTCGATAGTTTTTTTCATTCGAATAGTTTAGTTAGTTAGATAGTTTATTCAATAGCACTGGTCTGCAAGGAAATCCTCCTTTAAATAAAACTATACTTTTCTAAAGGATTTTTGTATGCTGATTCCGAATCCGAAGTCAGAATTGATCTAGTACGTCACGTTTTTTTAGATATTCCCGTTAGAAAATCTCAAAAACCCATTTTTTTGCTGTTTTCGAAGAAATATTTTGGCATAATGTAATATTTTTCAATTAAAATTGTTACGGTTTATAAAAAAACTTATTTTTTTCTTTCAAATTCAGTTTCAATCTTCTCAATATCTCTTTTCTTCTCCGAGATATCTTAATTTAAGTAAGTTTAGTAGGTTTGGTATATCTTATCATAAAAAAAACTTATCTCTAAAAATTAATATATCTTTCTCCCTAGAACAAAAATATACTTTTCTAATGGACTTTAGTGTGCTGATTTTGAATCCGAACTCAAAAAATTTTGGTCAGCTGTGGTTTGTGAGATATAGTAGTTTTTATTGAGATTTTCTAAGAAAAAACTTGATTTTGTGATACTTTAATGCGAATATCTTAAAATCCTCAATCTGAATCTTTATAAGGCAGTTTATCGAATGGTTTATTACAAATAAGATACATATTTCTATAAATAAATCTAATAAATCTAAAAGGTTGATTTTTTAGAAACTACCCACATTTTTCAAAAATCATTTTTACAAAAATGGTACCTGATAGAATTTTTCTGAAACCAGATTTAGATTCAAGAAAGTCTAATCTTTCATAATATCAAAAAATTATTTGAAGGAGAAAAAAAAAGTTAAATTTTGCAGACCAGTGTAGTTTGTTCGATAGTTTTTATTCTATAGTTTTATTCGAATGAATAAATGAATGAATGAACTATTCGATAGTTCAAATCATTCGATAGTTCCCATCACTATTAAGAACATTTCTTCAATTGAACACGTCTTCCGCGTGATTTTAGAGAATTGTCACATCTGCTAACATCCCGAATCTTCCTTTTTCCATGAGTGTTCTTTAAGACCTTATTTTGTTACTTTCATGAAAAAATAATTTTCCATCCCTAATTCGAGTCTCGAGTTTGGGTACCGTAAACCCCATAAGTCATAACTTTCATCAAAAACATCGCTTTAAATTTATTTATCCTGATTTGCATTTTTACTTTTTTACCTATCTCCATCTTCTCCTTTATTACTTTTCACATATTATGAAACTCGCTTAATGACATTAAACGAAACGAATATACAAATGTCATATCCTTCTTTGCACAGTAATTGTCACCCACATATGCTTCATCTGACGTCGAAACAACAGTAATTCATGTCATTTCTGTCGTCCAAACAAAAACAAAACAACACACACATTCACACTAAAAAACAAAACAAAAAAAAAAAATATAAAGCAACAGCCATGAAGTAATAAATAAATGCAACTTTTCGAAATGACATTTCCACTCCATTATGCAGAACTCGTTGCTACTGGACTACCCTCCCTCTCTTTGCTGCGTTCCATATCAAATCAAACAGAACTCTACAACTGGACTACGAAAGTCGAAACATTAAAAGAAAAAGGACCTCATCCACACATACCTCCACACAAACAAAAACAAGCAAAATAAAAAACAATTTGATTTACTGTTGCAACATGGGGATTGATGGCCGCAGAAAATTGTGGATATACTCTACCAAAGTCATGAATTCCGTTCCCTGTTCCCTATTTTTTTTTTATTGTATGTACCTATCCTGAGCCGCAGCTCACTTTGGGTTCGGTCGGTCTGGTCTCGTCCTTCACAAATTACAAGTTGTTTGACCTGACAAGCGGCAACTGCCCCAGCAGCGAACATATCAAACGGATCGCTACGTCAGACTGCTAGGGTTGTTAAATGTTAAACGGCTGTAAAACAACATTCCTAAAAGGACCTCTCCCGAAAGCCCCCTCTGGTGGCCATCACTGTTCTTTACGTACCGGCATCACCTGTCCGTTTTGCACCGACTCGTTAAAGTGATTTAGGGTTTGTGCGCCAAGGTGTTCACTGTTCAGTGCCTTTTTTTTGTGTGTGTTGCCTGATTCTCTCTATTTTTCAAACATTAAGGACGACGACGACGAAGGCGCCCTCTACACTCTTGTACAAAAATACATCTATTTACGACCAATAATTTCCATGGGGCTGACACACAGAAAACGCGGCCGTAAAAACTCCGGAACTGCTTGTGCTGCTTAATTTATGACATTACTCCCGCTCCGCTTTTGTTCCGCTGGCTGATGACTGACACATATGTGTAAATTTAGAATGAAACCGTTTTATATCTAAAAAAAAACGATGGGAAAGGACACTTTGTTCCCGAGCCTGACAAAATGCCACATTCCACAGAAATATACAATGGCAATGATTTTTTTTTTTCTGTTTTGCACCTCGCTCTTCGGCACAAAGCACCATCTTCCGTTTCCGCCCTCGCTTGAAGGCGCTTCGGGCAAAAATGTCACACAAGGATTTTCAATTTAATTTAATTTATGATCCTTAATTTGAAATTTGCCGCTCATTTTGAGAAAGCTTTGGGTGGAAATTGTTTCTCTTGATTGCGCGCTCATCCTGGCACACAAAAACCCGTTACTGTGTGATAATCAGGCCAAAAGAGGAGCTCTAACTACTGCTTCAGAAGGATTTTACACACAAGGATAAGGAAGGACCTTTTTCGTCTTAGAATTTTTTTTTTCTTCTTTTTCTTCTTTCTCATCATCAGTAAGAGCGGATTGGGGAATTCCTTCTGGGAAAGGGTTTTTTGTGAAATTTATGCGCCACACTACCAACAAGGACGACGACCGACGTTTGTCTAAATTTAGAAGAAAGGGAAGAAGAAATGTTGTTATTAGAAATTCCAATTCCTTTCCTTGCCTTGGCGTTGGTTGTGAAGAAAAGATGACCGAAATTTTAAAAGGAGCACCCTTCGTCTTCAAGGATAAATTATATATGATGAGAATAAAATGAGGTCTTGGGCTTGCTGGGTGCTAGTATGTGTGTTAACAACATGCCTTTGTGTGTGCTAATTGCTTTGTTTTACATGAATGTGTGACATTCCTAACGAGGCTCTTATTTTCCAAGCGAAATGTATAAACTTTTAAGCCCGGATGGTCTTCGTCTTCGTCCTGAATTTAAGGATCTTCCTCTTTTTCTTCCATCGTACATATATCTACTTGTCTCTTTTGCTGTGTGACATTAGAAAAAGAGATGAGAAAAGGATTTCTATGGGAAGATGTAGAAAGTAGCAAAAAAAAAAGGGGGTTTGAGAGTTGAGTCCTTAATTACTTGCGGGTGAAGGAATTTGCCATGTTGACAATTATTTCGAAAGTAAATATGAAAAGTTGTTGGGTAATAATTTTTCCTCTCAAAGCACAACACAAAGGACTTAATTGGGTTAGAGTGACAATTGTTTTATATATTTTTGTGTTCCTCCTTCGTCCCGACAAAAGGACGACGGGTTATTGTTTTGGTTGAATTTGGGGGTATAGGAGACACCTTTGGTTATAAATTGGAGTTTAAAGGGTACGCACGCACGCCTTTCTGATCATTTTGGTAATTCTTCTCTCATGATGGTGGGATAGTAAAGAGGTCCTGTTTGATACTATATATTTTTGTGTATATTTATTTATAAACAAATGGCAGAGAAACAGATTTTTGAAGGGATTTTAAGATTTTAAGCGGATTTAAGTGACCTTTTTGTGGTCTTTCGGGGGGTCCTCTGATGGGACTTGGGCTAAGATAAATAGATAAAGTTAAATTATGTTTCTCGTTGTTGTGGGAAATGATTTCTTATAAAATAATTTAGATTTTAAAATTATTGCTAACGAAAGAGAGATTTCTTTTCCTAGGAAAAAAAGGTTCGAAGTCATTAAAATCAGAAAATGTCAACCTTTGGGGAATTTAAAGTCATCCAGGATGTTTTGTGTTTTATTTACCTAAAGATATCGACTTTATACGTGTATGAAAACTTGATTAAATGTTATTTAAGTTTGAAATTAGAGGAACTTTAATTGGAGGTGTGCATACATCTACTACATAGCTTACAATATTAGTAAGGTAGGCCAAGAATTAACTTCAAGTTCATGTGAACAATTTTTTTTGCGAAAATGATTGTTAAGATTTTATAAATTATATAAAACAAAAGGATGTCGGGAAAAAATGTTTTTTGTCTAAAAAATAATCCCAATTATTCAGAAATGCAATGGTTAAACTTTGCTGTCACAAATTGAGTTTAGCAAAAGGACATTTTTGGAAAAAAATTCTTAGTTTTTTTTTTTATTTTCTATTTTGAAATTCAAATTTATCTTTGTTACGTCAAAGGCTAAAATTTCCTAAATTGAACATAAAATATAATATTTTTTTAGTTTTTGAGAAAACTGAACAGTTCTATGAAAAATCTTGTTTTTTTTTTCAATTTTTCAATTTTTCAATTTTTTAAGGTAAAAACCCCGACGGCAGACAAAATTTCATAGTTATTTTCTAAACTTTTTCACCATAAGAATTTTAATGATGTGAAAATACCTATATTATATCTACATATTAAAAAATTATAAAATATTTCAATATTGCCAATAAGTAAAAAAATCATGTGTGCAATTTACACGTGGTTGAAGTGAAACCTTAAAAATCATTTAAAAAAAATCGAAAAAAATATAACTTTTTTTATTCCATCACTTTTTTTTTATATAACAACCTACAATAAATTTTATACCATCTGAAAGCTTATTGTTTCAGCTCAAAATATTTATATCGACCATGTCTATACAACATCTACAAAAAGAGCTAGAATTTTTTTAACCCAATTAGTTTTCATAAAAAAAGCAAAACAATCAATCTCTTTTCTTTTGTAACGCCATTAAATCCATTTTTTAAAAGACAACCTATAATAAATTTTATATCATTATTATTTCACCTTTTATATTACGCTTTAATCATATTTCTACCATGCCTACAAAAAAAGTAAGAATTTTTTAAAGATAACCATGTCAAAATTTCAAACTGAGATTAAGGTAGTTCCTCTACTGCTGGCTGGTCATCGCCAACAAATCTTCACAGGTGTTTTGAGGTATTTTTCAAGTTTTTCAATTAAATATAATATAACTTGTAGAGCACGTACCGTTATGTGTGATTTATTAAATGAAAGGTAATATTATCAGCATCCGTATTAAAGTTAATTAAATTTGTTATGTGCTCTAGATCAAAAGATATAACTTGTTTAGTAAAAGAACATCTTTTCACCGCTATCTCAGAATTTTGAATATGAAATTAATTGAAATTTTGCACAATCATTATTTACATATTTAATTACCAATCTACTGTCTAACTTTTATTCTATCAATTAAAACAAAAAAGTTATAATCAATTGATTTTTCGTGTCGCAAATCACTACGATACTACAGAAGTTTTCACGTCAAAAATAAATTTCAAAAATGTTTTTTTTTTTTGTTTTTTTGCGACGTTTTTGACAGTATTCAATACCAGCTAAGTTTTTCTGTGACATCTTAAATAAAAAGTATTTATCAAAAAAATGGAAAATTTTTGATGGAAAATTTATGTATGTAATTTTTCAAACAAAATCCAAAATCTAAATAAAATCCAAGTTTACCTGAAATATAAGAAAAAATATATTAAAAAAATTTACTAAAGTCCAACCACATAATTTTTATAAAAAATATATAAATAAATAACGAAAAAATTAGTTTATGTAAAATATGATTATGATTAAAATAAAAGTTTTATAGATTTTACATTTTTACCCTGGACCATTAATAATATATTTTCTCATCAGTCATTTTCTGAAATTTTTTTTTTTTTTTTGTTTTTTCAAAAAGTATTTTCACTGTCTTTAAGGGGTATGTGCACCCTGAAATTTGTTTTTGTTATTTTTTTTTTTTAATTTATGCTATGTAGGTGGAAAGATAGTATTTTTTTTTACCAACCCCTTAGTTAATATAAACATTTAAAGACCAATTGCGTAACGAAACCCTCAAAATTGGCAAGTTGAGCCACTACGGGTGGCGGCGGCGGGCGGTTGACTTTCTTTCTTTCCGATTTTCTCGAAAGTACATTTATTGACGTGGTATCTCGGAAATTACTTATCCGATTACTTTCAAATTTTTTTTTGAATATTCTTGAAAACAATATCTAAAATGTAGCGTAGAATTTTTTTGATAGCTGGTTTGGTTTTATTTTTATTACTGTTTTTGCTTGAAAAATGTTGTTAACCCTCTGTAGGCACACCTCTTTTTTGAGAATTTGGTTTATACTTTTTAATGTCGCTAGAACTTTTTTCGGTCTCACTATTTTATAGAGAATCATACATGAAATTGATGTAGAAGTTTCCGAGGAATTCGAATATTGTATTCACAATTCCAATAAAATGTATTTTCACCCTTATAAAGACACTTTTTTGTGACCACTTTCTATTTTTGTCCTGCACAAATTCGCACCCGTGTGCCGACAGAGGGTTAAAAAAGGAAAACAAAATTTTGTGAGCAAACTACTAAAAAAATTAAAATGCTTGGAAGATGTGGAAGTTCGAAATTTCTGCAAAGGCCTGGCCTTTAATCTAATAAAGTTTTTTCTAATTTTGTTTTATTTCCTTAATATTTTTTAAATATTCTAAGGACCAATTTTTCAATAGTTAGATAAACCTCAGTTAGAACTTATTCCTAGGAATATCTATTAGTTGTATATTGATATTATTCGTTTGATAGCCTAACTGATGATTGTGACAGGGCTAAGTGACTTTTTCCATAAGAGTGTGGTGCATTTATTTTCTATTGCAAATAAGACATAATAGACTTAATTGGGGTATTGCTTTTTAATTATAATTCTGTTAAGTCACCCAACCCATCGCTACATTTTTTTGTTGTGACACAACAAAACAAAATGAAAAACTGTCGCAATGGTTCCAGACTACAGAAATACATTAGATTGAGGGAGACCTTACTTCGTTTCAAAATAAGAAAACGAAAAACTCTAAAAAGCTAAATTAATTAATAAATCAGCAAGAGAATAAGTGAAACAACCTACATGTTAACTTTTCATAATCAAACCGTAGTTATTATAATTGCATCTCTTTCTAAATTTAAACTTTATCAACAGTGTTGTTGTTTCACTTTATTTGATCTGTCCAAAGCCAGTTGAAGAGTTCTTCTGCTTTCTTGTCCACTTTTTATTTACATTTTTTTTTTTCAAGTCTTTTAGTTAATAAAAATAATTTTAATTTAATTTGCATTCAATTCATGGTTAAATTGTTGTTTTCGTTGCCTATTTCAATGGCTTAAAAGCTTTTTACAACCTTGCGAAAAATATTTATAGTTTTAACTGTATTTTCTGAATAAAATTAATCTCTGCTTTTAATTTGTCAATAATTATAGAAAAATAATAATAATTTTAGTTTATCGTCAGTTTTCGAGAATTTAAATCGGGTTTCGTTGATAAAAAAGTGTTTGCTTTCAATAACAATTTTATACAACCGCATGCAAAATAATTCTTATCCATAAATTTGTTGTATTTGTTGAAAAGAGAAAAAGTGATTTTATCTGCGTGATAGAAGAGACCAAACACAATTTTCTTCAATTTGACGTGTTTATTAAAGCTGCTTGTTTGGATGTTTACATTTTCATTTGAACCAAAAAGTGAGTTATTGATTTTGAAATTCTTCTTCTTTTTCTTTTTTTTTTCCTAAAAAAAAAACAATGCATTTGCCCTTGTTTCCTTTAATTCACTTTCAATGATGATGATGTCAAAATCAAAAAAAGATTTATCCAAGGGTAAGGATAATATCACACAAGACTTGACTGACAGCAGCACAGCTCACTTCTATACTCCCCAACAATTTACTTTCTTTGGTTGTTATAAACTCATTGCAGGGCAAGGCTTGTTTCTTTTGTCAGGTCCGGGTCCAAGCAAGGTGCATATTTCAATTTGTCCTCAAGGAAATTTAGGATTTCTGTGCATTTAAGAACTACGGCCCTGATATTTTTATATAAATCCACTGAGTCACCATCATTCCACGCAACACATTCGCCGGATCCTGCTTCTTGGAGGAATGTAAAATCCATCAATCATCGTGGCGGAACAACAAAACACAACACACAACACACAACATCCAAAGCAACATTACCGATTTCAGTGTAACACAAATGAGATTTGTGTTCCTTATTCTTGGTTTTGTAATATAACGTTCTACAAGGACTTCTATATTGTATGCTTCCCACCAAAAGTCCTTGCATTGAAAATACATTAAACTCGTAAACCATCAACTATAACTACGGGTTGTTGCTGTTATTCCATTATGTATGACCTCTTTTGAACTGAAATAGCGGGGGCGAAATAAAAAAAAGCAAAGAAATCCTCGGGAAACATTAACCAAAGTTGTTGCGTCCTACTTGTCATCAGCATATTCTCCTTCTCTTGAATCTCACTCGCACAATGCTCAGTCATTTATCTTGTTTTTTTTGTTTTTTTTTTTTTGTATTTTGTCAGGACATCATCTTAAGGATGTTCCACTATGGCCGCCATATATTTTAGTGAAGATTTATCAACTCAAAAAAGCCTATACACTTTGAGGGTATGTCCTGACGTAGTCGCCAGATCTAAATGAACTCTTTTGCCTTTCTTATAGAAAAAGTGAGAAAGATCCTTTGAGACAGACTTCAGAGGGTAAAATAGGATAAAGGATGGGGCTGGCTTGTGCTAAGTGAATGCAATTACTTTCGAGCGTAAAATTTTTTTTTTTTTTCAAATATTCACTTTGACGAGGAAGTAAAAAAAAAAGGAATATGAACTTACAGTATGAATGTGGCTCAGGGGTGCATTGTCCTTCGTAAATGTATGCTGATGAATGTGCTTTTTTTTTTTGTTGTTTTTGTAAAAAGTTCCTTTTTTCCTATATTCACCTCGTTAAGCGCTCAAAAGGAGCAACGATTATAAACACACGCACGGAAATATCTTTCTACATTTCGTCCTTTAGGGATGCAAAAAAAAAATACAAAAAAAAAAAAAAACATTCCTATAGACTCGACAAGAGAAGAGTGTGTGAAATTATTATTTCACCGAACCGAGTGTAAGATGTGTAAAATGTAAATGCAAAAGTAAATTTGTTTAAATTTATGTTTTATTTTTTTTTTACACAAAAGGATTCCATGTATAAGAGGATTTTGTGAAGTTTGTTGATGTTATCCTGAAGGGCGACGAGGGGGAGAAGGTAGAGCTTCGGGGTTATGAAGAGAAAAGTTAAGAACATTTCGCATATTTGAAAGGATCTCTCACTTTTTTACAAGCGAAGGTGTAAAATTGTTGTCTTTAATTCATGGAATTTTCATTTTTTTTTATATTTTTTTAATGCAAGTTGCAATTTTTATTTATATAAAAAATATTAAAAACAGAGAGAAAAAGTCAGAGTTTTTTTCTAGAGAATTTCCTCCGCGCTTAACAAACTGCAAGTGCACATGAGTTAAGGTTGAAAGAAAATTATTATTTTTTTGTTTTTAATGTTATTACTGAGAAACTTGTGTGTTTGTGTTTTTATTTATTATTTACATGAAGGTGATGTGTGAGTAACTATGATTATAATGATGTAAAACTTTTGACAGCGTTTCTTTTTTAATTTTTTTTTTTCTTGTAAAGAAAAACCTTGATTTAATGACATTCGTTAAAATAATGATGATTGATGTCAGAGGCATACAAAAGAGTATACACGGTCAACACAGTAAAATATGAACTTCTTTACAAGAATTGAATCAGAATTTGGAAGAATGAAGTAAATTCTAAGGACGCGTTCCTAATTTGCTTGTACCATACGCGTCACAGAAACATGTTTGTAACTCATCATGTTTTGAGTTACTGTCAATGGACAAACGAACTTGCACCATGGTCCGTGGTCCTACACGTGTTCGCCACAGCATTTAATATTTATACAAAGTCAGGTGTGCAACAGAAATAGTTTTAATTACGAAAAAAAAATTAAAGTTCAGCATCTTGAAATTGTTTAACCAATGTATTGAATTTTGTAAAGAAACCTTTTTATAAAACAAATTTTCAAAGCTTTTTGATTTGCTTTACAATTTTTGATTTTTGTTAATGTGTTAAAGTTTATCAACACTTTTGGCAACCCTATTTAGTAACCTTAATGTTAGAAGTGAAACCTTAAAAAATCATTTTTCTTAAAAAAAAAATCGAAAAAATCTAACTTTTTTATTTCATCACCTTTAAATCCATTATTTTTATATAACAACTTATAATAAATTTTATATTACCTGAAACCTTATTGTTTAATCCACCATGTGTATATAACATCTACAAAAAGAGGTAGAATTTTTTGAACCCAATCAGTTTTCATCAAAAAAAGCAAAAACATCAATTTTTTTCTCTTTTAACACCTTTAAATCCATTTTTTAAATGACAACCTAGAATAAATATTATATCATCTGAAAGCTTATTGTTTCACCTTTTATACAACATTTTAATCATAGTTCTAACATGACTACAAAAAAAGGATGAATTTTTTAAAGCCAACCATGGAAAAATCTCAAACGGTAATTCCTGGTAGTTGGTCATCTTCAATTTAAAATTGTGTATTTTGTAGCTCACGTACCGTTATGTGTGATATATCAGATAAAAGGTAATATTATCAATATGCTTATTAAAGTATAAAATATATAACGTGTTTTTTCACCGTTATCTTAGGATTTTCAATATTTAAAGATTTGAAATTTTGTACAATTTTAGTTTATTCTATTACCTATCTACAGTATAAATTTCATTCTTCTATCTATTAATACGAAAAAGTTATAATCAATTGATTTTTCCTGTCGCTTTTTTGTTTCATTCAAATCACTACGATACTAAGGAAGTTTTCACTTCAAAAAAATTATATATGTAATTTTCAAGTTTTATAAAATTAAATTTCTATTTATTATACTTTTTTCAATTCTTTGCCATCATTTTGAATTTTGCCATTTGGGAACTTTTTGACAAGCAATAGGGCAAATGTTTTTGTTGATATAAAACAATTTGTTGCTTAGGTAAAAAGTCTTTAAAATAATTTATAAAGCCAGCAAAGGCGATTATCTAGATAACGGATTTAAAAAAAAAGCATAAACCTTACCCCCAAAACAAAATTTCTTCATCTAAAAATCTGAATTACAAGAAACTTCGAGTAGTTTCGAGTTCAAACAACTCGTGCCAAAACATCACAATAAGAGTGTTTTTCAAAGTTCAAAATTCGATATATCAAAAATTTGGCACGTTAGAGCCATTCTAATGCTAGATTCAAAATTAAGAAGGTCAAAGACCATAAGAAAAGTAAATAATATAGGGCATTTCAAACTTTTCAACAATCAAACATTTTTTCGGTAACTTGTTTGATTAATAATCATTTTTATCAAACAAACAAAACCGACTTCCATAGGTCAAAACTGGGTTTTATGGTTTTTCTCATAGTTTCTATAGCCAGAACTGAACGAAATTGGAATTATCAAAATTCGTTCACTTAGTTCAAAATTATGAGGTAACAAAAAAAAAAAAAAAATACATATAATTGAATTACATATCTACCTCCTCCTTTTTTGGAAGTCTGTTAGAAATAATATATTTTTTCAAACTAAATTCGTCACAAATTAATATTTTTCTATAAACAAACTTAAAACAGTTACAAAACATAACAAAGTAAATTTTGACCAGGTTTTGTTAAAATACAATAATTTTTATAATAATAAAAAAATTAAAAAATCGTATTTTTGCATTTTTCTCAATATTTTTCTCAGTTGACCTTTTACTTCTCATAAATTTTGAAACTCAACTTTGTCAAAAGTAAAAAAAAAAATTGAAAATATCGAATTTTCAATATTCTTTCGTGATTTGTCGTATTTAAAAATAATTTTCGATAAAATCAATGAATGACAAGGTCTTGAAGATAATTTGTATTCCAATAATTTGAGCCTCAAATCTTCCCAGTGGTTTTTAACAGGATTTCATGGGCTAACCAAAAATTAAAAAATCGAACCAATCAATGTAACCAAAAACCCCTAAAAAAAGTTATTGTAAATCTTCATTTTCATTTCCCCAATAAAATAAGCCACCAAAGGTAAATAAAATTTATTTTGACAAGCAATGAAAATTAAAAGCCATACCTACTTTTTCTATAGAAGAATAAAGTCTTGAACTTTTTTATGAACTCGAAATTTTTTCTAAAAATTGTCGTTATAACAGTCTTTTTTTTTACCTATAAGGAAGCACACTTGTAAATTGAATTTATGTCTTCCAATTAAAATTATTTCATGGATCCTTAAAATAGTCCTTCTTTTCCTTATACTCTCTCTCTTTTATTCTTACCTAAATGTTTTATTTCGTTTATTTTTTTTTTTGTTATAATTTTCAGAAAAGCGGAACACAATATACACTTTGTTTGTATTTTTTTCTTATTTATTTTATTACAACTTTGACCTTAGGCTTTGCTGGGAAAATCGTTTCGATTTTAATCTTCATTCTATATACCAATCTACAATCTTCTAAATTGGCCACTTGCAAGAGGGTCCTTTAATTTTTTACTTTTTTTTTTTCTTTATTCTGTTCGTTCTGTTTGTTGTTGTTGGAAAGAAATCCCGACCTAAATAACAACTACTTGGGAGTTTTTTTTTTATTTGTGTGTGTTGCCTGTTAGGTAAATTAAGCTAGCAAAACACTTAAAATCCTTACCCGCAGGGGGCGCGCGGTATGAGTAGCAAAAGTACCTTACCAAGTTTAGTAGTAGAAGTGGGAGTAGGAGGAAGAAGGAAGCTCTTAAGGATTAAGTCTCGTTATGGAACCGTAAACGGTGTCACTAGTCCAGTGCTATAATTCTTTGCACATAATCCTGTAAGCTGGGAGGGTAAAGTGGAACTCGTATTTTTTTTTCTCGTCTTCTTCGTCTTCATTTTATTTTTATGACTCTATCCCCTGCTGGATTTGGCCCTTTCTATATCGACATCTGCTCCTCTTAGAGAGTTACACTAATATATAAAATGAAAAAAAGGCTTTTTTTTTAGATTCAACTGTTACTGTAACTTCGACTGCAATGATGCTAGGAACTGCCGCTAGAGGGAGGAAGAAAAGAGAGAAAGGATAACGAAGGCAGGAAGGAACTACGGTACCTTAAACACATTGCGAAAGATGCCAATAACTATACTATTTGCCAAAGAAAAAGAAGAAGTTTTTTTTCTTATATAGTCGCTAACTTCGAGTCTACCTATATTCTCCGCTAGCTCTCTGTTATCCTTGCTAACTTTTACAACGATTTAATGACTTCCTTTTCGGCACACATTATTATCCTGCGTCAGACAAATCAACTGTGAGTTGGCTGGCGCATTTCTCTTGGAGTTGGAGTTAACATAACAAACGACAGAGACGACTTTTTTCTTCCTACCTTTCCTTCGTCCTGAATCGTCCTTCTCGTCATCATCATCATTCGAATTGGGTTTCAATTCAGGATAATACTGATACGAATTGGGCTTGAAAAATGGGAATTGGGCTCACATCACACAGCGCAGAGCGAGTGCAATGGATGGGATTTAAATTTACGACTTGTGTTACCACCAGTCTTTACGAGGACTTAACCATCGAGGATAGATTTCTTTCTTTTTTCCTTGTTGTTACTTCTTTTTTTTTTTTCATTCTTTTTGTTGTTATATTGTTGTTGTTGGTGGATTTTTATTTCAACGATTTTTTTTATTCGATTTTAAGATGAGAAGAATGAAAACGATATTGCAGGGGATATACTATGTAAAAAAAAAAAGAGAGAATTGTGTAAACGGGACTTTACGTTCAATAAATATTGCAATTAAAATAAATTGGCAATCGAGTTGGAAAAAAAAATCTTAACTCATTGCGAGTTGTTTTTTTTTCTCGTAGGTATTCTTGTAGGTACATAATTGTGTAAGGTTGGAATGAACTTATTCTGGGTTAAGGACTTGGAGCAAATGAGTGGACGAAGCGAAATGGTTTTTTTTCATCTTTTAACAGCTGACGAATTGGATTGAAAATGAGGAAAAGGGGGCTACAAAAATCGTTCTGTTTTTGGGTGATTAAAGTGTCTAGACCAGGGATTTATTTTAAACTTTAAAAATTTGTTGAAAACTAGGGATAATTATCGTAAATCATCAGAAATCTTCAAGAAATCTACCGGATTATCCAAAAGCTCAGAGGAATCAATCAAGAAATAAGGCAATTAGTAAAATAAAATCAACATTTAAGTTGCGGATTTAATATATTTAATTTTGACGTGACAACGTCTTATAAATCGATGAACCATGGCAGTATCCACGAAAAAGTGACGCCATTTTCTCCAGTTCCGTTTTAAATTTTTAGCAGTGCAGCAAAAATTTCAATTCAAAATTAAAAATAAACTATTGGAGGTACAAAAATCTTGTATACCTTATTTGAAACATAATAACCTAAAGTTAAATAAATTTGAAGGATTTTAAAAATTCGGTCATTTAATAGGGTAAATATTGGTAAAACAAAAATGAAAAAAATTGCCATTTTCTAAACGCGAAGTTTTAAAAAGTTTATTTTTTTCAAAGATAGATAAATTTATTTTAAGGCTGACAATACAATTGAACAAATTCTAAAAAATCTCAAAACCAAGTTATACATTTTTTTTTAAAACTTAAACATGAGGTAGACCTTTGAAAAAGTAGTGATTATAAGTAGGAACATTTTTGAAATTTTTGTGAAAACACCTACTTTTTTCGGATTATTTTTGGGTGGGTTTTTATTTTTTTAAATTTTTCGTAGCGTTATGTAGTTTATAATCTTGCGCATGCATGCTCAAGAAATGATATTTTTAAATGATTTTTTACCGAATAACGAGAAAAACAAGTTTTTTGTCCAAGTTTTTTGACAGTTTTTAACCGTTTTCTATTTTGATCTTTTTTTCTTCGCACAGATAAATGAATGAAATTTATACTTTAGAAAGATAATAGGCACGAATATATTTGTGCAAAATTGTGAGATAACGGTAAAATAAAGTTCTATTTTTCAACAGGTTCTTTCTTTTGATATAAAGCAGACAAAAATTTAATTTAACTTTATTAAGCATGCTGATATTACCTTTCATTTGATATATCACACATAACGGTTCATTTACTACAAGATACACAATGTTAAATTTAAAAAACTTCAGAAATATCTCAAAACACCTGTATAGGAGATCTGTTGCCAGTTTGAAGCTGGGAAGTGCCATATTCTCAGTTTGAAATTTCGACATGGTTGGCTCTAAAAAGTTCTTTTTTTTTGTAGGCATCGTAGAATTATGATTGAAGCGTTTACAAAAAGGTGAAATAATAAGCTTTCTTATGATATAAAATTTAATACAGGTTGTCATAGAAAAAAGAGAAGACAAAAAAGATTCATGTTTTTGTTTTTGTTTTTTTTTTTTTTTGATGAAAACTGATGTGGTTCAAAAAATTCTAGCCCCTTTTTTAGATGTCGTGCAGACATGGTTGACATGAATATTTGAGTTGATAAATGCATAATTTTTAGATGAATTTTTTGTATGACGTTATCACGTAAACCGGCTTTACAAACAACCACTTTTTTTTTGACAATCTCAATTGATTTCTAATATTTATCGCTTAAATTCTTTATGAATTCTGTTGATTTCTGGAAAAATTTCGTCGATTTATTGAAGACCTCCAAAGATTTTTCGAAGTTATTATTCATTATGAATTTTTTATTTAACTTCCTAAAATATTGAAAAAAATCTGAAAAAATCTATGAATTCTCTAAACTCAAGGAAAATTCCTCCATTTAAACTTTCAATACTTATCACTATCACGTTTAACACTTGATTTCGAAATCAATGATTGCCCTAAATTCGGAACACCTCATTTAAATGGTCCTTTTTTTTCTAGAATCAAATAGTCCAAAGCCATAAAATCAATCTTTCTTAATAATCATCGTCATTTAAATCTTAGTCACATCTTTGATTCAACAGAAAAAAACAAAGAAATATTATTGGAATCCACCATTTCGGTTCAATGAATGTCAATCTTGGGTCACAGCACATGGCATGGCCCAGTTTTCACCAAACTTTAATGAACTCTAAAATACCAAAACTTTGTCGTTTGTCTCTTCTTCAAGTGTCTACACATTCCTTCCTATAAAGACGACGACCGATGACTTCAGAATATAGTTTTTGTGTTATCCTTCAAGGATTCATTAGAAATTCCAAAAGCAAAAGATATATTTCAAACTTAGTCAAGGAGAATCTAAAGCCCAACTAACCAACCGACCACCACCCGTTTTTCACTCACACCAACAGAAAAATAGAAAAAAAAGGACAAACCTTTTTTGGTTAGAATTTCTGCCGAATTCGTGGAATATTCGTCGTCGTTTTGGGGCTTACCAAATGAACACCAAATTTATACACAGACTCCGCAGACATACAAACCCGCATTCAGACACATTTAACCCGTTATAGGTTTGCCATATCGCCCCCTCTGAAAAACCGAAACTGAAAATTCCAAAAACGACCGCAAATTCAATGAGCAAACTTTTTGTCCCGCTCTAATAGTTGTCAATTAGTCAATAGCCTTTGGGCGAATTAAACTTTTGGCTTACGCTCATTAATTTATTTAAATTATCCAACACCCTAAACCCGTTCCGAAGGTGGATAGTCTCTCTTCGTGTTGCAGTCAACTAGAACGACGGTGGATAGGAGAGAGGAGAACTTTTGGGGAAGTTTTTAAAGGGTAAAGGATATACATTTTTTTTTTGTAAATTCATAAAAAGGATTTTGCGAAAGGACCACACAAAAACCACAATCAATCAGCTTCAAATGGTGTTGTTTCGATAAACCCTCTTCTCTCACTCGCAACGAATTGTATCACGAATACCCGAAATACCGACATAGTTAGTCAACCCTTTCGGTGTTTGTATAGCATTTCCATTGAATGCATTTTGTGACAAATCAAATTATATCCCGACCGATGACGATGCTGATGTTTGTTGGAGATCTGAATGTACTGGATGCTGATGAGGATGTGAATGCGAAGAAACAAGAGAATGGGAGGTGTATACAAATGCAATCAAGGTCCCAGAGAGCGGGCACAAAAACATCGATCTCGACTCGTTATACACTTTGAATGGCGTCAAGCTCCAAATACCATCAAGCAAGTCCAATAAGGACCCCTTCTTCCAGTTCCCAGCTTTGTTTCTCCGATTGTGCTATTGCATTAAGGATATGTTTGGATGGAGGAATGTTTCCATCGGAAATCTACTACATTCACAGGAGCATTAATTAAGTTTGCTGGCAACGTGACGATGTTAATTTTATAATCTCTTCATTTGAAGAGTGCGTCGCTGTAGACCAGCAGACGGCGGCGGTGGTGACGGATAAAGGACGAACCAGGAGACGGCTTTTTGATGAAGCTGCGGTGACTTTGGTTGTTGCATTTATATATCGGACGCCATTGCTTTTTCCTATGACTGTGTTGAATCTTCAAAGGGATACATGAGAAATGTGATCAAATTTGTACTTTTGTTGAAAATGGTAGATTTTAAGTGTGATATGTCCTTTGGATGTGTATTTGAGTCGTCATTTGTTTATTTTGGGTATTTTATGTCACGCGGTATAAAATCACACAGGAAACTTCGATGAAGTACGATTTTCAGGAGAAATAGAGAGTATCTTTGAATACTGAAGGGTTTTTGATTTGGAGGCAATATTTGACTGAAATTTGAAGATTTGGAAAGCCGGAGGAGATTGGATTCTTTAGAGCCTTTATTGAAAGGATATCAGTGATACACATGTACTTGAGTTTTGAATTTCAAAATATCTTTGTTTTTATGGATGATCTCAAAAATGTATAGGTTTTGTAATAACAAAATCTTTTACTCCAAACTATCTTATGATGTCTAAAGGCTATCAAAAGTTTAAAAATAAATAGATAGTATAGTAGAGTAACTAAAGCAAATTATTAGGGAACCCGGCCGAACAGCTCTGATTTTGAGGACTTTTTTTCAAACGTAGGTAATTAAAAATACTTTAAAGTCTATAGATTAAAAATTGCCGGTGTTGCCGTATTGTTTTTTAAAATTAAAATTAAATTTTTTTTAACAAAACCATTTTTTTTTTTGCTTAAATTTCATACAACAAATGATAGCAAAAGATTTTCTAGGTAATTTAAGGAAAATATATAAAAGGCAATAAGGGACAATCTTCCATCGTTTACGCGATAAATGCAATTTTCCAACATTCTGACCTCAAACACAAAAAAAATATTTTTAAAACAACGGAAACACCTACAATATTTTAAAATACATTTTTAAAAAGCCAGAAGCTCATTCTTATCTCTTAAATTTAAATCCACTAAATTTAATCAAGACTTTTTGAAAAAATGGTCCTCAAACTCAGAATTAAAAAAAAAAATGTTATTAGAAAAATTTAAAATGATTTTTTTCCAAACTTTTTCTAATAAAATATGAATTTATTTAAAAAAAATTGTTGGCCATAAATATTATCAGTTGAATTTCGAAGCAAAAAAGGTAAAATATATCACACTTTTGAAAAAAAAAAAAATGAAAAATTACTTCAATTTCAATGGTTTTTTTTTTATTAAAACTGAATTTTTGCATTGAAATAATTAATTTTCTCAAAGACTGTGGTAAATAGGAACTTTAAATTTTTGCTATTCAACAGTAAGGGTTATTAAATGAATAAAAAATAATTTTATGTTTAGATGTTGAACTTAAAAAAAAAAATAAGTTACATTTTTTTTCAAAACTTATATTAAAAAAAGTTGTTCGAAAATGAAATGCTTTTTAATTTTTTTCATAAACCGTAATACATATTGACATTTCCTTTTATAATTTGAAATCATAATAAATGCGGCCAAAAAAAATTGAAAATAAATGCATTTTATATTACGACCAAGTTTAAAAAACGACATGTTAAAATTTTTTCAATAATTTTTTTTTCAAAAATCTGAGTTCAATTACCATTCTTTCAAAAGCCGTTCATTTAATTAACTTAATTTAAATTTTACATATATGACTAAGCTTCTAGCTTTTAAAAAATATTTGAATATTGTAGGTGTTGCCGTTGTGTTCAAATATTTTTTTTTTGTGTTTGAAGTCAATTAATAAGAAAATTGCATCTATCGCTTGAACTATGGAAGATTGTCCCTCACTCCCATATATTTTTTTTCCTTGAATTTCCTAGACAATCTTTAGGCATCAATTAATTTATGAAATTTAAGAAAAATTTTTGAAAAAAATTTGTTTTTGTTCACAAAAATCTTCAATTAAATTTAAAAAATCAAAACGGCAACACCGGCAATTTTTAATCTATAGACTTTAAAGTATTTTTAATTACCGACGTTTGAAAAAAAAGATCATCAAAATCTAAGCTGTTCGGCCGGGTTCCCTAATATTGCCAATTTTTGAGCTTTAGTGACTCCACTAGTAGAAATCTTTGAATTTCTCTTTTAAAGAGAAAAAAACAATATTTCGCTGAGCTTATGTCAAATGCGAACGAATTGCTTCGTCATATTTCCTAAAACATAAAAGTAAGCATTTTAACGAATTATAGTCAGCCTTGTGAGGATGTGTATTTTCGCTCAATAGCAGAAATGAGATTATGAGCTTTTTCAATTTTTTTTGATATTCTATTAAAGAAATGTTTTTGTCCTTAATTTTTGTCCACACGACTAGAAATTTTGCTTCTATAAAGGCTTAGGTACAGATGATTCCAAAGGTTTTGGCTTTATTGAAGCAAAACTGTAAGTTGTTCATAACGACTCGTTTTCTTATTTTTTTTTTTTTTGTGAGCTGATTCAATTAACCAGAGCAATTTTTTGATCTTGAAATATTGATTGTTGATTCTATGAGGCGGTCTTGTTTTAAAAAAGGTAGTTTTATAATTTTTAAAGCGAGCAAGTTATCGCATTGATTTCGATTTTGCTTGAGCAGTCTTGTGATTTATCGGAGCACTCCGTAGATTACTACATTTCTGTGTTTATTTACCAGAATATTCCGTACCTTGCATTGTACAGTAGTGATCCGTTAATTTAATCGAGATATCTTACTAACTTTATTGCAATTTTAAATTCTACTTTCAATTTTACCGGAAAAACTTGTTGATTTTACCAGTTAATCTGTTTATTTTTTTTTTTTACCAAAATTGTTTATAGAGTTTATTGCAACAATTGATTAAATTTAACTGGATTATATTTAAGTTCAAATAAAGAGCTTGATTTTTTTCCTTTCAATTGCAATGGAAGCACATCTTTCACTTGCCAATTTTTAAAAATTCTTACTTGGTTATGGACTGCATTTAGCTAAAAATTATGACTCCTGTTTTTTTGTACGCTCTTACGACTTTGTTTGCTTCTGACTTCATGTTTAAGTAAAATGCACGGATGGGGTAGCACATACTTGCTTTTATGGTAAAAATAACTTTAATGTTAAAGCTTTTTACTGAACAAAATCAGGGACAAATTAAATTTTGATATTTTTAAGGAATTTCATAAGTAGTGTAAAAAAATAAAATCTGTTTTTACCTATAATTATTTAAACACCATTTTAAATGATCTTTTACACAAAACCAAGTATTTCATTTGATTTATTGCATAAAAAGGAATTTTTAGAAAAAAAAAAAAAATCGAAAATCTTTCAAGCCGGTTAAAAAAAAAAATAATTTTTTATAAATAAAAAATTTCTAACATTTTACAAAAAAAAAATGTTGGTATATGCCATATATTATTCAATACATAAAAACAAAATTTTGATAAAATTCATCAAACCGTTTTCAAAATAAAAATTTGAAATATATTTTGATAATCCAAAAATGTGTTTTTTGAAAAAACTTGCAAATGTTTATACATATATAACGATTGTTTTAAGGTTTCTGTATACAAATTTTGGTCGAAATCGTGAAATCGAAAAAACGGTTCTATGGCAGCTGCCGTCCTCTTAAAGTTGACGAAATGTACCAAACTAGCCTTTACCCACTTTCCCAAAACTAATTTCTTCCATTTCTTCTTCTTTCTTCTCATTATCAAAAAGTCCTTACAAAGCATCAATTCAAATAATGACCTCAAACTCTTCTTGACCTTACCTAATTGAACAATTTCATATGGTTAAAAAATGTCCTCTTTACAAATCTAACTTCTCTATAATCCACTCGTGTTGAATGAACTTTGACAAAATTCTTAAACAATTACTCCTTTAAGAGTGAATCGTAAATATCTTCTACAGTAAATAATATTTAAGCATATTAATCAAATCTTAAGAATGTGCACTATTACTGTATAGTGCCTCCCTCAATTAACGAAATCCTTGAAAATTTTCGGTTTTGAAGCTTAATTTTCCTAAAATTTGTGAAAGGATTTAATAACAAAGCAAAAGAGGAATCTTTCTGTGTCTCATCTCTCCTCCTTGAATTAAATTATATATCTATAGTCAGTTTCAATCTTAATGAACAATGACATGAATTGAATCATAGAGCCTTTGCTTTTGTATGGTAAACACCTTCTTCATCAACTTAAGCCTCTCTTTCTCTCCATTCTCTCAGTCTCTTCAGTTAAGAAGTCATCCCAAAACGCATCTTAATGAAGAAACTTAATCATGGTTTATGTTTATCTTCACCTGCGACCCCAAACCCTTAAAGTCTTTGTGTGTGTGTGTATTTTATATTATCCTGATGATGATGGTCCATAGGTTATATGTCTCCACAGTCTCTCTTTATAGTATTCTTGTGTTAATTTAATGAAAAGCTCAAGACAAGTAAATATAAGTCATCTTGTCAAACAACCATCCCATCCATCTCATCTCAACTCTAGAAAAGCAGCAGTATCACATTATCAAACAAGAAGTTACTTGTGTGACTGTTTGTTAGAGAATCAGCAAAAGCAACGCGAAACATTAGTAAACATTAATTCATTTATCCTTTCCAATTATCCTGATTGCAATGAGTCGAGTGTTTTGCGCGATGCGCCGCTCTCTCATCACTTTCAAACGATGATTGTGATATAGTGCGGGAAGGTAAAAAAAAGGGTGACACGAAAAAAAAAAGGAAAGAGAAAGCACTATACCAATCAAAGCAGAATATATCCTTCCGAAAATATTTACCTCAAAAAAAAAAAAAATCTTAGTGAGACATCTTATCCTTTTTGAAGCTGGACTCATAGGACGACGACCAAGGACGACAACGATGAAGATTGAATATTTTTTTTCTTCGTTTTCGTTGGTTTGGTTAGGTTTTACTATCGTTTTTCTTGCTATTACCTTGGTAGTCCTTCTTCAAGGATACATTACATCCACTTTGTTGAATCAGTGTGGCATTGCAAAGTGTAGAGTTTTTTGCGGAGGTAGAGAGAAAAAAATTGAGAAAGACTAGGAACTTGCATTTCCGCAAAGACGTTGTGATGCTTTAGCAGTATTTACCTCATCATCATCATCAGCAGTAGCCAAGAGATCCTTTTCCTAAAGCAGCATCATGATTATAGTGTTTTTCTAGTCCTCTTGTTGTCACTGCGAAGAAAACCGTTTAGATATAGGAGGTACCTGGCCCTTCTTCTCTCAGGTTTTCTCCAGCATCTTGAGTCTTAGAGTCACCATCACCACCACATTCACTGCTGTGTGCATTATAAAGAAAATTTAATTACATATCCTTTTGGCATCCTTCCTAGCTCTCGCTCCTTTAAAACATCCCTGATCTAAACCTCTGCTGGATAGGTACCTGCAATGAAATAAATTTGTGGTGACAGGGATCAGGTATATATAGTATCTAGTTAAGAAAAAAGGGGGGGGGGGGGGGGGTTGTTTTAGTACATTGTGGTTTTCAAGGGAGGAAAAAAGGAAGAATCCTTTTGGATACTTTAGAAGAGAGTTATATAGTATCTCCTGTGGTTTTCTAACTAATTTATATCCTTTTTTTTGTTCTCTTGTTCACTTTCAGATTAATTCTCGTGCGTATTAAGGAAGGACTTAGTGGTCAACACTCTGCAAAATAAAGGACATCTATAAAATGCTACGTGAGGAAATTGCAATCATTGTCATCATCGGCCGAATTTTTAAGGAACCACTTTCAAGTGAAATATGAATTATTCAAAAGGTAAGTCCTTTTTACATTCATCCTTAGAAAGAAAGAAAATGTCCTTAATTGAGAGAGGGTGGGTGTAATTTTTATTTGGCATTATTTGCCATATCAAATCGAATGTTCCTAATAAAATAAAAAAAACAGTGATTTTTATTGTTTACTGGTCCTTGGAGGATATTTTTTTTATTTGTTTTTTTGTCCTGTATTTATGTCCTTTGCTCATAGAGATGACCCTTTGCAAAAAATTGCAACACCACATTTACTATATAATACTGCAGCACACAGGTTTTGCAATGATTGCAAAAAGGATAATCACCGTGACAGGGCGTGCAACGGTCCATTTATTTGAATGGCCATTTAAAATGTCCTTTTTTTTATTATTTTATTATGTTTTTTTTTTTTTTTTTTTTTTATAGGGGCTTTTTTCTATATAAACTCAGTCAGGACATTTGTATTACTTTTGTGAGAGGGTTGATTAGTTCGGGGGTTAGTATAGCGAGAGTAGGTCTATATTTTATAAGGACGAAATCTGGAAATGGATGTAGTCTATATGTATTTTTGATGGGTCATTGAAGTGGAAATTTGCCTTACTACTGCAGTGTAGGTATAGTGTATGTTGTGTTGTGCGGCTTAATTGAGCGGAGGGTCGAATGAAAATGGACAAAGGCTATACTCGTCGTATGTGAGAGGGTTAGTTCATTGATTAGCATTTAAGATATGTAAATGCTTGAGTGCGAGATATAGTACCTATATACGAGAAAATTATTCGTATGTAGATTTTGTTAGATGGATATTGCGGAATATATGGCATGGGGTTAATTGAATGGTCATTTTAGAACATGTCAAATGGATGTGATAGAGATAGAAAGAGATAAATAGATAGATTGTATAAATCGTTGATAGAAAATTATATTATTATGATGTCCTTGGCTTGGAGTGAATTAATTTTTGACAAATGTTTCGGGTTTCTTTTTTTTTAACAGATTGAAGTTAATAGGGGGAGAGAAAGGATATTAAGAGATCGTTATTTGAAGACTTGATAAAGTGAAAATTATGACTCGGTAGTTGATTAAGTTATACCCTTTTTGTTTTCTGTAGAGATGAACATTTTATTTATGGATGGCAAATTTGGGATTATGAACTGTTGCAGGTATTCCAGAAAAAAAAATCTGAAAATGAAAACTGAAAAACCATATAAAATTAAAAAAAATGTTTTTATATTCTAACAAAAAGACTATACCTAAGTTTAGTTTTTTGTTAGTTCTTGGCTTGGATATAAGAAAACTATATTTGCTAGGTCTAATTTATGAGCTTGGTCATATAAATGACATGCATTTGTTTTTTCTAAGAGATTTTTTTGAAATAAGACAAAAAAAAAATAAAATGCAACTCAAAATTCAATTTCTGGGAAAATATACTATTGTTTCGCATGACTTAGATCTCTGGGCTGAGGAGGATATTATTTGAACTGTTTTTTTTTTCTAACTATTTTTGAAAAGTTTAAATTCAGAATGACCTTAAGTGTTTTAAGTCACAACTCTTTTTTTACATGTTTTTTTTTTTAACATTTTAATTACATTTTGCTACCTATTTCCAAAACAAAAACAAACATTGTAGACAGTGGAGTAGCTAATCCTTTGGGGGGCCCTGTATCGAAAATTTTTTGCGGGCCCTATTCCTCTAAATTGGTACATAGCCTTTTTTAGACCTTTTTCAATAAAGGATTCGGTATGGAGTATTGAACTGATTTAAAAAAAAAAAATTAATCTTCATTTTCGAAAATTTGACTCTGCAATTTTGTTCAAAGCCACAAAATTTATTTTTGATTTATATTAAAGCTAAATGAATGATTTTGTTCTAATAATTTCATTGGAATAGAAACAGTGACTTGGGAAAAATTCAAAAATTTAAAATAAAAAACGTTCTATAGCAGCACCAGGTACCATTACTAATTTTTGAAAAAAAAAAGGATTTCATCAAAAGATAGACCTTTTATCATAAAAATCCTTTGGGCTGTTTTTGAGAAAACTGAACTCTTCCAAAATTGGTACGAGTATATGGGTGGCATTGTTCTTTTGGTCCTAAAAAAAGTTCCAAAAATCAGAAGAATTATGAAAATTCGAATTTATGATTATGGGATTTGCATAGATAGAACATAGAATAAATGGTTAGAATAAGTTTTTTAGTATTCAAATTTTTTTTAGGTTTATAGTTTTTAGTGAATTTTTTTAAACACGTTTTGTGTGTTTTATGCTTGATAAAATGTTTACGTTAAATTTTTTAGAACGGAACTGTACAATCTGCAACACAAAATCAAAGTTCTTAAACCGAAAACTTTTCAAATCTACACCAAAAAAAAAACAATAGGGTCAATGTGGGTAAATGTAAACAGGGGTAAATGAGAACATGGCTCATAACTAGCTTCAGTTAAGTCTCTGTGACGTATACATAAGTACAAATCGCGGACGCATGCATCTTTTAACTTATACGTCAAACTCAATGCTGTCAAGTGAGTATTCATTCGACGAGCGTATTTTCCGTGAAAGATAATTTTTGAAAGTGCCAAACAAGTTGTTAGTCTTTCAGAAATATTAAATATTTTTGCAGATTCAATTAAGTCAGTATACTTTGCAAATACTTTTTAGTTTCGAATTTTGATGTAGATTCTATGTGATACAAGAAAATTTTAAAATACAGGACATTTATGTCGATTTGCATGTGTTTACATTTACCCCAGAATATTTTTCATAATGGGTAAATGTAAACAACGTATTCTGGAGGTAAATATAGACATATATTTTTGCTGAATTTATTGGTTTTGATAAAAATAACATATTTTTAGTCAATTACTATTGCTAAAGTGCCTCGGAGTCACATTTTAAAGTAGCCAACACCATCATTTTCATTGAATGATGTTGCAAATTGGTCTTTGACGTAAAAAAAACAAAAAATATGACGTTCAGAGCTGTTCAGGATGCATATTGGGCGCCTATATAAAGAATCAAAGGAAGAAAACAAAACTTTTATTGTAATTTGAAAAAGTTTTTGTCAAATACCTTCTTGAACGTTTTTCGAGTTGTTATCCATATGATAAAGAGGAAATTCTAAATTTTAAATCACCGTTTACATTTACCCCGAATTTGTAAAAAAACACAAACATGGTGGGGTATTTGTAAACATGCCATATTTGACAGTAATGTTAACAATTTGGGAAATATTTGTTTATATTTATAAAGAAGAATTGCCATCATTTCATATTTGCATTTGAAGATACCATTCAAGTTGTTTCGTGAAAACATATAAAAATCTAAAGTCGAAAGAAAAAAAAGACATGAAATTGTTTACATTTACCCACATTGACCCTATCAATTTAACATTTTTTAAATATCAAATTAACATTTTTTAAATATCAGCCAAAAATGCTCTATAAAATGTGTTTTATGATATTTAAAATGTTAAAACAATATTTTTATTATCAGGATGATATTTAAATGTCACATTTTGGACATTTTTTTTGATATTTTATCATCATTTTTTTATATCAATTTCTCATTCCAAATTATTGAAAAATATTAAATAAAAAATTAATGTGTACTAATTTAAAGGCGCTTTGTGTTTTTTTGAAGTAAAATGTATGATTTACTGAGAAAATTTGATTGGCAATAAGATTTTACTTCACATAGTTTGGGAGAAAATAACAAAACAATTATATCACCTATAATAGAAAAAATAATATCACCACTATTTTGTAAAGAATATTCAATTTAAGTAATTTTTTGAAAAAAGAAAGAAAATACTTAAAATAATAAAAATAATAAAAAAGAAAAAGAGAGAAATAGGTTTTATTATAATAAAATAAAACGTAAAATCTAGTCAACATTAATATTTTAATTGTCAAAGTGAAATTTTCACTATCCACTTAAACTTAAAAAAATGACAAAATGATATTTTAATTGTTGTACGACTTTTGTCACTCAAAAATGTTAATTTGATAGCTGTTATTATCAAATAGCATAATTTCCTATTATTTTTTTTTCTAAAAAAAACAAAGTTTTAGTATGTCAGAATAGTTTTACTACTTATGTAGTTTGATTCAAAATAGATTTTAAAAGAAATACAATTTTTGGTCTGACTAAGAAACAAACACAAAACAAAATTATTATCGTTTTAAAACAACTACCAAAATTATCGCATTTTGTAGGTACCTACTCTATCTTTAAATTACAATTGTTGAAATTTAGAAATTGTAAAAACTAACTATTATTTAAAACCTTTTTTATTAACTAAATAATAAAATAAATAATATTTCATTTAATTATTATCTATAGAAATGAGAAAGTAATCCACCAATTTGTTGAACCGTTGAACAGTTTTTGTCGTCAGTCTTAGGATCCTTTAAAAATAAGTACTATAGCACTTCTCAATCTCAAAAATCTAACTTCAAGATCCCAATTAAGATTTAAGGCAATAAATATGATTTTTGATTTTGGGTTAAACAAAAAACTCTTTTCGCATCCTTTTTTCTATTATACCTACTACCTTTTTATAATCCAAGCTGAATTCCTTTAAATAAAACTTTCTACCTTATGAAAATTATCACTTAACCTTTTTATTTTTTATTTACAACAAATTGAATATTCTCCTCTCCGACGCAAGAATATCAAACACGATTACCTTTTAATCCAACTGAACTATCACCTTGGTAAATGAGCATCCAGGATCACGCCATCCCGATAATTTAACAATAAAAATGTTTTAACTTTCACACTTCATCCCAAATAATAAAAAAAAAAAAAATACAAAACTGCCTTGTAAAAATGTTAATACCCACCTCTATCGACCTTTTCACCAAAAAAACCCTCGTACAGTCGTTAATCCCTCCAAGTCAAACAATTCATCGCCAGCTATAACTCCTAAATTCTTTTGCATCCTTAAAATCATCCCGCGTCTATATCACTTCACTTCTTCTTTCCAAAACTGATGGTCGGTTGGTGTGCCCACGCAAAACAAAAAAAAAAAAAAAAAAAACAAAAAATAAAGAAATCCTAAATAAGGTGCTAAAATATCCCAAAATCTTCTGCCCCATTCGAAAGGATCACACACAGTTTAACGATGATGATGCGCCTCTTCGCCTTCACTGCTCCTTAGGGTATTATACCCTTTCCACTTAAAAAAATAAAAAAACAAAACAAAAAAAAAAAAACTAAAGAACAACAAAAGCATATGGTATTCAATCCTTGGCCATAACAAATATTTCTTTCATCCTCTCAACAATCCCCGATCCCCATCCATCCCCATTTCACATCTCAAAGTCCCGCGTACCCATATCTTTGCCAAGCAAATCCAAACGAATTATATGGGCAATTCTTTTCCTCTTTTCGAGATTTTTTTTTTTCGTCTTTTTTATATCCCGTTCCTGTCCGCCTCCTTTTTAAGGAAGCAATTTCATCCCATTTAGGATATGAAAGGACATAAAATATAGGAACTAAAAAAAAAAAAAACCAAGATGAAAACAAAAACGGATCGAATCTTCTCTCAATCGAGGAGGCCAACAAACGAAAAAAAAAAAACCTAAAAGATGGACTAAGGGTGGGGGGTGGTCTTTTAATAAAATTAACCGTCATAAATAAAAAAGGCTTGCCAGAGAAGGGAAGAGAGTAAACTCAAACACAGTGCATATTTACACATAAGGTAGGCTTTTCTATGCGTCCCGGTCTTCCGTCCCGTCGTCCGTTCAAAGTCATCGTGTGTTGTGTATAGAAGGTCCTTGGTCCTTTACGTGATATTCATAAGGATATTCTCGTATGGCAAATAAAGATATGAATCTCTATCTATCCTTGGGTATAGAGACGGTCTTCCAGTTAAAATGAATGGCTAACCAGTCGAAAAGAGAGGAGAAAAAGTCGATCTCTTTCAAGCTTGTTTAGAGACAACTCATCCCATCCTTTTTCATCACAGTCCCCCCTTTTGCCATCTTTCGAGTCCCATAACGACGATTACCAATTTCTCGTAGATGAATAGACTTTCTATCAATTTTCTTCGATTATCGTAAATGGAATATCCCATACGTGCGTATGAAGGCGGCCATAGTTGTTATTTAGGTCGGATTTGGATTTGGAGTTGAGTTGTCCCACACCCCCGGTCAACCCAACCCAATCCAACTTTAGTCGATATTATGGTATATGTAGTCCCCAATCCAATCGAACGGGAGTAGTTTATCGAATTGGATTTTCTTTTATTTTATTTTTTTTTTTTATCTCTGATGGACGAATGTATAGTGGATTCGAGGATCTGATTGTGAAATCCAGATGCGGTCCAGTGAGTTCAATTGACAGACACAAGCTGTAGGCCTGTGTGTGTCTTCCCTCACGCGACCGGGGTTTCAATTAATGGATAAATTAAAATTAACACAAGCCGTTTGGCCGGATTTTCCTCTCTGTGCGAGGCCCTTATCGTTTTCAGAGAAACAGAGAGAGAGAGAGAGCTGAAAACTTTGGGAAGGCGGGTCTGTGGGGTGAGTAAAGTGGGTATAGTGGGCGGCGGGACAGCCAGTCAATTATCAGCACCATCCCAGGGAATGGAATTATAATTGGTGTCGATATCCGATAGTGCTACATGGATGTCCATTTGGTCCATCTGCCTTTCCCCGATATCCCCGCATTGGGCGCCATTTCTACAACATATCCATGCATATGAGTGCGAGTGCTTGCTACAGGATTTTCGTATGCAGTGGCGTTTTTTGGACAAATTGCTTGTATGTTGCTGCAGGGGCTGTAAATTGTCTGATATCTTTAATAGGCTGTCCATAGTGGTGCTATGGATATATAAATGGTGGCAATGGTCGACAATGGTGATAGTGCTGCTTGCACTGGTGCTGGTGGTTTTTCTGCTATATTGTTGTCTGTATGATGATGGTGGGTTCTCTGACTCGAAGCCAAAAGCTGTTTTTTTTTTTTTTTCTGGGAAAATCATAGCAATGCTATGATTTGGATTCTGGATGCTGGCTATGGCTACATAACACGCTGCTTGCTACTTCTGTTGCAACAACACACGTTGACAATAAACGGGGCCAGTTTGTGTATATGTTCAGTTTGTAGTTTATAGTTTTGGGTTTTTCTGGTGTGGCTGTCGCCTGACCGAGAATTGTTTTGGAAAATACTACTATTTTCCAGTTTTTGGACAGGAGAACATTTTGTGTACGACGATGTCAGGTAGTTTTTTGGGTGAAAAACGTGTAACAGTATCGATGTCAGTGATGTTAATGGTGGAAAATTTGTAGGTATATCTATTTTTTGTATTTTATTTTTTTGTTATTGGAGGTATAATGGCATAAGTAAACGTGCAAAATCACGATAAAACATTCAAAACGCGAGTAGTTTAAAAAAAAGTTAAACTTTTTTTCAGGTGAATAATCGGTCATCAATGATATCAAATTTAAGTTTTATTTTATAAATAAATTTGTTAAAGGTTTAAATGTCACTTTAATGTGTAAAAGGCTTTAAAAACTACTAATGGGTATAAAGGACAGTGATTCCTGGAGCTAAATTTAATACAACTTCGTTATAAAGTCAAAACCTGAAAGCAAATTTGGGGTATCTCTTTTTGTTTACTCAAATTCAGATCCCTGTTTAACGGGTATGCCTAAATAATTTTTTCAATTAAGCCCTCTTTTTTGAATACTCATTACTTCAATAGAGGTCTCCCTGTATACCTTCTTTTGTTCCTTAAATATTATTTTAAAATTTAAACTTTATTTTTTTAAGGGAAAGAATAAGTACTAAAACACATACATAGGTATACATAACACTGGTCAACAAAATTTAACTTTTTTGTTGCCACAAGAACCAAAATATACTTTTCTAGTAGTTTTTGGGGTGCTGAATCCGAATCTGAAGTCAGAAAAATTTGATTTGCCTTCGTTTTTGAAATATAACCGTTTGAAAATGTCAAAAAACGTAATTTTTGCTGTTTTCGAGGTTCTGTTTTTATGTTGGGTAATTCATTGTAAACAAATTTGTAACGGTTATTTTAAGAACAAATATTCTTCTTTCAAAAACTTTTTAAATTTTCCCGATATCTCTTTTATTGCTCGAGATATCTTAAGTTTCATTTAATAAGTCAAAGAGAAACTAAACTTAATCTAAAGTTTAAGTCACTGGTCACAGAATTTTTGCCACAAGAACCAAAATATACTTTTCTGAAGGTTTTCGAGTTGCTGAACTCAAATCCGCAATCGGCAAAATTCTATTAGCCTCCGTTCTTGAAATATAACCGTTATAAAAAAAACCCTTTTTTGCATTTTATAACGGTAATATTTTAAGAACGAAGGCTAATAGAATTTTTCTGATTTTGGATTCAAGTTCAGCAACCCAAAAACCTTCAGAAAAATATATTTTGATTCTTGTGGCAAAAAAAGTGTAATTTGGTTGGCGAATGTTGTTTCTGATTCAAAGACCGCTACTTAAATTTTAAATATCTCGGGCAATAAAAGAGATATCGGAAAGATTTAAACATTTTTTAAAAGAATAAAACTAGCTCTTATAGGCACCGTTACAAATTTATTCACAATTAATTACTCTACATAAAAACATAACCTCGAAAACAGCCAAAATTACGTTTTTTGACATTTTCTAACGGTAATATTTCAAAAACGAAGGCCAATCAAATTTTTCTGACTTCAGATTCAGATTCAGCACCCCAAAAACTACTAGAAAAGTATATTTTGGTTCTTCTGGCAAAAACCTTGTTGACCAGTGTAATTAACCCGTATATTAAAAAGTGAACCTGAAATTGATTTAAAAAAAAAATAGTTGGTTATAGGTAATAGCTAATACCAAAAATATCATTCCGGGAATACAATTTGGGTAAATGTTGATAAATGGGGGTTATTAAAAATATTACCTTAAATTGGTTACTTTCTTGCTAGTTGTTGCCAAAAATTTTTTTTTATTAATTGTAAAAGTGTCCTGTTTTCTATTATTAAAATTTATTGTGATGAGTAATATGGGTACCTTTATTAGACCCCTTACACCAAAAATTATAGCGTATATAATGTTTGTGTGATTTTTAACATTATTTACGCTTTAAATAGAAGGTTTCTTGACGATTACGATAAAAAAGTTTCTTTTTTTTACCCCTTGGTAAATTTTTAAAATAATTTGTTTAAATGATTCTTCAATTTTTCTCAGAAGAATTTTTTGTATTAAAAATTCTGAATGGGTACCGGTCTTATTACTTAAAATCTTACTTCTACCCTACAAAAGGGTATTCTTTCACCCAAAACAGCTTTCTTATACGTTTTAGACTGTTTTGGACAGTTTTTTTTACCCAAAAGGGCATATTGACCATTTAGTTCTTCTTTAAGCTATTTGCCTCTACCTATTCATAAAGAAAAATATTGAAGAAAAAGTAAAAATTATGGAATTATTATAAAATTTTGTATCCAGGTTATCAAAATGTAGAAATATGGGTATAGCTCTCCTTTACTTGCCAGTTGAATGCAGCTAATGTTGTATTTTCTTACCTTTGTAAATAAGATGGTAAAGTGCTTTGGGTTAATTTCCTGAAAATATTAAGCAAATAATTCTGTTCAAAATAATACCCGCGCAATATTTTAAATTGGGTCTTCAACACATGAGCTCCTATCAAACCCAAAAAATACGTTTCTTTTTCATTGCAAATACACACTAATGGGTTACTCAAATAAGGGCTCATAACAGAATAAGGTATTCAAAGTGAGAAGGTACCCTCAAAAGTATTTTGGGTAAATTAACCTTGAAAAATAATCTCAAATAGAATTAAGCTGAGTTTTCATGGGTACCCTTAATAATATCATTCTTAGACTATCAGTAGCAAGTACAATTTTATTACGGAATTTTAAATAGATTTGCTTTACCCAAAACAGGGCCCATAACCGTACAGTGCAAGCAAAATGTTTGGGTATTAAATTTAATATTTTGGGTAAATTTATCTATAAGATATAGCAAGTTATAAGTGATTGATCGCAAATTTTTGAAAAAAGGTTAGTAGGACAAGAAAAGATACCCTATTTTGAATTTCAAGTTCATATTCATGAGCACGATTCTAGTTGTAAATGTCTACTCAAATAAAGACTGAAAAGTGCATTAGGCTCATTAAGTAGATTGGTTTGTTAGAATGCATTTTGGGTATTCGTAAACTATTGAAATCCATAATATAAATCCCAAAATCCATCGTATTTTGAGTCAAATATTTAATTTTTTTTTGTAAGCATAGTAAACTTTCCTCATTGTTGTTTACACAAATAAAGGCAAATAAGTTCATAAGTCATTCAACATAGTTAGGTCTCTGAAAAAGTGATTTGGGTAAATCTACCCTTAAAATTATGGCTTATTTTGCCGAAGAGTTGTTAATACTGTCTCTTTCAGTACAAACACAAAATTGTTGGCTTGAAGTATAAGCAATCAAAGGTCCGTATGATTAATATTTACCCTTAACGATTTTATTAACCCAGATCAAGCATATTTTTGTACTCATAATAGCTTTTATTTATATTAGCACTCAAATTTATCAAAAATTAAATAGAACGGAACTTTCAAGAAAAACGTGTTTTTAAAATTAAAACCTTTTAAGTTGATTTGAAAGCAAATTACAGGTAATTTCACTTAAAGTTCCTTAAACCAATTGAAAAGATATAAATGGAAACCTTTTACAAAAAAAAACCCCTAATCAACATGCATGTCACCATCATCACCAAATGATTTTCTAACTAAATCATTGAAATACTTTTTACTTGTAGGTACAAAAAAAAAAAAAAAAAAAAATCACAAAAAATATTTGTTCCATCTCAAAATTGTTGTCTTCTGCACATCTTCAATTACTAATCGCTGGTTGAGTACCTTTCTTCACCAAAAGAAGAGAGCAAAGAAAAAAAAAAAAAAAAGAATTGAAGTAAAAAACTCAACGTGATCTCTTGAAAATCCTTTTGTCCTGCAGTCACATCCTTTTTACTCTCTCGCAATTCACTAAAGATTCCAACCATCCTCCATCATTCGATTCCATACACCACAAGAACTCACGATATGGTGCTGTGCTGTCACTAACTGGAAGAAAATCTATATGTTTACCTATATTCAGCCAACAAACAAAAGGACCTCCACTTTTTTTTTCGTTTTTTTAATTTTTTGTTACGCCTCCATCTTTTTTGTGCACGTATTTTCATATATTTGACGAGAAAAGCCGATTTCGATTCGAAAGAATACAAATTTTCATATCGATATGAGGTGCCGATAGGATATAGGATCCTTTTTCCTTTATATCCTTTTTTTGCACAAAATAAATACACACATCTACATATATGGAATTTAGAGTTCTCTCGAAAAAACATCTCGCCCACCCACACAACCCCAATTCCATTGAATGCCCCACATGATTCAATTAAATCAAATTGAAACGAAAGGACACGTGTTTTGAATTCATAATGCCGCCCCTTAGGGACATTTTATTCTCTCGCCTTTTGTGTTACTCCTCTCGAATGGTAGTATAATAAGACATAGCTAGTTCTTCTATATGCCTTCACCACCACCACACACATATCACGAACAGGATCAGGGATACAGCCATCAGGATACTGACTCAAACTGAAGTTGCCACTGGATTGTTGAGTGATTTTCGAGGCGATTATAATATGATGAAGGAACAAAAAGGGAGGGGGAATTTTGGGGCCGATTTACAGATTGTTTGCCTTGTTTAAGTGTGAAAAACGCTTTAACGTGTTAATGAAGTCATTGTATAGTGTGTGAGAGTAAAGTGGAGTTGGGTTTCGGTGGATGGGGGGGAGCATCCAGGCAATTACAAGGACTCTTTATAGAGCTGATGTCTCTGCATTGTCAGCTCTGAGAAAAAGTTGGTTGCCTTTTTGTGTCGTTTTCCTTCTCAATTTTTTTCTGTTTTGTTTTTTAAAAGGAACAACCAGCAGTTGCACACATCCTGTGCGATATGTTGTGCATAAATTTCCGCTCTTAAAAAGTGTTTGTTATCCTTTTTTTGTTATTTTGTATTTTTTTTGTTTTCCGGGGAGGTTTGGTTAGGGTTTTTTTTTTTTGTTATACACCCAGAGAATCCTTTTTTGTATCCCCTTCATTTTCATCCTTGACAAATCACTCAAATGAAGTTTAACTAAGCGGAAAAATTATAAGCAAATTAATTTGTGAAACAAAAACTTTTCCCTTTCGGATTTTTCGTTTTGTTTCGTTTCGTTCCGTTGGCGTTAGCGTTTTACAGTGCCGCTCGTCGAGCATGGCAAACATTTCAGAGCATCCCAGCCAGAGTCCTTAAATCCTTTCACGCCCTTCCGTTCGTTCTTTTTGGCCTGGTTTGCTTCTATATTTCTGTCTCAACTTTTTATATAGACTTTTCTCTGCTCCCCGTTCAACTCCGATTGTTGTAGGATCCTTTTTTATGTATAAATTCTTTTTTCCCACCACCCACACCACTTCACTAATCAGATTATGTCGCTTTTCGCAGTTTTAGCTGTAAAATGCAACTAAAAGTCTTCGTCTCGTTTTTGGATATAGTTTTAAACTTTTGTGTCACATAAAAGGGTGACGCAGAGAGAAAGAGTTCTGTAGTTCTGCAATGAACATCCACTGCGTAGAGTTTAGTTCCGTTAGTGGTTGGCAAAAGGTCCCGGTCTCGGTCTCAAGTCTCAGAGCTTCAGACCCGGTCCGGGTTTTCTATCCTTGGGGCTTAGTGTGTGTGTATGTGTTTTGCTGTGATAGCATTTTGTGCAAAAACTTTCACACTCTTTCCTGAATTCTATGCGCTTCCTTACGTCCCGTTCCGTTCGGTCCTCTCGATTCTGCATATATCCACATCAGAATTGGTCTTTTAGAGAGGCCGGTAGACATTTTTATCGCCACATAGATCGTCCAATTTGATGAACAGAGTTTATAAGAATGTGTGTGTTTTTGAACGGTTGATGGCGGTAGTGGCAGTGAGAATTTACGCAATGCTTGGACTTGGCAACCATGTCAACTTTTTCCTGCTAAACAAACACAAGTTTGGTTAGGTTGATATTTATAACGAAACAACGCTAACCGCCATTGACTTTACATACACACACGCACACTTACTGATTCGCTGGCTTCATATTTATGTGTGTATTCTAGTTAATCCGCTAAAGGATAAAGAACTTGAAGGCAAAACCTTGCTATTCTATGGGAAACCGATTGGCTTTTCTCTCTCTCTCTCGTTCGCATGAATTCAATTTATTTGCCAAACGTGATTACACACTGGACTGGCTTGACTCTTATACGAGTAGGTTTTTAGAGGAAGATGATTTTGGCAAGTCACTTCTCGGAGGATATGGTTCATCAATGCTGCGAAAGGTTAGGTTGATCGAAATGGGGTTTAATTTGAAGGGTCTAAATAGGAAAGTAGGTTCGTATATAGAGGATTTAGGGTCAAGGTAGTTAAAATCAGTGGGATTGATTAGGCTTTTTAGAAGGTAAATTAAAGGGTTGTGGAGTGAAATTAGATTAAGTTAAAGAGACTTTTTAACAAGATGAAAATTCAAGACAATACTTTCTAATACGGTCCAATTGCTTTAACATTTACCTTCCGAACGTCTTCCGACTCCACTATAATCGCATCAGTATCAACTATTTTGGGCAGCTTTGGATCTGCTGTCGAGGATCAATTTCTGATTTCATCACAATCATAAGAAAGTGATGATGAAGTGATTTTTACGACCTTCTTCATATTTTCAGTCTTTTCTGGACTGGTTAAATTTTTGATTTTTTGCTTTTGAGTTTACATTTTTTTTATTTTGAACTTTAATTCTAAAATTTTAAGCTCCACAACATTGTTTTTTTTTTTTCATAAATTTATCCTTCGTCCTTGGAATACTTGGGAATTTTTAATTTTCAAAACAACGGGGTTTTCTTAATTAATAAAAATTCCTAGAATTTTTGATTTTTAATTTTTTTTAACTTTTTAGGATTAAGGCCCAATTTATTTACACTCCAATAAATTTAAAGTCGCCATTTAAAAAGGAAAATTTTAAAATTTGTTTTGCGATTTGACAGATTTTTCATTTCTAATGGAGACTTTAAATATAATGGAGAGTGAATAAATTGGCCTTAAGAGTTTTTCAAAGTTTTGGATTTTATTTGTTAGGGATTTTTTTAGTACATTATTTGTTTTTATTTTTATTTTTGTATTCAAAATTTAGATTTTAAAAATGATTTGACTATCGGGTTAATTAGACATTTATTTTTCTTGATTTAATATAATTGTTCTGAATTCTATTCTTTTAATATTAAGAATTTCATATTTTTTAAAATTCTAAGCTTTCGGAATTATTTTAGGAACTAGGTATGTTTTTCTGACCCTAATTTTTCAAATCTTATCCTATTTTTGTATTGATAGCTAATATTTCGTTTTTTTTTGGGTTTATAGTATTATACTTGCTGTAAATGCATTTTTAAGACCTTTAGTTTTGATGAAATTTGGGATTCTTGCAATTTAACATTTTAATTAAGAAAAAAAAAATAGTTTTTTCTTTGTTTCATATTTAAAGTTTTTTGGGATTTTAAGAATTTTGATATTAAAGAAATTCCGAAATTGAGAATTTTTGACATCCCTATAAAAATGGAGTTAAAGTACAGTAGACAAATAAATAAACGTTAAGCCCTCAAATGTGCGTCAGATATTAATAAAATGGTTAGTAAATTTGTGCATTTTTGTGTGAATTTTGAGCCTTTGTGTTTTTTTCCCAGTTTTTTTTTTTATATTGTGTTAAACTTTATCGAAGATTGTGTTTTTTAAAAACTTGAATTTTCGGACGCTTTGTTTTCTTTACTTGTAAGTTCCGGGTTTTGATTTTTATAATTTCCGGCTACTTTTATAGTTGCATCTTATCACAAATAAGTATTTTAAATTGCTGTCTTACTACTTTTTAGGTTTCAGAATTGAAATTCGTAGCTTCAATTTTAAAATATTTTGTCTTTAGATTTTCTATCTTGACTTTAACTTTGATTTTTAATATTTTTACTGAAAGGAGATGGCACATTTTTCTATGGAGCTTGGGCCCAGTGTGTTCACTAACGAAATTGGTATCAAATGAAAGGTGACGGTAAGCACATTACGTGGGTAAAATATTTTCAAATTCGTTAGTGGGGTTTTGGAGATATTTGAGTTTGAAGTTTCGGATTTCACAATCAAGATTTCAGCTAATTTTTCGAACAATTAATCGTAGAATGCGTAATAATGGGTGTACAGAAATAATATTAGTATCAAATAAAAGGTATTTCTCTTGTCTATAAATCTGTATCAAAAGTTTTTTTCTTTGTTAAAAAAAATAATACATATTAGGTATTTACTTCTCAAAAGGTGATTTTTTTAAGCGAGGCATTTGGCACATCGAAATATCAAAATATTCAGTGGTGACATGCACTTTTTTTTTGTAATTTTTCGATAGCTTAATGTGTTACCTTTAATTCTATATATAAAATAGTTCTATAAAACATACAAAAACCTTATAATAAGCAAAATACACAAAAACGCGCTGAAATATGCCTATTAAATAATAAGAATAGAAACTATAGTTCAGTCAATGGGGAAAAATCTGGAAAAAGCTATGACGTGAGCTAAGTTTGAATGCAGTATTAAAGAGGGGTTTATCCCAAGTACAAATCTCAGATTGCGTATTGTTTGGTTTTGTGGGGCGACCGCCATTTTGAGAAACGCATTTGTCTCAATATCTCGAGAACGACTGGTCGGACAGAAAACTAGAGAGGACTTTTTAGATTGGAAATTAGTTAATCTTTCTTTTTCTAGTACATCATTTTTCTCTAGGAGTTATAATTTCAGAGTTACACTACCGAAAATTGTGTGTTTTTTGATATTTTAAATATTTTAAATATTTTAAACAACCCTTAGAGTTAAGTGCGGAATTACTGAGAATGAGATACTTTGCGGTTCTGTTACTCTGAAAGTATAACTCCTAGAGAAAAATGATGTACTAGAAAAAGAAAGATTAACTAATTTCCAAAATAAAAAGTCCTTTCTACGCATTCTACGATTAATTGATCGCAAAAATAGCTGAAATCTTGATTTTGAAATCCGAAACTTCAAACTCAAATATCTCCAAAACCCCACAAACGAATTTGAAAATATTTTACCCACGTAATGTGCTTACCGTCACCTTTCATTTGATACCCATTTCGTAAGTGAACACACTGGGCCCAAAAATGTGCCATCTCCTTTTTTTTCTCAACAATTTATATTAATTGATTATTGAAAATTTTTTAATCTCGATTATTTTTCATTCAGAGCTAAAGAGTTTTAGGATTTTTTGTTTTTTTTTAGATGTTGTAGTTTCAAGCGTATTTCGAAAAACCATATATCTACCTAAGTTCTTAACGGTGAAATTGACTTTCAGTTGTCTTTATTTGGTGGTTTCAAGTCCTTCAGGTCATAAATTTTTAAATTATAGAGACGTTTAATTTTCACTTGCTTATTTAACTTGCTTACTTTTTCATGAAATGCGAAAAACCCAGAAGCAGCCTCAAACTTCAAATTTAATTATACTCTCCAAAACAGTCAAATAAAAAAAGCGTTTAAAATCAAATTGTCCATCATTTATCAAACAAATAGTAAACCACATAACAAAAAATGTAGTTTACTGCTGACAATTTTTGTCTGCTAATATGACATCGAACACACATCCAGGTGACGTCAAATATATTTCCATAATTGAATGCAATATCGTTCGAACAGTTTGACATATTTGATTAATCATTTCCAATTTTATTTTTTTAAATTTACAATTTCTTTTTTTTTCATCACTTAACTTTCACCCTTATTTTTTGTCATTTTTAACTCGACAAACAAAAAAAAAATAATGAAAACATTATTATATTTACCAATCGAAAACATTTTGTCACAACTGTTTGTTTCATTTATTACCACTGTCAAGGTAAATATACACAAAAAGGACTCGCATTGCCACTCTATCCGTCTACTTTCTACACCACCCCCATGAGGATACGATGAATTCCCAACTGCAATTGATTGAATGAATGCACGCACCACACCGTGACGTTCGGGTGCTCAAATCAGAGGCTGAAATATTGCAAACTGACACCATCACGTTCTAGAGGGTTTGTTGACGGCAAAAAAAAAGAAGTTAAATGAAATAAACGCATCTCCCTTTTGTTAAAAAAAAGAATCACTGACAAAAAAAAAAAAACAAGAAAATCCTTTTGATTGCGGTGTCTGATGACACCACCCCAACAAATTCCTTTTTTTTTTCAAAAATGTAAAGAAGTTAGAATTTCATCCCTAAAACTGCGTTAAAATGTGGCGAAAATACTCGCGAGACAAAAGTGTGATTTGTAAAAAATCCGAATCCCCCAGTTTTTTTTTTTTATAAAAGAAAAAAAGATTTGAACCTTTTCGCGAAGTACTTGGTAACAGATTGCGGTATTTACTTAGGCGACCGTGTCAACTACAAAGTTAATTGGAATATGTTTAAGGTTGGCTTCCTTAAAGGGATGCATCCACTACCAAACCGTATCACATCGATGTTATTTTCAAAAAAGAAATGATAACGTCATGGTTTGAATTCACTCTGTATTATCCCCTAGAGTCAACGTCGCTATATAGTCGACATGGCATATCAAAAAGGACCCTGTGTTCATACAGTTAGTTGTGTAGAGATTGAGAGACAAATAGGCAATTGACACATGTTACGTAGATTTCCTTGTTTTTTTTTATATTTATTTTTTTTTGTGTTCGTCCTTTAACAAGACTGTTACGGTTGGTTGACCTCAGTATCGGGCCCATGGGTAAAACTCAATATATAGAATGTATCACATTCTACGAGAGAGTATTTGTAGGCAATCTCGGGCGGATTCAATTTCAATCAATTTTAGATTCAATTTGATCATTTAATTTTAAGTAAAATGATGTGAAGACATGTGGATGCTGTATCGGGCCCATGGGTAAAACTCAATATATAGAATGTATCACATTCTACGAGAGAGTATTTGTAGGCAATCTCGGGCGGATTCAATTTCAATCAATTTTAGATTCAATTTGATCATTTAATTTTAAGTAAAATGATGTGAAGACATGTGGATGCTGTTGAGCAGGCTTTAATAAATTTAAATTTAATCGTAGTTTTTGAGTTGAGACTTTTATTGATTTAAATAGTCAAATTAAGAAACTCTTTTTAAGGACTCGATTCAAAATTGAATAATTTAAAGTAAGGATTCTATTTGATATGTTGATTTGGTAGAGAAATTAAAATAATTATGTTTCTTGACAAAATTGAGGAATACTGTTAAACTTTTAACCCAAAAATATTCTTATAAGAAAAAAAAAAAAAATCTTATAGTAAAAAAGCAAAATTAAAGCCCTGAAAGCCCAAAATAGTAAAAATCAAACTTATGAGAAACTAAGCATCCAAAAATTATTTATACTAAAAAAGCAAAATCCAAGAAAATCATATTGAAGCAAAGAGGGAAAATTTAAAATAAAATAATCCCAAAAACATAAGAGCTTATTTCAAAAAAGTAAACATCCAAAATTTCTAGAAACCCAAAAATGTATTTATTACACTGGTTTACAAAATTAAACTTTTTTTTTGTTGCCGGAACCAAAATATACTTTTCTGAAGGTTTTCGGTGTGCTAAACTCGAATCCGAAGTCAAAAAAATTCTAGCAGCTCGCGTTTTGAAATATTACCGTTAGAAAATGCAAAAAAACGTTTTTTTGACTACTTCGGACGTTTTTTTTTCATGTAAGAAAAATTAAAATTGTAATGGTTTCTAAAAGACCTGTTTTTCTTCTTTCAAAATCTGTTTAAATCTTTCCGATATCTTTCGTATAGGTCAGGATATCTTAAGATGAAGTTTTCTCAAAAATCATAGAGGATGTAATAACTTTATAATACATTGGTAAGCCAAGCAGCACATGTTACAATTTTAATTTTAAAAAATTTTCTTACATGAAAAAAAAAACGTCCGAAGTAGTCAAAAAAACGTTTTTTTGCATTTTCTAACGGTAATATTTCAAAAACGCGAGCTGCTAGAATTTTTTTGACTTCGGATTCGAGTTCAGCACACCGAAAACCTTCAGAAAAGTATATTTTAGTTCCGGCAACAGAACCCTTGTTAACCAGTGTTATTACTAGAAATTGAAATCTTAAACAATACAACTAATATGAAAAACCTACGAAATGAAGAATGTGCGTAAAAAGTTTAGTTACTTTGGTTAAGTTTTTAAATCGATAAATTATTCAATTTAAAAGTCTTTAGGTATTTCAATTTGTTGATTCACGTCAGTAAAATAGTTTCTATTAATACAAAATAAGTTACCACGTTGCACAAAAAACAATTTTTGGAGTTTTCCATTATCATGGTTTGTATTAAATCCTCGTGTTTTTTTTTTATGAAATCGATACTTCTCGCATAGAGCATTGAAAAATCATTTTCATTCATGAAATAAATAATCAAGTTCGTTACTCAGCTCTTTTGTTTTCCTTGCGTGATGCGAACTTCACACCTAATACAGGTCTTGTAGGTATTCCAGTCTAATTTTTTTTATTTTTCATCTTTATTAAACTGTTTTAGTTTAAATTTTTTGCAGTAATTTCGTCAACACATTTCGTGCAGGCATAAAACAAAAATTTCAAAAGTGATTTTTCGGTTTTATTGTAAAAAACTTAATTTTTTTGATTTCCAATTCTTAAAAAAATCCATTAAGGATCTATGTCTCACCTCACCTGTGGGACATTAGTTCACAGTTTGATTAGATAAAAGTCGATTTATTGTCATTTCGTCTAGTTATTAGTTTAAATCCTAAATGGGCCTTCTAAGCAATTTGTTTCGTAGTTTAAGCACTTGGAATGGTTTTAGTTGAGTAAAGTTCAATTTTGTTTTGTTTTTTTTTTTTTTTTGAAACTGAATACTTAATTTTGTGTCAAAATCTTCATAAATCCAAATTTTGAGGTGCAAAATATTATATTCAAAAGCAATTTATCTTTAAGTTTCCTAATTTTTGATACATTATATTTCAGTCATACCACCCATTTCGAACAGAGGAGAAATTAATAACGACTAGGATAAGGATAACGCCTGCCAGTGGTCATAAATATATTTTTTATTACATTTCCAAATGGTTTGAGATTGAAATATTATTTCCTTTCATTTTTCTGATGACAGAAGTCAAAGATCTCACACTTCATAAATAAGATAAAGCAAAACGTATATCACGCACAATCTGTCACTTGTCAAACAAAAATGATTTTCAAATTTTCAAAAAGGATCTCGACACATATCATCATATCCCATCGTCAACCCAAAATCAGATTAAATTTTAATAACTCTTAACCCCACTTTGCTCAAAACCAAAATATTACATAGTTAACCCCAAGTAAGAAAAAAATATTGAAAAAAGGACTTTTTTCTTATCCATCCATCGACTTACACCCTTGTAATATGTAAAAGTTCAAACATAGCTACTATAAAAATCTAGCCCTCTTTCTACCTACACCCACTAATAAATATAGGGTGTCAATTGAATTGTGAAATTCAATACGCAAAAAGTGTGTCACTTTCTTTCTCTGCAATATGACGATGCGAGTCTTCTTCCGTAAGCAGTTTACCAAAAGTGTCAGCAGTGAGCGATTAATATATTTAGAATAGGATATAGCCTCTCTATGAAACCCCAAATAAGAGAAAAAAAATTATATATTGCCGCAGAAAAATCAACAAAATCAATCTTCAAATCCAAAAAATGTTGCATTCGCTCATAATTCCTTGGCGAAACTTCCTTCCTTCCTGTCAAAGTCATGTGACACTGTCACAAAACCATCCCAGCCATCATTTTTAGATGAAAATGCTTATCTGACGAAATATAGAAATGGAATATGTGCACATACAGATCGACAAACGATAAGGTCCTTGTCGGCGTCGTCGGCTCTTCGTCCGAAGTTGACATCAGACAGGGAGACGAATGTTGTTTTTTTTTTTTCAATCATGCGTTTGTCGCCACTGTTTTCTCTGATGCTATCCTGGTCTTGATCCTTGGTATGGGTCACACCAAACTAAATTGATTGGCAGGATTGGCAATCATATTGCTAGGGTAAACACACACATACCTTACCTAACCTAGCAGAGGATTTTCCAATTTTGCGAATATTAATTCACAGGGGCTTAGAGCTTATGGAGAGCCCCTTTCCTGTGATTTAGCCCGATTAGAATCTCTGAGAGATGCCAAAAAGGGGTCACACAAAATCTCAGAAGTCATCTTAATAACTAGACAGATGACAGTCAATTGGTAGAGAAGACTGCACGAATATTGGAGTGAGTGTGCGTTCGGCTTTCAAAATTGAGTGATTCGCGTGTGCTATAAGCAAATGATCCCTTGGGGAGGATAAAGGTCTTTAGTTTTTTGACACATGTTGCAGAGGGATTTCAACAAAAAAAAAAAGGTCGAAACAGTCAATATGGGGTTGTTAAGACCGAAAAATACACATCTGCAGCTGAAAAACTTGAAGAAATCTGCCAGAAATGTAAAATTCACTTCTTAACTTGGCAGTAAAAACATTATCTTCCCTTGAGTCGGGGTCTAATTTTAAATCCTTTTTTACCCTTCTTCATCTCGTTCTTCAACTGTTGGGACTTATAATCGCCCTCGAAAAGTTCAACCTTGATTCCCTTACATCAAGATTCTTCACCTTTCCGTCAGCCTTTTTCTGAAGGATTCCTCTTGAGTATTCAAACAAGCGAACATAAGTTCTCCCAACCTGCTCCTGCTCCACATGCTTTTCCTTTCTAATTTCCATCTTATGAGCAATTAATGAATGATACGCATCATGGTGCAACATGGGCTAGAATCTAGGAATGCTTCAAGTTTCACCTTCTTACATCGTTTCGTTTTGGGGTAAGGTATACACATATAGCAGGCAGATTCCTATATATAACCCTTTTCAAGCCCCCTTTTCCAGACCTAGCCATAAACATTTGTCTGAGGTTTTTACTCTGGTGTAGCTGCATGCATCACTTAGCTCACTATGACAACGTTATTAATTACATTTGTGTGTGCAACGGTGCGCCCCAAGTAATTTTCCACACAGTTGAAGTTGCAGGTAGGAATGCGGTACTAGAATCGTATGTGTGCCGCAGGATACTTTAGTCTATTACACTTTCCTACTTCTTGCTCCTGAGCAGGAGGGTAAGAGAATCACAGAGATATATCGATTGAAACAATAACAATTTGAGATTTTTGGTATTTTGGTATTTTTATTCCTTTAAGAGTTCTCGTCTTTACCTTTTTGTTCCTCTTGATTTTCTTAATGAGATATCGAGATGTTTTTTAAAGCTCACGTTCGATTGGTAAAAGACAAGAAGAGTATAGGCTCTGTCTTTATGGGGGCGAGATAGATACTTTTGAGGTACTTAAGTATCTTTTTCGTCTCTTAGGAGGAGGCGCGATTTTACGTGACTGTCTTATCTATTAGACTTATTTTTGTAGAAAATTTTCAGGCAGCAATTAAATTTCAAAAACGTTTCGCGTTCTATTTTTTTTTAAGTCTTCCGGGCGGATATCGAGTGGAAACGTTTCCGACTTTTTGTTTTTATTTTTTTTTTTTTTTGTTTTTGTTCGATTTGAGTAGGAGAAATAAATATTTTTTTTTTTTTGATTTTATTTTTTGTTCATTCGATTTTGGATTGAAGATAAAAAAAAATAAGAAGATGGAAGTTCAAGGACTGGTTGAGAATAGTTTGGGCTGATAATTTTAAGGTGAGAAGTGTTTATGTTGGAAAAGCAGGATCACGAAGTTTGTTTTTTTTTTTTCAAAAAATAAGAAGAAAAAAAAAGTAAGAAAAACTTTTTCGATAACGTTCAATCGCCCTTAAGGAACTTTTAAGGTACACTCTTTTTCTTTGTATAATATTTGAATTGGAGTTGCAAGTGTAGAACGAATACTTTTTTCTAGAGGACGGACATGGACTTTAATTGCTTTTAGTCGATGTTTTCTCTTCTCAAGTTCAATTCGATGCAGGAAAAACGTTTAAATTTTGGCAATGAATTTAGTTTAAAGTAGAAGTTTTATAGAAAGAAAACAGGAAGAAGCAGGTGTTAAGGTTGAAAATTAAGTACTCTTGGCGAAGACCTGGAGAATTGAAACTTAAAAATAAAATTGTCAGAAACTTAACGCCATAGGAGGTGATATTTTTCTGAAGGGTACTCAGGAAAGAAGGAAGGAGGAAATAAGAAAAAATATTATTAATATTTTTTCTGTCTTTTAGTGATTAACAACTGGAAATAAAATATTATATTGAAATAAATGGCAGACGGACATATAACATATTTAAGACGTTCGGTGAAAGTCATTTTAAATTCGTGGCTAGATAATAACAAACAAAAAAAAATAGTATTTAGACAAATGTTTTGGAAAGCTGTCATTGATCTTTTTAAAAATGTGGTGAAAAAAATTCGGTTGATCTCTTTTAAATTGTTGCTTTCTTGAAGTTTATTAAAAGCGTTTTTAATTTAAAAGAATAAAAGTTATGACAGCTTTAAACACAAAGGATTTTTTTGTAAAAAGTTAATTTATTTCTTACTTTATTTTTTTTTTTAATTTATATGTAGATCAAAAAATAAAAAAAAAATAACAATTTATATTTCCGGTTTCTTAGTAATTTGTTCACTCAAAAGTAGTATACAAAAATATTTTTTTTAATGAAAACCTTAAAAAAAATGTAATTAAAAAAAACATTTTTTCGGGTACCCTGGGTGCGTTGTGCTTGCAACGAGTTATGCTCAAAACTATTCCAAAATACAATTTTACATCAATACCAAAAAAAAAAAAAAACTAACAAATTTGAAATTAATAAGCAAAAATAGGTACAATGCAGTCAATGAAAAACAAAAGAGCTGAACAGCGAACTTGAATATTCAATTATTATATTAAAACCGGTGAAAATACTAAATTATTTTTATGAATGGTGCATAAAACAGACTCCATCACCCATTCATATTAGTCAAGATTACTGCTTCATGTAAGAAATTGTCAAAGCTGATCTTGAAATCAGGATCGTTAATGGCATCAAATAAAATACGTGAGCGTAAGTTCTTCATACAACAATAATATCGTGACTGCAACAGATAATGGCTATTAGGTTTGTTTCCTTTGAGTTAAGAACCCTATTATGCCTTCCGATAGTTCCACTACGTAGAGAAAAGTTTTTTTTTTTTATCATCTTCAACGCCAATAAAAGTGTCTATGAGTTTTAATTTTTGTAAATCCTTATTTTTACAGTCAATCCTAAAAGTTCTTAACTCCCTTCATAGCTTCATCATCAAATTCGTATATACCAAAAAAAAACTTTCTAATTTCATTTAACAACATCGTTTTATTTCTGTCCAATCCCAAAAAATGTGAACCTAAAACCCACAAAGCCAAAAACCAATATAAAAATGATCAAAAACTACAAAATAACAATATTGTCACCCTGAAAATTTCATTCTCATCCTTTCGACTTTAATTTTCTTCTTACATTCCTCTGCCCTCAAACCCAATACAATAACGATTTCTCATTTGTAATGAAAATGAAATTGAAAAGTTTCTCCTTTTCATTTGGGATAAAACCCATTTATACGTTACAAGTATAAGGCTCCCTTTTCATCGCCACCAACAATTGGAAAAAGTAAGTTCTTCCTTCCTTCCTTCATTTATTTCTTGTCTCACATGAATTTAATACACAAAACTATATAAACTGCGCCAACAGTATTAACCATTGTAGTAAATCCAATTTTATTGATGACTTTTAATCTGTTCTTAATCAAAAGACCATTTTTCCCCACATCCTGTCTCCTTAAATTCCCTTAATAGGATATACAAAGAATATAGTTTCTCCTGCAGCAGGACACCAATAGAGTCAACGACGCCACCAATATTCGATTTGGCGAAAATCTGTAATTAGAACTGGGTCCTTTGTGTAACTTTTTGAAATACCCCAAAAAAAAAAAAAAAGAAAAACAAAAAAATCCTCATACAGGACTTTCTTAAGGATATTCTTAAAGAAAAAAAAAAAAAAAACAAAACCAAACATATGTACGTCGAGGTGTATAGCAAAACAAAGTGGGGAGGTTAATGATTCGAACCGTAGTTGGCTTTAGATGCGGCTTCAAGGATAATCGCTTATCTTATGGTTCCAGTCATATGTATATACAAAGACACAGAGGTAGATATATGGGGATAAATTCCCTCTAGAGGATATTCTCTCTCAAAGACAAGGCCAAAAATAAACAAGAAGGCTTCTGCCGCAATCAAACTTTTCTTATTACCCAAAAGGAACTTCATTCAATCGTTTGTTAATTTACGAGATTCCCTCTTTCTACAAACCAACAAGCACAAGGACACACCAGGAATAAGACGACGCGATACCGTCTCGTCCCAGATGATTACCACAGAGAAAAACAAATGATACAAACTCATCTTCAGAGTCAAAATACACACAGTCGAGGACAAATGAAGATGAGGGGGGAAAAGAGGATCAAATAAAAATGTAGAAATAAGAAACAAGAAGCTTTTGTTTCTTCATTTTCAGCTCAAAGTCCCAAGTGTTATCGCGTGTGGCGTGTTATCCTTCTTTTCCTATAGCTGTTCTGTGCCTGCCACCGAAATCAGAAATCACATTGTTTATCCCTAGAAGGTATATACACGAGTGTAACAACATCCTTTAGAGCCATCGTACCACCATCATCTTCAGCGCGTATAGTCGAGTCGTCCTTTATGGAAGAATCATTAAGGCATCTTCACAATCTGAGAAATCAAAACTTTGTCTTCCGGCGACGCGCGAAGGGCAGGCGTTTTCTTTGTAACCGTTTTGTGGTTGGAGAGGATATTTCTTATTCTTTTTTTGTGGAGCAATTTTGAAGTTTATGCTTGTCAAAATGGTTTTTCAAAGACCAAATCGGAGATACCATATGGTCTAAGAAGAAAAAACAAATTTACTCCGAATTACTCCGAAAAACTGCTGCCAAATGATGTGACATACTCGCTTCTCTCCCAAATCTTTTTTTTTGTTTGTTTTGCAAAAACAAAAAAAAAGATAAAGAAAGAAAACGCCAATGGGGTGTGTGTGCATAAAATTGCTTCCCCGATCCACAACGCGCGTACACATCCAGCGCACACCGCCGCCGCCAAGAGAGAGAAAACTCGAGCTGGAAAATCGAGAATTAATGAAGTCATTTGGCTTGTTTCGTCATCCCCCGACCCCAAAAAACGAGCAAAAGAGGAAACTTTTTGAAACCAGTTTGACATTAATAGTCCCGCTGTTATTAGTTTCGCCAAGAAAATTTATAAAGAGGGCGAGGGTTTTTTTTTGGAGGAAACTGGCGGGGAGGCAGATTGAGAAGAAGAAGATGTGGGGCGATATACAAGAGATTGTCATTGTTATCCTTAATGTTGGTTGTTTTTTTTTTTTTTTATTTTGTTTTTGTTATTATTATTCTTGTCGCTTGTTTTTTTGGCTAAAGCAAAAGAGAGGACTTTACAAAGATGACGATGAATTAATGAGTCGAAGCAAAAGGCGCTACGCGTATGTGTTCCTACAAACCATGACAAATAAACTCACTTTTTTGTTTTTATTATTTTCGTTTTTCTTTTAATTTGTTGCGGAAGAAAATCGGGGGGAACGTCGAGCCCGATGGGCGCCAAAAATTCAAAAATTGAAGGGGGTTTGTATATATATTTTTGATGGGATAAATTGGTTGTGTGCGCTTGGATTTTTGGCCATCTGATGATGATGAGGTTTGTTATTGTTGATGGTTTTTTTTTTGTTTGTTTCTTCATTTTCCGGTAGAAAGACAAGATTTTAATTATGACAGTTGAAAATTTTGAAAAGGGTTGAAAGCTGCAGAATAATAACGGACAAAAGTGGAGGGTGATTGTGGTTTAAAGACGGGAACATTTAGAGACGCATGGTAATTAAAACAGTGGAACCCTTTTGACACTATGAAGATTTTGGGGTCTTTAATTTTCTTAATCACAGCTGTTTATGACAAATAACACGGGATTTGACAAATAAGTATTTTAAGACAATTTTAATTTCAAATAGGTACTCCTATTTTATCTCACTTTCACGAATTAATCTTAAGTTAAATCTGCTCATATTAATCTATGGAAATGGACTTCTATTCTTTTTTAATTCTTCTGGTAACTACATAAAAACTTAAGTAATTTGAAATCTTTGCAAAATCCTTTAAATTTCTATCTTAGTTGACTTATAAGCTGAGCTATAATATGCTGTTATATGATGAAATTAAATCATTATATTGAAATTAATGAAAAACAACCAAAAGCAAACAAAAAACGATATAAAAAGAATAATCAAGTTTGTTGCTCAGCTCTTTCGTTTTTCATTGATTGAAAAGAATATTCCTCTATCAAGTCTGAACCGTACCACCCGACTTACTCAAAATTTGGTGGTACTCTTTAACAGTGTTACCAGAATATTTTCGAGTCAAGTAGTCGATTTTGAAAGATCTTGGAGCCAAAAAGAGCCGCTTTCAAAAATGGCCCAAGAAAATCAAACAAAAAAAAAATTGGTTGTCTCTCTTCACATCTCTGGTGGTATTTTGTTTGTAAAATGCTTCTATTTTGAAGGAGCCTTTAAACAATAAATCCGAAATAAAAATTTTAAGGAGCGAGTGAAATGTTCAAAAATGTTTCAAATTTTATCTGCAAGTTTAACTTTGGACACTCTTTTTCCTCCAAAAGTTGCTATATTAAAATTAACGAAACGTTATATAACCTTTTTCTATCGGATCAGCAAAGCGCTTTCATCAATACCTTATTTATCAAATTACAATAACTATTTTAGAAGTTATGATGAAACAGATGAACATACTCTACTGGTATTATCAAAATTTATACAAGCTAGGATTTTTTTTTTTTTTATTTAACTGTGGATTTCATTTCACCTCTTTTCTTATATTATGTAAACTGCGCTAACTCTTTTAATAAACTTCTCCTGTTTGCCTATTTCACACATTGAATTTGTAATAGGAGTATGGTTGCCAAAGAGTTGTTTTAAACTTTGGCTTTAATTACGTTTTTACAATCAGCGTCTGACTCAAACGGGTTGGGGTCAAAATGCTGCCGGGGTCAAAATTCTGTTTTTCAAAATTCTGCAAAAAAATAAAAAAGGATTTGGAAAATGTTAAAAAGTGCCCGCTTTTTGTATCAAACAATATCGGTTCCAATTAGTGTGTTATTTGAAAGAAATTCAGTCCATGCCTTTTAAAAAATATTTGGGACACTAAAACAAAAAAAATTAGGAAAGTACCTATACCAGTGTTAAATTAAATACATGAGGTTCCAGCGCATTATGCTATAAAAAAAAAACAGATTTTGTTTGTTCAAATATAATGTTGGCCAAATTTTGAAAAGCAGAATTTTAAAAAGCAGAATTTTGAAAAACAGAATTTTCGTTAAAAAAGTAGAATTTTGAAAATCAAACTAGAAAGAAATGTCCCAGGAAATGTATGCGTAAATTAAAAAAAATGAGGAAAAATAGCGTCATTCCTAATATTCCACTAGACTCTATAATTTTGACACTAAACAAACTTTGCAAAACTTCCGATTGCCTGTTTATCCTTCTAATGGTTTACTATTGTTTTGGTGGTTTATTTTTTTTAGAATATAACACTCTGATTGCATAAACACTCTTTACTATCCTCGTCTGTCACCCCCGCTTCTCAATTCACCTCCTCGCTATAAAGCAATTAAAAGCCAAAACAAATCTGACCTAAACCAACCGCTACCGCGCTATCCATTATTACCAAATGATGTTTAATTAGTGGTTAACCCGAGGATCCATTTAAAATATTTCACAAAAATATTTAAAATATCCCGCCATGGCTTCAAATATGTCCTCCAGAGTTTGAAAATACCCAACTCTTTCTCTCTCTTTCTCTCACTGAAAAAAACAAAACGAGTTAAAGGTCGCGTTAAAAAATGCAACTAATTACAAAATCTACCCAAAGTAGGCATAACATACAGCAGCAGCTCATATTGACCAAAAAAGCATAAAAAACAACAACAACAACAAAATTAAACTGCAACATATCGATGGTTTTATACATGGTAGGCAAGGTTTCGCTTCGTTTCGTCGTCATCGAACTAAGTGACAAGTTTGTAATATATAATATGCCCCCAGGATGCAAATGGGTATTATATGAAACTATTGCCAACATGGCATGTCGCGGGCATAACTCTGGCCTACACTCTCTCTCGTTTAATAAACGCACTTGTCACAAATTGGCATTTAGCGCATGTCATACATGTGTAGCGTTGCATACAAAACCACCGCACATATTTCAAACAACCCCCTTTTACCCCACCTTACCCTATAAATAGTTTAAACTTTGAATCAGCAAAGAGCAAACAACTCAAATATGCGAAAAGTGTGGGGGGGGGGGGGGAGAGAGGGAGAGAGAATGTGAAATTTGAAACTCTCATTTGCACCAACAATGAAGGGAAATTAAAATTTAAAGATAAGATAAGTGCAGAGAAGCTTTAAAACGAGGGTTTGTTGTATTATTGTTGTTCTGTACCCGGTTTGACAGGTACAAGTTTCCATAAAGTAAAACATTGTTAGTGTTGTGCGAGAGAGAGAGGAAAAGAGAGAAAGGATGGAGGTTAGTGTAAATTTCTATGCCAAATAACTTATGCATGCTTAAATGACTCGCATAAACATGACTTGACACAAAACATGCACCACACTTATACCAACATCCACATACACTCAAACAAACACTGGCACTTAATACCCTCATTCTAGTCCTCCCCCCCTCAAATATATAGTAACACCACAAAAACCCTCCCCAATAGAGAACAACATGCGTTGCAAATTATAAATTTCACCTGTAACCGATTCCAATGTTGCTGCTACATGCAAACGATTTTCCGAGGTTTCGTTTGGATAGAGAGGGGGAAATGGGGGGGGGGGGGCGATGGAAGGAAAAGGATTCTAGGACTAGCGAGAAAGATTTATTGTAGTTTTATGTACTGCACTCTCGCAAATAATTCCGATATATATCTTGTCAGTTGAATCAAGAGAGGTGGCTTCATATAACAACAATAGAGGTGCAGTTATATACCCCTCCCCCCCCCTCATTTTAACCATTGAAACTGAACTGCAGCACTTTGCATTGAGGATTTAAGCAAACAAGACAAAAGCAATATGGTCGTCTACCAAACACAAACCACCATCACAACACACCATCAAAAGAGAGAGAAAGGGCGAGTTGATTTTACTGAATTGGCGCCCAACGCCAGACCTCTTTATGTTAATTTCCCTCCCATTTTCATCGTTGTTTCTACTGCTGCCAGCTTTCGTATTTGATTTGCATCAATGATGTTTGATGTTGTTAATTGATTTCCAAAGTCGATGACAAATCGATAACAATTTACCGTGTGCCGAAATGTGATGACGATGACAGAAGTATGTAGTCGAAGAGTCTGATTATACTAACTTCGATATGTTGTGAAATGATGTTTTGATGGTGATGTGGAGTATTGTTTTAGATGACAAACAATAGATAAATGCGTATCTATGCTTTGAGCTAAACCACTCTCAAGGTAACATAACTCCTTGGCCTTTCATTTGTGAAATTCAAACTTCAAAACCTTCTAATGGCTATGTCTACAGAGAGCAACGGTATTCTCTGTGCATATAGAGATACCTTCAAGTGGCGTCCTTAAGCATAGAGAACATGAGAAACAAGTTATGCTTGGTAAAAGCTATTCTGTCAGGACATACACCGAAATATCGTATATTTGACTGCGAATGACTGACTTGACTGACTTGACGAACTGACTAGCTGAATACGGGTGTTGGGGATTGTTACCGCCGCTGGGCTCTTGAGAAGATGAAGTGTTTGCACACCTCTTTGGAAATATATGTCCTGCCTCAATATGCAACACAAAACAAGGAAGATACATAAAACTGATTTCATTATTTTCAACTTTGAGTACGGATACCGACAAACCATATCGTTTTTGGCCAGAGGATATTGTTGTGTGGCATCAGACAGGGGTGTCCTCTTTTTTGTCCCTGAGGCCTATTGTCGGCTCCACTTTTGGGGATATTTTTTAGTCAAATGAACTGCCTCAATTTATTGTATTGATTAAATTTTGCATTTTATTTTAAAGATCATTTTTAGTCCAGCAAAGTTGTAGAGAATTTAAAAGTAAACAGTATTTTCTCGGAAGGTTTTTTTCATAATTTTGATCAAAAGTGCTCAAAACTTAAAAAATTTAAAATTTTTTCGTTTTTTTTTTTTCTTTTTTGGCTTATAACTTTTTTAATATTCAAAATATCGAAATAATGTTTTCCACATAAAAGACGCGAAATTTAATTGTCTACGGTTTTTGTATGACCAACTTTTGTCTAGGATTAACAGAAGTCGAGATATTTAATAAAAACTAAAATCCAAAATGGTGGCCAAAATTTGAATTTCATTGGTGCGAAAAATCAGGGTTATGATATTCACCTAACTTTCAATCAAATGAGCGATAAAAATTTGGGGGTGGTACAAACTGCTGGGTCAAATTATAAATGCACTGGACTATTTTGTTTAAAGTTTTGAATGTCCTTTAAAAAGAATTTTTGTTTTCTTTTGTTAATGTCTCTTGGAAAAGTCTCATTTTGAACCTAATTGAGGTTAATTCCGTCGTTTAATTAATTTCTACTTATCACTTCGTCCAGACACTGAACCAAACCGAATATGTGTGGTAAGGACTCTGTTTTTTTTTTTTTGGAAAAAAGGATCCCTGGCATGTGTCAAGTTTAGGGCACCAGACGGTATACATGCTATTGTGGGTGGAAGAAGAATAAAACCCCAAAAAGAATAACCACAAAAAGGACTTCTTTCTCATCGTCGTTGGGTATAAATGCATCAACAGATCACCCCCTAAGTCTGTTCATTTATATCGTGTCTTGCCTCCCTGTGAGCCAAAAAAAAAGGAAGAACTAAAAAGAAATCCTTCAGCACAGAGGACGACAAGAATGACAAATTTTCAAACGAAACCCTCAAATTCACCAAACCACCCCAGACACATTCCATTAAGCAAAGACACATCATCCCATCCAACAACCCTCTCTCTCTCTCTTCCCACTCTCTCTCTCTCGCTGATGTTAACTCACTCATTGTCGTTTTGGCTTTAGCGGTGGTCATATATCACTGCCAAACGCCTCCGTCGTTGTCGTCCGTTTGGGGGTTGTCGTTGTTGCAGCAGGACGAGAGGGATATCAAACGTTAATCCAAATTAATTTCGTGTAATTAAAATCACCTTAAAGCCAGGTTATATTTCACTGAGTGTTTAAGTGTGTCCTTCCTGATGCCTCCTGTGTCCTGGAATGTTATGTGTGTGTGTGTCTGAGGTTTTTGTTATTTTTTTTCTTCGTCTTCTATTTGGTTGAAAGGACGATAGTGTGTCTGAGTTTATCATCTTCATCTTCACATCCACACAACTCACCCACACACAGGACGAAGGAAGGACTCTCTAACAGAGAATGCATTTTGGAAATCTTTAGGTGATATTCAAGCGCGAGGTAATTTGAATCGGGCACGCAATTCAATATCGTCACACCTGCATTTAGTCACTGCTAAACTCTATCCAAAGGACATCAGGAGTATAGTATAAGGATATCCTTTCTCACCACACCACTCAAGAATTCACTCTCCTTCTTCTGCCAGCCATACGTTAAATTGTTTTTCAAGCTCGACTTATCCCAAATGGATTTTTCTTCTACGATTTTCCCACTTGTGAGGGGGAGGGGAGAATTATTTGTAAGGACATGCGAGGACGACAAAGCAAATTGAATGCAACCATGTTGTCGTTGCCGCTTGCTGCACTAACACACAAAAGAATGAGTAGAAGAAGTTATTACCATCGCGAATTCTATATAAAACATCGAATTGAAAAGAAGATATTTGTGTGAGTTGGGGGTACCTATACGAGGACTCAGGATAAACCTGTAGAAAAATGAAGAGAAAAAGAAGTCCTTCTTTTCGGTGTAAATGACGGATGACTTGGAGGAAACACGTTGCACAGTTCTTTAAAAATTAGGAGAAAGAAAAGTGATATCAAATCGTGAGGAAGGATATAGCGCAGGTAAAAAATTGGTTTTGATATCCAAGTTTGGAAGCAGCACTGGGAACACTAGCAACTAAGTCCTTCGTGCTTAGAATTGGACTGATGGAGATATAGAAGTTCTCCGAACGCGAACCAACCAACCAGCAGCACACACGAAGGAGTTTTTTTTTTATTTCTGCAGATTGAAAGTTATTTTTATGCTTCTTTGGAGGATTTCGAGTGGAACTGTTGCGTTTTATTGAATTGAGTGTAAATTTGGTATTTCTAAACGAAAATGCACTGAGAAAAAATGTGACAAAAGATAACTCACATATTTTAGAGAATATTTAAAGATTATTAGTTTTTTTTTATTAGAAATATGAATAGTTTTACAATACATACATATATGAGAGTAAAAGAAATAAATAATCATTTTTATCAAAAAAATTTTAAAACTCAACTTAAATTAAAAAATTGCTTCAAAAACTGCTTTCCGAAAATCTAAACAAAACTTTGCAATTTTGACAGTGAAAAAAAAAAATAATTTCTTTTTGCCAAAGCTCTTAAAATTTATGTTAAAACAAAATTTTGTTTTTATTTTTAAATAAGGAAACTTTGACTACCTGTATTAGCCGAATACTTCGACCGATTTCTTTCGATTTTTGAAACTTCAAATATTCCTTAAACCAGTAAGGAAACAATTTGCATATGAATTGCCTAGCGATATCCTATTGCCACGTTTTAGAGTTAATTTTTTTCGACTTCACATTAGAGTTGAGGTCATTTGAACTTGTAAAAAAATAGGGGCTTAGAGGTTTTCAAAAAAGATAATGTCAAAGAAGTTAAACTTTAGTACTTAGGTTTTTTTTTTTAAATTTGAGGTTTGAGCGGGGTTAACAAAGGTGACTTTAGAAAAAGTTCAAAAAGCTATTTTCTCATTAATAGATGATAGAAATGAAGAAAATGATATTATAAAAAATTATTTGAAGTCAAACATGCAAACAAAAAATGTAAGAAAAATTACATCCCCAAATAGGTATGGATGTTTGAAATTAAAATCAGCATAAAAAGTAGTATAAGTAATTTTTATGTTTTCACTTAAAAAAAAAAAAAAAAAAAAAAAATAGAGGAAGGTGGCCTTAAATGGCCCCTCTAAGGGAAATGTCCCATATCTCGAAAAAAAAGTAGCGTTCAAACTTAAATGCTTTATACTTTTCAAAGTTTAATATATTACTCTCACATTTTTGTGCTTTGCGAGTTAAAAAAAATTCCAAAAAGTATTTAACTTTTTTTAATTTTCAAGACGTCTACAAATTTCACTGATCAAATTTACCCGGGTAAAATGGCACACTGTCCAAAAATACGTGATTTTAAATGCAAATTCGATTCAAAGGGCTCCTTTACCATATTCTTGGAACAATTGGTGCTTAATCCCCCCCAAAATTTTTAATTAAACTGCAAAGCTTACTTTGTTTCCTTTTTTTGTCAGTGTACCCCCAAAATTGGATAATAACGGTTTTTTAGAGTTGGAACTCGTCGACAAATTAACTAAGACATCGGTTTCATTGCTATTGCATTAAAATGTTTTTCCAATTTCCTGTGCCAATAATATAAATTTGAGAAGTTACTTTTAAAATTTTTCCTTAAAACCTTTCAAAGTTCTAAGTCTAAGAGATCATAGCAAATTTTATGCGTGAGTGACGCAGGTCTTTAAATTGAAGGCCTGCACGGAGAGAAAATAAAGCAGGGTAACTTTTTTAAGTATATTTTACTTTTTTTCTGGTTTATTTAACTAATTTCTGGTACATATGTTTAACTGTGTTATGATAAAATATACCAAAAGCAAAGTTACCCTTGGCGTTATTTTTTCTCCCCTTGGGGTATTTGGAAGTTAAAGTGCAACAAGTCAAATAATTACATATCTTATATAAGCAGCTTTTGTAACATTTAACCGTATTGCGATTGTCAACTATATCAATTGATAGTTGTAAATCGCAAGATGACTGTTTTCCCATCCAGATATCATGTTTTAGTATGAACGGTGTTTCTTTCATTTTCTTGAAAGCGTTTCGAAAGCGATCTATAACATTTTTCTCAGTGTTTCCTTTATTTTTAGTTAACACCATTCATTCACACCTTCATTGCCCCAGCCACAGCTGGAAACACACATTTAATCAGTGCCATTTTAACAGCTTCATCGAATCGAGGAAGGGGCACTTTCACACCTTCAAAATGGATGCTGCTTTCCAAAGAGGATACTCTTACACACCGCTGTTGCAGAAACAGTACCAGCAGCAGCAGCACACACTTCACTAAAACGACCAACCTCAAGTTGGAAATATAAGAAATAAAAAAAAGATATTCAATTCCGAATTCCTCCCGATTCCCCCAATCAGGAAACCAAACCAAGTACCCCAGAAAAAAAAAAAGAAACTAAGAATCATAGCGCGTTCTTTAAACAGGTTATCATCCAAAAGGATAAACTCAACCGAGCGAAAAAATAAAATAGAATAAAAAGGACTATTTTTTTTCTTCAACTTCATTCTTGACTCTTTGTTTGTACAACGAAACGAAACGAAGACCAAGGACGCAAGATGCGACTCGAGTGTATACGTAAAAGAAGAAGACGAGTGCATTTCGCACTCGAATGAAGGATTTTTATTAGTTGAATTCCTTTGGTTATGGGTTTCATCTTCGTATATTTTTTTTTTCCTTCACAGAGAAAAAAAGAGAAACTCGCGCTAGGACTAGGTAGCTAGATATCTTTGATTCTGCTACTACTTCTTGGGATAAAGAAAAAAAGAAAAGATGCATCTTTTCTTAGAGTAATAATGTGAAGAACCATTCAATTGGAAATGAAAGGATATACACTCTATAATACAAGAAGTACAAACAGCTCAATCTGATAGATTGTATATTTTCCTTTGAGACATTTACCCAGCAAGGAGAAAGAGTTAGGAGTAAGGAAAGTCGGCTATTAAGTTTTTTGTTTTTATTTACTCTTACACGTGCGGTTTTGATGCAAGGATAATCTTTAAGTTGAAAACTACCTGATATTTAATATGCACCTTGAAGGCAAATTGCTAGAAAACTGAAAAAAATAAGAACTTAAAGTCAATTTCTCTCTGAAGGACTATGGCTTCTAGGATATCCTGTTTATAATATTCCAGAAAAGCAACAGTCCTTGCTACCTACCTCCTTCATCAAACTCCATGTTCCTATCCATCAGTATGTGGGATTCGGTTTTTGGTTTTAATGAAACCATTTTATAAATTAATTTAATTTTCTGATTAAAACATATCAAAGGGGGAAGGGGTGAACCCTTTTGCAAATTAGAAACTAATGTGAAATAAATATGGCTTTGGCTTCGGAAGGGCTCAATGAGTAAAGGAAAGAGGTCCTAACAACCCACTTCCTCACTCACTTAAACTCTCTCTGTGGGAGATTGGGCATAAAAACGGTTCCTTTTTTGAATTGAAGCTTGTTGTAGAGGTATATATAAAACGTCTTTGTGTTTAAGCGGTAGCCCTTAAAATTTTATCATCGGCATTAATCGTATTAGAACGCTCGCAAGCTCAAGTGGTGGAGATTGTTTTAAAATTGAAACTAAATATACACTCTCTGGGTTGCTGGCGCAAAGAGAGTATATACTTAAGTTTATTGTTGTTGATGGTTTTAGGGCTTGAAAATGAAGATGAATAAGAGAATGGGAACCTTATTATAAAACTCGAATAGGAAAAGATCCAAAAACGCTTGTCTATATAAAACATTTGAATGGAATGTATGCGAGAGATGGTAAAGAGGACGAATTTTGCTAAATTAAAATCCACAAAGTCTTTACTTGGCTTTTATTATCCTCTGTCTCTCTTTTACACACTTTGTGTCTAGGAAAATCGCTCTTGGTAGCTATACGCATTTAATGAGGATTTTTGGATTGCAAGACTCAGCTCCTTCAAATTTAATTTTCACTTTCACTCATGTTGGTTGCGGGCGGCGGCGGCGGGTGGTCTTTTTTCGTTGGGTTTTAGTCTGGTTTGGTAACAAGGATCTATCTAAAAAAGAAAGGTCCTACTCTAACTATTCTCGACTATATACACACAGCTGATATGGGTGGCTGGGAATTTTAATTAAATTTTTAAGTGTTCTCTTGTTGGTGTATATTTATTTATCCTCGCTTGTAGCTGTGTGTGCCATCATCAGCAGAGAGGAGCAAAACGATTTAATAATATTACACACACAAAATCTGCCTCGACATGTAGTTTTTGTGTACTGCAAGCCAAGCCAAAGCACCAATTCACTCTTCTCCCTTTGCTCTGTGTGTTGTTTTTGAATGATGTAGAGGTTAAGGATGTGAACTTGAGAAGTGAGGAGGCGGCAGACCAACAAAAGGGGGACAGGACAGGATAATGTTTTCATTTGTTTGAAGTTGCAATAAAAATATGGAAAATTGCCTTTTGAGTGCACAATAGAGAATGGATATAGACAAGCATCAGATTATAAATAGAAGAGAGGTTACAGTGTAGAAGAGGTTCCTTGATAAGGGCAGATGTATTTTTTTTTTTTATAAAAAAAATTGAAATGAGAAAAAGGAAGTTATTCGAGTCATCATAGGGACAAATAAAATTCGGATTAGGGATTTTAAAATCATTATGTAGGGTTTTTACTGTGTTTTACAAGCTGTGAAGAGGATTTTAATAGTCATAGGCATTTGGAAGGAAAACAATAAAATATCAAATATCGAAGAGTAGACATAGACAGGTAGTAAGTGCTTGAATGAAATGAAACTCGTATTGGTACTCTAAAAAGGTAGAAAAAAAAATACTACCGACGGAGACAGCACTTACTCTGAGATGTCATCATGATCATGTTTTTCTGTGTGTGTGTATTTCTTGCTTCAGTTTTTGTTTTTGAATGGATTTTTCTTAATGGAGCTATTTATTAAATTAAAAAAAAAAATAAAATACAAAATCAAGTTCGCTACTCAGCTCTTTCGTTTAACCGATGTTTTCTGAAAAAATGCTCATTTATCTACTTTAATGATTAAAATAATTATTAATAACACTGGTTTGCAGCCAAAATGGACACTCAATTACACTATTTTTTTTCTTACATACTTTGACCTCAGGGACTTGGAAATCTTTCGAGTTCTCATAGTTTTAAATTTTGGGGTTTTAATGTAAACGATATAAAATGAGATTATTTTTTAGAAAACAAAGGCATAAATTGATATGCCTATGTTTTCTAAGAATTATCTCATATTATATGGTTTATCCTAAGTCCCAGAAATTGAAAAAAAGATAAAAATATACAACACTCTTATTTACAACTTGTAAAATGTGATAATGAAAAATGGCTCAAAAAGGCCAACAAAAAAAGTAGACTTCGAAAGTCCAATTTTATCCGTATTAAATTTTTGTGGCCATTGTATTAAAAAACAAATTGTCTTATTTTCTCCGTTTCTTGTTCAATATCTATAAATGCCCAAAAGATAAAAATAGACTATTTAGCAAAAACATCAAAATATCGTTTTTTTTTTATTTTTTTAGTATATTTTCTTAAGTTTTTTACAATATTTTAATTTAAAATTATTTTAAGAGGATACATTTGGATAGGAAATTTAATTATCTACAAAAAATTACTTAATAAAAATTTTCAAATTCGGCTTGTTTTTCAAGTTATAGGCAAAAACTCAAAAAGTAACAGTCAAAGTTGAAAATATTAATCGTTACAAAAACTGTCATATCTTTATAATTTATCCATAGATTTTGAAGAAAATTATTTTGTTATCTTTGTCACAAAGTGTAATACACATGAAAAATTTAAAACCATGAGGACTCGAAAGATTTTGATTTATTCTTTCAGTATTCTTTTTTTTTTTTGGCAAAAATTTTCAAAATTTTCCTTCTTAATATTTTGGTACATTGCACTTAAAAATCTTGAGTGACACAAAAAAGTTGTTTCAACTTTCAGGTGCAGGTTTTTTTGTTCAGATTAATCGTTTATCCCTAATGATATAGCCCGAATACCTACTATGTTTACTGGCAAAAATAACGACAAAAAAACTTTAAAAAATCATATCTGGAAAACCTATCCATAAACATTTTTTTAGATAAGATTTTCGAGTTTTCTGGACTCAAATCTATACGAAAAGCATAACGGCATTTGGTGTCCAAAAAAATTTTTTTTTTTTGAAACTAGTGTAATTAAAGGAATGGAGGCGTTAGTTATTTAAAGCTAAGAATCTCTAGTTTTTTTCAATCTTAATACAAAACGATTTTCAAAATATTGTATATCGTGCAATACTTATAAAGACCATGAAGAAAAAAGATGAAGTTTCTTGTTTCTTCTTTTTTTTTTTTGTTCGATTGAGCTGGAAATATATTTAAGGGTACAATGGCCAAGTGTTAGAAAAACTTCGGTTTTTGATAGATCAGAAAAATCAAACTGAATGTGTCGTACTAGACCTTTAGATTAATCTTGTGGGTAAATAAGATGTAAATGTAAAATTTATTTTTTATGAGAATTTTGTACTCACATTTTTTTCAAATTACCATTACCTATATTTAAAATATTTTAATTTGCTGGAAAATCCTTTTAAATAACATATTCTTTTTATATTTTCAGGTAACCCTTACATGAGTTAAGAAAATGACTAAAGATTTTAAGACACGTGGTAAGTTTTATATGTTCAAAGCCTCTAAGACTTTTCACGGAAAAACTAAGAAGTTTATAATTAAAAAAAAGTGTAAGATCCGAAAGCATATTTTCCATTAAGTCTAATTTACAAATTCTAAAAAATTTTTTTCCCACCCGTGACATTAAAAATCTAGGTAAATAAATAAATCGATTAATATAGTGAATAGAATTTAAAAACGAAAATAATAGACTCCAAAAACAAATATCCCACCCATGACGATAGATAATCCCTTTTTAAATCCACTTAAATATTTATGTCAATAATCAAAAACCAAAAATCCTGCCAAATAATATCAACCATAAACCCAACCATAATCCTTGACCTCCTTTTCTAATTAACACCTATTTTGTTATCTCTTTATTTGTATTTTTTTGTTTTTGAAAAAAAAAAACCACAATCTGGCACTTAATTCATAAACATAATCCTTTCATATGGTTGCGTCTTTAATGGCCACTTTTATTCAAGTCACACCATATTTTCGCACCAAGCAATATTATAATTACAAACAAACACAAACGTTTTGTGTGTCATTTCGTTCGTGCGATGTCCTGAGGGCATATTAAAATAAATAAAATGAAAAGAGATACGTACCTACACGCATTTGTGTGTTAGGACTTTTGTTTCGTATAATTTAATACCACCCCCCACCTTTTCTCCCTAACACTCATTCAGAACACAAAAAACACAAGAGTTTGTATGTTTTTTTTTTTTGTGCCTCTGAGAGAGATCGTAAACATGTTTTATGCGTGTCCTACTACTAGAAGTCTGGCTGAGACCGTTAATGTCATCTAATTTTTACTTGTTGTGTCCTTGTGTCCATTTTGCTATACAAAACCACATCCACCAACACCACCCACTTGAATTTACGTCGGGTTAAGGTTTTTCTTGTATGTTTTTTTTTTTGCCTCAAGTCTGTTGTTGCTGACTGCCACTGTCGCTCGTAAATTCGCAAAAAGCAAAGTGAGAAGGCAGGCAGAGGCTGGCTGGTAAAATAAAAATATGTACGTTTTTCTATCCTCTCTTGTGTGGTGGCGAGCTCGTAAAAAACACTAAAACGTAAATCCTTTTTTCTTGCGGAAGCACCTAAATATGTTTATGTGTGTAGGTTAGGTACTCTCGAAGGAAAGACTCACATTCATACATAACGGCACATAAAACTTAAGTAAAAGACGGACCACCGACAAATGATGATGAGAGGAGGATGCCACATACTCTTTATTTTTTCTCGGTGGCAAGTTACTGAGTGGAGGAAAAGCTCGTTCATAATAATTTTTATATATTTTTGTTGGCTACTATGGTGTTTAAGGGTCATGTATTGCGGTTGGAAACAAAAATTAATAACAATGATTTTTTGAGAACGAAATAAAAATGATGGATTTGGATTAAAATTATTAAAAAAAAAACATTTTTGTTTTTCCCATCTATTTAAGTTAGAAGCTTCAAACATATAAAAATTTGTTCCCATATAAAATTGTCTTTTTAACTTGATTGTCATGAACGTGTTTTGAGAATTTTTATTCAAAGTCATGAATATGGGAAGAGAGTGGGGAGGATATTATAATGAACCATTCAAAGCTTAATTTGTGAAAGGGTGTTTTTTTTTTTTCGAAGAGACAGTAAAAAGTGTAATTGGTCCCAAAAAGCGAATGATTCGTGTAAGACGTTTAATAACTTAGGTAAGTATAAACGTTCAATTTGTCATCGAAACCAAAAATAAAATGAATCATTGGATTTTTTTGACCAATTACAGTCTCTTCGAAAAAAAAACACCATTTTACAAAAATTTTTTTTATAAAAACTGTTTATTCTTGCCTTCTATACCAAATTCCACGTTTTACCAAATTTGATTAGGGTGACCCATCAATTTTGTTTTCATTCAAAGAAACACCCTTTTAACCATGTAATTCTTAGATTCTTGTTTCTAATCTTAAAAGTAACATAATTGCTGAATGTCAATATGGTACCACTATAGTATTACTCTACACTTACACTTTACACTTTTTCATATATACCCATATTTTATCTACACCCAGAAAAAAACACCCTTTCACATGAAAAAAAAAATGTATGTAAACCTGTTTTATTCGTAATTCCCATAAGAAAGACAACATTTTTAATACATTTTGTAAAGGTAAATAAATGGTATTGATTTTTATCAGACTTATCGCGGATTTTCCTTATTTCCCCCCCCCCCAAAAAAAAACACCCTTTCACCTAAAATATTTTTATAGACTACTTAGATTCTTGGTTTCTGTTATAAATCAAACATTTGTACTTATTTGCATTGGCGTAACAATTTTGTCTAAGTTTTTGTGGTACTAATTCCAAATTTCATAATTTCTTAAAAAAAAAAACACCCTTTCACTCAAGATAATTTTTTAGACTCTGTTGACTCTTAGTTCTTATTACAGACATAACTTTTTCACCAAGTTTAAAAAAATAAAAAAATGTAAGTCAGCTGTTTTATTCGTAATTCCCATTAGAAAGACAACATTTTTAATAAATTTCGTGAAGGTAAATAAATGGTATTGATTTTTTAAGACTTATCGCGGATTGTCCTTATTTCCCCAAAAAAAAAAAAAAATACCCTTTCACCTAAAATATTTTAATAGACTACTTAGATTCTTGGTTTCTGTTAGGTATAAATCAAACATTTGTACTAATTTGCATTGGCGTAACAATTTTGTCTAAGTTTTTGTGGTACTAATTCCAAATTTCATCATTTCTTAAAAAAAAAAAAAAAACACCCTCTCACTCAAGATAATTTTTTAGACTCTGTTGACTCTTAGTTCTTATTACAGACATAACTTTTTCACCAAGTTAAAAAAAATAACAAAATGTGAGTCAGCTGTTATGACACCTTTCTCACACACAGCTAAACCCATCAAAAATTGAAGAATAAAAAAGGGACGTGTAACCCCCTACCCGCACCCCATTTTCTTCTTTACAATTCTATGACAAAAGCTACTATTAATTTTAAAGCTTGGCTAAAGAATGTGATTGCAATTGTTAAGGTTTTCATTAATTAGTTTCTCTTTATGAATTTTTATAACTTTTTTTGGGGAGGGGGGGGGGGAGGGAACGCAATTATGATTTTAAAACATTTTTTGGAGGAGGGGCAGGGGGAAGAGGGCAAGTGTGAAATAATCTAAGTTAGGCATATAAGTTTTAACAGTTAAGAAATTAAATTTTGAACAAGGGGGTTAAATGCCCCCTTTTTTCAGTTTATTAGTTTGGGTGCATATTATGGAAGTTCACATTATTCAAAGTGAAGAAAGCCGTTTTTTTATAAATCCTTAATTTGAGCGGAAAACATTTTGTTGTTATTCTTGTAATTCTAAGAATGGATTTTGGGAGGGGGGGGGGGGGGAAGGGTACTGATTTATGGCTAGTGAATTTATGTTTAGAAGGATATATTTTTTTAATTTAAACTTAAGACCTATTTTTAAGTTGTGTATAGTAAGGTAGGCAAAGTGTATATATATTTCAATTCCCCCCCCCCCCCACATTTCCCCTTTCCAGTTTGTAAACCAACTTTTTCCTTTTTCTAAACTTATTTAGTAGATCTTTAAATTGCAAAATAATTTAAGCCACTTTGTGCGACCCATCATTGCATCCTAAAAAATTAAACGTGAGTCCCTATTTCGTCCTGATTGGACTATAGGATATGGTTCATTGCATTTATTTCATTGTGGGCGAGTTGGAAAGAGAAGAACATGAATTGTGTGCGGTTGGTCGGTCGGCACCTACGCTGATGGTTATGTTTCTCTTCTATGAGTTAGCGGTAGCATTGTCCTTATACACAGCTATACCAAAAGGATATTATCATCATCATTATTATTATTATTACTGTGGGGCTGGAAATTTTTCTGTTTTTTTGTTTTTTGTTTTATTCATTTTCATTTTTATTCACCACCTACCTATATCTCGCCAACCTCTCACAGAGTTACTGCTATACTTAAGGCCATAACACCAGTGTAATTTGCAACTTGGCGGAGAATTGGGTGTTAAGTGAGCATTTTATTAGCACCACACCACGCTGGCTGGACTTAAGCGATGAATAATGTGTCTCCTCTCCTGTGTGAACCACTTTATACCACCCAGAGTACACATAGAGGAGTAACAAGGAGGCTTTTCCTATACTTAAAGAAAAAGTTTGTAATCGACTCAACCTCCACCCTGTTACTTTTTTTTTTTTTCTACAATCCTGCCATGGATGGAAAGAGAGAGTTATCCTGTTTAACATGCATATGCATGCAGCTCATGAAGTGGCGCTTCATAAATATTCTCATCGTGGCATTTGCCACTCGCAATTGCCACTGCATTATGCGTTAACTCGTAAATTGGTCATTTAATGCCCCATAGTACCAGTAACAGACTCTATACCAGCATATCGTTGGCATCATCATGATGCGCGCTATATCCTCTTCCTTATCCTTTATCCATATATTTTGGTGGATCGGGGATCCCCTTTTATTCATTATAATATGACTCCACTCTCTCGTCTCGTTGTAGTCCTGATTATCTAATTAGTCATTTAACAGTTTGATTTGCGCGACATTAAGTCGATGGGCGTCATCGTATCGTTTCTATAGTCGAGGATGTTGTCGTATAGTCATCAATGACCCTGTCGATATTATACCATTTTGTTGAGGGGCAGGGGGTATAACATTTTGATGGAGCTGGGAGAATATAAACCAATTTGATCTCTGATGACCTCGACACGACGACATATACCCGCCTAATGCGCCCCCTTGTGGTCATAAAAGGATTCATGTTGTAAATAGTCCTGTTTGACTCTTGTTTGTTAAATGTCAATGCATACAGTTATTTTGGAGAGGGGATGAGAGAGGGCAAATAGATAGCCATTAATCCAGAGAGACAACGCTTACAAATGCTCTCGTTCAAATCCAAATATACATACAACATATTAAATGGCTCGGGAGAGGGAAATTAATGAAGAAATTTGATGGTGGAAATTATTTTATGTGAATGTTTTCTTAATATACACATTGGAATGACACAGGACGCACTTAGTTATAGTTGTTGTTGTGTATATAAACATAATAATGCGTCGCATGTTTTTAGAGTCCATTTTGCAAATGAAGATGCTGCATTGCTGTGAAAATCCCCTCTCTTTCAAATGAAATAAAACTGAAGAAAGTTTTGAAAGTTAATTAAAGATGGTGGATGGAGGAAAATAATAATCTTCATTCTAGAATGATATCATATTATTTGGGGAGACAGAATTCTGTTTTTTTTTTTTTTTTTCTAATCTAAGTCTAAGAAGGGTAAAGAACTTTTTCAATATTATTTGCTAAATACAGTGATTGCAATCAGGACAAACATAATGTTGAAAGTTATGAAAAATCTGAAAAGATTTCTTTATTGCATTTAGGAGGGCGAAAAATAAATAAAAGTTTTTGATGAAGAAGGTGAAGTAATAAAGTTATCTTCTTGGACAAATTTCATAACGATGATTAGTGATAATCTTGTGTGATATGAGTAAGAATGTTTCATTATGTCTGCTTTGAAATGCAATAAAATAAACGCAATACAAAAAAAATCTTCTCCTTACTGAAAGAGAACCAAAATGGTCAAAAATCTCAAAATCACGGGTTGAGGTCAAAATTCTGCCGGGCTCAAAATTCTTTTGTCAAAATTCTGCTTTCGAAATTCTGCCTTACAAAATTCAGGGGTCGAACTACGGCAAACGTTCGTTAACTTTTTGACTATTGTTCTCTCTGTTTAATCAGAAGAAAATGATAGAGACATAAAGCGTCAGTACGTTAACGTACGTATGCCGTAGTTCGACCCCTGCTTTAAAGATTCTGTTTAGTACAATTCTGTTGTACAAAATTCTGCAAAATTTTTTTTTGTAAAACCTCGCAAAATGTTCTACTTATTTGATTACTTACTTACATTGTCATTCAATTTACACGTGGTAGAAGTGAAACCTTAAAAAAAAATTTTCTTGCAAAAAAAAAGAAAAAATCTACCTATTTTTTATTCTATCTCCTTTAAATACATGTTTTTATACTACAACCTATATTAATTTTATATCATCTGAAAGCTTATTGTTTCAGCTCAAAATATTTATACCGTCCATGTCTCTACAACAACTACAAAAAGAGCTTATTTTTTTCAAACCAAATCACTTTTCATCAAAAAAGCAAAAAAATCAATCTTTTTTCACTTTTAACACCATTAAATATATTTTTTTAAATGACAACCTATAGTAAATTTTATATCATCTGAAAGGTTATTTCACCTTTTATATGACTTATGAATTAATTTCTACCATGCTTAGAAAAAAATAAAAATTTTTTAAAGCCAACTATGTCGAAATTTCAAGCTGAGATTATGGTACTTCCTACACTGGTCATCGTCAACAGGTGTTTTGAAGTATTTTTCAAGTTTTTCAATTTAAGATTGTGTAACTTGTAGAGCTCGTACAGTTAATTGTGATATATTAAATGAAAGGTTATGTTATCAGCATGCGTATTAAAGTTAAATCAAATTTGTATGTGCACTAGATAAAAAGATATAACGTGTGTAGACAAAGAACATCTTTTTACCGTTATCTCAGAATTTTGAATATGAAATTAATTGAAATTTTGTACATTTATAGTTATTTATTTACCTATCTACAGTACAAATTTCATTCATCTATCTATCTATTAAAACAAAAAACTTATAACAAGTTGAATGTTCGTGTCGCGTTTTCGTTTCATCTTGTTTCAAATCACTACGATACTAAAGAAGTTTTCACTTCAAAAAAAAATTAATAAGAAAATGAATGTTTTGTATCACACAACATCGTTTCTAATAAGTTCATTATATACAGTAGCGAGCAAAAAAAATTCAAACAATAAAAACATTTGCATTTTTTGGCTCGTCTAAAAACGCAAATTTAGGTAGAGTTTTGACTGTTTAATGAAAATAAAACAGTTTCAATATGCCAAATTTGCTAACTTAGTTCTTTTTCAAAACTCTTTAAACCTCTTTCGTTTGCATTTTTTTTGTTCGCTACTCTAGATGTGAGTAAAAGAAAGTCAGTCTATGGATTTTAAAAAATATGCGAAGAAAAATGAAAAGCAGAATTTTGAAAGACAGAATAGAAAATAAAGGTGAATTTTGAAACCCAGAATTTTAAGTCACAATTTTGACCCGCTCGCTCCCCAAAATTACTTGTATGTTGAGCAATACCTTGCAAATGAATACTTTTATCTCAAAGTGCAATCTCTTGTAGTGGTAACATTTATAAAATATTAAGACCAAAAACCCACAGCAATTTTTACGTATGTATGTTAGAAAAAAAAAATTATTGATATTTTGGATAGGTCTCTGAATTTTATGTAAAAAAATTGCAAGTCACAATAAGAAGCATTTGGAAGTTAAAGAAAATATTTGTGATGCGTTTAAAATATCTGGCACCAAAATCCACGTTACCAAAAAAAATTGAGTAAATTAGTTCATACTTGTTATCTTTTAAATGTAAATGCATTTAAAGATGAATCCATATAAATTTTAAAACCGGACTTTATGTCATGAGTCAAACAAGATCTATCTGAGTGACCAACTTCTTTTTTAAATCTTTTTTATCTATTAAACTGCTTTGTTATACTGTTCTTTTACGTCCAGGTCCCCCCACCTAAAACTACAAGTCTTGTACATCTCATACATTAAAAAAGACCTTCTCAATAATACCAATAATTTTGTGCTAAATCTTTTACTAAAAAAAAATACTATGGTCTCTTAAACTAACAGTCTATATCTCTACAGGATTTTATAGCATTTAATAATTGAGAGAAAATATTTTCTTTCATAATAATTAGTAAAGAAAAATAATCAAGTTTGTAGCTCAGCTCTTTTGTTTTTCATCGATTCCATACAAAGTTTTGTTTTATTCCGATTTCCCTGAACGAATTGACAGCAAATTTTTAGTAGAACATCATTATTGCTTAAGAAATTTATCAAAATAGATTTACTGACTTCCTATTGATATTATAAATATGTTTGAAAGTAAATGAGTGTATAATCAAAATTTCATATCTACTAAAAAAATGGGATTTTCATTTTCTCTCAAATTAGTCTACACAGAAGAATTTTTTTTACTTTGAGTTAAAACTGAATTAGTTAGTGCTAACTTAAAAATAATTAAATCCAAAACTCGCATCAGAAATGTGTTTTTCAAAAAATTTGTTTCTTGAAGTTTGGTATATAATAAAGTCGAATTTTTTTATTACCTACACGAAAATTATTGTAAGTCTATTTTACGGTATTATCTATTTAATTTTTTCAGACATATGCAGTACACACAAAAATCTAAAACAAGTTAAACTTGTATTGAAAAATGGTTATCCTTGTTATGAAACACACTGGTGCTTTCCCTTATTCAACACTTAATGTGGTAATGTCACACTTTGTTTGTCACTTTCCAAAAACCAGTTTACCAAACTCATTTCTTTCTCATTTTCAAATGTTTCTTTTCCCTTGTTATCCCTTTGACCCCTCAATACCTTATATACAAAAAATAAAATTTTTTACTTTCACAAAACAAGAACCAAAAAAAAAAACAAAAATAAATCAAAACGAAAAGAAAAACAAAAACATTTCACTTTCGATTAAAAAACAACCGACCAACCAACCAACTAACCCAGATTGCAACAAAACCAGAATACAATAATAAAAAAAAAAACAAGGATAACCGCTATCCCATAAATCGCATTACCAAGGTGATAGCTAATTTAAAAAAAATATATATAAAGAAATAAAAATAATAAGTAGGGAAAAACTTGTAACCGAATATTATGTTTTTTTTTCAGTTATTTTTTTTTTAGGGATGAATCAGAGTTAAGTACATTTTTTTTTTAACTTTGCTTTGCTTTCAACAGCTATCATCATTATAATCATCATCAACAAGGACACGAAATACAATTGAGACAAACAACAATTGTAACTGCTACGCTGTCTGTTGAATGAAAATCCTAGCAATGTCACGAATAAATAACCGCCTAATTCAAAATGAGACCAAGAGTATACTCATTCAACAAAAAAAAAAGTAGCACCGCGCCTGTGACAGGAGTAAAATAAAATAAAACAACTTATCCCCGAGGGCATGTTATCCTCTTTTGTGCGAAACGAGAAAAGCACCACCAAAAATTCAAACGCTCCTCGAACAATAAAAAAGGAATCAGATATCCTTGCTCTAGCTGATGTTTATGATGTTCATACCTACCCCCTTTCCCTCTTCGTCCTTGCAAAACAAAATCATCATGATTGTGATTTGGCTTGTAACATTATTTCCATAGTCGCGTCCTCACCTCACTTCGTCTAATATTGTCCTGTTTTTTTTTTATATAAATTCAAGGACGATTTTACAGGGGTTTTTAGTAAAAGAAGAAAAAATATTTTCGTTATTAGTGCACGTTATTGTGTCAAATTGTGTACCCAACCAACAGCCAAACCAACTAAAGCACAAAAAATTGAATCTCCTGTTGTGCATAATAGCATATAGCCCAGGATATGCGACAGAGAGTGACATTGGCAAAAAAAAGGACCTCTCACAGTCTCATTAACTATTTGTAACACAATACAGTAGCGAGCGATGCTGCTCGCGCTGAACAACATATTTACAACCCCTCTGGCAACCGCACACTGGCTCTGTGATTTTTCGGGCAAATGAGTATCAAGGTGGTGATTATGTTGGCTTCGCACTCGATGGGGTGTTGAAAAAATATATTCCCTGATTATTGTCCTTTCGCCCCGAAGGCAACATCACACAAAAAACATGATTTTTCCCTTTGCCCGTTGGTCTTTGTTATTTTTTGTTTATTATTAGCCTGATTTTATTCAAAACCGAACAATAAAGCAACATGAGGACGCACGGTGACGCGACGCAGGACGACGAGCGACGTTCCCTCTCTGATCGTTTTAAGTCACATTTATCATAGTACAGCGTACACACATAAAAAAACAGGACCTAGGATGGGATGAATATGAACATTGTGACACACGGTAGGGAGATCTCTGCTGCTGCCGCACGTTCTCATTCTCATTCTCATCAACGGTTGGATAATTGCGTTTTAATTTGGCAACACACACGCAACAAAACGACATCAACTACAATAATTACGCTGTTAAAAATTCGCAGATGATAGAATAAGCCAGGGTTGGGAATATCGAGATGAAAGACACGAAACAAATCCTGGGAGTTTTATAGAAAGGATGCAGCACATACTTATGCTTGATTTCCGTTACATAGTATTTTTTTTTTTGTGTTTGAACTTTGGATTTTCTTTCTCGTTTTTATTTGACAATTGAAGCAAATTAGATGGTCGAGTGGATTTCTAACAAAAAATCGACAAATATAAAAAGAACAATGAAGGACGACTATATTGACAAAAATTTCCTAATGAAGCTGCATTTCTCAAGGATTAAGTAGGGGTTGCTACTGAATGTTAAGTTCATTCAAACAATAAATGATTGAGATGTGTGTGCTGTGTGTATGTGATGATGTGTGGTGATATGCTTGTGGTTGATTGCATAATTTATTGCTGATTTTCTTGCGCATCACTTAGCAAATTCGATTTTATTTCTTTCGTAACGTAATTTACCCGTATATTACGATGATGAGAACAGGATATGTGAAGAGGATGTTTCGAGTAACTTCATCAAAGCAAGTCCTCAGTGATTGGCGAAATTTCCAATTGGACGGCAATTTGGAGACTAATTCAATTTTTTTGAAGGACATTTTAGGCTTCGATAACATTAGGGAAAAAGTTGGATATAATTTTTGATTGATTAGAAGCAAACGAAATTATTATCTATCTTGCTTAATATGCCTTGGTTAGTGCAGCTTTCACATGTTATAGTTATCGATTATCGCTAAACAAAACAATCGGTAGCTAAAATTTAAGATAGTTATCGATATTCAAAACTGAAAATTTTGTAATAAAAAGTGTTTAAATATCAAACAGATGCCAAAAAAATCCTTTAAAATATTTCATTAGCTATTATCGATAATCGATATAAAAACTTTTACTATCGATTGTTTAAAAAAAGTTACCTACAATACCAAACACTTTCTGTATTCTTGAAACAATTTGTAAATTATTTTTGATAAGGACTATCGAAAGGTCGATTTAAAATCTGCCGATTATTGATTTTTCCACTCTAATTTATCAGATAACATTATCAATTTCGATTATTTAAAAAATTTGATCATAGATATTGACAAACATTCATAATAAAATGAACAACCAAAGTCAGCAACACGAAAATGAAAAAACATCAGAGCTTTTTCGCTTAGACTAAAATAATTGGTACTAAGCAATATCAATAAATCGATAGTAAAATCGTGAAAAATATCGGACACAAAAATTATTAATTCACACTGAAACCCCATTACTGCAAACAAATATATAAAATTAATCTCATCGATGTCGAAAATTATCGAATATCTATAGTAAAAATTATCGATTATCGATAAAAAAAATATCGATTTTTGAAAAAGAAAAAATTTTAATTTAAAAATAATTTGTTTTTTGATTATAATCTTAAACTAACAAAGTAACATTAAAAAAAAAAATCGTTTAATTTTTTAAGACCAAAAACATATAATCTTTTGTCAAGTTCAGCTCATTTATCAGCAATGGTATATTTCTGTTTTTAATTCATCCCTTTTTAATTCAATGTTTGTCAGGAAATGTTTCATCGCAACCTTTTAAATACAAAAAGATATAATATTTTTCGGAAAAACTCGTATTTTCGATAACAATGGTCAAAAATTTTATTTCATCAAATTTTACAGATCTGATCGCTCTTTCTTAAAAAAATCATCTTCTTAAATTTGCAAAGATACATGATTCGAAAAGAGAATTTAAGAATTCAAAGAAAAATACTTAGTTGGAGGGGATAGGGATGGGCAATGACAGAGTAAATATAAAATCGATACCGCAAAATATAAACAAAACGCCTTAGGCCAAGCATACGTTTTATTTTCCATTTACCAAAAAAAAACTTTCTTTCAAGGGGTTCCATGATACAATTCCTCCTCCACCACAACTCCAGGATGCTCCTATCTATATCTCATGGGTAAATATAAGAAAAAAAAAATTGTCCTGAAATTAGATACGGTAAATTCAAATAAAACGAAACGAGACCAAAAGTTAAAATATAAAATTTCATTACGCAAAAATTCCAAAAAGTACACACAGAGTACAGCCAAAACGCAATCAAGATACAATAATTTTGAAATAATAGACAAAGAAGATGGGGGGAAATCCGAAAAACAGATTGTGGTTAAATGGGGTGAGTGTGCCTCCCCCAAAATATCAAGATTTCATATTCGAAAAACAGTTTGTATAAGAATCTGTATGAATAGATAAATGGGTAATGAAATTGCCTTTTTTATTGAGTTGCAAAATTGTATATTCCCTAGAGGTCATCGCACAGAGTGTTTTTCAAAGAGCAATTTGTATGAATCGACTTTGTACGATGGCCTTAAGCCATCTTGTTTGTTACCCTCTTCTTAGTAAATGTTGATAGTTAAAACATTTTTAATGATACAACCTCGGTCTCAGGGTCTATGTTTTCTGGTCAAAAATAAGTAGACAATATAATTCACAATATAAAGCCAAGAGGTTAACACTCTTTTCTTTTCCAAAAAACGGTTTGCTGTAAAATTCAATTACCTTATTGCTTATAGACAAAACCGAAAAGGTTGTGAAAAATATTCCTCAAAGTGTCATAGTGTCGTTATAAAGTCACAAAAAAAAAGGCTCTTAAGGGTAAAGCTTTCGTTTTTCGCTAATTACTTTGTTAAAATATTTACTTGAACTGGAAAGCAAGACCAACGATGAAAAAAAGGCTTCAAGAAAAAAAAAATAAAAGAATAGAAGGAAGGAACATTGATGATTGCCGTTTTTATGTTCAAAGGAGAGATAATTTTTGTAATAAACCTTGACATAAAAATCTGTTTTCACTTTTTTTAAACGGAGGCCAAACGAGTTGACCTGATTTTGAAAAAGAAAAAAAGTATAGGAAGGTACTTAAAACGGAAATAATATTGTTTTTATGACACCTTTATTGAGAAAAGAGAAATTAAGGTGACTATTAGGTTAAAGGTTGCAATAAAAGGACAATTAAATTTTAGCTTTTTTGAAAACAATATTCTATAGAAATGCCTTTGAAACCAAACCGTTTAGGAACAAAGTTTCAGAATAATGAACGATATAGTTCCTATTAAAAGATTCTTTACTTTGAAATCAATTAAATCTCCGTCTCCAAATCTATAAAATCTGAATACAAAAAAAAAAAAAATCAGATTAAAAAAACAGTTAAGTATATTTGCTAGGTCGCTAAAAACGGTACTCACAAAGTCTAAAAATTTTGGATCAATATGACAAAAAGAAAGCGGAATTATAGAAAACTATAAATGTGATCGATTAGAAACAAAAGAACTGAACAGCAAACTTGATTATTCATTTTTACTAATATTTTCCATCTTCTTCTTTTTTTATTCTTCAACTTTCTGATTCCATTGTACAAATACCAACAGATTTTTGACTTAGAAAATCTTGTAGTGTTATATCCAGCAAATTTCAGTCTTGACGATTTCTTGGTAGAAAAAAGAATTGAGCGAAAATCACTCAAAAATGTTAATATTTTATAACTTAAGCCCGTATCAAAATTTGCAAACATAGATAAAGAGATGTTGTGTAAATTTCTTGAGTTAGGTTGACAGAATCCTAGGTTTTAATTCTGTCTATGAGTTGACCCTAATATTCTTCACATCACCTGATGATAGCTCACTAATTCAATCATAAATTCTGATAAATCATAAAATTTTACAAAATGCCCGCCCTACATCACTTTAATTTCCATATTAACCCAGATAACATGACTAAGATACTTAACTCTCCATAATATTTAGTCCTTTTTTACCCAATTTTCCAATAAAACATTCGTCCGTTTTGAAGTTGCATTTTGCATTGATTTCCTGTCTTTCAATTCTATTTCTATTTTTTACCTCAATCAACATGTTTCAGAAGTTCAATAGTTTACAAGAGAGTGTCTATTGATTTAGTAATATTTATGCCATCCTTATTGACAGGACGAAAACGATGACGGTGGATGTGAAAAGTGAGACTTATCTACTTCAAAAAAAAAAAAAAACGAAACAACATTATTTTATTCATGGTAATTAAAGGACCTGTCAATCTCCATGCAGAAATCCAAAAAAAACAGTTTAACACAGATAGAAGATAGAGGGTATTCAATTTCCATTTCCTTTTCAACCTCCTTCTCCTCCTCCTAACTTAGATATTCCTTCACAAAATATACATACATTTCGAAAGAAAAAAAAAGCCAATTTTAAGAAGAGGACGACAACGATCCAAACATCTAAACGAGAAAAAGGTGTGTGGAAGCAGGACCTTTTACCCATCAAGACCAACTGAAGACCTATATATTTATAAAAACCTACTTCAGCATATAATAACGACAGTATAACACTACAAGATTGATTTTCAATTTTTTCTTTTTATATTTTGTGTTGAATTCTTCGTTTTATTTATTTCACACACAGAGCTCCTATAAATATAGTCAAGAGGTAGTATATCCTTCGAATATCCTGGCACATATGATGATGAATATTGAAATTGAATAAAAAATCAATCTCAAATCCAAGATAATTCAATTCTTGTTTGTTATAAGGAGAGAGGTGATGGTTATGATATGGGGATGGGGGATGAATTCTCATCATCATCATTGAGGAGGTGCTCTTGGTTGGAATATGAAGATGACGAAGTCGAAGTGAAAAGAAAGAAGCCAAAGGACAACACAAGGCACATCATATCAATATTTTTGTTTGCTATGCAATATTTCAATCTAAAAATTGTTCGAAAGTCCTTTGGATACACCTTCAAACCTTCCTTCACTTCTCTTGGCAAACTCCTTAAATCGTTAAACATAATCAGCTTTGTTGAGGTAAGAGGCATCAAGAAGGGAGCTATTTCTATACCCATCTTTAACTCATGCATGAGTGTTTTGAAGATATGTCAAGTCTCAAAGAAAAAGAGGGGGATGATCAGAAGAAAAGGGGAGAGAAAATAAATTTACAATTTTCGGAGATATGTGCACCAGGGGAGATATGACTCATAATCTAATCCCTAGCAAGCAGGCAACCAACCAATCATTATCCTTTTGGTGCTGCATCTCATTTTAGTATCAAGCTACCTTGATACCTACTCGTAGGAAAGGACCCAGGACCTTTTTTTTTTCTTTTTTGTTTATCAAATGAATCTCAAAGTAGCTCTATACTCCAACAAAAAAAAAGGTAAGAAAAAGGATATCACAATGTAATTATTATTCCCTCAGCTGTGTGGAGATAAAAAATAATAAAATTCGACTTTGCAAACAATTCGCGCGCAAAATATGGATAAGAGGCTGCCTCTTATACACGTCATTTGAATTATGAGAGGATATCAGAGTGAGAGAGAGAGAATGTACATAGTTTGTTCCGCAGCTATAGTTTGGATTTTTCGCGCATATTATTAGCAAACAGAATTTGAATTGCAAAAAAAAATTGGATATTCGAGTGGGCTTTCACTTTAATCCTGGCTGTTTGTCCAATCATCCCACTTTTTTTTCTGATTTTATGCCAAAAAATTCAGTTACACTTGAATGCGTCGCACCGTTATTCACCATACCCTTCCACCTCCTTAGTCAAGTTTTGTCTATTTTTGTATACTTTTTTCATTTTCTTTTTGGTTTTGTTTGCTTTTTCTCATCCTTTTTTTTTTATTTTTTTGTGGTTTCATTATCCTTTTTATGGTTTAATTTAAAAATCATATCAGACACCGTTGTGTTGGTCGGGTTATTGGGCTGACTTAAGGATTCTTGGGTTGCGGTCCGCTTGATCTAGGTTTTCTCTTTTTAGTTGGGTATTGATGAGGTTGGAAGATTGGGGGGGTGGGGGGGGGGGGATAGAGAATTGGATTAGGACACAAGCAGCTCTGCGGAGATGCATTGAACCCTGACAAAATGAATTGGATATCGTGGGTGTTAAGATTGGCATTTTATCTACTTTGTCATGGATATTATCATGAAAAGAGAGAGACCATTTCAAGGATAAGAAATATGAGAACAAATAATATTAAGGATACAGTTTTTTTTTTAGATTTTTATTTTATTTTATTAAGAAAATATTGAAAATAACTATCAAAAGGAGGTTTTAGTAGGAGTGGAAGAGAAAATAGAAGATTTTTTTCTTTGAAGTTTAGAAAAAGAAAATTGAAATTGAAGACATAAAATGTGTGGGGAATTGGTTTTTTTAATATTCTAAATTTACAATTTGGATTCAAAATTTCAAAGTAAGAAAAAAGTAGAAAAAAATATGGGATTTCCTACAAATATTGTAGGATGAAAATAATCAGGGTTCCACAAGAGTCTGCGCTGAGGCCATTTCTGTTTGAAATTAGTTGAATTCAGTAGCTTATGGTAGTCATGTTGCTTGGTCTGAAGAAAACTTATAATTCCCTCAAGCACTATACGCATACAATTGTAAATTAAAAACTTGACAATGTTTGAAAAAGTGGTTGTCTGTAAAGTCGGTTTACTTGCTTTTATTTTACGTTATAATATCACAAGAAAACATCATAAAAATTATTGATCTGTTAACTTTCTAGCAAAAAAAAATTAAATTTTTTAGCTTCTCAAACCATTAAATAGATTTTTTTCAACAATTAATTAACAATTTTTATATCATGTGAAAGCTTATTATTTAACCTTTTACATGACTATCCAATCATATTTCTACAATGTATACAAAAAAAGTAAGAATTTTTTTAATCCAACCGTGTCGAAATTTCAAACTGAGATTATGGTGCTTCTTACACTGGTGACTGGACATGGGCAAAAGATCTCTACTCTGAAGTTTTTAAATTTAACATTGTGTATCTTGTTGTTAATATATTATATATACCAAATGAAAGGCAACATTATTAGCTGGCTCGGTTAAATTTTTGTCTGATCTAGATCAAAAGAAAGTACGTTTTGAAAAGTAGAACTTTATTTTACCGTTATCGCAAAATTGTGATGAATACGAAATTGTTTGAAAAAATGCACAAATATATTCCTGCTTATTAGGTATCTATTTACAGTATAAATTTCATTCATTTATCTGTTGAATAAAAAAAGATAAAAAAAAACGCTCAAAAAACTTGCGACAAAAACATGTTTTTCCCGTTATTCGGTCAAAAATCAATTTTTTGCGCATGCATGCGCACAACCATAAACTATGTGTTCTATAAGTTTGAGATTTCTTAATAAAAACCCATCCAAAAAAAACCTTAAAAAAGACAGGTGTTTTTCAAAAACCCATATTTCGAAACGCAGAAACTTAAAAAGAAATCCGTAATAGACCCCCAATTTTGTTTGTCAATATCTTTTGAATGGAATTTTTCAAATTGTCAAAAAAATGTTTCCCTAGGTACCCATAATCACTACTTTGTGAAAAGTCTACCTCATGTTTTAGTTTTGAAAAATTCATTTATGACTGGGTTTTGAAGTTTTTTAGATTTTTTTCAATACCAATAAATTTATCTCTCGATTGAAAAAAATTCAACTTTTTACAATGTCGCGTTTAGAAAATGGCCACTTTTTTGGAATTTTGTTTTACCCCTATTTACCCTATTAAATGATGGAGTTTTTAAAAATCTTTCATCAGTATTCAACTTTAAGTTGCTAAAAATTTCAGGTGGAACGGGAAAAAATGGCGTCACTTTTTCGTGGATTCTGCCATAGTTCATCGATTTGTAAGAGGTTATCACGTTATCACAAACCGCTAGTTTTGTTTTCAAAATACTTCTAAGACATGAATGTTCTCGGTTGAACATTTAAATTCATCTGAAAATTTAAGCTCAATCCGCCAAGTCATTTAAAGTGGAAGTTGAATATAAAAACAATCGATGAAAAACAAAAGAGTTGAGAAGCAAACTTGATTATGTATACAAAATGCATTTTATTGCTTAGTTTTATTTAAATTTATTTTTACGATTTCTGATTAGGAAAAACCATATAAAATTAACTACTTATAAAACATAGGTTTGGTAAAAAAAAATTGTATGTCTGATTTAACTCTCTTTATAAAAAATGTCTGTTAAAAATTCATCACAACTTTTCTTTCCAAAAAAAACTTCTGTCACCTTAATTTTACAAACTCTCTCCTATTTTCATTTTATGTAGGTTTATAAAAAACCATCTCAAGCTCCACTTTAAGGTTTTTCGATGTCCTCTTTTTCTTATTCAACTTTATTCCTATTTTAAAGAATTAAAAATATATAAGAATTTACCCATGTCCTTGACACTATAACTATATACCATTCGAGCCATAAATTCTTTTCTATCCAAAAGAGCCAGAACAAAAAGTAAAAATAAAAAAAAAAAAAACTCGTATATAAAGTTCCATCCATCCAAAGGCAGCGGCTATTGTTGTAACTTGTCGGTTCAATTAAATCCCTGTTATATTCATGTCCTCATTCACTACCATTCTGATGAAAATAACTTTAAATTTTCCACCATCATCCCCACTCCACTCGAGTTCTTCTGATTGTCCGATGGATATGGTACCCATTTTTTGGACAACCCAGATTCACCAATCGAAGAAGAAGTAGAACCCAAAAAAGAGAACAACGAACAAAAGGCAATGTGAAACAATGTGCGAGAGACTGAATCCCGAGTCAGATAGAAAGGACCTCTGCTTTTGGATTGTGATGGTAATATTATTTTTTTTTTTTTTTTTGTTTCAATTTTTGAGGTGCCATTTCCGGGATGTGGAGCTATGCAGCAGCCAGCACAAGGACACAATGAAAATCACTCTCACTTCCTACATTTACACTTCTTTTTTGTTTTATGTTTTTATTCTTCTTCTTCTTATTCGTTTATACTTTTTCTTCTCTGTTTTTGGTCCTTTATTATGCGGATATAGTTAAATGAATTACGTTGATTAGTCCTTTTGTCGGAAGTTGTTGAAGACGAGATAGATGGCAATGGTTATAGTTGAAAATTTTTTGGAATGTGGGGGAGGAGGAAAAGACAGAGAAGAAGATAAGGTACTTTTTGTTACATTTGCGTAATGGGAAAACTTTTACCATTGCTGATGGAGAGGACCCTTTTTTTTATTTTTGTTTCGGTGATGTCTTTTATTTTTGTTACGAAAAACTCTTGTGGAAATTAAGGGTTCAAAGCTATATAATGGAAGATTCTTGATTTTTCAAAGGCAAATTGATGTTTAAGCCAAAATCGAAGAATATTTATGATGGGAGTGAGCCATTCATTAATTTAAAAGAATATATTTTAAAAATTTGTATTCAAATTACCTTAGATTCAAAAGGATATGGTCAAAATAATAGAAGATTGATGTTAAATAAACTTTTTCAATCAATACGAAAACAAGGGTTTCTAAGTCCAAAAAAGCCATTTTTGAATGATTACTTCAAATTGAACACTGTTTTAAAGCTTGGAATTAGTGTTTTTGTCCGAATTCAAATCCTTGGAAGAAGGACCTTTGGATTTCTTCAACCTAATCCTGTCATCAACTAGTAAAAACTCTTGGCTCTTTAAACATTTTGACATTTCGTCTTATAAATCGATGAACCATGGCAGAATCCATAAAAAAGTGAAGCCTTTTTCCCCCCCTTCCCCCTGAAACTTTTAACAGTACGTCAAAAATTTGCATTAAAAATTAAAAATAAACTATTGCAGATACAAAAAAGTTTGAATACTAATGAAGGATTTTTAAAAATTCCATCATTTAATAGGGTAAATAGGGGTAAAACAAAATTTCAAAAAAGTGGCTATTTTCTAAAAGCGACGTTGTAGATACATAGTTGAATTATTATTTAATCGATTGTATTGAAAAAATTCTTAAAAATTTCAAAACCAATGGTTTTTTAAAACTAAAACATGTGGTAGACCTTTCACAAAGTAGTGATTGTAAGAGGGGACATTTTTTTGACAATTTGAAAAATGCCAATTGAAAAATAATAAAAAAAATTAGGGGTCTATTAAGGGTTTTTTTAAAGTCTCTGCGTTTCGAAATAAGAATTTTTGAAAAACATCTATTTAATTAGGGTTTTTATTTTCAGTAATTTTTTGTAGCGTTCAAAAAATCTCAAACTTATAAAACATATACTTCATAGCCGTGCGCATGCATGCACAAAAATTCGTATTCTAAAATGATTTTTGACCGAATAACGGGAAAACAAGTTTTTTTTATTCCAAGTTTTTTGACCGTTTTTAACCGTTTTTTTATTTATATCTTTTTTTCTTCAATAGATAAATGAATGAAATTTCTACTGTAAATAGATAATGAGCAGGACTGTAGTTCAATTAATTTTGTATTCACAATTTTGAGATAATGGTAAAATAGAGTTCTATTTTTGTACACGTTCTTTCTTTTGAACTAGAACAGATAAACATTTTTTTTAACTTGTTTGTGTGTGTATGAGAATATACACTTTCACTTGATTTATCAAACATAACGGTACATTTGCTACAAGCTACACAATGTTAAATTAAAAAACTTCAGAAATACCTCAAAACACCTGTGGAGATCTGTTGCCTATGACCACCAGTTTGTATTCTCAGTTTAAGATTTCGACATTGTTAGCTTTAAAAAATTCTTACTTTTTTTGTAGGCATTGTAGAAATATGATTGAAGCGTCATATAAAAGGTGAAATAATAAGCTTTCAGATGATAGAAAATTTATTTTAGGTTGTCATTTAAAAAAAATGGACTTTAAGGTTATTGAAGAAAAAGAAGATTGATTTTTTTTTTGCTTTTTTTATGAAAATTGATTGGGTTCAAAAAATTCTAGCTCTTTTTGTAGATGTCGTAAAAACATGGTTCATATATATATTTTGAGCTGAAACAATTGGTTTTCAGATGGTATAAAACTTATTTTTAAAAAATGGATTTTTGGGCGATAGAAATGATTTTTTCACTTTTTTTTTCATAAGAAGTGATTGTCTTTAATAAACTATTTTAATATTTTTTGCGCATTGTAAAAATTTAAAAATGGTTATATTCTTTAGAAGAAATATTTAGCTTTTGCGAGCTTTTCAAATGCAAAAATTAATATAATGAGGAAAGAAAAAAAGGTCCGTAAACCATAACAAGAAACCACTTTTTTTTTTAAATTCAAAAACCCAAAACCACATGGTGAAGATCGAAAAACTTTAATCAAAACCTCTAAAACCTTCTATTTGTTGACTGAACACAAAAAAAAATCCAAGAAATCAACAACCTTGCCTGATGAACAAACATGATGGTCAACCTCTCTCTCTCTTATTGAGTCACCACAACAGACTCAAACGCAGACTTTCGCATATAAAATAACATCAAAAGCTTTTGAAAATTTCAATTAAAATCAAACGGAAGTGGGCATGAATTGCTCATAAAATGTTGTTCAAGTTGTCAGTCAATGTGGCACATCCTTGAAGTTTATGGCAAAAAGAAACTTTTTCTTGTAATTTTTAATCGGTCGCTTGAACAAAAAAAAAACAAAAAATCAACCCACTGTTGGGTTTTCTTAAGACGAAACGAGACGAAACGGGGCGGGCACAAAAGGGCCATCATGTAGACTTCCTTCTTTTTGGCTTTACCCAAAGAAAGGATACAACAGCGAGTTTAAGTATTTTTCGAAGGATTTCCTTTCTTGGTACCCGTATTCTCAACCATCGACCCGTTTTGCAACACTGCCATCATCATATCGTTTGGCTGGCACATCCTTATTTTCAAATTATTGTTCCATTTATACCGTTACACACATAATATAGTTCAAATATTGCTAGAAATGGTAGGAGAGGAGGGGGTTGATGTTCAGTGTTCAGTGAATTTTCCATTTCAATGGCAGAGTGTACCTAATGGCAAGCTGTAGAATACTCCTCCACTGTATCAGACAGACGCACAGTGGATCGAAACTATGAAAAAGTGGTCATGGGACTGTAACTTCTGATCTAATGAACGGATCCTAAAACGGTTTTCGCTACATTGCTTCTTGAAAATCACAGAATTGAATCCAATAAAAAATCACAAAAAATGTTTAGTTCTTTAATTTTTTTTTTACTTAAAATAGCTGTTAACATACAAAAACTACCAAATCCTTATTTTACTGCACATAAAATTAATACTTTACGTTATTGTCTTATTTATTAAGTAAAAAAAAGCGTTTACACATTTTGTTAACAGTCTTTTAAAATACCGATTATTTGCAAAAAAAAATTATTATGAATAAAAAATAGCTTAAAAAGGATTATCTTATGTAAATATGTGTTATTTTAAAATGAATTGGTATTATTATGAAAATACCAACATAAACATAAAAATATGAAAAAATATAAATATTGTCAACTTAATAATGAAATTAATTTAAAAGAAAATGATGGATTCATAAAAAAAAAAGCAAACAAAATACGATATACCTACTTATACACTAAAATTATTTATCAAAAAATCATAAAGCTATGTACAGCTAAATATGAAAGACAAGTAGCTAAAATTGCAAATTAAAATGTACAATGTACATAAGAGCGACCAACGAATGATCAAATGAACGAACAAATGAAATTGTACATATTTTTAGAACAAATTTCTTAACAAAAAACTTGAGTTTAAATTTTTCAAAAAACCAAAAAAAAAAAAAAAATTCATTTTATTTTCTTAAATAAGAAACAAGAGAACAAATTGTTTGCAAGACAAATTTTATTTCGAAGCCATGACATTATTTTAAGCTAACCTAGTACGCTGCTGAAGCGAAACGAAAATGTTTCTAAGCCTCCAAAGTCAGCAACGAAAGTCAAAATTAAATAATGTCAATAAATTAAAACTTGAAATTGAAGAAATTAAAATTCACAAGGTGCAAAATTCTTTTGGACCAAGGAATTTTACCTGAAAAAACATTAGTGAAACATTATTGAAAACTTTCCAAGTATTCAAGTACAGGTAATAATATCGTTTGTCAATCTCGTGTGCTGTGAAACGAAAAGAAAAGACATTTTTCGTTCTGCTGTTTTTTATACAAATTTCCGTTTCGCTTTAAAATTGAAATATATATTTTTTTTTTTAATTTAAACTTTAGTTAGATTCTTACTTTATTATCCAGATTTTGTTACAAGATACATAAGCATAAAAAATTACATCAGTTCGTTCATTCGTTGATCGCTCTGACAGTGCTTTACTCTTAAAAAAACCTTAAAAATTAATTGTTTTTACCCACTCTTTCTTTATTTTTTTGGTCAATCTGCCTTACGTTATGTATTCAGTAGTTATATTCTTGGTTTAAACTACCCCATGACACTTTAAGCTAGCCAAATAACACCAACCCTCCCCTTTACAGATAGGAAAAAATAAAAAAAATAAATAAAAAAATACTACCTAAAGGGTTAAATTTATAAAGATGGTGCTCTAAAAAACGGGGTCGGATTCGGTCGGATCCAAATGTTTTAAAATATTACACACAAACTATTAAGCTTTCATTCTAGACTACTAAGAGAGCGGGCATATGTAAGCATTTTTTTAAAAGCATTTTCAAAGTTGAAGAGAAATTTTCAAAAAGTGTTATAGAAAAACGTGTTTTAGAATTATTTAGAAATATAATTTTAGGATTTTTTTCTTAAATATATATTTTAGATATCAGTATCTTATCAACAAAATTTATTTCAAGAAGATATCTTAAAAAATGAGCCAGATATAAGAGTATGAAAATTTCTAAGAAAACCATCTTTTTTTTTCTTGTGAAATAGTCCCCACTTGAGACTCTGTATCTTGGAAACCAAAACATTTTGATAAAAATAACTTGTGGATTATGAAAGAAGGGACAATTTTCTATGATTAACAAACAAAAAATATTTACAAGAATGAAAAAAAAATTTTCACCCAATGTCCGGAATTTTGTACTAGACGTTCCACTGTGAGACGTCGGAAATGAGCTGTCAACTTTTGCAGCGCAATCATGTTGCTGGCTGACACTGCCGCAACTATTTCTTCTTCTTCTTCCAACTGCACCGTTACTCGGGGTATCCAATCCAAAACTCCAAACACACACCAAAAATAAAAAAAAAAAAAAAACGAATATGGAGACCTTCTATATTCCGTTTTTGAATGAAGTGTTAATATTAGAAAACGACGAGTAATTCCTCGTGTAGATACAAATACGAGTACGAGTACCTCTATGTAAGTACATTTTGTTAGTTTGGTAAAGGGGAAAAGGGTTGGATAGCAAACTTTCGATTTAGTTGAATGGAAAATTGGGGATCAGCTGCTGCTGGATGATGGTTTTGTTTAGAAGAAAACGAAGAGGGTTTGACATTTTACACACACACACAAAATGAAGTCGGAAATGTCAGATTTTCTGTGTGTGTCTGTGTGTGTGTGTGTGTGTGAAGTCATTGTGTGCTTTAAGACAATGTGGCAGTAAATTGAAAACTTACTGCTTTATAATCTAAAAGATGTTCATCTTTTTTTTTGTTAGAACTGGGAAGAAGAAGTGTACTAGGAAACTCATTCGACAAAACAAATGTTTTTGCATGGAAATGCCTATTTGTGCAAAATATTTCCTTTCAACTAGATAAAAGGACGTGTATTCATTAGAAAGAGGATATATGGATATACAAGAAATGTCAAAAAATAAATGCAGCTGTGGTCTTTTACTATTTTGAAAGCTGGAGGATTTGTGGTAAAATTTTAATGTGTCATGTTATCAGTTTTAAGCTTTCTGACTATTATTTCTTTTGTTACGATACTTAATTTGGAGAAGGGTTCTTCGTTTTTAGAGAAGTTTGACATAATTTTCATTTTCAAAATAGATGACACTTAAAGATTTGACAAAAGATATTTTTGAACTAGAAATCGTCCCAAATCTTTGAATAAATCGACTTAATTTCTTGCATTTCTTTTAGTATTTTTTGATTTTGTATGGTTTTTGATGAGAATATTTTTCTTTGTTGTAACTTTTAAGCCAAATTTTTGAATAGTCATGTTATAAGTTTTAAACATTTTTTTTTATATTTTTATTATTTATGGGGTAAAGTTTCGTGATAATAGTATTTATAAGGCCACTATACATAAAAATAAAAAATATTTAAAAAATAATTTATGACGTTTGCCTATAGAGGGCGTCATATTCGATTTTAACTTACTTCATATGTCTATTAACCATCAAACAAATAAGACGCTGCCAACGGTACCTCATTTGTCTATTTGCGATAAGTAGGTTAGGAATTATGATGTCAGAGATGAACATTTCCACAGCATACATAAATATTGGACAAATAAATAACATTTCAGGCATCTAAGATAAAAGTTTGCTCAAATAACATAACCTCGGAACAGGGAACCGAACGGGAACCATTTTTTAAGAGGAGTTACAAATAAAAAACAAGTAAAATCGCTCCAAAATGGCGATATTTTACTTTGACTTGGTCAAATTCAAAAGAAGGCGAGTTTCAAAATTGGTTATTGTTTGATTTAAGAATTTATGATTTAGTACCTGCTCTAAAGCTGATAACTTTTTTTTTGTGAAGCTGAACTTCGAACTTATCTGCTAACTTTTCTTTCTGCAAGAACTGACATTTGGAAGCCTTATTTTTTGCTTTCGTAGAATCAATAGATTGGTGAAGGATTTCCCAAATACCTATATATTCTGGGTTGGGGTAAAAATTCCAAAACCCAAAATTCCAAAAACCCAAAATCCCGAAAATCCAAACTCCAGAATACCCGAAATCAAAAAAATCCAAAATGTCGAAAGTCCATGTTTCCGAAAATCCAAGCTCCAGAAAACCCAAAATCTCGAAAACCCAGAGTCGTTAAAACCCAAAATTTCACCACAAATCGGATGCTGAAATAAATTTGTTATATATATAATTGTCAAATGTATAAATCCAAATCCAAAATAGTTATCCCGATTTTAGCTATGAAAATGGTTAATAAATAGTTAAAAATTACTATTTTTTCCTCCGTGTGATACCTAGTGGATATTATGGATTTGGATTTATTTTTGACATTTCAATTTTTTTACATCCAGATGTATTTTTTAAACTAGTGAATAATATGGCCGTAAGATTAAAGTAAAGAAGTAAGACGTAAAAAACAATGCTACTCTGTAGTAACTTTCTTTCAATAACATGATTATTATTACTCTTGTTATTGTAAAATTCTATTTGTTGTAGGTAAATGCCTTTTGGTTCAATTATAGTTTCCGTGAACAAACAATTTTACCAATTCCGGTTTCTTTTTGGATTTTGGGTTTTCGGGAATTTGGATTTTCGGGTTTATGTTTTTTCGGGATTCTAGCTTTTCGAAATTTTAGAATTTCGGTTAACTGGCTTTTCGGAATTTTCGGGTTTAAGGGTTTTCGGGAATTTAGATTTTTAGGATTATGGGCTTTCGGGATTCGAAAGTCTTTAAGAAGTCGCCATGACATTAGGTTAAGTAGTATAATCAGCAGTATTTGATACTAAACATATTTCTTCGTACACGGGTATGAGGTACCTCAATAAATGTCCTAAGAATTTTGAGCAGCGGAAGAATTATTTAAGTTGCCTTATCAAGTTCGTATTTGTTGGAAGACACAAAAAGAAATCCCTAAACTATTCACTCTTAAAGTAAACAATAAGAAGTCCTTAAACTTGCTAATATTCATGGTTAACTATCTTCTAAGAGCCTTAAAGTAAACAACTTTTCTCTCATTCATAAGTCTAACGATATAGTTCAGACAGTATGATAATATTCTCTTTAACCTTCTTCTATAAAATGAGAAAAAGAATCCTTTCTTTTTCCCTTGCTTGCAATTACTCTTGACCTCTTTGTCAAAAGGTCACAACATCTACCATATTCTTATGTTTCCGACTTAGTTCATATGCAAAAAATGGAGAGAAAAAAAAAGAACCACAGCACAATAACTTTTGCCCTCTTATTTCTAACCTCAACCGTTAACCTTTTAGTCATATCTTTAATCAACTCCTTCTCTCATAAAAAAATAGAAAAAATATAACATGAAGATCTAAGTAAACGAAGGGCAACCAAGCTTACATAGAAAAATATGAAAAAAAAAAAACACTAAACCAGCAACAGTGCAATGGCACAAAAGTCATCCTTGTGGAAGGCTTTTGTTTACTTTTGATCTTACTGGCTTTTACTTTATATGTAACTGGAGGCTAGAGAGAGCTCACCTCTCTCTCACCCATTTTGTTCTGGCTTCCGTCTTTTGTTGGTGTTCTTGAAAAAATAGAGGAAGAAAAAATTAAACCTTTGATCTGAAGGTTGCATCGACACAACACATCATCGTCATCATCAACAGCGCCCAGCATCAACATCATCATCATGGTGCTCGTCATTCAACAACCAACAACACGTGCTCGGTTCAGCATCCTTTTTTTAACTCTTTCCATCGTCATTCATCTCCGTACCGTACTTTATACGATGACGGCTTGGATATTCCCAGAGATGATGGTGAACCACAACGCCCGGGAATTTAAATATTTTCCACTAAACTTATGAAATATTTCTTCAGCTTCATGACCTTCCTATGTCTACTTTCCGCCTTCGTCGTCATACATGCAGCATTATTATCATTTCCTATATAGAAGCTTCATCCTCTTAAATCTAAAAACCTACCTGTGGTTCGACTCGACAACCCACCTGGGTGGCGGCCGTTTCTATACACCTGCCTCTGTTATTTTTTTTTGAACACGCAATTGGAGCAACAGAGCCTTGCTCTATACATCTCCTTCGTCTTGTGCCTGTGCATTGTCGAAAAATTAATTACATCGAAAAGGACGAGAGGAGGCTTGAGTGGCTTGACGACGATGACGACGACTATAGTGACGGCCGGCAATGGCATAGCGGCGGCGGTAACGCGGCGGAAACGGTGATGATGATGCATAGAGGAAGCATAAAAACGGTACTCGGATGATGAAAATTGCATCCAGCCGCAGTAATGCTGTCGGGTGGTAATAATTTCTCCTTCCTTGCAATCTCACTCGGAAGAAAGTAGAGAGAGTATAGAGAGGATATTTTGTGGGATGTTTAAAAAATAACCAAGGCCTCTTCTGTATGTTTTATGTTTTCCCCTTTTTTATTTTTGTTGACTGTTTTGAGGTCTTTAAGGATGCTTATGCTAGCAACCGTGCCTGTATTGTCGATTGCATTTCCGAGAAGATTTCTTTTCTTTTGCTTTTTTTTTTGTTCGTGAAAATATTTTCACGGTTGAAAAAATGATGACTGTGTGTATTTTATCTCATTGTTTTGTGGCTAAGTGAGGTGTTTTGAAGATTTGCCAAGATACTCGTTATTTTTAAAAGTTGATAGGGATTTTCTTAGTTTTGGGGTTTTGGTGATTTTTTTAGTTGGGAAAAAGCTTTAATGGATAGATTTTTGAAATGTGTTTTTTTTTTGTGTAAACTTGGCAAGTATTATAATAAATTTAATTGTCTTTTATTATTACTTAATAAACTAAAGTTTTTATTCACATAAATCTTAGTCAACTGAAACCTGCTTTTTACAAAAAATATGATTTTTGTTTTTTTTTATAAAAAATACCATCTGAAAGCTTATTGTCTTAGCTCAAAATATATATATCGATCAGGTCTATGAGACATCTACAAAAAGAGCTAGAATTTTTTGAACTCGATCAAATTTCATTAAAAAAAAGCTAAAAAACATTTATTTTTATGTTCTCAGGCTATGGAATCAATTTTTCTGTTTGACAACCTATAAACAATTTTATACCATGTGAAAGCTGATTATTTCACCTTTCATATGACGTATCAATCTCATTTCAAAGATGCCTACAAGAGAAGTTACAATTTTTTAAAATCAACCATGTCAAATTTCCAGACTGAGATTACGGTACTTCCCACACTGGTGGCTGTTCGGGGGGCAACAGATCTCTACTGGTGTTTTTTGGTTTTTCGCAAGTTTCTTGATTTAACATTGTGTAGCTTTTAGTTAGTCTACCGTTATGTGTGATATACCAAATGAAAGGTAATTGTATCAGGATGCTCATAAAAGTTTAATAAAATTTCTATCTGCTCTTGGTCAAAAGTTATAACGTGTTGAATTCTAATTCTAAATTATTTTACCGTTATCTCAAAATTGTGTTTACGAAAATTATTGAAACTTCGCACACATTTAGTCGTGGTCATGGTCTATCATTACTCCATATACTCTATTCCTGTATCTATTAAAAAAAAAGATAAAAATAAGAAACGATGAAAATCGGTTAAAAACGGTCAAAAAACGTGTTTTTTTAAAACTAATTTCTTCCGTTATTCAGTCAAAACTCAAATTTTTTGCACACGTATGCATAACCTACATTACCTTTAAGTTTGAAAATTTTTGAACGCTCCAAAAAAAACTAAAAATCGAAAACTACCCAAAAATAACCCTAAAAAACAAGGTGTTTTTCAAAAATTTTTATTTCGAAACGCAGAGTGTTGGAAAAAAATCAGCATTAGACCCCTAATTTTTTTAACTCATCTTTCACCTGGCAAAAAAAATTTTCCCTACCCAAAATCATCATTTTGTCATAGCCCCAACACGTGTACAACGTTCAAACAAAACGTTATAGATTAGTTTCAAATTTTTTCTTAAATGCAGTTATTATTAAATTAATCTCATCTATCTATAACAAAAAAAATCAACTCTCTACAACTTCGCGTTTAGATTTTAGCCCAAATTTCATCTTTCCGTTTTACCCCTGTTTACCCTATTAAATGACAGAATTTTTAAAAATCCTTCATTTGGATTAAGCTTTAGGTTATTATCTTTCAAATAAGCTATAGAAGAGTTTTAGTATCTCTAATAGTTTATTTTTAATTTTGAATTGAAATGTTTGCCTCACTGCGAAAGTGCGAGAGTGACACGGAGAAAATGGCGTCACTTTTTTGTGGTGGCTGCATGGTTCATTGATTTATAAGACGTTATCACGTCAAAAAAATTGTTGCAATATTTAAGTCAGTCACAGTTTAGCTTTTCAAACACTTTCAATTTTGACAACAAGAATTCCAACTTGCTTGAATTTATGAAACAGTTTAAAGAGACAAATGGATGCAGAGGCAGAGGCGTACGTTGACCGGCAGGGGTCCCAGAGCAAAACAAAATAAAGACATCAAAAGAAAGTTCTTTTTTAGATCTATTCATACCAGAAAACCAAAAGGAGGATTGGTTGGTTGCTGAGTTATTTGCATCAAAACATTTGTTCTTACATTCCGAAGCCGATATCTTTTAAGGACATAATATTTTTGGATTTTTCGAAAAAAAAAAAACATTTTACTCCAATGTTAAAATTAAAAACAAATTTTTGTATTTTTAGAAACAAGTTCAAATTTTTTTTTTTTTGAAAATTTTGTATAAAAAACTTTTCTAAAAATTCTTTAATCAACTATCTAAACAAAACAACTATCAGAAAAAACAAACAATTTCTTATAAATTTTGCGATTTTTCCATGAAACTGCTTAAATTTAAAAGAATTTTCCTCAATGTATTGTATATCTGAAAGCCTGTTCAAAATTCCCCCACCTTTGTCATATTAAAATTGCAATCCGATCAATAAAATACAATCGTTCCTCATCATTATCATAAATATTTTTCCCACCACACTACGGCAGCTCAGTACCGACGACACAACCGACGTTATCTTCAACTTCCTCATTTGCATAATAATTGCAATCACACTTATATTCAGTGAACTTAATTACCACCAAGTTGCTAGCTCCTTAAAGTCCACTCAACGCAAAAACCTCCCACCACTGCCACTTTGCTTTATCTCCTTTTCTTCCTTTCTCCTCCTCCTCTAACTCCTGTTTTATCCTGATGATTTAATTTACAAATATGAATATTTAACAGGTTCAGTTGCCAGTTGCAGGTGGTTTATCATGCTGGTGATGAAAAATAAAGAAATTTTTTATTCTCAAAAGATAAAACCACTTTGGGTGTTCGCAGTTAAGGTGTATTAAAAAAACAAAAACTCATCCTTTGTAATTGAGTGTCCTTATTACCTGCCCATTTTCCATTCCCATTCCAAAGTTAAGCAGCAGCCACCCATTCCACCTAAATCTTCATCAATCGTGTAATTACAATTGAAATGCACAGTGGAAAATATATATAAGGACTAACAAGGATAAAGAATTGAGAGAAAAAAAAAAACAAAAAAAAAACAGGATGCAACTTTTTCTTCTTATTTTCTTGTCTGGGAACTATACCAGATGATGTTCTTCTTCTCTGTGTGTTGCTTCTCAAAGAAAACCACAAATTGGAAAATTTCTTCTTTACCAATTCATTTCTACCTCCCTCCTCTTTTCGCTACCAATAAAACCCCCAAATTAAAACAAGACAATGTCCTTATTTTCCCCCATTTTCATCCTTGAGAAATTTCATTTAATTTTGAATTCCGATAAGCAATGTTTCAGTTTGTGTTTTTTTTTTTTTGGAAAATCAGTTTTTTTAATATTTCACACACACACACACACATACAATCAAATAAAATCGAAAAATAATGAAAACGTGGACGCGATAATAACTATGACAAAAGTTTTTGAATTTTCACCGCCTCAAGGTATATTATTCTGCTTCTTCGTGATTAATCGTCCTTCGACGTCTTTGGTGGCACTTTTTCTGTCATAGTTGTGCATTTGAGAGGGGGTATATATAGTTGTTAACCCACAAAAAGAAAAACATGGCTCCTTTACCTTATACTTACCAACCATCAAGCAAGCCCCTTCAAAACCCACTCAACCGTATTTATGCATGAAATTAAAAAATTTTAATTGCTGATAAAGCAGAAAAGTTGTATGTTTTTTTTGGGGAGAAAGTTTTTCAAGTATACACCATCAGGAGGTTTGGTTATATCGAAGTTGTTATATCGAACGCCTGCCAAGCAGTTATTAAAACGGTTCGATATAGATTTCAAGTACTTATGCTCATTGGGAATTTAAACAAAGTTGAATTCTTGAAGGCTTCAAAATCCTTGGGGAGTGATTACTTTATTTCGAATTTTGTATATCAAAAATCAAAAGTGAAAGTAAAATTATAAATTTTTGTTGTTTTTTTTGTAATTTTAATTGGCCAGAAAGTAATCGAAGGTTTCTTCCTGAAGAAAATAATGATATTGAGTTTGTTCAACAGGAAATTATAGAAAACTTTCTAACCTAGTGTTCAAGGTTTAGATTTTTAGATTATAATTGGAGGGTATGGAGCTTTGGTTTAAATATAGTAGTTGATTATAGGTTTTCACGTGTTTCTTCATTAACTATGCAGTTCTTTTTAAACCAAAAGAAAACCAAAAATGGGTGTGACTTAAAGGGTTTTAAGACAAAGCTTAACATTAAACATTGAAGTCATTGTTAAAGTCATACTTAAAGTTTCCACTCATTTTTGAAAATTATCGAATAAGCTCTATAATCGTAAACCAAGAAAAAAAATTCAACCAAATTATAGAGGTAATAATATAACTTGAAATAATTGGTTATTTTGTAACTTTGGGTAGTTTTTCAGTAGCCAAAACAACCTTAAAATCTGCCCAAAGTTCATTTCTGGTAATTTTGTATCTTTTTTTCTGGGTATTTTGAAAACTTGCGCTAAAAAATGGCTTAAAAATTTAATTTATCAAACCAGGTTTTGTAAACCGTTTTATTTTTACCATGAATTAACTTTTTTTCAAGTTAATTTATTACCAATTCTATTCATCAAGTTCAAAACTAACTTATAAAGTGGTTCAAAATAAACCACTTTTGAATTTTTTAAAAAAATATCTTATTTTGTTGGTTTAAAGTTCAAAAAAATTTTTAAAGCTCAAAAATGCAGACTTTTTCATAAATTTTACACTCAAATGAAATTAATTTTTACTAATTTCCAAAATTCAGTAGCCAAATAACCGCAGTAATAATATTACTTTAGATAACCGCGGTCATAAAATGGTTAGAAATCGGTTATTTTGTAACTCCGGGTAGTTTTTCGGTAAAAACAAGCCCCAAAATTAACTCAAAGTTCATTTCTTCCTATGTTGTATCTTTTTGTTAGAGATGTTTTCAAAACGTGCGTTTCAAATTTGTTTTAAAAATTCTTTTTTCTAATCTGAGCTTGAAAACGGTTTTAGACAAATCATGGATTTACTTTTTCTTATTTTGTTGCTTAATTAATAACCAATTTTAGCATGCAAGGTTAAAAACTAACCACTTTTGAAAGTGGTAACTTAAAATTTTTCTGCTTTTAAAAATGCATATTTTAAAGCTTTTAAATTCTTAGCATTTTTGTTTTCTTGAATTTTGAGATTCTAATAGAATCAATTCTTAACCAATTTCAAACCAATAAAACCTTGTATTTATTTTATTTCTGACAAAAAACTGCTAAATATTTTGACCCTTATATGCCTCCTAGCCTATTAAAGAGTCCCTACATCAAAACTTTCTCAAATAACTGTCTTCGCAAGCCTCCTATTAAATCCCCATGTGGTTCCCCAGTTTTTTAAAATCCTATTTCAAAACTTACGCACGTCTAACAAAAAATGAACTGTCGCATACTTTGAAATCAATTCACTAAATTGTTAGCAATATAAAAAAGAAAAGTAAAAATAATCCGAAAATCATTTGAAAAGTCTTTGTAATAAAATCCATTTGCTAAAAATGTTTAGAATACACTCGGCCTGTCGTGTATTAGGTACCAAAACAAAATTTCCAACAATATCCTCTGAATACAAAATGAAAACATTATCAACAAAAAAAAAAAAAAAAAGGACATAATATTAAAGCCAAACATACACAGAAAGATAGTAGAAGCTCAAAAAACAAGACGAAAAGCAATCGTCTTCCAAAAGAATGGATGGAAATAGCCTTTTTAACGGCCTTTCAAGATGACGCTTTTTTTTTTCCTTTTAGACCGTTGGCGTTGTCGTGTGCCTGGTTTCAATCCTACTCGTATACATATAAAAAATAAAGATGAAAAGTAAAAAAAAATAACAAAAAAGGAAAACTTAAAAAAAGGACCAAAGTCAAAGCCGGAATCGTTACCGCCCCGTATTTAGTATGATAATAGACCCGAAATCACTTCATTTGTGCGACACTTTTCCATCTCTAGAATTACCCATGGGGAGTTAATGCCCCCCCTTCCCCAATCTCCACCTCCTACCAGCTGAAAGGCTAAAAAGTCAAATAACAACAACACTCAGTCAACAACAACATGCGGCAACAATGTAATAAGATGGTGCCATCTTCAGCTGCCACCATTTTTAAATTTTTCCAAAAAGAAAACAGTCGGCGTGCCCTTGAATAAACACCACGAAAGAGGGGAGCAACGACACGATGAATGAAGAAGAAGTAAAAAAAAGGATATCCCCCAGCTTATGAAGGGTTAAAAGGATTTCAATATAAAAAAATAAACCAGGATACAACGAATCGATACAAGGGTAATAAAAATCTGGGAATAGCTCAATTTGCGACATTTTCTTGGGTTATCCTTTCGTCCTTTGGGGCCCGGAAACAGGCCCAATTTGGTCGAATCGCTGCAAGTTGATGGGGAAAAATTCAGAATATTTTTTTTGGGGTAGAGAAAGTAGTATCCCCAAGTGTCCTGTTTATCACATGAACAGGTTTCAGACTTCTGAGAAAATATTTGGGATGAGGGAGGTTATAAGACGAATTTACGCAGGATATGCGTATTCAAGGATGAGAACGAGCAAAAAAAAAAAATAATACTTTCAAAGGATTACCATCGTATTTCATTATCATAATGCGGCTATTTCTTGTCCAAAGGATTCCTTTCAAGATTATGAAAGGTAGTGATGGGTTATATTCCTACCTACACAAAATTGTATATAAAACATCGCCCTAATGTCAATTGGTGCAGAATAAAAGGATGTCATCTGTATGGCAGATAGTCAAAAGGATAAATGAATATAAATTTCAATTACTTTACTTATTTCTCCCTCTTCTTCTCTCTCTCTCTCTCTTAAACTATCTGACAGATGAAGAAAATGTGCCCTCAAAGGATTCTTCTTCGGTCTAATTATGTCAACATTTTGTTGACACATCCTTTCATTTCATTATCTTCTTCTGTGTTTTTTTTTTTTATTTTGAAAAGAAAACACACTAAAAACCCACTCGATAACAAAACCACGTGACATATCCTTTTTAATATCCTTTCCTTTCTGAAAAAGTCCGCGTAGAAGCATCAGCAGAGATTTCATCTATTCGATAATGTCGTCCCTGCTGCCATTGCACCATCCCTCAGGGGATAGTGATTCATTATCGCACTGTCATGTCACAGGACCTGCTAGAAGACCAAAAAGGACACATTAGGCTCACCAACATAACCGCACACTATACCAACTACGACCGACCGCCACCAGCTATGTACATCATTCAATGTCGCAATGTCAATGGCGAATCCTTGGAAGCGACAAATCCTCCTTCGGCAGCGGTGGCGGCAACATCAGCGAATTAAGTAGCACGATGGCACTTTCAATTTTGAATTTTCCAAAATGCAAGGACATCTGTTCCATTTAAGGATATTGTGACTCTAAAAGAGGGTGTAGTTTGTCTATAATGTATGTGATGTTGAAATCTATGATATCCATTATCCTGCAGGAGATTTAAATCTCGCGAAATATTCTAACATCACATTTCGTCCTTTTTTTTTGTTTTCAATTTTTTTTTTGTTGATGTTAGATTGTTAGGAATGGAAACCACAAAAAATAATATTAAATGACATTTCGATCAAAAAAAAAAAAAAATCATAGAAGGGTGGGATATAAATCAGAAAGTGACATCGATCCTGCCTCCTGTTTTCTGTTCAAAATTTTCAAAAATAGAAAAAAAAATTAAACAAACAAAACCGTTTTACCGAATGACATCGTTTTTAATTAATCGCAGGATTAGGCGCGCTCTTTGAATGTGTGTGCGGTTTGTTTTTTCGTCCTTGTTTCCTTCGTTCGTTTTTGGTTCCGATCCATCGTTTATGATATCCGGATGGATTTTCGCTTATCTTGATGGTTTTGTAAAAATGCCACTATCCAGGATAGAGTAAAAAGGATATAAAAACCACAACATCCCGCACATAAAACCACAAACATTCGAAACCAATTTGCATAGCAACCATACTATGTTGTGTTTTTTGTTGTTGTTATTTTTCTGTTGTTGTGTCTCGTTGTTTTGTTATGAATGTCCTTAGAGTGCGCTTTGCATCTCTCTGGTAGCGGTGATAATCCTCTTTAGTTGGGTCATGATAGTTTTTTCCAAAAACGAAGGGCTATTTCGAACAAAAAAAAAAAAACAAAGAAAGAGACGACAGAAAAAAATCTGAGATAGAGAGCTCGACTCGAGCCTTTAGTAGGAATGCCAACAAAACAAAAAAAAGGACAAAAAAACGAACAAGGAAGAGATATACCATGGCGAACAAAGGACATGGATTAACTTTTCAATGCACAATGAGAAAAGCCGATGCAATCAAATTGGAGTGGAAATTGCTGATCGAACTGCTGCTGCTGCACACAGCCAGAACGAAAACGGGCTTGATTTTACTCTGGTTTTTTTTTTTTTTTTTTTTTTTGTAGGCTTGGCTAGATGAATGACCACAGGATACAAGCACGCTAGGTTATTGGAAATTACTTTAAGGATTTTTATTCGATTTTTTTTAACTGTTTTTAGTCCTTTTTCGTTTTACTCTGATAGTGAATGTGAGGTTTTTTTTTTTTGATTTTTTTGTGAATGAATCCCTGAAGCTTTTTTGGCTTCGGATCAAAATGAAATTCGAAATTGATGGCTGATGTTAATTGGTCAATTTTTGGAGAGAAGCTTGGATGTGTAGTAAAATTTTTTAAGTGTTCATTGAAGATTTGTTTTGACTGTGCTAGTGCAATTTAATGCAAAAAAAAATTCAATATAAAAATAAATAAAAACGTGTCCTGGAGGGTATACGAGTATGTTAGGGTTCGAGGACCTTGACTGAGAAAAGTTCAGACAAGAATTTATTTTTAACTTTAAGTTTCGTGCAAATCGATTGGAATGAAGTAATAGAAATTAAATTTTGGTCCTTCAACTTGGATACACACAAATTTATCTAGTGCAAGCAAGTTATTGCAAGGATATTAAACTTGATAGAACAGAGAAAAAGTAGTTTTTATTTGTTATTTTAGATACGGGCTTTTGTACTAATTTTTCTTTTTTTTTTTAAGTTAAAGTCTTTTTTTAGTGGGTTTTCGTAGATGGAATGGTTCAGTGCTCACATTAAAATTATTCTTTTAAAAAATTAGTCTTCATTTTGTGATGTGCTTTGTTGTCAAAGGCTGAGGTTTCGCTCGCCGGATTCCAAGATACCAAGATTCCAAGTAAGCACGTAACTTTAATCAAAAGGTTTTACTTTATTCAACTCTTAAATCTCAGTTAAACTAACAACAATTTAACAATTATGGTCTAGTTCCGACTCTTTTATTTATTTAGCTCCTTTTTATCAATAATCCTTTGCTTGACGGCTCTTCTTCGTCGTGGTACTTCCTGATGATTTCTTCTAGTCGACTTCTTTCGACCTCTTGGGTATGGAAGGGTTTTGGTTTGCAAATAAATCTCGGAATACTCCGTTAAAAATCACGGATTACTCCGGGAAAAATCACGGATTACTCCGCTAAAAATCTGGAATTGCTAAGGTAAAAACCACGGGGTTGCCCCTAGTAAAAATCACGGATTACTTCGGTAAAAATCACGGATTACTCCAGTAAAAATCACGAATTACTCCGGTAAAAATCACGGAGTTGCCCTCGGTAAAAAATCATGGATTATCTAATCCGGTAAAAATCACCGAGTTGCCCCCGGTAAAAAATCACGGAATACTCCGGTAAAAATGACGGTGTTGCCCCGGTAAAAATCACGAAATACTCTTGTAAAAATCCCGGAGTTGCCCTAGGTAAAAAATCACGGATTACTCCGGTAAAAATCACGGATTACTCCGGTAAAAATCACGAATTACTCCGGTAAAAATCACGGAGTTGCCCCCGGTAAAAAATCATGGATTATCTAATCCGGTAAAAATCACCGAGTTGCCCCCGGTAAAAAATTACGGAATACTCCGGTAAAAATCACGGTGTTGCCCCGGTAAAAATCACGAAATACTCTTGTAAAAATCCCGGAGTTGCCCTAGGTAAAAAATCACGGATTACTCCGGTAAAAATCACGGATTTCTCCGGAAAAAATCACGAATTACTCCGGTAAAAATCACGGAGTTGCCCCCGGTAAAAAATCATGGATTATCTAATATGGTAAAAATCACCGAGTTGCCCCCGGTAAAAAATCACGGAATACTCCGGTAAAAATCACGGTGTTGCCCCGGTAAAAATCACGAAATACTCTTGTAAAAATCCCGGAGTTGCCCTAGGTAAAAAATCACGGAATCACTCCGGTAAAAATCACGGATTTCTCCGGAAAAAATCACGAATTACTCCGGTAAAAATCACGGAGTTGCCCCGGTAAAAAATCATGGATTATCTAATCCGTTAAAAATCACCGAGTTGCCCCCTGTAAAAATCACGGAATACTAGGGTAAAAATCACGGTGTTGCCCCGGTAAAAATCACGAAATACTCTTGTAAAAATCCCGGAGGGCAACCCTAGATAAAAAATCACGGATTACTCCGGTAAAAATCACAGATTACACCGGTAAAAATCACGGATTGCTATGGTAAAATTGTCGGTTAGATTATTAGACAACTTAAGGCTGGTGGGTGGAAGTCTAATAATTTATTATTCCATTCCTTCGCTTAGCTTAGCTGCGAGTTTAACTTCTGGAGTTGTTTCTTGTCAATATGATCACGATTGAATGATCTACTGGAATGATCTCCATCGAATGATGATTTTGTCGTTTGTATAGCGGCTTCTTATATTACTATTAAACTTAACTCAGTGTGAATTATTTAGTACAAAGAGTTATTTTCAATAGCTTTTTTGTCGATCAAAACTACTTTGCAAAATATTTTATATCTTTCTTCTATACTTGGACTACAGTGTTAATCCCCTTTGTTTTGTTCGAATGGCTGAATAATCTACACTAACTTATCACCAATTGTTAACCCTTAAAAGCAATTACTTATCAATAATTACTAATCACTTATCACTAATCACTTATCACTTATCATTAATTATTATTTTTAATTTATAAACTGTTATCACTTTCCACTTGTAACTTACATACAACTTGTAACTTGCAATTAGCATTTTATACTTAGTTCTTCCCTCTTACAAATACTATTTTCATAATAAAAAAGTTCCCTTTTCATGAAAAATGGCTTCTTAAATATCCATAACTCACACATTCTATCATGAAAACAAACATCCATAAACAAAAAAGGTATCCATACTTCTATCTACCTACTTCATTTTCAATTAAACAAACTGTCGGATAAATTAAAAACTTTTTTCACAAAAAAAAAAAAAAAAAAATCTCTATAGCTACGTTAAAGGTACGGTTACGTACCTACAATTAATTCAAAACCTCAAATATTTACCCATCATTAAGCAAGCACCATCATAAAATGTGTCTGGTTTGTCTCTCGAAATCCAGGGAAAGAGTTGTCAACAATCCTGCAGGGAACAAACAAAAAAATAATAAAACCACACTGTGCACAAATTGTCACCTCATTAGCCTGTGCTAACACTAACACTCTTTTACACACACAAAAATATATCAGCAAACAAAAAAAAAAAAAAAACAATCTTTTTTGACAATTGAAGGTCCTTAAAATTTTCAAATTGAAATATTCTCTGTCATAACCTCTCGTCTCGTCGTCATATTATTATCATTTGGCATCCTTCAAGTTTTTTTATGTTGTTTTGTTTTTTGTAATTCTTTCCTCGAAACAAAACAAAAAATTTAAAATAAAACAAAGAATAAACAAAAAGGCAAACAACACCCTTTCAACCCTGGACACTTATATTCCTTGGCTTTCATCATTTCGCTGATCCTGCTCCACATAATATTTCTCTATCAACATCCACCCCCACCTAAGGACTCCCACTGACACCCATCAGCCATCACACACACATACACAAGAAATATGCAAAACTTCGATTCGGTTTGTTTGTATTGTTGTTCGCATATATTCGTTATATTCTCTCGTAAAGTACCAAAACACACATGCTCACAGACAGACACACAAAAGCCAGAACGAAATTGGTTAATTGGAACATTTCCATATTTCAATTCGTAATTAAAGGGTTGAATAAGTTTTTCCTGACTCTGACTCGTTCACATCAGAGCGAGAGAGAGAACAAGGATATGCTCTGCTTCTGCCATTCAGCTTGAACAGCAGTCAGTCAGTCATTGCAGACACAAACAAAACAGATAGACAGACAGACATATAGACAGACAATGCGCTTGATGATTATGAGATGTGTGAAACAACACATAAAATCACAACAAACAGTTATTGTTGTATAAATGTGAGAGCGTGATGTGGAGCAAAAAAAAAAACGGGCCAAAATTTATGCACAAAAACATGAAAGAGTCCTTGATGTGAAAAGCGAGTGCCAAACTCTGCAAAACACTAGCCGGGGCGCGACTACGACGAAGTCATCAGCCCATATAGCCTAGACAGACACAGGATGTAGCTTGTATTTTAAATACAATCATGGCTAGAAATAAGTATCTTTATTTTTTGTTGTGGTGAAACTGTATAAAATGCGCAACAAACCCTTGGGTCTGATAAATGAAGGGGGTTTGGGGGAGGACGGAAGGAGTTCTAGTTTTTGGTGCGAAACCAATTCTATGGACCCTAGAGCTGGAACTCTTTCTGCAATCTGCATTTTTCTTTCACTTGGGGGTAACAGAAGAGAAGGGGGTGAAGGATGTGGTTGATTTTGGTAAAATTTTATTCAAATTTATTTTGAAAACGAATGAAGAAGACTGAAAAGGATTCGTTAATTGAGAAAATGGCAGATGTGCATGAGTTCTGTCATAGAGGAAGGAATACCTAGAGAGCCGACTCGTACCCCCCTTACCTAAAACACCCGCAAATTTAATTTCAGATAATCTCTCTTATTTTTCTCTTGCTTTCCTATCTGTGAATACGTGTGAAAAGTACAATTCGTTTAATACCTTCCTTTCACCAGTAGATGTCCTCACAAATTTTGAATTTAAACATGATTTTGGTTTGTACATGAACTTGAATAGCTCAAATAGCTCACTCCAGACACCCACCTTTCAATAAATATGTACAGAAATAAAAAAAAAGGTTCGTGTTTTGAATTTATTATATTATTTTTTTATGAATTTATTTCCTACTGAGCACTTAAATTGATTTTAATTGTTTTGAGCTCAACTCCACAGTTGAATGTGTTGGTGCCATTTAAAATGCACGGGAAAACTACCACATATAAGCACTGTGGAGTTTTTCCTCTCATTGTAGCTTGTAGGGTGGAAGAGAAAAACCAACCGAAGTCGCGTCTCTAGGTATTCCTTCCTCTATGAGTTCTGTTCAGATTTTTTCCTTCCGCCTTAATTTTAAAGGTTTTTTTTATGAAACACATACTTAAATAAAATTGCAAAAGAGTAACGAGGTAAGGGTTGTTACATTTCATGAAGAGTAATTTTTTTGAAGCGAATCATATAAAAAACACAATCAATAACAATAATATGCTATATAAACTTAATTTTTCAAGTCTTAGATATATTTTACGTAAAAAGAGCTTAATAAGTAAGCTTGAATAGTGAATGTTGTACGGTAGGAAAACAAGGCCTAAGATTAAAATACTATAATTATCAAAATATACACACATTATTTTGGGTCAATATGTTTAGTTTTTGAAATGAGAAAACGAAACGAAAATAAAAGTCTACAAAAAAAGTATGCTAGCCAGAAGTCTTCATTTCATTTTGTGTAGAACTATGTAATGAATGATTGTAAATTCATATGAAAACAGAAGTTTTTATACTGTTCTTTATTTTTGTTAGAGTAGCAACAAATTCTGTATCAATTTTCAAAGCAGAAAAAAAAGGTCACTGTGGTGTATGCGTAACATTTTTTTTTCTAAACACACAATAAATTCAATGAAATGGCTTGGGATGCAATCTTGATCAGACGAAAACTGCAGTGGAAGAAGAGTTGAGAAGTTGCAATATGCGCTTAAGGAGGCAATACCAAGTTGTAAATAAGATTATTGAAAATATAACTGTTGATGTTTATTGTCTAAACACGTTTTTAAACACATTAAAATACGTTCTGGAATTTTAAAGGCATTTAAAATAACATAAATTAGTTTTATTACAAAAATATAGACGTTACTTTTTTTTTAGTACCTGTTAACAAATTTATTGTGTATCTATTAATTTTGAATTTTTTAATTCTCTCAACAACGACTCAAAAGATTTTTGTTAAAAATTTAACTATCTATTGCTTTTTAGGCAAGACCTAGCTTTTGGTGGAAAAGCGTTTTTTTTAAGATAATTTATTAACGGTTCCTATCATAGAAATTTTTTTTTTTTTATTTTGGACTTTCTCACAAGCTGCTTGTGATTTTTTTTTTTTTTTTTTCATTTAAAAGCCTTTAGCCAGGGTCGATCATTTTTGAAACCAAAAAATTCACAGTAGAATAAAACCCATTTAAAAAAGAGGTGAATATGATAAAAATGAAAAGAAAAATAAATTACGAGCAAGCCGAGTTCGGGAATAGTCCAAGAGCTAGTGGCACATTTGAATAAGGTAGCTCTTGTAAGGCTGAAAATTCTTACTGTGGTCATTTTTAGCACGCTAAGTAAAAATATTTTGGTCTGGCAGACCTCAGCGGTGCACATCATATATATATATGACCTTGAAAGTGTAAAAAAAAATTTTAAAAAAAAGTTGCTCTTGTAAGGCTGAAATTTTTATAGAATTTAGTTTACCCATCGAGAAGATCAAAAAAAAAATTGCCAGACTTTTTTGAGGTGCACAAGTGCCTGCCAGACTAACTTAAAGGTGTGCAGTTTACATGCATTAAACGAAACTTTATTCTGTAAATTCGAAATTTATATATGTGTTTGTCTAAGCGATTTTAAGAGGAACTGTGCAATTACAGTCGGTTCTGACCAGTATAAGTCCTAGTTAGGTGAGTGGAAAGATGCAACTTTCTAAAAAATGACTTAAAATCCAAAAAAAATATTTAAAAACAACGGTAACACTTACAGTTATAAGTGATACTTTTTTTAAAAGCTTAAGTTGTACACTTAATTTTAAATTTTAAATCAAAATATTTAAATTAATCGTTTTTGAAATATCCAATTTTAAAGTTAAAATTAGGAAAAAAAATTTAAAAAAAAACACATTGAATAATAATATTGCCAAGACTGTGAATTGGGAGCAAAATTGAGTGATACAAAACATTGCTCTAATAAATTTCCTATCAAACACTGAAAACTACATGTCTCTACGACTTCTAGTTTTTGAGTAAATTGTAAAATAAGAAAACCATTTTTGTATCAGATTTTTATTTTTTTTTTTATATTTTTAATATTTTCTTATATTTTCTTATTTTCTTAAACAATGGGAATTGTTTATGATTTATTCTGATTTATTTTTTTTAGCCTATAGGTCTTCAAAGAACCCAGAAAATTCCAAATATTTTTAAAATTTTTATTTAATTTCATTATTCAAATTGTGGTTAGCGATTTAATGTTTCCCTCTATAACTCAGAATTAGTAGTTAGGGCCTTTATAGTAGTAAAGTTCTGGTTGGTGATTCTACTAAAGTTTTAACTCTGCAAGCAAGCTTAAGTGAGTTTCATAAATAGACTGTTTTAAATTGACAACTTCCACGGCTCTAGAACTCATCAGTTAAATGTCCTATATGATCTTCCGAGGTAGGTACTTAAGAAGAAACTTAATGTGACTGATGTAATTTTTAAGTGCAATAGGCTCATGTTTATATTTTCTAGTTTAACTTTCTTTTATATAAGTTTGAAATGATTAAAACGCTTCCATTTCATTTTTAGTCTTCATCATCGCATAAAAATGTCATCAAAATATCAGTGATAATTTGACAATTAACTCCTCTACTACTCAAACTAATTCTCCGTTTATAAACCAATAAACTTCTAACATCCCACTTCTGAATTGATTATATCATTCCCGATCAAAATCCTTCTCAATAAAAACTTTACTTCAAAAAAAGCCACCCATTAACTTATTTTATATCTCCAAGTTATTTTTATTAAACTTAATTTCCAAACAAAAAATATTACTCAATCAGCTTATTTAACCAAAAAGTTCGCTCTAATTTGGTGAAATAATATCAATTTTATGATCCCCCAAAAATATGTAAATAAGGGTTAAATACTGTCATAAACAAAAATAACTGTTTCCCGTCCTGAAAACATCTTGAAGAAAAATAATAATTCCTTTCATTTATACAACCCATCACCATAATAATACTAAAAATGTCCTTCTTCATCTTCTTTTTCTTATTTATTTTTATAGGTAAATCCCGTCACTACGCACTTAATGGACTAAGTCCAATTACAAATATTGACAAGCCGACTGCTGTTACTGCTGCCAACACCATTACTTACCAATCTCAGCAACAACTTCAACAACAACTCCAACAACAACAACAACAACAACATCCGCAAACGACAAACAATTTAACTGGCGGTCGTAATATTTACAACAATCCTTATACACCGCCACAACAACATCGGCCCTCATCGGCCGCCTCATTTCAACATCATTACAAGTCGACTGGACCGATTATAACAACAACAACCGGTAACGGAATAGGACCTAATCCCTACGACTATAATCCAACACAATTGGCACGCAACTCGGACAATATCACCATTTCCAGTGTTACCGCCGCCGAAGACGCAACATTAAACGAAACTGATTTGGTCCTGGAACGGGATAACGCATTCCTAGTGCAAAGAGGTGAGTACATTATAGTCACACTAACACACAAATAAATGGTCTCTGTTTATGTTTTAATGTGAACAAATATTTGGTCGAGTTTATATAGCTTCCCAGAGAGGTTGAGGGGGGTTCTTAAGTCTCTTCTCCCCCTCCTCATTCCCTTCGAGCTATAGCAAAGCGTTCATCCCAAGGATTAAGTGTCATTAATCGTCGTAAATCTTCGAAAGCGTTACTACTTCGTCTCCTCTCGTCCTTTGGAACGGTCGTCGGTTTATGTTCTTTGGTTTGCTGTGTGCTCGCTCCTTTAGCTTGGTGGGGTTGTCTCTCTGCGTCTTCTTCTTCTATATACACGGTGGAAGTTTTCCCGCAAAAGTTATAGCCCAGGGCATAAATTCGTTTTAATAGTAACATAACTTTATGGTGTAATTAGAAAATTCCAAGAGGTGATATTTTGAGAGAATATGGGTGGAGTAGAAGCAGCAGAAGCCGGAATGGGATAATAAACTGGGGCTTTACAAAATGAGAGAGGATGAGTATGAGTATAAAAGGGGTTGGGGGTTTTTGGTGTTTATAGTGTTTTGGATGTGCGAATGAGAGGGGGGTAGATATGGTATTTTAGGTGAAGGTGCATTATGAGCATGAATTTCTTGTGTTGGATGTTAGTGATGATGCTGGATTTAGAGACATGAGACTTTGCGTGTTTCTCTCCAAACGGAATAAAAAGGCCTTTAAGCGATTTCACAGGCTGTTTTTCGGTTAAGTATCTGTCTTTCTCTTCATTTTGGATGGCGAATTTATATTTTTGTGTGTGTTTTTTATTTGATGACTATGACGGAAGATTTGATGGTTAACTGTCTCTCTCGTTTGGAATAAAATGAGACAATGACATGTTGTTATGAGTTTTTCATTGACAATTTTGTCAACAAGAAGAAATTTACTCTTCTTCTTGTTGACTTTTTAACGTGGAATCATTTTGGGTAATGATGAGGAAGGGAATAAATTATTTCCGTAAAGATGGATTTGGGTCATTTAATTGTTTATTTGTGTTAGAAGAGCTGGTTACTTGCTTAGGGACTATTAATTCTTTTTGACAAAATTTTAGAATTGGATCCTTGGGCATATTTGGGCCTTTTTTCTGGTTCATTTTTATCTTGAGACAAGAAATTTAAAAACCCGACGAGTATTTTAAGAAATTCAATGAAACAAATATTTCTATAGCTTCATGTTGGGCGCCAGTTTAGTTTGAACAAATATCAAACATTTGTTTTAATTTAGTAAAATAAATTAAATCATTAAAACTGAACAAAATAGGTATGCCATACGTGGTAAGCAATTTTAACTAAAGGGTTCATGTTGGGCGCCATTTAACGTTGCCTATTAGTAACTCAATTTCAGAACAAACGTTGATTTTGCTAAAAAGAAATAAACGGTATAAATTAGTTTATTTTATTTGAAATAAGTGTTAGTTAGGGACCCATGTTGGGCGCCATTTAAAAATAAAAATTACTTTTTGAACCCGATTTCAAACATTGATATTAACCAAAACCCTACTTGGAAGTCCATTTATAGCGTTAGTGAGGTAAAAACTTCTACCCTAAAGATCAGGGCTCTCGGAAAAGTATTCAAAATTTTGTTGAAACTCGTAGATCTTCGCCGATATTTAGCCAAAAGTGTTAAATTTCACCAAAATTTTAATCGAAACCAATGAAACTCAGCCAGATTTGAGTCCTAATTCAGAATTCTTAGCTATATTTCAGTCAAAATTTGTAAATTATAACCAAGTTTTAGTCAACACTGGTGGATAAAATAAATAAATTCAAATGAAATGTACCAATTCTCCGCAAAATTTCACCCGATTTTAAATCATAGCTGCCAAATTTCAGCCTTAATTTATCTGAAACTGGTATATCTTAAATTATTTCTAGTCAAAACTGTCAAATTTCAGCCCAATTTTAATCGATAATAATGTTCAACTCAGACAAACTTTCTTCAGAAGTTTTAAATTCAAGCAAAATTTCAGTAGGATCTGGTGAATTACAGCTCAAATTAAGTCAGATCTGGCAAATTTTTAGCTGAACCAAAGTCAAAACCAATGAATATTTGCCAAATTTCATTAATAAATTAAAAATGAAATGAGTAAATTACATCGAATACTTGTCAAAATTGGTAAATCTTACCTGAATTTCAGTGAGAACTAAAAAAATCAATAGAATTGTAGTCAAAACTTCTAAATCTCAGCCCAATATCCACCAGAGCTTCTAGTTTTTTGCCAAATTTCAGTCGAAATTTGAAAATATCAGACTATTTTCAATATTGAATCTTATAAAAATGGACCAAACTTAAGATTTTCAAGCCAAATATCAGATTTCTGTGAATTTTAGTGAAAACTGGTTAATTTAAACAGATTTCCCATCTATGATCGCAAATCTCAATTAGATTTATAAGTTCATTATTTTAGTTCAAAAATTATACATCTTTGCCAGATTTCAGCCGAAAATGTAAAATTTCAAAAGAATTTCGGTAGAAATCAGTAAATTTAATCCAGATTTCAGTGAAATTTGATTTCAGAAAAATTTAAGTCCAAATTGGTCACAAATTTTAGCCGAAATTTGGTCGAAGATTGTGTATCTTTATCGATTTCGATAGCAGAATTTTCACAACAATCAAAAAAAATCACTTGATTTTCGTCTTGTTGAATTTAATAGCAATCGTGTTTATTCGTCGTTGATTAAAGTTAAATTTATAATTTTGTACCTGATTGATATCTCCTCCTTATAACTGAAGTTTATTTTTTAAATTCTCAAAATCTTAAACTGTCTTAAGTTTTCTTCAAAATGTTTAAGTTATTCCATTTGAGAGTCCTGTAAGTTTTTTAAACTCTTGAACAACAACAAAAAAAAAACTTCTTTTAAAAGGATGTTCCCTATCAAAAATTAAATCATTACTCTATCCCTTCAACTTGAACACAACAATCTAACAATACAAAAGCCTCTTCTTGTTGTATGTAACTTTTCGGTCAAGCCCTCTTATACATACATCCAACTTGCATTTAAACAGTGTTGTTACAAAAGTGTCAACTTCCTTAAGGGATTGGGGGAACTATAAATTCACTGCCCTAATAAAATCCAAACAAAAATCTCTACCCCCTAACTCCTTTCAAAAAATACAATGCATACAAATAAAACGACACAAAAGGACAACACTAAAACATAAAACAAACAAAATCACAAAACAAAACAAGAAAACAGAAAAAAAAAAAATCAAAATAAAATCACAATTGTCCTTCAGATATAACTAAAACATAAACGTCCTCCCGGGAAACATGGTCAAGAGTAGTCCTTGTCTCTACAACACAATATTCAAAAGCCCCTCTTCTACAGTAATTTAATTAAGAACTTACATATACATTGCACGATGAAGAAGAAGAAGAAGCATATAATAATACAAAGTCCCCACACCACATTAAATCCTTGCTCGTTTTATTTTCCATTGCCATTGCCATTGCGAGTGTGCCACAGTCCCCAATGTCCTTTTGGCCAGTGCGACTAAAATTTTGTGTGTGTATTCGTTCCAGTGACTGCTTAAAGCTAAGCAGAGGCAAATTCAAATATTTATGTGGACATTTGAGATTATCCTTTTCGTTGTATTGTCGTTGTCCTGTCCAGAGTAACGTGGCAATTGAATTGACCCTCGAAAAAAATGTCCTTTCTCGACTGTCTGAGGAAACTGTCAAAACACTACGCTCCAGCCGATAAGGAAAAGGATTATTAATCAAAGAATTTGACTTGCCATTATAAGCATATGTGTGCGAGGACGACGAAGGACATTCGATATCAATGAGACATATGTGCACGAAGGTGTCAAATATTTGCCCACGGATGGAAGAATTGAATATGTCAAACCCCTCGAATTAAAGGACTTCCCGGTGATTTCTTCAATACCGAAAAATTTGATGATGAACTTGTGTATGACTGAGTGGCTACTAATTTGCTATATAAAGTTGCAAGTCCTTTTGTCTGATGATGATTTTTTTTTTTCAATTTTTCTTTCTGTAAGTTTTGGTCCTGAATGGAAAATCCAAACCATAAATCCGTCAGTTTGGCGAACAATTAAAAATAAATCACTCTCCTGTGGTGAACTGGAACTTACTCTCTTTTTCATTTTAACCTCCTCCAAGTTGGTTTATGCACCCCCGCCCTTCAAGTCGCTTTGTGCAATGTTATTGCATCAGTACCATCTACCGCACATTGAAGGTCCTTGTTCAGCTATAAATGAGTCTGGGAGAGTAGGGAACTCTCGCCCACTCGATTATGGTTGAGATATTTTCTCGTTTCTTCGCCGTCGTTCGTTGTCGTCTGCGTTCGCAAGGAAAATCGTTCCCCGGAGCCACATAGATTTCTGGCCACTAAACAATTCTCTCTCTCTCTCACTCTCTTTCTCTCTCTCTCTCATTTTGAGTTCTTGGAGTTTTAAGAAATAAAGTTGTTCCTTGTTCGTTCGGAGGTTGTTGGGAGACCAAAGATGGAGACAGGCCAGAACGAAATCACGATTAAAAGTGTGATTATCCTTTGCAGGCAGCCGGGAGAGTTCGCCTCGCAGCGATGATAGACCCTTCCTAATCCTAGTCCTGCAGCACATCTTGATTGTTGGTATGAATCCAGTGCGAATCCTCCTGTGGCCATATGATGAAGATGTTGCCATAGAATCGTGCACATTCACCCGATGACAGTGATGTTGAATCATGAATTCATGCACCGCATAACCACGACGACAACGGCGAGTCCTTGATGTAGATCTCACCTAGGTATCATAACCTTTACATGCTCCTATACCGGCAGCGATATGCGATGCGGTCTTTACTCCACCACTCTCGGTCGTCAACGTTGTCGTCATAAGGCCTTATGTCCTTGTGTCCTCGTCGTCGTCGTCCTTCACATGGTCGTATACTGCTCCTGCTGCTGTTTCTTGTGTATAGTGTTGTGGACATAAACAAAACACATTGTCATATGCCCTGCGGGAGCATAAAAATAAGCTACAACCCGAGAGTAGTCGTCGTTGTCGGTCGTCCTTTGGATGACTTTCGGGACGTTATACACAGTCAGAGTCTACTGATAACCATGTCATCTCCTTTTATAGTGCCTTGTAAGTTTTGTCTAAACGGTTTTTTAAGGTTTCGTTATTTTTTTATTTATTTATTTTTTTTTTCTGGGGTAAAAGCGGTTTAGACGTGTTATGTGCAGCCTGGAGGTTTCTTTGTGTATATTGTTTTTTTTTTTTTGTTTAAGAGTTATGAACCTCTTTTGGTGTTTTTTTATAATTCAGTAAAGTTGACAATGCACGAAATGAAGGGAAAAAAATAACGTCAAGATTTATAGCTTGGCTGACCTAGTGCCTTAGATGAGTTAGATGCCTCAAGGTATTTGAAGATTGAAGTGGGCTATTATTGTTTAAAGTGCATTTTTGTAACTTATAGTTTGGAGCTATATGATATTCAAGCGTAGTGAAGTTGATGAATCTTTGAAGTGTTTTTATAAGCCTTTGGGGGGTTTTGTATACCTATTAAATGCAACCTTTAGGGTAATGTAATTTTCCAGTTAAAAGATTATAGAGATATAGCTTTGAAATAGAGTTCATCTATTTTTTTTTTTTTTAAGTGTCTCATAACTTTGAAGGTTAAACAAAACAGAAAAAAAAACAAAGTTTCGAGTGAAATTCGGTTGAGGTTAACCACAGTTCGACTGAAATTCGACCAAGATTTATTATTTTCGACTTAAATTCGGCTGCCATTTACCAGTTTTTCCGAAATTTGGCTGAAATTTACAAGATTTAATTAAAATTTGGCTACTACCCGAGTAAAAAAGGAGTTACGAGAGCCATACCATTTTTTTAAATACTTACAACTTAAAATCTAATAAAATTTACAAAGTTTCGTTAAATTTTGGCAGAAAATTACGATGTTTAACTGAAATTTTTTATGAGTTATGGCTTCTGATATTCTAGTTTCGACTGAAAATTGGCTGAAATCCGACCAAAATTTACCAGTTACCACTAAGATTCAATATTTACAAGTGTTTGCTAAAACTCCGCAGAGATTATAAAACTTCGTTGAAATTTAGGCTGAAAATCATCTGAAATTTTCAAATTTTGATTTAAAATTTTCTAAAATGTACACGTTTTGAATAAAATTCGACTGAGATTTGTAAATTTCGACAAAAATTTTGAAAAGATTTTCTGGCCTCCACCGAAATTCAGCTGAGATTAACAAGTTTAGTTTGAATTCGGCAGAGATTTATCAGCTTTGAGTGAAAGTCAGCTGAAATTTTCCAGTTTGAACTAAAATTTTGACGCGGTTTACAAATGAAATTTTGACTGTTTTTTTTTTAGATAAATTCAGCTTAGTATTTATTTTGACTGAAATTTGGCTATGATCTTCTAGATTCAACTGAAAATTATATGCGATTTATATGTATTGGCTAAAGTGTGACTAAAATTTACAGGTTATAACCGAGTTTTGACCAAAATTTCAAATTCGACAAACATTTCCTGGTTTTCATTGAAATTTGAAACATATTTAACAGTTTCAAGATAAATCCAGCTGATTTGTGTAATTTTCGGCTGAAATTTACATGTTTTGGCTAAAATTTACAAGATTCAACTTAAATTTGGCAGAAATTTCCGACTGAAATTTGGCAAAAAAAAAAAATATTTTTCATTAAAATCCAGTCTTAATTTGCCGATTTTGATTGAAATTCGCCTCAGATTAACCAGTTTCCGCCTAAATTTGGCGGAATTTAATATTTTCGACTTAAATTCGTCTGAAATTTGGTTTATATTTAATAAATTTTAGCTAAAAATCGTTAGGTATTTACCAGCTTTGAAATAAATCTTCAGTTTTTACTGTAATTTAGCTAAAATTAATAAGCTACAACTCACAAGGATTCACCTGTTTCATTGAATTGTTTATATGCATTATGCAAATTCATATAAACTCTTTAAAAATTGTTATATCGTTATATATCTTTTTAGTCCTCGTCCTTGGTCCTCGATGTGATTGATTTACGAGTATACAATTTACATTTAACAACATTCCGTACGACTTTCATTATAACTTCATTATAGAAAACGAACGGAATTGCATTGCATATCCTTGTAAGGTATATAAAGGCTATCATCGTGTCCATTTGCCGACTTTGATATAGCCAAGTTAAACGATTTTCGTCTTTAACACTTGAATGTGTATCAGTGTGTGTGTCTGTAAAGAGTTTAACTTCATTTCGTCGCAGTTTAACTTGGAATTTTCTTGTTTTTTTTTTTTTTTAAGTCCACTGTGTTGCATTTTATTTACCTATAGTTCAGCGCAAGAAGGTCAAAATACTGTATAATGTTCAACATGCACGTCATCATCATCATCCTGTTGAACAAAAAAGCTATTTTATATTGGTATGTACTTGTACTTGTATTGAGTGTGTGTGCAACTTACTACATAGCGAAGCGACTTTAATGTTTGTATTTTTTTTTTTTTTTTTTTAAGTTCCAAGTTTAATGGCCAAAAGTCAAAATGTATGTTCCAGCCATTATTCTCTTCATTGTGTTGTGTGGCTGATGCCACATGCGGTAGTGGTACAAAGAACCCTTTTTTTTTTGTTGTTGTTGTTATTTTGAAAAATCCTGCCTTGGGTGGTCCTGGATGGTTCCATATATGATGATGGTCAATTCAGGACAAAGGATGTTTAAGTTAAACATAAAAATATAAAAACATGAAATAATGACTTTTATTGGTATGTTCAGTTGTTGGTATAATTTTTATATCATACTTTGGACTAACTTGTTGACAAAAATATTTAGTGTTATTGTTTTTTTTTTTTTTTAAGCAATTTGTTGGTAAATATTATGTTAAAGTCTTATTGAACAAAAATGTTACGTTTTTCGATAGTTTTTGTTGTTGTTAATAACAATGTTTTCATCAATTTCACCTGTTATATGAAAAACTGAACTCATTCTGTGTAGATAATTTAGGAAAGTATGTAATCTATTGAAGAAAATACTGTGTTTTTAGTAGACCTATAAAAGGACTTACATACTTTGGGCTTTACTTTGATAAATAAAATCAGATTTTACTTTAATTTTAAGGGTTATATCTAATTGTAATTTTGAAAAAAATCAAATAATTTTTTTTTCATATTTTGAATTCAATAATTCGATTTTTTAAGCCACTTAAAAGTGTAAACATTCTTGTTAAGCCCCCATTTTGTCAAAAATCAACATTTTGGCTTTTCATTTCCTAGATCATTACCTGTATTGATCTATTTTGAAACAAATCCTTTATTTTTTTTTTTATTTTAAACATTTTGGATCAGAGATGTGTATCTTCCGAAATGGTAACGGAGTTACGAATAACAGAGTTACGCGCGACAGAGTTACGGCCGTCAAAGTTACGAGAAACCGAAGTTACGAAAAACTAGAGTTACGAATTCTAAAGTTATGTTAAGCTATGACATGTGATTTTTGGGTTGGCAACAATTGCGAGGAACGATATGGAATTATGGAAACATAAATAAGAGAATATCGATACGTTGGTGCAATATTAGTTGAACAAATAAGAAGTAAATTTCAATTATGTCCCCCAAACTTACATAAGTATACCTTTTTTGTGGAGCAATCTGTTTCCTAAATGAATATGTCTTGCGCGTTTGATTATTATAATTTTTCAATTTGCTACAAAATTAAGAACAAAAAACGAACTCTTAAAGATTTTCTTGATTTTTGGACCTCAAATATCTATTAAACGGTTAGATAAATGAAAAAAGTGTTTAAGGCCTTTTTTGTAGAGCGTTCAATTTTCTACAAGAATATGTAAAGAAATTTGCTAAAAAGTCGATTTAAAAAAAATGATTTTTTTTTAGTAGAAGCTTGATGTAAAAATGGAAAATTGCTAAGCGGAGGACCTTCCCATTAATATAAAGAGCTCATATTTGGTGTGTATATTCTAGAGGTGTCTAGAAATCGATTTTTCGGAGTACCAAATCAAAAAAAAAAAAAAATTTCAATTTTTTTTGACCCACCCTAATGTACATTTATTGTATGTATTTATTCAATAGAAAGCCTCTTCACAAAAAATTCACGAAAAAGCACGATTTTTTGCACTTATAACTAGATATACCTAACCCCTTAAAAGACAAATTCCATATATTAATGCTTTAACTAGGAGGAAACTTTAACTACACCGCAGTTGTGCGTCCAGCACTCACATACGGTTCACAATGTTGGACAATGTACAAAAAGTATGAGAGTAAGTTAACGGCAGCTGAGATGAAGATGCTTCGCATGACAGCAGGAGTAACAAAGCTTGATAGAATTAGAAGTACGAAGATCCGAGGAAGCCTTCATGTTAAAAATACCATCTCCCAAAAAATTGAACACGACCGACTCAGTTGGTATTGCCATGTTCAAAGGAGAGATCCTGAGAACCCCGTCAAAAAAGCAATATCATATAACGTTCCAACACGAAATAAAAAGAAAGGTAGGCCTAAAAACTCCTGGTACAAGCAAATGCAAAAACACCAGCATTCAGTTGGCCTCAGAAACGGAACAATACAAAACCGGGAGGCTTGCCGCCGATTTCTGAGGTCAACCCGGCGAACCCCACAGGCGGATCACTAGTGTGAAGCAGTAACGTGGGAAGGTTATGATCCCCTCGACATCGAGATCATAACAGCGCCGAGAAAAAAGGAAGAAGAAGAAGAAGAACTAGGAGGAAACAATAGTTAAACTCAACAAAACTGTTTTTTTTTTTTCAAATTTGTATAAGAACTGATTAAATTTTATAAAACAAAATTGGTCAGTCAAATTTCAATTTTAGGCATTATTTTTAAAAATTTGATTAAAACTTTTTTTGTGAGTAAATCACGATCTCATATGCTTTAAAATTCTATCAAAAAATTCAATCAAATGTTGAGTAAAATTATATTTTATTTGATTTTTAGCTAAAAATTTAAACTTAACTTAAAAATTTTAAGACCGAATGCGGAATCGTTATTTTCCCAAAACAGACTCAAAAGTAAAGAATTTTGAAATAAAAAATGAACAACGGTAACTGGCATAGAATTGTTTCCTTGATTACTAGGTTTTTTCCGAACTGAATTAACCGAATTTATTGACAATTACTATATAGCCATACTGTTAAATGTAAAAATAAGTCAAAAAGTCATTTTTTGTATTTTTCAAAACTATTTAAATATTTTTTAAATTAAGTTTTTCAAAACATGTCGATGAATTCTTTTGAATTTTTTTTTATGGTGTTAAATTATAATTTTTTGTGAATGGCAAACAAAACTCTATCTTGAAAAATGTTTGAAAATTTTTAATATACAAAACTATTGAAAAAAAAACCGTTCCTGAAATCAAAATTTTTTTTTTTTCAATTCTTTTTTGAACAAGAAAAAACAACGACATTTTTACCTACTTGCGACATATTTTTAAAGTTTTATTTTTTTAAACCATTTTTGTGTTGAAATTTATTATTTGAAATCTATAAAACTCTCAATCCAAAACTTTCTTTAACACCCGGCAAGTCTGATCTTTGCAGGAATATCGATTGGTAAAAAAGTAGTGTCAGTATCTTCCAACTTTGTTGTCAGAAATGTCTCCCAAAAAAAAATCGTTAGATAACACAGCCACACAAAAAAAATAGAAGTTCTGACCTGGAGTTGCGACTAGGTTTTTCACATAGTTTTTGGGTCGCTGAAGCCAAATCCGAAGTCCGTTTTGACCCATCACGTCAGGTTTTCCAGATAACCTAAAAAAAAATCTCTTTTTTTCTCTGATCTGAATGTGCAAATATGTTAATCAAATAGTTTTTGGATCGCTGAATCCAGATTTGAAGTCAATTTTGCTCTATCACGTCAGGTTTCTGAGATATCTTCAAAAAAATGTCAAAACCAAAAAAAAACAAAATTTCTTATCTGGGGTTGCGACTAGGTTTTTCATATAGTTTTTGGGTTGATTAAACCGAATCCGAAGTCTATTTTGCCGTATCACGTCAGGTTTTTGAGATATCTTCAAAAGATGTCAGATAAGAACTTTTTTTTTTAGTTTAGACATTTTTTTTTTAGAATATTTCAAAAACCTGACGTGATACGGCAAAACGGACTTTGGATTCGGTTTCAGCGACCCAAAAACTACAGGAAAAAGCTAGTCGCAACTCCAGGTCAGAACTTTTATATTTTTTGGTGTGGCTGTGTAATTTTTGAGAAATTTTTCAATTTCTTGAATAATCTTTTTTTAATTCCTCGGCATTTAGGAACATAAGTGATTGAAATTCTGAATTTTTAATATATTAAAGGTATTTTATGAAACTTATAAAAGTAATTTCGGTTATTTACCAGTCCATCCTATGATCTAAACTCGCTTACCATGAGTAATCTGTGATACCAAATGCTTTGGGATAAAGAGCTTCATTTCGTTTTCGTTGAAGATACTTATTTGTGTCCCACAACCAAAATAAAAAACTCCTATGACCTTGACAAACAATCTTTAACTTTTTGCTACAGACTTCATAAACTTAAGACTCTTAATAATCTAGTCCTTGAAAAAATGATCTCAAAAAAAATAAATTTTCTCGAAAATGCTCTGTTTATTGTCTCATTAACTAGCGAACTTTTTGAAGACTATCATCGTTAACTTTTTTTCCAATCTTCTATTCCCATCACTTACTTCACATAATTAACAACCATCGTCTACTGTAACTTTAAATCCTTCAATAAATAAAGTACACTCTTATCAAAAGAGATAAAAAGACGACACGGCTCTCACAAAAAAGCAATTTTCAGACTTAACAAAAAAAAAAAAAAAAAAGACTTGCCAAACTTTTTTTTTTCTTATTAACCAAAAAAATACAATTCTTGGAGATTTGTCTCCGAAACAAAAATTGCCATCAAATTCAAATATAAGAAACTTTTTCTCTCTTAACTTTGATAAAAAGAAAAATTTACCTTTAAAAGCTTATTATAGGTAATTCTACCTGGCCTACTAAATCCATACCCCAGATACCAAAATTTATCACCCAATGAAAAAGGACATTTATTCCTCAAACCTCTTTTTTACTAGGTAAGCACTTTTTCGGAAAGTCTCTTGCTCTCGAAAAAGGAGGTACCTACACTTACCTTCTTTTCAGTTCATTAAATCACATAAACGCGTCGCAATTTTTGCCAAAAATGTGTTCTATGACTGCCATTACAAAGTCATTTACCCTCAATTAAAGTAGGCTCCTGTATTTTGCAACAAAAATAAGTCTTTTTGATACTTTTTTTTTTTTGAGAGGAAGGAGGATAAAAATTCATGTTTGACAAAAAAAATCACACCGTCACCATTTTGTCTGCCAAAACAAATTGAGAACAAAAAAAATAGCAAAAGTCAACTTTTTTCATCTTTCAAGCCCCTCTAACTCCTCCTTTGACAAGAACAAGAAAACCCAGGGACGACAAAGAGTCAATGTTGTTTTTTTTTTTTTAACTTTGTTCCTTCAATTGTAGTCATCGTCGTCGTTAGACCCTGCAGGGGCCCCCATTCAGCCATCAGGCGTTAAATCCAAATTGCACAATAAAACCAAATTAGGATGAAATAAATTTACTACTGCACGACGCAAAAATTATCCTTTTCCATCCAACAACCAACTTTCTTTCCCTCCTCGTCCTTATTTTTTTTTTTTTTAACCATTTTCCAACACAAAATCTCTAGAGGTTTTCTTTTTTCTTTCTTGTAACGGTTTTTTTTTTTTTTTTGTTGGCTCGCGAGAAAATATAAGAGTGAAGCATGGAAACGCAGCACTTTACAAGGACGAGAGACATCATCGCATGCGGGCAAAAGGACGAAGGGAAAAGGAAGAGAATTTTTATTGCAATGTTTGCTCACTCAACGTTTATGATGATCACTTTAAGCCATTTTTATGGCCGCACATGAGTTATTTAAGGAGCCTCTTTTCGCTTTACACATACACACACACACACAGAAAGACAGACAAGAGACTTGGTATAGGTAAAAAGGATACTAAAGATCCCAGGAACCATTCACCAAGTCGAGTCGAGGAGTCAAACAGAAGAAAAAAAAAACCAACACACACATCTAAAAAGGAGCAATAAGGACGAAAAAAAAATTGTATAGAAATGTATCCTCCTAGGTGAACAACGAGACACTTTGGAGCGCATCATCATGAATTTGCACAGAAGCCAAGCGACAGACGATGGTAGTTGTGCAGCAAGGATATATTTATACACACAAAGTCACCCACCCACAACTGATCTATGGTGGGTAAAAATATCAACAGGAATCCAGGCGAGAAGAAAATAAAAAGGACCTCTAAGCTTGCAATTGCAGTGTGAAGAATATAATTAACAAGATTGTCGCCCACACTTGTCTCTCCTCCCTCTGAGAGGGTGTATATGAAGAAAAGAGAAACATTTACATATCTCACCCAAGCCAAGGATAAGAGGGTTATTATTAATGTGGATAGCGAACGAAGCTGCTTCTGGCTTTTGCTATATAGCGAGTGTGATATCCCAATGAATATCTACATAAATCCTTTTGGAAATGGCTTAGGCGGCGGCGGGCTGCAACAGGAGCGACATAGACTCCCGACTAAGAGTTAGAGTCACTAGAGTGTGACTCCTTCTCCCATTGCGAGGCACTGGCACACACAGTCTGGTGCATATCCTTGTTGCATTTTCTTTCTTTTTTTTGTCCTTTATTTTCTCAAAATTTATGATTATTCTGTTTTTTTTATTTGTTGTTTCTTGTTGTTGTCGGTCCTTTTTTTTTATGATGGTGAAAGTGTACACATATAATGATATCTCTCATAGGCAAAAAAAGAAGACGCAACGGACTAGGACTATGACTACGACGATGGTAAGAATATGCACTTCTTTCTACTTGTGTATACATATTTTGTTGTTGTTTTTGTTTAAGGACAACAAGATATAAATAGGATTTTGTTCTTTGAATGTTTGGGCTAGAACCGCTATCCTACTTTCCTCTTACTCCTGAGCTACTCTTTGCCATTAGAGGCAGCTATAAAAAGAGGGCCAAGGACCGTTTATAAAAAATAAAATAAAAAGAAATTGAGAAGTGCCTGGATCGACTTTGAAGACTGGGTTTGTACGTTTAAACAAAGACCGTAGACATGGGGAGTCTTCTAAGTTTGAGGAGGGGGCTAAGGTCTTTCTGCAAGGTCGGACTGTTCTGTCTGTCGTCAGCAACTTTAATTCAAAATGTGAAAAAAAAGTCCCAGCCCGGGCGCCAGTTAAGTGTCACCATTTTTTTTTTTTTTTGTGGATCTTTCATTGAATGGAGAAGTGTGTGGATCAACAGGGGCACTGAAGTGCATTTAAATAAAAGCAATAGGCAAAGGTCATTGAAGGTTTTGAGGGGGGTGGGGCAATTCAAGGACTCTGACTCCTGGAAAGTTGATTTCAACCTGTCCTTATTAAGTTCAATTTAAAAAAAAGTTTCTGCAAAAGTAATTTCAAGTTTAATAAAATCAAAAAAACAGATTCGAAAAAAAGTCTCTGCTCGGGCGCCAGTTAAGAAGGTGTTAATTTGTATCGATATTAAGACCATAGCTATTTTTTTGTGTATCTCATAACATGAAAGATATTAGTAAGATATATTTCTTGGTGTTGAATTTAATTTAAAGAAAATAGTTTTGGCCCGGGCGCCAGTTCAAATTGCGGTATCTCATACTGATGTTCAGTTTTATCCCTAAGAAAACAACAAATTATGAAATAATTATATTTACAAAAAGATAATGTCTTCAAAAAATGGAGGGACTTTCATTGGGCGCCACTTAGAATTTAATTATTTGATCAATTTTTAACAAATTCGATCTATTTTACTTAGGATACTTACGACGTTACTTTTAATAAGTAGGTAAGTGTTTGTTTTCTGTTTGTTGTTGTTTTATTAGTTACGGCCCTGCCTTCATATATAACTTTTAACTTTGGGTTAAGCGAACGAAATATTCTGTCTGAAGTGGTTCTTTTTTCTACAAAGGCAAAAAAATAAAAACAGATACCCATTTCAAAGAGTATGAGGTCCTTACTTAAGTTTTTTTTTTTTGCTTGTGTAAATGTGTGTGTGATAAACTTTTGTACACAATCTGAGCTCTCCATGCAAATTACATAAATTCTTACACCACAGGGCCTATAACTTCGTTAAGGTGTAAATGGAGGAAAAAAACAGAATTAATAGGGAGAAAAACGACTAAAGTTATTAAGTTGTTAAAAAATAACATGTGCAATGTGCATAAGGAAGATAAAATAATTAAATAGGAAGATTTTTTAGCATTAATCCAGGTAGCTACCAAAAGGAACCTATATCTAGCTAAGAGATAAATGGTAGGAGTTTTAAGTCTTAGGAACTTAGGAACTTTATAAGATTTTACATATAATTATGATTTGGAATCACACTCACAACCTTATTTAATGTAGATAAATAATACACAGTATTTCAGAAACTTATAGGAGCTTAGAATGTGGTTCAGTACCTATTCAATTGAGAGTATCTTAGTTGACTCTTTCTCAAGCCGAACCAGTAACAATCTGCTTTAAATATTAATTTTTAAATCAAAATACAAAAAAAAAAAAACCGTACCCGGGCGCCACTTTTTTAATTTTTTTTTATATTTATTTAAACTGCTATGGTAAAACTATGTTTTCCTTAACACAAAGATGAATGATTAGGAAAATTTAGTGAAATTCACAAAACATTGTTTAAATAAATAAAAAAATTCCTTTCTGGGCGCCATTTTTTTGATAATTAGGTAGAAGTTTGTCATGTTTTAACTCTCAACTTTTCTTTGAGATAGTATGAATTTTATTTACATCTAAATTGATCCAAATAAAGGTTCTGGAAAGTACCTTGAATCAACAAAAATGAGTCACAAACAATGAGAAAAATGACCAAAAAAGCTGCCCGGGCGCCACTTACTCGCATATTTTTCATCAAATGTATCATCTTCATCAGTTTATCCCTTCAAAGCATTTTACTTCCACTATATTAATCAATGAATATTTCAAGTACATCCAACAAGACGTTGTGCTTGCTATTTTGCAGAGCAATTTTCATACTCGGCTCGTGCTCCAATTAATGTTTTTTTTTTGTCGAATTGAAATAAGATTAAAAAAATTATACAATTTAAGGCTTAAAACTTAATGCACACAATTGTTTATTAAATATCAATGACGACAGGCGAGAGTTCTATGTTTAAACATTTTTTGGAACAAGGGCAATGAATGGGCGCCATTTGACAATTTTTGTAGATTTTTCGCTATACGATGTTGAGGTAAACTTATTCTTACGGCCATATTATTCAATAGTTTAAAAAATACATCTAGATGTAAAATTTTTAAATGTCAAAAATAAGTCCAAATCCAAAATAGTTATCCCGATTTTAACTATGAAAATAGCTGAAAAATAGTTAAAAATGACTATTTTTTTCTCTGTGTGTTAGTGAATATTATGGATTTGGATGTATTTTTGACATTACAATTTCTTTACATCCAGATGTATTTTTTTAACTAGTGAATAATATGGCCGTTAGGCACTTTTTCTTTTTTGTATTTCGTGTCTTAATGATTGAAATGGTGCAAAATTCTTTAAATTCAAAGTTCTCTTCACAGGCTCCAGTTTATAAAATTTTGATTTTTATCAAGCTGATTTCTTATTTAAACAAATAAAATCTTATAAACTAAATCGCATACATTTTAAGAAAATTTTTAACCCGGGCGCCAGTTATTTTTTTTTTTTTTAGGCCAAGTGAATCAAACTGAAATAAAAAACAATGTTTCTTGACCTGCTATCACTGAAGAGTATTGAAAAAGAAAATATTCCAATTAATAAAAAAAAATCATCCCGGGCGCCATTTTGAGACATTTTTTGTAATTAAATTATAAGCCCAAATCAAGAACATAAAAAATCTACATAAATTCTTTTTTTACTGTTTCTTTTACTGTTTCCTTTGAACGTCTAATTTTTTCTACTTAACATGAAATTAAATAATTCTACAAGAATAATTGCAGAAGTGCATTTTGTAAGTATTTCTGTGCTATTTGTGATATGAATTCGGGCTCCCAATTTATCAAAATCTCTTTTATAAAATAAAAATAAAAATTCTTTAAACATTTTTGAAATCAATTTTCCAAGCTCATTTTCTTGATCATGATCTCAATCAGAAATTCAATCCTTAACCTTTTTAAATCCTTTTTGGTTTCAAAGTCAAAAATCATTGTCCCTTTCCACATATAAAAACAAAAACACAAAAATACCTCAAAATCCCTATCATACTTATAAAAGTTTTTCACATGAAACTGTGACTTTTGAAGTAGTCAAACACTGAAAATGAAAAAGCTTCAAATTTCCCTTCAAGCTCTATCCTACTATAACAGAAAAATACACCGAAATTCACAAGAACCGATTTAGAAATATATGGAAGGCGACAAAAGTCCCTAGAGGCATTTAAAGCATCATCATTATTATCATCATCAACGCACCACCATTTAAATGTAGGGATAAAGCTTTTATTTTTAAATTAGTTATCTTCTCCCTATTTTAGGGAAGCTTGCAAAATTTTCCAAAGAGAGAGAATAAACTTTGAGGGAATATTATTATTCTCTCATTCTCTTTCTGGAATAAGTGAAGCTTTTACAGGGGAAACTTTCGTTAATTATAGGGGCTTTGTGAGAGATTCTGCGCAAATAAGCTTTACCCTCTTGGTTCTCATTAAGCTTCCAAAGCTTTTTTTTATGTTCAAAATTCCAATGAACATAATCCTCTCGAATGCATTGGAATTTCACAAAACTTTATAATCCAGGACAATAAAAGCACACACAAGGTACTTATACTCAAAAACTCCCATTCATATCAACCATAAAGTGCGAGAGAGGTATTATAATGCATGAAAAGTCGAGAGCTTTTTCCGGGATTCCTGGGAAATTTTTCTCTCAATCTCTCTCTCTCGCTAAAAACTCCATTTCAAAAAGGGGATCCATCTATTTTTTTTCGAAAGGCTCAATTTTGTGTTCCAAACTTCAATGCATACATTTTATAGAGGTAATGTCCTGGAATTTTCAACCATCTCTCACAATTTCGAGAAATGCAAGGATATAATGAATAAGGAAACTATTTGCAAAAAAAAAATTTAAAAAAATATATATATTTTGGCAACAGCATTTCCGGTACATATACATTTGTCTCCTTCCAGCGCATGACGTTTCTGCATCCTGTCTCATCCATACCTAGGCAAAAATATCATATCCAAAAGAGAAAACCCGAAAAACGACGACGGTAATTTTCGCATCCTTTACGGATTTGCAAGGAAAATTTTCAGTCGACCAGTGTTGTTCGTTCGCCCGTCAGTTTTCGCAAACCTTCGAACGTTTTTATTTTTTATTTAAATAAATCAATAAATTAAAATTTATATAAAAAAAAAAAGTGGCAAGGACCAGAAAAAAATAATATAAAAATTTCAAAAAAGGATAAAAAATCCTTAAAAAAATCTTGAAAAAAGTGTATCCTTTGAAAAAAAAAAAGTAGAAAAATCCGATAGAACTTTTTATCGCGCGATGAAAAAAAAACAATAAACTGAAATAAAAGTTTCAAATCTAAAATGGTGGTTTAAAAAGGATTCAACACTAAAGTGTATACGAAGAAGTTATAAAACGAAGTAACGACGAAAAAAAAAAAACCGAATCAGGACGAAATTGACGAGGAAAATAAATAAAATTAAAGCTGGAACAATCCAAATGGGATTTCTTCTTCTTCTACTTCGCATGTAGGAAATCTCATTTCCTGTCTCAATCTTTATCTATATGTGTGTGTTTGTGTGTGTGTGGTGAAGAAGCAATAGATTCTCGTACGTGATAATATACTCTGAGCTGAGCGTGTGTATGGTTGTCATTCAAGTGTGACAGAGACAAGACGAGGAAAGCACAAAAAAAAGGACATTTTTTTGCCTGTTGTCGATGGTCCACACAACGACACGACGACTGAATATGCAGATTTTAGTGTTTTTCTTTTTTGAGACTTGATCCTTGAAGTCTTGAGGAATTATTTATGTGGGTTTTTTTTATAAAATTTATGATGTCGCGTTTTAATTTCGAAAGGAAAAAGTCTACAAACGTGGGCTGAAGAAAAGTCTACTAGACACCATCTGTGTCCTGATCCTTTGAAAAAGAAAAAATATATGAATACTTTCAAAAATACAGACATCCTTGAACTAGATTTTTTTGAAAAACCGGGTTTTTGACCGTTTTTTTTCGGTTCGGTATTCAGATCCTTGAGACTTGTACCCTTTTTGTTTAGTTTTTTTTTGGTGAAATATTTTATGTGAACTTAGGTCGCCGAAAAGGGATTTTTAAAATCAAGACGCTTGTATCCTGGATAAATGTACTATGCAATTGACAGTCCAGAAGGTAAGGACTTATTTTTTTTTTTTATTAAAATAGAAAAAAAAAACCATACGCTTTATGCCAGTTTGAAAACACCACACACTTTTTTAACAGATACACTGCTTGTTTCTCACATCCCCTTGCCTTCCCGAAATTTATATTTAAGTTTGGAATGAATGGGAGAAAGTTGGGGGGTCGGGGATATAGACTAAAACCTCAGAATCCTGAGCTTAAAAGCTGTCTCAACAAATTATTGAATCGCTTTCATTAATTTGCTGCTACTTCTCATACTCACCCTTGGGATGTTGAGATAGGTCCTTGGTTTGTTGCAGGGACAACGATGAAGGAACGTGCTATGCATGCAACTTGATGGGTGGAAAGGATGCGCGCATCATTGAGAGGGTGGCCAAGGGATAGGACAGGGCTTGAGTTAAGAGGGGGGAAGGTTGCAGGAGGAGTCGTCTCTTCGATGGCTGATGGAATTTTAATCAATCTCTGTGTGTACGCGCGAGAAAACGTTTCGTTCATTTATTATTTAATAAAATATTGCTCAAGCTCCTTTGGGGGTCCGCAAAAGAGAGAGAGTGATGAGGGGGGAGGGGGATTGGTTGATGGAAAGTTCGAGGATATAATGATGATGCTGCTGTGTCGTTGTGTATATGCTTGGTGGTTGACGTTTGATATACAAGAAATGCATTCTCTTTAGTTGCACTTTACCCCACCAGAGGGCGCAGTAGGGGTGGTTTGGTTGGGGGTAGATTTTCAGATTCAACATTGAGAGTGAGATTGATGTTTGTCTATCTATCTTGTCGTTTGGCCTTGTTTAAGATCAAATGATGATGACGCAGGAATAGATGGGATTAGCTGATGGAATGCAAGAATATCAGTTTGCTTGCTCTCTCTGTGGGGTTGGTTGGTAGAAGATGTGTCAATGCGACGAGAAGCAAGCAGACGTTTTTGTTTTTTTTTTTCTTCATCATCATCTTTATATCGTCATTCTTCACCTTACTTTAATACCTCATGCAACTTCATCTTGATAATGGAATTTATATATAGAATTTACGTCTATCTCTATATACTCTCTTGTGTTATATACAGGGTGTCCCAAAAGTAATGGATCAAACGAAATATGCAGATAGGCCAACTTTAGGGCTCTCAGAATTTAGTAACTTGTTCATCCCAAATCCTTACGGTTTTCAATTTAATGCAGTTTTTGTGAATTATCGAAAAATCTCGGCTTTGCAACAGTATTTTGCTTCCTCCGGTCATAATTGATTTTTGTTTTTTACAATTCTTTCACTAAAACATTGGTTAATAAGAATAAATAATTATTTAATCAAAATATTTTTTATTTCATACGCCATTTTGCTGCAAATTAATTAACAGTTCCATGTTTTATAAAAACTCAATTACTTAATTTTTTTTCAGAGCAACACACTGCAAAAAATTTGTATGGTGTGACACAGGTTAATTATTTTAAAAACTTGCCGTGTTATTGCACTTTTCAAAAATGTATAAAAGTTTCCAAACTTGAAGTTAGAACAAAAGATATTACAATTTTAATGCAACAAAACAGGCCTTTTCAGAGAAAAATAACAAAGAAAAATAAACACATTTCCTCGACTGTTGTTTGTTTATTTCTTTTTGAATAAAAGCCTCGATTTTTGTTTGTTATTTTGCTCGGAAAACCCCTGTTTTTTTGCATTAAAATTGTAATATCTTTCGTTCTAATTTGAACTTTGGAAATTTTTATACATTTTTGAAAAGTGCAATAACACGGCAAGTTTTTAAAATAATAAACCAGTATCACACCATACAATTTTTTTTCGGGATGTTCCTCTCAAATAAAAGTAAGAAATTGAGTTTTTATAAAACATGGAACTGTTACATAATTTGCAGCAAAATGGCGTATGAAATAAAAAATATTTTGATTAAATAATTATTTCTTATTATTAGGCAATGTTTTAGTGAAAGAATTGTAAAAAACAAAAATCAATTATGAGCGGAGGAAGCAAAATACTGTTGCAAAGTCGAGATTTTTCGATAATTCACAAAAACTGCATTAAATTGAAAACCGTAAGGATTTGGGATGAACAAGTTACCAAATTCTGAGAACCCTAAAGTTGGCCTATCTGCATATTTCGTTTGATCCATTACTTTTGGGACACCCTGTATATTTTATTATCCTTGACTGTCTTATATAGAGAGAGAAGGAGTTTTGTGTTCTTTATTATCTTTTTTTCACATTGAATTGAGGAAAACTTTACTCATTCAAGGAGCAATTTAACGTTTTGTGGAAATTTATGAAACTTTTGATGTTTGAAGAACCTTTAAAAAGGATATAAGGTACTTTTCGTACCAAGGAATTGTGTCTGTTTATTAGGTAATTGCTTATTGTGTATCGATTTTAAAGTGGATTTTATGATAAGTTCCATTAAAATAAGCTTATAATAAAGTCATTTTTGAAGAAGAGAGTATAAGTAAGTTCAAAAAGGAGGGCATATTTGAAATGAAATGAAATGAAGCAAGGAATTTTGCAGGTGGTAAAATGTTTATTGTGATGAGGTGGTAAGGTTATAACTGTGTGTTTGGATTTCAATTTTAATACGATATAAAGAGAATTTTGTAATTGTTTGCATTATTATTAGGGTGAAATAAGAACTAGGTTTTAAAGGCTTATAAGTCCACAAAGTAACACAAAAAGCATTTTAATTTCACTAAATTCTAATAAAACAGAATTCTAAACTTCTTTTAAACTTATTTTTGCTTATAATTATTATTTAATTGTGATTATTATTGATAGTAAATAATTTAACACAATCGTTGAATAAGAGGCTTTTAAAAAAAATCTCTTAAATACTTCAAACATACACTGAGGGAAAAAATAATTTGAAGTTGAAACGTCGTTGTTTCAAAGATGAACTACTTCGTTCTATATGACTTTAAGATACGAAACCATCAAAAATTAACCTTTTTTCCACGTTTATTTTAAAATGACCATCTTCAACGCAAAATCATTCCGAATAATATTTAAATCAATGTGGTTTTCATTGATTATACGTTGTTTTATGGTGGCTTTTCCCTCAGTGTAGTTTTAAAGAAGCTTTAGCGAAGTTAAACCCCCTTAAAATCAACTATTCAAAGTTTGAGAAAAATATTACATGTGCAAGCTAAATTAATATAGCTAGGTTAAGAAATATAGAAATCGAACTAAAAATTGTCAACATCAAGATGACAAAGACAATTGAAAACACAAAATTATAGGTTATGAAAATCTGTTGCTATAATAATGTAGAGGGTCCAACTAACAATTTTTCTTCTTTAAGGCCTTATAAAAACTAATGCAGTACGTTTTAAAGTTTAGCTGTGTAAAAGTAACCTTTTAAAGTCTTAAAAAATTTCAAACAATTTTGATTTTTGACGAATAGCTGTGTAGTCAGCTGAAGCTGTAATTCATGCACAATTCTCCAATTCTCCACATTTTTAAGATCTTAGCGAAGTCTTTCAGAAGTTCTTCCCTCACCTGTCAACATCAATTAAGACTTTGATTTAAACTTTAAAACAATTTTAAATAATTTTCAATTAAAGTTATGATAACTTAACAAAACTGGTTCTGATAAAATTTGGGAAGTAAATTTTAGATCAAACGGGCGCAAGGAATCCATAAAAAGCTTGTTAATATTTTAGGCGAAAAGGTTTTGAATTATGTGCTAGAAATAGAAAGGTATCAAAACAGCTGACATACATTTTGACAAAAATTGGTGAAAAAAAATTTAATTTGTCATAACAACTCAGAATCTAAGGAGGCTAGAAAACAATTTTGAGGAAAAGGGTGTTTCTTTTTGTGAAGAAGAAGAAATTAAGAATAACTAGAAAAAAAAAACTGTGACAGTAATGATACCGCAAAGAAAAATTGGTAAAAAGAATTCATTAACGACATAAACCAAGAATCTAAGCAATCTCTTGAAAATTTTAGGTGAAAAAGTGTGTTTTTCTTGTTAGGGAAATAAGAACAATCCACGATATTAACCCCAAAACAAACAATGGTATACGTGGGCACTGTTTTAACTGGGAAACCGACGAAGTTACAAATGCCAGAGTTACGGGCGACAGAGTTACGAGCGTCAAAATTACGCGAAACCGAAGTTTATGAAGACTCTTTATTCTTTATTAATATCTCAAATACAATGTTACAACCCAAATTTATAATTCATTTTCCTAATTTTTCAAACATAAAAACACCTTTTTTATCAATGGTTTCAATTAAAATGAAACCTAATTGCTAAAGTTTTTTATACCTTAGTTTTTTTAAATGACTAAATTTCACCTTAAAAAATCTTTAACTATGAAATAAATGTATAAACTTGATTTATTCACAATTCTTATTTCAAAAATATAGTCAATACAGTTAAAACGAAATGGTAACGGAGTTACGAATAACAGAGTTACGCGCGACAGAGTTACGGCCGTCAAAGTTACGCTAAACCGAAGTTACGAAAAACTAGAGTTACGAATTCTAAAATTATGTTAAGCTATGACATGTGATTTTTGGGTTGGCAACAATTGCAAAGAACGATATGGAATTATGGAAATACAAATAAGAGATTAACGTTTTTCTCATTGGTCAGAACTAAATGAGTAAAGCGAAAATGGGTGTTATTTAATCTTGTAAAATTTTGATTGGATAGGTATAGATATACATATATTGTTTTGTTTTTGTGAGAAGATCGCAAAAACGTTGAAATAGAAAAAAAACATGTGTATACTTATGTAAGTTTGGGGGACATAATTGAAATTAACTTCTTATTTGTCCAACTAATATTGCACCTACGTATCGATATTCTCTTATTTATGTTTCCATAACTCCATATCGTTCTTCGCAATTGTTGACAACCCAAAAATCACATGTCATAGCTTAACATAACATTAGAATTCGTAACTCTAGTTTTTCGTAACTTCGGTTTAGCGTAACTTTGACGGCCGTAACTCTGTCGCGCGTAACTCTGTTATTCGTAACTCCGTTACCATTTCGTTTTAACTGTATTGACTATATTTTTGAAATAAGAATTGTAAATAAATCAAGTTTATACATTTATATCATAGTTAAAGATTTTTTAAGGTGAAATTTAGTCATTTAAAAAAAACTGAGGTATACAAAACTTTAGCAATTAGGTATCATTTTAATTGAAACCATTGATAAAAAAGGTGTTTTTCTGTTTGAAAAATTAGGAAAATGAAGAGATAGCATTATAAATTTGGGTTGTAACATTGTATTTGAGATATTAATCAAGAATAAAGAGTCTTCATAAACTTGGGTAAAAGGGTGTTTTTTTAAGAGAAAATTCTGTAATAAGTTCCAAAAAAATTTAGTGCTTATGCGTTCTATTTTTAATTTTGCTGAAAGAAAAAAAAAATTAAAAAAATATAGGTACAGTTTCCGTTCAAAATTTCTACATTTTATTTGCTCAAAAAAACACCCATTCATCCCAAATAATTGTATGATCTCCATAAAAACTTCAATTCTAGCCAAGCTTTTATCCAAAGATTCATTTTATTTTTGGTTTCGTTGACAAATTGAACGTAGTGTTAGTATAAAGGCTTACATGATTTTTATGATCTCTCCATCTTCTGCGAAATCTTGAAACAAAATTTCTGCCTAACAATCTTAAATCTTTTTTTCTCTTAAAAGAAGTATACCAAAAAACCCTTCATGGTTAATAGAAATTAGCACTTTATACTAAGTTCATGAAACAAAAACTCAACACTTTGTTCCAAAAAATCCATTTAAAACTCTCCAAAATTTGTTGATGTCTAGTTTTTTATGCTTTTTAGGTCTTAAGAAAAAAATAACTCATAAACAGAGTAAAAGTGAATGTTAAGCTTAACGACGACAATGAAGTGTATACTATTTACCTGAGTTTTGATATTTTCAAAGCTTATATTTCGGCTCATTAAATTTTGAGAAGTTTTGGTTGAGGTTGTTAATTTATAATTGTATTCAGAAAAACTTAGAAACTATACATAGACTACATTTCTCTGAAATTTGGTCAATGCCTTTAAAATAAATACAAATTATATCAATTTTGCCTCAAGCTTTGAAAAACACTCCTAACGACTGGATCATCAGACATTTATTGATTTGAAATTCAAAACAGTAACATGCACTTTTCTTTGAATCCATTTATTTAATCAAAATTTATCGGTACCTTTTTGAAGTTCATCTAACAAAGTCTCATAAAAATATGATGTCACCAAAAAACTAATAACATGTAACTTTCAAAAACATGCTTTATGTCTTCAATTCGATAGACCCCCTAACCACCAATAACTAACTATGACTTGACCACTAATCAACTATCAAACATTTTGTTTGTCACAATTTCCAATCGTGAAGCACGTTTGCCTGGTTAACATGATTCACCCCAAACTTGGTCGCCGCAGCAATGCATTGTCATTCATACAAAGTACCTGCTTCACTGACCGCATACAATACAATAGTACAAAAAAATGTCTTTTTTATCGACGTACATGATCGATGATATCAGATCGTTATGACCGCCCAAGTGGCTTTATAACAAAAAAAAACTCAATTCGGCACATATTCCAATCCAACGCCCACCATAAATTAAATTCCAAGTTAGTCCGAAATGTTATTTCTATTGTTCTTGCCAATTTTTTTGGATCGTTGTCAATGACTTGAATTAAAGTTGAAAGCTTGTAATTTAAATTCGTCTTTTGTCGACTTTCTTCTTTGCATGTTTTGCATACAAATCAGATCAGATAAGGTGTGTGATCACTTGAATCACATCACTTTTAAAAAAGTAAAGTGACTAATGTCGCATCTTGAGTCATTCCATTCGCGAGAAAATTAAATTTTCTTTCTATTCTTTCAGCAGTTTGGAGTCGTCGAGAAGAACTCTTGAGAGTGTTTGGAAGAAAACAAAAAAAAAAGAGTATTGTTTTGTTTACTTTTTCTTGCAACAATGGAAGATTTAATTTAAGTCCTTAGCAAAGTGTTTTATGCTCAAGGAAATTCCCACAGCAGTGCAAAATAGTTGTTGTTGGTTCTGAAAAAGAAAATGATTGCTTTAGCAATTCTCCTTGTTTGTTGGAACTCGGGGTCCATGAATAAAAGGAGAATTGTTCTACTTCTTCAATAATAAGGAAGAATAAGGAAGAATTGTGGCAGAGAGTGTTGTAGAAGAGATATATAGCTTGTTCCTGTGTGTGCGGCGTAATAGTTAGAAGAAAAGCGAAATATTTGAGACAATTCAAAGTCCTGGACACGTAGCATTTCTGCGGGGTACCATATTCTTTAGTTGTGGTGATGGGCGATGTGGTGGCAGCACTTAAAGAAAAAAGGATTCTTTTCCTTTTTCTTCACCACGAAAAATGAAACAAAAAAAAAAAAAAAACAAAAAAACTTGAAAGAATTGCAAAATTTTTTTTCTTTTTTTTTTTTTTATCTTCAGTTTTTGAAGAAACATACACGACTGAGCACACAATACATCATTATCAAACGGATTTTCGAGGATATTTCTTCTGGCTCTTGAACGACTGCAACAAATGCTGCTGTTGCAACTTTATAGCGCTTCTTTTTTTATAGTAGCGTGTGTTATGTCCTTTTTTTTTTGCTTTTTTCCAAGCCTGATGTTAGTTTTTCTTCGTTTTTCATTTTTTTGTTGATGAAGAAGAAAGAAAGAAAAAGAAGTTTTTCTTTTATTTATTTCACTCTCTTTGTGGCATTTATCATATAAGTATTTTTATTGTGTGTTGCAGCAGAAGTCTTTCGTTTTATATGTGTTGCACTTTTAGTGTTTGTTTCTTTTTTTTTATTTTATTTGTTGTTGTTTTGTGAGTCTTCCTTGAGGATATATAGAATTCAGAATTCGTCCTCGCCAGAATGAATGAATAGAAAAAAAATGAGATGTGGAAATCGTCATTTAGGAATAAAGCTAACACAATTCAACAAGAGAAGAGCATACATACAAAAAATAACAACAAAAAAGACTGAAGACTGCTAAAGAACCAAGACACATAGAAAAAAAAAGAAGAGGACCACTAACCGCTCTCTCCTGGCTGCATAAAAGGAGTAAAATATTAAGTGGTTACGACGAAAAGTCCTGTTTTTTTTTTTTTATTTTCATTATATTTTCAGTCTTTTTCTTTAGTCCTTTGACTAGACTTAAACTTTCTTTCTATATGTAGGTTTATGTGTTTAAAGGAAAAATAGTGCTTTGAGGAGGATATATCTAGCTTTTGTTTTATTTAATAAATATGTGTTGAGGATAAGATTATCACATGTTTTGTTTTGGTGTTTTATTTTGTAACTATAAGAGGAAATGGGTTGCAACAAACAACTGCAGAAAGAATAGAGAGTTCATTGTTGTTGTTGTGTCAGTCTACTTTTCTATTATATTAAAAAGGTATTCAGTTTAGACAGCAATTTAGTTAGTTTAGTTAACTACTTCCTGGGACTTTGTTTTTTAAACCTTTAGTCATTTTTAACCCCCGGTTTAATAGATACGGCTTAAATATAATTCCGCTTAGTTGCTTTAAAAATAAGCATACAAGTTAAGGATTTATACATTTTTCATTAAAAAATCAAGTTAAATCAACCAGAAGTCAATCAGTTATCATATTAAAATTTTGGCATGATTGTATTAAAGTTCTAACCAGATACATTTCTAAATTAATTTAATTTTAATATTGATATATATTAAGCTTTAATGAAAGTGTTAAACATATCCGTCAACAAGATACTGTAAATTCTACAATGATATCTTGTGAAATCTACATGATACTTGGTCAAATTAATACTTTTTTCATTTTAAAGTTGCATGGAATCATTTTAAATTAACATGATCCATTTTAAAATTAAAAACACTCCCAAATTGAAAGTATGTAGGTACCTAATATCAACTTATTGTAAGCTATCATGTTGTTTAACGTTAGTAGCGAATTGCAAAATTACCAATTAACAATTTAAATTGTTCCAAATTGTTTAAACATCAGAAGCTATAGACTATGTGAACCCAAATCCTTGTTTGTTTTCAAACATGTCTGGTTCAATTACCCAAGGTAAGCCCACGATAGCTCAAGATTTTTTTTTTTTTTTTTCTTTACCCCACCCTTAGTTATACACCCAGGGGAAAAGCCACCATAAAACAACGTAAAATCAATGAAAACCGCATTGATTTAACTATTAAGTATTCGGAATGATTTTGCGTTGAAGATCATTTTAACATCAACGTGGAAATAAGGTTAATTTTGTGAGGTTTTTTTATTTAAAGCAACATTATTTCAAAGCAGTTCATCTTTGAATCAAAGACGTTTTAACTTCAATTTATTTTTTCCCTCAGTGTAAAATTGTACGGAATTATTTTTTTCATCTGGAAAATCACAAAAAAAAAATGTTTTGTTTTCCTTTATTCCACTGTTTTTTTCAAAATATACAACAAAAAACTTTTTTCATATCAGAAATCGAAAAAAGTTGTGATGTTTTTTTTCCTTTGAAAAAATCGTTTGTCTTAAACTGTGGTTTGCTTCCCCAATACTAGCCCAGGATAGCCCAATTTTAATTTTCGCTATCTTACGCTTAGTTATAAATTGTAGAAGCATTAGTTTTTATTCACTTCACAAAAAAAAAAAAAAAAAATAGTACGCATACACCAGAGTGACCCTATTAATTTTTTATTTAGAAAAAGTAAATTCATTGTTTTGGACATTGCACCTCAAATGTTATTTATTTCACTTAGAATTCGTACTTGATAGAATGTAGTTCATATTACATTCCTGTTAAGAAACTTAAGATGATTTGTTTAATTTCACAAATATTTTTTCAAGTGTATAAATCATTGATTTTTTTTTTGCTTGCTAAATAAGCACTTAGTAAAATCTATCCAAACATTTTTCAAAAGCAACAACAAATATAAAAAGGTGTGAAGTGATTTCATTTTTAGTACACGAATAGAACTTTTTAAACATTTCGGAAAATTCCAACTTTTTTTCGTGAGCCCAACCTTAGTTCAAAAATTACACTGGTCTGCAAGGAAATCCTCCTTTACATAAAATTATACTTTTCTAAAGGATTTTTTTATGCTGATTCCGAATCCGAAGTCAGAATTGACCCAGCACATCATGTTTTTTTGATATTCCCGTTAGAAAATCTCAAAAATCCATTTTTTCGCTGTTTTCGAAGAAATATTTTGGCATAATATAATCTTTTTCAATTAAAATTAGTATGGTTTATAAAAGAACTTATTTTTTCTTTCAAATTCAGTTTCAATCTTCTCAATATCTCTTTTCTTCTTCGAGATATCTTAATTTAAGTAAGTTTATAAGGTTTGGCATATCTTACCATAAGGAAACTGATATCTAAAAATTAATATATCTTTCTCCCTAGAACAAAAGTATACTTCTGTAATGGACTTTAGTATGCTCATTTTGAATCCGAACTCAAAAAATTTCGGTCAGCTCTGATTTTTAAGATATAGTAGTTTTTTTTTTTAAGATTTTCAAAATACTTTAGTGCGAATATTTTTTGACTTCAGATTCTAACTCAGCACATCAAAAACTATAAGAAAAGTATACTTTTGTTTCTAGGAGAAAAAAAAAGCTTTACAAGGCGGTTTGGCGAATGGTTTATTACAAATAAGATATTTATAATTAGAAAAATAGTAGGTATATAAAATTACAAAACACGTAAAAATTTTGTTTAATGTATTTTATTATGGTTTTCTTTACATATTTGACTTTTTAAATATAATAATCGTTGATATTTTACATTTTCCTTAATTAAGGTGTTTTTGTTCATGTAGGATTTACGAAAAAGTGAAGGATTTCGATATTTCTGTTTTTTTGTCAATCAGTATTTTAAAATATAAGTAAAGATTAATTTAAAAGGTGTCAATCGATAGGTCATATTATGAGAAATAAGTCCTCCAAATTTGAGCTCAATGCGACAAGTAGTTTTAATTTTATACAAGTTAAAATGTATCTAAAAGGATGATTTTTTAGAAACTACCCACATTTTTCAAAAATCATTTTTACAAAAATGGTACCTGATAGAATTTTTCTGAAACCAGATTTAGATTAAAGAAATTTTAATCTTTAAATTTTGCAGACCAGTGTTATTATTATTACTTTGTTGTCATAATTTTTGAAGTAAGGGTGGGCTTACGAAAAAAAAGTGACGTAATTTATTACATTAAAAGATACAATGATACAATAATAACCATAGTTAACTGGTATTTTTTTTTACTTTATTCAAAACGAAACCTTAGGTCAAAATGATAAATCCTTGCAAAAAAAAGTCTGAAACAAAAAGCTAGGATCTCAAATCCTCAAAAAAACACACAATCATATTAATCCCTTAAAATATCGAAGTGTAGACATCGTTAATCGTATACTTTATGAATCTTGAACATTTTGAAGACCATGTTTTCGAAATGTTCAGACTGTCTTATTTGGCAAATTTCAAAACGGCTTTAAGCATGCAATAAAGACAGAATAAATGAGACATAAAACTTCTATTTATACATTTTTTTAAATTTTTTACACCTGTAAAGCTATTATGAAAACCTGCTTAGATATCACAAAATTATGTTTAAACCTTCAGTATCATCGAAAAGATAAGACCTTTCTTTATAAAATTAACATTTTTACGGTCTGCTACTTCACAAAGACTTATTAGAAATTCAAGTTCAAAGCTATATAACTGGCTTTCATTATACTTACCTGTGCACTTATCCTTTTTCTTAACATAAATGGAAACATACAAAAAAAAAAAAAAAAATTACAAAATTTGTCAGACAAAGTAAACATTTTTACAAAAAAAATATCTGCAAAGAAAAAGTTGAAAGAATAAAGAAAACAAAAAAACAATAACTCATCAATTTATTTGCACCACGACGACGACGACTTGGAAAATGAGTTGTTTAAGGATTACCATTCTACCGTGACCATCATTCTTCAACAGCATCAGAAACAGAAAACAAAAAACATCTCTTCCATCATCATCATCAGCATTGCGCATCTTTGAAGGTTAATTGGGGAATCCAACTTTTAAAGACAATACAAAAAAGATGAACACAAAACCAAAAAAAAAAAAATATTACAAACACCCACAAAAGAAACAAACAACGGTAACAATCATCTTTTCTTTTACAAAAAAAAAAAAAAAAAAAAAACAGATAAAAACTCAAGACCGAAAAAAAAAATTATGAACATTGAACTTCAAAAGACCGCATCTCTCAGAAACAGAATCCCAAGTCGATCCGCAGCCAGCGAGTGCCTCTCTCTAATTGGAATCAATTAAGTCGCATAGACATAGGAAAAAGATGCTTATTTTGCATATATTTTTTTTGTCTTTTCTGTTCTGTCTTGCATTTGGCAAACCCCATTCAAAGCCTCATACACAAGATCCAAAGAGATTTCTTTTGAGAAGATATAGAAAAGATACAATAGCGGACGGACGTCTCTGAACTGAACGTCATCCAATTTTGTGTTGTGCGGTGGTCGCATGTGACCACAAGATGTACCTACACACACACACAGAATTATTATATTGGAGATGGACGTTTCCACCATCATCCACAACCTTGTGGTTAATTTCGTTGGTTTGGCTGAGGCTGGATGGTTGAGGTTAGGGGTTTTCGGTGGACCGCAACATTCGAATTTGTAATCTTTTAGTCACTCATGTTTTAAAGGGGGAAAGTATTGGTTCGATGAAAAAAGGTATGAAATTCAAATCCACGGTATGTGGGAGAAAAAAACTATGAGGAAGATTATACGACCCCAATATTCCCCTTTAGTCTTCTTGTATTCATTGGCAGACAACTGGCCAGTAAATTTGTTTAATCAATCCCGGATTACCAACGATCATCCAGTTCAACAAGATGAAACAAAAAAATTAAATAACAATAACAAAAAAGATACAAAAAAAAAAGTAACATCCCTGAACGCACCTCAAGTCCCCAACGAACGCATGCATCGAGTTTTTTGCTTTGTAAATTATTGTCCCATGAGATTGGTCATAAATGTTGGCACTGACCTCGGTGAACTTAAAGTCTTTTCATATATGGGATTTTCTCTTCTCCCTCTTTATCTCTTCTTTAGATTTTTTTTTTTTTTTTGGAGGTCAAGTAGTGTGGGTGAATTATTGAGGCTTTGGAAGACCAATTCTTGAGATACCTACCTAAAGATACTTATTGTGTCCACTTGTACGTTTAAAAGTTCAAGACATTGTCTGGGACAGAGATAATGGATTTTGTATTTAATTTATTTTTATGAGAGAGAAAAAGAATTTTTAGGGACGAATTTTATTTAGGTAATATTTTCGGAATGCAAAATGTCTGAAAACCTTAAATTTTTTTTTTTTCTGATGTAAATTATATGGTTTTATCTAGAACGGTTTTTTAGGGTGTAATTTTTTTTTTTTTTTTACGTGATAACGTCTTATAAATCAATGAACCATGGCAGCCACCACGAAAAAGTGGCGCCATTTTCTAACGTTCCACTTGAAATTTTTAGCAGTGCGGCAAAAACTTCAATTAAAAATTAAAAATAAACTATTAGAGATACAAAAATCTTCTAAAGCTTATTTGAAAGATAATAACCTAAAGTTTAATATATTTGAAGGATTTTAAAAAATTCCATCTTTTAATAGGGTAAATAGGGGTAAAATAAAATTTCAAAAAATTAACTATTTTCTAAACGCGACAATGTATAGAGTTGAGGTTTTTTTTAATCAATAGATAATTTTATTGCAAGACTGATAATGGTATTAAAAAAATTTTTTAAAATTTCAAAACGAAGCTATTAATGGTTTTCTAAAACTAAAACATGAGGTAGACCTTTAACAAAGTAGTGATTATAGGTAGGGGACATTTTTTTTTGACAATTTAAAAAACGTCATTCGAAAGATAATAAAAAAAAAGTTAGTTTAAGTCTCTGCGTTTCGAAATATGAATTTTTGAAAAACACCTTCTTATTTTGGGGTATTTTTGGGTGAGTTTTTATTTTTTTAAATGTTTTGTAGCATTCAAAAAATCAAGCTTATTAAAAAATGTAGTCTATGACTGTGCGCATACATGTGCAAAAAATTGGTATTTAAAAATGGTTTTTGACCGAATAACGGGAAAAACAAGTTTTTTTGTCCCAAGTTTTTTGACCTTTTTGAACCGTTTTTTTATTTTTATCTTTTTTTCTTCAACAGATAAATAAATTAAATTTATATTTAAAATAGATAATAGACAGAAATATATCTGTGCAAAATTTCAATCAATTTTGTTGTTACAATTTTGAGATAACGGTAAAATAAAGGTTTGTTATTCAACAGGTTCTATCTTTTGATCTAAAGCAAATCGAAATTTGATTTAACTTTATTGGGCATCCTGATGATGTTACTTTTCATTTGGTATATCACACATAACTGTACATTTACTACAAGCTACACAATGTTAAATTAAAAATCTGTTGATCATGAACAGCCACCAGTGTCCGAAGTACCGTAATCTCAGTTTGGAATTTTGACATGGTTGGCTTTAAAAAATTCTAACTTTTTTTCTAGGCATCGCAGAAATAAGATTGAAACGTCATATGAAAGGTGAAATTATATTATTTATAGGTTGTCTAAAAAAAAAATTGATTCAATAGCGTGAGAACATAAAATTATATGTTTTTTTTGTTTTGCTTTTTTTGATGAAAATTGATCGAGTTCAAAAAATTCTAGCTCTTTTTGGACACATGCCTAATAGACATGATCGATATATATATTCTGAGCTGAAGTAATAAGCTTTCAGGTGTTATAAAACTTATTATAGGTTATATCAAAAAAATTTTTGGGTGATGGAAATGCGTTTTTCACTTTTTTCATAAGAAATGATTGTTTTTAATAAATTATTTTAATACTTTTTGCGCATTGTAAAAATTTAAAAATGGTTTTATTATTTAGAAGAAATATTTGTTTTTTTGTTTTTAAGAGAGTTTTTAATTTATGCAGTAGATTTTGGGCTAAGTAATAGAAATTTCCAGCATTCAAAAAAATAAAATAAACAAAAATAGGAATCTGTCTAGGAGCCTATGATTTTTCTTTTAATATGGATGATTTTGAAAATTTACTTAAGTCCAATAATTTGAACAAAACAATTTGTCAAATCTCATTCAAAAATCAGCTCTAAAAAAAATTCAAGATCTCATTGTTTGATTGTTTGTAGTTACGTTAAAATGTATTTTATAGATGCATGAGAGAAAGTATAGATTTTCTGGACCCACCCGTAACAAATATTGCAGTAAATTAGTTTCCTAATTACAGATATTATTTTTAAAACCGACTGCATGCATTTTTTGTGAAAAGTTTTAATATAAATCGTATTGGATGGATTCAAGTCTGAAATCCACAAAATAAATGCTGTTGTGCCCCAGGGCTACGTTGTTTCTCCTATTCTTTTTTGCTTATTTTCACTTTATTTATTTGTATGAAACTTCCAATACACTTAACTGTTTTGCTGATGATAGTACCTTCAATTTATTGTATACTTATTTGAAGGTTGACTCCTTTCGGAAGTGAAAAGCTCATTAAATTCAGATTTCCACAGCATTGTCCAATGGACAGTAAAAAAAACGCTTAGAATCTAATTCTTCAAAAAGTAAATGCTGCTTACAATCATTAAATGGCACTTTCATCGAGTAAAAATCAGAAACTTTAAATTCCTGTAATGAGTGAGTGAAACAAACTACTTTCTGTGAAAGTTTGCTGAAACGATAAAATTTTACTATTTTTCGGTCGCGGACAGTGGGCCAACTTTTGAAAAGTCGTTTCGATTTCATATCTAAAACTAATTTATTTACTTGTTTAGGGAATTTTGGAAGATTTAAAAACCGAGAGAAATTTTAAAGAACTTGGCTGGATACAGATAGCCAAAGTTGCCTCATTTTTAAAATCAAACCTTTTTTTTTTTTGAAAATTTGAAGAGTACCTATCTGAAAATTACTAAAATATCTTAACCCGTTCCAGAGTTATGAATTTTGCAATAAAAAATAAAAATCTCTCCTGGCTGTAGGCCGAAAAGTTTTCAAGGTTTTCAGTCTTAAAAAATCAGACAAAGCTTGTGACAGCATGACATTGCTGTTTTTTGAAGTGTTTTTTAGATTGAGTTGTGTAATCCTAACTGGAACCTTATCTTAAATTCGGCCTATGTAGAGTTGAGAGCATTAAGTTGAGTTGTCCGAGATGAGTTGTCTGGGTGTGGTTAACACCTAAAAGCATATTATTTTTAAATTTTCATTTTTCAAATATTTCACAAAGAACCAAAATCATCTTCAAACCTAGTCAAAGTAAAATTGAAAACCTTAAATACTGACACATTAATCTATTCTAGTTAATTAGTTGTCCATTGTCTATTGAAAATGGGCTCAAAACCTTTTTTAAATCGATGCATTTACCACAAGTGACGAAATGGTTAAATTACAACTCTATTTTTTTAAATACACAATGTCTCTGGACTTTATCCTTGATAAGTAGCTTAAACTTAATCATTAACTTTTGTCTAGAATAAGAATCTAGTGGTTCAACGATTGACTTGCACAACAAAAAAAAAAAAAACCAATAAACTACCCTCAAGTTAGTGGCAACTGATTCCATGTAATCCAACCGAACTCTCATTTGACTCATTTCTTCTTTCACTTTTGCATGTTGATACTTTTTTTGCTGCTGTCTAATTGAATTATCCCAGATTGTCAATAGGAAAAAACAATAAAAATACAAAAACTCGACCTCTTTTTTTTTCTAACCAATTCTTTGACTCTCTGCGTGTTTTGTGGCAAAAAGTAAAATCTTCAACTTCTTCACAACTCATTTGTGGACTTTAGTTAGTTTTTGTTGTCAGATTTTCCGTCTTGAATTACGACGTTGTGCGTGTTGCAATTGTTAGTAATCCAACATTTTCAGCAACAACACAACAAAAAAAAAAGTCATTTTCAAACTGAAACTTTCATTATTTTTCACCTGTCGTCGTAGGTCGCGGAAGGTACATAAAGGTACCTACAATCGTCGTCGTAGAGAACCAACGTAACGCCATCATCGCACAGCTTTATTATTTACAACAAGCAAATCAGGTGGAAATGTCGTAAGCAGATTTAGAGAACTCTGAATTTGCGAGCAGTAAAGAAAACGACACATTTTCCACGGTGTTCGAGCTGAAAATAGTGGAAATAGTAGAAAATTATGGAGCTGGTTCTAGACTAGGGATATATCACCAGCAGGAGAGTATTTTGAAAATAAATTATCAACTTGTGCTGTGCATAGTCTGCAGAAAACTACGATAAAATCTACTTTGCGCGCAAAAGTTTTCCATCTTATTTGCCATCTTCCAAAACCCTTGTTGTCAGCCTCTTTTATACCACCACCCTCAAACCATTTGATATCACAAACTCTCTCATTTAAGTAAAGGCCAGGTTTGTTTAAAATTCTACCACTCTACCACCCTTAAAAACCGCCACCCTCTCGCACCATTTCTGCGTTTTTCTTCTTATATTTCGTATAAATTATTTGAGTTTTCGAGCGCAAAATGTTACGCTTTATCGAATTACCTAACGGCGGCGTTTTTTTTGCGCTATATTCACCGCGCAATAATTTTTACTTGTAGCGCATTTTCATCTTGTGAATTTTTTGTTGAGAGGGAATGAGAGTTAGAAATAAAGTGAGGGGAGAAGTTAAAGAAATGAATTGCAGAAATGAAACTTTTTCTTTAAGTTTTTTTTTTGTTTTATTTTTTGTATTTTTGTTAAACTGCTGGTGTTTTGGGAAAAGTTTTTTACTCCAAAAAAGTATGCTGGAGGCTTTGGGTTTTGGAATAAAAGTGCATTAGCCCAATGGACGACGGACGATGTCGACAAGTGTATCGCACATCTGCTTACCAACACTAAATAAGAAAGAAGGAGGCCATCCATTTAAATGTTCTGTGTACATTTTGATTCATATTGACACAATACTGAAATAGAGGGAGCTTGAACAATTTAATGCACAAACAAGTTGTACAAAAGATATGTTTAAATTCGGCCAATTAACAATTTTGCTTATATAAAGCCTTACAGAAGCTACAGTACCATCTGTAAGGCTTTGAAGAAGCAAAATTTGATTTTCATAATTTCATAAATTTTCTCGAAAAACTTCGGTAAATCTCCTACTGTCTCGTCGTTTTGGATTTGTTAAAAAATATTAATAATTCTCAAGTGATAATAGAATTATAAGGGACATTGAAGAAGATCTTTGTGACTTTAAACTAGCTCTTTATCATAAAAAATACGATTTAAAACACAAGAACGAGATACTTTGGTAAAAACTCTATAACGCTTCTATAAAGCTTTTCTTCCAAAATTAGAGGGTCCTAACTTAATGAACAGCTTGTTAAAGTTTGTTTTAAAGTATTACAAAAAGGCCTTCCCGAATTTCGGTAAGACTTCTGTAAGTGAGATTATGCAAGTTAAATGAAGAAGTTACTTCGGTAAGACTTCTGTAACTACTTTACAGAGGGATTCAGTGGGAGTTATGAAATCTAGTGATTCTCAAAGAAGCTTTTCTATACTTATTGTTTGTAGGGTCTAGAAGATTGTACTTCGATTTTTCTGCTTGACATTTGTTAGTGACTGTTCCTTCTGGCTATTAAAGGATTTAGTGCATGTACCTATTTGAATAAGAAATTGTTACTTTGTAATTTGATGCTTGGTTCCTACCGTTTACTTCTTCTTCTTCTTGCAATAAAAAACGTTTAAAAATGAGGGTTTTATATTTCCAAACCCGTTTTCGACTGATACCTACTTTTTCGAAAATTACATTTTTGAAAGTTGTTACGGGTTGCAACAGTTGTTTTTAACCCTCTGTCGGCACACGGGTGCGAATTTGGCAAGACAAAAATAAAAAGTGGTCACAAAAAAGTGTCTTTATAAGGGTGAAAATACATTTTTTTTAAATTGTGAATACAATATTCGAATTCCTCGGAAAATTCTACATACATTTCGTATATGATTCTCTATAAAATAGTGAGACAGAAAAAAGTTCTAGCGACATGAAAAAGTAGAAACCAAATTCGCAAAAAAGAGGTGGGCCTACAGAGGGTTAAGAATGCTATTAGAAATTAAATTTCAAAATTAAATATTTCAAAAGTTATTGGACACACACAAAAATTAACTCACCATATTCCTCCTAGGTCATAACGGTCTTTGAGCTCGAGGATCTTCGCTAATTTCTACACCAAATACACCAATTTACAGATTTAACAGAAGAATTATTTCTTTCACGATTTTAAACTTTGTCGTTCTTAGTTCACAGTCACTTTTAACAGAAAAAAAAAATAATCGTCTTTCTTCAATCGGTCGTAGTCGAAAGGTTCTTGATTTCAAAAGAATTTCTCCCTTCTACACAACCTCACAGGCTCATTGTTCAGAATTTTGGAGAAAGGATTTTTTACGACAGCGTTCAATTAAAAACACGATGAAGACATTCCTTTTTTTTTTCTAAAAAGAGGTCTTTCTTGAATCATAAAATTTCTCATCAAGAGATAGCCACAAAGTCCATTAAACCTAAATCAACTTTAACCAATTTTTATGCGCGTTATCCTAATCTGACCAATAATTTCTAATTAGCCTTCACAAAACAAGCTTATGTAAACTCTTTTAACAAGCTGCTGCCGAAAAAAATCTAGATAAAGACCCTAATCAACTTTATACGACCAAAGACTCCAAACTAAGAACCATGAAAATGACGTTAGACTACCAACCAACTATCTACACTACATAATATAATTTCTCCCCGCCAGAGGCTAGAGAAGGGATTTTGTTAGAGTTCAACAATTGCGACTAAGTACACGGAAGCAATTCCATAAGCAAGTGATTCTTCGAGCTGCTCGAGTAAAGCATGCAATGGCCATGTAACACACAGAACACAGCAACACACTGAAGACACTGCAAACTCGAACCGAATTGAACCAAAGATGACGATCAGTTTTATAGAAAAAAAAAGCGATGACCAATAATATTACCAACTATCGACCCGAGGCAATTAATTTTCCCAATAAGCAATTCAAGCTGACGCATTACCATTTGTGGACTATGTCCAATGTGTGCACTTTCCGATATCTCTCTTTTCGAGAAGACCTAAAAAGAATTCTTCTATTTTACTAAGCTAGGCACCTCTCTAGATTCAATGAAAGAAGGAGAAAAGAAAAAAAGATAAGAACTAAGAACCTTCTTGGGGTCCATCTTCCTTCTATATGGGATGATCTTTTGGCTTCCCATTCTTTTGGGGCGGCTTTGTAAATAGATAAACGGCACGAAGCCATCACGATTCCATCGGGGGATATGGAAAAGTCTATGTGTGTGCAAAATTACTTCCTTAATTAAAGACCCCTCTGGACATTCTGTGTCCTCTTCATCATCATCTTCCACATAGACCATGGTCATGATCAGCGAGTAGCTAGGTAAGAGCTCCAAGTCCATCCAGCACGCACCACAAAGGCTTACCCAGCGAGCTCTGTGAAAGTATATGACCATGGCGACCGAACCTTATGGCCATCTTTTTCTCTGTGGTATTTATGCGATCATCCTGTGGTCTTCGCAAGTCGTGTGGTAGCGGTTTGTTGTTGTCCAGAAAATGGACAAGTGGAATGCTGTTCGCTAACACTATACTCGCGCAGCGGCGCAAGAGCAGGGAAGGTCATTTAATGGACTTGTTACCAAGTGTACGATCGTGAAAGTGGTTACATGGCAGAGCGCAATGTTGTAAAGGATTAGGACGCGAACGGTCTGTCGGTGCTATGTGCAATTCATTCGGACTCCATCGAGGCAGTCTTTTCTGCAACATTATATGAAATTTGTTTTTTTACGCGTACATCACGAATGCGATAAGCAAATCGACGACATTGCCATGTTTTTTTTCCGAACGGAGCATAGCACACAGAGAGAACATGCGTGTGCGCATGTGCAGCGCACTAGCTTGTGATTTTTAATGCAAGACGTTACTTCTATTCAATGACTGACCGACGCAACTCGACGTCTTGAGGCGCACACACTCTCTGAAGAACATGTGATTAAGTGCGGTTTATGACCCTCAGGTTGACGTTGACTATGTATGGTTGTTTTTTTTTTTTTTGATGATTGGCAAGAACCAGAACCACAAGATGAGAGGCCAGAGGTTGGATTGGAGTGATTTTTCGAAACATTTTAATGAAATATATTCATTTTCTTGAGAAAAGACTGTGCAGCTTGGAATAAACCTTGAAGTGCAAAAAGGCCCTTTTTGGGAAGTGAGAGGCTTGCTGGTTTGAGTAATAACAAATGGTTATGGCTTTGACCTTGGTAGAAGATGTTGCGCAAGAAATAAAGGTGCAACCAATCGTATAACTTGCTATGAAATATTATTATGTCTTCGTACGTTTACCGAGGATGGTGTAGAAAGATGGTTTCATACAATTTAATTTTGTGCTGCTTCAATTATCGACTTCTGAATGTATAAAAATGGAATCATAGAATCATATAAAATGCTTGAACTTGAAGATTAAATTTTGTCTTAAAGTCTTTAAATTTTGAAGGTTTTTAAATATTTTTGAAAGATCCATTGTTGGAAGAATTTTTCGTGATTAATAGGTTTTCAGGCCTTCAATGACATAATAAAATTATTTAAACGGTTCTGCTCCCGATTTACAAGTATACAAGTTAAAAAGTTATATTATAATGCTTATTTAACGAATCCCGGTTAGGTACTTTACAATTTCCTTAATAAGTGTTCGCATGATTTATTAAAAAAAACCATGATCAGTTACCTGAATTGTAAAACTTGGTATTGGCTTTATTAATTTAAATTTCACTCATAAATCGAAACTTCAACAATAACGTCGCAACACCGCCACAATACTGCCACAACACCAACATAACACCGCCACAACACCAGAACAACATCACCACAACACCACCACGATACCGCAAAAACGCCGCCACAACTTCGTCACAACACCGCCACAACACCAACACAATATCGCCTCAACACCGCCACAACTCCGCCACAATACCGCCACAACACCAACACAACACCAGCACAACACCAACACAACATCTCCACAACACCAACAAAATATCGCCACAACACCACCACAACACCGCAGCAGCACCGCCACAATACCGCCACAACACCAACATAACACCGCCACAACACCAGAACAACATCACCACAACACCACCACAATACCCCAAAAACACAGCCACAACTTCGCCACAACACCGCCCCAACACCTCCATAACACCGCCACAATACCGCCACAACACCAACACAACATCTCCACAACACAAATTATTAGAAATTTTAGTGACTTTCAAGCTGCACTAAATTACAAATTTTCATCTTAAAGCTAGTCTTTTAGGCTTGAAACCACCAAAAATTGAAGATGCGTATTTTCTGAACTTTTTTTAATTCTTTGCCATGACGCCAAATGTCTTAATTTTAGTTTATTGTACAACTGTATCCAGCTTACAGTTTGACAGATAAAAGCCCTCTAATTTATCGGAAAGCTTACTGGTTAAAAAGGTTAAAGACTAATTCAAACTTAATTTTTGACAAGCAAAGCTCAAGAGCATTGCCTCAGGCTTAGAAACCAATATTTGAATTAGGAAAGCGTGTACCTGATTTATTTTTTTCTAAGAATGCTGCGACTAATTTCTTGAAAGACTCGAACTTTGCCGTCAGTAGATTTATTTTTTTATTCAAAATTTCATTAATTAATAAAATTCCATCATAAATGTAAACCTTCTATTAGAAAAGATTGTCGGGGTGAAATCCATTAAAAATTAACTTTCCACGAACGAAAAAAACCGCAAAAAAATTTTGTGTTAGCTCCATTAGCTATCCGAACGAATCAGAGATATTTTATTTATTTACGTCCGCTTTCCCTCTCGGATACCAATGTAATATACCAGTTGTAAGTCCTAAAATCCCCTTAAGCCTTTTGTCAAACAATTGCCGCCCAATGTTTGTGAATTGCATTTGGAGTTGGCAAATTTGTTTTTCTTTTCTTCCTCAAACACACACACAAACATAATATTTATTATTTATATACCACCTTCCTCTGTGACTCTCTTCTTTATTTTATGTAATATTCTTGTGTAAAAAGAATTAATAATTTAAGCTGAATCGTCTGTATTTATGTTTCGAAAAAGAAAACACGCAGTATAAATACCCCCCCTCTCCCCTATTTTTTGTTGAATGAATTTATACCCCTCCCTCTCTTTCACACTCATACAGAGTTCATGTCAAATATTTCAATTTCCTTTTTCTTTATAATTCACCCAGAATATTGTGCTCGTTTTTCATCATTTTTCCTTCATTTCTTTTTTTTTTTCATTTTTGTAAATTTAATTTCTTCGCTTCATATGCGATGATGATGACGCATACGGCGATGACTTCGAAGAGGCAAAAAATTGGTTTGGTTTGAGTTCTTCACATGTTATTTCCGAGAGAAGAGGCTTCCTGGCTTACGAATATTTTTATATCCCTTATCCAAATTTTCAATCCCAATCATCTCCCCACGTGTTCAAGGATCCTGGATGTCGCTGATGATGATGCCCTGTTGCAGTAACCAACGTTGTTTTTTTTTTTTGTCTTCTACGGTAACAAGCTTGTTTACTTGTGCAAAACTCCCCATTTCTCCCCCAAATTCTGAAAGAGAGAATTTTTAAATAGCCTTCGGGCAATCAAATTGTTATTGAGTTGCTCTTTGAGTGTGTGTAGATATGTCATTTTTTTTTTCCTGTCAGAGGAGGTCTTGAAAGAAGCGAGTTGGGGATCCTACAAAAGGTAAACCTTGATGTCACCCTCGTGTCGTTCTACGTAATGTGGAAGATGAAAAAGTTGATTCTTGTTAAATTTGATGTAATACAAGCTGATATATATATAGCTCTCTCTTTCTAACTGCTTCTAATGAGGTGTATAATTGATGAAATAGAAAGAGAAGATGGGAGTGTGAAGACTTTAGTTGTTTTTGAATAGACGCTAACATCATCAGTGTGTTCAAAACTTCAATTTCTTTGAGCAAATACTGTAAGTGACTGATAGGATTCCAGTTCTGTCAAAAAACATGGTTGCCAAGTGAGATGATTTTCGTGCAAAAAAAAAAAAAAACAACAAACATTTAACGTAAGAACCTTCTTAAGTCAATAACATTTTCCTCCAATTGTTTCCCAAAATGAATTTACTAAGCGAGAGAACCCATGATACTTACCGAGGTTCACATTATTGTAATCGAAGCAACCTGTGATATTTCCCATTATAACTTCTTGTACTTGCTGGGAGACCCGTGATACCTAAATGTTGGTTTTTACCAGGGAAACCCGTGATATGAAACGTATAACACTTACTGGGATAGTAACCTGTCTTTACTTTTACCGTCAAAGTATCAAAGGTGATACTCAGCGAAGCAACCCGTGATACTTATCGGACAACTTGTGATAGTGCCGTGATATTTATGATATATCGTTCCAACTCTTTATATTTTCTGAGAAAACCCGTGATACTTACCCAAAGATCTTGTGATACTTATGTATCACATGCGAGAAATCTTGATACTTACCAGGAAAAAGCGTGATAGCTATTGGAAAAACCTGTGATACGTACTAAGAAAACCGTGATATGAAGCGTATGACACTTACGGGCTCAACTCATGATATGTGTAAATGGTGACACGAACCGGAAAAGCCCGTGATACTCAACTAAGCACTTTGTGATACGTTCCGGAGAAACTCTTGATACTTTTCGAGGCAACCTGTGATACTTACTGACGGAAGCATGATACTTACATTGGCAACTTATGATACCACCTAACAGGAAAATTCGAGATATTTACCAAGAACACCTCTGATATTTACCGGGATAGCCGTGACCCCATATTACTCGAGAATCGATGTTACATTACAGTTATAAATGCAACCCGTGATACGAATACTTGTTGGGTCCACTTGTGATATATGCCTTGGCAATTCAATGATACTAAAATAGGCACTCTGTATCAATTAGCCTTGATATTTAACAACAAATCTTGATGCTTACCGAGGAAGGTTGTAATGCCTTGTGATAAATACCGGGAAAGCCCCGTGATACTTATCAGAGAACTCCGTGATACTTACCTGTCATTGTCAAGAGGAGACCTATCAAAGGGAAAGGTGGTCAATGATGGGAGTAGAAAAAACTAACAATAGATATGCTTGTTTGAAAAAAATTTGTTTTTTCCATTATTTTTGAAATGACTGGAATTCCCTTTTTTTTTAATAAGACGTCATAAAGCTATAACTAGCGGACAATAAACACCTTTTTAATGATACATTATTTGTTAAATTACAATAAGAAACAAAGGAGTTATGAGGGAACAGATGAACAGGAAGTTCATTTATAAGCTTTATGTTCATCTATTCCTTCCTAACTTCTTAGGTTCTTCTTACAATTTAACAAATAATGTATCGTTGGAAAGGTCTTGATTGCCCGCTGGTCATAACATAATGGCGTTATATTGAAATATATCAGGAGTATTTTTTATTTTAAAAAAAAGTGGATAAAAAAAAATTTCTTTGTTGCTGTCGAAATTTAGCTTGTCAGATTTTTTTGAGCCTATCAAATTTTCTAAAGGTAACCACATGAATTTTTAGATAGTGGCAACCATAATGTAGCTCCACACCCATCCGCTGATTTGTCTTCTCATGTTCCTATTTCTATGTAGAAAGAAATGTGTTTTTCCTTTTTTTTTTTTGGGACTTGAAGTTTTGCCCGATGTTGAAAGTGAAATTTTTGCCCACACGATAGATATGTGGGGAGCAAAAGTATCAGCACGCTGCATACAATGTTCTACACCATAGCCAGAGAGTAAACGAGCCAACACGTAAATTGTCGTCGTCGTCGCCGCCGCCAAGCCATATCGTCGTTGTCGTCATTGTCTGGGCCATTTCCTCGTTGACACTCAAAAGCAAGCACAATGCTGCCAGCAGAGAAGAGTTTTAAAGAGAGAGAGAAAGAAGAGGATTGCGCCGGTGGACAATCCTCCTCCATTTACATGAAGGTACACATTGATGATTTTGTTATGCAAAAAAGGACTTTTTTTGTGTGCAGTTTTTGAGTATTTTTTTTCTTTCTTTTTATTATTTTGTCGTGTAGCTATGTTGTTTGAAACGCCATTATGCACCTACGCAATGATTGGGGCTTCAAAAAAAAAAAAAAACAAAAAAAAAAAAAACAGACAGAACGTGTGACATATGCACAGTGAAGCTCTATACCTCTTTTTTTCTGAAAGAGGTAAGTAGGTATAGGGTTTTGGCTGGTTTTTACAATTTTTTATTTTATTTTATTTTTTTATTCAGCACTCAATGCTTTTTGTCTTTTTGTCCCAACGGATGTTAGCTGCATCTGCATATTTGCATACTTGATTGCAGGAACAGCCACAACATATACAGAGCTCAGCTTCAGCTCTATGGTAAAATGTTGGTTTTGGTAGGTGGTGGCGATATCGTCGTATTATAGTTGGGGGAGGTGATGGTGGTGTCAACCGGAGACAGCGTTAGGTGTAAACTGCACTCACATGATAATTTTTTTTTTTTTTTTTATTTTTTATTTTGAGTGGGTTGGTTGTCGCGTCTATCCCTTTTTTTTTTGTTGTTTGAACTTTCGTCAAGGGACCCTACATGAACAGTAGAATATATACACAGACACACGACACACATGCAAATAGATTGACGGTTGAATGGAGTTACATTGAATCGATTTTAGGTGCTCGAAATAATTTATTTTACTTTTAACAATGGTCGATGATTGATATTTATCTATACTCCTACTTCTACTACTCGTCTCGTGGATATCTACAATCGATTTGAATTTTTTGAATGTTGATTTTTTCAAGTTTTTATTGCAAAATGGTTCGTTGCTTAGTTTTGAGACTTTATGCTGTTAATGGCGCCCTGCAAATAAACTCATACTTTGATTACAGACATACAAAATGAACTTCTACAGAAATTAGGACCTGAACAAACGATCATTTCAGATTTTTCTTAAATGGCGCCCAACGCGAAAATTATAATATTGGTTTTATGAACTGTCTCCCTCTAGAAACTAATTTCTACAACCTTAAATGAACCAGATTCTTAATGAAAATAATTTAAATTCGGATTATTCTGAAATGGCGCCCAACTCGAGATTTATATTTCGGCTCCATAAGCTAACTGCCACTACAAACTAGCCACCGAAAGCCAAAAATAAATTAATCCTACCAGAATCGAGACTTCATTCATTAGAATCAAGATTTTAAGTAAATGGCGCCCAATGGGAAACTTGTTCTTTAACCTGAAAACTCACTTCTACTGCAAACCTGCTCCCCTAGGCAACAGAATCTACTCCTACTGGAATTGCGAAGTGATTCATTAGGAAAAAAAAATCTATTAGAAATTCATCAACCTAGATTATTCTTAAATGGCACCCAATGCCTTTTAAACAAACTCTCTCTATAAATAAACTCCAGCTTAAAAAATGAACTTATTCGTATGCACTCGTTTTTACTTGGGACTTGATTCCCTATGAACAAACTGCTGTAAGAAATTCGGGTCAATTCAAATTACTCTGAAATGGCGCCCAATGCGAAACTTATATTTTGACTCCATGAACTAAAATATTAACTCTCATTAAGAACAAGGAACCGATAGCCAAAAAAAAAAAATTAATCCTACCGATATTGAGGCTTGATTCATTTTAATCAAAATTATTCTTAAATGGCGCCCAATGCGAAACTTGTATTTTTGTGCTACGATCTAGATAAATTAATAAGACACAAATTTTATTTGTATATTTATTTTAATAACTTTAAAACTTAAGAAGGTTACAATAACCACTTTCAAAACCTGGTTTTTAAAATGGCGCCCAATGCGAAGAATTTTAGTTTAGAATGAGTTTTTATATAATTTTAGCGTTCTCCAAGCTAATAAATATTCATGAGTTACATGCACTTTTCACTTCCGACAACCTATTCCTGGGGTAACAAAAAATGCCGAAATGGCGCCCAACATGAGACATTAACTTTGATACCCAAGTGAAACTTCCTTATTTTCTACCCCCTACCTTAACCTTTCAGATCGAAAATCCGTGTTAACCTGCTTGATTTTAAAATTTTTTCAGCATTGCCAAGTTATTTTTCAAGATTACTCCTCTCTAGGCTCTAGGGACTTAACCTTTAAACCTTTGTTCGCAGCACGAAAATGTCATCAATCAAAAAAAAAAAAACCTATAAATGTTAGTAGGGTAACCTTTTTACAAAAAAAAAAACAAACTAATAAGACTTATTATCTGGAAAATTTATTACCGACTAAATTGTTAGGTTCTTTCGGAGCCTATGTCAGCGAGGGCTCCTAATAAGAACATGAAAACATCGGTCCGACAGTGCTATTCTTTTGCCAAATGAATAAAAAACCAATTATTAATAAAGAAAAAAAAAAAAATAAAAAACAAAATATAAATTAACGCTCGTGCAGCTTAATATTTATTGCTTCAATAAAAGACTACCATTTTACCGGCCACCTTCTCTCCAAGCCATAACCCTGTTGACCGTTTTCAAATTTTTTTTTACCATTAGAGAGTCAAAAAATCACATTCAATTAAGTATCGCGTTTAAAAAGTCACATTCTACTTAATTAGACTCTCACCTTTTATTAAAACTTACACAATTTTCTTCTAAAAAAAACTCTTCAGGTCGAAAGAAAAAAAAAAAATTAAGACAAAAAAAAGCTTTGGGGTATATACCCTTAAAACAATACCAGAGTAGGTAGAGTGCGGCGCATTCCAACACTGAGCCGAACCGAAAACGCTTGGAATTTTCTATACCTACAAGTAAGTATACCTACCTTACATACATATTTTTTTTTTTCTTAAACAACTCGCTGGCTGGCTTGAAACGTTTTGTACTTAATTTGGATGGGATTTTTCTTTGTTGGGTATGTACCCAGACCCACTATATTCCTTCTACCATTCTTTCGTCTTCATGAATTCAAACCCCTAAAGTACTAAAGTGGCAATTGTGCGTACCTAAAAAAAAAAAAAAAATAAAAAAAAAAAAAAATTTCCCCATTCTACTCTATCTCTCCAAGGAATTAAGGGCAGGTGGCAACAAGAGAGAGAGAGAGAGAGCTAATATCACAAAAAAAAAGCTAAAAAAAAAGAGTAGAAGAAATGGCTGAAATATTTATGCATTTAAATTTGTAGCAAGAGTTTAAGAAAGAAACAGGACATAACGGTATAAATTCCTCTTAAGTATGCGTGAGTGAATGAGTGAAAATAAAGTAAAGTTGGGAAGTTGCTTAAAAACTGCCACTGGGAGACATAGTATATACCTCACCTCTCTCTACATAGTTGTGAATTGTTCATTTTTTTTTTTTGTGGAACGGAATGGACGAACGGAAGAAAGGAATTTTTTTTTTTTTTGTCAGAGAGAGTTGGCCTTTTTTTTTGTCAGTGCTTTGTCCAGCTGTTCCAATTTGGAATTATTTTTAATTTCCTTTCGAATGTCCTTTTTTTTTTCTTTGTGTTGCCTTTGCTTAAACTCAAGCTGGCCCTTATTCCTCTTCATACCTCTGTTTAATATAGAATCCGGTTATTCGAAAGAAGATTCAAAAAAAAAAAAAAAAAAAGTTCCAAAACAAATTTCTAATTTGAAAGTTTTCTGGGTTCTGGAATTTTTTTTTTTTACTTTGCTCTTCGTTGACTGTTGTGTGCTGTGTTCGGGATTCTTATTCCTTCAGGTAGATGCTTAAAGATATTGTTTCGAAGGACATCACCATGAATCTGATTAGAATCTTTTTTTTTTCCAAAAAAAAAAAAAAAAAAAAAAACAGAGAAGAAAGAAATATTCACCCTGACAACAACAAAAAAAAAAAAAAGGAAGGAGAGAAATAAGAAAACTTTCTTTTCTGTAATTTCGATTTGGAGAAAAGAAAAGGTGTCCTTGATCCAAGGTGAAGGAATCATGTGTGAGATGAGATGGTGGTCGATGACGGTGGTGGTCCTTTATCCTTCAAGTCGGCTTGCTGCCTGCTATCTACAATACACATACTCGCATATTTATCATTTCGAATGAGTGATTTTTATGTCAGAAAAGTTTGACGACTTTTTTTGTATTTTCTCTGGCACCCGTCCCTCCACAAAGGGAAATTTGTATTGTTATGTTACATATGTGCATATCCCCAGTTGCAAAAAAGGACACAAAAAAAAAGGATGATAGACAAAGAGCATGTTATTTCAATGTTTAATGATAAAGTTTCCTAGTTTTATTGTTTTTTTTTTTTTCTGGGAGAGGGTAGAGGAAGAAAATAGGAATTGAACAAGGAAGAATGAAATTTTTATGGCACCAAGTAAAAGTTTTGGAAAGAGGATATGTTTCTTCCAAAGACACGTAAAGTAAAGTAAATAAAATTATACATAAAATATTAAACATGTGCTACCTTTAACTTCTGTTATCTTTAATAAGATAATCACAGTTAAATGCTTGTTGGGGTATAGTTAAAGTAGAAAATCCAAAAATGGCCTAGTTAACAATGGGTTAAGGGTTAATGGTATATAAATTTAAGATTTTATTAAGACCTCAACTTTAATTTTTAACGTTGGGCGCCATTTTTGTAGTATATTATTACACTTGGCTCGGTATTGGGCGCCATTCTTTTCACTGGAGTTAAGAATCGCTTACATGCCAAAGGACTGACCCTTTTGAGTATTAATTCATTTAATTAATCGTCTTTAGTTTTCATGGTTGGGTGCCACTTCTGTCGAATATAATCACCTTCTGTTCTACGTTGGGCGCCATACATTTTAATAGAACTGAAAATGATTTGAATGCCAAATGACTAACCCTTTTAAGATCAAATTTAGGCTTTTATGAAGTTCTCTTATTTAATGTTCAAAGTTGGGTGCCATATTTATGGGATATAATTGACCTCGGTTCCATGTTGGGCGCCAATTATTATTTTCACTAGAGCTAAGAAAATCCAGTTACCAGAGAGTTTATCATAAGTTCTTAATCTATATTAGAAATTAGGCCTTCAATTTTCAATATAAGACGAGGTTTAAAATTCTTTACATTAAACTCTCCACCATCAATTTCCTAGAACATCGAAAAGTTTTCCATTTTGTGATTTTCTTAAATTATATAATTTAATAAGCTTCTACTTAAAAAACTATCATTCACTTTTTTTTTTACTTCTCAATCTATAACTTAAGCAAATTCTCCAAAACTCTCCACTTCCAGAAAAATTTTTAATGGTATCTTAAACGAAATAATTTGTTTCTGGGAAGAAAAATGATATCGTAAGAGTACTTATCGATTTATGTTCCAAAATTTCAATCTTAAAAAAAACTCTCCACACTTAATTCAATACAAACAATTGGGTTCTTTAGAATTATTCTTTGTTGCTGTTGCAAAACAATCGATTTTTAACGATAAAACGAAATCAATACGAATTACGAAATCTCCGCTGATAGATATTCATGTAGAGTTTCACAAATCTCTTCACTTAATCGTCATTTCAATCAAAGATTTAATTTTTGTATTTTTTCTCATGAGTTATGATTTTTATCTAGAAAGCCATCAAAAATTTTTAACTGATATCAACAGTTTCAAATTGCTTTAGGCAAAAAGTCTCCAAAATATTAAATCTGTATTTTTATTTTCCTAAATGTTTCAATTATTACTGTTATACTATTATTATCTCTCCACGAAATTTGCTGAAAAAAACTTGCTTCCTATTTTATTAAAAAAATTCTCCAAAAATTGCATTTTCATTCCAAGCTTTTAGTTTTTTTTTCTATAGGAAGGAAAATAATACCTTTTATTCTAAAAATCGTCTTAAAATAGTAAAAGATTGTGTTTTAAGATTTTTTAAATTTGTAGTTCCAAAAGTTGTTTCTTTCTACGAATTAAAAAATAGTCTCCAAAAACGGAGAGATTTCTTTAAAAGCTTATATCTTCGGTTCTAGTGATCGAATCTTCAAGATTGATGTCTCCAAACTCTGATAAAATGATTGAGCATCATATCCTGCACAAAATCGGTACCGACCATAAAACTTAAATAAGTTCTTTTAACAAATATTTGATACAAAATAGTTAAAAATTATAAATAAATATTGTAGACAGTTTGAATAGTAATTGAAAGAAAAACATCCTTTCGTTATTTTTTCTGCAAACTAACTTTCTATTTGTTCTTTGAGAAGAATCGCTATTTATTAACTAAAAAAAATCCTTAAAGTTTTTCCATCAAAGCAAGAACCCTCTCAAAAACTATTCTCCAATTTAATTTCCGCTCAACAGAATTCCTACACACTTACTATTCTTCCAATCATATCAACAATTTTCTGTAAAAAAAAAATGAAACAAAATTAAAACCTTCCAGATTAACGACTTTTCCGGACAACCACCACTTATACGTTTAAAAATCTCACAAAATCTTTCGCTTACAATAAAAATCAGATTTTTCTGTGACAGAAAAAAAAAAATCCTAAGGCTTCTTCCATACCACAAAGTATACACTCCCCCCTACCTTCTATTTTTTTCTCGTCATAACCAAGCCGCACAGAGAAATAAATAAATTTCTGTTTCAGGACATTCTTTCCCTCTAATTAGAGATTTTTTTTTCCCCTTCTCTAGAGCTTGTATAGTTTTGTGCACAGAAATTTCTTTTGATTACCACCCTAACCCCTGGAACTAACTATGAGATGAACGAGATTGGGGAGGGGGTTGGTTGTGGAGGATCTCAACAAAACAAAAAAAAAAAACAAACTCGACTTCAATAATTTCCAGTAGGTGGGCCTCTTAAACTTCCACCATCATAATTCTGGCTGGTAGCTATGCTGCCGATGCCGCCTTTAGCTTCATCATAGTCGTAGATTTCCTTTGTTTTTATTTACTTTCTTTCTTCTTCATCATCGCTCTGAAGGATCCCTCCAAAAGGGGCCAAGCGGGAGCAATAAAAAAACAAAAAAAAAAAAAAACGAAGAAAAAAAACGAAAAAAAAAACTATAAGTTTGACGTTAATAAAGTTCTCGTGTTGATTTCTTTTGCAGCAGCAGCTAGAGCAACAGCCCCCTAAAGAACACAACCCCCAACCACTTAACCCGCTCCTTTGGCAATTCATCCATATCATGGCCACAAACGTAGTGTAGTAGTTGGCTTTCACTTCACATCATCATCGTCGTCGGTCGTGGTCCTTCGGCAAGGACCAAGGAGTTGGAGTTGATGATGGTTATAACTCTACCCTACCGACCGACGACGACGCGACGACTGTCGACTCTATGACCGACTACTACCCTACTAGGCTACTAAATAAAAAAAAAAAATCAGTCCATCCAACTTATAAGGGGTAGACAAGAAGTTGGCAGGAAGAATTTTTGGGGGTAAAATAATGAAAAGTGCGGTGAGTTGGAGTTGATGATGGTTATAACTCTACCCTACCGACCGACGACGACGCGACGACTGTCGACTCTATGACCGACTACTACCCTACTAGGCTACTAAATAAAAAAAAAAAATCAGTCCATCCAACTTATAAGGGGTAGACAAGAAGTTGGCAGGAAGAATTTTTGGGGGTAAAATAATGAAAAGTGCGGTGATGGGTGGGGAATTTATAGTTTTGTACCAAGTCAAAGTATTTTTTCCTGAACCGTTTAAGTGCTTTTGTGGCGAATAACGACTTTATTCGCAGAACAGCGTGGTTATTGCAACAGACCCAGTACCGCGGTGGCGACGTTGCACCAAACCATTCCTCTTACAACAAATGCCATCATAAAGCGCCATATAGCGCCAAGCAGTAGCATATTCCGACGAAGCAGCAAAAGTTGTTAAAAGTGTAATTAGTCCAATTATTGTATGTTTCGGGCTTTTCAACTTTTGTTTTTAGTTCTTTGTTTTTGTTACTCGTTGTTGTTGTTATTTTTTTCTGTTGTTATTGTTTTTTTTGGGGCAAATGCAGTTAAGTTAAGGCTGGTTTTTAGCTTTAGCCTCTCCTCACAGAATTAGGCATTGTTTAAATAACATCGTTCGTCGCAACAAGCGCGCACGCAAGTAGCTTTGAAATTACTTAAAATTATCCAGGGACGGACTTAGTATTGAAAGATTCCTGTGGGAACGCTTGAACTAAGTCAAAAATGGGTCAAAAACGGGTCAGAAATTACTTCTTTAGAGTTTTTTTTGAGTTTAATTAAATAAGGTTCTTAAAGATTATCAAGGTTTATAACGAGAGTCTTGAGGCTGGTTATAGTCAAATATAAGTCATTACGTGCTTTTTGGTGAAAAAATGGTTTTGCTTTTATTCAATGAAAAACATCAGTTGTGATAAATGAATCAATCCAAATAGCAGGTTAAAAGGTAAAAAATTCCGACCAATGTTGATCATATCGCAGAAATTAGCAATGTCTGAATCATTGCCCTAAAAACGCACCTTTTATAAGCTCCGTATTGAAATATTATGGACTATATCATGGTGGAAGATTACTGTGCGGCCACTTGAATTTTTTCAAAAATGGATTAGGAGCGGTCGTTTCTTATAGTTTTGTGAGCTTGATTACGATATGAATTTTGCCAAGAGAATTTAAAATTAGTTTCTTAAAGCTTATAAAGCTTGTAAGCGAAGGTCTTTAGATTTGTTTAGGTAAAATATAAGACATTAAGTGATTTTTGGTTAAAAAAATGGCGCCCAACGCTGGTTAAGTCAAAGAAAAATAACTTCTTTGGTTAATGAATGAATCCATATGGGACTTAATAGGTCAGAAACGGCACCCAAAATAAGCTATTCAAAAAGTGTCAAAAACTATATTCTTGAAGCTTGTCGAGCATAAAAACGGGGTTTGGTTTCAGAATATGTCAGCCACTTTCTCTCTTTAATGTCAAAAATGGCACCCAACGTAGGTTTTATCAAAAAAAAGAAGCTGATTTGTCAATTTTTTTTTTTATATAAACCTGATAACGCATTTTTCAAGCTAAGGTTTAAAAAGTGAGTAAAATGAATCCAAGCTATAAAATTTTACAAAAAATTGGTTCTCCAAGGCTTTATAAACTTGAAAACAGGAAAAAACTGTGTCAAAAACTGGTTAATACTTAGTTTCGATTTAAAAAATGAGGTTCTTCAAGCGATTTTTTTGAAGCACATCAGCCATTTAGTAACTTTAGTGCCAAAAAATGGCGCCCAACGTTTGTAATATCAAACATTATGAACTCACTTGGTCAAAGAATAAGTCGAAAATGTCTAAATCTTTCTCCACTAGCTCCTTAGTAAGTTAAAAATTGATAAAGTAAGAACTAAATGGGTCTATGATGTAGAGTGTATGAAAAACTGACCACATGTTGATTTTCTTAAAGCTTTTTCAAACTCAAAATGTCGCCCAACATTCATTTTATCCAAGAAAAAGACTGGTTTGGTCAGTGAATATGCAAAAAATGTCTGACTTGTTTGTCTATAATAAGCCGGTGAGGACTTATAAGGCCCAGGATATGGATTGTGTCAAAAATGGGTCAAAAACTGGCTGCATATATTGTTTTTTAAAGCTTTTACACTTCGCGTCACTTGAATAGAAACAACATTTTTTCTTTAGAAAATAGCGATTGGTGCTTTGGTGAGGTAACTTAGTAGATTTTTGGTTTTGCATTTTCAAAGAGGAACTTTTAACAAACAATGTTGTAAAAACAAAAAACCCAAAACAGAAACCGTATGGCTTCTAGTTGCGTTTTTTCGCATTACCTCACAAAAAACAGTGTTTTTTTTTTGCGTCACTTGAATAGAAACAAGCTCTTAAATTAGATAAAAATGATGAAAAATCATGGAAAACACTAATTATAGTAAAGCAATATTAAGCTTTGACATTATTTGCACATTATAACCAATTATGGGCTACGAGCTACCAATAGGCACCACAGAAAATGCATAAATAGAATTTAACATTGAAAATGCACTTCTACTGTACACAATCGTGGACCTAATTGGAGAAAGTGATAAAAGTGTTTAGTAACTTCTTACAAATTAAGAAAATGACATTTTCTACAATTTAAGGATTGAATAAGTGAAATAAACTTTCGTTTTTATCCGGAATGCATCTGTTTTGTTTTTATTGCGTTGTTTTTTCTTGAACTATCCTTGTGCAATCTCTAAGACGGTTGTTCTTCCACGTTCCTAAACTTGCCAAGAGCTTCTACCATTATTTCTTTGTAAAAGTTAGCATCTGTTTTTGAAGCGTGAAGCTTCAATTTTGTTATTGCACATCATTAAAACAAAGCGTATTACTATAACACATTTTAGTGCCCTGTATTGGCGATGCGATTAAGGTTATTCTTTTATAAACCAATGAAATAGGGCTAATATTAACGTGGTCCATCTGAGTTGGTATGTTTTCCTTTAAAAAACCACTCTTTACCCCACTACTTTTCAGTTCGAATGCAACTATAAAATAGTTAACTTTTTTGTAATCTTAGTAGAACTTAAAATGTTGTTATTTTGCATTTTGAGGCTTTTTTAATGTTGTGCACCTTTTATAACTTCCAGGATGGAACACACCAACACAATTCCATCGCACTATCACCACGTTTTTGACCGATTTTAGCGGCAAAGTGAAGAAAATTGCAGCTGGTTTTTAAGTTATTTTTTTCTCTGCTCGTGACTTGGGTCTCACCTGTCTTATTTTTTGATTTAATCACTAGTTTCCGATATTTTAAAAATTATCTCATCCAAATTTGGCAAATTTTCCAATATCTTTCTCGATTTCGCATAGTGCAGGTGCATTTCCAATGTTAGCTGCTATTTATGCATTTTCTGTGGTGCCTATTGGTAGCTCGTAGCCCATAATTGGTTATAATGTGCAAATAATGTCAAAGCTTAATATTGCTTTACTATAATTAGCGTTTTCCATGATTTTTCATCATTTTTATCTAATTTAAGAGCTTGTTTCTATTCAAGTGACGCAAAAAAAACACTGTTTTTTGTGAGGTAATGCGAAAAAACGCAACTAGAAGCCATACGGTTTCTGTTTTGGGTTTTTTGTTTTTACAACATTGTTTGTTAAAGGTTCCTCTTTGAAAATGCAAAACCAAAAATCTACTAAGTTACCTCACCAAAGCGCCAATCGCTATTTTCTAAAGAAAAAATGTTGTTTCTATTCAAGTGACGCGAAGTGTATGAGCTTGAAAATTAGGTTTTTGAGATTCGTTTGATTATCAGTTGTTATATAGTGATTTATGGACCTAAATGGCGCCCAACGTTGGTCATATGGCTCGTTTGGTTAATGATTACTCAAAAATGTTAGAATCTCTGCACTTTAAAGTAAAAACAATCACATTTTTCAGGCTTGGGATTTCAGGGATTCCTAAATAAACCTTGAAGCCAAGTCCAGCCGGGGTTATAATTTTTTTTTTTCGAGTGAATCGCTTGTAAATGGTTCCACTTTGTCGAGATTGCTCTATAAGCGGACCTCTCCTAAAACAGGTGGTGGTACCCGTTGTGCCGTCCGTCTTCGTCCCCATCGACGTTGTTGCCATCGACTTGTCCCAGATGTGCGTGACTTTAGTTTAAGCTCCATTTAAGTTTATTTTTGAGCTCGCATGTTGCAAAATTTCAAGCGAGAGAGAGAGAGAGAGATGATGGTCAACTCTCGACTCGACTTGACTTGACTTGATGATGATTATTTCCTTTAAATCAATTGTAGGGAAATAATTCAATTATACTAGGTTTTGACGCAAACATCCACTAATTAATGCTTCGAGTTGTTTGTTGTTTGAATTTATACAATTTAAACTGTTTCGGTGTAGGTATGTGCATTGTGCACGGTGCGCGCCTTTAGATTGCTCTGCTGATTGAGTCATCATCTGTATTTTGCTGGGTGCATTTGTTTTTTTGGGGGGAATGGGATGCTTGTAATACGCCATGTTTAACATTTCCTTCTCCGGTTTTAGTGCGAGTGTATAAAGACTGTGTAGATGGAATATTATTTTGGGTGGCAATTTAAATTAAATGCATATGGAATGAATGAAAGATGACTTTTGATGACGATGTGCGTTGGGGTGCAATTTGGAATTCTTGAAAGAGTTTGCAAGTTTTCCAAAGATGACGAAGATATTTATGCTGGAATTATTATTATATGCCTTAAGGCTGTGTCGCGCATCTTTTTGTCGCCTTCATGGTGGTATGACGACGACAAATAATATTCGGATATGTCATTGAGGAGATGAGTTTCTTTTTTTTCTTTTGTTGCGCCTTGGAGCCGCGAGTCTGATGGAAGGTGTGAATGCATATGATTTTGCTTTGTGGGTGGTTTGAAGTTATGAGGAGTGGCAGCGAAATGTCACTTTTGATACTAGTCACAGCGATTGGAACTATACAAAAAGTCTTTGTTAGCAGGAAATGTTGGGAAAAGTCTACTTTGAAAAAAACTTTAACTTTTGATAAAATTTTTTCTCCAACTTAAACATTTGCACCATTTTCATGTATCACTTTTAACTTATCATATATTAATTATCACTTATCATCTTTCACCTATCATTTATCACTTATTACTAGTCACTAATCCTAATCACAAATCACCTATCACTTATGACTTATCATTTATCACTTATCACTTATCATGTGTCACTTACGGCTTGTAAATCTTTGAATTCCTTTTCGAGGGAGTTTATAAGCATTAGCTGTGCCTAGGAATATAAAACAAAGTTTACCTACACTTTCTGATTTTTTGAAAATGAAATCCATCCATTCGAAAACACTGTTTGAAAACAACATTCACAGTGTTTTGATTTTGTTTTTCAGCAATATGCAAATTGTTAACCATTAAACTACCATGATATATTAAATTTAAATTAAAATTAACAATGCAGTTGTTATTAGGTTATAAAAAGAAAAACAATCTTAGACTAAATCTTAAGATAAAACTAGAAATTTGTGTTTATTCTACAACTACAATTCATTTATAAAAGCCACTTATAACTTTCAACTTTGCACTTAGCAATTGTTTGCTATTTACCAATTTTAACACAATAGAATAAACTTAATATTAAATACTTACCACTTAGCACTTATCACTTATCAATAACCACTTATCACTTATCACTTAGCACTTAGTTCTTAGCACTTACAATTTAACACCTAACCTTAGCACTTACTATATATTACTTATACAATACATACATATTTTCAAAAAAAAAAAAAAAACATTGAAGACAAATCGTTGTACCAAAAATGTAGTTACTAACCCTGCGGGGTGGTGCTCTGGGTGGCACCGAATGGATAACTTATTAAAACATTAATTGAACTTAAAATTTGTTGTTATTAAAGGAACTTATTTAAGGATTACAATTTAGTCCTATTCAAAACTTTTACTTTTCGATCAGCTGAAATTTAGTAAACGTAATAGGGAAACGAAAAAAATCGGACCCGCAAAACCATATTTAAGAAGTTGTTTGAATTACCCTAAGAAGGTATTTTTTTCTGGTGCTCAGAATCAATATTGTTACGAATTATTTTAAAGTGTGTAGGAACTGATTTAATATAAAATTACATCAATGTTACATGAGTTTCAAAAATTTAGTTTATAATTTTTTCCCCTATTCAACATTTTTGATAATATTTTTTTTTTTGCTTGAAATGTATCTGTTTTCAACTGGCATATCGCGTTTGGCGTTCGAAATTTTTTAAATTAATTTTAAGAATGAATTTCATGGTTTTTAATTTTTCGAAAACTTAAAAAAATCAAACAAATTTTTATTACAAAGTATATATGTAAATATTTTAACTCCTTTTAATTTTTTTGATTATTGTTATTTATCTTAGAGAGAACAAAAATATAAAATCAAGTTGTTAAAAATATTTTAACATAGTAAAATTGTTTAGCAAAAATTTTAAAAATCATGAAATTTTTTTTTTTTCTAATTTTTTATAAAACAACTTCTTAAATGGTTCATATAGATCCCGGTGCCATCTTTACCATATGGAAACGCGGCTCCCAGGGTCTTCCACCTCAAGATGACTTTAAAATGCAGAATATCGGTGAATATATAAATTTTTGTTTAATTTCATAGTTCAGCTATACTTTTTGTAACATCCCGCTGATATGTAATATGAAATAGGACATTTTTTGTAAGCTAAGATAAAAAATGCAATTTAATTTATTATTTGCTTGCAAACATAATTGCTAAAAAATTAAAATGCATTTTTTTAATTGGATTTGCCCAACCTAAATGTAAAGGATAAGCAAAGTTTTAAAAAATGCGGTGATTTTCAAAATTTTTTGGACGTATTTTTTTTTGTAGGTATAAAAAAATCTAACTTCTAATAATTTCCCTCAGATAAATGTTTTTTTTTCTGTACTTTCTTTTGAACACAATTTTTTATGAAATTTGAATTAATTTCGAAAATTTAAGAACCTACTTTTATATTGAAAAATCATTAAATTATAATATTTTAAGAAAGGCCAAAAATATGCTTTCGCAAAATGTAAAAAAAATTTAGTTTTTTTTTTTAAATGTAGTTCTTGATGAAAAGTTATACAATTTCTTAGTAAAATAAACCTGTCATGACTTCTAACTGCATTAATTTATAACTTTTTACACAGAATTTTAAGGTTAAAGCTGTCTGAAAATGTTTTCCCTGTAAAACGTCGGCGCATAATCTCATTCCAACAAATTAGTTGTATTTCCCTTCTCTCCTGGGATATCCCAAATTTTCTAACATTTGACCTGGATATTTACCTTAACAACTTTGAATATTTTTCATATAAACAAAATTTTTAGAAATTTATAAAAAAAAACCTAAAATAAACTTAATCCTGTGCACTAATGGATGTTAAATCAGCTTATTGGTCGTTCTAAAACTTGCACCATGAATTTTTTTAAAATCCATTTTTTTTTTTTTTTTTGTTGACTAAAACAGAAAATCCACTTATTTGTAATTTACCTTCAACAAAACATTGCGAAAAAATATTCCAGAACTCCCCTAATCCATAGGAATATACCTACCTGTTTTAAAGCTTAACATAAACTAGTTAAAAAAAAAATACTTAAAAAAAAAAGTTAAAAAAATAAAGAAAAAAAAATATAATAATTTAATTAAACTACAACTTTTTAGGCAAAATTCGAAAAAAAAAAATATTTTATACGCAGCGCAGTGAAAACAAAATATTTGTCCAATTTTCTCTCTCTCTCTCTCTCTCTGGTTTCGTTATTTCGTGTGCCATCCATTAATTCGTTTTCTAACTCCATTCTCTTCAAATTGTACTTTTTTTTCTTTTTCTTTATTATTATTGAAAACTTTACGAATTTTCTTTTTTTCTCATTTTTTTTCCTATCATTGCTAATTTAATTTTTCCTACTCTCCCCCACAAATAAAAAAAAAACCTCAACCAACGAAAAATTTGAATGCAAAGAGTAGGTACATTCTAAAAAAAAAACGAATTTATATAAAAAAAAATCCTGGAAAAAACTTTTTCCCAAAAAACTTTAATTTGAAAAAAATAAGAAGAAAAAAATTGGGAAATAATAAAAGGACGAGAAAATAAGAATCCAATTGAAAAGTTTTGACTCTGTTGTTGCGCTGCTGCTCGTCTCTATATTCCTGCAGCTCCTCTGTATGCGACTGCAAAACTAATCAATGAAGGAAATTGATTTTGGGACCAAACCAACACAAAAAAAAAGGATCAAACAAAAAAATTCCAAAAAAAAAGGACGAATATAGAAAAAATATATAAAAACAACATTTTCTCGAGTCCAAACTATCGCAGAGGAATTTTTTATTTCAGAAAAAAGCAAAAAAAAGATTACAAAAACTTCTTGGAGCAAGGACATTTAAGCAATTAGCGAAAGGATTCGTGGCACTGACCAATTATGCTGGTAATTTGAGTAGTAAGTCGATGTCGACTACGAGAAAATACGACAACGACGACCGTCTGTCTGAGTCAGTTTCTGTCCCTTTTGAATGTTTCCCTTCATATCCTTGCCATCATCCTTTTGCCTTTTCTAAGGACACAAAAGGAGTTATTTGTAAGGAGTGAGAGTAGTGGGTTGTTAAACCACCTGCTTTCACACAGAGAAAACACAAAAGGAAGCTCTGCTATGCTACAAGCTATCATTCTCTGTGCAAGACGGAGGTGGCTTCGGAGAAGGTGTCTAAGGATCGTGTGACTTCCTGCCGCAGGCACATCCACACATGCATGGCATAGCTAAGCTACGTTATAGGAAGCTATACTGCATCAGTAGCAGAGTGCCTCACATATTCCGGACACGATGGGAAATGGAAAAGAATAATTTTTAGCTGCATTTTATCCGTTTGTATGATTTCGTCCTGTTAAAGCATCCTCGAAATCCCCATTTCCTACCCCCTCGTGCGTTGTACTGCCCTCCTTTTTCCTGGATGAAATATATTTTCAATTTTTTTTTTGTTTTTGATTTTGTGCATTTTGCTTGTCATGTGCTCGGGAAGGATCAGGAGCAGGGGGAAAATTGTGAGTTTTTCGTTTTAAATGGAACATTTTCCATCTGTTTGTGGGTATTTTTGTGTGCCATTTAGGATATAGCTGGAGTAGGTATTGTCATTTTGGTTATATGTATATCCCTCATTGTTGTCCGATTTTGCTTATATTTTTAGTTTTTGTTTTATTTTTGAAAAGCACTCGTTATCGTTTTTGTGCTGTGTTGCTTAGAGAAGAGAGTGAGTCGATATTATATTGTTTTTTATATATTTTTGTTTTGTATTTTATTTCGTCCTTTTTTGTCATTTTATATTGTTTTTTTGTTCTCATTTATTATATTTGTCAATATTCTCTGAATAATTCAGAGATTTTGTGTGATTTTGAAGAGGATTCAAATGCAAGCATCACATGACATGATTTTATTTGAGCATTTAGTTATCTATTTTTTTTGTTTTTTTAGAAGGACATACTTATACATATACAAAATAGATAAATTTATATGATTTTTAAAATTTATTGAATTTAAAATTTGCGGTTGATGAACATGAATTTGCATTTTATTTTTTTGAGTCAATTATATTGAATTGGTGGGCAGATTTTAATTGTTTTAAATTTATTTTTGTATATAGAAAAAATATAAATTTTAATAATAAAGTTAATGGGATTTAATTTAATCCTTTTGGGTATTTATTTTTTTTTTTCAATTTTTTTTTTATTTTATATTTATTTGAAAAAAAAAAAAAAAAATTAGGTCGTTAGGATTAAAGCTTTAGAATAGTTTTAATACCATTCAATTGCGATGCAGCGGCATTATAATGTTTTCTATTAATATTTTAAAGTTTTTTTTTGTATTATTTTGATATAGGATTTGATGTTGAGAGAAGAGGTATAAACTAATCCAAATAAGCTTAAAATATTATTGTGGGAACGTTTTTATGTTTTCTTTTTTAAAAGCTAACCTAAAAAAATTAAAAATGTTGAAAATAAAACACAATTTGTTTGTATGTATGTATGTCAAAACTGAAAACCATTTATGTGCACTCTCCATTAAATTTAAAGTCGCCATTTAAAATGGGAAGTTTTAAAAATCGTTTGTGATTTAAGTAATATATTTCAATTTTTAATGGTGATTTAAAATATAATATGGAGAATTAAAAAATTGTGCCTTAAATCAGAAAGTCTGGAGAATTATATATGTAACTGAACTTTAAATAAGTTTTAAGAATACCTACAATTTTTGTTATTTACTTTTAATACCTATGTAGTGTTTATAAATAAAAAAAAATGTGATATACCAATTGAAAGGTAATTGTATCAGTATGCTCATAAATGTTTAATCAAATTTCTATCTGCTCTTTGTAAAAAGTTATAACCTGTTGAATTCTAAAATTTTATTTTACAGTTATTTCAAAATTGTGTTTGACGAAAATGATTGAAATTTCGCTCACATATAGTCGTAGTCATGGTCTATCATTACTCCATATATGACATTCCTCTATCTATTAAAGAAAAAAAGGTAAAAATAAAAAACGATGAAAATCGGTTAAAAACGGCCAAAAAACCTGTTTTTTTTTAAACTTATTTTTCTCCTTATTCAGTCAAAACTCTTTTAACGATTCCAATTTTGCGCATTTATCAGCCCTACATGTCCCATATAACTTGAGATTTTTTGAACGCTCCAAAAAAAAAAGAAAATAATCAAAAACTACCCAAAAATACCCCTAAAAAAGTAGGTATTTTTCAAAAATTCATATTTCGAAACGCAGAGTGTTGAAAAAAAATCCGTATGAGACTGCTAATTTTTGCTACCCATAATCAACATTTTGTCATACCCACAATACCTGATCAACGTTCAAACAAAACGTTATAGCAGAGTTCCAGAATTTTTTTTGAATTTTTTCTTAAAAGCAGTTATCCTTATATCAGTCTCTTCTGTCTATAACAAAAAGAATCAACTCTCTACGACCACGCGTTTAGATTTTAGCCCAAATTTCATCTTTCCGTTTTACCCCTGTTTACCCTATTAAATGACGGAATTTTGAAAAATCATTCATTTGGGTTAGGCTTTAGATTATTATCTTTCAAATAAGCTTTAGGAGATTTTCGTATCTCTAATAGTTTATTTTTGATTTTGAATTTAAATTTTTTGCCGCACTGCTACAAATTTCAAGTGGAACGTTAGAAAATGGCGTCACTTTTTTGTGGTGCCTGCCATGGTTCATCGATTTATAAGACGTTATCACGTCAAAAAAGTTACACCATAAAAAAGCTTACAAGTTTTCCCAAAGAATAAAGCCATACTTAAATTTTTACAATGCACAAAGAGTATAAGAATAATTTATTCAAAACAATCATTTTTCATGAAAAAAGCAAAAAAAAAATCTTTTTTTTTCTTCTGATACCATTTAATCCTTTTTTTTTTTTAAATGACAACCTATAATAAATTTCATCACCTGAAAGCTTATTATTTCACCTTTTATATGACGCTTCAATCATATTTCTACGATGCTTACAAAAAAAGTAAGAATTTTTTAAAGCCAACCATGTCGTAATTTCAAACTGAGATTAAGGTACTTCCTGCACTAGTGGCTGAAACATTAGCAACAGATCTCCACAGGTGTTTTGATGTATTTTTCAAGTTTTTCAATTTAAGATTGTGTAATTTGTAGAGCACGTACCGTTATGTGTGATATACCAAATGAAAGGTAATATTATCAAATCAAAATCAGCAATGCTTTTATCAAATATGTATGTGCTCTAGATCAAAAGATATAACGTGTTTACATCCTTTCACAATTATCTCAGAATTGAATATGAAATTATTAATTGAAATTTTGAATAATTATAGATTATTCTATTACTTATGTACACTGTAAATTTCATTCATCCATCTATTAAAACATAAAAGTTATAATCAATTGATTTTTCATGTCGCCTTTTCGTTTCATCTTGTTTCAAATCACTACGATACTAATGAAGTTTTCACTTTAAAAAAGTATTTTTATTTTATTTAAATTAACTTTTAAATCTTTGTAAAAAAATGTTACATGAATGATCAAGTAAAATTGACTGGAACATTTTCCATTATAACTCAATTTATCATAAATCTTCTCCTTGTTTTTCAAAAACGAAGTTTCATTGCACAAAATTTGAAGCAATATTGTTTTTTTTTTCAGCTTGTTCAGTGTTTCGCAGCAACTACATCATCCAATTTTTATTTCACCTTCCTACTACCTACCTTTTTTATGATCTTCTTTCTCTCACTTTCCATTTTCATTTTCTCAAAGAAATCCCAAAAACACAGAAAATATGAAGAAGTATGGTAAACAAAATCAGGATTTTGCCGCCAAAACAAAATTCAACACTAATTAAAAGTAAACAAAAAATTGTTTTTTTTTTCATCAGCACCACCATCGTCATCATCATCATCATCGTCGCCATCGATGCCACGCCGCGCCTTCAATTTCTGTCACCTTCTTACAAGTATTATACAAGACCAACAGAAGTATTTTTATAGCATCCAGTAGCTAAAAGCAACATCATCTTTATACATTTTTCTTCTTTACTCCTTTTTTTTTTACCTATCAAACCAACCACCCACTGTCATGGCCGCAATTGATTTTAACTTAATTCATGTCGAAAGTGCACTCATTCCACTAATGAGCCATTTTTCCCCTATTAAAAGTGAAATTAGTATCTTCTTGTCGTTCGTCGTTGTCTTCACTGGCGACTACCGAGTACAAAGTCTCTTCAATAACGACAACGAAGAAGAAGACGATGTGGAACACAAAACGTGAAGATGTTTCACACATGTTATACCCACAGCAGCATGAAGAAGAAGATACCTCTTCTTCCACTTTTTTTCTTCTTCATCGACGATGTAACGAAGAGTATCTCGCAGTTCGGTAGCCATAGAGAGTCAAGCACACGAACGAACAAACGGACGAAGACGGACAAAATTTTTCAAGCCAAGAAGCATCTTCACCAGTAGCGCAGCGCATGTTGTCTTTTGGCTTCTTGTCGGTTTTATTCTATCTCCATGTTCATCATTCCGGTTTGGCGGGCACAAGTTACCGATACCAAACGGGAGAACAATTAACGATCCACATGTCTCTTTGAATTTGTGAACCAACATGTTCTTCAGCACCGTCTCCCTTTTTTTTTGATACTTACTACCGAACTCCAAGACGAAGACGATGCCTGTTGTTCTTCCGTTCCTGTTGCTTGGCTTCCAATCTTCTTTTTTTTTCGCGAAGAAGTCGTAAGTTCATGGCACACCCAAGCCTTCTTCTTCCATGCAAGAGTTAAGTACCTAAATGTTTTTGCTTTTCAATCAAACAGACTTCCGGTTTAATTAATCTTCCGATCGAAGACCAACAAAAAATACTCACAGTCAACACCCTCACTTTTTAACGAAATGAGGCTTCCCAAAAAAGACCAAAAAAAAAAAGAAGACAGACCTATACAGAACGGAAGAGATTAGTGATGGGAACTATCGAATTATTTGAACTATCGAATATTTCATTCATTCGACTGAAAACTATCGAATAAAAACTATCGAATAAAAACTATTGAATAAAATAAACTATCGAATAAATTATTGAACAAAATCTATTAAATATTCAGTTATTTAAAAAAAAACTATTCGAATGAAAAAACTATCGTAAGAAAAACTATTTGAATGAAAAAACTATCGAATAAAAAATAGTTTTCGAATGAAAAAATTATCTAAACTATTGACTAAAAAACTATCGAAAGAAAAAACTATTCGAATGAAAAAACAATCGTATAAAAAAACTATTCGAATGAAAAAACTATCGACCAAAAAACTATCGAGTGAAAAAACTATCGACCAAAAAACTATCGAATGAAAAAAAGTATTCAAATGAAAAAACTATCGAATTAAAAATAGTATCCGAATGAAAAAAAAATTATCTAAACTATCGACTAAAAAACTATCAAATGAAAAAACTATTCGAATGAAAAAACTATCGACCAAAAAACTATCGAATGAAAAAACTATAGAATAAAAAATAGCATTCGAATGAAAAAATTATCTAAACTATCGACTTAAAACTATCAAATGAAAAAAACTATTCGAATGAACAAACTATCGACCAAAAAACTATTCGAATGAAAAAACAATCGTATAAAAAAACTATTCGAATGAAAAAACTATCGACCAAAAAACTATCGAATGATAAAACTATCGAATAAAAAAAAGTTTTCGAATAAAAAAACTATCGAATAAAAAAAAGTATTCGAATGAAAAAACTATCGAATAAAAAAAAGTATTCGAATGAAAAAACTATCGAATAAAAATTAAATCGGTAAAAAATTACCGAATAAAGAAACTATTCGAATGAAAAAATTATCTAATAAAGAAAGTATTCGAATGAAAAAACTATTCGAATGAAAATAGTTACTAAATGAATGAATGAATGATTTAAAACTATCGAATGAATGAATATTTTACAACTATCGATAAATTAATAGTTTTTTAATCGATAGTTCCCATCACTAGCAAGAGATGACATGCCAAATATGTGCATTGGACGTTTAACCTGAGGAATTGTTAATCACCTTTAATAGAATCGATTGGGTGGAATTCCATCAGAAGCTATAGCCGATTAGTTTGGTTTTGTCCTGTGGTCTTCCATGCAGTCTTCCAGTCTTCACCCTCAGCTCTTTTCTTTAAGTACACTTTTTTAATGTTTGCTTAGTTCAGGTTTTTTTTTGTGTCTTCTTTTTTCACTCTGTCTCTCTTGGGAAGTGTAAATTAACACCTGACCATCTGGGCGGTCTTCTATGGCCTGATGGCTGGCTACCGTATTCCGAAGGAGTTCCTGGTTCTTCTTCTTCTTCAATTTTATTTTTTTATTTTTTTTGCAGGTCTGTGTACCGTAGTTGTTCTTTGAAGCCCCAGCTAGTAGCTTGGCACATTGTGTATAGATACTTTTTTGCATTTTTGCATTTCCTTCCCGTTTTTTTTTTTTTTAATAATTGGATGGCAACGATATGGTGCGAAGAGACAACATCCTGGGCTGTTCTTGAATGGACATAATGTCTGTCTTGAGGGGTGCCCAGAAAGAAGCGAGATTTAGCAAATTCACAATAAATTCATTTCACGTCCGTCGTCGTTTTTATTTCTTATTTTTTTTTTTTTTTTCATTCTCATTTCGTCAAGACTGTCGTAATGAGCAAATTAAATATTCCTAATTGGATCTAAAAATAGCACCAAAACACACCACGAGCTACGTACAATATTGCTGGTGTGGAATTTCTTTGCTTGGTGCAGATTGAAAGTTGGAGGTGTGTAAAAGGTTCAAGCACGACGACGAATGTCAATAGTCATGGCTCTATGAAAAGCAAATGCCTATTAGTTTCGCCCCCAAGGAGTTTGAGTGCAAAAAAAAAAAAGTAAATTTGTTTACCAGCTCATCATTAACGATGAATGCTTCAATGGGCATAAAGTATCTCAGAGTAATATTCCTATATTCGCACTAACTGACTGTGAAAGCCTAAATTCAGTTTGAAGGTCAAAGTAGGTACGGATTGATTGATCATAAAAATATTCTTTACCTGATGAAACAATTTTGGCGGGTAATTTTAGGTCGCTGGGTTGGGTTAGATTGGGAATAAACTGAAGGTTATATTTTGACCAGGAAAGGCGTTAGCTCTGGAAAGAGCCTTAAAAAAATGTATTAACTACGCTAAACAATTGAATCAAAGGTTATAATTTTGGAAGATAATTTTAAAAACCTGATAAGTTTAAGGTCAAATAAGAGCCCCTTCACTCAGCTAGTTGTGTCCATAAGATCTCGAAGTTGTTGAATGTTTTTTTGGTTTTGAAGGCTGTGATAGATATTTGTTAAATGGCGCCCAACACAAATTTACTTCATCTTAACCACTGAATTAGTTGGAACAATTTGCTCAGTTTTAATGCGCTGAACAGAAATAAAAATTTAAACCAGTGTTCAATCGTTTTTCAAAGTGATTTTCTTTCTTATAAGAAGACTAAAATGGCGCCCATCTAAAGATCAAAAAATCTAACTTTTTACTCTATAAAAAAAAATTAAATCTGTTCTATCTTTATTTTGCATAGACATAAATATTGTCTGGGCTTTTGATTTTCTTAAAATAATGTCTATTCTGTTTAACAAAGTGGCGCCCAATAGAAGTTCAAAAATATCTTCAAAACATTTTTTGTTAGGGTAAAGTCGGGTGATATGGCACCCTTTCAATATCTCCCACTTAATGACTTCTTTTCAAAGCAAAAAGAGCAAAGAAGAATTAAGTCTGACGTAAGCTTTCAGTGGAAGCATTCGGATCCGCAGTAACCATTGCCACCTAAATTTAAAAAATGGAAAAACAAAAAAGTGAGTTAAATTTGAGCGAAAAGTTTTTTTGTGTAAAATTGTTGTACGTGTGGTTCCAAAAGTATTTGACGCCGAGGGTTTATGTTAACACAAAAAGAACGGTAACGGTTTTATTCTTGTGTTTGCTCATTGCCATAACTAAGCAAACGTGATTATTCGTGTCATTTGAAAAAAAAAACTTAAGTGTAGTCAATTGGGGGATATGGCACCCAAAAACATCGGGATGTATGGCAGCGGTGCCATTTCCCCCGCATCTACTTTTAACCCTATTTATTTTTCAACTGACAATTGTATTTACAAAAAAACTTGCGCAAACCAGGCCAAGTGGACTAAAACCCAGATCACAGCAGCCGTTTGAGCTGCTGACTGTCAAAAAAAGCAGGACCTAAGCATTAAGCGATTCTCTTCACAATTCACTACATTAAAAATGCTTCTTAAATGACCAGAACCTAAAAGTTTGCCAAATAGCTTTCAGATTGGCTGAAAATTGCGGAATAAGTCAGTTATCATAATGTCACTTTTGGTCTCATGATTCGTGTACGTCTTTCAAGAACACATGCAACAAGTGTCACAAAAAAATATCAAGAAGAAGTAGGGTGCCATATCACCCTCCATTTTTTCAATCATGTTTTATTTTTAATGTTTTTTATTTTTGCAAAAAATAACAAGAAATTATGTTTGAATTACACTTATGTACCTATTTTGTATTTAAGAAATAGTTTTAAAATAAATCCGCTTCTGTTTGAAATAGAAATCTTCTTTATTTCTCAAGTAATAACGAAAAACGAAAATGGGTGCCATATCCCCCGACTTTACCCTACTAAAAGAGTAATCTTTACTTATATAGATAATGTCATTTATTTTTGGAGTTTATTTTTCTCAAGTTTTATTTGTACTCTAATCTTTTCAAATGGCGACAACGAAAATTAATTAAAATCTTTTTTGAAGTGAAAACTTCTTTAGTATCGTAGTGATTTGAAACAAGATGAAACGAAAACGCGACACGACTTCAACTTGTTATAACTTTTTTGTTTTAAGAGATAGATAAATGAAATTTGTACTGTAGATATGTAATTAAATAAATTATAATTGTACAAAATTTCAATTAATTTCATATTCAAAATTCGGAGATAACGGTAAAAAAATGTTTTTTTCCAACACACGTTATATCTTTTGATCTAGTGCACATACAAATTTGATTTAACTTTATTACGCATGCTGATAACCTTTTATTTGATATATCACACATAGCGTTACGTGCTCTACAAGTTACACAATCTAAAATTGAAAAAAATTTAAAAATACCTCAAAACACCTGTGGAGATCTGTTGGCGATGACCAGCTAGAAGTGTAGGAAGTACCGTAATCTCAGTCTGGAAATTCGACATGGTTGACATGGTTGAAAAGTTCTAACTTCTCTTGTAGAAATCTTTGAAATAAGATTTATATGAAACAATAAGCTTTCAAATGGTATAAAATTTTGTATAGGTTATCAAACAAAAAAATTGATTTAATAGCATGAGAACATAAAAATAAATGTTTTTTTTTTGCTTTTTGGATTAAATTTCATCGAGTTCAAAAAATTCTAGATCTTTTTGTAGACGTCTCATACACCTGATCGATATATACAGGGTGTCCCAAAAGTAATGGATCAAACAAAATATGCTGATAGGCCTACTTAAGGGCTCTCAGAATTTGGTAACTTGTTCATCCCAAATCCTTACGGTTTTCGATTTAATGCAATTCTTGTGAAATTTTGAAAAATTCCAACTTTGCAAAAGTATTTTGCTTCTTGCGCCCACTATTGATTTTTGTTTTTTAATATTCTTTTACAAAAACATTGCCAAATAATTAGGAACAATTTATTAATCAAAATATTTTTTATTCCATACACCATTTCGGTGCAAATTAACTAACAGTTTCAAGTTTTATAAAAAATCAATTTCTAACTTTTATTTGAGAGCAACACCGCAAAAAAATTTGCACGGTGTGTGGATGGTTTATTATTTTAAAAAGTTGCCCTGTTATTGTCATTTTCAAAAAAGTATAAAAGTTTCCAAAGTTGCAGTTAGATCGCAAAATATTACAATTTGAATTCAACAAAACAGGGTTTTTCAGAGCAAAAATACAAACTGTATTTTTTGTAATAATTCTAGCTTTGTAATTTTGAATGGCGCCCAACGGAAAACTTCACTAAGCCTTCCTTGTTTAACCTTAGTTTTAAATTAGACTTTTAGTTGGTTTCTGTTTTTTTTTAAGTGTTACGGTGTTCTATCTTTTTACAATATTAATTTTTTTTTTTAAATGGCGCCCAACAAAAGTCGAATCTTAAATTATATTATTAACACCGCGGAAAATTGTAAGGAAAATCAATCAATCAATCAATCAATGTAGGTATAAATATATCGAGATTTAAATAAGTTATCGATAAGTCTACAGACAAATATCGATAATCGAAAAAATATCGATATATCTAACCCAAACCTTAAATATTAACAAAAAAAATAGCATTCACCTATTTATATACTTTTTTAATATAATCTTTTCATTCTCATAAATTTATTATACTTAATTTTATGATCTCATAAATCTGCCAAACAAAAACAAAAAAAAAAAAAAAAATAAATAAATAAATATCCACAAATACGACCTTGCCATATGTTAATTTCTATTAAGCCAAAACATTATTAACCTCCAGAAAAACAGGTCAACAAAATAAAAAAAAAAAAACGAAAAAAAATCCTTTTTCCTCCTTGAAGAGGTCGACCAAATGGATCAGAACAGTTTATACCTTCCAAAGTCAATCAAATATAACCCAATATCCTTTTCTCTCTGTGTTTTCCACCATCTGTCTAAAGGACCTTACTGCCTCTCCATTAAATATTCCAAATCGGAGACTGCAGCACACATCTTTTCAATACTCACAAAAAAAAAAAGCTTCCCGAAGAGAAAAAAAACAGAAGATGAAAAAAAAACAAAAAAGAAAAAAAAAATTATGTGATAGTGTAGCGCTTTGATAATTGGAAAAGAATTTATGGCCAACTCAGTCCGATTTAAGGACACAATTCACAGACTGGTCAGTCGTTCTCTCTTCTTCCATTTGTGTCAGAAACTATAAAAGCTAAGTCAAAATGGTATTGTATAAGAATTAACCACAAACACAACACAAGAGCGTAGCCAACCAAGAAACCACACTCATATGATCGCCTACCGCTTTTTTCTTGCACAAAAGTCCTTGCATATTGTAGGCAAAACCAAGGCGAATATAAACACTCTGAAGAAAAAAAGGTAGATTCTCTCTCGCTCTTTGGGTGGCTGGGATATGGAAGTCCCGAAAAATCCGTAACCGAAATGATTTATGTGGGTCAGTTGGGAATTTGTGTGTGAGCTCGCATTTAGATCCGAATGATTTATGATTCCGCTTTGGTTGCTGCCGTTAGTTTAGTTCTACCACTCGTCCTTAAATTTGTTATAAATGGTTGAGAGATGCCGAATTATACGGGTGGTGTTAGGATAACAGGGACCGAGTGAATACCCACAAAAAAAAAAATAAACCAAATAAACTTACAATGAATTGAAGAAATCCAAAAAGGACCTCTCCATTGGGGCAACTTTGTGCCGAATTTCCACCTTTTTTTTCGTATTTGGTTTAGTTCTGGTTCCGCTCCTGTGGAGTCCCAGCTTCCATTTCGGATTCAGGTCAGATTTGAAAATTCACGATAGGTCGCTTTTGTACCGAACTGAAGGTAAAGCATAGAGGTACGATATAGTACATTGCTGCTGCTTGGGGAAATCCCCACGGAATTGGCAATGTCAGGCGCCGCGCGTCGGAGCAAGGACGTCAATCGGGATATTTATTACCAGTTTTTGTGGTGCGTCTGACACATTTCCCATTCATACTGTGTCTGTGTGTGAGAGTGTCCGAAGCCGATTTTTATATTTTAATCCTTTTAGCAGAAAAAAAGTCCCGTTTTTTTTGCGAACTATATCGGTCCATGGGTTGGCTGTATATAGGCCAGCTCTGGTTGCCAAATCATTATTCGATTAGAAAGCTCCAGAAGAGGGATGACCAACCTCTGCAATGGAGAGGTTCATCAGAAATTAGAACACTCATTCGGCGGTAGTTTTTTTTGTCTCCGTTTTGTTGTTGTTTTTGTTCTGATAAGACATACAGCTCTCCCCAGATGAGTGTGTGTGGGTGTATGTGTATGAGTCGAGTGTGTGTGTCAGGAATTTGATTAATGGACAGAATGCCAGGGATTGGGAATTACCATGTCAATCGAACCGAACCGAATGTAGAGCTATTGCAAGGATTTATTTTCTGTGTTTTTTTGTTTGACTGGTTTCTGTTCTTTGATTCAAGCTTTTGGTTAATTAATTAATTCACTTAATTGCCATGAGAAGTTAATTAGAATGATTAGTGTATTTGTGTGAAAATATAGCATTGTAATGGTATAGTTTTTATTCTCGGTGTAAGTAGGCGTTCCTCTAATAATGATTATGATGTTGCTTTTTGCTTTGTCATGTACCTTCTATTTATGGATCATTGGAAATTAAGTTTTCTTTGTCCTGAAATTAACTTGAAAATTTAATTAAAAAAAAAAAACATTTTCAATAAGACAAAAACTTTTTTTCTGTATTTTTACTTGCTCAATAGGGCAAGTATTGGTTTCGTGTCAAAAAAATAATTCGAGGTTTTAATCAAAACTAACATTACGATGATGGAGAAGTCCGAAAAAGTGGTTTTCGTCATGACGTCCGTCGGTGCGTCGTCAAAAAAAGCTGTACATGAAGCTGCAGGCTAAACGGGTGGACGGATTTTCTTGAAATTTGGTACAGATGATTTTTTCGTAATTTCCAAGGTTGGTTTTTTTTTGTTTTTTAATATCTCGCTTAGAACGTATACCTCCCATACAAAATTTTGGAGTTATTGCAATTTTCTCGAAAACGGCTCTAACGATTTTGATTAAATTTAACACACGTAATGCTGTACGTAGTTCTAACATAACTGCGTTTTTAGTTTTTCTCAAAAAATGCGGATAGTGAAAATATGACATTAACTTTTTTTTTAATCGCGGATGTCGGCTCTTCCCGTACATCGTTAATAATAAGTTATTACAATTTTCTCGAAAACGGGTCTAACGATTTACTTAGACTAAATCTGACATACATAATGCTTTAAGTGATTTTAATATAGCTAATAGCATAAGAAATACCATACAAAAAATGTACATATTTTTGCATTTCTTATGAAAATAGTCAAAAAATCAAATATATACAGTGGGTCACAGCTTAATTGATCCAGCGAATCAAAAAACATTAAAATCCCTGTAAAGCCAAACTCGAGAAAGATACCGTCGATATTAAAATAACATGTTACAACTTAATGTGTCTGCTATAATTATGGCACTTTACAAGTACATCCGATGCATTTAACCAAAGATACTACACTTTTTCTGAATTTACAGCAAAATTCAATGTTACAGCTTAATCGATCCACTTTAAAAAAAAATTAAAACAACTTCAAAATTAACATTTATTAGTCAACAAATTAAAAAAATTAATATCTGGTATGATAACCCTTGTTGTCTATCACAGCTTTTAACCTCTTTGGCATTGATTCCACTAATTTTATTATATGTATATAATAATTGAAAATATTTTTCTTAAAAAGCTTTGACATAAAAGCTACTTTTATCATAAGAGCAAGTACGTGCGGCCCCAGTCGTGCATTTTATTTCTTCTTCATTTCCAATTTTTTTGGTTTCTGTTGGGCGCCATTTTAATAAAAAAAAAAACATAAGTATTATTTTTTACCACCAACTCATCATATTTGAAAATACAATTCAAGAAAAACTTTAAAAACAATTTCAAATCATTTGCAGACAAATAAAGATTCTATCAGCTTGTGTTGGGCCCCATTTTAAGGCTTGGGGAACTAAGCTAAATAAAATGGAAGAAGGACTTTAGCTGGATGTCAATTCAGTTCATTACAGTAAAACACAAGATTTTGCATAAAAACTTCCCTGTTTTTGATTTATGACTCTACTCAGCATTTCGTTAATATCGATATAATATAGAAATATCAATATCGAACTATCGATAAATCGAAATATAAAAATATCGATATATCGAAATTTTGCTATCGAAATATTGATACATCAAAAGATGTTTCGAAATATTGAAATATCGGTGAATAAAAATATCGATACATTAAAATATTGCAACATTTAAGAAACGATATCTAAACGTACCTAAATATGATTAAATTATTTCTATCTTCGTGATGTATGGTATACATATTCTATCAAAATATCAATATATTAAAACATCATTATGTTAAGCTATCCACAGCGTTATCGAAATATCGATATGAAATTATAAATACATTGTTATCGAAACTTCGATTTAATGAATATTCAATAAAAATACTTCTTTTTTATTAAATTTTTACTTTGTAGGTATTATAAATGTTACTCATATTAAATCATCCATTTTTTTGTATCTATTTGCAGGTATGTAAAACTTACAACTTTCTATGAAACAAAATTTTAAATGTAAAAAAATTATCGAGGTAATTTCACAATATTTTTGGGTATTTCTTTTTTAATTTATTGCTGTACTCTTTAAAGTCCTTAAGTTTTATTTTTTTTTTTTTTAATTTTTACAATTTTTGGTATCAACTTTTACAGTTTTATAAAACTTATAAGTAAATTACTTCAAACCTAGTTACAATTTATCGATATTTTGTTTGAAAACATTTTAAATTAAGTCGGAACGGATAAACATAAATATGTTAAATGTTAAATTTTATACATTTTAATTAAAATTTAAGTAAACGTATTAAATTCAATATCTTCTTTTTGATAGTATACTTATCAATGTTGTCCTTAAATATCGATATATTTGATTTTAATTGTCCATCTCTATCTGAAATAATGATTTTTACCCTTATCAATCGATTTCTAGTCAACAATGGAACAGAAAGTTATACCAAAACTATACAAATAAATTTTTACAAGACTTGGTAATTTTGACATTTTATCAAATGGTAAATTTTATCGAATGTACATACAGACTTTTCTAATGATTGTCTTGATTCGTTTGTCAAAAATCTTATATTAAAAAATTTGGTTGAGTACAAAATAGATTTTTTTTACTTTCGATTGGAAATCGTTTTACCTGACAACTGAGACTCAATTTTTATTTTTATCTGACAGTTATGTAGCTTGTTCATCTATGTCATCATAACTTCTAAACTACTTGTCATTATTTAACAAATGAGACATCGTTGGAAGCATCTTTTATGTCCACTGATTATAGGCTATGTGGCATTTGCAATAATTCAAACATGACACCCTCTAGAAGCAAAAGTCCTAAACTTTTTTTTATTCTAATATTTCATTATATTATGACCGTGTTCTGATCTTACACTATCAGTCTGAGTCGATTCGTTTCTTAATGAAACTTTAACCAAACATCAACGAATCAAATGTGAAATGCAGTAAAAGTCTTTCTAATTTATTGTTTATCTAAACATTCTTTAAATTTCTAACACTTCAAACAAAAAAAACAATATCAATCTCGAAAACCTCATCAAGCTGCAATAATCCATCAGTACCATCAACTTAACATCACAAAAGGTACACATTACCGTTACTTTCAGATTATTGGACATCATTTCTGTGCTCCCTCATTTTCAAACCCTCACATTCTTATCCTCAAGTTTGCCAGAATCTTGCAAGAATCATTGCATTTAATTGCACCAAACATTACCTTTCGATACGCGTACGCCTTCTATTCAACTCTCTTTCAAAAAGCAGCAGCAGTAGAACCATCACCAGTAATTCTCTCTGTCAAATTAGCAACAATTGGATTAGTCTGATGGTCGGTCGGTGTTGGTCCATTAATCCATTCATGCACCGAACATTGGTTTGTTATAATAATTTTCTAAGCAAAATGTGGAGAGACGTCATTAACTGCCAGTCACCGAATTATATGGTAACAGTAAATGAGAGATATACCATCACTACCATAGTCATCCATGATGGCTGCCATCATGCCACCTCATTATTGTGACAGCTAGCTGTCAAAAGAATATTCAATAGAAAATTATTGTTTTGTCACTTTTTGAATTGGTTTTGTTGTGTTGGCTTTGACTTGGCACAGGGGCCATCATCATCATGCAACAGCAAAAGCATCAACATCAACATCATATCGACTTCAAGTTCTTGAGACTAATTATGCCCACAAGTGGGTGTGTCAAATGCGGTCAAATGCTGCTTTTATGTTATATCTCTGCCCTCTGTGTGCCACTTTTCGATATAACAAGCTGAAAGGTAGATTGTGTGGATACCTGAAATGATGGCCAAGTCGAGGTTAAAAAGAAAGAAAAATGTGCCTTTTGTGTCAATTGGGCTCAATTTGGTTGGTGGCCATCATTATTATGTGCTCTCTGGAGCTTTGCCATTATCATTTATCCATCTTTAACAGCTAACGATTCCTCTGTCTGTACCGTTTTTTCTTTCTTTTTCTTTTTCTCTCACTTTTTTTTTAATAGCTTTGTAATTATGATTGATTTCTTGACAAATTGTGTACAACCGACAAAGGCTTTTGTGAAAAAAATGAAAGAGAGGTGTAGACAAAGTCTAGGAGCAACAATTGATTGACATAATTGACCGTTTATCGTCGTTTTATTTAAACTTTTTCTTCATCCTCTCTTCCACAGTCACAGTCACCGTCAATGTTTTTTTAAACTTAAACAAAAAGTTATGGGAGGAACTTCCGTAAAAAAAAGGGGAAAAAAAAGTTATTTTTTAACCCAAACTACTTTATGGGCCACCCTAACTACCTTTTCTACCCACTTAACAAGCCAACTAGTAATGGATTACCTAAGAAGCGTAAATTATTTCAGATTTACATTTCCGAACAAAGTTATACGTTTGGCTGGGATAAAGTCAAAAGAGGAGTAGCATAATACTGCAGGACGTTGCGTTGGTTCGAAGGACTCCTCTTTTTATATAATGGAAAACCCTCTTAAAAAGAATAGTTGTAGTAGGAGAGGAGGAGGGAATGAAACAAGAGCTACTGCGGTTTGTGTTGTTAATGCAAAAATATGCAGGACTCATATATTACCAAGTAATTAGCATTAATTTCTGAAGTGATAATCCAGCTTAGCGGAACGTTTCATCGTCATTTCCTTTTTTTTTTTCGTTCCTTTTAGTAAAAAAAAAAAAAAAAGTTGAAAAAAAAATCCTTAAGAAGAGAAAGAGTTCTTCCACCTGAAATGTACCAACTTACATCTCCTCTTTTTTTTTTCTCTCTCCCTACAAAGAAGAGGTATTTGAAATTATAAAAAAGGAACTATACACTGACTACTGGCTATCATCAGGTTGGAATAAATATGTAAAAATAAAATAAAAAAAGATGGAAATAAAGTTAAATAAGGATTCTCGCCAGGCGCTATATAGAAAATATAGAAAAAAAAATGCATGAAAAAACTACAACAATTTGCTTTTACAGCAGCAAAAAAAAAAAAAAACAAGTAAAAAAAAAGCTACTTAACTAGAATAATAATTTTTACATTCAGAAAACGGTAGTGAATTTTAAATAATGCAAAAGTCCAACGCTCTAACCAACCAACGTTGAGAGAGAAGCAGAAGATCCTTTGAAGCTCCTTTGGGTCCTTGAATATAAGGGGAGAGAAAGGTTGTTATTTATATATTTTTTTTTTTTTTTGCATTTTTTTAAACATTTTTACAACTACTTGTGGGTTCGTTTAATTGAATGCCCAGTTTAAAGATGTGAATGGGAATAAATTTAATGATACTGGCGATTGCGATAGTGTTTTGAAATTGAGTGAGAAGAGGTAAAAGATTGATTGGAACTTTGAAGAAATGTTGTGGGTTAGTGTTTGTTTGATTTGATTTCATTTATTCTTGAAGGAGTTTTTTTTGTTCAAAGAAAGTTCAACGGGATAGGTAAACACTTTTTGAAATCAGTTAAGTAATAAAAAATCAATAACTGTAATTCCCATACCTATCTTAAGAAATACCTTCGTTACACACTTTTTTCGAGGGAAGAGAGATTAAAGCTCAACCTACTCGCTAGTTCCACATTTACAGAGCCTTAAATAATAGTGTTCGAAACTGTCACAAGCTTCAGAGAACGAACAGAAGTGTTGGGGTAATGCATTGAAAAATCAAAAAATTACATATTTATTACTTGGAATTTCCTTCCATCTTTGGCAAAATAATCTTACTACACAATTTTTAAGGAGAAATAGGGATTAAAGGCTAGGCTATTCGCTAGTTCCTCATTTAATGAGTTGTCGATGATGGTGTTAGAAGTTGTGTTAAGCTCCAGAGAACACAAAGAAGTGTTGGGGTAATGCAGTGAAAAATCAGTTTTTTTTTTTGGATTGGAATGCCCAATGCGATATAACGTTGTTATACACTTTTTACGCCGAAATACAGATTAACGCCCATTTTTTTAGCTACTTCCTCATTAACCAAGCCTTATATAATGTTGTTAGAAGTAGTCCCAAGGTTAAGAGAACATACAGAAGTTTTGTGGTAATTCATTAAAAAATCAACACTTATATTTTTTTGGATTGAAATTCCCTAATCTAACGAAATAACCTTTTTACACAGCTTTCACGCATTAATATTGTTTAAAGTCCAGTTTATAGGCTACTTCTTCATTAATAGAACCTTAAATAATAGTGTTAGAAGTTGTCAAAAGCTCCAGAGAACTCAAGGAAGTGTTGGGGTAGAGCTCTCAAATATCCATTTCTGCCTATATTTTATCCAGTTTTCTACAAAAATTAAACATTTGTTAAAAGAGGTTTTATAGCAAGGTTACTTAAGACGACATTAAAGTCCTTTTATTTACCTAAACACTTTTAAGACAATTAGAATTCATGGTGTTCAAAGTTTTTACACAGCTTTCACGCATTAATATTGTTTAAAGTCCAGTTTATAGGCTACTTCTTCATTAATAGAACCTTAAATAATAGTGTTAGAAGTTGTCAAAAGCTCCAGAGAACTCAAGGAAGTGTTGGGGTAGAGCTCTCAAATATCCATTTCTGCCTATATTTTATCCAGTTTTCTACAAAAATTAAACATTTGTTAAAAGAGGTTTTATAGCAAGGTTACTTAAGACGACATTAAAGTCCTTTTATTTACCTAAACACTTTTAAGACAATTAGAATTCATGGTGTTCAAAGTTGTCTCAAGGTCCCAAGAACTGAAAGAAGTGTTGGAGTAGACCCCTAAGACCCAAAAAAAAAGTTTTGGATGAAGAGGTTAAATTTATCGGAAAAGTCTGTGGTACCAACTACCTTGCTTGATACTTAGTTTTAATTTTATTTAAAGGCTACGAACATAACGAACATAAAATCTATACCGAAATTGATTTTGCATTTTCTAGCACAAAGATTATTTTGTTCAAGGCTTCTTTAAATTTATCAAAGACGAAAAACTATTAAACAAGAGACTTTTAAGAGAGAGACTTTTAATGCATATTGCATATAAAATAGTGAAAGCTTCGCCAAACAATGAGTTAATTTATTCTCTTTTTTTTTGATTTCGTCATTTTCTATATTCCTATCAGCTTTGTACTCCTGCTATGCTTGCTGGTTAGAGTTTGGTTTGGTATTTCAAAATGATTGTTCCTCTCTCTCTCCAATGGCATGGCACAATTTATAATATTGACAATAAGAATGAGAGGAGCCAGGGAGAAACGAATCCATCGGGAAATCGATCTGCGACTCCTGTGCAATCATTGAATTTACTATTTTTTTTATATGAAAAAGTCTTCTATAGGTATCGTATACCGTCTTCTCTTGGAATGGGAACTTTTGGGTTATCCCAAAAAAAAAAACCGGCTTCAGGATAGATGAAGAAAACTACTGCAACATCTTCAGGTTTTTCTTGATGGTAGCAGGGAGTTATCATCCCTCTCCTGATTAAATTACTATGAAGGATCTGTGTGCGGTGGTAAGATTGCAGACTTGGCTTTGGCATCCTTGCGGGTCTTCTGGAAGATTTTCTCTCCTTAAAAAAAAAAAAAAAAATACAAAAAAACAACGACTCCTTTTCGATTCTTATAGAGAACTACGTCAACATTTTCTTTCCTTGTCTTGACTTGGTTGTGTAGTGGTTCCTTTGGATTTTGGCTTCGTTGTTAACAAAAAAAAAACCCGAAGCTCTGAAAAAAAAGGACCAAAACTGAGCGGATTTTCACTTTTTTTTTTTGTATTCTTCTTCGTTCAACTCCTGTCGTTTTGAAGATTTTTCTCTCAATAATTCCACGGGCGCTTCAACTACTCCTCAATACCCTAAAGGGGGTAGAGTAGACTATGATTGGTATAAGAAATGAAGGGTATCAGAAGAGGAGTTGGGGGAATTTAGTTGCCTTGAAGCAACTCCTTCTCTCTCTCTCTCTCTCTCTCTCAATTCTGTTATACCTTTTGTAAAAATAATGATGGTGGAAAAAAGAAGGTGGCATGTTTGGATTGGGATTAGGGATTTTTGTCAATGAAGGTAATTTGCGGAAGATTCAGTCTAGAATTTCAATTAGATTGACAGTCACACTGCTTCTAGAAGATGGAGACGACACGACTTGGTTTTTTTTCGTCTTCTTAATTTTTTTTTTTTTTTGTATTTCTTCTGTTCGATATATATAAAATTTTTGAAGAAGAAGAAAAGATTGTTGGTATACCCTATAACTTGAGGACTTGATGGGGTACCAATACCAACCAGTATATTGGAAAACGTGTGTGTGGTAAAAGAAGAAACTTAAAAATTGTTTTAAAGTGACTTGAGTTGGAAGGGATTACCTTATATGATTTCGATAGGACATATATATACTACCCCTACATATGTATTATATGGACTTAGGACTTTCTTGTGGTATGGCGGGGTACCATTGGGATTGATGGTTTGATTTAGAAAGTTGAGTTTACCGAACTCAAGGGAGAATAAAGGACGCATTAAGAAAGGATTTATCACATTTATTTTTAGGTTTTTTTTTTCTTGCTTTCATTCTTCGTTCCTTGGTTCGCCTCTCTCTGTTAAAAGTATTGGGGACTAAGGGTATATTCCCGCAGGTAAACGATTGCTTTTCAATTTAGAGTATTTTTCTGCTTAGAGATTTGCGGTGAGAATTTGAACTAAAAAAAATAAAATCGATTTAATTTTATGGAAAATATTTTATAATGGGATGGGTTTCTATGATAAAATTGGAGGGACTGACTTAAAGAGTACTGCAAAAAATTAACAAGGTCATTTGAAAGTTAAGCTTATTGATCTTCATTACTTTTTAGCTGAAGGTAACCGAATCTATGAAATGAGGTTCCCATTTATAGGTATTCTGATAGTCTTACGGTTTAATGTTAAAAAACTTCAGCTCTTTTCTTAAACTTTCAAGAATCCGAAGTTTTTTAAGCTTTAGAGAACATTAAAAAGTGTAGGGCTAGAACTCAAAAAGGGTTAAATATTTATATGTTTACTGCTGATAGTTAACAGACTTGGAGTCTGTTTTTAAATCATCCATCTTATTATGATGTATTCAAAAAAAAAAGGGTGAAAATCTATGTCTCCCATTACATTTTTAGACGAATTATACAAGTTTTGCTTTTTTCGAAAATTTCACAAAAGTTCCTAGAGTATTTCTTTACGTGAAATAGTTACCTGAAAACTATACCTAATAATTGCAGGGCTCAAAAGCGTAATCCAAAAGGCCAAGTCCTCCAAAAGCTCATGTGCTGCTTGTCCATTTTTCTTCACTAGCAGCGTTTTAGAAATCTTGCCATTTTCCTTCATTGACTTTCAAGACCACATTTGGTTATTAAGAATCAAACCTCGATTCCCTGTTATTATCTCCTCGCTTGACTTTGTTGTACGCAACATTTTGTCACTTTTCATTGCTATCATGAAAAGCGATTCTCCAGATATAAGGTTCTCCCAGCTTCCGGATGCAGTGGCGTATCCAGAAAAAAATTTGGGGGGGGGGGGCTGAAAAATTTTTCAAAAATTTTTGATAAGGTAAATGTACTACAAATTTGTCTCTTTTTTATTCATCTTTGATCGAGAGAAAAGCGCTGTGCTGCGGTACTGAAAGCTGTATAGTAGCATTTTACTGCTCCCGACAACTTCGTACTACTGTCTCCTTTCACATTCAAAGTAGCTATTTTTCCAAGTTCTTGTATCCCAAACATTTTACACAAACAGCAAGGTGTTTAGTTATCTGTAAAAAAAAAAAAACACTTTTTCGTTCGAACTTTTTCATGTAGGTACTGAATTCAAAACTGTTTACAGATTTATTCCTATCACGTCTAGTTTTTGAGCTATACTCATCACTTTTTTCGGTATAAATGCCCATATTTCCGCAATTCGACCGAAAGTGAACTGGCATCACTTTTCAATTTCACGTGAAATTGATCTTCGATCGATTTCGAAAACTTCAAAAATGCTTCGAACTGTCAAAACTGAAGGATCATCCTTTTTTATTTTGTTTCTAAAGTTAAATTACTGCTACTTTGAACATGGATGCAATTTTATTGGCAACTTTATTGGAAAAAAGCAGAATTTAAAAGAAATAAAATGCACGACTGGGGTCGCACGTACTTGCTCTTGCAGTTCAAAGCACTTTTATGTTAGTCTACTTGTAGATTTAAAAAGCTGGATCTAAATTTTAAAAAAATTGATATTGGGAAAGAGCCGACATTTAGGGCAAAATTTTGTTAAATGAAAAATTTTTTTTTTATTGAGTTTTTTGAGAAAAAATAAAAATGCAGTTTTATTGCCACTGCTTTAAATATTACGTATACAAAGTTTAATCAAAATCGTTAGAGCCGTTTTCGATAAATTCGCAATATCGTATTTTTTTCGTTTGGGAGGTATACGTTCTAAACGAGATATAAAAAAACAAAAAAAAACCAACTTTCAGAATTCCATAAAAATCATCTGTACCAAATTTGAAGAAAATCCATCTACCCGTTTAGGCTGTGGAAATGTGTACAGATGGACGCACAGACGCACGGACGGAATTGCGGGACCCACTTTTTCGGAATTCTCCATCATCGTAATGTTGGTTTTGATTAAAACCTCAATTTTTTTTTCGACACGAAACCAATACTTGCCCTATAGAGCAAGTAAAAATAAGAGGTCACATTTTGCGAGACATATGAAATATGTAAGTGAAATGCAGAACATGGGCGATATCATTGCAAATTTTCAAAGAAAAATGAATTAGATAAAGTGTAAAGCGAATGAGGTTGCAAACACAGAGGCATGATATTTCATGCCTCATGTGTTTTATGTATTTTGTATTAAATTAATAACAAATAAACATTACAAAACAATAAAAATATAAGTTTTGATAATATTTTGTCCAAAAATTGGAGATTCATTGAAAAAGATACCAAGTTCACGAGCAGAAACAAAGCGAATTGAATTCGATCAGAAAATCGAAATGAGCGAAAAAATGTAGAACACCTAATTTCACTATCGGCAACGCAAGTGAATGCTCAAAAAGTGAAATGCAGAACGTAAAAGTCTCAAAAACTAATTTTCAATGAAATTCTTTTGATGTTTAATCCGAAATTAATATTTTTTAATAATATGTTCTTTTTTTAATACAAATCAGAAGCACAAACTGGAATTTGCTTAAATAAGCCATTAGTTATGTTGACCACTAAGATATTGAGATATAAAAAATTTGTATTTCCAATATCTTTGAGAAAAATATTATTTTTGAAAAAAAGTAATATACTCAAGACAATAAAATACGACGTGATTGCATAAGAAGCTTTGCAAAATTTAACGGTGATGTAATTCGACGTCAAAACAACAAACAAATTATTTGAAGATTTCTGAATTGGACTAAAATTCTGAAAATCCGAAACCTCAACGTCAACTAAGGCACTTACTCAAATAAACACAAACAACCATTTTAGAATTTGGAGGGGGCTCGATCATTTGAGCTGCCTCTAAATCTCTACGATTTACGAAGAAGTTTAAGTTAATCATGTAGATTATGATGAAATCAGCTAAATAATAACATGATTTTGGAGGCTTGGGGGGGGCTTGAGCTCCCTGAGCCCCCCCCTCAATACGCCACTGTCCGGATGCTTTCTCATAATTTCTTTGAGTCTTTTTACCGACTTCCAAAAAGGAGGAGGTATTCAATTCGTCTGTATTTTTGTTTTGTTTTTTTTTTTTTTAATGTTTGTTACCTCGTAACTTTGGACTGAGTGAACCAATTTTGATAATTCTTTTTGTATTGGAAAGCCGTGTTAAGTAACCACATAAAGTGTTATTTAACACTCTGTTGGGTGCCAATTAAATAAAAAAATATTGTTTTTGGTTGAAAATGACTAAAAACAGTGGGAAACTCACAAAATAATTGGAAAAAACTTTCGAAAAAAATTTTGTTCGAAGTCGTACCGATAAATCGAAAAACTAATGACGCCAATCGATTTCTCGGGTCCGAAATAGGGCGAAACAGTTAATCGCGCACCTGTCTCAAAAATTTGTTTCAAAAAACTTGCACAGTTATAATAATTATTATTATAATAATGACTTGATTAAAACCAAGCTATCAGTCTAATAGTTGTCAAGCCCTAAGTTTCTGAAAAATTCTAAACGTTTTACAACGTGACTCAGCTTTTTAAAAATTTATTTTCTGGTAGGTAGTAGTTACGATATGCAGAAGACTAAATCTTGATTCCCGAACGTTCAAAAGAGTCTTAAAAAAGCGAACTAGCACAATTTTACTACTCATTAATTCGTTTAACTCTAAGGTTTCCATTATAATTCAGCTATTAAGCACATTTTTAGTAGCAGTAGCCCCAACTCCTGATTTAATATAACTTCAAATAGTTTTTCCAGTGTAGAGTAATTACCAGTCTAAAATCTGGTTTCACATAGATTTTAAAACCCTTACTAAATAACAGTAGAACAGACTTTCGAGTTAGAGATTTATACCTACCTTTATTTCTCATCTTTGTTCCTCATTAATACTTTCTTCAAAAGTCAAAAAGCGTTTTTGACAGTTCTAAAAACAATCTGCGTTCGATTGTTTGACAAATTTGCTTCTCTAGCTTCTTTAAAGCTTTTTAGAATGCGTTTGGTTGGGTAGATCCACTAACTACTGTAGAAAGTTAGCAACTTTGTGATTTCACTTCCAATGTGTGTCTTAGAACTCTACATAGAAATTGAGCCCTTAGTAAAGTTTTTCGCAATCAATTTTTTTCCAGATCAACCAGGATAGTATAGGTTTTGAGCTTGAAAAAATTATATCCCGTATCAATGTTTAAAGACATCAAAATATTTATCAAGTTTCATTCTTCTATTGAAAAGCTTAATAACGCCTTTTATAATCAAAATAATTCTTAGCACTTTAAAGTAACTGTTTCGCTTACCAAAAGACCAGCAGCTCTGTTAGCACTTTAAACATGAATCTTCTAACTTTAAAGCGACTTCAAATGACTTAATAACTCCATTACTCTTTTCCAAGTTGAACTTTCTTTTGTCAGAATCATCAGTCTTTACATTAAAGACCATCATCATCATCAACATCTTCAGCAGCAATCAATAGAAAATTCATTGGAGGAAGTATTAAATCTTCAATTTCACTTCATGTTCTTCGGTTCTACGACCTTTTTTTCTTCTCTCTCTTTCAACAAAACTCCAAGAATCAAAACCAATCCAAAGTTACCTACAAACCATCACCACAAAAGGCTACTCTTTGACCAACCATTTTTTTTTTCTTTTTTATTCTTAAAATGGTCATCGATTCTTTTTTTTTTGCAACTCTGATCGTTTCGGACTAAAGAAATAACTCAGTTCGACTCGTATAGCAGAAGCGGAACACATGTTCCGCATAGTCCGGTTGTAGTATAGAATAGCACTCATAGTTAGAAGCATATCAGGATTTTAAGTCCAAACCTTAGAAGAGTAACTATACCTACAACACAACAGCCAACATATCAAGGAACAACCATCGATTGTCATTGTGATTGTCGTCGTCGGCAAATCATCTATGTAAGGTACGTTGTGTGCTATTTTCCTTACTTTTTCGCCTTTTGGAAACTATTAACAACCCAAAGCCAGCAGCCCGGGTCTCATCTTCTAAGGATGGAAAATGCCATCAAGCCTATATATGGTGCGAGTACAGGTAGGTTTTCAGCTACAGCTTTCAGGTCTACTGTGGAAATCGATGATTATCATCATTTTTTCTCCAAAGACTAGAGACAGCTAAACAGCAAAAAGGTTCAAAGTAGGGGAAAAGGGGGTAAAGGGGGGGGGGGGGTTATATTGTGATATGAACCAAATGCATTCTTATGGAAGCATCAAGCCAACAACGACCTCTCAATTGGAATCTACGACTAGAGCTTCTGACCATTTATAGATTAACTTCTTTTAAGAGCTATGAGAGAGGTTTTCTGGCTTTGTTGTTATTGTTGTAGGTAGATTTGTGTGTTTTCTGTTTTGAAACGCGGCCGGGCTTGTGTTATGGCATCGTCTTCTTTTTTTCCCTCTTCTTCTTCTTTTACTTATTTTTATTTTGTTTGCGAAAGAGAGACCCAAATGATGATGGGATGCAATCGATTTTGGACCTTAATTACGGGCCAATGACAGTTATGTTGCATTTTACATGCATGCGCATCGCATTCGCAAAGCTATTGTGGGCATAAATGGAAAAGATGGAAGAATTTTTTTTGTTGTTGTTGTTTGTTTTATGCGTTTCAAGCTTAAAGGTATTGCCAGATTTGGATTTGATGTTTTTGTGTAATTTTATAAATGACCAACAAGACGCACCTATTCATTGAAAGCCTATCCATAAAATAAATCAACTAATACCATGTTTGTAGCCAATAAATTGCATGTGCGTGAAAATAAAGTGATCGTCAATCAATCTTTTATAGATAAAGAGATATGATTGAGATCTTAAGAATGGTGTCAGTGGGAGAGTTAAAGAAAGAGATGTTTATAAATATGGATTTTAGAGACATATCATAGAGTTAAAAGGCTTTGACTTATACCTTACATAGGTTACATTTATGCATTGACAATGAAGACGGAAAATTGTGAAACTTACCAGCTGTGCGAAACTAGGTTTGTTTGTGTACTTTTTGGGAAGAAACTTACAAAGTGACTTCGGGAAGAAATTTGCTCAAAAATGTTGATTCTCCCAAAAAAGTGCGAAGTTTACGACAGTTTATAGAAATTTATAGTATTCCCGTATTACGCAATGTGAATTGTGAAAAGAAATGTTGTTTGAGATATTTTTATTCTTATCTATGTATAAACTGGTTGATCTGGATAGTTTTTGTCAAATGAAATGTCAGGACATTTTATGTTTTTTCTACTGCAATTCACCAGTTTCGCCTATGATATACTAGTTTCAGCTGCAATTCGTCAGTCTTGACTTAGTTTTACTAGATTCGGATGCGATACTATTATAGTTTTGGCTGTAATTTAACAGTTGTGCTGATATTTCTGACATTTTGGTTGCGATTAAGCAGTTTCGGATGCTATTTTAGCTGATTCTGCTAGGATTTAATTGTTTCGATAGCTTTTAATGGTTTTTCTGGTGCGATTTGCCGATTTTTGCTGCAATATACCAGATGCCGCTGCAGTTAAGCAGTTTCAACTGTGATTTATCACTTTTGGCTGATATTTCTGCAGTTTCGGTAGCGATGTAGTAATTTTAAGCTTCGATTTGCCGGTTTAGGCAGTTTTGCCTTCAATTTATCAGTTTTGACTGTGATTTTCTAGTTTGGGCTAATATTTTCTGCAGTTTTGGCTGCGATTTTAGCAGTTTCAGGTTCGATTTTCCAGTTTCGGAAATGATTTATCAGATTAAGCTGCGAAATTCTAGTTTTGGCTGAGATTGCGTTTTCTGCAGTATCACTAGCGATTTATCAATGTCGGCAGCGATTTTGTAATTATAAGCTGTGATTTGCCAGTTTTGCATGGAATTTTTTCAGTTTTAGTTACGATTTACAAGCTTTGACAGCGATTTGTCAATTTGAGCTGAGATTTCTACAATTGCGGATCAATTTTCTGCAGTTTCGGGTGCGATTTACCAGATTTGGCTGCAAAATTCTAGTTTTTTCTCAGATTTATGCATTTTCGGTTAAGTTTTCTGCCGAATCGGCAGCGATTTATCAATTTCGGTTGCGATTTATGCAATTGCGGATCAATTTTCTGCAGTTTCGGTGCGATTTACCAGATTTGCCTGCAAAATTCTAGTTTTGGCTCAGATTTATGCAATTTCGGTTGAGTTTTCTGCCGAATCGGCAGCGATTTATCTATTTCGGGTGCGATTTAGTAATTTGAAGCTGCGATTCGTTAGTTTTGCATGAGATTTTTTCAGTTTCAGTAACGATTTACAAGCTTTGACAGCGATTTGTCAATTTGAGCTGAGATTTCTGCAATTGCGGATCAATTTTCTGCAGTTTCGGGTGTGATTTACCAGATTTGGCTGCAAAATTCTAGTTTTGGCTCAGATTTATGCATTTTCGGTTAAGTTTTATGCCGAATCGGCAGCGATTTATCAATTTCGGTTGCGATTTAGTAATTTGAAGGTGCGATTCGTTAGTTTTGCATGAGATTTTTCCCATTTCAGTTGCGATTTATCAGTTATAAGAGCGAATTGTCAGTTTCTGCAGTTTCAAATCAATTTTCTTCAGTTCCAGCTGCGGTCTTAGCAATTTTAGCTGCTATTTACCAGTTTTGGAAGCGATTTAGTAGTTTTAGCTCCGATTTACAATTTTCTACTAGATTTTTACTAGATTTAGCTACGGTGAGTTGAAAAAACAATATTTTATAGTTAATTTAATTTCATGAGTTTCGCTTCATATTTGTTAGAAGGAAACGCAAAAATTCGAGTGTCCTTGCAGTGAAATGCTTTTCTAACCATAAGCTAAAGTCTTCAAACCTCAATTTAAAGAAAGGACCACATTGAAACCTATCTACCAAAAGCCTCTACCACATGCCAGGACATTTAATATTTTTTGACAATAAAGTTTTACCATCTCTCTGTCCACTATATTCGTCCGACTTTAACCACACACCATGGCTTTTGACGCACTAAATTTATTAATTTTTTTTTTCTTTTTTCGTTTTCGTTTTGAAAAGCCTCAGCTTAATTCATAAAACATTGCACAAATTTATAACCACAAAACGATTGTGTGCCAAAGCCTAGGAGGTGGCTGGTGGTACCTCAAGAATGTCCATATAGCCTAAGCCCCCATTCAAAAAAGGGATATCTCGTCTCGTCCGCTCTTCAACAAGAAAATTCCTTTCTCTCATTCTTCATCACCTCTAGAGCTCTATCTAAGGTTATGAGTATATAGAGGCTTTGTATACCTTTTCCTCACTCTCAAAGCTGGCACAACAAAATCTAATTACGACACAAGGAAGAAGGCAAAATAAAAAAAAAAAAAACGATGAAGAATAAAAATTTCCTTTTTTTTTTTTCTTTTTCACACAACACAATATCGTCCTCCGCTTAGCTCTAGTGTCCTCCCAACAAAACCTAACCTAATTCAAATAAAGCCTAGCCATATCTGCTGTCTTCTTGGCCAAAGGAATAAAACTAGAAAGATAGAGATATATACAATAACAACGCAGCAGTCGACGACGACTATGACGACCGACACCGACAACGACGATGACTATGAGCCCAAAACCATTGTAGTGCCGCAATGCTTTAATAATAGCGAATAAATTGGATTTATCTGGCGCTTAAAGTGGAAATTGTATGAATTTATTATAACCGGAGAGTACCGTTGTATATAGTTGTGTGGAGTGCGGTGAGTTGTCTGTGTGTATTGTATGGATCCTTTAGATATCCCCCATTTGGATATGGCAAAGCAGGAGCAGGACAACCCGGTCCTAAACGTAAAATCAACCGCCCTCTCTTATTGCCACCGCCCGCCGTAGTCGTCGTTAGTTTCCGAGATGAGTGCTATAATCCTGCTCTTAATTTGAGTGAAAATCCTACTTCACTCTTAGACACACACATTTTCCTATTGCTCCCCGTTGAACATCGTCCTTGTTGGTCGTTTGTTCCGACAGAGGGCTCTCTATATAGCTCTCTAGAAACAGTGCTGTGGCGGTCTGACTCCCGTTTCCATATATAGTTTGAATGTGAGTTGAGTGGGGAAAAAAAAGTGGGATGAGACGTCGGTGTTTGTTCGTGTTCGTTCTAAAAACACAATTTACGCATCCATGCATTTCAAATCAAATTAAAAGGTTTCCATCATCATCAACAATTTGCCTGCTATACTGACCCCGGACATCAGGAACAGCATCAGACTTTGGCTCTACCTCTAGCACCGTTCACCATCACAATCACCATAGTTTTGTATAGGATTTTATCAAAACCGGATGTGGTTGTGGTATCCTTTTGTGACTCTTCGACAAACAATTTCAGTTACAGAAGAAAGAAAGAAAAAAATACCCGAATGTCCAATTTATTGATTTGCCAGCAAAAAAGCCATCGAAAATTGGCTTTGATGGAATTTACTTATTTGCTGGGTCCCCGTTTAGATACCTTTGACCTAGATTCCCTAAAGTGTTGATGAGGGGGAAGAATGTTATCCTTTTTCGTCGTCGGAAGTTCCAGAAAAAAAAAAACTAAAGTCTTTTGAAAGATTCCTGAGGGCGTTAATCTCAGTTCCTCAACCAAAGGGATTTCTCAACAATTTTCCCCAAACGGGGATTGTGCGATGTATTAATTAATTACCAAACTCTAACCCGCAACCAACCACCTGCGTGTGTTTGAATGAACGAACACACTCTAACACGGATGAGGGAAGATTTGTCAAAGCTTCTATATGCAATTAGAAGAAAGGTGGGTTTGGGTAGGATACTAAAGCTGCTCCCGATTCCGATAAACGGTAGCGGCGGCGTCACTCTGCTGTGATACAATTGGGACTCGTATTTGGATTTTAATGAGATACACTTTCCGTTACGTATAAAAGCCAAAGACAAATCTTCTTCGATATTATAGCTTCTCCCCCTTAGCTTCTACCGACCGTTTTGTTCTATTAAACTGGCTGGGGCTATATGTGTGTATTAAGTTGAGATTGTTTCGTGTAAGGTGTCCGTATCACGCAATCCGTGATAAGCGACATATCGCACCTAAAATGTTTTAGACGAGTAAGAGTTGGGGGACAGATTGAAAGTGGAGTGGAATGGTAGATTTTCTAGAATAGCGTGACACTAGGCCATCGGTTTAATTCTCTTCTACACACACACACACTCGCACTTTAACAGAGCTAGGACAGGTGAATCTAGTCTCTGTTGAAATTTAAGTGTAGATTATGCACATCGAATTGTCACTTGAATTCGTTTGAATTGCTAGCGATTATTATTGTCGAGTCAGTTGAGAATTGGTTTAACTTAGTAAAATGTTATAAAGTAGGATTTCTAAAAATAGAACTTGAACGCAGAAATAGAGACACACATATAAGGCCAATGACATTGATATGTGTAAATTGTGTAATTGTTTGAGAAAGTTTTTTTTATGGCAGTAATCAAAAAATTGATGTTATCATATATTTTTCGAAGTATATTTCATTTGTAGAATGGAATTATTGTTATGAGACTATAAAGTAGATGTATTAATTATTAGGTTTAGGTTTCTTCAAAAATGACATGTGAACATAAATTGATGCTAGTTTACGTGTCAAAAAAAAATTGTTCAAAATTTTGTAGTAGTTTTGTAAAGAATCAAGAAAATTATTGCGTTTTAAGTGAATAGCTTAGATATTATCAAGATTAAAAATAGAAATTGAATTTAGATAAAAAATAAAAAAAAATCTTGACCACCGCACCACAGTTGCACCACCGCGCGCCGTTTGGCGGAAAACTTCCAGAGCACTTTCAATAAGAATTCCAATGCCTTCACCATTCGACCACCGAGTCATGTATGTACTAACTGGCAATTTGTTGCTTAAGTCAAAATAACTTTGAAGACGACTCTTAAACATTTTTGTATAAGTACGAGAATAGAATTTTTAATTATGGTGCGAACGTGGTGCAGCGGTGGCTCGGCGGTAAAAAAGTGGCGTGGACGTGGTGCAGTGTTGATGTTGGTGCGGCGGAATTCTATTTTTACTCGGGATGTTATATGATTATTATTCCAGTTTTTTGATTTTTTTTTTTTTTTGAAAAATGCAAGACACTTAATCTCGATAATGGTTAAAAACCAATGTGCCTTATCTTCAAAAAATACAAAATTACAAAAACGGTGCTTCTAAAAGACAATCGTTTTTATGAAAAAAAAAGAGGTTGTCTGTAAAGCCGGTTTACGGACGATGATTTTACGTGATAACGTCGTAAGAAAACAGGTTGTGTGCTTTTAAAATGAGCCATTTGAAGCGTTTATTTATTTCAAACAATCATAATTTACAAGAAAAAGCTAAACAAAATAACTTTTTTTCTTTTCTCACTATATTAATTTTTTTTATTTTAAAAGCTCACAAAAAAAATTATACCATTAAAAAGCCAAATATTTCTTCTAAATAATAAAATCATTTAAAATTTTTACAATGAGCAAAAAGTATTAAAATAATTTGTCTAAAACAATCATTTTCATGAAAAAAAGCAAAGACAACATGTAAATCACGCTATTAAATCCATTTTTTGTTTTAACAATCTCTAAAAATTTTTACACCATCTGAAAGCTTAAAATATATACATAGATCAAGTCTATTAGGCATCTACAAAAAGAGCTAGAATTTTTTAAACTCGATGAAATTTCATCAACAAAAAGCAAAAAAACATTTATTTTTATGTTCTCATGCTATTAAATGAATTTTTTCCCTAACAACCTATACAAAATTTTATACCATGTGAAAGCTTATTGTTTCACCTTTCAAATGACGTATCAATCTCATTTCAAAGATGCCTACAAGAGAAGTTGGAATTTTTTAAAGTCAACCATGTGGAATTTCCAGACTGAGATTACGGTACTTCCCACACTGATGACTGTTCATGGCGCAACAGATCTCCACTGGTGGTTTGATGTTTTTCGCAAAATTCTTGATTTAATATTGTGTGGTAAAAAGTTATAACCTTTTGAATTCTACAATTTTATTTTACCGTTGTCTCAAAATTGTGTTTACGAAAATGATTGAAATTTCGCACACATATACTCGTAGTCATGGTCTATCATTACTCCATATATAATATTCCTCTATCTATTAAAGAAAAAAAGGTAAAAATAAAAAAACGATGAAAATCGGTTAAAAACGGCCAAAAAACCTGTTTTAAAAACTTATTTTTCTCCGTATTCAGTCAAAACTCTTTTAACGATTCCAATTTTTTTTTTGCACATGTATGCACATTTATCAGCCCTACATGTCCCATATAACTTGAGATTTTTTGAACGCTCCAAAAAAAAGCTAATAATCAAAAACTACCCAAAAATACCCCTAAAAAAGTAGGTTTTTTTTTCAAAAATTCATATTTCGAAACGCAGAGTGTTAGAAAAAAATCCGTATGAGATGCCTAATTTTTTTTTCCTTCATCTTTCACCTGGCACCTACCCATAATCAACATTTTGTCATACCCACAACACCTGATCAACGTTCAAACAAAACGTTATAGCGGAATTCCAGAATTTTTTAGAATTTTTTCTTAAATGCAGTTATCCTTTAAATCAGTCTCTTCTATCTATAACAAAAAGAATCTACTCTGTACGACCACGCGTTTAGATTTTAGCCCAAATTTCATCTTTCCGTTTTACCCCTGTTTACCCTATTAAATGACGGAATTTTTAAAAATCCTTCATTTGGATTAGGCTTTAGATTATTATCTCTAATAGTTTATTTTTCATTTTTAATTTAAATTTTTTGCCGCACTGCGAAAGTGCGAGAGTGTAACGTTAGAAAATGGCGTCACTTTTTTGTGGTGGCTGCCATGGTTCATCGATTTATAAGACGTTATCACGTCAAAAATAATGCTTGATGTCTTTCAACGGAACCATACAAAATTCGATCAGCAAGATACTGTACTTAACTGGGCACTTAACTTTACAATTTTTAACCAGAGGTTTTATGAACCTATATAGGCTAAACCAAATAAATTTGGGTATCCACTTTTTTTTTTGGATGAAAATGATATTTAACACCATAAGACCTTGCCAAAAATTTAACATCGAAAAGGATTCGTTTATAGGAGCTTTCCATCAGGGGCGGATCCAGGATTTTTTTCTGGGGGGGGCACAAGGGACGGATTGGCAAAAAAAACAGCAATAACACGGTGTAACACTCAAAATATACGCGGGCGGAGACCTATCAGGTTTTGTAGAGCTAGTCGCACTGAATACGAAACGGTATTTGAAAATCCCCTAACACCCCCAAAATCTGGAGTTACGGGCAAAAAACGGTTTTTTGGACCTTCACCCATTGAAAAAATTCTAGCTTCGACATATTTTTACCCATTTTCGATTTTTTTACAGTTTCTGATAGAAGATAAATATACCTTTTTAACAATGTATAAAACATGTAACTCGGTTAAACCACTTAGAATTTATAAGATGTCAAAGTTCAAAAATTCAATTTTTTTTGTCATTTGCCGAACTTCGGCATCAATTTAAAGTATATGTTTTCAAAACAACATGCTATTTAAAAAATATATTCTAAAACTATATCTATTTCCCAATTGATCGAGGTATTTTTTATGAAAATCACTTCAAAATTGGCTTAGAAAAAAAAATTTTTCGATTTCAACCCAGATACAGAAATTCGAACTTTTAGGTATAGAACAAAAACCTTGTTTCGGCACGTAGTAGGATAAGTTGGGCGCCAGGATTTGGTGAAGGGTTTTTGTAGAGGAGCTCAATACAAACATTTTTTTCTTTGGGAGGGGGGTCTATCTCCCCCCGTTTAGGTGGGAGGGGCATTTTTCTAAAAAAAAATTATCAAAATAAAAAAAAAAATATTAAAAAACAACGGCAACACTTACAGTAATAAATGATACCATTTCCAAAAGGCAAAATTGTGCATTTGATTCTAATTTTTAAATCAATATAATATTACCAATAGTTTTTGAAATAATCGATTTCAAAGTTAAAAATAGGGGAACAAAATTTTTTAAAACTCATTTTATACTATTTTTGTCCAGACTGTGAATTTTAGTAACTTTAGAACTTTTTTTCTAAGCCAATTTTGAAGTGATTTTCATAAAAAATACCTCTATCAATTGGGAAATAGATATAGTTTTAGAATATATTTTTTAAATAGCATGTTGTTTTGAAAACATATACTTTAAATTGATGCCGAAGTTCGGCAAATGACAAAAAAAATTGAATTTTTGAACTTTGACATCTTAAAAATTCTAAGTGGTTTAACCGAGTTACATGTTTTATACATTGTTAAAAAGGTATATTTATCTTCTATCAGAAACTGTAAAAAAATCGAAAATGGGTAAAAAATTGTCGAAGCTAGAATTTTTTCAATGGGTGAAGGTCCAAAAAACCGTTTTTTGCCCGTAACTCCAGATTTTGGGGGTGTTAGGGGATTTTCAAATACCGTTTCGTATTCAGTGCGACTAGCTCTACAAAACCTGATAGGTCTCCGCCCGCGTATATTTTAAAACCTCATTTTTGTAACACCGTGTAACAGTTAGAAATAAAGTGAAGTATCATACGACTGACTAACAAGCAGAAAATTTTAACGACCCACAGTGGTCTAAAACCTGGCCAAAAATATTTAGGCACATTTCCGACATCAAATAGGTACCAAATGACCAAAAAGTTATTCGGAAGGAAAAATTTTCATTTTCTTGTTACAGTAAAAGCCACTTAAGTGCTTACCCACTTACCCCTGGATTAGCCGGGAGAAAGAAAATATAAAAATCAGAGCATGCACTTACTTTCCTGTGCTATATTAAACTAAGTAATCTATTCTTCATTTAATTTTTTTACTTAAGTTGTTTCATCAAATAGTTTTTGAGAAATTAAGTTTTAAAGATGAAATTTTGAAAAAAAAAAATGTTTTCGTTTTCAAATTGATTTTGTATAAAATTTTGCAATATTATGGACATAATTATACCATTAGTTAATGACCTAGTAGTTTTTAGTCAAATACTAAAGACTTCATTCTAATAAATATTAAAGTTCCTAAGAATAACAAAAAAACTGAATCATACTTTTTTGCTGGGAAACCCAGTTTTGTTTTTTTTATTTGCATCAACCTTTTGTAACCCAAGGTCGTAAATTAATAAGTCAATCGATTGGCCTTTATCTTTAATAAAACACGTATTTTTTTTTTAAATTCAATAAAATCATTATTTACTTAGTTATTTCGATATTTATGGAGTAAAAAAAAATTTTAAATAATTTATTTTTATATAAAAATGCAAAAATTCAAGCAAAAAACTATCTAATATTAATTTTTAGGCACTTTCCTAAAATCCAAAAATAAAACCCAGTGGGGTTTACTAACAAAAACTATTTTTTTTCTGAATTTCGTAGTTTTAGTTTTTTTTTTAAATTAGCTTATTTTCAAAAAAAGCCCAACTTTCAACATTAACTGTCAATTAAAAACTATTGGTGTTATTTATTAGAAATTTGAAGTACTATCTCGGTAAAGCAATACTTAAAGATTATATCAGAAGCTTCAAAAGAGAAAAAAATAGTTCGTAGAGCTTTTATGCAATCTTTTTCGGTTTGTTACAGAAATGTCACATGGGGCTATAAGGGGTTAAATTGTTTTATATCTCAAGAATATTGTGTAGGTCTCTTGGAGCCAAATTGACCAAGTTATGAGTATTTTAATACTTCCCTTAGGAACGTTTTAGTCTTTTAGTCCAGAGTTCAAAACTTTAAATTGTTATCCCCACAACTAATATTTTCAATGCCGGTGATCCTCATAACTTCAAAACTACTGCACCGATTCTTTTGAAATTTGGAAATTTGAAACACTATATTTTTTACATATTTTTAAAGGTATCCCTGGAGAAATTTTCTCAATAAAATAATATTTATAAAAATCTATAAGTAAGGGTCGCTTTTAAGAAGTTTTTTTCAAAGGGTCTTTATTTTCGGGGTGCAAACTTGGACAAACTTCTGAAATGCAAGTTTGTTCTACATATCTAGCAGTTCTATAATATACAGTTTATGCAATGTTGTGGCGTGTTCCGTTATTTAAAACAAAACTAATGTTAAAAAAAAAACAACGAGAAAAGTGCAAATTTTTTAACCCCTCCGTATGAAAAAATAGAGTTGCATATACAATTTTTTTTTTTTTTTTAGAATATCATTCAATGTCATTCGATGTCCATATCAAAATTTTTCACCAAAATCACTTTGAAAATTCACTTTTTTTTAAATCGAAAAAAAAAAAATTCGTGTGTACCCAACAAATAGCCATTTATTTATTTGTGAGGTGGAGCTTTTCATGGGAAAGGGATGCAACAAACAATAAAATTCGCATTTTCAGCCAGAAATAGACAAGAGTTTCACTCAAGTTATTTCTGTTACTATTCATATATTTTAAAAACTCTTAAAGTTTGATTTCCTTTAAGTATGAACTTTAAGTTCTGGGGGGGGCACGTGCCCCCGTGCCCCCCCCCCTGGATCCGCCTATGCTTTCCATTGTAACGTAGATGAAATTTGTGCATGTTTTTTATAATTTAAGATTATCCCTTCTATATATGTAATGAAGCGTCCACAAGTCTCAGTTTAACAAATATAGTTACCATAAATAAGACATATATGTTGCGTAACGTAAACGAAATTAAGTCAACCACGTTTAAGCGTTTATTCTTACTTAAAACTTGGTGAAAAGTTTGGCTGGGTGAATATCGATTTAGGAGTAAAGTTCGCAAACACTTGTTAACTCTTGACAAACAGTTATCTGCCTCTAAAGAAGTTTTTCATTGCAATAAATCCCATCTATTACTCTTTTTTCTAATTATAAAAAGTTACCATTTTTCATGGAATGCCCCTATATAAGACCTTTTAGCTGTCTTGGCAGTGTTCGTTTGTTCAAACAAAATTTCTTCCTTTGCCTATGCACAACTGAAAATATTGTACTTCTTAAATTTCATCATGAAAACCATCACTAAATTTTGTGGAAATATTAACCAAACCGCCAAATAGCTTTTTTGCAAGAACCATAGCGTCCTGTTTCATACAGTAAAACAAATTATGGACTTAAGTCTTAGCATCCAATATAAACGGTTCCTGTTTTCTGCATTTCACCATTTTGTTTCTTATAAACGTATGCATTCATTTTATTTTATTAATTCACCTCTTCAAGTGCGCTACTTCGAACCCGTGTCCATCAAAATGAGAATAAATTTGGTTTTCTCATGCTCTATTATTTTTGTACGATTATTTCGCTTATCCATTCAATTCTTTCAATTCCACAATTGGCCTGAATGTAATTTAAGAGTGACCTTGAGGTAAACAGTAATATTTTTGAAGACTGTTGGCATTATCCATCTGTTTCAATATTCTTAGAACAAGCGGTATTCGAACTTAGTATCTATCAATTTTGCCTAAAAGAACACTACTAAGCTTGAATAGAAGAAAAATGACCTTGACACGTTAAACTTGCCATCCAGCTTAACACCCGATTTCGAAAAAAATCTTTCTTCAATTTTTCTTTAATAGAAATAAACCAATTAATCTTTTGTTAAAATTTTAGTGTTTTTCGTCTGGAAAAGTTCAAATTAATCAAAAATGTTTGCTTGAATAAAAGACCTTATGAAACAATAATTTATTCATCCTGGCAATTCTATTTGCATCTACCTACATTGTCTAGCAATTTCATCCCAAAAAACCGGATGCTTTACAATTGCCTATTGTTTTACTGCAGCAGGATTTTCCTTTATTGTCTCAAACTAATCCCTATTTCCCCTCGAATTCCCTTTCAATTGGAACATCTTGTCAGTAGCTTAGGGCTTGCAGCTACTGGTTGCGGATCTTGTGTGTAAAATTGCGCGCACTTTTGAACACTTTTTTTTTCTCATTTTTGCATATTTCTACCAACAACCGAAGCGAGCAAACTCAAAAAAAAAAAACATCTTCGCCTAATTTATATGTTTTTGCTGGTTTGCTCCCGATCTGCTACAACCTACAACTTTGTTGTTTGTTGTTGTTGTTTGGTTGCATCTTTTGCAAGTGAAGTCAACTTGCAACTGTCTGTCGGTATAGGTTGTCCTCCCCTGAACTTGTCGATAATTTATGTGCGTCGAAGCCTTACGACCATGTAGACACACATTTTGCTTCTGTGCATAAAAACAAAAAGAAAGAAAAATAATAATAAACAGAAGGACAAAACATCTTGTCGTCCGCGAATAAATGCGTTTTTCACTAGAAAAAAAAACCATCCCCACACATTTTTGCGTGGGCCCCTATTGTTTACCTCTTTTGCTCTCTGGGGTCTCTCCCGTAGAAGAGAGGTGGGGGGAAGATTTTGCTTCACTTTATTATTATTACCATTATTACTCTTTGCTGGTATCTGTTTTCGCTGAAAGATGATGATGGTAGGAGGTGGAGAATAGAATGAACACACAACGAACAATGGGGGCCCGAAAGAGGCCCAAAGAGACTAACATAATCAGCATTTGACATCGAACACGAAATTGTTGTGAATTTTTGGTTCGTCGGATTATATACGCAGTAACAACGATGCGCTGCTGCTCTTTAATCGACCCACGACCGCATCGTATCAAGAAGCGAAACCAGCCAACCCAAGCGAAGAGGAAGAAATTATTAAATGCAGAGCATGTTTTTTTTCCAAAGGGTATGGAATCTCTATTGTCCTGTCATTTGGGTAGAGGTAGTGTGCCATTTTAGGGACCTCAAAGTGAAAACTTTTGCATATAAGCTTTTGTATTGCTTTGGCTGTGCGCACAAGATATCTCTTCTCCAAGAGGATGATGGGCCCATTAGGTTGTGTTTTCTTATGAGGTCCCATTATTTACTGCCAGTCAAAAGAAGACCTTCGTTGCTGTTTTTTGTTTGTGTATTGTAAACAGAAGTAACAACAAAAAGTAATTTTTCGTCAACCACTTTGTCCTGAAAAAAAAAAAAAAATAATAAAATTAAACTGGGATTCAAAAATTGTGACTTGTGATCAGGAGGAAGGTAGGGGGGGGGGATGCTTAGGAATCATCAAAAAGTTTTTTTTACTAATTTTTGGCTTAAGTTCAATATTTTTCTGAAAACTTTTTATTTAACCTCTTTTAAAGAACAATATTTTCCTGCAGTCAAGAGGGGAGGGGGGGTTCGAGGGGGTAAGTACCTTTCAATCCTATTTTAAAATATCTTAAGCATTATCAATATTAATTTTTAAATAACATAAGGAGCTTCCTGAAAATTTGGCCAAAGATGGAGAGGGGGGAGGGGGTTGAAATACCCCCTCTATTTTAGGCAGTACGTTCATACAAATTTTTAGATGCATTTTTAGTAGAACAATCACTGCGTTGCCTCATCAATAAATTTTGCATAAAGTGCTTTTTCAAAAGGGGGTCAAGTACCATTTTAAGAAATAAACACCCTTTACATACAGCAAAGTGCTTATAGTACTATTTTAAACATAAAATATATTTTGTACTGAATTTTTAAGAGATCGTTGTATTTTTTTCAACTTAATAAAAATCTTTGATAAAATTCTTAAAAAAGGGGGTCATAAACCCTTTTAATGGAAGCAGCATCCCCGACTTAAAGTCAAATTTTATTCCAAAACTTCAGGTACCTAGGTATGTAAATCCTTTTTGTAAATTTTTCAAAGATTTTTTTAAAATTTTAATCAATATCAATTTTGGATACGGGCCTGAGCCAAAGAAGGTCACTTCCTCTTTCAATGGAAGGAATGCCTCTGGCTTATATTCCAAAATCAATTCTATCAATTTTTCAATTAATTTATAAATTTCTTTTTTTACATTTGGGTCCAAATTGAAGGGGGTTCTGGCACCCTTTTTTTGAAATGATTTTCGTTTAATTAACATAAAGTTAAAACAGTTTTACAATCATTCCTAGAGTATTATTTATATTTCGTTTCTAAAAATAATTAAGTTCTTAGTAGAGTTGAAAAGAGTACTTCCGCCCCCCACCCCCTCGTTTTATGCAATATATGTATTGGAGCATGAAATAATTTCAGCATTTTGTTAAAGAATTTCACTTATCTCAGAAAATAGATGGTATTCCTAAAGTTTGAAAGTATTTTAAAAATTTGATTTTAAATTAGCATATTTTCTTGATACGGCCCTGATTTCAACGAATTCCATAATTTCCATTCAGAAATGATTAAAACTGAGTCCTGAGCTATTTTTTTGTTTTTTTTTTTTTCTAGAACTGGGATTCAAAGGGGGTCAAGTACCCTTTTATAAGAATAAATGTTCCTTACATAGGATACAAAATTTTAGATACTCTGATTGCACTCAATCCTGATATTGTTTTAGGTCAGGTAAACAAAATTGATAATATTTCGGCCAAGGGGGTCCAGTGCCCCTAAATAAGGGGCAAGGTTGAAATCAAAATATTGACAATTTTACTAAAAATTTAATAAAACTGTATTTTGTTAAAACGAACGAATTGATATAAAATCAATATTTGCAAAGCCACGGATATCCTCAACCCCCCTACCCCCCCCCCCAACTTTTTGAATTTGTTTGTTATTTAAAAATATTTAGATTTAATGTAATTTTTGTTTGTTTAGTGCTAAAATCAAATTTGAGTTCAAAATCCTCGCTCGCATTCCTCATCTTCTATCTTTTTGATCTCTCACCATGGTACCTTAACACATAAACACACACACAAACAGTGTTTAAAGCTTGACAACGACGACGGAGGACGACATTATATCGTGGTCGTGTGTCACACAATTAACATTACGATTGCATGACATTAAATGCTATTAAATTGATCCGAATGCAATAATGTGTGTTATGTTGTTGTTGTTAGACAGGTGGTAAAGTGGCAGGACATTTATACACATTGTCCTTTGTCGTTATGTTTATATATAATATTTCTACAGGACACGAATTTGATGTACAACGTTTTGTTATCCTTTAGCTGTCCATAATATTAGCTGTTTATCTGAATTGTATTCAGTCAACTAACAAACTTCAAGTTTAACCAAGAGAGAGAGAGTAAAAGAGAGGGGTAAAGTGAGAGAGAAGAACAACAACAACTTTGAACTGCCTATCGGCGATATAAATTCATGTGTATAGTGTCCTTTATGTGTTTATTCTAATTGGCATAATTATAAGCCAAGTTAAGGCAGGCTACTTTATTCCGTACACACAATCTAGAAGAGAGGTATAGTACTTCTATAATACTCCTATAACACTCCTATAACTTTTCCTATATAGATTAGTTATATATTACGAGAGAGAAAGACTATACTAAACGATGATGATTTGTGAACATTCACAGGTTTTGTTGTCATTTAGATGGAAAGGATAATAGGTGAGGTAATAAAGTGGGATTGTTTATTAAATACCCACTCGTTCCCAAGCACTCACCTGAGTTGAGTATCGTATAAACAGAGTAGGTTCCAAACTTCTCTCCCATCATTGCCAACCTCTCGAAAAACCTATACCAAACCTCTTTCTACCTTTATACCGCTTGTGTTTTAGTTGAAAATTCAAATTGCAGAGCGTGGCGGCTAATAAGCGGTTGGCATTGGTAACTTTGGATAACGTTTTATAATGTGGCTTGTTCCGAGGGCTATACTTAGGAGGTTAATCCTTATTGTTTGAAGGGATATAATAAAGCTATATATTGACATGATTTGCAAGGTGGATTGAAAAGGGGGTAGGAGTGTGGGAGATTCGTGGTAGATCATGAAAAGACTTACGAGGACGCATATAATACATTTATGGTTGGATGTTAAGCCTTGCGCTTAGTTTGCTATAAATTCTTTAGGATGTTGTAATATGCGTTTGTGTTGGGATATTATATGGCGATGACACGCGTAATCAAGGTTTCAATATAATATTAGATAAAGGTATGTTTATAACTTTGCAATGGAAAGTCTGCTTGAATATTTATGTGATTGATTAGTATACGAGTAAAATTAGGGAAAGGGATCAAGGATTTCGGAGTGCTCTTAATCCTTCTCTAATTTAGAATGGTATTTTGATTAACCTCAAAGCCTATGGTCTTATAGTTTGAAACAACAACAAGAACAATAAACAAGTTGTTTAAAGGCTTTGAAATTTAAAATGGAATCAAACAGGGTTGAGTGCTAACACCTTTTTTTTTTTTTTTTTTTTTTGTTATTTTCACAGCACTTCTGAAAAGAAAAAGAGTTTGCAATTGGTTGTGGACCCTAGGTGTTCATTGTTTGTCCTTTTGTCCTACATTTTAAAATCAAAAGCGATATTATAGTTTTTTTTTTTTCTTCTTCTTAAGAGTAAAAATGGAATTCCGCCGCACCACCGCTGTCCGCACCATGATCAAACATTTCTAAACCACCGCACCACCGCTGCACCACGTCTGCACCATTTCATTTTGAATGAAAAAATTCGGTGCACCACGCACCGCCCGCGTGCAACCACGTCTGCACCATGATCAAAAATTCTATTCTCGTATTTATACAAATGTTTAAGTGGTCTTCAAATTTATTTTGACTTAGGCAAAAAATTTCCAGTTGGTACAAACATGACTTGGTGGTCATGGTGGTCGCGTGGTAAAGGCATTGGACTTCTAATTAAAAGTGCTCTGGATAATCGGGTTCGAATCTCGTTCTCTTCGGTTATTTTTTTTTTATTTTTCAATAATTTAAAATTATGTCTCATGGTGCAGCGAATTTTTCATACAAAATTAAATGGTGCGGCGGTGGTGCGCCGAAATTTTCCGCCAAACGGCGGTAATGCAGCTGTGGTGCGGCGGCGGTCAAGATTTTTTTTAATTTTTGCTTTAAAATTCAATTTCTATTTTTTACTCTTGCTAAGTATCCTTATCTCCTATTCTTCCAGACCGTGAATCATACAAAAGGAATTTTAGTCTTCGTTTTCATGACACATTAAGCCTACCAATTAAAAAACATAGCATGATTAAAAACACTAATTTAATTCCACACCTCTTCTAGACACATAAAACAATTTTTACAAAAAAAAAAAAAACTTATTTAACTAAATACTTTGCATGTTTTCAGCAAAGCACTTTAATTTTATTTTTCCCAGACCTCATTTTATTCTGATTTTCATTTCAACTCTACCATGTTAAATGTATGTCCTTCATCTTTTGGAAGAAAAAAAAAAAAAAAACCTTCAAGTTCGTTATCAGAGATGGTCTTAATTCAAATCTAACCCACATATAACAGCGATTCACTATCGGAATGAACATATACATATACACTCTAAAAACTTGCCTTGAAAAACAAGTAAAACGAGTAGAATGTTGGTCAACATTTTTTAGCCCATTCTACTGGTGCTTGCTCTCTATGTCCCACATTTTCACCCTCCTTCCGGCAGTGTGTCACATAATTTATTTTCAACTCTCCAAAATACCCCCTAAAGCAATCTCCGGTTTTTCCATTTTTTTTTTTTTTTTTTTTTTTTTTATTTTGCTTTGCTTTCTACCCAAAAACCCTCTTCTTCAACAACGACTGCTACGATGACAACAAAAAAAGCACTTAAAATCGATTAAAATACTTTATGCTCGTTCCAAAATGAAGAATTGCTCAACATCATCACCCTCTCTCTTTTTGTACTATACTCCCACACTTAAATTTGAGAAAAAAAAAGATACAACTTCATCATTTTTCCCTCTCTCAAATCGAATCGAATCTGCTTAAAATTTATCAAAAAAAAAAAAAAAAAAACTCATGAAATGCAATTTTAAATGACTATCGAATGAGTGCAGCAACCAGCAACAAGAGGGTGGCAACAACGGCCAATGTCGACGACAACGATTTAAGTATTTCAAAAAACTTCTATTGTTGAAAAATCTCTCTCCCTCGTTTTGAGCTTTTTTTTTGATGGGCCCTAGAGAATCAAGCGAGCCATCATCATCAAAAAAAAAAAAAAAAAAAAAACTAGAGAAGAAATAGAAAATGAAATGACATTTATTTTCAAATTGAAATGGACAAGCACAAAAAAATACGGAAGAAAATAAACTTCAAGCTGAAATCTAGGTCAAGTGTGTAATATCCTGATAAAATGTCTGCCATATCCTCCTTTTTTCTATCCATTATGCCAAATATCTCAAAAAAAAAAAAAAAAAAAAATCCTAAAAAAAAAAAAATTTTTTTTTTTGAAGAATAAAAGCGATTTTTCATTGCCTCTCTATCATCGTAGTCATCATCATCTCATTGTCAGACTATCACTCGTCATCTTATGGCCTTTTGGCCAATATTTTATCGAATCGTCACTTTTCACATTTGTGACATATCAAGTGACATTTGGACAACGAAATGACAATCGACTTTTGACATTTTTTTTTTTTTTTCATTTTTGTATTCCATAATTGTTTTCTTTCTAGTATCTGTCACGCCATCTGTATTCGGTAATAAACAAATTTCTCTTACTTATATTGTACACAAATGCAATTTTATGACACTTTGACATGAGATACAATTTTGTTTTACGACATAATTATGTCTTACCCTCTGGAGTATCTATCTATCTATCTTTCTATCCATCTAGCCCGAACCAACCTTACCTGACTTTCGGTTTGCGTCCTCTTGTGGCTCATCAGATTGTCATCGTCGGAGCAGTGCGGTGGCATGTTGCATAATATAAACTTGATTTAAATTATTTAATAGTTCCCTAGGGCTGTTCACCAGAGGGCGGGTGTGAGTGAGGTGATGGCTGTGTAGTTGGGATATAATAACAATCTAGGTAATTTTGAAATGTGTCAAAGTGATTACCACCTGTCAAATTATATGTCAATTTAGACAGGTTATCCGGTTTGCGCCATCTATTGACATTTATTTACCCTAAAGATCCAAATAAACCAAACAAAAAAAAAGAGAAAGAGAATCACTTTTTAACGACCATTGGTCAGGAAAAGAGGACATAAATTTAATTATTATTTGCTTATTTGCCAAGGTAAACCCTTTTTTGTTTAGGCTTGAATTTTGCCAACAAAAACAATCAACAACAAAACAATATACACAAAAAAAAAATAGCAAAAAAAAAGTTAAAATTAAACCCAAATCCCCTTGAGGGTTGACATTTTGTAAGTCACAAAGCCCTATTCCTCTCTTTCTCTCTCTCTCTTTCACTCTTTCAGTCTATCTCTATATTTTGTGAACACCGCGCGTGTTAATTGAAAATCATTATTTCAATATTTGACTGCAGCAGCAGCAGCATAATACTCTGACTGCAACCTTTTAGCTATTTACATAGGGCTTCGGTTTTCTCTCGCTGCTCACTGTTATACTAGAACCATATTACCTCTCTCCAACAAAAACCCTTTTTGCCAACCCTTCTCTGTTCTGCTGATGATGATGCCTTGAATATTTGTGTATTATTTTGTGTTTGTGCAAAAAATTTGGTTTTGTACACACGCGACTGATTGTTAACGAAAACATTCACACGTGCACATTAAGCGTGTGCTTGTCTCCCCTTTCTCCTGTGGCAAGAACTTGTGTATATCTCTATCATAGACATAAATTCAAAATTTCTGTGGGGGAGGGGTGGGAGTGTGTATGGGGAGGTGGGGGTGTTGATAACATTCACAAATATTCATGTGCGTTTTTTGTTCTTACACAGTATAAGTTGAATGATTTTGAACCTTTTATGGGGGGTTGGTTAGGGGACTGAGGGGGTGAAGAGAGAGGAAAAGGATTCGTATCCTTCTTCCTATTGTTTGGTGATGATTTAAGTACGCACGCTGTTTTCGTTGTTTGGAAAAGGATTTTTTTGCGTCTTCGTTTTTCAGCAAAAAAAAAAAAAAAAAAAAAAAAAAAAAACAAGTAAATAAAATAAGTGGAAGCTTGTTTAGATTTTTGCACATAAATATAGCATTAAGGGAATTTTCGGTTGAACAATATTGAAGTTTCCGAAGGGAATATGAAAAAAGAGCGCCTTGAAATGAAACTTTGGGGCCAACAGTTGAATTGTAACCTTAGATTTTGCCTACAATTAGTTGTTTTTTTTTTAGACTATAAAGCTTCTATAAAACTTCGTTTCAGAAGCTTATTGCATTCAATTTAATAGAAGTTTATTATTATTTGAGTAAGGAATAATTTTTTTATTAAAAATATCAAACAAAAAACAGTCCTATAACACTTTTTAGATTCTATAAAACTTCCTTTAAACTTCTTATTTTTCGTTTGACTCTTTAATATTTCAATGCTAATTTAAAATAATATTGCCTACATACTTCTATAAGACTAAGACTTAATAAAAAGACTATACTTGCCTACAACTTGTATAAAGCTTCGATAAAACTTTCTTCTCTATTTTCTTAATTGAATGAAGTTAAGAGGAAGAAACTTGTATAAAAGTACTTTCATAGCAGTGAAAGACTTCCATCTTTAACTTCTTCTTTTTTCTTATAATTGTAGACATAAATGGTTGAAGCTTTTATAAAAAATTAATTGTTGTTTGGAAATTTCAATTTTAAATCTATCAGCGTGTATATATTTGTAAAACTCTATATAACTTCTATAAAATGTCAATTTAAGCTTTTTTTATCAAACTTCCATAGAGCTTCTGTATGAGGATTTTTAGCCGTCATGATTCGAGTTTCTCAGTTTAAACTATGCTGCAGATTTTAAATAGAAAAGAAACATCTTTTTTATTTCTTGTATAAGGCTTCCATAAAGCTTATTTTTTCTTCGATAAGATTTCTCTTGTACTTAAAATGGCCGAAACTATGATCAAGATAATTTTTGCATATTTTTTCCATAAGATTTTGGAAAAAAAATGATATTTTGAAAAGAAATTGCCTTTACAAAGCTTCCATGAAACCTTAAATTTTTCTTGACCCAAAAAATAAGCAACTTATTATTATTGAAAAATTATAAAGTAAATTGTTTTCGAATGATCGAACAAATCTTTCTACGAACTTTTTTGAAATGAAAATTCCATGATTTTAACCTATTGATATAATAATATTTCATAAATTTGCAGTTCTTAACCGGAGCAATTATTAATACTTTCGTAATGAAAGTCTGATATTTTGGGATTTACTCAGATTTATATCAGTCACATGTCGGGCTATTTCATGATTCTTAAGCACAAATCCATATTACAATTCAATATAATCATGATATTTATAATAGAAATCTGTGATACTTTGAGCAGAAATCTGTGATAAATAATTATGATAATAATTGACCTGTGATATTATTTGTATTTTAAATGACGGTTACCGAATAATCTTATGATATTAAAGAATTTTGTGATACTTTCCGCATCAATTTGTGATACTCCCCTGAATTGGTTTGCTGTCGAATATATCACTACTACTTTTACTTTCAATTAGTGATATATATTAAACAAATCCATGATAAGTACATATCAATGCGATCCGTGATACTGACTTTTGATATTCTTGATATTTTTCTTGTTGGAGAGCTATCAGTACGTGAATTAATCTGAAATGTTTGACAGAAATACCTACTCGAAAACATTAACTGGAAAAAATCCTCTATTGATGAGAGTTGTGATATTATCACAAAAATCCGTGATACTTATCAGTTTCATAAAAAAAAACGTACCGAAGAAATCCGTGAACCATGGTACCTACAGAAGAATCGCGTGATACAGACGGTAATAATCCATGTTACTTTATATATCAATCTGTGATATATCACAGCTTTTTGTGATATTTATTTATTAAATCAGTAATATTATTTGTTAATCTGTGATACTAACTGGAGAACTTCTTCACAATGCTTATTGGACTCTTACAATTTATCGAAAACAATCACGAAATTTTCGCACCAAATCGCTATAATACCTGGCAAAAAATTTTGTGATACAAAGCTATTGGACATAACCTGTGATTTTTTAGAAAATCGTATCTGAAAATTCCATTAAGTTTCTATTGCACTTCTTTTTCCTCTGTAAAGCTTCCATAAAACATTTTATCAGCTCGGTAAACAGAAACTCAACTGATGTTGCCTGAATTAAGACCCAAATATTCATACAAAGAACTTTGTATAAAGATTCTTTCAAGAACAAAAATTTCAAAATTTAACATCTCTGGGCCCTCAAAAAAAAAAAAAATTCCTCAATTCCACCTCTGCCATACCAAAAATCCTAGAGTTAGGGTTGGTTCTGGTTTTTATTCTGTGACAAAGTTTGATGTTGTTGTTATTCTTCTTATTATTCTTTAAGAAGAGAGACAATAAATTGCTACTTAATTGTGCTTACATTATTTTTTTTTTTTTGGCAAAGAAAAACAACATGTTCATATCTATTTGAGACATCAAGTCTGTGTGACAATGATCTGACAGAAGAGACAAGAGAGAAGAGATCAGAAGGTAACTTGATATTCTTACGTTCGTAGACTTCCAAAAATAAAAATAAAAAATCCTTGTCATTTTGAATGGCGCCCAACGTAAGCATAGACAAAGACGACAAACAAAAAAAAAAGAAGACACAGAGAAATCCTTGTGTGTGATGGGAAATCCGCCCTGAAGAAAAAAAAAGGTAACATATCAAAACAAACCAAGTCTGACATTCATTAACGTCTCTACGTAACGTATATACATATTTTACACTAGAACACCCTCACGTTTTAAGATGAAAAAAAAAAAAAAAAAAAAAATGGAGCTTGATGATGGCCATGATATCATTACCATTGCCAGTTTTTTTTTTTTTAGCCAGTTATAATCCATCTCACATATTCGAGACAAGAGTATTATTATGACGACATCCTCCAGGGATGAAATTAATGTCAAATTATTTTCTCCTCACCCTTTTTTTTTTCATATTTGTTCGTTTTTTTTTTTTTTTTTTTTTTTTATTCCATCTGGATTTCATTCTCGTTTTCCATTCAAAATGGAACCTCTCCACATGGAATATGAAAAACAACCCTGGGAGATCTCCCTACGCTGCCTCTGGGCAGCTTTAGTTCAGTTTGATTTGCTCGCTCAGATGTCATAAGTTCCATAATTTTTTTTTTTTTTTTTTTTTTTTTTATAATCCTCTAACAGAAATGGACTCTCACATTCTAAGGAAGACTTCACTCTGCTGGAGTGGGTTACGTCTGTAAAATATCTATTTCATGCGTGAGTGTAAATTTAAGGCCTGAAGGAAAAAGAAGACGACCGACGTGTTTTGTGATACAGATAGTCAGGAACCAGAGAATGTGTAAGAAGATACAACATCTCTTCTTCGTTATCAAACCCAAAGTTTTTCCATCGTCGTCGTCGTCAAATACAAAAACAAATTCACGTGAAAACGATGCTACTTAGTATATTCTCAACCCCTCCTCTCAAACCCTCGACGCATCACAGAGCCAGCCGGTCTTAATCGAGAGAACATGATGCGTTGAATATTAAAAAGAACAAGAATAAAACTTTTGCCCCCCAAAACTCTGTGGAATTCCCGTTCCACCCGCCCAATCCATTCCAACCGAACAGAACTAAAAACCCGCCAACCAGCATCATCCAGAGAGAAGCGCCAGAGTTTATACTTCCTCGCTGCCGTTCATTCATTCGTTCCTGGGTTCTGTTCCCTTTTTCCACATCGTCATCATTGCCATCACTAAAGCGCTTCAAGGCTTCGAGCGGAACCTACTCAAATGAAAACGTTCATTCACCCGCATATGTGCGCGGTGCGGTGCGGTGCTGCGGGGGTGCATGAGTTTGTAATATTTATTGCGTGAATTATTGCCACCTCCGGGGACAGACCGGGCTATTTAAGAATTTATGAAGTTTTATTATGTAGCACGGTGTAGCGCTTCTTCGACGCGGTGGCGGCGGCGGCGTTGCCATCGCGCGTTCATAATTCGACAGTTAAGTATGGAATGTTATTTTTTTTCTCTTTCCCTCTCTCTTGTTTGTTGTTGTTGGGATTTTGATATTCCATTTAGTGTGGAAACCGTCTCGATTAGGTTTATTTTCCCAGTTTAAATTGTTATAGCTGATGATGCCTTTTGTATAAAGCTCCTTTTTTGCCATCGAAATGATGATGGTTATGTGTGTGTGTGTGATATAAGGACCCTATACACCTTTTCATACCCTTTTTATACGCACAGGATTTTCTGGGCCTGTCAAAAAAGGTGCAGGTCTTCTATAATAATGCGTGCAATGCGAACGGAGGTATAATGTGATTGACTTTTATGGGCAATCAAGCCAGGGAGTTTGATTGAAAATTATGAACGTGCAATGATGGCGAACGATATTTAGGCTTTTTTTTGTTGTTGTTTGGAACATAAAAGTCTCGCGCGACAATATAATTTCCGGCATAAAGAGCTCAGAGAGTGAGAGTATGTATGTGTGTAAAATAAGGTAATTGTTATTTAGGCTCTGTTTTGGAGAGCTTATAAAGTTTTCATGTCTCAATTCAATCATTTTAAATTGCTTCATGAAAACGTCAAGCTGAAATGTCGTTAGTAACTTCCTACACCTCCTACAATGAATGTAATATTTTGCAATCAACTTAAACAAGGTGTGACTTGAAATTGCACATTAAAAAAATTCATACACATACAAAAAAAAAACAGTTGAAAAAATGATAGAGGCCTTAGTTTTTTCAATGGGACATGATTTGAGATGGTTTTTGAAGTATGATTTCAACTGATTTCTGAGCTGTTTTTAACTGACAATCTTGTTTCATTTTTTTATTCTCTTGTTAGGTTTATTATTTATATTTTTTAAATAAAAAGAAAAATTTCAAAATTTTTCTTAAAAAGATGGCAGTGCAAAGTAAAACATTAAAAAATACAATATCCATGATAAATAAATTTTTTGTTTGTAGGTACTTTGTACAAAATCAGTTCTACTCAAACTTAAAAGGGGTGCTTGTCAATTAGATTATTGCAATTTTGAGATTATGTTGTTAGCTTTAAAAAAGATTACTTAACAAAAAAAAAAACAAATCAAAATTCGTAACCGTTTTTCCATAGCTAATTTTTTAACGAATTCTGAACTGTCTCTTTAGTGCTGTCCCCATTTGTTTTACTTCATATTATGAAGAACTTAATCATGGAAATGATTAAAAAATGGTTAAAGAGGTAAATTCTTGTAATAACTAGTTCAAGAGAAGAAATTAGCATTAAACTTTAAGTTACAAAAAAAAAAAATTACACATACGCCACAGTGACCTCATCAGTTAAATCGCAATATTAATAAACAAAAAATTTAAATTAAAGCAGGAGTGGAACCGGCTAAGATGATTATTTGATAGTTGAAATTAATTTTGCACAATTTTGTGTTACCCCCAAAAAATAACATACTTAAAGTTCCAACCAAAGACCAAAGGAAAAGTTGTCAAAATATGCCAGAAAAAAATAATGATATTAACAATATAACAAAAGCCAATGAAATAATTTTGAAAAAAAAAATGTTAGCAGAAAATGATTGATGAGGGTATTTAAAAAAATATAAATGGGAAAGTTGGAGTTAGTTAAAAGATATACAACTTATTTTGGAACCTGAAAAATATAGAAAAAAATCTCAAAAACAAATTCAATAAGACAATACACCAATTTGTGCCTAAGCAAATATTCTTTCAGAATATTATTTAATTATTTCATTTTTTTTTTGTTTGTTTTATTGTGGAATAGAAAATGGGTAAAGTTGAAAAAATTGAGGAAAAAATCAATTTTTCAAGATTTATGAGATAAAAACCTACACTTTATTTTTTTAAACAATAGACTTATGTACATCATTCAAAAGGTCTGAGAACGCGCTTTCCAAAAACATATAACATATTAAGAATTGTTAGTAAAATGACTGAGATATTTTAAGATTACCGCGTAAAGTCTGTAAAAATGGTTTTTATAAATAAAAAAGAATTGGAGGGTTCCAAAAATATAACACAAATATTTTTATGCATTATTCGACTATATAAACAGCCTACATTATGTTACTTGTCGGGTGTAGCACAGTGTTATTAAAATTAAAAAGTTGTTGATAAATTTTTGAATTTTGAAAATCTCATTAGAGCATTTCTTCGGATGAAATTTTTTACTTTAACAGTGAAAACCAATTAGCTGCTATTTAGGAAAAATAATTTCAAAACCAGAAAACAAAAACAAAAAAAAAAAACATTTTTTGATATCGACTTTTAGTAAATGTTAGTGATGTGTTTTATATTTTTAATAAATTTTATTTTCACATCGTACAAAGTTCTAAAAATTATAATACTTCTTTATAATTTTAATTAAGTCAACTTTTTTTAAAATTCCTTTTCTCCTTTGCGTTGTCTGAAAACTAACAACAAACTAATTTGTGATGTAAAATTAACACTTAACATAAATCTGACATAATTCAACTGTACATTCTACCTCCATCATTGTTCAACTGATTTGAAGGGTCCAGGGGAAAAACGGCACATGTCCACTTTTTGTCAAAAATGAACCAATGATGAGGTCTTGTAGTATTTACTGAGCTCTATTTGATGGCATCCTTACTTTTATAAAATATATTTAAGCCTTTCTGAAAGATATGTAGTACATTGTGCGCTTTTAGTACAAAGTTGTATGGAAAACGAAATTTCAAAATGCGTTTTTCACAAAATGAGTTGGAATGGACTTGTGCTGTTTTTCCCCTGGACCCTTCATTTTTATTGTTTATTGGTACTTTGAAAAGCAGATAAATAAAAAAAATACCTTGCTTATAAATTTAAGAACTTCACAAATTCTGTGCTTTAACTTAGATTTTCCTCCCGAGATACTTAATATGTACATTAGGGTGTGTCAAAATGCTAAAGTATGGAATTTCCAAATGTAATAGCTTTTAAAAGTTGCATTACTTATCAAAAATATATCCTGCGTTTACAATTTTCATTTTATTTAATAAATTTGGCTTGCTCAAAATATAGGAAGAAATCGAAGAAATTTGAATTTTTAGAGATTTTTGACATATATTTTTTTTTATTGCGCTGTTGGAATACAAAAACAAATAATTTAAATATATATATTTATAAAAAAAATCTTTTAAGCTTATATTTGTTGGAATTAAACACTAAGTAAAGAAGCTGCGAAATAATTTTTGCGAAGAAAAAAAATCATTTTTTCATATAAATGAACTTCAAACGATTTAAGCGAGCCAAAGACGAACGATATTATAATTTTTTTTTACATATTATTAAACCTTAGACCCTAATAAAATATTTTACCACTATTACATTGCAAAATTAGGGTACTTTTTTCGGCCATACAAAAGTGACACACCCTAATGTACATGTACCTACATAAATGAAAAAAATGACTAAAAGAAAGTTTGATTTTGTTCACGTTCCCACAATATCTACACAAAATAAATTATGAGTTTTCGAGTTCATATTTCGGTGCATTTTTAAGAAACTCATTTAAAGTGAGTTTCAATTTTATAAAAAGCTACCTATTAAAAACCAATTTATATTCATTCTCGTATTCAAAAAGTTCCAGTTCGAAACTTTTGCTCTATTTTCTAATTTTGATGAGTTAGGTACCAACATCAAATAAGAAAATAGTTTTCTTGTCATCAATCATGTATGACCTCATTTTTTTTTTAATTACCATCTTTTTTAAAGCTCCTTTGTCAAAAACCGCAAGGTGTTGTCGTGTTTAATTACTTTAGCTTTCAAGAACAATTTATTTTCATCTAAAATCACACACATACAAATGACACACAATTTTATCAAATCAATTTACCATTTTCAAAAAATCAAACATATGTCACCTTATCCTTGTTATATTCCATCATATAAACAAGCCAGAGCCTTCTAGCTATTTTGTCAATATGTGTTTCTTTATCTCTTCTAAGCAAAATTGCCAATTTCCGATGAGAGGTGCCTAATTTCTGGCCGCAAGCCAAAAATAAAAAACATCTTTCAATTTTAATATCTTCTCTATACAAAAAAAAAAAAACCTTTTTGGTCCTACAACACACACACAGATGATAGCTACTCTACAACTTGACAAATTCCAATTTAATTCCACATCCTTTCTAAAACTCGTGTGTGTGTGCAGCCAAACCAATTGCCAAGTCAAAGATATGATAAGAAACTGTCGCCATCACCGCCTTCACAAAACCACCCCTCACCTTTCTGACTCTTGTCTTAGAATACGAAATTAATCTAAACGAAGACAGTTAGATAATCCTCTCTGATCTAAATCTATCTAATTACTTTTAAGACAAATTATCTTCACTAAAGAACGAAGAAAAAGGACGAACATTTAACAAAAAATTAGAAAAAATACAAAAAAAAAAAAAATGTCACATAAGACCCTTTCAAAGCTCTAAAAGAGAGTGTATGCGATAGAGACAGTCAAAGCTAGAGTTCGAGTTCTAAAAAGGATATTCTTAACACAACCACCAACTAGCTCTCGCACGACAACAGGAAAAGCGGATTTTATATAAAATTCATTTCTGCCACATCTTAGTAAGGATCTTTCTTTTTCTCTGGTATTGGTGTCACGGGTGGGAACTAGTGGGTGGTAGTTGGTATTTCCGGTTTAAAGGAACTAAACTAAAAGAAAAATTCATGGGAAATTAATTGTCCTGACAGTTTCATCCTTAAACTCTCTGCATCACCTCGAGAATACAAGTCGTTCTTTTCCTACTATTTTTCCGATATTAAGTCCAACGACAACGACACGATATAGCAAGCAGCGATTGCAATGGCGTAGATATTAAGTGTCGCTTGTCACCGTTCGTTACCGTGTCGTGTCCTTGCACAATTTTCTCGCCTCCCACTCACACTCTCAGTATATTTTTTAATTTTATTTTTTTTTTTCTTCTACTACATTTTTTACCATTTTGATTTTAAATAGAGGCCAAAAGCCTTTTTATATATTCAAGTCGCGCGAGACACTTCAAGGAGACAATCATTCCTAAAAAAAAATGGTATATCTCCCCCGCCCCTCCTTCATTCTTATGGAAAAAGGATCTCTCTCTTTCTGCAGTCTTGAGTATATGAATCAAAAAAGGAGTAAATTATTGTGTGCCTGCTGCTGCTAGTGCTGCACCTTTTGGCAGCTAGAAAACATGCACACCAAACAAAAATGTATTTTTCTTCAATTTGTAGTCCTTTCAGGATAATTTTAGAGAAGCAAACAGGACACAGGACGAAATATAAAAAAAAAAATAGAAGAAAACTTCAAAGTTTTCGTTTTCGGTGTGATTTTTCTTTTAGGTGATTTTTTTTTTCTTCATCGTATAGTCGTCCTCAGGACTCGGTCCAAATGTCCTTTATATTTTCTTCTATTTATTTTTGTATTTTTTGTTTTTCGCAATCAGCCGCACTGCTGCACTTTATGGCCGACACGTACAGTCCGACATTATTATTCGGCACGTCCTATTTAATTGTTTTTCAGTTCTCAATTTTTCGTCCTGTTTTTTTTTTTGCTTTGTTTTGTTTCTTAGCTTTTTTCTTATTTTTATATAATAAATGTTTTCTTGCAATTTGCGAAAAGAACGAGAACAAAATAAACTACATCTTGGATCATCCGTCTGGAAATCTTATTTCCAGGAGAGGCTAAAGGCAGGAGGGGATGAAGAAAAAAATGCCTTTGAAATCACTGGACAGGATTTGTTATTTTTTTTTTTTTCAATTTTTTGTTTTTTTTTTTTGAGCCTGAAGAAGAAGATGAAATAGCGTTTGAACTTTAGTCACGCAGAAAGGATAACTTATTTGACATTTTTTCTCTCTTCTTTGTGTTGTTTATTTGTGTTTGTGTTCTTCTCAGTAAGGTACTAGGCGAAATGGATTGATTTCTATTGAAAACGCTGCGCTAAAGTGATTAAGGACTATTTTCTAAATTTTTTTTTTCTTTTTTCAACTTGGTTCGGTTTTCTTAAGAACTCGTTTGTCGTTGTCGTTTATTATTGAATTTTTTTTTCTAAAAGATTTTTCTTTGAATTGTGTCAGAAAGTTGCTTTGAGAGAGATTTTTCTCTCTCAAAATAGAACAAAGTGAAAAAATAAAAGATTTTTGTTGATTTATATTTTAAGGATTATAAAGACATAAAAAAAGAAAAGTGATTTGTTGTGAGAGACTAATTGATATTAAAGTATAGTGACTTTGTTTTTGAAATAATTAGTTGTGATCGAATTGATTAACTGTGTTTTGAAGGAGTTCCTCGAGAATACTGATGATTCAAGGATTCAGAAAGATTGTAAGTTTTAAAAGTAAGCCTATAGCATTCACATCAATATAAAGTTTCTTTAAAGTTAGTTTTGTTTTTATCAGGTAAGAATATTCTGAGATTTTGAGTACCATACATGCATGTGAAAAAAATTTGTTTTAAGCATTTACAGCTCTATCTTTTTTATGAAAAGAGTTCTACGTAAGACCCTCATAAGACCGTCCTGGGTTTTCCTAAATTTTTAAAAATTTCCTACATATTTAAAAATTCTTTATACATATTTTTTTAAAAAGCTAGTGAATTTTTCAAAAAAATTATGTTTCGGTAGACTACACTAGTTTACAAAAAATAAAAATTTGTTGGACCCCAAGTGCCGTTATACTTTTCATATAGATTAAAAAAAAAAAAAAAAAAAAAAAAAACGGCTCAAAAATTCCAAAAACAGGAGATTTTGAAATTCCATATTTTATCCAATTTTAGCTGTATTCAATTTTGTGACCATTAAGTATTTTGTTTAAATTCCATATTTTATCCAATTTTAGCTGTATTCAATTTTGTGACCATTAAGTATTTTGTTTTCTCCCTTTCATGCTCTTTATCTATAAATGTTCAAAGAATAAAAAAAGACTATTTAGTAAAAACACCGAAAATGTCTTTTTTCTCTTTTTTGAATAGTTTTCATTAAATTTTTTTGCAATTTTGTAATATTAAAATTTTTTAAATGGATATAATATCAATAGGAAAATACAAAAAATAACTTAATAAAATTTTTCTAATTCAGCTTCATTTTCAAGTTATAGACAAAAACACAAAAAGTAACATTAAGAGTCGAAAATATTATACGTTACAAAAATTCTCATATCTTTATAGCATATCCATAGATTTTGAAAAAAATTATCTTGTTATCTTTGCACTACCCTTGAAAATATAAAACTATGAGGATTCGAAAGATTTAAATTTTTTATTTCAGTAAGAAATTTGGTTTTCTTTAAAAAATCGATTTTTTAAAAGTTTTGATACATTGCATTTAAACCTCTGGAGTGATCCAAAAAAGTTTTTTTCAGAGTTTCGTGCTTATTTATTTGTTTAGATTAAGCGTTTATTACTCAAGATATACCAAGTATGCTAAGAAAAACAACGACAAATAACTTTGAAAAATTATATCTCGAAAACGTATCCATCGTAATTTTTTTTAAAGTGATTTCCGAGTTCCTGAGGTCAAAGTATTTAAGAAAAAAAAGTTAGATTTGGTGTCCATTTTGTCTTTAACACCTAAATTTTGACACCAATTAGATAATGGATATTAGATTTTGGACCTCAAAGGTTGAATGATCTCATTTTTTGAAGAGTTACATGAAAGCTTGCATTTTGAAACCAATAATGATTTTATTTTATTTTGGGGTCCAATTTCGATTTTGGACAGCACAGACAAATATTTGAAATGTTTTTTTTTTCAAAAAGTTTCACCAGAGGTTCATTCAAATCTACATTTCGTCACCAAACGCGAACTTAGTGAATTTCTGTGCAGGTTTAAGACTCCTTAATTATGGCCAAAGTTTGTGAAATAGTTTTCTTTTCAATATTTTCAGAAGTACCTCCCAACAACAATCCCATGTAAAAATTCGGCGGCTTCCATAAGGCCCATTTTTTTTTTTTTTAATTCGGAAAGCTTTAGTTTTTATAGGTAAAGTTTTAGGCTTATGCTTACACAAGTCCTGACGTCATATATAACGTCAAAGGAAAATTAATATATAAAAACTGAAATTATCGAAAGGCAAATGGTCAAATCGTTGTCCAGTTTAGTAACTAAAAGCCTTCCTTGTGGCATTCCATTTGAACTTTTTTTTTTTGCAGTCAAGTTAGAAAAAAAAAGCCTTTAAAGGCATTAAAATATCAAGAGCAAAATGCAAGTGTCTACATCGTTTCATTCATTTGCTAACTCAACTCTCTATTGCTCCAGCAGTATAGTATGCAATCAAAGCTACAAGCAGATAGGGGACACATACAATTCAAAGGACTTTCCATTCCATTTTAGATTTTACACACAGACGGCACTAAAAGGATGAACAAAAATGACAAAAATAAAAATCTCCCAAAAATAAAAAAAAAAAAAAAAAAATTGAAGAAGCAATAGAGAAAGGCAAGACACACAGAACAAGATCCATTTTGCTGTTTCCATATATACCCTCTCTCTCTGTGCAGCAGCAGGAGCAGAGTCTATTGTCCTTTGAGGACATCAGCAAATATACTTCTTCATTCTAATCAGCATTTCATAAGAAAAAGGAGAGAGGGACATTATTGAATCCTTTCACAAGGAAATAATTAAATTCTTAAAGCAAAGAAGAAAGTCACAAAAAATATAGAAAGAGAAGGAGAGACGAAAAGAGGGAGAAAGAGAGACGTTTTTCCATTAAATATTGCAATGAATTTTATTTTCAGTCATCTCATCCTCTACTTTAATCATTTAATTTCCTTTTCTTTTTTTTTTTGATTTTCATGCGAATAAATATCCTTGGTCAGGACATGCTGTCAATAATTTTTATATAAAATTTTTTAATATCAGTTCTCTGCATTTTCAACTTTATTAACTGCTCTCTCGAAAGAAAAAAAAATCTGCAAAAAAAAAGTTAGTAGTTGTTGCAGGAAACAGGATTCGTTGTTGACATACGAACGCTTTAAACTGCAGACATCTGCAGAGTAAAGAAGGAAAAAAAAAAATCTATATACACTCTTACAACATTGAGAAAAAGAAATTACTTGTATACTATTAAGGATATTTTCCGGAAGAATCCTGTCAAAAACAACTGCAAGCCACGCAGGATGCTCTAGAGGAAGTTATGACACAGGACTTCTTTTTTTATATATAGAACAGGAGGATACCTCTCGCTATACAAAAAAAAAGGTATAAAAAAAAGCTAGAAAACTCTGCGTGTGCTATGTGACAATTTTTCCACTTCACTTCTGCTCTCGGAAGAGAAGTGAAAACGAATTAAAAAAAAATAAAATAAAAATAAAAAATGATTGCAAGAAGCAATATCCTTTCGTCCCTTCTCACTTTTTTCGAAGAGAAAAAAAAAGGTAATGTGAGTGACTTTTTTCCTTCGGTTCAACTTTCCACCTGATGTACTTGTCCTGGTACTTGCTGGCTGCTTGTACCGTTCAGGATCACATTATTGACACCGCTTATTTTCTGATAGCGGCAAATCTGTCTATGACAAGGATACCACACCACTAAAGGATATATATTCGCAGAGTGAGAGTAAGAAAGGAAAAGAAAAATTCTCGATGATGAAGGACATTTCTGGGGGAAACTCCCGCGTGCGTCCCTTCTGCAGCCAGGACCAGGAGTAGTACCATATGAGATGATGTGGGATTTTTTGTTGTTGTTGTTTTTGCTTTTTATCATCAATTAGACACGGCGAGCAATCACAATTGTGGGGGTTATCCTTGTGATAGACTGACTGTCGACTGTCGACTGTCTCCTTTGGCAGGATATTCGTGTGAGTGTGTGGAAAAAGGCAGTAAATGGTTTTAATTTTACAGTCGACTTGATCTACGGCTTCAATTCGCCAAATTCGAGGGTGTGGCAACGAGTGATTCAATGATGGTCATGACGTTGTTGATGATGATGATGATGATGATGGCAGCAGGAGGCATGCAGCATCATCATCAACATCATCAGTTGACTGCTTGGTATATCCTTGTGATATATCCCGGAAGCAAGTCATTTGTGATATTGGTGGTATTTTTGCTTCTTTTTTTGTCTTGTTCTCCTTTTCGTTCTCTTTGAGCTTTTCGATGATGTAGCACTTTTTTCGTTAATATTCTTTTGCAATTTTGTCGACTGTGGACTGTTGGTTGAGTTGATTTTTTTAGGAACGAATTGAATTCGGTCCAGGATTTGGTCTAATATATTATTAAATGAAATTATATTCTTAAGGTCATTTCCTAGACCGTAAAAAAATTTGTGGTAAAAAAGGGGAGTACAAAATATCCTTGAAAATTATTATTGACTTGACAGGATTAAATATGAAAATTTTCTTCAACAAATTTTTTAATATGTCAGCGAAAAAATTTAAAAAGAAGAACAGAAAAACGAAAATATAATAATTATTATGTGCTACTGTGTGATTATGTGAAGGAAGGGAAACATAATTAGATTTTTACAGAGTTCCGCATTTTTCATCGTCGGAAATTAATTTCTGTGGAAAATTATGCAGATCTTTTGAAATTGTTTTTTTTTTATTCTGTCGGTTTCTTTGGCATGGAATTTTTTTTAAATATATAGGAATTAATAAAACAAAGTATTTAATTCAGTGGCAACCCTATGAAGTAACAATTGTGGTTTCAGTCAAATGTTTGGTAATCGACAAGAAAAAATAAAAAAAAAGAATTTTTTTCTAGTTTATTTAAATTTATCTCAAAAATTCGTAGAAAAAAAACTAACTTTGGATCCCGATATTGCCACAATGACAAAACGTAGCAGCCTTTGGCTTTCAGTTATCAAAAGAGCTCTACAAGACCATTCGAATAAGTACCATTTTCAAAACTCTATCAAAACTGTGAGGCTTCCAAACGTTTTTTTAAGTTAATCCTGCCTATATGAGAGAAGCCAAGACTTGCGGTTGAATAATGCCTCTGAAAAGTTGTCAAAAGAATGACAATCGTCAGGAACCAATTTTTTTTTCTCATTTGTTTAAATTTATCTAAAAAAAAATTGTAGAAAAAAACAAACATTGGATGCAGATATCTCCAGAATTAAGACTCGCAGCAGTATTTAGTTTTCAGTTATGAAAAGAGCTTTACAAGACCTTTCAAATGATCCCAATGTTTACTATTCTATTGCATTATTTACATCCAATAACACCCCATGGACTTTACACTATTCAATTTTCGATTTATAAATACACCCAAACTTTCTATGCGCGATGTTGTAAGACCATTAAACCCATTATTCAAAATTTCGAACGCCAAACGCCATTCGTTTTATTAAATCCAGCCTCTTTTGATGACGCGAGTTGCTCTATGGCGACAGCCATATATCATTTTGTGTGTGCATGTGTAGGTACCGTAACTTTGTGGGACATCATAAACCAAAAGATGACACTTCATAGGCAAATCAGTATATAAATGCTCGCATTCCAGGCGTGTGGTTTTTGCGTGAAATAACCTGATAAATTAAAATAAAAAAGAGAAAACCAAGAAAAAATCTAACAAGACAAATAATAAATCGGAGTCACATTAAATTCTTGGATGCATCTTCTATCTGCGATATGTCTTCTCCCGCCGCTGTTAGCCGTGGGCCTGACGCTTTCACACGTGGTTGCCATTAAGAATGTCGCCAAATCTTTCATGACAGTTCGAACGATGACTACGAGAGAGGAAGAGAAGGCAACGCTAAAGGACGCACATGAGGTGGAGATGATACATCATTTATTCACATATGCGACGAGACTCATTCATTCCCTCAGAAACATGGTCCGGGACCGTTTGTCATTGACAGCAGCATAGTGCCTCCTTAATTAGCATTTTAGGACAGAACATCATCACAATCTATCTCTTTCCCTCTCTCATTCTCTCTCTCCCTTGAATGCAGCTTCTCTCTTTGCCTTTGATTTCAAACTTGTGTACATTGTACCGAGCTATTAATCATTTCTTGAGTTACAAACAGCTTTAAACTGTCTCCAGGGCGATACCCATCATATATGAATTGGGATATAGACGGGCGGCACACTGGAAACGATATAGAAGAGGGCAACACACAGAAGTTGCTTTCGAAATTCTGGCCAAACTCTCTGTGTGGATGCTTTGGTCTGATGGTCGGATCTGGTGTGTATATTGATGATGGACATTTGGGTTAAACATATTGAATGGCGTTGGGGGGAATTGATGATGTTGGTGGTGTTTGTGTGTGGATGATGCATCTTCCCAAGACATCATCTCTCTCTGGGAAATAATTCATGCATCCTTCAGTTGCATCATTGACCAATACCAAGGGCTGGTTAAGTGGTTGTTAATGCAACAGGACGAGAGAGAGGTTGCTTGGTTGGTCCTCCTGATACAAGATTTCAATTGAAATTTCAAATATCCAAACCTATTTTCTCTCTTGATGACGATAATGACCAAGGATCTTACAATATATATACAAATATCTACCATACCGTCATCAGGATAAGGTGCGGCGAGAATGTTTTGGTTATTGGAAGATTGCAATACAATAACAAAAATTTCATCACCCATCGATATGAAAGGGAGAGAGGTCATCTTCAATTCTCTCTCGATAAAACCTATACAATATAAAGAGAAAACCATCATGATGGTTGAGGAGGGGGGGAGGGGGGTTTGAAATGTATTGAAATTGATTTATTCAAATTAAATACTTGGATTTATGAAAAATTCATTTGCCTTTATACCCCAGTATTCATATATCTCAGATCCCAGAGTGGTGTTCAAGGAAAATTTCGAACACCCGCTTTCTCTCCCTGTCCCCTTCCAATCAAGTCAAATCATCAGGATACTTCGATGACGATATGATTTAAGGATTTAAAGAATCATTTTTGGCTCTTTAAAATCTCTGAGAAACACACAAAAGTCTGTCTCCATTAAAGCGGAAATAGATAGTTAAATTGGATTTGTCTGTGGCTTAAGTGGAATTATATATTTCTATCTCTTTCTTGAGTCGGAATTTGTTCGGGAATATTTGAAAAGTGGGGAGGGGGAATATAATTTTTTTTTTTCTGCATCTAACAACAAAATGTAGGAATTTTCAAATGAATGAATGCGGATTAAGGGTTTAAAAGATGAATATATTTCGAATATTCGAATGAGAAAGTAATGTGACCAAGTTAGTTATCATCTGATAAATCGTTTGATAGTTTTGACTTGATGAAGGGGTATAAGAAGTATATGCAGAACACTTCTAGAACATTGCAAGATTGCAAAGCATTAAACAATATTTTTTTAATGCATGACTTTTAATCCAGAGGGCTACATATTCAATTCAATGTGATGTAGTATAGCCTATAACCAGCGGACAAGCAAGACGTTTTCAACAATACTTCTTTTTTTTAAATTATAAGGAGTAGTTTAGAAGTTATGAGGGAATAAACATGTAAACCGAATGACCTCATAACATCATCATTTTGTTTATTCGTAGATGAGCAAAGCGACTAACATAGCCTCGATAAAAAAGCCTTTAAAAATTAAGTATTTGAAATTTTATTAAATATTTAACTCCTGTTCCAATCTGTGAAGTAAAATCGGTTACAAGAACCTCCAATCAGGGTAACCAGATTTTCATTTAAGTCGTTAGAAAAGCTACTCAATAATTAAAAATTTTACATCACTTAGTTATAGATGTGTTTTCTATTGCAATATTATGGTTTGGCGGTTGAAAATAATAAAAAACAAAAAAATATTAAAAAAAATGGCGCCCAACTCAAAATTTCAAAATACTATTTATTTTATATGAAAACAGGGCTGTTATATCTTAGATATATTTTTTTCTTTTTTTAAAATCGATTACACAAATTTAAACTCATTCTTTCCAATAAACTTAGTTGTTTCAAAACGGTTATTTTTAATGATGATAAGGTCTCCCAAGGTTTTGAGGTGATTCAGATATTATCTTATTTTTTCAAAGAATTGAATTTGGTTTTCATTTGGGCACCATTAATAACATTCAGATGATAAAATACAAAGATTTAACAATGAGTGCCTTAGAATCTTAGCAGATGGCTACATCAAATTTCATCAGGCAGAGCACAGAGGAACTTGGTTTTAGCCTAGTGGTTATTTTGGTTTTCATTTGGGCGCCAATTTTAAAAGAGCCAATTTAATATTTTATTGAATGTTTCTTAATATCTGTTTTTTAACTCATTTAAAAAAAAAGGATCCTAAGCCATTAAGTTCTTTTTTATTTATTTTAAGGAAAAGTATTTGAAATTTTTCGTTGGGCGCCATTTTTAAAGCACTTATCTGGTTCTAGCCAAATGAATCCTACTCCTCATGTTTTTGAGCTATTTAAGTGTCATTTTGTTTTTTATAATTATGTTACTCAAAGAAAAAAGCTTTGGGTCACCAGTTGGGCGCCACTTTCAATGGAAAGAAAAAGTTAAAGGATAGTAGACATAATTCTTTTGGTGAACCTTTTCTTCTCTTAAACTAAAATATAAATTTCTCTCTTTTTTTGCTTAGTTGTAAAGCAGAAAACTTACTCTATTTTTGGAATGTAAGGAATAAGCTCCAGAAACACATATTTACTTACTTATATTTATTTTAACACTTAATTTTGTGTTTTATTAAGCTTCGAAGAATGCTTTTTCGAAGTTTTTAGTCTTGAGACAAAAATTGCATAGACCAATTCTTTCTTAAGGACGCTCAAAAATTCGAACTTGCCTATTTTTACCAGACAAACAAAACTCCAAACAATCATCTTCGAAGAAAAATCTTTAAAAAAAGTCTCCAACACTCTCAAAAAGGCTTAAAAGAAGAAGAATAAGACAAACAAACAAACAATTTAAAGAATCCACCTTCTCCTTATGTAGAATTAATTTTACTTTCGGTATCATTCTTTTACAAAGTCACAGCATAAAAGTGAAACGACCGACCTACCCAACCAACAACAAAATCTGTCAACAACGCATTTATACGCATTAAGCAAAAACTTGTCTTTTAACTTGAATCCGTCAATAACGATCGCATCTTCTTGGCCAATGCAACAGAGTGCCCATATGTCAACAACGAATTGATGTTGATGATGATGATGATGATGCCTCTGTCGATCGATTGGATCAATTCCATCTTTGCAATGCCAATAGATGGATGGATGATGTTGAAAGACGTGTCGCAATGCTGCTAATGACTTTCATTGCCAAACAAAAAAAGGCAACAAAATCTTACCTCACTGCATTAGCTAACAGAGAGAGAGAAGCCCTCTTTATAGCCAATCCCTTTTTTGTATCTTTTTTTTTTGTTTTGTGTGTGCAAAATCTTAACTTGGATGTTTTGCCCTCAAACAATTTGTACAATTAACGTTCCAATGTGCGCGCGTACTTTTCAATCATCGATCTCGGGCATTTTTATACACACAACAAACATCTTTTATTCGCCTCATGAAACGATGCGACGACGCGACGCGCACACAATCACGATGCAATAGTTTTTTTTTTCTGCTTTGTTTCTTGATTAAACGCACTTTAAGTCTTCTCGCATCTTCAACAATCAGCACCAAGTATAGGTTTTTAGGTAAAGAGAGAGGTAGGTTGTTGAGTCTTTAAGGGCTTGACTTAAAGTCACGCACTTAGATATTCTGAGCCATACGGCACAGGAAGGAAAACAAAAAAAAAGAAAAAAAACTTGTCGTCTTCGATTCGCTTGGTATTTCAACGCATCATTGTCATCTGGATGGATTTTTTCTTTCAATAAACAGACTTTTAAACAAAGAAGCTTCAAAAAAGGGTTGCCAATGAGTGGATATGTTTGATATTTTGAACGACAAATTTTAGTAAACAATTTTAGAGCAATTTTAGTAGTTAATTTAGCATAATAAGTGATTTTGGTTTTCAGTTGGGCGCCATTTAAAAACGATCAAGTTTACTATAAGAGTGAATATGTCTCAAAAGTGTTTATTTTACTCGGTCTTTTGTTAGCAAAAGGATAGTAAGCTTTAACTCTCTTATTTATCTGTTTCTGTTCATAAAAAATCGTTTGGAAGTTTTTCGTTGGGCGCCATTTTTAATCAAAAAGTTTATTTTATGAAAGAATGTGACATAAATATGTGTTTTTACTAGATATTTTTTGAACTGAAGGATAACAAGCCTTATCTCTTTTTTCTTATCTGTTTCTTTATGAAAAATCGTGTTAAAGTTTTTCGTTGGGCGCCATTTTTAATCGAAAAAATTTATTTTATGAAAGAATGTGACATTTAAATATATGTTTTTACTCGATATTTTTTGAACTGAAGGGTATTTAGCTCTAATTCATCTCTTAAAAGAAAAAAAAACAATTCAAGGTTTGCCGTTGGGCGCCATTTTTCATGTACTTACGAGATGAAATACGTGTTTTTAGTTCAATATTATATTTTTTTTAATGAATAAAGTAGAATTTACTCTGCTCCTATTTAATCTAGTTTATTTTGTTTAATCTGCTACATCCCCCCCCCCCCCCCTCCAAACCATACCCCTCCTCTATAATGTATTTTATAAATAAATCAAGTTTTTTCGGGATGAATTCCTTCTTGGTTTGGTTTCGAAGTCACATAGCGTTTTGAAACAAGTACAAAATAACTCTTCAAAAAAACTCTCTATGGCAACCCTATTTTATCTCTAAAAGTCGGCGAATATGCTTGAAAGATACCCTTTTGACAACTTTTTTCTGTGTTGTGGTTCAGATCTTGCTTGCTGTTGATCATCATCAAACGAGTCATTGAGTCAAAAGAGAGGCTGATATACTCTAAAAACTACATCGACGACGACGACGACTCGACGCGACATTGAAGGTTGACTTTTTTGTGCACATCGCAAACGCACATCAGCCAGCACATAGCTCGCAGCAAAGTGTCACATGAGCATAAATAATGCAACTTTTTTCGGCTCTCATGCGTCGCGTAATTGGAACACGCAGATGATTTATGTCGCAACAAATTGATGTGCATCCATTTAGCTTTATACTTTGCTGTGACTGTCAGACTTGTGTGTGTGTGTCTGGGTTGATTTGGAAAAGCAAGCAAAATAGCTAGTCGTTGTCGTCCATCCGTTTTCCAAATGACTGAATGGCGTTGATGAGAATCGAATGTGACACAAACGATCAAAAGGTCAACCGACCATGATACCATACCACGTCTGCACTACGGCTCACATAAACTTTTTCCCAAAATATGACAAAAAACACAACTCTTCAAAAAATAGGGTTTCCAACCCCTTTAGGTTGTAATTTTTCTTGTTTTTTTTTTAGTCAAATTGTCACACACTTTAGACAACTTCATACGAGTGGATGGATGATGGTAAAGGCAATGGCAATATGTAAGCAAGGATAGCTTGTTCAACCCTTAAATTGAAAGTTTCTACTCATCCTTTCGTCGTGCTTCCAAAAAAAAAACCTTAAAAACTCGAAAAAGTATGTATGACAGGCGAGGCTATAAAGAACTTCATTTAACTCTCTTCTTGCTCTATAGACTAGTTTCTGATGATGGAATCGATGTAACTACGATTTGGCGTTTTTTTTTTTTTCGTCATGTTTTTTTTTTGTCAAATTTTCGTGAGAGATGACGACTGGCGATAAAACTTGGGCACGTGACCGTAGGCGATTTTTTTGTGTTGTTGTTTTTATTGTATTCTGTTTGTAATTCAAGAAGTTATATCTTATATGACATTGTTAACGATGTTTAAGATTGTTAACTATCCCCGAATATAGTATTCTTAAGGGTGAGTGTGTGTGTTGGTCTCTCGGTCTCGGAGGTTGTTGATCGGGCGTCTTGATTAGATTAAACGATGAAAAGACACAAACACCGTACGTGCGTTTCATGGTTTTTATATTATTTTGGGAGTTTTTTTTTCAGCTTGTCCTTAATGAGAGCAGTAATTACAAGGTAGTTAAAAGAATTCCTTTTTTTGAGGACATTTTTTTTTTTTTTTTTTTTGGAAAAGGGTGGTGAAGTTTTTTGGGTTGAAGGGCAGTGATTCGTTTTTAATATGTAATTGGAAAGTTCCGGACTGTGGGAAGAAAGTTGTTCAATCAGGAAACATTATAGAATCTTTCTAGAAGGTTTGCGTTGGGCGCCATTTTCAATTTGTATCCAAGCATTTACGTACTTAGGTGGTTTTCAGTATAACTTGGATAATGGTTGATCTTCTATGGTAAAATTGAATAAGTTGTTTAAAAAATTGAAAATGGCGCCCAACGCAAAAAATTTAAACAAGTAGTTTACATGCTAATTTGGTTTTCAGTTGGGCGCCATTTTTAATAGAAGAAGCTCATTTTATGTGAAAAAAATTTCCTCAAGTATTCTTATTTGAACTGACACTTGAAAGATTGAATTATAATCCATCTGAGAAGCATTTTTCGTCAACACGTCGAAAAAGGAATTTGAGAGTTTTTGGAATGACATCTGGTTTGTTATCCAATCTCTGAATACTTGAATCGTGAGATGATATCAAACATAGATTTAATGAGATATGGTTTGGTTTTTGAATTGAAAACTCGTTTAAATCCCATCAGAGTGACAAACAAAGATGTAATTTGGGTTTCCAGTTGGGCGCCATTTTTATTCATCGGCTAACCTAAGGTCTTGAACAGAAAACTTTTTCAGAGAGGACTCCTGTAGATTCTTCAATATATTTTTGTATTAGACATTAAATTAGAATGCTTAAAAATATTTCTATTCAAAATAATAACTAGTGATGGAAACTATCGAATAAAAACTATCAAACTATCGATAGTTGTAAAATATTCATTCATTCGATAGTTTTAAATCATTCATTTAGTAACTATTTTCATTCGAATAGTTTTTTCATTCGATATTTTTTTCATTTGAATAGTTTTCTTAAACGATAGTTTTTTTCATTTGAATAGTTTTCTTAAACGATAGTTTTTTCATTTGAATAAAATTTTTATTCGATAGTTTTTTTTCATTTGAATAGTTTTCTTAAGCGATAGTTTTTTCATTCGATAGTTTTTTATTCGATAGTTTTTTCATTGGAATAGTTTTTATCCGATATTTTATTCGATAGTTTTTATTCGATAGTTTTTATTCGATAGTTTTTGTTCGAATGAATAAATGAATGAATGAATGAACTATTCGATAGTTCAAATCATTCAGTTACTAACTATCGATAGTTGGAATCATTCGATAGTTCCCATCACTAATAATAACTAGTTCAATTAAAAAATGGCGCCCAACTGAAAACCAAAATTACTTCTTAGATGAAATCAGATCATTTCTGGGTCTCCCTTATCAGTGTTGAAATGATTGTCTGCTAAAAAACTTAGTAGCTCATTGATTGATTCTAGTGTTATATAGTCCAATGGTTAAAAATGGCGCCCAACTGAAAACGAAAGTTTTTCGAATAAGTACAATTCACTTCAAGAGCTCAATTAGATTCTTTAACACATTTTCTATTAGTGAAAATCAAATGAAAACAATTTAAAATATTTCTTTTCAATACAATACTTTTTTTTTAACTAAAAATGGCGCCCAACTGAAAACTCTTATTTGTTTGTTTTTTTTTTTTTCAAATAAAATAACTTATTAGATAAAATCAAATCATCGTCTTTTTAAAGAAAGTTTTTTCAGCCATGTTAAAATATTTTGTTTAAAAAACTTATTTAAGTAAACACTTTAAAAGTCTACTTTTAAATTAAGCAAGAAAGGGATTTTTATTTAAATGATTTGTGAATGTAGACTAATTGAATTTCCTTGCTTGCAAAAAATAAAAATAACAACCTAGAACTGTTTCAATATTTATTCTTTGGCATAAAATTAATCAATTTACTTTGCTTTCAATTTATATAACCAAAGATCAATCAACAATATTTGTTTAAAAAAACAACAACAAAAAAAAAATATACACTTTTTCAACTTTGTATGTTTGTTTAACTACTGGTATATATGCGGGTTTGGTTTACAATTTTGACCTTCACCCTCAAAAGATTAAATACCTTCGCATATATTGACATAATTCTTGTTCCTGTCAAACGTGGTGGCAGTTTTAATAACCAAAATACACATTGGTTTAACCACAAATAACGAAGAATTTTGATTTCCTCCTACGTGTGCTGTATTTGTGTATGCATAAAATGTTTATGTATGAGTATGAATCAAGTGACATGTAAATGTTTATACACATATAATTAAATTGAGCAAATATTGGTGGTCACATGTGTGGTCTGAACATTAGCTTTGCAGCCAATTCAGCAAGGGCAACATTAATTAGCTTGTCGAACGTTTGTGGTTGGATTTTGGAAATATTCAAAACTAAGAAATTATATACCATTTTGTGAGTTGTGTAGATTTATTATAATTGAGTTATTTATTTATGTCCTTGTTGATCCTTCAAAATTTTAAAGTTGAAAAAAAAAAAAAAAATAAAAAAAAACCCTTTGACAGAAAAAAAAAGGGACGAGACGTCCGTCGTCTATTAGTTCATTACCCTCTCATAAAGTCGGTGTCTCAAAAGAGAAATGAAACCACCGCAGTCTACCCAAACCTCATCTAAATTAACTTCATAGCCATATTCTCCTCACCCCTCTCAAAAAAACTAACCACTGCACACAACCACCAGGAACAGGACGCGACGACACGACGAAGGACGATGTTGGCAACGACACAACCAAACCAAACCAAACGACGACGACACAAAATACACACACGTCCCCTCAATAAATTTAGATTCATTAGCTCTGCAACATCACCAACTGCATTGCAAAACTGCAAACGTGCTCCGCAAATCTCTGTTGCACAGAAATTTATACAACATTCGTACAAACATATACAACTCGTCGTATATAGCTACACACTCCAAAGGACACACTTTATCAACACACACACACACACAAAAGCATGGAAGTAGTTTTGTATCATTCTTCATTCTGACATTTCTCCAAATTGGACAAAATGTCGTATTGGGATTTTCATTTGGTCAGCAATTAGCCGAAGTTGGTTGCAGTTAAAATATTAACACTCCTCACTTTTGGTCCTGTGTATATATTTCTCTGTGTAGAGTTTATATATAGACTCATGGTTATACCGTTATAAGGACCACGTTAAATCCAAGTGTAAAAGTTATAAAATTCTTAGAAACGTAAACTTTCTATTCCACCCACTTAGTTCTGGTGTAGTATTGCACAATGCTGCTGCACACACAATTACACTGCAATTGGCAACCATGAAATGAGTAAGGGGGTTTTTCACCCCCCCTGATAAACTCGAAGGGATGTATTTTGCTGAAAGCTGTGTATTTCTATGCCATAAATATTTAACAGTGGGAAATTTACCGATTGGGGAGGTAATAATAATAACATACCCAACACACATATTCGTTACCCCCAACTGAGTTGCACACATTGATCCCTTCCCCCCTCCCCATTTCGACACAAGGGATGAGAGTTTAAAAATTATTTAATGGTGAAAAATTACAATGGAAAAAGAGAGAAACTTTGTCCAGTTTAGTTTTGGTTTCAGATCGGTCTTTGGGGTAAAATGACGTTCTTCGTTTGGACCTCTATTCTCTACTTTGGCTGGTGTCGACTTATTAAGTCACACTTTTTTTTTTTTTGAAAAAAAAAGTTATATCCATCTCTGTAAATAAAGAGAAAAAGAGATAGAAAAAAAGTTTTCTATTTATAACAATTTTTTTTTTTTTTTCGTTTATAGAAAAGACGTTTGCGCTCACGACGCACGACAAGACGAAAACTTTTATTGCAATTTAATTGGGCGAACATTGCAAAATTGTTTTCGATCCTTTGACAAGGATATAATATTGATGTTGATAGAAAAGTTTTTTGTTTTGTTTTTTTTTTTATTTTTATTTTTTTTTTTTTTTTCTGTAGAATTATTTCAATTTTTGGACAATTTTGTTCTTATCTGTTTTGATTGAAATTATGCAGTGACAGATTTTTAGATGCAAGTTAAAAGAGATTTGTAAAAACAAGTAGTGTTAAAGAGTAAACATATATTATTTTTTAATTAATCACATTAATTTTAATCTTAAAAATGGCGCCCAACGCGGAGTTCTTTAAATCCAAAAACTATGCTTTTTTTTCTAAATTTTTATGAAAATTATGAATTAAATCCAAATTTTGTATTTTTTGATGTAAGAAATGGAAAAGAAAAAAAAAATTTGCATACAAAAATAATAATTTATAGACCTCCAAAACTTAACGTTGGGCGCCATTTTCAATGAACTGTAATATTAGTCTGAAAACGTATGTTTTATTTTAATTTCAGAGCAGTACTATTTTATTCTTTCTTAGCTTAGGTTTTGGTCTAAAGGAATTCACGTTGGAGGGCCATTTAAAACTACTTGCTTTTTAGTTCCAAAAAATACCAATTTATAATTTTTTCGAAAAATTATAACAATGCACAAAATTTAAGAAATTCTACTGGCATTAGTTCAAAATCCAGGTGAGTTTGGTTGGCAGGCGTTTAGGCTAAAAGAAAACTGAATATTTACTTTTACCATACTCGTAAATAGTGTTAATAAATAAATGATGCAAGTTTTGTGAAGACTGGTTTTGTGTTGGGCGCCACATAGAAACAAAAATGAACAAATGAATACGAAGAAATTTCCAGAAAAGTGCTAAGTAAAGTATTATGAATTTATCCTATTTAGCTGAATTCACATAATATTAATTTAAAATAAACAAAAGATTTGAACTAAAATACAAAAGTTTTTATTTCATTAAAATTTCCACTTTCCAGGATTGCGATTTTTTGTAGGGCGCCATTTAAGAAAAAGAAAAAAAAAATTCGTTTAAAAGTAGATCAGATTTTTCTTAAAATAAAGACATAAATTTGCAAACATCAAAAGTATTTGACAAAAGATTAAGATTTCATCGATTTGCGTTGGGCGCCATTTTAACATAGGGAGAAATTAATTAAATTTGAAGAAAATTGAAAAAGTAGAAAAAAGGAATTTTCTTTTAAATTTTTAAGTTTTGACGAATGTGGGTGCAAACTACGCTAAATATAAAAGAAATGTTATTCCAACCAAAAAATGTCCCAATTTAAAATAAAATTAAATTTTTAAGAAAATAAAATAATTAAGGTTATATTAAAAACAAATTTGTACAGTAGATAAACTAAAAGTTATGTTTTCATTTAAAACAATGACTTTTTTTTTATTTTTAATTTTTTTGAACATTCAGTAAACTCGTGTTGGGCGCCATTCATATGAAGGAGAATAAAAATCTTATTTTTGTATATTCGAATGTCAAAATTTGAACAAAATGGCTACATCTTCTAAGTATTCAACACATAAAATAAGACATTTTTTTACATTTTCGAAGCTTTTTTGTTCTTGCGTTGGGAGCCATTTATAAAATAAACCAAAAATAATTGTTGTTTCATAAGAAAAGTGACAAAGTTAAAACAAGACATTTTTTTAAATCAAATTTATCGACTTTCTTGCGTTGGGCGCCAATTAAATAGAATAAGGAATAAACTTTCCTCAAACAAACAAAAAATCATAGCCAATAATCATATTTTAGAACATACAAAGCCTTTTATAATTTTTTTTCAAACTTTTTAGAGAATTATGAGGGCTTACATTGGGCGCCATTTAGCAAAAACATATTTTTAAATCAAGTTTCACAAAGCAAAAAGCCTTTTTTTCGTTGATTATTATAGATTTATGAAACACTCTCTCCTCTCCACACAGGGAATAAGATATTCTCAAACTGGTCTAATTACGAAATGCGAAATCAGTAGTAGGTACCTATTCACATATTCACTATGCAGGCTTAAAATTGGAATCATTCCGGGAAGTGCATAAAATAAAACTAGCAACACAAAGGATAATATAATTTTTCCACCTACCTACTCCCGCACTATCCCATCCTCTCATGCTTATCCTTTAAACCGTGGCAGCACTGTGCTGTGTATAATGCAGTACGATATGCTTATTATTAGAAATTACATTGAATATTGAAGGAATTAAACCAAAATGCAAGTACGTTTATATTATGGTTCTCTCTTCTTGGTGCTTTGTGAATATTAAATTGGCAGTAGCAAGCACCGCACCGATAGAAGAATGAACAAGCAAAAAAAAAAAATGTTGAATGGCTTGACTGAGTTACTGACTGACTGCGACTCGAAGGGATTGGATATGGTGGTGATAGTTTGGTGCCATTTTGTGCATAAGGATTCGATATTCAAGCTATAAGGAAAATCCTTAAAGGAAACACTAATAATGGTGAATTAAAAGTTCTTGTGAAACATTTAATTGGTATTTTTACCGAATGAGGTTGTTGGTAAAATTGTTGATTATTTAATTGGAAGTTAGAAGGAGTTTCATTTTTTCTCTTTCCCTGTGTGTGTAGATTACATAGGCGATGTTGAAAAGGGAGCAACTAAAAGTGGTAAGGTTTGAAAAAAGAATTTTTTTTAACTTCTCCGGAAAACTAAAGGTGGAAATTATTATTAATAGTTTATTAAGGACAGTAATGTGGGGGGAATTTTTCAAACAAAAAAAAATATTTAAACTTAATTGCTAGTTGCTAGTTAGTAATAGGTACATTGTTGAGGTAGGAAAAGGAATAAATTTCTGACAAAGGTTTTTTGAAGTATTGATAGAGTTTAGTGTGCGGGAAGTTATAAAAGTTCTATGTTGTTTTAAAGGGATTAAAAGTTACGGAATTAGATTTTTATGGAGGAATTATGTTTAACTTATGATATTGATATTTCCCGCTAGTACTGTACATTGAGAGGAAATCTTAACCGTTTTGATTAGAGAAAGTTCTGATTCCCTGACAAACAGAACAGGAGTACAAAAAGTGTGGGTCACTAGCCCCTGGTTTGTTAATATTTAGCATACAAAGATTTCAGGAAGACCACACAGATAATTCAAGGTCCTAACAATAAAAACAGGAATGTTGAAAGTGTAGGTCACTAGCCCCTGTTTTCCAATAATTGATTTCTTCTATTAACTTCTTCTTTTTTGGCGAGACCTTCGAGTGTTTCTCGTCTTTGCCGGTAAGGCTTGAAGGTTCCTAAAAAAAAAGAAAAACAATGCTTAAAGTGTAGGTCACTAGGCATTGCTTTTTCATGATTAACTTTATTTTACAAACAACGATTTCGAGAAGACCTTAAATGATGAAACGTTTTTCGTCTTTAGCATTAAGGTTTGAGAAGATTGATGACCTCTGATAACAAGAATAAGATTTTTCAAAGTCTAGGTCACTGGGCTCTAGTTTTACATGATCCCTCTAAGTTCGGAAAAACGTGATTACAGGAAGACCATAGACCATAGATTTAGTAAAAATAAAAGGTCCTAATAAAAAGAAAAGAAACTTCAAGGCTATGGCCCGTAAGCATAAAAAATAGTAAATACTAGCAATATGAAATTAATAAATATAAACTAGATTTGAAATGCACAAAATGTGGATTAAAAACGTTCATACTTTCAGGGAAAATTTGATATTTTTAAGGAATTTCATAAGTTTAGTGTTAAAAAATATAATCTTTTTTTACAATTAATTAAATACCTTTTTAAATGATTTTTTACACCAAATCAAGTGTGCCAAAACTTTCTAAAATCGTTAGAGCCGTTTTAAAAAAAAAATAATTTTTTACATACATAGGTATGTACCAACATATAAAACAAAATTTCTATTAAATTCATCAACCCGTTTTCAAAAAATTGATTTTTCAAAAAAAAAAAAAAATTTGAAATAATTTTTAAAAGTTCAAAAATGTGTTTTTTGAAAAATTTTAAAAGTTTTTATACAATGATTGTTTTAACATTTATGTATAAAAATTTTACTTCAAATTTGATTTGTCTTTAACGAGAAATTCAGTAATAAAAAAAACTGTTCTTTGATATGTACCTACCGTTAATAACGGTATAAAAAATAATTTATTCTATTTCCAAAGGAAGCTTTTATATGTTACACTACATACAAAAATTTTAAACTAAAAAAAAAATTCAATTGTTCCTCTAGAGAATCACCTAAAACATGTTAACTACCAAGTTTGGAGAAAATCGCTCCATTAGTTTAGGCTGTAGCTCGTGGTACAGACAGACAGACAGACAGACAGACAGACCCACTTTTTTGGCATGCTCCATCATCGTAATGTCGTAAAATTGTTATCTCGAGTTCGATTTCTTTTACGAATCCTAAACTTGCTCTATAGTAGAGTAACTAAAGCAAATTACTAGGGAACCCGGCCGAACAGCTCTGATTTTGACGATTTTTTTTCAAACGTAGGTAATTAAAAATACTTTAAAGTCTATAGATTAAAAATTACCGATGTTCCCGTATTGTTTTTTAAAATTAAAATTAAATTTTTTTTTGAACAAAACCATTGTTTTTTGCTTAAATTTCATAAAACAAATGATAGCAAAACATTCTCTAGGTAATTTAAGGAAAAAAAGTATGAGGGAGTAAGGGACAATCTTTAATCGTTTAAGAGATAAATGCAATTTTCTCACAATCTGACTTCAAACACAAAAAAAATATTTTGAAAACAACGGCAACACCTACAATGTTTTAAAATACATTTTTAAAAAGCCAGAAGATCATTCTTATCTCTTAAATTTAAATCCACTAAATTTAATAAAGAGTTTTTGCAAAAATGGTCCTCAAACTCAGAATTAAAAAAAAAAAATGTTAAATGACTTTTTTCCAAACTTTTTCTAATAAAATATGAATTTATTTAAAAAAAATTTTTGGCCATAAATATTATCAGTTGAATTCCGAAGAGGAAAAGGTAATATATATTGCAGTTTAAAAAAAAATTAAAAATTTCTTCAATTTCAATGGGTTTTTTTGATAAAAACTGAATTTTTGCATTGAAATAATTGATTTTCTCAAAGACTTTGGTAAATAAGAACTTTAAATTTTTGCTATTTAGCTTTCAACAGTAAGGGTTATTAAATTAATAAAAAATAATTTTATATTTAGAAGAAGAAAAATAAGTTAAATTTTTATCCAAAACTTCTATTCAAAAAAGTTCTTCGAAAATGAAATACTTTTTAATTTTTTTCATAAACCGTAATACATATTGACATTTCCTTTTATAATTTCAAATCATAATATTACGAAAAAGTTTTAAGAACCACATGTTAAAATTTTTTCAATAATTTTGTTTTTCAAGAATTTGAGTTGAGTTACCATTCTTTCAAAAGTCCTTAATTCAATTAACTTAATTTTAATTTTACAAATATGACTAAGCTTCTAGCTTTTTAAAAATGTACATTTAAATATTGTAGGTGTTGCCGTTGTGTTCAAATATTTTTTTTTGTGTTTGAAGTCAATTAATAAGAAAATTGCATCTATCGCTTGAACTATGGAAGATTTTCCCTCACTCCGATATATTTTTTTTCCTTGAATTTCCTAGACAATTTTTTGGCATCAATTAATTTATGAAATTTAAGAAAAATTTTTGAAAACAAAATTTTTTTGTTCACAAAAATCTTCAATAAAATTTAAAAAATCAATACGGCAACACCGGCAATTTTTAATCTATAGACTATAAAGTATTTTTAATTACCGACGTTTGAAAAAAAAGATCATCAAAATCTAAGCTGTTCGGCAGGGTTCCCTAATATTGTCAATTTTTGAACTTTAGTTACTCCACTACTATAGTACCTACCTACATATATCGGAAGTAAAAAAAAAGTGTTGGTCACTTTATTTCATCATACTCGGCTTTCGGGAAGAGCAACAACTATCGACTTTTTCTTATCTATGGCGTTCAGACCCCGAATAAATGGAAAAGCCTTAATAAAAAGAATAGGAAAGTTTAAAGTGAAGGTCACTAGATCTTGTTTTTCAATAACTCACTTTACTTCAGAACATCATGATTTCACTAGGACTAAAAATGATGGAGGTCCTGAAAAAAAAAAGAACAGAAATCTTAAAAGTGTAGGCCACTAGGGCTTGGATTCCCACGCTTCTTATTACTTTGGGATACAACGACTTCGGAAAGTCCTTCAATGCTGTTAATTATCTTTGCCGTTCAGACTCAACTGAAAATTGAAGGTCTATAACAACAAGAACAGAAATGGTAAAAAAGTGTACGGCACTAGAAATTGATTTCGCAAGATTCACTCTCGTTTGTTTCACTACGGTTTTTGGTTGACCATACGTGAATATCCTTGTTTTTTTAAATCTTTTTTTAAAGCTTTTTCAAGACTTGAAAGTTCATGAGCATTAAGATCTTGAAAAAAAAACTTACTTAATTTTTTTTTTATTTAATTTTTTTTTTTTTTATTTAAGTTAATTTTTTTTTTTGCTGACCATTTTTATATTTCAATATCCTATGAACTTTATTTCGGCCTCTACTCTCCCATCCACACCCGGTTAGATACCCTCTCGATTCATTGAATTGCTAATAAAATATTCCTTCAAATGAGACTTAAGCGAATTTAATTCAAATCATCGCGCGAAAGAATATACATTTTTTTTTTCTTGCAAATTTTCCCAGAAATTGTCTTCTTGAAATAAACAACCGGGTAAGTGCGAGGGACCAGTTCCACACCCGTCTAACCCCCCTTCTATCTGAAAACCGAGGGAAAAGTTCTTCGTCCATTTTTATTTTTTCTAATTTGTTTTTTTTTTTTTTTTTTTTTATTTTTTAACTTTTTTTTTTTGTATTTATTATTTTATTTTTCGTTCTTCCAACCATCAGCGTCGTCATCATCATCATCATCATCATCGCCTCTGTGTCTTCGTTTTGGTCTTGGTTGTAGTCATCGTCGAAGTCATCGTCATTTCGCGATGTTTCGCATTTTCTAAAACTGTTTTTCAATTAGCTGCCATAATAGCCGATTTGCATAAGAATTCTTCGCATATTAAGCGTTTCGTTTCGTTTTCGTTGTGTTGGCTTCTTGATTTCGCCCACATTTCAAGACCACGAGAACCCAAACCCAAACCCAAACCAACAACAAGAAATAGGAGTAAAGTGCGGAAGATAGGGAGGCAAAAAGTCAAACTGGAGGACGAATCGGTTGGTTGGTCAGAAGATGATGATGATGGTGATGGGAAAATTGTACACGAAACTAACTCTCCTACTGCTCTTTGGCTGGTGGTACTGTGATGGTAGAGTCGTAGACAATCTTAATTTTTTTTTTATTTCTATCTCTCCCGCACCCTGTCACCACTTTTATTTTTTTTTTTTTTTATTTTTTTTTTGTCGTTTTTCATTTTTGATCGCCTGAATTAAGCTGCTGAATGACTAAATTAATAAACGGAAAATTTTCCATTTTAATATTTATGAGAATGGAAAATATTTCTCGTTCCTGCTACCGCACTGTTATGCAGCGCTGCTGTCGCTGGTGCTTGTGTGATGGCTTGTTATGGTTTATTCAAATTTTTTCGCCTTCTTTTACTTGTTTTTTTTTGAAAGTTTAATCGGGATTTTATTTTTTTTTTTTTTGAGTCAGCTCCTTGTTTTTAGTCGATTTGCCGTCAGTTTTTTTTTTAATTTTTTTTAACATGATGACGTTTAGCAAAGACCAAAAAGTCAAAATTCCTAAAGCTGATGGATGAAATTGACAGTGCGCGTGCATACAAAGTGGGAGTTTTAAGGGATTCACCAAATAGCTGTCTGTTAGTAGATTGTTTTGCGGTTGAATTTAATTTTTTATTTTTGGAATGAATGAATTTTCAATATTTTTATTTAAATTAACGGACAAAGCAGCAGAATGGGTCATCATACTTAATTTTAGTTTGTTAACAAGTTCGTTGATAAATTTAGCTTTCTGTTTAGTATTTCTAAACAACAAACAAAATTTTGTTAAATGGCGCCCAACAAACATGAAAAATATTTTCCAAGACGCGTTTTAAAGTGTTTTAACTCACACCCATCAAATAAATCCGTTCAGTATGTTGGTTAAAAGTGCTTTATCACGAAAAGAAGAAATATGAAATATGGCGCCCAACAAACCTGAAAAATGTTTTCCAATGCACTTTTCAAAGTGTTTTTACTGAAGCCCACCAAATAAATCCATTCATTACCAAGGCTAAACCTACTTTATCCTAAAAAGAACGGCTGAAGACAAGAAATATCGAAAAAAAATTTCTTAACTGGCGCCCAACAAGCTTTAATAAATTTTCAAAAAGCATTTTCAAAGGTTTAAAGCTGAAGTCCTTTAAACAAATTAATTAAATAGTAAGCTTAAAGTAATTTTTCCTTCAAAAATATTGCTAACGACTTAAAAAAGCTAAATTTTAAACTGGCGCCCAACAAAAGTCCATTATTTTTCAATTGATTTTCAAAGCATTTGAAGTGGGGCCTATTAAAAAATCAATACAACAGTTTGATACACGTTCGTTTTACCTTTAAAATAGAGCGTAGAAAAAATATCGAAAAAAAAACTGGCGCCCAACAAAAATAATTTTTTTTTTTTTTCAAAATTATGTTTAACAAGCGAGCAACTATTTTTATAGAACTTTATTATTACTGGGCAGTAAAGGAATAAAGAAAGCTGTTTTTTATACTCCTTGGTACTTTTTGAGGAAATAATCAAGTTCTGTATCACTCCCAAAATCTAGCTCAAACATTTTTTAAAATATCCTTAATAAATCAGCCAATTTTAATAAACAACAAGTTTACTGGAATATAATAAAAATGAACTCGTTTAACTCCTTGCCCTAGTTTGTCCTTCCTTAAAAAAAAAAAAAAAACAAAAAAAAATATGTTCCACCATTATTATTGTCTTTTGCCAAGAAATTTTCATTCACCGTTGTATTCGTCGTTTGTTTTGAAGTCGATGTCTTCTTTTTCGTCGTCGTCCACTTGTTAAAAAAACTTATGCGGAAGTTTTATGATCTCTAAATAGGATGCACCACATGTGCGACTATATTCCACTGTCAAATGCATCGTTATCCCCTTTCTATTGCACCAGCAGCGAGAGCAAAAACCCATTTTCTTCAAATATAATAATTGGCCTACATTCAGAATAATACGTCGTCCTTTCTGTAAGAAATACCCCAAAAGACGACACAAAACAAAAGAAAAATAAAAAATTCTCGTCCATTTGTCGGGATATCTATGACAAGAACAGACGGCAAATATGTCCTTATACTGCACTCTCCACCACTATCACAGCCTTATCTCGCGAAAGATGTCTTATACTTCTTTTCTCTAAAAACGAAAACAAAAGGATGCAGCACAGGAGTTTAGGACAGGACACAAAAAAAAATCATATTTTTCAACCATTATTTTTGGATTTTTTTTTTTTTTTTTGTTCTTTAATTCTCACAACATTTTTGCAGGAGTATTTGTATGGAGTTCTTTAGAAGATGCTATGATTTTTTTTGTCTAGGATGCGTTTTATTTTTTGGCAAACATCCTGTCGACTTGTCCGCCAATTTTTGTCTTGGTTTCCAAAAAAAAAAAAAAAACTAGATCATGAGACAAGAACCGGAAGAATTTAGGACAAAGCTTATTGGGCAATAAACTCTACGTGACAACTCCGTTCCATTAAAGGCAGTTCTCTTGGCACACAGCACATGTATGTGACACCTTAAAGATAACGAACAAAAAAAAAAAAAAAAAAAAAAAAAAATTGAGAAGGATGGCAACTCAGTTATGGTAGATTTTTTTTTTTTATTCTTTTGGGGAAAGGAATAAAAATGAAGATGAATTTGTATAGGATGTCTGTGTCAATGTTACAATTTTAAGTACAAAAATTTTCTACTGCATTGAAACGTGATTGCAAGAAGTTTGAAAATAAAAAAAAAAAAAATTTTTTTTGTAAAAATGTATACATTTTTCATGAGTTGATAAAATGAAGGATTTCTGGAAGAAATACTTATTGCAATGTAATATCCTGTTTTGTAAGTAAAATTGGATCTACTTAAACTGCTTATTTTGAAAAAAAAAAAAAATGGCTTTTTGGAACGTCATCTTGGGCGATGTGTTATTATTTATTTTTTGTGATAAGGATTTGCGATAGCCAGCCAATTTATTGCGGAAATTTGGAATAAGTTTCTTAACTGGCGCCCAACAAAAAAATTTTAAAGTTCAAAAATGTTGCTCAATTGTGTGCCAAAAATTATGGAGCGTTTTTTTTATCCTATGCGCTCAGAACTCACAAGAAATTCCACTCTCATAATAGAGAGAATAGGAATGTTTAAAGTGTAGGTCATTAGGCCCTAGTTTTCTAAGACTCATTTTCTTTTGGTAGACCACGATTACGTTAAGCCCTCATAAAATGGACTGTTTTACACATAAGCTATTGAGATTTGAGCTAAAGTTGTGGATCTCTAAGCTCTAACAACTTGAAAAGGAATGTCAAAAGCGAAGGTCACTAGGCCCTGGTTTTCCGCGATTTATTTTCTTTCGAAATCCATGATGCGATAACACCATCAATGACGGAGTATTTCTAATATTATTCGTTAGGCTTCACAGAAAAGTGTAGGTCACTAGGCCCTTGTTATCCAAGGTTTATTTTCTTTCGGTTGACCACGATTTTGACCAATAATGCCACCACTATTTGAACTGTTTTTATTTGAGTCATTAAGATTTAACAGAACATTGAAGGTTCTTAACAACGTAAAAAGGAATGCCAAAAGTGTAGGTCACTAGGCATTGACTTTCCCTATCACCTCAAAAACGTATCATTCAAAGTTTCCTTTGGTTAAAAGGTTAAAAGTAGTCAACAAACCATTTTTAAAAAGGCACCCATCAAAATATCAAAACTACATTACTAAAGTGGCGCCCAACAAAGATACTAAAGCTTTTTAAACTTCAATCTCAACTAACGTTCGTAAATCATTTGTTAAAAGAATTTAGTATTGATCTCTAAAATCATTGGTGACGTCTTTTTTTAAATGAAAAAAAAAAAAAAAATGGCGCCCAATAAATAAAAAAATATCTTAAATGGCGCCCAACAGAAACTTTTTAAAACTATGCCTAAACGATTTCGAATTGTAATCGTAAGAACTACTCATAGCAACCCAACAAACACCATTTAGAGTTTCGTATTAACTGGCGCCCAACAAACATGTTTCAGAAATATTTCATAACTCCCAAATTCTTTTTGGTTTGGGACTGGTAAATATTTTCAAAATTTATTTCTAGCAGAATCCATTTGAAGGATTCCTTAGATGGCACAATTGTTTTTAAAACTTTATCTCAGCCGAAATTATTCTTGAAAAAGTTTCTTAATTGGCGCCCAACAGAATGATTTTAAACTACTTTTCAATCGTTGCTTTTGACGCTCTTTTTTTTTTGCTTTTCTTGAATGGTGCCTATCAAACATTTATAAAAAATCATTCTTTAACTGGCGCTCAAAAAAGTATAAAAAAAAAATTTTTCAATTTGCGCCCTACAGAAAACATTCAGCTTAACTCTTTAAAAATATTTCTCAATTATTTGCCCCAAAACTACCTTCCAATTTTTTTTTGTTTTCAATTTTCCGGATAAAAAACATGTTTTGAAAAGAATTTCTTAAGTGGCGCCCAACAAATATTCAAAATAAACTTGTTTTTTTCTTAATTGGCGCCCAACAGGCTCCTTTTCAATTACCACTTTTTATTATCTATTCGAATTGCCTTTTTAATCCTCGTTTTGCTCTGCGGTAATAATCTCAATTTGTTTTTCCCTAAGCAACAGCACACACCAGCCTTCAACTTAACCTTCTCACCTACATTCTTGCCTTGGAATAACAAGTTTCCATAATACGCCTCTTCTTCGTAAACGCCGGGCAGCATCTTTTCTCCAAAATCCAAATAAAACCCTGCCTAATAATAAAACATATGCCTTGAACCGAAAATGAAACAAACACTAAATAAACATAAAATAAATTGAAAGTACATAAAAGATATATTCTTGGGCTTTTCACAGAAATATTTTCTCTCTTCTCTAAGAAGAACAACTTGAGGCTAGAAAATGAATAAGAAAAAAAAACCCGTAATATACAATCATAAATTACATCCACCACCCTCAAGTGCGTCCTTTTTATCCCGTAGACCACCACTTCACAAAAAAAAAAACCCACACACATACGATATCGTTAGAGCATCATAAGTGGTGTACTACGGTGATGACGACAACCAACGACGACGGTTTTGTTTGTTGCGTGTATATGCGAAAAGTTGGGTGCGCTTGGGTGCTTGTCTAAAATTGCTTTCTTACAAAACAGGCTGAGAGGAGGATGGGTAAGGGCCTTATATGTGGATGTTTGTTTAATTAGAACTTTGGAATTTCTATACGTACGACGACGATGATGATGACGTCTCCTTGCGAGGAGGTTGTATGTGTTTCGCTCCAATTTACAAAATCCTGGCGATGATGATGATGATGCTAGAATAGCTGAACAGAGTCATATTTATCCTGTAAACATTCGAACCCAAAAACCGATCTAAACCGAACCGAACGAAACAAACGGAACGGAACGAAGAAAACCCCTTTTTACAGAGCCACAACAGCGGAGAACTGCCTAAGAGGTTTTGTTTTCGTTTCTATAAGGACGAGTTCAACCTGACCCATTCTCTTCCTTTTGAATCCTGAGTCCTTGTTATGGTTGGTGATGAAAAGATGGTGGTTGTGGGGCGTTGTTGGTGTTGGTTGGTATGTTTAACTATCATCGAGTCGAGTGGTTAAATGATTATATCCGAGGCTAAAGCAAATCAACACACAGATAGACAGAAAAGAGAGAGAGAGCAGTACAGTGGTCCTGAAACCAAAAACGAAGGGGGAGAAAGTGAGTTCAATTTTATTTGAACACCGCAAATTAAATTTTCATTATTAATGTTGGTTTCGTCGGGCTTCACAGAGGTTTGTGTTGTTATTAAAGATTTTTTTTTTTTCAAATAAAAATTTTTTTTTTTTTTTTGTTAGATTTTGGGTATTTTGGTTTTCTCGCCAAGGGCAAATTTTGATAACTATACCTATTTGCTATTCGAGAGAATCTGGTGTAAACTGGGTAAACACACAAACAGTTTTGATTTTGTGTATTATATTTGAAAATGAATTTAGTAATTTTATTTTTTTTTATATTTGCCTTGGTAATTAATTAAATGAATAATTGTTTGTTTTTTTTTCATTTGTTTCTTTCTAGGTAAGTCAATGGGAATTATTATTATTTGTGCCAAAAACCAAATTATGCTGAATGTGGACGACTGGTCTGTATATTATATTTATAGAAATAATAATTTGAGGTAAATTGGGTTAGTGTGGAAAATTCTAACCAAATTAAGTATAAAAATTATTTAGGAAAAATTGATTTAAAAATTTAATTTGTTTGGTAAACATTTTTTTTTTTTTGAGATAATTTAAAATGAAAATTAAGTGTGGGTTGAATAAATAGTTGGAAATTGATTTACATAGTTTCAAATAAATATATTCGTCACAACAGGTAGGTAATTGAAAAAAAAAAAAATATTTTTTTTTCTAAACTAAAAATTTTTTTTTCTAAACTAAAAATAAAAATAAAAAAACGTACAGTAGATTCCTTACGCCTCGTCATTAAGTACATCAGTAATGAAAAGTAGGTTTATACAGGGTGTCCCATAAGTAATGGATCAAACAAAATATGCTGATAGGCCAACTTTAGGGCTCTCAGAATTTGGTAACTTGTTCATCCCAAATCCTTACGGTTTTCGATTTAATGCAGTTTTTGTGAATTTCGAAAAATCCCGACTTTGCAACAGTATTTTGCTTCCTCCGCTCACAATTGATTTTTGTTTTTTATAATTCTTTCACTAAAACATTGCCTAATAATAAGAAATAATTAATTAATCAAAATATTTTTCATTTCATACGCCATTTTGCTGCAAATTAATTAACAGTTCCATGTTTTATAAAAACTCAATTTCTTTCTTTTATTTCATAGCAACACCCTGAAAAAAATTTGTATGGTGTGGCACTGGTTTATTATTTTGAAAACTTGTCGTGTTATTGCAGTTTTCAAAAATGTATAATAATTTCCAAAGTTGAAATTAGAACAAAAGATATTACAATTTGAATGCAAAAAAACAGAAGTTTTCAGAGCAAAATAACAAACAAAAATCGAGGCTTTTGTTCAAAAGGAAATAAACAAACAACAGTCGAGAAAATGTGTTTATTTTTCTTTGTTATTTTTCTCTGAAAAACCCTGTTTTGTTGCTTTTAAATTGTAATATCTTCAGTTCTAACTTCAACTTTGGAAACTTTTATACATTTTTGAAAACTGCAATAACATGGCAAGTTTTCAAAATAATGAACTAGTGGCACACTATACAAATTTTTTTCAGGGTGTTGCTCTGAAATAAAAGAAAGAAATTGAGTTTTTATAAAACATGGAACTGTTAATTAATTTGCAGCAAAATGGCGTATGAAATAAAAAATATTTTGATTAATTAATTATTTCTTATCATTAGGCAATGTTTTAGTGAAAAAATTGTAAAAAACAAAAATCAATTATGAGCGGAGGAAGCAAAATACTGTTGCAAAGTCGGGATTTTTCGAAATTTCACAAAAACTGCATTAAATCGAAAACCGTAAGGATTTGGGATGAACAAATTACCTAATTCTGAGAGCCCTAAGGTTGGCCTATCAGCATATTTCGTTTGATCCATTACTTTTGGGACACCCTGTATAAGACTTAATATTTTATTCTCTTTCTAAGGATTTGGCGTTGGGCGCCACAGATTTTTTTTTAAAGAAGAATTTGTATCAAATTTGTTTACATTTTTTAACAGGATTGAATGGAATATTTTATATTAAAAACTATTTTTTCTTTTAATTGTCATCTCGCGTTGGGCGCCATTTATAGAATTAAATGATATATGTATAGTATATGTTAAAGCATTGAAGTTTCCTTAGATTTAAGCAAAAATTAACGAAATAAATATTTTTTTTTTGTTCTGTTTTGTATTGATTCTGGTGTTGGGTGCCAGTTTAAGAATTTTATTTATTTCAAACTAGAATTTCGAATTTTTTTTTTTGGAACTGTGAATATTGATTTGAGAAGAGAAATTACTAAAAACTAGAGGAATTGATTGTGTAGGAGATATAAAAAAAGGGACATTGTTGTATGAGAGATCAATCAGTATTTTTTTCAATGAGAATTCCTTACGTAAATAGCACTTTACCATATGTTTTTTCTCTAAAAAAAAAAAACAAAAACTTAGAAAAAAAACTAAATTTAATTGAAAGTAGATATCGTTTTTTTTTTTTTTTTTGTTTTGACGTTGGGCGCCAGTCAGAGATTTGTTTGTTAAAGCTACAGTCTTTTGACCGAAGCATTCTTGTTGTGATTTTTTGTTTATTTTCAATTTGGGTAAAGCGCAGCAAATATTTATCAAAAAGAAAGAAAAACTCATGGAATGACCATTTTTTCTACGTTGGGCGCCAGTTAAGATTGAAAAAATTTTGTTTTCACGGAAAACTCACACATGTCTGGCGAAGAAGTAAAACCATTCACTTGGAACTTAAAGTACTTTGAATTAATGCAATAAAATAAACTACTTTAATTCTTCAATTTAAGTACTGTCACGTTGGGCGCCAATTAATGTAAAGTTTTACTTAAAGCAAACTTTTTTTTGGGAAAAAAAAAATAAAGTAATACTTTAACCTTTTGGTTTTAAGGATAAATGTTGTGTCTATTATGAGATAGAAAACTAATAGTAAATTTACGTTGGGCGCCACTTTAAGAACATTTATTATCAATTTTAAAACCTTTTTTTTAAGAAAATTTGGCATCAATTTAGATATTTGAAATAAAAAATGTATATGAATCAAAAAGTTGATAGGTTCTCTTTTAAGTGACAGAGAAAATCTTCTATTTGCCAAGAGGCACATCATCTGCAATAAATTATATGAATGACGAATTATCCTAAACTTGCACTAGATTTAAGGCATTAAGAAGCATGTTATTACATAATATGAGTTTAAAAAATAATTTTTTAATTTGTTTTTATTTTTTTTTATTTTGTAATTAATTAGTTTGCATCTTCCTAATAAAAAAACCTGCTCGTTTTAGTTATATTGTTTAGATTTTTTTATGTTTTTTTTTTTTATTTTTCAACTCATTTCTATCACTTGACAAATTTCATCTTCATCCTTTTGTTTTTCATTTTAAATACTGCTTGAAAATAAAACCCCACCCTTTCCAAAAAAAATCGTAAAAAAATAAAATAATAGCAAGTGAACACCCTTTATTAAGCAACAAATCAGTAAATACTCAACGATTTATATCAACATAAAACAGGTTACGTGATGTTGAAAAACAAATATAAAAAAAAACTATTAGTGAAAAAATGTAAAAAAAAATAAAAAAAAAAAAATAAAAAAAAAATATTGCTTCCAACAAGCGTTAGTTTTGAACGGGTTTTGGTGTATTTTGGAAGAAATCCAATTGAAACCGTCCAAAACTGAGGCCAGTTCGTAGCACACCCGTCTCTAAATGTTTATTATTATAATTTTTATAATTAATTATATAAAAAAAGAAAAAAATATATAACTATAATATTTTTTATTTTACTTTATTTATAATTTATTTATTTTTATTTTTAATAAAAAAAAAAATAATTAATTTTCTCTTTCCCTTTCGTTTGTTTTTCTTGTACATACATTCCCCCGCAGAGACATTATACAAAAGAAAATTATATATATCGAAATCTACTTAAAACAAAAAAATACAAGTAAACAAATGAAACATTTAAAAATATCTCTTTATTAAAAATAAACTGTATTTAATATATTTTCTTTTTTGATAATTTTTCTTATTAATTTTATTTTTTTTTTTATTTAAATAATTTTTAATTAAAAAAAGTTTTAAACACTGCAAACATTTTTCTTTAAAAAAATATATTTTTTTAATATTATTTTAATTTTTAATATTAAGAAAAAAAGTGATATAAACAGTGAAAGTGACTTAAAAATATATACAAAATATAATAAAGTGCATAAAAACTCATCTCAAATTCTCTCAATCTCTCTTTCTCTCTCTTTGCCTGAAAAAAAGCAATTTTCCATTCTTTTTTTTATTTTTCACTTCATTTAACATTAATTAATTTATTTTTAATTTATTTTTTAAAAGCAGGTAAAAACATCATAGAGTCGCATGTGTTTGCAGTGTTAATTTTTCAAGAATTTAATTTTGTTCAAATTTATTTTTTGTTAAATTTTTTCTTATAACTTATTTAATTTAATAAATTTAATTTTTTAAATAATTCATTTTTTCTGAGTGTTGCTTTTGTGTATTTGTCTATAATACAAACGTATTGTAATATTAACTTACAAATTTTCTCAGATTAGAAACAAAATTAAATTATTTATTTATTTATTCTATATAAGAAAAAAAAAATATTATATAAACTTTCTCGCTGCCGCTCTTTTTGAAAAATAAAAAAAAATCTTCTTCGAATGGCAAATATTTTATATATAAACTTTGTTAATTAATAAAAATATATATATTCTCACTTTTATTTAGTAAATAAAAAAATTTCAATTGTATTTTCACTAAAAATTGGTAAAAAAAAATTAAATTAAATTAAATTTGAAAAAAATGTGAAAATTCAATAAAAATTTTAATTAAAAGCTTTCATTTGTTTACTTGTTCAATACGTGCCCTGTTTTGCATAATAATAATCTATAGAAAAATAATTTTTCTTAGAATTTTTTTTTATTTTTTTTTTCTTAAGCACGATTTTTTTTTTAAATTTTTTTGCCTGTCACTCATTTTTTTTTTCATTTCTCCTGCATTTTGAAATAAAACAATATAATAACACTTAGAAGTTATCAAAAATTTACAACAAAATAGAACTGAATCGCACCTTGTTTTTTTGAAACTGCATGCTTTATGTTGTTTAAGCACCACAAGCACCTTTGAACTCTAGGACTTAATTAAATTTGAACTTACTGGAACTAAAAGCCCAGACTACAGATCGTTTTTCTACATCTTTCATGTTTTAAAACACATCTTTTTAGATGATGGGCCCTCAATTTGGTCAGATGTAAGCTAAACTACACGAGATTTAATTTAATTAGTTTCTTCTTAAAATACTCACGTTGGGCGCCAGTTATTATTTTTTTTCTAATTCAACAGAATGAGTCTTTAGATCTTCACACAAATTCTTTTGTTTATCGTTAAGCATCAGAAAAATGCAAAAAATATGAAGCATTTCAGTCCAACAAGAAAGAAATCTTAGGTTGTTGTCGATAAGTTTAATCTTTTCTTTTTCACGTTGGGCGCCAGTTAAGATTTTTCCAAATAAATACACTTTAGCAACCGAAACATTTTCAATGTTTGCTGTCCACTTAATATTTTGCAAATAGAAAAACCCTCGTAGTAAAATATTTTTGTTTCAATTTCTACGTTGGGCGCCAGTTAACTCGTAAGAATCGTTCTATCAGAAAGAAACAAACTTAAGAAATATGTTCATAAGTTGGACATTTTCACTTTCCTCTTCGGTAGCATCTAAAGTTTTCAAAAAAAAAAAACATCTTTGGAAGAAATTAAGCCAATTTCGTCATTATTCCTACGTTGGGCGCCAATTAAAGTTTGAAAAATCTTCAAGAGTAAAAAAAAATGTTCTTTGCTCATGAAGAAGAGGACAACTGGCTTTTTTCTCATTGGACATCCGTAATAACCACCAAATAATCAATAAAATCAGAGATTTTTTAATTAGCAGAAGTTCGTTGGGCGCCAGTTAAATAAAACTCAAATCTTAAAACTTAAATTTGAAATTTTGTTAACTGTTATTTCATTTTGATTAAATAGCTTTTTTGTCATTGAAGTTTTTGAATGACTTAAGTCAAATAATTGCTGCCAATAAAAAAAAAAAAAATAAAGAAAAAAAAATTATTTAGCAATTTTTTTTTTTTTTTTTTGAATCGATCGCTGATTTGAAGTATTGAAAAATTATGAGTTTACCTTCTAAAAAATTGTAGAGAACAGTGTTTCAAAAGTAAGATCTCCATTTACTCAAAGTCTACGGAGTAAAAAATGTTAAAACTTCAGAGACATTTTGTGTAAATTTTAAAACTCGAAAAAAAAAACAGATTAACAAAACCCCAACTTCCTTACCAACAAAGGACTAAAAAAACCTATTCCACAAATCGATTATCCTTTCTTAAATTAATATTCTCTTCCTTCAGAGAAGAAGAAGACCACTATAATATACAATGGTTTGAAGGTGATGGGTATCTTTATGTCTGCTTCTACTTGTGCCTGTGCCATTCTACCACAAAATAAAAAAAAAAAAAAAATAAAAAAAAAAACGTATTAAATCCTTCACATTGTGAATATTATGAAAATATATTAAAGTCATAAATATCCATTTCACCAAAGAATGGATAACATGTGTGTGAGTAGGGTGGGAGAGAGGGTGAATGAATGAATGAGTATAGAACGCACAAGATATTATACCAAGAGGAGTATAAAAAAAAAAAAAAAAAAAAAAAAAAAAACAGGATAAAATCCATTTTAATATATTAAATTCATATGCGAATGTCCTTTTGATTCGATCACAATTTTTTTTCTTCTTCTTCTCAATTTCTAAAACCTTGAATATACTCGTGCACACGCATATCCTTTTATCTTCTTCTTCTTCACTCTCTCGTTTTTTCTTTTTTTTTACTTTCAAATCCAATCCAATAAATCGCAAGTAACGACATCCTATGATGGCATTTAACTTTATACCTATGTGGAGTTGCCCCCCTTCTCTACACACGATTCTTTATACGTGTCGCCCCTTGGCAGACTGCGTGGTGGTGGTGGTATATCCTTTTGCCTCACGCATCAGGAACTTCAAAAAAACGTTCCTTTTTCTATCCGGTTGGTCTTCCTCTGGCTCTCAGCTCAGCCATTGAAAGTGTGAGAGTTTTGGTGGAGTATCGCATCCACTGTAGTATAGTTATGGTACAAAGTCACTTAGAAAGGATATTTCTATGCCCACTAACCTTTCACATAAGCTAGCAATTCCTCAATCGGATGCCATAGGGAGAGAGATGATGTGCGTCCTCTAGAACGAAGCTATGCCAAGAGGACTGCCAATAATCGCGTACGGGTTAATGGATGGCCTTTTTCCAACCCATTCTCGTCTCGACGAGTCTTTTCCCACTTTTCTGTCTGTCTGATGGTGTAGCAAAGAGATTGGTCAGAGAATGTCGATGATATCCTGAGGAGGAGATCGGTTAAAGTGCTATACTTCAAAATCATTTCAAACCAATTCGCTCGTATCTAGTTTTTAGACATATCTCCGGATATTTGCCTGGTTTTTACACCTTTGTGTTTTTTTTTTTTTTTTTTTTTTTTTTTGTCAAGGATGAGAAAAACTTGGGGGATGTAAATTTACTTTAACACTTTAACCAGATTTGTGCAAAATTTTGTCCTGGGATTTAACATGTGTGTTTGTATATTTTATGGAAATTTATTGGCATAATAAATAATCGTAAAACCTGCATTAAAATTGGTTATCGAAATATTTTTTTTTTTTTTTTTTGAGGAAATTCAAAGGTTCGTTGAACTTGAGAGGGTTTGTAAATTCCATTATCAAAGTTGTGTGGAACACATTTGGAAAGTTTTGAGAAAACAATATTATGAATAAAGTTCATCAATGAATAGGTCTTTTGGACATAAGAATATTTTTATGTTTTTTTTTTTTTTATGAAATGACTTTTGTTAGCTGAGATAAGTTTTTTATGAAGGATAGGTTTTGAAGGGGTTCTCTTACAAGAAAAAAAAAAAAACAAAATACTGTGTGTTAAAATATTTTATGATCTATTTTTATATCAAACCCATTTGATTTTTTTTTTGTTCTTTGAAAACTTTCAAATCCTTAAAAATTATTGGAAAACTGTAAAAAAAAAACACTTTCTGAAAAAAAAAAAATATTTTAGATTTTTTTTGTAATGGAATGATAAGCTTCTGATGAAAAGAAGTGTATAAGGAAATGTTTCTGTCTTAAAATATTTTACGATCTATTTTAATATCAAAACGATTTTATTTAAAAAATTTTTTTTTTTTTGATTTTTTGTTTTTTTTTTTTTTTTTTTGTGGCAAAGCAAGACATTTGAACGCATTGTAAATTCTTTGGTAAATGTCCTTTAATAACATCACATTTATGAAAACTTTTAAATCCTTAATAATTACTGGAATTTAAAACTGTTAACCTTTTTAAAAAAAAAATTTTTTTTTGTTTTTTTATTTTTTTTTATGGAATGACTTTTCTTAGTCGAAATAAGCTTTGGATGAGTCAAAAGGTTTGAAGGGGGTTGTCTTTCGAGGAAATGACTCTGTGTTAAAATATTTTGCTATCTATTTATATATCAAAATTATTAAAAAAAAAAAAAAACTGAAATATTTACAGCAAAGCAAAACATAAGGAAGTATTGTAACTTCTTCTGAAAAAGTTCTTTATTTACATCATATTTGTATGACAACTTTCAAATCCTTAAAAATTCCTAGAATATAGAAACTGTTACCCCATATCCTGGTATTCTCTTGTAACCCACTTTGTTGATTATAGAAAACTAAAAACTTACTTGACCTGAAAATATCTTACTTCTCCCAAAGTGTTATTAATTTCTCAAATTCTTCAAAAATGTGTTTTTTGAAAAAAGAAAAAAAACTTTCTGTCGTGAGAACTCACAATATCTTACTCTTTTTCAAAAAAAAAAAAAAAAAAAAAAAAAAAAAAAACTCATCACTTAATGCAACCATTCATGCATCAACAAAAGATTTCACTTCTCTTAAAGGATCTTTGAGAGAGAGTGCAGCAGACGAATGTATTCCTCTCGTTTTATAGGTAAAAAGGTAAAAATGTACATTCAAGAGGTGTGTGGTTGGTGCGAACAAAATATGTTGGTGGTGTGTCCCACCGAGTAAAGTGGAGAGTGTAGGAGGAAGTTGATAGAAAATGTGCAATAAAATAGAATTTTCTTGTGAAGCAAACATTTTTGTTGAAAAAGTTCTCCACAGTTCAGAATGTGATGATGAAAAATTTTATTTTTCTCTATTTTTTACCGGAAATCGAATTTTTTTTTTTTTTTTTTCTTAAAAATATTTTTTTTTTTTTTTTTCGTTCTCATCAAAGGAACGCATTTGAGACATCCTTGTGGTTATTCTTGTGGTAACACTATCCTTTGACAATTTTTTTTCTCTCTGGTTTTGTTCAGTTTTTAGAAGCACTCGCTTGTTATTAGTTCAATCAGAAAAAAAAGCCCCTAAAGGAAGGAGAGAATGTATGTTTATAGAAAAAAAAAAAAAACTAGACCGGGAACAAAAATAAAAAAAAAATAAAATAAAAATCAAAAGAAATCTCCTCTCCTGATGGAATGCAATTAAATCCTGTTACATTATACTGTCGAAAGAACTATTTTTTTTGTATTTTGTTTCTTTTTCAGTTGAAATAAAATACAAAAAAAAAAAAAATATAAAAACAAAAACACAAGAATTCTTTGTTTCACTTATTTGCTTTTGTCTTTGATAGAAAATAGAACAAGACACAACAAAAAAAAAATTAAATGAAAGAAAAGAAAAAAAAAATACACCAAAAGAAAGAAACTTTCAACAATGATTAAACGGAAGTAAGAAGAAGGAAGTGTATACACAAAAGTGAGAAAATAACTCGACACATTCGTTCGTTTTGGTATTAATTTATGTGGTAGACGAGAGAGAGAGCACACTGATGGAAGTAAAACGATTTGTAAAGAATGAATTTACTACATGGGTGGATTGAAGTTGAAGAAAATTTAAAGGGCCCTTATTAAGTGGGGCCTCAAATAAATCACAAAAAAATCCTAAAACGAAATAATTCTTTAAAAAAATAAAATTAATTTCAGGAAGGACATTTTAGAGCTTTATTATTACTATGATTAAATTTGATATATGATGACTTCCTGGCGCCCCACAATATACATTTATTATAAATCATGCGCTCATGTTTAGATATTTTGAATCCAAAACAGAATGAAAGCATGAAATCGATAATTTTTCATCTCATGAGGGTAAGAGGTGTCAAGATAGACGATTGAACTCTATTATGATGGCAGTAATAGAAAAAAATGAGACACAAATGATGCAAATAATCTTGATGACAAATAAGGAAGTTAACGTATCGAGTGCTTTGAAAATATGTGTTACTATTGCATTGTTCTAGTTTTGAAAAACAAAATAGAATTAATCAGGCCTGGGAGGAGCTATCTCAAATGGGTGGAAAAATAATTTTTTTTTTATACTTGCTTGGAATACATTATTTAAAATCATGATTATTTTAGCATTTCAGTTTAAGATTGAAATAACTTTCTCTTAAGCCTCATATCCATTTTCAAACTTGCAAAATTAATTTAGTTAAATGTAAATGATCAAAAATATCACATTTATTCCTATAAGTATCCAAAAAAGCTTCTTTAATTCACTTATAGAACTAAAATTAGATTAATAATGCTTCAAACTGATAACAACTATTTTGAATCCGAAAATAAAATTTAACTCCTATAAGCATCGAGAGAAGCTTCTTTTAGTCATTAATCGAACTACCATAAGTTTTATAATGGTTCTGAAAAAAAAAATTCAACTACTTAAAAAACATACTCTTGTTTTTTAAGCAAATTTTCGAAAACATAACTTTTACTCCGATAAGAACAAAAAAGAGCTTCCTTTAGTCATTTTGTCAAAAAATATAATATTTTGATTATGTTCCGGAGGGTAAAAAAAACTTGGAAAAATTCCTTAGAACTTGATCTTTTTATCTTATTTTTCCAACAAATCACTCAAAATTATTGAACTCCAAAATATGCTTTTTCTTGTTACATAGCTAAAGCCTAACAAATTGATTTATTTCATTTAAACATTCTTAATTTTTGAATATGAACAAGGACTTTATTTTCATTTTTGACAAAAACAAAAATTGGAAAAAATAAAAAAAAAAATTGCTTTAATAAAAAAAAAAAATATTTTTTTTTTTTTTGTTTAATAAGAAGTTTGTTTTAAGTTGGAGACACTATGAATTGAACTCCAAGAAATATTTTGATATCGATTTCATATCATTCTTAATTTCTAGCACAATGTGATTTCAACCAGAAGTCTTTTAGAAGCATTATAGGAGCAAAAAAACGTAAATTTGCTCTATTTTGGGTTTTTTTCACATAAATTACGATGGATAATTTTTCGGATAAAGTTATGTGTCAACATACAACCTTATAAATTCACGCCACATAAACCCCTTGTTTTAATATTAATAGATGAGAAATTGTCGTGCATATTAAAAAAAAAAATTCCCTATAATTATCATAATTATTTATGTACTCCATGCCAGGCATAATTATTTAAGACCTAATTGCTTGCGCTGCAAAAAATAATAATGAATAAGTTAAAAATGTCAAAATAATAACAGCTTCGATTGAAAAAATATTAAACATTTACAAAATGGCCCATTTTGTTTATGGTTATTATGTTATACAAAAAAAAAACTGCCTTTTAAAATATTCCCCCCAACTGTCACATTGGCTAACCAAGCATATTACTTTGATCAAAAACAAATTATTATATCCTCACCATGGTCTACACTTAATATATATTTTTTAAAATGAAAAACGATAAAAATTAAAAAAAAAAAATATATATATAAACTTTTTCTCAAAAAAAAAAAAAAAAATTCAATAAAAAAAAAAAATTTTTTAATACCACTCCCTTATAGCCATATTTTTACAGCTATTACAAGTGTTACCTCACCACACCAAAAAAAAAAAAAATTGAGAGAGACCACATTAAAAAGGCTGCCACTCACAATTTCCATTTTCATCATAAATAGCACCACGCCACCATCCACCAATCTGCAATTTAGCCATTCCATTCAGCAGCTATTTAGCCATCATCCATCAACGTGGAAATTACGTTGTTGTTGACCACATTTCACATTTAGTATATAGCCGCTCCTTTTGGATGGCACGTCCTTTTTTATATATTTTCGCCATGTCATCTTCTACCTCTTCCCCACGTTGGGCGCCACTCCAATCACATCACAAAAATTGGCAATATTTAATTTTTAATATTCGATTTTTGTTTGTGCTGTTCGTCTTTTATAACCACCATCTCTCTCCCAGTGAAAACGGATTGCAATTAGGTTAATATAGAAACTGCTTAAAATTCTTACAACAGCAGCTTCATTTATTATCCTGCGGACCTTGAAAACGGTTTGATGGTGGTCGTGGTGGTGACGGTTGTGAAGACCATTTAAAATCAATCTCACTGATCGATTTCTTGTAATAAAAATGCCAACAAAACAGAAACAAAAAATTTTACAATAATTGAATTAAAATGTTAGCACAAGGATTTTTTTCAAGGACGACAGTTTTATTATTATGATTGACGTAGAAGACACGAAATCAGAAAAGCAAAACATTCAGATCGATGAACTCGTTGATTTTACGAATTATCCTCACGAATTTGATTATAATTTTTTTTTTCTCTCCATCTTTATGAATATCCTGCCAAAGGATAATACCTACTCGTATATTTTTCTACAATAAAACTTGGAATGAATTATGCTTATAAAAAGGGATAACAGGAGGCATTAAATATGCACTGTATTCCTATACCCAGACGATATGATACAATCAATCGATTACTTTTATAGTGCTTTTGCATTCTAAACGAAGCCGACAAAGTAGGAAGGACGAGGTAGGTACTCCTGAGAAAGTTAAAAACGAGGAAACTGGTTGAAATTAATTCAAAATGGCAAAAAAGGATATGCGCCTGGTCTAGAGAACATCACATTGACGACAGAGAGAGAGAGGGAATGCAGTAAAAGAAACTTGGTTCTTTTATCAACTCAATTTGTTTCATGAGCCGCATGAAATGAGGGTAAAATTATAGCCCCCCCCCTCATTCCTGATTGTTGCTGAGACGAGTTCTGAATAAAAAAAAAAAGAAACACAAATTGTCTGCACAGAAAAAGGACGAAACATGCAGACTAGACGTCTCGATTGCAACTCGATATAAACTTTGATTCCCTTTCTCAAAAAAAAAAAAAAAAAAATTGGGCAAGTCCTTCTCTAAGGATACATTTTAAATATATCAACATAAGGAGGGCGGATATCGGTACCTACTACTACACTATTGCATTCCGCACTATTTGCAGTTTCGCTTCAGTGATTTAATTTCTTCGTATTGATTTGAAATAATACGGGCGCCATCTGCTGACAATGTCTGCAAATATTTATCATTTTTTTTTTTTTTTTTTTTTTTTTTTTGAAAAATTGATGTTTGCTGTCATGTTTTATTATAAATATCTTAGGATGCTTTTTCACATTCATAAAGTATAACTTTTGCTGCCTGGAAAAAGGTCAAGCCGCAGACATATATCCTTTTTTTTAAACATATCCCTCCTTATACCTGCCTATACGGCATCGTCTCTGTTAACTTAACCCTCAAAACCCCAACACACTTATTCTGGTTTAGATAAGAAAAGATGAGGTTGATGGTGAACGTCCTGCTACTACAACAGGACGTAAAAGTTTTTAATTTTGTGATAATCAAAAGCAATGGCATAGAACTTTTTTCTTTTTTGAAGTCCTTGCTCTTGCTCCTTTTTTCATTTTTTTTTTAAGAATGAAAAAAAAAAACGACAAAGTTGAAACTGAAACCAAACTTGGTATGGGTTGCCAACAATGTTTTTTTTTTTCCTCATCATACACTCCCAGAAAACTTTGGTATCTTTTGAAGGATCCTGCGAGTTTTTTTTTTTTGCATTTGTGTTAGTCGTCTTCTTTGGAAATAGAAACCTGGTTGAAAAAGATTACAAGTAAAAAAAAAAATTTTTTTTTTAAGAATTTTTTTTTTTTTTGCTTCTGTATCCTTTTTCCGTTAAACTTGCAATGTTGTCCTCTTTCTCTGTGTGACGTTATGTGGGTACGTTTTACTGTCTATTCTACCTTAAGGATATTTGTATTTGTGATTGAGAAGAGAGAAAGTTGTAGCCAGAAGGCAGCGAGTAACATCTGATCATCTTATAAACCTAAGATGAAGAACGAGACTAGGAAGAAGGGAGAAGGGAAGGATTTAGGATCAAAAAAATTCACTTGCATGAAATAAAAACTTTCTGGGCCTTTTGCAGGACGACCAACGCAATGATGAGAGTTCATAGAGTTGGGTACATTTTTGTGGACTTTTCCCTCTTTCTCTTTCGCCATCGAACTTTTCAATCCAAGTCCTAGCTGGACATTCATATGGTAAAGTTTTTCCATTTGAGTGAAATGTTTTGTTCAAGATTTTTTTTTCTTCTTTCTTCTTGTTTTTATGTTCCTTTTTTTCTTATGATATCCTTCATGTTGTGTTGTCCTTTTTTTTTATATATATTTTGGTTAAGGATTTTGTTGAGTAACAATTTTACAGACAAAGTTTTTTTTTTTCTTATATATATGTATATATTTTGTTAAAGGATCAAGAAGATGAATTTGACAGAAAGGACGATATTTCTAGGACGAAGAAAAAAAAAATTGACTGACTGCAGTGAAGGTATGGAATTGATTGAAATGGAGAGGAAAATTATGATGACGATTGGTCGAAAAAGTTTCCAATTCTAGCTTATTGTGAATGAAAATATAAAAAAAAAAAATAAGGACGAAAGAAATTTCACTTGATAAAGTATAAAATCTTGAAAGGAGTTGTACTTCGATGAGGAATTTTTGACCGTGAAAGGTTAAACGGAAGAATGCACTCTTTTTGAAATATTTTTTTTTGTCAAGCAAACTCAATTTTAGAAAGTCTTTTATGGTAAAAAAAATTGGTATGAAGGCAAAAAGGATATCAATTTTGATCCTGATTAATTTTTTTTTTTGACAAAAATTGGTACATTTTTAGTCAAAAACGTTAACAAATTTAGTCCTGATTGGTTCGTTTTTTGCAAAAAATTGGAATGAGACAAAAAAAGGACATCAATTTTGATGATTTTATAAATTTTATAAGACAATAAAACAGAAAACTAAAATATCTAATGAAAATAAATTCATAATTTTTAAATTGAATTTTATAAATTTTAGTCAAAAAATTATTATGATTTTAGACATAAAAGGATAATCAATTTTGGTCTTGATTGATGATTTTCTTTTTATTTTTGGCAAAAACTTGCTAAATTTTTAGTCAAAAAAGGATATCAAGTTTGGTCCTGGTTGATTTTTTTTTTTTTTGACAAAAAAATGGAATGATTTAAAACAAAAAAGGACATCAATTTTGATGATTTTATTAATTTTTTTTTTTTTCAAAGCTTGTTATGATTTTAGACAAAAAGGATATTTGGGTGATTTTAAATTTTTTGGCAAACATGTGGAATGATTTACGACAAAAAGTATATCAATTTTCATGAAAAAATCAATTGAAAAATTGAAAAAAATTATTTTGATGATTTAAGACAAAAAAGGATAACAATTTTGATCTTATTGATAACTTTTTTTATTTTTGGCAAAAAAATTCCTATGATAAAAAGGATATCAATTTTGGTCCTGATTGATAAATGTTTTAAAAATGTTGTCAAAGAAATGGTATGATTTTAGACAAAAAAGGATACCAATTTTGGTCCTGATTGAAGATTTTTTTAAAATCATTTAAGACAGAAAAGGATATCAATTTTCGTCCTGAATCATGAATTTTTTTTAAGTAAAATTTATTGTAAATTTTCTCTTACTTTACACATAGTACGACTAAAAAAATTAAGAAAAAAAAAACTTGTCACACTGCAGACTTTTCGTCCTTGCTAATCTCTCTCTTTTAAACTACACGTGTGTTATATTTTTTCCTGTCATTTCAAGACGAAGGTATACATTCCTTTGATATAAATTTTGTAACCTAAAACCAACCAACCTAAAACACAGCTAATTACAGGACATCTTAGATATCAAAGTAAAAGTTTTTCAAATTATATGACAGGATATACGGTAAACAGTAGAATTTTGCGGATATGCGTTGTATTTTGCATATTTTTTTTTTCTGTTGGAAGTATTCACCATCACCACCCCATGCTGTGTGACAGCGGTGGTATCACGCGGTTTTTCATTTAACATCCTCTCAAAACTTTAACCAACCAAAAATCATAGACCAACAAGGACGAAAACATCATCACCCTGAATTTTTGGATATTTGTGTTTGCTCCTTTGTGAAATTTGGATACTTAATGTCTTCAGGTATGAGATGTAGAATAGTGTTGTTGATGGTAATGGTGATGTCGGGTTTTGGTACCTTAAATCAACATCCTGTTTGCTAGACATCTCTGTTTTTCTCTGTATCTACCAGCCAGCTACCAGCCATCTAGATTCAAGTGTGACGGCAAGTTCCTTCCGATTTCATTCAATATGCCAGACACACCCTCACGACTGACGGACTCTGTTGACGCAAAAACCAGTTTAACGCCTCGTGCAGAGAGCAACAACATCCGTCTGATCCTTTATTTAATTTCTGTCACAATTTTTTTTTTTATTTTTGTCATTCATTCGATTGGTTTTATTTTTTTTGTCCTTTTGTTGTTGTTGGTAATAGATGGAAGGACGAAAAAAATATCCTTTTTACCATATCCTTTCAATTCAATATGTGACGAAATGAAAATCACACTTTAAGTGCCAGGGAGCAGCAAGGATAAGGAAGAAAAAAGGAATCTAGGAACACAAAAAACATCCTGTCTCGTCGTAAAATTTGATTACTCTACAGATACACCCAGAGCAAGTGGCCAGAAGTCGGGAAAGAGCTTTGCGCTGCTCTCCGGACGACTCTTAAGTCTGTTCATTTTGATTTTGTCCTCATGATGACAACTATACACGACAAAGGTGTGCGGAGGACTTTGATCATCAGGCAGAACGTTAGTTTTGCTTGTCTCCCAACTCCTGCGGATCCTGGTGCTCCTGCTGATGTTGATGATGATGACGATGACGATGGTGATAGATGCTGCAAGTAAGGGATGTGCGAGTTTATAGTTTTCTTCGTATACTTTGCACAGGGTCCTTTTTGTATATTGTAGTAGTGTCATGTGCTAGGACGATAATAATATGAATGTGCCAATGACAGCAAAACCCAACCCAACCAACACACTCTATGAACTCACAAAGACTCAAACAACAAAACTCTGCAGACGGTAGAAAAGTCCTTTGAAGTGGATGATGAATAAAAAAAAAATATTTCCTATAATTATTTTTTTTTTTTTTTTTTTTTCAAAAAGGACGAACATAATTAGGAGGGGAGACAGAGAAATACCTATATCATAACCCTTTCTTCACCTTACAACATTTGATTACCTTCTATTGCATGGCAACTTGCCAGTCAGACAAACAAAAAAAAAACATAGGAAGGTGAAAAGTCCTGGTTCGATTTCTTGAATAAATATTTAACTTTTCTGTTTTTTTTTTTTTTAATTACCCTAACCGTCAAAATGAAAAAATCCAAGACGACACGATTTCCGTTGATATGGTTGGCCTGCCATTAACTAATATCAATCGATCCACCTTGATTTACAAAGAAAGGCATGGCTCCGGTCATAAAGTAGCTGACCAAAATCACCCCAAGCGGAAATAATCAACTTTTAACAAAAAACAAAATTTTTTTTCTTCGTGTTTTTTTTTTTTTTTTTTTTTTTATTCAAACATCAAACACTACTCGCTGTCTTCGCACACGTTTTACTATATTCGAGTAAAGCTATTTCCAAGATGTCACCTTATCACGCAATCGTGTTATCGTAAATTCCTCATCACTTTTTTATATCCTCAAACCCTCTTATGCCTTCTCTCCTAAGAAATAGTGGTAGAATGGACGATATGGAAGAAGTGGAATAAAAACATTCGGTCAGCCTATATTGGTGCCCTTGGAAAGTCCTTGTTGGGTCTTTCTTGTCAATATAGGTGTGCCAAATAAAAATAATTCACGGACGATTGGCAGCAGCGGATAAGGTGATGGACGGTTATAGTGGACTATATTAAGGACGACCGACCGGGCAATGACGATGAAGACGATTGCAACTTTGCTGGAATAAATTTAGGTCATTGCGTGCTCTATGATTTTTTCCATTTTGTTCGTTTCATCTAGAATTTTTATTCAAAGCGAATGGAAAGGAGAACTTTTATTTTTCATTATCTTTTGGAGTGAAGGTGGCTAGGACCTTTGAATTTCGATTACAAGAATGTGGAATGCGTTTAGGGAAATCACGGGTGAATAGGGCACTTATTAAGTGGTACTTGACTGTTTAGGAAAAAAAAAATAATTAAGTAATATGATTGCTTTCGAGGCTCTGTGGACAGAGAGAGACCTCCTCTAAGGGCATAATTATTCCACTATGAGAATTGAAATTAGGAGGACTGGGATCTCCCTTGTGCAAAAAAAGTATTAACCTTGTCATTGATTACAGAAATAATATCTTGCTTTTAGGACCCTATAGGGACCTTAGTCATTATTTCTGCCATTAAGGACCAAGTTCACAATCAACACTTATTGAAATTAATTTAGATTACTACTATGACCAGTTGAAGGTCCCTTACATGATTATGAAATTAGATCAAAACTATTAGGACCTTAAAATTTTACACATCGAAAATCACAATCCTCTTCAGAGAAAATCGTTTTCTCAATGAGTCTTTTTAGCCTTAAAATAACCTTTCAATCTGAAATTTTATTAATTCCCAAATAATATGCGTTTAAGTGGGCGTTTAAGTGGGCGTGGCAAAAATAGCTTTTGATATGACCTAGTAAGGGGGTCAAAAGCAAAATTTTAGGTTCCTAGCTCTAACGGCACGTTTTAATACATTCTGCCCCACTCAGAACAAAAAAAGTGTTTTCGTTTTATCGACATATTAAGACCTCAACTCAACATTTGAATCAGGACCTCAGTCGATAAGTTACTATAAGTGTCTTTTAGAGGTGTAGCAAACAAAACCTCAACCAAAGACAGTTTCTTTTTCTTAAACAAGCTTGAACCTGTTCTGAAACTTCCACTGAGACCTCTTTTAGGTAGGATTATTCCAATCTCACAATCAACACTTATTGAAATGTTACTTAACATTATCACTATGACCAGTTGAAGGTCACTTACTCGATTATGAAATTGAACCAAAAACATTAGGACCTTAAAATTTTAAACATTGAAAATCACATTCCCTACGAGCCTCTGAGCCTCCTTTTCTCAATCAGAACGAATAATAGTGTTTGCTTTATCAACATTATTAGGACCTTCACTCAATACTTGAATTAGTATAGTTAAGTTACTATAAATGTTTTTAAGCGGTGTATCGAAAAAATCCTCAATCAAAAATAGTTTTTTTTTTCCAAAAGAAATAAGCTTGGACCTCTGTTGAGACCTCCACTGAGACCTCCTTTGGAAAGCATTCTTTCAAATTTTAATTCAAATTACACCTGAAAGCTTTTATGTAACTTTTCAAGACATCTAGGTATACTGACCGGAGAAAAAATTGTACTTTGACTATTTTTTTGTTCTAAAATTCCCGGAATTGGATTCTTCGTTCATTTATTTCCAATCAAGCAAGGTATTGTAAGCATTACAATACAAAAAGCAAACAACAACTTAATGACCCTTTTCAGTTATATGAAATCTTATTCTAACGAAATCTCAATCATATATCTCATTCCCAAGAAATTTACTATATTCGTTGTATAAGACCCTCAATAACTTACAAAGGTACATAAAACGTAACACAGAAGAAGTCTCCTGTTTTCATTGAAATGCCATTAATTAACCAAAGTTCTGCAATTGAAGTCTCCCACTCTCTCTGATTTGGAACTCTGATGAAAATGGCATTAAAGAGAACAAAAGAAGACCCACACCCTTTATGGTCCCAAGGCAAATCCAAACATTCACTTGAACGTAATTCGCCTTACATCACATAAACTAAACCGAAGAAAAAAAAAACAAGAACAAATTACGCACTTTTTCGACGGAGACATACAATCACAAGAAAAGCTTTCTAAATGTGTGTTTTCTTTTAGACCCCCACCATTCACAAAAACAAAGAAGGGGCAAAAGCGAAAAAAAAAGAAAGTCCAAAGATAACACCATTAGTTGGATAAACACACACGTACGAGACAAGGACATAGGTAGTAGCAAGTACTAAGTATAAAAGGACATCTTTTTTTTTTGGTCCTTTTCTCCCATCCTCTCCGTTCAATGTTGATGACATTGATTTGACCCATTTTAGTAACCAAAAAAAAAGACAAAAAAAAAAGGTGTCAACATTGTATACCTACAACATTGCCGTGTGTGTAAGAAGTCCTTTTATCCCAAATGTTTATTGTTCTAAGGCTAAAACGAGAGTGTCTGCGAAGATTAATAGCACCGGAAGCCCCTTCAAGGAGCCAAAATGAACACAGAGAAAAGTCTTTGCCTTGTCTCCGTTTCCGGTTCCGGTGTAGGTATTTCGATTCGATTAAAGTGCGGCTTTAATTTACGACTTGAAAAAAAAATTAAAGCTTTTTCAATCTTAATTGGGTGCAAGGATTACAAGCTTCAACAAACACACACTCACCCATGCCACAAAAACATCTTTCTAAACATTGTGACCGCCGCGCTAACGAAGGATGCGGTGCGTAAATAGTTTCGTCATTTTAGTAAACAGGATGTATTAAGTTTTCTTTTTTTTTTGTTCTGTGTGTTTTGTGTTTTTATGTGGTAATGACGGTGTGGTATTATCCTCCATCCTTTCTCTCATCCGTTTAAAGTCCTTTTTGCTGATGGCAATGGGATATCCTGAAAAGTTATTCTCCAGACTCTACTACGTCCTATAATACTTCGTCGTCGTCATCGTTTTGTTGAGGTTGAGGTCCTTTTTCTGCTGCCACCGCCACTACCGCCGCCGTTTGTGATGGCGGTGTGGTGGCGTTGGCGTCGTTGTCGGCATTTACCTCATTGTCAGCATTAATTTATGAGATTCTGGAATCAGTTTGAGAAATTTCCACATGTGCCATGAATACGTAATGCACAAAAACAGAGAAAAGGGATATCGACAATAGGGATATATCCTTTTTGGATGGAATATGGAACCATACGGTTTGGCGTTTGTTCGCGCGCGATAATTCTCGGGATGTGTTTTGTGTTTAACTCTAACTCCGCGTATAGCTTTTCGACTCCGATTTGGATCCTTGCAATGTTTTACTCCCCCCGTCAAAAATTGAAGCCGGTTGCGCGTGTTTATCATTATTATTCTGAGGTGACATTTGAGTCAAGCAAAACGGTAAACCGTTAGGAGCTATTATTCTACGTACAGCTAACCAAGGATAAACAGAGAATTTTACCTTACCCCCTCCTCCACCCTCCTCACTATTGCCACTGATACGCATAGAAAGAGACGAATATAATGGAAGTCAGGCAAAATAATTAAATTAATATCAGTTATGTGTATTTTGCTGTTTTCTGTAATGGGAGAAGGACCCGCAAGTAAAAAGTTTTTGTTGTTAAGTTTGAAGGTAGTTTGAGGTAGATGGTAGGTAGGTACCGTGTATGAAAACGAATTTTTGTATGTTGTTTTGTGTTTTGAGCTTTTGTTTGCCGTTTTGTATAAGTAAAACGGTTCACGTTTGCAAAATGGGATTTGTTAGGGGATGTCGTGTAATCCTTTTCAGTGTGTCACTTTCGTTTAACGTAATAATTTTTCCCAGGATTTTTGAATGTTTTGTATGTGAAAAGCGTGGGATAAAGCGTATGGGAGTCTCAAAGCGATTGTTTTGGGGGATTTTTATCGTAAAATTTTGATTCTTGATGAAAATGATTTATTCTTTTCAGAACTTTGAATTTGGGTTTGGAAAATAATTAACATTGGTGGAAAGTTGTTAACTGAAGGTTTTTTAAAATACCTCTCTATCACGCAGCATAGCCTTACATTAATCATCATTTTATGAAAATGTGTTTTATAATAGAAAGATATGATAGAGATTTTCAGAGTTATCTGTTTGATCATTGGGGCCTCTGTGACTTGGAGACCCTCTTTGGATTTACTTAAAACAAATTTTATCATTGATAAATGTTCAATTTTGGTAAAAAAAATAAAAAAATCAAGCAGCTTTCTTTTAAGAACTTACGAGTTAATCCCAAAGGAGGTCTCAATGGAAAATATAAGGACGAAAGACCATTATCTGGGGTCTTAGAAAAAATGATTGGAACAATTGAGTTCCACTTCTTAAGATACTTACGTTTTTTTGCGAACTGAGGTCTTTACCTAAATGCTAAGTTGAGGTCCTAATAGATCTATGAAGTAAAAGCCATTTTTCGATCTCGTTAAGAAAGTGATTTTCTTTGACAATATCTTTTATTTATCCATTAATCTTGCTCACTTTCTTTCAAATGTTTGAGGTCTTGTTTTAAGACCTCATTGAGGAAAATAGTATTTGTAATAGAAATTATCTTTTTACTTTGCCCTCCAAAAATAAATTTGTCTTTTAAGTCTAGAAGAATTATTTCCGTTAAAAATCTCTAAGGTCTTGTTTTAAGACCTCATTGAGGAAAGTAGTATTTACAATAGAAATTGTCTCCTTCTTATGGGGGAATGATAAGTCTGCTCAATATTTTTAAAGAAATATTTCGACAGATTTGTCGATCTATTTACTGACCCAAGAAACTTCTTTTGATGCCTTATCTAGCTGAGCATTGGTCTCAGTTTTTTCTATAGACAAAACAGTCTTTCATGCAGCTCTCTTTTTTATAATTGGTCCTCTTGGTGATTTTTTTGGAAATTTATTTAATTTTTAGTAAAAAATCTAATGTTTTCCATAATTGGGGTCCCAATTTTCCAGTTATCCTAATAAGTCCTGTTGAAAAAATGGTCTTTATATGGTGAATGTTTAAATTTGTGTTTGTTAAGCATAATATGTCGCTTGAGGAGATATCCCAATTTTTTCATGGATTTAAAGTTTTTTTTCTATTTATTTGCTTTCCTTAAAAATCCTTCACCGTTACTGGAGCCTAGATTTATCGATATAGATTATCTGGGCCATTCTCATCGAGAGTATTCTATTGAGTTTAAAAAAAGGAAGTTTTTTTGTAATGTTTTTTTTTTTTTTTTGAAAATATTTTTTTTATCCTTCCCATTGTTCATTGTTTTTTAAATATTTATTTCAAGAGAACTTCCACGAGCTGTTTTTAAGCTTCTTTTACTGACATATGTATCAACGACTCTGGTTTTTATTATTTAAGAAAATACATTGAAGGCAAAAGAAGCGACTAGTGCCAACTAGCCTTAAAAAATGTAACGCAGCTTGATATCCAGTTTATCTTGTTAAAAAAGCAATCATTTTTCTTAAAACTTTGTCAGTATTAAGAAATCATCATAAACCTGAATTCATAGAAGTTTCACGAAAAACTAATGAAAGGTAACCAAATTATTTACAGACAAAGACGGTAACGTTTGCAATCGTATCCGTCTTCTGTGTTACCGTCTCTGTCTGTTAATAATTTGATTACCTTTAATTTTTTTTTTCATAAATCTTCTAGGACTTTAAGTTTATAATAAGTCCTTAAGACTCATAAAGTTAAAAAAATATATATGCGGATATTAAGATGCGTTACTTTGGAATCTACAATTTTATGTTCATATGTTCCATGATATCTTCTAAACTACTTTTTATAATTTGACAAATGAGGTGTGCTTGGAAGCATCTTTTATGTTTTCGGGTTAAAGGTTATATGACGTCACATTAAATTAAATAGATATGACGCCCTCTAGAGGCTAAAGTCTTGAACCAAGTTTTTTTTAGATTAATTGATGGGAGAAATTTTTTTTGGTTAAATGACATTTTGGTTATTAGAAAGTACATAAATTGAAACTGATTTAACTCAAATTCTGAAGATTTTAAGTTAAAGTCACATTATCAAGCTCCAATTAACCTGAATTGAAATTTTCAAATTAAGAAACCTACTCTAATCATTGAATTATAATGAAATCCTACTCAATAGAATATTACTTCTTTTGTTAGAAATTCTAAAAAATTCAACTACCTACATGAATCAATTCCCAAAATTGTTCTCATAATCTAGTCACATCTTTTATAACAAAAAAAAGAAAAGAATAAAAAAAAATAAATTCTAAAATAATCCCACAAAATACTTTTGACTACTTAATCGAATTCGAATCGGACTTAACCACACACAAAAAACCTCCACCGCCCCCATTCAAAATTCCCTTTGGAGAAAAGTGAGAGAACAATCTGTTTCAAACTAAAAATAGAACAAAAAAAAAAAATACCTTATCAAGGAACATCCATTCCATATGTAGGTAGACTTCGAACTCCCTCTCTAATTCAAAGAGTAAATTTATGAAAACGATCAAAATTTTACCCTTATCACAAATTGGACAACAAAAAACGCACCAACACACACCAAACTCCATCAGAAACCATATAATATCTATATATAAAAAGGATCCTGAAGCTTAATAAAAAAAAAAAAAAAATAAAATCCCCTTCCATAAGTCTACCACCGAACAAATAATAACAATAATAAGCATTCTGTCCACGTAAGATTCTTCCTTTTGCATTCCTTCAGATATGAACCAGAACGAGCAAAACTGGGCTAGTCCTGCAATTTCATGATTGCTCTTATCTGAAACAAACAATAATAACTTTTATTTTTATTATTTCCAATTTTTTTTTTTTTTTTTTTTTTTTTTTTTTTTGTTACCTCACAACAAACACTGCAACCAGCAGGATTAGACATAAAGTCTATACCGTACAAGCATGAAAGAACATCATCATTGGTCAATGGTTCCCCAAGGATTCACTTCACTCTACTCTACTCAACTCACTTTGGTCTTCCTTCGGTCTTGACTTTTCTCCCGTTTTTTTTTTTTTTTTTTTTTTTTTTTGTGGCAATGAGAGATGGGCACTCGAACGACTTGGTTGGCAGAGAGAGATGATCCAACAAAATAGATATTGGAAAATATGTTATGACATCTAAATTCAATTCAAGGATACGAAGGACGACTATGAGATACCTTTAAGAAATACCCAACAAAGCTGTAGAAGAAAAAAAGGGATATGACATGGCAAAAAAAAAAAAATATAAGCACAACAGAAGAATAAGGATAACTCCCTCTGGTGATGACAGGACACAAAAGAATTAAAATTCAATGATTTCATCTGCTTCGAAAACTGAAATTGGAAAGGATATCTATATATCGACCAAATCGACTGACCAACCTAACGACTGACAACAAGGAGCCAGCCAGTGCAAGTGCTAGAAGAACAGAACAACAAAAAAAAAGGACATTTTTTGTTCACTCTGTACTGCTTCTGGTCTTAATCCTGTGGGATTGATGATGGCAACGCGCAAATAAATACATTCGAATCGAAGCAGGGAATATTGGCATCGATTTCATTTTGCTGATTTGCGAGAATTTAATAAGTCTCTAGGGAATTAGTCAAGGATAACCGGGGTTTTATTATTGTTGTTCTTCATCATCATCAACATCATCGATGTCCTGTGTATGTCCTTGCTGCAAAAAAAAAATAACTTCAATAGAAACACATCATAGAAAAGAACGACAACGATGCAATTCGCAATTAACCTTCTCTTTTCGCCGATCCCTGTGAGTTTTGTGCGAAAAGGACGATAGTGATGGGGAGGGGAAAAAAATAGACAGGACAACCACCAAAATCTCACCCAGCGCAGGATTATGACATCTGTTCGAGTTATTAAAACCGTCTGGTGCAATTTGATGATGGGTGGGTGGTTGGATGATAGTCAACCCTTAACCTGCCTCAATTTATATCGAACCAGGGTATAATCCTGCAGCAAGGACAACAAAAGGATATAAAAAAATAGAAAAACGCAAGTCCTGCAAACTACTACACTAAACTGCAACTTATCCACGTTGTAAATGCGGCAGCATCGGGGGAAAAAAATGTTTATTAATTTTCAACTCAGCAACTAACTTTTATGAACAGAACCCCTTTTCCTAGATTAAGCTACAATGCATCCCCTCCTTCTTTGACTTCACAACTCATCTCCTTTTTTGTATAGGAAAATAATAATTATTATTTGCAAGCTATTGTAGGTGGGATTAAGCGAGCAAGCTAGCCGACTAGCAACATAATAAAAAGTTATTATCTCTTCGCATATTTGTACAGATGTCGCTGTTGTCGAGGATTTTTTTTTTTTTTGTATTCTATTCTTCTTTTGTGTGTGTTTGTGTGTGTTGGCAATTATTAACTCTAAGTTTCTCATTTTGTTATTTTTTTTTTTTTTTTTTTGAAAAAAATGTTGTGGGTTTTTTGTTGGATTAAAGCCAAAGCGTCATTAGCCCGTTCCATGGTGATGCCGTGAGTTGTGCTGACATCAATTTTGACACCACGGATGAAAAAGCGGAGTCGGTTTGAGGTACCTACGTGGATTTTATGCGATGTCCTTGTTGTCGTTGTCATGTGTGTTATTCCCTGCATCAATATCCTGTCTGCCCTTTGGGTGTGACCAGACCAGAATTTGTGTGTGTTTGTGTACTTGGGTCGGGATCCAGACAATCTGGTTGTTAGTCCGCCGTTGGCTGTTTTTTCTTGTCACTGCAAATGAGCAGTTTAGGAGAGTTGAGTCGAGGTCCTCTCATCACAAATCCACCCTGGAGGTGTATTCCCTCCTCATCACAGCATCATCATCACTAACAGCAGCAGGAACTATATATCCTGGCTAGCCATAGCATCACTGTGATGGACGAGGTAAAAGTCTACTATGTACGATACCATAATGTTAAGCTGGTCAAATTTTAGGTCCTCGTGTGAAAAATGAACTTGCTTTGTGAAGTTTTTAAGGTACAAACATAGATTCTCTTATGTCAAGCCTATAGAGAGACAGAAATAGGACTTTTTGGTTCAGGATGAAAAAAATAAACACAGAGTGATTAAAGTGAAGGATATGATTTTTAGCTTTTACCGGGTTAGTTATAGAAAGTTAGTTTAGTTTTATGTTTGTATGTGTGTGTATGACGACGAAGAGTTTGGGTGATTTTATGTAGTTATACGCATTAAATTGGGTTCAAAAATAAACCTGTGGCTGACTTTTTGGAAACTATGGAACGTTATATTTAAATTAAATTTAGTTTTTAATCATTCAAGGTGAATTTTTAGAAGTTTTTATTTTAATTTTAAAGGGAAATATTAAAATTAGGGAAAAAATACATCTACCTTCCACTCATTTCCATGATCACCATGGCCACAGTGTAGCTTCTATACGGAGAAAACGTTTCAATCTGAGCTTAGCAATCACATACCGTGAATTTATGTATTCGTCACAACACATTAGAGGACATTATTTTAGCATTATTTTAGCAGTTTCTCAACAGACAACCTATGACTTCTAATACAGTGAAAATGTCAAATTAAATCGTCATTTTAAATGTTCGTAATTCAACTTTACGTTCCACATATTAAATCTTCATTTAAATTTTGAATCTTCATTTTAAATGTTTCAAATACAATTTTATGTTCCACAAATTGAAATTTTATTTAAAATTTCCCAAATCTAGTTTTACGTTCCAAAAATTCAATCTTTATTTTAAATTTTCCAAATTCAATTTTAGGTTCCACAAATTAAATCTACATTTTAAATGTTCAAATCTAATTTTACGTTCCTCAAATTGAATTTTTATTTTAAATTTCTCAAATCGAATTTGACGTTCCACAAATTCAATTTTCATTTTAAATGTTTCAAATCCAAGTTTACGTTCCACAAATTCAATTTTCATTTTAAATGTTTCAAAACCAAGTTTACGTTCCACAAATTTAATCGTCATTTTAAATGTTCGTAATTCAACTTTACGTTCCACAAGTTTAATCTTCATTTTAAATGTTTCAAATCCAAGTTTACGTTCCACAAATTCAATTTTCATTTTAAATGTTTCAAATCCAAGTTTACGTTCCACAAATTCAATCTTCATTTTAAATGTTTCGAATCCAATTTCAGGTTCCACAAATTTAAATGTTTCAAATACATTTTTACGTTCCACAAACTTAATCTTCATTTTAAATTTTCCAAATCTAACTTTACGTTCCACAAATTAAATCTTCATTTTAAATGTTCCAAATAAAAGTTTAAGTTACACAGCTTTGAAGAGTTTTATTTTCAATTCCAAACAATACAATATTAGTGTCAGTCATAAGCCCAGTTAGAGTTTTCAGTTTTTTTGTTTACATTATCAACTATACCAGTTATTAAAATTTTGAAACAAGTCTTATTAGTTTTATAGAAGCAATAAAAGACTATACTGAAGTTAAAGTTGAATCAATATGTATTAAATAATATTTTGAATTATTATACCAAGAATTATATAAAAGTATTGAAATTTAAAAATTCAAAAGATACCTCCCTTTTATGTGATCAAATAATTTTATTTTAAGAAAATTATTGAATTTTGTTACCGAATTCATATGAATCATGAATAAATTTGTTACAATCATGTATCTTTAAACTTCCCTCCTATATGTAAATTTCCCAATAATTTTGACTTAATTTAAATCGAATTTTTCCTCTCGAAGAAACCCCTTAGAGCCTTACATACATCTAATCTTAAATTATTCTTATTTTTTTGTTACATTTCTAAAATCCTTTACTCTTTCTTTGTAACCCCTTCCCCCTCTTTTTCATCCTTTTTCATTCCCTATTTATTTGATTTTAACAAAAGAAGATTGAAGCTTATCTCACAAATTTTCACTTGCAAGAAGTAAATCTTAAAGGACTTGCCCTTTTAAGCTTCTTACGTCAGGTCCACCTGTCGAATTCCTCACACACAAAACAATAAGACAAAAATCTCATCTTCAAAATTTATTCTAATCCTTTTGCTCCTGGGTTGTATAAATATGTATAGCATTCAAAGTGTGTATGTATGTGAATGAGTATGAATTGTAAAGAGGTAACCCTTTTTCTTCGGTTCGGGTTCTTTATGGTTTAGTTGGTTTGTCGTTTTTCTCTCTAATCATACGCCCTATTTCCAAGATTTGCAAAAATAAATCTTCTTATTTTGTCGTAAGGTATCTTCCCCTTCCCCCACCCCTCCTCATGTATCTTCTTATATCTCAAAGTCTATTCCCCCTATTAGTTCCAATTGTGGTGATAGAATTCAAACAGCATTTAATCCTCTAAGGATTAAGGATATTTAAATTCTTCAAATCCTCCCTCACACTCTTTTTTGGCTTTAAACTGATGGTTGCATGTTGTTACTCGTAACTCGTGATATCATTATCATCAGTATCATCATCATCATCATGATCCATTGTCGTGTATATAGTCGAAGTCGAAGTCTCATATAGAAAAGTAGTTTTCGTTGTCGTCGTCGATGGAAAATCATTCATTCATTCATTTTCTTGTTCCCAATTTCTCTCATTGTTCGTTCTATATTATCCCGATGGATTGATAGTCCTGAGGGTTTGTATATTTGCAATGCTGGTGCTGTTGTAACTGCATGCCATGTGACCAGAATAAACGCTTTTTCCTCTCCTTGAGCTAGTATCCTGAATATTTATTTTTCATTACAACATACCACTGCTCTTATAACATGTGCCATATCCTAGGAAGAGGAGTATAAAGGACGAGGAGAATTATATTTGTATGTGATGTGATATTGAAGAATGAAGAATAAAATGAAGAACAGACAAGGAGATAGGTGGATTTTGGAATTGAATACTCTTGTTTTCTGATTTTTAAATAGCTTTGGACTTTTATACTTACTTCAGGCGTATCTATACAATATCTATGTAGCTATGTATGAATAATATCCTTAAGCTTCATGGTAAATTGACATTATGCTGTTATGACGAGTTATATACTCAAGGTTTTAATCCGATGTCAATATTGATTTGATTTGATATTTAATTGCTTGTACTTTATATTAATGTGGATTTTATGAACAAATCATTTTTTCAAGGATATCTTTACTCTTACTTCATGTGCTCTGTGGAAAATAAAAAAAACGGATTTTACTCAGGATTAATTAATATTCTGTGAAGCATTTTCTATTGAATTTACAATTCAACAAAAAATGACATTTGTATAGAAATTCGAGGATGTGGAATCAATTAGTTTACCTTCCACAGCATCTATTTTGGAACAAAAATATTATTTTCATGGAATTTTTTAACTTATTCATACAGTTTAAACATTCCCGATATAGTTGTATGCTGCGAAATAGATAATGTCACGTGAAAAAGAATGTGGAACGTATTTTACTATTATTTTTCTATGTCTTGAGTTTGTACTAAAACTGATAAAATGATGGCAATACAACATATTAAAGATTTTCAAAAGAAAAAATGATACGTTCCACAATAAATTTGATACACTTTTCACATGAAATAATTGAAATGCAAAAAATTTACAATTTTTCAAATTCATTATCTTGCTAATTCAGTCTTCTACTTACGAGTATAGTTCGTTAACGTGAATATAAGTAAAAAGTATTTAAGTGAAACAATTGAAACATATTCATGTTAGCTCCAGAAAGATTAAATTCTCCCTTCTCAGAGAGAAGAAGAGTGAAGTGAAAAATTAACAAGTTCCACAGTTTTTGTTCACTTAGGTTCTTTATTTCTTATAAAAAACATCAAAAGTTCGTGAGTAAAAATATAAACCGTAATAGGAAGAGGAACACCGCTCTTATCAAATTGGACGATAATACGTTCCACAACATGAAACAGCCAATGCGAAAAATGTAGAAATGCGTTCCACATCACTCTCTAAACAATGTTTCAAGTGAAACAATTTCAAAATCTCATGATAAAATGAACAAACCTTTCGTTACTTTAATTAAATATAAAAACAGTGAAAATTTAAGTTGAATTTGAGAAATAATAATTGTGCAACGTACCTATTTATTTGTGTTTTATAAAAAAAAAAATTCGAAAGCATTATACTTCATCATAAGGATTTTCAAGTTAAAAAGAATATTTAAGTTAACTGGTGCCTAAAGATTGGTATCCTATGGAAAAAAATGAATACGTTCCACAAGATGAAATAATATTATACGGTATGTAAAACCCATATCTGACTAGAGATGAGCTAAGTCGTGATTTTTCAATCACAGGTATACCTGTGACTGTGATTTTTAATTCACGGTGATTCTAACCTGTGATTTTTAACCGTGATTTCAATTTTTTTTAATGAAAATCCCAAAAAAAAAAAAAAAAAAACCTAGCATTTTTAACGTTTGTATTTTCGTACGATACTTACGTAGGAAGTACTATTGAAGCTCAAATACGAGTATATTTGAAACAATGGAGCTGATTTTACAAGGAAAACTGGTTTAAGCAAACAGATCCGCGATTTACCAAAGCCATTAGTGATTATACTGGGGAAAACATTATTTTGTCTAGGCGACTCTTGATTTTACGGAAGAAATTTATTATTTCACGGGAAAAGTAACTTTTAAACCCCTTATTCTAATCAGGGCAACCTGCGATTTCACAGCAAATATTCGGGTGCAAACCGTGATTCTTCTGGAGCCATACGTTATTGTAAGGGGTTAACAAAACAATTATTTTACCGAACGTGCGTGAATTTCGGTAAAAACAATTCACGTTGCAAAAAATTGTTTTATCCAAAATCACAGGTTAAAAGTAATTTTCAATGCATCTGCGTGAATTCCGGCTAAATTAATTCACTTTTACACTGTTGCAAATAGTTGTTTTGGCCAAAATAAAAGTCATTTTCAATGCATTTTCGAACTCTGCTTAAAATAATTCACCTATACACTTGACCTGTTGCAAAAGTTGTTTTGGGAAAAATCACAGGTTTGAAATAATTTCAAAGCATTTGTGAAGTGAATTCCTGTCAAACCAATTCACGTTTACAAAAGAACTATTGCAAAAGTTGTTTTGGGAAAAATCACAGGTTAAAAATAATTCCAAAGCATTTCTGAAGTGAATTCACGTTTACACAAGAACAAGAACTGTTGAAAAGTTGTTTTGGGAAAAATCACAGGTTAAAAATAATTCCAAAGCATTTGTGAAGTGAATTCCTGTCAAACCAATTCACGTTTACATAAGAACTATTGAAAAGTTGTTTTTGTAAAAATCACAGGTTATAATTTCCAATGCACTTGTGTAAATTCCGATAAAAACAGTTTACGTTTGCACAAGAACTGTTGCAAAAGTTATTTTTTCCAATCAAAGGTCAAAAGTAATTTTCAATGCATTTTCGTGAATTCCGCTTTAAATAACTAACGTTTACATAAGAATTGGTGCAAAAATTATTTTGAACAAAATCACGGGTTTAAAAAAATCCAAAACATTTGCGTGAATTCCGGTCAAAACATTCATGTTCACAAAAGAACTATTGCAAAAGTTGTTTTGGGAAAATCACAGGTTAAAAATAATTCCAAAGCATTTGTGAAGTGAATTCACGTTTACACAAGAACAAGAACTGTTTAAAAGTTGTTTTGGGAAAAATCACAGGTTATAATTGCCAATGCACTTGTGTAAATTCCGGTAAAAACAATTCACGTTTACACAGTAACTGTTGCGAAAACGCATTGAAAATGACTTTTGACCTGTAATTTTGGAAAAAATAACTTTTTGTTACAGGTCAAGTGTACCTAAACGTGAATTATTTTCCGCGGAATTCACGACTACGTATTAAAAATAATTTTTGACCTGTGATTTTGGAAAAAATAACTTTTTGCTACAGGTCAAGTGTAAACGTGAATTATTTTCCGAGGAATTCACGAAAACGCTTTGAAAATGACTTTTGACCTGTGATTTTGGAAAAAATAACTTTTTGCTACAGGTCAAGTGTAAACGTGAATTATTTTCCGCGGAATTCACGAAAACGCTTTAAAAATGACTTTTGACCTGTGATTTTGGAAAAAATAACTTTTTGCTACAGGTCAAGTGTAAACGTGAATTATTTTCCGCGGAATTCACGAAAACGCTTTGAAAATGACTTTTGACCTGTGATTTTGGAAAAAATAACTTTTTGCTACAGGTCAAGTGTAAACGTGAATTATTTTCCGCGGAATTCACGAAAACGCTTTGAAAATGACTTTTGACCTGTGATTTTGGAAAAAATAACTTTTTGCTACAGGTCAAGTGTAAACGTGAATTATTTTCCGCGGAATTCACGAAAACGCTTTAAAAATGACTTTTGACCTGTGATTTTGGAAAAAATAACTTTTTGCTACAGGTCAAGTGTAAACGTGAATTATTTTCCGCGGAATTCACGAAAACGAATTGAAAATGACTTTTGACCTGTGACATTTACTTTTGACAAACATTTTTGCCTCACTTCTAGTGTAAAGTGTAAACATAAAACATAGAGATCTTTTTTATGATTGATCTATGAGATCACGCCATATCCTAAACGAACTTGTCGAAAATGACATTCGGGGTAAATGCTCTATTTGAGCGAAATGCGAACTGTAAAATGAAAAGTAAATACCCTATTCACGGTTAAGGTAATCACAGGTTATTTGAGAACTGTTCACAGGTAGTGATTGTGATTTGTCAATCACAGGTTAAAAATCACAGGTCGTGATTTTTTGCTCATCTCTATCTGACAGTATAGTTCAAAAGGGAATAGCCTAAGGTATGATTTGAAGACAAAACATATATCGTCAAACATATTTTAATTTAAAAGAGATCTTGTGGAATGTAATTAAAAAAATCACCCGAATGTTTTTCTAAAAAGTTTCGTTTATACATTATACTTGAAATAGACGTTTAGCAAAACTTGTTCATTGGCGTTTCTATATAAATTGAAAGATTTTTTTTTCGTATTGTAAAAAAAATAGAGTTAGTTATATGCATTTGTGGAACGTATTTACATATTTTTCATTTCAATGTTGTGAAAATGGAATGTTCTATATTATAACAGAAATCTTTGCAAATTCAAGCCTGTCAATTATGATCGCTCTCTCGTGAAATTATAACATGAAAACGTTCCACAACCTTCCACAAGCCTTATTATCAAGTTGAAAATCTTGTTTGAGGATGGAAAAAGATAAAGTCGTAAAAAAATACAGTTTTGTTTCTCTCGTTGGAAAGTAACACTTCGGTGTATAAATTTCACAAATAATGGAATATTTTTGAAATAAGAGCACAAATATTTCTTCATTTTTTTAAGCAAGTTTAATTTTCACCCAAAACTTTAAGTAAATATGTGTTTTTTTTTTTTTTCTTGAAATTACATAAACATATGAGAATTTTCAAAGAAAATGAAAATCATTTCTGTGTTCGCACAATTGGAACAGCCATCAAAACTGTATGACAAGTCATGTATTTTTCAAAAACCTCACTAACTCACCTGCTCCCAATTTTTTTACTGAACAGAGAGATAAGTCAGCAGTCATCCCGACATAAATAAAAAAAGGACACAAATATACCAGAGGAGAGAGAAGAACATTATAGAAAGTAAATCCCTGTGTCCTGTTTGTTTGTTTTTTTTTTTTTTACATTTTTTTTATTTTTAAGTCCCTTCGACTTTCACAGTTTTATTTAGATTTCCGTCTTATATTTTCTTATATAAAAAATGTAAAAATGTCAAACTTTTCATCACCGATGACGACAACAGGAGGAATGGTACAGGAGTACATAGAAACAGGACTTTAAGAGAGAGATATGTCAATAAATTTTGCTTTTAAAAATATTTTGTCAAATTTATTTACTCCTTCAAAATATTATGCATAGATCATACACACATACAAAGTTTATATGTTTTTTTTTTTTTTGTGGTATAAGGTAGGTATTGTGAATTGTAAGGATATGTCAGGATGATAAAATATGTTTTCTTGTCATAAAGAAATATTCGTATTTTTTTTCGAGGTTGATTTTTTTTTTTTTTTGCTTTTTACTTTCATGTCGCTCAGTTATGACATTTGCTCTTTTATCGTATTTGTCCTTGACAAATAAAATATATGATAAACGATTGTTTATGGGATGGTTACACTTGGTTAGATATAATGTACATATCCAGAGGAGCCTATATGTGTACGTTAATGTGATTTTTCTCCACAGGACGACGAAAATGAACAGAAAAAAAAAAATAAAATAACATTTTTGAATCCTTAGACTTAGGTGATTTTTCTTCTTCTTCTTTTTTTTTTTTTGTTGGAAGAAGAAGATGAGATCATCCTAAAGGATGCCAACACCAGAAGTCCTTAAATAGACGACACAAATTTCCTAAAATCCTTAACATAATGTTGCACCAAAATTTAATTTTCATTTCATCAACAAAAACCTAAAGATAAGAGCATGGATAGAAATATACTTGTCCAAGGGGGGGGGGGGGGCTGGGTAGGGGGGAAAAGGGTGGAACAAGTTTCACCAATGCGATAATTTCAGCAACTATACTATACTATATCTCCCTTGCCTTATTCCATGAACTCTGTCTTCGACCCCCCCCCCCCCCCCCCCCTTCAACTTTTCACCCCTTTGTGCCCTTGTATAGCGCATTTCTCTAGATGAGGGTTCAACTTATATGTATACAAACGTCGTAGGTACGAGTTTGAGTATTAAATGAATGTAGACCAGAGTCCGTAAACAATTCAACAGAAGTGCAAAGGAACACATGTTCGAAGAGCATAGTAATTCTCTAGAGTTGTAGTATGCGAGTTGCATGTTTTATCCTTGAACCAAACCCAAAAATTTGTATTCGTTTTCTATATATTATATTTTTGAAGGAGAGGAAAATTTTCGCCACTATACCTTAGAAATCTACTACACACCCTTTTTTTGATGGGGGTTTTAGGGGGAAGGGGGGGATATATATAGCTTTCTTTATCCTTAAACTTTACCATCATCATCATCATCAGTTGTTTTTGTGTGGAGAATTAGGAGCTAGAGCAGGAACCAGCAAGAAAGTCCGAGGATATGTATTTATATCCCTACGACTGTTGGGAGAATACTGTACTGTAAGAAAAAAATTAATAAAATTGTTTTCTGGCAAATGCTTTAGATTTATTTGCTTAGACCTGTTCACTGCAAACTCCTTCCCTTTATTAAAAACATGCTTTGAGTCTTTTTTCGGAAGTTATCTGCTTCCAAAGTTCAAAATATATTTCAAAAAAGTGGTTGTCTGGAAAAAATCACTTCCATCACCCAAAAATCCATTTTTTTCATATAACAACCTATAATAAATTTTATACCATCTGAAAGGCTATTATTTAAGCTCCAAATATTTATGTATATCGAGCATGTCTGTGCGAAATCTACAAAACGAGCTAGAATTTTTTGAACCCAATCAGTTTTATTCAAAAAAAGCAAAAATATCAATCTTTTTTATCTTCTCACGCCAATAAATCAATTTTTTTCTATTACAACCTATAATAAATTTTATATTATAATAAAGCTTATTCTTTTACCTTTCATATGACGCTTCAATCATATTTCTACGATGCCCACAAAAAAGTTTGAATTTTTTAAAGCAATGTATGTTTGATTTCAGGAGCGAGACCTTAAAGAAACTTTTAGATTTCACATATTAAACGTGTTTAAGAAGACCTTTCTTTTCATAACTCACTCGATGGATTTGGAGAAAAAAATTTTAAAATGCATTTTTTTCGGGAAGGGGTTAGCCTTAATTTTTTTTTTTCAAAAATCTTCGAAAAATAGATTTTTAATTTGTATACCTAAATGCACATAACTTGTTACTGTGAACAAATATCTTTAATTCAAAACTTATTTCAAGAATTTTTCCGGAGCTATTTACTTCCAAAGTTCAAATTTTAGAAAAAAAAAGTTTGTTTGATTGCAAATAACTCAGGAACCAGACATTAGAGCAATTTTAGGATTTCACTTATTAATCAAGCTTAAAAGGACCTTTCTTTTGATATCTCACTTGATGGTTATAAAGTATCAGAAGTGGGATAGCACTCTTTTAATCGTAAATAAGCTTTGGATGATTGTATTTTTGACACAGCACTGTATATTAATATGTGAAGACTGGCAGAAGAGTGAATTCAAAAAGAAGAAGAAGAATTTTACTCATGTTTCACAAAATTAATATGAAAACTGTTTAAATGCATTTCGTGCCAATATAACTTATTAGGAAGTTTAGTTCGTTTTTTTTTTCTTTATTTTTTTTTTTTCAAAAATTCTCTCTCTCTCTTGGACTTTTGAGTCGTTTCGTATACATGACGATATAAAATATATACTATAAGGAAAAGACATAAGGAAAAAGAGAATATTATAAGTTTTTTTGAGTTATTCCCAAATGCATCCAAGGCTACATCATATAAGAGCTATACAACCAGGACCAAGGCAAAAGCAAGGCAAGGCAGCAGCATCAAAACCTTTTGGGATTAAATTAAAAGATGGATTGTGTACGTTTAGTGGTTTTGAATTTGAACACATTTAAAGGAGTTATTCACACATTAGAGGCAAGCAAAAGCATCATATTATTATATACCTATCTATCTATCTAGACCCTTTAATAGAATGTTACACCAGTATACACATAGTAGAATGGGAATTTTCAATATTTGTGGCATGCCACAACATTGATGTGTTGGACTTTGGGAAATTTTCAAGAAAATTTTGTTAAAGTTTTTAGTTTTTTTTTTTTTTTGTTTAGTTTCTTTAATTTTTCAAATGTCCATATTGCCTACCTTATGTGTGTTGTGTTGTGTGTAGCTAGGTATAAGGAAAAAGGAAGTGAAATGGAAAATTTTTTGACAGGCAACAAACCCAGCAGGCATGAAAAGGATATTATTATTTTCTGTAGAAAATTGCAATTTATTTAAAGCTTAAACTTTAAAGTGAACAATTAGAAGAATTTGAGTTCTTTTAAAGTTGGAAAGAAGATAGTTTAAGTTTATATGAATTTCTATAGAATTGAAAGTTTAGAGTTACGGATTAAATAGAAATTTACATAGTACCTAAATGCAATTTAATTTACTAAGAATCATTGATGTAATTTTAGTATTTTTAGAATAACTTTTTAAACAGAAATATTCTTCAAAAACTTAAATGTCCTTTGCAAGCTTCCAAGTAAACTTTGTTATAGGAATAAACTTAAGCAATATTCTAATTTGGATTTAGCTTTAAAATATAAATTTTAATAAGAAATTGTGTCTTTAAGGCTTCTATAAGAATTTATTTAAGAAAAATGAAATAACTCAATAACTGATTTATTTTTGAATATTTAGAAGATTTTTAAGAAAGATTTTCTGCGAAGAACAAAGTACCTAGCATAAATTGCAGTCATTCTCAAAAGACTAAATTTTCAAGTCATGGAAATTTCATTCAAATAAAATATTTCCAAGATATTTAAAATTTTGAATACTCCTCAAATAAATCCTAAGATTTTAACTGTAGAAACCGATGAATGCAGCAAATAAACTGAGGACAATTTTGAATTTACTAAATTTTTGAGTCTGTTGAAAGCTTTTTGTACGAAAATGGAATACAGTCTCCGGTAGATAGAATTGAATTTCAATTTATACAAATTTTAAAAGCAGTCAAAATAAAACTGTAGTCAATTTGCATTTGGCCGATTCCCAGCTTTTATTTTTTGCTTATGTCAAAATAAACTGAAGAATATTTAACGATAGATATAAAATAAAACTTGCTCTTAGAACTAACAACTTTTTATATACAATTTTGATAAAATGTATAAAAAAAATATTTAAAATTCGTTTTTAAAACAAAAAAAAACAACTCATTAAATTAAATTGAGCTCAAAAAAAAGTATACACTTTAATTTCTTTTATAAAGATGCATTTTTAGAAAAAAAATTTAAAATCCTTAGAACCGTTTTTTAAAAAAGTAATTTTTTATAAATAATTTTTTGGAAAAAAAATTTTTAAATTACTTTGGTATGCTATTTTGTAGAAACTTTTAATCAACACATAAAACCAAAATTTCAAAAAATTATGTCACGTCACGTTTTCGAAAATTTGATTTTTCAAAAAAAAAAAAATATTTCAAATATTTTTCAAATCCAAAAATTTCTTTTTTCAAAATTTTATTTTTGATTTATTAAGCAATATAAATATTTTTGCATAAAAAAATCATCAAAATTGACTTTGTAGTTTGAAAGATAATTGGTTCTATGAAAGGTTGACGGTATCTTTCAAAGAACCGAATTTTTGAAAAAAAAAACTTTTATAATTTTAAGATAAACCTTATTTAAAAATTTATACCTGATTTTCTTAATAAAAATCGTAGGAGTCGTTTTTGAGAAAATTAAAATTTTCGTAAAATTACGATTTTGCGTTTTATATATTTTAGTTCACATTCACTTTTGGTATAAAAAAAACGTCTTTTATTGCTCAAGTAAGTTGTGTTTCTTCACTTTAAACTATTTTTCAGTCTGCGATCAAAACTGATTGACTGCTTTGCAAGTCATTCATTTTACGAATAGATTCGGTAATGTTCTTGAAATTTTTTTGGCAGTGCTGTAAATTCACAGGAATGAAGGGGATCTAATATTTTTTAACCAAATCCCAACAAACAAAATTTGTATAATCATGCCATACTTTTTCTTTTTTCTCTCACCTATAACCAATGGACGATCAAGACTATTACAACGATACTTTATTTGTCATGTTACGATAAGTAACTTAGGAGTTATGATGGAACATATGAATACAATTAAGTACATATCGATCAAAAATTATAGCACTACTTTTAAGTTTTGCTGTTGTTATTAAAATAAAATTGCTTAAAAGTTATTCTCAAAACACAGAATTTATTTTGAGTGTAAAGTTTCTTGCTGGTTGCTTTAGGTGTAAAGACTACGTTAAACCAGTTTTTAGGCTTGTACCGTTTGAGCCTATGGTTCTAAATTTATCTCTGAGCATTTATAATGCTTCTTAAATCAGTCTGAAAGATATTCGAATCATTAAAGAAGTAATAACTGATATAACACTTCTATAGCATGTTCTCTGTCTCTGCAGTACAATTTATCAGCTTTAAAACTGTCGAAAAGTGTTAATTTGAATAACTTTCTAATAACTATGAAATAATTACACAGGTCGGACACGAAAATAGAGCTTATAGCAAACCATACTTTTCTAAAGGATTTTTGAGTGCAGATTCCGAATCTGAAGTCAAAATTTCACTGGCACGTCACGTTTTTGAAATATTTGAATATTAAATTTTGGCGTTGAATTTCATCACCGTTAATTTTTTTTGCAAAACTACTTACTCAATCTCCAAAAGCCATATTTAATTGTCTTAAATATGTTTATTTTTTTTTTTAAACTATTTTTTTCTAAAAGATATTTGGTATAGAAATTTATGATATATCTCAAAATCTTGGTGGTTAAGGTAACTTATTGTTTTTTGAAGAAGATTTGAAGCAAATTCCAGTTTTAAACTCTTGATTTGGATAAAAAAAAGCAAAATATTACTGAAAAATATATATTTTAGATCAAACGTCAAAAAACATTTCATTCAAGATAAATTTTTTGGGACTTTATAGCGAAAATAGTGATGAGCAGAGCTCAAAAACTAGACGTGATGGAGTAAATCTGTTAACAGTTTTCAGAGTTCTTGCTCCCGACTTTTTTTTTTTTTTGTTTTTTGCCGACCAGTGTTATTATAGAAATTTTATTAGAGTCTATTTCTATGTAAGGTTTTATTTACACTTATTTAATAATTTTTCGTAAAAAAATAAATTTAAATACCTATGTATATTTTTGTCAAAACTAGGTGTGAATTATAACTTCGCAAAAAAACACCGCTGACCACCGTTGTTTATGGTGTTTAATTTTTTGTTTTTTTTTTTCAATTTTTCCAAGATACTATAGACTTCCAATATTTGACAAAAAACTTCGTCATTTAAAAAATCTTCCATAAAACTTTCTTCCGTTTAAGGTCCTTAAGAAGAAATAATTACAATTTCATCCCTTCTTTCTGAATAAATATCCCACCAACAATAACAATTTTCTTAATCTTCAACTAACATAACTTAATTATAAATTCATTCACAACAAAATGTTAAAAAGAATCCATTCAAATGAAAAAAAAAGGATATTTTTGTAATTAAAAAAAAGGAACCATATACACATTCAGCCCTTCCAACTTCAAAATTTTGCATATAATCCTCTTAGACTCGACTTCCATCTTCAAAAAACTATTTTTCAATCTTAACTTAAGATCTTAGAGTTTTGGAACTCAAATAGGATATTTTTCCTTATCCACTATAACACGTCATATATAGCTCAAAAAAAAAAAAAAAACCTAAGAAAAACTTTAAGAATATATTTTAATCAATCCTCTTCTTCTTTTGCGGGTTAAAGTTCTCTTTCTCTCTTTGCGGAGATTATCCAATTCAAAAAGTTCACTATACACTTTTCTTCTCCGACAGTAATTATGCGAATCTCAAAAACCACACTCTAAAGATATAGATAGATAGAAAATAGGCACACACATATAAATATTAATTCCTTTGGAAGAAGGATAAAAGATAGAGTTGGTTTAAAAGTAGGTAGTAGAATGCACTTTTAGTTGAAAGTTCTTCAATACTTCAGTTTTGTATAGTAGCTGGAACCTCAACTACGCTCGTCATCTTTCATTACACTTTTTGGGAGATAAAGTTTCCACCAAAAAGGATTTCTTTAAAAGAGCCTCTTAAGAGGACTTTGTGGAGCGATAGAGACAGAGAATAGAAAATAGAGTTTTTTTTTTATTTTTCTTAAGAAACAAAAACTTTTCTCAATGCCGACGATGAAGATGAAGATGAAGAAAGAAATGATGCTCTTTTAAAGCAACATCATCATCATTATCATCTTGACTCGACTTAGCCGCAATACCTCTTCACCACTACACAACCGCACTTTACCACCACTACATCGGAATTTATCCGATCTTATATAGACTCTCTCTCTCTCTGTCTCTATCGATGCCATAAAAGTGTTGCACTCAAGTTGAAGGTAAAGAACTTTTTCTGTTTAGTCCTTTTTTGTTTGTTTTGTTTTGAAGTGAAACAAAAAAAAAAAACTTTCAATGTGGGTCATTATCACTCTTGAAAGAAGACAATATAATCATTAAAAGTCCTGCAGGATCCGACCCGGACCCCAGTCGTCCATTGAGCACTCGTATGTTTATAGAATAAATGTGGTAAGGACTTTTTGTTAAAAACTGGCCAAAGGCCACTTCATAGAATACAAAAAAACTTACATGAGTACGCACACAGAGAGTGCCCTCTTCTGGTTGAAACCATTACCAAGAGTTTGTATTGTCAACATTTTTTTTTTTTTTGTTTTGTTTCGTATTTTTTTTGTTTGTTTTAATGTTTTCACAGTTTTTGTTTCATGAAAACAATGGGAAAAATCTTTGAAAAGGACATAAAATGCTCTTCAAGTTCAAAAAGGCAGCATTCCCACCATCAGCATTCAAGCAAGTTATAGTGTGTAGTAGAGAGAGAGAGAGTCACCAAACTCAAGCCGCCCCCAAAAAAACACAACCAAACAAACCAACCATATCCAACATATATAACAACATCAGCCTCAGAATCAGCAGCCCTCACAGTTTCACAACTGAAGCGCACTAAAATTGCACAATTTATTGCAAGTGCTTGGCTTTGAAGTGTTTTGTGTTTTGTTTTGGCTTCCGAAGGATATGTAGGGCACATTGGTATAACATTTTAAGGATATGTGTACCTACCTTATACCAAAACCTACCTCTTGTCTCTGTGATATTAGAGAAGGTTTTGTAATATTACTGGTCGTAAATTAAGTTCTTTATAAGAACGCAAACTAACGCAAGACTTGAAACCAAAAACGCAATATAACGATGGAGATATTGTATGTGTGTTGGAACGTTTATATGTAAATTTCGAACATGTCAAGGCTTTTCAAGGCCAGGATTTTTATTGTGTTCATATACAACGGAGGATGAAAAGCTCGTGCGAAATTAAACTGTCTTTTCAGGAGATTTTATAGGAGACTTAAGTTTAAAGCGCGAATGAGTGGAGGAAGACGACTGACAACGATAGACGTTATTTAATTGCGTCAAACATGCAACAATGCCACGTCACTGTCAATTCTATAAGAGTTGTTTTCAGCATAAAATAACATAACTATTATGATCAGTAAATTCTGTGTAGTAAAAAAATATTCAAAACAATATAAATTTTTTTGGGGAAAAAGGTTACGTATACGCCATACAACGTTTTTTTTTGTAGCGATTCAAATGTTAATATTGATACTATTGCACTACCAGATTAAAATAGAAACAAGTCTTTGCTTTGACGAATGGTGATATTTTTTTATTTGGGAACTCATTAGACAATAGCTATGTAATGTTCACAAAAATGTTAAATAATGAAGTCTTATTAAAAACTTCTTATACTAAAGCAATAGTTCTATAAAATCTCACTTTTATTTTTTACTTACGATATAGGTACTAGGGTAAATTAGGGCATTATGGCATACCTAAGCACAAACTCAAATAACTTTACTAAGGACTACAATTTTTACTTCAATCATTTTTTTAAATTAAATTTCATAAAAACGTTACATAAATAAATTATTTAAGAATAAAAATTCAAGCTTTTTAACAAAAAATAAATTAAATTAAAAATAGTCCAAAAAAAACCATATTGCCCTATGTACGGGCAATATGGCGAACCCCATTTACTTCGGAACCCTTTACTTTTTTTACGTATATTCAGCATTTCTGAAATATAATTGTAAATAAGTTTCATAAAATTAACGTTAAATTGAGGTTATTTTCAAATTTAAAAAAATGCAGAGTTACTTTTGAAATTAGTTTTACATAAGGGCATTATGGCGCAGTCGGGTATAATATAGCGCCATAATGCCCTTATTACATCTGCGCCATATTGCAAAATATACACATATTCACAAAACTCCAAAAACTAAACACAATTCTTACTTCAGTTAAAATATAACAAGTGATATAACCAAACCAAAACTGTACTCTGCGTTTCACTCTTTACAACAAACACGTGCACTGTATACTTACCGAGATACACACAAACAAAGGCAAAGCGATATTATATTGGAACCCAGAACCGGTATATTTTTTTTGTTTTCTTTTTTGTTTGGCACAAAAATAATAGCACTGACCTGCGATCGTCACAAGGCTAGTGTTCGACGAAGGCCAAAGTTTCTGCATTGGTTTTATTTAAATGCGAGTATTGGAAGTGTGGTAGTTGAGAGTCGCGCCATAATGCCCGGTGCGCCATAATGCCCGAAGTTACCCTATATATCAAGTTATGCATTCGTACAAAAAAAAAAAAGTTGAGATAACATTTTTCCATGACATTACGATGGTAGAGAATGCCAAAAAAGTGGGTCATGGAAGTCCGTCTGTCTGTCAGTCTGTCTGTATAAGGAGCTACAGCCTAAACGGATGGACCGATTAATGTCAAACTTGGTATGTAGCGTTATTTGGCGATCTCCAGAGGGGTTTTTGGAATTATTTTTTTTTTACCAAAAATAACGATACTGGTCATATATAGATTTTAGTAAAATTGAAATATCTCAAAAACGGCTCCAACGATTTTGTATAAAAAATTCAAATGTTAGTTTTAAGCTAAGGCCTACCTTCTAATGAAAAATTTTTTTTTGGAAAATCATTATTAACGGTACCTGCCATAGAACCGTTTTTTTTTTCAAATCCGATTATCTCCGAAATTGCTAATTCGATTTCAACGAAACTTTTTGTGAGGAAGAATTTAGACAATTTAAATATAAACCAAAAACAAATTTCCAAAAAAATAATTTTTGGATTTTTTTTTTAAATCAAATTTTCGAAAACGGGACATTGAAATTTTTTGAAACTTTGTTTTTAGATGTTGATTAGTGATTTCTACAAAATGGCATACCAATTTTATTTAAAAACATTTTTTCCAAAAAATTATTTATAAAAAATTAGTTTTTTAAAAAACGGCTCTAACGATTTTGAAATTTTTATTTCTAAAAATGCATCTTAGCATATCAATAAAAACTACATACTTGTTTTGGAGGGCATTTTGATTTCGGATTTCATTTTATTTTTTTTTAAAACGAATTTTATTTTTGTTTTTTCCAAATTTTTATATAAAAAGTCTTAAAAATTTAAGCAATTTTAACTCTAAGAGCGTGCGTCGCATTTTATTTAATAAATGCTTTCGATATTTCCGTTGATTACCATCAAAATGCACTTTGAGTGAGCATAGATTTTGTGTAATAAAGAATGAAATGATGTTTCAAAGAAACCATTTTCTTAGAAACAAATTGAGCCTTGTAATGAATTAAACAACAAAAGTTTAACAAATGCATTAACACTTGGCGAACTTCCTGTTTGGCTCGTCACAGAAAATCATTTTTGCTTGAAATCGATGTTGATTTGCAATTGATTCAAACACCCCAGAGAACGAAGGAAGCGTTTTATTTATTTATAGTTCGCGTATCAGTAGAACTATCCTGTTGAGCCTCACGGGTATCTTTCATGTTTTTGGTAGGCTTAAATACCTTTAGATGACCAAAAAAAACTAATTGGGAACTGAATTTCAGACCTGAAATTATAATAAGAATTCAGTTTGGTGCAACTTCGCATCGAGTTGTCCATACTTTTTGTTAATTTACGAAAATGGCGCCCAACGTGAGATATTTCATTTAAACATTAATTTGTTCAGGTCAATTAGGCCTTGTGTATCACATATCATGAATTCAAGATGAAAATCTACGAGAAAATTCATTCAATAAACAAAACTTGTGGTAATTGAGTTCAAAAAAAATCATTAGCATTGCACTCCGAATGATCGAATATTAGTTTTTTCTAAATAAATTCCAATATAGACAAAAGAACAACAGAGAGCTTGGTAGTTCTTTTAATTCTGTATTTAAATTTAAAAATGGTTGTGGTCACTGCTTTAAGTAAAAATTTTGAATAATTTTTTCTATATGAACAAAAAGGAAATCAACCGAACGGTTTTATTTGATATTCTCCAGAGCTCTTTTTTTATATCTTCAAAAAATTTTCGGCTGAAAAGACTTCTAAAGTGGTGCCAATGTTCATTTATTTAGTTTTAAGCTGACCACGACAAAGCCAAAAAAGGCTTATGTGTTTGACTGGTTTGTATGTATGTTCATCTGTGACATCATAGCTCCTAAACTACTGATCACAGTCTGAAAAATGAGGTATCATTAGAAGCGTCTTGATTGTCTGTTGGTTAATGACATCGAATTAAATCGAATATGGCACAATCTAGAGGCCAAAGTCAGAAACCATTTTTATTTTTATTTTTTTTTTTATCAAATAAAAATTAAATTCTTTGAGAGCGATTTTGGAGTAGTCAAGTTTATATTTTTTGAACATATTTTTTATCGAAAATCATAAATGCTTGAATAATTTTCAAACTTATTTGTGTTTTTTTTTTTTGTCAGGACTGATTGTTTTTAGTTAAGTAGTATTCAGCCAATGTAATAAGCAAAAATCATTCCTTAAGAATCTTTAAAAGAAATTAACATTTTTTGACCACCAGTAAACTCTAATCTAATCTAATTCAACTTGTGAGACATGATATACCTACCTAACATTTTACCAATTTTTGAAAACCACCATTTCGTCGAAAATATTACAGAAACAGATAATTTAGGTCACTTATTTGTTCAATTTGTATTGGTTGTGTTTTATTTAGTGAATGTAAATACTCATACTACATCAAAAAACATAGTTACCCATTATCCACTTCAGTTGTTATGTTATTACTCAAATATTCCACCTTTTTATTTACTTACATTTTATCATAACAACTTCACATCCATTCATTTCAATCGCTACTTATGTACATACACTCACATGCAACTTGAAAAGTAAAAAAAAAAAAGTAAAAATATTAAATTAATTAAACTTCAAACTCTGATGGACCACAAAAAAAATACATATTTTTTGAAAAAGACCAACGAAAGAAAAATATACAAAAAAAAATCTCAAAAAAACTTTTTACCCAAACTTAAAAACCACATCATCGCACATTTACCCACAGTATACTTCTCCGGTTTTCCATTTTGGTTCTTCAAAAAATAAAAATTTTACCACTTAACGTTTACTTAAACGTCAGTTTGTTCTATAGTTGTCGGTGAAAGAAAAATAAATTCATCTCACTCTTTCCCATTCCCATCATCAATACTTTCTCATTCCAGGTACGAAATTTCTTCACCTAATTTTTCTTATATATATAATATTAGAAAAGATACACTATAACCCCATTGGCAAACTACACACGTAAAACACGATATTACTTTTATGAGGTAACTTTTCTTTCGAGGGAGGGTGAAGAAGGAAGAAAAGGCGCCTTATTCCTTCCGCAGATCACCTTTATACTCTCCATTTCTTGTCCCAGTTCCTATATCTATACTCTATAGTCGTCTTTTTTAACTCATTCACTGATGGTTCACCTCTATGTAAGGTTTCTGTGTGTGTTCGTTCAGCTCTTATGTTTTGCTCCTTTTGGAAGGAAGATTTTTCTTTTTGCTTAATTTTTGTTCCACTGTTTTGTATAGTTAAACAACCCTCAGACCCTCGTCAAACTATCTCAACTATTAGATTTACTAATGTAATTAAAGTTTTCCCAACGTGTTCGCAGGGGGTAAAGAGGAAGTAGGGTTCTCATTCCTTCTCTCTGTCTAAAAGGAAAGAAAAGCAAAATAAGTTTTTATACCTCCGGCCCTGGTTTTCTGTGTATATAAATATATTTAAGTGGGTACCCTGTTACATATATTTTATGTGTGCCAACTTATAACATGATGTTTTAACTGAAAGTACTTGAGGGAGGGGAGAGAAATTTGGTGTAGGGGAGGAGGGGGTAAGGGTAAATGATGAAATAGTTTTAATAGGCAGACCGTGATGACGAACTAAACGAATCGGTTCGGTGCGTGCGGTGGGCTTGGATGGAAAATGTTTTAAATGTGCCATTATGGTGAAAATGCAGAGGACATTAAAAACTTGTAATAACAAAAATGTCCCCCAGGTTTCTTTGTTTAGAAGGTTTTGCAGTGACGAATCTCATGGTTGAAAGAAAATCGTGACCCAAGAAGTCTCTAGAAAACCCTGAGATACATTACCAGAATGCTGAAAAGAAGTTGATTAAAAATTTCTTAAACTTGTTCGGCCTTGAAATTTGAGAACTTGAAAAATTTTATTCATTGACAATAGTGTCAATAAATTTGAGTTTGTTTTACGAAATGTTTCGTCAATTTTTTTGTTTTCTCGTCTTCATAAAAATTGTTCAATCTTGTCGTGAAGTTAAAAACATCAATTTTTTCAAAATTTGTTCAGGATCTTACCCACTCGAAGTGAGTCGAAAATTCAATGATCAACTTATTTTGGCTGGTGAACCATTTGCAATATTTCAATATGAAGAAAATGATATCAAGAAATTTTTAATTGCTCATCGAGAATCACCTTTACTAGATTGTAAGGAAATTTCTTTAAAATCTGAATCAGAAGTTGAATGTAAATCAGAAGAAGGTGTTAAAAGAAGTCTCAGTTTAAATGCAACACATGTTGAACTTCATTGCATTTATTTTCACATGGGAATTATTGATGATTTGCTAAAAAGTTCTCATCAACCGTCTGTTGGAGGTGTAGATGGAAAACGACGAAATAATGTGAGAGTAATGGCATTTTACTATCATCATCCATTTGGTATAAGAGCTCGATCAAGCTCACAAGGAAGACAGTTGAAGTTGAAAAAATATTTAATAAAATTATTGATTGTTTGGTATATTTTGTGTGTTTTTGACAATAAATGATACATTTTTAAAAAGAAGGTTTAAATTTTGGCTAGTTCTTGAGGATTATTCAGGACCTCAAGTTCAAATATATACTTTTTGACTGGCAATGTCTCAGCATACCTATTTCCTTTGCAGTGGTTGTGTTTTTTTATATAGAAAATTTTGTTTTCCTTTGAATTCAGCGTTGGGCGCCATTTTTGCAATTTTTTGTTCAAACAAAATTTTGTTCAAATTATTTTTCAGGCGTTTCACCAAAATTTATTAACATTTTTTTGATTTTTGACAATGCAATCGTTATGTAGAGATTTTCATGACATGTTTATATCTGAAAACTAGAAAGATTTCTGAAAATTGGTTTGGGAGATGTTTCAATCCAAAGTTGTAAATTTAGGACCTAAATTTAAAATTCCGGGAGGACCAAAACTTTGTATCAAGATATTTCAACAACCAAGCTTGGTAGAGCATTTTGGATTTCAGAATTGAAAATGGTATGACGAGAACTTTTTATTAATTATCAATTTTAGAGAAAAAAAATAATAAATTGAATTCAGCTTTAACAACATCTATGTATGATCAAAAGTTCTGCTTTTATGGAATTTTGTGATGAGCAAATAAGTGAATAGAAAAATAAAACCACTACAGATTCTTATAGGAAATTTAATTCTCTACATAAAAGGTCTCGTAGTAATTTTCCCTAAATTGAGTTCTGAAAAAGTTATTCACGATTTAAATCGAGAAAAAAAATTAAAAAATCAATTTTTAAATCGTGAATAACTTCTTCAGAACTCAATTTAGGGAAAATTACTAGGAGACCTTTTTTGTAGAGAATTAAATTTCCTATAAGAATCTGTCGTGGTTTTATTTTTCTATTCACTTATTTGCTCATCACAAAATTCCAAAGTGAATAAGTCAAATTGAAAAAACACTTCGATTTAAAAAGCTTAATTACTCGAATACGGCTCGTCTGACGAAAAATTTCAATCAGATCTTTTTTGTAGGAAATTTAATTTTATATAAGAAAAAATGAACAGAAATTTTTTTTACTTTGATCGTCTAGCAGTTCTGTTGTAACACATCATATCATGTATAAAAATAAAAAACATCGATGATAGACCTCTTAAAATTATTTTTAACGGCTCAAATTTTCACCAATTTTTTTTTTTCATCATCCTGAACAAGATTTTCGAAGTAACTTTCAAAAAAAAAATATTTTATTTTTTTGGCCCAGTCTAGTATAAAGATAAGTTATTTAAAATTCAGAATTTTTTCATAAAAAAATCCAATTTTCGAAAATTTTTCAAAAAATTTTTGATTTATCACTAAAAGGCAGACTTTTGAAGTTCCTGTTCTAATCTGAAAACAAAATATATCTACATAGCTTGGTTGCTGAGTTATTTCTTTCAAAAAATTAGAATTTATAACCCAAACATAAAAAAAAGTACAAAAAGAAAGTTTGAACTAAGATATCTCAGCAACAAAGCCTGATAGAAAGATGCGGTTTTCACAGATAAAAAGAGAATAAGAAACTGCATCTAACTAGCAAGAAACTTCTAAAAAAATAGGTCATCTTTAGAATTTTATTTCAATGTCATATAAATTCTTTGACTGTTTTTTTTTTTAATGAATTACTCGTATATCTTCCCTTCAAGGGTAGCAAGTAATTATTAAAATTCCGTCATGTACCAACACATTCATATTTCTTTAAACTGACAGCCCCTTAGAAAGTCACGTTGAATACTTTTTATTCTTTTAATCATCTTCAAAAAGGATTCGCAACCTTTTTAGCATTTCAAAGGACCTTGCCATATTCCTTTCCTTTTATTCTCCCTTTCCAATTTTTTGTTTCAATGTAGTTTTTTTTGTGTTTCGAAAGATTTATTAATTGTCTGACTATAAAAAAAAAAGCTCCCAACAACTTTTGGTCCTTAAACAAGATGACCTATAGCCTGGTTAAGAGAGTAATAAAAAATAAAAGGTAGAGATAGGTAAGTCCTGTTTTATCTGCAAAACAACTCATGACATTCACTCATTGGCTTAAATGCTCCAGAGCAATAAATTTATTTTTAGGAACTCTCAAAAACACGTATAATCGTATCGCCTAGCACGTTTCAAATAAACAAATCAAAAAACATCAGCATTTTTAATGTTCTTTATATTTATGAAGGAGACAGAGAGAGTGGAAGGGTGGTAGAGAACTTCACAGACAATTATTGTATTTTTAGTCATTTTCTATCTCTCATTCTTCGAGACTTTATCTTTATGACAACAAGGGAATCACATTAAATTTCATCTTGAAGCTTCCCAAAATTTGTATTATTTGTACGTTTATTCATTCTGATGAAAAAGAAGAAGAAAAAAAAAAAATTACACAAATGGACGAACAAAAAAAAAAAAACAAATAATAAAGAAAATTTTTAAAAGGATATGAAAAAGTCCTTCTCACTCCTTCTCTGAAGCAATTTGTTTGCAGAAGAAGAAAAAAAAAAAAACAGTCCAAAATATTAACGATATTTACGAGATCACAGAAAAATTCTACATCATTACCCCATTCATAGTATTTTTATTTCTTCTTTCCTTCCCAATTGTCGGCTGTTTCTCATATTCTTTCATTTCCATTTTTGTTTTTATTTTTTTTTCGAGTCCTTAAATTGTAGATAATTTTATTTTTGCGCTCCTTATCAATGTCCTGTCATCGGCTATTTTGTGCCGAAACCAATGTCTCGATATATTTGCTTCATACATAACAATTTCCCTCTGTTTACTGTGACTTTACTTTGCACGGGTAACTAGCTTTTTGGCCGTTGGCATTGTTAAATAAGCATTTTTACTGTTATTATTTATATGATGGTTGACAATGAGGCCCCAATCCACCATCAGGGAGTGAAGACATAATATCCTGCTATAATATCCTGATATGTTATTTTGTAGAGAGAGAAAAAGATGGGGGGGGGGGGGGAGCATTTGTAATGACAAATGTCATCGTTTATGTCATTTTTGTCAATACATTTCATTTTTTTTTTTTTTACTTTGTATGTGAAAGTAACGGGAATTTCATTTTATATACATATTTGCATGCCTATATTGACACTGTAATAAAATTGTATATGCTCTAGATTTAGTAGGCGATTGCATCAGACAATAACAGTTTTTTTTCGGACTTAAATTGCTTGTGAAATCGTTATTGTCCTGATAAATGGTATTTATTTGAGAGAAATTGTTTGGCAGAATGGGCCTGGTGATTGTCATGTGTGTAAAAAAAAGATGTTAGGACTTGAAAAAAAAAAATGTTTAAACGGTTTTCGACCTTGAAAATAGATAGAAGTGTCAAATTTGACATTCACAGTTAAGTTTAAACAGAAAATTTATGGAAAAGAGGTGGTTTTCTGAATTCTATAAGGAGTATTACAAGGATCATGAAATACAAAGACTTAGCGAAAGAGTTCTATCAATGGAATGATATGACGTATTCAGAGTCTAGGTCTATAAAAAGTAGTTAGAATATTAAAAGATCTATCCTTTGATACATTTCTTAATTATCTTTTTATTACAGAAAACCACAAGTTTCTACGAGTCTTGGTTGTTGAGATATCTTAGTCCAAAGTTTTTGTGATTTTGATTTTTCTGTTTTTCTTAACTTTAAACAGAAATATCTTGGCAACCAAGTAACGTAGAACTGTGTAGTTTTCAGTTTTGAGCAGGACTTTGAAGAATGGACTTAATGGAAGCACTTTTGCCATCATGAGCCAAAATATTATCAATTTCGATTTTGAAAACTCAGCCGCTGGGCCCACCAAACTGAAACCATGTATTGATTAATCTTCGTTGCCACCTTGTGCTGTTATGAGAAGCTTGATGTTTTAAGCCTAAGTTTATCTTGATTATAAACTACATTTTGAATGGTTCAAAGCTTTAGATAAGTCAATTAATAAAAATATAAATAGTATGGGGCCTAAATGGCTGCCTTGTGGTATTCCATAGTGAATTATCCAAACCTATTGTCAATGAAAGCCTTCAAGAGTTTCACTGTCATAAGAAAGCCCAAACTTTTTTTTGTAGAATTTGTCAGAAAATTGTATGTTGCTACATTATTACATTCTATTAACATGCAAAGGGTTTAAATTGTAAGTCACTAGGTTTTCGTTTTTTTTTTGTGTGTTTCTGGGAACCACACTTATTTTGTTACGTCTCCTAACTCGGACCATTGCTTAAGAACTGTAAACAAGCACTTAATTACCCCTTGTAATAGGATTTCAGATAACAATTTAAACATTTTAACACCCTTCGTAAAGAATCTCTTCCATATACCGTTTGAAATATTGATATATTTTACTGTGAAAAAAAAACTTTCACTTCCATTCAACAGGCCCTATATTGTAAGGTTTTGAATTTCATTATGACCTCCATAACGAATCTCCCTTTTAACTGGATTACACACTCGACTTCTTTTGCCACACTCTACCAAGTCACATTCAATTTCAATTCAGACTTTATGTTAATCCCCAAAAAAATAACATCAATATTTTCAAATAAATACATTAACTCTGTTTTTTTTTTCCATATAAGTCGCGCGACGCGTTCCAATCTTAAATTCCTTGTATAACGATGTTAAAAAACACATTGTATATCACAATTTTTGATCATTTCACTGCTTTTACTCGTACATATTTTGAATTTATTTTATCCCATGCATCATCCTCCTCTTTTTTTTTTTGAGTGTCTTTTACGTGTGATGTGTGTCTATTTCGTTACCCTACTCTATGCTAACCATGCGACCGTGAACATATGTCACTGACTGCAAAACAATGCGTATCCTTCCTCTTTCCTTATCCGCATATACAATATACATATTATTTATCCTTTCTTGTATCTTGTTATAAAGGATATATGGCTACCCTTTCTGCCTTGATTTCCAAATGAATGCATACATTAGGGAGACCGTAAAAAAAAAATAAAAATAACAACGATATACCAGCTTTATACAACACTCTAACATATACAATGGATACGATAAGTCGATTTTCATTCCCAGTTTTAACTTCAAAAACCGCCTTTTTCTCATCACTTTTTTGTTTCCTTAAAAAAAAAAACCCTACCTTATACCTTTTCCTACCTTGAAGTGGATTGGACTACCGACCGACGACGACGACTCTCTTTCTCTAAATCGCTTTTTTCCACTTGAGTTGCGTTGAGAATTTATCCAGGTGCCTTATATTTTTCAAGGAGGCAGGCACAGGACGAAGTGAGTGAGAGAGGAAAAACTTTTTTAAAGTATTGGTCGTTTTTTTTTTTTCTTCTCTGTTTCATTTTGTATAAATATTTTTCTGTGTTTGTTCATTTTGGCACTATCGAGTGTCCTTGTATGAAATTTTTTATCTTTAAACCATCTAAGGTCCTTCGAAAAGTGGCGATAAGAATACAAAAATTGGCAAATTATGCAGAGCCTAATGGCGGAACCTCTATAGATTCAATCAACATTTTTGTTAATGAAGTGGTCGCTCTAATCCTTTTTCAAGGACCTCTTTCTAGTTTCTTATACATATATTACAACACATTTGAACTGAAATCAGTTAACTTTCTCTCAAAAAAACATGGCAATTACCCAAGAAACACAAAAGCCTAAATTTCATCATTTAGAAACCTCTTTCAAAAACACCCGTTTTCAACCTCATTTTAAGGACAAAACTGAAGAAACAATTTTACTAAATGAGTTTATAGACGATGTGTTAGATTTTCATTTAGTGAAAGTGGTTATCAGTGGTTTATAAAAGCTATTTATCCGGCTCGAAGGACCAATTTTTGAAGAGAGAAAATATCAAAAACATTTTCTATGAATAATCAAACGTTTTTGTAGGTGATTCTATAGAATACACCTTTCGAATACAAAACTGTCATTTACTTAAGGTCCTATTGCTACTTGTGATTTCCTTTTTTGACTACGTGACTTGATATTTTTCTATAAAATATTTAAATCACCAAAAAACCAGAAAAGAAAAAAGTTTCATTTTTTTTTTTTTTTTTCGATAAAAATCTTTTGTGTTTGGATTTTACACTTTTTCAGACTGGTACTTCTGTTATCGTTTTTATTGTTATTTATTTACTTTTTGAAGAGCAACTCTCTCATGGTTAAACTGGAATAAGAAGTTCAGTTTCTTGTGTCTTACCGCAGAAGCTTTTCTTTTGACCATGCAGCAGAGTACTGTACTCCTCTTTTGCAAGAAATGTAAGTTTTGAATAATTTATACAAGTGGATTGGTCCTTGAGTTTTCCTTCTTCTTATGTTCTCCTTCTTCTGTGTATGGCATCGTACTATATGGAACATTCCCTATATATAACAAGATTGGCAATTTCATTTTCAGAGGGCATTATAAAGTGTTTATGCCGTTATCATCAAACATTGAAAAACACATCGTTGTTGGAAAGCACCTATATACACACCTACCTATTTCTATCTACCTTCTTCTACTTCTACTACTACTTACCACCACCGGATGGTGTCGTTCAATAACCTGAAATCCTTTTAACTATAACAACCACAAAAACCATCAAAACATTTACCGCAAAGTTACGGAAGAGTGAGATATAGAAGAGAGGTTAGGATCTTGAGAGAAGGAGAGAATATGGTAACAAGAAGATGATGATTTCAACTAAGGATATGATTGAGTAGCAAAGGTTTGAGAAATGGGTGTTAGTTAGTTTTAGAGGTGAATATTGATGCCCTCACTTCATATTTTGTATTAATTTTTTGAAGAGGATGAATACACTTGGGATATGCATTGTGATAGTTTCGATATGGTGGAGGAATTTTTGACAAGCAGGAAGGAATTATTCAAGGAAAAAATAAAATGCTGAATAGCTGAATTTTTATTAAATTGGAAATAGATTAGGTAACTTAGAATTAAATACATAAAAAACTGAAAAATGGTTAACAAACAATGTTTTTGTGTGTCCATGGAGTGAAAAAACTTAAGAATACAATATGAATACAATATGAACATCAAAATTAAAAAAAAAAAAAATATGCTGAATAGCTGAATTTTGTAAAGGAAAAATCATATGTTGAATAGCTGAATTTGTATTAAATGGTGAATAGCTTTATTAAGTAATTTATACCTCTGCTGAATAGCTGAATAAAAAAAAACTAAACCATGTATTTATGTGTACATGGAGTGAAAAAACTTAAGGAAACGAAACAATTACAGAAATGAGCTGAATAATCTGACTTTTTTCGAAACTTAATATTTATTTACAAGCACCTTTCCGGCGTGATTGGAGTCAATCAGGAAAACCTTATTATTCCACTTTAAACCTTGAAAACATTTCAATTGCAAGCATTATAATTTTTGGCTGAATAGCTGAATTTTGATAAATCCTGCTGAACTAGCAATGAGATCTATCAGAGCCTTATTAAATGTTTGTCCTACGCTGAATAACTGAGCTTTGAAGAAAGACTGAATCTATTCAAGTCTGCGAAAAAGAAAAAGTATACAATTTGATAAAAATTAATATTGATAATATTGAATATTGAAGAGCTGAATAGCTGAGTTAAGTTAAATATTGGAACATAATACTAACACTGTGTATAAATTTCTATAGATACATATCAAAAATATGAACAAAAGAATGAACCTCTGATTCAAAATTTCTAAGTTTTGCGCTGAATAGCTGAGTTTAGATTAAAAGTTGCTGTTGGCAATGTAAAGTTTGTTTTTAGATTCTACAAAATCCCTTTTCCTGTAACAAAATTGAAAATTTGTATTAAATTATCAAAGGATTGTATCTATATCCATTTGGAAGAACTTCTTTCTTCAAGTCCTTTTTTGTTTTAAAATTTGCAAATTTTCAATTCTACTGCTGGACCCAAAATTTATATTACTTAGAATTGTAATATTGATGCAAAACAACACCTCTGCTAACACAATATCTACACACAAAGTATCCATACCTCTAAAGTTGCTTATTTTATTATTTTTGTTCAAAAATATTTCATTTCATCATTTCCCTAGAAAACCCAATCCATTTTACGTATTCGTTTACCTTTAAACCAAGAGCATTTGCGAAGAATCCTCATCCTGTTTCAACCCATCCAAAATCCAAAGAGAGAGATATTTTGCATTCGTTTATTCTCATATCTCACTTCATCACTGGTTGCTTTCCGGCATCTATACACTATACACCTGCACCTGGTACTACACTACACCTGTACCTCAACCGTGACTTTTTACCCGTGTGTTATAAATGAAACACCAAAAGGACTCCATCAGCCATCAGCCGAAGCCATCACTACACCATCACCATTTTCATATACCGCCTTTCACTTCACTTTTCCATTCTACATATTACCATTTCGGAAATGCGGTCTACCCTCTACAAAACCAGCTTTGAAATTCAATATGCAAATAAGGTAGGTAACTATTTCAGATCCGCATGTAAAAGGATTCACCACACTAATACACCCTCTCTATTCCTTTGGATATGTGTGTAAACGTATATCCTCTTCTCTGTGTGTCGCCACTTTTTCTATACATATATTCAGCTATTCAGCAGCACCTTTAATACAGTTGTACCAGTGAAACAGTCTAATGGAGCATTTTCAGTAAAACTTCCTGGCAGTCGAAGGACTAACAACAACAACAACAACTGCAAAAAAGTAAACCGGAAGCACAGAGGAGTAGAATTTGTAAAATTCATCGAATGATGATATCCTTTTGGTTGGTGAAAGAAGAGCAGTGCACAAAATGCAAAAAGGTAAAAGACGAACTGCAGCAGTGTAATAGCAGTCGTCAATGCGATGTAGAATGTACAGAGAGAGAAACTAATGTCCTGTCTAGAATAAATGTTGTACTGTATCAAAACTGCAAAAAGGACTAGGATAGGACTTACAACAGGATATTCCCCAGTCATCATAGCTATAGGAGAATACGATGACAAACTAAACGAACTGACGACTACTGACTGGATGACTGTTGCCCGACTGCGTTTGATTTGAATTCGTTCGTCCTTCGTCGTACTGACATGGCTTTCTATGTTTTACGGTCCTGTATGATGATGATATTCCTGTATATTGCGAGTACGACCGACGAACCAACCTGATGCTGCCGCTGGGTATATTCCGGAATGCAAATTACCGTGTTAAGCCCTGGCATTTTGCTTCATGGATATTATCACACTCCCTTTCCTCTTAAAAATTTTTGCATAATTTCCACTCAAACTCTTTCTCTCTCTCCCTTACCAACAACAACCTTCATTGAGAGTGGTGGTATGGTAAAAAAAAGAAGAAAAAGTGGAACACAAAAATTTTACAAAAGTGCCAGTATATACCAAGTAGGTACCTATACCGACTGAAGTTGTTGGGAAAACTAAAAGAAAAAGAAATAAGGTCCTTCCTGGGGGAGCACTTTAATTTTATTTAACTGTGCTGGTTCTTTCTTGCTACTGCTGCTGAGCTGAATTGTTCTGCCTTTGAAAATTTAACTGCACTCAAATTGTGATTAGGACTGTAAAAGGAAAACCATTAGCATAAAAACACACACAAATATCTTTAAAACTGTGAGAGAAAAGTTTTTTTTTTTTGTAAGCTTTTATTTTTCTTTGCCACTTGAATTTAGCGCCTTCTTAAAGTTGTTTTTCGGCTTTATTGTCTTTAATGTAACAGAATATCATTACCATATCAACTTTTCATGAAAAAATGTTCTGTTTAAAGGCAAATAAATGATTCAATTTCAATTCAGCTATTCAGCAGAAGCAATTCAATTTCAGCTGGAAAGTTGCACTTCATTTCTGAACTTTCATAAACTTCATGGATGCATGGAAATTGGTTAATCATTTGTTATTTTAGTTCTTACCTTTATTCAGCCATTCAGCATATTATTTTTTCTTGAATATTTCTTTAAAAAACAAACTTCTTAGAGGTTAACTTAGGCAAAGCAAGATAATTCAGGTAACATAAAGATCGAGTTAGGGCTTATACGGTTTTTATCTGTGATTCAGCTATTCAGGTTAATACCCATCATCAAAATTCAGTGGTATGGATTACTTCAGCTATTCAGCAAAAGAAATGTTTTTTAAGAGCTACCTTTTTCTCAAGTTCAACTTCTACTGACTTGCTTCCTCAACAAAATTTAAGAGCTTTAATTCAGTTATTCAAGTTGATACTCTCCGCTGCATTATCTATTCTAAAGTAAAATGGTAACTAAAGTGTCCATTTTGGCACATGAAACGCTTTGATGGATGGTTATATCATCAAATTCAATGGCAATTCAGCTATTCAGCTTAAAATGGAAAAGTTTCTGATCAGAATCGGTCGAGTTTTTTAATAATGAGTACTTGATTACTATTCAAATAGGTTTTATAAAAATTCATTACTTTTTTTGATTGACCCCATGGATGCTTAAATGTGTTTTTTATGGATGATTTAGTTTTGCCAAAGGTCAGCTATTCAGTCCAAATTTTAGATCTTTCGGTTAAGAGGCGCATTTTATTCTAAAGTTTTTTTTTAGCCCATGAACGCATATAAGTGCGCAATATAACACGGTTTTTCGTTAATTCAGCTATTCAGCTGAGTTATAAATGCATGGATTCAGCTCTGTTTTGTTTCATTGTTCTCGTTGTATCTGTTTTTTCAATGCTGAAGTCAGCTTACTGATTAAGCAAGTCAGTCTGGACTATAAAAGCTTTTTGAGCCTGAAACGCAGTTTATTTTAATATTCTATTCGGCGTTAGGTTAAAAACATGTGTCGCCCCAATCATATAAACCCTATGAACGCACGAATATTAATTATTCTTAACGGTTACAGTTTTAAGTTTAATATTCCGATTTAGTACTGAAATATTTTTTTCAGGTTTTTTCAGCTTAAGTGCTGAATACTTTTTTATTAATACTTTTTTCAGCAATTCAGCAATAATGTGAAACTTAATTTTCATAAATAGCATAGTTCTTTATACTTTTGAGAGTCTATGAATATGTTTTAGAGCCTTTTTTTGTCACAATTCAGCTATTCCGCATAAGACAAAAATGATCAAATTCGAAGCTGAATAAGAATGTTTTTATGAGTTTACACTCCAGGATACAAAGATGTGCCCCATTAATCGTTGCCATCTTCATCCCAAGCTCTTAAAGGTCCCTATTACCTTGGGATGTCTACCCACCGGATCTATCGCCTTCAGACAAAACCATAAACATCAAACATCAAGAAAAAAAAAGAACAGATAATCAAATGTAAATCAATTGCCCGTATTAAGGATATCCTTACAATGTCCTTCAATTGGCTCACAAACAAAAAAAAAAAAAACGAAACTGTTCACTTTATATTGTTTGGAAATTGCTTGGCGCTGTAAAACATCACATTTTTTATGTATTCCCAAACATAAAACATATATTCTTCCCAAACTCCCCGCTCCATCACCTGTATCCCCCGATGGAACAAGGACGAAACCATAATGCAACTTAATTGAAACCCTTTTTGTTCAGCATCGTTTCGTTTGTGTTCCCCAACGTCGACGACGTGGAATTCCGAAGGACCATTTTATATCAGCGAAATTCAATTCTCATAGACTAACAAAAAAAAAAAAAGAAGACGAAACGAATTCACTCCCCGATGTGTCGTACGTACCAACACACGTGTGTTAAAAAGTATAACCATGTATTTTATATAAAAAAAAGGATATGACGAATAAAATTAAATCAGCCTGTCATTTGTCTGTCGAAAATTCAGCCAAACACAAAAAAAAAGGAAACATAAGGACGAAATAAATTCGCCTTTTGTTGGTTTGGCGCTCTTACCGCGCACTTAACCGATTTTCTTCATTTTTTTTTCCGTTTTTTTTATCTTTTTTGAAGGATATATGATGCCTTGCTGAATCCTTTTTGCAAGAAAACACAACATATAGACAGACACACATTTACACACAGAACTATGCGCTTGATGGTGGAGACGATGGTGGTGCCCTCTGATCGAATTGGCGCGGCGGGCGCTTCGCGGCACCTATTACTTTTTGTATAGGATCTGAAAGGAGAGCGGGGCAGGGAACGTATGAAAAAGGATTTTTCATTTTTATTATTATTCCTTTGAGTTCAGTTTTTTTTTTGGCTTTGCAGATGTGTGTCCTTTTTTTTGTGTTCATCTCTCACTGGTGTATCTCAATAAAAATGACACGAGAACAGTTTGCCTGATGGGTTTTGACGGTGATTGGGGAACGGGCGGGAGGTAAATTTGCAAAAATTTGAATTTTTTTCGAAGGATTTTTTTTTATTTGTTCCTTATAAAGGACTCATTTTTTTTGTGCCAACGCGCCTGTGGGTGGTATAGAGAGACAGAGAGAGGCAGAGAACCCATCTGCATGTTTTGTGGTTTTAAATTGAATTCAATTTTTTTTCTTTCATTTTTTTCTGTTGGAAGCAAGTGAATTCTATATTTTCATATACAATTGTTTGAAAGACTGCGAAACGAACAATATAATAAAATAAAAAAATGTAGGTAGTTTTTTTTTTTTTAAATAAAGAAGGAATATTATATTGTTAAAGGACGATTTTTCATTCATATGAATGGTTTAGACAATGAATTGTGATGACGAAGAAAAATGTATATTCAAATTAAATGAGAGAAACATTTTCATAATCGAAATGAAATGAAAGAAAAGAATAAAAAAAGAAACGAAAAATTGGAGAGAGTGATTGAGAGGCTTGTCATAAAGAGCTTAAAGGAAATGTGTGGGACTACTTTATTTCTTTTTCTTCCAAAGCAAAGTCGGATTAAATGTATCTCTAAATTGAGTATATACGAAAAAAAAGAATTCTTTGCATGGAATTATATTTGAAAGCAACGAAATGGCAAATGAAGAAAGTACATAAGAATTTAGAAATTCTGAGAAAATAAGAAAGTTCGAATACTTAAAGGAGCTTCATGATTCACATTTTGTTAAATGTCAAATCTTTCTAAGAAAAGAACATCTCTTTATTGATTGTGTCTAATATTTTACACTTTCCAAAATGCAGACAAAATATTTCTATATCGGATGACTGAGTAGAAAGAACAGGTGGGAATCAAAACTCATTAAATGGATTTTCTACTAATTTTCCTGATTGAGTCCGCAGATGCATGAATTTTCATGAAATTTAGCTATTCAGCCTATTTATATTTCAAGATTTTCTTAGAACTGATTCAGCTGAATTCAGCTATTCAAATATAATTTAGAAGTATTCATTAAGTGGAACATTGTTTTTCTAAGACTTTTGTAAACCTGTAAACGCATGTTTATTATTAAAAGAACCAATTATTCATAATTCAGCTATTCAGCATAACACATAAATGCTCAAGTTTAGAGCTTTACCTTGAAAATAAATAAAGAATAATAATGTCTAAGGAACAAGAAGAGAAATTGGTTGAGCTTAGATTGCATTTAGGGCCCGTTTGTTCACACTCGATTATCTTTAAATCAAGAATTTTTCTATGGAATAATCCTTTATTAAAAGATAATCAACTGTGAATAAACTGGCCCTTAGTGGCTTTTTCTATGGAAGCATGATTTGTTTCTTAATTCATTAGTGGTTAAAACAAAACTGTTTAGATCAAAATACAGTTCATAGGCATGTTTTAAGACCCTTAATTTGCACTATTTATTTATTATTTCTCTAATTCAGCTATTTAGCAAGTTTCTATAATATTCTTTTTAGCATTTTTTAAGACAGTAAGCTCATAGGCATGGTCTTAAGAGCATTTTTTTATTATTCAGCTATTCAGCAAAAGTCATAAACACTTAAACCGATAGATATTACCTTCAGAATACTTGGTTTGAGGAAACCTTTTGTTTCAGGAATTCAGCTAAGAGTTATCTGGCTTACAATTTAGAGGTGGCGTTACGTCAAGGCCAGAATATTCGTAATTGAGGCTTCGGGTCTCAATCTCCAAACTCAGAAAATTGTTGAAAAAGTTTTTTTTAGGTTTGATTAACCGTTTTTCTGGTGTTTTCTGAGAGTGTAATTAAACAACAATGAACCAAAGCTGTTATATGAACTATTTCTGCGTATGTGTTTCTTTTAAGCAGGAGCAGAAAGGATTGCGTGGCAATGAGATTATATAACATTTATCTTTCTTTTTTTTCTCTTTATTATGTCGAATATTTAAACTACCCAGTTGTCTTTTGAATAAATCAAAACGAGTAAGTTTAAGTGTAAGAATTTGTATATGGCGTTACCCACTTAAAATGGTGACAGTTGATATCACAGACAGACTAAAACTTCAAACGTCTTTATCCTAGAACTGAGGTGTGAAGATTCATATCGTACGCTGAATAGCTGAATTATAAAATACAGCCTTTAGTTAGAGGACTGTGTGAGAGTATACGCATTTTTATCACTGTATGCATCAGTATAAATGTATGTGGTTTCGGTATCTAGTACAGGGTATAGCAAATTGGCGGTTCCGCGTTGGGCGCCGTTTTTGTCACTAGAGCCATGAATGGTTTGAATGCCAAAACTTTTGGGTATAGATTAAGGCTTGCTAAAAGACATCTATAAGAATTTTCAACGCTGGGAGCCACTTTTGTTAGATACAATCACAATTGATCCAATGTTGGGCGCCATTTTCTTCACTGCAGCTAAGAAATTCAAATTACCAGAACTTTCAAAACATTTAAGTTTTAAATCCGTCTTAAAAATGAGCCCCCTGACTATTGGCAAATAAACATTAAAAGTGCCAATTGGTGACCCCATAAAAAATGAAAACCTGGAATTAGGTGTGGCAATTTACAGGAATTCTTTATCCTTTTTTTTTTTTTGTTCACAAATTTACTTTCTAGCATATTTTAAAGTGAAAAACGCAAAGTAAATTTCAACACCCCTTTTTTTCTGCATTTATTTTTCTATATTTGCTGGGGTCCCTTAAAAATGGGATATATGAACAAAAGAGGGTGACAAATATTTTTTTTTTCTTCAAAAAAAAGGGGGGACCAATATGATGAAGATGAAAAAAAAAAGAAAATAAAGGATTTCCGTAAAGGAGCCTCTTTTCATATTAAAATCAAGCACTCTTTTCCTTTTTTTTTCAAGCAGTTTATGCTCTTTACTCCAAAGTTTTTTTTTTCTTCTTTAGGAATATTGGGCCTTAAACAAGGATATTGGAAATGGGAGGAAGGGGGACGATGCTTGTTAAGATGGATTCTTTTTTTATTATTATATTTTTTTTGTTCCTGGATGGATGCGTTCTTCCGTGCGCAGCAAATTGTAAATCATCGACTTGTTTCTACACAAAATTCCACCAACAACAACAACAACCCCAAAAGGAAGTATTCCTGTCAACATATCTACACAATAGCATTTCAGCAAAGTCACATGTGTGTATAAAGATATATCTCCATATATTCTACTACCTACACGGAGGAGAGGAATATAAAAATCTAAAGAAAAAAAAAGGATATCTTCGTCTTCGGTAAGAAGACGAAGAAAACCTGAAGAAAGGGAATCCTTTCGATTTGTTAAATCAAAATTTTATTCAATTTTTGCTGATTTTCTCGCAATTTTTCGTCCTTATTCTTCTTCTTCTTCTTCTTTTCTGATGTTGTTGTTCAACAAGGATATGTTGTGTATATGTGCTTTGTATTCATTATCAGGATAAACAAATTCAATGACAAGCAAGCATGACAACTAAACAAGAAGAAGAAGAAGAATACAAAAATTTGAAGATAAAGAAGAAGATAGTGGGATAGATAATCATGGATGAATGAATTGCTAGCGACGAACGCTGAGGAAATCTAATTTTAGGATAAATAATTCGTTGTTTGGCTATTTGACTGACTAGCAGTCACATAATACAAAATCCATTCATCCGAGCATCCAGGATAATGAAGAAGTCTTCGATGGAATAATAAGGATTCTTCCGTTTTTGTTGTTCGGGTTTGATATAACCAAAAAAAGATAAAAAAAAAAAAATTAAATAAAAACATCACCGCCAACGAAGACGACGGATTGCTTGTTGTCAGAAAATATCTTTGCCAAAACCAACAAAATTCTTTAAGGTAACAGGAGGAGGGAGTTCAAAAAGGATTGTCAGTCAAGAAAAATAGCAAATAAAAAAGGGGGAAGTGAGGGTGAAAAAAAGTAGAAAAATGTACATAAATAGGCCCCCCAAACAAAAAAGGGGTAAAAAAGAAGAAAAGTTGTTGATACAGATTTTGATGAAAATTTCATTGTCACATCGATGTTCTACAATCTACACCCTCTCGCGCGACGTTATAGGGAAATGATGTATGTTTTTTGTGTTGCCTTTAGACGAAGAATTATGTTTACGTTAAGGATTTCATTGGTTATTATTCATTTTCTCTTATTTTACTTGGGTTTTTTTTTTTTTTTTTTTTTTTTTTTTGTAAAAATCCCTTGAGGAGTGAAAACAATTTTTTTTTTCTCATCTCTTTTTTTTTTCTCTTCTTTACAAGCAATCACCCACTTAAGGATAATTCAAGTAGAATTTGGTGTAAATTTGTTTTCTTGAAAACACATTACAGTAACACGAGAGTAGGAGGGGTTTATGTTTATTTTTGTTCAGCCGGAACAACTCATAAATAGAAGCTTTGAACAAATTCAAAAAAATTTAAAACGAAGGAAAGAAGTGGTAAAGAGAGAGTTGAAGATTTTAAATACCTTGAAGCAGATTTATGTATTACTCTTGGATTGTTTGCCTTTTGAAACTCAATTTAAGTAAAAAGCCTTTCATAATTTTGTTGGTGTGGCCTTGAAATCTCATTTTGTTTAAGTATGTTGATAGAGTCAACCAAGTAATTCAAATTAAACAACAGATTTTGAACAAAAACAAATTAAAAAAAAGATTCGAAAACAAAAATAACTCTTCATAGCAGAGCTTTTGTTGGGCGCCATTTTTACTCAGGAAGCGATATTATTAGGGTTTTCTATAACCCTTTGGGGTACACAATATAAAAGACTCCGTATTTAATGATTTAAGGCTTCCCTTGTTTATGTCCTCAGTTGGGCGCCATTTTCCTGAAAATCTAGGAATTAACATGCATTATGATTTAGAAATTCAGAAAACAAACCAAATGTGTTCAGCTTGGGATACTGTATTGCATTTTAGAACATGGATTTTATATCTGAAGGCACTTTTATATATTATCACTTAAAACTTTGAAGAAAACCGTAGTTTTAAAATCAAATAGGTACTAGCTTTGGTACTGAATTTATTTGAAATATAAAATATTCAAACACTTTAATAGTTCAATCAGAAAAGAGTTAAGTTAATCTTGATATTGTGTTGGGCGATATTTTTTTCTGAAAGAATTTTTTTTTTTCTGTTAGCATTTTCTCAGATAGTGACATTATATGTATAAAAAATCTGGACGCAAAGAAGAAAATGCAATAAATATCTTATTCATGAGACTGATTTTTTTTTTATTGAATGCTTATGTGTATACTTTGTTGGGCGCCATGTAACATAGGCTGAATTGCCGTTTATACACTCAGGAGTTTTTCTTTCTCTTTAGAAACTCCCAAAAGAACCGTAAATGTTTGACAAAATTAAAACCAAATGTGAATCTCTGCTTAAAAGTCTCAAAATGTCTCATTTGGTTCTACGTTGGGCGCCATTTTTATAAAGTGTTATTTTTTTTTTTTTTTTTTGTTTGTTAATAAGCTCTTGATTGATATCATAGAACAGTAAAAATAGATACAATTCATTTTGAAATGTACACAGCTAAGATTTTTTTTTATAGCGGTCTTCACGTACCTATGCGATTGCCTCTTCGTTGGCACCCCTTTTCAGAAAATTAAGAAGAAGTTTTTTGAAGTCTTGAGTACCGGTGCCACTTTTTTTGCACCAATCTTTCCTTGGTTTATTATTGAAACATCTAAGGCGATATTTTGCTATTTTTTTGAAAATGATCAAACATAACCCTACGTTGGGCGCCACTTTTAGTGATCTTTATTTTGCTTAGTTTTACAGAGCTCTATATATAAAATAAGTGGCCGATGCAGCGTTGGGCGCCATTTTCTACTTCAGGTTTCATCAGATTCTCAGACGAATGAGATATTGTTGACTACAATTGAAATCTATTCATTGATAAGCTTTGGATGAAGCACTGATATACCTACTAAGGGTTTTTTTCGTTTTAATGAAGAAGATTTGGCTTATTTTGGACATATATTCAATTTGGTTCTGTGTTGGGCGCCAGTTCTTACATGGGAATTAAAAATTAAAAAAAAAATAGAGCTAAGGAATTGAGTTTGAGTTTACTATAAATATAGTTACAATAAGGATGATATTTTTCTTATCACCGAATAAGATTTACTTTGGTTTAATTTTTGGGCGCCATTTTTTTTTTCCTTCTTGGAAGATTTTTTGTTTCTTTTTCAGCAATAAGAACTGTAAATAGTTCAAAATTTCAAGTTCAAGGGAACAATTTTGCCTAGTTTTTTTTTCAATTAAGGACTAACGTTGGGCGCCAATTTTCGAAAAATCAGTATTTTTCTTTCTTTTGAAAAAATAATTAAAATTCTTAGAAAATAATTTGTAAATAATTAATTTTTATTGAGTTATTTCTTGGTTTTATGTTCTACGGACAGTAATTAAATCCACTTAAATTGATAACTTTTTTTTTCTCTTCCTAAAAAAAATACAACCACAATTTGGTTGAAAAAAATAAATCCTCTCTAACCTTTCTCTTAATATAGCATCACTCTAAACCTCAATCCTTTCGCCTCATAGCAGTTATCACAGAGAAAAAATTACAAAAAGCAGCAAAAAAAAAAAAACTAAACCTTTTCACTATTAATCTTCTATTTTCAAACATTCATCTGTTATGCCACCTGCCATTGTGAAGTCAAAATAGCTCCCCCATTTCTTGTCTCTATTTAACTTTCAAACAAACGAATCCTTTTTTTCATTTTTTTTTTTTGTGTCATCTTGTATAAATAAGTAAAAGGACTTGCCATTGTCGGGAATATAGCTCTCTCACCCTCAAGCAAACCTACTGTCTTAATCTGAAATGAAGTGAAAGCTTAACATCAGGATTTGACCAAAGAATAAACGTCATCAACTCCTTTTCATTTTTTTTTTTTTTTTCTGTTGATACTCTCTATCTTCAACTTCTCCCTAAGCTCCTAAGGACACAACCAAACGACGACGAAGACCAACCGACACACAAGGCTCCGAAAACCAGACAGCAAACAAGAGTTTTATACGCGCGGACATAGAACACCGCCATCATCATCATTGCCATCATCATCATCATCATAATCAGCTCCCAACACCCCCCGCCTTAGATAGTATAGGATAGGTACCGTTTTTTCAAAACAAAATGAGAAATTATTTATTAATAGCCACTCGAATGATGTTAGAAGCGCAGGATAATAAAGGATGTGCACCTTCTCTCTGTTTAATGAAAAGAAGCGAAGAAAATCCTCAAAAGCATCACACACAAACGACCGACGTCGACTATGATCATGATGATGACAAGGACCCAAGAAGTTTTTACTCCAGAAGAACAAAAAAAACAAAAAATCCTATCCTATCCCAGAGAAGAAAAACTTTCACTTCATCTTTATCACTGTGTTTGCGTAGTGAAAACAAATAATCCAACCAGAAGTACCAGCAATACCAACTTAAAGGCAAAAAAAAAAAATAATAAAAATAAGGAAAGAAGAAAAAAAGGATGCAAAAGAGCGTCTAAGGACTTCCCTATTGTCTTTAGTCATTGAACAGCAGCAGCACTCGCTCGCTGTGGGGTTGCAAATACTCTCTTATATCGAATGACAATGGAACGTTGGGCGCCATTTTTTTTTTTTTTTTTGGGAGGAATGAGAAATTCACGGTCCATGGGAAATTAAAATTGAATTCGCTCGAAGGACCGCCATCAGCCGCCCTCCCGATTTATTGATGAGATTCTTTCTTCTTCTTCTTCTTCTTCTTCTTTTATCCCAGGACCCTCGCTTTAGTTGGCTATACGGCATTAGAAGAGAAAATGTAGAAGGTTAGGGGCATTGTTTACTCTACGATTTAATCGAAAAATTATTATCAGCAATAAATTTAATCTCTCAAAGTTGGCTCTGAACGATGAACGACGACCAATGAAGAAAAAGGATAATAGCCGAGACGAAGGCAAAAGGGAGTATCTACAAAGAAATCGATATTTCTTCTTCCGTAACTTCGTTCTATTCCATTCCGTTCCGCGCACTTCCCCTGAGAGATCTTTCCTCTAGAAAATGTTCAGACCATTTAATTTCAAATTACACATCGAGTCAGCCATGCAAACAGCCAACCTAGAGACCATAGCTTTGACAAAGCAATTGTTGTGTGTCGTCCTGTTTTTGCGTCCTCCTATGTCTATCCCTATTTCCTACCTCTAGAAAAGGAAGTCTCTCCCTAGAGAAGAGATTTCTTTTTCTTTTGCTTGGTGTTGTATGTGCTCTAAGGGATAAAGTCGTTGGGCATAACTATCCTTAACCAAGCCAAGTTATAGCAACTATGCGAACGAACCCATTTTCTAGTGACACAGTAATGATGATGATGAGAACAACGAGTTTGACGACAAAGTTACATTGGCTTGAAAGTTGTCGGTCGGTGTCGGTTTTTTGGGAGAGACATAACCTTAAAAAACAACCTAAAGTCCATACCTTCTGGGAAATGTTGCGGCGGCGGGGTAAACTTTTGGACCAGTACCCGATATCATCAAGGTAAATAATGAATAAATTGTCAGAGAGAAAATGAAACAACAACAACAAGAAGAAGACAGAGAAGAACAACGTCATTTTGGGGTATTTGCATGATGGTGCTGCTGCTGGCTGCTTCAAAATGCTAATTAAAGCCACCAGAGCGTATTGGGTTGGAAAAAAAGGCTTTTTGACTTTTTGACAGCAGCAAATGAGGTGGCATCATCATCAAAGTTGTTCGGTGCGGTGGTGGGATGAGTTGTCTGGGTTGGGTTTTCTATCAATATGCGACAATGATGAACAATTCAATCTTCGCTTGAATTAATTATCTTTTCAAAATATAAGTTCCATCTATCCATCTGAATAATGTTGATGATGATGATGATGACGAGGCATTATTTGAGTTTCACTATGAACCGAATGAAATTTTTGGGAAAATTTTTCCTCGAGACAACAAAACAACGACGAAACAACCTTACCTTTTGCCATAGATTGCTTGACTGCGTGCGGTTATAGAGGACATCCTGTTGTCGTGTCTTCTGCACGAGTTAAATCATTTTTCGTAGCAAAATTTATACCAAAATTTAACCTTCCTTGGAAAGAGGGAATAAGTTTATATCTACTCGACTCGTACCTCTTTGCCTAACCAGGTTGTAGGGGATTAATTGCTTCATAAGTTTTCAGTACAATTGGATTGTCAGAAAATTTTCCAAAAACTGAGCGAACGAACTTTTGAAGCAGCACACGACGAGTGGATAATTTATTGATAGAAGTTTTCGCATTGAAATTCGCTTCGATTGCTTTAATTTGCGTGCAATCAGGTGGCACTGATTTTTTTTTTTGGGGGGGGGGGTGTTTTTGAAACAAAAATTAGTTATGGAAAAGTTATAACACAGATTCATCGTTATTGATTGTGTTTTATGTGATTCACGCGTAGGGAGAGATTTTAATGTTGATTTTTTTGATATCACAAAAGTTTAATTTATGGAAATGTAATGGAGGTATTATAGTGTGAAACTACTAAAAAACTTCTCTTGAATTTATTTCAAGTTTGATAAAAAGAATATCTGATAACGTATTTCCAAAGTAAGGACGCAGCTCAGAAGTGTACAATACCAATTGAGTTGTACGTTGGGCGCCATTATGGATTAAAAAAGATAGTGTTTTTACTTAAAATTCATAAAAAAATTGCATTATCTTGGATTTTAAGTGAAGTTAATTGAGATTTGTCTTGCATTGGGCGCCAATTTTTTTCTTAAAAGTATTTCTATTTGATTAAAACTTACTGACAGTGTCCTATAAGTTTCTAAATTAAAGTTATAATTCATATTTCGTATGTTTTCAATGAAAATTACTGCCGTTGGGCGCCATTTTTTCACTCCAAATAATAGTTTCTTATATAAGCACCTGCTGAAAGTTGTCTTAAAGTTTGGAATTGAAATTAAAATGAATATTTTCAAACTTTTGTTGATATTGGCACACATTGGTCCAACATTTTGCGTCACTTTATTTTTGTAATATAATATTTTTTTATTAACTAAGTGTCTATTGAAAGATTCTTGAGAGGTAAATTAAAGCTGTTTGGAATAATGATAATGTAGTCTTTATTGTTGAAAGTTATTAGCTTAAGTTTCAATAAAAACTAAAGTTTTCTGTGCCAAGTACCTTCTAAGATTCCTAAGCATTGACAGCATTGACATTATGTAAGTTCTACGTTGGGCGCCATTTTTCATTCTCGAAAACGAAAAAGGTTTAAGGTGCTTACAGCCGAGCTTATGTGAAGAAACTTTTTTAAATTAATGGAACATTAAACGAAATAGCACCGCTAAAAAGGAGTCTGAAGATTGGGTTGGCCCTCGCGAAAAAAAAACTTGAACTTCAAGCATGGCGGTAACACAAACAAGTTGATTTCGTGCAATTAAAATCCTTTAATTTATTAAGTTATGCATTTTTCAGTGAAAAAAGTAGCTTCCAATTACAATAAAAAGGCTTTTTTTGATCAAAGTTGGGCGCCATTTTTCATGAAAACATTAAATTTCAAAAAAAAATTTTTACAGGAATAACTAAATATTCGTTTTTGTACGATTTAATCTCGTTGGGCGCTCTATATTTTCAACAAAAAAAAAGATGTCTGTGGGGTAAATTTAATTCCGCAAACAGAATCCTTACGTTATCCTGATTAAATTACCTTCTGATTTTAAAAACAAAATGGCTGCCCTAATCAAATAATGGCCCCATTAAGAAAAAAAAATGCTACAAAAATTAACTCTGATAATCAAAAACAATGGACCCAACGAATGAAATAAAAAAAAAGTTTCGGCTTTTTTGTGCTCATTTGACACATCAACATAATTTGAATAAAATCAATAATCAACTCGCTAATGAGCCTTTCCTTTCACTCTTCCTCTTGATTATTATTTTTTTTTATCAATTTTTTTTTCCAAGTCAATGCCAAAAGGCCTATGGCAACCAACCGTCAACATCACATCTTCATCAGCATCATCTCCATCATCATCATCATCATAATATAATCCGACTAAAATCTGTCAGGTCATCAATTCAGGATTTCCTTTTTACCGCACTAAATTTTCCACGAGTCATCAAACCATCACGCAGCTAAAAAAAAAAATATATCCTAATATTTTCCCAATGTTTCTTCCGCATACAGCTTCTCTGTTTTTCCTCAGTTAAATAGAATCCTTTTTTTTAGTAACCCTCACCAGGATATCACCGGTACCAAACACAATTTTTTGGAAAAGAAAAATAAAAACAACGAAATCAAAATCCAAAGTAAAAAAAAAACGCCAAATAGGAGATCTATAATTCCATTAACACCCTTTATGGATTATTGCTACTCCTGGTAAATTTATACCCACCCAGGATCCCTGATATCCAGGCAAGTTTTTTGCCTTTTTCCTGATACTCGCACACCCTTTCCCCCGGATAGCATTCGGGAAAATTTAAATTCATAACGAATTGCTTTATGTTTTGTGTGTCCTTATTTTCATCCAATTTTTTTTTTGGGAATTTTCGAATGAGTGTCTGTACACCCTTTTTGTGTATATCCCTCTTCTCTTTTGCCAGGATATAAATCCTTTAGCAAATCGATTATTCATTATAGGATAAAGCTCCGGGTTGCATCGTTTCACACGCCAAAACAGAAACACCAACACAAATATACACAAAACACTTGGCTTATTTTCACACACGTGTGATACCATACCGCCGCCATCCAGGAAGAACCAGGACGAAGAGTGTGATATTCTTGCCAAAAAGGATTTGGTATTTAATTCCTTCCTCCTTTCGACAGGAACAAAAAAAAAAAACAAAGTCAAAAAAACAAAAACTAGAAAAAAGGATATTCGAGGGTTAGCTAAAATCGCTAACGGAGAGCAAGCGCAACAGATAACGCGCGTTAATCCTTTTCGAATCCTGCTCTCGTCCTGTGTGTCGATGATCATCATCACCGTCGTCGTTCTCAGTGATTGAGTGGGATGGGTGATGAAACTAATTTACAGTAAGTTGACCCCGAAAAATGGTCGCAATTATCCTTATATAAAAAGGATATTATAGTTAAACCCATTCTTCTTTATTTCATGTGCAACAGGAGGGGATAGGAGTATCTATCTTTTAAAAATCTATTCGTTGTAATGCAAGTCGCGTGCTTGAAGTCTGCCGCATATAATTCGCTCAGCTCCGTTTATACTCCGATAATGATTCTATTAACTGATTACTTGAGTCAGAATGAGATAACTTTTAATTCCAAGGATTTTCAAGGATGTAGTCGGAAATCCTTCTTTTTTTTTTAAATAAAATATATGAATACCCCCCTCCTCCTCATTACTCTCTCACACACACCTTAGAGATCGTATGAAGGGTAAATATTTTCATTTCCTTTGGGGTTTATGCCCTCAGTTTTTTTTTCATAGAGTGAAAGAGAAAGAAAATAGAAAAGTAAAAGAAAAAAAAAAAAAGAATTTCAATTCTAATGAATGACCAAATGTTGAATAGAGCGAGAGTTGGAAATGGAAAAAAAAAAGGATTTTCTTTAGAAAAAAAAGGACTCTTTTCAGGTTACATTTGTGGAAAGAGGTGGGGATATACTCTATATATGGATTGAGGTACCCAGGTTATATATATAATTTTTTTATTTTTTTTTATTTTTTTACAACACGACTTGAATGACGTGCTATCGTTTACTCGTAGTACAAGCTTCATGGTGATGATGCTGATATGTTATCATCATCCTTAGTCATTATGTTGAATTGAAAAGGACGACGAAAGGACGTAGTAGCGCAGAGATTGAGACTGTACGACGGAGTTGTAAAAGAGAGTATAGGTGGGTTAGGGTATAAAGGACGGGCTAAAAGGACGACATCATCAACACAACACAACGACGACGACGATACGATGCTTATGATGATGATGATGACGATGGCTTTTACATTATGAAACGAGATTATGGATCCTATTTGCGAGGCGAGAGAGAGAAAAAAAGGATTCAACTTCAACTCAATTCGAATTGCTATACACTCTGAACAGAACACCACCATCCACCATTCAGTGGTGTTCCCAAGTCAGTTGGTGTGTGTGTGTGTGTGGTTTTTTTTTTCAGGATCGTTGATGCTGCACGAGGATGAAAGAATGCGCACCAAGGAGTGCAGTGTGTTCCACAAAAAAAGCCTTTTAAAATGCATTTTTTTCCACCAACTCCCCCTATCGCCCTCTCTTACAATCTCTCATCCAGAGTAATCCTTTTTTTCACAGCTTTAGAAAGGCAAACCAGGCAGGCATTCCTGTTAAATATATTTTATGTGTATGCAGATTATTCATCATTTTTATTTTTTGTCCTCGCAGTTACACATTCCCACACATATCTATTTTTACTTCATACTCATACAACTTCTTTTCAAGCTTGACAAAAAATAGAAAAAAAAAAAAAAAATTGGTGTTAGGTAATGAGGCAAAACTTTTACACCAAGGCTTTCAAATGCTGCTAACATCACACAGGACAACATAGAGAGGACCCTACCCCCAGCATGTATGCATTGAATAAAAGAGGCTTTTGGTAGGGGAAGAGTGAAGGAAAATTGCAAAAAGCAACAAAAGGCTCCTTTGCAACGGAAGTGAAGAGGGTGGCAAATTAACGAGGTCCTGGTGGAATGATGTTGATGGTGTTGATGATGATGTGGGAAGCTCCTGGTATGATTTTTTTAAGAAATGCAACTTAAATGCGTTCTGTTTTTTTTTTTTTTTTTTGTTGTATTTTTTCCTCATTTTATATGCAAAGGATCTACATACCTCTAGTTGTATAGAAAATCAACGAGTATTTCCAACTGCTTGCTGGAAAGGTACCTACTTTGATAAAATGAAGGGAGGGTAGGGAATTGTGTGATTTCCTATAGAAGAAGCCTTCACTTGCACAACAAGCCTTTTATAACCATCATCATGTCTGTATCTTTGGTTGTCTCTCAATTATACACAAAAAGGACATCTATATGAATATGTTTTTTTTTTTTTTGCTTTTTTTATATTTACAGTTGCAAAAATACTTAACTGTGTTTTTTTTTCTACTTTATTTTTGCTAAATAATAATGATGACAATGTACTTTTTTTAAATAAGATTTAGCTTGGAAGGATGCGCTTTCTCTCCTCGTCTTTGTGAATGATTGAGTTATGAGAACAGGAATCCTTAATTACAGGATACAAGAGTAGGTACCTATAATTTGCACCGGTAAATGTAAAGAACTTGGTTTTTTGTTAAGTTACTTGTGAATGAAAATGGAATATTGTGTGTTTTTTTAGAAATCTTTGGTTTTTGTGGTACATTTGATAGGTAAATAAAGATGAATAAAATATTGAGGTTATAACATTACAAGTTGGTTAATTAGAGGTGTCGGTAACAATTTACTTTGGAATTCTAAACAAGTGTTCTATACAAATATTCTGGAACCATTCATGATAAAAAACAGACAAAAGTTGTGATAAAACAACGAAAATCTGTGATACGTTGCCTAAAACTCTGTGATATCTAGCATAATATCCCATAGTTAACTTTAAAACCTTCGAGAATACCGTAGAAGTCTGTGATATTTATCAGAGTTATCTGTGATACTTTCTAGATCATTGATTTATATAGAAAGATTGTGATACTTAACACAGTAAATTGGATGAAATTGGCCTCTCATAAAACGTCTTTCTTTCATTTTTTATTGATAAGATGATACAGTTCCACGTTGGGCGCCAATTGTATTCTAAAATTAAAGTATTCTTTACTTACTTCCTATTAAGATTTTCTAAAAACTTTGAATTTGAGATAAACATATATTTTTGTCTTTAGTTCTTTGCATATTTGTTTTAAACTATCGACTAGGGCTCAACGTTGGGCGCCATTTTTAATTTAAAAATTGCTTATTGCTGGTGAACTGAGCATTCAAGTCAATAATTTTGACTCTTTATCTTAAATAGGTAGTTGTAAGGCCCTGCATTTTGTGATATCGAGTATAGAAATTCATTGAAATCTGTGATATGTATCAGAGAAGTCTGTGATATTAAAATGAGAGATCTCGTGATACATAATAGAGAAATATGCGTGATACTTTCCAGAGTAATCTATTGTACATTCATGAGAAATTCTAGAGTAATCCGTTATATAGGCACTGGACTAATCCGTCTTGGTTATTGGAGTTGTTTGTGATATAATAGTAACCTGTGATATACATTGTAACAGACCAATTTTCGATAGTAACCTGAGCAGATTGATAGAAAATATTCTGTGATACCAAGAAAATAAAATCACTGTAATTTATGATATGAAGAGGAATTTGTGATATAAAACCGAAAAATCTTGTGATACTTACTAGATCAAAATATTATGCCAAAATGATAACGTATTTATTCTTAAGTACCACATCAGCAATTTTATGCAAAGTAGAGGTCCTTTTTTAATTTCGTGAGAATGTTTCTAAATTTCTAAGGAATTTACTTAAAATTCAAGAAATTTAGAGTCGAGACAAACAAAAGATTCCTATTTTACCAAAGTGAATATCAATCTGACGTCTGTCTTCAGCATGCAACAAAAGTCACTAAAAAGATTGATGCCGTCGTTACATGCAATGTAAATTATGATTCATTGTATTATTGTTCTTTCAAAGAGCTGGCGACATAACTATTCAAACTTAATATGACTCATGTGTTTGCCAGCCAACACCCCCATAAAATGACGAACAACAACTGTCCTTATACCTCCTGCTTCTTTGGGACATTAACATAAATGTTTCAAAAAAAAAAAAAATCCTTTCAATGAACTTACCCTTTTACTTTACTTTACTGAAGAATGAATTTGACAAAGAAGTAAGAAAAAAAAATGCACAACAAATTATGTACAATGCCATTCTTAATTTCACTTTCATTCAAAAAAAAAAAAAAAAAATTCTTAAAAAAAAAAATTTTTTTTTCTTTAATTTTTTTTTTTTTTTTTATGTCAATTTAAGTCTTTGTCCCGATGGTGATGGCTGCTGCTATACTATTCTCTTCTATATACATAATATACTTTTATACTACAACGATCCACTTTATTTTTCGATTAAGGACTCTTTTATCTGCCAGGATAATGCGACTGAGTATCCACAATTGGCTTATTCATAAGCAACTCTTCTCGTCTTTTTTTCTCTCTTTCCCTCTCTCTCTCTCTTTCTCTATCACACATTTGGTACATCTTTTCGGGATATGTCTAAAGTTATAAAATCCTTTTTGCAACCTCTTATTGGGGGTAACAATATAGCCTTTAGAAAAAAAAATGAAAAAAAAAAAACCAACCCGATGTCTTTACACAACCCGCAACAGAATTGTGAGAGTGTGTATAAAATTGAGAAAATTGCCTGCCATTTAATGCGCTTTATATGACCCCAAACCACGCCAGTGAATATCATTTCCATTACACTTCTTACCACAAAGAAGGGCTTAGTTGTGTATAGTTGTGTCCTGGGCCAATATGTCCTTGCTGAAGCAACATATGCATAAGGACACTGTGGATGGTGATTGTATATTATTTTCTTGGAACTCTCTTCTTTCTTCTACTTTTTCTTATTTTTCATGGTTTAAGTATATGGATGTTGCTGACGACGTTTTTATTCTTCAATGATGATATCCTTTGGTCAAAGGATAATATCATGGTATCCTCTTTTATATTCCCTCAAATCACACAGCAGCCAGAAATGATACATGTGAATATGAGAGAAACTCTCCTCGTTTTCGAAAAACCATGCACTGCATATATCCCATTATGTGTGTGGGTCCTTAAGAAGAGTGTGGGACAAAATCCAATTGCAATGTCCTTCTTCCCACACATATTCTAGGATGTGTAGGATGTACGACGACGCCATATTCTACTCTTATACTCACTTATGATAATGTCTTCATTGGAGTATCTCGTAGATCCTATTGCACGAGATATTGCAATATAGCCTCTCAGGCAAGAAGGAGTGATTTTCAACAAAAAAAAAAAAAAAAAAATATGTATATATCCTTTATCCTTCAAGTAGTTTTTTTCTCCATATATCGTCGTATCTTCGTTTCCATGCGAAGACAAAGATCCTTCTTCCTTACCTACTTCGCCGTATCTATATCAATTGGTTCATATTTCATATAACGGCCAGTTTGCATATATCCTTGCTGCTCCTTGAGTTGTTCGTGTTCTTGTTGTTGTTGTTCTCCGATATTTAGATTAGAAGTCGAAATTAAATTTCATTTTTTTTTTTTTTTGGTTCGGTTCAGTTCGGTACTTGAGGGGTTTCTCGCTGCTGACTCTCACTCTTCGCCAATCTAGAGTTTAAGAGGAGAAGAAAGATAACGCAGCTTAAGTTTATCATTTTCCCAAACGAGAACGAGAGAAAATGAAAAGAAAAAAAAATCTTGTTTAGCATAAGGATATGCAAGGACTTCACTTTTGCTGGCTTCTGTTCCTGTAATTTATACGCGTGGCACTGATGTAATCTTCAATATGCCTATGGTGACGGGTGAAGCGGTACAACGGTGGTAAGGTAAGCATTTACTATACCGTTATGTGTGTGTTATCCTTGCTGTCTTACTTCGCAGGAGTATGATGGGTGGGAGAAAAATATTGTGGGCGATATTTCTCTATGCGTAGCTGCTGCTTTGTTGCGAAAATGAAAATGTCGGTAAATATGTGCGTGACGCGGATTCTTTGACTTCTTCCTGCTCCTTCGTCTCTCTTCTATATTTAAACCAAACACGACCGAGGCGACGCTCCTCGAGACCCACAACCGCCACAAAAACTTTTTATTTGAATTTTTTCGGAATGCAATCGATTGATATCTCGTGTTTTGTGATTGATTTATGCGAATTACGAGTGCAAAGGGGGAGATCAATATCTGAAATTGCTGCGGTGTGATGGTTGGGTGGAGTGGAGTTGGAAAAGGTGGGCGTGGTTGGTTAGGTTTGGATTTTTTTCTTCTTCTTTTATTTTTGATTTGAGTTGAAAGTAATTTGGAAAGTCAGCGTTATGGGTGTGGGAAAAGAAGACTTTGTATTATAAATGTTTGGGTTTTTTCTTTGGAAGAGAGAATATATTGTTATTTAAGCGAGTTTTTAGGAGGTAGGTATCTGTGCTGTGAGTTTTTTTTTTTTTTGGTACCTTGAGGGTCTAAAAATTCTTCTTATCATTTTTTGTTACCTTTGTTTTTTTGTTTCTGCAAATCTGTTATTTTTTAAGTCTGAATTCGTTTCAAAAGCTGGATGTAATTATAAGGAAAGATTTTTTTCTCTCAGAGAGACAGACGTTGGCATTTGCCACGTGATGAAAGCCGACGGGTTTCAAAGTTTTTTTTTTTTACATTTAGGGTTCCTTAGCTTTTTTGGAAGTTTACAAAACAAGCAGACTTCTTTAAATCAGGAAATATTTTTATAATTTTTAATTTTTTCTGCCATTAAAGGGATTTTTTTTTTAGAATTTTTGTCGAAAACGAAGACCGAAACAGTGATTTTTTCCCCATTTGTACCGAAAATTTCACTAAAACAACTATTAGTTCTTATAGAAGTCATATTAAGGCATTATTATTTCCTATGGCGCAAGTAATTTAAGGTGTGGTAATATTCTTAAAAAGGTTTAGTCATGAAAAAACCTGTTTTCCTGTTTTTTTTTGTTTGTTTCTTATGTTAAGTTGTATTTTTTTAACTGCAATAGTCAAAATATGGCACTTTAAACTGTTTTTGAAATCGATATAGGGTTGCCACTTTTTGATCTCACGGAACCCTATCTTACTTAGGTCGTCCAAATATCTTGCTTTAGCCAATTCTGTTCTTTTTCATAGAAAAAAGTTGTTTTTTTAACCAATCATATTACTTGGGAACTTTTTATTCGTTATAGGGTAACCCTTTTTCATTTATTCGTTATAGGGTAACCCTTTTTCAATAGAAAACTGAATTTTAAATTAAGGAGTAACTAGAAACTCTTCTTAGATGGTATTTTAATTGAAACAAATTTATTTATTTTGCATTCTAGTAATTTAATATTTTATAAGAAAAAGCGGGTAAAATTTTTTTTTTTTCAAGGAAGGAAGACCGAAGCAGTGGTTTTATACATATTTAAACTGGGAAACCGACGAAGTTACGAATACCAGAGTTACGGGCGACAGAGTTACGAGCGGCAAAGTTACGCGAAACCGAAGTTACGAAAAACTAGAGTTACGAACATCAAAGCTATGAAACGATGTTCTTGGGTTGGCAACCATTGAGATGAACGATATACTGGAGGAACTTATTTATGTTTAAATAATTCCATATCGTTCCTCGCAATTGTTGCCAACCCAAAAATCACATGTCATAGCTTAACATAACTTTAGAATTCGTAACTCTAGTTTTTCGTAACTTCGGTTTCGCGTAACTTTGACGGCCGTAACTCTGTCGCCCGTAACTCTGTTATTCGTAACTCCGTTACCATTTCATTTAAACTACATCTTCTGTTAAGTGAACTATTAAGCCAAGTAGGCAATATACTTAGGCATCTCTTTCACACATGGAGCAAGTAATATTACCTTTAAAATATATTTAAACAGGGTATGTTGTCAAACACTCTGCTTCAGTTGACCCGAACGGATGGAATCAGTTCTGATCCTTTGATGTATTAAAATTTTGCTACCAGGAAGGTAAAAATCTTGTTAACATAACATGGCAAACTGTTTTAAATATAATAGGGTTACCAACCTTTTTGAAGGATAACTTTTACAAAATTACAAATATACGTCGAAGCCTGCCCGAAACAGTGAATTTATACCTATTCGTTCTATTTTCTCTATTAAATGAACTATTGATATTGTAAGGCGTTTTATTAGTGCATCTTCTTGCCACATGGCGCAAGTGATTTTACCTTTGTAAGGACTATTAAAACGATGACTAGTAAAATATCCTGAAATTTACTTAGGTAATTCGTTTTTTAACCATCGATTTTGATTTGATTGCTTGAAATGTCCAATCGTAGAAATTGTTTGTTTCACTGTATGAGCTCTAATTTTACAGGGGCAATTACTCAAGACTTTCAAAGTAAAAAATCATTGATAGAAGGCGTTTTTGCTCTACTCTCACTAATATCTTGGTCATTAGAAGGTTTTAAGCTGCTATATAGTCACACTCTGTATTGGTGGCAATAGGTTTTGAAATTATCAATTTTCAAGTTAAGAATACTGGTCTGTCTGCTGATAACCATTGTTATAACAAAATAAAAGTGCATTTATGTAAAACTAGTACCTCTTATTATTATTCTTCTCTAGTTCAAGAACCCTTAACACTTAAAATGATAATTTCTACCACAAGTTTGTTATTCTACTAACATTTGCGAAGAAGAAAGTATCAACCAGCAGTAGAAGAAAAAAAAAATCTCAAATGGTTTGCAAACACAACAATCCAAGACTCTAGGACTAGGTTATATAAGCAAACAGGCAAATGCCAAGTGCATTAGGATTCAGAACTCTAGAATATGGATTGCTGAAGTGTAGGTACAATCTACATAGAGAGGTAGAGCAGTGACATTTCTATACAGTTTTGTTATTGCAAACAATATGACATAACAATGAAGAAAATACGCGCGCTAGAAAAAAAGGTGTCTTTATTTTTATATCACGGGAGTATAGTAGATAGTCGCTTATAACTGTAGGTTCTACTGTCTAAGAAGTGCCTAGAAAAATGTGAAGTTTGCTTCTTCTTCTACTTGTTTTTTTTTTTTGTTTATTCTTTTTGCAACAATTTTTGTGATATTATTCTTCTAACAGCCATTTGCTCCTGCCTGTATTCAAGAGGACACAATCGTTTAAAGGATGAAAAGAGACACTTCATGATATTTAAGTGCTTTCATTTTGTCATATTCTCTTCTCTCATCTTTGTTGTTGTTGTTTTTGTTGTTGTAGGGAGGGTAACTTGCATTTTTGGAAAATGGGTGTTTTTTGTATAGGTATGAGATGCGTTGTCCTTGTTACAGTTTTTTTTTTTTTTTTCTCTGAAAACAGCAAAAGTCATTAAGGACACTTTATTCTCTCTCTTTATTTCGTTATAATGCACACATAATACAGAAAAGCTCACACATAAGAAGAAGGTACCTCTCTATAAGAAAGAAAAAGACCTTTTGTAGTTTTCTGAACTTTTTCATTGTCGAAAAGTTGGGTACATTTTTTTTTTCTTTCTTAATTTACTCTAAAAATTTTTTGCTCATTTAACCAACAAAAGACGAAGAATTTTTCTTCCGAAGCAAAACAAGTGTGAAGATTATTATTTTTAGTGTCAGTTCTTTTAAACTTTTTGAACCTTTTAAATGGAGTTCAAATCTATGAATAGGTTATTTAAGTATAAAAAAAAAATTGTAGAAAGAACAAAGAAAACATTGGGACAAATGTTATTTTCTATTCTTAAAAAAAAAAAAAAAAATATCAAAGTAGAATAAAAATAGTAGTTAAGCCAGCAGGATAGACCTATTTTATTGGTTGACTTTTGAAGACATCGGATTTCAAATTTTTCTTAACTTTTGTGAATGATGATGCATTCTTTAACAAAAGCTAAATTGGAAGCTTTGAACCCAGTTTAAAAAAAACATGAAATCTGGAAGCCATGTTGAATATATTACACTGCTTTGAAAACCCATATATAAGAAAATGGCGCCCAATGTGAAACCTTTTTTCTATTAATAACTTTTAAGAACCTCATATTATCCACAATAATTTAGCTTTTTGTTGAAATAAATTTGCAGTACCTACAAAGAGAAACTCTTCAAAGTGTGTCTTCTAATAACAAGAACATTTAAAACCGAAATGGCGCCCAACGTGAACTCTTTTTTTCTATGAATGAACTTCAAAAACCTTCCATTATTCAAAACTGTTGGGCTTTCTGCCTAGATATGTATATGTAGTTTAATAGTAAATTTAAAAGAAATGGCGCCCAACGTGAAACTCATTTTCTATGAATGAACTTCAAAAACTTTTCATTAAAATTTACTAAAAATCTTAAAAGACACTTTAAAATGATATCTGAACCCCATAAAGTAAGCCCTTATAGAAATCTGCACTTAACAGTCTTTAAAGTTCTTTAACTTCTTTTACCTTTATCGTTACTTTAACTCCTTCAATCCACAACTTTTTAACCTACTTTCGAAAGTTAGTTCAAAAACCCCAGTTTTCGACCTAATAATTCAAACTTTTCTAAAGAACTTTTCATTAATAATTCGTCATTTGTCAAATCAAAATAACACAAAGAGCTCCACTTAGCTCTCTCGACCTTCATCATCAAGAAAGACTCATTCTTCGTCACTTTCTTGAGACAATGTTTGATGTCAAAAAAAACCCTATTCTCACACACACACACACACCAATATTCTGCTGAATTGCTTGCTTATCATCGTTTGTCAAAATCAGTCGAAAACTTCATAAACGTGTGTTTCGTGTTGGTGCAGCACCAGCATCACAGCAGAAGCCAAAAGAGGAACTCCGTTTTTTGGTCGTGTCGTGTCCTTTCGCGATATGCATATTCAACAAATTTCAATTAGTCAGCCGCATTTCTGCATTCTTCCCTCTGCGTCCCGTTCGTTGTCGGTTGGTAGCAGATTAATGCAACACGAACCCCTTCGTCACTCTCAGTCTCGATGGAAGAGATATCCCCTTTCGGTTCTTCTCGGTGGCGGTGGTAATAAATTCTCAAGCCCTCGCGCATATACCGACTACTACTCAGTGTGTAAGGATTTAATTTCCATGTCATCTTTATGAAGTGAGAGTCCTAGTAGCTAACTCCAGGACAACAAACTACTAAAAGGATGCAAGAAAAACAAAACAATTGTTCAATTGCACGAGCAAGGGAGCAACACAAACATATTCTCCACAGAGATGTCCTAGAACTTATCTCTATGGCTTTGCCTATTCAGTCTCCACCCACCAATCTGCTCTCAGGCATCAGCAGGGCCAAGCAGGTAAGACGATGACGACGTAGCAGAAAGCAAGCAAGCGAGTGTCACTCGACAATAAATCATAGCTCCTGTTTGTTGGAGACGTTGTTGGGACAAAATATGATTTATGATTGCGATGCGTTCCAAGTCCCCGGCAAGCTAGTGCTGCAGTTCCACTTTAAATTGTCATCATCGTGGTGGTTGTTGGTTATAAGGAGAAACGGAAAGGAGTTGTTTGGTGTCGGTGTGGCTCCCTATTTTTTTTTAAACTAGGAACGTTCGTTCTTCATATGTGCCACTGCCGCTTCTTCTGCCTCTTTGCTATGTGCAACAACTGCAAATGAAGCTACAAGCAGTGTGGCGTCATGTAATTGTGCTCCCTTCAGAGTCTGTAAAGTATAACTGTCCTGGTTTTGTTTTGTTTGTATGTCGTCCTTTTTTTGCTCATCCTCAACAACAACAACAACGACGAAGATATGACGACGACAAACGATGTTATATGCGTTTGTTCCAAAAGAGTTGTAGCACTTGCAACTTTATTTTATATCTCTTTGCCTGCTGATTCTCTAGGGTTTTGAGAAATGGGTGCTTCGAAAAAAAACTTTGTGGTAGCTTGGCTTCCTTTTTTTATTTCTTCTTCTAAGGACACTATTCCTACCAGTGTTATGTTTCTTTTGGGTATACCTTTATAGTGCGATGTTAAAAGCTTTAAAAGTGTTTCGTCTAACGTGATGCTTTATGATGTCCTTGAGTTGTGTGGAGAAAAGAGTTTGTTGCATGAACCTATTTTTCAAGATTTATATCTTCAAGTTTTTCAAAAAAAAAAAAAAAAGTGGAAAAAAAAAAGTACCAGTTCGTGATTCGTTTGTTATTATGTTTTGGATAAAATCGAGGCCAGTACCTGAGAGGGTTTGAGAAAAAAAAAGCTATCATGTGTGTGAGGTAAATTAACTTCTTGAGAAAAAAAATTTTTAAGAACTATAAGATTTGAGAAAACTTATATAATTGGAGTGATTTTAGTCTTGTAAGATGTGGAATCCTTGAAACTTTTTTCAGGGAGTATTAGCAGATATATGGAACGTTATCGTATCCCCATTTTTTTCATATGTTAAGTACTCAATTCCAATTAAGGTCACAAGAAATAATTTTATGAAAGTTTTAAGTTCAAGTAAAAAAAAAAAAACTTTCTGATTATAAAATCGGACTGAATCATATAATTAGGCTTGTGTTTCGATACTTAATATTATTTTGCATAAAATAAAATTGTGCAATAAGATCCACCCAAAAAACCGACCGAAAAACCCCATAAGTTTGTAAATTTTCGTCAAATGGCCTATTTTAAACTTTTGGATCTAGGTTCACAAAAGAAGTTTTGTTCAATTAATTGTGTTCTTTTACATAGGTAAGAGCTATTTTTTTTTTAAGTTTGTCAGTCATCAGCTACATCTTACTTAAATTTCCTATCAACTTGACTTCCTAGTAGAAAGTCTGGATAAAAATTCAAAAACAGTGACAATAATAAAGGTCTAAAAAGGCAACCCTTCTTTATTCTTGTTTTGAAAAATTATTTTTATTATAAGCCTACTCGAAGTTTCCAGCGTACAATTTTGGTATTATATTCAGTAATTACATCCCAGTAAAAATGGAATTCCGCTAAACCGCTCCACCCCTGCACCACGTCCGCACCATTTCATTTTGAAAAAATTAAAAAATATGAAAAAAAAAATTCGCCACCCGTCCGCACCATTTCATTTCGAATGAAAAAAATCGATGCACCACCACCGCACCACGTCTGCACCATGATTAAAAATTCTATTCTCGTACTTATACAAATGTTTAAGTCGTCTTCAAAGTTAAAAAGCAAAGCAACAAATTGCCAGTTCATACAAACTTGACTTGGTGGTCGAGTGGTTAAGGCGTTGGACTTCTAATTGAAAGTGCTCTGGATAGTCGGGTTAGAATCGCCTTCTCGTCGGTAGTTTTTTTTATTTTTCAATAATCCAAAATTATGTAATTATAATGCAGCGAATTTTTCATACAAAATGAAAAGGTGCGGACGTGGTGCAGTCGTGGTGCAGGCGTGGTGCAGTTGTGGTTCGGCGTTCAAGATTTTTTTTTCTTTTTTTTCTTTCTTAAAAAAATTCAATTTCTATTTTTACTTGGGTTGTGAAGCAATATCAGCCTAAAGTATTTTGTACCAGAAGCTATTTCGTAAACCAACATTATATACAAGCCCTAAGAAATTTTATAATCATCTGTGGCAATTCATGGAGTGTCGTGAAACAAATTATTATTATTATTTAAATGACTGTGGAAATTTATTTTTTCTACTCTTATAGTTCACATGCAGCTTAATCAACTTGTTGTATTCGTCCATTTATTTGCTGAAGTTCGTTCATTTATTTTCCAAACCATTCGAAGATTGTTAGTTTTTTTTTGTAGCTTCTCGAATAACTTTCAAAATTTTTAACAACTTAAAACGAAAAAAGTTCACAACACGTATAATCTTAAAGTTCAATAAAAAGAAGGTTTTAATTAAAACTTTAATTCCAAAAAGTCGTAAACTTAACAACATTTTCTCAAATCATTCCAAAAAGTCCATTTAGCAACTAAAGAGTTTTGATTTCAAATTTATGAAGCTCTTTATATATTCCAAATTCAAAAATAAACATAAAATTTATAGTTTCCCATAAAGTGACTCTCTAAAACCCATTAGCCCACAAATTAATTAACTTTTTTTTTCGTAAAAAAGGCTAGAAAACTCCACCCTTCTTTTTCTGATGTACTGTGTCACCTTTCTATGAGTCAATAATTTTTCTTTCAGAATAGATAACAACTGATCCTGACGACACCAACAAATCAGGTCTCATGTGACCTAATTTTTTTTTTTTTTTTAGAAGAACAAAAAACATTATATCATCAAGACAAACGACTATGAGACAACAAGTTTTATAACAGCTAATGACATCTGTCAAAATTTATTATCTCATGCATATTGCAACAGGAGTTAGTGAGACCTGTCAAAAAAAGCTAAATACGTTTTTTCTATCTTCCCCCACAAATTTACATTTCTGTGTGAAAAAGTTACCGCGAGAGATTCAAAAGATCATAGAACATCTCAACAGGTATATGATGGCGATGGGTGATGCCACTGAGTCGGGCCAGCAGCACGCGGTCTAGCCGCATCCATCCGGGTCTGAATTCTTTGAATGTTTTCCAGTTGAATAGGCACTTTCGACATCAACCCACCCGAAAGTGATATTTCAATCTTTCGAGAATGAAAATTTAAAAAGCACAATCAAATTGGAAATATGTTTAAAAAGAACTGAAAATACAAAAAAAAACAGAACAGGTCTAAAAATAGTCCCCTTGTGCACTCCAGCAGCAGCCGTGGTGTTAATTAATTTGTATCACCGCCTTGACTAAAGGGGTTGTGTTCGTTCATAATAATATGTGTGTGATTTTAGCCGTTCTTAATGGATTTACATATATGAAACGAGTGGGTTAACTGCAGAAGTGGAGGTAAAAAGGGGAAAACCAATTTCGTGACACCTCATAAATGAAATGAAGCAGAAAGAACAAAACGCCAAGTTGAGTGGAATTTCCCGTGTCCGATTGGAGGAAATTAATATTTTTTTTTCTTTTTTTCATTTTCGTCGAAAATAGATCGTTTTAATGGAAAATCCGTTTTAGGACATCTTTTTTTATGTATATTTCGCGCCCTGTCTGCCTTTTATCATCGTCTGATGGAAAAGAAGATTTTTAGATGATGATTACCCTCTTGGTCCCTTGTGGGTGGATTTTTGTCTTTATGACTTTTCAATAAGATTATCGAGGGTGGATGATGGTGATTTGTTTTCTATGTGGTAGGGGGAATCTTCACCCCTCGGAAGAAGGAAGTGGTGAAAAATTTATGAATAAGTACGCGTATGGAGAATAAAATTGTTTTATTATCGAGTCTCAAGAAAAACATAACATATTGTGTCCTTTTATGAGAATGTGCCTAAGAGTATATAGGTTTAATGGGTCGAATGATGGTTTTTAATTGATAGTGCAGCTTGTGGGTAATTAGAAGTGACGACAGTGCTTTTTTGGTATATTTGAGTTGGGTGTAGGAAGGAAAACAATTCTGGCACGTTCTATGGAGACAGAAATAAAAATATTTAGCTCATGGGTGATTTAATGGTTTCTTGGGAAAGGAGTCAATATTCAAATCTTTTTTTCGTAATTATTGATTTAGCTTAAATTCAGCAAAAAAAAAAAACATTGTAAACTCGCGTTGGGCGCCAAATAACAAATTCATTTTCTGCAAAAGTGGTACATTTTTATAAGCTAGAAAAAATATTAAGGAGCTGTGAGTTTTTTATTTATTTTCTCTTACGATAAAAGAGGCTTTCAAAAAAATTGAGACATGAATGCGAACTCAAGTTGGGCGCCACATTTCAAAACAATTTTATCAAAAATATTAAATCAATTAATCAGGGTACTCATTATAAAACTTAGTGTTTTCAGAATAATCTTGCCGCCCATTAAAACAAAACAAAATTTGTCTGACCTCACATTGGGCGCCATTTTTAATTTGTGGTTTTTAGACAAAGCAACGAAATCTTCATATATTCTATTCTTATAACAGAGTAACTATTTTAAATGTATTATTCTTGTTAAAAGAATTAACAAAAAAAAAATTGAAATAAATTTCTTCTGAACTCACATTGGGCGCCACATTAATTTTTTTTTAAGTAGCAAATCTACATGAATCAAGAGATTTAGTTTTAAGGTGTGTAGTTCAAATATTCCCCTCTATCCTGTTAGGAAGTCAAAAATAAAACATACAATATTTATAATTTAAGCTTCAAAATTTTTGCTTTTATGTTTTATCTAAAAATTTTATATATTTTCCTCACCAACCTAGATTCTTTCTAAAAATATTTTTTTTTTTTTAATTGTAGGTTTGCAGAATTGCTTTAAAAACAGTGAATTCACTGTCTCCTCTTTCAAATCCCAGCTCATTGTTTGAAATGAATCACATTGTTTGAAAATTAGGTTATATTTCAAAATTTACTGAGGGCGTCACATTTAAGTTCATGAGCTCTCAAATATTGTGTTTCAATGCTAAATCTAATTTTACTGTTTTATGAATGCATCATTATCATTAGAAACTATTGTTATAAAACCACCCTAATATGAAATTTCAGTTATAGAATGAATGAAAAATGATAAATATTGCAACACTTTTTTCCAAGAATTTTAAATCCTCTTAGAATTAGTGGTCGTTTTGAATCGGGTTTATTGTTTTGTAACTCTTTTTTCATCAGAATTTCATAAAAGTCTTCTTATCTATTAACCCCCCCCCCCCCCCTAAAAAAATTCTTCTGAAAATTTAAATTTTAATTGCAACAATTTTACTTAAATTCACATCTTTCTTAGAATTCCAAAAATTTGTTAAAATAAAATCAAATGTAACAAAATTAAATTTAAAATTATTTAGAATGAATGAAATATTTATACTCAAAGAATTTTTCCCAGAAATTTAAAGTTCATTGTTTCTTATTAAATTTTCTATTGCAAGTTTTGTTTTTCTGAAATAATTTAATTTTTCAATTCGTTTGAATTCCAACCCACAAATCCTTGTTTTAACTAAAAAAAAAAATTAATATTTATAAACCCACACATAATTATTATTATTATGATCCATTCTCTAATCCTGCAATAAATTTTATCTTATTAACATGCAAACCTACTACAATACAGAGATTAGAAGAGCCAAGAGAGAATCATGGAAAAAGTTCTGCAATGATCTATCTGATATACAAAGCAGCGCTCGCATCCACAGAATTCTCGCTAAAGAGCACACTAATCATATTGGTCTCTTAAAAAACACGGATGGCACGCGTGCGGAAAATGGTCCAGATACGTTACAAATCCTTACGGACACTCACTTTCCAAACTCTGTAGTCATACCCTCAGATCTATCTAGTCCTTCTCCCCAGTTCAGGCTTACCAGACCAAACAGAGAGGATTGGAAAAGAGCAAGGGATATGTTCTATGAGGGAAATATAAAATGGGCAATAAATTCCTTCGACCCATATAAATCTCCCGGAGAAGATGGAATCTTTCCAGCACTCCTTCAGAAAGGAAATGAGTTAATTACACCTATGCTAATAAACATATTTAGAACAAGCTACGCATGGGGTTACTTACCAACAAGCTGGAAAGAAGTAACGGTCAAATTCATTCCTAAATCAGGACGAAGACCAACTGACCAAGCTAAATCCTTCAGACCAATTAGTCTTACCTCATTCTTCCTGAAAACAATGGAAAAGATACTAGACAGGCATATCAGGGACGGGCCATTGAAAACAACACCTCTTCACAACAACCAATATGCCTACCAGCCAGGAAAATCAACCACGCTTGCTCTTCAGGAATTAACAATGCGGATTGATAAATCCCTTAACGACAAAGAGACTGCAATAGGTTGCTTCCTAGACATTGAGGGTGCTTTCGATAACACTGATTATGCTCAAATACAACGCTGCATCCTCAGCACAGGGGTAGATCCTACCACATGCAGATGGATTCAACATATGCTCAGTCACAGAAAAATTAATGCCACATTGGGCAATGACAAAATCAGAATCACAGCTGCAAAAGGATGCCCTCAAGGCGGGGTTCTCTCCCCACTTCTGTGGTCCATTGTAGTTAATGAACTGATTGTCATACTTAGCAATGCTGGATTTTATGTTCAGGGCTATGCTGACGACATTGTGATCCTCATTAAAGGTAAATTCGAAGACACGATCTCGAATCTTCTACAAAGAGCACTCAATATAGTCGCAAACTGGTGCCTAAAAGTTGGACTTAATGTCAACCCTAAAAAAAAGTACCATAGTCGCCTTCACCAGAAAAAGAAATAAACACAAACTTATAAGGCCTACTCTTTTCGGTGAAGCGATAGAATTCTCAAAGGAAGTTAAATATCTGGGGGTTACCCTAGACGAAAAACTCAACTGGAACTCTCATATACAGAAAACCATTGACAAAGCAAGGACTGCCTTATGGACCAGCAAATGTCTAACTGGTAAAAACTGGGGTGCCAACCCCAAAATCTCTCGCTGGCTCTATACAGCCATTGCCAGACCAATTATAACATACGCTGCACCGGTCTGGTGGCATAAAACAAAACAAAAAACAGTACAAGCCAAGCTCAATAAACTACAAAGACTAGCTTGTATAAATATTACAGGAGCAATGAGAACAGCCCCCACAGCAGCGTTAGAAGTTATCACAGATCTACCACCACTCCATCTCCTACTAAAGAAAGAAGCCATGGTCAACGGCTACAGGCTCATCGCAGAAGATAACTCTAATTCCAAGATAATCCACTCTGATATTCTCACTGAATTAAATAGGGAAGAATTACTTAAAATATCTCTAGTAGACAATTGTCTCCCAAGATATAACTTCACCCAAAACTATAAGGTCACATTCCCCTCACGACGTGAATGGGAACAGAACAGACCCATCTTCAATAGCGAGTCTCATGTATGGTACACAGATGGCTCCAAAACAAATGAAGGTGTTGGGGCCGGAGTATTCGGAATGAACACCAAAACTTATCTGCACCAGAGCATGGACAGCTTCAATTCCGTATTCCAAGCAGAGATATTCGCAATTGAACTCTGCCTCAGAGAAAACTTAAACAGAGCTGTAATAAACAAAAAAATTTATATTCTCTCTGACAGCAAGGCCGCACTCCAAGCTCTTAGGAGCAGTGAAGTCACCTCAAAGCTGGTATGGGACTGTATACAACTTCTACACCAGCTTGCCAGTACAAACAGAGTTCAACTCATTTGGATACCTGGTCACAGCGGTCACGTTGGGAATGAAATAGCAGACACACTAGCCAGAAAAGGTTCCGCATCTACATTCATGATGCCAAGACCATTCTGTGGCATACCAACAAGCACTGCAAAACATTACATCAATAAATGGCTAAGAGATATGGCTAATCATTACTGGACGCATACGGAAGGTAACAGACAAGCCAAAAAATTTATACCAAACATCTCCCACGCCAGAACGAAACAACTCCTCACACTCACCAGGAGTCAGATTCGCATAACCACAGGCTTCCTTACTGGACACTGCTCAGTAAAAAAACATCTCAAGACCATGGGCATTACACAAGACGATACCTGCAGAATGTGTAACGAAGACGAAGAAACAGCAGAACACATATTGTGTCACTGTAATTGCTTAATTAATACACGTCGACGTCACCTCGGAGGGTATTATCTCGAAGCGGAAAACATTGCCGCTAGTTCACCCAAAAACATACTAAGTTTTCTAAACTCAGGATTTCTACGTGAACTCTAGAAAGAGGACATCACAATAGGCCCATCAGAGGCCGCAGTGATAAGGCGAATTATTCCCACCTCTCACCCTAATCTTAATCTTAATCTTAACATGCAAACCTTGGCAAAACATTAAAGGTGGGCTTCATCAGTATACATTTGGGGGAGATTTAAAAATATTACCTCAAACAATTTTTATTTATTCATACAAAATTCGAACAAATTAATACAAATACCCTTCAATTTCAGTCCGATATTTATGCATTTACATATTGTTTTTTTTTTTTTGCGTCAGTCGATTGATATTTATTTTAATTAACATGGCAAAAACTTATTCAATTTATTTTTTTCCTTTTTTTATGCAATTTTTTTTTTTTTTATTTTAAACACAAATATGCAAATCTAATTATAACCGTCCGGTATTGATTTCAATGATGAACAGAAAATACAAAAAAAAAATATGGCTATTCGTTGCTAAGTTTCATATATACACTCGATGACCTAAAATAAAAAAATATACAATATTTTTTAATATTTAAGCATCCTAGAAATATGCAGCAGTAAAACAAAAGTACATCCATCTCTATACACACAAATCAATCCACAATTTGTGGAACATAAAATATTATGTACGAGTGTCGAGTTGAGTGTGTTGTATACAAATTCATGCAAATTGATCATCATAAAACAGAGAAAAAAAAAGTAAAATAAAAAATTAACAAACACCTGACAATTTGGCAGCATTGGCACTTTAATTTTATCGAGAATACCTTTGATGGACATTTGCATGATGCACGAAATGAATACAAAAAAAAAATTGCATTGAAAGGATTTTTTTTTACCATGGAAAGAGAGAGAGAAAAATTTAATTTAACTTAATATTAAAAAAAAATAAATAGAAATTTACAAAGCTTGACATCCTGCAGAGACAAAATAATTAAAGTTAACGTTAATGGTTGATGTGATATTTTTTGTTTTATTTTATTTTTTTTTTTTACTGAAAAATGTATAATATAGAATTTTATTTGACAAAAAAAAAAAAAAAAAATGTTGACGGTTAAAACACCCACAATAATTGGTCAGCAAAAAAATTTAATTCCATGAGACACATTATCATAAATTAAAGAGTTACAAAAAAAAAAATTAAATTAAATATTTAGTGAATTTATTTGACATAAAAGTGTCAAAAAATATTAGTTTTTTTTTTCAATTGGCAACAATATAATGTGACAATTTACTGTGAAGTATTTGATATATATTTTTTTTTAATAAATTGATTTATGCAAAATTGAAATTGATATTTTATGCAAGAGTAGAGGCTGTTGATGGAATAAATAAATTTTTAAATTAACACTTTAATCAGATCAGAACTTTTTAGGGATTTTAAGGAACCACCTGACTTGTTAAATTTATGTTCTCATTGAGAGGGATCAAATAATTGTTTTGCTTATATAAGCTGCCATATAAAATTCCAAAACAAACAACTCTAAAAATATTTTTTCGTTCACAATGCAACTTTTGCGAAAATTCAATTTTTATGTGGCGCCCAACATGAGCTCAGAAGAGATTTTTCTCTAAATGGAAGTGATTTCCTTTTTAAAAAATTAACGCATTTAGAACACTTTTCTAAGAAAAGCAGAAGGTTTGAAATTAATATTTCGTAATTTTTTCTTAAAAAAAAAAAAAAAAAAAAAAAAATGGCGCCCAATGTGAAGTCATATGATTTACGATTGTTTTGATAGACTGATGGTTTTTGAACACTTAGCTCTTTTATAAATTATTCTGATTCAACGAAACGATTGTTTACTTTAGATGAAATTTTTTTGCAATATGGCGCCCAACGCGATTTCACATTCATTACTCTACAGTCTACAAGCTTCACTCATTTCCATTAATTAGCTTTAAGTGCCCCTATACTATCTCAGATAGTCTACAAAATGCACAGCTCTATAATAATTCCTCAGTTTTATAAGTTTGTGTTATTTTTGCACGGATATAATTGTTACGTGGCGCCCAACACGAGTTCCTAAGAGAAAATCTTCTCAATTCCAAAGAGTTTATTTTCACAAGCATTTGAATTAAATATACAGGGTGTCCCACAGTCACCGCCCCAAATGAAAACCATGGATTCCTGAGGTCATTTTAAGTCGAAAAACTTATGAGGTAATTTTCTTGTTTTCGTCCCGTTTCCGAGTTACCACGGTTTTTATGATTTTTGCTCTCTTGTCCTTTAACTGGTCTTATCTTTGCCAAACTACGTTTTATTCGAAAGATTTTTTTTACAACCAATCAAGAATTTCTTAGAGTTTTTGTTTGTCTCAAAACATTTTTTTCTGCGGACAACCGTTTCTCCACAATTTTGCATCAAACACAATTTTCTTCGTTTTTTAAGTTGTTTTTTACACTTTCATATCATTTAAGTCAAAAAAACACGTTAATGAGTATTAATTTTTTGTGCTTTTTATTAAAGCCCAGTTTATTTTCATAAAGAAAATAAGTTTTATTTTATAAAAAAGGCTACTGAACGTAATTAAAAAAAATAAACAAACTGAGTGAATTAAAAAAAAAATAATTTTTAAATACAAAATTTATTTAAATGAATTAAAACTTTTTCTGAGCTTTATCTATTTGTTCTTTTCTTAACCACAATAGCTCAGAAAAAGTTTTTAATTCAATTAAATTAATTTTTTATTTAAAAATAATTGTTTTTTTTTTAATTCACTCAGTTTGTTTATTTTTTTTAATTACTTTCAGTAGCCTTTTTTACAAAATAAAACTTATTTTCTTTATGAAAATAAACTGGGCTTTAATAAAAAGCACAAAAAATTAATACTCATTAACGTGTTTTTTGACTTAAATGATATGAAAGTGTAAAAAACAACTTAAAAAACGAAGAAAATTGTGTTTGATGCAAAATTGTGGAGAAACGGTTGTCCGCAGAAAAAAATGTTTTGAGACAAACAAAAACTCTAAGAAATTCTTGATTGGTTGTAAAAAAAATCTTTCGAATAAAACGTAGTTTGGCAAAGATAAGACCAGTTAAAGGACAAGAGAGCAAAAATCATAAAAACCGTGGTAACTCGGAAACGGGACGAAAACGAGAAAATTACCTCATAAGTTTTTCGACTTAAAATGACCTCAGGAATCCATGGTTTTCATTTGGGGCGGTGACTGTGGGACACCCTGTAGACTGTTTTAAGGTTAAAATTTCCAAATAATTGTAGATTTTGTTGCTTTTTTTTTCAAAAAATTGTAAAATGGCGCCCAACGTGAAATCAATTCATTTATTTTTGTATTAGTATTGAATTTTCTGATTTATGTAAATAAGATCTTTTTAATGAAACACTTGGTTAGTAATTGATTTTCTATAATTCGGTAAAGAAACATTTTAGCAAGATTATTTTTTACATTTTCTAAAGTTGAATGGCGCCCAACGTGAGTCCAAGTAATTTTGTTTTTTGTTCAAGATTTCTTAAGAACACACAACTCTTTAATAACTTTTCTGAAGAACCGATTTTCTTACATTGATGAAATTGTTTTATAAAGTGGCGCCCAACGTGAGTTCACGTTCATATTCCTTCAAAATCCGATCATTTCCAATATTCCCAATTCAGTTTAAGTCCCTCCTATTCAACAACTACAAAAAAAACCTATTAATTTAAGTTCCACAAAACTGTGATCTTTGTTAACTTTTTAAGCCTTTAAGAATTCCAACAATATACCTCCTTTTAAACGTTATATATAGAGAGAAAGCCAATCACTTAAAGATAAAATAATTCCTTTAAGCACTCCACAAAATCCTTAAGTGCCAAAAAGCAATAAAACACATAAATTTACATCTGTTTGGAGAGAATATACATTGTTGGTACGAAAACGAGTGTAGGAGGAAAGGAATATATAGGTTTTTAGAGAGGGAAGATGTTGCATTGATTGCGCCTGGAGAATTTATATTATTTAACCACATCTTACCACATCATCAAGGAAAAACATACACACACAAACACAGAGATACCTTTTGAGTTTTTGGAACAAAAAGTCAACCAAAAAAATATTCAGAGAAAGGATATAACTTTGATTCCTGCATGCAAAGCATTACACCTTCGTGATTTTATGTCTCTTTTTGCTGTAACTGTGTGACATAATAATTCAAAAGTTCAATTCTGCAACATCCCAGAGAAATGGGGGAGCAGAAATTGTTCAGTTCAAATGCAACAATTTAACCGAATTGAAAAGACAAAAACTCTACACGACAACGAAGAAGATGAATAAAACTATGTCCTTGGTCCTCGTCGGTGGTCGTCGTCCTGGCTCTAAAATGTCGTTTTCTAGTCAATGCATAAGATAAGGGACCTTGCAGAAGAACTAGTTTGCCAGTATGCAACATCAGCATTGAAAGTGGGTACCTGCTTGCTCTATGGCTGTTGGCTGTTTTTCCTCGATATATACTCTCTCTCTGCTCACACATGTCGTCATATGGAAGAGATCCTTTTTTCTATATGCAACATGCAGCAGCAAATGCGGAATATAGTTTCTTGTTCCTTTTCGTTGGGATAAAATATGCGAAAAGTCCTTCCTTATCTTTGCATATACCAGAAAACTATACCCAAGGACACCCTGTTCCCATTTCTTCTGTTATATGACTAAGTGGGGTTTTGTTGTGGTGGTTAAAAAAAAAGGGAAGGGGTATTTCCACCTTTTTACCCACATTCTTGCGGGAAGGGGTCCGAATAATTATTATTATTGTAATTACGATATGGTTGGTGAACAATACATGTTTCAGTTCGTCCTTAGAATATGCAAAGTTGTCTCCTTTTCCGGGCAAAAGTAAGTTGCCTCCTGAAGATGATGACGATGATGCGGGTATACACTACCCCCAATGTGATTCTCAGAAATAGAAGGGGAAGGGGGATATTCAAGTATAGGGTTATGTTTTAAGTTCAGCTTGTTGCCTTTGGTCGTGTCGGTTTGTATATGGTATAAATGTGTATATATTTTGTTGGGGGTCTCTTCTGTGCTGCAGGCGGGTATGCGCGCACGCTATATACACGGCAGAGTGCTTTTCCTCGCCATAATTGAGAAGTTTTAAGATTTTAAGCAGTGTGGAAATCACCTTGGGGCCAACCGAGAGAGGGCTTTTCATAGTCAGCCCAGAGTAGGTACGTATTGCCTCCTGTGTCTGTCTCTGTGGGAGATCCTTCTTCTTCCTTGCGCTATAATATTAATTTTTATATATTTATATATGCGAATAGGTATATGTATTGTATCTATAATAATTGTATGAATAAGAGGTCTCTAGGAAGAGGTCGAGAGCCTTTGGCTAAGTTGAACAAATGTCATGATGTCGTTGACGTCCTGTCCTGTCGTTACTGTGTGTTCGTGTATGTGTATATTGTTCTTCATCATTTCAGTTTCATTGTTTCACATTAAAGTTATCCACTTATAGATAGTTCGTGATGAAGAGATACCATAGTTTTGGGTTTCTTGTATTGATTTAATATTTTAATGAAAATTTTGTTGAGGTATCATTAATTTGAAATAGAACTTTGTTGCAGGAAATCGTTTGATGAGGAAGAAGTTGATTGATTAAATTCCAATTTAATAGAATTTTTGGCTTGACTTAATTTCGTGGAAGTTAACGGGAACTTTTTTGTTATCTGTACAAAGAAAGAAGAACATTGGTCTTTAAATGGAGCCCTGTGGGACTTCAGAAAAAAAACTTTCAATTACTAAATTAACGGACTCTAGTCACTAAAAATATTTTTGTCACTAATGAATTATTACGAGTAATTTATTACCTTCAAATATATTTACTAGAAAACTTTTGGTTACAAGCAGTTACTTTTATAAGACTGTAGGCATTTTTATTTATGAAAATTCTGTAGGAACACTGTTAAAAATGAACCAAACAAAATAAAACTCGCGTTGGGCGCCATTCCAAAAAAAATTGTATCACAAAGACAAAATCGTTTTTATAAAAAGTTTGGTTTTGGGGTCCTAAAGTTTAAAATTTACTTCCTTAATATTTCATGAATTAGCTTTAACAGAAGTCTTTAATATTTTTAAGTAGAAATCTCAAAAGCTTTTTGTCGAAAAAGAGTTACAAAAATTTATAAATTGTTAATAAAATAAATTAAGGATAAGTAACCATTTCGTTTAATGAAGAATATTATTGTTGTTTTTTTTTTTAAGTTGTTTGCCTATAATGTCATGCAAATTATAGGAAAAATTAAGGAGGTCTCAAATATTCATTCTCAATTAACTGTGTACCTTCATTGTATATCTTGAAAATTTGGACTCTAATATTTGAACTAGGACCTTCAGAAAATTTCGAAGAAATTTACCAGAATTATAATATCTAATGTCATAAATTTAGAGGGTTCCAAATTGAAAAATACAAGTTGATAGCATCGAAAGAGCTTAGAGCCTCATAAAAAACATAAATTTAAGCATTCTTCAGAATAATTAAGAAATACATAACTCAAAAACAGGGTTTTAAAAAATTTAAGCATTCGGGCCGCATAAAACGAAAGCCTTAGGGGTCCAAAAATTAAATTATCTGCAATTGTAATATATATTTGATTGAAACCATAAAATAATTGTGTCACATTTATTAATACGTGCTTAAAGCTTTAAATCATATTAAAATAAAATATTGATTCTTTATGGACCTCAAGAAAAGGATTAATTTATGCTTGATTAAAAAGGGGTCCTAATGTGTAGACTTTCAGATCTTCTAAGAACATAAGAAGACCTTAGGTTTGATGGAACAAGTTCTTTTTGTTTGGACAGAAACATTTCTTAAATGGGGTCCTAAGAAATAATATACAGTTCAGACCTTAATGAAGCATCAAATGACCCTTTATTGATGGATAAATTCACATGTTTGTTCTTAAATCTTTTTTTTTTAAATGCAATCTCAAAAATTTTAGAGGTCCAAAGATTAAATTATCTGTATGTTCAACTAATGTTATTGAAAAATGAAACTCGACCACCTTGATTCCAATTTTAATGCTTAAAAATTTAATAAAATACAAAATTATTTCCTTTATGACCTCAAAAATAGGATAAATTGTTGCTTTAATTAAAGTCACTTTGATACTCCCTCTCACACACTCTGAGATAAACCTTGAAACATTTTATATTTTATTAAAACAACACTAAGTGTGAAATGAAAATTAAAATTAAAATAATTTCTCTCCTGTTGCATGCAACGCAACAGAACACAACACACATATCCTCTCTCTCTAAGTAGAGAATAAAGATGCAATGCCATTAAAATGCCTTCACACAGGAATAATAATAATTAAACTCTCATTGTGTTATAATTTTTTTTCTTCTTTTTTTATTTTTTTGTTCTCAACTTTATTTTACTCTTATGCTCGCTAGTGAACACAATTTTAATTTAAATTTTCTCTCCATCCATACTTTTTGAATAAAAAAAACACACACATAGTAAAATGACGCCCTCAATTCACTTGTAATTACATTCCACCCGACCATATGACATCCCTGCTTGATGGTGCCACGGGTGGGATGAGGCACTGTATATTTCTTTACCTCACACTCTACCGCACACAATTGCATTGTAAATTTAAATTTATTTATATTCTCGAACAAACGAACAAAAAAAAAAAAATTATTTATAAAAACGAGGGAATATATACTAAGGACTATAAGGACGACGACAAGGATACAAAAAAATTGTGGCAAAAAAAAAAACGTTAAAAATGAAAGATGCGTGCATATAACGCGAATTTTATTTATGCTCCTTAATTTGTACCTTTTTCTATACACTGTAAGCATTCTCGAATGTAACAACTACCGGCTGCATACATATACAAGGACATCATATAAATATCCACCACCGCCCAAGCAATCATATAATATAAGCAAAGGAACTCTCGCGCAACAATGCTCAAGAGCCATCTATCTTAGACTATTTTAGTAGAAAAATTTTTCCATTCATACAATTCAAATTCACCCTAGCTACTCGGTGGCATTCTGGTGGCATAAATGCCAACAAGAACGAAAACGACATTTATTAAAAAACATTAAAGTCCTTTTTTCTATCTTTTCTGTGTTGTTGTTGGGGGGTAGAAAGAGGCTTTAAAATCAAAACAATAAATTTTCAAAATTGAATCGCATTCTCACAGGATAAAAAGGTGTTTATCCCAAGGACGAGAGAAGAATATCCTTGCAAAATGCCATTAACCAACTAATTGTTCTTTGAAGATGCCTTTTGCCGCCATTCCTATCTGACATTACTGCTGTAAGAAGGATATTTTTCGAAAATTACCTGGCAAAAAGCTGGAAAACACAAATTCACTTTGACTATAAATATCCTTAAACGTGTCCTTTTTGAAAACTGCACCAGGCGGCTTTCACTATACAACAACAACAACAACTGTCTGTCGCTTAATCATTAAACGTTATACACAAAACAGAGAGTGAAAAAGTTAGAAAAAGGATAATACAGAAAAGGATGAGGGATTGAAATTGCTTTGGCGCGTGATATCCTCGAGTTACCTTTTTGCTGCTGCTGCTGTTGCGATTGTAACGACTTTGTGCCAGACTATTGCACCCTCAATACACCACACGGGGGCATAAGAACCATCATCATCGTCGTCGTCCTCGTCGTCCAAAAAATGCCACATTGAAAGGACATTGACACGAAAACGAGGGCAACTCAGCAAAAATCTCGAAAAAACGCATTTAAACCCAAAATCGCAGAAAATTGGGGGAGAATGTGAAAACGAGAATCAAACTCAGTTCACTTAGACCAAACCGGGACGACCGAGGACGACGTGAACGTGAACGTGAACTGGATTTGCCAGGATTCAAAAAGGATTTGCTATGGAATTTTGTTCGAGAGTGACACCACTTGTGGGTGACGAGACCGGACTGGTGGTGTCCACATCCTGTGCTGTGTGAATTCCCATTCCATGTGCGTGACTCGTCCTCGAGGGTAATTGTTTGGTTAGAAAAGAGGGCGGATTCCTTTTTCACCTTTTTTTTTTGTTTTTGGTTGAAAATGCTGCTCTACCAACCGAAGGGTTATTTGCGTTTGAATTCCTTGTTTTGTTTGTTGGAGGTTGGCAGAGGATTGAAAATTTACACCTTGACGAATCCTTGAAAATGAGAAATAAAATTAAAAAAAAAAAATAAAAAAAAATTAAAAACGCCATTCAGAAAGGGACGACTTTTTCGTTTAATTAAAATAAAATGTTTAAACAATTCTTCAGGATTTTTATTTTTTTTATTTTAGGATATTTTCACGTCAAGGATAATCACATAAAAATAAAAAAATATATATATTTTTGTATAAATCATTCGCAGATGATGCCGTGTCGTCGGCACGAATTTATCCCACAGAATGAATAGGATTTTCCCTTCACTTTTTGTTTTTTTTTTTTTGGTCCTTCGAGCTGGATCACACGACTTCTGACATAATAGAGTGTCGAGGACAAGCTTCTTGGGTTTAAACTCTTGTGGCATTTGTACATTATAATTCATTTGATCACTTCTCTCTACCATACCACCCAGAAAAAACAACAACAACAACAAACTGACAGCTCTAAAAAAAAGAATATACAAGTCCTTCTTATTCTTCTTTTTATATTTATATCCTTTTGCGCAGCAAGTTCTGTCGTCGATTTTTGATATTTTAAGAACAATTGTACACGGTGCCATCGTTATTATCACGCGACACTTAGTCCATATTCCTTTTTGGTTGTATTGTGTTGTGTTTTTTTTTTAAAGGATTTTTTTTTTTTGTTCAGTGTTGTTATTCTTCCTCGTTATTATCCTCGAACCAAAGGACAATGACATAAAACATATTTTTTAATATGAATGATCATAAATCTTTTGTGTGTTTCATAACACTGTGGCACGATGACGGCACGGCAGCAACCGACTCGATGTGCTTCTTAATATGTCGTCGTTGTCGTCAGGATTCCTCTCCACATTCAAATATCTCTCTCTCTACAAAAATGTAGGTAGAAGTAGGTACTACATCCTTGTGCGGGCTCTTTTTGGGAATGGAAATTGTTTCACATACACACCATAGCATAGTCATGTGTCATATCTATAGTCCTTGGTGGTGGCGGCGGCAATCATAATGTTGGAGAAACACAAAAATTATGCACACGCTTGGTTCTCATTCGTATAATATTGTTGTTGTACCGCTATCACCGCCAGTGCCATATGTATCCATATGTGACATTTATCCTTTTTTTTCAGCAAAAGGAAGAGAGATGTACTCTTGCAGTGTGTACCTACTCCTCTAGTAGTGTAGTGTAGTAGTTTAGGGAACGATATTTATGTGTGATAAAGTCGGTCCTCTCCAGGGCATGTGATTTTTTTACCTTGACAATAAAAAGGGACGGAGGATGTGACATATAAATTTTCATTTTTTATGATTGATGAGTCTTTACAGGATTCTTTTTGTTTTTTTTTTTGTGTAAACTGTGAGTACTGTGGTGGGGTATATTTACTTTTTAATTTGTTTTTTATTTTATACTGTGTGAAACCAAAATAAAGAGAAATAACTGGGTTAAGAGTGTAGCGATCATTATATTGAGGTTGATGTCCTGTTTTTTTGTTTGTTTGTGTTTTTTTCAGAGAGTTTTTTTGATGGAAGGTCATATAATGGGCTTAGGGTTAAAGATTGATGACTCTGAATGAATTTTGATTATGACAAAATCTTGGCTCCCTGAGGATTTAAATTGAGGTATGTAAATATAAATAAAAACACAAAGGAGATTACCCATTTTTCTATGGAGCCTGGGCCCAGGGCGTACACCAACGAGACTAGTATCAAATGAAAGCTTATATTGAGCTCTATTTGTGAGCCAAATATTTTTAAAAATTGGTTTTGGGGATTTCGAGATATTTGAGTCTAAAGTTGGGGACGAAAAAATCAGAAAAATCGAAAAATCATAGCATCCAAAGTATAGATTCTAGAAAAACAATTTTGATACCAAATTAAAGGTTAAAGTTTTGAATGATACTAATATCTTCTTCCTGTGCTCAGTATTTTTGTATATATGGTTCTTAGACTTTTTTTGAAAAAAAAATTCCTTAAGACTGATTTCTACGACTGATATCTCGAAAAAATAAGTTATGACATACACTTTTTTTTACACCAATGATATCTTCAATTGATAACCTTTCATTTCATATACATACATAAAAGTTATATTACTTCAAACAAAAATATATAAAAAAAAAAACAAAACGAATATAATTTTTTTCAACTTTATTCAAAGCTTAATTAATAGTTGATAATAAAGTATTATCCCATTTAACATCATAGTCTAAGAGCCGGCGGCATATTTTGGCAGTTTTGGTATAACCGTTCTAAAGAAATTACCACCTTTACCTGATTTACTGGTATCCATTCGCGTAAAACAGACCTTCAGGACGGTTTTTTGGAACATGTTGAGATCTATGAGACCTTAACTTTTAAAATAAAAATTGGAGGATGAATAGTTTAAATCAAACTCTGCTTCTAAGTAAACTGTATTGCTTTTTTATTTAACTGTGACTGCACATTGACAAATTCGTAGAGCTCTTGATAGTTTCTTCCCGATAAAATGGCATAACCTTCGAGGGCATGTTAAGTGGTAGGTCACTCGACTCTGAAAACCGATAAGTGATTTTGCTTTATTTCTCTTTATTACTACTTTTCAGCATTAATAGATCGATTCAGCACTAAAAAGTCTTATGCACAAACAATTTCACTTACTTTCTTAATAATGATTGCCCTATAGCGCGCAATACACCTTAACCACCCTCCCTAGATCTTCCCGAGGAATTTACAGAATTTACAGGCCAAGAATGTAAGTCACTGGGCCCTGTAAGCCTTTTAAAAGCTTTTTCCCTTTTCAACCTAGTAATGACTACTCTACATCTCTTAATACACTCTACGAGATCTTCCCGAGGAGGTGAAAAGACCCTTAAATCTTTATTTTGACGTTAGAGGGTGTAGGTCACTAGGCCCGGCGTATTCATAAGGTTTTTCCTTTGCTCATGTTGCAGCTACTAATCTATAGCACTCAATGTACTGACAACACCTTCCATAGATCTTCCCGAGAAAGTGTTAAACCCATCGAGACTATAAATAGCCATAAGAAAGTGTAGGTCACTAGGTACGGCTAAACATCATTTTTTTTTTTGTATTTCTAGTTTTAAATGACTGCAGAAATGACAAGAATATACGCAATAGTATCTTCCCGAGGCAAGGACAGGGCTCTCCAGACAAAGTTTTGTAAATGGAGAGTGTAAGTCACTAGGCCCGGCGTATCCATAAGCTGTTTTGTTTACTTTCTTTGTAAAAACTGCATTATAGCACTCAATGAAATAATTCCACTTTCTATAGATCTTCCCGTGGAAGTGCCAAGCCCTTCGAAGCTTTATTTTGCAATTGAAAGTGTAGGCCACTGGGCCCGGCTTACTCATTAGTTTGTTTAAAGTTTAAAAATGACAAGGGCATACGCTTTAGCATCTTTCCGAGCAAAAGCAGAGCCCTCCAGACTAAGTTTTGCAAACCGAAAGTGTAAGTCACTAGGCTCTGGTTCGGTTCGGCTTGTCTGATTTTAACAGCTTCTAACTCTTTTCTGCAAAAGACCTTGAAATCGAAATGATTTTAAGTTTAAGTCGAAAATGAAATAAAATGTATTAAAGCTCTCAAGGTATGAAATTAATAAATATACATGTGCTGAAATTCTCTTTGGCACCCCCTTAACCTATCCCACATTTATTCTTTGAACTCAACTTCTAAAGTTAATGCATGTTGACAGTCTTAATCCATCTCTAATCCTTGTGGTTTTTGTTTTGAATCGCAAGTCTGTTTATGCAAGTGAAACAATAAGATTATCCAAAAAGTGATCAATCTAACGATGCATAGACATTCAACCCACAAAAATTCTACCCATATAGTTATTCCTTTACCTCTATTTCCTACCCCAAAAACAGTTTTCTTTTATTCCCAACAACATTGCACAGGTTCACATTTATTTCAATGTTTATCCTAAGAATTACCACAATATACCAGTCAAACGGGACGGCAACGGCAGGACTTAATTCCTCACCCAGTTAACTTAAATTCTTTTTATTGCACAAAACTACTATGAAACAAGAATCCTTATGCAAACTCCCATCTCGTTAAGAACATTTGTCACCCTCGCACTATGCTCTTCGCCTCTGTATAGTTTAGCTCTATAACATAAAATCGACTCTATATAAATGTGTGTATATAAGTTTATTCTATAAACCACGCAATTGTTCCCATTCCCCCAACCATCAGCCATACAGGAAATGAATGATGACCACAATAATAGAAGGGAAGGAAGTGCGAATAGCGCCCGAGATGTGGACACTTAATTCGCAGCACAACACCATTGCCGGTGCTGGCTGCTTTTGCCATCACCATCACACAGCAATGCCCCGAAAAACCATCATCGCATCCAAAGCAATGCAGCAGAGGGGTGGTTTTTCCTACCCCATATCTCTTTTCTCTTTTATAGAGACCGCTGCCGCCACCACTCCACCCAAACTGTTATTGCCCACAAAATGGGAATCGAAAAGGCTGCACATTCAGCACTCTCTCCAGACTCACCCCTCTTTCAGAATATGCATTTATCCTATACACCATCTATATATGCAAGCCAAGCCACATTGAAGAGTGGTGGGGGTTGTGGAAAAGTGCGGTGGCGGTATAACGGCGTATACACGTTTTCATTAGAACGGAACTGAAAGCCATTTGCATAAATTTTCCAGCCTCAGCACAGCCAGAAGCTAAAAGAGAAATATGTTTCTCGCAATATACTCGCACTAAACTATACACATCTATATACTCAAAGTGGTGCAACGGCAAAACTCTCTGTCCAGCCATTATGCGAGTATTTAAGGGTTGGGGTGGCGATGGCCCATCCTGTGCACCCCATAAAAATCGCAATAAAAGCAAATAAAAATCGCCCAAGCTGAAAAAAAAAAGGCCAACGAAATTTACGCAAAAACCCATCGAAAGTCTCCCTCTCTTCTTCATGTGTGTGTGTGTATTTGTATATACACGTCCTCTGTGAGTCTTTGTGACGGGCTCAATACACTAGAGTCCTTTCTGATTATATTTACAGTGCACTTAATCAAAGTTGTTTTTCGGTTGTTGTAATAATGCGCGACTTTTTTTTTTATTGCATCGTTTCGGGTTTTTTTTTTTTTTGTTCGTGTTTGTATATGTATTACCGAGTGTAGTGGCAGGACTTTTGTGAACTTTGCAGTCAATCGACAGCAGTTATCGTCCTTGTTGTTGTTTTTTTTTTTTTTCTCTCACTCTCATGTCTCGGCATTCTTGTGAAGTGGCTGTGGAAGAATCAGGGAGCAGCTCAGTATTACATATACATTTGGCACACGATTCTGCCAGACTTGAGTTTTTTTTTTTTTTTTTTGGGTTCGTCCTTTTTTTTCGTCTTTTGCACTGGTTACTTATGTTGCGAAATATCCTGCAGACTTACCATACCAACTAGCAACATGGCTGAAAGAAAAAAATTGGTAATATAAAAAAAAAAACAGCTGCAGCAGTTGTCCTTACCGCTCCCTTAAAAAAAAAAAAAAACACACTTCACACACACGTTGTCCTTGGGAGCCAGGAAAGAAAAAAAATAAAATATATGAGCTTGCAATGTATATGCATGCATAAGTTTTATGCGGGGTAAATTTAATTTTGTTGTAGTTTATTGAGAAACGAATCCTAGGGACAGGGAGAAGGGACTCTTTCTCAAGGGTGTTTCCTCCATCCCTAAAAGTCTGCAGACTTTTATTTAACTTGACTACCTTGGAGTTTTGCCTTTGACGACAAGACTAAAAGACATTGTCAACACCTGGCTCACCACTTTAAACACCACCTTCAGTATAGGTATCACCACCACCGTCGACCTTGCAAAAGTAAAAAGAGATTTAAAAGATGTTTCTAGGAGTGAAAATCTGTAGGTAAAAATGGGTTAGAACTTGCTAAAAGTACTTTCACAAAAGAGTTTGCTAAAGAAAATCTATGAAGACATTTTTATTGGAAGGTTTAAAAATGCTTTAAGACGGTCATTTGTTGTTTTTTTTTTAGTAAAAGAATTTATGTATTTAAAATATGATTAAAATTTCACATTGGGCGCCATTTTTATAAAAAAAAATGTACCTACTACATAACAATTTCTAATCTGTTTGAGAGACTAATTTCTTTCTCTTTTAAACGTACCTTAAATCTCCCTACACCAATCAAAAGTGCAATTACGGACAGTTAAGTCTTGTGTTGGGCGCCATTTGACAATAATTCAATTTTCAAACAGAGAAATAGTTATTTTTTCTTAACTTAACTTCTTTTTTCTGCTAACGGTTCATTAACTTTTTAATGTTTTTGACAGTCTGCATTCAATGGATTTCATATAAGTTATCTTAAAATTGTGAATTTCAGTTTCAAATTGGGCGCCATTTAACACATATCTTATTTTGTTTTGAACAAACCTGCCACGCCCAATTTTCGAATACCATATCTTTTTTGTGTTGCCTTGTGAGTTCAATGTTTTCAAAAATCTAACGAAATATAATGTGTTTCATATATTTAAGTCTCAAGATTCTGTTCTGCTAGATTCTGTTCATTCAAAAAAGCTTTTAGCTTAAAAATACGACGTTTTACTAAGATTAACCTCGCATTGGGCGCCAATTAAGGGAAGACAAGGTCATTTCTTTATTTGATCGTATCATAAAAGGAATTAAGAATTTTTGTAAAATAGATACGTATAAATTCTTAGACAAAAAGAAATTTCAATAAAGCCTCGCATTGAGCGCCATTTCCTAAATGCATTAAATACGCCTGAAAAATCTCAGAACTTTTTTCTTTAAATAAAAATCTCCATTCTTTTGATTAAATTGATTGAATTTTTGGAGCTTTGCAAGAATATATTGAACGTTGGGCGCCATTTTACTTCAATATTATTCTGCTGTAAGGAAACACTGTAGACTAAATTTTTTCTCACGACCAGATGACATTTAATTGACTTCCAAATGACATTCAATACAAAAGTAACTTTATGAAAGTTTCTTACAAAAAATTTGTTCCAAATTGTAAATATTCTTAATTTTTTTTTACGTGTTGCAAAAGTGCCAAACTGACATTCTGAATACAAAACCACACAAAACATAAATGTTGCTTTCATTTTTGGGGAAATATGTACAATAATAATTATTTGTGTGACAGTTTTTGGTCAGTTTTCAATTACGCCTAATTGCAACCATAGCCATACTCTACTGGGGTGACAAACAGAGCGACACAGAGCGTAACAACCTACCACAGGAATCACATATCGGTGTTTGGTCACAAAAACACATAGCATCCACACACAAAAGCACGCGAGAAATGTTGTACTTTTTTGTAGCTCGTTTGGTTATAATTTTCGACTTCCAAAAAGTAACAGGATACTGTACAAGAGTCGCCTTGGGACAAAGTTTGATTTGTATCCTAGCTGCTGCGCCAGAGGACGAAAAGGATCACAAAAAAAGCCAACGAGACTATATCATATGGTTTTCAATAATAATTAGGTCATCGTTGTCACCATCGCTTTATATAAAGTATATGAGTCTCATGACACACAGAGGGCATACATAATAGAGGGTGCCTTTGACTGGGGAGGTCCTGAGTTCTGAGTCCTGTGACATGTGTATGCGTGTCCATTGATTTTGCATCATATTACAGTTATTCAATGGATTTATGATGATTATGGGAATATCCTTCGAATGACGTGCGGCACATACATTTCGCAGTAAATTAATATCACACAGACCAGGCACGATGCGACGGCACACGATGTGAATTTGAAATTTAAAAAAAAAAAAAAAAAAACACGAGTTGGTTTGTCTTCATCATCAAAAAACAGCTGACGAGTGAAATGTCAAATGATGATGACGCAAAGGATCAAAAATAAAAAGCATCCATAGATCCCTACAATATCCTTTTCAAATCCGTTGTTATTTTTTTTTTTTTTTTATTTTTATTTATTTTTTTTTTTTATTCTGTGCTTGTTCCTGTATATCTGTCTATAAAAGAGGAAAAAAGAGGTTGAATATTAAACTCCAAGTCAACAGAAAAGTCAACAAAGCAAGAGGTTGAAATTAAAATAGAAAAACTCTGGATGAATGATTCTCTGATGCTTTAGCCAGAGAGAAGGAGAGATAAAATATAGAGGTACACTATAGAAGCCTTACCGGAGTAAAGAAGAATATAGACGACTTAAAGCTGCAAATTCAGCTATGTTTTATGGTCAAAGGATGTTGTTTTCCCTCTTTGCCTCCCCATCACTTAACCATCATTCATCTATATTTTTTCCTATTCAAGAGCAGAAAACTAAATAAATAAATAAAAAAAAAAAAAAAAAAAAAAAAAAACAGAAGACTGAAGTGGTACAAAGAGAGAGAGAGACAACAAAACAAACCTAGATGGATAAATACACATAGAAATATCCTGACATCACAGCGCAATGCAATTAATATCAGCAATGTAATCCTTTCTCCCAGTTATATCCCTTTTGTGTGCGTTGGTATTTTTTTTTTTTATTTTTATTTTTTTTTTTTTTTTTTTACAAAAATTGCATTCTTTTGTTAGAAAATGAAGTTTATGTTGTTTTTATGCCACGCCTCCCACCTCCTCAATCCAGTTGGGCTTGTGGAGGAGAGACTACTACTATTTTTTTAGCGCGCTAAAGGCTGAACTTACCGAGAGAGTTAAAAATTGCTTTTGTCTAAAATAAAATGCCAGTAATGGTGGTTGCTTGTTGAAGTATATTGACGTTTGTGATTTTATTTCAATGTTCCTGTTTGATCTAAAATATTTGTTTTTTGTTTGCATATTTTTTGTATAACATTGAATGTGATAAAAAAAAACTTTGATGGAGTTTATTTAATGAAAACTTTTATAGGCAGAGTGAAAAAAAAAAAACATCAATTAATGGATCTATATTATAATAGTCTCGCTCTCTCGTTGATTGAAAAGTTACAATTAAAAATGAAAACAAGGTTTTTAATCAGATAGATTGTGTGTTTTGGGAAAGCTGATTCCGATATTTTTTGCTGTCGATTATAATTACAAATTTTGATAATTGTGAAGTACGTGTGTCTAGACGGGTTTGAATAAAATAGTTTGTGTTTTTTTTTTTCGTAGTTACTCACGTTGGGCGCCACTTATTGGATAAAAAAAAACATTCCATTAGTGCCTTTTCATTATGTTGTAGTTTCAATCATTTGAAATTTAAGGATTTGAATAGATATTTGGAATAGTTTCGATTATCCAATTAAGTCAAAATAATATATTGAATGAAATTTGTAAAGGTTTTTACAAAAGAGTAGGTCCTTTTGTTTTAGTTAAAATTCACTACCATCACGAATGTTTTATGTGAAAATAACGCAGAACTGAATCAAGTTTCAAATTTCAATGACAAATTCTATACCTATTTTAAATTTGTACCATACCGTCACGGTCGTCGGTGTGTGTTGGTATCTGACACTGATCGTTGGGCGCCATTTTCCATATTTCATTTAATTTTTTTTTTTTTTTTTGAAAAAAGAAAAATTTTTCTGGTTAACTACTTTAATCTGAATCAAATTGATATAATTCAAACAAAATATATCCCATTTCGATCAAAACTTATAAAAACAATATTTAGCGTTGGGCGCCATTTAAGCTTATTTTTTTTTTTAAATCGGTTCAGATACAAAAGCACTTTAGTGTAAAAACTATATAAGTTGGTTGTAAATCCATTCAGTTCTGTCAAAAGCCAAGGTTTTAGTGGATTTCATGATCTCTGCGTTGGGCGCCATTTACGAAATATTTTATTTTGTGAAGAAAATGAATTTCTTCAAATGTAATTTCATACAAATTTCATCTAATTGTTGCTACCAAAGAGGCTTTTTGATTCAAATCAAATTTTAAAGAGCCTATACCAAACGTTGTACGCCATTTTCGCTTTTTTTGGATACTATAAAAGTGGTTTTTAAGGTATTACAAACTTTAAATATCCCAAAAGATGAGGTAAAAAAATTCGAATGGTCTTTGAGAGTGATCGTTGGGCGCCATTTCAAGATTTTTTTTTTTTCGAACAAGTGAGTCAGTATAGTTTTGGCTAAGAATTTAACCCTTTTCCCTCACAATTATTAGAAAAGGCTCTATATAATTTAACTATTTAGCAAATTTAAATGTATATGAAGTCTCTACCATCACAGTCATTGGTAAATTCAGTCCTCTTAAACTCTCCAATGGTTGTTATTTGCTATCAAACTGCAATAGCTTCACTTAAATCTTTTATTTTTATTTTTTTTTCCTTTTTTCAAAAACCAATGCATCGTCATCTTATAGTCCTTAAGTATACAAATCATCAAAAGCATTTCGCTTTATCAAATCTGCATGCTACCATTTATTTTTTTCTCGTTTTGTTCTCCTTTTCTATGGAGCTCATTGTGTTCGCAGTTAAATCCCAGTTTCAGCATCATCATAGCCAAGCAGGAACATTGAGTCCTCTCTGCTGTTGCAAGCAAGCTTTTTTCCTATTATAATCTCTCTCTGGCATTCAGAGGAACTAACTTTGTGGTATATACAACTTGCGTTTTCAAAATAACTATGCACTCTCTGCATCACAGTTTAAAGTCTATATCTATCTAAATATCCTGTCTCTCTCTCTATACTGACGACGAGGACAGTTTACTTAAAACCATTTTGCAATTGCTGCTGCTACAGTTAGAGTTTGATTTTATACTTTATATATATATTTTTGAAATCAGGACTCATGTCCTTGTCAAGATATAACCCATTCAATAGCTTTTTACTAACTTTATATTGTTGGCAGTTTATAGAATGTTTTTGCGTGCGTATGTGTTTGTAAGTATGTTCAATGTACTTCACAATGCGTATAGATTCAATAATTGTCCATTGAAAACGACGACGGCATGTGTATTAGCTCAGCAAAAGTCTCTATTTGACTACCCAATATAAATAAGGCGATGGATGGAGTGGAACTATACAACTCTAACTATGTGGTGCGGTGCAGTTTCCTCATCTCTCTCTCTACCAAATAGTAAACATTATGCTATGGCAATTGCTATAAGAGTATACATATACACACTGTATATTTCATTCACTTCAATGAACAACCCAATGGTTGACATAAACACACACAGGTATGCCATTGGAATTCGCAAATTAACTATAAAGGGTGACACACAATTATGGTCCATCATGTTACCCATCGTTGGGCGCCATTTATATGAAAAATTTGTTTCATTAGAAAATTAAATCGATTTATTCATTTATTACAAATAGTTTCATTTATTTTTGACGGACAAGAACTTTCAGTTCTTACTAAATTGAGAGTTGTTTAAAGTCTTGTATCTATCGTTGGGCGCCATTTATGTTAAGATTTTTTCATGGAAATATAAATATAAAACTTTCAGGGTTAAATAAACGTTTTTCTCGTTCAGAGAGTCAAACCCAATTAGATCAACCCTTTAAAGAGTCTTGTTGGGCGCCATTTTTGATAAAAATTATTTGTCTAAAAAAAAATGTAGGCATGCATCGTTTTTGTTTTTTTTTTTTTGGAACAGTGAAAAGGACCCAAAGAATAATTGTCTCCAACAATCATCCACATTTATAAAAGTCTATATCTCCGCCCATACATCAGTCATCAATCATCATTTGCAGCAATCGTTGGGCGCCATTTTATGTGAGATTTTTTTTCATAAATTTAAAGAAGTGAAAATATTTGTTCTTTCCTATGAACCCCCTATGATAGTTTAAAAAAAACTCAACAAAAAGATGGTTATATTGTTTTTATATTCGCTCCTACGTTGGGCGCCATTTATGCAAAAATTAATTCTTTCAAGTTAAAAAAAAAACTATTATTTTCTTGATCGGGCTAAAAATATTACGCTTTTTCTTAACAGTTTCAACCTTCCAGGCCTTCAAAGTAATCAAGAATTGTGGTAAAATTAGTTTTTTGATCTCTTCAGGTAAACGTTGGGCGCCATTTATTGACACTAAGGAACAAAACTATTAAAGAAACAAATTTCGCTCTTGCTTATGTTGAATGCTTGAATGCTAACCTATTATTTCAATGTCACCCACAAGAAGCTTTCAAAATTAATTGTCGTGGTCTGGGCTTAGAAACTTTGGGCGCCATTTTTTGGAGCTATTAAGCCTCCCTCAACTGATGTTTTTGGTACATGTCTGTTAATTTATTATTTTACTGTCTTAGACCAAAGACAAAAAGAAGGTTAAATAAAATTTATAATCTTTGTTAGCGTTGGGCGCCATTTACTGATGCTAAAGAATAAACTTTAAAACTGTACAACAAATTCTTCTTGCCTTATGAATTCTATTATCTTGAAGCCCAGAAGTATAAAAGTCTTCCAGAATAAAAATTAAAATAAGTTGCCATGGTCACTGCTGGTAAGCGTTGGGCGCCATTTATTAGCACTTCAACCAAACTCTAAACTAGAAAATTTTTAATCGTGCTCTTGACTGATAGTTTTACGATGTTGCAGTTCAAAGCCTTGAAAGCCTTTAGGAATAATGTAAAATGATCTGTCATTAACCCTGCTAAAAGAAGTTGGGCGCCATTTATCGACAAATGTTGACTATGTGTTCATAGGTCTTGAATCCCATCATCCAAAATCGATCATTTTTAAAAATGAGGTTTGTTAAGGTCACTGCGTTGGGCGCCATTTTTTTTTTTTTGCTTAGAAATAAACTTTTAGGTACTCCAAATTTTAACCTTACTTTTATGGTTTATAACTGCAAATATTTTCTTTTTAAATGACAAAATCTTGGAAATAGTCTCTTCTGGTAAACGTTGGGCGCCATTTATACTTACCCATTACCAAATTGTTGGATAAATGATCCTTTCCTTCATAAATGTATTTTAAGCTTTGAGAAGACATACATTTTTGACCAAAAAATACCAAAAAGTAAGAAACAACAACATAGCTCAACAAGAAAAACAAAATAGCTCAACAAGTTTTTGTAATTTTATTGTTTCCTTCAGCAAGGTTGTTGTATTGGCTAAAATACAATGTTTTAAAAGGAATATGCTTTTCTTCAGGAGATCTTCAAGATAATTGATCTGATATTTCATACAATTGCTGATAACTAATTAAGTTTCCCTTTCTAAGGTATTGTTAAATTTTAAATTGATGGCTTCCAACTGGTTTATGTACTGACTATTTCTCTTTAAGCAGTTAAAGTAGCTTAAATTTTGTCCATTTTTATTTTTTTAAGAACACCCTGTATCCAATTGATTACTTCTGCGATTTTTTTCTTTGTGTTTCCAACGAACTATCAACATAAAATGCGTAGTATGCATGTGTACCCATTTGGTTTGGTTTGGTTTGAAGCTTCGATATTGTATTGAACAACACAGAAAAACCAAAAAAAAACTGCTGCTCACGTTTTATTCGAACAATATTCTTCGATGATTTTTTTTTTCTTGTTATTCTTGTTGTTGTTGCTTGTCCTGGTGATTTTTTCTGTCCTAGTTATGTCCTACATCCAAAAGCCCTTCATACTGTACACATATCTAGCTTCAACAAAACAAAACATGCATGTCACACAATCAGGATGACACAAAACACAAAACTACTACAACAACAACAGCAAAACATTGAAATACAAAAAAAAAAAAAAAAACAAAATTAGAAAAAAAAAATCACAAAACCAGAGCAAAATACAACGTCAACCGTATGGCATTTTGTATGTGAGAAGAGATTTCTACAACGTAAACTCGAAAAATCTGTAGCGCTTAGGATAAACAACACATCATTGTATGTCGTCGTTGTCGGTCGTCCATGGCCAGTGTGTATAAGAGGCTAAGGATATCTACCAACTCTATATCCAAAACCGATCTCTCCACATACTCTCGTACGCTCATTCGTGCATACTACAATTGCACAGAGAAAATTGAGTAGTTAAACAGGACATGTTGAGGTGGTGGTGGTAGCGGTTTGAGTATTGCGACAGACGACGCCAACAATAGTCCAGAGATCGAGAGTGGAGCACCCATTACTTCTACAACTGTTGTCGAATGATAAATAATTCCACCAACCATATAGAGAGTGCATGTTGCTCCTTGCCATATAAACATACGCGCATATAACAATACACAACACACATCTGTAGTGTATAAGAATGTGTGTTCATTGAACAAATAGTTTGCTGTTAGTCCCACTGTAACATTGGCTGCATTTTCAATTGGAAAATCCGATTCATTTGGATTCGTTTTATTTTTATCCATTTTGTTTTGTGTCCTTTTTTATGTATAGCTATGTCCTTGTCTTTCTCTATATCACAAGAATATTGTGCAGTGCAATGCATTGACAAAAGGTTACTTCTGTACTTTAGATTTTTTCGATTTCTTTTCTCTATACTGTACTCGTAGATCCGGCTCGAAGGACCACTTTTATTGAATGGTTATGCATATGAAAAAAGGCGGGTGGTGGACTGTTTCTACTTCCACTTCTGGGTTTACTTTTGTGTGAGGAGATGCGCTTCCTTTAACTACACAAAACATATTTGTTGGGGACTTTCCTCTGGGATTGAACTTTTTTCTATTTTTATTATTATTTGTTTTCTTTTTTTTTTTTTATTTGGTAAATTGTAAATGGTGCTATACTGTGGTCAATGGACGATGCAGAGTTACAATATTTAAAGTGCAAAACAATGAAATTTGAATGCTAGCCAGCTAAAAAGGAGATTTTCGTCGTCCTTTGAACATTCGATTCGATTCCTGCTGGTGTCTCATGTGATTATTTTTTATATGCAAATGTGATCATCGATAATCGAATCGTGGTTTGTGTTGCGCTGCATTGGTTTGGTTTTTTGGGGGGGGTGGAGACAAAAAGAGACATGCAAAAAAAAAGGACATGAGAAGGTTTATGATAATCCAACAGATGGTTGAACATTGAAAGAGGATATAAAGGTAAGCTAAATATTGTTTTCCTCTTTCTTTTTTACTGATTTTATTTTTTTTTTGTGGTTGGAAATATATAGTTTTAGTCTTATGTTCTGAATATTAAAGACTTCATTTGCAATAATATTTCTTAGGGAATTGTTTTGAGTTTTTTTTTTTAAATTAAAGAAATTTTGTTTTTTCTTTGAAGTTTGACGTTGGGCGCCATTTATGTGAATTTATGTTTTTAATGGTTTGTATTTGCTGATCACAACAGGAGTCGCTAGTATCTGAAGTGCTACCAGCTTAGGGGTCTGAAAAGATAAAAATCCATGAAAAAGTTACAACATTCTTTGAGGTATGCCATTTTTATGACTTTCTTTCAACACACAAACTGATCCGTTTTTCATTATCTAAAAGTTCTTTACATATTTGTCCTTATTCTACAATTTTTTCCTAATTTTCATTAAAAAGTGGCGCCCAACGATCAATGATTTTATCAATGAAAGGACATCTTTGAATGTTTTATACCTTTAACATATTAAATAACTGTCGTAAAAATGTTTTCAGTGTATTTCCTCACAGTAAAATGGGTTTCTCTTGATTTTCACTTAAAAGTGGCGCCCAACGATCAAAGATTTTATCTAAAAAAGGTTATTTCTGAACGTTTTATGCTTTTAACATATTAAATAAAAACCGTAGAAAAGTTTTCAGTGCATTTGGTTTCAGTAAAATGGTTTTCTCTTGATGTTCACTTAAAAATGGCGCCCAACGTTCAAAGATATTGACGAGTAGATGCTGTTTTGAAGGTATTATTCATTTTGCAAATAAAATAGATGATTTTAAAACAAATTCAGCATATTTTGCTCAAAGTTCAATAGGCTTTTTGTTGATTTTCATTAAAAAGTGGCGCCCAACGGAAATTTTTTGTTATCGAGTTAAGGACATTTCTGTACATTTTATGTTTTAAACAAATGTAATTAATAAAGCAGAAACAAACACCAGTACTGACTAGATTAGTAAAACAAGCTCTTGAATCATCAAAACAAAAATGTCGACTTATTCAAACATCCTACATGTTTCAAAGTCAATGCACCCACAACCTCACATTTTTTTTTTTGTTAAATTCAATTGTGTGTGGTGATTTTTTTTTTTTTATTTGGATTCTTGTCAAATGCCCACACGTGTTGGCATTTACCTACTCCCCCATACCCATTTTTCTAAGGAACTGAAGTTCATTGAGTTGAAAATGAGACAAAAAAAAGGGTTAGATATGAAAAGAACCAAGTTAAGAGAGGGGGCGAACCTATATAATAGCCCAAAGGACATATTTGGTTGTATATGAAAAAATAAAAAATAAAGATGAACTCAAAATAAAAGAAAGAATTTCTTTTCCCCTGCTCATAACAGTATGGAGTGTAAAGACCATTTTTGACCCTTTTATCGCTTCAGCTGGCCGATAAGCGGTTTAAACAAAAAAAGACTATAAGCTTGTAATCATATTTTGTTATGATGATTTTTTTAGTAAATTTTTTGAAGTATTTATTTTTTTCAAACTTTTTTATTATACACTGCTGTATACCATCACGCATTTCATAATACACTTTATTCATTTTTGTTATCCTTAAACGAGTCCTGTGGGATGTAGAGTATGGTGGGGTTTTTGTTTTGTTGGCCTGGTTGATAGCTGATGGGTATCACATTTCATATAAACGCACATTCTCTTTCTCTCTCTTTCTCTATCTATTTTCTGTGTGATGAGGAGTTCAACCATGATTTGAATGCAAATGAGCATTCAAGCTTCTATTGCTATTTTCCTACTCCCCCTCTCACCCCTTTTTGATGTTTCATCTTCTCTCGAACGGCCAATCTATATAACCCCATGAATGAATCCATTATGTTAATTAGTCCTTCAAAATATTCTCATGGCCGGGTTTTTGTGTGTGTTGCGGGGCCACACAGCATAAAATGATAATATCAATCGGGTATTGAGATATACCTGGCCTTTACCTGCGGGTTAAGATATAGATACCATAGAGATACCGATATACTCGCTATATAACCTACTCTACCTATGCCATAATGCATTAACATTCAACTCTCCGATGAGGGTTGGTTTTTCCATTTTTGTTTTCTTTATAACTGTAGGTAGGTTATACGGGAATTTTTTTTTTTTTTTTTTTTTTGGTTTTGTTTGTGTAAATATATTTTTGCCCGTTTTTTTTTTTTTTTTTTTTTTTTGTACTGTAAATGAGGTGTGGGCCATCCTTTCATGTTCAAGTCAACTGTATCATTTTGACTTTCTATTGATGACCATCATTGATGGCCTTTGACTGTGTGTCTGTTATACCGTCGATATAAATATTTGACCGACAAAATGGGAGAAGACGACGAACAGGATCAGAGGTTACGATAAACCGTTGATTAAAAATGCCTGTTTTTTTTTTGGAAGGGGTGGGGGTAGGTGATATGGGGAGGGTTTAAATATGGGCAAGGCTCTGTCTTGCACGTTCAGAATAAATGAAAAATACTTTTGTGGTTATTGGCCTTTGTTTGGCTATTTAATGGCAATGCTTTTTTTTTGATGAAATTGGAGCTTAGATGGGGGAAGGGGGGTTTTTGGTAAAAGAGGTGAATTAATAAGGATATTCTAGTATCGTGCCAGCAGCTCATGAGTGTTATTTTTTATGTGAAAAGTGATAGAGAAGAAAAAAAAATTGCTTCATTTTACTTTCACGCAGTTTCAGGGAAAAAGGAAACACACAAGCGTTTGTTTGGTCTATTAAGTGGAACTTTGATTAGGTTAAAATTTAGATCAAAGAAATTGACAAGAACTTAAGAAATTTCAATTTATTTTTGTATTCAATTAGCTAAGGTCACAACATTGAACTGAGGTAAACAATTATAAATATCCAAAAACTATCAACTCCTGACTGTTGGGCGCCACATTTAAGAGTGAAAATCAAAACAGAATCCTTTGAGTTTTAGAAAAACTTAAGAAAACATTTCTACTAACTATTTTGTCATGAAATCATTTATTGCATAAAATCATCAGAAGAATCGTAAACTAGATAACATCTTTGACCGTTGGGCGCCACATTTTAGTGAAAATCAAGAGAAAACCTTTCAACTAAGATGAAATATGTTGGGCGCCACTTTTTACTCAAAACCCTTGAAACTATGAACAAATATGCCGAAAACTTTTCTACATACCTACTTCAAGTAAGTCATTTGTTTAACGCATAAAAGGTTCAAAAGCATCCTTAACTCGATTTCACCTTTGACCGTTGGGCGCCACTTTTTAGTGAGAATCGTGAAAAAATCTTTAGACTGTAAGAAAAACTGCTAAAGACTATTTTACTTAAAGTAACTTCATCTATTTCATTTGTTCTAAGATTTCTTCAAAAACATCTTCATGTAGATAACATCTATTCACGTTGGGCGCCATTTTTTAGTGTGAATCAAGAGAAAACCTTTCAACTAAATATGACAACTTTTTTTACGATATCAATTTAAATTTCTTTAACCCACAACATCCTTAACTCGATAACATGGTTTACTGTTGGGCGCCACTTTTTACTCAAAACCAAGAGATCAGCTTGAAACTATGAACAAATATGCCGAAAACTTTTCTACATAACTACTTCTAGTATTTCATTTGTTTAACTCATAAAAGGTTCAAAAGCATGCTTAACTCAATGTCACCTTTGACCGTTGGGCGCCACTTTTTACTGACAAACAAGAAAAAATCTTTAGATTGTAAGAAAAACTGCTTAAGACTATTTTACTTAAATTAATTTCATCTATTTCATTTGTTCTACGCAAGATTTCTTTAAAAACATCTTCATGTAGATAACATCTATTCACGTTGGGCGCCACTTTTTTATTGAACATAAAGAGAAACCATTTGGACTTTAAAAAAAATTTTAAGAAATGTCTGCTTGTAATTTTGTCATCTATTTCTTTTGTTTTACATATAATTCCTTCAGAATAATCATCAATTCGAAAACGACTTTGACCGTTGGGCGCCACTTTTTAGTGAAAATCATGAAAAAATGTTCTGACTTTGAGCAATGCTGCAGAAAACTTTTTTTCGGCATCTATTTGATTAGTTTTATGCTCAATAGTTTCAGAAACATTATTAAATCAGTAACAGGTATGAACGTTGGGCGCCACTTTTTAGTGAAAATAAGGAAGAAATGATGACTAAAAATTATTTAAATAACATAAATCACCAAAAACTTCTCTGAAACATGAAATCTACGAGTAAAATCTATTCCAATCCAAATATAATTCTTCCAGTGTGAAAGGAGTGGTGGTCAGTATTTGACTTCTTGCAAACAAGCACTCAATTTTTATTTATCCTATTTTTAATTATCTCACCCTTTTATCTAATCTAAAATGCATGCGTCCCCTTTTTAGTATAGTGCAACAAAAATACTTTGTTCAATTTTAACTCTATGAATGTTTTATAAATTCAAATGATTTTATTGCTGACATTGCTGGTAATCAGGGACGTATAAAGAGAGACGAGAAAAAAACAAGTTAAAAAGAAATTGAAACGAGCTTCTAAGCGGATTTTCATGATCCTTCACAACCTTCACTAATTCTCTTTCCTAATTTCAATCCCCCTCTTCTCACATCCTTCTTCTTCTTCACCATATTTAACATCGCCTCAATCAACCCCAAATTCGTTCAACTAAAAAATTACATATTCATCGCTTTCAAAGGGCTGATATGTAAATTTTCCACGAGTGCATCTCTCTCTGTCGATGTGTATACGAGTAGTTGTAGGCGCAACACAACCAGTTTAAACCATTTTATAGCTAGAGCATAGAATATATATATATAAGCGAGTATGAATAGACAACACGATACACCCAATCCATGCCACCACCACCGTTATGTCATTAGTAATTTATAGTAATGGCATCGTAATGCAATATGCACTTCATTAAACTCCCCCGGCATTGCATATTCAAAGGCCAAATAGAGAAAGAGAGAGAGAGAGAAAGAGTGTGGGAAAAGTGCCACAACACTCAGCAAAAAAGGGTGCCAAAGTGAAGCTATCACAACGATATGGCTAAAACGGTACACAAGCAGAGCCCGCGCTGCCGGGTCTTTCGCGCGCTCTATAATGCGGGGGTACAACACTCACCTTGCTTCGAATTTGAGGAACAAAAACGGGATGAGAAGTGATATGTAGGGAAATAAAATAAATAAATGCAGAAATCCGGCAGCAAAATTTTGCACAAATTGCACTGAACGAACACTGCATAGCGCGAGTATTGCTGCAAACCATAGTCATTCAACCCTCCCGCCTTCCATTCCACTGCATCTCCCAAATTTTTCACCTCAAACTAACAATATTCAAGAAGTGGCAAAAGAGAGAATATATAGGAGAGGAATCAAAAACGGAAGTTGGCGGAAGTGTGCAAGGATGCCCGCAGCAAAAATTTCAAGCCCCAGCACTATTTTGATGTGAGGAGGCATATATAACTTTATGTGTAGGTAGAGAGGGTATACATTTGTGTGGGTTTCACCGTTTGTGTGGAGGTAAATTTAATGTGTGTCCTTTCTCTGGGTTGTACCAAAATCAAATTTTGCACACGTACATTTATGCCAATTTTGTCGTTTTAATTTATTTAACTTTATCAACGAAAACGTATGTATGTATGGAATACGGTATGGTGAACGGAGGAGGATCGATCCTTACCCATTCCAACCGTCAATATGGCTATTTGTTGATTTCAAACCAAAAGAGTTCGCTTAGCCAGTTTGCTTTTGTGTGTTTTCTGTTTTTTTTACTTTTTATTCTTGTGTGTTTAACTACCAGCAACAGAAAGAAAGCAGAGATGTTAAAAGTTCAGAAAGGGACAAACAGTTATTTTTCAAAAGTATTAAAATCTGTATTACTTTTTTTGTTACGTTACGTTGCGTTACGGTATGTAACGTTACGTAATGTATTCTTCTCTATTTATTTCTTGTTGAATCCATCATCCCAATGTATAGTGTGTACATTAATCCTTAAATCTGCAAAAATATATTTAACTCAGTACCATCACTGAGCGTTGGGCGCCATTTTTTAATAAGAAAATGTTTATTTTCTTAGTTCTTGATCTACACATTTTGACAACAATTTAAATTCCAACATAATATTAAGATTTGTGTATTTCCATGCATTTTCAAATTAAATTCTGAAGAAATTTCACTTTACGTTACGTAAAGCTTTTGTTACGTTACGTAAAAAAGTCTTTTTCTTTCGAAATTTATTATATCAAATCACAACAATTATTTCATATCTATTACGCCCAATATTTCTGTAATATCTTTAATTCCATACCATCATATTGAGCGTTGGGCGCCACTTTTAAGTGAAAATCAATAAAAAGTGTCTGAAGTAAGGAAAATAGTACTCAAAACTTTATTTTTAAGGATATGAAATTTCACTATTTTGACTTAAAAATAAAAACAAGAGTAAATACTCTGGCTTATTTGGGAGTGCTAGACAAAATTTGAAATATTTTGCGTTATTTTAAATTTCATAACGCTACGTTGCGTTAGGCTACTCTTTTTGTTATGAAATCACTTTTTCACTCGATTGTTTTTCTTATCAATGCATTTACTTTATGTTTTTTATCGATAGCATCTTCAAAAATAATTTCAACAAGAAAGTAACGCAGAACGCTGGATGCCAATTTTTTTTTTTGTTAAAATTAAGATAATAGCTTAAACTAAAAACAATTGTACCCTAAATATTTTTTAAAGATCTTAAATCTCCTTTTTTGAGTTCAAAATGCAGATAAGGAGTTAATACTTTAAAAAAATTGCATTTTTAAGACCAAACTTAAATTTCGTAACGCTTCGTTGCGTTACGGTAAATTTTATTAAGTAGTCGCTTTCTCTCCACATTATTCTGTCAATGCAATCATAATATTTTATTTGATTTACCAATAGCACATTAAAAATCAACCTCAATTAGATGGTAACGCATAACGTTGGGCGCCACTTTTTAGTGAAAATTAAGAAAATAGCTTCAACTTAAAACAATGGTACCCTAAACATTTTAAATCTTTCTATTTTGACTTCTTGAAGTACAGACAAGGATTTAATACTTTCAATAAAATTGAAAGAACATTGCATTTTCTAGACCAGACTTAAATTTCGTAACGCTACATTGCGTTATGGTATATTTACTATGTAGTTTCTTCCTCTCCACAAAATTCTGTCAATTAAATTATTTTTGGTATCGATAGTTTACCGACGTTTTACCGATATCACGTTAAAGATCAACCTCAATAAGATGGTAACGCATAACGTTGGGCGCCACTTTTTTAGTAAAATTTACAAAAAGGTAAAAATTGGTCGAAACTTTTTAACTTCTAGTAAAATCATTCTCTTTGTTTTGTGTACTCATAAATTCCTCAGAAACATCTTTAACTCGATAACATCTCTGACCGTTGGGCGCCACTTTTTAGCATAAAAATCAGTAGAATGGTAGAGAAATATACACGTCTGTTAAGTGCATGCTAAGGGGAGAGTGTGAGAATGCACTTCCGTGGATTCTATACATCACTATACTTATATAATATATACACCCATATACAACCATCCGCATCATCATCATCGTCATCCGTAGAGTATCCGTAGAAAAAGGTTTTTTCCAATATTAATGACCACTGCTGGCTCTAGTGCATGTGCAAATTTATGTTCCGAGGGATTTTGATGTTTTTTTTTTTATATTCTCTCTCTCTCTCTTATTCTCTCACTACCTTCACTAGCGGCAGTGTTTTCTGGTTGCAGTAGAGCAAAATATAAACGCGAACCAGTAAGGTTTTGTACATTATGATGAGGGTTCTCTTTACTGGGCTTTAATGGAACTTCAAAGATATAAAGTGGAAATCGACGAGCGGGAAAGTATACTATATAGACCCCTCTCTTCTATAGAACGTGGTTTGACTTGCCAAAATGGAAATGGTTCCCAAACCCTCCTCTGGAGTGCATTATCCACTAAACAAATAGCAACAAAAAAAAAAGGTCAAACACAACAACCCGCAGGACAACGAAAAGACGTAGCTTGAGGCTATGGAAAAAGGGGGGGGGGGAATGAAAAGGGGAGAGAGTTTTTTTGGATGCACCCATCCTTCACATAAAACAAATTTGTCTAATGCAAAACAGTTTATCTGATTAAGAGAAAATTGAAAATAGAGAAAAACAATGCACACACAAAGCCATACACAGCACAAACAAACATATACACAAAATAGAAAAACAAAGCCAGTGATGCGATGCGGATGCGAATACGGATACGGGACCAAAGCTATGTTGGAGAGATATATTGTTGCTGGGGCGCTCTGTTGTATACTCTCTCTCAAAATATACACAAAGACGACGACGAGCGAGCAGCCAACACAGAGGCAAATTCAATTAATTTACTGCTGCGTCGCTCACTTAGTACCGAAACAAAGTCCTCCAGCTAACCGTTTTTGGGGCCTTATATACCCACTAGCAACGGAATGGGTTTGCATTACAACAAATACCCGGGCAATCAACAACAATATACTCGTACTATACCCATTTTGTGTACCCTATAGGTAATATAGATTGGGTATAGTGCGGGTGCTTATACACTACACTTGTGTTGTGTAGTGTATATGCTTGTTATGGGTGTGTTTTTTTTTTTTTTTGTTTATTCCTCATCATCAGTCGCTTTGGCATATTTAATAAGTTTTACAGGCGGCTTTTGTCCTGATAAGGCTTTTTATGCATAAGCGAAAGGAAATTAGATTGAAATTGTGCCAAGTGGAGCAGAGCAAATAGGATGTTCTGTCTGGTTTGGCTGGTGTATATGTATGTAACGTACCGACCGACAATGTACGTGAGTCCTTATTTCTCCGAAAAATCAATTTTACTCAAAATAATATTTTCGATATTTATACAAAAAAAAAAAACAACAAGTTCATATAGTTGGTTTAGTTTTCCAAATGTTCTAGCTGGTAAAATTTATTTATTAGATCAATCTTCTATGCATCGAGGCTAGATGATATTGCGTGGGTTTTGTGAAAATGTGGGCGACGACTACAATTCAATGATGGCAAGGATGCTGCAACGCATTTTTTAGTACTCTGAGGGTTTTTCAGGAGAATTAGGTTAAATGCTGACAGGATTACAATAAATTCACTTCAAGCTGATAAAAAGCTGTATACCTGGGCTACTTTAAGTTGAATTATATTTTCTACCGAAAGTCCATTAGAAAATGTTTGTTATTTCATTGTTTAGGATCTATAAAATGTATGTGTGTTGTGTGCTTGGTAGTTTAATGTGTTTTTCTAGCAAATATTGTCGATTTGAGTCGTATTGAGTTTGTAGTTTTTTGGAAATTTTTAATGGAACTAAAATGCAAATGAAATATAGGTGTTAGGTAAAAGTAATTCAGAGAATATTCTTTAAGCTTCACGTTGGGCGCCATTTTTATTTATTATTCTTAGAGACATTGTGTTTTGATTTGAAGAAGAAAAACATTGTTGATTTTGAAGCTTCAGAGGGCTACAAGGTTGTCTAGAAATGAAGTTCAAAGGGCGTGTTTAATGAATTGGAGAAAGAGCCTTACGTTGCGTTGGGCGCCATTATTTTTTATTTTTTTCTTGGAGACATTGAGTTTTTTCTTTTTGAAAATGTAATACATCATTGATTGTTTAGTTTCAGAGGGATCTAAGGTTGTCCAGAAATGGTGTTCCATGTGCTTGTTTTATGAATTAAATAAATGGACTTACGTTGGGCGCCATTTTTTATATTGAGTTTTGTTTTGAAAAAGTAATAAATTTTTGTTTTTCCGCTTTCAAAGTACTCCAGGGTCACCTAGAAGTTGGATTCAAAGGGATTGTCTAATGAACAGTAGAAAGGTCCTTGCGTTGGGCGCCAATTTTTTTTTAGAGACATTGGCTTTTGTTTTGAAAAAGGAATATATGCTTGACTCTTCAGTTTCGGAGGGATCTAAGCTCGTTTGAAAATGAAGATTGAAGGGCTTGTCTAATGAATTGTAAAAAGGGCTTCACGTTGGGCGCCATTTTTGTTTGTATTTTTCTTAGAGGCATCGATTTTTGTTTTGAAAAATAAATTTTTTTTAATTTCTCGGATTCAGAAAGCTCCACAAACAATGAAGTTCAATGGGCGTGTATAGCAGAAAAGGTCTTACGTTGGGCGCCATTTTTTTAATATTTTTTCAAGGTATTGAGTTTTGTTTTAAAATTCTTAGATAATCCAGTCAAATAAGGGTTTAACCTCGGATTGAATGTTAGTAGAAATTTTTTTTGCTCAATATCTTCCTTTTGCCATTCTATAACATATCTCAAAAGTCTAGAAAAATCTCATGTCCGCTTGTCGCGATTTCAAGGTCAAATCGCGAAATGGAGATTTTCAAAATTAGCAAAAATAGGCTATTTTATTATATACACATATGATACGTGATTTCAAGGTATTTTTTAATGCTGATTCCAAAAAATCTAAAATCAAGACAATCTGACGTCTCTGGAAAAAGTTATACCTGTTTTTCATCTGTCAACTCATATTATTATAACAGTTGCAAACTTACTGCCGAAAAACCCTTAAAAGTTATGGTAGATGAACCAAATTTTGCATGAAGATTTTAGAATCCATCATTATTAGAAATCAAAACAATCCATTACAAAAAATATATATACCTACGAAATAATGGTATTTTTTGATGGAGGGGCAAATTTTAGGATATGCACTAAAGAAGATTCTTGTTCATCTTAGGAAAAAGTGCAAATAGGCTAATTTTTTCATTTTAATCTTTGTTTGGATATTCTTTAATTACCCTCAAAAATCTAAAAAAATCTCATGTCCGCAAGACCTAATTTTCTTGGTTTGAAAATAAGGTGCAGATTTTAAAAAATTGGAAAAATACACTTCATATATTTGTGTCAGATCAACATGAATAAGGTGCATTACTTTTCAGGGACGGTCAGGTTGACTTGTTTGTGAGTTTTGTTGGAATTAGTGTTAAAAAATACCTTTAAATCATGTCGCTTATGTTGGTATACATATAAAAAATTAAACTTTTCTTATTAATTTTTTTAAATCTGCACCTTATTTTCAAACCAAGAAAATTAGGACTTGCGGACATGAGATTTTTTTAGATTTTTGAGGGTAATTAAAGAATATCCAAACAAAGATTAAAATGAAAAAATTAGCCTATTAGCACTTATTCCTAAGATGAACAAGAATCTTCTTTAGTGCATATCCTAAAATTTGGCCCTCCATCAAAAAATACCATTATTTCTTAGGTATATGTATTTTTTGTAATGGATTGTTTTGATTTCTAATAATGATGGATTCTAAAATCTTCATGCAAAATTTGGTTCATCTACCATAACTTTTAAGGGTTTTTCGGCAGTAAGTTTGCAACTGTTATAATAATATGAGTTGACAGATGAAAAACAGGTATAACTTTTTCCAGAGACGTCAGATTGTCTTGATTTTAGATTTTTTGGAATCAGCATTAAAAAATACCTTGAAATCACGTATCATATGTGTATATAATACCATAGCCTATTTTTGCTAATTTTGAAAATCTCCATTTCGCGATTTGACCTTGAAATCGCGACAAGCGGACATGAGATTTTTCTAGACTTTTGAGATATGTTATAGAATGGCAAAAGGAAGATATTGAGCAAAAAAAATTTCTACTAACATTTATTCCGAGATTTACCCCTTTTTTCTCCTTATTTGACTGTATTAAGAGTCTTCGGTTTGAAATTTGAATAGAAATGATGTTCAAAAGACTTTTCTAATAAACTGAAAAAAGGGAATTACGTTGGGCGCCATTTTTTAATATTTTTTTAAAAACATTGAGATTTGTTTGGAAAAGGAAGACATCTTTGGTTCTCCGATTTCAACGGGCCTCTGAAGACATCTAGAAATGTAGTCCAAATGCTATTTCCAGTTTACTGGGCTATACCTACAGCAGCAAGCCTCATCTTTCTTTCTAAATTCGGAGGTTCTTGGGTCTTATTTATATTTTTTTGTTCGACATCCATCATATCTTCTGGCTTTAAATAAAAACCTCCAAAAAGTAAGTAACGGCTTCGACCTTCTTCAAAAACTCAACACAAAGTTCAAAATCCTATGATTAACTTCTGTGAACAACTTATTTATCGGATTAGTCTTCTGCTAAAATATTGACTTTTTTTGTTGTTGTTTGTGGATCTTAAGTTAGTACCTAATTCCAAGAGACGAACAAAACTAAACCATCTGTGTCATTAATAAATTTATTTACGGTACTCGGTATATTATTGTGCACACCTAATCTTGAAGATCAGTCTAAATTTTTGTTGTTTTGTTCAACTTTTTCAATAGAAAAAAAAACAACAACAGAATAATTTAAATTTATCACCACCAATCTCTCTTATAGAAGCTTATAGACCGCATATTGTCCCTAATTAAGATTCCATCTCTCGTCCGTATTTCCCTCATATCATCATCTTTATCATAAGAAGAAAGAGGGGGAATCTCCAATATAAAGATTGAAGTAAATACCTCACCGAAGTTTGGTGAGTTCTCAAACCTCTCCGAAGTTAAAGCAAGATTTTACTGATTAAACCGCTTAAAGTGTCAAACTCTATCTTTTTATGGTCTTTTTGGTTCTTTTTCATGCAAATTATTTTTTTCTTTAAGAAGAAATGAAAAAAAAAATAAACATAAACAGAATATTTAAATAATTTCAACTACTTTTTTCGTAGATAGATGATAGATACTTCTACCGCGCGTCTAGTGTTGATACACAGAGATATCCTAAAAATGGTCAAAGTATCTCTGAGATAAGAGTATCTGAAATGATGAACAAACAAAAGACATAAAATACCTTCTCGTTTGTTGTTGTTTGTGTATATTTGTTGGATATATTGTTAGCTGATTAATGATTTTGACAAAAGACCCTTATGACCATTTTTGTTGTCAATATTGTGATTTATTTGACGAAGAATCATTCAAAATAAAAAAAAAAAACTAGAAGAAGAAGGACAAAACAAAAACATATCTTATTCCAATCAGAGAAGGAAGATACACAATTAATAGGGTTGCCGATTGATTTTTTTGTAAAAAAATAATAATAAATTCACGTAAAGTAGAACAAAATCATAAAAAGCAAACGATTTAAAGAATTAGTTTTGCATTGGGCCCATTTTAGAGTTATTTTGATAGGAAACTTGACATGTTAACCAAAAATACTTGTTAGAACAGAGCAAACAACCAATATTAAAAATTTTTTAGACAGCATGAGCAGAAAACCGAAGGAAACACACAATAGGAGTAAGTTTGGTTTTGCATTGGGCGTCATTCAAAACTGTTCAAACTAACACTGATCAATATAAAATCTATTAGAGCTCATAACCATACAGCAAGATCTTAAAATGGGAAATCACAGTTGAAACTGCTAAATCGTATTTAAAAACTGATAAATCACAGCCGAAAACTGATAAATCGCAACCGAAAACCGACAAATCGCAGCAAAAACAGGTCAAATTGTTGAAAAAAACTGGTAAATCACATCCCAAGTTGGAGAATGACAGCCTAATCTGTTAAATTGAAGCTGAAGATGCCAAATCGACTATAAAACTGAAAAATCGCAACTGAAAACTTTTTAATCGTAGCTGAAAACTGGTAAATCGCAACCGAAAATTGGTAAATAATCTGGTAATTGCCTCTTAAGATAAATCGCAAGCTTTGACTGATAAATCGCAGCTAATACTGGTAGTTCGTTACCAAAAAACAGTAAATCGCCTCCAAAAAAATGTGAAATCGCTCTAGAAACTCGTAAATCGCAGCTCAAATTGATAAATCGCAGCAAAAACATGGTTAGTTGTTGCCAAAAACTGTTAAATCACATCCCAATCTGAAAAATGAGAGCTCAATCTGGCTCAATAGCAGCTAAAGATGGAAAATTGAAGCAAAAACTGCAAAATCGCAACCAAAATCTGGAAAATCGCAGCCAAAAACTGTTAAATCGTAGCCGAAAACTGGTAAATCGCAACCGAAAATTGGTAAATCACATTTAAATCTATTAATTGCTTCTTAATATTGTTAATCGAAGCCAAAACTAATAAATAGCAAGCTTAGACTGATAAATCGTTACTGCAACTGGTAGTTTTTAACCAAAAAACAGTAAATCGCCTCCGAAAAATGGGAAATCGCTCTAGAAACTCGTAAATCGCAGCTCAAATTGATAAATCGCAGCAAAAACATGGTTAGTTGTTGCCAAAAACTGTTAAATCACATGCCAATCTGAAAAATGAGAGCTCAATTTGGCTCAATAGCAGCTGAAGATGGCAAATTGAAGCAAAAACTGAAAAATAGCAACCAAAAACTGTTAAATCGTAGCCGAAAATTAGTAAATCAAATTTAAATCTATTAATTGCTTCTTAATATTGTTAATCGAAGCCAAAACTAATAAATTGCAAGCTTAGACTGATAAATCGTTACTGTAGCTGGTAGTTTTAACCAAAAAATAGTAAATCGCCTCCGAAAAATTGGAAATCGTTCGAGAAACTGGTAAATCGCAGCTGAAATTGATAAATCGCAATGAAAGCTGGTAAATCAACTTCAATTATTATTTTGCAATTCTAACACTCTTTAAACTAAAATACTGGCAACCCTGTTCGAAACTTAATTTACATTCCCAGTGTGTCTAAGAATTTCGAGCATTTTTCGGTAGGAGAATACATCAAGCAACATATTTTTTTCTGTTTTTCTGTTTTTATGATATTTTTTGGTAATTTTATATCCAATCGTTAAAAGATGAATGACAATGATTACAATCGAAGTCGGAGATGCAAAACAATTCTCTTTCCTCCCTAACAAAAAACAAAAAAAAAAATAAAAGAAGAATTTTAGATACTTTTTCGGCATATATCCATCGAAATGTGTAAACAAGCCAAAACAATCAGCAAGGGAAATATTCAATGATTTATGGATCAGTTAGCATATTTTTTTCCCTAAAAATCTGTTATTCTTACTTTTGTTTTTGTGGAGAGAGAGGGCTAAAAGTTATAGACCTTAAATCGGACAGAAAAAAATATATATATTTTGGATGTACACTGAAAATAATAAATTTAGTAAAATTACGAAAATAGTTTCATACACTACATTTTCGTTGGCCCAACGAAACATTCGTTGGCTCAACGAAAATATGTAATTTTTCGTAATATGAAAACCTTCATCAATTAATGAAAACGTTTCATACACTTTTTCTCCCTTTTTAGTGCCAAAAAATCCAATTCAATGAAAAGATTCATCAATTAACGAAAAATTTCATACTCATTTTAAAGAATAAAAATAAGAATTTTTTCCTTACTTTATCAAAGTTTTAATTAAGTAACGAAAAAATTCATTAACTTATGAAATTCAACATTAACTAACGAAAATCTTCATAAGCTTATGAAAATTCTTCATATACTAATGAAATATTACATTGGCTTATGAAAAAATACATCAGTTAACGAAAAAAATCGTGGCCTTACAAAAAAAAAACTTAGACTTGGGTGCATTTCTGTTTTAATGATTAAAAATTTAATCTTGCTTTATATAATTCACATTAGGTTTTTGTTTAAAAATCTATGTAAGTTGAGCTGAATATAAAAAATATTTGCGTATTGACAAGGTGTCTCACGGATAAGTCAACTGATGAGTCCAAGTGAGCTCCACCGGGTCGAAACGCCATTTTTTTGTTTGGACTGCATTAAATTAATAATAATTTAATAAGTCCAATAAATATTTATACTATAATCTTCTAAAAAAACAAAATTAATACAACGAAAAGTTTCGTTAGCTAACGAATATTTTTTTCGTAATTTAATTAAAATGTTCATTAAATTTACGAAAAAATTCGTTAGCTAACGAAAGTTCTTTCATAAATTAATCAAAAAATACATTGACTAACGAAAAATATGACCGTGGTTAATTAAATTTTACGTTAATCAATGAAAAAGTTTCGTAAAGTGATGTAAAAATTCATTAATTCGCGATCAAAAATGTTTATGAAAAATTTCATTAAAATACGACAGTTTTCGTTAGTTGATGAAGTTCTTCATTAACGTATGAAAGCCATTTCGTTGAGCCAATTAAATTTTTCATCGGCTGAAAATTAATTAAATTTTCGTTGGCTCAACGAATTTTTTCGTTGTATTTACGTAAGGATTTGGTTCAGTGTAACCAATATATTTTTAATGGAATTTGTTGTGTTCATCGAACATCGAAACATTTGTCGATTCGAGACTTTATCGCATCTCTATAAAATTTCTATAGATTTTTACTTCGATTCACATCGATAAAATTATTTATGTGTTGCAAAAAAAAAAAAAAAAAACTATATAAATGGGTGCTCCATTGAGTGTGGGAATGCAATGTGCATATTAAAATCTCGCATATTGTATGCCAGCACTCTCTCGAAGTATACTCTACACTTGTTTCCTGGAAGTGAATCAACTTCCTAGAATTATTATAGTTTTGTATTCGTGATAGTGTGTTTCTGTGCGCGAGTTTTGTGTTGCATGGAAATTAAATCTGTGAATAGAAACAAGCAACAAGAAATTTACACACAAAAAAACTTAAACGACAAAATAGTGATAGAATAAATGGTACTGTTAGGTCATTAGGTGTGGCGTGTGGGTATAAAATCTGTGCATTGTAAGAAGAATCACACATTAAGAATTCTCATTTACTCATTCGAGAGTCCGACGGAAGGAAGTTAGTTAAGATTGCTAATAGAACTGTAATCTTTTGCTTTTTCTTCAAACGGGGGACTTTTTGTTCCATCTAATTCAATCTTGGTTAGGTTTGCCAAATGGCTTTTGAGAAACTTTTGATTTGATGTAATTTATATGCAAAATTTATTTGTGATTTTTATTAAAAATCTTACTTATAGTAAGTCTACGTGTAGCCCAGGGAAATTAGTAAATTAAATCGCATTTTTCGCGGGACAAAATTTTTTTCATGGAATGTGTTCGGGTGGTTGTCCTTATCATAAAAGTCAATTTGTTGGGATAATTAGAGGTTGGGAACAGCCGCCATCTTGGAAAAGACAATGGTATCGTTTTTATTGAATAGCTCCATTGTTATTCATTTAAACAAAAATTGACAAAGGTAAGACTTATTAACAATAAAATTATCTAAAAAATGATATACAAAACAATTCCGTGAGTTGATTAAATAAAATTTTATAGTTGGTCAAAGTGCGGGTTTGTATCGCAAGGTTGGGGCAAAATGATATTTGTTCATATATCTGACAAACTTTTGATTTGTTTGGATAATTCTTCAAGAATGAATTATAGTACTTATAATTATCTATAAAATGAGACCACAATCGATATTGTGACCATCATATTTTAGAAGTAATCTAACTCCGAAACTCTCCATGTACTAGCCAAAAGTGAGAAAAAAGCTAGTTTTTTGCTAGTAGGCCGAGCAAATTTTGGGAGTAGAGGTACAACCAAAATATAAGTACGCAGTTTTGCAGCCATACGCGTCTTAATATCGATTTCAAATGCCTGACAACTCTAATTTTTTGCTTTATACGGTTTTCGGTGGGTTAAATAACTTAAGTTTTCCACTTAATGTGAATGGGCTAAATTTATACTTTTTGAAATTATAAATATACAAGCTGGTGCTTTATTATTTTTCCTAAATCTAGACACCCCAATCTTGAGGATGTGACCAATAGAACTCAAGATATAAGCCGTTGATGCGATTATGTTTTAGAGGTTTTTTTGTTTAGATTTTGTTTGTTTATTTGAATTGAAAAGCGTGATATGGTTAGTTAAAAAAGCTTATATCGTGAGTTCTATTAACCCGATCGCAGAGATTGAGGTGTCCAGATTTAGGAAAAATGATAGAGCATCAGCTTTTATATTTATAATTGGAAATAGTATAAACATAGCCCATTCACATTTAGTGGAAAACTTAAGTTATTTAACCCCTCGAAAACCGTATAAAGCAAAAAAGTAGAGTTGTCAGACATTTGAAATCGATATTAAGACGCGTATGGCTGCAAAACTGCGTACTTATATTTTGGTTGTACCTCTACTCCCAAAATTTGCTCGGCCTACTAGCAAAAAACTAGCTTTTTTCTCACTTTTGACTAGTACATGGAGAGTTTCGGAGTTAGATTACTTCTAAAATATGATGGTCACAATATCGATTGTGGTCTCATTTTATAGATAATTATAAGTACTATAATTCATTCTTGAAGAATTATCCAAACAAATCAAAAGTTTGTCAGATATATGAACAAATATCATTTTGCCCCAACCTTGCGATACAAACCCGCACTTTGACCAACTATAAAATTTTATTTAATCAACTCACGGAATTGTTTTGTATATCATTTTTTAGATAATTTTATTGTTAATAAGTCTTACCTTTGTCAATTTTTGTTTAAATGAATAACAATGGAGCTATTCAATAAAAACGATACCAATGTCTTTTCCAAGATGGCGGCTGTTCCCAACCTCCAATTATCCCAACAAATTGACTTTTATGATAAGGACAACCACCCGAACACATTCCATGAAAAAAGTTTTGTCCCGCGAAAAATGCGATTTCATGCCCATATTTTGACTAATTTCCCTGAGCTAGTGATAAAAATGATAAAATGTTTTATTTGGAATCAATAGATTTTTTACACTAATACCCGATTATTCACTGAGGAAGAGTTTTTATTAAAACTGGCTTCAAAATCAAATATATGTTAAGCTCTTTGTACTGGGCAAACACATTCAGAACGTTATACAGTGGGACAAAATGGCTCGGCTAGTAAAAAAAATCACGCAGAAGAGTAAGAAGTCTACAAATTAAACTACAAAAGTAAATGTCATACAAAATAATTAATTTTTGGAGAGTTTTTTTTTTTTTGCAGCTAAAAATTGTGTAGACTAAAGTAATAAGATTCACTTTTTGGCATAAATATTTTCAAAAAGAGTTGAAATATGTTATTGCTAATATAATAATAATATTCCGTTTTGGAGAGATTTTTGTACTGGAGAAAATTATTTTTCTTTCGTGGAGAAATATTGAAACACTATTTATGTTTGTCATTTAAAGTGAGTTTTTGTATGTCAGCTTAGTTTTAAGTTGTCTAATTTTAGCAATCATTAATTTGGAGAGATTTTTATCAATAAATTAAAGTCACTTAAGCTGACGTAGGCTAAGCTGTGGTGAAAAACAAAATATTGTTAAGATGAAAAAACTTCTACTGATTTCCGAAAATTGTTAACTGCATTTTGGAGAGTTTTTTTTGTTTTAACTTAAAATTCTAGCTTTTTAAAGGAAACGAGCTTTTCTTGCATTTAAGGCGAAGGTTTTGTCAAAAATTCTTGGCAAAGCTAACGTTTAGTCATATTTTGAAAAGTTTTTCTTTGTTTGATTATCGTTGGGAAAAAAAAACTCCCTGGTTTCTGTTTCTTAATTAGATCAGTTTGTTATTTAAATGATGCATCCAATAAAAGTGTTGAATTTATTTATTTTTGGAGAAGCACTGTTTTTTGAAGGAATCATGTTGTAAAGGACCAAAAAAAAAACACTCCAACCGTAATAACTGTCAAATGTTAGTCTACAAAAAACTCTGAAGAAGCTTATCTTTGGAGAGATTAAGAGAGATTAGAAAAACCATTCTATTATTAGTTTATTTTTTGAGAGATTTACATTTTACCTAACCAAAGGTGTTATTATTTGACTTTTGGAGAGATTTTCTTTCTAGCTGAAAAATAAAGTTACATCTTAGTATAATTTTGCAAATATATTGATTTTAGCTGAAAAAATGTGTTTTAAGTTTATTTTGAAAAATAATGTTATTATAATTGATTTTTGGAGAGATTATATGTTTAGATAAAAATTCGTATTATTATAGTTGGTATCAGAAGAGATTATAATTTTAGTTTAAAAAGGATGTTATTAGTCGATTTTTGGGGAAATTTTTATTTTAACTAAAAAAAAACTTCGGAGAGATTTTCATTTTAGCCAAGAAATAGTATTATACGTTGAATTTTGGAGAGATTTTCATTCTAGTTTCAAAATAGTTTCGTTTGTAGGTTTCTGGATAGATTTTGATCTTGATGGAATGATATTCCTAGTGATAGTAAGATGTTGGAGAGATTTTGCAATTGAACTTAAATTCTATAAAAAAATTTAAAGAAATATGCTAAACAAGAGGCCTGACACAAAAATACCATATTCCATTCTATTGTTCCCAAACCTACTTAACCCGTAAATAATATCTCAAGTTCACAAAAAGCCTTGAATAATATATAATTAAATTAATTGATTTCTATCCCAAAAAAAATACTAAACGTCCCACTCATTAGCGTCGAGAATAAATGAATCAAGGTTATTGACTTTACACGCAACAATAATTAGGTCTCCGTGGGTGTTTTACTAATTTTAGGTACCTACTCGTGCGTCCGTCTCCGGACTCTCTCACTTACTAAATCATTCCTTTTGTCCTATCATACACAAACACACAACATCCAATCAATTCCAAATCAATTTGTTGAGAAAAAAAGATTAATTTTAATCAAAAAGTACCCATCTGCTTTTTTTGTCTGATTTTGCGAGACGAAAAAAAAAAAGGTTTTTGCATGAGAAAGACCTACGTCTTCTTGGAGGCACCCTGTGGTGAGACGCGGGCGCCCCATTGGAGCCATTATTTAATTTTTTTTTCGACTTTATATCCTCATTCTTCACAATCTTTGTATATCTCTCTTAAATTATAAACATTTCCCATATATCCTGTGATGATTCTGATGGAACGTGTAGGTAGGTTCTCTCCACTTCTAGAGGCTTGGTCGCCGGCCGCCGTTACGTCCAGCTATATTCACAACTGCCCCCGTGTCTGTTAAGTTGGCATTTTATCATAAATCACTGCACGCTTACAATTAAATTAGCTATAGAATGAATTTTAAATCAAATTGAAATAAAAAAAAAAAAATAAGAGAATAAACAGAAAATTGAAAACAACTTGTTAGATTCCATTCTTCCATCATCATTCGTGGGGATGTTTCCGTGTATATCAAAGAAGACAGACAGAAAAAGAGAGAGAAAAATATGATTACCAAGAAAAGATGATTAATATTTTATTTTCTACTCGGTTGGCTGTCAAAAATGTTGATGTTCGGTTGTGTAATGTGCCCAGGTTCTTCTCTGTATTTTTTGTTTTTTTTTGTGAGGATGCGGGAGGAACTTGAAATTCCAGTTAACACCTTCTTTGGCGGGCGTTTCAGATTATTATTTATTATTAAACATTTTTGGTTCATAATTTTTACTCAAAACAATTTGTCTTATTTTTTATTTTTTTTTCTGTTCGTTTATGGTTCTTGATCTTTTTTTGGGTCCGAAAAGTCATGCGGGTTAAGAGCATAGCTCAATTATAATTTTTATAATTTTTTAAACGATAATTGTTATGAATTCAAAAAGTTAAAGACTATGATGAACTTAGAACAAAGGGACTATGAAAAAGAATAATTTTTGTAAATGGAGGTGACCGTGTGAAGGAGAACTTTGGGGCTTATAATATATTAAACTTTTTTTTAGTTGTTTTCGAGTTAAAATCAGAGTTAAATGTTAAAAAACACAACGGTCCTTGACTACCGACGAAAACCTGCGTCGAAAACTTTGTGGAAATCTCGTTTTAATCACTGAACCACTGTAGCCAAGATCCACAAAGATTTTTGGAGAGATTTTTATTTTATATAAAACAAATGTGTCATTAAAGGGATTTTTGTAGAGATTTCCATTTTAGCTAAAAATCAATGTGGTAATTAGTTGATTTTTGGAGAGATTTTCATTTAAGCCAGTAAATGGTGGTTAATTTTTGGAGAGATTTCTTTTTAGATACAAAATGGTGTATATAGTTGACAGTTGGAGAAATTTTCATTTTTGCTAAGAAAATGAATTTTTGGAGAATTTTTCATTTTTCTAACAAAAATTGGGTTATCAGTTGGTTTATGTTGAAATTTTCATTTAAGCTTAAAAAATTATGTTATTAATTGATTTTTAGAGAGATATTCACTAAAGCTAAGAAATAGTGTTATTGGCTAATTTCTGAAGAAATTTCTTTTTAGATAAAAATTGTGTAAATAGTTGACAGTTGGAGAGATTTTCGTTTTTTTGCTAAAAAAATTAATTTTTGGAGAATTTTTCATTTTTCTAACAAAAATTGGGTTATCAGTTGGTTTATGTAGAAATTTTCATTTTAGCTTAAAAAATTAGGTATGTTATTAATTGATTTTTGGAGAGATTTCCACTAAAGCTCAGAAATAGTGTTATTGGCTAATTTCTGGAGAAATTTCTTTTTAGATACAAATTGCGTAAATAGTTGACAATTGGAGAGATTTTCGTTTTTTGCTAAGAAAATGAATTTTTGGAGAAATTTTCATTTTTCTAACAAAAATTGTATTATTAGTTAATCTATGGAGAAATTTTCATTTTAGGTAGAAATGGTGTTATTTGTTGATTTTTGAAGAGATTTGCAGTTTAAGTAAAAAAAATGGGTTTCATTTTAGCTAAACAAAACGATATTTTGATGATTTTTGGAGAGATTTTCATTTAAGTAAAAAAAAAGCAATTTATCAATTCAGTCAATTAGTTGATTTTTGGAGAGATTTAATTTTTATATGTATGTATGTATTTTTTTTATCCATCGATTTACTGCTCTCACAGCCAAACCATCAATGGATAGATTTTTGAACCTCCGCTAAACCACCGCTCGGTTACTAGTTCCTAGGTTAAGTGACATTTAACATAAGTCCATAAAATTTAATTGATTTTGCCAAAAGAATATATCTGAAAGCCTTAAAAACCCTTAAATCCCAGTAACGACTTTAATATTAGTTAAGTAATTCCCACAAGACCAATTTCTCTGGTTTTATGATTCCAGGCATTAAACCAAAAACGATTTTTTTTTTTGTAGGAATCGATTTTACCAACCTCTATGCTAGTCATAACTTTAGATCATCACATCATACATGAAAGTAAAAAAAATTCTTCTTTCTCCCCCTTTTCCCTCTTCCCCCTCTCTTACCCCCTCCTCTTAAACCGACTTGACATACAAAGTATGAAAAAAAAATCATCGCCACCACCCAGCTGACATTTTATTCAACGAAAAATCTCTCCAATAAAGTAAAGAGCTCAGCAATAGACCGTCAGGTTTATCTCTTTACGAGACTAGGTCCCTGAAAAATACTTTTTCGCCCAAATTTTTAGTCCTGTTGCTGCTTATATGAGTTCGATAGTGTGGTCTTGGTTGGTGGTAAAGTTGAAAGAGTTGATGTTCTGATGGCCTCGCTCGACAACGACGGTGTGGTTGGTCCCTTTATGGATATGCATTTTTAAAGCCCTCCAATATCGGTCTTATTTTTTTTTTTTTTTTTGGGAAGAAGATTGGTAAGGATTGGAAGGTTTTTGGTTGTTTCATCCTTGAAATGAACATGCAACCTATTGCTCTTAAGTTATTGCCCAGAGATTCTGTTCTTTTTTTTTCGAGGCAACTCGCGCTAAAGTAAGTTAACCGCAGAGGATAGTTTACCTTATACCGACATGTGCATAGTCGTATACCATCTCTCTGAATATAGTAGAGCTTCGGAGTAAAGTACTCAATTTGAGGTCACCTAACCCGGAATGTAGAAGAAACCATGATGGTGATGGTGAGGCAGGATATAGCCAGCAATCGACTTTCTTTTCATAGTTTTTTTCCTGTACTTTTTTATTACGAGAGAGAGTATAAACCGCGCCAAACCCGAACCCGGACTGCCGTCGCCGTGAAAGATTGGAAAATGGTGGATTTATGAGAGGAGGCTGTGATAGATAGGTGAGTGGTGTTGCATGCGATGGTGGATAGTGTACGGATGTGGCATGGAACCTTTTTGACTATATTATACGTTATGTGGAGTTAAAGGACCTAGTGAGAACTTAATATCCTCATGGGTGAGCAATATTGCAGGGATATTAAAGTGAATTGCCTGGGATATAGTACTCACAAGAGAGAGAGAGAGAGAGACAGAGTTTAAAGCTAACAAGGTTGAATCAAGTAGCAAAAGCCACATCATGCATGATAGTTGGCTGGATCATATAATGTATATCCTAGTTACCTCGTCAGGAGGAGGTAGATATTCATGTATAGTTGAGAGGTGGTAATATTCGTTTATTCCCTTTGAGTTTGATTAGTTGGAGTTTTGTGCGGTTTTATTTTCTTTCTTTTTTTTTTACTTTTTTTGTTTTTGAAAAAAATCACTGGTGCATTAGTGATTTGAGAGGGAGCAGTGTAGAGTTTTAAAACCAAGGTTCTTACTTTTCAGTGGGGCAATTAGGTAAATTAAAGAAACAAACTCTTCATAAAGATACTTTTTATCAAGTATTCTTTAGGGTTTTCTATTAATTGGAGAGAAGTCAAATGCGTTTGTTTACACTTTTAGTTCTGTCAAATGGAGTCAAGTACGCGCTGTTGACGGAAATACATTTTTTGATACTTCCTGGAGTTGTTTGAAAAGAACCGTTTCTGGTTCTTTTGTGAACCAAGGGCTCCAGTAGCAAGGATGAACGAATTTGAAAAAAACCACAAACTAAATATTAAATAATGGGAAAATATTTAGAGAACTTTGAAAGTAACTAAAATAATGACAGAGCAATGCCCTCTATCGAAAAGGAAAATCCAGGAAGAAAAATTCATTGAAAATGTGTGTAAGCAAAGATCTGCGTGCTGAGTTAAAGCCTCCTTGAGGGAATTTTACACCGAAGTATTGTTGTTCAATAAAAGTTATTAGATTCTCTGCAGAAAAAGACTAGTAGGTTGTTAAAATCACCTGAGAAGCGAGTCACCAATACTCATATTGTGAGTTTTAAGTCATTGGAGACTTGTGTTTGGAGGTCAGGCATGGACAGAAAAAAAGCTTCCAAACTAGATTCTAGAAAAAGGAATAAATAATGTTCTTTTTGCAATGTTCTTACATCTTCCGGAAATTTACACGCAAAGTCTCCAAAAAATAAAAATCTTCAATAACTCTTATAAGGATATATACAGTCACAGGTAGATGCTTCTTATACTTACTTACAGGTAGTAACTGCTGTCCATGGAACAAACTAGTACCCCATGTACAACATTGAGCTTATGGAAATTCTCTCCAAAATTAAACTCAGCTTAAATTAAGTCTTGGACTTTTAATACCCATTTCGTGTTGTCTACATCAATATTTTTTGCAATGATGTATAGTGTTAATAGGGCAGAAGTTGTTGTAAAAAAAACTCTCCAAAAGTAAACTTATCTCAAATAAAGTAATGCTTATGATAATAACGCTTCTCGACAGAATTTTGATGGTTTTGTCTTCTGTATTTCGGTATTTCTGTTTTCTTCCAATAAAACAAATCTCTCAAAAAAAAAAAAAAAAAAAAAAAAAACAATATTTAAAAATTTTCACAAGCAGAATGCTTTTCCACAAAAATGAAACATTGTTGTTCAAAATATTTGATAGCGCAAAAAAAACTGTATAATTCAACTCAAAATATACTTTCTCCAAAATTTTGCTCCAAACTTTAATTTAACCGAATCAAGACAAGAATTTTTGTTTCACAGTTTATACATACATAGAATTTCAGCCTAATAAAAAATACTTTTGCCGGGTTTCTGCAAATAATCCGAGCTCTAAAGTGTAGTTTTTAAAATCTCTACACAAAACTCTATACAGAACAGCAAATTTTCTCCCACTCTGAGTTTGTTAAATCTAAAAGAAAAGTTTTTTTAGAGATTTTTTGTTGTTCTTTCAAAAATTTAAAGTTTGAAAAATCTCTCCAAAAAGAACCAACCTTCAAATAACACAAATCATACTAAAATTATTGATAGAAAAAATAGACTTTTCATTTTCTAAGAAAAAACTTTTATCTAAATAGGTATCAACGTGCACCAAGACAAAGCAAAAGTCTCCACCAAAAATTAGAGTGATTCAAAAACCCTAGTTTATATTTTGCCAAAAATGTGTGTTAAGCTCTTTTAGCAATGATGGGAATAGTTTCAAAATCTTATCATCACTGAGGTTTATATAATTTAAATTTTTGTAAATATTAAGAGAGATAATTTGGAGAGTAGTTTACTTTTAGCTTAAGTGCATTGGAACAAAAAAAAAATCAAAAAATAGAAAAATTCATCTGTTTTTAAGGTTATCTATACTCTCCACAGCATTACCATTCCTCCCTCAACGTCAAACCCCAATAAAATCCTTTGATTTATTTCTCTCCAATAAAATTAGAAGCAACCCTTTGAACCCCATTCAAAATCTTTAAAAAATTAAAGCTTCCAATATTCGACTCCATGACCTTTCGCATGCAAATCAACTAGATATTGGTCTCCAAGTATACCTCTCTACATAATATATCTCCCTTAATGCCCTCTTCAAAAAACACTTTTGTATAACCTGAAGCAAAAATTAACCAAATACCAAACAGAATTAAACACATTACTCAGCTCACACTAAACCTTTCTGCACAAATCCTTGCCGAGCCCATTATTTATTGACTCTGGAATCAACCATTTCCATTTTGAGTTTCTCTCCGGTCCTTTCAAAAAAGAGCTATGACGACGACGACAAAAACGACGATGATGACGGGGAAAAATTAAAATGAGGATGACCGGAGACCAGACCAACACCAAAAGGTAGCTACAACGAGTGGCAAAAAAATAATAATATTTCACTCGCTGTTGCTTCAAACAGTGGCACTTGCACAGCTCTCCAGAGGCCAGCAGCGGATTTGGCATTATATAGACAAGGTGTGATAATATTTTCATTCCAAGCTGGCCTCGAAATACTTCATCCCTCGTCCGGTCAACAATAACACATATTCCAACACCTTCATGCTGGACGACTTGTCCAAAGCATGACCGTGTCCAACGCTAAGCCTCCCCTCTTGTCGAAAATTTAGTGAACAACACACAATAACATGTCCTCGAGGCATTTTCCAAAATTGATGACGATACTAAAAGGACTCTATATCCAAGAGAGAATGGGAGAGAGAGAGCGAGCGGGTGAATTTTTAAACAGGACTTTTGCGGAGATGTTTGCGGGCACCGCGCTCGCTACATCTTCCGGTTTTATGGTTCTATGTATATGACGTTCATGCTCCTGCCACGGCTGTGTCTAATTGCATTATAATTGCTCTGGACGAACACAGCGCCATCTACATGTTTCCACCGCCCACATGTTTTCTACCGCTGCTGGAGGCGATATATTCATATGATTTGAAATGGACACACACTCCAGGAATCAGGATCAAAAACCGTGACCAGGACCGAACCAGCTTCACAGGACACGATATATGAATGTTTGCCAGCAGTTGAGTGTTGGGTCATTGTACATCGTCGTCGCTTGTGTCAAAGACCGAGATTAGGAAGATAGTTGGGGACGACGCACGGGGACAGCAAAATGTGATTTACAAACTGGCAAGGATTAAGTGTCCCCCATCACCGACTGGCCACCTGGCTGTCTCTAGGTCTGAGGATGTTGGCTATAAGTCAAATTGAAAAGAATCCTTGTGATGCGACAGAGAGTTAGCAAGGAGGAGCGCACAGCAGACTTGCTAACAGAGTGACAAATGATCTCGCTAAATGAGAGTTGATTGCATTTTTTATGCGAGATTTGTTTGCTGCCTCCTACAACTTTGCTATAGTCTCTCTTTCCAAAACAGATCCTGCAGCGTAAGCGCCAAATAATAAAGAAGGCAAAAAGTGAATAAGGATAAACGATGGCATGCCTGCCTGTCGTCGGCGAAGAAGATTTCTTCTCAAAGTGAGAGAGAGAAGAAAAAAAACAGACAAGTCACGGTTTTGTGTTCATATGATCCTTGTTATATTCTGCACGCACACGGATAGCAATAAAATGTCACCTCCATCTCCAATAAAAGTCTCCACTTTAGGTCATGCACACCCTCACTCCCACTAAAAACGGTCGTACATACATTTATTTGGGTTATGAATGAAAGGCAAGAGACAATTAATTCTTATATAAATTGGTTGGCTCATTGGGTTTTTATGTCCTTTTTTTGCGTTTGGTTGGTCTTATATTTTATATTGCATACTTATATGAGTCAGTTTTGTGAGTTGTTTGTTATATTACATCGTCGGCGGTGTTGGTTGTTTTGGAAAGAGAAGACCCTTATGTTCTGGCAAATTGCCATTCTGTTTTGGAATTTTTATAGTTTTTTTTGTTCACTTGTTCTTCTTCCTCTAGCCGTGAATTCTTGTCCACCTGTTCCGCAGAACGATGATGATGATGATGGTGATTAACAAGGATATTAATCATAGAAGCAAATATATAAAAGCCAGAACGAGAGTTCAACAAGAAAAAGGGAAGGGAAAGACTGAAATTACCAATTAACAAGATACCCATCAGTTCCCGTATGGGACCGTTTTTATTTTTTTTTTCTTTCTTCTTCTTCGTTTGTAACAGGTATAACTGTGTAATAGCGTCCACCATAATACCTTTTATAAACGCGTGTGTGCCGAAAGAAGTTCCTAGAAACAGATCTATCTATTTCTATATTGCCATTTGCGGTTGGCGGTGGTTCTCCTCAGGAACACATCAGCCAGCGATAGGATCCCTTCCCATTCTATGACATCAATTTGGAAATGGGCATATACTTTAACACAAAGAGAGGTAGATTATAATGGGTTCTAAAGTGGCGGTTAATTGCTGAATGGTAATGGTAATGAGTGCACACGCGGGGCAACTGCGATTCTCGTAATTCAGGGAGCGCTATAAATTTTCCGTGTGTTTCCTACAATTTTTTTTTTTTTATTTTCTTCTTGAACATTCATTGGAAAAAGTGCTCTGGAAATAATTTACGGTAGAAGAAAATCCAATAAAGAATAAGTTTTTAGTTATGCGGAGTTTGAGTATTTTCGGTTTTTGAAGTAGAAAGGGATATCAGTCTTTAAGAGAATAAAGTTTGATTAGTTTTTAACCTTTAATTTTTTTTTTAATGGCACCGGGTTACTTTAAGGTGGTTTTCCTGGTCGTCTGTTTGAGTATTTTTAGTGATTTATGGAAGTTTTGTTATCACTCTTATCGGTAACGTACTTTTTTTTAAAGGATTTCTTGAGTGCTATTTTAAATGGAAGCTATTTTCCAGGGAAAATGTCCGTTTTAGTTTGTTACTTAGAGTCTTGAATTCAGTTTGAATGAAATTGAAACAAATGAGATTATCAGCGAGAAATTTTTAACTTAAAAATTTAATAATTTTGAATTTATATGGCATGTGGATGATTGTGGAATGATTGTTAGCAATACGATCCACTTTTCATCTCTTGAGGATTATTTTGTGGATTGGCGGCATTAGACCTTAAAATCTTTACGAAGATTCAGATGTTAATTTTCATAGTAAGATATTCAGTGTTAACAAGTGGGACTAAAATTTTCACAAATAAAGTGGCGCCCAACGTTCTGGGTTACTATCTTATTGAGATTATTGTCGAAGATGTTTTTGATTAAGGACATGAATAAAATGATCTAATTGACAAAATGATGTCTCGCAAAAGAGAATGCATAAAAAAATGAAACGTAACGCAACGCAACGCAATTTCAATATTAAACATAACGCAAAATTTACTCAAGTTTGGTTAAGAAATTGCAATGTTCCCTCAAATTAATCAGAGCTTTAATACTTTGTTTGTATTTTTAAGTCATAATAATTAGATTTAAGCTTTTAAAAAGACGGTTTGGGTACTTTTGGTTTTGGCGAAAGGATTTTTATTTAATTTTTTACTTAAAAGTGGCGCCCAACGCTTAATAATGTTATCGAAATGAAGATGTTTCAAGAGATGTTGTCTGTAGTAAATAGGGAAAAAGTGTTTTGATTGACAAAGATATTAGAGAGAAGAGACATTTCTTACGTAACGAAACGTAACGTAACTAGAAATTCTCTTGAATTTTAATAACTGCCTTCAAAAAAGGAGGAGGTTCTTAGTTCGTCTGTATAATATTTTCAAAACTAAAGGGAATAAATATTTAAGTTCAACATGCGTTCTAGATATTCAAGTCTGTCTGAATATACCTAAACCAAATTTAGCAACTAAAAGTCGCAAGAAGCCGAAGTTAGATTTGGGGAAGAATTGCTGAGTTTTTCTTACTCCTTTTAAACTCCTTTCCGATTCCTTTCGTGTTCCTATCGAGTTCCTTTTAGATTCTTTTTGCACTCATTTCCGATTCCTTTCGGATTCCCTTCAGATTCTTTTCAGATTCTCTCTTTACCTGATATACCTTACCTAGAATAATTGTACCTATAATCGAAAATTCTTCAAATAGGATATGGAAAGAATCATTCTAAGAAATGTATTAAATACTGTTAAAATCGAATTAAATCTTCCTGAGAAAGAATATGAATCAAATGTTTACTCGTATTCAATTCGGTATTCCTGTTACCTGAATCCTTGTACTCATCTATCGAGAAATGCAAAATAAATGTGTTTCACAGTGTTCAAATAGCTAAGTTATCACATTTCTGGGTATGAGAAAAAATACATATCTACAGTTGCTATGAATTTGAAAATTTGAAACAACTGAAAATTGAAGCTCTAAAATCTAATGCTCAAATATCCACAAAAACAATTTTTCATTTTCCCTCAAACTGAGTTTTAAGCCTTCATTTTTAATTTTAAAAACCTAAAATTACCATTCGTATTCTAATCTGATAATAGATAAAGGCTTTTTTGAGGATTTGTGATTCCGAAATTTTTCCACTAAAACTATGTTTTCCAATTAATACCTTTACATACTACTCACATAACACAAAATAGTACGAAAGAAAATTACTTTTCCATTAAAATTCATGTGAATTGGTCTTCCAAAACTTAGAATTTCTTGAAAGTAATTTTGTAACTCATATCAATTTTTCCTATTTCGTAGAAATTTCTTTCATGGTTAGTTGATTCTTTTTGTAAGTTATAATTTTGTTTGAAAAACAAAACAAAATTCAATACTATTCGAAAATAGTTTACATGACAAAGCAGAATAAATTTCCCAGGTTATAGAATTACCTAAATGAAACTTGTTTCCATTTCGTTTGTCTAATTTGAATTTGAGTTTTGTTCTAGTTTCCTAAAATCAATTAACAAATCAACAAACTTTGTCATAAGGAATACCCTTTCCTCAAGCCTCAAATAAATTATAAGAAATTTGAACCAGTTCTATAGTCACCCATTAGGATTGGTTACTTTATAACTTTAACTAACTTTTTTTTTTTTTTTTGGTTCCTATCATAATTGTCTATGACATTGATACATGACAAGAATTTTACTGTGATAATTGAAGAACTGTTCCCACTAACTTTTCGACAACAAAATATCTCAATTACAAATGAATTTAATTTTTTGTCGTCCTACTCCCTGCGAGTTAGTGGTTTGTGGTTTTTCGGTTTTTCCATAGGAAAAAAACCAAACGAAACCAATGACATTCTAAGTTCATATCAATATCACAAACAAAAAGGCCAAGTTACTTCAGAAAATGAAAATGATTCTTTTAGTTATAAGGACGAAATGAAGAGAGGGAAAGAAAGAGATAGCATATAGAATCCAAAAGGTATAGGGTAACCCACACAAAACTTCACACATTTCCATATTTAATGACCATGGATTGCTCGAAAAGTTTCATTTTAACAAAACGAACAAAGAATCTTTTATAGGTTTAGGACCAAAAAAGAGAAAGAGGGTGTCCTAGCAGAAGAAGACGTCTCCCATTTCAAGAAACAGAAAAAAAAAATCCTATTAACGAGGTCACCAAAAGAAAGAGAGAAAGACAATGACAAAAAACTATATAGCAAAGGTTGTTCGTGTAGAAATCTCATAGAATATATCTACAAGGATCCTTTTTGGCTCCACCATCATCAAAATCAGCATCACCATCACCATCGCCATCAACCAGGACATCGACACACACACCACCACCACACAAAAGTTCTATATCGAGGAGCAATTGAAGACACAAATTTTACTATTATTATTCTGACCATCACCTTTGGCAGCTGTAATAATCTCTAATGTCAGAGCGAATCCTTAAAGGCAACTGTAATTATTAGCAGGGCCAAGGATATACACTGCTGGATGCGCCATCCAATGCCACTACCATCATGCCGGTCCCGGATACTTTCATATCACCTTTCATTTAACATCCAGGTCATCACCTACACACCACAAACATCAAACCATTTTCATAGAGAACTTTCTTTCGTCCTTTTTTCGTCCTTTTTTGTTTGTACTTTTCTTTTATTTTTTGGCTAAAAGAAGTTTTAGTATATTTTCTAAAGGATATTCGTGCAAAATCTCAATACTATCATCCTAGTACCGCAACAATAACAAAACAGGACATTCAGGACCAACACAAAAAAATATATATATAAAAAGAAAGTAAAAGAAAACCAAAGCTTGAGGATATAAAAGTCGTCCAGGATGATGATGATGATGATGAGATGGTAGCAATACTAACAACAACAACAACAATGCCAATGACGAGTTCCCAACAAAAAAAGCAAGCACACAGGACATGAATGTTGGGTAACGCAGTCAACCATTTAAATTATATACACACGCCATCGCCATCATCCCAGAGTCGCCCAGGACACATCACGCAGAATAATAGTGATGTGGTCAAAGTCAGAACCTCAGAGGCAAGACACATCAGGATATCCCATTCCAATCTTCAGGACTCTCCAGGATACAGACAAAAACAGTTCTAACCATCTTTTGCAACAATATACAATTTGAATGTGTCCCCATTCAATATAAGATGATGAAGAAGAAAAGCAAAAAAAAAACTCAAAGGACATCTCCAGCAGGTCCTGGATTCTAAGTCCTTGCTCCTGTCTGTCTATATAATAATAATGACAGCATTTAGAGTCCTCACAACATAGATTTTATGTTTTGCGCTATGTGATGGGGCAAAAGGACACAAAAGGACATACACAAAACACAAGAGCCCAGGTCCCCATTATAAGGTATTGACAAATACATAACTCCAATTATCGTATTTCATGATTCGTTAGCTTCACATAGCCCCAATAGGATCGAGCCCAAGGACGCACCTTTCCCTCCCTCGCATTGATCTCACAGAGAGGCTACCAATTGCTTTTGCTGTGGGTATAGGTTATGGAATAATAGTGGTCTGGTGGGATCCTTAAAGATAGAAAATGAACATGAAAATTAACAAAAATCCTTCAAAGGACCTGGGTGCAGGTTTTTGTCTCATATAGAACTGTGAAAACACCAAAAAATCTTCAGTTCAGTGATTTTCTTCTTCTTCGTCCTTTTTCGTCCTTGATTCAATATATGTAATAATTTTTTGAAAAAAAAAATCAAATAAAGGTAGACCAAGTTAAAGGTAGATAATTCGTATATTTTTGGTCTTCTCCTTCACTTCTCAGTCGGGTGTGAAATCTAAAAAAAGGACATGACAACAACTTTACCTCTTGATGAAGAAGATAATTGTATGTGTATATTCTGTATATTTTGTCGATTGAGGGACAGTGTAGCGGGTTTTATGGAATCTCTTCCGGAACATGATTCCCTCTCAATGATATTATATTTTTACATATCCTTAAATTTTGTTATTGACAACACAACATACACAATCGTCCTTATACAAGGATTTGTGATGGAGAGAAAAAAAATTATATTGAAACAAGTCAGTATAAAGGAGGACCATGGACGATGTGTTTATGGTGATTTGCATAAATATTTCTTTTCACCTAACTCCCTTTCCCTCTCTCCTCGTCCTTTTTGAAGGACATGTATTTTTTGTTGGTTATATTTTTTGTGTGAAGAGATGTGTCGAAAAGATATGTGGAGAACTAAAAACATGCCACACATGAATGGATAAATCCTTCTTACTTTACTATGTTTTTTTTTTGTTTGGAGTTGATTTGATGAGATTGTGGCAGGTTACCAAAAAAAAAAAAAAAAAAAAAAAAAAAACATCAACCAAAAGTCTAGAGAATCATAGAAAAAACAAACGGAGAAAAAAAAATTGAAGTATACAAACGACTTTGAGCAATAAATTATGTTGAAAATAAAGGTTATATCTGAGTAGCAAAAGGATATGTAAAGGCTACCAAAACAGGACACGTAGGCAGATTTACTTTTTTCCTAGTTTTTTGATTCAGAAATACAGAAATGGAAGGCTGGTTTTTTGCACAGAGAGGTTAATTGGGAAAAAGATTGATTGTTTTGGTATAGAGGGTGTGGATAAAGAGGTGTTGGATGGAATAAAAGTGAAAAGATTGACGATTTTTTTTGGTAGAAGTTACGAGTACAAAAAAGTACAAAAATAGTTTTTTCTTTAATTTATTCGTAAAAAGGACATTAAGGTACGAATGAAGTTTTTACTGGAACTTTAATTATATCATGGTCTTTAAATTACTGTTCCCAGTTTGTAGGGAAATGAAATTCTTCTGTAAAAAGTTTATTTTTTGGTAATGAGATTTTACTTTTTTTATTTCACTTTCTTTTGAAAAACCAGATTCCAGACTCAATACCAAAAAAGAAAAAAGATTGCTGATGGATTTTCATCCGCTGGCGCCCAATGCGAGATTTTACACCTGTAAAAAAAATGTCTTTTCTAAAAATAACTAACAATTAAATTTATTCGTTGATTCATTTGACAGAATTTTTTAAAAAGAATTGATCTGGCACCCAAAGTGGGGTAAATATTTATTATTTGGCACCCAATTTGAGGTTTTAAACTCAATCAAGTTGCTTTCAGACCAAAAAGTGCGATCTTATACTGTTTTTTCTTTTTTTTTTAATCTAAATGGCGCCCAACGTGGATGCCATTACGTTATATTTTGCATTCTCCTTTATTAAATTTTTATTTTGTTCCTAATTTATTATCTTAAAAGTGAATATCTAGTATAAAAGCTTCCTGAACCCCATGATATTACTTAGCGTTGGGCGCCACTTTTTTATGAGAACTAAGAAAACTCCTGAAATTCAAAGCAAAAATATAGTAAATAGCCAAGTTACGCCTATTTTGACTTCAAAATTTAAACAATCAGTAAATATCTTGATTATTTTGACAGCTCTTCGCATATTTGATAAATTAAAAGAAAACAAATACGTTTTCCCCAATTTTAGTTTCTTGATGTTACGTAACGCCATACATTTTTTTTTTTTTTTTGTTTCATTCCAAATCAAAAACATTATCAATTAAAAAATCTGTCTGAGCGTTGGGCGCCACTTTTTAATAAAAATGTTTGAAAAATTTTTAGGAAATGATTATTTATTTGTTTGTGTTCGTTTGAATTGAATTTTGTAAATACAAACCCCATTGACTCTATACAAACAAAGAATTTCTTTTCGTTCTCCATCTGTAAATTGAAAAATTTAATACCCTAGTCTAGTGAAAATCTATTGCTTAAATATTCTATCTGCCAAAATTATGGTGTTATTAAAACTTGTAAACCAAAAAAAAAAACCAAAAATAGCAAAATAATATCTCATATATTCATCCAACTGTAAATCTGAATATCCTTGCTAATGCATCAGCAGCAGCACCCTACATAGAGAATCTAGAATTTTGGAACAAACCATTTATACTAGAAACCCTCAGAGTATAGTTAAAAAATGAATTCACACAAATAAAATATAAATAAAGAACACAATTTCCAACTTGGCAACACAAAAACAAAATGAGACTCTCTCTCTCTCGAGTCCTTCCACAAAATCTGGCTTGCACCAAAACTACATACAGTTCTGTCCCTACTTAACTATGAAATTCTAATTTTCCACATTCATGGCTCGAGATATAGTAATTCTAATTGCAAAAATTCACTTCTCTTTCCCTTCATTCATATTATTTTTTTTTTTTTGTGTTTTTGTTTAATTTTTTTCTGCGAGTTTTATGTTTTGATGATGAACAAAAAATAAGGACCTGTCTTGTACACATACACACACACTTATGTGGCCTAGACACTCATATACACATATTAAAATAAAATTCCACAAAAAATTGTAAAAATTAAAAAAAAAAAAACAAAAAACAAAAAACACACGAACGACATGCCATCATCTTTTGTTTCATAAATAATCCTTTCAAGGATATGGTACAACAAATTTACACACGAAAAATTAATATCACAACTCAAACCAGAGAGCCTGTGAATCTCGAATCCCTTGGGAAAATTTAATAAGAAAAGGTCGCTGGAATGAGATTTTGATGGTTTTATACTTTAATTTTTCAATACAAAAACACACTTATACACAACACAGCCATACACACACATATGAAGGAATGTTTTTGATTTTATTTGTCAATGTTGTACAGTAAGAGAGAGAGAGAGTATATGTGTTGGTTGGTTTGGTTTGGTTGAGAGTCCTTTCGCCTGAAAGGTCCACAATTTGCATAAATTAAAAAGTTTATAAAGCAACACACACAGAAGCTGATGATGGTGATGCTCGCATGTATAAGCATGTATGGCTATGTAGTGCTCTCTCTTTCACTCTTTTGATATGTGTATATGTTGTGTAGCCAGGAGGACACTCTGCCACACCAAACATAATTTCCAAAGGACGACAAGGACGAACGCTTTTATAAGAGTTTTGCATATATAAACACGTAAATTAATCTGACAAGTGATACACTACACAACGCCAAAGCGACATCTATGGATTCGTCGGAGAATTGCTGTATGTCGTTCGTTTTGTCCTTTTGTCGTTGTGTCGTCGTCCATTCGTCTGTTTGTCCAAGTTTTAAAGCAGAACTCTTGCTCTCTTTGGCAAGGAGGTGGTTTATCAGTCGAAGAGGGGAGAGAGATAGACATTTGGTGTGAGTGTAAACAGCCCGAGTAGACATCAAATGCCCCCGTTGCTTGCCTGTGTTCCCTTGATTTCTGTTTTCGTTCTATATCCCTGTGAGGGGGAGGGGGAAGAGGGTTTTTAAAACGGACAGACAGACACATGAATTTATGGCAATTTAAAATGGACATGAAGTTTGCCAAAAGTAACCGACTGAATGTGTTTGCCAACTCGAACTCTCTGCCTGCTCTGTGCTAAGCCGAGCGTTGCTGCTGCCTGATGATGATGATACTGCAGCGTGTATGCATACCATCGCATCGCTGCCACCATTGCCCCTGCCATTTCCAGCCACTGACAAAGGCAGAGAAATGACACAAAAGTTCGCCTGACTCCTAAACTCTTTGGGGTTGGATTTTAATAAACTCGGATTTTAAGGGACCCCTCAAGACCCCTCCGAATCTTGTGACTCCCAAAGCCTTTTCTTCCCTTGGACATTTAAATGAAGTAAGCAGAAGGTCGGCTGGTGGTCTTTGAAAGAGAGAAGATAGAGATGGCACTCCTTCATTTAGCGAGCAAAAGTGCAATAAAAAAGCAATGAACGCTAAAAATAATACACTGGCCCCAAAAATATTGAGTGCACGAAGGGAATTTCTAACTTTTCAACACACAGACATATTTACAGACATTAACCGGAATGAATGAAGGAACCCTTTTGTAGGTTTGTTTATTTATGATTTAGCATCAGAATTCAACCAACAAACGCCAACGCTGCTTCCACCGCCATTTTGCTGGTCTATCACTGATTTCGCGATTTTGAAATCGTTGAGTATTAATGAACCGCAAATAAATAATAATATAAAACGGAAGAGGAGAGGGTTAAGGGTGGGTGTAAAGTTCAACCTCAGCCATCAAGAGTCCCTCAAATAAGTTTGATTTTCGAAATTGAATGTTGCGGAGGAGTTGGAGTTGATTTAAAGATGCCTGGAGGATGATTGAACTTTTCACCAAGAGTGCCACCAAAATATCGAGTGGTGGTGGCGGCTATGGTGGGTTTACAAAATTATATGCCCCCTTCCCCCTTCTTCAATATTGAAATACCTCCAATTCGAAATATAATAAGCAAAGCTATTTTAAGTGTTTTAAGTGTGAGGGGGGAGATGACTCCGAGAGTGATGGCTGAGTCGGTTTGTGTGGTTTGATTTGGTGGGCTTTGATTCTCGCTGCACGCGCAATTCTATACCAATGTTGGCCGCTGGCTGGATTCCTGTACGTTACCACCGCCTTCTCTGTCCTTCAAACGTCAACGATTGAAATTAATTAATTAAATAGGATTAAATGGGTTTGAAATAAGTTCCCTCTATTGTATTATAGGAAGAGAGAAGCATCACAGCCTCAATGAGGTCATTAAGTTTTTGGTTAGCAGAGGTGTTTAGCATTGACGAGCAATTAAAAGTTTATTTTGCCAAAATTATTTGAAAATGAAAATTTGACAGAAATTATTTTTGCTAATGCTGGTTTTAGTGGTAAAACCTATAGACTTATAGTTATTTAAGTCTTGAGAAGTTTCTGTTTTGATGAGCGAAAATGAGGAAGTTTGGTATTTTTAGGGAAGACAATTACGATTGGGTACCGAATAAATTGTAAAATATTTACCTAATAGGTTTGACTGAACATTATTTCCATATTGCAGTGAAAGTTTGAAAATGCAAAGTAATAGACGCTTTTCTGATTTTACTAAAACGCCTTTCCCTTGAGTGGGTGTGAATTATAAAAATAAACCACCGAATAAGCACTCTCTTCTGTTCCTCTAAGTTTTACGGATTTAGCTGATTCTCCGCTCGCTGATTTGAATGCATTGCTATTTTTCTGAAGCTTAATCTGTACAACTCGCATATAGCTATCAAGTGGGTGTGAACTATAAGAGAATACAGAAAACGGTCTCATTTATTCCAGCAGTATTTTAAAGTTTTCTTAAAGTATCTTTCTTATTCTAAAAACTCTCCAATTTCTCTCAAGCTTATAGCATTCTATTTTTGTTTAGCTTTCAAGTGGGTGTGAATTATAAAAACAAACAAAAAAGTATGAACTGCTGCAACACGTACCATGGAGTATTAAAATTAAAGCAAACTCTAGTGACTATAGAATTATATGCTCTACACCTTAAAAGCACACTTTTCTTAAGAGAAAAAACTTAGAGAAATTTTTTTTTTTCTACTTTTAATTCAAAAGAGTATGTGGATGAAAAATTTACGGTCAGGCTCATAGATTAGAATAGCATGCATTTATACGGCCAAAGGCTCATCGAAATGTAAAACATTACATTAAACTGATTGTAATGCAATAAGTCAACGTTTTTATTAAGATCAAGCTCAACAACTCAGTGAAACTTGAAACATGTATGTAGCCTGAACTATACTTAAAATTCGAAAGATCAAGATAATGGAAAGAAAATTCATGACCAAACTCAGATTTAAAAATTACGAACTGACAATGCAGTTGGCAAAAAGTATACTTTTCTAAAATCCAAAACTGAGCGAAAAAAAAAATAAAAAAAGAGTCAAGCAAAAATGTCTTGACTGCAATACTGAAAACTCAGCGAAATAATTAAAACAAAAAATATCTGTCTATCAAAGTTTGGGAAAAAACTAAGGACCAAAAATAACTTTAAAGATTGTAATTTGATCTATCTGACCACTAGTCTCTGTTTTATGACATAAAAAACTCAGCGAAAATTATAATGTGCTTGCACGCAAGTAGTTATTTTTGTTGCAAAAGATCTAGGTGGAGAACAAAAGCTTAAAGTCAGATGTACGTATCTGTTTAAAATTTCAATGAATCTTCCAGGCATTCAAGACTCAGCGAAATTGAAACAATGTTTGCGTAACTTGTGTGCTGCTCATGATTTACAATTTTGAGGTGACAAAAGAGAGCATCATTGTCTAATATAACTTTTGAGACTATTTCCATATCTTGCGTATCCCAAGAAGTATCCTTTTTCTAAGTCTTAAACTCAGCGAAATTCAATACTTAGCCTGTGTTTGAATGGCTTGTTTGATCAAAGTGTAAAACAGGGCTAATGATCATTTAATACTTTTAGATCTTTCTTAAAATTCTTAACCATGGAAGTATGCGGTTTTAAGACCGGAACTCAGCGAAACTGGAAACATTTCTGTAGGCTAAATACGAAAAGTAGTTTTGAATTTTTAAACGCCAAAGTGGCCTTCTGGGTCAAACACAAGTTATAAGACTCTTACCTTATTTTCTGCACGCAAAGAAGTTTGCTTTTCTTTAACTCAAAAACTCAGCGAAAACTAAAACGTATTTTTTACCGGAACGCTTCATGAGATTGAAGATTTCAAAAAGTAAAAAAGATCTAAGAGTCTGTCGAAATTTTGCCCTTTTTCCTAATGACCTCTTGCTAGCTTTGCAAGACTGACGAAGGCACAATGATGAATATAACATTTTACAATTATTGCTAAAATTCAAATTAAATCTAACCTCAAATTTTTCTTTCTTTTCAGGTATGTTTTCAAATTGATGCTATTCAAATGTTACTCTCAACAAAATATTATTGAGTAAGAACTTGTAAATTAACAAAAAAAAAAAAAAAAATAATTCTCCATCAAAACAAAATTAAAAATATAAAAAAAAATCCTCACTTATGGTTTACATAAAACAATTTCCATTTCCCATTTATATTTCCATTTTTAATTCCCCAAAGACTAATCACCAAACCAAACAGAGAAATAATCAAGCCAAATCCAGGCTTCACAAAATAAAAAACTCATCAAAAAAAAAAAAAAAAACACAAATTGTTCCCTTTTTTATTATTTTAATATCCCGCCTCATGTTAATGTCATAATATATCAAAAGAAACTTTTTTTTTTCAAAATTGCCAATTTAATTATCTCGATACACTTCGCATGTTATGATGAGAAAAAACACCCTAAACTTGCATGCAACTCGCGCTAACACATGTTGCAGAAAAAAAAAAAAAAAAAAAAAAAAACAGAGTGTCTGACTTCTTCTCCACTATAAAGCCCAGCCCACACTCTCTTTGTATTTTTTGGCTGGCATCAGACTTTATGGGGAAAGACGACCGACGGAAAAAAAGTGATTTACGTGAATTCCATCAGAAAATTTCATAAATTCACCCAATATACATGACAGCTCTCTGAAGAAGAACAAACTCACCAAAAAACTAAAAAAAAAAAAAAATGTGAACAATTCTGGATTAACATTCAGCTGTCTATCCGTGCCCGTCCGGTGTTTGTTGATATGATGGCGGTGTTCCCTAAAAAATTCACCCAAAACAACAGAACAGCAGGAGGAAGAATATTGTTGTTAACCGCACATCAAAAAGGGAACAACGAACATACCTGAGATGCTCGCATAAAGGTTATACCCCAAAAGTCATTAAAAGCCCAAGGTACGGGAAGACCTCGCAGAAGGATATGAGATCCCGATGATGATTCTACCCGCGCTCAAATTCTCCAAAACCTCCAACGATCGAACCAAAGAATATTAATGATCCTTTTACGAGCTTGCGTGGTCTCAGGTCATAACTCATTTCGATCGTAAAGCACTAAGAAGATCGCGAAAATGATCTTCGCGATATTCGATTTCGTTCTCCGGTTCTTTTGTTGGTCTTGGTTTTAAGTGAATTTTAGTGATCTTTTTGGAAAACTTATTAAAAACCCATTCCACAGCGATGATGATGATCATCTTGTGATCTTGCACCACATTCACCGAGAGAGCGTTACGTTGGGACGTTTCCATGATGGAGTAATTAAAATTTTGTAAATTTCTCAGAAGCTGTTTGCTCGTCTTTTGGTTCCGTATGAGATTTTTTTTGCCCAGAATTTATCTTAGTCATAGGCCATCGGTTATGTGGTATGCCAGAGTCTGCAATATGGCGTTTTGTACTTGTGGATCGCGTGTCGGGGCGACATGATGTGTGCAGAAGGGCAATCATACGTATTTTCGATCAGCCAGCCAGCGTGCAAAGACCGCAGACGCCATTCAACATCATTATGTTGGGTAAACTTACAAAACTACACACATCCCATGGATGCATTTTCAAGCTCGCGAAACTTCACTTTACAGATGTATCTCAATTTTTCGCGCAATTACGACGACGACCAACACGGTCGGTGGTTTGGCCGGTTGTTGCATCTCTTTCGGTAGGGAAATAAAATTATTTGCAATTCGATTTTTCAATTGATCAAGAAGTAGTGATCTCATCGCCCAAGACCAAAAAGAAGAAGAAGAAATGCCCATCAGGTATAATACCCTTTTGGCGGCAGAGCGGCTATATCGCCGCGGTCGGTGGCGGTGCCTTTGGTTGCAGATTTATATTTATTGAATTCACTCATCGAAGAAAAATCGTTCAAGTAGCAATGGGACAGACAGGGAGCAATGGTAATCAGAGTGAAAAATTGATTTTCACTGATTGAAGTTGGATTTTGGCGAGGGGAGGGGCAGAGAGAGGGGGAATAATTTTGTAATAAGGAATGATGAATTCAATTCGATTATATTATTGGTTGAAGGTTATTTGGTGTTTTCACATCGGGATAGGATGCATATTCAAGGTGAGTGAGTTGAATTGAAAAGGTAGCATGATAGGATAAAGAATTTTTATGGGAAAAATTTTGTATACTCTTGTTGAGCTTAGGATAAAGATTAAGAATAGAAGAAATCTCATGATCCTTTGGTGATGGGAAAGCCACCTGCAAAGTAGATTTCTTCAAGAACGTGTTCCTGCAGAATAAAACTACAAAGTTGCTTCAAAATCGTAGTCTTACCAGCAATATCTCATAATAAGCTAACTGGCGCCCAACGTGAGATTTTTTTTGATGGAATCATCTTAACAGCAATGAAATTGCTTTAGTTCTTTTAAAATATGAAAATCTCCTTACTTTACTATTTTTTTTAGAAAAAAGTGGCGCCCAACATGAAGCTTTCCAGTGGCATCCAAACAACATTAATCACTCAAAATTTGTTGATTTGAGATGATAGTTTGACTTGTTTTATTATTTTTGATATTTTTGATACTATCAAGCGTTTTAATAACACTTTAAAACTAGTTTTTCACAACAAGTTAACTGGCGCCCAACGTGAATTATATAATGCAACAACATAGTTTTTATAAAACACATTGTCTGAGTATTTCAATTCACATGTTCCCGCTCATTGTTCTCTATAATCGAACTTGTGTTTTTAGAGAAAAGTGGCGCCCAACATGAGAACTTTGTCTCATTTCCATGACAACGTCTCTAAAATTACAAGTTCCTGTTAATTTTTGATGCTTTAGTGCTTGATTGGATTGTTTCTAACTCTATACAAAATAGCATTTACGAGCAAATTTTCATGACAAATTAACTGGCGCCCAACGTGAGGCTTTCATTATTTTCCACTGCATAAAGGCAAAGTTTTTCTGTGAAATCACATAAACTCGAGATAATAACTGAACGTTTTAACTCACTTGTTGTTATCCACTGGCTTTGTTCCAAATTGTGGGGTATTTCAACGGTTTCTTGGAAAAGTGAAACTCAAGCTAGTGACCTCGAGTTAGATAAATTCTAGTTCCCGCCTTTGAAAATGTCAATTCGCCTGTTTTCATTATGTTTTTGCTGCTAGAAAATTTAAAAATATTAACTCAATTCGCACAAAAAAAGATAGATGGCGCCCAACGTGAGGCTTATTTCGAGAAGCTGTTTGTAAAGAACTAACCTAAAAACTTTATTAAGACCTGATTGGCGCCCAACGTGAAGACTCTATTTCAACAAAGTGTGCCAGTCTCTCTGGGTTTTATTTTACTGTTCAAAGTTGCTTATGATCTCAAAGTTGAATTCAAATAGTCAAATGTTTCTAATTTCTAAAACCTCGAAGGAAATTCCAACATGTAAAGTATTTATCTTGATTTCGAACACAAAAATTGGATGGCGCCCAATTTAAGGCCTATTAAGTGAAGTTATTTCATATTGTGGTCTTCTTAAGAATTCTTTTAAGATTGAAAAATCCTACGACTCAACGATTTTTCTGCTTAGTTTTGAACAAAAAGCATTTATTTAGTGGTCCTGAAACTTAATTGGCGCACAACTTGAGGTCTTTTTATACAAAATATGCAATTCTCTCTGGACTATATTTGTTTATTCAAAGCTGACTATATGAACTAAAAATTTATCTCGATTTCGATTAATTCATAGAAAAGTAAACGGGCGCCCAACGTGAGGAAAATCATCTGAACAATAACTTTCCTCTATGAAAATTGACAACCATGATGTATTGATATAATTCGATTTCCAAAAGAAAAATGACTGTCAGGGAGAACAAATTCATTTCATTTAAAAATACCCGAAATGTCTCCGTAATCTTTATTTTTTTTCTCAATCAATCAAGCTATTAGTATAGCACTTATAACGAAGTGAAAACTGATTTATTAGTTAAAGTACAAAACCAATTAGTTTTTGAATCAGTAAAAAGAAAAAAAAATTAAAAATCACCCCTTCCTCTAAAACATTCTCTTATCATGTGGTGTTAAAAATTCTCATCACTCATTGCAACCCAATCACCATGACTAAAACCCGGATACTGCGGGTGTCAATTCCATAAAACTCTATTTCACGGGGGTACCTACTTGATTCAAAGATTTATGCGATAATTCTTTAAATTATATTTACACCCTTTTTCTCTTCTCGTGCATATGAATGCATATAGAACTTTTGTTTATAAAAGTAATTTTTTTTTTTTGTTCTTTTGATATACACTCGTTTACATGCATCCCCCACAGAGAAAGAGAGTTGAAATAAAAAAAAAAAAACTCAGTTTTGATTATCCTTGACACACATAAACACGCCACTACTTAATTCCAACAAAACAGTAACAACAACATCCCATTGCCGAGAACCATCACACAGCGTTTTTGACATACGAATAAAAAAAAAAAAAAAAAAAAAAAAAAAACAAGGGCACACAACATTCTTCAATTAACCCGCAGGAGCATTTTGTTTAGCTCTCTTTTGGTTTTTGTGTGTGTGTGGAAGGAAACAGAAACACCGAGTGCGTCATGCTTCATCTGAATCAAAGCAATCATTTCAAGACTCGGGAAAGAATACCCTTGTGAGATTATAATAATTTTTTTTTTTTTTCATTTCTTTTGTGGAACAGAGGGATATAGATGAATGGTTTTTGTTTATCAATTTTTTTATTAATTTCAAAACCACCACCCCTTTTCCATATGTCATTCGTTTGGATTTCTATTTTTTTTTTTTTTTTTTTTTTTTTTTTTTGTGAAAGAGACTTGGTAAAGTAGTAACAGAAAAAACAATTGCAACATCTGCTTGAGATCAAATTCAATAGACAAACGAACGTGCTACAAAGTGCGCGATAATAATATCTAATGATACAGATGAAAAACCTTTTTGAGGCATACACAAACAATAAAAGAAAAGAGAAAATAAAAAAAAAAAAATCATTCAGCAGATTGAAAAATGCGGTCTTTTTGAGTGCATCATTGACTAATTGTTAATACAAATCGACCTAATGGGAATTTGTATCTTCTCCACATATAGTAGATCCATAGATAGATACAACAAAAATAAAAACCCATCATCATCATCAACATCATGAAAGCCCCTGCAGGCGATTCTAATCGAGAACGTAAACAACAACTTTCAATTTTTTTTTTTTTTTTTAATTTTTCATTTCTAATGCATTTTACATTATTTTAATATGAGTACTCTTGACTTCTTTACCATGAGGGTTCTTCAGTTTTGTTCATTCTGTTCAATTCTTAAAACCCCCAGCAAGAATAACAATTCCAGGCTTTAGGTTAATTGTGTTTTCTTGAATCAAAGTTGTTGTTTTTTTTTTTTTTTTTGAGTTTTTTTGTATCTTCTATTAAAAGCCTAAACAAATTTGATCATAAATCTTTGCAGAGTTTCTTATGAATGAATGTGAGTAGTTTTTTGTTGTCGTTTTTGTTGTATACGGTTGTGCATATCAACGCGTTTCACTAATTAACGAAGAAGTTTATTGAACATTTTTTTTTTTTTTTTTTTGTTGAAAGGGATTTGTAAACAACAATTGAATAGGATGAAGAAATACAACAACTAACAAAAAAGGTGGGAAAGTTGATGTTTTTTAAGGCTAGTAATGGGAGTTTTATTGGATGATAATGTCGCAATAAGTATTGTATAAGAATGAATTGATAGTGGATTACCACAAGGTACACATTTCACACGCATTTTGGTAATTTGCATTGTTTTTCTTACGTTGTTTTTTGTGCGAAATGTGTGTGAGGTATTTTTTTTTTTTTTTTTTTTTTGTTTGACAATTTATTAAGTGAGATTGTTGAAATTAACTATGTTGAGCTTGGATGAAGACACTTTAAGTCTTAAAAATCTTCAAAAAGAAAAAAAGCTACCTTGAGTTCGTTAAGTAATAGGGTTTATCTCTGCAATCACACACATTATTTACCTTGAAATTGAGAGCATGTTGTTTCAAAAGATGAGATGAACCTTCAATAATTTACAAAGATTTCTTAAGCCATTTACAGTAAAAAAAAATCATTACATCTACACATTATAATACAATTTTTTAAATCCCACGTTGGGCGCCACTTAACCATAATTTTAAAAATAAGACTTATCAGAAAATAATAAGTTGCATGTATATAAGAAACTATAACGCAAAGGAAAAGAAAATTGAGCCTATCCACTTTTTGAATGTCTTAGCTTACCTCAGACTCACGTTGGGCGCCAATTTGTCCCAATTGGACTTAGTAAGTTAGAATCCACATTTATGATAGAATTTTTTTTTTCTTGAATGTGAGACATTTCTAACACTTCTCACCCACAAATTATGCGCTGCTTACAATGTATAACTAAACACCAATTCGAGCCACCAAATCCCCATCTAAACGATAATTTAAAAGATTAACTATGTTCTCACGAATGTTGACACTCATCTACGCCTTCAGAATACAACCAATCATCTTAACAAAAAAAAATTAAATAAAGAATTTGAATAAGTAGGCAAAACCCACATTTAACACACCTTTCAACAAAAGAAAAAAAATCCATTGTCATGTCCTAAATTTATCATCAAAAGACAAAACACAAAAAAAAATAAAAAATAAATAAAATGAACAAAATTCCTAATCAACAAATCTTCGATTGTCACTCTCATCATCATCATCAACATCATCTGACACAAAAATCTCCGCCCAAACCCAAAAGTAAAAAAAAAAAAAAAAAAAAAAAAAAAAAAAAAAAAAAAAAAAACCCCCTCTTTATAGTCACTCATATCGGATCTTAATGGCTTTCTAATAAACCCAATTATTATGATCTCTCAAAACATAAACTTGACACACGGGGGCTTGATACGAATTCCCATAAAACATAGGAAATAACTCAATAAAAACTACTCCACCATTGATTCATTCTTCTTAGAGAATGAATCGAACCGGGGCTTATAGACAAAATATCTATAAGACTGATGATTTTATTGATCCATTGTTAAAAAAATTTTAGCCACATATCTACTCTCGACTCGAGACCTGATTATGCATGGATTCCCTCGGCATATAAATGAAATTTAACTTCAATTTTACGACTTGTCATATAGGCAACCCAAAGAGACTCATAGTTTGATTCTTGTAAACTTTTAATATCAGCACACAACAAACGGAAATTCCTTGTGTACGGTCGTAAATATCTGGCGCTTTCATCGTAAATAAGAATTCGAAGACAAAAGAGTACTAAAAAAAAAAAAAAAAAAAAAAGTGTCTCTAAGACGGGACTTTTGTATCTGCTGCGTGCATTTTATGATCGGTTGACATTATAGCTCAACAACAATAAAACTGTCCAAACTAAACCGCAGTTATAAAGTCGATTATTATGCCTGTAACTCTAGCCTAGGTATGCAAGTAAGCTTGCATCTTTACTCACATTGGTCATTTTTATTATTTTTAGGGTTTGGCATTCAATAGACGCAGATATCAACGACACATATACAAGATACAACCAAAAAAAAAAAAAAACCGGTCACGATCGTGATCGTGTGGCTCTCTTGTGAATCATCAAATCTCCCGTGTAATGACCAAAACGACAACAATTGTCGTTATGACTCGGTCGATGTGTTGTGCGTCGCTTCGTTTATGCTTTTTGTGTACGAAAAAAATTACGAAATGAACACAAATAAATGTATCTTAAAGATACAAAAGCCTGTGTACTTAAGAGTGACTTACCGCGTGGTTACGGTACTTGCGTTACCCATCGTTACCAGGCAGCGTTACAGTGACAAAAAGACCACCAAATTGCTTTTGGAGTTATTAAGTATTCCATGCAAGTTGCTGAATGCGCCGCGGAGAATTATGCTGAGTGGGTTGTGTTTGTGTTGTGCTTCTGCGGAGGAGTCAGGCTTTATCATGACGCATGGAGTCAGAGACTTATAACATTTGCGTTATAGAGAAGAAAGATTGAACCCGCGCGCACACAAAGCTGTTGTCGTCGTCGTCTGGTTCTTTTGAGTTCGTTGTTCCTTTTGTGTTCGAATCGAATCGAGGAAAATCCATTTGACTGCAATGTTGCACCTGGAATTTTCCCCACAATATATCTATCTACTGCCTACCTAACGACAGTAACAAAAAAAAAAAAAAAAAATAGAAAGAAAAACTGCCGTCGCCGACATTTGCCGCTGCGCACTGCGGTCTATCTTATGGATAATGGCTTAAATATGCATTTTAAGTTGGAGAAGTCTTAGAAGAAGAGACGTGACAAAAGATGAATTCTAAAGCTGACGCGAGTGTGCGCTGCGGCGAATAATTCTGCATAATTTTCTAGTTTTTTTTTTTTTTTTATTTTTTTTTTTTTTTCTATTCAACTCCAACCCACGAATAGAAGTTCGACGATTTATCTCAGACGGGGGTAAATATACTCTTTTAGACTTCTAAAGCCTAAATACCTAAGCTTGGTTTGATGATGATGATGATGTTGTGATGTTGTGTGCTGATTGTTGTTGTTGTTGTTTTATCCCAAGTTGTCCCCAATATTCATGAAGATGACTCTATGGCACAGCTGGAGCCAGGAGTCATTTTTTTTTTTTTTTTATTATTTTTTTTTACGGAACATTTTTATTCGTGAAGATTTTAACATAGATATGCGATTGAAATGCCTAATTCAAGTGGCGGCCTATTTTTATCAGTTTTAGCTTTTGGTGTATATGCTCATATACGACGAATGCATCCGGGCTCACATTAAGTTGTGAATTATTGTGAAGTGAGATGAGTTGCGCAGCGCATCCCACAACCAACTGTGTTTGGATGCGAAAGTTTTGTTCGTGGGTAATTGACCCGGATTTTTCATGATTAAGTCGTGAGTTGTTTTAGTGTTTTCAGTGCAGATGTGTGTTAACGGTTTATTTATTCCTGGTTTTATTGACCAACAACAAAGTAAGAGAATTTTTAAACAGGGATTTTTATTTGATGGAAAAGATAGATGGCGCCCAACGTGAAACTTATTTTTTTAACTCTGTGAAAATATAAGTTAAAATACAATTTCTTCTTAAGTGGCGCCCAATGTGAGGATTTTGTTAATGGTTTAATTTTTAAACATACGATAGTCTGAGTCTTTTCATTATTTTTAGGATATCACCATGTTAGCTTAAATGTAATGCTAGAAAAATTATAGAAAATCAAATCATTTAAAAATAAAATGGCGCCCAACGTAAGGTTGAACTTTCACAATAAGAACAAGAGATATTCATCTTTAAAAAAATTTAATACTAATAAAATTTGTTAGATTTGAAGTAGGTATTCGTGAGGTAAAGTTTGACAAAGAAGTTAGCTGGCGCCCGACGCGAGGTCTTGCTATCTCCAATATATTTTGTCATAGGGTGAATTGTAATTTTAGAATCCCTAAAACGTAAAAAAAAAAGAACGAAATTTAACATTTTTCCATATTTTTAATGTTGTTTCTTCAGGAAAATTTTAAATGGCGCCCAACGCGAGATTTTTGAACCTAAAAAAAAAACAGTCTTAAAATTTAAAAATGAATAAATTTACGAAGAAAATATTTCTCAATACCTTGAACATAAGTAGACAAATACGTATTAGACCTCAGAATCATGAATATGAATATGTACGCTTTAAGAAAAAAAATTACAAGTCTTTCAAATTAAACATTCGCACTGTCATCACCGCAAATTAAATTCCATTAAAATCGATTTTTCTTTCAAAGATTAAATCGAAATACACAACATAAATCTACACAAAATACGAACGAACGACAACATAAAAAAAAAAAAACAAACACTGAAGGACATCAAAAAAAAATCAACAGAAAACCATTTTTAGCAAAAAGCAGAACACATTAAGATTGTCACACCATCTTGACTTTTTTAACCACATAAAGGCTGTTGTGGTACAGAGATGTGCAAAAAAACCTTAAATTTTCTTTAAAAAAAAGGGATAAAACTAAAGAATGAAAGAGTTTACAAAGTTGTTTAAGAACTTATAAATTAACTGGCGCCCAACGTGAGTTTTTTTGTGAGACAAATTTTATTTAAAGATTCGAATAAGAATAGTTGTCTTAAAGTTAGAAAAAAACAACACATATTTAAAAATTAAATTAAACAAAAATAAAAAATTAACTGGCGCCCAACGTGAGCTATTTTTTTTTTTTTTTTGTTTCTTGTTTTATTTCTTCAAGTACTTATTTTATTCTTGAAGATTCAAAAAACTATGATTTCCCTTCAAATAGGCGAAAACAATACTAAACAACCAAATAAAATAAGAACAAAAATGACTGGCGCCCAATGTGAGGTTTCTTATAAGAAAACAGTTTTCATTCCCTTCCAGCAACTTATACCATTCGGTTTAGAAGTTTATTTTTTTCCACATCACTGTTTAAAGAGATCTTCTTCCATCTGTCACTTTATCTAATCAAAAAGCAAAGCAAAGCCAAAAATAAAAATAAAAAAAAAATGCTCTCAATATCTCATCAGCATCCAGCATGATTCCTCTTCTTTCATCCGCTCGCATCTTAAGTCACATACATAATTTGATTTTAAAGTGCGGCCCCCAAAAAATGTATCTCACGGTAATCCACCAAAAACCACAAGCGCCACAATCAACCCAACCTGCTTTGAGTCCCCAAAAAAAAAAAAAAAAAAAAAAAACACCAAAAGTATATTATCCTCGTCTCACACAACAATCTAATAAAATATTTAGAATTTTAGATTTTCAAGATATACACAGAGAGATAGGTGTTCCAAAGGCAAGGAACGAGAAGAGGAGTTGGGCTAAAGAGACCTGCCACAGTAGCTTAATGTTGAAATTTCATTTTCACCGCAATTTTTGGCGACCGAATGTGTCGCTTTTTCTCTTTTTTTTTTTTAAGTTATGTGAGCTATGGATGTTTGGAGTGTTGGAGCAGCAACGAGAACTTGGTTCAACTTTATTGGTGACAGTGGTAGTGTGGCTGCTTAAATTATTTATTCCTGCTGACTCATTTTTAATGTTCAAAGAGGGTAGATTTCAGTTTATTTTATTTTTTCTGTTTTTTTTTTTTTTTTTTTTTTTTAATAAAAAAAAAATCTGGGCAAAAAAGGAGATTTGAAAAACGCTTTGGGTTTGGCATTGACATTGATAGGCGACGCGACTCTCTATCTCTCGTTCTTTCTCTTCTTGAAGCGTCAAAAAGTTGACACTTTAAAGAGGCGCAAATGAAAGATAAATTACACCTGAGGCATTTAATTTTTTTTTTCATATTTTTTTTTTTTTTTGTAAAACCTTGGTTACCGTTTTTGTCGATGCTTGATTTTGGGTTTGCCTGACAGTGATGATGGTGTAAAAGGCACATAAATATTAAAAAAAGGGCCTTCAACTTTTTTTAAAGCGCCACTAGAAGTCACGATTCGACTTTGAGAGTTGATGGAAAATCAAATATAGACTCACATCAGCTTAGCTCAGCTCCATAGAAAAAGAATGAGAGACAAACGGATCAAATCGTACAGATACCGCGCACAGATGATGATGAGTGATATACTGAATGCGATGCGATATGGCGATGTAAAGGAACGTTGCTCTGATGAGATGAGGAGTCAAGTTCCGTATATCTGGAGTGGTGAGGGTACTCCATACCGTTTGACTTCATAGGGTAAGTGTTGCTGGCTTCTTATTCTTCTTCAACTATGTGCTACCATCTCTACCGCCGCCGCATAGTCAGCTACCGAAAGAAGAGTATCCAATTTGAATAATTTAGCAATGGCTGTCAAGATTGTCTTTGTCTTTTGTTGTCTCTCTTTTTTTGTGGATCTATCTGGGTTTTTTGGGGATTCCACATCAGTCCTTGAATGTATGTAGGGTTTTTTTTTTTCTTTGGTTCCGTTCTTGGGATAGAATGTTTCCAAAGATACATCTCGAAAGAAAGTCATCCATCATAGATTGAAGAAGGGGAGTACTCTATGGTAGGTATGTGCCAGAGAGCAGACATGTTTTTTTTTTTTTTTTTTTTGAGAATCGAATCGATAATGCATCAAAGCAGGCGTCACTTCAGATTTTTTCGGATATCAAACCGAAATATTTATATACCAACAAAACGGAATTTACATAATTTTGTTTGTTCAATCCAAAATAATGATGGGGGATGTGTGTGGTTTAAACGTGGAAGGTTACAAGAGATGAGATAGCTCTTTTTTTTTTTTTTTGTTTGTTGTTGTTTTGAAAATTATCTGTTAAATATTATTATTGTATCGAAAAAGGTAAGTTAAGGTATGTGGGTACCTAACCTAAGTTATAGGGTTATGGTATTTTTTTTGGGGTCAATTGGGGGATCAATGAAGGTATATGTAGATTGATGGCTTGAAGAGATTAACCTTAGATGTTATTTCAATATGTTTTTTCCGCATTTCTAATTAGACAAAAAAAAGGTACAGAACTGGGAGCAAAGGCTTTGTTTAAATGAGAAAAAAGTTAAGAAGGGTAAAATTGGACCACATTGTTGTCTTGTATTAATTTTGGGATTTTTGAAGACGGGAGGTCCAAATAAAATGCAACTTTTAAAAAATGTTTAAAAGTTAATTGGCAGCGCAGAGAATGAGTTCTCGAGAAGTTCATGGCTTGTAATTGATTACAGGCTTTTTCATCTCAGGTTTTTTAATTTAACGGCAAATTTCTCTAAAACAAAGCCCCAAAAATTAGCTCGGATCCATACCCTTTAAAATGAAGTATATCGTTTGAACTGTCTTAAGCTAGATTTTGGGTGATGGGGACACAGTTGGGTGATATTAATTTAATTCTGACCTGAAAAATCCAAAAAGGGTAAAGCAAGGGGAATTTTATCGCATATTAATTGTACCAAAACCAAAAACCCCAAATCTATGGAAAATGTCAAAAGATTGTCTGAGGGGTACTCATTTTGCAGTTAAGAATTATTGATTATAACACATTATACAATTGGGTTTTTTTTCACCCAAATCCCAAAAATCCAAACACGGGTATTAAAAAACCCAAAAAGGGTATTCGCTATATATCAGGCATTTTATTATGGGTATTGGGGACAACTCAGACCTCCTTACTCCTGAATTCTCAATTCAAGTAACAACAATCACATTTTCCGAAAAACAATTGAATTGTGCATAAAGTTAACTGGCGCCCAACGAAAAGACCAAATACATTATTAAATCAAATGGAACCCTCTATGATTTGTTGATTTTGATGAATTTGTGAGTATCCAGTTAGAGAATAGAAAGCCTTAACTCAAAACCTCAAAATCATGAGACCCAGTTAAAACTAGAAACCCTTGGCCTAATGTCCACGGAATTATTAAATAAAAATAAGTGGCGCCCAACGTTAAAGAAGTAAAACAGGCAAAGTGTACTTAGTATCCGAACTTATTCAGAAACTAAAATTATTTAATAATTTTGAAGAATTCGTCTGTAATAGTATTGTCAGAAAATAAACTGGCGCCCAACGTGAGGTTATGTTATCTTAAAGAGTGTATTTTGTCCCCCTACTTCTGAATAAGGTTAAAAATGAAGGGAATTCCAGTCCATTTTACTAAATTTGATGGCCAACGTGAGAATATAGTTTTTAAAAAGAAGTCAGAGCAAAGAAAAAAAACTAAAACGAAATATGAGTAAAAGCAGTGAATATTAACAAGAAATTAAATTTTATGATCACTGGAATCTCTGCCAAAATCCATATATCCACTTGATCTCTTAACCAAAATGCTAAAACAACACGCAGTAGCTTCTGGCTGTCCATTTATCAGTTCATATTATTTAGTTTTATACAAACAAATATTCAATAGCCACCCATTAAAAGATCCCACCTTTATCTATTCAAAAGCCTCAAGTCTTCAAAAAAAACAAACAAACAAAAAAACTAACTACTACGATGCTATTCAATCTCTTGATCTTTTCTTTAACTCTTTTTATCGTTTTTGGCTTTAATCCGAAAGAGAGTGGATTGTTTGTGAATTTCTAAGAAGCTTTAAGCGATCATTGACTTGCTGTCACGTCTAGCATCCATCGAATACGCCCTCAGTTTCATTCACAATGGAAAGATAGAGAGACTCAGTCTTGTAGATTTTTTACTTATAAAATAAATATTCTTCTCTGTGGGCGGACGGATGGACGGACTATGCAAAAAATAATAAAAAAAAAAAAAAAAAACTTACGCGAATAATTTTCAAATTAACAAACAATACAACAGGCTAAGCAGTAACCAAACAACCAACAACATCCATTGCTACACCCATTCTTTTGTATCTTTTTCACACAGGCTCTAAAAGCAAGTCCAGAGTTAAAGGCTGAGGATAGTGAAAGAAGTCTTTTTAAAAAAAAAATTTTTTTTTTTGAAAAAAAAAAAAAATGCATTAATTCATTGTGGTGCGGCACAAACATGCCTGAGCCTGGGTATTCCGATCCAACTTGACGATGATGATGATGCACCCAGGACTCTCTATCGTTGTAGGTGGACACTCGAAAAGGTGTGGCACAATGATGTTGCTCATCTCATGACCATGGGCAACATGGGTCTTGACAAAAAAAAAAAAAAAAAATACAAAAAAAAAAAAAAAAAACATAAAACATCGTCACGCTTGTAGTACTCTATCCCTCTCTCTAGGGACCTTCAAGTTCGATTGCGCGACATGTTAAGCGCTTGTTTTCCAGCTAGACGCACTACAGACACGCAGCACACACAACACATATAGCACACAACACAGCGTATAAAAAAACAAACAGTCAGACAGACAGACATCCAACAGACATTGCAATCGACAGCATTAATTGGCCATAGTGTTCACGTGTTCCACCAAAAAGATACATAAATCTACAGATACAGATACATTTTCACTTGTTGTGTGTTCGTTGTTCGTAGAGTTAGTCGAACAACGTTATAAAATGGATTTTACTTGTTCTTTGTCGCCTCACCCCCAACTCTACCCTGCTTTGCCCTGTAAGACAGCTAAGAGTGACGGACGGTGCGGCCGGAAGGGGTCATGCGACATCGAAAAATAATGTTCGAATTCATCCAAGAAGGGAGGAAGAGACGACAACAATGAAAGATACTAAGATACTTAAGATACATGGGCATTTCTTAATCGGATTTCAAGCTCATTTTTTTTTTTTTTTTTTTTTTTTGTAACGAAAAAAAGGGTGTCCTCTAAAATTGTCGTAGTCTTCATAGTGCGTCGTCGGTGGTGCCTTGTGCCTCCTGCAATATTGTTGTCACATTCATCCTCTTCCGCCAAAGCCGTCTTAAGACAAGACACACCGAAACAGAACGATCTCGAGAAGTGTGTAAGGTCTCTGTTCTTAAATTAGTTTCGATGCTTCTATAAGACTTCTCAGGGCTAATAAAACTACCACAAATTTGTGTGTGGATATGAATTTTGGATGACAGAAATTAATTGAAGTAAGATCCCTTGTCAGTCCCAGGCTCCATATGTATAATAGAGGCCCAAAGCACACACATGAGAAGCGAGCGAGTGTTTATAACAAGTTGATCCGATTTTCGGATGAAATAACGAAAGTCTGCCCTCGGAGTTAATTCGGATTATTAATCAAAAAATTTGTATTTCTATTTTTTTTTTTTTTTTTTTTTTTTTTTTTACCTTGGAAAAAAAAATTTTTTTTATTTTTGTTTCATCTCTGGAATATTTTGTGATGAGTGATGGTGCAAGGCATAGCATACGGTTGGCCTCTGGATGTTTGTGTAGTTTTGTGGGAATTTACAAAAACACAAAAGCAGGTAGTCCTTTTGTTTTATCTCTGGACTTTTACCAATTTTTTTTTTTTTTTTTTTTTTTTTTATTTTTTTGTGTATTGTATACGATTTGTAATGGTTGGGTGAAGTTTTATCTTATCTCTTGAACGTGTTGCGGCTACTTAAACTGCTGATGAAGGTTAATAAATTCGTTGTTGTAAATGTTCATGTAGGTACCTCATACCTGTGATACCTTTCCATACCTACATCTTGGTTATTTTTGGCCGTTTTTAGAGAAGACGACCTAATTTGTCATGCGCGATTAAAATGTGAGAATAATTTTATCTTTTTGTTTTTTTTTTCTTTCGTATCTTAACTTTAGGTTTTGAGGTTTGTTTCGATTAAAAGGAACATGTCCAAAGAAGGCTGAGGCTATTAGCTAAGTTTCAGTTTTTTTTTTTTTATTTTTCTTAATGAAGGTTCAAGGAATTTAAAGGTTTTAAGTATGATTTACGGGTCCATCGGTCTGGGAATAATGTTAATTTTTTTTTAATTTTTAGGAGGTCATTGTGGACACACTTTGAATTAATAAATGGGTAAGATGTTACTCATATTATTTGCTAAGCTGTCATATAAAGATACCGTTTTGACGGAAAGAATTTGTTATGACGATGTTATTCGCACCTTGATATCAATTAAAGTGTCACTTGATGAGTGAAGTTGGAAGATTTTTTAAATATTTTATGCATGAGGCATATTTTGGAATGATTTGGGTTATCTGTTACCCCTTTTACTTAAAGTTTATTGTGTTTTTTTTTCTGAGAATGCATCACCTAGCCAAAATACTTAATATTAAAAACAGTAGTTACTAAATGTGTTTCTTTGAAAAAAAGGACTTTAAAGAAGTTAAATTGGCGCCCAACGTGAGTTTTCAAAAACTAAATTTAATATACATTTTTAAGGTTCTTATGAGATCGTGAGACTGAGTAAAAAACTTCAAATCATGAGCTCAATACCTGACACTCGCGAATGCGAAAACCAAATTATGTATTTGAAGAACTGCATTGGTCCCACATTTGTCTTCTTATCTTAAAAGAAAAAATGTATTTAAACATACTTTAAACTGAATTTATAAAAAAAGTGGCGTCTAACGTGAGTTTACAGAAACAAATAAAAAATAGTACAAAAATTGAACTGGCGCCCAACGTGAAGTTCTACTATCTCCAAAATGATTTTTGTACTGATTATTCTCAAACATTTCAAATAATGCTTGCAATAAGTGTTTTAATATCTTAAGGAACGATTTTAATAAGTTTATTATTTAAAATGGCGCCCAACGTCAGAATATATAATTAGCAACTAGATTTCGAAACAACTAAAGCACCATAAATATCGTCAAAAACAGAACATTTGCATAATTGCCGTTATTTCATTGCGTTATTTAATGAACTTGAAAGTAAATAGTTGCCCCAATTACAAACTTCATCGAAAAATTTCTCCACTTCATTTTTATTTGATTGACTTTTCATCAATCTCCTATTAGTTCAGCTGGGTTTTTTAGAGCTCTCACTTAATTCTGTCAAGAATAGATCAAAAACACACATGTTAAATGTTAGAATTCATCTTTGATTACTTCAAAAACCCCATCTCTCCAATCCCTTCTAACTATTACAAGAACCAAACTGACATCATCCAGATCTTCTTCGCTTAGATCAAACAAAAAAAAAAAAACATTTTCAATCAAAAATATATAAATTAACATCTTTCCCAATTCCCGATAAATGATATTTGTGTTCTTCTCTGTTTCTATATGAAGAAGAATAATGATCTGAGAAGAGAAGAAAAAAACGCAAAATGTCTTCAAATTGTAACTCGATATTTTAAGAACTCCTGCGACAGCTTCTTCCGGTTGATAAAATATGTCTGCTCGCATATTTCATATCGAATATTTTTCTTCCCATTTACGAGTCATTTACTTGAAGCTAATTGTTGTTGTTTTATTTTTGTTATTACATATTTAACTGAATAATAAATAAAGATATATCTGTCCCCCTTTTATAGCCTCCCACATAAAAATAAGACACAGATACAGTCAATCACTCATAATTGATTGTTCTTTGTTTATACGACTGTCAAATATTAATTGTGCCTTCTTTCCATCATCAACATCGCCATCGTGAGAGACGAAAACGAGACTAAAGGATGTGTGATTACCCCCATCGTGCTAGTACACAATTTACCCCCTTCTCTCCTTCTCCGAAAAAAAGCTGTCATTTAATCATTTTTATCGAAAAGTCACTCAATATAAATTTTCTTCTTGTTTTTTGTTTTTTTTTTTTTTTTTTTTTTTTTTTTTTTTTTTGGATTTCGAATCGAAATTGAAGTTTGTTCTGGCCAATCGTTCGATGATTGCCGCATCGGATCATCATCGTTGGAGAGATTGGAGGAAAATATTAAATTCGAAATGGAAAATGAGAAATTCAATCTGACTATGCTGGCGAGAGGCCGTTATTTTTGTTTGAAAAATTATTTGGTTATTTCACATGGAATCAACATGCCACAGAGATACAAGATACAAACAAACACACTATGAGGTATTTTTACAAGTCGCAAGGAGTGAAAGGGGGGAATAGAGCATCATCATAATTGCTTAATGGCACTTAAATAAAAATTATGATATGAGGTTATCGGCTCCGGGTTCTTGTTTCAAATGAAAAAAAAAATCTATATGAATAGCGGTTATGGGGTCTCTTCACTTGCTGGTGAAAATTCCTTTTAATTTTCTGTATTTTTGTTTTTGTTCGATGGTTCCCCACAAACAACATGCAGATGTTTCATGTTGTGTTTGTTTTGATGGGATGACATGGAGGGGCGTGTGTAGAGGAAGAATTGATTTTTCATTATTTGGGTCTTTCTTTCTATTTGAAGATTATAATTGAAAACCTAACAAAACATGGTCTTTAAATGATATTTTTAAGCTAATCTAAGTGCCGTAATGGGGCACAGAGTGTGCCTTGTGCCACAAATGGAATCAATCGCTGTCACAATGTGTAAAACACAATAAATGACCATGTTAAATGGGGACGACATACTGCATTTCCAGAGAGAGTTCATTCAAGTTCAGGGAAATAGTTTGATAAGTGAAAAATTTTAGTTTGAAGATAATAGAAAAATTTGACGATTCTAAAATTTTAAAAAATTTGAAAATTTTTAATAGTTTTTTTATTTTTTTGGAAGAGACTTTGAAGTCAAGATGTTTTAATTAGTGATTTAATTAACTTAAATTGTTATCAGCCTTAAAATTTTTTTTTTTTAAACAAATTCATAGAGTGTGAATACGAGCTAAAACGCCTGAAAATATGAAGCTTTGACAATCGCGCACACATGCGATTTTAGTCGCGCGATTATTCAGTCGCAAAAATTGATCACAAGGATTTCAATGACTGCGAACACACATGCTTCTAGCGATTAAAAATTTCAAAATTGTGTCTACAGTCATTGAAATTCTTGTCATCTAATTTGCGACTGAATAATCGCGCGATCAAAATCGCATGTGTACGCCTAGCCTTAAGCATTAGGAAAAGATATTGAGGCTTGAGATTATTTTTAAACAGACAAGTCAGGGAAACTCCTAAACGAAATAATATCTCGAGAAATAAAAGTTTCAAAACTGAGTTGTAGCAAATCGTATGAGTATGCGTTACTAAGATGCATATAATCACCTCAGTAACGAGTTAAGAAACGTTACTACCTAAAAATTGTTAATACTAGTTGATATAGAATAATTTTAGTTTAATCTTAAATATAAATAATAACATTTTCAGCGATGTTTTGAATGATAATTTCAAATTTATGATAGTTTATATCTACACAAATCGATAGAAAAGCTGCGTTACTTAACTTAAAATATTAGTTTTGCTTATCAAATCTTATACAAAAACCTCTCTTTAATTTTAAGCTTTATTAACAACGCCAGTCTACCTTAACCTCGCCACATCATAGAAACATTAATTTCAATTAAATATTTCTAATAGTTTATATCACTGCGTTACCAATAATTTTGTTAAAAACTTAAACTTTTATACTATTTTTATGTAGAAGCTTCAACTTATTGTGATAGATTGGGACGTAGGAAGTTAAAACATTTTTAACAGAAGTCCAAATATTATTATTAGACAAAACTTGAAATACGTAGTAACGCATGGATAATCGAAGTACTCCAACTTTTGTAATATTGCACATTGATTTTGAATTTAAAAAAATCCTCTCCTTATATTTATGTTTATAGTTTATCGTCAAATCTTATTAACAAAATTTCGACTAAAAATCAAGAAGAAAAATTTGGAAATAGTAACAAAGGACATATTATTTATTCATGGAAACCATTTTTGACAGTTTAAATGTCCTTCATATTTTGATGAGGTTAGGTAACTTGATATAAACATGTGAAGTTATTGTTCAAATTATAATAAATAATTGATATTTATAGTTATACGGAGGTAATCCACATTAAGCTGACTTCGATTAAGTTATAAGTTCTCTTTATAGTAACGCAGTGGAGTAGTAACGCAGTTGTAAATATCTAATTATACTGTTAATATGAACTTAATTGAAAAAAAAATCTGTATAAAAGTAACAATAATACAAATGTTATCTATATGTATATCTACTTATATCAAAAGTGCGGTAACTCATTGGTAACGCAATAAACCCTCACACCTCTTTAAGTGATTTTGAAGCTATTTTTTTTGTATCCCTGTCAAATGGCAATTTAAAGAGTAACAATAAGTCAGAATAAATGAGTAATATTACATAGTTATTTTTAATATTATTTTTTAAAATGGTAACGCAGAGTAGCTTAGATTTTTTTCCTTACTGGGGACACAATATAAAATATTTGATTTATTTAAATATAAAGTGAAATAATCATTTAACGGGATTGAAATAAAGTTGAAAACTCATTACAACTAATGTTACAGTACGTCACACAGTGGTAAAAATGCTCCATCTAGGTGGACATTTGGTTGAAATTTGAAGCCAATTAAAAGACAAACTGGACTTTACACAGTTATAAGGAATGATTGACAACTATGAAACCACCCAATTTGTTTCATTTGAGGCAATTTCTCTAGTTAAACAGAGCAGTCGTTTCAGAGCAACATATGATTCCAGGACTTATTACATTATGCATAATTTTTTAAGATAACGTGTTTTAGCTCTGTTTGTTTTCAACCGAGTTAATTTTTTTTGAAAATTGTCAAGAGTTGTCAGCACTATATGTGTATATGCAACACAAAGATTGTTTTGTAAACAATGCCTAATAAACAGTGGAGACCCATTTGATAGAATTAAGAGTCTAAACAATTTTTTGAAGTTCTGCAACTTTTTTTGCCCACCTGTGCCCATCTTCCGGTTTTCGTTGTCCGGACGAGTAATTCATAGAGATTACACACCGGTAATATTTGTGGCCATACACAACCATAAGCGTACTATATTGGAGATTTTCTGTGAAAATTTCATTTTTACGGAATGATTTAATTGAAATCTGGGGAACAAATCGCTCAAGAAAAGGATTCTGATGTCCACAACTAATGTGAGTGAACAGATTATTTTAAAAGCTTTTTATAATAAGAACTTTTACTGCATTCCTTTAATGCACTTATAAAGAAAATTAGGTAAGAAATGGATTATAAGCCATTTGAGCCCAAAGAATTAATAAAAAAAAATTCGGATTCGCTTTATGCTATGTTTCCCCATGAGTGTGATCTAAATTTTAGTGAAACAAGTAACGGCCCATGAGCCCAATTTGAATTTGGTACACTGAAGGAAAAAACGCAACATAAAATTTAATAGGTATGGTCAGCGTTGTTTAAATGTTGAAAAAACTAATATGAAATATCTTTAAATTAGAATTGAAACAACGTTATTTTTTTTAAATTTTTGTCGGACTTTAGCTTTAGTTGCATTTTATCACCCTTATTTCCAACAGTGAGATATCACGTTGGTAAAGCATTCGCCCAGTGATCCCAGTGGCTGCCAATTTTTTCTTTTTTTTTATTTAAATAGAAGCTTTTTTCAAAGTTGAAACAACTTTGATTAAAGGATGTCTTATAACAGAAAACCACTTTAAACTAGCGATGTACTACTTTGATTTTAAAATATTCGCCTTAAACGCAAAATCATTCCGAAAAATAGTTGAATCAACGTGGTTTTCGTTGATTTTAAGTTCTTTTCTTCCCTCAGTGTATATAACTTAATTTTTCTCAAATCACTATTCTTTTCAAGCATTCAAAATGTGTTCAAAAACAACGATTTTGACTTGACTTTGACATTGAAAAAACTATATAACACAATAGGTCTGTTTAATGAATCTGATCCGCACAGAAAAAACAGAAAAGATCCAAAAAGTACAAGTTTTTGTGTTTCATGAAAAAAAACTCGCCCCAACTTGTTCCAAAATCTGTCATTTTATGTTTCATGAATTTTTCCAGCACAGAAAAGTTCAAGTTTTTCTGCTCCTAATTTTGGGGTAGAGCAAGTGAGTGAAAAGTGTCAATTGTCAGCTGTTTGTTTGACGGCGAAAAAAATAATTGAAAATACGATTTTAAAAATTGAATTTTTTAGAGTTTTTGATTAATAACAAAAAGAGAAAATTACGGGAATGTTAAAAGTGATAGTAAATCATTTATTTTAAGAAAAATCATTTCAAGAAATGATTTTGAATTAAAAATTTTGAAATTGATATTGAAAACTGTCAAATACGAAGTTGAACTTTTCTGTTCTTTCTTGTTCTGACAATATTTACAAACTTGTGCTGCTCTGATCTGTTCTGTCCCAGATTTTTTTCATTAAACAGACCTAATAGTGTCAGAAATCAATTAAAATTAAGTCTAAACTGAAATCCGATTGAAATTGATTTTTCGATTAATTTTGTTAATTTTTTCCAAAAACTATTCGAAATCACTTCGGCTGAAATCGAAGCAGATGCTAAGTAAATGAGTTTACTGAAAGCAACAATTTTTTTTTTGGTTATAACTTCAAAAATAAATAAAATCAATAAGATAATTTTCAAACACCTGTTTCAATTTTGTTTCCAGTAAAACCGAAATGTAGAAACTAGCTGATAATCTGCAGAAAATAGTCATCTAAAGCTAGTAAACTTATCCTCAGCACTTGAAGAAGATAATTTACAATTTTAATGCAGTTTATGAGTAATGTCCACCTAAAAAGTCCTTTTTTACCAGTGTGCGTCACCTGTGGAATGAAAAGTTTGAACCTCTTTCTTATGCATATTTTATTTGTATTCAAACTATGTACGTGACCAGACCTAACGCTTAAAAACAATAACTTCCAAACTCTTTATCAATAACCACATTACACCGAAAAAGAAAACCTCCTCCAAGCCTATATATTTTCTCATATTCCCACTTTATCAAAACTCCAAAGGGCGTGTAAGTAGAGCCTACTCTACCCTGTGGGATATCATAATTTTTCTCCACTTTTATTTCATTCAATTATACTCTTATCAGCTCCATAGGGCAATAATTGTATTCCCTATTTATTAACCAACAAAAAACAAAAAAAAAAAAAAAAAAAAAAACTATTAAATATTAATTAACCAAAAAAAAAAAAAACTGACTCAAGGAGTGGTGGCTAGCTATACAAAAATATATATCCCATTCCAAATGTCTAATGCGCCAGTTAATTGAAATGTGTGGGTACCGCACATGAATTTCACGAGTGTTGATATGAAAATGAATACAAAAAACCAGACCAGACTTTAACTCAAACTCCATATACCCATATCCAGAACCATGAAAACATTAATCACCCAGCTCCAAGTAGTGTATACAGTGTTCCCAAAAAAAGCGACAAAGACGAATAAAAAACCAAAAACAACGAACAAAAATAGGAATCCATTTGGGACACTTGGACGGACTTGGTTGAAGAAAAATAATAAAAAAAAAAAAAAAATTAGAACTAAAATAACAGAAAAAAATATATAAAGAAAGATACATTTGTATCTGATTAAACAGAGCACTTTGTATTGTGTTCAGTTTTTTTTTTTTTTTTTTGTATTCTTTTCTTCATCTCAACTCTGCATTTGCCCATTTTTTAAGATATGCTAGCTCGTATTATAGAAGGAGGTGGATTCGTATTCATCCTTGGTACTTTGAAGCCAGCAACAGCAAGCAGTAGAAGATGTGCCACTTAAGAGCTTGAAAAACAAGAAGAAGATTGGAGCCAACACTCAAGATGATGATCTACTATACAATGTCAGATGCGAGGAAACTATTTTTAAGGAACCCTTTTTTTATTCCTCGTTCGACCAAACTATATAAGAATGAAATGAAAACATCTTATCGATGCGCGACATTCACATTGGCGGTGGTGTTAGTGGCACAGTGGGGTGTCTCCTAGAAAAATTGTCACTCTTTTCTTAAGAAAAATACATTTTACGTACATTTTCGCGGGAAAAATAAGTTTTCACTTGGCGAAAGATTTCCAAATTTCATTGAAAATTGATAGAATTTTTCAAGGAATTAAAATATTCATCGAAATTAAATTTTCACTTACATTCCACAGACTCTATTTTCATAGTGAATTAATTTATTGGTGAATTTCATACGTTTCTGTACTTTTAAATATTTGTCCTTTATATCCTCATACCAAAAAGTTGAAAATTTGCTTTGTAGACGATTGTGGAACGTATTCATTTTTCGTTCCACAAAAAGTTGTTATTTGATGACAAGGAAAATCGTAAAAGAAATTCATCTTTCAGTTAAAATTGTGTAAGAATTGGTATGGAATACGTTCCACAATTGTTTTAAAGCTTAAAATGAAGCATTTATCTTCTGCAATGGATTTAAGATTGTAGAACGTATTCATTTTTCACTTAAGTATGAATGGAGATTGAAAAAAAGCATTTATTATGACAGACAAATTAATTGTTCAGGTTTATAAATACGTTCCACAGTTTTTTCAACATTTAAATGCAAATATTAGCTTCCACAAGAGATTTATATATGTGGAACGTGTTCATTTATCACTTAAACATAAATGGAGACAGGAATTAATGTTTTATTTTCTAAGCGAGTATAATAATTTTGGCTTATGACTACGTTCCACATGTAATAAAGATAATAGCATCCAAAAAGAATTTTGTTGTTTGGAATATGCTAATTATTATTTATTTCACCATGAATAGTAACTGGTGAATATCTTTAATTTTGGAAGTGAGTACAAGAATCTTATATAATGAATACGTTCCACAACTATTTTCAACACTTGAATGTAGATTTTAGTTTCCACAAGGAATTAAATTATGTGGAACGTATTTAAATTTCATATAAATTCACGTTTTAAGACTAAGGACCTCTCTGGATAAAATTTCTTTTCTAAAGATTTGGGTTCCACTGTCTTGTGACGGTGGAAGAGGCTGTACTAGCAGGAGTAAATCACAGCATGATGAAGAAATTGAAAAAAAAAATCTTCAGTTTTTTCTAATAGCTACATCTCTTCTTCGACTCATGCAAATGTTTTTCGGTTGAGATGGCATTCTAAATCAGCTGTCAAACAGACAGTGGCAATGGATTGAATATACCAAACTATCTACTTTTGTTATGGCGACGACAACAATGACGATGAAGTGATGACACTTGAAATGAAGAATACAATTTTGTTAGTTTTTCTTTTTTTTTTCATTAATTTTTCTTGTGGCCGCTGAACACTACTGGGTATGGAATTTCTTTTTTTGATAGAAAGAACATGCACATTATTTAGTGGAAGGAGGGTTATCTAAGAGTTCAAATAACTTCTTAAGTCGCCACAGACCGCAAATATACTATATATAATCAACAAAATGCTCACAAGATAAGTATAGAGTTGTATAGTCAAGGGTCATAAAATGCAGCTTGTAGATCATAAAAAAACAAAACAAAAAATAAGAAGAAGACAGGCCGCAACTTCCAAAGTAGTAGAAGAAAAATATAAAGGTTTATCTACCTTACAAGGAAAGGAGACCATTAAATTGTGTTATCAAAAATATATAAAAGGAAACAATTTTACGACTCTCTTGAAAATCAATGATTGACTCCATTAGTTTTGGGATTGGTTTATAAGAGGCTCAATATCTCTCTCTCTTTTTCTGTCTATATAAAGTGAGAGTAAGATAGATAGAAAGAAACCTATATGATGAGTAGTCTTTTTTTTTTAAGATAAAAGACGAAATTCCTACTTGAAGAAGGCCTTATCAAGCAATGACTAAAAATAATGACAGCTTCGTAGGAGAGGTTCTTTTCTTGATTTTATGACATTTTATTATTGCTCACGTTTTTATAAAGCTGATTCAATTTTTGTGGCTTTAGTAGTAATTTTGATTGCTAAAACACAATCAAAAAACTTAATAGTTCTTGCTACTATCTGCGGGCAGAAACTTATGACCAATTTCGTTAGAATAAGGTCAAGGTATAGTGAATCACTTTCAAAATGAATCAGTTTTTAATTTAACTATGTCTACGTTGGGCGCCATTTAAGGGGCTTCAAAAATTACAGAGTTGCTTACTTTTTAAGTATTTAGGGAACATCAATGATATTTATTTAGTAAGACTTTATAGGTATTCTAAGCGTTTTATTCTCCGTATGTCTAAGGTTTGGCGTTGGGCGCCATTTAAAAGAAAACCTCTGAACTTCTCATAACTACAGCTAACGAATATTGAACCCTGAGAGCTTTACAAAATAATGTCTGTTAGACTTTTCTAATAAGCTTGCACAGAAATAGTTATTTTATTCATTCTTAGTAATGCGTTGGGCGCCATTTAAAAAAAAAATTAAAACTAGAGAATTGCGTTTTTCATCAATTTTAACTTAACTTCAAAGGATAATCACCCAAATCGTTGAAGACTTGTTTTGGGCGCAATTTAATAGTATTTTCACAATATCTCATTTAAATAGTGTAGATTTTCGTTTCCCTGTGCAGGGACGGGTTAGAATATTCCTGCAGCGCCTCCCCGCTTGTCGTAAAAGGCGACTAAAGGAGTAAATTTAACTAGGCCACAAACACCAAGGTGAACCTAGCGACACTTAACACCTGTAAACTTTCCCAAAAGTGTGCATGCCAGTCCCTGGGTTGGCACGACTGGAGATCACCGGTGCTGTTAAAGATAGATCAAATACAAAACTGGAGCATGCACGCGTCGAAACAAAACAACAACAAGAACAACGTTTCGCAAGATTTTGTGAACTGAAGCATTATGGAAGTACTCGTCCAAGGAAATGACACTACCCCGCCAGGCACTACCATTACTAATAGTACTGATCCTGGACCGAGCAGCAATGCTCGGGTCAGAGCTAGACGGATTCCGGGGGCTAGCAAAGTAATGCCGCAGATTAGACAGAATCTGAGAATTGCGAGTTGGAACGTTGGGAGTATGACAGGTCGAAGCTTCGAGCTGGAAGAGATGATGATAAGAAGGCGAGTAGACATCTTGTGTGTCCAAGAAACGAAATGGCGTAACACGGGAAATAGGGCTCGTTTCTTGGATACAAGGACAAAAAATTACAAGATGTTCTACTATGGAACGGAAAAGGGTAAGAACGGAATCGGAATCATCCTTACAAAAGACCTCTTAGGCAGCATATTATCCATTTCGAAATCCAGTGACCGTTTGATGTCCCTTAAATTGGTGATTAAAGGAAAGTTGTGGAATATTGTCACTGCATATGCTCCCCAAATTGGATGTGAGCAGGTGGAAAAAGATGCATTTTGGCTTGATTTTCACAACCTACTTAAGGACATCCCAAAGGAAGAGTTTTTGTTCGTGGGCGGAGATTTAAATGGACATGTCGGGAAAACAAACGAAGACTATGAAGATTGCCATGGAGGCCTCGGATACGGCACTAGGAACTCTCCTGGTGAAGACATCCTGAGCTCGTGCAAAACATATGGTCTTATCGTACTAAATACCATGTTCATCAAACAAAGCCGACACCTGGTCACTTACAGCAGTGGTGGAAATGAGACCCAGATTGATTACCATTTGGTATCTAGTTTCATGAAACCTCGGGTCAAGGATTGTAAAGTGATACTGGGAGAAGCGATCGCCCACCAACACCGTCTCCTACTGACAGAATTTTTTATGGAGACAGTGAACGACAACAAACAGACAAAGACTTTTGGGAAGATCAAATGGTATAATCTGGATAAGGAAAAAGGCGAAGCTTTTATTTCGAATATGCAAAACTATCTGTATAACAACACCAACATTTTTCGAAATGAAGAGAGTACAGCACAAAGTAAGTGGGACCTCCTACAGCGAACTTGCATAGAAAAAGCCAAAACACTGTTAGGGGTTTCAAAAGGACACAACCAACAAGGCAAAGAAACATGGTGGTGGAATGATGAAGCTAAAGCAGTTGTAAGTAAAAAGAAAATGGCTTTCAAAGCTTGGTCGAAGTGCCCCTCTAATAATACAGAGCAAAAGTCACGCCTCGAAGTGGAATACAGAAACTGCAAGAAAGAAGCGAAGAAGATATGTGCCCAAATTCAAGCCAAGAATACGGAAGACCTATATCGGGAGCTAGATGAAATTTCTACCCCGACTGCTGGTGCTATTCAAGAGCTACGACAAAACGTGAATAAGGGCGCAACCATTTTCAAAATAGCCGCTCAAAGAAGAAGAAATGCTCAGGAGATCTGTTCGCCGAAGTTTATTAACAATGCTCAAGGCCAACTACTTGTGGAAAATGACGAAATCCTCCACAGGTGGCGACAGTACTGTGACGAACTTCTAAATGAACAATTTCCAAGGCTACACTTTCCAATAGCTTCACCTAACTTAAGCGAAGTATCCGATGTCACAGTCGAAGAAGTTAGTGAGGCTGTAAAATACTCCAAAAAGGGAAAAGCTGTTGGGCCAGACGAAATACCCTCAGAGTTTTGGAAAAAGATGGGAGACATCGGGTCTAGATGGCTCATGGTTCTTGTTTCCAAGCTTATACGAGGTGATCGAATGCCTAATCAATGGAGGGAAAGTTACCTTCTTCCAGTATACAAAGGAAAGGGTGATACTCGAAGCTGTGATAATTACCGTTCGATTAAGCTGATGTCACACACCATGAAGATCGTTGAGCGAGTCTTGGGTAGCCGACTGCGAAAAATAATAAGGCTATCTGATGACCAGTGCGGGTTTGTTGCGGGTAAATCAACCACAGATGCAATCCAGAGTATAAGAATCATTATGGAAAAACATCGAGATTCCTTGGAGGATTTGCATGTGGTATTGGTTGATTTTGAAAAAGCATTCGATCGACAACCACGAGATCTGATATGGGTGGCCCTCAGACAACGAGGAGTTCCGGAAACCTATGTGCGGATAATTATGGACATGTATGATGGAGCAGTAACTAAAGTAAGATGTGCAGCTGGAGTCACCGAAGAATTCGAAATCACAGTAGGTGTACACCAGGGAAGCGTCTTGAGTCCTCTGCTCTTTATTACCGTTCTTGATTACCTGCTTGAAGGCAAAGTGACGGACCCAAAAGTGCATCAGTTATTCTTTGCTGACGATGGAGCCATCATAAGTGAAGACCCGATATCCCTGCAACGAGCACTTGATGTATGGGTGGATGTTCTAGAAGGTAGTGGGTACCGCATAAGCGCGAAAAAGACAGAATACCTATGCTGCCCATTTTCTGATCCACACAGGCCTATTCCTGACATTTATTTGAATGGTGTAGTGCTTCCCAAGTGTGAAAAGTTTAAATATCTGGGGTCTATGATAAATAACGAAGGTACTTGTGATGACGATATCAATCATCGCGTAAGCGTAGGGTGGATGAAGTGGCGGGAAAATTCTGCCATCTTCTGTGATCGAAAAATGCCCCCTAAGCTGAAAGGAAGACTCTACACCGCAGTTGTGCGTCCAGCACTCACATACGGTTCACAATGTTGGACAATGTACAAAAAGTATGAGAGTAAGTTAACGGCAGCTGAGATGAAGATGCTTCGTATGACAGCAGGAGTAACAAAGCTTGATAGAATTAGAAGTACGAAGATCCGAGGAAGCCTTCATGTTAAAAACACCATCTCCCAAAAAATTGAACACGACCGACTCAGTTGGTATTGCCATGTTCAAAGGAGAGATCCTGAGAACCCCGTCAAAAAAGCAATATCATACAACGTTCCAACACGAAATAGAAAGAAAGGTAGGCCTAAAAACTCCTGGTACAAGCAAATGCAAAACCACCAGCATTCAGTTGGCCTTAGAAATGGAACAATACAAAACCGGGAGGCTTGCCGCCGATTTCTGAGGTCAACCCGGCGAACCCCACAGGCGGATCACTAGTGTGAAGCAGTTACGTGGGATAGTTATGATCCCCTCGACATCGAGATCATAACAGCGCCGAGAAAAAGGAAGAAGAAGAAATAGTGTAGATTTTCGTTATTTTTTAATTAATTTTCTTTTAAGCTAAGTTCATTATTTTTTTTTTTTCAACAATGTAATAAAAGAAAAATAAAGTATGTTAACTTTTGGGAAGATAATGAATATAGAATAATCACACCTAGCTTGAATGTCCTTGCATTGGGCGCCATTTTAAAGAAAATTTTCAAAACCAAAAAAAAAATTTTTTTATTTAAAATAATATTATTAATTAATTGATCATGATTGAAAGAAAAGTTATCTTTAAATAATGTTGGCAGCACATTAGGTATCCAAATGAGTAATTTATTGGTTTCACGTTGGGCGCCATTTATATAAAATTTGATTAAAATACAAATATTTTTCCAACTGCTGTACGGAACTCTTTTTCAATTATTTTCAGTCGAAACTTCTCGACACATAATTCTTAAATACATTAAATCTTGCAAAAAATTCCAACATCCACTAAAAATGCATGTGGGGCAAAATACCAACACTAATCTAGTTATTTCCTCGAAAACTCCTGGTTAACTTTTAACTGCTCTTTGAATTTTGCAAAAAAAAAATGAACACATTCAACTTGACCTCTCTATTTCTTTCTCTACAAAAATGTTAGAAGTTTTTCCACAAAAAAAAAAAAAAAAAAAAACAAAAATAAATTCACCTAAAAACAAAAAAATTAAAAACCTAACCTGAAAAAAAGGAGTACCATTGCTATGGCACGCTCATTAAGGTTCTAAGCAGCAATAATAATAATTGAGCTAAAAAAAACCTCGCTCTTCAACAAAACTACTTTCGTCGACCCCAGAAAACCAGAGAAAACTAGTTCAACTTAAATCCAGTGAAACTGTTCGGCAAAATGGTGTTATTGTAGGTGAAAACTCTATGTGAGAGAAAATTTATGGGATAATGAGTGTTTTAATGTCTCTTTGCTTCGTTGCTATATACTCTTCGCCCCTAACCCCATTAGAAATGCTATCCACAGTGAAAATATCCTTTTTTATAAATAAAATCCTGCTCATCCTGGTTCTGAACAGAAATACAAATTAAAAAAAAAAAAAAAAAAAAATGTCCAAGCTGACCCCGAAAAAAAAGGAAAATCTAAAATCCTTACCACGGCAGAAGGTTTAAGGACCTCTTTTCTTCTACACTACAGTTTGGCGTGGTTAGAAAAAAAACTCCAAAATGGATTCACAACAAAACTTTAAAATGAACTTAAAATAAAATTCAAGTATTTTTTTTTTCTCTGGTATGGCACACACAGGACGAGTTAATCGAATATGTTTTGGTTGGAAGGACGACTAGAGAAGAAAATCTTTTTATGTATTTAGTTTTCGAGCTCTGTTTTTATTTTTCTTGTGGTAAGTGACCTAGGGATCAGTTGTGCAATCACAAAAAAAAAAAAAAAAAATGGACAAAATCCTGCAAGAAATACCAAAATGGTATTTGTTCCTTTGGTAGTCTTTCAATCATTATCTTTAAAATAACACCAACTCATCTGGTACAAGCAAGTGTAAGCGACGCATCCCATAGATTATTTTTTTTATATGTGAAAGGATTAAAAAAAAAAAATTTTTTTTTATTTTCATTAATTTTTTTTTTTTTTTTGCTTTCAATCTTCATCCTTTTAATTTGGTTTTCCTTTCCAAAGTGAAAATGTATTGTTGTTAACTTTATTGTTGTGATGGTGAAGAGAAACACACAGTTTCAGGAAATGAAAGTTTACTTCCTCTCGTTTGGCCTATGACTCATATCCTCTATTGAAAGTAAGGTAAAAGTTTCCGTCGTCCTTACACAAAAAAAAAAAAAAAACAAAAGAGGACGAAAAATTGTACTACTTCAAAAAAGGCGAATTTTCTTTCTCGCTCTCATTTTAAATTAAATTAAATTAACAAGTTTCAAGCAACACAAAGGAACAAAAATAAAAATAAAGAAAAAGAAAAAGCAAAAAGCAAAAAAAAAATGCAAGTGGCGTTGAAGCTGCTTTTTCTTCTTTGTTGCAAAAACAGGGGGCACGCTACATGGATGGGTTTGAGAAGAGTAGAGGCAGCAGTGTGGTAATGAAATAAAAATTGAAATTGAACAAAAACTTGGGTTTGGGTCGGAAAAGTGCGCACACAAAGGCTAAATGAGAGTCCGGGTTCCCTATTGATCTCTCTCAACCCGAAAGGTCTTTCTCCGCCGCAAAACTCCTCCAAGTTTTCTGTTTTTTTACTCCACCACCACCAACCATCACCATTACCACACCAAAAAACTGCTCGTGTTCGTTGTTCATCGTCGTCCTCATCATCCTCGTGCTCGTCAGAATCCCAAACCAATTCACTTTAACGATAGAGATTCTGGGTTAACGGAGGGTACAAAGATTTTCAGGCTCTGATAAGTGGGTTAGCCAACAAATATAAACATTTTTTTTTTTTTTGTTTTTTGTTTTTGTTTGCTTCTTATTTTTAAATAGAGAAACAAAAATCAACAACAACACAAAACGAAAAAACCGAAACAAAAACAAAAATTTTATGTTTTTTTGTTTTCAAAAAAAAAAAAAAAAAAGTTTTCTTAATTTTTTTTTTTTTTTTTTTTTTTTTATATATTTTATTTGTTAAAAAAGGGATTCATCCAAAAAAGATCCTTTTTTTGGTGCTTTTAATGTTGCACGGCACAACAAACACAGGATAAAGGGAGTAAAATACAAAAGGGACGAAGATGACGATGAGAGTAGCTATACAGAGTAAAATAAAAGAATATAAAGTTCCCCCTATCGTCGTCGTCGGTCGGTCCGCACCATCGTCGTCATCGTCACTATACAAACTCCCCGATAAGGGGTTGATTTGTTTGTCCAGAGTTAAAAAGGATTTTATTGTGTTGTTGTAGGGATTAAACGGACGGTAGTCAACTTTATTAATTATGCGCGTGGTACTTGGCTTTAAGAGAAGATTCATTCATTAATTGGGGGATAGCAAATTTTAAGGACAATCACGCTGCGTGAGATGAAAAGTAGTGGAATTAAAATTTTTTATAATATTCTAATAGAGGTAGGGAGAAAATGAAAACTTTGAAAATTTATCCGGCTTGAAGGACCAGATTTTTTAATTTTAATATTTTGTAATAAAACAGATTACAAAAGTTTATTTCTGATTGTTTTGGTTAAATGATTTAATTTAAGTGAATGGAATTCAACACCCTTCAATATAAAAGTATATGTAACCATTCCATTAACCACCTTTCAACATTGTAGAATGTCAAGAATAGTTGAAAGTGAAGGAAACTGTGTCTTTGGATGAGATTTCCGAAAACTTATGTGATTGTTCCTTCCCGGACACCGTTTTTTTTTAAACCAATTTCTGTCTTTAAATATTTTTACTTGGCACAAAGGGTTTAAAAAAAAGGGTTTCTCTTGCTCATTTCTTTTAAATTCTCTAGTTTTTCTTGAAACTATTGAATAAAGAAACGATACCCGGGCGCCATTTTAATAGATCTGCAAAAGGAATGAATTTCCCCGGGCGCCATTTTTTTACGATTCTTATTTCCTAAGAGAAATCCTTATCAGAAACATGTTTAGAAAAATAGTTTAAAAGTGAGTAACGCCCGGGCGCCACTTTTGTACTATTTCTTTTTCCACCAAGCCTATTACTCCGTTAATTTGAACATGAAATTTCTCCAGCGAAGCAATTGGTTAAATGCCTGAATAACATTCATTTCATTTGTGAAAAATTAAATAATAATCTCTAGCAAAAATAATTTAAAATAAAACTGTGGAACGTTTTAATTTTTCATTTCACAGAACGTCTTTTAAAGCTTAAGCCCAGTGCCCGTTCATCACTTAAATGTCAAAATAAATATCTTTGCAAAGCGATGTAGATATATAGATGTAGGTTCCACAAAGTTTCTAAGTTCCACATTTTAAATTTTCGTAGATTGTCACTGCGGAGGAACATATTAATTATTTTACGTTCCACATCTTTTAAGTTCATGTAGAAATTTTAAAAAATGCAATCCACAGTTTCTTCTTAGCTAAATATAAAAAAAAAAATATTCTCTTTAAAAGAAAAATCCACGTTCCACAAAGGGTAACGGTCCATAAAATCTATTAATGGAGTAATTGTATTGATGTCAAATAATGATAGAGAAAATCTAATACAAAATACATCGCGAGACATATTTTATCATTAAAAAAGAAATCACAACCTTCAAGTGTCAACAAATTTTGTATCGTCACACTATAAAATCCTCATCCATTAAGGTACATTCTTCGATTTGATATCTTAATTTGTCTAAAAGTCCTTCAATCCACAGTAAAAAAAAATAAATCCACTTAGATTTATCCAAATTCCCATGATCTCCCTTCAAGTTCATCTCATCCCGACAAACAATCCAATCCAATTGCCAAAACCACATACATTTTTTTTAAGGACTCTATTAAAAATGGAATACATTTAAATGCAATATAAAAACTTTTTACTACCATTAAGGATCGTAAATTTTTTTTTCTTGCTCACACAGAATAACTAAACCTCTTAGCCCTTTGTTTCAATACCAAAAGTACATTGCGACAAAATAATAAAAACACAACAAAAAAAAAAACCCACAACTCCCTTTTCGACCGCCAATCATTAATGCAGACCATTATCAGAAAATAAACAAAAAAAAAATTAAACAAAAAAGGATATGGCAAGATATCTATTTTATGACTCATCAAATGAAAAATAAAGTTCTTGACCCCAAAAAAAAAAAACGACAACGACGATGAGCGGAAAAATTTAGTGAAAGAAAGAAAACATCATTAAAATATCCACACAGGATGTTAAAATGCAAACAAAAATGACAATAAATTCTTGTCCTTGTGCCAAAAAAAATAACAACTAAATTTTTGTGTTCCTTCTCATTCAAGTCGTTTATATGGAGAGAAAAAGAGACTCTATAAAGCTTCTATAGATCTTCTCCTAGACGAAGATGAAGGTACCTCTTCTATACACTATAAAAGTGAAAGTGAAATCATGCGGAATATTTTTACTTATTTTTTTTTTTTTCCTTATTTTCTTTATGTATATGAGGAAAGTCCTTGTAGTAAGGAATAGGCAGGGAAAGGACTCATATACCCTACAGGATGTGCAGGAGCAGAAACCAAGACGTCAGGGGTTGGGAGAAAATAATCATAAAAAAAAAACTTTTCCTTCATATTCTTAACAACAAAATCACACAAAACAGGACTAAAAGGACTCTCTTTCTCTCTGCTGGCTGAAGGAAAATAAAATATATTTAGATGTATGAATTTTTTTCAAGTAGACTGCGGAACAATAAAACAAAAGCAAAGAAATTCGTCGTCATCATCGTCATCCTCTCAAACTCTCTTGTAACTGGAGTGCTGCTTCTGCCGCAGGGTTGTGCAACGCCAACTTTGTTTCGGCTCGCCTCGGAACGGAAACGACGACGATGGCGGCGGACGGGAATAGGAGCTATCTCGGAATATATATTTTTTTTCCGAACTTATTCCTCAAAAACTTTGGTATCGGGTTAAATCAGACGGAAAGTGTAGCCTTTTTTTTGTTTGTTTTTTGTTTCTTGTTGCTTTTCTAGGATTTCCCATCACTATGATGCTCAGGGATGTTACTGAGTAACATGAAAAGTTTTTCAATGTCTCCTCACTCTCTTTCTGTCTTCTATTATTTTTTCTGGCTGGCCCTGACTCTAAAAATAAAAACTCAAGACTTGATCCGCATTTGGCTGTCGTTTGTTTCTATTTTTAAAAAATTTTTTTTTGTCTGCGCTTTTGTTTTTCAAGTGGAAACTCATGTAATGAGAATGGAAGGTCGAGTGTGCAAAAGTTTTTCTTTGCCTTTTTCCTTTCCGGGCAGGCAGACAGTCACAGGAAAAGGATCTTCTGCTGCTACTGCAACGGATGTGCATTTTATAAGAGAGAAATTGCATTCTGTGCTTGCTGCGACTAATTGGATTGATCGACAGATGCGAGTTGGAGAAAGGAAAGGACTTTCCATAAATTTTCTGTCAAAGTTTTCATTAAAATACGCCGACGACGTTCATCTTCATATTCATATGAAGTGAAGACATACTGCGACTTGAAATTCAACGTCAATGAATCTATATGAGAATGGAATCCTTGAAATCTCTTGAAGAAGTTTTTCTTATTCCCTCTCTTTCTTTGTCTATTGTTTTTCTATTTACATTTTGGCAGCCAAAAAATTTGAAAAATGAAAATATGTCTCTCGTCTCAAAATCGGTTTTGGTGGTGCTGCTGGCTGCTGCTGCAGCCAGTTGAGTGGTGAACGAACTGTATTTTACCACTTTTACATTTCTAGGAGTCGCTGGAATTTGTTGTTGTTGTTGTTTTTTGTCATCGTCAGTCATCGTCGAAGTCATCGGAACGGGGATTTGAAGTGATTTTCTAAGGAATTTTTCATTTGAATTTATCCTTCGTCATGCATATGCTGAATGCATATATTATATCAACAAATGTGGATATGACAGCCATATAGAGAGAGTTTTTTTTTTTTCAGAATATTGGAAATATTTTTCTCTCTCCAAAACCACAGTGAATATATATGGAAAAATGGAGAGTCGGTAGGGAAGAGGAAAAGGGTCTATATTGATTTTTTTTTTTTTTTTACATTTTTGATGGTGCAACTGAAATAAAGGAAAAAAGGGAAGTTTTTGATCTATACGTGGCGGAATTTTTATTTAAGAGTTTGTTGGTGGTCTGGTCTGGGTCTCTGTTCAAATCGAAAGTGGTGTGATGGCGGGAGGTTATAATATTCATTTTTCATTCAAAATTTTTTTTTTTAGTAGTTTTTTTTTTTTTTTTTCTTAAATAGAAAGTGAAGTTATTTTTGAAAAACGACATCAAGACTGTTGACATTTTTAATTTAAAGAGCAATTAGATATGTTTTGATTTTAAATCGTGGGAAATTCATTGATATGGGGACATAATTTTTTTTAAATATTTTCGTTGATGAAGTGTGACGGAAAGGAATTTTAATTTTTTGACAAATTAGATTTAGGTTTGAAAAATTTTGGTTTTGAAGGGGTCAATTTTTTTTTTCAAGGGGTTAAGTGGAGAGCTAATGGATTTTAAGTGGCTTAGTTGTGATATTGAATATTATTTTTGAATAGAATCAAAATATTAAACATTAAGTTAGAACTAGTATCTAAAAACTTGATATTTTTGTTAAGTTATTATTTGAACTTTAATGATTTAGTTTTAGTATACCCCGTTATTCTGCGATGAATTGAAACTTATGAGTTAGTTTATATATTCTTCAACACAATGCAACAAAAATTGGGTGCTCTTAGGTGCTCTTTAGAGAATTGAGGGTCAATTAGTTTTTCACTTTCTGATAGAAAATACTCCTTACTTTATGCAACGTTTTTTATTTTTAAATTAAATTTACTGATGTTATTAGTGTATTTTATTTTAGGTAATCTTAATTAATGTCATGGAAGAGAGAAAAGAAACTGAGAATTGCGTATTAGGGATGAGGAAAAAAATTTGAGAAAAATAATGTCGATAGGCGGAGTACAGGCCATTAATCAAATTCTTTAGTTTTTGATAAAAAAAATAAAAATAACAAAAACTAGGTTTATATTGTATTTTATTGTAGGAATACTCATTTTAAACAGAAATAATAACAAAAACCACGAAAAATAATTATGGCCAGGTTTTTGATGACAATACTCCTATGTGCATCGTTTTAAAATGCATTTCTAAAACGAAATCAGCTTACAAACTAAAACCACAAGATTTGAAATGTCAAATTTTTATCCAAATGTCAAACAAAATGGCACCCGAATGAAATGAACCTACTCAAATATGAAAGAAAGAGACGCTGTTTCAAATTAAACTTAGAGAACTTTTATTATTTTAAATTCTTTAACAAATTTGGTGACTTTTCTTATATAAATAAAGGCCTGATGAAGGGGATAACCATCCCTGAAACGTTGCGCCAAAAAAAAAAATATAATATTTAAAAATTGAATAAAATTGACTTTAAGCCCACAATAAAAGAATTTATTTTATTATTTTAACGAATCATATTAGTTTTTTTTTAAAGAAGCTAAGTATAAACAGAAAACCGTTAAAATGGCGCCCGGTCAATACTTTCTTCCTTTTCTGAAGTCTTTTATTCTAGTTTTATCTAGTTAGAAAAACTTTAAGCCAGAGTGTAATAAGCTTTGGGAAATTAAAAGAGTCAACAACTAAGTATTAAAACCTAAACAAAAAAAAATGAACTAAAAAATGGCGCCCGGTCGTTACTCGCTTTTTATCCATTTTCCTTGAAATGTATGTTTCTGATAGGGATTTCTTAAACGCTATAAAGATACAAATTTTCAGTTTCTAATTTTCTTCCAAAAGCTAAAGAAAATGGCACCAGGGTGAAATGTAGCCATTATTAAAAAAAAAGAGATGCTGTTTGAAAGGAGACTTAGGGAAATGGTAATAGCTTATAAGTTTCCAAATTTTAGTATGGATTGATATGATGATACTTATTTGAGAAACTCAGAATAACAAAAAAAACTCATAAAAATGGTGTCCGGCAGTGGCGTAGATAGGGGGGGGATCAGGGGGATATATCCCCCCCCATTGGGATCGATAATTGTGCAGTATAAACAGTCATGAATAAATAAGTTGAAGAAGCGCACTTTGAAAAAAACGCTATGGTTTTCGAGTTCTTGATTAGCTTAAAGGTTATAAATATGGTTTACCAACTTTCGTTGCCATTAAGTCGGTGTTTCAAAGAGTGAATTTAGACTTGGTCCAAGCAATGGATCTCGCTAAAGATTTAAGGGATCAACTAAAAATTAAACGGGCAGAAGACGACTCATTTTCGAAAGTTTCTTGTATATGGGAAAAATTAGCTGAAATCCTTGACATAGGCGTTAAACATAAGAGAATAGTGAAGCGACAAAAGAATCGTTCGAACCCTTCGGTTCAAAGTACAGTTAAGAATATTTTCGTGTTACTGTTTTCAATCTTTTTCTCGATTTCTATGTAATGGGCCTTGGAGAAAAATGTACAAAGCATGAAAACACACTAGAAGGGGTTTCCGGTTCTTTCTAAGTATTCTTCGTCTGAAATAGACAAAGCAGCTAAAAAATTTAATGAAACTGTTGAGTTTTACCAAAAACTAGACTACATAAAATAGAACAAAAACTATAAGATTTCCTTATAGTTTTCATCCAAGAAGGAAATATTATTTAAACAATCGGGATTTCCTAATTGTTCTACCGACTTCCAAAAAGGAGGAGTTATTCAATTCGTCTGTACTTTTTTTTTTTGTGTTTGTCACCTCATAACTTTGGACCGAGTGAACCAATTTTGATAATTCTTTTTGTAGGTATTGAAAAGCATAAAACCCAGTTTTGATCCATGGAAGTCGGTTTTGTTTTTTTAATAAAAAAAATACGATCATGTACGGGATCACCTATTCCAACTTACTATAGAAATATTGGTCACAATTTTTGTTCTAGTGCCAAGTTGGAAAAAATATGAACTTTTTACAAAAAATTTTGAAAGATTTTGTACATGAAAATAATAAGAAATCTCTATGGAAAAACCTTATTAATTGTTGATATTAATAAGGTTTCTTCTAGTGAGGCGGCTTAGCAACAAAATCGTGCACTTTGTGATAAAAGCATGAAATTAACATCGTTGGTATACTCAATATAAGAGTTATTTTGAGATATTGGGCCACCTTGTATTCCATCCGGAAGGGTAGATACAAGACTTTTTCTGTGTTGCACTCGATTTGTTGCATATCATAGTATAGGCAATGAAACCTTTTTACATGATTTCGAGGTAATTTTTAACGTCCGATCGAATAAAGTCTCTGTGTGAAGAATTAAAAACTCAGAAAAGATATTTGATCAGAAGGAAAAATACTTCCTCTATGAACTCAAAAGTTGTCCTGGTATTTATATTTTATTAAAGATATTAACTACACTGCTGGTTTCTACGTCAACTACCGAAAGAACTTTCTCCAATTTAAAGAGAATAAAAACAATACAAAGAAGCATTATCAAAACTTAAATAAAAATTTGCGAACTAGATCTATCCCCCCCCTTAGCAAAAAGCTATCTACGCCACTGGTGTCCGGGTAGTACTTTCTTGATTTCATAACTCTTCTATTCTAAGATATAATAGTTAGAAGAACGGGAAATCTTAGCAGAATAACCTAAGCCATTGTAAAATATTCCCATAATAAGTAGGTATCGAACCTCAATTTGCAAAAAAAAACTTTGACCTCACAATAAGAAAAAATTTAACAATCGTTTGGGTATTTCCTGTACACCCAAAAGCCATTTAAATCTCAACAACACACTTTGAAAAACAATCAATAAATTACAAAACTTTTTTTTTTGTTAAGGAGACCACCGTACAAAGGCAATCCATCATTATCTGGTGGGTAATTTAAGACAAACCGTGTTATGCCACAGTTAAAAGCCAAATAATATACCAAATACCAAAAAAAAAAAAAAACCTTTTCTCATAATAAGATCTCCCCCAGAAAATCCAATTTACACTTTAAGAAAAAAAAAAAAAAAAACTGAAATCCAAAATGAACAGACGATGAAATGACGATTTATTGAGAATATTCCTTGAATTATTCAAACCTTAAGCTGATTTATGTTTTTTGATAAAAAATATTCTTAATTTTGGTTGACATTTTGGTTTTTGATTATTATTTTTTTTTTTTTTTTGCCATTTCAAGTTTGCAGTTTTTATAAACAAAAACCCAGTGATGAAATTTTATACTAAGCTTTATTTGCCTTACTCAGTAGAGTTAAAAAATAAAAACAAAAAAAAGAGCAGATCAAAAGATATACGCGGCGCTTAAGAATTATTATTAAGTTCGCTTCGCTTTTAAATTAATTTATTGCTCCACAAACATGTTGAAGACCCTCTGGGGTCTGTGACGACGACCGACGACGTCATCTTCTAAAATTTCTTCCACTTCTAACTTCAATTTGAAATTCTAAACTGATACTATTCACGATGATAATATATAATTTATGAAATTCCTATTGAATTATGAAAACAACAGCTTTCGGCAAAAAAAAATGATTTAATCAGGGCTGTATTTGTAGGCGTTAAGGTCTTAGGCGCATGTTTGGTATTATAAAATTTATCGTTGAACAAGACCATTTTTAGTAAAAATTACACACTTCATTATCTTTCATTTTTTTTATAATCTAACTATTATAGCAGTAAAAATAAATAATGTATTTTAAGACCCCTAAACAAGAAAAAGTGTACCAGCAAAAACTTAATCACGTAAATGAGGTACTCTTGAAAAGTCTTGAAAGTGGTTTATAAGACTATTCCTCAAAATATACAAATATGCATTTCAGACACTATTTTTAATTAGGACCCCTAAGACCCAACAGGCATTTTTTGTGTTTCCATGATTGTACGATGAACTAATGTTTTAAAAACCTTGTTTTTTTTCAAATACCTCTCCATGACGCTTCATAAAGGACTAATTACTATTTTTTCAAATGAAAAACTTCAGACCCCAAAACGTCTTACTTTGTTGTCGTTGTCATGTATTTTGATAAATTCATAGATAAGCAAAGTTCTGTTGTTGGGAATCTGAAAAAAAAATGTTTTGAGACCTTATAAAATTTTAATTTAATAAATAATAATCAGTCTATGACTTAAATTATCTGGAGTAGTTTGACATAAAATTGATGAAAAATACAAAACTTCTGCTGTGAATCTGTTTATATTTGATGTTACATGCTGAGACCTCATAATATTTGAGTTCGTGAGTTTACACACCATTGAAATCTATTGCCATCAATCTGAAGAATTCGCCTTAAAAAAATTTATAAAAGAACTTATAACTAATTCATAGCATAAAATGTGAATTTAATTGTCTTTATTAGATTAAGACCCCATGAGATTGTACCCATTTTTTTTGTTTTTTGTTGTTTTGTTGAAGTTTTTTAAACATACGTTTTGAGATGACAGATAGACGACCATTTTAATAATACAAAAACTAAAATTTAGCCTTCAGACCCCTAAAATATTGCTAAGTGGAAATGCCGCAAATATCTTTTCAACACAAATTTCATATTCTCAAGAATTTGTAAATGAAATCGCTGTCAAATATAGAAGTTTCGTATTGGATCTGTTATATTCTTAGGACCTCATAAAATTTTAGTTTAAAAAAAAATCTTTCAACGGAAATTTCCTTACTTAAATTACCATGTAACCTGTCTTAAGCAGGTTAAAAGAGGAATATTTCTAGTGTCTTCCTGAAAATACCTAACTTTAGTTCTACGTTGGGCGCCATTTTTCAATAATTTTATCATTTTTCTTTAAATTTTTGAATAGCAAAACTACTTCAAGCTTTTGGATATAAACTAGAGCCTGATGCATTTCAACTTCCAAAATCCCCCCCTGACTACAGAGACAAACAGTAAAAAAATAAATAAATAAAAAAATTCAATCGGACCACAATGAAATGTATCTCATGTGCGTTGTTCATTAATTTTGTCGTTAGGAACAAATGATCTTCTTTGGTAAAACCAAACGAGAACTACCGACTTCTCAAAGTTTTTCTCTGTCCATAGCAGCGTCGTTCGTCGTCGACTGGGACAGCGGCAGCGATGTATGGTACTCGGCAGTGGCGGGCGGTGGTATTCGAGAACAACTGAGTCATTGACTCGTTTTCTAGTCCAAACAACACGTTCGGGCCTTTCGATGTTGATACCGATGGTGATTAGTCATCCGAACACGATAGACCTACCAGAGGCTAAACAACACAACGAACTGGCAGAACAGAAAGACAACAACATTTCTATATAAATACACAGAGCAGAGAGACATATAGCCAAAGCCACATTCGAAGACTGATAAGTTGATAAACCTCATGGGGTAAAGTTGATGCCAGCTGATAACCTTTGCGTGGAGTTGAGTTCCAGTCCACAAAATGTTAGTTGGAATAGGCTAGCCTGGACTTTGTTTTTTTTTTATTCGTGATTCTGATTCCGCATGTCCTAGCTGGGGCTCATAAAGAGTTTGAGGAGTATTGCCGGTCAAAAGATTGATAGTGGAGGCCAAAGATTTGTCACTTTATGGGTGCCCTCAACAGCCAGCTCACAACAACACCACTACTATCAAATGCAGTTGTCAGAGGTGCTGATTCTGGTGGTGGTGGTGCAGTACGATTGTGAATTCCAAGCAATCAGCAATCCATGAATTGAATTTCGCAATTTGCATGGCAGAGTCAGAGCTCTGCAGTCGGAGTCGGAGTGCCGATTGGAGATTTGAGACCTCTGTGAAAATGGAGACCCACGCGACAAGAAAAGACTCTATGTGCATATAATTTGACATTTGGGGGCAGTCAGTCTGGAAGTTATACAGCAGCAGCTGTATTTTATGCTGCCGGTATATAGTGGGTGGAAGATTGAGCAAACCCAACAACCAAAAGCAAGCTTCGACATTCATGTCGTCGTAGTCGACGCTTTTTCGTCGTGCTCATGACTGGGCTCATGAGTTCTCTGCGCTGTTTGCGCTAGCTGAGATTGATTAATAACAAAAGATTGAATGGAAATAGCATTATAGAAACGCTAAATAATATGAGACATTGATAGATGGAATTAAATATTCAGTTTTATGTTTTTGGTGATTTTTTTTTTTTTTTGTATGGGGTCTTGTGGATAGTATGGCCAGTTCAATGACAGTTCTCTTTCTATCTGTGGTTTGTTGGCTTGAAGTTGGAAATTCGAATGCATGATGTCAGCGAATGAATGCATTTATTGTTTGTTAATTTGACTTTTATTTAGTTTTTTATAGGGAAACAGAATTTTTGACAGTTGGAAAGATATTTCCTGTAAATGTCTATTTGAAATAACATTTTTAAGACCCTTTTGTGGTTTATTTGATTGGGTTTGGAAAAAAACGTTACAAACTGAGTCATAGTGGTTATGACTCTTTGAAAGGGATTTTACAAACAGGCAAATTCTGACATTTTGCCAAGAATATGGTAAAAAGTTATGTTTTATTTTGAGACCTCATACAATTTGAGTTTAATTGCTTGCACAATCTTTTTAACACAATCAGAATAATCTGTCCTTAAAAAGTCTATGATAAGCTTTTAAATACTTCTCAGAGTTATAAAAATTGCATTTTAAGGTCCTTCTAAGATTAGGACCTCCAACCATTTTTGTATATCGATAAATCAATGATCTATTGAAGTTTTTCAAAATATACGATTTCCCCATATTTTTTGACAGATGAATGAGTATTTTAACTATTAAGAAACTGAATTTTATCCTTCAGATCCCAAAAATATTTTACTCTGTAGAATACAGGTTTCCAGCCTAAGTTCAATATTTTGCGAGCATTGTGACATAGAATTTCAATAAAATGTTGCCCTGTTGCTTTAAATCTGGTTATATTTCAGAAGATATTTTGAGACCTCACAAAAATTTTATTGAGTAGTTTGCAAAATCTTCATAACACATTTGTTTTCAACTTCATTCAGAGTTATTTGTCCTCAAAAAGTCTATATTTGAACTTAAAACTACTTCCTAAAGTAAAATAATATGAATTTTGGGGGCTCTTTTAGGTTAGGACCCACAATAATTTTCTTACCATTTTGTGTTTTTTTCCATAGTTCAATGATTTATAAAGATTTTTTTAACCGATTTTTTAGCAATTATTTCATATGATAAATAATTGACTATATTATGTACAGAAAAAGTAAAACTTTAGCTTCAGACCCCAAAAAAAAAATTCTTTAGCAGAAAACAGTAAAAATGTTTTAAACCAAAATTCAATATTTTCGCGCATTTTTATATAAAGTTTTTGATAAATCTGGATACATTTTGTGTTATTTTTGTTTGGGACCTCATACAATTTGAGCTCGATAGTAGGCATTTTTTTACCATTTTTTATTGACATCAATTAAAAGAATTTTTCTTTTAAAACCTAATTGATCTCGATTTTATATACTTCTCAGTGTTAAAAAATGGATTTTAGAGTCTTAATTAAGACCCCATAATTTCGTTACTTATTTATGTGTTTCTATAAGTTTGTGTTTTAACAATCTTTTATAACATTTGCTTGACACATAGCTTTAAATAATACATATAAAATAACCTTAAAAATTTAACTATAGCCTTCAGACCGCAGAACTATTTTGCTTTTTGTAACTCTAGAAAAAGCTTTTCAACCAAAATTCCATATTGTCATGCATTTTGACATGAAATTTTGGATTTTCGATATAACCTTGTTATAATTTGGGTTATATTTTGAGACCACATAAAAATGGTCAGTCTAATCATAAGAGATTTCACATTTGTTCGTGTCTGATCGACTTTTTTAATGAATAGAGGTCCTAAAAATGGCATTAAGACCCCAACATTTAATCTTCTAGAATGTTATTAATCTCAAAATTAAAAGATAAATTAAAACATTTGATAGCATAAATGCCTATCTCACGACTGAGCACACCCTTAAAAAAGGGTGAGTAGGGGCCTACTTTCTTCAAAAAATGGAGAACTTTTTTTAAGCAAAAAATCTTACATTTCCCATGATCTGAATCTCTTAAAGCCTTCCGTTAAAATAAAACTATCTAATATCTTGAAAAAAATCATAAAAATATTTCTTCTAATTTTTAAAAATTTCATATCTACCTTCCTCCCTTCATCTTTGATAACGTAATTCCAAAATTCATTCTCCATATCTCTTCTAATCATTTTAAATTCTCAAGACTTTCAATCCACATATCTAATCTTCAACCCTCTAGCCACCTTCAAACTATACAAAACAAAAAATTAAATCAAAAAAAATAACCAAACAACTTTGCAATAAATAAAGAATACTGGCCACAATGCCGCACCCTCAGGCACTTCACCATATTGTTTCCTCAACTCCCATACATACCGCAAATATACAAAAAAAAAAACTTACTTTATCTAGCTCTAAACTAGCTTAACTGAGAGGAGACTAGAGACTCCAGAGTTAAGTACAAATATCTTGTGTTGTGAATGTTCATCGGCATCGGGTCAATCAAAGCAAATAAATTAATATCTAGTCCCAAGAGGGGAATGGGTACAGAAAAAAAAAATTCAAGCCATCAACTTTGCCCATATAAAGAGAGTATAGTCGAGGTATGTTGTGTGTACAAAAATATTATCGTGCAAAGCAAATCAAAACGCCCAGGGCCAAATAAAGTGCAGTGTATAGTATTTATCTCTCCCCCTCCCCCAAAACGGGGAGTATTGTACTCTACAACTTATAAGAGTCAAAAGACTGGTTAAAAAGGCATTTATGTTATAGAGTTTAGAGCGTTTAGGATTACACAAAGCGCGGGCTTGGTTCTTCATATTATAATACTCAACTCGAACACTTACTTACTTATGGCGCTCTCAGTGACTTTCACTTGTTCCTAAAAGACAACACAAAAACCCTGTTGACAAAAACGTATCAAGTGATACACTTTGAGTGTAGGTGATCATTGCTCATATTGTTCTCGTCGTCGTCGGACTGAAACTGACAGTAGGGTACAAACAGAACAAAACAAAACAAAAGTATCTTGTATCTATTTGCCGAAGATCATTATTCAAAATCACCCCAAACGGAGCCAGACTCTCTAAGACTCGATTCAGTTCTACTGCTGGGGTCCGGTCCGATTCCATTGTTGTCGGTTAATTGAAGTTGAATTGCATTAAGCGGTCTTATCTGTGTGTTGTACTCTCAGGGCTCCCTCATTCTTTCTCTCCTTCCCCTTCCTTAGATTCACATATGCGGTAATTTAGTTTCCATTAGATTAGCGCACACCGTAGTAGTTATACCCCAAGATTTACTTAAGTTAGAGTTATAAGCACAGTCAGGGTAAAAAAAAAACAAACACCATTAATCATTTTCTCAAAAAAAAAAAAAAAAAATTTTTTTTTTTTTGTTTAGTTTGAGAATGTATAGCAACATAACGAGCGTTGATAGCATTATTTTTTTTTTGTATCTTTTCGTCAAAGGTTATAGAAAAGACTGTTAGACGACGTCGTCTTCTTAGTCTACGACGAAGAAGAAGATAACGTCGACGAAGGAGGTTTTCCGAAATTAAACGAAAATTATAATGAATTTGTCAGAAAGAGATTTCTCTATTTATACGTATTTGTATCTTTTTTTTTTTGGTCTGTGCTATATACGAGTATCTTCATGTATAGCATGGTTCTTTGTTGAATGATTAATTTAATGTTTTGTTCCGGACTGCGATTTTTGGGGGAAATACAAAAAAAAAAAAAAAAAAAAAAAAAAAAAACAACTAGAAGAATCATAGAACAAAAAAAGAAATGGAATAAAGTTTTCTTTCTTTATTTCTGTCCCGGAATTAAAGATGATGGAGGAGGCATAATCGGTTTTTGTTAATTAATTTTTTGTGTGCGTAAAAATGAAATGTTTAACCGCAATTACTCGCGTAATTTCAAGTTTTTCTTATTTCTTATTCAGTTTTTTTTTTTTTTTTTTTTTTTTTTTTTTTCTTTCTTTTTTAACACAAATACTAAAACTGGAGGGGTTAGATTATATAAATGTGAAGAGGAACCTACAACAATATTTTTTGTTTTTGTGGTTAAGGGTATTTTGTCTTTCTGTTTTTTTTTTTTCGGACAACGAAGACGACGACGATGACGACGCGTGTCGACAAGCTGTGGTTAAGAGCTTAAATGATTTTTAAATTTGTAAAGGCCGACAAACAACTTACAGTGGCCAGCGGCGTCGTTGTTGTCGGTAAAAATGACAAAGAATCAGAGAGACAAGAAGACGCTCTTTAAACGATTCATGTTTGTTATATGAATTGTTGGGATTTTTCATTTGTTCAAATTGACATTTTTTTTTACTGTGTAAGGTTTCAGTTTCTATACAATTGACCTACATTTGTGGAAGAATTTTACTTTGAAGAGAGTAAAATAAGAAATTATATGAGTACGAGTAGGTTGGTAGTTGGTATGAAGCTTTTTAAACAATGACAGTTGGAATTTTTTTTTTTGAAGAACTCACTTACACTGATACAAAGGAGATATATAGAGAAAAGTTTTTCTCTAATAAAGGCATTAGGCTTTTTTTAAGATAAGAATATATCAATTAAAGGCAATTACATTTATTTAAATGAGGGACAAAATTACTTGAAGATTGTAATAATACGGTGTTTAAATTACTTTGTTTGGTTTTACATTAAAAATAGAGATTTTTTTGACATAGAGCTGGCTGTGTCTGTTTGTGAGAAATTCTAACTTACAATACTTTCGATGCGGAGAATGAAACTAGTATTTTTTAAGTAGTTTTGACAAAAAAAAAAAAATTTTAGCGTCACTTAAAAAAAAAAATTTTTTTTTCTTAATATGGTTAAAAGACTAGTTCTTTGCATATTTTGTATGGTCATTTTAATAACTTCTTCGCCAAATCGATTTATAGGCCACAAAGTCGTTTACCTATTACTAAACAATTTTTTTGTTGGGCGCCACTCAAGAATTTTTGTTTGTACTTTTGATGAAAGTAGGTTCAATTCAAACTTGTGGGCTAAAAAAAGCATCATCAAAAACGCAAAATTTCTTATCTACTTAAAAAAAAAAACCTAAAAAATATTTTTTTTTAATTTTACGCCATTTAAGAATTGAAAAATATGTGTGATCTACCAAGATATTTTGTTTTTATTATACTTAAACACAAAGTGACACTTTTGCATGGGTTTTAAGAATTCTTAGTTAGCTCCAAAGCCGCAAGGACATTATATCGCCTTTTTCATAGACACCAACCGTTTTTGTTGGGAGAAAAATATTAATATTTGATGAAATTTATTTACTGTGAAATAATTAAATACCCATTGGACACATAGTTAAAAGCTCTTAAAAATTGTCAAAAATAAATCTCACTCAGAAAAATGAAAATCATATTTTTTTCAATTGGGCGCCATTTAAGAAATGAACATTTTATTTGTTTGGTTTTTTTGTAGCTAAAGAGCTTCTGTTTTGATTTTGTTGAAACTATTTAGGGCTTTCACATGTTTATATAATCATCCAATTGCACTCCTTAGCCATTTAATAATGTGATTCGATTTTAAGTTACAGTATAACAATTTTGTTGGGCGCCACTTAAGAAAAATACACACTAACACTTAATGGAATTAAATTTTAAGAAAGAACCTCTAATGCCTAAGTTTTAATTTGATTTAATCAATGTTTTTAAGAAATGTAAGTTGGTTCCTAGCCTGCAAAGAGAAAATAAATTCTTTTGTTGGGCGCCATTTAAACCAAGCTACATGACTTCGGTATTAGGAATTTTGATCAATTTTTTCCTTATTGCTTGACTAATGGAATTGAATCTATTGCTGAATATTAGAGACGCTATGTTGTGTCCATCGCTCCAAGGCAGCAGCCATTTACGTGTGACTATGGATTTTGATTTCACTTCCCTGGAACGGAGCAGTAAAAGCTTGATGTCTTGATTGAGAAAAAGCTTAGCAGTTTCAGATTAAGCTCGTCAGTTTTTTTTTATGAAGTCTTAGTTGATTCGTAGGTCACAAGGACATACATCGTCATATACATTATACTTTTGTTGGGCGCCACTTTTACTTTATAGAATTCAGTTTTAGATGAAAAAAATGTGACTTACAGACTGATTCGTCCGGAGAAATATCATATAAAATGGGAGAAGTTCTATAAAATTGAAAACTGAGAAATCATATTGCTTCACTTGGGCGCCATTTAAAGGAGGAAAAAAATTATTTTGTTCTGTTTAAACAATATTAGGTCTTAGAGCACATCTAGATTCCTAATTGCAAAGACATTTATTACATTTTCATAACCGCCATCTAAGAAATCACTTCGTAATACAAAGAAGTTTCATTCAAAGTCGTAGGATTAAAAATTAAAATAAAAGAAATCGTGTATTTTGCTTTTGAAACGCAAAATTTTACTCCACCTTATGGAAAAAGTTCGATATACGGTGCTGAAAACACATTTTATTAGAATGCAACGAATACAAGTTCAATTTCGTTGATATGAATTTTTAACACTTTTTTGGGCGCCAAGAAATAACGAAATTTTATTAAAAAAATAAAGCATTTACGTTAATAAATGGTAAAATACGATGAATTAAATCTGAATTTCCAAAAATAATCCTTAACACTATCATACTACTTCTGTTGGGCGCCACTTAAAAAAGAAAGATCCTAATCATTTCCCTATTTCTCAAAACAATTTCAAGGTTCATGACTCATTGAAAACTATATTAAAAAAAAAAATTGACTACAAAAAACTTTTATTGATGAACTCCTTTTCATTTGACAAAAATTTTGTGTTTATCAAAACCCGAAGGACTTATCTAAAATTGCGAAGACTGACTACTTTAATTATCTACCCCAAGTCACAAAATCTCATCATTCACCCTTGAATTTATCTTTTCCCCCCTTTCTATTTAACGAGACACAGAAGAAATAATATCTCTCCGCACTAAATTATTTATTAAGGTCATGGGAGAAAATGCCATCTTACTTATAGATATATACCTACTCAAAAAGAGAGTAAGAGCTTTGCAAAAGTAATTTAGAAGGATTTGCATTTATGTTCCTCCTCCTACTTCTTTTTGAACTCACTTTTCCGCCTTCTTCTTCGTTTCGACTTCGACATTTTCTAAATCTTATTGCAATACCTTGTGTGTGCCTCCTGTCACTTGTTAGAAGATTTATATAAACAAAAAAAAAAGCAATTACAACTGGAAATTAATAATATATACGGCATTGCCCTTCAAAAAAAAATTAAGTAACAAAATGACAGATTTGTGAGGCTATATGTATTTTTAAGGACAAATTGGCACTTCTAAATGCAAATCATTACTATTTTCTAGATCAAAATCCACTGTTTTTTTTTTCTCTCTTCCCACTCTCTTTTTTTTGTCTCTCTATTATATCTCTCTCTCTCTTTCTCTGTTGGCTCTAATAAATATTCAATTATCCTGTTTCAAATGTAATGCAAATCCCTTTTGAAAGCGTCGTTGATCAATTAATTAACGAATCTTTTGTAATCTTTGTAATTTCTTCTTCCTTATTTTAATTTTTTTTTTTGTCTTACTTCTTCTTCGTTGTCTTCAGCTTCCTCTTGTTATTTTTTTTCTCTGTGAATATACTATATAAAAGTAGAAATAAGATAAAGACTTGTCGTTTCCATCACCTTCCCCCTAACACTTCAAAACAACAACCTTATATTAAGACAATGGAATTAATTCAAAAGTCCGTACTCATCCCTTCTATAAGGATAAAACAAGCACACACAACACACAACACAAAACACAGAAGAAGAAGATAAGTTAAGAACAGCACAAAAAAATGTGGTAACTGAAGAATTCCTGTATAGCCAACGGTTGATAAAAATACCCATCGTCGTCGCTGGGTTATGTCGTTGTGTTGCCACTGGTGGAACATGAGACGCGCGAGCTCTCGCAGTCTTTAAGGAACAGTACAGAGCCGGGTAAAAATATAGGGTTAGGTCTAACCACCGCAGCCACCTGGTTATGTTGTGTTGTCATCGTCGACGGCGGCGGCGGCGGCGGCGTTGTCGTGGAGTCACATCTTCTTTATCCTTGGGTACATTTGCATCTTTTCGATTTTTTTTTTCTTCCCGATGAAAGCCGACTCTCGCTCGCATACCAGGGTTATCAAAATCATCCTCATTCCACTTTACTTTACCCACCACCACACACCTCTAAAAACCGAGTATAGAGTAACTTTAGAAAGAATCTTCTTCGCTTCAGTGTAAAAAACCACCACCATGTTGAATTAAGGATTGTATAAGGATATATATATCCTTGGCAAGGATATACACTCGAGTCGAGTCGAGGTATTTTTTCCAGCATCCGTGTGGAAAAGGTATTGCTATTTCAACTCTGTGCGCCAGCTTCGAATGTAATTCTGTAAAAAGCTTGGGTTTCCTTTGCTTTTCTGTTCATTTTTCTCCCTCCCCCTCCTCATTTTTTTCCTTCCCTTTTATGATCCTTACTTTTATGTGTGTGTTTTGGCCTGCCTTTGCTTTCAAACATCCAACATCCAACATCACAGGGGGTAGTTATATTCTTTTGAATTTTTTCTTCTTTGCTTGATTGTTCAATAGGAATGACAGTTGGAGGTGGGCGGGGGGGGGGGGGGGTAGAATAGAGCCAAATACTGATGGTAAGGTAGTGGCAACTGGCAAGTCGCAAAAAAGAAATTGTTTTCATTGTTCGTTTGGTTTAGAGAGATGAAAAATAAAGCTGACAGAGAGGTTAAACTTACACCAAGGCGGACAAGGCATCAACCTCAATTTTATACCCCCTCCCCCCGCTCAACTTTTTTTTCGACTCGACTGTCGTTACTGCTGAGTCGATAGAAAATAATTTCTCATGACATTAGCGATCAAAGAATGAAATGTTGCAATAAACCTCGCTGCTGTTATCCTGTGTTTAATATCTTTTTCTTCGCGTATTATTATCACAGTTTTGTGTGTTGTACGTAATTTTATCGAATTTTCTTTATTCCCCCTCCCCCCCATCTTCTTCCTTTTTATATCGATTACACACATTTTTTGATGGAACGATTTGTCTCCAAAAGAATTTAGATAGATCAACGATTGATTTATTTCTACGTGTTGTGGATGTGTTGTGTGTCTTATCTGGTATAAACTCTCGTGTTAAAATTGATGCCAGATCCATTTTTAGAGAAGAGAAGTATTCTAAAGGCACTGATGGTATATCCAGTGCCAATTAACCGCCATTGAAAGGTGTTAAATGAATTATGGGACATGACGTGCGTTCGTTTAAAATCTTTTTTGACTTGAGGTTGCGAGTTGAGTTGAGGGTGATGTGTATTTATACCAACCATCAACATCGATGTGGGGTGGCTGATGTTGGCTGGATGCATCATCAGCTTTGGTTTTTTTTTATATTTTGATTTTGTTTATAGAAACACCAATAAATCGTTTGTCGCAGGATATATCTAACGACTCAAACTACAAAAAACACATAGAAATGGATGCTACAACACGCAACTCGTGTTAATGTCAGCAATGTGTTGACAAGTGTGCTTAGTGAGTTTAAGACCGTTTTTTTTTTGCCCTAAGATATAAAAATAAGGGACACTTTTCTAATTTTGTATCTTTTGAGGGAATTTATGATGAAAGATTTGTTGGAGAAGATACTTAAAGGTTTGAAATAGAATATTTTTTTTTTGAAACTTATGTTTTTGAAAGCGATTTTTAACTTTTCGATGATGAAGAGGCCATTTTGTTCGATATATTAGTTGCGATATAATTGGTCATTGTTTATGGTGATGTAGATGAGAGCTTGAGAAAGGTGTTGGAAGAGATAATTATTTGTACCTTTTTTGTAAATGGTGACATGAATTTTGATCTCATTTTAAAAGCATGTTTTTTTTTAATAAAGCATTTCGAAATCATTTCTAAATATTTGAATGTTCGAAGAAGAATTTCAGTCCTGTGGAGACTGATTTTGAAAAATTCTTTAGAAAATAATTTTTTTTCGTGATAAACTGTTGTTTTATGACGTTAATTTGATCAATATTTTTATATAATCAAAATCATTAAATTAGGTAACATTCAAATTTATTAATTTGTATTTTTTCTTCTTTTCTTTTTAGGTAAGTGAGTGTTGACAGTCGAGAAGAATCAATTTTGTAAATTTCCACCATTATATCGAGAGAAAAACAGTAAGTTTATAATTGATTGCTTTCTTATAAATGGCGCCCAACGCAAAACTAACATGTTCCAATGGGTTTTTAAGTTTATTATTTTGTTTTCTAAAGAGATTTTACTGATGTTTTGGCCTGCAATTAGCTTATCCTTTCTCAGAAGCAGTCATATTCATAAAAATGTCTAAACCTTGAAATATTCTTAAATGGCGCCCAATGCGGAACTCACTTTTTTTTAGCCATTTTACGGTGTTTTTAGTTTGACTTTGAGTCTCTGTTACTTTAAAAATTTTTGAATGTTAACGTAAGCCCCAAAAGTATTTTAATCAAATGGCGCCCAACGCAAAACTTAGACTTTTCAAAATGTTTGTTTCCTTAGTTTTACTGTTTTATTGCTTAATCTTGAACTTAATTACTTATGTTTAAGTTGTGACCTTGCTTTTGTAACCAAGGAAATGTTCTAACTTAAAAACTTAAATGGCGCATAACGCAAAGCTTTCTTCAAATGACCTTAACCCCTTTGAAATTCTTCAACATAGTAACCTTTCAAATCAATCGGTGGGAGTTCAAAATCTAACTTAATTGTGTATTTTTAACACTATCTGTTTTTTTTTTTTTTTTAACTAAGCCTTATTCTTTGAATGACTTTACATTCACAGAACTAGAATTTTTTACTTTTAAAATAAGTTTAACAACCTTTTTATGAATTTTTTTTTATTTTTCACTTTAAAAATCAGTTTATGAATTCTGTAAACTGTCAAACTGGTTAGAAGTACCTACCTACTTCATTCATAATGCTTCCACAACTAAAGATATTTTTGTAAATGGCGCCCAATGCCGAAATTTGTTCGCTTATTCCTTTCTATGGCTAATTTATGATTTCTACAAATATTCGAATTGATAAGAAAAACCTACTTACCTCATTCTTACTTATGATAAGCCCACATTTAATTTTTGTTTAATGGCGCCCAATGCCAAACTATTTTTTTTAATTTTTCACTTCTGTAGTCAGTTTCTGAATTATAGAAACTGTAGATTTGCTTAGAATTGCCTACTATCTCGTTCTTAAATACTTCCATAGCAAAAATTTAAACAAAATCTCAAATGGCGCCCAATGCCGAACTTTTTTTTTATCACTTTATCACTTTTAAGATCAATTTCTGAACTGTTAAAACTATCGATTTGATTAAAAGTACCTACCCTTGAGAACTTGCAGACATTCTTTTAACTTAATAGTCTTTAATTTCTCTTGTCAAAATCGATTGAATGTTGTCCCCAAAAAAAAACATAAACCATATGATATATTCTATCGTAAGAACCTAAAACTTCTTATCTTATCTTTTAATCCTCAATGATCACATTAAATGCTGTATTTCTATATCCTATAACAACAACAACAAAAAATCCCTTTTCTATCAAATCACTTGCTTTTTATCAAATGACCAGTGCAATGACTAATCCTTGTTGTATATATTCTGTCACTTTCTCATAAACACATCATCAACAAAAAACAACAAAACACTAACAAAAAAACAAAAAAAAAAACTTTTTATGCTTACGAAAAGTTTATATCACAGAACAAAGCAAAAAAAAAAAAAAACGAACATATCGCATATTAATCTATAACCAAAAAAAAAAAAACACTTCATCCCATCTTTAACTGTACATTTTGACATAAACCAGATCATATCCCAGCCACTAGCAGTTATAGTTCCCTCACATATAAGTCCTTCAAAAAACGCTTCATCTTTCAATCCAAAAAAACACACATAATACAAAACTCGAACACAATCCATAACACTTCGCCTAGGAAGAAGCACAAAAATTAATAAAAATATGAGAAAATGAGGAGGGGTGAATAAAAAAAAAAAAAAATTACCACTTTCGATTTTTTTCCCATCGCATCCTTGTAGTCAGTCAGAGGACACTTTTTTTTTCTCCCACTTTTACCCAACTATCATATATTCACTCCCCCCTTTTTCCGCCCTCATTTTGATGAAGATGACCTGCTTCCCCAAATCTACCCCACATTTCACCCCCTCCCTTATCTCTCTCAAACAATAACAACAACGACCCGAACTTGGAACAGAAACAAAAAAAAACAAAAAAAAAAATAGCAATCGAATCACATGCAGGACACACACATTTCTTTTGCTCCTTTTTCTGCCTGATTTCCTTTTTTGTTTTCCTAAGCTTCTGTTTCATTTAATTTTTTTTTTTTCAAAGAGCAAAGCACAAAAAAAATGTCCGTCCATCATCGAGAGCACACAGTTCATCTATATTGGGGAGACATAAAGGCTAACACCACACACGCGGTACCAGAAGGGAGTTCTCTCTATTCCTCGTAAATGGGGTCAGTGCTAGGTTATAATGGCGTCCCTATAAGATCCCTTCTCAAATGGGGATTTTTTTTTTTTTTTTTCAAAAAAAAAAATTTTTTTTTTCGTTGTAAAAAGCTTTTTACAAAAAAGTCATTACATAACCAACCCAGCAAAAGAGAGAGAGCATAAGCCAGGGGCAACAAAAATCATCGAAATTTCCAAAAAAAAAAAAAAATCTCCTCTAGGATAACTGGATTAAGGAAACAGCCCTTCCAAAAAATTTCCCTTTTTTCCAATGGAAATCTGTAATAGCGATACAAAAAAATCCTCGTCAAGCATGCGCCCTTTAGCAACATTGTTGTTTCCCTAAATCTCACTCAGAGACACAAGAACGAGAACCTCTCAAGAAGCTGCAAAGAAGCTGACCGAACAGAAAATGTATAGAAACACACGAAACACGCACCACACCAAAAAGGCAGCATAAATTCCTTCGTTAAGTTTTCAATTCTCCTCACCCGCATGCGATAGACAATAGAATGAAAGAGAAACAAAACAAATTCGCAACAAATCGATGTCACAGACAAGGAAAACCAAAACATAACTTTATTATCATGCTCGATGCTCCTGGTGGTAGCAAGTAACAAACGAAAGAGCGAGTGGAAAATTGTTGTATTTGTTGTGTTGTGTGTTTTTCTTTCGTTAAGTTGCCGAATTTCTTCCATTCTATCTTCTTCACTCAACCAATTCGCTGGCCGAACACACGAACAAATTCAATTCAAAATATCAGTCTTGTTCGTCGCTCTGTGGTGTAAACAACGTAACTGTAAATCCACGGTGGGTCGCGCACACCGCGTATCATATGATATTTTATTATTATTTTTGACAAGGCAAAAGCAATACTTGCATTTATTTTGGTGTTGTATGGTCTATGTTTTTGGTGTTTAATCTGTGTGTTTACTTGTGATGTAAAAAAAATCAAGAAAATTGAAAGAATATAAGCGAAGCTCAGTGAGTGGGGTGTATCGAAACTTGAGGAATCTTCGAAGGGATTTTTTTATTTTATTTTTTTTTTTTATTTTTCCTATTTTTGTGTGATTTTGATTCTTCCTTGCGGCGAATAAAAAAAATATGAAGCAAGTGAAATTTGTATTTAAAAAATAATGATACAAGTGAAATTTATTTTTTGTTTCTGAAAACAAAAAAAAAAAAATGTTAACCACAAATCGGAAAGGATAACTGGATAAAGTGTTTTTCCAAAAAAAAAAAAATCATGTAAAACCGCGCCACCACAAACCAAATAAAAAAAAAAAAAAAACGGATTACAAAAAGCGAACAAGAATTTAACAAAAAAAAAAAAGGATTAAATCGGGATTTTTTTTTTGCATTGTCCTTAATTTAAAAATTTAATTTTTGTTTGTTATATATGTTGCCATTTGTGGACGAGTTGTATTTTTTATGTTTTTGGATTTTTTCTCTTAATTTTCCAACAACAACAAAAACAACGAATACAATAACAACGACAAGGATAACAACAAGAAAATATATAACAACGACAAATAATAACACGAATGTCCAACGATTGCGATTGCTAATTAAATCACAATTAAAAATTAAAAATAATGAATCCTTATGAATATGAAACGACACTCGATAGCCGCGACAATAGTGGAGTTTTACGTGGAATTGTCCAACAGCAATTTAATCAATTGCAATTGCAACAACAGCAGCCACAACATTATGATTACGAATATCAACATTTGCAACAACGTGCTAACGATAGAGATACAAGGACACAAATATCACATGTTAGAGGAGGCAAGTGTTTTTTATTTTTATATTTTATTGGATTTTTTTTTTTTTTTTTTTGTATAAATAGATTTCAAGTGAAAGGTCATTTAATATGTTGATTTTTAATGTTTGGTGATTGAATTTTTATTAAAAAAGATGGGTTTCTATAGAAACTGAAAATATTTTCTTTTTAAGTGGCGCCCAACAGAAATTGGTTGATTTTTTAATGAGTGAATTTCTTTATTTTCCGTTCTTATCCCCACTTACCTTAGCTTTTATCAGTGCAAAACAAGTGTACTGTGTAAATGTTTAAGAAAGAAAAATCACTTAAACATAAGAGCATAAGCGAAATTTTAGAAAAACAGTTAAATGGCGCCCAACAGAAGTTTGTTTTCGATTGTTTTATGAAAATATTTCCATTTTCCCAAGGATATTTAATGCTTCGTCATTAGGAATTACTTTTTAAGGATTAGGGTTATTGGCATTACCCATTAGAAATGAGTTGGGACATAAAATTCATTCTGGAAATATTCATGAAGGCTTTTTATAAATGCCAGTGAGAAATTCAGAAAATCATTTAATTTCAATACAGGTTTAAGCTATTGCATAGTATCAGATAGGTTTTAATACTGACTTATAAATATATGAAGTGTTTGTTGTGAATAGATAATGATTTTTATGTTTTCAACAAAAAATATTTTTTTTTAAGTGGCGCCCAACAAAACTTGGATGATTGTTTTTAAAGCAATTTTTTAATTTTTATTTTTGCTGAAGTAATTGTCTTTGAATCAGCTTTAGCTGATTCAAAGTTAAATGGCGCCCAACAGAACTTGTTTAAAAAGATAAAAACTGATAAGTTTATTTTGATCTCCTTCAATTTTGTTAAATTGGACATGGGATGTGATTATGGAGAGTAAAGTCAATTGTTTTCGAGAAGAAGACCAGTTGTATATTCATTAAACATTTTCATTTTGTTTAAGTGGCGCCCAACGAAACTTCTAAACCTTAGACATCAACTGTTTGAAATATAAATACCTATGAATTCTGACATTAAAATCCTCTAATAAATAGAAAATTCAAGCAAACTTGAAAGTTTCCATTTAGTTTTCTATTAAAGAAAATAGCTATTATGATATTTTTTCAAAGTCCACTAAAGGTTCACAGCTTCATCTTGAACAAAACACTTTTAGAGAACTCTAACAATTTGAAGATTTTCCATTCACAACTTTATTGCAGCACGGGAAAAATTGAATAAGATTTCGAGAAATCCTTGAGATTCAAAAATACAAAAGGTGAAGTTCAATGTTTTTTTTTTTTTTTTGCTAAGCGCCCAACAAAAAGTGTCTATCTTAGATATAAATATGACCTTTTATATCAAATTTTTATATTTAATGGAAATATTGAAGTTTTTCTTTTAGTTGAGTAAAAAAAAAAAAAAATAATTCCAAGTGAGCTGTGAAGTTTGAAAAGCTGAAATTCTTGTTCCCTAGCTTTGATATTGAATTAAATTGAAACACAAATTGGATATTACAATTTATTCAAACTTCAGATATTTTTTTTAAATAATTTGTTGTAGCGAGAAAAAATCTTTGAGTTTTCTCAGAATGAAGACAAAAGAACTCTTCTATTTATTTTTTCTTCAAATTCATAAATTTTTTCAAGCAAATGTCTGGAATTTCAATAATGCACTGAAGAGGCGCTCAGTAAAAACACGTTCGTATAAATTTTCAGTATTCTGAAGTTTTAATATTTTCAGTTCTCAGAAATTGATTTGCAAAATTGAAAATACCTAGTTTATTTATAATTCCTTCAACTGGTTTATACATTTTGTGTTAAATTTTCTAGACTCTTTTAATTATTTCCACTCTTGTTCTTTTAAATAGCACTCAACAAACATTTTTTTAAGGAATAGAGTTTAGTCTTAATACTTTAAGAGTACTTCAAGTTTTTTTTAAATTTAATCAATTCTTTTCTTAAGTGGCGCCCAACAAAACAATTTAGGAAATTATTAAATCAAATTTGTTTGCTATACGTCTTAAAAAAGTTCAGCAAATATGAAGTGGAAGTGGCAGAAAACTGTGTTTATTTAGTGAATAACTTAATAGCAAGTAAAAAAAAAACAATATTTTTTTTTTTTTTTTTTAACAAAAAATATTATTTTTTTTTTTTTGTTGATCTTCTATTTTAACTTTCATAATTCAACAACTCTCCTTGTTTGCACAAATTCGTTCAATATTTAAAAGACACTTTCGATGAATATAAAATATTCATCTAACTTTTTCACTATTAAATAAACTGCAAAAAAAGTAATAACTTAAAAATACCGTGATTTTTATACTCCCTTGTTGATAAAAACTTTTTAATTTTCAAATGAATTTTTGTAGCAAATAAATTAAATTTTCTAAAAACATAAAACAAATTAATGGAACAATTTTTTTTTTTTTTTTTTGTTTTCTCAATTTATATTTCGCTATATTTGTCGGTAACTATCACAACTTTCAAAAAATATTCAATTAGTGAAAAAAACATGAAAGTTTACCAAAATATAAAGGCTTCATTTCAGAGCACTATAAATATAACGAAAAATTTATATTTTCCACCTTTTCCAATGAAAATATATACATGAATATGTGGGTTGTGTAGTTTTATATGTGTGTAATAAATCGGTTATTGAAATTTTTATGAAATAGAAAAGCAGCATATAATGTCTGCATTTGACATTTTTGTGAAGTTTCTTTTATACTTAGAATAGGTATTAGGGAAGGGATGTGTTGTGTATGTCTGAGTCTATGTACTTGACATTTTTTTTTTCGATTAAAATAATAAATATTTATAAAGGAACTTTATTACGGAATTTCAATTTTTGGTGAAAGTTCTTTAATAAGATCCAGGATAATAATTTTTGTTTCCCTAAGTGGCGCCCAACGTGAACGTTCTGCTTTATTGTTTAATTTATTAAAAGAAGAACAGTGAAATCAGAATATTTGACTTCAATGTGTCGTTGTTTTTTTTTTTTTTTCTTGGTACTAAACCATCATATTAGCAATAATTTTGTTCGTAACTGGCGCCCAACGTAAAATTTTCTACTATTCTATTCTAGTTTCTTTCTTGTGAAAAAAGAAATAGGTATTACTTAGATTATTTCTTCTAAAATGTTTATCTAACCAAAGAATATTTCATAAATGGTAAACTATCAGTATTTTTTTATTAGGTGGCGCCCAACGTGGGTATTTTTTATTTTTGTTGCTTCTTTTACTTCTTTGAAGCAGTCTAAATATAAACAATTTCTGTAAAAGTCTTGCTAAGCTATGACAGTCACTAATCGTCATCAACAGTTTAATTCAAAATTAATGATTTCTTAAAACACTTTTTATGTAAATTCTGCAGTAGGCTAAGTACATTATTCTTCAAAAACACATAACAAAACAGAACGTGGATAATAAAATTCGAAACCAAAAAAAAAAAATTGATAAAACCTTAGGTATTCCTCGAATTGAAATTCAGTTGCACGAAACAAAAAACAAAAAAAAAAAAAACATTAAAATTTTAATGACGTCTAATGTCACGTACCAAGTTTTTTACGAACTTGTTAAAATGACACTCAAAATTATGACTAAAGCTTCCTTTTCCAAAAAAAAAAAAACATCATTAAACATTTCGAATCAATTTACATAAATAAACGTTTATTAAATTTGTTTATAGATGTGTTTTAGAGATACCTGTCAAAAAAAAAAAAAAAAAAAAAAAACGGTAACAATAACAATACTAAGTCTCTATTTTTTTTTTCATAGAAAATAAAACTACAAACAACACAAAAAAAAACATTGAATTTCCATTTAAAACTAACAAAGATCCTAAGAATAAATGCAAATACTAATTAAAATTCGAATGAATGAATAAAACAAATAATAAGCTCTCGCACACTGATGCTTGATGGCTTGGCATCACTCACACAAAATATACACACACAAATGTATTAAATCAGATAGATACGAAAAACGCTCGTAAATGCTTATTGACATTTCACTTGACTGACGCATTATATTGAAAATGCAAATTTTTTTTTTTTTTTTGAAATTTCACTTAAAATCAATCAGCTATTGTTGTGTATATGGAAATCGAGAAAAAACACGCATTATTATAATTATCCTTAATTCGTTAAATACAATACCAACATGCATACAGTCAGTCAGAGTCTCCTTTGCTCTCATTCCCATCATCATCATCGTCATCATCATCATCATGAGAGTGCTGGATTGATGATGGAAGTGAATTAAGGTCCTTCCGAGAATAATTTTTTTTTTTTTTACTTTTTTGTATATTTTTTTTTTTTTTATTTTATTTAAAGGAATTCGCGTTAAAAGAACAGAGAGCGAGTTAACAATGAACAAAAAAAAAATGAAAAAAAAAATGTAAAAAAAAATCCAACTTAAGCTCATTAAATAAATGAACATTAAAAAATTAAATTCAAAGTAAATTTAATCATAAAATCAATTCATATATAGAGTAAAAGCGCTTTATAAACTTTTTTTAATGTAAAAGGATAAAGGTGGTGTATGTGTGTGCATTGAAGAATATGGCATTAACAATATTTAATAAGTATTTGAGGTCAGTACAACTTTTTTTAAAGGTTCATCAAGATTAAAAATGATTTTTATCATCTTTTCATAGATGAGAGAGAAGCTCGTTAAAAGATTTATTTATATTTGTATTTGTGTCTATACAAAGTTTAAAGGTAGGCCATACAAAAAAATTAAAAGAAGAAGAAGAAGTGAAAACCTCTTAAAGAAAGGACCCACTCAACCACATCGTATCCCTTAAGAAAAGAAGATCCTTTACAACAAAATTAAAGTAAAAATCCAATTCCAGTTCACATAGTCCTTATAGAATAGAGTCAGTATACAAAAAAATTGTATCTACTTCCCTTTCATCTTATAAGACTTCCATCTCTCGACTCCCTTGATCCTTTAAAAAGATACAATAAATTTAAAATTTTCTAATTAAGGCACCAGACAAAAATGCCCAACCCTTCGTTTCGTTTCACATTGAATTCATCGTTTTTGGTTCTATAGACTCAGAGAATAGAGTAGAAAGCAAGTATATCGTGTATTTTATTAAAGAACGAAAATTCGCATACATACAATTTGATTCGAATAATAAACCAAAACAAAAGGCAACAAAAAAGGGGAGTTTTATAAAGTTTATAACGAAAAAGAACAAAAAAAAAAAAAAAGGATGAGAGTTATCCAACTATTCGTCGGTTGGATGGATTCATGTGCTCCTTTTTTTATGTTTCTTTTTCTTTTTTTTTGTTGTAAGGATTGTCATTTAATTTTAGCGATCCTTTTGTGAATTTTATGTTAAGGTTGTATCTATTTTATGTAACAAATAAAAAACAAAGAAAGATGAGGAGAGGAATAAAAATGCCATCTTTTTTATTTACACATTCAACTCCTCATCATTTTTTGTCTCTCAATAATATTATATCATTCTTATAGAAGTGAAGCAGTTAAAATATATAAAATAGGGATTCCCTTAAAAGCAATTGTCCCTAATCAGGTCATTGTTATTGAATTTATTAATGAAATTTTTGGAAAAAGGATTCGATTTTAAAATAGAAAAAAAAGGATTCCAGACAGAAAATTTGGTTAAGAGATTGACAGGTTTTTTTTTATCAAGTATTCAGACGACAGAAATATTTAAATGAAGGACCTCCCTCATTTTTGATTAAGGATATCTTCAAACTTTTCAAAGGATTTGAATGTGTGATGTTGCGTGTGGAGAAAATTTGAATAACAAACCAAACAAATCGAAAATGTAAATAAAAATACCTGAATGATAAAGCAAATTGCTTAAAAAAAATGTCATGAGATTTGGATGAGGGATAAAACTTTTCTTCTTTTCTTCAAAAAGAAAAAAATTATTCTGGCAGATTGAATTATTAAGAAAAAAGCACTTGAATGTTGTTTGTTATTTAAATTTAAGTAAATTACCTAATTTAAATTCTTCTTCTGTGATTAAACTATGCTTTCAAAAAATCTCTCATGAGAGTTTTTTTTTAAATTCCTTCTGAAGCTTAAATTTAAAATTTAATACTTATTTCATGAAAAATTTAAACTTTATTACAATTTGAGTTGTTAATTTATCAAATCAGGTCAGAGATATATCATTAAAAAGGAAACGACTCTCATGAGAGAAATTTATTTGTTGATTTACTCCACGTTTTTAAACGCCTTAGTAAGGAAAAAAAATGAAGAAATTGAAAGTTCTTGAAAAATATCTCATGAGATTTTAATTTTACTTAAATTGTATACAAACTCGAAAAACACTCTCATGAGAGTTTTTAACGTTTTTATTGAAAGCTTCCTAAATTTACTTTTAATTGTTTGCCAAAATAACTTAAAAAAGGTAATTAAACAAAATCTCTCATGAGAGAAAATGTTTTTGTTGAGAAGAACTAATTTTCATGCAGCTAAAATTAAAAAACTATCAATTTTGTTTCTTTTACGGTCTCACCTCTACTTAATATTTATTCATAGTTATATGAAATCTAAAACAAATATAAAATTCTTATGAAATCTCTACCAAGTATTTAGTTGACCATAACCAGAAATTCAAAATTGTCTCATGAGAGTTTTTTTTTAATTTGTTGCCATTTTTTACCTTAAATTAGATACTTTTCAATAAATAAGTTCAAATATTCTGTGGAACTATTCGACTTTATAGTTTTTATGTACTGTTCTAAAATAAGTCACAGTAAAATCTCCCATGATAGTTTTTTTTAATAAAACTTTTTAAACTTTTTTCTGGATTATATCAGCAAAATTTTTAATAAAATACTATTTTTTCTAAAATAAATAAAAAAAAATAAAATAAATAAATCCACATCAATTTATATCATGCAATTAAAATCGTATATCATTCAAATACAGAAATCAAATAGTTAAAAAAAACATTTTTATTACATTTTTTCTCGCTTTCAAAATTAATCTTGAACAATATTCATTAAAAATTAAAAAAAATAGCTCAAGTGCTAATAATATCATCAATGATGATGAAAGATCTCATGAGAGATAAACCAATGAATCGCATTTCTATTTCATTTCTATAGATGATTTCATTCATGAAACTTAAACAATATTTATTTGTTTATTTAATTTTTAACCTTTGAAGTTGAGATAGATAACAGTTTGTGTAGAATCATTTTTAAAAGTGATCTCATGAGAGTCTTTTTTTGTGTTAAGCTATATTTTGATACTTCAAATGGAGATAAGAATTTACAATTTTGTCTATATTCTTAAAAATAATTAAAATAATTATTATAAACAACAAAAAGGTACAATATTGGTTCGTATTGGTGAGATTAAATCACAGACATTGTGTCTGGACATTCAATTAAAAAAGTTTTAATTATTCGTGTATTTTTGTTTGTCAAATATTTAAATAAAATGGTAGAACCTATTCTACAAAAATTATTTCAGACCATTGAACTTAAAAGAGTTATATGTCTAATTTTTATATTTTCCAGACAAAAAAAATTATGAAGGTCAGAAGAAAATTTTCTATTTATCTTACAGAAATATTTTTCAAAAGAATTTTTCAATCTTCTTCTTCAATAATATCTATTATATTTTGTAAATATCTAATTTATTTATGTGTCTGCTCCAAATATACACACAAAATTTAAATTCAAACAATAAAAAGCAAAAAAAAAAAATGTAAACAAATCCAAAAACATTTGTTTGCTGTCTACCACCAAAGATATTCAATTCGATTCCATTCAATTCGTGATTTTTTTTTTTTTTTTTTTGTATTGTATCTTTTTCAACCTGTCAATGACTCATGAGAGAGATATCGATACAAATTTATTCATCTTTTACTCAGAAGTAAAAAGACTGCCGCTGCTGAATATTTTTTTTTTTTTAGTACTCGTATATTTTTTTTTTTGTATTTTCTCCATGAAACAATATCTAAAGTGTGCCCCTCAACCAAAAGATTGCGCTAAGTAAGTGTTTATTTATACCGGCTAATTTGTATACATAATTTAAAAATAGAACAATTTTGCTTTTTGCAAACCAAACGAATAAGATTTAAAATAGAAAAAAAAAATGTATCTATCTATCTTTCTTGGTGTTTAAGTTGAAGAAATATATTCATAGATATGTAAATGAAATAATATGGGCGGTGGATGTGGAATGAAAATTGTTTAAAAATTATTTTTCTATTGTGGTTTATTATGCGGTTAAACGCGCTCTTAAATAATAATAATTATTAATTCATTGAAGAAAACTTGCTCTGGTTAAGTGAAAACGGAAATACTTTAAAAGTGAGATAGATTTTATTTGGTTTTGAAGGTTTTTTTTCCATACAATTGAGAATGGTCTCTGTTTTGAGATATTTTAAACTAAAATAGAAAATAGAACTGGCCCAAACAAAGAACCTAGTGGTACACCAGCGCAAATTTTCAAATAGATAGTAAGAGGGCCAAATTTCATCCAGCATGGTTATATTTTTCATTTCTTTACCTGTGATGTAAAAAAAAAAACTTTTAGTTATTGAGTATTAAACCCGTTACGTTTGTATGTTCCACTATAACTTCAAATCTACTAATCACAATTTAACAATTGAGGTATCAATGGAAGCGTCTAGGTTGTCCGCTGGTTATAGGCTATAAAACATCCTCAAATACGGCACTTTCTAGAGACGAAAGTCATTAAATAATAGTAAAGGAGTCGTTTTTTTTTCTTTAATAATTCTCCTGTCAAAAATTCTAAATCACTTCATAGTTTTCATTTGTATAAAGTTCCACTACCCCTTTAAAATATTTAATGATCTCTTTTATTTACCCCCTCCCCCCTTATCCCCTGTTCTATGACAAAGTCTTTCTCATTTTAATGAAAGAATCTCACAAAGCACAATTTAAATTCGTCTTAATGTTGGCAAGTTCCATTTAACTTCCTAATCAAGAAGAAAAAAAGATAAGGAATGAAAAATCCTTTAATAGCGTACAAAAGAAACCTCATGAAAAACTATTAAAATTCTAAGAGATATTTGCTCGCGAGGCACAAGGACACTATATAGAAGAAGTAAAAGACATTTTCACCCGCCTCTTACCATAATAATGACAAACCACCATGACAATCAGTGTTTGCCATTTTAATGTTATGACCAAGACTCTATAATTCTATGGGCATTTTAGTTTTTATTTTTATTAAACTTTTTTTTTTTTTGCTTTTTTCTTTTGTTTATTTACTACTTTCCACTTGAGTTGGTGATAATAAAAAAAATCCATTTCGGATGCACACGAAGGAAATGATGATAAAAAAAAGAAACTAAAAAAAAAAAAGAAAAAAACAACGAAATACGACAACAAATTTGTGTTGTGGTCTTCGTCCTTTTTCCTGGCACATTTCAAGAACACATAAACATCGCTTCAATAGCACAATTTTTTTATTGCTTTACCAGTTTTTTTTTTTTTTCTACTTCTTTCATCTTTTACTGTGATCAAATTTTCTTGTGATTTTTATTTCACTAACGGGGCCCCCATAAAGTTGTTGGGGGCTACTGAATTGTGTTTTTTTTTTCTCTCTTTTAGAAAAGAAACAAAATATTTTGAACCTTTCTTTTCTTATTTTTTTCTCAAAGTCAAAAAAAAAAATTGTACACAGTCATCTTTTTTCTTCCTGTTTAGAAATAAAATAAATAAAAAAAAAATCTTGTAAAAGAGATTAAACTCGTAAAAAAAGATACAGATAGAAAACCTATTAAAAATTCTCTCCTCGCTCTTATATTTTTTTTTTTTTTTTCGGATGTAGTACGAGTATGTTTTTGCTGTTTTGTTGATATGAATATCGTACAAGATTAAGTAACACAGTTTTTTTGTGTTTTTATACAGGAGCGAATTCAATTTTGAACGAAGCAATACATAATTAAGGGCGCCATAAATATGGGGCACCTACAAATCAGACAGAAAACTCTATTGCTTTGTTTGTAAAACGCAGTCAGTCTTTGAATACATCTAATTAGGCATTCGGATGAGAATATTAGGGCCCAGGACACTCTTTAATGAGGCCCTTATTTTTAGAAAGTCCCAGAACCTGGATAACTCCATCTTAATCAACAAAAAGTTATGATATTTACTATCCAAGTTGATTGTTTTACTTATGGGCCCTTTGGGCCTTAAGATTCTCATGAAAAAAAGTCATTTGAAGTCCGCTCCTGTCCTTTTAGAGATACCAACACAAGTCATGTGCCATAAAATTGTCACCACCAACGGCAACAACCGACCGGAGGGGTTTTAGGTTTATGCCACATAAGATATATCCTTCCGTTTATTGCATATAGATAAGGACATGTACTCGTTTTGATTAAAAAAAAAAGGATTTAAATCTTAGGTTTTTTTCAACACAAATCTGCACAGAAACCAAGGGAAAAATACACGTCGACCTTGAGGTAGGCATACATTATAAGTTGTTGAAAGAAGCAGCAGTTACTTCCTGATATTGGTGTGATAAAATCCAAACAGAGAAAGGAAGCTGCAAGAAAAAAAAAAAAGATACAACACCATTGCGTATATATCTTTAAAAAGATACATGTTCCAGGTTGCGCCAGATAGGTATTTATACCTGAAGAAGATGATACCACTTTGGATTTTGCTTTGTTTATAATCACAGCGAGTATACTTTCATATCTACCTGTGCCGTGCTGTGTCGGTTGTTTGGGGTGATCGTTCGCATTCGATAGAATGAGACCGAAGGCGCAGAAATAAAAAAAAAAATATAAAAATGAAAAAAAGGAAGAAGTTTATGAGGTGCGAAGTACATGGCGAAATATACTTGAAATTAAATTTAATCGCAATGAAGATTAAGCCAACTCCATGGAGAATAAAAAAGAAGAAGAAAAAGTTCACTTTCAGCCTCAAAAAGAAGAAAATTCAAGATTCAACACTTTTTTTTTTTTTTTTTGTTGGTGTTGAATTTTTACGACTCTATCTTCGTCGAGGTGTTATAAACAGAGGAGGTTTGCTTGAGTTGAAGATTTTTTTGATTTTTTACGTGCAGATTTTGCAAGCCTCTTATTTTTATGAGTTCACAACACCATACTACTCGTTAGATGATGAGTTTTTCCTCACTTTTCTTTGGCTTTTTGAATGGAAAACTCTTTAGAAAAAAACATACAACACATACAGAAAATTAATTGTTTCCTGACGTTAAAGTACACTTTGGAATAAGATATTGGTTCTATGGCAAAATCGTTTATGTGGAGATGGAGAGTAAATGTAAATCTATTCATTGAGAAAAAGGGGAAAGGTTATTTTTTTGTACAACACGAATGAAGTTATTTTTGGAATTGTATACTTTTTGTATGTGTTGTGACGTTCATACTCAACTATGCACACTTTCAGTAGGTATAAATTGATAAACAGATGTAGGTATGTATTTTTAGGTACATTTTTGTTCATAATTAGAAAATAATAATAATTATTATTGAAAGAGAGGAAAATCATTTCTATGACGCACATTAAACTAAGGGCAATTATTTTATAATATAAATATTTTGTTAGGTAAGAAATAGAAGGTATATAAAAGTTTAAGGAGTTTGACCTAGAAAACCAAAGAAATTATTTTGATGAATTAACAAGTTTTTTGAGAGAGAGACGAGGAAAATGTAGGTTCACGTGTTATAAAGTTTTGCAGGTAGGTAAAGTATGAACCGACGACAAAGTTATGATCCAAATCAAGAAATGACAACTTACCCATGGGTGCACTTTAGTGTTTTCGCTGATTATGAAGTTAGAGACAAATTTTCTATGTGTTGTGTTGTTGCTTAGGGATGAGAGTTGTATTTCGCTACAAATGCGAATTAAATTTCTAGGAAACTGAATAATTTCTCTGGGATTTGTAGAATCTTTAAATGGGGAGTGTAAAGTGTGTCGAGACTGACAAAGTTCAAAGTACCTAAATGTCTGTACTCAAATTACTGACAAAGTGTTTAATTTGTTTAGATTTCTTACTTATCTGCTTAAAAGATAAAATGAGAATATTTTATTTAACCTCAATAACATATTCAGCAAACTATGACTTAGTTTTGAATATTTTTTAAATATTAAGCTCCAGCTGAATCTTACTGAAATAACCACTTAGATTGTTTCTATCATATATTTAGCTATTCAGCTGAGCTGAATTTGAAAATAATGCTTAATAAGCTGTTATTAATGCCGCAAACTGATAAAATTCGACGGGTTTATGAGTGAAATTTTCTAATACACCAAGCGTTCATAAAAAACGAACTGTATTTAAGTTTTTTTTTACCACAACAATATATTCAGCAACTTCTAAAGTATTTTTGACTCAGCTGAATTTAACTGAAATAGTCATGTCGATTGTTTCTGCTATATATTAAGGTATTCAGCTGAGCTGAATTTGAAAATAATGCTTAATAAGCAACACAAATTGATAAAATTTGATTTGTTTATAAGTGAAATTCTCTAATACAACAAGAATTATTAAAAACATGAACTGTGTTGAAGATTTTTTACCACAATAATATATTCAGCAACCTATGAAGTATTTTTGACTCAGCTGAATTTGACTAAAATAATCATTTAGATTGTTTCTATCATATATTAAGCAATTCAGCTAAGCTGAATTTGAAAATAATACTAAATAAGCCACTTTTAGATCACAAAATGGGAAAATTTGTTGGTTTTACGAGTGTAATGCTATAATGTTATCAATTATTTTTATTCAGGTACAGGTACCTGCCATTATTCGTATTTAAAATCTCTAAATTTATAACTTGATGATTCTTTGCGCTCGAAGACTAATATTTATCCCTTTATTCAAGGACTTTATTTCTTTTTTTTGTCTATACAAAGATATACATACATATCTTCTTGAATGATACCTTAATTTTTGTTTCTATTTCAGTGAATATATATGTATTCTATCTTATTCCAACCACTCGACTTTTATTTACTTTTTTTTTTGTTCATTTTCTGTGTTCCCTAGAAAAAAAAATACAGTTTTCCAGACAAAAACTAAGTCCCTTAAAACCAAATGACTGTAAAAAATTCAAAAGGCAGCAGAAACGACACACAAACACATACAACAGACACAGGATGAATATATTAAATTTCAACAATTTTTTTTTTCATTCTTCCTTTTTTTCTATTTTTAAGTTTTTTTTTTTTTTTGTTTTCTTTAAGAAGATGTGACTTGAAGAAAGGGATACACTTCTCTATATCTTCTAGGTAGAAGAAAAAAAATTGTATCTAAAAGATAGTAAAAGAAAATAGAAAGAAATCAGATGAAGATACGGTAATACCATCCGCACTGTCAACTGTTTGTAGAAAAATACAAAGACAGGACCATGAAGACAAAATAAAAAAAAAATATGAAGAAGAATGGCAAAACTCAACCAAGCAAATCAAAATCTACACAGGTCCTTCTTATATAAGTTCTTCTTCATCCTTTTTTTTGCTACCTACACACTCCTGTGCTGATGCTGCTGCTTTGTCTTCTGATTCTTGATCCTGATTCATAGTTCTTCTTGTTTTTCTTCAACATTTCTATTTCGGGTGCAATCTAATAATTCGAGAGTAAGTTCCGTTTGCTGAATTGTTGCTGAATTTGCTACATCTTTGAGAGATATCTTTTCTACTATTGCAACAAGCCACTTGAAGAAAATGAAAACATTCCTAAAGGATGACTATAGGATGACGATGACGACAACGACAACGATACAAAATAAATGTTCAAGAGATTCAAGATTCCAGTTAAAATCCATTATTCTTGGTCCTTTTTTTTACCTACCTACAAGGATTCCTTTAAAACCAGTTTTTTTCTTTATTCGTCCTCCACCCTCACATCACTATCGCTACTATCTTTCTTCCTTTCTGGTATCTCTGTTTCAGAATTTCTTTTAGTTTTTTTTTTTTCTAAAAAGGACAGGACAAAAGGAATGACGATTCAGGTTGTATTGACCTGGTCTTTAAGTGATGTTGCTATTGGTAATGTTGAGGTTACGAAAAAAGGTTCATTTTGACAAGTTGCCATTTGCTTAATTGACAGGACTTAAAGGTGGACTTTTTCTTTTGAATGAGAAATGTTCGTGTTTTCGTTAAAAATTGTGTGTGGGCAAAGTTAAGGATATAGATTTTTTTTCTGGTTTCGTTTGCAAAATCGTTGTAATATAAAAGACGATGACGACCAAGAAGTAAAGAGAAAAAAAAAATAAGAAAGCAGGAAACGTTAGCTATACAGGGAAAAAGGATATTCAAAAGGGTTTGTGTATTGTGAATAGGTCGCTATAGCTCTCTATCAATTGGATAATGTAGACATTATTCAATTCAGTAAAAATTGGACAGGAGACATTTGTCTTTTTATTTTTTTGTTTTTTTTTTCTGCTTTTTCTTTACTCTTGAAGATTGGAAGAAATCGTTGCGAAAGAATAAATGACTTGGGTTTTTTTTTGCAAAACCAAAAAAAAAAAACCCAAGGGTCTGATAAGAATTTTATATTGTGATCGATGCTTATTGATGTTTTCTTTTTAGTTTTTTTATTTCCTTCCTTCTCTTCTTAGATCGATTGAGAAATGTCCTACTTCAGATTGACAACTTTAATAGAGCTGTTATTTTTTGAAAATGGAGGCCGTAATGGTTGGTAGTTTTTCAAAAATCTTGAATCTATAAACAAAATTGTACAACACAGGAATGAGGAAAAGTGGTTTACTTTTAGATTTTCAATAATCAATGTTGATGTGGTCTGAAAGAGATTTTTGGTTCCTTTTGGTAATTTATACTATTAATTCAGCTGTTCAACTAAGCTGAATTTTTGAAAAAATGCGAAATGAACTACTGTAGACTAAAAACTGATTAAATGATATCAATTTAGCTGAGCTGAATTTAGAAATAATGTGAAATTACATATTCTTAAACCAGAAACTCATTTAATTCGATTGTTTTTATTAGTAAAATGCTCTAATACACCAAGTATTCACAAAAAAGTAAATATAATTGAATATTATTACCACAATAACATATTCAGCAACCTATAAAGTGTTTTCCACTATTTTTCAAATACTAAGCAAAGCTGAATTTGATTGAAATGGGCTATTCAGCTAAGCTGAATTTGAAAATAATACTATAGAAACCATTTTAGAAGACAAAGTGACAAAATAAGTTTGTTTAATGTGTATTCAGGTATTCATAAAACATAAGCTGTTTTTAATATTTTTTTTTTGCACCAAAATATCATATTCAGCTAAGTCGATCCACATAAACTGTCTCAAATGCACCTAATTATACATAAAATTTTGTTTAGAATACTCCTCTAGCAATTCAGCTAAGCTGAATTTGAAAAAGGCCTTGCTGAATAGCTGAAAACCTTATTTCTCTTGTCAATTATTATTTAAATAACAAAAAATCTGAGAAATTATTGAGAAAAGCACTTTCCTCTCCAAGATGATATGTCAAATGTCAAAAATTACTTAATAAACAAGCAAGCAACCATCATTTTGATCAAATTAAAATTCATCTCAATCCTAATTAGGCTACAAAAATATGGTGGCATCTTATAAGCTGATGATATTTCAAAGAATTTTTTTCAATTGAGATAGGTAAGATGACATCCCGTAAAAGATAAGATGACACACGCAACTCTAATATAGTATTGATTGATATTCATTATCAAGAATACAAAGGACAAACGAAACATAGGAATTTTCTGAAAACCTTCCTGACATCCACACACATTTTCTTCAACACCAACAAGATGAGAGTGGTTCATTAAAAATTCCACTTGTCAAAGGTCAGTAGTATGACAGTTGAGATATAGAAAATGACGTATGAAAATAGAATTGAATCAATAAATAGGAATTCCTCTTCTCCTTTTTCTTCTATTTCATCTTAAGACAGACAAGATTTTATGAATTGAAGAAGAAGGTATTTAAAAAAATGTGAAGCACTCAAACGATTGCTTATCGTCTGACACTAGGTCGTCTAAGCTACATTTTCATTAATCTCCTCTATTTGTCCCTTTTCTGAATCTGAAGGACAACCAATCTGTATGAACAAAGAATTGAAAAAGACTTAATCTTATGCCTTAACAATGAGAAATACGAACGATAAAAAATGTCAAATCGATTTGGATTTCTTCACAATTACAACAACAACAACACACGCTCCTGTCAACTTCAATGACGTCTTTCCAAAAATAAACGTGTTCTACATTTCGTCTATTGCCCTACATTAAGAAATATACACAGCATTGAACACAGAAAATCCCTTTACATGGCCGATTCGATCTAAATGCAACAGCATTTTTTTTCTTTAAATCCCCTCCTGAGAAATGTCAAAATGACAACAAAAACAAAAAAAATCGACCAACAATTTGACCTGTAACATCTGGATTCTCACACTCCCTCATCTTGTTTTCTAACACACAAAAGTATAAAACAACATTTTTGTCCATGTTCCATGTTTTAGTTCAAAAGGGACATCCCATTGTTCCATTGAATTCTGCATTGTTGCATCCATTTTCATCTATGAAATTGCTAGACAGCAATGTCCGTCGTTGTCGCTGTCATCGTCATATCGTCGTCGTTGTCTTCTTCGACAAAAACGAAAAACAACTTTTTAACTAGAAATGAACACAAGATATGTATAGGGAAAATAGGTATGGGATGAGATAGGTGTATTATGCGCCCATGTAATAATAAATGTAGGTATAACAGCTATAACAAAAGGCAATTTAGGCAAGAAGATGGTAAAAACAAAAATCCATTAAGGGAATATTGGCGGTGGCGGCAGCGACTGACTAGAAAAAAGACGAAAAGGGATTTACTTTAATGCGTTTATCTACCTGCATACAGTTATTATAGGAGCAAAAGATGTTTTTTTTCTTCTTCAGGTAAAAAGGTTTTTCCCTCTAGTCTTTTGGGTTATAAATTGTGAACTTAAGGCATAAAGGCAATTCCGATATGCACGTTAATGTGTATGTTGTTGGTGTTGTTTGTCCCGCTTTTGTGGGCCATTTTATTGGCCATTTGAAGTGTTTTTCATGATTATTTAAGGATGTTTTATTATTCGACACTCGTATCGTTGTTGGTGTCGGTAGAGTGGATTGCTTGCAACTTGTAACGAACAATTTGATGGCTAATTTTTTTAGTTGAAATGCCTTTTATGTTGTATTTTTTTTTTCTTTGACCGAGATAAATGGAGTGCATCGGGTAGATAATATACACAAATTAACCACAATTAAGCTGCTTATCAAAAAGAATATAATACAACAATTCGTTTTGAATGAGAAAAGTCGAGTAGCATGTGTTTCTTTGTTGGGTTTAGAAAGAAAACTCCCAGCTGAATAGAAATAAGAAGCAATATTTGGCTTTTTTGAGGTTTTTGTACAATTTTAAGATCTATTCAGCTGAGCTGAATTTGAAGTTTATGCAAAATAATCAATTTTTAATGCATGAACTGGCAAAAATGGGTTCAAGAAGTGAGTTGCTTAAATTCTATTCATTAAAGCACAACTTAAAAGTAGAAAACAAATAAGAAGCACTTTAGGAATATAAGAGGTAGTTTTAACTATTTTTAGAGCTATTCAGCTATGCTGAATTGGAAATTTATGCAAAATAAACTAATTTTATTGAATGAAATATGCTCAAGAAGTAACACTTACATGTTCAACTGATCTTAACCAAGAAAACATAGCACAAATGGGTGTTAAAAAAGATAAATTTGATTTAAAAGGTTGGCTGAATCATATATTAAAAGATTAAGCTCAGCTGAATTTTAATAATATTTTGTAATTTACACAAATTAACCACAACCAAGATGTTTATAAGATATGACACAACAACTCGTTTAAACTGATTTAAGTTGTAGGGGTTTCCCTTATGTATAAAACTGGAAGACCAAAAATGAGATGTAATTATCAATCCATAAATTATTGAGCTATTCAGCTACGCTGAATTTTATACTCGATTATTATACTAGCTTAAATTAATGATCTCTTAAATGTTTGGAGTCATTCAGCTCAGCTGAATTTACAAATATAGTAAAACTAATCAAGCTCACTATTTAAATAAGCTATTTTCTACTCATAACTTCCGCTGAATTGATGATACATGTAACAAAAGTTCTATTTTTCGATTGAATTGATCAAACTGGTGAATAAAATTGGACATGAATACAATCCACAATTGTAATACAATAACATCATCAATCTTTAAGTTTATTTTTCTTCTTTGATATTGATCAATTAAGATTTTGCTGAATAGTCTGACTCATTTGTTTTTTTAATAATCAACTCAATAAAAAAATGTATCATCTTCTTCTTTACAGAAATTCTCTACACACTTTTTAATGACCCTAAGAAATTTTTATGAGAATTCAAGTTATAAAAAGAAAATGACGCAAAAAAAAAAAGAATATCTGAAAAATGTGTGACATTGGAATTTGATACAACATTTTTAAAACATGCACCTGTTTCTTTTATTCTTTACAACGAAGACAAGCACATGTGTGTGACAACTGAGCATTTTTATCATCATCAACCTACACAAAAACCATGAGTAAGGCTAGTCATTTGATGATGGAAAAAAAATAAAATTTCATAAATTTCCTGGCCAAACCCGATTCCGATCCTTTTTTTTTTCCTACTCTAAGACCTTTTTACCATACAAACAAAACAGACTTCAGTAATCTCGTTGTTTACATTTATTTCCAATTTCAAGGATAACATAAAACAAAAAAAAACTAAAAAAGTTTCTTTAAAGTAGGCAAAACCATTTGGGGTTGGTCTTCGTCTATCTTCACTTAAAAAAAAATTCATTGATTTTCTTCTTCTTGCTGTTTGTCTTCCATGGAAAATGTCAAATATTTCACCTTAAACTTTTTGCCAATATGATGAGTTTTGAGAGTGTATACATATTCCCTATAGAATCACTACCAATCAACACACAACAACACCTAACCTAACTTTGACCCCAAAAGTCTCAAAGTTTATGAATTTGACATAATAACTGTGCTGATAAGTCAGCACAGAGAAGATTTTGACATTTCTCCAGGGGTGTGTTCACAAAATAACAAAAAATAAAAAAAAAATCGATTTCTTGCAAACAAAAAAGTAAAAAATGAAAAAAAAAAAAGTAATTCTCTTTTGTTGTTTATAACTTTTTTCTTCGATTTTTAAATCTATTTTTAAATCAAAAGTGAAAGGACGCAATTTTCTTCCATTTTTAGTAGAGAAGAAGTGAAGTGAAGTACCTCTTCCCATTCCCATATATATATACTCAAAAACTCATCCCCAATTGGGTTGGCTGTCTTTTCGATCTTCTCTCATTGTCAAGTGAGTGTGTAATTTTGTTCCATCCACTTGTATACGTTTATTTCGTTTTTTCAAAAAAAATAAAGCAAAAAAAAAACCGGAGAAGAGAAGTTCGTGACAAAATGTAGTTCCAGTGAAAATAGTCAACAGAGCAAAGTGCCACACCAGAACTAACTGACAGGACAACTATAGAAAATTGGGGAGCCAAAGGGAAGAAGAAAACAAGGGGGTCGGTTAGAGGTAGGGGTAGGGTTTTGGTCTGACACATGGGGTGGTAGCATGGGTTCTATAAATAAAGTGGAAATTATATTTCTCACATTGGGAATGAATTGGGTTCTCTGTGTTTTCTGCTGCTACTGCTGCTGAATCCGTTTTCTATTATATTGAGCTCAGTGGTGCGCGCGAGCAAAAGGCAATATAGTTCCACTCTTGGTGTACTTATGAAGTTGTTTGCCATACATATAGATTCTATGTATGCCCATGTTGTGTTGTTGAATGTGTTTTGTTTTTATTTTTTTTTTAAATAAAACATAGCACCGTTGCGGAATGAGATTGGAAGAATGAGTCGAAGGGTAGGGGGAGCTACTTGTCTTCTCGTATATAGCCTTCACGCCAAGGCGAAGCGAGGAGGTGGAATGGGTTTCGAGAGCGTGTGAATCATTAGAAAAGTTATGACATCTCAATAAATGGCACATTCGATGGTAGGTCATGCCTTTGCAAGCTGCACGACTTAGGTACTTGCTGTATTGCTGAATGAAAGGGAAAGAATGTGTGTGTTTGGTATGGATTGGAATTTTTGAAGTAGACCCTATAAACATATACCTACAGAAAGGAATTGTACAGTTTTATAAATTTACACTGTGCAGTAAGTTGTAAAACTTATGAAGATACTTGAAAGTAGCAAGGACGAATATATACTTCGTACGTACGTACGACAACGACGAATTGAGTGTTGATTAAGATGAGTCATGAGGGTTGTTAAGTGACAGCTCTTTGGAACAAAATATGACATTTCTTTATTTGATATACAGTTGCGTTTTGTTTGAATTTGAAATGCTTTGAAGTTTTGAACGATTTTGTTGTGAGACAAGTATAGTGCCTTGGATTGATGTTATATGAGAAAGAAACACGCAAATTTAATTGAACACACATATCGTACAAGTTATGATATAAAAGCATTTAATTGCTCGTCAATAAAAGTCGGAATTTGGTGTGCAAAATCAGGATTACGGCACTTAACTGGCAGAAGTGCCTGCATCGAAATGACTTTGACATTTATAGAACAAACCTTAATTACATAAGAAAAATTGATTTACGTATTTCTTGATAATGCGGATATCCATATTGTCAAATTCAGCAAAGCTGAATACCTGCAAAAATGTTCAAAGCAAACTTATATATCATGAAAAGCTAATTTTAGTTCAATTGAACACCTCTCTTTCTAATTCAGCTATGCTTGATATTTGAATGAAAATTTTCTTCAGTAAAAATGCACTTGTTCAAATTAGTATTTATAAAACAAATTTGTTTCCACGAATTCAAGAGTTTGTGCTTGAATTTGGTTTTTATTTAGCATTTCCTCCAAATTCAGCTCAGCTGAATAAGTCAATGTTTGCATTAAAAACCCTCTGATATCACAATATTGAATCTCAGTCTTATTTTGTAGCATAATTCATCAAACATAGAATTTTAATTTGTCGACATCAAACATTTTTGTAAAAATAGCTGTTTATTTTGCATTGTTTCTAAATTCAGCTCAGCTGAATATCTCAATATACGTTCTAGGAACACTCGTTTAGCAGAATATTTGTTCCCACATCTAACAAGCATAAAAAAGCTAGCTGAATTGAACAATACTCTATTCAGCACAAATCAAATAATTTGCAAAATTAATTTTTATTCATTGTTTGACATAAAAATGATTACCGTTAAAAGAAAACAAAAGTTCAATAACTTACCACACATTAAAAATATTAAAAATACCACCTGTCCAATTCTAATTCATTCATCTTTCAAAAAACTCTCACCTGACGTTTATAGAAAGCTTCATAAAATTAATGTGTTCAGACATAATAGTGTTAACAAAGGCAATGATTAAATGTTATTATTTTTTTTTTTTTTTTATTTTCAATCGAAACATAACACATTATTGTTTACTATTTTTTTTATATTTCCTTTTATTATCTTAAAATGGAGAGAAGTGATCAAAATTCTAGGTCTCTAGCCTCAGGTTACACACATTTTGAAATTCAAAAAAAAAAAAAAAAAACTAAGCGTCATAAAAAAAACACATCGAACAAAGTGGTAAGTCTTTACAGTCAGTTGGCAATTAATCATTTGAAATACCCTACAACAGAATAAAGAAAGAAAAAAATAAAACACTCGTCCTCACATTTGAAAGATCTCATCATAAAAAAAAAATAAAAAAAAAAAAAAACAAGAAGAGCTCATTAGTTTCTATGTTTTTTTTTTTTTGAGGTTTTTTTTCTAGAATTGAAGAATTAATAATTATATTTTCCACATTCTTCCACAACAACCCAGAACCACGTGGGCTGAATCAACTGTGACTGAAAAGCTGGATTCGATCTGGGATAGTAGATCTCCATCAGTCTTTCTTGATTTTATTATGATGGTGATGTGATTTCGAAATACACTTAAAAAATCTCCATGCAATCCTCCTTCAAAAAAAAAAAAAAAAAAAAAAAAAAAAAACAAGAAATAATAAAAAAGCTTATGAGTCTTTTGGGAATTTCTTCATATTCGTTGATTAAGTTCTGTGTGCTGGATATAATGAGCACGACACCAGAACACCATACTTACGATGAAAACTGAAAAACGAAAACCCAAAAAAAAAAAAAACATAATACGCACAGCAAAAGAAGAACCAAAACAACAACAACAACAAAAAAAAGAAGAATAGATTATCATTATTATTATTTTTGAGCGTGGGTTGGTTGGAATCGTATTATTATACGTACTTTATGCTTTTATATGTTTAAATTTAATTGAAGAAAATTGTCGACACAACACCACTGCTTTTGGATATTATTATTCAGTTTTTCAGTTTTTTTTTTAGGGAGGGAGACTATAATTTGATTGTGCACTCACCCATATAAATGGCGAAGATCATTCTGAAAGAGCGGAAGAGGTAAAGAGGTAGCAAATTTAGTATTATATGTACGCATATTGCCAATTCCAATCATAAATCACATCTTGGTTGGTAGTTTAATTTTGTTGTGCGCTTCACCGCATCAAAATGGTGATAAATATATATATATGTTTATGTAAGCAGTAGAATCTTGATTAATAGCTTTTGTCAAAAATGATTATATATATTAAATATTCATCTCTTCGTTTTTTTCAAGCTTATTTAAGCATTTTATAGTGTTTTGATGCTTTTTAACTTAGCTGAATAGAATAAATAATTAGCTGAATAGAGTCAAGGTGAAAAATAACTACATATCTATTAATTTTTATTTTGACAAAGAATGTGCTGACAAGTTTTTATGCGTAAATTGAGATTTATCAAGTTTTTTTTTTTTTGTGTCTGTAATAATGTCACCTCCTTATTGATTATATGCATACAAATAGTTGACTAATTAATAGTCTCATGAGATGAAATGATGTTTAACTTTTATGTTCTGATAAATATGTTTGATGTCCCAGTATTTTAAAGATTTTTAATTTATTTCAATTAACGTAATTTGATTAATCATTTTAGTTCGGTCGAGAATTATATAGCTCTAGCTTCAGTCCAAGGTTCTGTAATTAGATGCAGGCACTGATAGTGTTGGACAGTGGTTTAACTGCTGAATATAAATGTATGGAGTGCGTGCTTACAAGTGCTTACAAATTTTGATAACTTGAAGAACGATTTTAACTTTATTTTTTGTAAGCGACCATAATTTTAAAACAAACAGGATGTAATTTACCAATACAAAATTTCATAACTGATAATTCTGTTTATAAAATTGCTGATTTACACTCTAAACCATTTGGATTTCGATTCTCTACTGGCTACATCATTTTTTGTAAGCACTGCCAATGTCACTTCAGTAAACATACGAAACATAAAGCGGAAGTAAAATCTATTGATAAAATAGTGGGCTTACATCTGAAAACGATTTCAATTCATATTTCAATACTCAGAAATAACTTTTTATAAGTACTTTTGAATTGCCTTCTACTAACTTCCAAAATACTTTTCAAATGTTAAGTCTATCTACATAATCAATAATTTACAGTTGTTGAAAGCACAGAAAGTGCTGAATAGTTTAATTCTTGTAAGCACTACCAATTTAACTTCAATAAAGATCCAAAATACTTGGCAAAAGCAAAATCTTTTGATTAAATCGCACGCTTACAGTTATAATCGCTTAATCATCTTGCTATTTCTTCTAACAATGTACACATATTTATGTTGTTAATTCACGGATACACCTCCTTGTTTAAAAATTTATATTGAATAATATTTTTCTTAGCTAATAAAAACTCACAATCAATTAAAATAAATGTTTTCAAATATGTTACCTGAGTTTGTTTTTTTGTTTTTCTGTTATTTTTACTTTGTAACTCCTTTGTATGTCCATCGTCATTGCGTTGTGTATAGAAAATTAAAAACTACAAATCGATACACGAAGAAGAGAATGGGGTACAAATATTGCAGAATCGATCAATCAAGTTGGTCCGAGTGATTCTTCGGTCTTTTTTTTTTTTTTTGTTTTATTATCTTGTGGTTTTTATTTATTTATTTTTATGTTTTTTTTTTTCTTTATACAGATGGGGGCCTCTTTTTCAAGGTCTCTTTTGCGCGGTGTGTGTACCTAGCTTTCAATTGATGACTGCTGATGGTTACAAAAGACACAACAACACAAGAAATTTCCTCACGTACGTGTGGATGCTGTTCGGAGGCATTTTCAATTCCCAGTCGTTTGTTGCATGTCTGACTTTTCTTCTTTTTTTTTATTTTCTTCAATTTTTTTTATTGTGGCTAAAGTCGCCGCAGGTAGCTATAAGAGCTCGCCATAAGAGCCAGTGTAGCTACACTACACTTAGTTGCCATATACGGTGGACCTCAAATCTGCGGAGATTAAAAGACTGTGATTTGATTGTTCATTTTTTTTCTCAATTTTTTGTCGGTTTGTTTGCACCGCGTTCCGTGCGGGAGCGCTATATGAAAAAATTCCAATTTTGAGCTTATCCCCAAACTATGTATGTACGCTTGTGTTTTTGTAAAACGTTGGAAACACTCATTCACGCATCTAATGGTACTTGACGCTTGCTGGCTCTCTAGGTTTCCCAGGCGTTGAACCAATCACTAGATTATGCAGCTCATAGAACACGCAAGAGGCTAGAATAAATTGCTATTTTCCATCATCTGCCTTTTGAACGCGCACACCAACCAACCAACATCGTGCAAAATCATATTCGAGGGGCTTTAAAGGTCAATAATCATTATTATCCAACAACGTCTCCCTGGTATCTGCATCCTCATCTAGAATCCATATACGAGAGGTGTTCCTCCTCGTCGTCGTTGTACCCGATTCTAAAAATTGCATGTGCCAGGCCAATGCCTGATGTCTATCCGTATAAATAAATTCTCGTAATACGCTCGCTCTCTCTGCTGGCTGGTTGTTTGTTTGCAAGAGACCTGCAGCTACTTTTCTTTTGACAGGAGAATGAATACGGCACAAAAAAAAAAACTTCTGACAGGCAAGAGAGAGAAAAATCCTAGAATCAACACAGCAAAGTTTGGTTTCCATTCTTCGTTCTTCGCTTCGACTAATGAAGCACAAACCTTTCCTCTAAACCAGTCTTTGCTGATGTGCTGCATGGTCGCATCATCATCCTTGGCACTGCCTTGCCTCGCTTCACCTTGCCTCTCGCATTTCGCCCGTTGGCTCAATGATTACAAAAGTCATGTGCATCATGAGATTTTGCTTTCGTATGTGATGTTTGCCGCTGATGCCGCCGCCGACGAAGCTGCCATCAATGTTGCTGGATAGCTGAATAAACTGCTTTGCTTGGCAAAATGCTATATGATGATGCTGATGAGATGGGTAAAGTCGCATAAAATTCCCAGTAGAATCTATCTATCTACTCATGTTCTTTTTCGGAAATTGATGTGGATTGATTCATGCATTCTGGGTATGCCATTTGATTGGGCGATGCGCTTGTGATGTGCACGCTGAGTATGTGCTTTTTCAAATTTTCAAATAAGGTGCACACGTATGTAAATCTTTTAGGATGAATGATAGTTTGTATAAAGTGGGTAGATTTTCTGTTTTTTTTTTTTTTTTTTGCATTAGAATGAAATGTTTGGGGAGTTTTATTGAACTCTCATTTACGATGGAATAAAGTTTGTTTTTTTTTGGATTTTTGTTATGTATCGATGGGAAGTCAGTTGAGTTCAAGTTTGTTCAAGATTATCATATTCTCCGAGTCTCTAGTGCAGTATATCCGGGATGTGGAATGTGATGCAGTGCCTTTTAGTTTAATGAAAAGATCTATCGTTGATTTTTTTCTCATTAAAAAAAAGAAAATGTGCTGAATAGCTTACAATCAATTATTTTAATGAGTTTTACTTGTTTTTCAAACTTATTAATGTTTTAATTACAAAAATTGTAATCAACAGCGGTTAAAAATTACTTTTCATCTAATTTGTAAATGTTGCTTACAAGGAAATGCAATTGAGTTGAAAGTTGAAAAATTACTATTTCATATCAATAAACCTATTTAGCTGCTGTTTATAATGTTGTTTCATCAATTTTGTTTGGTATTCTGATAAATCACTTTGTTTTTCAAAAATTCAAATAGTTGCTTACAAGAAAAAATTTATCAAACTTAAATTTTGATCCCAAAATATCTATTCAACACCTGTTAAAATTAACATTTCATCGACTTTCCTTAGTATTTTGCTCAATAAACTCATTTATCAAATTTAAAACTATTTGCTTACAAGAGAATAGTCATAAGCTAAGGGAAATGAGTATGCTGAGAAAAAATACCTATTCAGCACCTTTCAAAGTTGAAATTTCTTCTATTTTTGTAGTATTCTGCTAAATTAAGTCATTCTTCATAATTAAAATTATGTGATTACAAGAAAATAGTCAGAAACTAAACATAACCAGTATGCTGATGATAAAATACCTATTCAGCAGCTGTCAAAAATGAAATTTCATCTAATTTGTATAATATTCTGCTGAATAAACTCATTTTTCATAAACAAAATAGGTTGCTTACAAGCTCCATAACCCTTCCTCCATCATCATTCTACTTTTACATTTTATTTCATATAAATAACATACCATACGTCAAAATCCACCATACTCTTATATGAGTCCCTGCTTTGTGCTTAAATAAATATAACCTATCATATCCACAAGACGACAATGATGTTGACAATGACATCGGTAAAAGTTTTGATAAAGTATGTATACCAAAAATATTTCTATGTGTATATACAAACAGATAAACAAAAAATTCAATCACTAATAAATTTTGATCAAAAATCCTTCTTTTAAAGTAACTTTTACCCAACACATTGATACACCTTCAAAATATATGTATCATATTTTCACTTTGACTCCTTTCATACTCCTACATCAAACTCACATGCGGTTTATATATTTGTAGAATGTATACTGTCTCTTGAATTTTGCCTTAAAATTCTTTTTATTTGATTAAGGATGAAGAAAAGTTGTAAGCATATATGGAATTTAGATGGTATGTGTGTGTTGAGTTTTTTGATAGTGTTGTGGTTTTATTTCGATTCAATTTTCTTAGTTTTCCTTTCTTTTTTTTGTAATGATTTTTTTTTTTTTGTTCAAGGAAGCCAAAACGAATAAAATTGAGGAAAATATTATGATTCCGTTTGAAGAAGATGAAAAAAATATTTGAAATGGGAAGTCAGGATGTTGTGTTAGGGACGACATGCAGTCTTTATAACGGAAGTTGAACAAAACATGTATTTTTTTTTTTTTTTTTCAAACAACAACATTACAATATCCTTGCGTGGATTTATGTTTATTTTTCAGTCAAAAAATTGGTGGGTGGAGGTAAAACAAAAAATGAAAAATGTGCACGATGATGAAGATAAGCCTCCTTCACAAAATTTTTTCACCTCACTTGTGTATGCAGTATGGTAAAATATTTCCTTAATCTAATGTAAAAATTTTTGCATGAAAATAAGAATGTTGCGATAAATTATATTAGGGAAATTCCAAAAACGTTTTATGGTCCCTTTTTCAAACTTTTAACTGACAGGTAGAAAACTATATATTAATTTCCCAGAAATACGTAAATTAAGGACATAAAGTACCGTAGGCACATCCCTGTCATTAAAATCCAGTGCAAGTGTAATAAAAAATCTATCTGACAGATATCAGTTAGGCTTAAATCACCGTTTGACAGCTGTCACTCATGGCGGTCTCTCAAAAAGGGCCAAATTATCTTACATTTTTTTTTTAAATTATGCTGAACTGCGTAAATAAAAGATATTATACCAATTAGCGCTTTTGACAATTTTATTATTATGACACAGAAAATGAATTTGCATTATAAATGTGAGCATGGAAGGTCCTAATTTAAAATTCACATCATTTCTACGAATGCCCAAATTACAAGTTATTCTTTAACACTTACAGTTTGACAGCTGTGATATAGGATTCAACTTTCGTATACATTTTTGACGTATGCTGGATATGATCGCTGAAATGTCAAAAAAAAAAATACAGCTCATTTCAGTTTTCCAGTGTAAGCGGACCTTCAGTTCGATAAACTCAATTCAAATTGGTCAGTTCATCTCGTGTTTAAACAAAATCCACTTGCCTTTTCTAACTGATAATGACAAAAAAAAACTAAATTGACAGCTGTCATTCTGAGCAGAGTTCATTCAAATTAGACTATTATTGAGAATTTTAAACAACCTCATTAAACACTTCTTTTCCAAATCTTAAACCCATCAAAAATCAAATATAAACTTAAAGTTTTTCGTTCATTTGATTAAGCCCTTAATGTCTAAATTTCACCCTCACCTCTTCACCCGGTGAAAAAAAGCAGTTTGTTTCAAAAACTCTTTTCTAACAAGTTCATTTACAAAATTTTGTAGGAAATTTCATTAATATTTCAAAAAAATTTCGGCAACTCCAAGAATATATAAAACACTTTTTCACCACCTGGTGTACAATATCTGTACCTATAAAAAAGTTGTAGAGATGTACAATGTACACTCTTTTCTCAGACAGATATCTTTAAAATTCTTAATTTAGTTAAATAACGAATTTAAAGTCTTCATCCCATGGATTACATTATCAAACAATTTTCATCATCATCTCCTGTTCCTGCTGCTGGCTCACTACGGTGGTGTTGTGATGTCCTTCCAAGAAAGAAACAATGCTAAACAAGCAAAAAGGTGCAAATTATGAACCCTTCACGTTGAAAAACTCAATTAAACTGGAAAACTTTTTGAAAATAGAATACAAAAGCATCATCCAAAACAACAACACCAACGACATCATAAAAAAAAAGAGAAGTTGGAGAACCCACCACCCTTTCAACTTCTTGGTATCAACGTCTTTGGGAAGGATTTTATTTCATCCCCGTTAAATACGCAGCATCTCGGAACTTCTTATACAAGTCAGCAGGATAAAATTATGAATTAATTTCTATGAATATCGTGTACAAAACTCAAGAAAGTGATGAAAACTCTCTGCCACCATTCTTTCGCGACCTAGAAGAAGTTTATTTTCAGCTTTTTTTTATTTATTCCTCTTTTTTTTTATTTATGTCAGATTCACCTTCGTTTCTGTCAAAAATGAGCTATTCATTAGAAATTCGCACATTCATTCATGAATTCAACAACAACAACCATAGCTCTGCTGCTACAACACCCGTGTTATACCATGAATTGTGAATTATTTATTCACCATATTGAAAACGGAAATGTCTCACAAAACTCACTCGCACACACAGCAAAAACACAGTGAGTGTTCGAGTGTATGTATATCAGTTTTCTAAGAAAGAACAAATGCAAAAATAAGAATTTTTGTCGTTGTCCCTTTTGCATATAAAAATATAACCAACAACATCCATTTACCTTTTGTGGAGGAATCTTGACATTTTTTTTTTTTTACTTTTTGTCGAATCACTGTTGATGACATGACATGTTGACATTTTAAGTTGTTGTTATGCTGACTGTATGCTAAGCTAAGCAATGTGGCGGTGGGATGTGGTGTGCTGAATTGGTGAAATGCATTTAGCGTTGCATTATGAATAAATAAAATCAAAGACACCAATACTAAAAATCTGTAGTTTAAATTTGTAAGTTTGTACATTTTCACTTTGACAGTTAGGTGGAATTGATGTGTTTAAGAGAGAAAGACATTGGAAGTGCATTTTATTTTGTTGAATAAGAAACATGTTATCATCATATATGAGCTATTTTTGCTGAATCAAACATGAAATCACTTTCCCAAGAACTATTTTTATCTTTTATGTTTCCTATATGACAGTTCTAACGTGGTGAAAATGTAAATTGTGTCTATACACTGGAAATTAGATTTTTTTCACATTTCAAGCTCAAGCTAACGTCTTGAAACTGTTATATAGTAATAAACCAACATTTTTGATTGAGCATTCTTTTTTTAATGCATTCCTTAACACTTTTGAAGTGTTATACAAATAATTGCATCAATTCTCACTGACATCTTGCTTTAAAGATATTGGATTAAAACTGTTATATTAACAATCATACCATACATTTTACTTAAAAATTTGTCTTTTCAACTGTTATACAAATGACTTCAACGCTTTAGGCATATTGAAAAATTCCGACTAACTTATTACTTAATAAGTGATTTTTATGAATTTATCTGTCTAATTTGACACTTGTTGAAAACAACCAGAACTGCACAAAAATTTGACAACTAAAATGCAAGTCAATGACTGCTGCCCAAACTTTAATGCCAAAGTTCAGTTTATTTGTCAAATGTGACATCTGTCACTTGATCAAAAGCTTTAAACAACTCTATTAGAAGATTCAAACTTAATTATACTTTTTCAAGTATGACAGTAGCATAAATGTATTGATTGAGAAGTTCATTTTTTATTGATTATAATTAAATACAATTCAATTGATATATCAATGAAACTGACATCTGTTTGACAATACGACCGACGCGTCTGGTGGCATTTGACCCCTCTGATTTACTTTGAACAACAACAAAAATTCTATCGCGCGTTTTCTTGAATTGTTATGAAAAGATTCTTGTACTGAAAAGACACAAATAAAAGCACAAAAACACAACACAAAACACACTTCTTTTTCTGACAGTTTTGCTTTCAAAAACATTCCTTTACAATTTCCTTAAAAAATAATTTTCCATTTCCTGAATGGGGTGATGTGAAATGTGAATGTGGGTGATGTGTGAGTATTATGTATGTTGATGTTGAAAAGCAAGAGGAACCATGTAAAACATGTTGTTAGGATAACTATACTAACCTTTTGGTAACAGCACAGCTTCCATATATGCTCATCTCTAATGCATGATGCTTCCAGGTTATTGTCACCAAATGACATTATTCCCTACTGGGTTCTTCTTACAAAAACATCACATACATTCATGCATCGAGGTGACATTTCGATGCTGTATATACAACAAACAAATCTAAACTCAACCCTCTCTCTTTCTCTGATGTGTGCTTGCTCTGCCTACTTATTCAAATTCAAACAAACTACTGGAGACTGACCACCCACTTGCTTTGTAGATTTTATGCTCCATCATCATCCAGATTCAGAATATGGTATAGAAGTCTTTATACAGTTGTTATAGAAGAGTGAAGAACTCTAAACACAAAACGTGTCAACCACCCTGGTAAAAAACATGGCAGAATCTTGTTGCCAAATGCAATACAAGAACTCTGTGGATGCATCCACACGACGACCGACGACGACGATGATGTTGACAACGATTGCATAAATGTCTCAAAATTCAACTCGATTTTTTTGTTTGTGTCCATGTGTATAGTAATGGTAAGTTTTTGGTACAGTTGTTTGACGTTTTGCTGTTTATTTCTAATGTACTGTCACTGGAAGTGGGTGGCTGAATAGCTGAATATGAGTAAGAAGATGGCGCCTACAATGACTGAGGACATCTTTGCGTACATCATCGCATCGTCATCATCAAACACCATCATCATCATCATCATCGCCGTCGTCTTCTTCTTCTTCTTCTTGATTGTGTCGTTGTCATGACCGTGTGTTGTGTGCTTTGTAAGGTTATGTTTCGTTCATTTCATATTTTGGTTGTGGTATTTACAATTCATGTTTCATGTGCGTTTCATGTCATTCAAATGATGAAAATAAACATATTTCTCCATCATGCATTACTCGTACTTCTCGTACAAATACACACCACTCACTAGACTCTCGACTGGCATCTTTCAAACGAAAGAGAGCCCATACAATAAGCATCAGACGAGAAAATGTCAAGGATTTTTGATTGATCACTTTGCTGACTTTTGGGTTCGGTGTATTTGGTTGGTGTCTGTTATTCAGCGCTTTTAATTTTGTATCTCTTGTAATTTTTTTTTTTTCCTTGGAACATACATAACTAACCTCGAATGGAATGGTGCTGGAGGGTTTTTTTTTTTTTAATAGAGTGTAACCGTACCATTAACAATTGCAAGTGATCGATGCTGCGGAAAATGCAGCCAGCATCGCATTCATATAGGGATTTCGTCCGGATGTCAGTTTTTGAGGGCTTGGCAGGTTTTTAAGGGAGTTGATGATGATGATGATGATTCATCATTTCGAATTTGGGTGTTCCGCGTTCAACGAAGATGATGATAAATTATTTTTTAAAGTTCTGCTTAAATTAAATGATTCATATATCTGTTCATTTTGGCAGATGGACAAAACGATCGATTAATTTATACTCAAGATCGGATTTGTTTGAAGTTTGGAGATTGCAATCGACCTGGAACAAGAAACTTTTGATTGATATGTCAAATCGTTTTATGTCCGGGAATATACAAACCAGTTTAAAATTGTGTTAAATAATACAAAGTTGGAACAAATTGAGAATTAAATGTGCTTTAAAAAAGGTTTTTGTTCAAGGTGCAGCTGTCAACTGTCAAATCATGTCAGTATGAATATGAATGATTTGTTTTGTGAAATCATTGTAGTGGAATGCAATTTAAGTGTAACATTGTAGCAGTTGTCACAGTTAGTATTAAGCTTTCTCTCAAAAAGTCCTAGTTTGGGACAAGTTAACAATGACATTTTATCAATTTTACAGATTTCACTGGATTTGACAGTTAAACGTCAGAAATTTTGAATGCAAAGAGAGAATATTGATGCTTGATTGAAAAAAAAAAAAACAAAGAAATAACTTGAATGATTCTGCATTGAATGCAGAGAAGAAAAATCTATTGAAAATGGTGCCCAACGTGGGGCCGTTCTTTCATTAATTTGCTAGTGGATATTAAAAAAAAATCCTAACCAAATGTAAAATCAATTTTATTGATAGAAAAAATGAAAAAAACTTCCTTTTAAGTGTGTAAAGCTAAGTATTATACAAAACTGGCGCCCAACGTGTTAATTAAGGTAAAAATATTCAATCAGTTTGCCGGTATTCCATGGTAACTGTCAAAAATCCCCAAATTCTTTGTTTAAATCAAACGTTTGGAACAATTTGGAATTGAAACTAACGCAAACCATTAAATCAAAGAGCAATGACATTTTTTTTTAAAGAAAAAAACACACCAACCCTGCTATCACAAAATAAAAAAAAAACGCCATAGAGCAGACTTATTTATTAAAACCAATTTCGCACAATATTCAGACACAATAACACTCTCAATTTATTCTCATCCTTTTTTTTTTCTATCCGATCCAGAGCCATTGTGTCACACATTTACGCGCAAATTACTTTCAAATGCAATTTTCTGTGACAAATCGAGCAATACATTCTACTCCCATCATCATCATCAACATTGTTGTTATTTTTTCTATCCCCCTTCCAAAAAAAAAAAATAAATAAACGAAAAATTAATTTATTCCCCGTCAACACCATACATTACCCAAACAATGTTTAAATAACAACAACAACAACCAACTACTACTACTTTGATATTAAAAAAAAACCAGTGTGAGTATATAGAAAAGACTAAGCTATCACCACAGCACAGACACGTTCGTGGTAAAGCTTCTTTCTACTGTCGTTGACACCCATAACAAAAAAAAAAAGTGATAAAAATTCCTAGGTCATGGCCTAATTACATAGTTAATGTTAGTCTATAGCTTTTTGTCCTATCCGCATACAAGGTCTACAACACACAAAAAAAAGGTTCCGTTATAAGTCATACCTCTACATGTTTGGCATCATGCGACTTACATTAAAAAAAAAAAAAAAATGGCGCCCAATGTAGGAAATTTTTTTTTTTTTTTCATTATTATCTGCGATTATTACGCCAAACTAAAAATTCGAAGGACCTCTCCCTATCTCTTTTCACCACCAAATTGGGTGTGTTGTGTGTATAAATGTGTATTAAGCCCTCTCCTGACATCCATATCGTATACACACAAGCGGGAAGACCTTGGCACCTTCTTCTATTCTATCTATTTTATACCCATAGTATGTGTATATTTTTGTGAATAGAGAAGAACTTCCACAAATGATTTATGAGAATTGTCATTAACGGCTATTATCGATCTTCATACAGTCTGTGGCCCTTTTTCCTCTTTTCTATATATAAAATAACATAGAGAAAGAGGGAGTAGGGGAACTAAGTAGAGAGAGGAAGGTATACGTAACGTTCGTCGCATGATGGAAAGAAAGAATGGAATTTTCATGTCCGGAATTACTTGTATCCTTGAAATATATCTACGTTTAGTGTAGTATTTTTGCCTTTCAATAAAAAAATAAAATATATAGCGGGACAGAAGGAGCAGCAGCAAAAATGTCTTTCAACTTGCTTCTCTCCTCCGTCCGTCCGCCTGCTGACATTGAGATATGAGATGCTGTTATATCCTCTTTTGCAGCACAAGGGCTTTTAGCTCTTCTCGTGCGCGCTCGTTGTATGATAGTTCTTCTTCTTTTCTCTGTGCTTTAGATGGAATATTAGGGATTAAATTAGGATCCATATTTCTATCTCAGACTAAAGTCATCAGAAGGACTTTATTTTTTATTTTTATATTCCTTCCTTTCGTTCGTTTTGTCAAATCCTTTTTTGTCATCGTTATTATTTTTCTCGTCTTTTTACTGAGTATAATATTTTTTTATTTTTTTATAAATTTTTTGACAGTTCGTAACTACTGTCAATGTATCTTCCTAATGAACCTATCAATGTTTTTTTTTTTTATTTTCACTTGACAACAACGACAACACATAAAACAAAACAGCAGAAAAAAACAAGATGTTTTAAAGAATATTACTTTTTCCCTCCCTATCTCTATGTGTTGTGCTGTTGACAACACCACACCACACCACCCCAGATTCTATTGACACTTCTCAAGTTTCAAATTTCCAGGTCATTAGGTTTACAAATCGTCCATATTTGTATCGTCCATCTTTGTGAATATGGCGAATTTGTATCACAAAGTAGATTTGTACTTATACAACACCATCAAAGAGACTAGTGTTGTACTATGTGGTGTCAAAATATATAAGGGGGAAATGACAAAGTACGCTACAAAACGCATTTCACTTTCAATCGGCCTGCGGCGCCATATGGTGTGGCAATTAATAATCGCAATTTAAACGGTTGACATTACAACACTATACACAACACAACACATACAGTAGCTGGCTACTTTTTGATGTGAATTAAGACACAACAGAAGCAAATTGTGTGTTGATGTCGTCTGCTTGCAATCATAAAGGCAACACCACAATTATAAAATGACAGTGAGTATGAAAGAGAGAAAGAATAAGAAATTGAAAATAAATTAAGAAAAACTATACTAATACCCCAGCAAAAACAAGTCATTTCCGCAACGTTAATGCGCATTAAAAATAAATATCTGCTCCTTTGGTCATGCACCCAAAGCCATCCAGAGGAGGAGAAACAATCCATATCTATATGTGTCGACTGACAACGACGACGATGAAGCTACTATATTACCGCTACCATGCACCGCCGACGACTGAACGTCGCTGTCGGTTGTTTTGTTTTTGTTTTTTTTTTTTACTTCTCTTTCTGGAGTATTAATAACTTTCAAGTGTAATCGCATTGCGGAGAGCTAATCACCACTTTCGAAGCCCCCTAACGACCCCATAGCAAGAAACACACACAAAACTGTCAAAGTGACTCTTTGCAATGGAAACTGTGTTGATGCTTGATCGACTGAAAAAAATAGTGCTGCCACTTCAGTTAAACACTTTATTTTATCAAACCGCTCAAGTTCTACAAAGTTTGGCAGGTCCCACAAAAAATTAAGCCATAAAACTGTCTAAATCAGATTTATAGACTTTTCATTCCACAAAAAAAAAAATAGGTTCCACATCCACATAAAATGAATAAAAATGCATTCCAAATATTAAACTGGCTAAATCTGATTTATATATTTTTCGTTCCACAAAAAAAATTAAGTTCCACAATTTCGTGAAATGGAAAAACGCACATATCAAATTGGTTAAATTTGATTTATAGACTTTTCAATCCACAAAAAAACTTTAGTTTCACATCCTCGTGAAATGGAAAAAACGCGTTCCACATATCAAACTGGTTAAATCAGATTCCTAAGTTCCACATCTTCGTGAAATGGAAAAAAATACGTTCACATTACAAACTAGTTTAATCTGATTTATGGACTTTGCATTCCACAAAAAAAAAATATGTTCCACATCCTAATGGAATGAATAATAAGGCGTTCCACATATCAAACTGGTTAAATCAGATTCCTAAACTTTTCATTCCACAAAAAATTATGTTCCACATCCTCGTAAAATGAAAAAAATCACTTTCCACATTACAAAATAGTTTAATCTGATTTCAGACTTTACATTCCACAAAAAAAATTACGTTCCACATCTTCGTGAAATTGGAAAAACGTGTTCCACGCATTGATTTTTCACTTTCCAGTGGATGAAATAATTTTGACAGGACCTTAATTTTTCATTCCACATCATTTCACAACTGTCAAAGTGGTAACTATTTTTTTTTTTATCAAAACATGAAACATAATTTCAATTTTTGTAAATACTTTTGCTTGATTTTCCAAATTAAACATTCAACTCACGCCTGCCATTGATGAAAATAGGCAACAAACAAAAATATAATAAAAATTCATAAAAGACAAAGAACTCATAATAAAAACAGAAAAAGGGGAAAGACAAAAAAGCATACTTCGTCGGCGGTTTGTTGCCGCCACTGCCACCATCTACGATATATACGTTCGTTGAGTTGTCTTGCATACAAAGAGTCAAGTTAATGCACTTCAACATCATCATCTTCATATTAAGCTGGTGCATCGCAGCTCACACGCATTTTCAACCGCACACATACTCTTGGCAGCAAGTACCTACAACCCTGCTATATTCTTGGGCCCCCCTTCTACTTTGTGTGTTGTGTTTTGTTTGGTGCACCACCATATTATCGGCATCGCCGCGGCATGCACTGCGTGTGCCCTCTTCTTACTATCTCCCGTCGAGCACTTTACATCTTCGATTTGGATGAGTGGCTGTTGTTTCAGAGAGTGTGTGTTGTTGTCGCTTTTGCATTCCTAAGCTACAAAACACAAGGAATAGATTTGTTCGTGTTGTTTTTGTTGTTGCATTTGATGGGTTGCATTGTGCGGGGGTGTTGAAGACTCAGCGAACATTACCCTCAAAGTTCGATTCTCGATTCTTAATGTTGTAAGTTGTGTTCACATGTTCCCCTTTTTCGGCGACATGAGTCTTCCTATTTGCACCCAAGCATGCACCGTATATGTCAAATAAAAACGAAGAATGACATAAGAAGAACAAAAAATGTGGATAAGAAAAAAGAAAAACACAAAAACCGTATGCCCTTGCGGTTAATTGAAGGAAATTAATTATTTATTTAAATTGGATTGCGCATTCTTTAAGAGGCTGTTTTGTTGTGTATCGTTCTGGTTGTTGTGTGTGGTATAAAATGGTCGAAGGAAATCCATCCCAGATTTTTTTTTTCTGTTTTTCATTTCTCTTTACAGTCGAAGTGGAAATAATCGACGCGATTTTGCATTGGCACGCATGGTTTTTCAAAAAAAAAAAAAAAAAAAAAAAAAAAACGTTCATGATCTTGAGGCTTTTTTTTTTTTGGTGATTTACACAAAGTTCGTGAAGAGGGTGAGTTAAATCTCAAGTCATTTGTTACTGAGAAGAAAAAAAAAAACAGAAGAGGAAGTAAATCATGGAACTGGTATAGTCGTTTTTTAAATAGTTGTGACAAATGTAGACTTTTTTTTGGGGTGGCTTTAAATTGATTGATTTTTTTTTCTTTTGGCTGAGGTTTTACTTGGTTTGAGATTTATTGTGACAAGCGGCGGGCTTTTTTGATTGAAGTTTTTCTTCTCGTATGGGGGGATTAAAATTGGCTTTTAAGTTGGATTGAATAAGTCATTTATATTCATGGTATGCCATTAAGTGACAGTGAGAGCTTTTCAGGCTTCAATTACTTTTTTTTATGTTGTTAGAGTTTTTTTTTTCTTCACAAGTTGAAAAGAAAGAAAATCAAATTAACTGTTTAAAAGACTAAAGGAACTTTTCTCCAAATTTATAAGTTTTTGTATGCTTTTTTGTTTTTGAAAAATGGCGCCCAACTTAAAACCAATAGCTGAGACAGCGAGAGCTTTTCATTCACTGTTCTCAATTTTCACATAGTTTAAGTTCTTTGTCAAATACAACATCAATTTGACCTTCCAAAATTGAAGAGTGTTTTAGAGTGTTTAATAATAAATGGCGCCCAACGTGGAACTTGTGAAATTATAAGAACTAAGGCAACAGAATTGTAATATGATTAAATTTGGCTCAAAGTGACTTTGATTACTAAAGAATTTCGTTTTCTGTTAAAACAATTGAAAAAATGGCGCCCAACAAACCTCGTGTTGGGCGCCATTTTATTTTTAAATTAAATTTTCTATTTTTTCACGGCTCCAAACTTTCAACTGCATTTAATCATGCTATCAAATCCCCATCAGTCATCAACTTAACTATTCAACTGACATAAAACTAAACGTTTTAAAGAACTTCCAACTAATTTTCTGTCAAATTGTCAATCACTTTTACTATTCTTAAACTCTTACAAAACTCCATACACAACACATCATCTCATCATCACTTTATTTTCTGCTGCATATGAAAAAATATAAACAACAACAACAAGGATCCTTTGCTTGCCATAAAAACGTGAATTATTAGCAAAGGAAGAAGAAGAAAAAAAAATGAAACCAAGAGAATATGTGATGTACACACAACCATCAACCGAAAAAAACCGATCGAACCTTATACCGTCGTATACCCACCCACCACACTTCACACACCCGCTAATGGAATCTCCTTGTCTAAGTGCACTTTTAATAGTATAGTTTGGGATGGTTTTGGAGCCTTAAATGGTTTGAAGTGATGGGAAGGGCCCATACAATAGGAAAAGAATGAAAATGTTTGGTTTGGTATATGGTGGAGTGTGTAGGCGCGCATATTTCGTGCCACCGCAAGATATTTTCTTCTATATGTTGATGGTGCTGCTTCCTTTCCTAAGCACTCTTTGGTTGTATATATACATAGTTGGTAGGCAGGTTTATGAGAATGTGACCCATACACTCTGTTTGATAGCACCGATTTTTTTATGTATTCTCTTAGCTTTTCCAAGAGTCAAAAACAAAGCAAAGGCACAAACACACTCACGCAAGTATACAAAATAAAAAAACATTTCAGTATCCAGCCTAAAAACTCCTCAAAGGCAACACACAATCTACGGCAGTGGCAGTGGCAAAAATTGTTTGGCAGTGAGGAGGGTTCACAAGTGGAACCTAACTAACTAACATGATAGCAGGAATAAATTGTGTGGGCTTTTTAAAGGTTCGTTACGTCGTAGTCGTCATCATCATCATCGTGTCGTTTGTTGGCATCGTCGTCGTCGGTCGTCGTCCACCGACGACGTCGTCATTTCAGGTCTACTCTTGCACCCTTACTGAACATTTATTAAGGCCAGGCCCGTATTATTCATTGTGAATAGGCCGTTAAAACTTTTTTTCTGGTGTAATTAGGTTTTATTGACATAAGCTTCATTATGTGTGTTTCGTTTTTTTTTTTTTTTTCAGTAGAATTAAATGGCGCCCAATGTGGAGCATGTATTCTGCAAAGGGATTTCAAAATATGTCTAGTATTCAAATTTCTTGTTGCAGTTCCTTTTAAACCCATAAGCTCTGTTGGAAATTTTCCACTCCATGGCTTTTGAATAGCACATTGAAGATAATGGCGCCCAATGTGAAACTTCCATTTTTACAAATAAACTTTAAAAGCTTCTTTATTTGCATTTTCTTCTTAAAAACAAATATTTGACACCCTGAGGAAAATTTTCCAATTTTTATCTTCTCAATAGCATTGAATTGAAAAAAATGGCGCCCAACGTGAAACCTTTTTTTTTGTATGATTGAACTTCAAAAACCTCCTTCTTCTGCCTACAAATAGATAACTAATGTTGCTGAGGGACACTTTCCCCTCCTTGGCTTCCAAACATTAAATTCAAAAAAGTAATGGCGCCCAATGTGAAACCCCTTAATTTGCAAATGCATTTCAATAGCTTCTTTATGATGAAAAATAGTGCATTCTTTTTTTAAAAACGAAAGTCTTACACCCTAAAGAAAACTTTTCACTCCTTGCTTTCAATATAGCAAATTAAAAAAAAAGAAATGGCGTCCAATGTGAAACTTCTATTCCTTTAATAAATATGAAAAAGTGTCTTTTGTTCAAATTATTGTGGAATGTCCCTGCGAGAAAATTCCCACTGAAAGTCTTCTAGATAAGAAATTTAAAAAAAAATGGCGCCCAACGTGAAACTCCTTTTCTACAAAAACGCATTTCAAAAGCTTCCCATTGCTAAAAAAAATGTTACACCTTCTGCAAAAAAATAGCAAACGGCCCTGATATGATGAAAACTTCCTACAAAGGAGCGCGCGCGATTCAATCATTATTGAACGATCGAATACGGGATACGGCAAAGTTAGTAGCGGTAGATATGCACGAAACTTTTATAGTCAGGCTAGCTATATAACACAAAGGAATCACTGTCGGTTGGTTAGTTCTATTGAAAAACTTTGAAAGCGGTGCAAGAGGAGGATTGTGTATAGGCACAGAAAAGCAAAAGGTCTCAATCGCACACACAGGATATTGCGTTCGCATCGTTGAAAGACAGCTAGAAGGCTAGGCTCGATGGCTGGCACACAGGAAGGCAGTCAACCTGGCTTACTAAGTCCAAAATCGAGCCATTAAGAGTCAACAAATAGTTGTCGTCATCATCGTCGTCGTCGACGTTGTTGTTCCTCATCCCATCATCGTCGTTCGAACTCATAGGTCCAACTAACAAATATGGGCATAAACTACTGCAGCCAGCCACACAGATAAAAGACCAAAGAGTCAGTTTTAAGAATATGGCAATGGGAACGCAAAACCTGTATATAGGTATACAAAAAGTCGAATATCTCCCATTTTCAGAAATATTTTTTTTTTTTTTTGTTATGTGCTTTTTTTTCGTTCGTCTGTCCCTCCTTTTGGCGTTTTTACCTCAATTTTTGCCATGACTTTACCTTTTGCTGCTGCTGCTGTCAGAGCCTGAATGAGTGAGCGCATGGTGTGTATCAAAGTATTCTAGCTGTGTGTATATGTTGTGTTTTATTTTTACTTTGCGTGCCTTATCGTCTTTGACTTTTAAGGATGTTATATAGAGTTTGAGAGTTGTGTGATGGTGAAGAGCAGCAGCAACAGCAACAGTACCGTCTATACTTTACGTAACGTAGGTACATTAGTTTTTGCTTTTTGCCCTTTGTACATTTCTTTTTTTTTTTTGTATACTATATGGTTGGTTGTGTGTTTAAAAGTTTAATAACAAAACCGGGACGAGAGTGGATAAGGATTCCACTTCAACCACCATCATAGCCAGCCGCCTGGTGAGTTAGTGGAGTCCTTCGTCGTCAGTCGGCAATTCGCCCCATCCTCATCATTTTAAGAGGAAATGGGTTTTCTTATATGGCTTACATTAAACTAATGAATATATATCCTTTCGCATTTTGGTTTGGCAGTTTGAAGGGAGCACACAAGGTTCCCTCCTTACCCCTGCACTTTTTTCTCTCTGTTGGCCAAAGTCAAAGTGTATAAGGGAACTTTTTTTATTTTTTCATTCCTGCCAACTTTTCTATTAAAAATATAAAAGAAAAATTGAATTCTCAAGAAAATGCAAGAGGCCCGTTTGTTCTTCTTGTAAAAGAACATATATAGACAAAGAGAGAAAGAGCTTGTATTCATCTTCCATACCTGGCAGGAAAGAAGAGGCTTTTCATTTTCTATCCGTTTGGGTTCTGGACGTAATGAGATTTGATGACCTCAGGAGATTCCTTCAGCTCGATGATAGATTCTTTTTTTTTACCTTCTCGTTCTTCATTTTCTTCTTCATGCTTTTTTATTTTTTTTTTTTTTTTTTTTTTTTTTTTGAATTTTTTTATCGAGAAAGATTTTTTATCTGAACTTCTTTATGGGTTTTCTTTTTATGCTGCCGGTGATGGTGGTCAGTTATAGATTTATATATAGATATCTGACAGAGGTATACACAAAGAATAGGTTAGCACAAGAACGAATTTAAGAAAAAAAAAGTTCCTCAAATGACAGCTTGGATATTGTGGATTTTTTTTTTTTTTTTTTATCAATTCTTCGGTGTCTTCTCTGACAATCTTCGTTTATTTTTATTGCAAAGACATTCATTGATTTTGAGTGATTTTCAATGAGAGGAAGATGGACACACAGAATGAAGAAAAAAACGAAAAAAGAAGAAGAAAAAAAGAATTAATAACAAAAACGAATCGAAGCGAACTGATTAAACAAGAAAAGTGACATTGAACATGAGAATTTGAAATGTTTGTGTTTGATGTTTTGTGTGTTTTGTTTGGTTCACATGGCATTTTTCTTCTTCATGATAATGATGATGATGACAATGATGATGATGATAAACTATGATTTATATAAGCGAAGAGACAAAGTGTCAACATGCGTTTGATTTGTTGAGGGAAAATGCAATGGACTTCCTGTTTCTTAGAATAGAAGAAAACTAGTAGATTTTTTGTTTGTAGGTATATCGAATCTATAATCGAAATGTTGTAATAAATGTCATGCGTTTCAACTAAGTTATTGAGTGGAAGATTGGTTTTCCAGTGGGACCAGTCTTCTTAGACATTATAAGATCTTTTTTCTAACTCTACCCAGACCATTCACTTACTTAACTATTGAGTACCTATTGATTTGATATTAAACTGGCGCCCAACGTTGCCTCTTAACAAATTCTGTCCGATAAATGTAATACTTTTGAGAACAACACAAAGTTTTGTAGCAATTTAAAAAAAAAAAAATATTCATAAAAAGTGGCGCCCAACACCGGTTCCACTTACAAATTTTCTTGATATTTTTAATATAACTCTTTCAGCTTTAAAATTTATTGTGTTAAACGTAAAAATAAAAAAGAGTTAAGTAAATATTGATCTGGGAAGCTCCTTTTTTAGATATTTTTACCTGGCGCCCAACGTGAGGTCCAAGCAAAAAGAAGAAAGAATGAAAAAATACTTTGATCTATGTAATGAAAGCCATTTCATTTCAATAAATAACAATACCTTTGGGTTATTTTCTTGAAAAGGAAGAAAACAACTGCTCAATAAATATGGCGCCCAATATAAGGCCACTTTTTAATGCTTTTAAAAATTTGGTTGATAACTTCAATGGAATTAATTTAAAGTTTTTTATATTGAAGAAAACAGCTGCTCAATAAAAATGGCGCCCAACATGAGTCCACTTGTTTAATGTGTTTGCTATTTCGATAGGATAGGCCCAACACGAATTCCAATTCACTAATTTATTTGTGACTTTTCTTCCCTTTCTCATTAGAATCACAAGTTTCCTCACTTAAGACTGGGTTCCCTTTTTCAGCAAAGTCAAATCTCATGTAAAAGCATTTGTGTGTATTAGTGAATGTGTTTCGCTCTCTCGCCATCGAATTCTCTGGTTTTTTACTCTCAGGATGTTGGTTATGGTTTTCATTCATTGTCTCTTTGTGAGATCGCCATCGCACTCACGCGTGCGGGGTGACATGCAAATGGATGTAGGTATACTACATAGATCTTTATATGGATATGGTGTTTGTGGACGAAAACTGGTTTGAAATTCAATATTTTCATGAAAGATTTCTGGAGTGTATACCTATTTATTTTTGAAATGAAAACTTGTTTCCATGTTGCTGTTGTGGATGGCATTTGAGTTTTTTGTGTATCAGAGAAATTTTTTGCATTATAATAATAATTATAGTTGTTCAGCGGAGAAGCAGGTAGAGGATGTGTTATATGGGTGCATTGATATAATATACTTGACAGTATCCTTTGTGTAGTTTGTATAAAAATACGAGTAGATGCGCAGAAGGATTGGTTTTCAGGTTCTTGCTCACTTTTCAGTTGTTCTTCGTTGAGCAATTTTTTATCTCGCACACGCGCGTGTCGGCTGACATGGAAATGTATTTACTTACAATATATAGAATGTTTAGGTTCTTATCTATATGTTGTTTGAGGATGGACTCGATATCAATCCAATTTACTTTCAACACCTTTTTAATAAAGATTTTTTTAGAGTCACCAATGCAATGAACTCAGTTGAATCGATTTTGTTTTTTATTTACCTATACCTACATTATTAGGAAACAAAAATAAGGCAGCATTAATAACACTGGTCAACAAAATTGAACTTTTTTTTTGCCACAAGAACCAAGATATACTTTTCTATAGGTTTTTGATATGCTGAACTCGAATCTGAAGTCAAAAAAAATTTGATTGGCCTCCGTTTTTGAGATATAACAGTTATAAAATGCTGAAAAACGTCATTTTGGCTCTTTTCTAGCTTCTGTTTTTATGTGGGGTAATTCATTATAAACAAATTTGTTGCCAATAGCATTTTTCTGATTGCGCATTCGAGTTCAGCAACTCAAAAACCTTTAAAAAAGTATATTTTGGTTCTTGTGGCAAAAAAAGTTTAATTTGTTTGGCCAGTGCTATTTCTGAGTCAAAGACCACTCCTTAAATTTTAAATATCTCGGGAAGTAAAAAAGATATTTTAAAGATTTAAACATTTTTTGAAAGAATAAAACCAGTTCTTATAGGAACCGTTACAAATTTTTTCATAAGGAACTACCCCACATAAAAACATAACCTCGAAAACAGCCAAAATGACGTTTTTCGGTATTTTCTAACGGTAATATTTCAAAAACGGAGGCCAATAAACACTTTCTGACTTCAGATTCGAGTTCAGCATATCAAAAACATATAGAAAAGTATATTTTGGTTCTTGTGGCAAAAAGCTTTAAAAACTTTGTTTTTGCTAAGGAAACATACTGAGCATCTTCACCTATTCAAAACTATTTCTATAAATACCATCAGGTGCATTCTAACCACAAATACACTTATATAACCCTTTACACATTCCCCCGCGAAAATATAACTATTATACCTACAAACCTACAAAAAAAACCGAATCCGCAACATATAAACAAAGACTATGAAAAACAAAACGATATATTTATATTATATAACCCCGCACGCACGCGCGAGTGTAGTATAATAAACAATACAACCCAGAAATCAACCTAAATATAGAAATCAATCATTGTGCACAAGCACATGTCAAATGTCAATACACATTTTTACACACAAACAAATGCATACCACATATCTAATCCTTTACCTATATCCCCGCACGAGCGATGTGAATATTACACAATGCAAAGAATTTCGCTGACACCAAAAAAAAAAAAAAACCCAAAAGTGTCAAATCGCAACCGCGGGTGCGATATTATAAACACGAAATGAATTGTTAGAAAAAACCCAAGAGTCAACAAGAACAAAACAACCCTTTTTGAAAACAAAAGATAATGATCTTGCAAAAAATATCTACTATCTACCTACTCTCTGCAGCATCTTCATAATTTCATGAATGATTTCTGCCTGCCTGAGTGAGGAAATAGGAAACAAAAAAAAAAGTACATATTATGTAAACACAAAAAACAAAAACAAAATATAACGAGAAAATGAGAGCGCAAGAGCAAGTTTTTTTTCAATAAATAGAAAAGAACAGAAAAAAAGAGTTCATCAGCGCCAGCTTATGCGTGGCATTCTTTTGAACTAAATTTGCATGTGTGCGTGATCAATGGAATTTTCAAAGTAAAAAAAGCTAAAATAGACACTTTTTCAACAATTTATATTAAAAATACTGTGAGCAAAAATATATATTTTTTTTTTTGAAACTGATTTGAAATATAATGAAAAAAAATAATAAAAATAAATTGTGGATGCTTTGACTGCCCCTTCCTCAAAAACAGAATGCAAATATTGGTTTATTAAAATCAAATTTTTAGTGTGTAAATAAAAAAAATATTTTTTTTTGGCAAACGGGTTGCATGAACAACTTTATTAACTTCTCATTAAAAAATACAAAAACATTTTAAAAAATAATCACGCTTTGCCCCACGACCAAAATGCTAAAAAAGTGCATTTTGACACCTTTCCTTCAAATTAACCGTTCAAACTAACTTCAAATTAAATTTTAGAAATTTTATTGGATTCTCCTAATTTCCCTTTATTGTTTTCTTTTTGTTTCATCTAAAAACACTAATAAACGGTAAAGTTATTCTAAGAAGAGTGAGTAAAAAAACATGAAATTACAACAAATTAACGAAGCTTTTTTTCTAATAAAAAAAAAAAAAAAAAAAAATCTGTTTCGCGTACTGCATGAAAACACATTTGATCATTATAAAACAAAAAAAAATAAATAAAAAGTTTATAAACAACGGTGCCCCAACCAAAATTCTGATTCAATCTAAATTTGCAGGAAAAAAATCATTTTCGACCCTTATAAAAATCGCACAAGAAATGTTTCTAAAATTTAAATGATGCAAAAATATTTGTACGTTTATTACCTTTTCAAAAAAGTACGTTTCATAAGATTATCTTATAAACTGCAAAAGTTATACAACAATTAGTCAACCGTCTTCCATTAAAATGCTATGGAAACCCCCCCTTAACAACTGTGTTCAGTTCAGCATCGATAACATTGCTTAAGCTTTGCTTTATTTAATTGGCGCCCAACGTGAATTGCTTTAAATAATTTGCTGGGTTTTGTGTTTTATCCTCTGAGTTTTGAGCTAATAATTCCCTGATTGTGGCGCCCAACGCGAGTTTTTTTATAGTTGTTTTTGATATTGCCTTTTAATTTAGCTTAATTTTTGACTCTTTAATATTTAACAATTAAACATAACTCCCCTAAGACTAGTTAACTACTATGATTAACTTGCCTGCTGCTACACATAAACGATTAAATCAATTATAAATTGCTATGATGTTGTTTTGTCATAATTTACAAAATAATCATAATGCAATTAATTGCAACCTTTGACATTTAAAATCTCCATCGTTTTTTTTTTTTTTTTTTGTTTTTTAATTTAAACTCACAAAATGCATACACTCCCTCGTCAGAGAGAGAGAGATGATTATAATGTATAAAGTGTCAATAATCTGTAATTGACTTTTAATTAAATGCATACATATTGCACACGCTATTAATGAAATAATGACATTTCTGACATTTGTCATTTTCGCACCTGTTTCTGTCGGTCGTCGTCGTTGGTTGGTGAAAAAATTCAATTATTTTTTTTTTTTTTTCAAAATGAATTTTTCAGATAGCTTTCAAAGGGCGAAAGGAAAAGAAAAACCATTTTCTCCATTAAGTTTTTTTTTTTTTTTGCTTCTCTTATACTCCTGTAAGCCATCACACAATGTAATTTAACACGCAATCCGCTGTCAAAATACCACCCTAGATAGAAAATTCACTCCCTCTCAACCTAAAGGTTCATTCAGGGTCATCAGAAATGGATACCTACGTTGACGAACCTCCATTTCCCTCTCCACCAAACCTCCTTGTCTTTGATAGACGGTGAGGTGTTTGTTTCTCATGTTATACTATCTATAAGAAAAACTATCCTATAACACTCACATAACGATTTACTACTATATAAACTCCATATTGTGTGCTCAATTGTGTCCTAATTTTAGAATTGTTACCATGAAAAATTTATGAGAATGAGAATAGTAAGGCGCATAAAATAATAGAAAACTGTGTCTTACGCATTTTTATTATTCTTTCTTAGATTTTCTAACATTTATAAGAAAATTGGATAACAAAAAAAAAAAAAAAAAAAAAATCAATTCCAGGTGTTTTAATTGAATGAACTGTATTTTATTTGTCTCTAATTGGATACCTCATGCACAACTCTTTCTCATTGTTGTTGAATTGGTAAAAAGCAAAAAGGACATCGCTCTTTGGAATTAGTGTAGAGTGCATGTGTGAAATTTAATTAAAATATATATTTTTTTTTTTTTATAAAAACCCAAAAAAAAAAAAAAAAAAAAAAAAAAAATACAGAAACTAATTTAATTTTCTCTGTTTTCTCTTTTATTTGCAGGTATGTACTCGTAAAGCAACAACTATAATTTTTTTATACATGAGATCACTTCAGTTGTTTCCCGCAAATTACATAAATAACCTGAAATAGGATAAAAAAAAAAAAAAAAAACTATAGTAGAGGTACCTATAGAGTAAAATTTATAAATGTATGAAAATATGTATAAAGTACTCTCTCGTACACAAAAGAAAAACAAAAGGACTAAAGTGAGTAAAGTATTTCATAAGTGTATGTTGCTGCTCTTATTTTTTTTTTTTTGTTTTGTTGGGTTGGATAGAGGAGGGAGGGGTCGGACGAGGCAGGGGGTAGTCAGATGCAGGTGGTTGTTGGGTTTTTTCCCCGGATATACTCTATATTCTAGGTGGACGACCGACAACTGACGACGACTACAACAACAACTACGACTACGATATGAGGACGACAGTTTTAACCCCCTAGCCAAGCCGCCCAAAGCTGAAGGGTATATCCATCCAAGAGTTTGTATTTTTCATACAAAAACAGAGCATAAACTCACTGATTACATTATTCTTTACATTTTCATGTGGAAAAGTGTACTTGAATGTGGGATTTTTTTATATATTTTTTTTTTTTTTGTTAAAGATGGCAAATATAGAGAGACACAAACAAAAGCTTTCTAGTGTGTATAGTTGAGAGCAAAATCACAAAAAAAAAAAAAACAACAACAACATACACACAAAAAATCATCCAAGCTTGTGTTTTAAATTAAAAGCAATAAAATAAAAATTGTTGACCATTGCCTCGTGGACCAGAATTAAGAGTGTACCCTTGGAAAAAAAATATATAAAAGGAAAAAGGTTGGATTTGGAATTTAAGCAAATATAAAAGTAAAAATACTATAGAGGAGTTAAAAACTGCACTTTTCCATATGCACACATAAAAACAGGATAATGAAAAGAAAGATATCACAACATGACAACCACCCAGACAAAACAGTTGTTGCATAGTAGTTTTTGTTTGTATATTTGCCATATGGCAAAAAAAAACCTCAAAAATGCATTTATATACTTAAAAAACCCAAGTTTTAATATTTTATAAAGTTTTTATAAGTCAACTTTTTAATTTAATTGAAAATTCAAGGAAATCTTGAAAATTATTTCGAAATTAAATTAGTTAGCTCTTTTTTTCTAGGAATGTAATAAAGTTGGAGATTAATTGAGTTTTTTGAAAACTTAATCTTAGAGTTATTTTGAATACACAGCAATTATGCAGAAACTAATATTTTTAAAATATCATAAATGGCGCCCAACAAAGGACACAACTTTTCTCTACAATCGATTTAAATAGTTTTCTGAGAAAATCATATATTTTTATCACTTTAAAATTAAAATAGAACTTGTTGTAGCTTATTTCATGAAATAAGTTAAATGGCGCCCAACGTGAATCTTTCCTCTAAACAAGGAAAACAGACACATGAATTTACGGTAGCAATAGATGCTTTGTTATTAAGCCCTTTTACAGGTCTAAATTAGGAAATAAACAGATAAAGCTTGTTTTATATTATTTGTTAAATGGCGCCCAACGCGAGAATTTGCTTTAGAAAGTGACATACAGACGTTATTATACGACACAATTGTTGTCGTACTTCTATCTATATTTGAAACCATAGCCTTCGAAAATGTAGTCCAATTCACTAACCATTACGCTATTGTGCTGTAATTTTTAAATGGCGCCCAACTTGAAACCTTGTTTAAGGAAATAAGATATTAAATATCTACATTAACTATAACTTATTGTATTCATAACCACCCATTAAAACACTCCATCTGTATTATTCAGGCCAACTGTGTCTGAAATTGAAAAGAAAAAAGTCCTAAATGGCGCCCAACGTGGACCTTTAAACTGAAGAGCACCCAGATTTTCGAACGTACTGCCTAATATTATAGAATTTGTTTGACGTTAAAACAAGTTTCACGTTGAATCAAGTCTAGCGTCTGATTTTTGTTTAAATCGAAGTGGCGCCCAACACGAAGATACAGAAATGTTTGTTTCTTTAAATCTCTGAAAATATTTATCGAATTTTAAAAATTCTTTCGGTGTTGGAAATGGTTAACCCTTAGTTGAGTCTTAAAAATTGTGTTTTAACTCCAACAAGGATATTACAATCAAAGTAGTTAAATTTTTCTCTCAAAACACTTTGTAACGAAAGCTTATTCTTTGCCTTTTTTTTAATCTGAATTTCTGGAAAAACCCAGAAGGCATTTAAAAACTGAAATACCTAAATTTTCAAATACTTCCATCGAATTGAAGTCAAATCCAAAAAACTGCAACAAAAAACAGAATAAAAAAAAACTCCTAACATCAGTTGCCATAACTACAGACATCAACTAGAAGTTCATAAACAATTAAATACCCTCAATTCAACTCTTTCCTTTCGAAATAATAAAAAACCAACGAACTAAAAGAAAAACTAAAAAACAAAAAACTATAAGAGTAAACCAAATCCCAACCCAATTGCATGATAAAGCACAAATCGTTCCTTAAAAGAGCGAACAAAAACAAAAAAAAAAGCCAAACAAAAAACTGTGTAACACAGAACTAAAAAAAAAATATATATAAAAGAGAAGCTAAAATCCATCGATTGGTGCACTTTTCCCAAAAGAGTAATTCTTTTTACCCAAAAAAAGACAGAGAAAGAGATGAAAAAAAAAACTATCATAAAGGATAATACTTTAAGCATTTCTACAAACGAACAAATCATTCACTGCAGGCGCTGCGCTAGAGCTGGTTGGCAGCTTGTGCTCGTTGCTAGTTGCTCATCGGTGTCCCGTTCGTTCCTTCTCTATCTCTCTCCTGGCTTCATTCAAATTTTTCTACAGTTAAAAATTTCCATACGGCAACAGCAGCAGCAGCGGGTGCTCAGGACGTTTTAACCAGAATGAAAGAGAGAGTCTAAAAGGAGTATAAAGCAAAGACACACAACGTATGCTTGCTGATGGTTGAGTATCCTATCTCTACTATAATACTCGCTATGCACTAGAGCTGAAGCAAAAAGGATTGACGTTCAACAGTCACATCCAATGATGCTCAAAAAATCTCATCTACCCCCTCATACCCCCTCCTCCCCTTCCTCTTAAAACCTTACCAATTCCGAAAGGCACACAACCACACCATTCTTTAGCGAGATCAGACCAAAGTATAGGAACAGTTATAATACTCCTCGGAAGGACCCTAAGTCGTTTTTCTAGAAGCGATGCGGATGCCCCCTATACGTCTTTTCTCTCTCTCTCTCTCTATTTGGGAGAAACTTTCGGGAGGAATGAATGAAATGTTGTATTCAGAAATTTAATGGGAAGAACGTTCTATATACATAAATACGAATGGGATTTCCTGGGGAAGGTTGTGGGCGATGGTGGTGGCGACGACGACGGGTAAAAAAGGTTCCTGGCAATGGAAAAGTTAGCCCGGAAAAGTTGGCTAACGCACATATGCTCCACCAGCTACTAGCACAACGTTTTTCAGAGATAGACACATGTTTGCAATTACAAAAACGAAAAATTCTCCATTCGAAATATTCCAAGCTTGTGCTCTCTGATGGTTCAGTTCTATGTTGGTTGGTGCCTCTGCCTTGATGGTTTTGGTCTGGCCTGGTTTGTTGGCAATGGAATGGCGTTGCCCCCTCCGTCTGCCTGTCTGTCTCTCTGTCTCAGTGGAACTATGAGGATTTTTCGGAATTTTGTATTCCCACTCCCTGCGAGTTCCGGCTTGCTGGGTGGAATTGGAACACAGTCTCTCATACAACCCAGCCCAGCTCAGAATTAAGTGCGATGATGCAGATGGTCTATATGTGGATTCCATTCAATGCGAAGGAGTTTTGTCGCCCAAACTCCAACCCGCGCCCGGTAAACTCTGAAAATTCTATGGATGAGAGAATAAATTAAATCGATTTCATTTTATTTTCCTAGAAATCAAAAAGAACTACAACAACACCGCACAGCAAATGGTGGAATGAGATATAATGCAGTTTATTATTGCAGTTGAATGACAGCAGCGTGCGTGCTTGCTTGTTTACACTGAGCATCACTATCAACCATATGCATCGCATAGTCATATCTTGTTATCCCAGAGAAGAGAGAAGATGATGATGCAAGCCTGAAAGGTTCTCCGAGGCTTTAAATGCCCATCAAGACCGCATTGGATGGTGCTGGTTGACCAGGCTTTCTAGTATTTTTACGGATATGTTTTCAATTTTTCACATATAAAAACTTCTCCTATCTCTCTCTCACTCTATGAAATGGCACAATATGATCGTTATGTTCACATGCGCGCAGCATGGACATTTCCAAAAGGTGAAAGAACACAGAGAAAAGATAGATAGGAGAGGTCTTCTGTGGCAAGCAAACCTAACTCATTGCGAGTCAAAGTCATTAAGATCGTTACGGAGCGATAGTATCCAGCTGCAGGCACATATTCCACCAAGAAGAGTCTTGATGGTTTTGCGGGAAGACAAGTCTTCTTAAGCCTTTTTCTGTTCTTTTTTTTTTGTTGTTTTTGCTCGGTTCCATCCGCATATCCAGACACAACACAACTATGAACGACGTTTGGATGGATCTTTTCCTGATGGAGATCCAAAGATGGGATTCTTTTTATTTGTTTATCTTGTTTCTTTTTTGTTTTATTTTGTTTTATTGCACATAAGATCGGATTGTCATGGATGTTTGTTATCATATCTCTTCACACACAAGCACACAGTGGGAAAAACATTGTTTCCACACATGACGCGCGATGGAGGCAATTATAAATTATTGTGACTCTTTAACGATCTTAACCAGAAGCATATATTCTTTTTTTTTTATTCTTTATCGTTTTCTTATTGTTTTGTGTGATTTTGTGGTGATTAAGTGGAAAAAAAACTAAAAATTTAAATATATAAAATAGCTTTGCTACCGCATGTTAGCGTGTGATATGATGATGCTTATCTCACACTTAAATCAAAACAAACAAACAAAACTTGATTGCATGAATGTCAATCAAGGTGTAAACATGCGATGACATTTCATGCGTGTTTTTGTTTTCGATGATGATGATGATGATTTGTCAAAGTGACATTTGCCCAAAAGTGGTATATACAAAATGATGAATACCGATTAGTATCGTATGACAGTTTTTTTTTTTTTGTTTAAAACTCACGTCACATATGAACTCATAAAAATAGTCAAAAAATTTTAACGAACATCACACAAAAATATTTCGGTGAAGATGTAAAGAAAATAGAGATCATGAGAAAAAGCTAAGCAACATAAAACACATAATCGTTGTGGCACGTATATATTGTTAGGAATAGAAATTTATTGCTTTGAGCTCTTTTGCATTCAAATTTATTTGTTTCTTAGATTTTTATTTTTTGTTTGTAATGGGTTTTGGTTCATAGACCTCACTTTACCCTATTTGGGAAGTAAAATATGTGAGAAATTAAAATTTCGAATGACACATGTGTAATTGCGTAAAATATACATAAACATACTTTGGTTTTTGAGCTTTAATTTATTTTAATGGCAACCATGACATGTTTTGACATTTGAAACAGTGTACAGCGGTTGGTTTATTTGTTTTTGTACCATAGATTATAATCATAGAGATTATCATGGATAATTTTAATTTAAAAAAAGGGAAGGGTTTTTGTTTGAATGCAATCCCCAAAATAAAAATGTGGTTTTAGTTGAATGCAGATTCAAAGCTCTTTACTCTAAGCAACAAATTTAAATGGTGCGGGCCAACTGCCACTTTGACAGATGTCAAAATAAATCATTTGAGCAAGTAGGCATTTATAACAGTATAACAATACAGTTATTGATCTTGTTATTTTTTAGTATGATGCAGTGTTATCTAAATTCTGCAGGTGCCATTTTCAATGAGAGCTCAAAAAAAAGTGTTATACGTTTTTAAACAACCTAGTACAGAAACTGTGTTTTTAAATGTCATTGCATGAAAATCGAACAAAATTAAATGTCTTCTTGAAGTAAAAACTTGTAATTTACTTCAACTTTATGATAAAAACAGTTTAAAGTACTTCAAAGTAATTTCTAGTGGAACGCATCTATTAAACTTCTATATTACTTATAAAAGTATCAATAAAACATTGCAACAAAACAATAATTTCCCAAAAAAAAAAAACTTTTAATAAACCTTAAATGCCCAAAACGCACGAATTGTTTCATCAAAAAAAAGAAGAAAAAAAGTAAAAAAGCAATCAAATTTAAAACTTGAAAAACTATAAAATTGAATTGAAAATTAGTTTCCATTAAAACTATTAAACTTTCTTCATCATTTAATTTCGACCCTCTGTCAAAATAATTCTCCTCCTTCTTCTAAAGTACTCACTTGCACTTAAATGGAAAACACACAAAAATTGTTGTATTTAAATATAGAAATTTGTTAATGTTCCGCATCTATTACGCCTTTTATTTTCAATTTTTAAGACGTTTTTCTTCTCTTTATGTCTTTTATTTTTATATCCGTTCCTTTCCGGTCATCATCGAAAGATACAAAAAAAAAAAAACGTCTATAGGAGTCTTATAGGAACCACGACCCACAAGACGAACAAAAAAAAAAAAAAAAACAAGTAAAAACGTACACGTTCTCTCTGACATTACTTCGTTTTGATGAAGAAAAAAAAAATTCAAACAATAAAATAAAAAATAACGAAAAGTGTTTAAATAAAAACGGCAACAATCAGCCGTGCATAGTAAAATAAAAAAAAAAAAAAAAAAAAAAACTTTTGGGTCTTATACACGTTAATTTTTTGTTTCTGCTTGTTTTCAAGGTAAAACGTAAAATATACACCATTCATTGCTGGTCGAAAATTTGTTTCTTCTTTTCGCCACCGCACCGCACCATCCCTTGGGGCAATAAGACCACCACGAACCTCTCAAAAGAAGACAACAAAAAAAGAAGAGGAGGAAATTACATGTAATTTTCCGCTTCAAAATTTTAATAGACGGTTATATCATGCAAAGAATTGTTTTTTTTTTTTTTTTGTATAAAAGAAAACGATATGTCAAAGTGACACAACATCACCCTAATTTTCGCTATGTCACCAAAAAACTTTTAAGAAAAGAGTGCTTCAGATAGAATTGATGCCGGGATGAAATTTTTTTTTATGATGGTGACGATGGAATGGACTCGTCACTCAATCTGTTTATACAGTTGTCCGTCAACGTAATAAAATTAAGAAGAAACAACCGAAACGGAATTCTATCAAACCTAATCTTTGCAAAGCATAAGAAAAAAAAAAAAAAAAACTACACACAAGACGAATGAGACAAGACGCACATCAAGACCGACCTTCTAGTCTATTTACTTAGCTAAGCGAATAGATGAATGTGTTTTGTTGTGTATAGGGGGCGTTTTTGTAGGGATTTCATCGAATATTTTTTGTGTTGTTTTTTATTTGAATTTTTCATGAGCGCATTTGTGCTGGATGCATTCATCGAATGAATTCGCTGATGCATCAGCAGCTGTTATATGGCTGCCAACACACAAGCCAACAATAACATTTAGCAGCTACTCGAGATGTTTTCATTTTATCGTGTTGTTTCGTATGTGTAGCTATTTCTTGGGAGATCTGTTCGTTTTTTTTTTTTTATGTTTCTGGAGCAAAGTATTTTTTTTTTTATGATGATTTTTTTTTTTTTTTTCTATGGAAATTTGATGTAAAAAAATACTATAACATGTTGGGGGACGTCAACTGAATGAATGCCTTGTAATGATTAGTTTTATTGGAATAACTTGACAGTTTGTGTTGTTTGATGATGCTTGCGATGCTTGACGCATCAGCTATATGGACGTTTGTGTTTTTTCAGGCGTGTTTGCTTGCGTCTCTCTGATAAATAACATTTTGTGTGTAATTAGATACAAAAATTCTTTCTAACGATTGCAGCACCATATTTTTTTTTTTTTTTCTGTTTTTCTTGTAGAGGGTTTTCAGAAATGTTGTTAATTCTCTAGAGAAGATAAAAAAAAAAAAACAACAAAAAATCAACAATAATGATTCTAAAATGTAGTGTTTTGATAGTTAATGTATTTTTTTCTTTCTTTTCATAGAAATGTCACTAAGAGAAAATGTTTTTGTGACCTAAATAGAAGAAAAAATATGGTAGTTTTAGGGTTTAACTTGTACAATTTGAATGCTAATTTATTTATGTGAAGCGTGTCAATGATGAAGATAGAAAAGCTTGTCATGACAACTTGGGATCACTTTTTTTTTTTATTTATGTAGTTTTGTAATTTGTTTTCTATTTCTTTCAAAAAGAAAATAAAAGCAAACTTTGACATAATTTATGTTTGTTGATTTGTCAAAAATCAGGTCAGTCATTTGACGTTTATAAGTTTGATACAGAAATGTCATGTGTGTATAAAAGTTATAAAAAATAAAAGATCAAAGAAAACATTTATACTTACATCCTTGCTTTTTGTTCAAAAATTAATGAATGCGGTAAATAACTCTTTGAGAGAATATATTTTAAGTAACTCAATATTAATACTTTGACATTTGAGGCAGTTAATAAAAACCTATTTTCAATTTTCTGCTATCATAAATTGTATGCTCTTACCTAATTTTCAATTTTTGGCATTTTGCCAAGAAATATACTTCTGTGACAGTATAACACTCTATATACCTACCTCCAGGTGGTCTAGAGAATTTATTAGTGATGGACATTTTGATGCAATGCCAAAAATAACTCTGTCGTAAAATGTCACATAGAGATTGATATATGCTTCCGGCAAGAGAGAAAGGAGGTGGTGGACAGCATTTAAAAGGTGTAGAGTAGAATCACTTGTGTTTAACGAGATTGTGTATTTTGTTTTGCAAAGCATGTAATTGAATTATTAATTGTTGCAATATAGAGTGATGATGGGGATTATTAAAAAGACTTTTGAAGTTTCTATACTTAATGTTTATGATTTGGAATTTTGCAAAATGTTTGGTTAATATTATGTTTTATAATACAAATGGATACATCTAATCTATACTGACCCAGATTTGATAGTTACCCAGAGGATTTATATTCAATATTTTAAGCATTTCAGCCTGCTTTCTCTTTCTAACTTGACACTTTAAGCTGGGTGAAAATGCTATGATAAATGTAGCAGTAATCAAAATATAAACACACAAAAACACATGCTTCATATTAGCAATTGCTTTGATTATGCTGCTGCCAGCTATTAAGCACTGTCAAAAGTTATAGTTACATATTTGACTTTGTCACCTGGTGACCTGACAATGTTTTACCCAAAGCTGAATGCGTTTAAATTCACAATGTACCTCATGTTGTAGTTGAATTTTAAAATTTCTTGTAGTAAAATGGAAAAGTGCTCAATTTTTGCTCAGTTATTTTTTCTGCAAAGTGGAACCCCACACCTAATTTTTTTTACGTTTTGAAGTAGATTTAAAAATTAACATTACTAGAAACACTCCACCTACTCCAATTGTTTCGAAACCCTCTTTAAATGTCATATGGCCAAACTTACTCAGTTTTTGCTCAGTTATGATTCTACACAAAAGAAGTTCTTGAAACATTTCCACATCAATCATTTGCATTATTGGCAACACTACCGACATCAAAAGCTCTTTTAAAATGTCATAAGTCAAAACTTGCTCAGTTTTTGCTCAAGTCACAGTTGACAGAAATGGCTACCAAAAAACGATATGCAAGTTTATTTTTTCGCTGAAGCCATTGTTATTAAAATAGTGTTATACTGTGTCACATTTACAAAATAAACGTCATTTCCTAACGTTTGACTTCTGCTGACATATCTACATGAAGTTAAAAATTGAAAGAAAATTGAAAAATTCGAATGAACTTATCAGTTGTGTAAATTCGACCTATGTACCTCTCCGAACTGTCAATATCCAAAGATCGACTTCAAAGTAATTAAATTCTTCAAAGATACTTATATCTTTCTAATACTTTTGACAGTTCCTTCTTATCTCTTAGCTCCGTCACATAGATTAGGTATACAAAATGTTTTATTTATTCTATTTTATGATGATATTCCAGCTGATTTAATAAACCATCTTAAATGAATTCCTAGAACTTATGGCGTCTTGGTTTTCTATTTACTTTGGACTTTCATTTCCTATATAAACTCATGAAGATAACTTACACAAATTTCTTCAAAAATGTCCATAAATCATAATAACGAGAACAAACATTCACCATGATATAGCATCCTTATCAAGAAATTCCAGTTTTTTCTCACTGTCAAGGTTAAAGGTAGTAGATTAGTCACTCTCTTACCTTTCACATTATATCTACACATTTCTTTATTTATTCATTCCTAACCAAACATTTCTATCGCACTATTATCATTTCTGTCTGTTTATGCAGTGTAACCTAAACAAATTTCACATAAATGTGGCTCTACCTAAAAATAAACTGTCATTTTATAACAATTTAACCTACTGACCATAATGTTTAACGATCCCGAAACGATTTCATAATCAAACAGAACTCTACTGCACTCAATCTGTATAAAGCTGTGCAAACACTTGACACAAAATGTTTAATGCAAACAAAATGTCAAATAGTGTTGTCGTTATGTCAATTTAAGACCTTTTTTGTTATTTTACCCTAAACTGAATTTTCTTTTGTTGACAAATAAATGCACCAAAGATCTTTAGCATTTGATTGTTAATGTATGTCTAGGGTAGGTATGATAGAGGTGCATTTCAATACCTGAGAGGGGATCTTGAAATGCAATTGAAACTCTAAAAATAAACTCTGAAGTGGGAAACAAAATTTTTATTCCCATTAAAAGGGTAAACATTGAGGGTTTCAAAAAAAAAAAACTCGTTTGCGGCAAAATGGGTGAACACAAAACCCAAAAACAAAATTATAAAACAGAAAAAAAAATCAGTTAAAGGATCTCAATTTCACATAAGTCCCTTTAATGCGATCAAACTGCAACAATGCGTGCGTGCTTGTTTCGTATTATGAAACCCAATCTGTCCTAAAGGAGTTTATTAATACACACAACTCCTTGGGTTATTATATCGAGAGAGGATTTTTTTCATTCGTGTGCAAGAGGCGATATAATATCGGCGACATTCAAGTGGAGAGTAAAGAAATTCAATACTATCCAGCTGATGCCCATAAGGCTTTGGTTAGTTATTATTTTCATTATTTTTTTTCTATTCTATTACAAACATAACAAAAAATCCCCTCTCTTCTTTCTCTTTAAGCCACTTGAGACTAGTAATTATTGAGGATAGTGTTACACTAGTGCACTAGTTTCAAAGAAAATTTATTTGACACATGTTTTTTTGTGTTTTTTGTTTTTGTTTCAACTCTCGTAGTGTAAACCCAGGGTTGGGTATGGAGCTGTCAGTTGGTCAGAGAGGATATCAATTATTATGGCAGTATGGCGCTTTGTTACATCCGTTTCAAATTCTAATTGCAGATTGTTTGTTATTTTTTTTTTTTTGTTTGTTTGCTTGGCTACTAACGGAAGCTCTAACATATAAAAAAAAAACCAACAAACGTACTGTGTCCCGAGCCAAGATAAAGCTTGAAACTCTTGAAGATATGAATGAATTCTGTTCGAATGCAGAGCACGTTTCAATTATTTTGTTTTGCGCCCACATGTCACATATAATAATGGGGTGCGCGCGCAATTGACTTTGCTTCTATAACACTCCTTTATCAGTGGGCGGAAATCATACTGACCTTAGAGACTGCAAGAAAATTATTTTATTTTTTCTGGAGTAACGAAGCTTTTTTTTTTATTTGATTTAAACCTAATTTTACTATAAAATGTACTTAATCTCCATTTGTGGGTATTTTTATTTGTTCTTATAGGAAAGATAAAGAAAAAAAGTTGTGGGCTTTTTAAGAGCCAATTGAAGTTAATTTCCTCACATTGAGCTCCGCCTACACTTATGATAACATATCTTAACTGATAAAATGTTTTTATTATCTTTATAAATGCATTTCGGTTATTGGTCGTTGAAGTTAAAGAAACAAACAAACATTTATACATCTATGAACGCACTCTTTGTTTGACGTTTAGGTGTCAAAAAGGTGAGTTTGATTTGTCATTTTATGGAAACATTGGCATTAGTTCTGAACCTTATGGCACTTAAAACAAAGTTTTTTTTATCTAGGTCAATGATCATTATAATTTCCTCAAGAAAAGAAAAACAAAACAACACATTTAAATTAGAAAAAGCATTCATATTGCCCCCACTTGGTCTCTTGTGAAGTTTATAACACTTAAATTATCTAATAAACTTTATAGAACACATCTTTCGGGGGATATACCATTTATTATTTTTCAACATTTTTTTAATTGAATTGAAAAAATGTGTTTTATTTAAATTAAAATAAATTACAAGTTTTATTTTTGTTGCTGGCGAGTGTTCTATTTTATTTTTTTTTTTTTTTGTCATGAGGGCCCATTCTGTTTGTAATCAGATATTTTATTTTGTATTTTAAATTTTTAAAGAATTTCTTCTTCTTGCATTTTTAATATACTGAAAATGAGGATAAGAAAAATATTATAAATGTATATCAGTTTCCGGTTGGAAATTATATATGTACCTACATACTCGTACATCAAGAAAAAAAAATTATAAGAACATTGTGAATTGTTATGATAACAATAAAATATGTGTTACGACGACGTTGACGATGTAAAAAACAACTTGGTGGTGGTCGTTTTGGATTTTTTTTTTGTCATTTGAGAGAAAGAGAGCTTTATGATGTGATAAAATTTAATCTGGTGTATGGTTTTTATTTTTAAGTCAAGGAACGTGGCATTCAAGTTGAGTGAACTACATTTATATAAATATTTGAAGTGATAATTATGACATTTATGTTTGACATAAATAGCTGTCATAATGATGGAATGACATTTAAGTGTCAAATTATTGGAATTTAGTATTTTTGCATTTGCAAAAAAATTTTATTGATGATAAGTTATAACGTAACTTAAATGTGTTCAGTTTTTGCTCAATTTTGATGCAACTGTCAACTGAAGATTGATTAAATTACTATTGAGAGTTATTTTCGAGTATACAATTGAAACTGTACCAAATACCTATATATTCCTATATATTAAAAAAAAATTAAATAAAAAAAATGGCGCCCAACATAGGTTCGCCAAGTGTTATTCCTGAGTTTTGGTCATCGGAAAAGTTCCAAATCAAGATTTTTAAGCTGAGAAACACGATTACGATCTAACCATTGCACTTTTTTGAAGAAAAATGGAAAAATAAAACTCAAGAATATAAAAATGGCGCCTAACAGACACGCAGTAAATAACCTTAAAATAATAAATGAAAAACAAAATCGAGTCCTAATTTTAATATCAGTTTAATAATGATTTTTTTAGGCCAATTAACAATTTTTAAAATAAAAAAATTGAAAATATAAAAAATGGCGCCCAACATAGATCTGACAGACCTCAAAATTATAATTTATGCCTTCAAATTAAAGTTTTAAAATTCGATTGACTTTGAACATAAATACTTTTTTATTTTCTACTGTTCTTAATGACATTTGTACAACTTTAAATGTCAAGTAGTTGTAATGACAGAGGGCTTTTTACAAGTGTCTTCTTTCCTAGCATTTGTATTCTATAAAAGTCAATAGAACCAGACGTCTGTCTGTTAGTTCGAAATATATAAATAAGGGAGTTCAATAAGGAAACTACTTATCAACCCCCAGCTTTATATTTATCTAATGGCCTTGCTATAAAATTTATTTGAAGTAGGTACACTAAACAATATAAATCTTTCTCAACCCATCGCGCTTTTCAAATATATTTTCTTCTTTGAAAATCAAATTCACTCATTATTTGAAGAATGAGGGTCTTAATGTCGATTTATAACACACTTCATTCTTCCATCGAAGGGTATTTCTGTTGTACTCAATTCGCTCGCGCATCATTCGCTTATTTTAGCTTAATTTTGGTTGCTATTGTATTTGAATTTGTAAGAAAAAAAAAAAGGGGGAAATAATTATTTTTCTGGTGATTAGCCACCCTATCTACTCACTCTCTATTACATCATCAAGTCCATTCATTTTATTTTGATTATTAAGCAAGAAGAACTCATTTTAATACCACCACAGTACACACACACAATCAATCAATTATGCTACTGTCATGCCGGACATGATTATAAGAAAATATATATATATATTTTTTTTATTTGAATAGAGATCTGTCAAAGGCAAAATTTACATTCAGTCCACTTCACCCATCAGCCAGTATCTTTAGAAAAAACAAAAAATACTTTGTATTAAAATTCTTCTCGTTATCATCAAAAAAAATTTATTTTATAGCGCAATGAGCCGTGCAAACAAAGATGAAAAAAAAAAAAAAAACATTAAAAACACAGAGGCCATTAAAATAATGTCACACTGGGTTTGTTACCCATTTGATGAATGACTTTGGGGCATTTTTATGTCACAATGTGACTTTGCGTAGTGCGTAGGGTACACAACACAACATTACAAACATATCTTCAAAAGAAATCGGAATTCGAATTTCGAAACGCGTTCCCGCGTTCAGGAAAACAAAAAAATACACATGTTTTTTTTTTTTGTGGAATGGAGTAGATTCAAATTCTTGCCTTGAAATGGAATAGAAATGTACATTTCAATAAAAAAATAAAGAAAGAAAATCTAAAGAAAAAGACGAATTCTAAATTAGCTTGCTAAGAAAAACCCATGAATCTAGATCAGACACATTTGTTAGCTCTTTAGAGATGCCACCGACCGACACGAACGGTCGCTCTATAAAGGCACTATAAAGAGGAAAAAAGAAAAACACACGGAGATGAAGAAGGGTAAATGTAAAAACACAGAATCATGTAGTGACTCTAGCTACCACCAAATAAATAACGACTAAACGATTTTATTTGGCAGATATTAACGCCCTCATTAGTTCCACATGGGTCCGCGCCGAGCTCCATAGTCGCCGGCCGTGTTTCAACTATAGGAATAAACACTCCAATAAGCGACATGAAGCGTGTGACTAGAGAATGAAAATACAAGTGTACTCTGCTGTGTGGTAGGTATACGATAGAGTCCTTATCCTTACAACCAGCCAACAACAAGGAAAAGACGCGCACTCATATAGTGTGTGTAGGCCTATGAACAAAGTCTTCCGAACAAAAAAGAACGGACAACAAAAAAAATGAATTATAATTAACCAGCAGAAGGAATTAATTAATCAGTAATGTGTCCAAACAAGAGTTTTTCTATTTTTAATGTTAGGCCTTTTGGTCAGTGCGGTGCCAGCCCCAACAACATGATATCGAGACTCTTATAATTTTTTTTCATTTTTTGTGGAATGGAGACTTGGATGTATGTTGGAGAAGGAGGAGACTTACTACGACGCACAAGGAAGAAAGTGACATAGTGCTCTCATTAACATACACTAGAATGAACTAACGAACTAAATTTAATGCAAATTGACTACCACCTATTAGGCACTAATGAGGTGCGGACGTTTATATACCTTTAATAATATACAGTACCTAAACACAACCAAAATGACGATGGACGACCAAAAACAAAGCAAAACAAAACCAAAAAAAAAAAAATATATTCACGCATTTTAATTGAAGGGTATTTTTTTGTTTCGTTCCTATGGCATTAGATCACAATTATAATGGACCATAAGTGTTGGTAATTAAGTTGGTGGTTTTTGGATATTAAAATCTATTCATAAATTTTATAATCCTGCCATAGCGTTTGAGAGATTAAACATTAATCAATAATGCAATCTAAAAAATGGCGCCCAACGGAGGTCAAAAAAATTAGTTTCTCATTCAAATTCGGTGTTATAAAGCCTAAAAACATTGTTCGATGAGTTTATTGACTTAAGTTGAGTGCGAGATTTTGATTGAATATGAAAACAAAAGGGACATTATATAAAATGGCGCCCAACGAACATTTTAAAATGTTCTTTCAAGTGCAAAACAAAGCAAAGGCTAAGAAGCAAATTTTTAGCTTTATAGAAGCGTTAATAAGAAAAATTAGTTTGCTACTCTTCAAGTACCTATTGAAAACAAAAATAAAAATGGCGCCCAACACAGGTTCCACACTTCAATCTTGAATTTATATTTTAAGACTAAAAACTGAGATTTTATGTTTTATTGGAATAAATGATCTCATTTCAGAAAACAACCAGAAAAAATTAAAATGGCGCCCAACAGAGACCTGAAGAAATAGTCTGCTTTCATGTTTTAAGCTAGTAAATAAATATTTGAAGTGTCTATTTGTTTTGATCCCTAAATTTTAATTTTCTTGATAAAAATTAAAATGGCGCCCAACTAAAGTTTTATAAATTTAATTTACGGAATAAACAATATTTTTGACCATCTTCTTGGAAGACATAAATACTGCACTAAAAGGTCATACATTGTCATTTATAAAACCAAAAGATAAAATCATCTCAAATGATGCCACATAAAAAATAAAACTTCTACTTCTGTGCCAAGGAAATAACATTTTTAAATTGAAGTACCTCTGGTTTTAAAGCAAAAACTTATGTGAAAATTAATATTTTGACAAGTCATTGCCACACAATCTCTCCCTAAAAGACTCCAATCTTTATGTCTATCATTAAACATAGTGTCCACGATAAACGTCTGCACAACACATTCATTCTGCATTGACCAATCTCTCTCTCTCCTTAACTCTTGGTTGGATTGCATTTGCATATAATGCTTTGCCATACTAAACGAGATAAAAATCTTAAATGGCCAATCAAGCAAGTCAAATGCAACGTAATCCTTTCGTAAGAAAATTGCATCAATCGCATTGAATTATCTTTCAAAGCTCCTCCGCGGCAAAGGTATAGGTAGATATGTTGTATAGTGCTGGTATAAGAACTCTATAAGCACACGGTATACCTCCATAGGCGCAAAAGGATAGAGATTGTCATCTCTTGTGATCGTTTGACGTTTATACTCCATCTCTCTCTCTCTCTCTCCACACACAGCACACCACACACATGGATGAAAAGGAGTTACCTATCAATATCTTATACGACGACTATCTCTCCCTATTCAAATTCAAAATGACTTCTCATAGATGTCAGACGCCGATACACTCTAAGGTTTTCTGGTGTGTTAAGAAAGATGCCACCTCGAATCACTAATGAACATAAATATGCGATAGTCAATCGATATGACAACATCGCATTGATTAAAAAAAGAAACAAAACAAAAAAAAAAGACAGAAGTATTGCCAGCATAATAATATGATATGCAAGATGCAACACATTTCCTCGATTATCTACAAATAGAAATCTACCTCAACCGCATATCTGATTTCAACTCCCTGGACAAATTATTTTCTTCCTTATGTGATGTGTGGATAGATGATGGGTGGATAGAATTGATGTTTTTTGTCAAAATGCATATACGTCAATCCTTTTTTCATTAAAATGAAGGAAAAGACAGAGAAGAGAGAATTCCCTTCAAGCAAGAAAACGGAGTCCAGAAAAGACAGTCCGACCTCCGACCGCGAAAAGCGGGGTTGCACTCACACACTTGCAACTTTTTGTGTATGAACACAAAGTCTAAGAGAATCGTGGTGAAAACTAAGAAAAGGAAAAAAAAAGTAGACAGACATAGCCAACAAGAGCAAAAGCGTCATTTTGTTATTTTTTGTTGAAGTGTTTAGTCGCGTCGTGTCTCGTGTCGTTGTTAATAAAATATAAGTATAATTATAAACATATCAAACTATTAACAATTTGGAATAAAAAAAAGGTATGTTGTATATATCGCTCAAAGTGTTTGGATTAAAGTGATGTGTTTCTGTTTGTGTTGTAGATGTAATTTCTAATGATGAAGAAAAAGGCAGAAGGTGAAACATGCGATTGGGCATCTAAAGAAACACCAACAACAGCAGCAACAACAAATAAATAAAATGAAAAAAATGTATTGTATTTTATATTGTATATATTGTGAAAATTTCGTTTGCCAAAATTAAATAAAAAAAAAACAGTTTCAGTGAAAAAAAAAATCTAGTTCTTTTTTTGGTCGCAAATGCGAAACGTCATCCCTTTTTTATTCCTCTTTCTGGTAGGTTTTCGCTGCTCCGACTCAGGTCCGCCTTCGGCTCCATTTTCTCGGAATGGAGATTTTCACCACACCAATACATATGCAATCGACTTCGCGGTGATTATAATTTCCATACTAATTTGAGCCGCCTTCGGACCAGTTTCTGATCCGAAGTCGGACTCAGCTCCGCCTCAGGCGGAGCGGATTCGGACCGAGGTCGGACCTGTTTGCTTGAAGGGTTTAAACGAACGCACTTCAAAAGCCACGCTCTCTAGCGGCAATAAAAAGAACTTTCAATAGCTGTCATAAATTTTACTAGTAGCTAGTTAATTGCTTAAATTATTCATGGAAATCTAGTTAATGAATATTTATCTATCACTTTAGCACTTTTGGTTTGTTAGTTTAACATTTTTTTTTTTCTTCTATTTTTTATTTTTATGTTTATTTTATTTTTTCTTGTTGTTCAAAAAAAAGCTAAATTAATGTAAGATAAAGATACATAGGATAACTATTTGTTGTTGTATAGAAATGTCAAATGAATTTTGATAAAAAGAATTTTTGTTTAACTTTCCGCTGGCTGCGCTGGCTAAAAGAAGACAAGTTATGATCTGAAGGTTTTTTTTTTCTTAAGTAGGTATGTTTGTTTTTATGATGTGCGTGAAGAAAATTGGGGCACAGTTGGGCTACTTTAAGTTGGAATGTTAAAGCTTTTATTAGTTAATTGGTGAAAAAGAAAAAAATATCAAAGAGAAAGAATAACCATAAAGTTCTAATAAAAGTTTGAAGGGAATGAGAATGAGGTGAAACAAAATTCTTTACTTATACTCTCATATTTCACGAGATATATTTTTTTCTTCTTCTTAATACTTTGTATGCTTTGATATGGGAAACAAACAGTGGTCCAATCAGGTGTATATAAGTGTGACAGTTGGGTGTTTTGTCTCCAATTAGTTTAAGATATGTTAATGATTTTCGAAGCCATAAAAGATTTAGTGAAAAAAGGAGGCTGCTGATTAGAGACAATATGAGATTTTTATGAGAGAAAGGTGTGATCTGCTTAAAGTGTCGACTTAGAAGGAGGTATCTATTCAATTTGGATAATGTAAGGTTCATTTTTGTTAATTTAAATCATTTTTAGTAGGTCAAATGCAACAAAGGTGACATTTTGTTCTACATAACCAGTTTTGTTAAGTTAGTTTTAAGTTTCAACTTAGTTCAGTTTTTGTGGGTCTTCAACAAATTCGTCTTTCTCCCTCTTGAAGCTCTTACGAACTGAGCTAAAACTGAGCACAAGTTTTTTTCTTATTTGTGACTCATTCTCCTTAAGTCGAATATCTGAATTTTATTGAATTTATATGTTTTAAGTGTGAATATCTTTCAGTTTTCAACAATTCCCTCTTTCAAAGACTTTATTTACATCGCCTTATGTGGTAGGTAAAGTAATCTAGGTAATCTTAGGTTTAATAACGTAACGTAAAGAATTGCATTTCAATTCCTTAAATTAGAAATTTGGCTTTTCGGAGAACTAAATTGACCTAGCTTACCCAATATTTTCCAGCAATATGGTTTAACCTTCATAATTGATGAACACGTCTTATTGAACGTAATGTCAAAAATTAAATGAATGATTTTTCTCTGAAATGTCAATTCGGAAAGTCATCCATAATGAAACTAAGTAAGTGAAATATTTTGCGTTTAGGGTGTTCAAGTTATTTGTAGAAATTCATAAACTATTAATTTTTTTGACAGTTGGTGGAAATACAAGGCAAATGTCAAAATTCTTAAAAAATTACTCTGTAGAAGGTAAGCTCTGTAGCCATACCGGTAGCTATGGCAACCATTCTCTTAATTACAAGCTGAACTTTGAACTTTTCAATTTCATGTGAAACCATTTTGTCTTTACTCCTTTTTTTATGACAGCTTTGTTTTCATATCAACATTATGATGATTTCGCAGAATACAATTGCCCCCCATTATTCAATTCTTCTTATTTGTTTCCATGATATCTCTCAATTATTATTAACTCATTCTATAATTGCCTTTCATTTCTCCGAAATGAAAAAAAAAAAAAAAACAAAAATCAAGATAAACAAATTCAATAGAATCCCAAAGGTACACCCTGTAGAGGTAGGTTGTATGTACCTTTTTTTATATTCACAAGAAGAAAATAATAAAATATCAATATCAATCTCTGACTTCCTGCAACCAATTAGAGTTGTAAAATATATTGACAACAGAGCATTACACATAAAATTTGCTTTTCCTCCAAAATCAATTTCTCTCTTGCCATGTTTATATACATATAGAAAATAAGCCCACACAAACATATAAATATTCACCACCCACAAATATACTCCCCACACCCCAAAAACCCTATAACGCATCAACCACTCTTCAGTATTGAATCTTTTTATTCCGTGTTCCTATTTTTGCCTTTTACTTTTGTGAATTATTAAAGGACACACAAATTGGGAATTTTTTTTTTTTTTGCTTTCTTTTTATAAGGTTGGGGGGAATAAACAAACAGAAAAGAACGACATCAACTCTCATTCCAAAGAAGAAAAAAAAAAAAAAAGATTCACTTCAGCTTAGTGTACAAAGCGAAAATCGATTGAAGGGAAAATATAATCCTAATAATTTTTATTTTGCGTGAAATCAATTTGCAATGGAAGAATTATTTGTTTCATTTTTTTTTTGTGTGCTTTGCTGTATTGTTGTTGTTATTTGTTGTGTGTTATTCATTCAATTCCTATCCTCTTTTCACAGAAAAGAAATAAAAATAAAAGCCAAGAAGGCAAAATTTTTGGTCTGATATTTGCAAATCCCTTGTAATAACCAACCAACCAAAGAGAGGAGTACCCCACACTTACCCCCATCCCCATTTCCAAGCAAATAATACAAAAAGCCCCAAATAAATGACAGAAGGAAAACTCCCCACACCACTAAAAGACTAAACCATCAAACGAAAAAAAAAGATGGCTGTGGGTAGAAACGCATGATAATGTGTCATGTCACATGAGGAGAAAATGAAGTGGCCGCAGGCCTGTTTCTTTTTTCCATTGACAAATCTTTCAAGAAAAACCAAAACTTAGGGTAGTCTATAGAGTGGGGAGATATCATCTGGCATAAACGCATTACCAGAGCGATCAATTGAAATGAAATTGCTATTTATAGTTATCTCCCTTTTTTTGTGGTGGGTAAAACTGTGTCCATGTCGTTGCGTCATCGTCATGGTCTTTTCGCATTGTTTGTACTTAAGCTTAATGTAATAGATTTCCATTGACACTTGCAATTTACTTGAGCCTGCAGATAACTTCTTCACTATTATACCAACTACAACCAGTATACCAGTTTTCATTACAACTGTCCTTTGCTGTCACCCACTCGATATAATAACGGGAAATTAATGACAGATTATTATGGTGAATTTTTGCCGGACTTTCTGGCATGACTGCCAAAAATATATCTCTTTTTTTACCTCCCCCTTTTTCATAAAACTGAACTTGAAATGTAGGAATGGGAAGAAATAATTATGTCTGCAGTTTACTTTTGGTTCAAGCGTTTTTTGAACCAGCAAAAAGGGAACAAAACTTCTCAAGTGTTCGGTCAAGAGAGGACACGAAACCCTCCTTTTTGACATTACAAAAAGCTAAGAACCAAAAAAAAAATTATAACAGAAAACCAACGAAACGAAAACTTGGCATCACCCATCGACTTCAAGAGTATGACCCTTTTGTGTGAATCTCTTTTTTCTCTGTTCGCAATGTCATCTCGTCGCTAAGCTTTACAAATAAGATTTTTTTCTCTATTTTTTAAACCTTTTTTTTGTCAAAAAATAGAAAAAAAAGTACACAAACAAACAAAATATACGATGTTGAAGTTTATAACAACAACAACAACAAAAAAAAACCATGGGAAAAATGTGGAATGTGGACTATTTCGTATATTTGTATGCCTTTGTGTATATATGTGTGTTGTCTCCATCTCTATTCCAAGTTTAGTTTTATTGAGTTTTCTATTGTCTGCGATTTACTGCATTATTATTATAGCATGTAGTACCGTAAGTTGAAAATTCAACAAGAGTGGACACCAGCAGAATCATAGAATTCTATCCATATGTATGATGGCAACCCAGCTGAATAGAGAAAGACAGAAAGAGAAAAGAATAGACAGAATTGCACACAGAATTGAAAAGAAGTGGATTGTAAATGTGCAATTGTCAGTTATAATAGTGCAGAGTACACAGATATCGTTCTTTGGAAGACTTTTTTTTTTCTTTTTGTCATTTTTTTTTTTTTTGTCATGTGTGAGGATGTGTTCAAAGAAATTCATGTCCTAGTTATTCTACTCAATTCTTGTGCTTTTATACGCTGCAATAAACTTGCACTGGACAATATATCTATATGTATGGACTATCATACAAAGAAGACAGAGAGGAAATAGAAGTGGACATTTTTTTAGAAAAGACCATATAATACGGAAGCATACCTTGGGATGTGCGGGCAATGTGATTGATGTGTATTTTGCTTTTGTTCGAATTTATGTCGTCATATCTGGCAAACAATTTCTAAACAATGTTTTGAATTGTTTTTATTAGTTTTTTATTGAAAGTGTTTTTTTTTTTTTGAATTTTGATTTATAAAATTCAAAGAGTTTGACTTTGACAGAAATGCCGTTTTCACCGAGATTCAAATGACGTTCTACAGTTTCACCGAAACCTCAGTTTTACCCGAGATTTTGGCGAAAATTTTCCAGTTTCAGGTGCACTTCTACGAGTTTAAATTAAGTTTTACACAATTAACCAGTGATTAACTTAAGATTAACCCGAGATTATTCAGTTTTTTCTCCGCTGAAAGTACCAAACAGAGATAAAGCTATTTCTATTTCATATAGAACGAAATGCAAACAGAGATTTAAAAGTTTAACCATAGATAAACCAGTTCTAGCTGAGCTAAGAATTTCGCGTTGAGCTGAGATTTATCAATTTCTGTCGATATTTTCTAGTTTCAAAACAAATTCACCAGTCTTCAATTTTGAATAAATTGACATATCAACAACAATTAAAATGTAATTGTCAAATTGTCCAAAGATCAATCATTAAATAACCGATTTTCCATTGTTAACCTTTTACAATGACAGGAAAGTGCAACAACTGTCATTCAATATGAACAATTATAGACTTTCAATAACTTAAGGCCCCCTTCACATTTATTTCTCTCTCAGTAAACTACCTACACTCACTTCATACAACCAAATTAAGACTACTTGAAAACAAAGCACAAATAATAAGTCAGGTATCTACATATATCTTAGCAAAAAAAAAAAACTGAACTGACAGACGACACGCAAACTTCAGCCGATGGCAGGCAGGCAGGCAGGCGTTGCGGCTGGCATGCGCGCGTCTTAATAATTTGTTTTCTTTTCTTCTTTGTGATATCCACTTAAGCGAAAATTAACTAATCTCCTTTTGGAGGAAGAGTGGAATGAAGTGGAGTGTGTTTCTTTTGCATTAACTCCCTCCAAAAATATTTTTCTTATATTTTAATTTGTGTACTTAATTTGAATAAGAGCCCGAGCAGAAGAAGCAAAAAAAAAAAAAAACACTCAAGTGCTGTACTCTGCCACTTGGCAGAACATTTAAGTAGCATTTTTGTAAAATCAAACAAAATCCCAAGGAAATATAATTTTTTCTTGTTATTTTTTTTTTTGTTGCTTACGTTCTTTCATTTATTTAATTTGTTTTGTGATAACAAAACTAACTGAAGAAGAAAAAAAAAATTGTATACATGTTCCAATGGCATGGAAGTAATGAATAAATTTAAGACGAAAAGGAATTCTTATGCTACTCGCTGCTGCTGCTGCCCCCACGCGGAAATTGTTTACCTCTCGTTGTTTAAACGAAACAAATAAAAATAAAAAAAAAAAACTTGAAGACGCAAGTCAAACGAAAGAAAATAATGAAAAAAATAAAAACGCATAGCTAGTAGTATACCATTATTATTAAATAAACCACCCTAACGATCTGTAATGGTTGTGTGTTTTTATTTTCTTTCATTTCTCTCATTATTATTATGCTCGTATCATGACCACCAGACTATGCTGCTGCCCTCTGTTGGGTTTACACAACTTGTATACAACACTACCCACGCAGGGCAGCAACATGAAACCCGTTGTATAGTCGTTCGTCGTCAGTTCGCTGCTGTTGCCGTTATTGTCCAAGAGGAAACAACACAAACCAGAAATGTATACTCTCCACTCATCCAGCAGCCACCATTGGAAAAAATCTCAGAAAAAAAAAAGATGAAAAGGTTCAGATTCGTAAACGATATAAACATGAACTCCATTGTTTTCATATACTCAACGTTTAATAGTAAGAGAAAATAATGAATAAGAGTCTTATACTATGGTATACTTTGGTCCTGATTAATTCGATAATATTCATTGTTTCCGCCAGGAGGAGTATTAATTAAGTATGTTGAATTGCATAGAAAGAGCGAAAAGATGAAGCAGACAGAATGAAAGATTTCAAAAAATACAAAATAATGAAGGTTTATCAGTTGAAGTCTGTCATTTCCTGTTAGATTGACAGTTGGTGATAAATACAACAAAAAATAGAATAACAAAAATGGCGGATTTAAGCTGCCAATTTATTCGTATATTTTATGTTATTTGGTTTTTTTTTTCGATTCTCTAGGGATTGTGGTTAATGTCGCATTTATCACATGTCAAATCATGTGTTTCTCAATAAAATGAGTCTGTCTGTCATATAAAAGATGAACATTTTCTCTATGCTTAAGTACAAACGTCACGTGGCATATAACAGAACACCAAGGCCAAAGCATACACACAATCACGTAAAAAAATCACACTCCTAATTTTGTGTTTCCCCCTTTTTGGTGTTTTTGTTCTGTGTGTTATGGATTTCGATTGGAGTGTGCTTTATGAGAGATAACATTTAATTTTCTTTTTTTTTTACTTCTTTATTGATATAATTGAATTAACTTGACATAAAAGATTAGTTAACATACATTGTTCTCTTAAGGGTGGAAAAAAATGCGATGCTTTAATGATTAAATATTTCATTTATTGCAAAAATGTAAAACGACCAAAAATCTGACAGGAAATGTCAAACTTTTCAAGAAAAATCTCAATATAATAATACAAACTAGAAAAAAGGCAGTTTTTGGATTATTAATTTAGTTTTTTATCATTCTTTTTTCCAATATTGTAAAGAAAAAATCATTTAAACCTTAAAATCCAAAAAATAGTCCAAATTGGGCTACTTTGAGCAATTGATGTATATTCGTATTTATAAACACTTTTTCTGGTCGATTTTAAGCTAATTATTTTCCTAGATAATTCTTCTTTCTTGTGTGTCTTCTAATTTTAAACTTTTTTGACTATCTTGACATTTAAATAATCAAAGAAAGTAAGAAATGCCGCAAGTGTCAAATGAGTTGATATTCCTTTACTTTAGCTTGACTCGAAATATTCTATTATGTTTGACCCAGTTTCTCGTTATATATAATTACAAAACTTTAAAATCAAAATGGCGTTAAATTAGTCATACACTCTCAAACTTTACCACAAAGTCGCCAATCTAATTACCACATTGACATAAATCCTCTTTCTCTCTCTCTCTCTCACTCTTTTGTGACAAAGAGAAGAAAATCCTCTGAAAACTTTTGAAAACATTATTGTTTGTATAATTGGCCGTGCTAATTTGTCGCCTTTAACCTTCAAACATTTTTGTATACTATGTATATTATTTAAATATAAAATAGTAAAATTCAAGAACAACAAATATAAAATTTCCTAACTAAAACTATAGGTAGGTACACTTTTTATTTCAAAAGACTCGCAGTTAAAGGACACAAAACAACTATACTTTCTACTACAACAAAAAACTAAATTTATCCTCAAGCATTCCAAAAAGAAACTCTTTAAAAAGTTGTTTTTTGTATACAAAAACAGTTTTCCGCTCCCAATCACACAGATCCTTTTGCTGATTTTATGCCTGGCACCCTTTTTTTTTCTTTTTGCTTTCTTAGCCCAATGATGATGATTCTTACAAAATTCATAATGATGTTCCGCAAATTAATTTTTTTTTTCTCGTTTTGTTTTCTTTAGAATTTTTTTTTTTTTTTTTGTATATTTTCAAAAATAGAACGTTTTTGTTGTTGTGATGATGTTGATGTTGATGGTGGCGTTGCTTACCCACCATAGTGAACCACCACTAGACAGCATTTGGCCTTAATTTTGTTCAACCATGATAGTGAGGTTGGCATCGTTACCCCCTACATTTTGGGGTTGTCAAGATGTATATTTGTGTCGTTTGGTTGGTCCTCGTAGGAGTTGACTAATTTTCTTTGTAAAGTGCAAAAATACGGTGACAATTATACTCAAAATAGGTAAAATACAAAGTAGCTCAATTTAGCTCACTTTACGGAAAGCACTTATTTATTCAATTCTTTGAAAAAATCTGCAATTATAATATTGAACCTGGTACATAGAAAGCGGTTTCTGAATTGATAATAAGTACTTTTGACTTTATAAAAAGTAGCCCAAACTAGCCCAATTTTAAGACGATTTATTTGTTTTTTGCAACAAAACTGATCACAGTATCTCTAATGATAGTTTACAAATTATTTCTAAAATAGCAATCAGATAATCAAATTACAATTGATACCATTTTGAAAATAGCTCTAAATGAGCTACTTTTTAGAAAAGCAATTTAAGATACTGTTTTTTTTTAACTATTAATTAGTAATGACAACTTGGATTTTGATTAGTAAAAGCAATACCCAAACCAGCTACAGTATCAATCTATAATTTTAAAAAAGTAGCCCAAATTGGCCTATTTTAAGCAAATCATTTTATTTCTCTTTAAATTGGCTCCAAAACAAACTATTCATGGCAACCCTATAATGCTAGTTAAATAATGAAAAAAAAAAAAATATTTTGGTAGTGTAGCGAAAACAGTGGCGGTCGGTCCTTCTTTTGCGCAATCATAGAGCAATCATAAGTCGAAAGGGACGAATGACTAGGATAATGGTGAAATGGGCGTGATAGAGAAGTGCTTCGGTAGAGAAAGTTGAAATGGTTCGTTGGTAAGGATTTTTTTTTTATTTTATTTTTTTCTGTTGCCATTTTTTGAAGAACTGGTTTCCGTCATGGTGTTCTTATTTTTAAGCATCACTGCTGGAGTAATTTATGTCGACGAAATGGGTTTCTTGGATAATTGGATTTTTTTTTCATTCTTCATCATCTTTCACGCGTTTTTTGTATGAATATATGGTGGTTGGGTGTTTTTTCAGATTTTTGTATAAATCTGTGAGAGAAAAAAGGAAGAAGAATAAACTATAATTTAAAACGCATCTAATTTTCACAAAGCTTTAGCAATATCGTCACTTTAAAAAAATCCTTTAATTTATTTTAGTTTCAGTTTTTTTCTCTTTATCTCTGTCTTGTTCGGTGTCACTCTATCTCACTCTAGTTTTCACAATTTAAAGTGGATTGATTTAACGCCTCTTCGCTTTGATATTTCCTAACAAAAATGCTGACAAAAACGAATAAGAAAAGATAAAGATGAAGATAAAAAAGCGAAGGAAAAAAAAGTTTTCCAACGGATAATGACTATCTTAACTCAATCTGTGTACGCCATCCATGCTCTCGGAGCCAAAAGGTAAAGAAGAAAATAAAGAGCGAAATCAGGACAAGGGCGCCTCTTTTGCTGCTTGCAACAAACTTTCTCCCCACACACTCACCACGTGTCTTTCACCCGCCCCTATTTTTCTTACCGCCCACCCACTGTTTTAATTACAGAAAAAGCAATTACATTTGTCACTTTCATCAGCAGCATCATCATCCCTGTGTATATATCCTCATCGTTTCTCATCACACTTTAATCATGAAGCCTTTTTTTTTTTATATATTCCTTTTTGCTATTTTTTCTTCTGTCAAATTCATAGTTTTTTAACGCGCGTTACCGTTCCACCATCATCATGCAAAAGGTAAGAAGATGTCAGAAAATCTACTACTACTACCCCGACCCAACGATAGAGGGAGCTCTTGTCTTTTTTTTTTTTATTTTTTTGCTTTCATCTTAATTTTGTTCGCATACATGTGTGTGCCTGACTTTTTAAGGATATATCTTTATAGGGGCAGCATCGCACACACTTGACGGTATGCGTGTTATATGATGGGAATTTTATACGAACAATGAATGTAAATAATGCTTCCGTGTGAAATTAAGAAAAGCGGATGACTGAGTACAGTAGTAGGAGAGTATAGGTATAGGAGGAGAGGTGGCGGATATGAGAGGCAAAATTTGGAAGCCTTTGATCATTAAATGTTGTGCGCACTCTTGACACTTTTGATTTTCAAGATTGAAAGTGATGAGAGTGAATATTCACGAAAGCATAAAAATGTTATCTCCTGCAGATAAAAGATGTGATTTTATTTTTTTTTTTATTTTTCATTTTCAAGAAGGACAAGTATCATTATTTTTATTGAAATTGAACGCTTTAAGGATTTCAACTTATTGTTCTTGATACTTAAAAAAAAAACTTTGAATTTAAGCTTCAGAGCACAATCTAGGGGCTCAAAATTAATTCTAGGAATAATTTGAGCAACAAAATGAGCACAACACTTATATAGACCAAATTGAAATTGAAGACTTTAAGGATTTCAACTTGATGTGTCTCCCATTGGGGAAAAAAAACTCAGAAAATAAGCTTCAAAGGTCAAAGCACAATCTATGGGCTCAAAATCAACTCTCGGAATATTTTGAATGAGCACAACACGTTTTCCGAAAAAGTGACAGATGTCACATCTCATCTTTTTGTGCCTTTATTATATTCAATTAGCTCTACTACTTGAAGTTTCATATTGATTTTAGTGTTAGAACGTAAACTGTCAGTGATTGTTAGAAGCTAATGCCAAAAAGTCTTCCATTGAGCAAATAGCCAACTCTAAGGTGCAACCACAATAATTGCAACCAACAACTGTCAAAATCAATTAAATTATCTGCAGTTTAGAGCGCTGTATTTATTCCCCTCGTAGAACTATCCCACTAATCAGCTCTAAAGTGACGCCCAAACTATTAAAGTTCCACCTTAAAACTTTTATTTCTAACGATTTTCTTTCATCAATAAAAAAAAGACATTTGTTAGCACCTTAAGATTTATTCTTTAACAACAAACTTAAACGACAACTTTATCTCTTGAAATAATTTATTTCCCAAAACTTTTTTTTTCATGTTTAAAAAAGTTCCCACAACATATCTATCTGTCTTGTCACATTTATAATAGATATCAAATAAACTTCTAATTTAATTTGTAGATCGAAGAAAGTCAAAGACACATAACTACATTCTATAATATCAAATCGAAAACTTCTTTAATTGAAGCCAACACACAAAGTCTTCTTCGTTTTACGAATCGAATAAAGGTGATAACACAATATTCACGTTAAAATAATTTCTACCTTTGACAGAGAAAACTAACAAATCAAAATTGTCATATCCAAAGATACACCAATCAATACAAAATTCATCATCAATTTGTTTTCTGGAAATATGTATATATGAACGATATGTATAAAAGACAAGCCCATTCCATAATACTAATAGACAATCTGTGTGAATTTTCCTTACGGTTAACCATAACAGTAATAATAAATAATTGCCAGTCATTCCCCTCGATTCGTTATTCACAAAATCTTATACCTCTTAGGTCATTTAAGCAAGCACATCACAATACAATATCAATCTATAGGCAGAAGTAGCATCAGCAGCAGTATAAAAAGAGATAGAAAGCTCAAAATACAAAAACACACGTTCTCATTCATGTTGTTTATACCTTTATGGCGTAATTGCTTACAATTTGTAAGCATCTTCCCAAAAGCCATCTATCGAACCAACCAACAGACAAGCTACATAAAGAGGTCTGTGGGACTCTCTATGTGATACATGGTAATCAATTTTCGTTTGAGTTCATATTTTATAGGTATATTTCCTATAGATGTTCCTATAAGACCTTACCTGAAATATTTTAGAATATAAATATATATCTATATAGACAGAAGGATAGATTATGAGGTTCAACTTTCACTCCCAAGGTGGCGATGTTGTCGTCCCTACCCGTTCGTCATCATTTGTCGTCTCTCTTAACAAAAATCTTTCACTTTGACGTTACATACATACCCACTTTTTTTGGGTAAAATATATCTGCACCTATAAATGTTTTGACGTTCAACTCATCTTCCATTGTCATATTTATCTCCTTTTGCTAACAAATATAATCAAATAATATCTATTGATTACGATTGCAGTCTTTACCTATTTCTTTCTCTCTCTCTTTCATTGTTATAAGAACCGATACCTGTCATTTGGTGTATTTGGGTGACAGTTTGAAGAAACTATATAATTATATTGAAAACGAACAAACCTAAAATGTTAAATCAAGTGGTTTTTTGAAGAAAACTTGTTCGTATTGTTATTTAAATTGCATATTTTATGGCTACATTGATTACATTTGCATTCCAAAGTGCTAAACACTAAAACTCAATAAAATTCATCATCAACTGTGTGAGAGAGTTTTTGTCAAGATGACATTTCAAAGAAAAAATTAATATACAGAGTATGACAATAATGACGCATGGGTTTGGGATAATCTATTTTACTTGTGAACTGTCAAAAAGTCCAAGTGACACCTTATGACACTGGCATTTAATTATAGTACATATTTATGTATTTCGTGTTGTTGCTCTTGAGAGAAAGAGAGAGGAGAAGAGGAAAAATATAAAAGAAGAAGCAAAGATCCATTCTATTAGGCACAATTATGATGATGGACAGATATGGGATAAATTTGACTGATGCCACCGAAAATAAAAATTATCAAACTGGGCTAGGGTATAACACTGTGACATCATAGAAGCGTTATAGGAATAAATGGGATTTGAAGAAGCGCTTCTTTAAGAGTTTCATCAGCAAGCAAATGCAGGCGATTGATGGGACTTTAAGGGCTGTCAAAATGAGGTTTTTTTTTCTTCTCATTCTTTTTGTTTTCGTTTCTTTTTTTTTTAATGGTTGTATCGAAAGAGGGTGGTATAGTTAAAGTGTACTCTCTCAAAAACGTTTCTTCTTCATTTTTGATTGATGAAAGATAAACAAGTTATGGGAAGAAAGAGAGATGAGAAATTATATTGAAAATGTGGGGCAAGCTGTGTTTTTGGTGGTTGTTTGGTGAAGTTAAGTAAAGTGATGCCATCATAAGCAGCGCCACAGTCTAGTTTTGGTTGACTCAGCAGGCAAAAAAATAAAGAAGAAATATATATAAACCCAGCCTAGTAATCTCGAATTGTAATGATGATTAATTGCCCGAAGCTGTAGCCCATCTATACGTCGATTACAAGAAACCCAATTAATTATTTTTTTTTTGTTCATTCTTTTTTTCTTGTTTTATACTTATCCCGACCCGAGTTCGATTTTTGGTCAGAAAAAAAGAAAAAATCTTTCTTGGGTCTAATAGAGGTGACGGAGTTAATTGTTTTCTTACATCTCTCCCGACAAAACGCTCTTTGGGTGAACCTCTTCTATAAGAGAGCCATAATATAAAAATAATAGAGAAAACAAAAAAAAAACTGGAAAAGGAATTTACTAATTAAACCCCAGTCTTAGCGGTTCTATAAATGGATCTTTTTAAAAGATTATTTTTATTTTTTTCTGTACACAGAAGAGGTTTGTCTGTTTTAGTAACGGCGTTACTATATATAAATTTATTTTCAAGTCTATAATTGTATATTTGTATGTTTGCCCAAAAACTCATAATTTAAGTAGAACGAAAAGCCTCCGGAGATCAATCAATGTTTAAGAAACTTGACTGATGGAGTGCGAAAATTGGCGTCAATGAGTCAAAAAGATTTTGTCTACACTCTTTGTTTGGCGTCGTTGTTGTCGTTGGCGTTCGTCTCCAAGATTGTTGATTAATATGAAAAATTTTAATTTATAGGTTTAGTGAACTTTTTTGAAAGGTTCATTGGTATCTGAAACAATTTTTAAATACCTATGTTTATTTAAAGGAGTCGTTATAAGCATGCTTAAAATGAGTAGATATTAAAGCTTGAATGTTTCGTTGGGCGCCATTTTTCATATTTTTGTAGGTAGTTTATTATAATTTATGGTTAGTTCCTTAACTGCATTAAATTGGTTCAGCTTTTTTTAAACAAGTGCAGATTTCAAGTGTAGATTTTGTTCATTCTTTTCCCACGTTGGGCGCCACTTTGAAAAAATAGCACACTAGGTTTGTTATTAAGTTCTTATCTGTCAAAAACTAAACTTGGCAGTCGACATTTTTCGATCTTGGCTATTCAAGAAAACCAAACTTAACTTACGTTGGGCGCCACTTTTCATATATTTTCTTCCTTTACTATTTTTTTTTTTTTTTTCAATTTTTATGATAAAGGTTGTCAACCAACAAAAATGCGATTTTTTGATAAAACAAATTCCACAGAAGGAATCTTGCGTTGGGCGCCATTTTTTCATACCCAGATTACTCGAGAATTCACTCTGCAACCATATTGAATGTTTAACTTATTTGACAGCTGCTGTCATATGTCAAAAAAATCCTCATTTAACAAATAGTTTTGCTCATAGTGATTTTCTAAGTTTACTAAAGCAAAACAAAAAAAAAAAAAACACTCAAACGCAATCTAAGCTAAACACTTCAAGCATCTTTTATTCTTCCACTACGAGTATTAGTACATATTTCAACGTCTCAACCATTTTTGTATTGTTTTCAGTGATTCTGTTTTCTCAAGTAAAACAATCTTTATCTACCACTTGAAACAAAACACCCATCAGTAAAAGGGCTTTGCACACCCTTTTTTATGTGGGTGTTTGGTGTTCGTGTTCATGTTGTATAATGATGATGGTGTGTATTCTACTATGTCAAAAACCAAAACCACAGAAGAGCCATTAATACTTGACGGTAGCCTAAGGCTCATTAATCGCGATTACTCGAAACACTCTCTTCAACGGAAAAAAAAAAAAAATAAACCAACCCCAACCACCATCATAGTCATCAGTTATAGGTATAGTTATACAACCTCAAAGCAAAAAGTACGAAGACTCTACTACTTTTAGTGGAGAGGGTTGCTTTAGCAACTATACACCCATCGATAAAGTAACCAATGGAAACTTAACGAGTTGAAATGTCAAGCACCTTAAAGAAGGTTAAAAAGACTTGGATTTTTCCTTGTAAGTTAGTTTATATGTATGTAATGTGGGTTTACATTGTACAGTAGAAAGTTCACCCTCTAAAACCTACCTGTTCTAGTTTCAATTTTTCTTTCGTTTTTTCTTATACTTTTGTTTTTTTTGTTGGTTGGTAATTTGAAGTGTAAGTTCTTTCGCCTACCCTTCTTCTCTTTGCTTCACTTTTTCTTAACGTATTTGGACCCCTTTTTGCAATCAACACCCGCAACGAATTGTTTTGGTATTTGCGGGTTAGAGAGAAGGGGTGTCGTCTTAGTAGTCGTCGTCAAGACGTCAAGTCAAGAGCGTATGCTATACAATATCTTCCTTTTCGATTAAATATTATTTGACCGAAATAGTTTCATGGCGAGAAAGTTCAATTTCAAAGCTCTGAGTAGGAGGGAGTTTTTATATTCGTGGGAACTCATATGCTTGCAACCATCATCAGAAGTGGAATGACCTCCATCCTGCAGTACTAGATTTCTTAAACCTACCTACACACTCTATATGTTGTTGGGGTTATTTGCCGCTAGAATGCACTACTTGGCAGAGGGTCAAAATGTTGGCCAAGCTAATATCTTTTTATGTCACTATTTTACTGGGTTGTAATTTTATATATGTTTGAAATTCTGAGTAATGCATCAAACTAAACAATCTCTCTCTCCATCTCTCTCTGATGATGATGAAGATGCTTCCTGGTAGATGGCGGTGGAGGAGGTAGAAAGAAGGTTCTTTTTCATTAAATTAATGAGAATGCTCAAAATAACTCAAGGAACCTTTACATTTTTTTCCTTATTTTCGTTTTGTTTTCTTCTCTCAGAGAGATGCTAACTCTAATTGGAAAATATTACGCCACAGGAAAGTTTTGGCGCTGCAACCTACTTCAAAAATTGTATATAGTTATGAATGTCAAAACTATTTGGCATTGGAGTCGTTTTTTGCTTCTTTTATTTTTTTATGTTCGCTCATCTTGGAAGAAAATTGTTATCAAAATGAGAAAACTTTGGCCTAGTTTTTTTTTCGGGTCGTAAATTTATTACCCGAAAATTTTCTTAGCGAGTACAAGGGTAAATGGATGGTTATGGAGGAGAATAGCAAAAACATTGCCAGCCAGGTAAGTAAGATGGTTGTGAGAGGAGAGGAGTACTCCCGAAAAACGCAAAACTCATGGGGGTGAAAGTTCAGGTTATAGTCATCAGGGTACAATTTAAGCCTTTTGCGGAAAGCCATAATGTAAAGTGTTTCTGTGTTCTTCCTGCGTCACGACGACGACGACGAAGAGGTTGTCGTTGTCGTCGACAACGCATTAACAAAGACACTACACAAGCTCCAAATGCAATGCAAAAGGATGTTGATGATGAGCAAAAAGGGTATAAAGATACGTGCTCTGAAGGTGCCTTTGTATAACAATCGTTATATAGGTCGGGTTTCCTTCAAATATATTCTGTTATAATCAGACTCGTTAGATGTATATACGAACGAGTAAATGACTGTGATATATTTGAGTTTATATATTTATATAAGAATCTTTGTGTATAAGTTCTTCTTATTTCATGGTTGAATAATCGTAGCGTCATGTTTTTGGAAAATTGATATAAGTACCTATACAAGTCTAATGGGATTATTCGAGTGAAGGAAAAGATTAAATGCCTTTTCTCTCTCTCTGTGTGATTCGAGAGTTTGTATTCTTGCTTTGGTTAAGGTTTATTTTTTTTTTGGAAAGTACTTTACACAAGATGCCACCGCAAAATCAATTAAGTTCACCCCCAATCGGTTTACCACACACTAATTCACCACACTCACTCAAACACACTCTGTGCAAAAAAAAAATAAAACGAAAGACATCACTGAGAAGGGAATTGATATGGGCTTAGAAAAGCTTAGAAGTATAACCACAAAAAGAAGAGGAAGCAGCTGACAAAGACGAAGATACGAAGAATATGAAAATTCAAAATTAGAAGAGCTTAAAGATGACAATTTTAAACGAAAACATTTTATATTGGATTTTTATTTTTTCTAATTTTATAAATTTTAGGAATAAAATTCGTTTCAATGAACTTATTGGGGAAGTTATAATCAAGTTGGAAGGACACAAATCAAGGCCACATAATGCATCAGAATCCAATTATACTTTTTTTGATTAAAAAATTTTAATTGAGTTCGTCCAAAAAAGGGTTGAACTTTTACTCAAATCTTATTTGGCGTTGGGCGCCATTTTATGTAATTATTTTAAGATTTTTAATAACATTGCATCATCATCTCAGAAATCTAGTTAGTTTTGAATGTTTCCAACGTCGTTTGTTGATGAACTGCAAAATATAAATAAAAGTGAATTTTGCGTTGGGCGCCAATTTTTTTAATTTTATGACAGTTTATGGCAAAATACAAAAGCAAGTAATTTTGTTTTGCAATACATATTTATTTAGCAAAAAAATCACAACTGAATTTGTTAGTTCGTCTGCATTAAACAAATATAAGCCTTCACTCAAACCAAGTTCTGCGTTGGGCGCCACTTTTTATTTTTGTACAATAGTTAATATTTTTTTCGCAGTATGCTCTTGTTATTGCACAAGAACTTTCACAGAAGAATTTTTCAATTTATTTTTATAAACTGGATTTTTTTATTGAAGGTGAGTTTTGCATTGGGCGCCATTTTTCTTATTTTAATGATATTTTTTTGCCTTTTACGCCTCATGTTTAAATTTAGGTTAGTGGGTAGACCTTTTTTTCCATTTTATATTGATCATATCAGAATTTAAGCTTGAATCTGGTTTCACGTTGGGCGCCATTTTTCATAATCAAGCTTTAATGATGTTTGGTCGATTTATCCCCCATTTTCTTGTTTAATTTACTCAAAACAGCATCTCTTGTTAGTCTTTTGTCTTTGCAAAAGTCCCCCCATAACTTTTCTATTTAAGTGAATAAGTAGAAATAAAACTTTCACACCCTTAATTTCAGTTCTTCTTTCACTATATTTCAAGTGTATTTCAAGCGTACATTGCATAGATTAATATAGTAAAATAGGTTACATGGTATCCATTTGAAGAAAAGAAAAGGTGGAGTAGAATAGTATAGCACTACAATACAAGTGACAAATGACATTAGTCTGACATTGACACAGATATCAACAGACAATGAGCTAAAAATGAACTATACGAGTATGTTATAGAAAGAGGGGGTAATGTTGCATGCACTATAGTTATCTTCGTTTCGTCTCCTCCATCGTCGTTGTCGTTTGGTTTAAGTTTCATCAATTTTCCCTTATTTGACATGACAATCACATCCAATCCCCCATCTCACAACACACATGCACACGTTTTTAGTGCGGCAAAATGTCCTTATTCTTTTCTTGATTCTTTTGTGATGTGTCGTTGTTGATTTGCCTGGGCCCATATATTCTATACCAGAATCAGAAACAGGTACTTTGTGTTGTATATTTTGGCTAACCTCCACCTTTGGATTTCTCTGGTGTGACGTATAAATGTCACGAATAAGGTTGATAGGTATGGGATACGGCTTAAGATAGAAAAAATAAGGGAGGTGTATTATAAAGAGAGCGAGAGCAATAGTATAAGTAAATATTGACAAACTACTTAGAACTTTCGGCTTTTGCTCGTCCCGTTTCTTTCTTCTTTTTTATTTCACATCATTGTAATGTACCTTATGTAACCTGTCGAAAAAGGAAGAAAGAATAAAAGAATATAGTCCCTGGGATGTCAGTCAGTGTTATGCTATGTGGGTCTTACACGTTATGGCATCATAGAGGATTCTATACTCTATACCCGCATCAAAATGTGTCAGTCCCTTTGTGTATGATTTTTTTGTTTCTTTTTATATTTTGTAGATGAGACGTGCATTTCGTGATGTGAATTGAATAATTTTATCATCATCAAAACAAAAAACAAAAAAAAAAGTTCGGTGAAACTTTTTACATTCAGGGAGGTCGGTTATATAAAGTCTTTTGGTTCGTGGTGGCTGTCCAAGGAAGAAAAAATAACAAAATCAAAAAACCTAAGAAGCGGGGAGCCGCACGGATGTAATTTGGTGGAATTTTAAATCGGAGCGCAACATATCTACATACACCACACTAACATGACGCCCACATGACGCTACCTGAGTCTGTGCATATATGTGGACGTTTGCTACTCTAATTTATGCATAATAATTGTATAAAGGAGGAAATCGTATTTCCTTTTTTTTTTGTATCTTTCTTCAGTTTTGGGGGGAATTTGATCTGCGTGGAAGTTTTTTTTTTTTATTTTTGCGGGAGTTTGACTTCCATATTCAATCTTAACTCTACCATAGTCCCCCATATTAGAGGGTATAATCAATGAACCGTATAAAACGTATAGGAAGGTATACCTCTAACATAAGACGCGACACAGGAGAGAGAAGTATATGTATGTTCAAAATTCATGCAAGAAATCGACGACGACTTGACTGTAGGCGTTATTCGGGAGTTTAATGAAGGCAATCAACTCGAGGGGAAAATGTTCGTTGATTGGCGAGTTAGTTTTGCCCGTCAGAGATATTAAAGATTTTGCTGCTGGATGCTGGTGCTTGAACTGCATACAATAACTCGTGCTAGGATCTTTAAGTTGTTGTTTTGAATGCGAATTCAAAACATTATATGTGGTGCGTTTAGTGGCCATTTCGAATGACTTTAACTGCACGGTTGCAGCCATTTGAATGAATGTTAAGTGGACGTCATTAAAACACAAAGAAATATTGCAACATTGTTGTTTGAAAAACAGATGACCAATATCTATACCGTTTTGCGGAAGCTTGGGGGACTTAAAAATTTTTGTTTTAAGGGAATAAAAAACGCCCATTCACGATTTTTGAAAGATCCTATAACAATGAAGTAATCATGAACTTTCTGTGCAGAATTTCTTTGTTTCGAAGTATAATTTACTATGTACCGTTATTTCAATACATCTGCTATAACAGTAAATTTTAATTTAATTGAATTGACAGTTCTGACGTTTCATGTGTGTTTATCTTGACCAAGTCTCTGTTTTCATTAATATCAAATATTCTGTTGGGCGCCACTTTTCATATTTTGAACAGTTTTTTTTTTATCAAGTTTGGCAGACAAATGTTTGAATCTTATCTTGATCAAGTGGATAATTCATTCTAAGAAAAAATAGAATGTTTTCGTTGGGCGCCACTTTTTTAAATTTGTGTTTATTTATGATATTTTACCATTGTTTGAAACAAATCATTGGAAAACAAGAAAACATCTTGGTCTTAACTGACATCTTTAATTCAAAAATGGTTTTACGTTGGGCGCCACTTATAACATTTTATGATAATTTATAAGATTTTGAAGTCATATTACAAAAATATCATATTACAAAAGGCATTTTTTTAAATTCTATCTTATACAACTGCCAATTCCCTCTCAAATGAAATCTCGCGTTGGGCGCCATTTTTCAATTTTTGGAAATTTATTATAATTCGTTTTGTTTTTTTTTTTCACAAATTCAATTCAAATGTATACATTGTTTTCATTCTCTCTTAATCGTCTTTAAATTTCTCATCAAAGAAGATCCAGCGTTGGGCGCCACTTTTTATATTTTTCAACTCACTTCTGCACAAAAAATTAAAAAACAGAATCACTTCAAAAAGCTTACATAACTTTGTGAATATCATAAGAAAACTTTCATTTAGATTTTCTAACGCTATTACAGCCCTCCTCTCAAAAAAAAAAATCTTCGTTACCGTTAAAAAAAAAAAGAAAAAAAACTTCAAAATAACCACGAAAATCCTCTTTTAATTCCGTTTGGTCTGAAAATTGCCAGAGTGGATCTAAGCCTATAAAGGGCTTACAATTTTCTATTCGACTGAAAATTTATTATTATCCCGTTGAATATTTTTGAATATCATCAACGGTGATTTTAACCAAAAGCATCTCGCATATATTCGAGAGTATAGGTATATACTCTCGTACAAAATATCATATAAACCTAAAGCTGCTCCTTGTCTCTGGATGTGCTGCTGTGGCTGTGGGGGCTCTTTTTTTTATTTTTCTGTATTTTTGGTTCATTCTCGTTTAATCGTATCTCTCAGTAGTCTGTCTGTATATTTCTTTTCTCTTATATAGTTAAGTCTGTTGTATAGAGTAATACTGCTGAATATGGCAAATTGGATTACTCGGATGAGAAGGGCAACAAAAAAAAAAGTTTTTTTTTAGTACTTTTTTTTCGCTTTTTAATATTTAAATTTGTCAATTCTCCCACTTCTAGATATTCGGTTCGTTTGTCAACTCATCAACATTGATTGAATTGCCAGATGCAAAAGAATAGAATAGACAAAAAAAAACACACACACCACGAAAATAATAACAATAAGAATGAAAAAGAGTTTTAATTTGACAGTAGATGGCGCCCAAAAAAAAAAAATCCTTTAAAGGATTAAAATCCTTGCACAACATCACAACGGCGGGGCTAAAAACCAGAACTGAACACAAAAAAAGGGTGACATAACCTCTAAGCAAGTTTAAAATACACTCCAAGTGACACTGCAACAAGGGAATAAATAATTTCGTTGGCATCCTAGTTCTTCTCCACTCCACTCACTCCAAGATTCTGCTTTTGCTCTTGTTGTAACCGCAAATAGGATTTAGTGTCTACTACAATGAGCGACACAGTTCTAGAACGCGGAGAGTGAAAGAGAAAGAGAGAGAGAGAGAGAGATGAGGATCTATAAAAGCAGTACAGTACAATACAAACCTTGTCTTTAGGGGGTAAACACAATGTATGTTTGCTAGAAAATAGTACTGCTGCCGACGGCAGTGGGTGAGATGTGTCGGTGATGGCGTAAGGTTAATCCAAAGGAATTCATTTATCCTTCGCTACTTATTCTCTTTCATTTCAATTTTTTTTTTTTTTTGCTAGTTTTTTTTTTTTGTTGTTGTTGTCTTTTCTTTTATTTTCACAAGAAGATATGCTGCTCTTTTCTTTGCAATGCGATGTCGTCTCTTTTATTATTCATTGCGATAGCTTTTGTAAGAAGCTTATCTAGTCAGAGCCAATCCAGCCAGAGCCAAAGCCAAAGCCAGCGCCAGCTAACCAGCCAGCTTCAGTGCTCTTCTCATGTCTTCTACTGTACGACAAGTGTTATTACTCTGTTGCAAATGAAATGTTAGCTTTTGTTTGTTTTTTTTTTTTTTTTTTCTTGTTGAATTTAGTAGTGTTGGCATCACACAAAAAAAAATACAAAAATCCAACCGAAAAAAAGACCAAACACTGCTCTGGTTAGGAAAGACAGAATTAAGAAATGAAACAATGAATTTTATTAAAACAAAACAAACTAGTAGCTATGTAGTTAGTTTTTTTTTTTTTGAAAAAGAATCCTATAAAACAATTGTATTGTATTTTCTTTTTGCAGGCTGTCTCCTTGAAGGAGTTACGCCATCGGCACCACCGGATGTCCCACCGAGGAATCCAACAATGAATCGAATGAATAATGGTCGTTTAGCTGGTAACCCAAGTGATTTGGGAGTAGATTTTGAGCCATCGTGTTTGGTACGAACGCCATCGGGCAACGTTTACATTCCTAGCGGTAATTTAAGTAAGTAGATTTTATTTATTTTTTATTTTACTTTATTTTTTTGAGTCGATATGTAAGGAAATAAGAAGTATTTTATTACCCAAGGCTCTTTGTGGGAATTTTTCTAATATTTAAAATGAGATATAAAAGTATTAGTTCTGTGGGGGTTTTCATACTTTTTTTCATACTTTCTTAGTCCTCTACGTATGTTGCAATTAAGACATTTACATTTATCTGTCTTTTTAACTATTAAACTCACGTTGGGCGCCATTTTGAAGTTATGAAAAAGAACCTACTATTGAGTACTAAGCTGCGTTTTGCAACTGTTAAAGTGTCGTTTACTCATTTGCAAATTAACTGCTTAAGATCTCACATTGGGCGCCACTTTTTACTTTTGTTTCGAAACAATTTCTCTTTTGTATCTTTGCGTCAAAATGACAAAGTTCTATTTAAATTTCTTTATTGGGTGCCACTTTATTAAAAATTAATTATTTCAGATCTCACGTTGGGCGCCACTTTTTTAAAAGCTATTTTAAACCCTATTCTCTGTGACTGGGTTTGTTGAATTTGAGTAAATTTATCCAAAAATTGCATCTCTAGCTTCATTTGGTTCTAAATCTAACGGTGAGCCATTGTCTCTTTATTCTTTTTAATCTCACGTTGGGCGCCATTTTTGAAAGTTGTTTCAAATTATATTTTATGTGTCTAGATTTGTAAGACTTACACGAATTCAAACTTTCAGTTCTAGATTTCACGTTGGGCGCCACTTAAACTTATTAAATAGAACCAAGTTCAAACCGTTAACATTTATTAACCAATTTCCAAATGCAATGTGCTTTGTTATTGTTATCGTTGTCCATTGTCCTTTTATTTGCACAGTAATTTTTTTTTTATCTCACGTTGGGCGCCAATATTAAAAAATTCAAGTTATCTTTTAAGTGCCTATGTTTCATTTTCACGATTTCCCAATCAATCAAATAGCATAACTCTCCTAATTTAAAAATTTCTACTTTAGATCCCATGTTGGGCGCCACTTTTCAGTTATATTAAGTAGGCTTTTATGGTATTTGAGGGACATTGTTCTATGCTTTCCGCAAAAAAAAAAAACACTGAACAAAACATAAAAAAATGACACAAAATGTCAACTTAACATCTATTTAATGTCAATTGCATTCAAGTGTCACTCTTTACTTTCACTCGATTTCACTTGAACGATTTTTTTTTTCTCTCATCATCAAAACATATTTCCACCCTCTCGCAAAACATAAACCTCATAGATTCAATACAAAAAAAAAAAAAAAAAACTGAATAAAAACTCAAACTCTAAATTTCAGCTGTCAATGTCAATTAATTGCAAGTAGATATCTGAATTTCTCTTCATTATGCCCTCCTCATAATTCCTTCAAAGCGTATACATTTTTTTTTATTTTTGTGCAAATTTGCATTCTCTACCTCTTCTTCTGCGCCATATCCCCATACTGTGCCGCAACAGTCTGCCACTCCTTTAGTGCTTGGGAAAAATAATATGCAAAAAAAGTATAGTGCAACGAGAGAATAGTACAATAATAAATTATAATATCCCCCTTTTTCATCCATTTTTTACGACCTTCTAGTAGATTCATATTTTTTTTTTTTTTGCCAATCTATATTTTTTTTGTATTCTGTGCGATGGGATAGAGTCTATGGTGCACTATGCAAACTAGCCGTTAGGTGCATACGGATTTATAGCGCATTATTCATCCTGGCATAGAGGGAAAATATTTAAATCCCAGCCTAGAAATCCAACCACAGGCATTTTACTTTTCTACCATAAGTTTTTTTCGTACGTACCGAGATAGGTGTACAAATATAGAGATTCCGCCAATAGCATGCATGGAAAGAATAAAAAAAAATAGAGTCCTGAAAAATATACACACAATAATCCAGTTTCGTCCTATTTTCCTTATATCGTATTTTTTTTTCCTTATATCGTATATTTTTTTTTTTTTTGCTTGCCTGTATTTATTTATTTTTTTATTCCTCTCATCTGTGCATCGCACACTTGAAAACAAATTGAAAAGTCAACCAATTCACAACGTATGGAGAACAACGATGCAACGAGATCTGTGCCTTGATGCAGTACCTACCCTAGCCTAGCATCAAAGTAACTTGCCTCCCAGCGCCCTCTGCCGCCACCCTCACTTTTTACACCCTTTTGGCCATCTCTCTATACTCTCTATGCCACTCACTTAATAAAGGGGGGATAAAAATCCATATATACATATTTAGTTGTAAAATAAAAATGAAAGAAGTAAAAAAAAATGATGATAAAAAGCCGACTGAACAAACAAAATAAGAGCCAAAAAATGTAAAGAAAATCCCATTCACACAATATTTTCCATATTGGCATATTTTTATAAATTGCTGTGCTATTTTTTTTTTTTTTTACTTTTTTTTGCAATTTTCATTGCATACCCATAGTAGTACACATATAAACACCATGGAGCAAACTATCTACCAATGGCTTTATTAAGCTTCAGGGGGCGATGATAAATAATCCAGAAAATGGTAAAAAAAAAAGAAAAACTACAAAACGAACTTTGCAGACTTAACTGAGTGAATGTGTGTGTATGAGTAGATTTACATTCCCTTGGCGTTCACTTTTATTTCACCTGAAAGTATGCTACAAAAATACCTCTCTCTACATATCTATACAGAAATTTATATACTATACACACTCTTGGCAAAAAAAAAAGCCTATAAGTATGTGGCACTTAACCAATTTAAAGCTCTCGAGTGTTCCCTTTTAGCTTGGTTCTGATGCTTTGCCCCCACCTCCCCTATACTCTTGGAACTCTCTCATCCAAAAGGACTGTAAATCCTGTTTTTATTCGCAAAGCCAAACTATACATTTACTATATGCACGTGTGGATATATGTATGTATATTAAACGAGAGGAGTCTCTTTTTTTGAAAGCATTCAGCTGATGTTGCTGCTTCTTTAACCCCAGCCAACCCAACGTTCCATTCAACCTATCCAAACTAAAAACCATAGTATACTTTTAGGAGTTATATATTTTTTGGGCAAATCGATAACCACACACAATCATTCATACACTCTTTTACACACAAACAAAAATATATATATTCTATGCCATAGTCAATGTGTGCCAAACAATGGCATGTTGCCTCCATTTTTGTTTTTTTTTGCTTGTTTTTTTGTTGTTTTTCTCCAATTCAATGATGCTCTGTATATATGTCTATGATGCTTTTGTGTCATTTTAAATGACATGTGGCCTTTGCAAAGCTTTAAGTTGATCTTTGTATGTGCATTTTGTGCTGCGTTTACACATTCACTATCCAAAGCTTAGGTCATCGTTCGTCGTCGTTTGTAGAATTATGTTTTGAAACAAAAACAAAAAAACAACACTACAGAAATGGACAACACACAAACTGAATTGTTGATAAATGCTTGGTACAGCAGAAATTTTGTATGAACAAAGAAAAACAGTTGAAACAACATACAAAACAAAAAAAACTATAACGTTTCAACCCAATCTAGTACACAGAAAACGCTTTTCATAGGTACCTACCTACAATTTAGATTGCAATTTGAACTCGCTTAGATTTCTGTATATTGTTTTAAAATGGCAAGGGTTGTTAGTATTAGTGTGCACAATAACATCCTATCGTGAAATATTTAAAGTTTTTGGCAGAGTGATTTTATAGGGACTGTGGCAGGAGGACGAAGCAGAATTGTAAATAAAACTTCAAGTTGCAGCAGGATAATATTGTCTGTGATCTATGTGAAAATATTTTCCCTGAATAAATAGCTAAACTAAAATAATGATGATAGAGAACTTATTGTTACTTGTTTGTGTATTGTGTGTGTGTGTGTGTAATGTTGTTTTAGTTAGTGATTTGATGTTTGCATTGATGAAAGTGGATGTTTAGTCATTGGAAGTTTGTTCTTGTTTCAATTTGCACAATTATCTAAGCAATTCAGCTAATTAACAAAAAAAAAAAAATAGTTAAATGGAGCCCAACGGTGGACGAAAGCTTTGAAACTAATCAAAATTCTGATAAACATAAGCAAATATCTGAGATGCGTCACTTAGAATTCAGGAATGTTTAAGATTTACTTCAATGTTGTATCAACGTTTGACAACAAGAAAAACCGATTCTACGTAAGGCGCCATTTATTATAAACCACTCTTCACTTTTAAAACATTAGTGAATTAAATAGTTTAAAAAAGTACGTTGTTTGCCAACTGAGTTTTACATTTTCTCAGCTTATGATTCTCCTTGAACGAATTGTGTCTCCCCCATATAAAAGGTTCACATTGGGCGCCATTTTCACTATAAATTACGATGCAAATATTACTTTCAATTGGAATTGATTGATTCGGGAGACATTTGTAGCTTAAACTTTGGAAATAAGTTGAGTTATTTTATGGTTTTCTTTGGTGCAATTTAGACTAATAAAATAAGTATGGTCTCACGTTGGGCGCCACTCATAATAAATTTTGATGATTCTTATTTAATCAACATAAAATTCTATACTAACCTATTTACCTATTTTCCCTTTAACCATGTGCTTCTTTATTTTTTTCAAAGAATGAATTTCTTTATGTCTATAAAAAGACTGAAAGTGTCCCGCATTGGGCGCCATTTAGTTCATTCTTTCAATATATAGAAATATAGACTTTTAAAGTATTAAGAAACATTTACCACTTAGAGAAAACTTAAATTACCTATTCTTTATGTTCAAAAAATTGAACACAAGAATACTCTTGTTCAATATAACAAACAAAACAATGACAATTCCCTACATTAACAAAAAAAAAACTTAAAAAAAAAAAGAAAGAAAAGCCCATTACCTCTGTATATCTTTCTTGTCTTACTAGCCTACATCTGACTAATGGAAGTAGTCTCATATATTCAAAAGACATCAAATTCCCCAGTCGAAAACAAACGCACAAAAGTATACTTTGAAATAAAAAAAAAAAATAAAAAAAAAAAGAAATATGAATAACAAACGATGATGATGATGATGAAAATGTGCAAAAGATTCCATGCATATTGTCACCTTTTCTGGAAGACAAAATACATTCAGCGCAATTTTGAAAAAATACAAAAACAAAAACAACCATAAGGCAAAAAATAAAGGCAAACACGATGTCCTTCGTCCTTTTGTGGATTTCAAGCAGAAATAAAAAAGTAAAAAAAAAAACAAAAAACAAATACAATCTTTATCCAAAGCTTTATAATATGCTTTCTCTCGTCCCTATGCCTTTAAAAAAAACTAACAAGCTGAAACATAGCTAGCGCACAGTAGCTACACATATCTCCTCTCAGAACTGACTTAAATAAAACCTAACATCTAAATACACGCAGCGCATTTCTAAACATTTTTATATATATTTTTTTTTTTTTACTTTTTTACTTTCTTTTGGCCTCCACTTGTTTTTTTTTTTTTTTAATAAAAAAAAAATAAAAACAAGAAGAAATATAAAAATACAAAAAAAAAAATATTCATGGAAAAAAGAAAAGTCGAAGAAAGAAACATAAAGCTAACACGTTCACCGCCCCCTAGGGGCCTCCACTGGCGTTTTCTCTTGTTGTTGTGTGTTGTGTATAGAAGAGAAGGCGTTTTAGATAAAATGTTTGAAAAAAGCACCGGATTTTCGAGATTTACATCAAAACTTTAGCAAATATATGCAAAAAATATACAAACACACACAATTTGATCTTCTTTCTACTTGCGACCGTAGACGACGACTCTCTGTTCCACCACTACCACCGCCGCCGCCATTCTTCAAGCGCCTAGGCCCCCAGGGGCTGTAGAAAAAAAAAGGGGATGTCGACAAAAATAAAAAAAAAATAATGAAAAAGCAAAAAACAACGGTTACGAAAGAAGAAAGCAAAAAAAAAAAAAGTAACTCTCGAAATTTTTATTTTGCTTCTACAAAACAAGACGAGTAACAAAAATAAGAAACAAGTCTAAAAGTTGAGGGAGGGGGAGAGGTTTGGTTAGAGAATAGGCAAAAAAAAAATGTCCTTTTTTCCATACCCCACACCCACATGAAGGGTGTACTATGAGATAAGGCATCTTGGTTGCTTAAAGACTCCCCCGGGGAGATTTTGCAAAAGCAAACGTAAAACAGTTTCTATTTTCATACCATTGAGATCCTTTTTTTTTTATTTCCAACCAACTTCTACGTCCTTTTTCCGTTTAAAGTAAAAAAGGAAGTGTATAAAGGATGTTTAAATGTATGTATGAAATGTGTGCAGGAATGCGACACTAGCGACAAACACAAAAGTGTGAGAGGATAATGCACTGTAGTACTGTGTACATGGCGGTGATGGTTACGGTAACGCTAACGGTACTACGCTCAATATACATGAATTTACCTTTGCCGTTTTATTTTTGTGTCTCCTTTCGATAATGACACCAAGGAAATGACTCCTTAAAGGCATGTTTGTGTTGTTGGCATTGGATTATTATTTTATGCTGGTAAAAGAAAAAGTGCGGAATACCGCGAAGAAATCGCATTTCCTTACTTAAAAATCACTCTCTAGGTCTGTCTAAGTTGTGAAAAAATAAGGACATCACATAAGGCACATCCTTGTGAAGGTGCCATAGAGGGGTAATTGCTTTACCAGGAACATACAACACAACACAAAACATACTTATACACAACACATACCGATACTTATCTTTTTTTGTAAAAAAAAAAAGTCGCCTGAAAATATGCAACAAGACGAAAGAGAGAGAAAAAACTGCACTGTACATTTTAAATATACATGTAAATATGTTAATTAAGGATATACGTTCAGCTCAGGATATGAATTATATCTTTTATATAATGCATTCAAGGATATATACTACGCATGAATAATTACTCGAACTTGAAAAAAAACTGAAGGAATTTTCTTTCATATACAAAAGAAATTAAAGCAAAAAAAAAGTACGACAAGTTGGTGGGCGGTAATTAATGCATATGCATAGGCGAAACGGAACCGCATCCATTTGCCGTCACATCCGCCACAGATTGGTGGTTAAGTTATGCACTAAAAAAAAGGAACAAAAAGCAGTAAAAAACAAAAAAAAAAAAAACAAGTACGACGTATATACATTATAAATAATTAGTGAGTAACACACAAAACATAGAAAATGTACCGTTAAAGGACTGGCGAACAGGAAAATATTCAAATGCTCTCTCTCCTTGCCTTATGCTACTAAATGCAAATAATATATTCAGCTGAAATTCCTTCATTATAAGCACACATCATGCACGTTGACGATGATGATGACGACAAAAAAAAAACAACAACAACAAGAAGAACGTTCATTCCTAACCTATACCTACTTTGCTGCTCTTTGTTTAGCAGAATGTTATGATGACGTAGAGTCTTAAACCTTCCAGCCCCAGCACTCTAAATATACATATTCATTCAAAGTTTTTTTTTTTTTTTTTTGTTTTTGCTTGTATTTTGTTTTGTTTTGTTATGTTTTGTATATGCTTGTATATTGCTGTGTTGCTCATATGTAGAGAAATGCAACTTACTTGACTGATGATTCGAAGGAAGAGTCACAAGACTTGTGTGTGGCATTGAATATATGCGGCGGTGGCGGAAGCATACATAATTTTGAAAATAATATGCAAACAAGAACTAGAAGAAGAGGATTGAATTGTCCTTATAGTCGTAGGTTTGCGGATGATTTGATGTTAGATGTTGGTTGAGTACTTAAAGGCATACTGTTGTATGATGATGATGAGTCTTTAGAGGGAAAGGGAATGGGCACTATTATCTTTCCCGCCCTTTTCTTCCACCCTTATAGCTTCGTGTCGTAGTGACAAGACGAAACTGTGGAGTATTTTATAGCGTTTATATTTATATGGCGGCAAAAAGGAAGAAGAAAATGTCAACGAACATAGAGGAATTTATTTCAATTAGTGGAAAAGCTCTGGGAATATGTGTTATGTGCCCACAATGCACACATAGTTATAGTTTGTTTTTTTTTTTTTTAATTTTTTGGTCGAGCAGAGAGACCATTTTCCTAGAGTTGATTTTTCCAACATATCCCTACAAATAAATAAAAATAATATTTATTTGTATGTGGTGGTTATAGTTGTTGTGTTTAAATAAGAATTTTTTAAAATTTATTTTGCACTTGGTGATGTCTGTTGTGGAATTTTGATTTTGTTTGTTTATTTATTTTTTATTTTTTTTTTAATGCAAATGAAAGCGATTTAAATGTTAAATATTGCCGTCAATGTATAGCGCTGCCTGGTCGGGCATATACCCTTTGTGGAATGTGATAGATTGTAGTTATAGATTGGTAAATTCAAATTGAAGAAGATTGCAAAAGTCTGACATGAATGAAGCTTATTATTTGTCATTTTTAAGTTTCACGTTGGGCGCCATTTTTTTTTTTCGTTAGGCTCTTTAGACACTTTCCTGAAGTGATTTGTTGTAATTGCTGATTGTTTGATAAAAATGTAAGACAATTGAAAAATCTGTCATCACGAACGCTTATAATTTAACCATTTATAGTTTTACGTTGGGCGCCATTTTTTTTTTTTTTTTAGCTTTTAATACACTTCTGAAGTAATTGGTGGTAGTTATTGATTGTTTATTGATTGAAATGTAAGATGTTTGGAAAGGCTGTCGTCAAAGCCTTTAACATTACGAACTCGTAAAATGGCGCCCAACACCAAACACTAGAAATTTCGTATTTATGCTTAATTGTTGGATTCTTTCAAGATTTTACCATTAAATGTATTGTTTTAATTCCGGTTTCGATATCATTTTCTTTAATAGAAACATAACTATGCAAATTAGAGTTCAATCCCAAATGGCGCCCAACGCAAAACTTAAAACTTTCATAAGGAATTTTACTAAAATTCTGAATTCAAACCACTTCAATTTGGAAGTTCAAGTTGTTAAGTTTTAAAAATATTTTTTTTAAAATATTTTGAAAACAAAAACAATATTTCGTCCTCTTAAACATGAAACTTCCCTTAACCCAATTTTTACGTCCCTTTCTCCCACTTTTTTTGTAGAGAAAAAAAATTTTTAGCAAAAACCTCTTCAATTTAACTAACGCTTAGGGAAAAAGGAACCCAAAGGCATTGAATATAATGTGCCTCAACACCAAGAAATAAAAACCAAAAAAAAAAAATAAAATAAGAAATTTAAGAAGACTATGCGTTTGAAGTGTTAAGGAGGAGGGGGAGTGGGGAGGGCGTCTATGGAATCATTTTATATATTTTTTTTTTCAACTCGACTCTATCCTTTTCACTCAATTTTACTACTTTCACAGAGTTCTCTCACTAAATCGGCGCCATTTTAGAGTTTTGTATATATTTTTTGTATATCCCCCCCTCTTTCCAGCCTCATTTTTTTAAGGACTCACTATTTCTCATTCTTATCCCAAGGGCAACGTCGACGTTACGAAGTGCGATTTATTTCGATTTACAATAATCAGTCTCAAGATTTTCGTTTATTTTTTTTTTTTGGTTTTGCAAAGGCAATCGAAGAATTCTATTCACTAAATTGAGTGTTCTGAATAAATTGAAGAGGGTTATAGTTGGCTTTCTAGTAGAAAAGGTATTTTTTTTTTTTTTGGAAAGGTGCAATTTTTTTTTTTTTTTTTTTTGAATAAATCGGTTTTTATTCAAGTGGGGAGACTTGAAGTAGGTACGTACACCGTTTTGGGGAAAATATCAAGTGTCAGATTTACGATAGGGGTTTATTTTTTTGTTTTTTCGGTTTCAAATAAATCTATTTATTTGGTAAGGAGGTGAGAAATAGAGGGTTTTGGTAAATATTTTTGTGTTTTTCTATCATTTTTTTTTTTTTTTTTGGGGATTTTATCATATAAACATTTATGATTCTTCAATCAACTTCAAGGAAAATCGTATTACCTTGTCGATTTTTGAAAATGTTCAATTTGAATTGGGCAATTTATTCGTGACAAAAAACAAATAAGATCACAGAGATGATAAGGCATTTTTTTTTCTTAGAATGTAAAAAACTGCGTACCTATTGATGTTTTCTAGAGCGCGGTATGTGTCTTGACTTTATAGTTCCCTCTTTTATGAAATATGTTGGCTTGAAAAAATTCCTTTCATTGTTTTTGTGATACTTCAAACGTCATGAATTAATTTTGTGACAGTCTCGCATTGGGCGCCATTTATTTCATACGATATAATAAGAAAATATGGTTTAATATGTTCTTCCTTTGTCAAAACGTTCCTTAAGATTGCGTTGTTGATTGTCATTCGTAATTACCTGTTAATATCTCATACAAACTCATCTTATTTAAAAAAAAAAAAAAAAACTCACGTTGGGCGCCATTTACGTTTTTTTTTTTTTGTTGATTTCATACAAAACGGATCAGGAAATTCGTTCTTGAGTGCTTTGCATTTATTGATTCTCTACAGTTGAATCTGCTTCCTATGAATTGGGTAAGGGTTGACGTTGGGCGCCACTTTCTGTTTTTTTCACGTTAAGCGCCATTTAAATTTTTTTTTTTTTTTAAGAATAAAATTAAAAAAAAAAACTAAAATTTTCTAGACATCCAATTAAGCTCACCAATATAAAGAAAACAAGATTTATTTAAAGCAAATATGAACATCTCCAAGTGACCGAATCGAGTCCCTTACATAATGTTTTCTTAATTTTTTTTTATATTTTTATTTACTTCTTCTATTCGCGTTCTATTTTTCTTTAAAGTGATGGTATTTTTGCAATGAAACGAAAACAAACAAACACAAAAAAAAAAAACTCCCCGCCACAACATTGATTGGTTCTTCGGATTCATCTCGCCCCCCGTTTTACCCAAGTGTTTTTTTTTTATGGCTAGGATTCTATACTTGTACGAGAATGTATACGTCTGGAAGAACATAAATCAACTCTACAATTCGAGGGCAAGAAAATAATACAGGACGACGGTATTTTTTTTTCTTCCTCTTTTGCTTTTCTCTGTTTCTTACTTGGAGGAAAAGAAATCGTCAGAAATTCGCTCTAGAAAGTCCCTTAGGATTTTCAATTCCTCTCCCCCATTTTTTGGTTACCCTTCATTCATCTCTCTCTCTCCCTCTCTTTCTCTTTTTCTTGCTCACTTGTCTGACATCCATTTCGCAAACGTCAATAAAGCCAATGTGTCGGCAAAGTGGTTGCATTTACATTCGTACACATAACTGTTTCGGAAATACGTCTGTTTGAAGCATTTAAGGATTTCTTTCGATTTGGTTATACTTTTTTGTTGTTGTTGTTGTCGTTCCTTTTTCTTTTTTTTTCGGTCTAGTAGATGAACAGAACAACAACAAAAAGAATGTAGGTATATCTACCAAGAGAGCATCCCTACACACAGTTTGGATGTTGGGTTTTATGAAGGAATTCGGATATAGGAAGATTTGTTTATTTGTGTCTTCTCTCGTTCTGCGTTTATGGCAGGATTTTACGGCACAGTGGACCATAGAAGCCTCTTTTTGCCTGGTCGATAAGGTTTTAACGTATATATGTTCGTTTGTATGTATTGAATGGAAATATACGAGATATGTAGAAGAGATGTGTTCAATTTCTAGTCCCAAAAAAGAGGAGATGACATTTGGGATTAAAGCGAAGGGTGGAAGTTTGAAGTAAAACTCTGATTGGAATATACACGAATGAATGAATAATTAATACCTCTCTTCTTCTACGAATAAACCTACATACACTCGACTTGTACATATCGTTTCGTTTTATCGTTCTAAGGGTTTTTTTTTTGGGGGAATAGAAATCTATAGCGACTATAATATTATGTTCTTCACTTTTAGGAGGAAAATCACTTTTGAATGGGTTCGTTTGGTTTGGTATAGTTTTCAAGTTGTATAAAGAGATTTTGTGACACTTGGGAAAGTTAAAATTTTCTTCTTCCCGAAAATTGAAAGGTTTATTGCGCGTTGGTAGGTACTAAGTGTTATTTGAAAAGGGCTCACAAATTTGTAGGCAAAATATAAAAAGAATATATTCATTGATTATTCATAACATTTCAGAGAACAAAAGCTATAAACACAGAGATTAAGACGGATGTGGAGTCACTTTGAAAGATTTATTTTTATGTTTTTTGGGGTTGACTTGGGGGTGTGAATTTTAAAAGGAATCATTAACGATGAGGCAATAAATTTGATTATTATTGGCATATTATTGATAAAAGATTAATAGGTTCTTCATAAAATATTGGTGTTAAACTTAATTGTTTATACTTAGCTTATCAGAAGAGTTTTAGTATAATCTTCAGTTATGTAGATCGTAAATAGGGTATTTTATGTAGATTATTCGTTGAACTAAATAAATTAACAAATACAATCCTAATTAAGGACGTGTTAGATTGTGTTAGAAAACTGTTTTCTTAGCCTTAATCATAAATGGCGCCCAACGTGAGATCGTTTAATTTTGTAATATAGTTTAAAATTTCACTTTTTATTGTTGTACGCCCTCTATGTGTTTCTTCTTGAAGGCAAAACATGTTTTTATTGAGCTATATTTTTGAAACTACGTTTTTTTTTAGTTAAATGGCGCCCAACGTGATATTATAGGGATTCAAAAGTATTTGACAAGTGGCTCTGGTGATTCTTTTGAATTGTTAGTTCCAAATAGTATTCCATTTAATAGTCTTTTAATTACTTAAATAAATTGTTTTATTTCCCTGCCTCATAAGTGCCGCCCAACGTGAGAATATTTAATTAATATTCCGTCTTTCATTTCATCTAATGATAGCAAATATATTCATTTTACTGGCCTTCAACACTTTTATGAATTTTGCCGAAACAAAACGGTTTTGTCGTAACACAAAAAAGTATCGCCTAACGTGGATTCTTATACAAATTGTATTTGCAGTATAGTTTGTTTCCTTAACAATAAAAAAAAATTCTAAATTCTGCTCCACCAAGTCCAATCATTAGTATAAAAATATTTACTTTCTTTGTTTTAGTCATAAGTGGCGCCCAACGTGAGATTATTTAACTGATATTCCGTCTTTCGTTTATTGAGAGACAATATTTTACCGAATTAATTATGCTTTTAAGATTGAAGCAGAAACCAAACAGGTTTTTCTTTAAAACATTAAAATGGCGCCCAACGTGAAATCACACAAATTGTGTCTCAAGTTTAATTTGTTTTTTTTTTTTTTTTAACAAAAACGATCCTAGATTTTTACTCCGCCAAGTAAAATGATATTTGTTTTCTTTTTTTAATCAAAAGTGGCGCCCAACGTGTGGCTATATGGCTAAGTATTATGCTTGTCATCAAATAAATACAAATATTTTCATATAGCTAACGTATTGCAAAAGTTTAAGTTGGAGCTTATATCAACAATCAAACATTTCGATCCTATTAAGCCTATTCCAGGGGCACATGTGCTTGTTAAATTAGAGAATGGCCATTCAAATATCATCAGAGTTTAAACAAAGCCAGCAATTTGCAGGTTCTACGCTTAATCTTTAGCTTTGAATAAGACTACCTTTTGTATGCATCTTAAATGGCGCCCAACGTGAGATCCTTCAATGTTTTCCCTAATTTTCCAAACCCACCACTTTAAATCGCGCTTAATTTAAACAGATGATGGCCTAGCGCTACCATATTTAAAAGTCAAATACGCATTTAAGTTTTCCATTATACCTCTTAACACAATTATTCTACCCATGAACCCTTAATAAGACCTCTAAATACCACTACAACAACTATACACATCGACATATATGTATAAAAGCTTCTATCTATACACACCGCACAAAGAAGAAACCTGAGAATATTAATAATGCATTGTTGTGTATAGTATAGTTTCTCTCTATCAAAATGTGCGATGCAGCAGCAAGCAGCAGAAGCATTAATATGCAAATAAGCACCGTCGTCGTTCGTCGTGCCCCATAGAGACTCCCCACCAACCAATTCGATCTATATCTATCTCTTTCGTCGACGATCCGTTTATTTGAACAATTTACGATTTATGCGTAAATTGTAATAGAAGAGAGAGAGAATAAGAGGAGGCACAAAACCCCCCCAGAGAGATAGATTCAAGTCAATAGAGAAAAACCAAGACCATATAACAACCATCGACATCAGCTCAAGCTGCATCCACATCCACACACAGCATCATTTCCACACAAAGCGGGACACCGAGGCACGCACATGAAATGTCTATTATAATATTATTTCAATTTGCATAACAACGTGCCCAAAGGTCGGTTATGTGGTGCGGTTATCCTGGCAAAATCCATGATGCAAAACAACTATACTACTAGCCAAACACCTTAAATAGTGAGTGTGCTTCGCCATCCTGCTGATGTATATTTCTCTCTCACAAAGACGAAATGCATCGATTTATATATACTCAGAGTTCCTATGATGTCCTTGTGATTATGTTTGGTGGTGGTGCTGGTGCTGCATCGAATTGATGGGTCCGAGAGGCTTTACCCCAAAATACGATTATCATCTTGCGAAAGGACACGTTATCGATTAAACGACGATGATAATATGATGGGCCAGCGAGTTTATAACGGAATGCATTAATACCTTACTATGGGTCATCAACTCAATGCTGTCTTCGTTCGCATAGCTTTGTGATAATAATTTAAAGGAAAGTTAAAATGGCGCCCAAATTAGTTGAAAGTTTTTTTTTCATAAAAAAAAATATTTGAAGTATCCTTAAGGGTATATCTACACTATGTTTGTGTTTTACGAATGTCATAGGCTACAAATACTTAACAAAAACTCAACCCCCCATTTTGACTTTTAAACCTCAGAAAACTTATCTCTGTGTGAAATATGCTCTTGGGAATTCTAAGTATCCTAACTTTTTGAGTTTTTTTTTTTTTTGTAAGTTTAAAGAGTCTTGTCTTGCGGGATGATATAAAGTAAACGAAACCTAGAAAACTTTCACAAATCCCCAGAGCTCCCATTTCGTCGTCGTCGCTCGTCCTGTTTGTCCTGTCAAAAATTTACCTTTGACTTGCGGGCGGGAGAGGAAATCTATTTTTTTGTTTTAAAAGACAAATCTAGAAAAAGCAAAACTTACGTGGGCCAATTCGAAAGAGAAGAAAACTTAAAATTAATCGTCTTTGTATGCTGTGTAACAAATGTCAATATTGATTCTATATCCTCTTGATTCTTGATTTAAAATCATGAAACACGAGTCAGTGCCCATCTAAACCACCTATAAAATACCTCTCCACCACTCTACTACAATTCAAAACTCTACTAAAAAGGATCAGATTTGTGAAATTGCTTAACACAAATTCAAACCTAACCCGCATAAAAGTAAACTTCTTGTGTATAAAATGCCTAAATAAACATATTGACACAAGTTTTTGAAAGACACATTCTCTTCTTAATCCCCCCCCCACGCCCTCTCTTTGTCAGTTACATTACTAAAGAGATACGGGACCTGTCAATGGCGTACCTACTTAGAAAGAACCAAAGTTATCATCAGTTTTTGTAGAAAATCTCGATGAGAATTACTAAGTTGATGTTGGTGTCTTTTAAGGAGACAAGGCACCTCCTCTATTTATGTATAGATCCTACCCTACCTCTATCTAATATTATACTTCTTTAGAATTACACGTACAATCAAGCTTTAAGAAGAAAAAAAAAAAAAAGGAAGAAGCATGAAGAAAAAAAAAAGTATGTTTCTTGTTGACCTCATTTTTGCTGTCAAGTAAAAACGTTTTTTCCTCATCATCGCCTTCCACCATCGCATCGAACAGAATAGAATAGAGGAGAGCTAGGAAAAAGGAATTCTCTCCTGGCTTGCTTTTTTTCATGAATTCTCATAGAAACAGGAGCATCAACGTAGCATCAGTATAGCAGCATTAGAGAGCAGTACCAAACATCGAGGCCAATAGGTCCTTTATTCGGATTTTGCTTTAGGGTTTTTCATCTTTTTATCACACACAGTGTGTGCCAGAAGTTTTCAAAGCTTAATGAGAGGCGGCAGCAACAATGTGTCATCCTAGGACATTGTGTATTGAGTTTTTCGTTTTTTTTTTTTTTGCTTAAAATATATTATGCTAATTATATTGGCTCTAGAAAACACACATATACAACCCAAGAGAGTGGTATGGGGGATTTTTGTTTGACTTCTTAATCTCGGAAAAAGATTAAGTAAAACATGACCTCGGTATGGATGATGTATACATACATATACAAGAGGCGTTATCCTTAGCTTATATATTTGAAGTATAGGTGTACCTTTTTTTAAGGATAATACCAAGGATCTAGACAGCAGACGTGTATAATATTTTAAAACCTTTGTTATTCCTGCCTATTGACATCACTAATCTGGTTTTAAATTTGTTTCACAAAACGGATGATAGATTAACAAAGTTTTAGTACAGAATTAGTACTTGAGAATTTTTTTGGAGGTTAAGTGTTTACATTAAAAATCGCTTTAGGATGTTATATAAGATAATTGGTTTTCTTCTTAGTTGGGATAATTAGACTTAATTATCTGAATACAATGTTTTAAGTCAGCTCAATATGTTTTTAGTACAAAAATGTAGAACTTAGATTCAAAGAAGTATTATTTAGAATTTACCTAAAATCTTTGTGATACAGTATCTAGTACAAATTAAGAATTAAAATTCAAAGAAGTAATATTTTGAACTAAAGTAGGTAATTCTTTGTAATTACGATTTTTAGTACAAATTTAGCACATGTGTATGTATGTGTAAAAAGATTTGATCAAAATCAGAGAAATCAATTTAATTCAAAAATTATAGTGTATGATTATTTTTGTTCAACAATATCACACTTTTTGTAAAATTTTAGTACCTACTCAGTTAACTTAAAATTATTATCAATAATTTGTACTAAAACCACATAAAAACTATTTTCTCTTCAAGCCAGACTAAGCTTTTCCTGAAGCAATTGTCATATGAAGGAAAAAAAGGAAGACATTTTAGTACAAATGTCAAACGAAAAAGGGGTTGATTGTTCACTTAATAAAGTAAAGCCAGAGTTATTTCTTCAAGAGATTTACTAGGGGAAATAGTTAATAGTTACCTGGTGAATTCCAAAATGTTCTTTCTCTGAATAATTTTTAAGAGATACAAGAAATTTTAGTACCAAATTGTTGTTAAAAGGATTAAATCTTGGTAGGAATCTAGTACTAAATAATCTTTTTGCAATAGTGGATAAAATTAACAGATATTTGTCTAAGTTTATAGATTTTGAAACTTAGATATTTCTTAGTACACATAGTTCTCTGTACTAAAATTGAGATATACATTATGTACTAAAATTAATTTTTTGCTCAAAACTCTTCCATAATAATAGGAACATTAAGTATCGTTATTTATTGTGATTTATTTTTTTAGTACAAAATTAGTACATACAGCATATCCATAATACAATAACGACCTATTATAACCATTAAGCAATGCACCAATCGTCCTATAATACAGAATAGATCCCAGTCAAAGAGGGTTGTATTAAATTTATCACACATTTTGATAATAATCTTTTCGAAGTCATAATAATTTAATTATGTACACGTGACACTATAACACAAAAATGCCATAGGAGAAAAAGCTAAAGTGTATAATTCGAAATTACAAACCAAAAAAGATTATCCACGGCATTAATTAAGTTCTGTTATTATAATTGTTTTATACATATATGTGAATGTGTGTGTGTGTCTAGATAGTTCTGCATGAACGTATAATATTTTGATGGCTGGTTTTGGTTATATGGGTGGCTTCTTCCTTCAGCTTCAGAGTTTATAAGTACTCATGTTACATTATTACAATCAGTGAACAAAAAAGCAGCCGCTGCCGTTAGCCACAATTTCATTTATTACCCTTAATTAATTTCAATAAATTTTATCCCTTTTTATCAAATATGGCGGCTTTAAGGATAAGTAAAAACAAAACAAGAGGAAAGGGGAGAAGGGGGTTAGAAATTGGGTTTTGAAAATTTTTGGGATGAATCATAAAATAAAAGCCGCATAAACAGAATCAGAAGAAGAACTATCTAACAGACAAAAAGTTTATATCTCACTCTCTCATATGGAATTCCATCCACACTGAAGATAGAGGCGGTTTATATCTCATCCCATTTCCCGTGGGGCAAATATCCTTTTTCGCTAAAATCTATAGATAGTAAACCTACCAAACTCACATATACACCACCAATCCACCAGACTCATAAGTTGTTATTGCCGCAGTTATCTATGTGTAATTTCTATGTGGAAATTATATGTATGTATGTGTATGGATCACAGACTAATATCATTTTGACTTAGATTGATAGACCTTGACACCGCATGTCTAATTTGGGTTAATTTGTTCCGCTTACTTAGTTTTGCTGAATCCTTGAAGGAAAATGAAATGGGTGCGGGTATTTTCTATCTATCTGTCTTCTGCTGTGCTCCTCCTCCTTTTTCACTTTTCTATGATTATAATGTGTGGTCGAAATATCTCTTTAGAACATTTAATTCCCTTAAGACATTAAGAGGCATTGACTCTTGCTCATCAGTGTCATGTGTTTTCTGTTTTTAGATGTAATTTACTTGGGCAGGTATTTTGCGAGTGAGAGAAATTGCTGGCAATGAATGGCGTCACAAGGAATGTGCGGTGTAGTCTTGTATTGTAGATATGTATGTGACTTTTTTTTTTGCTTTGGTTAAGTGGAAAGGTCCTCTTAAAAAGAGGAATGATGAATTTCATTTTAAATTGAGGTCGAGATTTTTCTTAGGTTTTTTTTTCAATCTTTCTTTCTTTAATTGAAATTGAGTTGTTAAAATGGATATAGAAAAATAAAATCTTAGATCAAAGGTTAAAATAGTGTCTTGTTGATTTCTAAAAGCTGCGGTCAAGTGGGTCATCATTGAGAAAGATATATGGGGATCTACTTTTAAGAAATTTATGTTGGGGTTTTTACGTATTCTTAGAAAATTTCATTTAGGTTTTTTTTCAAGTGAGGCTCTTTAGCTTTAAAGCTCTTAAAAAAGTTAGACAGAATTTCTGAGAGGGATCAACTTTTAAAATTTCGAAATTTTGCTAGTAAAATGCCTTCTTTTTTTTCAAACTAGGGCCTTATTCATCAATAGTTAAGCTCACCAGGTGAAAAACTTTGGTCAGCAGTTGGTTTAGATATCACTGCATGCTGCCAATATGTTTGACAGCTGCTAATGTTTTTTCACCAAGCTTATGTCAAAAAATCTAGTCCAATTGATTTTTGATCTAAGACCATTCTGATGTCATGACACATATATTTCAAAGTCTGGTTCTACACGAAGACTTAGACGCACAAGATGCACATGAAAACAAGCGAGAGAGGAATATCGAATTCTCCTTTACTCTTATGTGCATCTTGTGCGTCTATGTCTTCGTGTAGAAGTCGTCAAAGTAGTCTAAAGCATCCAAATGACGTTTCGATTGAGTGCGTTCAGCACATTACAAACTCGACATACAAATGTAGCTGTATTGTAGAACTAAAACTTGACACTTGTACTCAACTAGAAGTGGATTATTAGTAAATCTAGTACAACAATCAACGCAGGATCTTCTGCCCCACCAGATGAGAATGTCTAGTTATTGTACTAGATTTCTACTCATGAATAGTTTACCACCTCCAAATGAAAACAACTTAGTGTTGATATTGTACTAGATTTCTACTAAGGAATAGCCTTACACCTCCAAAAACATATGGCTAATACTCAACCCAGTTAAGAAAATAGAAAAAATTTACTAGTTCAAACAAAATTAAATTAATATTTCAATCTGAACATGAACATCGAATTTTTGTAATGGAATAAAAAATCCCCTTAAATCCACAACCGATTAGGAAAAAATTGCCATCAACTTTAAAAGCACAAAATTGAAATTGATTTAAAAAATTTAAGATCGATTCCGAACTCCAAACCTCGCATGCTATTTCGAAAATCCAATCCAATAACAAGGAATTCCCTTAAGTGTCTTCTTCAATCAATTTATGACATTTTGCCCTTACAATTCTCACAGTGACCATCTACCATTCCTACCTACCACCTTCTCTGTACTGTACCTGCTGCTGTTCCTTCTTATCCTGCTTCCAATTTACAATATGTATGGTAGATATATATGCATTTATCGATATTCACCATTTGATGGTAATGCTATAGGGTTCCTATTGTATACGTGTGATTGGGTTATTTCATCTGTGCATGCCAATGCGGTTGGTGTTTTTCATAGCATAACATTTCGCCAAGCATTAACAATTTATGTCTATATGTATGTATATGAATCACATACAATATTATACATATGTATGTATGTAGGGTACCTGTAACCATAATATATATGTATGTTATGTCGTCGTGTGTCATTGTTGTTGTTGTTTAAAGGGAGAGAAAGGCGATTCCATTCCAGACAACACAAATTTCTTCACGTATCCTGGATAAACCGCAAAATATGCAAATTGCAATTTGCACAATTCCAGATGTTCAAGTGCTACCAAACCTATAATACTTTGGAATGAGTTAAGGGTTGCTTGTTGGTTGTTGCTGATGGTTCGTTGGTTGGTTGCTTTGGTTAGATTGGATTGAATGAATTTGTTATCGGCCGTATATTTGTAAGATGAGTGAGTAGTAGGTGGGTTTAGTACAATGCACCCCCTAGATGCACTCTATATCTATATCACTCTCTTCTCTATCTATCTCATTCTATCTGTGTTCTATGGCAACACATCATCACGATTTACATGCGTCCATCCATCAAATTAACAGACAATTATCGTATTTATAGACACGTATTTTGCTTATACAATATTGTCGGCTATTCAAACTGTAATATAGCAACACATAAAACGTAACGGAACGGGAGAATATGTGTGTGTTGTTGTTAAAGTGGTTGCTCGTGCTAGTTCATTTAAGGACATCACATTAGAGATGTGTAGAAAAGATAATAGAACACGTTATAATTTACAATATGAAATTTTCCCTTCCCTTATATAGATATATCTCTATAAGCCAAAGCCTTTATAATATTATAATAATAATAACAGTAAATGGACTCTCTCTATCTATGCCATGAACGGACATTAACTGTTTTGAGGGAGTAAATTTGATAATAGTTGTTATTATTTTATTTCCATAAACAAATATTATTATGTAAGGCAATATGCAGTTTTTGATTTTAGCTTAAGGACGAATTAATTATAAATTAGGTAAGAAGTGTGTTGTAAAGGATAGATAAATATAATCTTTAATTGTACTAGATTTTCCTGGAAGATATATGTAATTCATATTAAAGGTTTGATTAACTTTGAACTAAGTTTCTGTTACAAAGTTAATTTTGTATTCTCAGGTTTAGCATGACTTTGGGTAGAGTGGCGCCCGGGCAGGGTCTTAGTTCATTTGAAAAATGAGAACTCAGTTTAATTATGAATGAAATTTACAAATTTCAGGAAACTCCCATTTTATTCTGAAAAATAAGTGGTCTATGGTCTTCGACTTTTGACAGTTCTTTGAATTTATACATAGACACTCGGTAAATTTGTACTCCTGTCAAATGTATAAAAACGTACTGTTGGATTATCTTGAAGCTTTTACTTTTTTTTATCTATAACTTCATCTAATACTGATACCATTCATAAGAATATCTACTTAGTTTATCAAAATCAATATTTCCACTTACTTACCTATTTTTTTTTTTTTTTTTCTTATTTTGTTATCTTTTCTATAATGTCTCTGAATTATTATAATTGAACTCGAATCTATATAACCTATCCTTAACATCAATATATTTCTATTCAATAACAAATTCAACTTAACCTAACTCTCTATCTTCTTTCTCTCGTACAATTTTATTTCATCACAACGAAGAAGGGTTATTCTTCATTCATTCGTCCGTTTGGTTCGTCATATATGAAATTGTGTGTTTTTCCAATTCCTTTCATCTTTTCTATACACACACATAACATAACATAATATTATCTATTTAGCTTAATAAGATAAATAGATTTCATGTACATAAACTATACACATATTCGTATGTTTGTGTATATTTCCTGGGATATATTGTAAGAAAATTGATCCTTTTAAAGATTGACTTCTATACACAATTTTGTTGATGTATAGAGATTTTCACATGAAAACATGTAAGAGATAAGGCAATACGACAACGACAACTACGATGGCGATGGCAACGAACGTATCAATTTTTGCCATCTTATAGAATTTTCCAGATGAAAAAAAAAACAAAGAATTATATTCTTTCAAGATAACATCGTTATCGTATTTTGTTTTATGGAATGAGAATGATATAGAATGTTACTTAAGGTTTCTTCTTTTTTTTTTGTATTTACTACAATTTCTTATTGAATAGCTCTATTACTCTTTTTCTAAGAAAATTGGAATATGCCAATAATTGTCTTATTTTATTTTATTGAATGTATCATAGAAAAATGACATAGCCTTAATAATTCAATTCGTTGAAAATCTTTAAGTTACTTCAAAATGTCAAAATACTGTAAAAATGACGTCATGACGTCACAAAATTATTTCAAATTCTAAAGAATAAATAAGCGTTACACTTTATGAATGTTGTGCAAGAGTTTCAAAATTATTGCAAATTACTATTCAAATTGTAATAGAAGAAGTGATCTGCTACAATTATGAATCTATTCAATAGACTAGTTCTTTGTTGCATGCGCCCAACACAAGTTTTATGTAAGCAGAGTTCCTTTAGAGATGGTAAACTACTCATGAATAGAAATCTAGTACATCAACTACACATTCCTATCTACTCAAGCTGAAGACCATGGGTTGATTGTAGTACCTACTAGATCTAATGATCATCATGACTAGTTTACCTACTCCAAAGGAACGCGGCTAGTTTCATCTTCAAACAGAATCATAAGACAGTCCAATGTTATACTGTTATACACAGAAAAATTAGCGGTATATTGGTATAAATTTTCACCAATATCAAAATATTAGATTCAAACACGCGACTATGTTTATTTTCTATCAAGATCTCATCCACACAAAAATAGAAAAATTAGACTTGCAGGTCATATATCTTAAAATGTCATTCACACTCCTATTTTTGCTGACAGTTTGAAACTATTACATTCTTCCCCTGGTATATAAACACTCTCAATAGTAACTAAATCACCCTTCGGTTAAACGTAAATACAAAATTTTGTGAAACTTAATATTAATGTTAGACATTTGACAGTTCTGTCATAATTTTCATGACAAAAGAACTTCTATAATAACTGTCATGCAATGCTCCTTTTAATTACCTCTTAACATTCTTTCTAGAATATTTTTCTGTAACTGATGTTGAACCCTTTTTCTTAGAAGCCAACCTACACTCCTGCATTCATAGAATTCCTTGATGTTCTACAAAGTTTATTTCTATAAATATCAAATACAAAAAATCTATGTACATTAGTTTCTATAAACGTCATATGTCAAAATCAGTATTTGACATTTGCCATATGTCTATAAACGCAAAGCAGTCATGCAGTTAATTAATTAAAAACCAACATATTAATTATATTTTTATATTTCCTTGTTTTTTTCTCTTCTTCTATTTCTAACTATTTTTATTCTCTAATATTCTTTACCCTTTATTGCATAATGCACATTTGCATTTTATAAATTATAACACAATGTTCCTATAAATAGAAAAACACTTTTTGTTATAACACTCGTATAAGGCTGATATACAGTATAAAGGTAAAAATAATCCTTTTTGAGCTTTGCATGACTTTTTATTTTAGAGAAAATGGTATTTTCGTGACAGGAATCACATTTGATAGCTCTGTCAAGAGCGAGAGCGAAGTTCACAAGTCATCTAGATGGGTGTGAGAATGTATAGCTCTTATAATAAAAATGGGGCCCAGTCAGTGTGAGCCACCTAAGGCGAACAACACTTTATACTATACGACCAACAACTCTTTGTATGACGTTTCTATTTTCATCTTTAGTTTTGTTTGCCTTTGCAGAGTCATTAATTCTTGCATGACCTTTCAAAAATAAAAAGGAAATAAAATGAGAATTATTCGTTTATATTCCCGGTTGGTGGGATGCACAGAAGTGCTATAGGCGTGTTATATAAGTGTGGAAGGGGTGTTATAGGTTAAAAAGTGTTATAGGAGTTTAAGGACTACTTTAATGTATTCAAATTGATTGTGGGGAAGGAGTGTTGAGGTAAAAAAAAAGACCATTTCCTTCTTCATGGTTTATGAATAGAATCGCACTACCTCGAACTATATAATATAACAAGGATGCAGTTCCAGCTTATTCCCGGACGTGCAATCTGACCCTTATATCTAACCTGTAAGCCTACTCAGAATTGGGTTTCATTTATTATTATTTTGGTCTGTGTGATGCAAAGTTTTTCGCGCTCGTATCAAGTGACCTGGCTGGCTCTGGCTCTGGCAAGCCGGGTCCACCTTTGGGGGTTTCTTTTATTATCCATTTAGGATCAGGAATGAGCGCAGGCAGGCAGAGAACAAAAACATAGCATAATGCTCTCTCTGATGGTCTGGTCTGGTTTGTTTTATATTTTTTTGGTATAGTTCTCAGAATTTTCCTTGCGCGCCTGATGGCCTCGTGCAGTATTCAATTTTTTTGAATACGGAAAGAGAGATATCTGTTTGGATTTTCTTTCAACTACGAAATGAAGACCATCATCATCATGATGAGGAGCATCATTGTGGTCGTGTCGGTGGTGTTCAGCATCGTTGTCCTCATCACAATGATTACAAGGAATGCAAGAGCCTCCTCTATGATTCCATTCCTTCCATCATTTTCTTATTTTTTTGTTTTGGGTCTTTTTTTTTTTTGTGTCTTCTCTTTTCATTCACTACTCAATCCTCCTTGTTGGATTTTAATATGAGATTATATTGGAAATGTGATACGAATCTTTTATACATGATACATATATATATATCATATATATATATATACACTCTTTTTTCTGCTGGTTCTTTGATTCTTTTTTGAACTGGTTAGGTTAGTGTCTGTTTTGTTTTTTGTGTGTTGCTGCTGGTTTGTGATTTAATGGAGATGGGATTCCATACCAATGCGGGTGGTCTATTTAATAAAAAAAAATAATCATGTTGATCAGAGATGGAACTGAAAACAAAAAAAAAAACGTACATAAAAAGAATAGGTTATGTTTTGGTAGTTAAAAAAAAAAGTGAGAACACTTTTTTTGTATAATGACAGTAGAAGCTTGAAACATGTCGTTCTTATAGCACGCGTTATAGAAGCCTTATTTCGTGTATATAAACTTCGATGGTATCTTTAGTTATTTTTTTGGTGTTATCGGAGATGTCAAAGCAAAGTGTCAAAAAAATAGTGTTTTTCAGAGCACGTCCTAATTTTTTTTTTTTGATTGAGCACGCTCGATCCTAAATGTCTTTTTTATTATACACGACAAACCAAAGAATTTTTTGTGAGTGACAACAGTGCCAAATCAATACCAACTTGACAATTAAATATTTGCGTTGGGAAACATGACGCGGTGAGTTCATTCGCAATAAATTTTTTTTTAATGACATTTATGTCAAACATTGTTTTGTTCCGCCGCAGTTAGAATTATATACAGTTACTGGTATTAGGGCACTGCGTTTCATACTCATGTCAAGAATTTTATATATTGAGTGCACTCACTGTGACACTTTGCGCAAATACTACTGTTTTTATAACAGTATAACAGTTTTTTATGTTTCATCAACATAGAGTTAGATGCTTAAATATTTCATTGTATCACAGTATAACAGTTTTATTTATGTCTCTGTGTCTGTACGCAGAAAAAGATGCTCAAACATTCCATTGTATAACAGTATAACAGTAAAAGAAATCTTGTCATTTCACCAAGTAACTAACAAATAATTTATTGAGCGCCCTCTATAATCTCTAAGTATCAGGAAAACTCTTTAAAACTATAATAAATCACTCAAAATGCAATAAATTTCCAAAATTTAAACTCTGTCAAAAAAAAAAACTTGTAACATTTCATATAGTATATACAAAATGACAGTTAATTAAATTTGCAAGGTTATTCGTCATCGCATATCTGTTTTTTTCTGCGTTTAATGTATTTTATTTGATCATTGCAAAAAAGAGCGAAATGTACAATGAATGTCAAAAAACTGTCAAACATGATGTTGATGGTGTTCAGCGTTCACATTTTATTTTATCCAAATCAATAAACAAAATTATTTTACATTTTTGTTTTTTCCTTTTTTGTATGAAAAACAACTGAAAATCGAGAAAATGAAGTTCGATATACATTTGTATACATACATATTATATATAAATAACAATCTGATATTATTTGCAATTAACATGACACATTCAAATGAATAATGAATGCACTGACACCCTACTTTTTTACATGACATCGCCCATTCATTTAACATCAGTGGCGCGTGTGTGTCTACTGACTACTATATACACTGTATAAGTTATAAAGTCCGGAAATAAAGTTTATCCGCTGTTGCAATACGGCAAAAATATTTGACATCAACGGATGTTTCATTATTCTCCATTGTAGATACATATATGAATGACAGAAGAGATAAACTTATATAAATTTAGAGAAGTGTTGTTTGAGTATGAAATATTATTGAGAGGGATAGTCAGTCTATAATACATGAACTGTCAATATAACAGTAGGTAAGGTAGATATGTATAACACCCACAAATTCACCCATCAATCCAATCATCATCATCCTCATCATCACCATGATCAATGGTGAATATTGAGTCTTCAAAATCATTTATTTTAAATGCCATCAGAAAAAAAATAATATTAAAATGAGAGTAGGAAGGAAATCCATAAACCCCAATGGCTCAGACCCCATGCCAATGCTTTATAATCCGAATAATCCATTGACATTGCGTATACTCATCAATTACTTAAAGTAATTACAGTTCGGCATCGATATAAATTGACTGCGAGAAAATGAGGCTCGCGTTGTCAGATTCAGTGCAAGTGCGCACAGAACATAAAAGAATCGATGCCGCGTGTGGTGCCCTCTATATATGAATCTTGTTAAAGTTTATTTTTGTTATTTTTTTTTTTTTTTTGTTCGTTCTTTTCAATAATTTTCAACATAACTGGACTATTTTGTTGTTGTTGTTGGTTGTCGTGTGTTCACTGTTAATTTTCTCTTCTATCTGATCTGTCAAATGAACTGCAATGTATAGGTACTGGCAACTATACAGTGTTTCAATTTGTTTTTTTTTTTTTTATGCAGGATAACCAACGCAGTACATGGATAAAAAAGGCTCAATTTAATTTGCTTTCTTTATTTTCTGCAATATAATAAAACGAACGCATTCCTCATTCCAACTATTTATCCCTGTTTTGGGGGTACAAGAAGGCAACGCTTCATGTTCACGTTCAGGGAATTATCATTATAAATGTCGAGTATACACGCGGATTGGAAATAATTGAAATTAATGATTTCAATTCTGTCTGCTAGTGGATGGCGGTGTCTCTGCCATCGTCAATACCTTTTATTTATTTGGTTTTATATTATTTGCAAAATCGTGTATTTACTGATTATTTTCTTAAATTTTAATAATTTTGTAACACTTTTTTAAATGCTTTATGTGTGTATGCGGATAAACAGAGAAGCTTATATCGAATATCAGACAAGTTGTCATGTTTATGTAATAGGTGGCGTTAGCTGTTCATTATAAATATCGCCCCAAAATCCCACTGACACAAAAGAGCCAGAGATTGTTAATTTTGAATTTGATGTCAAAAAATAACATTGAACAGCGAGTACGTGTGTGTGTGGTTTGCTGTGGGGCTGTACCATATATTTAAATATGATTTTGCAAATACCTATATATTGGTTGTTTATTTGTTTGATAATTACACTAGAGGGCGGCTTAAAATGTATGTTTATATGTACATAGTATATGCATTCCAGATAATTATCTCTTTTAAAATAATAAATGAAATTGATGGTTGCAAAATTAATGGACTGAACCAATACACAACAGCAGCAGCAGCATAATTTAAGCTCTAATTTTTTTTTTTTTTTTTGTTGGCCCTCTATATTGATTTACCTTAACTACAAAAAAAAAGAGAGATTTCGGATTAAATAAAAATAAAATGATAAAGTAAAATAAATAAATAGCTCAATGTTATTTAAAAAAAATAAGCATAATATTAATGGTCTTTAATTTTTGTAATCTAGAAAAACTCTATATAAAGATATCTCCCCCTGTGTGTGATGTGGGTAAACTATTTTTTTTTTTTTTTCATGCTGTTCTGTCAAATCACGCGAAATGAAACACTGAATAAATAATGACAATTTTGTTTACCTAGACATTGTTGGTTGATAATTTTCAATTTGCGGCAAACAATTATCATTTTTTTTTTTTGTTTTTTTGCTTTTAATGTGTGAAAATTAATATTTTTTTTTTTCGATTCCTTTTTTTGCTGCATTGGCAGCACTTAATTGAGAATAATCCTCTCATATTCAATAATGACACATAAAATTGAAAATATATATGAAAAAAATGAACAAAAAACCCACATAATTATATTTTATGATTAAGAGTGCAAAGTGTGCATTCACCAAAAAAAAAGAAGAACAAAATGAATTGAAAAAAAAAATATATATTCAATATAATGCAAATAAATTAAATCCTTTTTGCATAATGTTTTATATATTTTTTTTTATTTATTTTTTTTTTTTTTTTTATTTTTTATAATTTTTTTAATGGGGTCACTCAACCACAAAAATGTTCTGGTATATTTATTTACAAAAGTATCATATTATAATTATGAGTATGTTTTATTAAAGTTCATATGGATGAAATTTAAAGAAAATTCTGAACACTCTTAAATTAATTTTGAAAAGTTTGAGTGGCTTGTAACCCACGTTGGGCGCCATTTTGTTTAAGTTTAAGAATAAACTGATATAATTTGTTGTTAATATTGAATATAGTACCAAAAACGTGAATTTAAAAAGTATTGCCAAGTAGCTATTGTTAAAGTAACATTTTTTATTGTTTTCTTGGACACCATTTTGAGTTTTTCAATTGTACAAATTTGTACATTGGGCACCATTCTTTGATATAATTTATGTTTTTCGGAAAACAAACTGCAAATGGATGGGTTAAAAGCAAAAATAGTTCCACGTTGGGCGCCACTTTAACTTATAATGATGTTTATGTGTTTATAAAGCTTTTTTTATCGTTCATTTAACTTTAAATCAATAAGTTATAACTGCAGAGAACAACTTAATGTTAAATACAGATAATTACACTTAATAAACTACTTTTTTTTAAATAAACTTTTTCATATTTTCTTGTGTATTTTTTTTTTTTTTTTTGTCTATCGCTTGAGAGAAAACTTTTATAACTTTCAATTGCTCTTCAATTCTATTTCCATTCCCTGTCCAATCCAGAAGTGAACACAAAAAAAATATATATATATCCCGTTTGCACTTAATCTCAAGTCAAAAAAAAAAAGAAAGGAAGGAGGTTGGCAATAAGTTCTTTAAGTTCAATGCGAAAATCCTTTTCCCTATACACACACACACATATACAACAGATACACACACAAACACACATAATCATTTCGTTTTCATACCACACAGATCAGATCAATTAACTTTTTCATTAAACTTTCGCAATTATCGCCCCATTTGATCCTAATTGCGCAATATAATATCTGTCGGAGGAGGCGAAGATGAGAGTATCTATGTGGCTATAGATTCGAATTCCCGATAGGGATAAATCATGTACTCGAATATATATTATGTAGTAGATATATCCCTCCGCTATATATAGCTCCCTGATGTACGGCAAGCCAAAGTTAATTGCTTAAATATACAATTGATTAATTTATCTTATATCTTTTTGCTACAATCTCCAAAGCGTCTTCAGAAAAAAAAAACTCCTTCAATTCAATCGATAATAATATTATAGGAAAGCACTTTTTCTTTTTCTTCTGTGAGTTCTTCTAACATGAAACTTTCCATTAAATTTACTCTTCAGAGCAGAGTGAAATTTTACAAGGCAAGTTAAAATAGGGGATTATAGAAAGAGAGGCGAGGGAGAGGGTCTTGAATGGTTAGATGATTGGGGTCTTTATCTATCACTCTAATTTTTTCTATATCTCAGTGACGGCGGAGAAACAGTGGCGGTGGGTATATGTGAAATTGTGCGTTTCACTAACTTATACACGTTTATCCAATAAAACCTGCCAGATCGACCATATGTACGAAGGAAGCTCTTCCCAAGTTCCTTTTTTTGCAAATCCAACACAAAATCTATACTATATCCCTGTGTCAAGATGATAGTGGCAACGACGATGATGGTGGCAGGCGTACATGTCATGTCTCCGTATTCTCTAGTTATATGGCAGCTTAAGAGCAGTATGGCAGATATAACAGCAAGAGCAGCCCTTCTTCATCCAGCTTCAGAAGGGCCTTTATATTTTTCTAGAAGCACAAGTAGTTGAGTAGAAGTAAGAATCATGTGGAATGACTCTAAGACTACTGCTCAGATAATGCAAAAATCATGTTCCATTATAACCTCAATGAACGCCATCATGCCATCTTCCCAATTTCGTTTTCGCACCGTTTGTCTATATATTCCGTGCATTCATATTGCCAAAAGCTTACAGAGCCTGGGCCGCGCCATACCACCCTTAGATTATTATGTTGTCCTTTCAGCTGACATTTTTTGTTTGTTCTTTTTTTTTTTTTTGCTGTGTGTGATGCTGCTCTCGAAACTTGTGCTATGCTTTCATCCTTCGTTCCAATCATCCTTTTAATAATAAGAAATTTTCTATAACTTTTTTTTTTTTTTTGCAAAGGCAGGATTCTTTTGTATATATATAAGTTTATATAGACACAAGGACATACATGAATGCGCAACAATCCCGTATATCCTTTATAGAATATTTATATAGACACAGGACTCTCGTCTCTCTCTCTCTTGTTCGCTTTTATAACATTAGACGTATCAATGGTCGATTGAATCAGAGAGGATGAGCAATGATGTAAAAAAAAAAATCCTTTGGAACGACAACACAAAAAAAAAAATAAAAGTAAAAAGAATCTATACAGGACCTCGTTTTCTTGCTAGGCATCAGAAGCAGGCAGCCATCTAATGCCAGTCAGCTATCCAGCAATTCAGCCCAGCCCAAACCAGCTCAGCTCAGCCCAGCCATCATCCAGGAATGATGGTAACGTTTCGTTATACCAAAAGGATGTACACGTAATCGAATTATCATCAGTTAGGTAGGATAGTCCTTGATTGAATAGGACTTTGGGTGTAAATCCTGTATACATTCGTTAATAAAATGTAATTTGACCGGAAGGTTGATGTATTAGAAGGGATTTTCTATGCGTCCCATCATCATCGTCGTCGAAAAAAGGGAGACTTCTTTTTTTTTCAATGAATACCCTTATGAAAAAATATATTCAACAGACAAAATTCATTCATACACCAAAAAAAAAAAAAAGGGGTTCTTTAAGTCATGCGGAAATCAGAGTATTTTTTGCTTTCAAATTCAAGGTATAATCCTGTCAGGTACATGTAAAAAAAAAGGATTTCAGAAAAAAAATTGTAATCACTTGCAGTCTTAGTGAAGCTATTTTTGCATTGAATTCGTATTACGTCATAAATATATACGTAGATGATGGTAAAATAAAGTTTAGTTTCTATAAAAAAAAAAGGGATTTTAATCTGAAATGTCATCAGAAATATTTCCAAATTAAACTTGGAATTCATAAGAATAAAGAATTAATTTAAGCTACTTCAGACTAGGTAGGTTTTCCAAGTGTAAACACATGTCAAAATGAACGTGGGCAGCAAATTTCATCGAACTGTCAAATTCGTGTGGTGAAGAATGATTTTTTTTTTATTTTTCCTTCACGATAATTTTAGATGAACGAAAAGAATCTTAAAATATTCGTGTATAGAAACACCTGTCACATCGTGGGGAAAGAACTGTCATTTAGTTTACATAAAATGACTTATTAGTTTTTGAGGGATAAATTTTCAACAATTGACATCTCTGCTTATGTAGTGATATTAATCGCGTTCCGATCCCAGATTATAAGAATACGAGTATTGACATTAAATTTTCAACTTCAATTTAAGTTGACATGCAGTGTATGTTGTACGAGTATTGACATTAGTTCTGACTATTTGACGCTAAGGTCTACTTGACGTTTAACTCTGTTGACAAGTAGCGGCATTACACGTATAACATTCAATAGGGCTCTTAAGCAAGCAACATCTTTATGATTTTAGTTTTTTTTCTTAAAATTGGCGCCCAACGCCAAAAAAAAGTTATTAGCAATTATAGTATCTATTCACCCTTCGATATAGACTTTTTCATACCGACTAGGCTATATACAAATGAATGGCTGATACACCCCTTGTAATATATTTTTGTCTGAAATAAAATCTCCCGCCCAATGAAAGCAACAGACATGAAAATCCTACTCCAACGTTCAACTAATCAATAGAGCTTCATCTTATCTTGAATTGCAGGAATTCAGCAACAGCTATTTCCGTAAAAATTGTGTAATTAAAATACGAAATTCCGTTCTTACATCAAATCTTTTTTTTTTTTGAAGAAAACAACCAGTACACTTGCCTTGCAGGTAGTCTGCATTTATATCATCCCTTATAACAGGGGTGTTATTTATTTGTGTATTTCGAAGAAAAAAATGCTGAATAAAATAAAAAATCATCCAACAAATCAAGAACATTAAAAAAATAAAACTCATATTGATCCGTTTTTTTTTTGATATCATTAGAACTAAATTAACAACTCGCAAATAAATTAGCAGAAGAGGGGATCAAACAGAAAATTGTAGTAAAATTCACTTGGCCTTAGCGTTTTTTTTTTCAACTCGCCAAATTAGATGTCAGAATTACTGGTTAATCTATGATTATTGTATCAGAACTCTTGGGTTTCAAGGATTTTCGGTTTTTACATTTATTTTTACTTGATTAATGGAAATTTAATGTTGTTATTAACAGAGTTAATGCTGATTGTTCTTTTACTTAATATCGAGAGTAATTTTAGTTAATCTTTACTTCGAAGGAAGTCATAAGTAATTTGCAAATTTTTACCATCTTGGATTTCCTTTTGACGTTTGTTAGAACACTCATTCTTATAGCAGTTGTCAGTTATCACATTCAATAAGTGTCAAACGTTATTTCTGTCAATGAAACGTCAGTTTTTTTTTGGAAATCGTTCTTTTTAACAAAAATACGTTTACACCTTAAAGTAAATGAGTTGGATGAAAATTAAAGTAAGCAACAAATTTGTACTGTCAAATTGTTTCCTTAGCTGTCAATCGAATAGAGAAAAATAATTGCCAACGTGAGTTCTTTGAAAAATTTCCTTCTGTACAAAACTTTTATTCACCTTCAAACTAAGAGGATTCTGAAATTAAATCAATTTACATTTGGTGTGTTACCATGAGAGCGCCAAGTTAACAACATGCGCTCAGAACCGGAAGCTTATAAATTCGTTTCCTTTTCCGTTTTTGTTTTTTTGTTTCCCATTTGTTGTTTAAAAACTTTTGTACAAAACTACAAACAGCATTTCCACTAGGCTTCAATGAAAATTAACACACACAAGAGAAACCATCATCAACTAAAATTAGTAACTACTCGAAAAGAAGCAAAACGAAGTAACACTGTAAAAGAATTTTCCGCTTGCTTGTAATTACAAATTTTCCCCTCAAGATATTTTGCATTTTAAGTACAAAAAAAAGGTGGCAGATGATGGTAATGTACAGACACTTTTACATACATATATATGAAATACACGGTAGGGTAGATAAGTAGGTGTAGGTTGTGTGTAGGTATGTTTGGTAGTTCACACCTTGATGTCGAAAAACGTACCAGAACCACCAGCAGAACTCGCTTAACTATCGTGTGAGATAAACAAATGTATTTTATAGGTTTGCTATATAGAGAGTGGAAAACTCTTTCCCGTTCCATCCCTTTACACATCTCGACATCATCCATAAAGGAGTAAAAAACATTCTATGGCTCCCCCATCATCATCATCATCATCATCATCAGTTTGTCGTGCATGACATTCATGATGACGAGAATGAAGAGCTTGGCATATTCCTTCCTTCAAGTGTAAAAAGAAAATTACCAAGCAAAAATAAGCCTTATATAGTGCCATCTACCCGTCACACAGCCTTAACACCGATTAAAGGGATGCGATGGTGAATTTAGGAGAGTATTTGGTATATAAGCTTATAAACGAACGAACCGAATGTGCTTGAAATTATTTGCGGTTGAATTTTATTTCAAGATTAATTGAAGTCTGACAATACCTATACATAAATTCTTCTTCTCTTTCTCTCTCTCTACTTTATACAACATTTTGAGCCCTCTGATGGAAATAAAACTAAACGCCTTACAATAAACTTGAACTGTGTCAAGCGGAAGGTGAACATTTACCATTCCTTCCGCTGTATAAGAAAAGCTCGTTTATTTTATTCTTTTGAAATCAAATTAATTGCCGTCGCACCCAAGAATAATCACACGGATCAGACGAATAAATGATTGCCATTTAATAAGTTCATACTATGCTTATACAACTGTTATAGTAGCTCTACTCTGTACATATACCATATAACTTATAGGTGGGTTACAAAGCAAGGTAAGGATATAACCTTTTTGCACAACCCTATTTGGCCTGGCATTAATTTTTATGTCAAAGACACAAAATGATATAAGGGTTTTGATATACCAATTTACTTGATTTTATATTATTCTACTACTTCTCTTCTGTTACTTTAATCTCCACCACCACCACCACCACCCTCATTTTTAAAGGGCGAAAGAATTAAGGTGAAATGATTTTTTTTTTTTTTTTTTTCTTGTTAGACATTTAAAAGTCCAATAATGGCAAAAGAGAAAATGTGTGAGAGAGAGAGAAAGAAAGAGTGTCATTTGGCACATCTGTGTAAAAATTTCGACAATACCAAACCAACACACCCTCGTTAGAGATTAGTTTTTGAAAAATGTTAAATAGAGTGTAATTTTGCATTAAACAAATTGGTTTTCAAGTGTAAAATTAATCTTGTGGACATCAAGCAGGGGTGGCATTTCATTTTCTAGCAGAGCAAATGAAGTTAAAAGTGATTGTAGAATATATTTTAAATCGAGTAATTTAAAAAGATTTGGAAAAGATTTCTTTTTTTTTTCCTTCGCATAAAAATAGACCTTTTTTCTCCTTTTTTAGTTTTGATGTTAATTAATAGATATCGAATGGCGCCCAATATAAGAGCAAACATTTGGGATTTGTACTTTAAGTGCATTTTTAGATGCAAACTTGTACTTCATTAATTAATTTTAATTAATGGGGACATCTACTTATAAGAGAAATACTTTGTTATATTCACATTTTTATGTTTAAAACTAAAAAATGGCGCCCAACAGAGGACATTTCTATACCACTTAATCCACTAATAACAATAAAATGGCGCCCAACGCAGCGCATGCAATGTTTTTGTTAATATATTTTAATATTTGTTATCTGAATATTCTGCTTTTACTTTATATTTGAGATGAATCTGAAACTAAACTAAAATCGCCTATCTATTTGGTGATTGAGGTGATTCTAGTACTCTCTTTTTAAATTTTTTTTTTAAGAATACCCAACTTCACGTAGATGGACTCCTATTATCGATATCTTGGCTCTTAATTAAAAAATTAATGACATATTTTTGCATAGCAAGAAGAGCTTTTGTGGCTTTAGATTTAGTTTACTTCATTAATCTATTACATTTTTTTTTACAATTTTATCTTATTTCCACAATTCTAACCGTTTTTCTTTAATTTGTATTTACTTTTAGATATAAACAAAGGATCCCCAATAGACTATAAAAGTGGTTCGGCTTGTTCAACGCCAACCAAAGAAACATTAAAAGGTTACGAACGCAGCGGCAATAGCTGCATGGGCCCCGTTTTACCCCCACGAAGTGTTATGGGCGGTATACCATCACATCATCATCATTATTCAGCACCAATGAATTTTCGAAAAGATTTAGCTGCACGTTGCTCAGCAAAGTGCATTGCAATTGTTTCAATATCAATTGTAGTGTCTTTGTTTGTTTTATTAATATTATTAACAGGTTTGTCAAACAACATTTTGTTCAATCAAAAAACTTTCTAAATTTACATTTTTTGTATGTATTCAGGCTTTGGTGTACTATCATGGTCACCATCATCTCCATGTACAGTTCTAGTCGGCAATGAGGCATCCGAAGTAACGGCAGCCAAAAGCACAAATACAGATTTATCGAAATTGCACAATACGGCGCGAGCATCTAAATCCGGACAACCAATAACAGTAACGGCAGCAACGTCATCGGCGTCACCATCGTCTTTCCAATCGACATCAGCGTCAGCGTTAGCACCGTCTTCATCAGCGTCATCGACGTCATCTTCATCGTCATCGTCTTCGTCGTCATCACTGGCGAACAGCAATAACGGAGGTAATTTTTTTACTTATATTTAACATTTTTTTTTTTAAATATATTTTGTGTGTGTCTCTGTCTGTCTGGTACTAACATAAAAAAAAAAAAAAATACTGGAATGTTTAAAACAAACAAAATTTAACACACAACTTTGTTGAAAAACTCATACATACACAAAACACACATAATACAAACTATTTAAAACTGTTATAAACACAATTTAACATACGATGACAGATCGAAAAACCAAACAGAACTTTCTTCGTTCTAATCGACGACAGGAGAATGTCAAACGTCTTAGCAGGAATAAACGTTATCGTCGTAATGTAGTAGATGAATATGGCCAAACTACCTCAATCGATGATGCTGCTGGCATCATCGACAGTAATAACGGTAACATCATCAACGTCAACCCCCGCCCATTTACCGTTGACAATAATTATGAATCTCGTCAAACTTCGAATACGTCGACGACGACGGCGAATAATGGCACAAAAGGCAAAAACGTATTAAATCTCAATTCAAAGTCTTCCTCTTTTGCTTCTCGTCGTCCTAGACATTCTCGTCATCACAGTAATGAATCAAAGGAGATGTTCTCCGATGCGGATGATGATGACGATGATGATGGTGATGGTACTGGTGATACCACCATCACAACCGCCACCGCATCGTCTGCCAACAACGTCGTCGTCGTTGTCAATGATGAAGTTGTCAAGGTATCAACCATTTTGCCATCCTCTACCAACGATGATGCTGCTGACTATGACGATTATAATGATCCACAAGTCGTCGTCGTTAAGAAGAATGTTGTCACCACCCGCCGCACCTACATTTCTAATAACTTGCAAGATTCACCAACGCGAAAGCCATCTTCACCACAACAAACGTCACCATCTACCACCGCTGAAATACCCCCGACAATTTTCGATGACAATCCATTAAACACCAATTTGATATCAGGTAGAAATTTTATTGATGATGGTAATAGTGATGATGATGATGGTGCGGGTGATGGTGCCATCAGCGATGAGCCTGACAACGCCGGCGATGGTGCTGCCATCAGTGGTGGTGGTGGTTACTATTCGTCGTTTTCATCCTCATACTCATCTGCATCATCATCATCATCATTATTTTCATTATCATCGTCATCTGCAACAACAATGAATTTGAATGATAAATTCAACGACAAATCGAAAAGTCTACACCATCATTTGATTGAGATAAATGACCAAACCAACGACGACGCCACTACTACAACTACTTCTAATGATTCCCTTGACGAGTTGTCGGACGCTATTGGTGATGATAATGTAAGCAAAACGGAATCCGATGACATCGATGAGTTGATGATGAGCGATGGTCTAATTCCAATTGACAAGAACTCGGCATTTATTTCCTATGACAATGTAGACAATGTTGACATTGTCAAATTGGAGAATGATCCAAGTTCTGAAGATGATTATTATAAAACCTTTAATAAGAATGCCATCGACGACAACAACAATGACGACGAAGAAAATGGTTTAATCGATATTGAACCAATGAAGTCAAACATAAAACCACAAATTATTGAACCACCAAAAAATGTCCCATCTGTTTTGACATTAAATCCTCAGAACATTGGCGGAAAGAGAATTCTTGTCAATTTGACAATTGGAACTGATGATGGCACTGGTACAGTTAATCATTCTGTTTACACCTTGCATGTGTCAGTGCCAGCTGAAGAAATTATTCAACAAAAACCAGCACTTCCAGCACCAGCTGAAATGAGAGATCCGTCAAGTTATTGTATGCCTGAACCACCGCCACGTATACCCGAATGTCCGTGTATATGTAAAGACCCTATTCTTCCGCCACCAATTGTTGTTGACTTTGACAATGACGAGAGCAATGATATCAATTTTATTGATGAGAATAAAAATATCATCTACGATAATAATAATAATTATAATCCCCAAATTATTCCTGATTCTCTTATTCCTTCTACTACAACTGTTTCTGTCCCGCTATCGAGTGAAGCTTTTACTACCACTACTATGGGACCGCCTGATTTGTCTGCATGTCCTGATTTTGGGCCGGTATTAATATTAGAAGGTGATTTGGTGAATAACAATTTAAATAATATATGTAAAAATAATCGAGCTTGTATAATATAAGCTTCTAATCTAACATTAAAATAAAAGTTATACATATTTTGGAAATTCATTTTGCCTGTCATCGTTTGCTAACTAACAAAATAAAGTTAATCATAATAACTTAAAGCTTTTCATCAATATAATAACAAAAGAATATTAATAAAGTTTAAAGTTAATTAAAATTAATTTTGAACTTCTTTTTAAAGTCATTTGGTTACATAGTGTAAGCCTCACCTTAGATCAATCAAGTGAAGTTTACGAAATTTGGCAGTATCTTTGCATAGTGCTGCCAGATTACCAAGACCTATTTTGGTAAGGTTAGGTTCGTTCACATTTATATCCGATTCCTATGTTTAGTTACCTGTGTTCACATTGGCCTAACTCCATCTATTCATTTTGACATTTACGTGTTGAATTCTAACTTGCACATCATGGCGAGAAAGAGATAGCAAGAAAAGACAGGAAATTTTAAACTAGTACAAAATCTTTGGATAAACAGAAATGTCAAAATGAGTATGACCAATGTGACCACCGTCTAATACCATCAAGTACCAATATATTTTGAAATCTGTCGAAATCATAAATGACAACTACCATATTTTTGCCTTTGGAAAATTCATGTTTGTTTCTATAAAGTATGTTTAAAATTACTCCAACATTTTCGTACTAAAGTCAGTTTCATTAAAGTGCAAATTTTGACATTTGTGAATTAAAGATACATAACTTAATGTACGCTGAAGAGTAATATTGCTGCCAAGAGCTGTGCAAACAAAAAATAAGTAAAACTGAGGTGTTCTGTTCACATATCTAGTCGAAAAGCTGAGTATAACAGTTATCTTTTAGCATAGCTATACATTTTTTCAGTTAACGGATGTTCTGCTATCAATTGCGTTTTGGCATGATATTACAGGGAACAAGGTTATATAAATGTGAACGCACCCATACCAAGATTTTACAGAATTGCCACTATTAGTTAATTTCGGATTTATGAGAATTATATTTTAAAGTAGCGTGACATTTGAAACAGCTATTTTTAAAATGATGTACAAATACTGTATACTGATGGCTTTTATCTCAAAATGAATTTCGAGAAGAGAGAAAAGGTATTTGACATCTGTCAAAATATAACTAAAATCAGATACTTCTTGTAAATGGATTCTTGAAACTTGTCGAAAGAAGATGCATGCGAAAGAGCTATAGAAGCTCAATAAATAAAATACCATAATCACCTACTTAGTTTATCTAGAGTTGACAAACCAATATGGTGATTTAGCTCGGGTTTAACTTTGAACAAGCAGTTAAGAACTAGGAACCTAAAAATCATGTTGAAATCTTTAACCTGGAAACCTTTGCGATCCACGAATGAACAAAGTTGATGTCAATAAAAAAGAAAACTTTTATAATACTTTATAACCTACTTAACAATATAATTAAAACACATACCAAACACCCTTGCTTGTCACATACTGTACCATAAATTCAACAAAAAAAAATACAATAATCACACTTACTTACTAATATCTCCCATCAACCAACTCTAACCAAATGAAAATCCCTTTTTTTTTTGTGTATGCTTCAAAATTTGTAGGTGCACGAACATTTCCAGCGCGCAGTTTCCCACCAGATGGCACGACATTCGGACAAATCACACTCGGCCAAAAGCTTACAAAGGAAATACAACCCTACAGCTATTGGAATATGCAATTCTATCAATCGGAACCGGCTTATGTTAAATTTGACTATAGCATACCGCGAGGTGCATCGATTGGAGTATATGGAAGACGTAACGCTTTGCCAACGCATACGCAATATCATTTCAAAGAAGTATTAAGTGGGTTTAGTGCGAGAACCCAACGTGCCACACATGTAAGTACTGATTGTTTTTTCTGTAAGCTTGTAATTTTGTTGTGTAGTTGAGTTGTTTTTATGCTATGGGGAGGTGAAAGTCGCTTAACTAGAGTAACCCTACTTTTTTGTATCAATCGAAAAAGTGGTAACTCTAGATTGTTTTTGCGTTCAACTTTGAGAAGCTTTTTGAGTCACTGTAGAACGTAGAAATAAAGAGTGACAAAAGCCTCCCCTTTGTACATATATATGTTATGCAAAATGGAAAAAATGTTACTAACCAAAACCCTTTTTCCTTTTTTTTCTTTCTTTTCTTTCAAATCCTTTGTCCCAAAACAAAAAATTACACAAAACTCCTCAAACTTTGCGTACCAAAAAAACACACTGATTCCGACAAAAACATACAAAAAACAATCGAAAAAAAAACACAGCTCTCGATAACGCGTGAGGTGACACGTTACATGGAACCCGGACATTGGTTCGTTTCACTATATAACGACGATGGTGATGTGCAAGAGGTCACATTCTATGCGGCCATTGCAGAGGATATGACACAAAATTGTCCAAATGGCTGTTCTGGCAATGGACAATGTTTGCTGGGTCATTGCCAATGCAATCCCGGTTTTGGAGGTGACGATTGCAGTGAGAGTGTTTGCCCTGTACTCTGCTCCCAGCATGGCGAGTACACTAATGGCGAATGCATTTGCAATCCAGGATGGAAGGGCAAAGAATGCTCCCTCAGGCATGATGAATGTGAAGTGGCCGACTGTAGTGGCCATGGGCATTGTGTGAGTGGCAAATGTCAATGTATGCGGGGCTACAAGGGGAAGTTCTGTGAAGAAGGTAGGTTTTTTCATATCTGTCTGTTTGTTTGTTTGATATGAATTTGCAGATTCAGAAACTGTACTTATATTTTTCGAAAAGGCATCATATTTTACTGTTTGTCTGTATGAGAGTTTTGGTCCTTGATGGTGCTCGCTGGGATACAATTAACCCTTGTCTCCTTTTTTTTTAACTTTTTCCAGTCGACTGCCCACATCCGACATGCTCGGCTCATGGTTTTTGTGCGGATGGTACCTGCATTTGTAAGAAAGGCTGGAAGGGTCCGGACTGTGCGACCATGGATCAAGATGCGTTACAGTGTCTGCCCGATTGTTCTGGACATGGAACGTTCGACTTGGACGCACAGACCTGCCATTGCCTGACGAAATGGAGTGGTGACGACTGTTCGAAGGAACTGTGTGACCTTGACTGTGGACAGCATGGACGTTGTGTTGGAGATGCATGCACTTGCGAGCCCGAATGGGGTGGAGAGTTTTGCAACACAAAGTTATGTGACAGTCGCTGCAATGAACATGGACAATGCAAGAATGGAACGTGTCTTTGTGTAACCGGGTGGAATGGCAAGCATTGTACAATTGAGGGCTGTCCATCGGGTTGTTCAAATCATGGACAGTGCAGGGCTGGCGGCGAGGGTCAGTGGGAATGTAGGTGCTATGAGGGCTGGGATGGACCAGATTGTGGCATTGCTCTCGAGCTCAACTGTGGTGACAGCAAGGACAACGACAAAGGTAGGATTGCTCGAAGGCATTTTCGAAAACTTTTTGAACCTTTTCCAACTGAATGTGTGGATTTTATGTTTTTGCTTTTTGTTTGTTTCTACAGACGGATTGGTTGACTGCGAAGACCCCGAGTGCTGTGCTAGCCATGTATGTAAAACATCCCAACTGTGTGTTTCAGCACCAAAGCCAATTGATGTTTTGCTGCGAAAGCAGCCCCCAGCCATAACAGCATCGTTCTTTGAACGAATGAAATTCCTGATTGATGAGAGTAGTTTGCAAAACTATGCTAAATTGGAGACTTTCAACGAGAGGTAAGAATTATGTTGCTTTGTTTTTTTAGTTTATTTATGTTTAATTTATTTTTTATAAACAAATTAAAGAAAGAAAAAAATTGTATAAAAACAAAAATTGGAAGATAATGAAAAAAATTATGATTATTTTGAGTTTTTTTTCGAATCAAAATTTAAGCAAAAAAAAAATGAAAATAGTAAAACAAAAAATTTTATATATAAATATATTATTTTTATTTTCCTTATTGTGCCCACGTCTTGGAAATGTCCCACCAAAAATGTCCAAAAAATAAAAAAATAATCCCAAAAATTCCTTTGTTTAAATGATACCTTTTCCCTCCGATAATAAAAATAAATCCTAAAAAAAAGAAACAAAAAAGAAATTCCCTTTTTGTTTAGAATTAGATCATAAATTATATGTATTTTATATTTGTAGAAAAAAAAATTATTATAACTAAGAAAATGTTGAGTAGAAAATAGGGGTTTTGGATATTGAAACGATCAATGCCTCGAAAAAAAATTAAAATCGATACCTGAAAACAGCCCGAACCAGTCAATTATGCTCTGAACTGACAACAATTAAATTTTTCTATTTAAAATGCCATATAAGAAGCTGTCAAACATAAAAAAATAATGTTGAAATCATTTTGACAGCTATCAAATTTGTAACTTATTTGTTCAGTTATAGCATGATCTCTTGCAGCTGAGATGATGCAATAGAAAAAAGTCTTCTTTTTCGAAGTCTTATACAAGTTTCGTTTTCGATTGCCATGCTGAGCTTGAAGTTCTTGTGTCAGCTATAAAAAATGACAATGTTGATTCCAATTAAAGAACTGTTATAATCACTTCCATTTCTTCTTTTGAGAAGAGCGAGATAGAACTGTGCTCTTTTTTGTATTTGTCTATAGATCAAAGTAAGTTATTGAACGATCTCTATCTTTCCTGTGTAGATACATATATAGAGCAAGATAGAACTATGCACAGGTACAGCTAATGTCATCTTTAATCAGGGCAGCCAAACTGTTATACTTTGTAGGGAATCCATTATTTACCGTTTTATAGAGAACAGTGTTGAAATGTCATTCCCTAGACACGAAAAGTGCTGCCACTTTTTTTTTAAAGCTCGATTTTATTTTTCAATTCTTTTAAAGTGCGAAAAATATAACAAATCTTACATAGCGACGAGTACATTGGATATGTCAATATGAACATTTGCTGTAAGGTGTTTTATCTATTAAACGAAATAAGTGATACATTTTTCTGTTAAATAAGCAATAGCCTACTACAGTTTTATACCTACCATTTAAAACTAGTACAATTCTTACATTCTAAATTTTTGAGCCACTTTCAATTAGAGGTGGTAAATTACTCATGCATAGATGATCAAGTTAATTTACTTCTACTTCTGTTCATGGTCATCTGCACGTGTGGATAGAAATCGCATTATTTTCATTGAAAATTGGAGGAAAGGTACTCAAGAGTAGTACTCTTCTGCATGTCAAAAAGCATTTGCACTCTCTTGTGCGATTATGCAGTAACGTCTTTGTGATGAATTTTGTACAAAAAAAAATCTGTTTTTTTAAAACCGTTTCAAATTTATTTCCTCTATCATAGAGCTAAAACTAGTGTTTTTGAACTGTCATTAGCCATGTTCTTTTGGAGTTGACAAAGAACTTACATTAGCTCCGTAGTAGTTCACTCATGAAAAGATCTACACAGAGAAAAATATGACCCGCTAAAAACTAACAGATTGTCATATTGTTTTACCGTCCATACATTTCATAAGGAAATCTTATTAAAATCAAGGATTAATAAGGTTTTTTTAAGGAGATTTCTTATTATTTTTATAGAGAAAATCTTATTAAAATTTGACTGAAAAGTTGATTTTTTTTGCAACTTAGCACTAGAACGAAAATCGCGATCAATATTTTCATGGCAGGTTGGTTCAGGTGGTAGGGTGGGCGACTAATGATTTGAAGTCTCCAGTTCGATTCCCAGCCTGGTCATCGTTTTTTTTATTTTTTTGCAGATTTTAAAACAATAAGGAAAACCCGATTGTTTTAATAAGGTTTCCTTCTTGGATGAAAACCATAGAGAGATCTTATTGTTTTTGTTCTATTTTATGTGGTCTATTTTTCTCTGTGTAGTACTACAATTAACACATGATCTTCTACTCAAAGAGATATGAATTTTTAGTTGTTGTACTAGATCTCTACTGACGAGTAAAAAACCTCCAATGGAACAGGGCGATTATATTAAGTTGAATGCTACTACCTAGTACCATCTTACATGCTGTTCTGGTGATAAAGTACTTATGTTAGGTATAGATTGCTATAATCTAGTACAATCTTAAATGCTCTTAATGCAAGTAGTAGAAAATTCAATTGATTTGCTTCAACGTGTGTTCCATTGAAATTGTTGTCGGTAGATTTTTGTAACTTAAGTCAGAAACGGGATCACAATTAGGTACAGGTTACAGGGTGTCTCTAGTTTCTTTCTTTAACTACTCGGGTCTGGTATTAATTTATGTATGCTTTGAAAAGTAACACAAAATTTGAAATAAAAATCCATGATATTTTAGGACTAATGTAGTTAGATTTTGTAAAAAAAAATAACTTCTACCAACCTTAACTTAAACTTAACAAACAACAAAAAAAAAAATAACTCAAGCATATTACAAAATTCTAATCCATTGTTCTATTTTTTTTCTTTCTCTTTCCCATAAATCACGCGCGCTAACTACTACTACTACTACTACTAACAAAATCATAACTAACTCTCGTTAACTTTTCATGTATTAATCGTTAATCGCTTAATTCTAACCCTAAAAATGTAATAAATTACATAAAACTAAAAATACTAAAAAATCCAAAACTAACAGCGTATTTTGGAATTATTTCAACGCAAGGTAAGAGCAACTGGTTGTTTGGTAAAAAGAAACAGTAATTTTAAATTTTAATTATTTTGTTTCTATATTTTTTTTTTTGAGAGAATGTCAATTTTTTGGTAAAATCTAACTTTATTATTTAATATTTATTTTATTTGAATTTAGTTTGTTGTGGTAAAAAAAAAGTAATAAACTTTTTATTCTTCTAAGATGATTAGAAGAAATTTAGCACTTTATTTGTTTCTAACTAAATTAATACTTTAATCTACTACTTTATTCTTTTAGTTTTTTGTAGTAGTGCATTATAAAATTTAACTGAAAACCGTTACGTATTTTTATTATATTGTTATAAAAAAAAAATACAGGGTGATACATTTTTTTATATTTTGAATTGTTAACGAAAAATCCATGCAACCTATCTAAGATTGGTTTGAAAAAAAAAAGTAAACAAACAAAAAAAAAAACAAAAACTTGGAAGGGTCGTAGGGCTAAAAAATTATTACAAAATAATCCTCTGTGTTAAAAATTTATAATTTTTGTGGCGTGTGAAAAAATCTTCATTTTATTGTTACACATTTTATTTAAAAAGTCCTTTACAGTATTCGTCTACTTTATTATTTTTTTGAATGTTTTCTTTTTTATAAAACAAAAAAGAAAAAAAGTTATTTTATATTTTTTTTTGTATAAGCTTTTAAAGTAGTTTTTAATTTTAAATAAATTAAAAATGTAATAAACTAATAAAATAATTCTATTACTTTTTTTTATTTAAACAGCCGATCAGCAGTTATACGTGGCAGAGTTGTCACCTCACTCGGTATGGGACTGGTTGGAGTAAGAGTTTCAACAACTACCCTACTTGAGGGTTTCACACTTACCCGTGACGATGGATGGTTTGATTTGATGGTAAATGGTGGCGGTGCGGTAACATTACAATTCGGCCGATCACCATTTCGGCCACAAAGTCGTATTGTTCAGGTTCCATGGAATGAAGTGGTTATTATAAATGTGGTAACTATGTCAATGTCAGATGAGAAGGCTCTGGCAACAGTGGCGCATACATGCTTCTCGCACGACTATGATGTTATGAAACCGGTTGTGTTGGCATCGTGGAAACATGGCTTCCAGGGAGCTTGTCCCGATAGAAGTGCTATATTGGCAGAGTCCCAGGTTATACAGGAATCTATACAAATTCCTGGGACAGGTTTGAATTTGGTTTATCATAGTTCAAGAGCTGCTGGTTATTTGTCAACCATTAAACTGCAACTTACTCCTGAAGTTATTCCACCAACATTGCATTTAATTCAGCTGAGAATAACAATCGAAGGAATATTGTTTGAGCGAGTTTTTGAAGCTGATCCTGGAATCAAATTTACCTATGCATGGAATCGTTTGAATATCTACCGCCAGAGGGTTTATGGAGTTACGACAGCTGTGGTTAAAGTAGGGTACCAGTACACAGACTGCAAAGATATTATTTGGGACATTCAGACAACCAAGTTGAGTGGACATGACATGTCGATCTCTGAAGTTGGAGGATGGAACTTGGATATTCATCATCGGTATAACTTCCATGAAGGAATCTTACAGAAGGGTGATGGGTCAAATATATACCTCAAACATAAACCAAGGGTTATATTGACAACTATGGGTGATGGCCACCAGAGGCCGTTAGAGTGCCCCGATTGTGATGGTATAGCTGTCAAACAGAGACTTTTAGCGCCAGTGGCTCTTGCTGCGTCTCCAGATGGAAGCTTGTTTGTCGGAGACTTCAATTACATTCGAAGAATAATGACAGATGGAACTATTAAGACAGTTGTCAAGCTAAATGCCACAAGGGTTTCTTATCGCTATCATATGGCTTTAAGTCCCCTCGATGGAACTTTATACATATCTGATCCTGAATCCCATCAGATCATTCGAGTAAAAGACACAAACAACTTCTCCAATCCCGAAAAGAACTGGGAACCAATTGTGGGTTCGGGAGAGAGATGCCTGCCAGGAGATGAAGCCCATTGTGGGGATGGTGCTCTGGCAAAGGATGCTAAACTAGCTTATCCAAAAGGTATTGCTATCTCAAGTGACAACACGCTCTACTTTGCTGATGGAACCAACATCCGTATGGTCGATCGGGACGGTATTGTGACAACTCTCATTGGCAATCACATGCATAAGTCTCATTGGAAACCGATTCCTTGTGAGGGCACCCTTAAACTTGAAGAAATGCACTTAAGATGGCCGACAGAACTTGCGGTAAATCCTTTGGACAGTACCTTGCATATCATTGATGATCACATGATCTTAAGAATGACTCCAGATGGACGAGTTCGAGTGATCTCAGGACGTCCATTACACTGTGCCACAGCAACTACTGTCTATGACACTGATCTGGCAACTCATGCAACTCTCGTCATGCCTCAGAGTATAGCTTTTGGACCAATGGGAGATCTTTTTGTTGCCGAGTCTGATTCACAGAGGATCAACAGAGTTCGAGTGATCGGAACTGATGGTCGGATAGCACCATTCGCTGGCGCAGAATCCAAGTGCAATTGTTTGGAAAGAGGTTGTGATTGCTTTGAAGCTGATCATTATTTGGCAACCAGTGCCAAGTTTAATACGATCGCTGCATTGGGAGTGACTCCTGATGGTTATGTGCATATCGCTGATCAAGCAAATTACAGAATACGTTCGGTTATGTCAAGCATTCCAGAGGCAAGTGTATCAAGGGAATATGAGATTTATGCACCTGATATGCAAGAAATTTATATATTCAATCGTTTCGGACAGCATGTGGCAACTAGAAATATTCTGACAGGAGAGACAACCTACTCCTTTACTTATAACGTGAACACGTCTAATGGAAAGCTGTCAACTGTCACCGATGCTGCAGGAAACAAAGTATTCCTCTTGAGAGACTACACTTCTCAAGTTAACTCCATTGAAAACACCAAAGGTCAGAAGTGTCGTTTAAGAATGACAAGAATGAAAATGCTCCATGAACTCAGTACCCCTGATAACTACAATGTGACATTTGAATATCATGGACCAACGGGACTTCTTAAAACTAAACTTGACTCAACCGGAAGATCATATGTCTACAATTACGATGAATTCGGTCGTTTGACATCAGCTGTCACTCCAACTGGTCGTGTCATTGATCTCACTTTCGATCTTAGTGTAAAGGGTGCCCAAGTTAAGGTCTCAGAAAACTCACAAAAGGAGATCTCAATGTTGATTCAGGGTTCTACTGTGATGGTCAAAAATAGTGAAGCTGAATCAAAGACAACTATCGAAATGGACGGAAGCACTACAAGTCTGACTCCATGGGGCCATACCGTAGAAATGGAAGTGATGCCTTATGCTATTCTTGCTGAGATCAATCCACTTATTGGCGAAAGCTATCCAGTTCCAGCGAAACAGAGAACCGAGATCAATGGAGATCTGGCGAATCGATTTGAATGGAGGTACTTCGTTAGGCGCTTACAAGGTGGCAAGGGTGGTAAAGGTCCAAAACCAGTTTCCCAGGTTGGACGTAAACTTCGTGTCAATGGTGACAATGTTTTGACTTTGGAATATGATCGTGATACATCATCGGTTGTTGTGTTTGTTGATGATAAACAGGAACTCCTTAATGTTACTTATGATCGCACAGCTCGACCAGTCTCGTTCAAACCACAATCGGGAGACTATGCTGATGTGGATCTGGAGTATGATAGATTTGGACGATTGGTCTCATGGAAATGGGGAACCCTACAAGAAGCCTACACATTTGACAGAAGTGGAAGACTCAATGAAATCAAATATGGTGATGGTTCATCAATGGTATATGCCTTCAAAGACATGTTTGGTAGCCTGCCTCTTAAAGTTACGACCCCAAGACGTTCTGATTACCTCTTGCAATACGATGATGCTGGAGCATTGCAATCTTTGACAACACCTCGCGGTCATATTCACTCGTTCTCACTTCAGACATCACTCGGGTTCTTCAAATATCAATACTTTTCACCTATCAACAGGCATCCGTTCGAAATTCTATACAACGATGAGGGACAGATTTTGGCCAAGATACATCCACACCAATCTGGCAAAGTGGCTTTCGTTCAAGACTTTGCCGGAAGACTTGAAACAATCCTCGCAGGACTCTCTTCCACTCACTACACCTACCAAGAGACAACTTCGTTGATTAAGATTGTCGAAGTTCAAGAACCAGGCTTTGAATTGCGAAGAGAGTTCAAATACCATGCAGGAATATTGAAAGATGAAAAACTCAAGTTTGGTTCAAAGAACTCTCTGGCATCGTCCCACTATAAGTATTCATACGATGGCAATGCCCGATTAAGTGGAATCGAAATGAGCATTGATGACAAAGATCTTCCAATGACACGTTATAAATACAGTCAAAACCTGGGTCAGTTAGAAGTTGTTCAAGATCTGAAGATCACTCGAAATGCCTTCAACCGAACTGTTATACAAGATTCTGCTAAACAATTCTTCACCATTACTGATTTTGACCAACATGGAAGGGTTAAGAGTGTTTTGATCAACATCAAGTCTTTCGATGTCTTCCGTTTAGAACTCGATTATGATCTTCGAAATCGAATTAAATCTCAGAAAACCACATTTGGCAGATCAACATCATTTGACAAGATTAACTATAACGCCGATGGGCATGTTATTGAGGTTATGGGCACAAATAACTGGAAATTCTTGTACGATGAAAATGGCAACACTGTCGGAGTTGTCGATCAAGGCGAAAAAACTAACCTGGGTTACGATATTGGTGATCGTGTTATACAAGTCGGTGATGTAGAGTTCAATAATTATGATGCCCGGGGTTATGTAGTTCGACGGGGAGAACAAAAGTACCGTTATAACAATCGCGGTCAACTAATTCATGCTTTCGAACGAGATCGTTTCCAAGTTTGGTACTACTATGACGATCGTGGTCGTCTGGTAGCATGGCATGATAGCAAGGGAAATGTCACTCAGTATTTCTACTCTAATCCAAAGACACCAAGCTTGATCACACAAATGCACTTCCCAAAACTTGCAAAAACCCTGAAATTCTTCTATGACGATCGAGATCTATTGGTCGCCATTGAAAATGCCGAACAACGATTCTATGTTGCAACCGATCAAAATGGAAGTCCACTGGCATTCTTCGATCTTAATGGCACAATTGTGAAAGAAGTTAAACGAACTCCATTCGGCAAAGTTATCAAAGACACAAACCCTGATTTCTATGTACCTGTTGATTTCCATGGCGGATTGTTAGATCCCAGCACAAAACTAGTCTACACTGAAGGCCGGCACTATGATCCGACAGTTGGTCAATGGATGACACCAACATGGGAAACTCTAGCAACTGATATGAGCCTTCCAACCGATGTATTCATTTATAGATTCCACAATAACGATCCAATTAATCCAAACGATCCACAAAGATATATGATCGATCTTGAATCCTGGCTAGAGCTATTCGGCTATGATTTGAAGAAAATGCAAAGCAGTAAATATACAAAAGAAGACCACTATATCCCACAAGCTACAATCAAATCAGCTTCATTGGCGCCCGACTTTGGTGTCATTTCCGGTCTAGAATGCATCGTTCAAAAGATCGATGAAAAATTTAGCGATTTTGACTTTGTACCAAAACCACTTCTCAAAATGGAACCTAAAACACGAAATCTACTTCCAAGAGTCTCATACCGACGAGGTGTATTCGGCGAGGGTGTTCTACTCTCCCGGATAGCTGGCCGTGCAATGGTCAGTGTTGTCGATGGCAGTAATAGTGTCGTTCAAGATGTTGTCTCGTCAGTGTTCAACAATTCGTTCTTCCTCGATTTGCACTTTAGTATTCACGATCAGGATGTCTTCTATTTTGTAAAAGACAATGTCCTGAAGCTTCGCGATGACAAAGAAGAACTTCAACGACTTGGCGGTATGTTTAATATTTCGGCACATGAGATCACCGATCATGGTGGTGCTGCTGCCAAAGAACTACGACTTCATGGACCTGATGCCGTGGTAATAATCAAATACGGCGTCGATCCTGAACAAGAACGCCATCGAATTCTGAAGCACGCTCATAAGCGAGCTGTTGAACGGGCCTGGGAACTTGAGAAGCAATTAGTCGCTGCTGGGTTCCAAGGCCGTGGTGATTGGACCGAAGAAGAGAAAGAAGAACTCGTCTCGCATGGTGATGTTGATGGCTGGATTGGCATTGACATTCACAGCATCCATAAGTACCCTCAACTTGCCGATGATCCTGGCAATGTGGCGTTCCAGCGTGACGCTAAGAGAAAGAGAAGAAAAACCAATACCGGAAGTCATCGAACGAAACAGCGAAAAGCAGCATCAACATCAACAGCTACGTCGTGAGACGGAGATGATTACTACTAAGGAGCGAAACATTTTTCTTTTACACACAAACACACTCAAAGAACACACATACATAGTAAAAAAAAAAATCGCCCTGAACTATAAATAAATTATAAAATAATAAAAAAAATAAAAAAAAAATTAGACGCCCCACACCAGCGCCATCTATTGATAGATGGCAACACTGATGTATCTGGGGCAAATAGTTTTGTATAAAGTGAAAAAGTATCTAAGTAGTATATATATATATATATATCGTTTATAAGCTTGCTCTCTATCTATCTTTCTTTGTAATATATGAGATATTAAAAAAACTCTATTCTATCTATTCTTTATATATATATTATATTATTTTTTATTAAAATTATTTTTGTTTCATTTAAAAATTAAAAAAAAAAAAAAAGTTTTTTTTAATTAAACAAAAAAAAATACAAAAAAAAAATGAAAAATTTACAAATTGTGATATATTTCTATACATGAGCTCGAGATGATGTTATAATTTTTCAAAATATAAATGTTTTTTAAATAAGTTGTATGTTTTTTTTTTATATTTGATTTTTTTTATATTGGTTATTTTTTTTCATATAGTAGAATCTAAAAAAAAAATAATGAACGAAAACTTTCACACTCACTCCTGGATGAAGCAAAATAAATAAAAACTCACAAAAAAAATTGCATAAAATATATCAATAAATTAAAACAGAAAAGAAAAAAAGAAAACAATAAAGCCGTGTAAATTTAGTTATTAAACAAATAAATAAATTAAAAAAAAAAAAAAAACTTTAAAAAACCAAGCCATCTTCACACATAATTGTGTAAACTGTAATTTAAAATAAAACAAAAAAAAAATATTTAAATAAATGCAAAAAAACATTTAATATAAAAAAATATATTAAATGATGTAGTAACTATGTTAAACAAAAATAAAAAATTAATTAGTTTTAAGTATAAATAAAATGAAAAATGCAAAAAAAAAAAAACAAATAAATCTCTATTAATATTATTGTAATTGAATATCTAGTGTTGCCAGTTTGTAAGGAAAGAAAGAAAAACCATGAGAAGTAAAATAAAAAAATAAAAAGTGAAAAATGAAAAATTTTGTAAAATATATTTTCCTAGCTTCTAAGAAATAACAATAAAAAAAATAATAATAAAAATAAATAAAAATAATAAAAACTTGTAGTCTATAGGTATTGTGTTAGTAATTTTATTTAAATATTAAAAATTAAAAAAATATAAATAAAAATTGAATGGCTAAAAGGAGGAAGCAAACAATAATAAAAAAAAACAACATTTTTTTAACTATTAAAAAAAAAGTAAAAATTATTACCAAACCATATGACTGATTTGAAGAGCATTGAAATCAATTTCTGATTTGATACAAAAATGTCTTTCGAACAAAAAATAAAATAAATTTAAAATAAAAATAAAATGAAAAACAACGTAAAAAATAAAAATGCATCTCACACAACAGAAACACATATAAATAAAAAAAAAAACATCTAAATTATAAGTAAAAAATAATTATGTAAACACATGAAACGAAAAACTCTACAACAAATAAAAAAAAAAAACAAAAACTTGCTAAATAAAACAAAACAAAAGTACACAAAAAAAATCTTGCGCTGTTTTATTATAAAAAAAAAAAAAACCAAAAACAAAATTTTGACAGATCATATAGTTTATATCGGTTGCCAGACAAGTTGTCACTTTTTATTGATGTTTTCAGTTTTGCAATCTACTTAATATGGAACTTGAGGGGTATGGAATTGGTGCATTTAGATTTTTGTTTGATTTTATCATAAAAATTTGTTTAAATATGTATGTACATATTTTTGACTTTTGGGAGTAATCGATTATTATAAATGGAGGTGACAAGTAATATTAGGCAGTTTCGTTCAATTTTGATTTCGTACAGAAAGGGGCACTGCCTACGGAAGTCATAAATACATATTCACCGCTTTATTGCAAGACGAGTGGCGAAGGTATCTTAGATCATTCATAATTGAATTTGATTTTGATGTGAACTTTCAAATCTTAGCTCTAAACATGGCAGTGCAAATTAATGCTCGAAAATCTATGTTGGCTAACTACTATAAAAAAGGGAACATTTTGTACAATGTCGAAAACAAGCATAACAGCGGATTGCTTAGTTTCGTTAAGTTTTGTTTTCGATACCAAATATATTTACTCTTGATATTTGAAAAGCCGGAAAAAAAGTTTCGTTCACTTTTGACATTTGCATCCGTTTGACTCCATCTATATTATTATAGTTGAGCCTTAAGTAAACAAGCGATTGCACATGATGTCTAAACCTTAGATGACCAACAGCGATTCTGTAAACTCAAATTAAACAGGACAGATCTACAAAAGTGAATTTGACAGTTGAGTCAAAAAAGAAACCATCAAAAAGCAAAATGAAGATGGTAAAAATTAATTATGACGATATGATGTTAACAATTTTCTGTCAAGTTGTCAACAAACTATTTTGCTTTTAAAAAGCTTTACTTAAGCTGCAGTTGCTCCTGTAAAGCTTTATAGAAGCCTTATAGAAGCTAGAATTGCATCTGTAAAGCTTTATAGAAGCAAAATTGTTAGTTGGAGGAAGCAAATGTTTGGCTTTGGTTATTTTAGTTAGCTTATTAGTCACCTTTTTAACGAAGGAAAACACAGAGCTTAACGATTACATGGATATAAAAACCCAAACGCACCCAATGGCAAGCTGAGAGTATTAATTTGAGTTTTAAAGCAGTATTATGCTTTTGAAGCCAAATAACAGTTTGCCCTTCATATAAGAATCGACCGTATCAGTTCCATTAAAACCAATTCTTCGGATCCTATCAAAAATTCTATTGCTTAGAACAGAAAGCCAATATCCAAATTGGAACTCCCAGGTTCTTCGAAATTTGCTTTGGAACGGAATAAGATTAAAATATGAACAGCATCATTCGGGGGTCTGTAAGGTTCCTAATTTTTACGTCAATACAACGCTTTAATCACATCACAGATTCAAAGCAGAGAGAAAATCATAAAGTGAAAGCATCACAAGCAAATAAGTACGTGTGATCATTCAATGAAGATAGGTCATTATTAGGATGAATTTTTGATGCACACAAGCTTTGAATTGCATGATAAAGTAAGACTAAATAAATCGATTCTCTAATAAATTTTGTATAAAATTTCCTTTTTTTGCAAAAATCTAGTTATCCATTTTTTAGATTTTGTCTTGGGCGCAATTTTAAACATAGCTTCAAAATACTATAAATCTCTTTACTCTTATAACTTAACTACTCTTAACTTTGACTGAATAATTTAAGTTTTTCCTCTCTCGAAAGAAGGTTTATGATGTACCTTCTTCAAGTTCCTCTTGGCGATATGAAAACCTTTAACAAACAACAATAATTTAAAAAACCCAATATAAATTTCGTTAATTTTTAAAACTCAAAGCTAATTATATCAAAATGTAAATTTTTGTTGGCTTCTACAGGGTAAACTTTAACTAAACAAAAAAGAAATAAACAAATTATAAAAAAAAAAACTATAAAACTTATTAAACAAAATTTAAAAAAATCTCAAGGTTTATGGCATCCATAATGCCTATTTAAAAAAAAAAATTCATTGAAATATTTTATATATTTCCTTCCCATATTTCAAGAAGAAAAATATAAATCCAAAACTATAAGGAAAGTTTTAAAACAAATCATAAAAATAATCGAAACTAAAAATCTATCTAAAAGCAATACTGTATATTTTTATAATTTTAATTTTTTAAATACCCATTTAAAAGTAAAACCAAAATTGTATTTATTTAATGAATAAATTAAAAAAAAAAAAAAAAAACAATTTTAAAACTTAAAATAATTAATTTCAATAAAGTGGCTTTATTAATTTTGTTTTTTTGTTAAATATTTAAATTAAAAAGAAAAAAAGTCAAATAGCAGAATAAAAAAAAAAAAACAACATAAAGTGAAGATAATAAAAAAATATAATAACGCAACAATTATATAAAACTTGTAAAATTCATAAATCTTAAATAATAATAAGAAAAATGCTGTAAAAAATTAATAATAATAAAACAAACAAACAAAACTATGTAAAATTATATCTCTATATATTTAAGTCTTATAGATTTAAGTGTATTAAATTTTTAAGTAAGAAAATAAAATAAATAGATATTTAAATTTATGTACTTATATTATAAATTTATTAAAAATGCTGTTTTTTTGTTTATCATTTTATTTGTTTTTGGATTTTCATTTCAAAAAGTTATAAAAACAATTAAAAATTGTTTTCAAAAAAAAAAAAAAATAATAATATTGTTAAAGCAGTATTGAGAGCCACGAAATGAAAATATTAAATAAATTATTTAACAAAGAAAACAAAAAAAAAATTAATAAAAAATGAAATGAAAATCTGAATATAATCGGGGAAAACATAAATTAATTAAGAGAAATAGTGCGCAGTGAATAATGAGAAAATACCATGATTAACGTAATGGAATAAGATATTTGTATTTGTATAGAAACAAAGGAAAAATAAAATTGAATAAAAAATGAAATATTTGTTGTTTTTTTTTTGTAATATTGTTCTTACTTACAGATCTTCAGTAAAGTCACAGTATCCTTATCAATTAATAAGTCACGATGAACCATACATATGTAGTATTAAACTACATTAAATAGTTTATTTCGAGAAGAAAAGTACGTATACGCCACAGTGACCATCGATGAATGGATGAAAATAACTCATACTTTTTCTGTGAAGCAATAGCCAACCAAATTAGGTACATTGAAACAAGATTTTTGCCACCAAAATATACTTTTCTGAAGGTTATAGGGGTGCTGAACTCGAATCCGAAGTCAGAAATAGGGTGTTTTCAAAAAAAAAAAAATAATTTTCACTGCAGAGAAAGTTTGTAAAACATGGTTTATGAAGTAAAATGTAAAATTGGGTATTAGGGGCTCAGAAAAATTGTATATTTTACATTTACGCTTGGAATTCAACCAAAATCGATTAAACTAATTTGATATGAAATAAATATTACTATAGCAAAAAACGCAATTAACAAACTTTCTGTACACTAAAACTCATTTTTTTTTCAAATGCACCCTAATTAAAAATATTTTTTTCCATCCATAATTTGCTCCAAATATCAACCCCTCGTTTTTTGTATTCAGCTATTAAAAGTAGAAGAAAATATGTATTTTTTTTTGCGCCACCCTAATGTATCAAGGTTTATTTTCGGGAACTGAAAAAGTAAAACTTTTTTTTGCTTTAAACAAAACTCATTTTGTGGTAATTTTTTATATTTTTTCACCCATATTCTATTAGACTCCGGTTTTGAAATATTACCGTTATAAGTTTTTTTTTACTTTTTTGTTTTGAGGTTCCAGAATACCGAAAATCTAGAATCCCATAAATCCTGGATCTCGGAAACCCAAAATATTGCATGCTCTAAACTCACAAATAAAACCAATTAAGCTGCCAATTGATTTTCCGTAAAATGATAATTTAATTTTAGTTTACGAAAATGTAAAACAAAAAAGTACGTATACGCCACCATTACCGGCATTAAATATATTTCAAAGTAAAGTCATATTCGACGGTAAAAGTTCCTCTTTTTGAATTATAAGAAAAAAATAGTACTTCATAACATGGAAGTAAATTTTGTGTTCTAGACACTAGTCAACAAAATTTAAACTTGTTTTGCAATGGAATGTTGTTGCTGTCTCGATTCTGGCTTTTGATTTTTTCAACGCTTCTTTTTCTTTATGTGCACTTCAAGATGAAAGACTCATCATCATAAATCTAAGAGGATTTAGTGAGGATTATCTTTCTTTTTGATTTGGAAGGAATCAACTTCTCTAACACGTTAAACGAAAATACAATAAAGGTTAATTTCTTATCAAAGCTATTCAAATCTTTTAATAGCTTATTTGCGTTTCTTTCTTCTTACATTTTACAATGTCTTTGGATCAGAAATAAAAATGTAAACAATTTTTTGTATTAAATATTTATTTATTAAAATATAAACAATGTAGTAATTTTTGTTTTTTTTTTTGTTAAAATTTAATTAAACATAAAATATCAAAGAATGCTTGCAGAGTTTTTTCGCATAATATATATATATAAACGTTTATTTAGTATGTATGTATATATCAATTAATTATTATAAATCGTTGACGACGAAGGTTCATTGTGGGCATATAATAAATGTGTATATAATTTTTGTTTTTTTTTTATCATTATAATCAAAATATATATTTTTTATTTGTTTATAGGTATTTTTTTATTTATTATCTTTTGTACAATAGTTGCCTTTTTATCTATATACAATTTCTAAAAAAATAAGTTTGCTGGCTACATATTTATACGAATAAGATATAATTTTTAAAAATATTTAATAAATAAGTTTAATAATATAGATTATATAAATGAAAACAAATAAGAAAAATTGATTTCTCAAAAACAAATCAATCAATTAATCAAATAGGTTATAATGTTTGTTGCTTAATTTTCTTTAACCCCTCCTTTGTTAGTTTTGTTTTAACTTTTTTTGTTTTATTATTTTGTGCAACTAGGAACAGGGTAAATTTGTGTGCAAATAATGCTTTCGGAATGTTTCATTTTAGTGCTACAACATAAATTTTGTTTTGTTATTTTAAATATCTCATGACCTAGGAACATGACCTAAAGCAAACCAGTCTATCAATTCCAGACGCAGATCATATTTACTCAAATCAATTTGAACGCCACCCAGAAGTTCGTTTTCTTGAAGTGTATCATGAGACCAAACAGTCACGTTGAGAAAACGATTTTGAATGTGTTCAATGGGCATTCGATATTCCAACTGTGTGGTGTGAAAAAAAAGATTCATTGAGAAAAGAATAAACAATTGTTTTTTTTTTTATATTAATTAGAAACTTACCGTTTCCATAAAACTGGGGACACAAGTTTTTCGTATTACTTTTGTTTTTCTTTTTGTAACTTTTGTTTGATCCGGCTTTAAATAACATTTGACATAGGTATTTGGCTCTGTGCCTCCCTGCAATGTTGGAAGTCCCTTTGCGTGGTGTATCTGTTGATAAGAATTAAAACTACATTAAAAGGATTACCAACAAATTAATTTGTATAAAATTAAATGATTTCAAGAGACCAAAAAACTGGAAAAAAAACAGCTCAAGCAGCTTTTCCCAGGTTTACCTACAGCTATTGTATGCTTACTTAAAGGTACGCTTCTTTGTACATAGGTTTTTGGAACTCCTCCTTGCTTGAGGGCAACTACATATATCAGATCTCGAGGTTGTCGATTGAATTATTTTAAAATTAACCAACAAAACCTTCGTTTGTCTTACCGATATGTTAGTTAAAATCTTCATCAACCCTCTCTTTTTAAAGTGTCCTTAAGAGAGGTGAACTCTTACAAAATCGAATTTATATTCACCTGCACATACGTCACTTCCAATTTGGGGAGCAAAATGAACTGACAAAATTTTCCACAGTTTTTGTCTCATCACCAATTAATGTAGTTAGCTCTTTCACGAGGATGATAACTTAACCTTTCTCTATTGGGTAGTAGAACATCTTGTAAGCTGTTTCCATATTTTTTCTACACAAAAAAAACATGTCCACTCCACTTTTTTCCATCTAATGTTCGTAGTTTCGACGTTCATACTCTCCTAAGCCAACAAAGATCGACGACAAAAAAAAAAAGCTTCCGACAACGTATGAAAAAAAGTCGATATAACTTGTTCTGAATTTGTCGCACATTGAAGGATTTACTACTCAACAACGATATCGAACCGAAGCTAGGTACCTTCGGGCTATGGATATACTGGATGAGCACATAATTACATAAGACAACGAGGAAGCAGTTAACTTTTACGGGAGTCGTACGAAGTCCCCAAAAAAAAATATCACTATGGGACAAAATTTCCAAAAAAAAATATAATCCAATTTGCCAATGTCTCCGAGAGTAAATTTCCATGAACAAAATGTCCAAATAAACAATTTTTTTTGCCAAAATCTCTACGAAATCTCCAAATCCTAAATGTCCACTTTGGTCTACTAACGCCGTTGCTCTTGCGGCTTGGACATGGGCATCGCATTTTTTTACCTTGACATAATAACATGTGTTTTTGGAGAACAAATTATGAAAGAACTTAAATTTTGTCAAAATTTTTAATAAATGGAAGTGTTTGTTGATTTTCATAACAAAAATTACTATGGATGCGATTATTGTATGAAGATCAAATAAAGGACAAAAAAAAGCTAATTATGAATGGATTAGGCTATCATTTCCATTCAAAAACAAAGAAACAAAAAAACAAATTATTATATCCAAAACAAATATGTTTAAGTAGTGACTCATGCAATTAAATCGCGCGATTTGATCGCATGATTCACTACTTGAACATATTTTTTTTTTTTTCAGATTTTGGCTTGGAGATTTTCGCTATGGGAATTTTCTCTTTTGAGATTTTGCTGCTGGAGATTTCAGTTTAGGAATTTTGAGTTTGGGGATTTTAGTTTGGGGATTTTGTTTTGGGAAAAACGTCACCAACCCAACTTCTACGCCTACATTTATGCCAACATTCTACTTTAGGTAAACGCCAACCCAATTAACCCATCTTGAAACTGGACTTCAGAGTCTGAACACCCCAAGGATAACTTAATCTATGTGTTTTATTTATTTATATCTTATAACTTAGTCATTGTATAAGGCTAGGCAACGTTTGTCCCAACAAAATCAATAAACGTAGATATCTTAGAAATAAGGTAATTTTAAGTCAATTGTAAATAGCAAGTTATATACACCAAATTTTGAGATCGAAATTGATCGCAAGTGAACAAACAAATTTGTATTATCTTCAACTTACAGCGTTGCAACATTTACTTAATACAACACACAAATTTGTCAATATAAAATTAAATTTCCGACAAATTTAATTTTACCGAACACAACTTTTTGCCAATTAAAAGGATAATGAACTTAAATTTATGAGAATTATGACTTTGAAAAGTCTTTAAGCAATCATTATTTAAATAATAACAATCATTCTGTTAATTTTCTTTGGAAAAGATTTCAAACTCGAAAATAGATGCTTAAAAGCTATTTATACAATATGATAACAAAATATTTAAATTTTCTTGGAACGCCTAACCATCGATTATCACGAACAATTTTGGGCCAATTTAAAGGTGTTGAAGTTCACTTTGTTGTTTGAATCTACTCTTATTTGCTTTTCTAACATCTTAAACAAATTATAATTTTTTTCTAAAGGTACCTTCAACCGAAGTGTTTATAGATCATAAACTAAATTTAGAGCTTTATTTAAAGACAACCTTAAAATATATGTATGACTAGACGATTTTTTATATCCCTAGAGTAGTTCTTAAGAATTAATTCTAAGAAAAACTTTTTAAGAAGTAAGTAAACAATTCTTTATCAACTTAATTTTTATGATTGTCAAAACAAAATTAATAAATTCCCCAATAGACAGAAAAAAGCTTAATATTTTTTTTTACTGCTTAAAATATTAATTGTATCACATTTACTAATTGTGTTTCTCTCTCTTAAAAAAATAAAAATGGCCACACACTAGTAAAGCACCTGTGTGACAATTCACTTATACACTTCCATTAAAAATTTCTCATATCTAGAGAACAAAACAAAACAAAAAACTTACCATAACAGTGAGTGCTCCACGCCGATATTGCAATGAGATCTTAATTGCTCCATCACTATTTGAATGACGTTGAATTATTGGTTTAATTTCTGTTGAAAATATTAAAAACAATATAAACAATTAATTTTTTAATTAACAAAATTAATTATAAATTAATACCTTTCACTTTGGACACTTCAATATTCGCTTCTTGTTGATCCCGCAACAAAGGATGGAAAAATGTATAAACCAAATCTGAATGTGCTATTTCATCGGCTGAATTAAATAGGGAAACGAGAAATCGTTGGATCTCAGGTAAACGTCTTTCAGCAACAGATTTAACATTGGACCTGCCAACGTGTATGCCACTTGGTAAACTAAAATCAACAAAACATAAAATTAAAAATTTATTTACCATGAAAGAAAAAAATTGAAAAAAAGATAAGATATGATTCACAAATAAACCAACGACCTTGTTTGAGTTTCATAAAAAATTAAAAAAATATGGACTAAGTTTACTTAAAAAAAAAACAAACACCTGCTCCATAAATGGGCGACGACGCCAACGCAAGTAAATAGAAAGGAGAAGTTTATGCACACAAACTGACATCAAAATGCGACAGTCTTTATTATTTTTTAAATTTTTCATTGTCATCAATGAGAACGAATATTAACTCCCCCACCAAAATCTAACTATCTTTACCTGCTATCGATAGGTAATCAAACAAAATTGATAAACTTTCGTAAAGCTTGTGTTTCAGTAGATAGCAGTCGGGTAGAGTTGAGGCAGTCAAGTAGCCTGCTTAACTAGCTTACCCAGAGAAGCCCCAGAGAAGAGAAAAATACCAATAACCCCCTCAGAAAGCTCTTTTTTTCATATCTTTTTTAGTAGAGATATGATAAGCAAAAAAATCCACATCGTTTTAGTGTGTATTTGAAGAAAATTGACAACGACGAAGACGTGTCGTCTGATATGAAGCCGAAGTTTGAAAAGATATTTGAAATGTGATGCACGTCGTCGTATAGGCAAGCGGAAGGAAAAAATCAATTTCTCATTTAAAAAAAAAAAAAAATAATAATGGCTAAACTAGGATCAATTCCACAACATTCCACAAATGGTAAACATAAACACCACAAATATCACAGCGTAATATGGGTAGCAACAAAATTTTATCTTATCTTTTAAGGTCAATCTGATGTCGTTGTTGGCCTTTGTTCATTGGGTTTAATGCTATGCATGGTGATCGGTGTTTTGGGAATAAAATTACGTTGGTTTAAAAAACGAATTCATTTTGACCAGATTCCGACAGGAAGTAGTGGATCAAGTGAAAATGGTGGAGTTATATTGAAAAGAAGTTCTCGAAATTTTCAAGAACAAGTAAGTTTTTTCTGTAAATTTTGGTAATTTTTATTTTATGTCTCAAATAAATTATGTATTTGTTTGCGTGAGTGATAACGAATGTCACTTAACTAGGTACCTGTGATAAAAAAAAAAACTAATTCAATTGAGAGCAATTTTTATATGCCGCGATAAGAACCAACTGTTGTAAAATACTACTATTGACACTTTTGTTTTTTCAGTTTAGTGAACCTGTTGTGGCACAAGGAATCTTTCGACAGAAACTAGATGAAGATGTTATTATAGAACGACCCAAGACATTACCACGTGAGTTTCTTCTCCTTTCCTTCAGAATAGGTACACAACTTTTGAATTGTTCAGTACTCGTTTCTTCCTTTCAGTGTAGGAAAAATAATGATTTTTTTATGTCAAGTTATTGTTTAAGATGTTTACAGAATCAAAAAAAAAATAATTCAAAACTTGTGGTTATTTTTCTTGTTTCTCTGTGGCAAAGCATTTTATATAAAAAAAAACTGAGTTTATTTTTTGTTTCATCAGAACAGGTACACATAAAAAATGATGTAAAAGTGGTCCATGAAATGAATTTGAACCAAGTTCTTCTTAAAAATACATTTTAATTATTTTTTTATTTTTATAGTGCCCTTTTTATATATAAAAAAAAATAAAAAACTGTACAGGAATTGCATTATTAAATCTCTTTATGCAATCTATCTGAATCTCTTCCTAAAATTGTTAAATGATGGTTTAGGAAATATTTGTGTCTTAAAATCGACGATCACAAATTTTATCGGTACGGGCTAGCCATTTCCAAACATTTTCAACAAGGTTCAGGTCTGTTTTCTATGGCAGATACTGAAGTGCTTCCTAATTTTGCACATCCTCCCAATATTTTACAGAGCATTTTTGGTTGGAGGAGGCGTGGCCCTGTTGAAAAATTCAGTGTACTGGTTCACAAATACTAGAGAACTGAGGAAAAGTTTCTTGAATATTCATTTACAAATAATTGTGACCATCTTCACGTTTGAAATTCATTTTGAGTACATTATCATAGTAGATTACTTTCTTCCATGCCTTAACACTTCTTTTTTAACTATGTAAAAATTTACTCGTCTAAGGGCCGGTTTGTTGACACTCGATTATGTTTTAATCAAGGATTTTTATATGGAATAATCCTTGATTAAAAGATAATCGACTGTGAACAAACTGGCCGTAAGAGGTTTTTTTTTGCATTTTTTTTACCACCATTCATGGTTTTTACCCCAAGAATGTTTCTATGTATCTGAGGTCTGGATAGAGCATATTCACAATTCATAATTTTTTTTAACCATACCATTTCTGGTGGATCCTTCATTCTTTCTTTTATTCATTAAGGTGTTTTCGCCAAAATTAAGCGATTTTAATACCCATGTTTTTCAAAATAGTAGTTTGATTATTAAATTGCACTTAGGAAATGGTAAATTTTCCCGAAAGCCACAAAAACATTAAAAATAACAAGGATGTACCTATTCTGATGAAGACAAAAAATAAATTTATTTTTCCTCAAAAAATATTTTACAAGAAAAACAATTGGAAAATGATGGTTCATTTTGAAATAGTATTAGCCCTTGCTTTTCCTAACATCTTAAACTATCAAAAAGAAAAAAAACCTTGTTAGGTCACGCACCACTATTCTGCCCATAATCTCGTAAAGGCCCTAACTACAATTTTCTTACTTCTTAGTTATAGAGGGAAACACTAAATCTAATATCGCAATTTGCATATAAAAATGAAAAAAATCAAAAGTACATTTTGAATGAGACAACGCCCTAATTCCAAATATGCAAAAAAATCAATATTGAAAATTTTTAGTTAGAGCCTTTAGAAGATTATGGGCAGTATTGGGGACAAACGATTAATGAACATTTGAAAAGCTGTGTACCTATTCTGATAAAAGGAAGGTATTTGTACTAAAGAATCATTTTTCTTTATTAACCAAGGTTTCTTATAATATAGCTATTCGAATTCGAAAGACTTCCAAGCCTCTAACTTTCGGGCCTCCGAAAAGACATGAAATACCCACTACAGTAGTGGAAGAGCCTGTGGTGATTCCACCACCACCGCCTCCATTACCACCATCAGCTTCAACATTATCGTTATCAGCTTTAGGTGGTTCATCAGCAAACCACCATACAACACCAACAACAGAAGACAAGGTTAAGTCTTCGGAATCAGCTTCAACATTATCGTTATCAGCTTTAAGTGGATCAGTAGCAAACCACTATGCAACAATTGCAACAGAAGACAAGGTTACTTTTACTGAATCATCTTCAACAATGTCTTTATCAGCTTTAAATGGATCAGTAGCAAACGTTACAACACCAACAATAGAAGAAAAGGTTAACTTTTCTGAGTCCGTAGAAATAATTCCGAATGGAAATACAAATGCAGAAACAGAACCATTAAACAGCGAAGAGGTTCATATCAATAGACAACTAAGTGGACGAAAACAAACAGGATATACAAGACCATCTGATGAAATCATTGCTGAACTTCAAAAATTGTCAGATGAAGTGTCTAAGAAACAAAACTTTGACGATGAACCACCTGAACCACTGCCAAGGACAATCATTTCGGAGAAACAAAGATTCATAAAAAATACTTCCAAGTCTGTTAAATCGAGTGCAGACAGTACACAAAATAACGAAGATGAACAAATTGATGTTAGGAAATTGGGTCAGCGTCGGTTAACAGGTATATTTCCATCAGCTGATGAAGATCTCGGAGATTTTACAGATCTATCTTCTTCTTCGTCTGATGAAGAAGAAAAATCTGATCAAAAACCATCAGCCAACAAAGTTATATTCCAAGTTGAAAACGATACTGATGATGATGATGATGATGATGATGATGATGATGATGAAAGAAAATCTCCATCACCACCACCAATTCTTTCGCCACCACCAAATAGACTACCAACACCAACCATAACCCCACCGATTCTATTTATAACACAAGTTTCCAATGAAAATGAAGAACCAGAGTCATTGGATAGTTGGTCAGCTATACAAAGACATAGAAATTTAACTAAGGAAATTAACGACCAGAAAGAAGTTAGTACACCGAAAGAAGAAGAACTCTTTGTAGTTCACAAAGTAGAACATCCTCCTCCACAATCACAACCAGAAGAGCCTAAACCTAGAACGATGCGAGATATGAAACGGAATAATGCAAGGAATGATTTATTGTTGAATAGTGAAAGAGACTACTCCGAAACGTGAATGAATAAATAATTTTTTTGTTTTTTATTGAATTTATAAAATTTGTGTTCGAAAATAATAAAAGTGGATATATTATTTTATTTTGAAAAATAATGATAAGGATTTTTTTAATTGGAACTCGGGAATAAGTTGGGTGAATCATATAGCTGAGGGGGGCTAAGAATAGTGTCAAGTGATTTATTATTATTGAGTTGATGAATTATTGAAATATCATGTGGTTGAGTCATGGTTTGTATACAAAACAAAGGTTTTTCTAGGAAAAATTGCTTGTAAATTAATTTGATTTAGGGTGACAGTTTACGACATGTTTTCATTTGAGTTTGAAAGAAGATATGAACAATTATAAAGAAAAACAAGAAAGTAGTACCGGAGCTTTCTTCTGATGATGAAAAAGGATCCGTTAATAACAACAAAGCCCGTGAAATGTAGTTCCAATGTAGACAATATCAAAAAAAGCCTAGAGAATTTTTGGTGCAGCGATTAATTGGAACAATTTATAGAAATCTGCAGTGCCAATGGTTTGGTGAATTTCCTCTTGGTTGTTTTTTTTTTTTTCAATCTTATCCGGTATCTAACAATTATTGAGGATTCTATTTTTTCTCACCAAATGTTCGATTAGAGATAAAGTTATCGAAAACAGTCTGTAGTTCCTATTATTTGCTATTTTTCTCACTAAATGCATTACAATTTTTGAGGAAACACTCAATACCGGCACGCCTTCTAAAAAAATTTCTGTAAATTTCAAAGTTCTGTCCATAGCCACTAACGCCACACAAAATAAACAGCTTGAAGCCCCATTTAAGAAGCTTGTCTGGGATAATTTGCTTCAAAATGCTTCGGGATTTAGTTGAGCATATCTGCTCGTCGACAGTCAAGTACCTCTCTAATGGCACCATCGTTGAAAAGCCCTTATTGAGTCCGTCAACGAGTGGTATTACTTTATAAAACTATCTGTCTCCGGCTAAGAACAAGGCAACAACTTGGATTTCTCATTGAAATGAAAAGTTTGCGGCAAACGCTCACATTCTGTCATATTTTTTGTAAGAAACACTTATTGTAGAAATACCCATCTTATCGGACCAGTAATTTTTTACGTTCAATATACATACAATTGACGTATACAAAACAACCCAAACAAACTGCCGAATGTCTATGACTTCGATGTTTATGAGCTTATTAGGGTCTATTTGCACGCTATAAATTATTGTTTGATCGCGAATATGATCTACAATTTCATGAGTAAAGAAATACGAAAAAATGATAATTATGGCGTTTTTAATTAAAGAAAATCATTTGGAAGATAAGCAGCCTCCTCCAGGTGTTTTTTGTTTTCATATGACATTTAATTTTGCTGGTTTGGCTTCGGAAATATTTCTAATTCCATGTGAAGTGGATGGTTGAGGTGGCGGTGGAAGAGATTGTTGAACAGTAGGTTTTTGTTGTATCAAAATCTCTGGCAGTAGATTTTTAGAATCGTTTTCTTATGAGCTTTCCACCGGAGGAGGTGCAAATGTTGAATACTCCTCATCGACAAAAAAAAATCGTACCATGAACTGGCTAGATGGTTACTTCTACAAGACGTAAACAATTTTACATTCAGCCATATCATAAATTCCATCGTAGGTGAAAATATCCTACGTTTCCGGATAAAACTATCTCAAAATCCATCGTAGTAAATTTGGAGTGGAAAAAGTTCTACGATTTTCGAAATTCGTAACAAACAGGCATCAGCATCACTGAATTCGAATGGAATGAAATGAAACCATTTTTTTCTACGACAGAATATTTGTGTCGGAGTCTGAATGAAAATAGTTTTATTTATGTAAAATGAAAGTTATTTACATGTTGTGTGAAGTAATTTACAATTTTTTTGGTTAAAAATTATAATTTGTTTTATTTTAAAGTTAAAAAACAACAAATAATGCCCAAACTTAAAGGGAATTGTTAAGTTAAGGAAGTCTTATATAAAAATCAAATTGACATACAAGAAAAAAAGTCATGTCCATTAGAATGTTTACAAAATATTTACTAACAAATAATTTAATACATTATGGGCCTTACTAATTAATCGAACGCTAAATACGTATTAAGATACATAGATACCTACTCAAATTTTAAGGAAGTCTTTAAATGTTGTTTTACCAATAACAAAATTAATCACTTCTTTTACTAATTACTCTATTATTAAATTTACTGCAATTTACAACTGTAAAATTTATTTAAACTCTTAAAATATACATAAAAAATAAAAAAAAAGTCTTGCCAAAAGCGGGACTCGAACCCCAGAACTCTCAGATACTTTTTATGCAGGCAAAATATTGCCTATTATTGTTAAACAGCTTATTTCAAAAACGAGTATGAAAGCTTTCAAGCTCTTTATCGATTCCACTCGCAATTTGTGATGACAGTTTGTCGTAGAGATTTATTATGATGGAATTTGTGATAGGACTGATTAGATTACACATGTGTGGATTTTGACTAAAGCCAAAAAAACAAGAAAATACAAGAAAAATTCATATTCAATTTCAGGGGATGTGACATTATGGTGAACTGCCCCAAAAAGAGTAAATTAGTATGAAAGTCTAATGATGAGCTTAGCAAAGCCAATGATCAGTTTGCGTATTTATAAGACCTCTCGATATATGAACCGAAACAGTTGGTCGCAAAAACAAACATTCACCTCTAACTTTTCTTTCAAAAGTCTAATAACTCTCATAATTTTGAATTCGTTCCGATCAATCTTAAGACGCCACCTCAGCTGGTTTTTGTCAAGAATTTTTAAGTCAATATTCCATGAGGATCCTTTTTCGACAATGATCATTTTTTTTTAGATGAATCAATTAATTTCAACATTGGAGGGCTAAAGACCAAAGAGAGAGTCGTAGAAAGTTTCTTACAAAAATTGTAATTCATCTTTTCGGACATCATACCCCTATCTCTAGTAGGAAACAACTTGAATAACAGGATAGCTAAATTGAATCATGGTATTTCCACAAAATCGCACAGCATTGAAAACAATTTTCAAGACTTAAAGAGAAAAAAAATGTATCTTAAGAAAAGATAAGAGTTGCGGAGATAAAAGAGGGAAATCTATATTATAATTCGCGTAAGAATATTAAGTTCGTTTCTTTAAACTAGTAACACAATACATACCTGTGAAGTTTTGCAAGTGGAAAATGCAGGCACAATTTCTGATGAAACTCAGAAAACTCCTTATAAGATCGAAACAAATGCGTTGGATCTGGTTGATTATGTCGTGTGACTCGCAAAATATACGTATAATACTTTTCCATGTCGTAATGTTTTTGACAACGCACCACCATAACTGATTTTAATCGGCCATCCTGTTGCATTCTATATACAAACAAAAATATAAGAATAACAACATTCAACAAATAACTCTCTTCCAATGCTTACCCATATTTCCTAGGAACAAACGACAAAAGCTCTCCACTACCTTCATCATTCGAAAATCTCAATTGAGATAAATTGTGCAAGAAAAAGTTGAACTGAGTAAACCAACTTTTCAATGAGAATTGAATCATTTTAGCAAATGATGCAGCCGCTTCCGGATTCGATTGAGATGGAAGAAGAGCTCTTTTAACATAAGATACTGCATCGGCTGTGACACCTGGTATACCAGCTGTTGCCATCAACGCAAGCATGTGTAAAATGAGATCACCATGTTTGCGAATAATATTGAACGCATGACAGCAAAGATCTACGAAATAATGAAAATCCGTCGAAGGCTTATCTCCACCATTTATAACATATGCCATGTCTGATGTGAGTACAAATGGAGTACGATCTCTTTTGAAATTGCCAAACATTTGTGCATCACCCAAGAATTTTCCGAAATCAATATGAAATAGATGTCCAGAAGTTTTCAACATAATATTGTCATTGTGTCGATCACAGATACCCAAAACATAAGTGGCAACACTGTAGCCAGCACAGGAAACTAAATAAAACAATTACAAGAATTTATGATAAGAAAAATAGGCAACAGCAATCTTTACCTGTAAAATTCTTCACAGCTCTAGCGTATTCCAATTGGCTAGGATTCTGTTTTGCCAACCACTCGGCAATGGGTCGATCTTTAAATGATCCAGTCAAACCATATTCCACTTGAATTTTGCGCAGAGTCTCGGCATCGGAAACCAACTCAATCATACCCTTTTTATAACCAGTTGGAACACAATCAAAAGTAACCATTTTCAGGTCAAGTCCATCGGCTAGCCAAAGTTTATTCATCACACGAACTAGCTGAATAGTTAACATATCCTGCTGAAGATCATCACCAGACTACAAAGGCAAATACATGAAATGACGAAAAATATTAAAATAAGTCTAGATAACCTACTTTGAAAATAGCAGGAAGTAATTGCCTATCTGGTCCATAATAAGAAATCTTCAAAGGCAACGTATTTGAATTGAAATAACTGCAACCTCTGACATTAACACCCGTCACTTCTAATCCTGGTCCAAGTGGCAGTGATGTTGGTTTATCAATCAATGCCTGATGCACGCTATCCATACCTTGACAAAGAGCTTTTTGTCTCAAAGATTCTTTCGACACCTTCACTGAATATGCAATATCTGCTAAATTCTTGCACATCATATTCTGACTTAGGAACCTTGATAATAGTTTCTCTCCACATATCGCCAACAATGCCCTCAACATCATTTTATTACGTCGATGGTAACGAGCTTGTGTGATCAGAGATTCATCATACTCTGAGCTGGAAGCATCAATGGTATTTTGTGGTGCATCACCTGGCAAGCTATGCACCAACAGCCAATACATATGATGTGCAATTCGAGGAGATTCAAGGCATTTGCTAAGAAGGAATCGTGCCATAGCCGATGCTTCATACGTGTCGTGTTTCAGTGCTTGCAGAAGTTGCGGTAGAGAATCAACAAGTTGATCATTTGGCAGTCTAGAAATCCATTCAACTGCTTTAGCACGTACTTGTGCATCTGGATAACGAGGCAATAACAATTCTAATGCTTGAAGTGGAGATAATTGAGACCATGATCGAAGCAATGAATGCAAATCAATTAGGCTTGCATAATCCCAACTATGGGCAGCATGCAAGACTTTAGGCAAAGCATAGGGAAATTTCTGCAAATAATGTCGTTTCTCCCAAAAAACTTCACGCTGTTCCAAAGCATCAGCATAACCCTGTTCAGCGGTATCAAGAAGTTCCTGCTGTAAGTTACAATCCAACGAGTTAAAATCGTATTTCGGTGCCGGTGGAGGATTCTCCAGAGGTTCTGGAAACACAATTCTACCTCCATAGGGAGGTACTTCTATACTTAATACTGGACACAAATCTGGTTGAGGATGACATCCTCTGGCTGGTGCTGGCCCAAGGAACTTATCAGTGGTTGGAGGCCAAATGGAAAGTAAATACGATCCACAAACCATTTCTCGTTTGTAATCAAACAATTGCAAGGCACACCAACCCAATTCGGTGGTAATTTGTTTCTTCTCTCCATTCTGATCATTCGATTGATCATTTTCTGCAGTCTGAGTACCGAAAAGGACAAAAATCAGCCTCGATTCTCTGGGCAACGTACAAATGGGAATACTATCAAATGTTATCCACGATTCAAATTTAAGTCGGGGAAATAAACCTCCACTTGTATCATTCGAACACTTGATTACCAATGTTTTGGATATAAATCTAGTTCCATAGTTGATTTGAACTCCCATTGAGTAGTCTTCGAATTTCCAATTGGGTGGTGGACGATGTAAACAACTGACACTTACAATAACTGGCTTTAAAACGCATGAAATAGGAATTGGAGCTGGAAAAAAGACGTCATGAAGTTAATTTTATACAAAAAAAAATGAACTTAAAACCCTACTTGTTGTATAATCCACAGATTTGACACAAAAATCTACTCGAAATGCATTGGAGTAATTTTCAATTAAATCCTGAACAGCATCACGTATTTGATTTAATTTGGATTTTATTTGTTCCATTGTGGATTTCGGTCGCATTATAACTTCAGCATAATCTCCATGATCGGAACCAACTTCTGGATTCACTCCATATGTAGAGGAATATGTCACCTGGCCATCTTCACAGATTTTCTTCAAATCATTTATGTTGCTAGCGATTTCCAGAGTATCAATGGATCCGAGGAGAGCACATATGGCCTTGACACCTTGCACTACTCCCGAACAAGATAGAATGGAACGTGAACTTGAATCTGCAGCATTCATTTCAAACTTATCGATTTCAGTTTCAAGTGTTTCTATAAGAATTAAGTTTAGAATAACTGAAAAAATTTAATGGGAGGCAAAGGTTACCTATCAAAATCATCATATTGTCATAAGAAATAGTCGTGGCTGTCTCATTGGGAAGAATTTCTTCAGGCCTCAGTGTTTCATCCCTTAAGTCATCTCTTTGTGTTCGTGCAATTACACTCATAGTTGCTTCTGTTTTCATACAAAGTCCAAAGTAAACATCCTTTTCCAGCTTTAAACTGTCATGCACACATTGCAATTGACTGAGTTTCGAAGTTGGCGACAACCATTCCGAAACACCAATCGGCTTTGCAGCATAATCATCAACTGTACCTAGAATTTGGCCTTCTAAAGCACAAAATGCATGACCAATCACAAGTTCCACAGGAGAGTTAACTAAAAGAAAAAAAAACTTTATTAAATGGATTTTCATAGAGTTTTCTGGTGACCTTACTATCACTAGTGAAAACAATAGGTGACCCATATCCCTCAATGGGACCCTTTTTACTTGCTTCACAATCTTTCTGTAACCCATTCAAAGCTGGATAAACTAAAATCTTAATACTCTGCTCAAGTGGATAGAAGAAATTAAACTCTGAAGCAACAATATGTCCCACATTTGTAGCCACATCATCATAACGATATTTTGAACGTAAATCTTTAACCATATAGTAAAATTCTAAAAGTTCAGGATCGTGTGCTTTAGAATCTGTGACCATTTCATAGAGTTTTGTAAAGTTTTTTCTTCGATCTAAGACAACATTGTCCATGGAATGATCGAGTGATTCTGAGTTTTTGTTATTATTTCTAGGAGGCAATGGTGGCGGTGGCGATACCAAACCTGACGATGTAGATGGAAATGCATCTTTTGTATACAATTCTGACCGCCAACCAATTGATAATGAAACTATTAAAAAAAAAAAAAAACAAACAAACAATCAAATTAAATATGTTAATGATGTGAGAGAACTTTGAGTTGCTTACCATTTGGACTAACTGGGGTGCGATCCAATTTATTTACAGCTTCATAGACCGGATCTGAGTATTGTGTTCCACCGCTATATAAATAATCGAATGGATCATATTCGGCATAATATGATGTGCAATCGGATGCATTATCAGATCCTGCAAGAAGTGATAACATTTTTGGTTTTTTTTTGTTTTGTTCCACAAAAATATTTTTATTAACAGAAAATTTTTCTCATGGCAAAAAATTAAAAATAAAAATTTAGTAGACGTTTGCTTATTTTTAGCTGCATATTAATTATAGCAGCGAACGTGTGGTAGGTACGACCAGTCAGAAACAAAAATAAAATAAAAACAAAAAAAATATTAAACTAAGGCCAAATGGGATAGAAAGATAATTTGGGACACATGCACGAAATGTTGTTAAACAGAGAAAAGTTGATAGAACATTAAAAATAATGTCGCCGCGCCGTTTGAGAATTGTTTGGGGACGCAACCGACTGTGAAATATGTGTGTATACTCGTATGTTGAGAGTAGAGAAAATGACAACAGGTGGGCCTTGGCGCGGCGGGCAGAATGGGAAGGTGAAATACCCCCAATTTAACAAAATAGCTCGATTGGTTTGCGGAGATACAAACAAATTAAACTTAAAAAGAATAGTTCTAGAAGCTTAATGTACTTTTTTTTCTGTAAAATTCAAAACGTACAATCTGAATATTTTTACATCATCTGCAAAAAAAATATGAATCAGTTGGGAAAAGTATAACGTGCAAACACGTGTGAATAAATATAAAAATTATGAATGCTAAAGCAAAACAAAAACTCAGTGCACATGCACACTGTAGTGGTCAGTGGTGAGAACAAATTAGGTATTTCGTTTTCGCTTCGTTAAGTGCATTTGTAAACAAAAAAAAAAGTTCTTATCAACATGAAAAGCTACGTAGGTATAGCTTTAAACAATGGATTATGTCATAGTGGGGAGGAGAAAAATTGCAAGATAAATAAAATGTATTTTTTTTTTTTAATTCCTAGCAAGTATTTGTATAAATTTTCTTGTACTGCGAATTGTAAGAGTTTAGTGTGAAAAATAATAAAACGCGATATTTGATACTTATGCACTGGAGAGGCAGGCATCGTGACTGACTTTATCGTGGATCTAACAAAAATTGTTCGCGGTTCTTCTTTGTGTGAAGTGTCACTTTGATGGAGTGATTATTTTTAACTAATTTAAATTAGTCTTGCAAGAGTTCTTATAAACTTCAAGGAGAGCCGATTAAACAAGACAGATTTATTACAGGACACCTTCTGAAAGTTTTAAATTAAAAATTATTCAGCGTATGGAGATATCTGCTGAAAGTTAATCCAGAATTCTGTTCTCTAAAAAATTTAAATTTGTGCTTGACCAAAGCTCAACAGATTTAAAAATAAAAATATTACTTACGAGATTGACTTGTTTGTTTTAATTATTGTCGATTTCCATTTGATAAGTGGTTTTTTGTATCAAATCTAACAAATTTGTTTTCATTAGTAACTGTGTAAGTGCGTGTGCAACTAGGCGTTAATTTCGGAAAAAATTTGGTTTCGAGATCTGGAAAATTTAATTTCGGGTATTCCCCAGTATTTTGTATAGGAAATGAAAAATAACTCTGGTCAACAAAATAAAAGTTTTTTTGTTATAGAATTCAAAATACACTTTTCTTAAGGCTTTTGGTGTACTGAAATCGAATCCGAAGATAGACAAAATTTATAACATCACGTTTTTGAAATAGAAAACCAAAAGTTTTTGAGATTATGTCCTAGCGTGTGCTAATTTGTTTTAATTAAATTTGTGAAGGGTTCAAAATTTGTTTTTTTTTTTGTAAATCCGTTCAAATCTTTTCGATATCTATTTTCTTCCTTCAGAAATAAAAATGTTTGGTATATCTTATGTTCATTTGGATTTCATAGCGCGAAGCACTGTTGATTTGTTATTTAACTAATTGGATGACGAAAGGTATTTACAATATATCAGAGAAAGATTGATCTTGCGCAAACTTTGCTTTATGAGTAAAAGACCAAACGATCTTAAAAATGCAATAATTTTGACTTTAAGAAATACCATATTTCTTGATCCCACTTCAAAGATCATATGATTCGTAACAACTACAGATATTACCAGTTTTTTATAACGTTGTAAATTTAGAATATTTATTGAATTATTTCATTTATTCCGGTACTTTTGATGTCCAAAACGTATAGTTCCTCAGCGTCAAACGATTATCAATTTTGATCTGTGAGGCGTAGTTATTCCTACAGGGAAAAATGAACCCGTTTTACGGTAGTTTTGGATGATTTTCCAGAAGAGGAAATTGACATTTTTTTCGAACCAAAACTAACGGTACCTTTCATTAACGAAAAAACGGCTCTTACGATTTTTTCGCACCGTAATTAACGGTGGTTTCTCGTTTTTTTTTGGATTTCTAAATTTCTTGTAAATGATTCAGTAGATTCCAAAGAATTTTTTTATGGAAAGGTTTAAGTAATTTTAATACACATTAAAATTCTAAAAAAAATTCAAAATAAAAAAATTTAAATTCGATCGTTTGCCGTTTTTGTATTTGTGGAACTTTACATTTGATATATCGGTACTTTACATGTTAGGACCAATATCTCATATTAATACATCACCATATTAACTCTTTTTGCTTAACACAATAGAGCAGATTGACCCTTGTTGCCCAAAACCATCGATATTAATTTTTTTTTTTTTTTTTGTAAAATCGAAATTTAACTGTGTGAACAGAATTTAACAGAACTGACCCATTTGAACATTAAACAACTTTTTGTGCAGCAAAAAATAAAGAATGATCCTTATTTTTTATGTTAATGAATAAGTATTTACGAAATCACTATTATTAATGACAAAAAAAAATACTTCACGAAATCAACGAGATTCAAAAAGAAGAAGAGTTTCGTAAAACTTATAGAAAAGTATGTATTTTACTTATGGAAAAGATATATTTTACTCTGTAGCCGCAAAGATAGAAAGCATATACATATTCTGCTATTCGATTCATAATATGAAAGACTTAAATAAGAAGTGTTTGAAATGCTGATGGAATTTTTTAGAACTTAATAAAAAAAGCGATCTCTAACTCAATTAGATTTTCAAATTTATTCCATGATACTTGAACTTTCATCAAAATTTCAAGAGCTTTTATTGGAAAAAAATTCACAAAAGATGTCGCTCAAAAAAGTAGAGAGAGATAAAAAAGAAATCCAAGCTTTCAAAATTGCTACTACAGCAATTCCATTCATTGAAGATAACCAAGATAATCATAACAATCAAATAATAATAAAAAAATGAACCATTTCCAAATGTATATTTTATTTTGTTTTCGTTTTTATTGTATATAAAGTCTTTTAACAATTTATGTTCACCATCACAAAATAAAAAAAAAATTATACACAATATTTTTTTTCTAAGAAAAAAAAAAAATGATATGTATTTGAAAATTTACATTAAATTTGTTGGTAAAAAATAAACAATTCAACACATCATCTTAGTGTGCGTTGAATATAATACTTTGTTTACATTAATTTCATTCATCTCCTCAAGGCACGATTACTGTAGTAGCATTTTAGTGTGTAGCGGTAGGAAGGAATACTTTTAGGATTCCTTTTTATTTCCATAATACTGGAAGAAGAAAAAGAGATAGAGGTGTACACAAAAACCGTTTTTTTTTTTCTTGATAATTTTGTTTGTTTTGAAATAATTTTTGACATCCTACAGAGAAACTAAAGCAAAACTGAGAAGTGTAGGGAACCAAAGGATACATTTAGGAATTTTTTTATTTTATTTTTTTTTTATTCTGATCTGATCTTGCGAGAAATGAAAATCATGATTTATGCGAGTTTTGGACTAAGAAGGACAAAATGAGAAATAAATGAACATTCTGCACGAGGAATAAACATTCAATGACAGAACTGGGAAATGACAATATTACTCACCATAATCGTCCTCGTTTAGCAATGGATCAAAAGCTTCCAGCACACTCACTCTTGAACTGTTAAAAAAGAAAAAAACTGATTTATTCATATAATTTATAAGTAAATTAAAATCTTACGGATCTTCCTGAGTGAGATCAATTAAATCATCTCCAAGGTTTCTCTTAACCTTGCGATTAATGCCATTGCTTGAATTACTTCTCATCGATGGTGATGTTCCCAATGACGAAACCCCAGACAACGATTGGGACTTGGTCATTTGAAGCATTGGATTCGTTGGATTTTGCAAAACCATAGCGCTGCTTGGATTTGATACATTTTGAATGGGAATCTCTGAAGTTGTAGATGCTTGCTGATGTTGGGAATTCGATGGAAATTGCACCGGCGGATATGACTGTTGGGTGGTGATATTTCCAGGACGTTGCATCCCATACTGATAACCGTAAGTAGCTGGTGCTACTCCATAACCATAGCCTGCAGCAGTTATAGCTGGTCGTTGATATACCGGAGTATACTGTCCGGCTGGCCTCATATAGCCCATTGCATGAGGATGCCTCACTTGTTGCGTTGGCATACTATACAACTTCGAGAGCTCCTCATTTGTCAGAGGTGTTTTTTGTGCTGGTTGTTGTGGAGTGAATGGAACTAACTGCATTCCTGTTTGGTTCAACTGTTGATTCAAAAATGCCGGTGTAGACCCAAAATTTGGGTGAGAGTTAATGGACGGCAGAGATTGTGGTGGTGGAGCAGTGCTCAGCTTTTGAATATCCTCCAAGAGCTTATCAAATGTCGTATTCTCTGGTTTCTTCAATGAGGTTGGACTGGCAAATGATATTAAATCAGATTCAGCCACCGCAGTTGGTGGAGTTTCTTCAGGCAGACGTATTTCGCTATGTCTGCGTGATGGTACTGCCGGTGGAGGAGCTATTGATGAACTATTCGGACCACCAAATGATCCTGGTCGCAATCTAGACTGTACATTGGAAGAGTACTCTTTTTCAGCATTTTGTTTTTTATGATAACCGGTTGTGGGTGGAGAAGCTCTATTGTTACTCATATATCCATATTGGGATTTGGATCGGCGAAAATCATCGAGAGCTTGGGACTCTATACTTAGGGCAGTCGCTTTGGCTAGATCTTCTTGGAATTGTTTTTCGTAATCGATTTCGGCTTGATTTGCCATTTCGTAGCTGTAAGTAAAATTTAAAAAATATTTTTAAAAAATAGACAAGATTATATAAAAAAATAATTATTACGAAAGCTTTAAAGACGTGTAGTTTTGTTATGAAGTATAATAAAAATTTAAACATAATCGTCTTAGAAACAAAAGAAGCAGAATAACTCCTAAAAGGAAAAATTAAAATAGCAAGCAAGAGTTCTTAACTCATTTTTCATTCATGGTGTTGATGAATTCCGACATAGGTGAACTCCATGACTATCTCGAAAATAATGTTATAAACAAAGACGGGGTCTGTGTATGCCTTTTTCATACGTGCCTGTGAAATCAATTTATATTGAAGGTTTTGAAAGAACAACATTTTGGAAAAACAGCGAAAGAAACCGATTGAATAACAACAAACTGATGTGAGTTAGTTAAAATGCTAGTCGGTTCAAGTAAACTTAATAATTGGAAATAATTGGAATTTGTCAAGTGGCAGCAGTGGTGCGATGCGTAGTTCGTCGGCCTCCCAATAGCTAGGTTGTAAGTTCTATTCCTAGACGGGCAATTTTCAAAACTAATGTGACTAAGCACCACTAAAGGATTCTGATAATGGGGTTGGTCCCTGTGAAATAGTGTATTCATGTTTTTTGATAACGTTTAGTATATATTCCGATGAAGGGCATTGATCCTGAATGCTTCTATCCAGCTCCTCCCACAACAACTCTATTGGGTTTATATCCGATGATTGCGGGTCTCGAGTCAAATCTTCTACTGCACTCGAAAATAAACAACCCCACGCCTCCACACTTGATTGAGGGAACTATACAGTCAGGATCAGGTTGTTCAGCGTTGCGACGAAAGAAAAATCCCCGTTTAGTACCAATTACCTCGAACTTGGAGTCACCGCACCATAAGACTCTGTTAAAGTCTGGGCTACTATAAGCGTTTCACCTTGTTTTGTGGTCAAAGAAGGGGTTTCAGGACTTTTTGAAGTAGTACAAAATATTTCAGTGTCCGTTGCACCGTTGTGAAGTACACCGACTTATTCCGTGTTGTGTCTATTTTGGTACGTATTATGGGGTGCTTTTTTTTGTCTATTTCCTTTTATTGTTGTTTCAGTGAGCTGGCCCTCATATCATTCTGGGGCGTTCTGATCATGTTTTATCCTCAAGAAATCCGGTTTGAGCGTGTCGCTCAATGGCACGTTTAACGCAACCCTTACATACCTTCAACTGTGAAGCCACTTCCCACAGCGATTTGCCATTCTTAATAAAGTGATGAATAAAGTAAAAAACCCAATCTTTAATTATTAAAATCAACCGCCAGGCATATACATATGACGTAAATTGTTTATTAATCGATTCAAAATTTTTACCTGCAGTGTATTTAACAACAAATTCCCTTGTCAAAATTTGGTGCGTTTTTATTTATACCAACTATTTTCTAGTTACACTTTGCACTTTCTTATTTTAATTTCAGGCGACACATCTAAATCAATTTCACCTGGCTTCAAAGTTCAGCCAAGAACCATAAAGAGCTCCTGACGTTTTATGCCATCATAATATCCGGCTTTTAAATCGCTGAATAGACGAGTCTCGACTTAAAATTCATTGCAATTTTCCCATGATTTTGCCTCAATTGAATCTGCCTAGCTGAAAGCCACATTGGTACATACTTGCAAATTGCAGTGTTACATCCACATAGAAGAAGGGTATGATCTTTTCCACGAATTTATCACTAGGACATTATTCAGATAACACTACTTACATGTTTGTTACTAAAACAATCAATCGGAAAATACTTAACGAGATTTGCTCATTGTGCACGAGTGCACCATAAACACTCACACAATAAAATAAACACGATTAGTGAATTCCTTCATTCAAATCACCAAACAAACTGTGAAATATTTACAGTATGCACGCTTAATTTTAATCTTAAGTTCATAGTTTAGGATTTAAGTCTTGACTGTTCAAGTCAATTTCAAGATCGTTCAAGCAAATAGCCCTTTTTCCGGTTTATTATCGGTAAACATTTTTATCTTGTTTAACTCAAAGCTTAAGCAAACATTCCATTCCGATAAATAGAATTGGGGTTACCATTCGCTAGAATTATTTTGGATAACTTGTTATAAGCTTTATAACGTATTAAAATTTTACCAGAAACATTAACATCAGGTGACAATAAAAACGTTTTCGAAAACGAATGATAAATTTTGAGAGGCTTTTGTCCCAAAATTCTAGAGAGTTCTTTAAAATCATTTCAAAATTGGCTGTTGAGAAATTATTACCTGAGAGGTGGATTTATCTAGCTTTTTGACTTTAGATGAAGGTAATAATCAGGAAAAGGATTTGACCTAAAAAATTAAAAAAAAAAAAGCAAATAAGTTTTCAGGATTATCTCTAAGAAGCGACTTTAATGAGCTGAAAGACCTCTCTACCTGAACAGTAACAAGTAAACTCTTATTTCAAACTGTCGAAGTTATTCACTTCAATGCTTTCGGTAAGTCTGGAGTTGATGTCGCCATTAATTACAGAATTTATTTGCTCAACTATTTTTAGTCCCTGATTGATGAGCAGTAATGTATTCTCATTAAATAATTTTCGTTGATATTCTTTCAAAAGGGCAACACTTACCCAATCGGTGTCCTTTGTAAAAAAAAAAAATTTAAAATAAAAGCAAATATGTAAACAGTCTTTAAAACTACCTGATTTTCGCAAGCTTTCGACAATTTGGGTTTTAAGGTCAATCTTGATATACTTTCTTTTTGTAATGTGTTCAGTTCAAGCAAATTTTTTTTCTTAAGATTACGACAATATGTTAAAGCGAAATAATCTCAATTGAAGTGAACGAAATTTCAAGCTATTATGGCATATAGAAATTAAGATATTTAACAAAAGCAATATACCTAAAAAAAATCATTAAAAAACAAGCAAAATCTCCAAAAATAGACAAAAGGTAATGATGAGTAAAAAAGGCAAAAAGGCACTATCGGGTAAAAAAGGCAAAATTAAAAACATTATATCATATGTTTTCATAAATTCATATGTTTTTATAAAGTTTGTATAAAGTCTCTCGCCCAGGTACGACAGTGGCTTCGTCAGTTAGATCTGTCGTACCCTTACTAAGATAAGACGCTTTATTTGGGTCGATGTTTACCAACACTTCATAACTGATGAGCCCACTGTCGTACCTGGGTGAAACGCTTTGGAGTTGAGGTCACTTGAACTTTAAAATTGAAATACATTCAATCGCTCCACTTGAAATTAAAATAATTTTTAGTTTTTATTATTTTTTCTTCGTCTTTAAAAATGTCAATTTTTGCAACAAAAAAAACGGCAACGCCATATATGTGAGCTGCGTTCTTTTTCTAACAATAGTCAACTATGGTTGTTATGTCAAAAAATATTGTTGATGTATCATTGTTAGAAATTGTTGGGTTTTTTACAAATCATTAAGAAACGATTTATTGTTAGATATTGTTAAACTGTCAAACCATCAAAAAAAAATTGTTTTGAGAATCCATAATTGTATCAAAAATCATGTTTTTTTAATCAAAACAAATTTTCTCGCATTATAACATAACAAAAATCTATTTTTATTTTCATTTTTTTCGCTTATTTCAAAAGAAAAAAATATCTTTGTGTTCGTTTTGTAAACAAAACATCTACTTTGACACATCAACAATGTCATGAATGTTCAACTCATATCATGGAGGTGAGTTGGAAATAGTTACGATTTTAGAGATTTAGATTAGATTTAGATTCTTCCTTTATTCATTAGATAAATTACAATTTTTTCTATTGGAAATCCGGACATGACAATGCTGCCGTCTGCCGGAAATGACATTTCAGTAAAATAAATAAAATTATATAAAGAGAAGATGGGCAGGTTCAGAAACGTTAGGCACTAAATAATTAGGTAATTTCTCGGTCTCTGATTGGTCAGCTGTCAAAAAAAAATCTTTCCAATTTAGGTAATTTTATTGGAAAGCTAACTGGAAAGTTAGGCAAGAAAATTTTCCCTAAAAATTTAGGAAAGTTTTTTTTGTCAAAATGACAGCAGATTGTTTTGAATTAAAGAAATAATTTAGCAAAATTAAATTTATTTGTGTGAAAAACGAGTAAAAAGTGCATTATCGGTCATAATTCATATTATTTATTCATTAAAGTTAAGTAAAATTTGGTGTATTCCCCATGCGATCGGTAAAATACTTAAGTAAATTTTGAAATTTGACAATAGCATCATATCCAAATTAATTTAGTCAATTTCCTCAAATCTCCGTTCAGAAAATGACGTTGCCTAAATATCTAGTCCCTAATATTTCCTGAACGTGCCCGATGTATCAAAAAGATTTACAATAAATTTGAAATAATAAATTACATAAATAAATATTATACAAAATATTAGACAAAAGCTTATATTAACATAGATATGAGTATAGTATAGTTACGATTTGTAACTATTTGACACTTCAAAACAAGTTTAGGAACGATGTTCATCTGTCAAATAGTTACAAATCGTAACTATTTTATAGTTTAGGAACGACAAAAGTTAACGATAGTTAACAATAGTTAACTATTGTTAGAAAAAGAACGCACCTCCGTTCTCAACATTTTTTGAGAAAAACTAGTTTTGTTAGAATCAATAAGACAAATACGTAGACAAAATTTAATCAAAATCGTTAGAGCCGTTTTCGAGAAAAATGCAATACCTTGGAAACGTTATATGATAGATAGGCGTAAGAAAGAGATATTAAAAAAATTTAAACGGGTCTAGGGAATTACGTAAAAATCATCTGTACCAAGTTTCAAGCAAATCCATCAATCCGTTTAGGGCCGATGTACAGATAGAGGAACAGACGCACAGATCGACGGACGGCATGACGAAAACTTCTTTTTTGATCTTCTCCATTATACTCCAGTCAAAGCGTCATTTGACCTTGCGCAGAGAGGCACTGTCAGTTTTTATTTCATGGATCGATAGGGGTATATTTGAAAGGCTGAAACCCAATTTCTCACCACCTGATCATTCTTTTTAGCGGAGTTATTCACAAAAATGCATTTTTTGGGATATTTTACTTTCCCAGATTGTCGCAGACCAAAAAATAAACATAAACACGTGTGGGTCGTAAGTAAAATATCCCAAAAAATGCATTTTTGTGAATAACTCCGCTAAAAAGAATGATCAGGTGGTGAGAAATTGGGTTTCAGCCTTTCAAATATACCCCTATCGATCCATGAAATAAAAACTGACAGTGCCTCTCTGCGCAAGGTGAGGCCCTTTTTTCCGACGCTTTGACTGGAGTATTATCGTAAAGTTGGTTTTAATTAAAACCTCGATTTTTTTTCTACACATAACCAATACTTGCCCTATAGAGCAAGTTAAAAAAAAAAGTGTTATATTATAATGGAATACATCCGGGAATCTGGCTGTTGTAATAGTCGCCCACGAACCTCACAAATCTCCTTAACATTGGGCCTTTGTGGGGACAGGTCAATAAACCGGAAGGAAAAATGAAAGGAAATCTGTGAGATTTGTCAAAAGTCCATTACAAAACCCTCCCTTTATATGACCGGAAAACACCCAAGATACCTAAAGATTTCGTAAACCAAATATTGCGAATACTGATATTTAAGCTATAAATTGCTTTGTGAAATATTTTTCAAATTAACTTTCTAACATTCTGGTCACCCTGGCAAGGCGATTTATCTTGTTTCTGCGGCGCTTATCCCACACATGGACGAAGAAAGAGGGATTTCCTTTGATTTTGATTGACAAACGAACTTCAATCAGAACAGAACTCACCTTGAAACCCAATAGAATTTATATTTAACAGAAGAATTATTATCGCATGAGTGGATTAAGAGCTTCAATCAAAACATGATAACTGCATCGCACATAGCCAGCAGACATGCACCAAAAGTTATCTATGTTGAATGAATATTTCTCATTCGTCTGACTCTTTTGTGCAGAAAAATACGAAAGAAAGAAAAAAAAATCCAGAACAAGAAATAAAAAAACTGATAAAAATTATCAAATAATTTATTTTTTCGTTAAGACATGAAAAAATGAAAGAAATAATCATATTCTAATTGAATTGGAAAATAAAATTTCTTCATAATTTTGATCAAATAAACACAAATTCAATCTGTGAAAGTTTTTTTTATCCATCATCAAAGAGTAAAACAAAACAAAAGAAAAGAACACCGATGGTCTTTTTTTTCAAATGAATTTTTTAATGGTTTTTATTACTTACCTTGGAAATATTTCTTCTTTAAAATGTTCTTCAATTTGTTGGATTTAATTTGATTGTAAAATTATGGAATTTATTTCTATAATTAAGGTTGGTTTTGGGAAAACATTTTCTACTTTTAGCAAATTAAAAATTTATTTGTTGGAAATTTTTCATTCAATTCTCCGCCTTCACGGTTTTCGTTCGGACTAAAAATGACATTTCGATTTCGAAATAGTTTTCTTGTCAAATATGTGTTAAGTTGTAGTAGAAGAGAATGGATGGCAGGGTGATGCTGTTTGAACTTGGAGATATCATTCTGAAATAAAAAATTAATTCAGTTTAATTCAAAGTTTATTGAGACTTTCTTTTAAATACATTTGTTTTTAAAGCAATAATAGCCGTTTTTTATTATCCCGCTTGATTCATATAGATCATTAAGGCTTGGCCACACCGGAGGGTACGCGGTAGCGGTACGGGTAGCGGTACCGGTATTTGTATGAAAAAAATTCCAAACTGACATATCAACGTTCAGATGTGGAATTTTTTTCATACAAATACCGGTACCGCTACCCGTACCGCTACCGCGTACCCTCCGGTGTGGCCAAGCCTTTACCCAACTAGCACAACAGCTTCTATAAATTGAGATCTCGCAGGTACTACTTTTTATACAGCTTGTATTGAGCTTGCTTCAGAATTTAATTGCTTATAGAAATTCGAACTTGTTTAAAAACTTCTAATAAGTTGTTTAAATACTGTTAAAGAAAAAGAAAAAAAGAAAGAAAAGGAAAAAAGATTCTTTTCGGAAAAGCCTGCTAAATTAATTTATAGAAGCTTTACAGAAATAACCAAGTTTAGTATTTGATTTTTGGTTTTGATATTGAATAATCTAGCTCGGACACTTTTTGGTTTTGACATTGAATAATTTAGCTCAGAAATTTTTTTTGACATTTCTGCTACTTGAACTGATTAAGTTTTTGATTTAATTAATGAATATACTGGGTGGCGGACTGCCACCAAGTAGGTACGAAGTTCGATTCCTGGGTGTGGTAAAAAAATTATGTACTTTTAAAATTATTATCAATAGATATACCTACTAAAAACTAATGGAATAATATACATATATAATTTCAGGTCAAAAGATAAAATTCATGATTTAAAATCAAATAAAAACCAGTTAAAAAAGAATTCTTTTTTGTTTTTGTAGTTGTTTTTTTTTTAATTTCGATAAGACATGTATTAAAGAGCTATACAAGCTCTTCCGAAGCTATCTGTCAAATCTCAAAGCTTCGGTAGAGCTTCGGTAAAGCTTCGTTAAAACTCCTTATAGAGGGTCAAACTTGTATAACGTTCTCATTTTTCCATGCCCAACAACCTTACTAAAGTTTAAAAGAAGCTGAAATGTAGCTTTTGTAATACCTTAACCGAAGCTGAAATGTTAGTTGGGTAATTAACACGTATTACAACAACTACATGAGATATTGCTTTTCATCAGGATCACAAAAAGCATATAGAGAGAAAAAACTCTACATTGCTTACATGTGGCAGTTTTCCCGTGAATTTTAAATGGCACCAACACATTCAACTGTGGAGTTTTCCTCAAAATAATTTAAGTGCCCATTAGACGAATTAGTCCAATATCCAAAATGACTTCTATTTGATTTTAATTTATAACTAATTCAAAATAGTAGAAAAACTATTTCTATTCCTTGTTTTAAAAATAAAGTTGACAAGGGTTGCAGAAAAAAATCATTTCTGACATCAACAAAAATTATCATTCTGAACAAAATCGATTTCCCAAAATTTTGAAAAATCGACATTGAACAAGATAGCATATAAGCGACGTGACTGACATTAAAATAGTCACCTTCCGTAATAAATGCAATGAATTGTGGTGTTTTTTGCTCTTTAGTTTCGGCTGATTAAATTTGAAAAGCCTTATACAAAATGACTATAAAAAACCCCCTAAGTCCCAACTTGCAAAATATACATCATAAATGTAGTAGATGACTTGACTTTCCTTGTGTTTACACCCTCACCTTGTAAACGTTTAAAAAATGCCACTGTCAAATTTGACAGCTTAATTTTTTCACTACTAGCTAGAGGTTATTAAACAAAAATTATATTTTTTACCAATTTATTTATAAATAATATTTTAAACCAATTCTTTTTCTACTCTTTCAGTGTTCTTGTGTATAAATAATGGACTTTCAAAATCGTCCCGGTGGTAAAACCGGTGGAGGCGGTGTCGCCTCCTGGTCGGAAACAAATCGCGACCGCAAAGAGCGTCTCCGGCAACTCGCTTTGGAAACCATCGATCTGAACAAAGATCCATATTTTATGAAAAATCATCTTGGTTCTTATGAATGCAAACTCTGTTTAACTCTGCACAATAATGAAGGTAGTTACCTGGCCCACACGCAAGGTAAAAAACATCAAGAGAATTTGGCACGTCGTGCTGCCAAAGAAGCCAAGGAAGCCCCGTCAATGTTGGCTCCAGAAAAGCCTCGTGTCGAACCAAAGAAATTCGTTAAAATCGGTCGTCCTGGTTATCGAGTGACAAAACAGCGATGTCCTGACAATGGGCAACAATCGTTGCTCTTCCAAATTGATTACCCCGAAATCTCGGAGGGAATCATTCCACGACATCGTTTTATGTCGGCATATGAACAGAAAATCGAACCACCAGATCGTAAATGGCAATATTTGTTATTTGCCGCTGAACCATACGAGACTATAGCATTTAAGGTGCCTTCTCGTGAAGTTGAGAAGACCGACGGGAAGTTTTGGACTCATTGGAATCGTGACACTAAACAGTTTTTCTTGCAATTCTCATTTAAATTTGAACCGAAAATAATCCCACCTCCACCGCCACAGTTGAGAGTTATGGGACCAGGATTTGTACATCCGCCGAGGCATATGTTCAATGCGGTACCACCACCGCCACCGATGGGTGTGTTGCCAGTACCGCCTCCTCCAATGTAAATTTTAAGATTTTTACTTGAGTGGATTTTTTTGTAATTGCATATTTTCTTTTCTAAATAAACGTAAACGATACTTTAATGATTTTAAATGGGTTTATTTAAATTAGATTAGATTTTTCAGATTCCACTTTTTCTGAGAAGAAATTTCATTAAAAAGAAATCCATTTGAAATTTTAGTTTTTCTTTAAAATTTCGAACTTGGAAAAAATAAGTTAAAAGCGCTTAATTTAAGAGCGCAACAACTACCGAAAGTCATCAGCATGGATTAGCATCCTAAGGAAGTTGGTGAACAATTTGCCAACAAAAAAAAAATAGGAGAATGGATTTTGTTCCAAGAAACTATTTACATTCTAAGCTTTAAATAAAAAAATGAACAACGTTTTTTTTATTATTTCTTGCCTTTATTAGGTGTTTTATTTTCCCCTCAATCCAAATCAGATTATTGTATTTATTTGCGTTACAATAAAAGAAGATTTTCCTTTGTTGTTGTGGTAAAAATAAATACAATGAACTGATCTGGATCCAGGGGCGTACACTCCCTTGGGGCAAGCGGGGCGGCGCCCCGGGGCCCCCAACCGACCCCAGGGCCCCAACTGGAGACAATGCAGAGAAGGAAACTTTTAGAATAAATTGAGTTACGAAGTAGGTAAATTAAAATGTATTTGAATCACTTCGGATACAAGGGAGACAAATTATATCATTCAGTGTAATGTATAATGCATTGGTAGCCACACAATATATACTGATTTAATAAAAAGGTTACCCCAGGGCCCCAAAAAAATAAACTGCTTTTTTAAAAGAAAACATTTTAATCTTAGGGCCCCAAAAAATATTACTTGAAAAATCTTTGCAACCACAAATAATACATTAGGGGCCCCAAAAAAGCAAAAAAAACAACTTCAGGCCACGGGCCCCAAAAGCCTTTACTTCGGGGCGTCAAAAAAAATTAAATTAAATAAAATTGTTTTTTAAATTAAATTACATTTGTTGATGGATTACTAAATATTACTTTAGGAGCCCCATAAAATATGACTTCTGGGCTCCAAAAATATTATATGAAGGGTCCCAAAAAATAATTTTTCAGGAACCCCGTTAGTTGAGAGCCAATCAAATATTAATTTGGGGGCCCCAAAATCTATTACTAAGGATATATATGAGGATCCTCAAAAGCTATTACTTAAGTGGTTCAAAACAATCAAATGGAAAATTAAATATCAATTCAGGGTCCCCAACATAAACACATCAGAGCCCAAAATAAAAACATTATTTTATAGGTGGCATTTCGAATATTACTTCAGAACAGAGGCCCCAATACCTATTAATTCTTAGCTCAAAAAAAATTATATTATATTTTGTGGGCCTCTAAGCACTCACTTTTGAGGCCCCAAAAATAGTTTTTCAGGGACCCCAAAATAAAAAAAATTATGTCTGGTGACGGAAAATCAAATACCTAAAATAAATATGTATTTATTACTTCAGAACAGAGGCCCCAAGAACTATCAATTCTAAGCTTCAAAATTTTTTTGTTTTAATTTTTGGGACCCCAAAATTAATTTTTCAGGGGGCGCACATAAAAAAAATGTGTTTAATGATGGAAAATCAAATATGTACATGTTCATATTACTTCAGAACAGAGGCCCCAAGAACTATCAATTCTAAGCTAAAAAAAAATTTTATTTTAGGGGTCTCTAAATATTCAATTTTGGGTGCCCCTAGTACAAGGATTTGCTACTTTTATGATAAAAATTTTAAGTAAGTATAGCAAAGTGCATTACGAACATAATAAAACATTAAAATAAACCTAAAAATAAATAAGCCATACAAAAAAAAAATGTACTTTTGTTTTTGTATCTAAGTGGCCCCCAAATATCAAAGGGGCCCCAAAATTTAGTCTTGCCCCGGGGCCCCGGCAACTCAACGTACGCCACTGTCTGGATCACAGAGAAAATAAAACACCACTATTATAAAAATACGCAACAAATAAATACAAATGTTGTTTACAAAAGTTTAATGATATGGATATGTTTCTAAGAGCCGATTTTTCAATCTTCTAATAAACAGTTAGTTAATTGTTCGACGAATAAAGTTATTAGGCTCATAAACAATCAGATAACAAAATTGAATTTTTCAATTAAAAAAACTCTATTTTACAGAATAACAAAAAAAAATGTCAAATTCAAAAATATTCAAAATTAAACGTCATTTTTGTTCATAATTAATTTTGTTTTCTTGTGTTCCCTTATATTTTTTAAACGTGGTCTTTAAATTTGTGAAAAAAAAGCATCTTAATAATTTATAATCTCAAAAAAATCCATTTCATCAATATTTTCTTTAAAACAGCTTTGACAATTGACACACTATTTTTGTTGAGATTATTCCTTCGAATAATTTTTATTCGTCTCTGAAAGAAGCAGATAGATTTATTCCTATAATAAATGTTTTATTAAAGGAATAAGCTATATCCGGCTGTTGAAAAATTGATATTTTCTCTATTTGAGGAATAAGTGCTAACTGACTGTTTAACTGACTATTGAAAAATTGGCCCTTAGGACAAAAAATGTTAGATTAACTTATTTTATTAACGTAAAAGAACTACCTACATGCAATTAAAAATGGTAACACATTGGTACCTTATAAATTACACTGGTCAACAAGGTTTTTGCCACAAGAACCAAAATATACTTTTCTATATGTTTTTGATGTGCTTAACTCGAATCTGAAGTCAGAAAATTTTAATGGGAAAATGCTGAAAAACGTAATTTTGGCTGTTTTCGAAGCTATATTTTTATGTGGGGTAATTCCTTATGAAAAAATTTTATCGGTGCCTACAAGAACTGGTTTTATTCTTCCAAAAAATGTTTTAATCTTTACGATATCTCTTTTAATGCCCGAGATATTTAAAAATTAAGGATTGGTCTTTGACTCAGAAACAGCACTGGCCAACCAAATTAAACTTTTTTTGCCACATGGACCAAAATATACTTTTCTAAAGGTTTTTGGGCTGCTGAACTCGAATCCACAATAAGAAAAATTCTATTGGCCTCCGTTCTTGAAATATTACCGTTATAAAATGCAGAAAAAGGTTTTTTTTTATATCGTTATATTTCAAGAACGGAAGCTTATAGAATTTTTTGATTGCGGATTCGAGTTTTATGACAAGGGACTTAAACTTTAGATTAAATTTAGTTTTTTTTGGCTTACTAACTGAAAATTAAGATATCTCGAGCAATTAAAGAGATATCGGGAAAATTTAAACAGTTTTCAAAAGAGGAATATCTTTTCTTATAATCACCGGTACAAATTTGTTTATAATGAATTACCCCACATAAAAACAGAAGCTCAAAAAAAGCCAAAATTACGTTTTTTAGCACTTTATAACGGTAATATTTCGAAAACGGAGGCCAATGAAATTTTTCTGACTTCAGATTTGAGTTCAGCACATCAAAAACCTCTAGAAAAGTATATCTTGGTTCTTGTGGCAAAAAAAAGGTTCAATTTTGTTGACCAGTGTTATTGCTCATATTTTTTTTTGAAAAGTATGTTTACTAAACCCTGAACAAAATTCAAAATTACGTAGGCATGTTTTTTTCCAAAAACCTTAAAATTGCGACAGCGTTATTCACCCGTTTTGCGATTTCCAACTATCAATTATTTATATGTAGTTGAAATTTGGTATTTCAAAACCTAATTTATTGCCTGACTAAAAATCGAAAAAAATGTTTTTTTCTTGTACCAGTCTTCACCAGTCTTATTCTATTCCGAACTTAAAATTAGATGGCATGAATTGGAGGACAAACAAAAGTCATATCTACCATAGTACCAATCAGCATCTAATAGCACGGATTTATGTGTAGGTAACTGTGAATTGTATCCATTAGCGGTTTAAGCTGACGAACTGAATACCAATATACAATTTTATTTTATATTTTTTATCTTTTATGATTCATAACAGAAATGACAGAATAGGCCCAGCTATCAGACACGCAAAAAAAAAACGGTATCAACTTTTTCTGATTCCACATCCTTTTTGTCATATCTGTTTGTTACATCGATATTACATTCTTAACACTTCGCCTTAAATACAAATAATCCAGTTTTTTCTACTACTCTGTATCTAATCATTTTTTGATTTAATTTACAAAAATTGTATTTGTAAAACAAAAACAAAAATTACAACTTATCATCTAACCCCTTTACAAGATAAAATTTAGCTTCAATGTCAACACATGACGTCTTACTTACTAACTTTTGTCACTGGTGCCATACTTAGAAAAATAAAAATTTTCTTAACAAAACCAAAATGTCCCAAATACGCCACGATAACGATATTATATAAATACAATTTGCTTAAAGCTAGTTATCTAAAAATTTACATTGATTATACGTTTTTACATTGTTTTTTTTTTTTATAAGCTAAATTTACAATTAATTTTAATTGTTTTAAATATTAATTCTGCTGGCAGCTTCTAAACTCAGGTTGTTCAAGTGCGGTTGTCATTGAGCCCCAAATAAGCCACAGTGACCCATAAATTTAGTGAATTCTGGGGTCGAATCACGGCATACGTTCGTTAACGTATGGCCGCTATCTGTCCCTATCTTTTTCTACTGATTAAATAGAGACATCAACTGTCAAATGTTAATGTATGATCGTAATCGTGTGCCGTGATTCGGCCCCTGCTCTTTGATTGATAAAATAATGGCTGTATTATCCTGGGAAAACCCCAAACCAATAATTTCGAATTTAAGTTTTGAATTTATTAATAAAATAGTGTAGAACAAAGCTAAGGGGTGTTAAACTAAATTGCGAGAACAGAAAAGTATGTTCATCAATAAAAGAACCATACAATTTACAAATGAAGGCAATAAATTGATTCCGGAAGAAAAATAGATTCTGGGAATTCACAGTGGGTCCAAAAAATACACCGGTACAGGTACACAAAGAAATTGGCTTGTACAACGAACTAGACCCAACTACGGTTATGTTCGATGCGCTTAATCCGAATGTTATTAAAGATCAGTCTACAATCTTTTAGAAAACTTGAATAGAAAAAAAATTCGTTTCTAATTAAAACAGCATTGTAAATTTTTCTCAAATAAAACATTTTATTGCCAATCTTATAAATTTACTTTTCTTATATCTAAAATTATACAAAAGTTGGTGTTGTTTCACAAATAAGTTTAACTCAAATATATTTATTATTTTTGTGTTTATGTTCCCAAATAGTTTTTTTTTTTTATTAAAAAAACAACATAAATTTACAACTAAATAGATATACATTTTTATTTTATATTGATTATAGTAATATATTTTGTATTTTTTCTTTATATAGGTATAATATATTAATATTAAAAAGTATAATATTATTTAAATTAAGAAAGAAAAAAAAACAAATCTTCATAAATTCTGTGGCCTTTATTGCACCCACAATATTATTGTGTAATATTTTAAACTTTACAATTTATATGTATTTTTTTATATAAAACACAATATGACAACTGGACAAACAATATTAATAAAGGGGATAAAGGGAAAAAATTTAGTTTTGTTCAACAAGAACAAAAAAAAGGAAAAACAATATTGTAAACTCTTTCATGGCACAATCCTTGATTGTACACATGATTTTCTTAAAAATACTTAATCTTATTTAAATTTATTGATTAACTTGTTTACGCTTTTTCACGTTTCTTAAAATTTCTTTTCGATGCACATCGATGAATAATGTCCGATATATGAGACTTGTGATCAAATATTTTCATTATTTGATTTTGTGCTTCGGTTATGCCATCGACAATGATCTTACTCCGTTGCATGTTGCCCTAGAAAAAAAAATCATTTTCAATATAAAATTTTTCTTTAAAACAGATTGGTTTTAATATTCTTACCTTAATAAGATCTGAGATCCTTTCTATATCTGGATTCTTCCCATGTGATTCCATTTGTTTCAGCATAGATGTCAATTTTTCATAACCCTTGCCTTCACTTTCACACTAAAAACAAATAAAACAAAAGAATTCTCATCAGCTACATCGAAAAAATAGATTAAATAATGAACTTACCAAATCTTCCATTTGAGACTTCAAATGATGTACCTTCCATCCATTGATTTTGCCCAAAACATTGGCCTGGTTTGCCAAATCCATTACAGTCGGCCGTCGTTCTTCCCTTGGCTTAACATCGCTGTGACGTTGAAAATGATTATTGGCAGCCTTCCAATTCTGTTTGTAGCTCTGTTAAAGAAAAATTCCATTTAAAAATCTAGGTCTCATTTTAATCCCATTTTCCTACTCACATTCAATAAAGTACAAGTTCGAGGCTTTCTAATCACAAATTCTGTTGGTTTTGTATTCTCTTTGTTAGAATTGATGTTCTGATTGTTGTTGTTGACTTTAGGTGGTTCATTTGATGATCCACCAGTAGCTGGGGTAGTTCCGGAATTTGAATGAGTGGTACCATTGGCATTGGATGCTTGTGAAGAGTTTGAAGCTGGTGGATTAAGGGAAGGAAGGGATGATGCATGACTTTGTGTTGATTGTTGACTATCATTCCTGAAAAAAAATATTATTTTTAAGATTGCTTTACATAGAGAGGAGAGAGTTACTGCTCTCGAAAATTATCAGGTAACTTATTAAACAAACAGGGTGCGGTTTAGTTATAAAAGTCTATATCTTAAAAATTGCCGATGTTGCCGTATTGTTTTTTAAATTAAAATTAAATTTATTTTGAACAAAACCATTTTTTTTTTTTTTGCTTAAATTTCATAAAATAAATGATACCAAAAGATTTTCTAAGTATTAAGGAAAAAAAAATATATGGGAGTAAAAGATAATCTTTCATCGTATAAGGGATAAATGCAATTTTCTCACAAACTGGCTTCGAACACAAAAAAAATATTTTGAACACAACGGCAACCTACAATTTTTCAATATTTATTGCAGTTTGAAAAAAAAAATTAAAAATTACTTCAATTTCATTGGATTTTTTTTTTTTGATAAAAACTGAATTTTTGCATTTAAATAATTGATTTTCTCAAAGACTTTGGCAAATAAGAACTTTAAACTTTTTTTTAAAAATGTATATTTTAATATTGTAGGTGTTGCCGTTGTGTTCAAATATTTTTTTTTTGTGTTTGAAGTAAATTTGTGAGAAAATTGCATTTATCGCTTAAACGATTGAAGATTGCCTTCACTTCCGTATAGTTGTTTTCATTTAATTGCCTAGACAATCTTTTGGCATTAGTAAGTTTATGTATATTTAAGCAAAATTTTTGTTCACAAAAATATTCAATTAAATTTAAAAAATTAAAAAGGGCAACAGCGGCAATTTTTAATCTACCAACGTTTGAAAAAAAGATCATCAAAATAAGAGCTGTTCGGCCGGGTTCCCTAATATTGCCATTTTTTGAGCCGGGTTCTTGAACATTGAATTTTGAAAAAATATTTTTAAAACTTTGTAAAAATACAAATGCCTTAATGGAAGGAGTTCAAGTAGTTTAAACAATTTAAAACTTGGAGTTAGTCGATTGACTTTACAAAGAATACGAACAACATGCTTTTGTTTGATAAGCAAAACCCATAAGATGTTGCGAGAAAAGCGAATTGACATAGATTAAGAATAATATTAGCCCTAAAACCGATCATTGGGGGACACCCACGTGGATCAATTTTTCAGTACGCAATATATATTATTAATCTTTACACGTTGAATACGGTTTTTTAAATAGGACACAAACCAATCATGGATAAAACCTCTGAAACCAATTTTTTTTATAATTTGCTTACCAAAATTTCATGATCTACCATATCGAAGGTTTTGGTGATGTCAATGAATAAGGCAGCTGGGAAAAACAAACTATGAATTACTAAAGAAATCTATTTTACCTTAAAAAATACAACATTCTTGATTTCATCCCTTATTCAAAAACCTTAGTAAAAACAGATAATAGGGAGATTGGACGATAATTATTTAAGTTCATAGTATCATCTTTTTTATTTAATAGTATTATATAAGCCTCCTTAAGTAAACCCGGAAACAAACCTTGAAAGAGAAATCACAAAGGATAAACAAAAAAAACTTACGTTGATCGTCGAGATTTCTTCCTTGGTGGACACTCGATGGCACCATTCAAATGTGACTGATTTGTCACTGGTCCACTGTGATCTCTTACTGCAATTGGAGCTGAATTCTGATGATTGGGATACATCTGAAAAGAAGAAGCCAAATATAAAATAAACCTCATCACTGACTCTGTCTTTACTTACATCATTAATTGGATTAAAATGTGATTCATTTGGAATCCGATTAACCGGAGTGAGTTCCTCATTTATTTGCTGATCTACTCCTGGGCTGGAATTTGCACTAACAGTTGTCGAACCATCCGATGAAGCTGGTGACACTGGTCTCTGTTGTTCCTTGTTCTTGTTGTCAGTTACAACTGAAGAAACTACAGACGTCATTTGTTGGGAACTCACTGAAGATGAATTCGATGACGAAGCTCCTCCCATTGATAGCAAAGTTGGACCAAGATTCTTTGCTGCTCTTATAGGTGAACCATCATTATCACGTTTTCGAAGGAATGCAGTGGAACTTAAAGCACCCACAGCACTATTACCAGCAGAGACTTTGATGGAAGTTGGCAAAGGAATCACCATATGACCTTGGGATTGTTGTTGAACATGTTGTTGTTGTTGCTGTGATTGTTGCTGAGAAGCAGCTTGACTTGGTATTATTATCTGATGGTGCGATTGTTGTTGTTGTTGTTGCCCTTGCTGTTGTTGAACTGTAACCTGTTCTGTTGACATTTGAGTGCTGAAACGCACTGGAACAGCTTGAATTTGTGCAGAAGTCGATGACACTGGTATCTGAAGTTGACCAATCGAACGATTGGATGATGGCACCACCGTAAAAGTAGCCGAAGAAGGGGTATTGAAGGGCAACGAGGTAACAATTCCCGCAGCCATGTTTGAAGATGTAACAATTTGATTGCTCGACATTGTGCTGCTGGTCACAGTTGTTGTTGTGAGTGAGAGTACACCCGATGAGACTGACACCGAACTAGCTGGAACAGATTCGTAGTAGAAAGTACTTCCTGGAGGAAGGAATCCAGTTCCAGTACTGGGAATCACTGTTGTAGAACCTCCACTGTTTGATCCAACTCCAGAGGCATTGCCTCCACTGTGTGGGCGAGTGTGGTGGATGAAAACACTTGTTGGCTGCTGTTGCGAATGGTGCTGTTGTGTGGATGTTATCAAATCAGAAACTTGGCCACTTTGCGATCCTCCTGTGGACTGTTGTGATTGATGAGTCGACTGTTGTGTCATCATTTTACCAACAGTCAATCCGGTACTCTTGATCGGAGTGATAGTTCCTGTGAGGACATTGCTGCCTCGTGGAGTTATGGCCAGAGGAACGACAGTAGCTCCTGAGGAGGAGACATTTTGTGTGGTCAAGAGTTGTCCAGTGGCCCCGCCACCTAAATTCTGACTGACATTGACGATTTGTGTGAGCGGTGATTGAGAATTCACCGAGACCGTTTGTTGCTGTGACTGTTGCTGTTGAGATAAATTAGATTGAACACCCAAAGCCGATGAAGTAACAACATTCGTATTTCCTCCTCCGACTGACGCGGCAGTGGAGACAGACGCACACTGGATACTAGCTGAGCTGCTAGTTTGTTGTTGAGCATTTGGTGGCAGTTTGCCAATACCCAACTGGGTAATTGTCAGAGATGGCTGAACTTTGGTGGCCATTGTGGCTGGAGGCCGCAGGCCAATCTTCCCCCCACCAGCGGTATTGACGATAATCGGTTGAAGCATCAAGTTGTTTGCAATACGGCCAGTGGAACCGATAATCTGTTGAGCTGTTCCACCTGGTTGCTGTTGCAACTGAATGATTCGTGTGGTGGGAATACTTGTATTGCCACTACTTCCTCGTGACTGTAAGGTTCCTATTCCAGATGTGACGTTGGCTCCAATTCCACTTGCACTCACCGATCCGCCTGGCACAGTGGTATTGACCAGAGGAAGGTTGGGGGCTCTAATGCTGATGCTTGTGGTATTCATACCGACACCAAGTTTTGCTGTCGAGAAGGACTTGTTCATCGGAATTGGTCGGATTTGACGTTGGTTGGTGATGGGAGCAACTGCAAAGCGTTGGGTTGCATTTACTCCGGGATTGTATTGCTGTGCCTGGGAATTGGATACATTGGTGTAGACGAGAGTTGCAGTTTGTTGACGTGGCAAGACAGTGGCTAGAGTTGCCACAAAAGCCTGTTGGCTTGATACTGTTTGAAGGGCTAAGGAATTAAACAAAACAAAGTTGATAAATATTTTCGATCCAAGGACGACAAGGTTTTAAATGGAATCATTGAACAATTATATATAAAAGTTATACCAGGAAAAAAACCGGCTATGCATTATTGGGGCGTTACTTTCGCTTTACAGGATTGTAAGTTCCATAGCCAAAAAAAAAAAGGACTTTATTTGAAAGGATTTTGTTTTTCATATGAACACTGACGACAAGAAGATGAGCATTTTGTTCAGTTATTAAGTGCAAGTGTTTATTTAATTTTGCTTGGCTGTGTTAGCACTTAATCATATTCCTTTTTATTAATTTTTTTTTTAAACCGCAAATGCAAGAGTAGGGGAGGAGAAGACTGTTGTTCAAGCTATAAAATTTATTTATAAACATTATTTTAATGTACTTTATATTTTCCTATCTAGAGAAAATTATTTTGCATTTGTGTTAATGTGAGAAACATAATTTTTGGTTTTTCTTAAATTTATTTTTTTATTAAATGGATTTGGAAATTTGAAACATAATTTATTGATCTTAATTTAGGAATATCGCGAAAAGAATTATATTTAGGCTGATTTATGACGATAGCTTCGGTAGGTAGTATAAAAGGAATGTTTTAAGGCAGCAATAAAACTTAGGCTCCAAAACTCGAACAAAATGGTTATTTGTGTACTTAAAAATTTAAAAAAAATCACACAAAGGTAAAAGGTAAAATCCATATATTTTCTCGAATAAAAAATAATTAAGAGAAAAAAGTTCTAAAAGTTAAGTCTTGACCTGCATACTCCTCTGTGTACCATATGCTCCCATTGCTTCGAAATTAAATTTAAGTTATAACATCCAATCTTTTATTTTTCTCAAAAGAACACCCTGTTGGTCTATATAATTAAATACATTTTTAGGGTTCTTGAGTCTCCTATTTCCAATTTTTCAAAATAAAGATTGGTATGCCATTTCAAGAAATTTTTATTCAACACAATAAAAACGAGATTTCCAAAAAAAATTCATTGACCCATATTAAAAAAAAAAATAAGTTTTTTTATTACATAATATGTAGGTACGAGTATTTAAATCCAAAAAAAGGTTTTTTGAAAATTTTAAATTTTACATTACGACTAGGCTACTTAAACGCTTCTATATAGAAATTTACGTTGAAATCAGTTTAGTAATTTACGAGAGAGAAAGCACAAGAAAACGGTTTTTTGATAAAGTACCGATAGTAAAAATGTGTCTCAAACCAGACTTTAAAAAAAAATATTTTTCTTTTGACCTAATAGGTTTTGTAGAGCTTTTCGAACATAATAAAATGGCAAACTATTTTTTGTTACGCAGACCAGCAAAAGTAAAGGACATCACGTTGTCACCTATACTAACAGGACTTTTCAAATTGGGGTAATTTTTCAAATTCCCGTCGTTAATAAAAATTGTTTGTTTTTAGTTACTATGGATGCGTTTATATGTGTCAGTTGCTGTTTCAATATTTTTGTTTGATATTTGTTGCATTTTGTATGTATGAGTAAGCTTTTTTCTATAGGATGTCGACGCACATAGGAGTATTTGCAGTAAGAACTTGGTTAAAAGTCGATTTTCTGAAAATATAAGTTGACAGCTAAAAGTTTGGCAAAGCGGGTGCTAACTGCTAAGTATACATGGGGACATAAGTTGCACTTTTGTTTTTAGATCGTGTCTTGGATCGCGAGTTGGAAGTTAATTGTTGCATCTACTACATTTTTATTTCAATGCGTACTACTTTTGTAAGTGTTATTCAATATATAGAGGTTTCACAGCTGAAACGGACCAAGTCAGAAAAAGGAAGAATTCCAAATCTAATGCCAAAATCTGCGCAAAGGTTTGACTCTAATAAAGTCTTTCATTAGTTTGATCTAAAACTGTTTCGACTCAAATTGTCAGTTGTTCGAAAAAAATATTCACCATAAGATTCAATGGAAACGTAGTTACTTTAACTCGTTATATCTCCGAATTCACTTTTTGTGACTTGGTTCTCTTCAGCTCTTAGCCCTCCATATGATTTCGAAGTGTTGTGATAGAAATCTAAAGAAAAAATTAAAATAGAGAATTCTGCTTCAGTGTACTTACGATGTAAATAAAGTAACAAAACATCATATTTTTGTAAAGTGATATTTTGAACTTTAATAATTTTTTTTTTTTTTTTTTTTTTATTCTGCAAAGCATTGAAATTTATAAGTTTGTTTATATATGACTTAAACCAATGCAACAAAAATATCAGTTTTTCTCCATACTTATTTTTAAATTTAATTTACTGATGTTATATTATTTTCGTCGGCCTCATAAGGAAACCTCGTAAGTCGTAACTCCCAAAATCAAAATTTTACAGGAGAGACGAACGAGTAGAGAGAATACTGAGTAGATGGGGAGTAACGTTCTGTGCAAAATTTGAATTTAAGTCTATTAAGGGCCATTTTGTTCACTCGAAGTTGAACATAACTTGAGGATTTTTATCTTCAACTTCCCAATTTGCTTTTGTTCACTGAAAGTTGACATTTTTAACTTTCGATTTTCAACTCGAGAGTTTATCAACTTCCAGTTTTCTCAACTTCCCGAAAAAGTAGAAGTTAGGCAACCAATCTTGAGAGTTTGCTTCAAAATAATTTTTTTTTTTTATTTTTCTGTCAAAATTTTGTTGGCAGTTATTGCGTTAACGAATAAAGAACAAATTAATGAAAAAAATAAAACAGAAAACAGAAAACAGAAAAAGAACTGCATTTTATATTTTATTATGTATTTTTATTAAAACCTTTAAATTAAAGCATTCTGTTTAAGACAAAACTCTTTTTTTTTTTCTGGTGTTATGGATCTTGAAGTATATGATTTTGTAGTTTTTTTCTTGAATTTTTTTAAAGTTTCTGTTTAAGATCACTCCCGATGGGGCAAAGGCTTGAATCATTTCACTTCTATCCAATTCCATACATTTCAATTATTTCGCATTTAGGTATATTATTAACAGCCACACAAAAAATATAATTTTATCAAATGAATTCGTATGGCAAAATTGTTTTGATTTGGATTTGTAATTCTTGAAAAACGGCGCACATACAATCGGACAAAAATCGATTCGTTGTTAATAATAAAAAGAATTCGACATTTTGAACACCAAATAGGTACAACACAAACCATTATAAAATTCTAACTGACGTAAAACATTCAAAATATGATTATAAACTGACAGTTTTTTATGTTTACTGTCACAAATATCCCAGGGATATTTTAAAAACTAAAAGTTAGCCAACTTTTGTTTTTTAAACTCGAGAGTTAAGAAAAAAATAGTGAACAAAATAGATTCTCAACTTTTATTTTAACTCTCGAGTTGAAGTCATCTCTCAAGTTTGTCAACTTGAGAGTTTGCTTCAAGTTGATCAATAGTGAACAAAATCGCCCTTACGATGTAAATTAAGTTTTAAAAATATTAGATGATGTAACAAAACATCATATTTTTGTAAAGTGATTTTTTGAACTTTAATAATTTTTTTTTTTTTACTCTGCAAAGCATTGAAATTTATAAGTTTGTTTATATATGTCTTAAACCAATACAACAAAAATTGATTGTTCTTACGTGTTCTTTACAGAATTGGAAGTCAATGAGTTTTTCACTTTCAGATTGAAAGTAATTCCATACTTATTTTTAAATTTAATTTACTGATGTTATATTATTTTCGTCGGCCTCATAAGGAAACCTCGTAACTCCCAAAATCAAAATTTTACAGGAGAGACGAACGAGTAGAGAGAATACAGAGTAGATGGGGAGTAACGTTCTGTGCAAAATTTGAATTTAAGTCTATTAAGAGTTTTAGGAAAAAAGTGAAGTTACGAGGTTACCTAATGAGACCGACGTTTTGTGTGATCTTAATTTATGTAGATTGGAATAAAGAGAAAAAAAAATGAAAATCGTTTATCAGGCATGGGGAACAAAATTTGAGCAGAAAAATGTCGTCAGGTGGGAGAAGGTCATTATTCAAATTTATGAGTTTTTGATGAAAAAAATATAAATAAAAAAAAAATAAATATACATATAAATTGTATTTGGTTGTAGGAAGATGAATTTTAAACATTAATAATAATAAGAATAAAAAAAATATATAACTTTGGCCTGTGTCAATACGATACGAAATTTCCTTTTTTATAATAATATTTTGGAAACACAATTATCTAGGACAAGCTCCATTCTCTCTGGGGATTTTTTAAGTAGATCTGATTGCCGAAAAAAAAAATAATAAAAACAAGGGCGCTAGACACAGTACACATAAAAAGGTAATATATTCCGAACTGACATTGGTCGCCAGATTGTCAAAACATGACACTTTGGCGACCAATGTCAGCTACCGAATTCTTAATTGTTTAAAATACCGACGAAAAACGCACAAAAACCGATAAACCACGCACACCACTAATTTTTAAACAATTGTTTACCATTTTCCGCGATGAAACACGAAGAAAATTTGTTATTTTTCAATTTATAATATTTTTAAATGACATTTTATAAATTAAAACAAAAACAAATTTCCTGTTTACTGCGATTGAAATATAAAAATTAAAGGCCGACCTGACAGATTGGTGCCCATTTTTGACAAACAAATTTTGACAACGTTCGGAATATATTACCTTATTATGTGTACTGTGGGCGCTAGAAACTATCGGTGTCACTTCTATATATTTATAATTATTCAATAATGGAATATTGATAAGAGAGATACTTACATTGATTTCCAGCTTGTTGCTGTGATTGCGAGCTTACAGCCACCACATTACCCGAATTGCCAGCCCCACTAACTCCCGATGCAGATATATTCTGTGTAATCAATCGTTGCCTCGGCTGATGGTTAATCGCCCGAATCAACTGAACTTGACCTCCATTATTAGCCATCCAAGTGGTTGTAGCTGGTGAAATGACTGTCGTTGCTGGCGACGAAGTATTCCTTGTCACCGTGGTGCCACGAACAAAGTTCCCAGATAACCCAGCCATTGGAGTTGTCTGAGCTCTAATTGGAGTAATCAAACGTTGACCTTGCATGCTGGTGGAGGTTACACCAGCTCTTGGCAAATAAGTTGTCTGTGTTATTGGTCTGGTGACTGTTATTGAAGTATTTGACACAGTTCGAGCTGGTATCGCCGTAATCTGAGTCCTGCCAGCACCTTCAATCTGTTTCAACATGGATTGAGGCATTAAAGTGCCCGGTGGCATTACCACACGGACTTGTGTGGATTGGCCACTGCTGGCAATGGTGCGGAAGGCAGCAGTAGTCTGCTGTTGTGGCTGTTGGCCAGCATTGCCTCCACCACCACCGCCAACACTGACGGGAGCTACTTTAATCCCGTCCATGGCATTCGTTTTGACGTGGGTTATTTTTGCTGTAACTAAATCAAATAGACGACACACAGAAAAAAGGAAATGAGTATTTTTTAGATTGATTATCTATTTCTTATTTCTAATTTGTGTCTTGTATATGTAAAAAAAAAAAGAAAAAACTAGTTGAAAAAAAGACTGTACCTGATTTATCGCCACCGATATTATCCGGGGCGCTCATTTTCTTAGCTTTCTGAATTTCCTTCACTAAATTTAACAATAAAATAAAGAATAATTTGTTTAGTTTTATATATTTTTATTAAAACAAAAAAAGAAAAATAACAAAATTTCATTTTTTTTCAACACTTGCCAACAATAAAAATTGGATTTATCTTAGAAATTGTATGAAGAATTGTTAAATATTATTTATTTATTAGATAGATTTGGTTACCTGCTTTATAAATTTTTAAACAAATTTAATTAAAATTGTAGAGTTATTTATAAATTTTGTTAATTTTTGTCCAGAGATCAAATTAGAAATTTTTCACTGAATTTTCACTCAACTGAAGACAAAAAAATGTCTACCGACGAAAGCTACAAAAAATTTTGTGATGGAATTGAAATGGAAATACATGTGGAAATGGAATGTGATGTTTTTTTTGGAAGGGAACAAGTGGAGAGTTTAAGGGTGTGAACACATAATTGCGGTTGAAAAAAAACTAAGGCAAAACATATAGGTAAAGTAGTAGCACAGTACACATAAAGCCCAGTACGCAGATCACGCTAAACTAAATTTTATCTCGACAATTTTTATCTCTACACGCGTTCGCTAAAAGCCAAGATAAATTTAAATTTAAAAATAACGGGTGAATCACAGTTTCATTTTCTTATACCAGCTTACATTCAATATTACATTACATATTTTTTTACCTGCAGAATACCTTTTTTACGCTCTCATTTTGTTTTATTCCTCTTCTTTTATATATTACAAGGTTTTTTTTGCCTCTTATTCCTTGCAGCAACAACAACAACCACAAAAATGTCAAAATTTATCTGTGAAAAAATGCGCTGAGCATTATTTCGCGAGCTAAATTGAGTGGAGACTTTTTGCAAAAGTAGTAGATGAGAATTCGAATTTAGCGCGTGAACTGCGTACTACCTGGCTAAAAATCCTCGCTAAAATTTATCTTTGGAGGAAATTTGTATGAAAGATAAATTTTAGCGCGATCTGCGTACTAGGCTTAATAAGGTAATATATTCCGAAAAATGTCAAAATTTGTTTGTCAAAAAATGGGCACCAATCTGTCAGGCCGGCCTTTAATTTTTATATTTCAATCGCAGTAAACAGGAAATTTGTTTTTGTTTTAATTTATAAAATGTCATTTGAAAAAATTATAAATTGAAAAATAACAAATTTTCTGCGTGTTTCGTCTCGGAAAATGGTAAATATATGTTAAAAAATTAGTTGTGTGCGTGGTTTTTCGGTTTTTGTGCGTTTTTCGTCTGTAGATTAAACAATTAAGAATTACGGTAGTTGACGTTGGTCGCCAAATTGTCATGTTTTGACAATTTGGTGACCAATGTCAGTTCGGAATATATTACCTTTTTATGTGTACTGTGAAGTAGTAGTACTTTTGTGCCTGGCTACACGGTGATTTTTCAATCGCCTAATTAGTGAGTTTAAATGGACGCGTTTTGTACGCGTTTTGGAAGCGTTTTGGACGCGTTTTGGGCGCGTTTAGGACGCGTTTCCGATGCGTTTTGGACGCATTTTGAACGCGTTTAGGACGCGTTTTGGAAGCGTTTAGGACGCGTTTTGGATGCGTTTTGGAAGCGTTTAAGACGCGTTTAGGACGCGTTTAGGACGCGTTTAGGACGCGTTTAGGACGCGTTTTGGACGCGTTTAGGATGCGTTTTGAACGTGTTTTGGAGGCATTTTAGATGTGTTCTGGACGCGTTGTGGACACGTTTTGACGCGTTAAATAGCCTTTTCACACTGAGTTAAATCACGGTTGTTGAAAAAAAATTTCAAAACCTGTACCAAAACTCGTCTTCACTTTCACTATTTCCATAAAAGTATAATGTAGAATATGTACGTTTAGCTAATTATTTAATTCATAGTTTTTTTTTTGATACCATTTACTTGTTTTTCACATTTTTTTTGGGAACTTTTTTAGAATACCTTAAATTTTATAAAATTTGTATTTCTTAAAACGAAAAACTCATTTTGTAATTTGTTTCTATATTTACTATACCTAGTGCCGGGCTACACGGTGATTTTTCAATCGCCTATCCAGTCAGGTTGTAGGCAAGAGGGGTGAGGATTTTCCTCTTTTTGACATTTGTTCCTAGAAAATGTGAATTGGAACGTGATTGGGCACAAAACACTGTGTAGCCAGGCACATATATAGATAAGAAAAAGTGCGAAATTATCTCATTGGGGCTCTGGTGACCACTTATAGTTTTAAAATTAAAATTTGGTATCGCTTTAGCTGCGTAATAAGCTTCAGGCTGTAGTGGAAACAGGCTATCAAAGTAAACCAATGGAACACATCTACGTTGCAAATTTTTTCCCTAACAGGCCGCCTTCACAGGAGATAATTTTAGTCATTTTGACGTGTCTTATCAAGAAATAATGTCTTGTGGAGGCTCGACATTTCATGTTATGATTCAATGTTAGACAATCGTGTGTTCGATTTTGTCTGAACACGATTGTTTAACATCGAATTTGACAGATGTGTTTTTTTTTTCTTTTGGAAGTGCAGTTTTTTCATTATTTTTTGTCCTCTCATGAGCGAGGTTTTCTCTGTAATAGCAGACGACAAAATATATTTGTTTGTTTTGCGAATTTTTGCATGTTTTCTATTGAATTCAATTAGATTTAATGAAATGGTATATAATTTTTGAATTTATTTATTTAATGTGAATTTATTTAACAGGTATTAGCAGTTTTTTATTTTTCCACTTGATCCATATAGATCATTAATTAGCACGTATTACAACAACTACTTGAGATCTTGCTTTTCATCAGGATCACGATTCGTGAAAACTCACATGCGGTGGGCTACACACTGTTGTGCCCAATCACGTTCCACTTTTACATTTTCTAGGAACAAACGTCAAAAAGAGGAAAAATTTAGCAATGGAACTCCCGACTTACAATTTTGTTTCTGTAAAGCTTTATACATGCTTCTTTTGCTTCTATAAAGCTCTATAGAAGCAAAATTGTTAGTTGGGCTGTACTACCCTCAGAAAATTCAATTCCCTTCGTGAGCATCTTCCCCCTTCACTCCTCATCCCTATTGCCTACAAACTCACTGCTTAGGCGATTGAAAAATCACCGTGTAGCCAGGCACCATAGGTTCATGTATAAATTGAAAAAAAATTAAACAAGACGAAGTATTCATACAAAATTGACGGCATATAAAAAAAATTTATTATCATAAGTCATCCTCTGGCGAACGAGGTATATGAAATAAAATGTCCGAGCATAATATGCCAGCCAAAAAAATTAAAATTGTTATGTTGTAGGTGTTAGACATTGAGTTAGAGAAAAATATCTCCTGGGGAGGCGTCCTGTGACAGTTATTCCAACCACAAAATTAAAAACAATAGGTAATGCAGAAAACTTATTTTTTGAGTTAAAAAAAAAACTATTTTTGTTGTTTCTTTCCAAAATTAAATAGCGCTAGAAAGAATTAAAAAATGTTTACTTTTCTAAATTTCCCACTTTTTTCACTTTTTAGGTCATTGTATTTATGGCTTAAGGCTCAAATAAAGCAAAATTTCTTGCAAATTCAGAATTTATGAATTGAGAAATTATGATTTTGAATGAGATAAAATGGATTTTAAAGTCATTCAAATATTTTATCGCCACTGATAAAAGTTACAGATAATGGCCATAGGCTATTAAAGTAGACCAATTGAACACACCTACTATGCAATTTTGTTTCATGTTACATTCTGTATCAAGCTTAATGTTTCAATTCCATTTCAACTACACACTGGCACATGTTTATTCTTTCGTCAAAATCTACCAACAACAACACAAAAACATTACCAAACTTTCGTTCAATCTGTCATGAGTGTCAAAAATAATTCATAAGAAAAAAAAAAACGAAATAAAAAAAATCCCACTCCGTCTAGAAAAAGAGTTGAAGAAAAAAATCGGTGTGGTTCTTCACAAATTACTTTAATTAAACAATTGTTATTAAAAAATGAAAATTAAACTTAAAAACTCTCTTTACATATTAATTAAACCACATTAACTTTGTAAGTTTTCGTATTATTCATCAGACTAATTCCAAGGTACAGATTCTATTTTTCTTAAAAACCTTACTTTTATTTATAACTTTTTCATATTAGTTCCACCAAAAACATAAATAAAACAATGGAAACACCAAAAAACACCAATCAATCTTCCCCGCCGCCACTATTAACGCCAAAATCAGCAAGCGGCCCACAACGCGTTATAAAACAAATTATGGTCATCGATCCGACCAAACTCCGATTAACTGGATTGGATGTTAAAATGGCAGAAGCTTTAAAAAAGTCAAAACCATCAAAAACACAATCCAAATCGATCTCAAAAGAGAGTAAACTTGAATTCGCTAAAAGCTTACTTAATAAAAAGTTGAAAGATGCTATGAAAAAGAAAGAATCCACAAAGGATTCACAATCATCAACATCGTCATTGTCATCATCACAAACTAATCCCAAAAACACTCTGAATAATATTGAAATGGCTGCTCAAAAGCTGTCATCTAGCAAATCGGAGAAGAAAGGTTCCCGAGGGAAACCGAAAATAAGTGTTGCCACTTTAAAATCTTTAATGCCACCTCCATCTTTGCCAACTTCGTCTCCCAATCAAACGGTGGAGATTAAAGTGCTGAATTCAAAGCAAACTAAACAATCAATTGAATTCAAAATTGTTGATTCTTCAAAAGAAAGTCCACAAAAGTTGGCTAAATTCCCTAAAGCATCTTTGAAAACCACAAAGACTCAAGTTAGTCATGAGACTGCAGCGATTACATCAGAAATCAATTTTGAGGTAAGAAAGAAAACGATTATTGAAAATATTTCAGATCCTAAGGTCTCTATCTCGGAGTCTGGGAAACCATCCGAGGCTCCAGTCGAATGTGGAGAAGAGAACAAAGCTTCATCTCCGATTAAAGCCTCTTTCCAGGAAAAAGAGATTTCAGAGCCAGTTCATGGCGTTTCCCAGGTCAATGAGGTTCCCCCGATTTTGAATGAACCCATAGAAGTTGAATATGTGAATCTAAATCCAGATTCTGTTGAACAAAAGGATCAACTCTTGACGGCACAAGAAGTTGAATATTTGAATTCAAATTCTCTTGGACCTCAAGAGGAATCGTTGATTCCACAAAAAGTTGAATATTTGAATTCAAATTCTGTTGGACTTCAAGAGGAATCGTTGATCCCACAAAAAGTTGAATATTCTCTTAGACCTCCAGAGGAATCCTTAATCCCACAAGAATCAAGTCTTGTCGAAATGACACCAATTCATTCTGAATCTCTTCCATATACTAAATCAGAATTACCTATAAAAAGTGTTACCACATCAACACCAATTCGTCGAGTATCCTTGGCTCAAGTTATTGAAAGTAAAGTTTTATCGCCAGATGAAAAAATTGACTTAAGTCTTCTAACAAAAAAACCACCAGTTGTTGGTTTAACAGTACCGAAAAAAAGATATAAACTGGATCAAAATTGGATAACTCCAGAGCCAAATCAAGAAGAATCAACGATTTATTTAAATTTGTCGCCAGTTACAAAGGGAAAACCGGTTGCTCCTGTGGTGGAACAACCACAGGTGGTAGAAGAATCAGCTGTGGATTTTATCAATAATTTATCATTCTTTTTTGCTGAAAGTCAAAAATCAAAATCTAATGCGCCGGCTTTGCCAGATAGTTTGACAAAAGAATGTAGTGAAGATGCAACTAGTTTTTTGGTTTCGTTGTTTCAGAAGAATCAAGGGAATTCACTGGAAGTTCAAAAATCGACAAAGGAAAAGGATGAAGGTAAGAATATTTTTATTTATGTTAAGACAAGATAAAGTTTTTTAAGAATCTCTTCCTCATTTTTATAAATCTTTCTGCAGCTTTAAATCGAAACAAATAGTTTTTTTTTTTGGTGGTAGTGCTCTCAATTTGTGTATATTCCTTTCTTAATGCACATCCATGACAGTAAAATATGATAAGCTCATTTTAGGATTCGTTAAAAAATCGTACTCGAGAAAACAATAAAGCACATTATGAGTGCGGAGACATTACGATAACATCGGTCTCGTTATTCTGTCTCTAGGTGTCTGCCTATCTCGCGCTACAGCCAAAACCACAGAAGTGATTTCCTCAACCTTGGTAGTTATTGGTTTGGGTCATTCCCTAGAGTAGAAATTGATTTTTTTTAGAATCAAATTAATTGTACTTGCAATTTAAAAAAAAATTCTATTTCTCAAAAAGGATTCAAACGATAGTGATTAAAAAAATACGTGTATAAACTTGTGTAGTACAAGTTACATCTTTTAAAATAAAAAAAATATTTTTTTTAACCATTATTTATGAAAGTGGACTTTTTGCATTGTTTAAAGAAAAACTTACATAATAATTTTGTTATTAAGATTTAATTATATTTCTTTTATGAAATCACAGAGGAGCAATAAAGAAGTTTATTTACTGCAATTTCGCTTTCAAATAAACTTTACACCTTTAATAATAAATATTTTAAGGCTAGATTTGAGGCCATTTTTAGGAGTGACTTAGTCCACTTTCATAATTAAGGGCACATTTACGGTATATACCTGCCACATAACCGTTTGCTTGACTTTCGACTTCCTTGTACACCGCTAAACCTAATGTCAACAAAATGTTTTGTGACAACACGTTCCAAAATTTTCAAAAGTATCGATTTTGGATTTTTTGTTTCAATAAGTAGATTAATAATTTTTTGAAAACGGCATACCAATTTTAAAAAAAATTATTTTACATTATATACAAAAAAAAATACCCAAAAGCCTGAAGCGAAATCGGCTAACGCGATAGTCGATAATTAATAATCAAAATCGACGATTTTTGAAGCAAAATTATGTTTTTTTTGACTATCAACTATTGCGTTAGCCGATTTCGCCCTTGTTTTAAGCAAGAAACCATACGGCATACTTTGTTTGAAAAGATATTTTACTGATTTAAAGAACATCAGAACATTAGTCGGCATAAGAGACTGTTTCATTGGTTTCCAGCATCTACTACCAAGTACTTTTAGTACCTACTTCTGAGTGATAAGTACCTTTTTCTATAGAAAAAAAAGGAGGTAACAAAAACTACTTATCAGTAGATTCTAGATCCGTCTGTTTAAAGATCTCCAATGAATCTGCTCTACACTAGTGGACTTATATTCTTCTTTTAGCTTTTAACTAATAAAAATCAATCTAAAATTATATTTTATTTAATTTTACTTTTATTTTTCTTCAAGATTCGGAAGCCTTGGAATCATCTTGTATAACAAATAATGACCAATCTTCTGAACAAGAATCAAGCTTAAAGACTCCTTTGAATACAACAACTAAAATAGCGTCAAGCTTAAAAAATCCTTTGGATACAATAAATACTCCAAAGTCAAGCTCAAAAACTCCTATGAATACAACGGATTCTCAAGTTCCAGAACTTGACAAAAAGGATTTATCAAACAAAGAAGAAAATAAAACAGAGAAAGAGCAAAAAGTTGTTAAAACTCCTACTCAGTCATTAAATGATTCTCATGTTGCAACAAACTCAAATACAGAGAAAATATCAATTGAAGATATCAAATCAATAACTTCTAATTTAGAAAATGAAAAACAATCTATAGCGTCTATTGAACCTATAGAGCCTCCCAGTGATCTCGTTAAAACTGATTCAAATACCACTCTTCTTGCAGAAAAAGAGGAAAGTAAACTCCCTAATGTGTCTCTAAATACAACTTTACCAATCCCTTCTGCAACTGAAGAAAAATCAACACCCAAATCATCACTTCCGTCGATAAGTTCTCGCAGAAAGACCAACAAACCAATTCCAGTGTTGATACCAAAATTAAAAAAAAGTCGTAAACCATCAACTCTTGCTCAAAAACCTGAACCTGAAGAACCTAAAGAACTATTAGTTCCGCAAAAATCTATAGAACAGCCAGTAAATGAATCACCAACTCAACCAGTACAAAATATAAAAGAATTAAATAATGATGTTGTTTCAATAGATTCAACGACTCCTCTTCAAATCAAAGAAGATCAACCTAAAAAGGAAGAACAATCTTCTGACCAAATAACACAAATAACATCACAAAAGTCTCCTCGAAAACGAAGAGATACACCAAAATCTGGAATATTTGAACCAACACCAGTTTCGACATTACCTTCTCCTTTGACTTTAACTGATTCTGTCGAAATTTCCGAAGAACTTCCATCAACTAGTAGTAGCATAGGAAGACCACAACGGCAAAGAAAAATCTCATTAAAATTGATAGAATCATCTGAATTTCTGCCAACAGTTACATCTGCTTTTCAAGGAATTGTTAATAGTACAGTTGATAAAGCTTTCAAGGAAAAAAAAGACTCACCTAGTACAAATACAGATAAACCACAACGTCAGAGAAAAGTTTCTTTTAAATTATTGGAAACAACTGATCAACATCAGGCTGATATAAAATCAACTAACCAAGGGCAAGACAATGTAAAGGAACAAAAAAGCACTGAAAAGGTTGATTTAGCTTCTACAACAGGAAAGGTACAACGACGAAGAAGAACAAGTTCCAAGTTATTGGAAACCACCCCTGAACCAACTACGACACTAAAACCAGCTACTCAATCACTAGACAACTCAATTGAACAGGAGGTCAAGAAAACACTCCCAACTCCGACCACAGATAGACCACAACGTACGAAAAGAATGAGTTTCAAATTAATGGAGTCTTCGGAAACCCTTTCTTTGGCTTTGAAGTCACAAAAACATTCTGTTGACCAAGAAACTAAAGACAAATTAGACAAAACAGAATCACCGCGGTCGACTAAGAATGAGATGAAAGAAGCTGTAAATGATCCAATTGCTCAATTAGTTGCGTTTCACGAAACTGTTGAAAAATTCGAATTGGCATGTGGTTCGTTGAAATCAAAACGAATTCAAGATATAGCAATAAATGCAGAGGGAGAAGGAAATTCATTATCAGAGTATCCTTTTCACGATGCAATTTGTAAAAGTTCAGAATCAACAATATCGGCCACTACTGATGATACAACTGTTGATTCAGTTCAAACTAATCAAACAATTCAGGAAGAGAAAAATGTGGAACAAATACCAACCAAAATTCTTAGAAAACGAAAAGATTCTTTAAAATCTAGAAACATTGCCAGCGATCATATTTCTATAGTTTCTAGTGATTCAGAAGATACACCAATTTGCAAACTCAAGAAAACGAGTCCAATAATTAAACAATCTGAAATTAAAGAAGCTTCAGAAACAGATTCGAAGCCAACAGAAAATGAAAAGGAATCTAAAAAAGTGCTCAACGATTCTTCATTTCTGCAGAATCCAAATGTAACAACAGAATCGGTCGACACTCCAACTATTGTTAAGAAAAGAAGAGGTAGACCTCCTAAAGTCAAAAAAGAATTTCCAAAAGCAGAAGTTGTAGAAAATGCTGTCGAACCAGAACCCCAACCAACAGCAACTATAACAAGAGCAAATTCACATCTTAGAGGATCATGGGAAACACTTACTTCTACCGATGAGCCAGATGTGAAGGTTCTTGATAAACCTGTTTCTAAAAGAGGTAGGAAAAAAGGATGGAATTCCAAGTTAAACACTTCGAAAAATAAAGACCTTGACGAGACCTTAAATAATAAAGATATTGTAGAAGTTCCTGATAAAAGCATTTCCCTAGTACTAAATACATCTTGTGGAAAAGCACTACCTTCTACCGATGAACAAGATGTAACAATCATTGATAAACCTGTTTCTAAAAGAGGCAGGAAAAAAAGAGTAAACTCTATGTTAAACACTTCGATAAAAAAAGACCTAGACGAGACCTTGGATAATAAGGATATTGTGGAAGTTCTTGATCGAAATATTTCTTTAGATTTAAACACATCTCATGCAGAAGAAAAAGATGAACAAACTTCAACGCCAATAGTTCCCAGAAAACGAGGTCGTCCACCAAAAGTTCGTAAAATAGTTCCGGAGGAACAACCATCAACAAGTAAAACAAAGAACATTATTGAAAAAGTAGCTTCTAAAAAAGAAGAATCAGATAAGGCAGTGGAAGCAGAAGTTGCCAAAGAGGATCATGTGGCTTCTAAAGATCCGACGACTGAAGAACCATCTAACTCCCCTGATCCTACTGCGCCGAACATAATTCAAACCACTTCCAACAAAAAACAAGACGTTCAAAAGGATGGATCTGTGCAATTGTCAATAGGTGTCGAAATATCGGAATCTGGTTCCAGTGAGCTTGGAACTGCTGAAAGTGCAATCAATGAAACACAAAAAATACCTGAAACTAGTTTGGTAGTTGAAATTGAATACCACAAATCACCAGTAAAATCAGTTAAAGTAAACGATCAGGAAGTTATTTCTCAGAAAGTCGAACAAAAGGGATTGACTTCTATTGAATCCAATAAGAATTCAGAACCTACTGGTTCAGATATTAGTTCAGTCGATTCAATTGAACCTTGTCAGGTTGAAAATCAAATTGCAGGACAAGAATTAATGCCTAAAGTAGACCATTCGAATTTAGCAGAAATATCAGAATCAAATATATCAGAGCAGGAATGTAGCAAAAGTGTATCAACGGCTGATGAGAATTTATTTGATAATCTTAAATCCTCAGAAACTTTGAAAGCAGCTTCTTCAAAACTTCGTTCAGACGAATCTGATTTAAACAAGAATAATGATGATTCATTATCAAATGTAAATGAACCGATTAAAACTATTCCTCACTTTGAAGATGTAACATTTGACTTAGATAATATTGAAAGCCCATCATTTTCACCAATTTGTGAAAGATCAAGAATATCAGAAGATGATTCCGATGGATTCGAAGATATCGATGAAAATTTCACATCGGCAATAATTGACACTGTTGCAGAAGCTGAAAAATCTGTAGACGTTTCGAAGATGTCTAAGGAAGGACTTGACAATCTAAAGCAAAGTTCTTCTTTTAATTCTGAATCATCTCCTACAAAAAAATTAAAAACTTCTGAATCCCTTAAAGAAGATTCAAAATATAGTAGTGATAAAGAAAGTTCTTTGGTTTCTGAAAAGAAGTCTGCTGAGAGTTCTAAACATATCGATGAACCAACAAGTAACGATGTTAAAGAGACATCTTTGGTTATTGTCGAAGAGGATCCAAAACATGTAAATGATGAAAGTCCATCATTGTCTTCATCGATTACCACTAAAACTGCGGATAGTATGAAACAGTTGGCATGTGAGAAAAGTGGAGAAAGTTGTAAAACAAATGCTTTAGTGCTCGTTGATAAATCTTCGGATAGTCTATCATTAATTAGTTCTGGCACTACAAGTACTCCCGAAAAGGTCAAACCTATTGAGGAAGAGCCAACTTCTGATAAAAAGAAACAGTCTTCTGCTTTATATTCAGCAGTTGTTAATAAATCAGAAGAAAAAACAAAGATAACTAAAGCGAAGAATCCTTTCAAAAAACAATCACTCAAAGAAAAAGATAAAGATACAGATACCAAGTCTCCAGTAGATTTTCTAGGCTTTGATGCAGAAGAGATCGAAGAAGGTCAACAGTCAACATCTTTAAGACTTTCTCAATCGGTAAGTTGTTTTTTTTTATTTTTTTTGAAAATATATTTAAACTTATTATTTCATTCCTTAAAAATAGGAGGATGCCGAGACTCTTAGTATTATTGAATCACCATCAATAGTAAACATCAAACCAAAACAAAAAATTAGAAAAGAATCTCAAGATAATAGTGGGACAAAGGTTAAAAAAGAGAAACAAAAATGGGAAAAGAAATCAGCAAATACTTTGATCAATTGGCTGTCGAATCCTGCAAAAGGTGGTGCTGCTGCAACAAGTGACGATGTCTGTGATACAAAGGAGGTAAGTTTTTTGTTCAACTATTGGATTTGTTCTTACCTCTTTTCTTCTCTGAGATATTTTAGTACAAATGCAAAAATATATTTTTCAAAAATCATCAATTGTGAGTGATTTCAAATTTAGGGGCAAAAATTACAAATTCCAATTCCAAGATTATCAAAAAAATGGATTAAAAAAAAAAGTCATCCAAATTCATCGAGTGAGACAAAGGCCTCCTTAATTAAAAATCTAAATATGTTTTGTTCCAATATTCGGAAGTAGATATCTTCGGATCCAAGTCTCGAAACAAGTTTTGGTTTAAATATATTAAACAAATATTTAAACCAAGACTATGTGTTCATAGTAAACAGGCCTATCCAATCAGGTTCAAATATTAGAAATATAAAGATCTAGTGACTTAGTCCTCAGGCCGCCTAGAACCCATGTGATTGTTAAAGCTAGACACCTTTTTTCCAGATATCAGGTAGAGTCCATTTCCGAAAACGATGCTACGCTACCTATCGGCTATCAAACCAACGAGTAGAATATTGATGGTTTATATGAAAAGCCCGAAACTATTTAATGAAGTCATGAAAGCGATTCCTCTGATCCATTTTTACTTGCGATATAGGTACTATATATCAAGTTATGCATTCGTACAAAAAAAAAGTTGAGATAAAAATCAGACATGACATTACTATGATAGAAAATGCCAAAATGTCAAACTTGGTATGCAGCGTTATTTGGCTACTCTCCAGAAGGGTTTTTGGAATTAGTTTTTTTGGACCAATTATAACGGTACATGTCGTATACCGATTTTAGTAAAGTTGAAAGTTCTCAAAAACGGCTCCAACGATTTTGTTTAAAAATGAATGAAAATGAAAAAAAACTTTTTTTTTTGAAAATCATGCCATAGAACCGTTTTTTTAAATCCGATTTTCTCCGAAACTACCAGTTGGATTTTGATGAAACTTATTGTAAAAAAGCATTTATAAAATTTTAGTATAAGCCTAAAATAAAATTTTGAAAAAATTACTTTTTGGATTTAAAAAAAAATTTTTTAATTTTTTTTTGAAAAATCAAATTTTCGAAAACGGGACATTGAATTTTTTTTGAAATTTTGGTTTGAGATAATTGATTTGGGTTGGGGTCAAAGTTCTGCCGGGGTCAAAATTCTTCTTTTTAAAATTCTGTTTTTCAAAATTCTGCCAAAAATTAAAAAAATGGTTTGGGAAATTTAAAAAAGCATGCGCTTTTTAACATTTTCTAGCTAAATTTGCTGCCTTTTTGAGATTACTTTCTTAAATCAATAAATTTAAAAATATTGATAAAAGGTTTTTAATGATAAATATTTTCGAAAAATAATAATCGAACATTATTTAATTAGTCAAATAAAAATTGATATTCAAAACATTAAATATGAAAATTAATATACTTTATCACACAACACCGTTTCTATAATTAGTTTTCAACGGTATACTCGTATAGATGTGAGTTATAAGAAAGTCAGTACTAAGCAGTTTAAAAATATCAACCTAAAAAAACATTATTGAGTGTATTTTGGTATAATAAACGCATATGCTATGAAAAAAAAGAAGAATTAGCAGAATTTTTTTGTTCAAAAAAAAATGCTGGCAGAATTCTGAAAAGCAGAATTTTGAAAAGCAGAATTTTAAAAGACAGAATAGAAAAAAATCAGAATTTTGAAAAACAGAATTTTCTTGAAAAAAGCAGAATTTTGTAAATCAGAATTTTGACCTGCTCCCAAGTGATTTCTACAAACTGACATACCAATATTATTTTTAACTTTCTTTCCAAAAAATTATTTATAAAAAAATTAGTTTTTTAAAAAACGGCTCTTAGATTTTTATTTTTTTTCTAAAAATGCATCTTAATAATACCAAATGAAATTGCAACTTGTTTTGGACGGCAATTTAATTTCAGATGTTGTTTTATTCCTTTGAAAAACGATTTTATTTATCTTTCGCTTCCAACGCATACTGGGCGTTATTACGGGTTTACCGTAATAAGATCGTTTTCAAAATCAGAACGACGACGTTGTCTCTGCAAATTTTCTCTCTTTGTTTTTCAACTTGAAAATTTCTTTGAATACTAACTAATTATCCTTTTTTTATTTTTATTTCCCAACAAAAGGATGCAAATGAACAAAGTTCATCAGTTCCTCCTAAAAAACGTCGCACCAAAGTTCAAAACTTAGATGAATCGATCACTCTGACAAAGCATGTTGAGCATCATAACAACGAAGCGATTAGCCATGAAGTTGATTTGGTACTAAAAAAAGAAAAAGGTAAAAAAGGAAGAACGCCAAAACTGAAAAAGCATACCAAACTTGAAGAAAGTTTGTGTGAAACTATAACAAGTCCCAAACTTGAAGAAAGCTTCTGCCAAAATATAACAAGTACCAGCAAAGATCTGAATTTATCTACAAAGCCTTTTTCAACTAAAAGTATGAAAGTGGCCGAGGAGACAACTTCAAAAGACGAGACACCTAAACGAGGAAAGAAAAAAGCTGGACAACCAAATATCGTCCCTGATGAATTTGTAAATGTTGTTTTAAAAACCACATCAGTAAGAACGCCCAAGGGAAGAAGTAGAAAAAGAAAACGATCTGAATCAGAAGAATGCACAACTGAACCACCAACTAAACTACCCCATCTGGGTGCAGACTTACTTTTAACTGATTTATACTCGTGTCAACCCAAACGAAAAGCGGGTCGCCCAGCCAAACGAACAAGCTGCGACTCTACACAAATTTCCATAGATACTGCTTCTCCTTTTACCGATCCTCCACTACCAAAAAGAAAATTCAAGACTGACTGTGAATTCAATCCTAGACTCCTTCTCATACGAAAAAGAGAAGAACTCAATAGCGATGAACCCATTGTCGATCCTAATTTACAAACTGAACGAAAAAGTCCTGACGATGTGCAATGTGCTCTTTGCATGGGCTACACACCAAAAAAGAAATGGATTCAACACGTTAGCAATCATTATGGCATTGGTTGGATTGTAGGACAACCACCTCCTTTGAATGTAAAATCACGCGCTTCGGTTCTTAGCTTTTTGATTGAATTCTTTAAAGTTTCGAAAATCAAAGGTTTGAATTGTCGTCTGTGTAATACACTTCGACGATCTGGTCTTGGACTTCTTATGCATTTAGAGCAGTGCTGTCTTACCAAAGAAGAATTGGACAAGAATCGCATTGTTTGTGAATATTGCAAGAAAAATTATTCCAAAGCTTCATTTTTAGGACATCAAAGAACATGTTCAGAATACTTAAAATATGTTTTAGCACAGTCATCACTTGAAAATACTGAAAAGTCAGAAGATGTACCCAATATTGATGTACTTTCAAATACAGGAAGGTTGAAGAGGAAGTCTGTAATCAAGTGAGTGAGATTTAGATCTTTTTAATTCGAACTACGAAAATGATTATATACTTTCTTGTTTTCTTTAATATTTTAGAGCTGAAACAAAACTGAAAAGCTTAACAGAACCCCCAGAATTTGTTCCCGACGATGTAAGTACAATAATTTGTTATTTGTTGGAAAACATAAAAGCTTACAACTATTTTAATTTTTCAGTTTATCGAATACATTCCTAAAGAAATTACACCAGATATTGAAATAATAAAAGAAAATTGGCGTTTGGAAATAAATTCCTTGGGAAAAGGGTTTTGTGCAAATAAAAAATGTCATTTTACTGCGACATCTGTAGAAGAACTTGTTGCCCATTATGATGTGAATATTTGTAAACAGTTTACGAAAACTGGTTATGTTTGTTTAAAGTGCAAATTTAAGTATGACTTTCATCATGATGACATCGAAGTAGTTCGACGTCATGTCGTAGCAAGTCATTCGCCGAAAGTGCCTAAAGCTAAAGATGATATTGAAGCGGAAATTAATTCATCAGAATCATCAGATTCAATATCATCGGGTGAAGAAGAAGTCGATAGTGATGAAGGAGCAGATAGTGATGCCGAGAAAGGTGGGGAGGATGGAGAAAAAAAATCAAAACCCAAAAAGAAGTCAAAAAAGAAAAAATTAAAGAGATTCTCGCTCAAGAATCCACCGACTAAAGAGTACAGAAAACGTAAGTTATAAAAAAGCATTTTTGATAACGTTTATTATATTATTTTAACTCAATGTGGTGAACAGAAAACTGGGTTGATGTGATTGTATAACGTTTGAAAGCAAAAGTAGTGATCTGCAGAGATGATCAAATGACATGATAATTTTTTTAATGAGATATTCTTTCGAATCGTTGCAACGCGATTTATACCAAAAAGCTGATCAAAAGTCTAAAATAAAAAATGAAGCATAACATAAAACTTTAACCGTTATGTAGATTATGTAAATAGATAAGTAGGCACTCATGTGACAACCATATTTACCACGCCATGTCGATGCGTTACTTTTATTCTAAGGGCAATTCCATTATCGCGGGTGCAACACTTATACTCATTCGAAGTTTATTTACAAAATACAAAAATATTTTAATTAAACTATCACTTGAAAGAGTACATTTAAACCTGTTTAATTTCAATTCAGCCATAAAATTTAAATTAAAGAAGTAAATCGTCACTAGGAAGGGTTCAAAGTGCGATCGCTGGTGCAACAAAATCAGCTCTACATTTTTTGATCTTAGTACTAAAACAAAAAAATCTGTAAATTTTCAAACATTCATATTTGATTTTTTACTTACATAATATTGAATGACGTTGCATCAATAATCATTAAACATAAAAAATAAATAAGAAAACAAAAATATACAGAGAGGCATTTACATTCGAAGGTATCGCTGCAACCGCGGGTGCAACGGGTGGCGATTTTGAGCCTGTATTTGTAGTTCGTACCTAGCCATGATATTTGCAGTTCGTAACGACTCTTTTGTATTATAGCCTTGCCAAGCGTAATTAAACAAATGTTTCTGTTTAATTAGGCCTCATTTTCGTTTGTTTTTATAAAAAACAGTTATTTTACTTGGAATTGTTACAGGAAAGTAACAAATATTGTACAAGAAATTATGGCGCAGATCGTCTATAGCGGAATGGCCCCTAAGTCAAAAGTTAGTGCTTACCGGATCGACTTTTTTTTGTGCGATTTTGTTTAAAGTTTTTTTTTTTTTATAAGTTGGATTTCCTGTTTTTTTTACCGACTTCCAAAAAGGAGGAGGTATTCAATTTGTCTTTATTTTTTTTTAAATTAATTTATTTTTTTTTTTTTTTTTTTTGTGTTTGTTACCTCATTACTTTGGACTGAGTGAACCAATTTTGATAATTCTTTTTGTATTGGAAAGCTGGTAGCTGCAGTGTGTTCCATTTGAATTTCGTTCAATTCTGGGAATAGAAACTATTAGAAAAACCATAAAACCCAGTTTTGATCCAAGGAAGTAGGTTTTGTTTTTTGATAAAAATGATTATTTATTTTGCATTTAAATATTATAAAGGTGTTAACTTCATTTAAAGCATATTTGTTTCAATTAAGCAAGTTTCTTTTTTTTTGAGTTTGATCAAAATGTTTTTTTTTCACGAAAGCTGAAAAAGAAAATTTAACAAAAAATAATATAGTAATTGTTCGCGTCCTAACTGCGGGCCACTGTGGCGTATGTGTAACTTTTTTTTTATATTGAAATATCTTATAGTTATAGGTTAATACAAATTTTGCTTTCCTTGATTAATCAGTCAGGCCAGTTAAACTTTGTTGATTACTCAGATAATTATACCTATTCTGCTATTCGATTCACGTGAAAGTCTAAAATAAAAAGCGTTTAAATGGGGGTTAAAATTAACCTTAAGCAAATTTTTTTTTTCTTTAGAATTTCTAAAACAAGCGGAAACAAAGATTTGCTTTCGAAAGTAAGAAGTTTTTCAAAGCCAGTTTGACGTGATAAAGGAAGGAAATCTTTCGATTCACGTGAATCGAATAGCAGAATAGGGCTGAATATCACCATAGTATTAGAGTTATAATTTACCGTTTTCCATTCTTATCATTTATAGACTTCCATTAAAATAAAACACAAACAAAATAATTGCTAATTTTCACGTTATTTTATTTATTGATTCCTAATGATAACCAAAATTGTCACAAATATTTGCTATTCCCTCTCACTTAATTTGCAATCGATTTTTCACTTGAAAATATCACTTATTAATATTACTATACTATAATATACTAGCCATGTTTTATTTTCATTATGATCCAGATCAGATCATTGTATTTATTTGCGTTACAACAAAAGTAGGATTTCACTTTATTGTTGTTCAGCAAATAAAAATAATGATCTGATCTGGATAAACATAAAGCACGGCTACTATAACCAAATCAAAAGTTACAAAACTATGGAAGTAACAAATCAAACTAGAACAAAACATTCACACAGGAAACCGATAGCAAAACTTATGAAAATATTTATAAAATATGCTGGGTAATTTTTGTATTTATTAATTACACTTTTTAAGAACCTTTTTCATACCTTTTTAAATACCAACAAATTTTGATTACTTTTTTGGGTCAAATACCCCTATTCGCGTCGCCTTGTCTAAAACCTTTTTTAACAAAGATATCTTTGAGCTTCATTGTTCATGGTCATCCTGTACAGGTGGACGAGCGTTCGCTTTGAAATATGAATGTAAATAATCTACATATCTAGCCTCGCCAAAAGTTCTTATTAATTAACTAGTGCGGCAAGATTTTCTTAGGCCCATTTCAAACATAGCCGATTTATCATTAGTCTTAGTTGTCAGCCTATTTTTTTCGAACCTAGTTGATTCATATTAATTAATAATTTGTGTCTTTTTGTTCTTTTCCATGACATTTAAATTTCGCTGAATCTTAAAATATGACCTAAAATCTTATAGAGCTAAAATATTCAAAATTTCAAATCTTTCTTTTCTTTCTCAGTATTAATCCAATAATTTTACCATTTCTTATTTTACAGTTCTTCCTGAAAGAAATTCAAAAATTAAAAATGTTGTAATCGATCATTATGATAAATTGTAAGTTTTTAATGTTTGTTTCGCTCGATTTTCAAACAAAACTAAAATATTTGAACTTTCTTTTATTACAGCATTAAGAGTAATTATTCTCTTGATCCTCTTTTTACCTTCGCCACAACAAATGTAACTTATACAGAAGCATCTGACTCGTATTTTGCCAAATCTACGGAATCAATTAAATTCATTCATGATGGCTTTAATGGATTTGTCAAGACATTTGGTGAAATAAAAATTGAAAAAGATCAATGGAAACAATTAGAAAGGCTTCATGGGCTGACACATAAATGTAACATACAGTTTTTATCCTTTTTTAAGTTTATTTTTTAAATATTAAATTTATTTCAGCTGAATACACTATTTATATGGGTGGACCTGTGACAAGCTTAGCTTGGGTTCCTCTTGATCCTCACCCGCCATCTAATACACAGTACCTAGCAGTAACTATTCGAAAGGGATTGGATAAATTTGCACGTTTTAAAAATCAAAAACGTAGTCGAACACTTATTTATATTCTCAAATTTGATTTAATTGAGTCGTCAGAAGTTAAAGGGGCAATTAGCTATGCTGTAGCTATTGATGATGGTCCAATACATGCTATTGAATTTTTACCAAGTGGTGGCTATTCACCAGAAATGAATAGACTTGGAATGATAGCTGTAGGTACGGCAGAGACTGAAATAAAAATTTATTCTCTGCCTCTCTATGTAGAGAAAAATGACTGTGATTTGTTTCCAATTGTTCGATTGGAAGCTGCGATGGAATTGCATTTGGATGTGTCGGCAAATCCAAGTGATGACATGGATAATTATATGACTCAATGTACATGCTTGGTATGGTCAAAGGTATAAAAGTTGTACTTTTTAAGGAGATTTGTTTTTGAAAACATGTAATTTCCTTACAGTTTGCTGGCCATAATTTTATAGTTGGAGGTTTTGTGAACGGTTTCATCGGCATTTGGGACATCAGTGATGATGTTGACAATCTAAATCGATTCAATCGAAACGGAACAAGGATTTTCTGTCCGGTTTCTTTCTTTTGGACATCGGAAGATCGTTTAATGAGTAAGTTGATTTCTCAAAAGAAGCAAACCGAAATGTTTTATATGATTTTTTGTTTTCAGGTTTGGTTATGCATTATGACGTGAACGGTCCTCGATGGCTGGCAGCTTGTAACTCAACGAGAAAAATAATGCTGTACGATTTGCGAGACATTACTGAGCCAGTATTATTTCGCATAGAAGTGACAATAAATGTAATCACTTGCTTAGAATGGCCAGTTATTTGGGAGAATTTTTTTTATGGTCTTGGTGATATGATGCCTTCAAGTAAAATACATATTTTTAATATTTCTGTTTAGTTTGAAATTATTAAGAGTTTAATCTTTTAGATGGTTGTATAATTAGTGCGTTCAGTCCGATGACAATTTTGTATAACAATCGTAGATTTGAAAAATTCTGCACTGGAGTGACGGACATACATTATAACATTTGGAAAAATTCCTTTGTCGGTGGGGCAGATAACGGCGATATTCAAGTGGCACCGTTGAGAGAAGGTGTTTTAGATGTTGCACAGAGATTGAAAATTGATGTGAAAACTATATCCACATTGGATATAGTTTCATTAACTGACGATAAGGAAATCAATGCGCTTCCTGAAGAGGGACAGCGGGTATTTGACAATGAAGCTATGGGCCAATATGGAATAGTGTTTGGTTCTATAAGAAAAGTAAATTAATTTCTGTATTATTTCTTTCCATATAATACTTAAAAACATATTTTGAATATTCCAGTTACCTGGACGTAAAAAACCAGAATATTATGAACCCAAACGGATACCTCCGGTAAATTTACAACGATTAGTGCGGATAAATAAAATAAGATACAATCATAATAAAAATGCATGTGATGTGTTAGCGATGGGCTATAATAATGGGCTTTTAAGGGTCGATATTAGAGATTGGCTTATGGAAGGACAAAATTGAATTTAGCATTTTTTTTAAATTATTAATTTATTGTTTTTTTTTTTTTAATTATTATTAAATAAGTGTATATAATATTTTATTTTAAAAATTATTGTTAAATAATCGTATGCAATTTAGCCGATAACAAAACAAAAAAAATTACTTTAATGGAGAAAAAGTATTAATTACGTTTTAATAAAAATATAATACAAAAGAATGTTTTTAAAAAATATATATTATGTATAAATAAAAGCTTTCTTTTTTTAATTTTCTTCATTTGCTTGTTGCCGGGGAGATTCTTCGGAATCTAAAAAAAAAAAGATTTTTTTTATTTTAAATACAAAAAATAAATAACAAAAAATAAAATGTTTATTTTGATTTACTTTCATTTCCTTCGCCCTCTGGGGTTGAAACATCGGCTTCATTTTCAGCTTCGGCACCATCGACGAGCTTAGCCTTTGACTGAAAAAAAAAAGTTTTTTCTTAGACATTGTTTTATAAATATTTCGTTTTTCAATAAAAGCCAAAGATATAAAAAAATAATTATGGTCAAAATGTCATTTCCGGAACCTCATATTTCTGTCTGTTTTTTTTTTTAGTATTTTTAGGCGGGATCCTATCAAACTATGTCTAAAATATGAAATTGAATCGAAAAGATCACGAATAAACTTATGTAAATAAATTCAATAATTATGTAAAGTTCGCAAACAAAAATTTTAAGAAATTAAACTGAAGGGTCCAGGAGACAAAAAGGCACATGTCCACTTTTTGCCAAAAATAAACTAATGATGAGGTCTTGTAGTATTTACTGAGCACTTTCTGATGGCATCCTTTCTTTTATAAAACAAATTTAAGCCTTGCAAGAAAAATTAATAAATTGTTTGATTTTAGTACTGAGTTGTATGGAGGACAAAATTTTAAAATGCGTTTTTCTCGAAATGAGTTGGAATGGGCTTGTGCTGTTTTTCCCATGGACCCTTCAACTTGTTTTTAATATAACCTACTTCTACTCTACAATTTGGCAATATATTGGAAAATTTTATGGTTTGCCCTTTTACGAATTCATAAATGATAACAATATCTTACATTGGAGCACGAAATTTTTATTACTGAGCAAAGTCCATTTATTTGACAATTTGGGCCATGAAAATTGTAATAGCTTTTTTTTGTTTTTTTTTTTTTTTTTTTTTAAATCTCACTTAGAACGCTTTTATATAAAATTTTCTACTTATTGCAATTTTCTCGCAAACGACTCTATTATTTAACTTTGATTAAACTTTGCATTTGCAAACTTTATATTAAAGGCAATTCAAATAAAACTACATTTTTAATTTTTTTTTTTTTAATAATCATTTTTATCAAAAAACTAAACCGACTTCCATGGTTCAAAACTGGGTTTTATGGTTTTTCTTATAGTTTCTATAGCCAAAATGGGACCACACTGTAGGCCGCTTTCCAATACAAAAAAGAATTATCAATATTGGTTAACTCAATCCAAAGTTATCAGGTAACAAACACATACAAAAAAAATACAAGTGAATTGAATACCTCCTCCTTTTTGGAAGTCGGTAAAAAAAATGGCATTTTCGTTTAAGATAATCTGCCTGATATATAGAAAGAGTTCTTACAAGTAAAATATAATAAAATTGATTTGAGCTGCAAGACCAAGTAATCTCGACCCAATCGTGCATTTTATTTAAATGTCCTGAAGTCAAAGAAAGTTAGAAAAAAAAAAAATAGTGGTATTAAATTTAGATTTTGGGTATAAACCAGAATAATTGAGGACAAAAAAGCTTAGTTTTTCATTTGATTACCTCCTTATATTTAGCGGAAGAATAAAAATCGTAGATCTAAACTGGAGTAGCTACATTTCATAAAGCTAAAAATAACTTAAAAAAAAAGTTGTACGTGATGGAAAGTGGGATGCACGGTCACGCCAGAGGTTTTGTGTTTAATTTCAATTTTTTCAGCATTCTTGTAAATTAATTTATTTATTTTTATGAGAAACTTTCCGCTTTTAAGGAAACAATTTGAAACATTTTATCTTCTGATTAAAAACCTCATCTAAAAAAAAAAATAAATATTTTGTACATGAACTTTGAAGAATGAAGCTTTAAAATGTTTTTTTTTTTTGTTGTATCTCAATACGGATAAAGTTGATGGCAAATTACTAAGAAATAGGTTTATTAAGATTTTCTTTTTCGTAAAAAAAGTACTCATACGCCATACGTCGATTTTTTCAAATCTCACCTATCGATTTGTTGTGAAAGGGTTCACATGTACAACGTACTAATGTATGAAAAAGATGATCAGGTTCAAGTGTTTTCACAAGATTGGAGGAAAAATGGTCTGAGTAGTTTTAAATCAATGAAAAAGATTTTTTTTTAATTTAAAACAAAAATACTTAAAAAATAAAATTAAAGTGGAGTGAACACAAATCATGGCATTCGCAATTAATTGACCTAAAGAAGCTAAATTTGAAGCTGTAAAACATTAACTTAAAAAATAAAACTTACTTTTTTCTTCTTTTTAGTTATTTCTTCTCCAACTTCTGGTTCTTCTTCTTCCACAACTTCAACATTAACATAGCCCTCAGGGAATAATTTCAAAGCTTCTTGCTTGCCAACAACTGTATTAGCACTAACATAAGAAGGACCATATTCAGCAAAGGCCAACATAGTGTGACTAGTTGTTTTTGCTACTTTGAGAACAAGTTTATCAGTTCTAAAAAAAAATCATTACAAAATCAACATATTGAATCTAAAATTCAATAACCGCCTTACATTTGTGGTGTCTTAGCTTCATATTTGGTCAATGAATTCGCTATTAACTCTGCTGTCTCTGGATTATCATTTGTAAAGAATCCATAAAGTAAAACATTCTCCTTGTTCTTCTCTACAATCTCAAAAATATCCTTTTTCTTATAAGCATCGAATGCCATAACAATATGTGGTGGATCTGGCACCGGATCCGGTGGTAAAAATGTAGATGTTTGAGCTCGAAAAAAGACATAAATTAGAGTTGCATGAGTTCGAGCATCTGTTGGTACCCAAACTGGTGGTATTAAAATTATTTGGGCATCCGATGAGGATGCAACAGATCCCGTTTCTTCGGGTTTTTTTGTATTGTCTTCTTGTGCCTCTGTTTCCTCGTTTCCTTCGACTTCTTCACCAGGAAGTGGTTCATCCCCCAAAATTTCAGCTAATGGATCATCGAATTCAGCTTTGTCCACAACAATTGCCGGTTTCTCCTTCTCTGGTAAACCATCAAATTTTTTTGCAATTTTAATTTCAAGTGGATTCAATATCGGAGGAAGAACTTGATCAGGATCAATTTCTCCAGTATCAAGGACAACTTTTCTTGTCTGAGTTAGTTCATTGGAATAAGTTATAAATATATCTTGCAATTCTCGAGTATCAGTCTCGGAAATCTTCCAAAAACAAATCAACAAATCTTTGTTGTACATATTTTCCAAAACTTCTGGATCTATTGGATTTTCACAGGCAAAATTGATTATATCAAAGTGTTCTGGCAAAAGAGGTCCAGTTCGTCGATCTTTGCATTGCATCTTTTGTGTTTCAGCAACTTCCATAAGCTTTTTGTAAACATCTCGGGACACATGTGGTCCAAAGATTGTTACACCCATATCGGGAAGATTTTTCATAATTTCATCAGTTACGAAAGTTAGATATTCTAGTTTTTCACGTTTAGCTTCTTCAACTTCTTTTCGTAAAGCCTCAGCTGCAGCTTTTTCAATAACATCTCTTCGTGCTTGTTCTTCTGGCTGAAGCTCAGTAATGTCATAGAAAGTTCGTTTGGTATTGCCAATGTTATTGAGCTCGTCAGATATTAATTTCATAAGTCTTGGTACATCAGTACCGAACATTAAATTAACACATTTTCTTTGACAAGCAAAGAGCCAAGTTGGTTCGCTTTTATTTCGAAAACGTTTAAGAGCTTCAATGGTATCGGATTTGCACTTAAAAATACAATCATATTTAGAACTTTTACTGCTCAAAGTTTGAATGGTTTTCAAAGCTACTTACAACAGCTAAATGAAGATTATCACCTCCTAACTCAAGTTTAATCTTTCTTAAACTGCCAACCATTGCCAGACATGGTCCACACCATTCCGCATAAACATCGAGAACTATACCATATATCGGGTTAAAAAACGGTCCTCAAAGAAGAAAACTTCGTTAATTTACCTAAAACTCCGGGTCTTTCAAGGAATTTGTACAATTCCTCGTCAGTATTTATTTCTGCCTGTAACTGTTGAGCACCTCCTTTTTTCGCCATTAAACGGACTTGATTAAATTTTGATTACACGGTTAATTTTGAAATTTATAAGAATAATAAAGAAAATTAACGTCAAGCTTTCAAGAAAGAATATAATATTCGTTATGTCATGATTGAGTTAAATATTGATCAAACAAATAAATGCTTAACAAGTTGTTGGTACAAAAGCTATTCCTTGCTAGGGTAACAGGAAAGTATTTAGGAATAAACTTCATGGCTTTGTTCTAATTGTGGAGCAGAGAAAGTAGCTAAAGGATAAAGTTTTTACTTGCTCAATAGGACAAGTATTGGTTTCGTGTCAAAGAAAAAATTCCAGGTTTTAATCAAAACTAACATTACGATGATGGAGAAGTCCGAAAAAGTGGTTTTGGTCATGACGTCCGTCGGCCTGTGCGTCGCGTCGGTGCGTCGTCACAAAAAGCTGTACATGAAGCTGCAGCCTAAACGGGTAGACGGATTTTCTTGAAATTTGGTACAGATGATTTTTTCGTAATTTCCAAGGTTGTTTTTTTTTTGTTTTTTAATATCTCGCTTAGAACATATACCTCCCATACAAAGATTTCGAGGTATTGCGATTTTCTCGAAAACTGCTGTAACGATTTTGATTAAATTTGAAACACGTAATACTGTACGTTAATCTAACAAAACTGCATTTTTAGTTTTTCTCAAAAAATACGGATAGTGAAAATATGATAAAATTTTTTTTTTAATCGCTGATGTCGGCTCTTCCCGTACATCGTTAATGAGTTATAGCAATTTTTTCGAAAACGACTCTTACGATTTTGATTAATTTTAACACACGTAATATTGTACGTAAATCTGGCATAATTGCGTTTTAAGTTTTTCTCAAAAAATGCGGGTAGCGGAAATATGGCATACCTACGGAAGAGTACTTTAAAGTAAAACTCTTATACGAAATAAAGGCATGGAAGAAAGAAAGGCAGTTAGTTTTCTTATCATATAACCCCGTGCTTATTTTCTTTGCAGCAAGTCGTGTTGGGGAGATTGAGATAATGGAACTTCACCAAGACCAAACATGTGGGAAAATGCTATTTGATTTGAGAATCAAAACCCCTTCAATACTACATCAAATTTTTGCTAACGTGATAACTTTTTTCATATTCTCTTTAAATTACTCCCTATTGACTGTAGGTACAAACAAGCGCGAACACATCATTGGTTCAAGCGGGGTGGTGCCCCGGGGCCCCTGACACACCAGGGCCCCGTCTGAAGACAATGCAGAGAAGTCAACTTATTATGAAAGTGACGAAGCAAAACAAGAGAGAAAAATTATATTCTTCAGTTTAATGCATAATGAATTGGTAGCCAGCCACATAATACTTCATCTAAAAAAAAAAGGTACTTCAGGGGTACCAAAAATATAAATCGGTTTTTTGAAAGAAAAATTATACACTAGCCCAAAAAATTAAGGGAACAAAAAAAAATCGTGATTTTTTTTAGTGATTTTGATAGGCTGTATCTCAATAAAAAATGATGGCATCATGACAAAACAAAAAGCATGTGAAAGCTACATTCTTTTAGTTTTAGGTTCTTATGACAAAATATTTTATTTTTAACAGTAAAATAGCTTTATTGTTGGAATTGTTCAAAAACCAAAATTTTCAAAATTTGTTTTCCAAAAAAAAAACGTAAAAATGCCTATTTTGCTAGCTTTTCTATATTGATCTCAAATGTAAGAAAACATTTTTTTTAACAAAGTAAGATTAATTTTCTGTAGAGAATTAAATGAAGTTTTTAAATACATCCTTGAATTTTCTGTAAGGTGATTCGTTGTTAAGATATTGATTGTCAAAGTCAAAAGCATGGGTTTTGGTTTGATAACTGATATTGCAATCTAAAAAAATCGTAAAAGTTTGAAACAAAAAGAATCTTAAAGTCAAATAAATAACCTTTCCAAAAATAATTATCATTTTATCACAAAAAATTTTCCCATTTTTTTATTAAAAAAGTAAAAAAAAAAAATTGAAAATTTTGGTTTTTGAACAGCCCCGGAAACTCAACGTACGCCTCTGCGTACAAAACGTTTAGCTTCCGCTTTTTCATAGTGAGGTAGTTTTTTATGTCTTTGGCGAATTGTATTAATGAATGGAGATGCCTTTCTATACCGTTATCAGCTAGTTTATCGCAAAGTGATCGATCTGATCAAATATGTCATTCCCTTGCATGCAATGATAAAGCCGATTTGCACAACAAAAGTCAATAAATCTCACTGCTGTAATAGTATTACCTAGGATTGACCATGGACAAATATTTCTTCAGGATCATTACTATTATCGAATTATATTATTGATCTATAACTTCTTTTTGAAACCATCTTAGTGTTTACAAAAAAAAAAAAAAATATGTAGGTACATAAGTATCAAAACTAATCTTTATCATTAATCAACTATAAGTGAAGAACAAAAGAAACTTTCAATTGTATACACTTCAAATTATTCGAATAAGCTATCAATGCAAATCAAATGCATTTAAATTGTTTCTTATCAAGGCTATAGTGAAATCAGCTCTTATTTAACAACCATGTCAATTACATATTTTATTAAAAACCTCTTGAAAATTTTATCAAAAAAATAAAAAAAAAAAAATTGAATATTTGTTTAAATTTGCATACGATCGAAAATTTAGCAATGGTTTAGAGTGGTCTCGAAACTATACTTCCTGCTTTCGAATGCATTTTTACTATAATTCATTGCAATTTATAGGCAAGTGCACTATAACGTTAGCTAGCGAGACCATTCCAAACGCGATAAGAGCCTGGCTAATGTGCATTTCAAAGTTTTTCTAAATGTTTGCATAATAATAATGCAAGTTTTTGTGCAATAAGAAGCTTTTTGAGTGACAAATGATGAGTTTTGCTTACCTTATCAATAAATGATATCAACCAACAAAAGACACAGTGATAAAAAAACACCTGTAAAAGCTTACTGAACCTAGCGAAGGTGAATGACCTATTCGAATGCATTAATGCACAGCAATTTGCAAGTAAACTTTGGTAGACTTCTTGACGCCAAAATCAATTTAATACGTGGAAAATTATTATTTTTTAATTTGATAAAAAATAAAAAAAATAAATCAAAGAAACTTATAAACTTTTATATAATATTCGTATCTCCGGTAGAACAACAACAGGATCGTAATTTGAAATTTTGCAATTACAGTATTTAGAACGGTCCTGAAAAAAGGTCCTTTGTGACTAAACTTGTGTTTAAACATTTTTAACAGAGTTGCCAAGCGATATAATGTGAACAATTTTCAAGGTCAATTTTCGGGTTTTCAACTAGCCGAACCAGCTTATATAAAAAGTTATTAGCAACTCTGATGCGATTTTTATGTCATTATTTGTCCTTATTGATCCCAAATCAATAAAAGTAGGTACAAAATTCAAAGTAATAATTTCTCTTCCTTCTTGTTAATGTTTTTAATTTTGTATCTTTAACTTTTTTGCTTTAAACAAAATTCCACAACCTATAAGATGAAAAAAAATATATATATAAAAATATTAAAAGATTTGATATTATATTATTTACTAGCTGACCCGGCGGACTTCGTTACGCCTCTTTCGCTATTTATTTTCAATTTTGGACTGTGTCAATCTTTTCCAAAAAAAAAAAAAAATCGGGTCACAATATTTTTTATAAATAAAAGAATCTGTTTTTTTTAGTTCTATTGATCGCATTATCAAGATTGATGCCTTCAGCTATAAAGGAAATGACAGAGTATTATTTCCTGTATTTTGAATATGAAATAGTACGAATTCAGCCTATTCAAATGAGTTGGAAAACTAATTTTTTTGAAAAGTCGCGACTTACCTATGTAAAGCTGCCATACATTTTAACTCGTTATTAAAACGCTATAAAAATGCATACTCTTATTTTGGTTATACCTCCACTCCTAAAATTAGATTTTTAACAGATTGTAACTTCGTTTGGTTTTTATTTGCGCCAGGTAGCAAAATCGAAAATAACAAAAATCGGGTGTGCTACTCGTGTAGAAATTCAAATTACTAAAGACGAAAATTTATGAAAATAAATCTTGGTAAATTCTCAGACATAGCCGATATGCACACAAAATTTCATAAAAATCGTTCCAAAAAAAAGTAACAAACACTGCGACACGAGAATTTTATATATTAGAAATTTAATCCTTTCAAGCTTAACCGAGCAACTTGAAAATTTAAAACTTAGATCTTCTTCACTTATATTCGATTTTAAAACTGTACCCTAAGTGGTATTCAATTTGTACTACATATGCCAAATGTCGCATGACCAGTTAAACCATTTAAAAAGTCACACAATGGTCAGCAAAAGTCAACTTTCGAGAAGAGAAAAATTTGCAATAAAAATAAGTTACACATACGCCACAGTAACCCTCTACGTTTTCTTAAATTGTGAAACAACAGTGCAAATTGTTTAACTGTTTTTCACATAGACCGATTTTAAGTTGAAAAATCAAATTATAATACCCAGATCGGAAACCAACAATATTTGGAAGTCATCAGAAACAGCTTCGATTTTGATATTTTTTTTAGATTTCAGTTTTTTTTACCTACATACATTTATTAAAATCTGAAACTTTTTGAAGTGTGGGAAAACAAAATTTCTTAAATGGTTTTAACAAAATGCATATTGCACATTCTATTGAAATATGTAAAAGGCTATAGAGCGTATTATAAGTTAGGTCAACTTATAAAAAAAAAAGTCATCAAGAAAAAGTGGGGTTTAAAAAAAAAACTGGTAGTATTTACAATTCCTTGTCATTAATTTTTGTGTAAAACAAAGTTGTTCTTACAATATTACTTTTTGAAAAATGAATAAATTACAAAGTTTAAAAAAATGTTTTAAACTAGTGTTTGTTAAAAATATTTAACTACACGGTTAAAATTTTTTACATTTGTATAATTTTGTTCTATAACATTTTTAGGTCTAATACAAAATTTATTGAAATTTAAATTTTTTTGTATTAAGGGCCAATTTTTCAATAGAGAGAGCTTATTCTTAGGAACAAAAGTTTTTTTTTATACTGACATTTATTCTTCTGATAGTCTTACTGACGATTGAAAAATCAGGGCTAAAAATCAAGGACGTTTTCCTGAATTTAAAGTTTCAGTCTATTATAATGATAAATCTTTTTTTTCTTTTTTATTATTTTTTATTATTTTAAGTATTTTCTTTCTTACTTCTTTAAAATGAAACAAAACGTTTCTGAAAGTGATTACTCAGCATAAATATAATAATGGTGAAATGTGAAGTTCAAAATCTTATTGCGGATCAAATTTTGTCAGTAATTCATACATTTTACTTCGAAAAAACACAAAGTGCGTTAAAACTAGTGGAAGTTCAGTTTTTTTTGAATTTTTTATCAGAAAAAAAAAATTGTTATATATACATAGGTACTTTTTCAGGTAGCGATAACCCTAAATTCAGGCACAAAAAATTTCTTTCTTTTTTAAAACGGCTTCCATTTTCGTTTACGTTTTTAATACAGTTTGATGAAAATTTAACATTCCAATTCCTGTATTAAAAAAAAGAAAATGAGTATTTAATTTTAATTTTTAACTAGATAAAGTTATAATTTAGGTGCAAAGGAATTAGTTTATAATTCAAATTTTCATACATATATTTTAATACTTTTAATTAAATTTTTAAGTTATGTATTTGAAACTAATAAATTTTAGTTTTTTGTATTTAAAATTAAAAAAAAAATATATAAAAAACTGTGTAGTAAAATCGTAATATTAAAAACTAATAATTTTTGTTTTGAAAAAGGCCTAAATCCAAAGGTTGTATTAAAAACTATGACAGAATTTTTAACCGTGGAATTAGGAATAATTTTTTCTTTTAGTAGGTATTTATTATTAAATATTCTTTATAATTTTTTGTGAGTTTTTATCAAGCCGTGTTCAGATTTGTTTAACCTATATTGAACAAGGCTGAATTTGAAAATGTTTCTAAATAAATTTAAAAAAAAAATAAAGAATTAAATATTAGCAAAATGTTTACTCAATTAATTCCGATTATCATATTTTTACCAGTCTTATTTTATCTTAGTCACATCTTCGTTTAGACAAAAATAGATTACATACCTACATACAGTACATTTTCGGTTTTAATTTCATTCTATTGACATTCAATCATTAGTACCTAGTATAAAAGATATACCTACATATATTAAGAATATTCATTTACCACTAAGTTTTCTTCTTTTACAAAAATAACATCACCATCAATAAACCGCAACAATTCAGTCCATATTAAGCACATGAAAAAAACGTCTAAAAATATTCCCTTTGTTAAATTTAATTCATGAGAAAGAAACAAAAAAAAAAATAACATTACTCACACTGATTGACCCACCAAAACATAATATCTTAATTCAAATGCATCAAATTAACAAAAAAAAAAAAAAAAAAAAAAAAAAAACAAAAAAAAAATTAAAAAAAAAAAGATAAAAACAATTTCGAGTATTGAACTTATTGGCTCGAATACCATTAGAATAAAAATCCGTTAAAATTTCACAGATTTTCCAATACCCGGTACATTCGAAGCCATCTAAGTTGCGATAAAACTCGCTCCATTACTTCAACAAAAACCAAAAAATAATAATAACACATAATTATTATTACCCCGCGATACACCTCTTTTTTTTGTACTTATCATACACATGAATGATTCCATGAAAACAATATATACCTACCTATGATATCCATATCTATAAAAATGTGTAGTTAGGCACCTCTACCTAACAACCTAATGTACGTACAAGCTATACCTACAATCTACAAATAAAACCATACCTCACAATTCTCTTTGCCTTCACTAATATGCGATAAGAAAAGCAAAACAATAAAAATTATAAATAAACTGGAACACCCCTAATCACCACTCTGATGATTGTGGGACTCTGATTAGCGAGGGTCGCATTAATGCTCGATTAGGCGCGAGTGCCGCGGTTATCTAATGAATGCATATTATCCACATTCACCTGACCCATCACATTGTCCTCTGTCAGACAAGCTCCTTTCTCATCCAGCCAGCACAAAACTACAACACCAAAGACAACACATGACCATTGTGTTGTGGCAATTATATGATGACTCATATAGAAACGCGTAACGCAGTTTTGTCCATGTCGTCCATTCCGGAAGCCGAATAGATTGTATATTTAGCGAAAAACCAAATCCAAGGGCGAACAATAGTAGAGGGAAGAAGAAAGCTGTCTTTTGCGCGGAACGCAAGAGTTTCGCTCAGTTTCTATTTTCGAAGGAGTCATCCTCATCAATAGAACCCCCAAAACCAATAAAGGGGAGGCCAAACTAACACTTTACTCGCATATCGCCAGTTTATAGGCATGTATGTCCGAATGTATGTATGTATCCATGTAGAGAAAAGCGAGCCTTTTTTTTTAGTATATTTTCTTGAACTATACCTTCCTACACTTTTTTACGCTGGTTCTCGTTGCGCGTAAAATCGATTGGGGCGCGCTCAACGTCACATTCATTTTCAAATCCATTCTGTGATAAGGATCTCTCTCGGTTTTTTTTTTTTGTTGGTCCTTTCTTTGTATTACTACGAAATCCACACACACGTATACATAAACATACATTCAAGTCAAGGATATGCCATGTCAGAGAGAGAGAGTAGAGAGATTGGGGTCTATTTTTTTTTTTGGTTGCAGCCAACAAAATATGTATATGTTTCCTATAAAATGAGAACCTGCATGACGAAGAAAGTTTATACTTGTGTGACAAGGATAACTGATGATGTGTGTGAATTTTTGTCATTCCCTGAAAACACATTGATGATGATTATGATTTTATATTTGAACAAGGGATGAGCCTTGATGACCTTGCGTGTTACTTTTTTTTCGATTTAAGCGAGCGCGCAATCAAATTTTAGATGTTTCTTTCAAAGATGAAGTTGAAATGTGTACTAAAATTGGGACTTTTGGGAGTAGTGTTGCCATTTAAGTAAATCCAAATGACAATAGCCGTGTTCGTTTGGAGATGGTAAAGTACTGAAAAGTACTTAAGCAAATTGAAAAGACTTCACCAAACTCTCATCAACTCGCGAATAAGAATTTCTGTATACCTACCTATCTATTTTATCAGGAAAGTACAAAATTATGGACTTTTGACTTCTTTTGGCACACTTAATTCTCGCCCATCATCTGTTCATGTCTGCTGATCTCTAATGTTCCAATATGCTGAGGAAACTAGTGACCTCATAAATAGGTACTTCAGTCAACAATATTAGCTGCGTTCCTTTGGAAATATTTATCTACTTTTTAGTACTTAAAGCTGCTTTGAACTACTTTTTCAGTATAGCAAAGTAGATCAAAGTAGTTTTAAGTACTAAAAAGTAGATAAATATTTCCAAAGGAACGCAGCTATTTAAAGTCAAACAGCAGATATTCAAAAAGTATATAAATTTTTGAAGAAGAAATACTAATTGCTGTTAAACTTGGGGAGTGTGTCTATATGAAACAGTAGAGCTATTACAACTAAAGTATTCTTAAAAACAACAAAAAACTCACTCTTCATAAAATTTTCAAGAAGAGTAAAGTTAATTTTCAATTTTGCTACATACAGGGTGTCCCAAAAGTTAACGTCGAAACGAAAACGGTAGATAGGAAGGTGGTGACAGTTATCAGAAAAATAAAAAAAAATCGCAGCCATATATTTTAGGAGTTATGGGCATTTGAAAAAAAGTCGAAAAAATGGTCACCCTGTGACGGTTTTTTATGTGCCGTGACTACAAATCTTAAGTTTTCTCATTTTTACTTGCGATATAGGTACTATAGGGCAAGTTTAGGATTCGTAAAAAAAATCGAACTCGAGATAACAATTTTACATGACATTACGATGATGGAGAATGCCAAAAAAGTGGGTCCGGCAATTCTATCTGTCTGTGTGTCTGTCTCTATCTGGAGCTGCAGCCTAAACGAGTGAAGTGATTTTCTTCAAACTTGGTAGTTAGCAGTTTTTGGTGATTCCCTAGAGGGGAAATTGAAATTTTTTTTTTATGACCAAAACTAACGGTGCCTGCCATATAACGGAAATAGAAAAGTTAATTTTTTTCAAAAACGGCTCTAACGATTTTGATTAAAATTTTTGTGTGTAGTACTACACATAAGAGCCAACTTTTTAAATAAAAAAAATATTTTTTGTACCGTTATTAACGGTACCTGTCATAGAACGGTTTTTTTCGTTTCTGAATATCTCGTACAACATTAACCCGATTTAAATGAAAATTTTTATACAAAAGTGTGTAAGTAAAAATAATATTAAAATTTTAGAAAATTTTCAAAAAACGCATTTTTGGTTTTTTAAAAAATATTTCAAAATTTTTGTTTGAAAAATCAATTTTTTGAAAACGGATCAATGAAAAATTTCAAAATTTAGTTTTTATGTGTAAATTAATTATTTCTTCTTGATAACTGTCACCACCTACCCTATCTACCGTTTTCGTTTCGACGTTAACTTTTGGGATACCCTGTATAAGGTCGATAGAACCGTTTTTTCTTTATTTCTGAATTTCTCGTAAAAGACTGAACCGATTTCAACAGAAATTTGTACGTATCTAAATGGAATTGTAAAAAAAACTGTAATATTAAGATTTTCGTTTTTAAGTGTTGCTTAATATTTATTAGGAAAATTTTTATATATAAAAAATTATAACAAAAAAACACGTTTCTAACGATTTTTAAATTTTTTTTATACAAGAATTCAAATGCAACAATTCGTTTCGTGTTCAAAATTAGTAGGAAATTCCCCAAAAAGCTAAATAGAAAAAGCAATAGATTTGAAAAAAAATAATGCATCCTGTTTGCATTCTAATTTTAAAATAGATTACATATTTAATCAACATTATTAATCAACGACTGGAATTTTTAAAACAAGAACAAAAAATGTTTTAAACTTGCGTTGTTATTTAATTTTTTTTTGGAAAATTTAGTTTTCTCAAAAACCTCACTTTCGATTTTGATATAAAAATTCTGTACCTGTTAGAATCGTTTTCTTGATTTTGGACTTTCTCATACGCGACTCAGGTTTCAGAGAAAATTTGTATGCAGATGCATTGAATACAAATTACATGCAAAGATTCAGTTAAAATTATACCATGAATTTTGACATAGGGTTGCCAACAAAATTGAATATTTCATAGAGATTCCATGATTAAATACAGTTTTTACTTTGTTTTGATTTACACAAAATGTGCCAAAAATTAGGCCCGTTGGTGGATTTTGTAGGGACCCTTCAGACTAGAGAAATATTTTAATAGAGGGAATCTAATTTTCTTCGTTAAGGGACCATTTGTAAAAATTTACTCTAAAAACAATAAAGAAAATTTTAAATCAGCACAGATTACAAATTTGATACCTTTTTGGAACGCTTAAAACATATTCTGGTGTTCTATTTTCAAATAAAAAAATTTTTAATGAATGATATTCGAACACAAAACTTCGAAAAATTGATTTTTTTACAGCTTAGTGAGGAATGAGTTCTAACACTAAAAAAACCTAACCACCCAGAAATCTCCTTTTGTGGAACATATCTTATATAAAAGCTCATATGCTACAAGATCTTTCAGTTCAGTACCTACCTAAGAATGATTTGAATCAAAGGATGCTTTTAGAAAGAGTGGCTATGAAACATTTCATGCGTTTAAAACAAAGCTTTGAAACAAAGGTACGCTGAGTTGCTGGGGCCCCAGGGCATGGCCAAATTTTGGGGCTCCTTTGATATTTGGGGGCCCCTTTGATATAGAAAATAAGAACAAATAGAAAAGTACGTATACGCCCTCCTTTTTTTGAGGAGGGGGCGCGCCCGGGCGGGGCCCTGATGTTACATTTTTTGGTCGCTAAGATTATTCAAGTAACATTTTTTTTTCTTTCAAAAACCTGAATTAATTTTTTTAGGGCCCCTAAGGTAATATTTTTTTTTTTTGAGATGAAATATTAAGTGGATGGCTACCAACTCATTAAGCCAGAACTATAATTGACTGAAGCGTCGGATGAAACGGAGTGGAACAGCGCTCGCAACCGCACTCGACGGATGGAAACTTATCGAAAATACAAAGAAAACAACAACAATTGACAGTACCTTCCGACTCCATCCGCCAATTATGGTTCTGGCTTTACGCATTACACTGAAGAATATAATTCTTCTCTCTTGTATCCGAAGTGATTCATGTCAAATATCTTATCTTTTTGCTTCGTTACTTTTATTATAAGTTGCCTTTTTTGTATTGTCTCCATTCAGGGCCCTGGAGTGTTGGGGGCCCCGGGGCACCGCCCCGCTTGCCCCAATGGTGGGTACTCCCCTAGTTTGAAATATCAGAACTAAATTTTTTTAGTGGCCTTTTACTAAAAAGAGAATAAAACAAGCCTTTAAGTTTCACACATAGATGTCGCCTCACATGATTTAATTTATTTTATATTTCCATCAAAACTTTAATATTATTTTTTATGTAGATATTATTTTGTCCAGCACCAACATCAAACATTGGAAAACTCTTTTAATAGTTTACCCCACCAAGTATATTAGTTTCTCGAGGTATCAACTTCTTTAAATGTACCTACTTTAAATGTCCGAACAATATAAGAAGCACAGACTACAAGAATCAAAATTTAGGGATGAATCAAAAATAAAGTGCCCGCAAAATTTAACTCATACACAAAAAAAAAGCGTAATGCATCGTATAGACAGGACAAGACTTCTTGTCCAGAGAACATGAAAATACTATAAAAAAAAAAATCTAATGAAGATATAAAACAAGTCTAAGGAGGGAAGTTTTCCTACTTTTTTGTTCTTTTTTTTTTGATTAAATTGAAATGGGGGTGCAGGCAAGAAGAAGACTATTCACCCTTGCTATAATAAAGCGGCGCCGCGTATAAGTGCAATGCATGCATGCATGATTCAGTACAACTTGTCCATCTCTCTATATACATTCTAAAAATGCTCGACTCGGTTCGGTTCTGTGTGTATTAGTTATGGTGGTATAAACGGCAAAGCAGAACAACCACAGAACAGGTATTTCTATGTCCAATACTCCAAATCCAATATAATGTACCTACCACACCCCCATTCACCCTCTAAAAACCGAACCCATATCAAAGCCTCTAAAACGAATAGTATAGTTCTATTCAGTCTTGGTTTTCATAGAAGAAGATGTCCTTCTTCGTTAGATTCTTGATAGGCTTAGAAAATTCAAAAGAGTAAAAGAGAAAACTGTATAATATTACTCACCACCGTTAAAGTAGGGTGGCTCTATAAGGGTGAAAGGAAGGGTGATTGTGCTAGCCACCCTCAAATGAGCTCGCTCCGAACTCAGAGAGCTTGCTTATGGAAAGAGAGATGGTGTGTAAAAAAGTTTAGAATAGCAGCAAAAAAAAAAAGGGAAATAAAACTGGAAACATATACAAAAAGCGATAAACTCCTGAAGTTTAGTGAGTACACACCGAACAAGACGACAGGGTTAGTCCCAAAGTGAGTATAATGGCTCCATCTCTCTTTTCCCTGGCCTGATATGGCTATGAATGTGTGTAGAGCAGCAAACTTTTAAATTCGGTTTCGGTTCATGTTTTTTTTTTTTTTTATAGGTACTCTGTAGTCGTAAGGGTAGTAGAAATGAAAATGTTAAATTGAGTGCGGCGGCGGCTACGAGCAAGACTGTGAAAATGTTGCTGCGAATCGTTCAGATCCGAAAAAGTTGAGAAAACATTGCACTTTATTTTATATAGTTTTTTTTTGTGCTAAATAAGGAAATTTTTTTGAAAATTCTTTTCCAAAAGTGTGTAAAAGTGGATATACTATTGTGATTAACGGTATTTAGAAAAAAGTGATGATTCTTTTTTAATATGCTTTTTATTGGATGTCCACCCATCAGAAAAGAAAAGGAAGAAAAACGGATTTATATATGAAAAGATGGAAGCAACTTCCAAGAAGAATATAATCAATATGGAGTCTATCCTTAGGGATGATTGTGTGTTATTTTAGTGCAATTGTGAGAATTTTCTGCTAATTTTTCATATTAAGTTTTGAATGTAGCAAATAAAGTGTGAAAATTTAATATTGGATTCCAAATCCGGGCGCCATTTAGGAGCGAATTATAAAAAAAAAAGAATTTAAAACAAATAAAAGGAGGTTTTACCCGCATCTTCTTCTGTGTTCAAACGTTTAGCATAATTTTAATTAAAAAAAAAGGATTTTCATCTTCCTGATATTTGTGGAATACAAAGGTGAATATACGTTTTTTACACAAAAAATATATAAGTAATTTTAAGCGAAAAATTAATTTTCGAAAAAAAGAAATAATCCTTAATTTTTTTTTTTTTTTATGAGAGTGAGAAGTGGGAGGGGAGGTGTGTGTGATGGGGGTGCAGTAATTTTTCGCTCATTTTTTGTTGTAGAATTCTCCGTCTCATACTATTGTTGTCTCTTTTCATTGAGTTTGCTATAAAAATCTCTCTAATCCTTAGAAAACTGTCATGTGGAACGTATGTGGAACGTAATCGTTTATTTGCCCCTGAAAAAAAAATCTTATTTGTTTTTTTTTCTGTTTTTTTTTTATTTTCAATCATTTCATTTTATGGATGAACTAAATATTTTAATTTGAAGATCTATTAGTTGATAACACACATATAGTGACCATGTAGTGTGTTTGGTTAGTGGTAGTTATTTTTTTATTTATATCGTTTTTGGGGAGTAGGTATATTGGGAGAAAGAAAGGGTATACTTTTGTAAATATGGGTTTTTATTTCGGTAATTTGGTTTCTTTAATTTTATTTTATGGATACGTATAGGTATTATAGCCTTGTTTGAATGCATAATTATGGAGTTGACTTAAAAAGACGTCTTTTTTTTTTCTTTCTTTCTTGTTTTGTGTCGTTGTAGATCGTAGTGTGTAGGGTCATTTTGTGTGTGGTATTTTACAAATAGGGGTTGAGGGTGAATGAATTTTGTGTTGTGTTAGCCCCTGCTTTCGTTTTTATATTTATTTTTCTTTTTATCTGGTCATTCTCTTAGGCGATAATAATAGGTAATTGAAGGACGTTGGACGATGGTGATGATGATGGTGATAATACAATAACAATTTTAAATTATACATTCTTTATTCTAGTTACTATTTGGAGCTTTGTCTTGTATGATTTCACTTGTGCATTTGAAATATTCTTATAAACTGATTATAAAAAAAAAACTGTAATAATTCTGTTTAATTGTATTACTTTGAAAATCGGAACTGGCAATTTAAACAAGGTATTGATTAAAATATGGCTTATTAAAAAATCCAAGATGAATTCTGTTTAATAAATTACATTACCTACCTACATCACTTTATTCAAGTTAAAGCAACCTGCTTATACAGGGGCGGACTGGGGGTCAAAGGGCCTCCCGGGACTTTAAGGAAAAGGGCCACAAATACATAATTCACTTTTAAAAATTTTAAAAAGAAAAGTTGATATGCAGAAACTGTTTAAGTTTTTTCACGTTTATTGATCTATAATCTGTGAACAGGCGGATCAATTTATTTGAGTGATTGAAAATAAAAAAAATGTACAGGGCTAAGTTATATAACATTCATTTTAAAACGTTAAGTGGGTGTTACTTTCAGGACTAAATTTTTTTTCGTGGAATGTATTTGGGTGAATGTCCTTATCATAAAAGTCAAGTTTTTGGGATGGTAGGATGTCGAAAGCAGCCGCCATCTTGGAAAAGAGGTTGGTACCATTTATATTTAATAGCTCCATTTTTACTCATTTTAACAGTCTTATTCACAATAAAATTATCTAAAAAATGATGTTCTAACGAATTCCGTGGCTATAATAAATTCAATTTAATAACTGGTCCCAGTTTGTCTCGAAAGGTGGGGACAAATTGACATTTTTACTTGCGATATTGGTACTATAGGGCAAGTTAAGGATTCGAAAAAATAATAGGACTTGAGATAACAATCAGACATGACATTAAGATGATAGAGTATGCTAAAAAAGTGGGTCACGCTATTCTGGTCTGTCTGTCCGTCTGTAAGTACCGCGAGTTATAGCCTAAACTAATGGAGCGATTTTTTTCAAACTTGGTAGTTAATAGTTTTGGGTGATTCCCTGGAGGACAAATTGAAATTTTTTTTAGGGCCAAAACTAACGGTACCTACCTGTCTTTTGAAAAATCGATTTTTTGAAAACGGGTTGATAAATTTTATGGAAATTTCTTTTTTTATTTCTAATAAATGGCATACCAACTATATTTTTTGAAAAATGTTAGAAAAATTTTAAAAAATTATTTTTTTACAAAACGGCTTTAACGATTTTCGAAATTTTTTTCTGAAAGATCCTTTTCATGGAAGATATCAGATAACATAGGTACTTAGTTTTGTGTAAAAGATCATTTAAAACGGTGTTTAATTAATTACAAAAACAGATTTTATTTATTTTGACTACTTATAGAATTCCTTAAAAATATCAAATTTTAATTTTCCCTAATTTTGTTCAGTAAAGTTCTTAACATCAGAGTTACTTTTACCATAAGAGCAAGTGCGTGGGACCCCAGTAGTGTATTTTATTTAATATATTTCACAAACTTTTGAAACTATAACACTTCTAATTGAACTGGTTTACAACCAAAATGGACACTCAATCCCACTATTTTTACTTTACTATAGGGCAAGTGTTGGTTTCGTGTAGAAAAAATTGAGGATTTAATCAAAACCAACATTACCATAATGGAGAAGATCAAAAAAGTGGGTTTCGTCATGCCGTCCGTCGTCGGTCTGTCCTATGAGCTAGGGCGTAAACGGATAGATGGTAGATGGATTTCCTTGAAACTTGGTACAGATGATTTTTACCTAGTTCCAAAGACCCGTTTTTTTTTTCAATATACCGTTTTGGAGGTATTGAATTTTTCTCGAAAATGGCTCTCGAAATTTTGTGTACGTAATAGTCTTTTGGATTCTAACTAAACTGCATTTTTAGTTTTTCTCAAAAAATTCGGAAAACGAAGATATGGCGTTGTCGTTTTTGCAAAAATTGTCATATTTTTTAGGTTTCTATATTTCATAAAAGCATAAGCCAATTTAAATCAAAATCTACAGACAGATATTTCTTATCATTTTAAAGTGTAAAATGCAAAACAAAATTTAAAAAAAGTTTATATTTTAAATTTAATTTTTTAACTTTATATTTTTTTTAATTTTTTTTTCTCGGAACTTAACAAAATCTTAAATATCCAATAGATATTTAAGATAAAGATACTTTTAACTACAAGAGCAAGTAAGTGCGACCCAGTCGTGCATTTTATTTTCTTACGTGCTTTGACCTAAGGGTCTCGGAAATTACTTTACAAAAAATTACGATGGATACGTTTTCGAGACATAATTTCTCAGTTTTTTGTCGTTGTGTTTTCTCAGCATAGTAAGTACCCATTCGGGCAATATCTTGAGTAATAAACGACCAATCTGAACAGAAAAACCGGCCCTGATAGCTGAATAAATAAGCAACAAACACTAAAATATTTTTTGGGTCACTCCAGATGCTTAAGAGCAATGTATAAAAAGATTTTTAAAGTAAATTAAAGAAAAAATTAAAATCTTTCGAATCCTCATCGTTTTAAATTTTGCATGTGTAGTACGTTTTTTGAAAAAGATAACAAAATACTTTTCTTCAAAATCTATGGATTGTGACTATCAATATTTTCGACCCTTTTTGTTCCTTTTTTGTTTTTGTCTATAACTTGAAAACCAAGCTGAATTTGAAAATTTTTATTAAGTAATATTTTGAAGATAAATAAATTTTCTATCGATATGTATCCTTTAAAATTTTTTTTCAAATTAAAAAATTGTAAAAAACTTAAGAAAAAACTATTCAAAAAGGGAAAAAAACGACATTTTTGATGTTTTTACTAATAGTTTTTTTTTGTATCCTTTGATTATTTTTAGATATAAAGGAGAAAAGAGAATACTACTTTATCTTTCAACATAATGGTCACAAAAATTAAATAGGGCTAAAATTGGATAAAATATGGACTTTGAAAATCTACTGATTTTGATCTTTTTAAGCCATTTCTCTTTAAAAAATACAAGTAGCATATTTTTATCAATTTAAAGCATTATTTTATAAAAAAAACGATTTCATATGATATTGTTTATCCTAAATCCCGAAACTATTTTCTAAACATAAAACCGCGGAGTGCTATTAAATGGGAGGGTGAAAATTGAAGATAGGGGTGCAAAAGCCCCATTTTTGAAGTTCTCGATATATCTCGCAAACAAAGCAAAATTTTTATGTATCGCATTGAAAACTTTTTTTGTAGAGAATTAAATTTCCTATAAGAATAATGTTTTTTTCCTATAAGAATTATATTTTTTTTTAAATTCAGGAAAAAATTTGCGTATCTAAACAGTCGAAAAAAACACTAAAGAAAATCAAAAATTTCAATTTTTTTATTTTTTTTTTGTTATTTTGATCGTATCTCTTTTTTGGGCTGAGTAAGACATAAATATTGCTCTAAAAAAAGAGATTAAATTTCCTCCAAAAGTGTCTTGTCTGTGGGCCGCTTAATACAGTGAATGTTTATTATGGAAAGGAGGGAGGGTCTATCTGCCCCCTTTTAGGCGGGAAAGGCAATTTTCTAAAAAAATACTTTAAATAAAAAAAAATTATTAAAAAACAACGGCAGCAATTACAGTTATTAACGATACTATAAGTTTTTTACAATATTTTAATTAAAAAAATTTCAAAAGGATGCATATCGATAGGAACTTTAAAGTGGAGTATCTAAGGCAAATTATTATTGTAAAAGATCCATAGGAGGCCTACATTGACTAAAGGGCCACAAACAAAATTCGGTGGGCCTTCAAAGATCTATAGGGGGCCTACATTTACTAAAAGGGCCAGAAGCATAATTCTGTGAACCTTAAAAGATCGAAAGAAGGCCTACATTGACTAAAGGGCCACAAACAAAATTCGGTGGGCCTTCAAAGATCTATAGGGGGCCTACATTTAATGAAAGGGCAACAAACAAAATTCGGTGGGCCTTCAAAGATCTATAGGGGGTCTACATTTAATGAAAGGGCAACAAACAAAATTCGGTGGGCCTTCAAAGATCTATAGAGGGCCTACATTTACTAAAAGGGCCACAAGCATAATTCTGTGAACCTTGAAAGATCGAAAGAGGGCCTACATTGACTAAAGGGCAACAAACAAAATTCGGTGGGCCTTCAAAGATCTATAGAAGGCCTACATTTACTAAGAGGGCCACAAGCATAATTCTGTGAACCTTAAAAGAAAGAGGGCCTACATTGACTAAAGGACCACAAACAAAATTCGGTGGGCCTTCAAAGATCTATAGGGGGCCTACATTTACTAAAACGGCCACAAGCATAATTCTGTGAACCTTGAAAGATCGAAAGAGGTCCTACATTGAATAAAGGGCCACAAACAAAATTCGGTGGGCCTTCAAAGATCTATAGGGGGCCTACATGTACTAAAAGGGCCACAAGCATAATTATGTGAACCTTGAAAGATCGAAAGAGGGCCTAAATTGACTAAAGGGCAACAAACAAAATTCGGTGGGCCTTCAAAGATTTATAGGGGGCCTAAATTTACTAAAAGGCCCACAATCATAATTATGTGAACCTTGAAAGATCGAAAGAAGGCCTACATTGACTAAAGGGCCACAAACAAAATTCGGTGGGCCTTCAAAGATCTATAGGGAGCCTACATTTAATGAAAGGGCAACAAACGAAATTCGGTGGGCCTTCAAAGATCTATAGGGGGTCTACATTTAATGAAAGGGCAACAAACAAAATTCGGTGGGCCTTCAAAGATCTATAGAGGGCCTACATTTACTAAAAGGGCCACAAGCATAATTCTGTGAACCTTGAAAGATCGAAAGAGGGCCTACATTGACTAAAGGGCAACAAACAAAATTCGGTGGGCCTTCAAAGATCTATAGGGGGCCTACATTTACTAAGAGGGCCACAAGCATAATTCTGTGAACCTTAAAAGATCGAAAGAGGGCCTACATTGACTAAAGGACCACAAACAAAATTCGGTGGGCCTTCAAAGATCTATAGGGGGCCTACATTAACTAAAAGGGCCACAAGCATAATTCTGTGAACCTTAAAAGATCGAAAGAGGGCCTACATTGACTAAAGGGCCACAAACAAAATTCGGTGGGCCTTCAAAGATCTATAGGGAGCCTACATTTAATGAAAGGGCAACAAACAAAATTCGGTGGGCCTTCAAAGATCTATAGGGGGTCTACATTTAATGAAAGGGCAACAAACAAAATTCGGTGGGCCTTCAAAGATCTATAGAGGGCCTACATTTACTAAAAGGGCCACAAGCATAATTCTGTGAACCTTGAAAGATCGAAAGAGGGCCTACATTGACTAAAGGGCAACAAACAAAATTCGGTGGGCCTTCAAAGATCTATAGGGGGCCTACATTTACTAAGAGGGCCACAAGCATAATTCTGTGAACCTTAAAAGATCGAAAGAGGGCCTACATTGACTAAAGGACCACAAACAAAATTCGGTGGGCCTTCAAAGATCTATAGGGGGCCTACATTTACTAAAACGACCACAAGCATAATTCTGTGAACCTTGAAAGATCGAAAGAGGTCCTACATTGAATAAAGGGCCACAAACAAAATTCGGTGGGCCTTCAAAGATCTATAGGGGGCCTACATTAACTAAAAGGGCCACAAGCATAATTCTGTGAATCTTGAAAGATCGAAAGGATGCCTACATTGACTAAAGGGCCACAAACAAAATTCGGTGGGCCTTCAAAGATCTATAGGGGGCCTACATTTAATAAAAGGGCCACAAAAATAATTCTGTGCACCTCGAAAGATTTATAGGAGGCCACAATATGTTTATATTGACTAACAAAGGAGCATTTTATGAGAAAGTTTTCTTTTACAAAATAGAATTTCAAGTGCTTTTAAAAATTTTCTTCTTGCCCGAGGGCCTACCGGGAAAATTCCCGGTTGCCCGGTGGGCCAGTCCGCCCCTGTGCTTATATGTGTTTTTTTTACGTTCTTTTTTTTAACAAGTAGCTTTGCGTATCTATGTATGAATATTCATTTATATTAATTCTTTTTCTTAATTCTAAGAAGTATTTACAAGTTTTATTTAACCCGAAAAGGTTATGAAAAATACGTGCGTTCTACCTGGAAACAAATTCTTAGGAATTCGATTTAAAATATGGGGAAACTCAGACCCCATTTCACAATTTTAAAACCATTCTTTGCATATACTTTATATATACGATATACCTAACCTTTCTATTCTTTTCGATGTATACCTGTTGTTTTTTATTTTGTTTCCGAAATGTCTCATATTTTAAATTCGATACATTATAATATTATATTCCATTCTAAAAATTACGAGCATTAAGAATGAAGATAATTTTTGCACTTTGCGAAAAAAAAACTTGAACTTTGTATCTTTGGTAGTATAGTACCGTGTTTTTTACAAGCAATTTTAAAAAGTTGGAAACCATTTCGAAGGCTTTAAAATTCTGCAAAACCTTCAAAACACTTCAGATGTACGTACATTATGTTTAAAGGAGAATAGACATTTTGGACGATAGGCGGACATTTATGAAATTGGCGTCCAATGAAAGAACTATAACGTAGGAAAAACTTTTATTATGGCCGTTTTGTTGTATTGCATTTAGAATGGAAAATATTGCAATATAAGTGTTTTTAGTGCATCGTACAATATTTGAAGGACAAATTGAATTATATCTTTATTTTAATAAATAAGTGTATTAATAAAATAAAATTTGTAAAATATATTTAAAATTAAAATTAAAAATTAAAACTTTTTTGTTATATTTATTCTATTTTATTTTTAAATTTGACAAAATCACAACATTATTTAATTTAAAATTTAGCGACGCGTTTTGGATATTTGTCATCCATCATCGGGCTTAATTTGTTAAAGTTTAAATTTTTAATTTTAATTTTAAATATATTTTACAAATTTTATTTTATTAATACACTTATTTATCAATTTACACACAACATGGAGACAGCAACATAAAATAAAACTTTATTTTAAGTACCGTAAAACCGGGTGACTTTGGCACGTTTTCAAATTCAAATGTGAATAACTTCTGCAATAATTTTTTTTTTAATGAAGATTTCAACCAATTTACCTACTTCGCTCATTCTATAGGTATGATTAATCTTGAAGAAATCTGTCCGACAGTTCTATAGATAAATGCCAAAATATGGATGGCCAAAGTCACCCTCCATTCCGGGTGACTTTGGCCGATAGGACGATTTCTATATTTCCAGTTCAACTACAAGTAGCACGTCATTCTAACCCAGCCCAAATGAAAGAGCAGATTTTTTAAAACATGTGGGTATTTTTTTTATTTTCGTACACAGAATTGTCGGTTTTTATTTGATCAAAAAAAAAAATTAAAATTAGCATAAATTTTTATATCCTTCAAAGGATATGGAAAAAAATAGTCTCTCTCTGCGGTCAACCATTGGAACAGGAAGTGTCTTCTCCAGATCACTTTTGGTGACTTGTGCAACGTCTTTTTTCTCTGAAGCTGTACCCAGCACCTCTTCGCAGGAATGATACTGTAACCTCATCGTTATCAACATTTAAGATGCAGCCGAAGTAAAATGTTATTTTAGAAGCCTAGGAAACACATCTTTCGGCACTGTTTTGTTTTCGAGTTTGCCATCTTATACGCTGTTAAGGTCTTTATCCATAATATTTTAAGAGGCCAAAAGAAGGCTACGTCTAGTGGTTGAGCTGCCAAAAGTTGATATGTATGATCTGATAACATTTTAATTATATTGCCAAATATCAGTTTTGTCAACATATACCAATATATAAAAACAAAGTCTAGTGCAAAAATTAAGAGGGTGACTTTGGCCACCCGGCCAAAGTCACCCGATATGCCGGCTAAAGTCACCCTACCATATGGCATTTTTTATAAACAAATTAAAATTAATTTTTATGAAATAATTATAAGGGTAGAATAAAAGTAATTCAACTTGCAAAACAATACACACATCGGAGTTAAAGTCATTTTGCAATCCTATTTCTTCAACATGTTCAAACCATCCAACATTTTCAGGTGATTTTTTTTAGCATTTTTAAGAAAACTAAATTTTAGTATAAATTGATATCTAATTTTAATTAAATAAAGCTAGTATGATCACTTTTGAATTCATCAAATTATACGAATTTACAAAGAAACTTGGAAAAAATCAAACAAGTCCTTCATATATTAACAATTTTTTAAAAAAGTGTCCATGTCAAAGTCAAAGTCACCCGCCAGGCCAAAATCACCCGGTTCTACCGGTATGAAATATGACACTATGTCATTTTTTCTAAGTCTTAAAACCTCAATCTTGAATATGCGACCAATCGAAGTCATAATATTAGATTATGAAGCCAACAACTTCGAGATTTTCTTTGAGAGTTTTCAAACGAAACTAAGAAATAAGTGAAGAAATAACCACCAAAGCCAGGCTCGAAATTGTTGTTTTAAAAAGCCAATATTTTGAGTTCTGGCTGGACATCCAAGATAAAGATCTTCATACTCATAGAAAATGGCATAAGTAGCATCATATTTTGTACTTAAAATATGCGTTTAAGTTATAACATTGAGACAATCTACATAAAGTGTTAAATGAAAAAATGCATTTTATCCGTTTGTGAAGTATATACTTCAGAAGGACAAGACTTTCGCACAATTTAAGCCGCGGAAACTCCATATTCCATAAAAATTTGCCCATTTTCCTTTACATAAATTTGATCTTAAAGCCACCAAAACGGAGTGGACTTGCAGAGAGAAACACAAATTTAGCAATGTGACATAACACCAAATTTTAATTTTTGGAATTTATGTTCCATGTTAAATATAAGACCCAACCGAATTTGGAATTAAATCTCATATTTTCCTTACAACATTCTGAACCGTATTTGAGGGCAGGACGATCTTTATGAAGCTATTGTTTTTTAATTCCTTTTATCCGACTGCTCAATCGTGCACCTTATGCAAACCGAGGTGACATTCTGTATCGCAGAAGCGAACAAAGCGAAAACGTTTGTTCTTATGCGATACAGAATGTCAACCCAGACTACCTTTTTTGTTGGATATTATTTTATATTTACATACTTCTGGCATCATCAAAAACGTTATCTTCCTACTCGGGCAGAAATCTATTAGGTACTTTATTCAAGCCCTGCCATAGTACAATTATTGAAAAGTATGTAAATGTTCATCATTCGAAGTTATCTCAATTTTATTGAAAAACTGTTAAAAAGTTGGTAATTATAAAATTTTTGACTTGAATACAAAAAAAAAGAACTAGTTAAAATCCCTATCCACCTATTGTTCTCGTCTTGTGATTTTTCTAATAGACAGACATAAATATCTCCATTCATGCTATGGATACAGGAAGTATTTTTTTTTTTAAACATGAGTACAAGATGACAAAAACTTGGACTAGGTACTATCCAATGAAATTGAAAACAAAATCAAATTTACGACCAGATCAGGTCATACATAAAAAATTACAAGACATTAAAAAACACAAAACAAAAGAAAAATTACGTCAGAAATACGTGCGAGGGTGAAATTTGTTGAAGCGTTCGATGAACTATACAAAAATGCGTCAAATCGTCTTCGCACTGCTTTGAATTGAAATTAGTTCACAGTGGACTGTGGTTTTGTAGTAATTTGTTTAAGAATTTTGTATTCATGCAAAAACCTTATGCACATGAACTTGAATATAATATTTACGTATAGGTATCCACGAAAAGTGATTTCTTTAAATAGACTATCGAATTAGCTTAAAAGTATCAGTTGTTTCAATAACTTCAAAGCAAAATCACTAAGAAAAAAATGGGAAAACTATTCCAAACAATTTTGGTAATTGGTATCGTTGCAATTGCATTGTGCAATGCTACACCAGCCAAATTGGATAAAATCCGGTCAACAAGGAATAGATTCCTTGCTCGTCAGGAAGTCGCTGAAGATATTCCAGCTCAAACTCCATATCCACCAGCTGGATTTCGCCCAGAAGTTGCATTTGATCTTCCAACTGAAGAAAAACCACTCCCACCAACTGAGGGAAAGCTTATTGCACCAACTGAAGAAAAACTTGTTGCACCAGCAAATCATTATCTTCCACCTCTAACTGATCCTGCTATGTTTTATTCTGCACCAGCTGAAGTCTATGGACCACCTGCTGAGACTTATGGTCCACCTGAAATCAGTGATAAAGATGGAAAAAATGTCCCAGAAAATTCAGAAGAAAATAAAGAAAAAGTAACAGAAGAAGCTACAATAGAAGAAACTGTAACGGAAGAAGTGGTAACTGATGAAGAAGAGCAACAAAAACCGATTATAGACGAAGATGAAACTGAAGTAGAGCAAGATAATTTCATTCCTGAACGTTTAGTGCTAGCTAAAAGCACAAATAGCATTAAAGCTGCTAAATTGAAACAATTTGCTCCTCTGACTCGAAAAAATATTCCTGCTCAACAATTCTATTTGATTAATGGATCTTTATATACTTTAGCTTAGATTTTGATTGAGATTTGTAAATGTTTATCTATTTGTTTTGTTATTTAATAAAAAGAACGTGTATATGGTGACTATTTGTAAAACTTGCTATTTGTTTATTTATTAATGTATTGAAAAAAGTCAATTCAATTGAATTGAAGGTCACCGGAAGAGAATATCAACTAACACTGAATACTTGAGCTTGAGAGAGTGGATCCGTTTATCGGCTGTCATTATCGGTATTTCTTTCCACCATTCCTTTGGGAGTAGTCTAAGTTTGTCCATGTCTTGCGGCTGTGAATCTTTAATAAAATTATTTAGTAGAAATAATATTTTATTTATTGTTTAGTCTTTTATTTAGGTAAGTGTTATGAATAAGATCTAAAGTTGTTCGCCTTTGATCCAAAAACGTTCGTATTTGGCCCCAATTTTTTTTTTTCAATTTATATACTTTGATTCAAAGTCTTGAGAGACCATAATGTTATTTATTGTCTAACTCTACGCATAAAGTACATCTAATGTCATATGTGCATTAATTCTTACGTTTTATTTAAATTAAATAAAATATTCATGAAAACCGAGCTCATTTTTGTTCGTTTATATTGCTCATAGTATTTATCCTAGAGTAATATGTTGGCTTTTAATCGCCAGGTTTTTTTTTTTAATTTTGAGTTTACTTTTGTCCTATTTCAATTTTTCTGAGACTTATTTAACAAATGTACTCAAAATCACTCTTTGGATACCTGTAAAACTGGAAACTAAAGTGAACTTGAAACTAAAGTAAAAATGAACAGATTTTTAAATCACTCGGATTAGATTTTAAATGCGCATAACTGTTTTTTTAAAGTAGCGTATTTTTGTAAAAATGGAATCCGGCTCACCACCGCTACTCCACGTCCTCAGCACTTTTTGACCACCGCACCTACGCTGCACCACGTCCGTACTATTGTCATTAATTTCTATTGCGCTGCACCACCGCTGCACCACGTCCACGTTCATTTTGAAAAAAACGAAAAAAATATGAAAAAATTCGCTGTGCTACCGCTGCACCACGACTGCACCATGTCCGCGCCATTTCATTTTGAATGAAAAAGAAATCTATTCTCGTACTAATACAAATGTTTAAGTCGTCTTCAAAGTTATTTTGACCTAAGTAGCAAATTGCCAGTTCGTACAAACATGACTTGGTAGTCGAGTGGTTAAGGGGGGAAAACCCTCTGGACGACAGCTTTTTCAATAATTTTTTATGAAAAACTGAAAGCACTTATTAAAATTTTTAAAAGCACAAGATATTACTGACATTATTAAGTATTGATACAAATTTTTTCAAAGCAAAAAATAACAAAATGGCGGCTCTAGAGCCCTTCAAAGTTGGCGCCTCTAGTTTGCGCCGTGCAACGCACAGGTCCAGGAAACCATCTTGTATCAAAAGGGAAATTTTTTTCCGTTAGATGATATTACTACGCATTGCTTGAACCTAAAATTATTTTTTAAAAATGAAAAATAAAAATTAGAAATAAAAAAAAACTTCTTACAAAGAAGTAGTTAAAAAAATATTTACTGTACAAATTAAATTCAACTTTTAGGTTCATGCAAGGAGTAATTTGCTTCAAATTTCAGGTCGATAGCTTCATTAGTTTTTGAGTTACGTTACGTGTTTCGAGAAAAATGCGTTTATAGTTTTCGTTTTTGTACTGTGGTAGGCTCGGAACGCATGGGTTTCGGGACTATCTTAGGTCTTTTGAGGCTTCATTCAAGGCTAAGACCAATAAAATTGTTTCTTCGGTTGGTAAATGAAATTTTTAGGAAAAAAAATAATAATGCAAAAATAAAAAAATTCCAGAGGGTTTTCCCCCCTTAAGGCGTTGGACTTCTAACTGAAAGTGCTCTGGTCAAGTGCGGTGGTCAAGATTTTTTAAATTTTTTTTCTTTAAAAATACAATTTCTATTTTTACTCGGGTATTTTAAAGATTGTTTATCGATGGTCACACACTTCGTAAAAAAAATCAAATTCTAGATAACAATCTAAAATGACATTACGATGATAGAGAATGCGTTAAAGGTGGGTCTCCCAATTCTAACTGTGTATCTCTATCTCGAGCTGTACCATAACCACTGAAGCTTAGAATTTCTAGTATTCCGTGATTTTAAAGGCTAATTTTTCAATAGTCAGATAAACCTCAGTTAGAGCTTATTCGTAGGAAGGTTTTTTTTATATATTGACATTTATTCTCCTGACGATTGAAAAATCATTGATTTTTTAAAGCTTGTGTATTTTAAGCAACTTTTAAAGAGTTCGAAAATTTGGGTCGATGCATTTAATCTTGTATACTCATGTATTTTTTGTTTTTTATTTTTCTTAAGTTTTCTAGATTATGTTTCGTTATGTTAAAACACCATATATTCAATAAAAAGAAAATGCTCGAGTTCAACAATTTTTTTCGTATCATTATAACTGTATACACATAAATGCAAAATTACTTTTTTAATCTGTGCATAAAACTAAACAAAAAACAAATGTTTACCAAACCGTATCAAGAATTTAAAAAAAAAATCAAAATGATATCAAGTAATATTTTGATAACAATAAATTTATTATGGAACTTTTATAACCACTAACTGACTGGATTTATTATCTCTGACGAAATGCTATATAAATAATTCAACAACTTATTTAAATTTCACCAGTTTCAGAGATTCGTTATCGCTACCAAAATTTATTCATTCATGGATTTATTTTATTTCTCTTTGTTTTTTATTTATATTTTCAGATGTCATCCAGTCAAACGCTGATAGGCACTCGATCAACATAACTCAAAATAAAAAAAATAAAAAAAAAATATTATAATAGACAACGCATTTAGCTTAAAAAATCCGAATGTTAGCAAAAAGTTCAATTATTATTATTAGTATGAAAATGAATATACATTACTGTAGTGTAGATATTAAATAGCATATTTTATAATAAAAAAAAAACAATATGCTATTTCCCACATCGTGTGGCCCTGGGCCACCAGCAACAACAATAATATCCAATGATTTGGATTTGAATGCAAAAGAATGCACCGGATATCAAATGCATAATACTGATGACCACCATCACCGGAAACAGCAAAAACATCAACACCAACAACAACAATTACAACAACAAAACCTACACCAACGTCAATCAACAACAACAATACCATCTTGGATTTTAACTTTAATCGTATTTTTATCTTTATTCAATTTGCATCAGGTCACGGCCGAAAAGAGCAAACAATGTGAGTATCTTTTTTTTTTTATAAAATTCTATAAAATTAAAAAAAAAATTATTTTTTTTTATTTTTTAATTTAAAATTTATCGCAAATGTAAAAACGTATACGACAAGACTTTTTGCACAATAGTGCGAGTGTGGCCTAGTTTGGGTATTGGGTATATAGTTAGGCTCTGGAATTCCTCACTCTTCTTCTTGTTGAATTCAACCCAATTTAATGTATTTTTTTGTTGTTGTTGTTGTTTTTATCTCCTTGGAACTTGGATCACACTTGGCGTAATCTGATTACGAAGAGTATTTCTCTGCAACCAATTTACCCCAAACCCACCCAAGCCCCCCTCTCTCCTATTCCTCTTTTTCTACTCTTACCATCGCAGCAGCAGCATCGAACAGCAGAATTCCTTGAGGACATTTTTCTTTCTGCTCGTTTCCTTTCAGTGAAATATGAAACGAGAGAGGCATCTGGCTGGCATCTAGAAAAATATAAAACTTTTGACAGAATCTTTGTACAATCAAAACTTTTCTATACGTTTTCTCGTTGTACGTACGCCCGAAAAATTAAAAAAAAAAATTAAAGAAAAGAAGGAAAATGCCAAGAATCACTTTTATAGACTGCTAATTACATCCTGTTAATAAAAATAAAAAAAAAAACATACAAAAAAATAATAAGAAAAAGGAAAAATTAAATTCTTTGAAAGTTGTTTTTTTTCAAGAGTTGAGTTTTTTGTTGCTTTGAGTGTGAGAAGACGAAGGAGGCAATTTGGAGGGACTATGGCATGACGATAATGATGGGGGCAATGTTATGTACCTTCTTTGTATGTGTTCACTGTTCACTATAGATGAACTGAACTGGACATGGTGTTTCTTTCTCTTCTTGTTCATTTTTTTTTACTTTCTTTTACTTGTTTTTTTTTAAGTAATCCATTTTCATTGCCCAAGGGTTCGGTATATACTACAACTAGTTTTGTAGATGAAGAATGAGTTCACACAGATGACATAACTATGGCAAACATTTATCTGCACTCCATAATAGAATTCATGGGGTTTGGCCTATTTTTATTAGAGGACAATATCAATGGTGTTATTTTCTTTTTTTTTATTTTATTTCAATTTTCTATTCTTATAACCAAACATTTTTTTTTTTTTTTTACTTTTCTTGAGTGAGTTGAACATTGTTTGTTATCTAATAAATAGAAAATATTTTATAGATTTGATTGTGATAGCTTTGTACTTTTTTGACAAAAGACCACAAATTAAGGCATCAAAAATAAATAGGTACATATCTTACAATCATGAGTTTTAATATTTTTTTTTTTTTTTCAAAAATATAGCCTATAAATAAGGAATTTGATATTGTTTTACATTGAGCACTTTCAGGAAGTATTAGGGACTAGACATTTAGTCAACGTCATTTTGAGAACGGAAAGAAATTTAGGACGACGAGTAAATTGAGTAAGGGGCCATTTCGCTATAGACGATTTTGGGCATAATTTCTAAATTTCAATAGTTGTTACTTTTAGTAGTAATAACAAGTAAAATAACTGTTTTTAATAAAAACAAGCAAAAATGAGGCCAAATTTAATAGAAACATTTGTTTTATTGCGCTTGGGAAGGCTTTAATGCAAAAGAGCTGTTACGAACTGCAAATATCTGGCTTACTTGTTAGATATGTATGTCGTGACACATATCAGGTAGTTATTTGTATAAAGAATATAATATTTTGTTGGTGTATTCCTTTACCGTTACTCATTTTCGATAGCCATTGTAAACGTGTTGCACCCACAGGGATCAGAAATAAATCTGAGCCTTTTGAAAGGTTCTTTAATAACTCTTATTTGTGGCCATTTTTAATAAAGGTCATAAAATAACCTTTATTTAAAAAAAAAAAGAAAAATTTCGATCAAGGTCTGAGAGAAACCTTTGTTTTATATTTTTTTATGTTTCGGTCAGCCAGTGAGATTTATCGCTGAGAGAAAAAAAAAAACAAATCTCATCTGCAAATGTATCAATAAGAACATCGGCCTCCTCAAATATTCGAAATTAAATTGCATTTTTGGTTGGGCTTTTCGTATCAGCAGCGACTCAAATCACAGTGGAAAGGACATTTTCACCTTTGCATTTTATTTTAAGACAAAAGAGATATAATATTGGATCAAAGAACTTTGAGTGTCTATTATTAGTTTAACTTAACATAAACTAAGAAAAAACATCCTTTTTATATTTATTTTTGAAAAAAAAAAACATTTTTGATATATTCGACATTTTCCTTTGAATCAACCATTTTTGGTTTATTTTCAGCGGAAACGGTTAAAGGTTGACCTTTTCCATTTATTTTTTTTTTTTTTGTAAAAATCTCAACCATTGAGAGATATTTTAAGATATAAGAAATAAATCTCAACCGATAACCTTTATTTTTGATTTTTAAAAATAAATCTTAAACCTTAACCGAAACCTATTCAAAGTAATGTGGTAACTTTCAGAGAGAAACCAATTGAAAATAAAGGTTGACTGTTATTTCAGGTCTCTGGTTGCACCAGCGATAGCTTCGAATTTAAATTCATCTTTGTATTTTTTTTCATTGTATTATTTTTCTTATTTATTTTTTATGTTTTAAGATTATTGATTAAACATCATTCAATTTAATATTATATGCAAGTAAAAGTTTGAAAATTTATATTTTTGTACTTAGCTCTAAAAAGGTACGGCCGATTTTGTTGCACCCGCGAACGCACTTTGAACACTTCCTACGACTTACTTATTTAATTTAAATTTTATACCTAAATCAAAATTAAACAAGTTTCAATGTACCCTTCCAAGTTATAGTTAAATTAAAATATTTTTGTGTTTGTTTGTAAATAAACTTCGAATGCTTATAAATGTTGCACCCGCTATAATGGAATTCCTGACTTTTCAGTAAAGTGTTTTAAATAAAATTGGCACCCAACGAAGAACTTAACCATTTTCTTTTTAGAAAAAGTACCCGTAAAGCTATATAAGAAAACAAACTCGTTTTCTCATAGAAACTGGCGCCCAATGCAGCAACCAGTGTTAAAACCTCAATTTGTAAGCTATAAAGACATTCCCAGAAAGTGTTATACAAACGAATGCATATTTTCAACTGATCATGGTAAATAGCGACAGAATATTTTCAAACAAAAAAATATATATGTAGATTTAATTTAAAATTTGTGAAGTCCAATGAACAATTCAGTAAGTTATAAACGAATTTTTTTTTCGAGTGAAAATAGCACTCAAAATATAACCAAACTCAATTGTTCATAGCAACAGGCCACATATATTCGTGATTTACGTAATTTGAGAGCATAAAAAACCTATTAGTAGGTTCTAAGTAAAAAAAAATCCGATTTTTCAATGAAAAATGGCGCCCAACAAAGAATCAATGATGATTTATTTAGTTTCATTACTTCGAGAATTTGTATGTAGAATATCAAAGTATAAAGCATATGGGTAACATAAGCTTAATAGATTTGGTATTAACCTTCTTACAAGGGTAATCACAATTTTAAAAAAGACCTTTATATTCTAAGCTTTACAGTTACCATTATTAAGAAAATAAAAACTAAATTTATTTAAGCAAAAAAAAAAAAACTCCTTATTCAAACTTAAAAGTTTCAAACACACTCATTGAGCTTATCACATTTTGCCAGGAAGATTAGTCCTCGTCCTACTTTATAACTTTTGCAATAGACTGCAGTAGAGACCTTAGAGTTTTGTTCCCTTTTTTTATTGAGAGACAACAACAAGACGAAAAATGAAAAACTTTTCATCGATGTGGCCCAGTTTGAAAAGTACTTTTATGACAAAATACATGAATCAGCTATCAAGGATCACATTTAATGCCCCGCGCCGTCAACTTTAAACATGCAATTTATATTATGGATAATAGAACTTTCATCTCGAGGACCAATTCGCTACAACTAAAATCAGTTACAGTTTATCAAATAAAAAACATAAACTTTATTCATTCAATTCTTTTTTTTTTTGTTCAAATTCTTGGCTTTGAATTCAATATAAGATAAAAAAAAAATTGAAAAAAAAATCTTACAAAAACAATTTTCTCATAAGGACATCTTATCCAATCCTGAAAAAGAAATCTGACAAAAAAAAAAGAATCCGAAGACATTTCTCTAAAGGACAAGATGGTTTTTTTTTTGTTCATTTTTTGTTCTCTGTTCAAGAAAATAATCCTTCAATCATCCCCTTTTGATGAAGGATAATCTTTTGGCTAAATTCTTTCATATCGCATGGGTAAACGAAAAAGAATAACAACAATGGCACGAGCACAAGAACTAACAATAACTAAACACAGAAAGACTCTCTGGCAGACAAAAATGGCATCGCACAGGATATAAATTGATGAAAAACTTAAAAAAAGAAAGAATTTTTTCACAAAAAAAGGACAACCTGGAAAACAGGCGTTATATTAAAGCATAAAAATATATTTTTATTTGTAGAAAGGAAAAGAAAGGCAAAAAATAAAAAAAAGAATCCCACCAAAGATATCGAGAACGAGGCCGTGTCATTATACATACATGGATTTCTGATTTATAAGGAAAAAAAAAAAAAAAATGTGATGATGGTGGTTTGTGTTTTCTGGGTTTGTGATTTTAGCTATGTGATGTAGCAACATTTTGCGGGATCAGAGAGCTGAGTGAGATGAACACATGAACATGAACAACAGCGTAGAGCTATCATCAAGGTACGTAAGAGTCCTTTGATTAGGAGGATGTCATGGAATTTATGTGTCCTTGTACAAAGTCTGGATTTTAACAGACTTTTCGCGTTGGTTTTGCCGTCATTTTATGTTTCATTTCTATTTTTTTTTTTTTCATTTTGTGTGTGCGGGGACCAAAAAGCCCCATGTCTTGTTTTTTTATTTTGAAATGTGAGTCTTTGCAATGGCACACTATACTCGTATATGATATAGCAGTCACGGCATATAAAACTCACCATCATCAGGATACACATTATATTCGCCCACCCGACCCAAGGAAGATTGATTACGTTCGCACAGGAGTTTGAGTTTCAAAAAAGTTGATTGTATTTTTCACAACAAAAACAGCAACAGCAACAAAAAAAAAAAAATATATAAAAATGAACGAAAACGAAACAATCGTAATTATCCTAACAATTTGTGATTGAAGTTCTTCGTGTGCTTTTGAAGCGAAACAAAGTTTTTATGTTTAATTGTCCAAAATAACAACAACAACAACAAGAAAACAAAACAAAAATAATAAAAGAAGTTTTGGCTTGGAAAATTGTTGATTGATTTTGTTTCCTAAGGGGGGAAGTTATATGTAGGTTATTATGGCGCCATTGACGGTTTAAAGGAAATAATACCTCTAATCTTGAAAGCTATATGTATGTAATTTAGAGTATTAGCGTCAAATAATTTCAGGGATAAGCTTTTTGCTCCGGTGAATAAGTGAGAAAGTGACCCCAGGAAATAATTTTTGGTATAACTTTGGTTTTGTGAAATCTCGATAGAATTTAAGTTTTGTTTAAAAAAAAATATAATTGAAATGAAATATTTAGGAGGTTGGCTTTGAGAACTGCCCACAAAACGCCTTTCAAAAAATATAAAAGAACATTTTCTAATTTATGTCTACATATTTTTGCTCCATAAGTCAATCATTAAATAGGTAGTCATTTGCTTACAAATGTCCAAAATGGATTATAATCTCAAACCTATCTTCAAATCATTGTTGCAGACAATTTTCTAAGCTCACAATAAGTAATTGGATGAAAATACGTCTTCTTGCTGTAAATTGACTTTGACGTTAGTATGCCGAAACAATTTTTTTTCCTGGTACACTAGGGTGTATAAGTACTTTTTTTACGTTTTATTGTTTGTGATAAAAATATGTGAATTTTCTTAAGTTCAAAATAAATAAATAAATCGAATTGCTTACCAAAAAACAAAAACTTTATCTTTTTTTAATTTTTCTGTGTGGCTTTATTTTTTAACATCGAAAAAAAAAACATAGGTACTCTCGTTTGTGAACTATAGAAGATTATTTGCTGTGGAATTATTAAAAAAAATTATAGTTTAGTAAAAAATATACTTAAAATCGTAGAAAAAATACTTTAAATCAATGTAAATTGAAATAATTTGGAACCGAACACAACTTTTTTTTTTAAATTAAAATGAATGATTTTTAAATGAAACAACTTTTTAACAAAAAAAAACTTCATTAACTGGAATTTGAAGTTACGTCCTTTGAATTACTGATCATGTGCTCAACAAACTATCGGTTTAAAATCACTTAGCCAGATTTCCATTTTAATGCTAGGGTTGATAAAAATTTAAGTACCTACATGTACAGCAATTTAAATAAGTTCGATTGGATGTAATTTTTTCAACGTAATCAAGTGTGATCATTTTTTCTCATTATAGTTTTTAAGAGACGTAATTTTTTAACTTTTACCAATGAACAAAGGAGAATGGGCATATTGAACGTTTGGCGGCCAGTAATGAAATTGGTATCAAATGAAAGAACTATAACGTAGTAATCTTGAATATCCGACCAATGGAACTCAAAATATAAGCTTTTAAAGCCAACCACTTAGGGATTTTGTTTTTGAGATTTCAAAAGGAAAAAACAAACAAATAATTGAAAAAATAAGTCTTAAAGTAGACTCGAAATTGATGTTTTAAAAAGGAAATATTATGGGTTCTATTGGTATGATATCCAAGATAAAGGTCTTCAGGCTCAAAATGCATTTTATCCGTTTGTGAAGAACGTTAGAAGGATAAAACTTCTGCACAATGTATGTAAGACTTAACTACATCAAAAAATAACAAAATCGTTCTTGGCCGCGGAACGTCCAAGTTTTATACAAAATTGCCCTTTCTCCTTTGAGGAAAAACTTTCTATCATATCTCTAAAGCTATAATGTTTATAATTTATATTTAACAATATAAAAAAAAAGTTTTTGGTTTAAATATGCAGGTTTTTTAAATAAATTGCTTGAAAGAAACTTTGTTGAAATTTCGTTTTAACATGGTAATTAACCCTCTGTAGGCACACCTCTTTTTTGCGAATTTGGTGTATACTTTTTCATGTCGCTAGAACTTTTTTCTGTCTCACTATTTTATAGAGAATCATATATGAAATTGATGTAGAATTTTTCGAGGAATTCGAATATTGTATTCACAATATTGTATTCAAAGAAAGGTATTTTCACTCTTAAAAAGACACTTTTTTGTGAACACCTTTCATTTTTGTCCTGCCAAATTCGCACCCGTGTGCCGACAGAGGGTTAATTTAAGCTTCGTTTTTTAACAATATTAACAATATAATTGTCTAAATCAGTTGTAAAATTTAAAATTTTTTTAATGACGATTTAAAATAATTGTTCATTCAAATAAATTATTATTAACTATCACAATAACTTGCTCTTCTTTAAAAGTCGGAGAAGAAAAATTTTCACTAAACTGTGCTCGCCAACTATTCCATGAAAATGACAGATTTTATAACAATTTTTATTTATTTGCAAAACACAAAAACTTTTTTCATTCTGTGCGGAACAGTTTCATTATAAACAGAGCAATAATCAATTTCTTGAAATGGCAAAAATCAAATTTGTTATATGTAAACGGCTCTAACAATTGGGATGAAAAGATAAAAAAAAATTGCTTTAGTCATCTTTAAAACGACGGTTTTTTCAAGAATAATGAGAATCAATCGAAAACGTTTGGAAAAAGGCTTACGCATATACATATACGGTTAAAAAAATAAATGAACGTACAACTTAGGCGGAAGAAAAGGCACACACATTTAAGAAGACACAGATACAAATATCCTTCAGTGTCAAAAATAATTCCAATGATTCAGCTGCTACTTATGTAAAAAAATTATTACCGAAGACAGGTTTTCTAATTTATGGACTTAATTTGAACCGAGTAGCCCAGTCGAATTAAACATTTCAAATGGAAAAAATTAGATCGTGCAATTTTTTTTCATAGGACGGTAGAGAGAGCTTAAAACCAGTTTTTCGGGAAAATCGACCTTGTGCTTAAGCCGCCATCTTGGTTTAAAGGTAAAATACGTTTTAGCGAATAACTCGGCCATTTTTAACTTTTGACAAAAATTATATATATAAAACTTGTAGAAAATTTTATTTTCTATAACTTTTATCTTAATAAATTTTTCTATATGACCCATATTTTTCGAGTTAATTTGAAAAAACTATACCTCTACTCTGCTTAAACTTTTTACCCGCTTGATTATAGTTTTCAGGATCAACGCAATATGGGAGTGTTTTATATGTTTTTGGATATAATAAATCTAGCTGCAATGTCACTCACTCTCTCTTTTAAGCTTTTATTATAAACAATTGGTCATATCTCAGGGATTATTGAACCGATTTGAAAAATTCAAAGACTTAATTGTCTTGCTAGACATCAGTTATAATATTTACTAATTTTGTTTAAAACGACACTTACCGATTTTGAGATAGTTCTTTTTGTTTATAAAATTTCAGGAATTTGCAAAAACTAACATTGCAGCTAGATTTATCATCCCCAAAAACATATAAAAACACTCCCATATTGCGTTGATCTTAAAATCTATATTCAAAGCGGGTATAAAGTTTAAGCTGAGTAGGGGTATAGTTTTTTCAAATTAACTCGAAAAATATGGGTCATATAGAAAAATTTATTAATATAAAAGTTATAGAAAATTTTCTACAAGTTTTACATATATAATTTTTGTCAAAAATTAAAAATGGCCGAGTTATTCACTAAAACGTGTTTTACCTTTAAACCAAGATGGCGGCTTAAGCACAAGGTCGATTTTCCCGAAAAACTTGTTTTAAGCTCTCAGTGATCCCCTCTATCGTCCTATGAAAAAAATTGCACGATCTAATTATTTCCATTTCAGCTTAATTTTTTGTACATCCCGACTGGGCTAGACTAGCATTTTTCAAATTGGGTTTAAAGAATACACCTGGTATTCATAAAATGCAACAAACCCACCTAATACCTGTATTCTTCTCCTTCAAGTAGGGAATATTTTCATATAATGTTCTTGTTCTCATTATACACAATACGTTTGCAGTAAAAAATCAAAATATAGATCACATTCATTAATCATTTCACTAAATTTATTGATTTCCGTCAAACTTTTTGACGCTACCTCAACTATTTCTCTATTTAGAGCACACGAAACGAAACTCCTAAAAGATTGTTAAGCGGGATCCGCCAACAACTGAATTCGTTTAGAATTTTTCTCACAGTTAAATTGAAATTACGATTAAAAATTAACATAATAATTATGTATAATAAAATACAATTAATTCCAAACCACTCTCTTTTCAGTTCAAAGTACTATTTAACCCATGAATACATACATACATATATAAATATAGACTTTCTCCAAAGTTCCTACATAGTTCCTATTTATCCTCCAAAAAACTTCCCTTATAGAAGAAGAAGTATTTATCTATATAGTAGATTGGAATAGGTAGTAGACATATTTGTCTGTGTCAGTTATAGAGTATTCTTCGTGCAACAAACTTAGCTCAAACAATTAGTCAAAAGTGTACGAGCTGAGCTACACACAATGAAACAGAGTACTTGTCGTACCAATTCATTTTGTTATGTGCGCCTAGGAAGGGAAGAACTTTCTCTAGGTTTTATACTTTTCTTTCACTTCCACTTCCACTTTTCCAATGCCTTCTATTTCCACATCTTTTAACGGCCACAAAACGACAAACTATATTTCATTCTGGTTAAAATTATATCAGTGAATAGATAGGTAAGTGGAGGACGAAGCGAGGGTCGAGTTGTCGAGAGGAGCTGTCTCTTTTATATCTATACAAAAACCTTATAGATGGTTATAGGCAGAGCATTTAAAACTCTTAAAAGGATGTGAAAAGGAACTTCTAAAACTTGATGCTGCATCTGCTATTACGGTTGCTATAACATTTTCTACCCTTACCCGTCACCAAAAACCCTTTTCGTCGTTTCGTTTTTTGGTTTTGAACTGTTCACCCAACCGTCTGTCGATGGTCCAACACCTTTACCGCTTCAGCTTGAGATACAGCATCGACATGGACCGACACCGCACCATCGTCATCAATCTGCTTTTACTCGCACCCACTCGCTCACTCACGATTGCTTTTCTATCTTAATTAGTGGCAAACGTAAAATTACATCATTAAAAGTTCCGCCCCATGATTGCAGAGTTTAAAATCGGGTCTCGGTTCGGGTGGAGGCCTGGGAGAGTGGTGAGAGATGAGATGGGGAATTGCATGGACTTTCTGTGAGCCCGCAAAGATATGTCGAAGGTGTTACATGAGGTAGAATTTACACCTGCAAATGATGAGCACTTTCCGTAAGGTGCACGGGTGCTGAAAAGGGAGGGGTAGATGGGGGGTGAAGGCGATTGCCGATGAAGGGGAAACGAGGCAGTTTGAGATCCTTTCAATGCCGACATAGAGGATGTTTGCCAATTAAATTTGTTGCAGGAAATTCTCGGTCTCGCGTGGAAATTTCTTTTTTTTTCTGGTACCTGCTTCTGTTATTTCGGCGGCAAGACTACATTTAGCGCGGAATGGGGAATACAAAATTATCATTTAAATTACTACGGAAATTATGGTTGGCTGAATTGGTAGCTTGGTGTTATTGCTGCTTCTATAGCGCTCCTATAAGGCTCCTGCTTTTGAAGGAAAGGTATAGTACCGAAGATAAATGCCGGTGTCTTGTTCTTTTATATACCTTTGGAAGAAGACTGTGTGAAAAGGAACATTTCCTTTCCTTATAGAGCTTTGTTTTATGAATTCAATAGATCTAAGTTTTTCTGTTTGAAAAAAAGGAAGTTACTCTTTCTACTGAACGTTGATTTTATTGTAATTACCTATTATTTTTTTTTTTATTACAGATTACATGCATTCATTGTGTAAGAATCATTTTCTACAACAATTATATAGAAAAATCGATGGTGCAGTATTGTGGTCACAAAATGAACGCAATCTTGATTGCATTATAACATTCCAAACGCATTCGATATTGCAAAGATTTATGCTGAGATTTGATATGTTGCAACTAGATTGCAATGATCATTTGTATGTTTATGATGGAGCGCATGCTGTGGCAACACCAAAGGTAAGTGAAAAATTAAAATAATAATAACATTTTTAAAAATTACTTTGATAATTAAAAATAATAAGCTAAACATACTCATAAAACGGTTCTGAATTATGAGTTATGAATATAATGTACATATATTACATGGATTCGTTACGGGTGTGACACATTTACTCATAGCTTTATTGAAAACTCACCCATTCTTCAATATTAGTAGAATGAAAATTTAGTTATCTAAAAATGGTACCATAATTAATTGAAAATATACTTGACTTACAGCCCGATTTTCCTCCATCAGTCAGAACACAAGAGAGTCACAAATCTTCTATAGAACAGGTCACATTTAAATTTTCAAAGTAACTTCACGAATAATAAATGCTTTTTTTTTGACTCTCACAACTTGTGATTGTGGGGGAGAATCGGGGTATTAGTTTCAACATTCAATTTAGTTGTGTTATGGGTGTGACATGACAAAAACTTTTGAATTGAAAAGGAAACTAAAAATTTATAAGACGAACATTTATCAAACATATTAGTTTATATGAGGCCATAAGAGCCATAATAGTTCCTGAATTGATTATTGAACTTTTCTCTTTACTTTACTTATGAAGCTAAAACTTGGATTAATTGTTGAAAAAAAAAAAAATTTTCGAAAATTTCGAATTTCGAAAATCGTTGGAGCCATTTTTTTTAAATAATTTTTTATATATAAAAATGTTCAAACATTTTACAAAATATTATTCAACACATAAAAACTAAATTTCGATAAAACTGATCAACCCGTTTTCAAAAAATTTTGAAATACTTTTTAAAATTCCAAAAATGTGTTTTTATCGTTTCTTAATACAAATTTTGGCCGAATTCAGGGGTCGAATTACGGCATACGTTCGTTAACGTATGGTTGCTATGTGTATCTATCGTTTTCTAATAATTAAATAGAGACGGAAAAAGTCAAAACGCAGGCACAAGGGATTTATAATGTCCTCAAAAATGTTTTTGGTAAAAGGGTGTTTTTTTGAGAGGTTGAGTTAGTGTGAGAAAAAATCAATAACATCTGACATTAATTTTGTTAATTTTTTAAAATTGGAGAAAAGGTTTATTTTATCATAATAATAGAGAATTTAAGCGGTTTATAGAGTTATTTGAGTGAAAGGGTGTTTTTTTTTTTTTTAAGAAAAGATGAAATTCAGAACTAGTACCAATAACTCTTATTACAAATATGATACCCCAGTGAAAATTGGTAAAAATGTTTCATTCACCACAGGCATCAAGGCTGTAAACAAAAATATTTAATGTCAAAGGGTGTTTTTTTTTTTTTTGAGAAACAAGAAAAATCCGTGATAAGTCCGATATAATTAATGGAGTAAAAGGTACCCTTACAAACTTTATTGCAAAAGGAATTATGAATAAAATAAGTATTTATAAATACATATAAATCCCAGGTTTTGAAAAAAAAAAAAATAAATAATATTAATAATACCCTATTGAACTTTTGCAATTATGTTATTTTTGGGATTGGAATCAAGAATCTAAAGTGTCTATAAGAATATCATTGTTAAAGGGGTATTTTTCTATCGTAGAAATAATTTATGGGCCACCCTAATGAAATTTTCCAACAACGATGTGATATAAAGCAAAATTAAAGAGACTAAAAGGTTGTTTTTTACAAGAAGGAAGTAAATTCTGTAGTCTTGCAGTCAGACAGCACCCTTAAAAACTTCTTGGACCCTTCTTTCGGAATGAATGGAGGCTTCAATTTGTGTTTTATTGGTATCACAATTTTATTGGAAACTTATTCTTAACACTCTTTGAATGCGTCTTGCAATCACAAATCCCCTCTAAAAAAACATTTGAACTAGCGCATTTATTTTGAAAAGGGAAAATTGTATCATTTGTGAAATGTTTATTTATGCTATCACAATTTATTGTACGCACAGTCAAATTGCGTCAAAAAAAAACGTATGTGTGAACCGCGGGCTTTATGGCTACCTACTGTTGCAGTTGCAGCTGTTTCATGGATAACAATAGCAATAGCATATTTGGAGGGGCTAGTAAAATTTTACTCTATTCATTGACGTTGATAAGCTAAAAATCTACAATTGGGTGAAGCAATTCATGTGGGCGAGGTAGCGCAGTATATAGTGTACTAGCCTCTGAACTCGCTTAGTCTGATTCAATACTCAAGTGTGACGGAAAAAGTGTGATAGAAAATTACTAAGACTCAAAAGCCTCAAATAAATGGAATAAAGTTCACCAAATATACAACAAAGTCATAATTTATTCACTCTCCATTAATTTTAAAGCCCCTATCATACATGAGAAAACTGTCAAATCTCCTTAAAAATTTTGACATTTGCTATTTAAAATGGCAACTTTAAATTTAATGGAGTGTGAATGACTTTCAACTAAGACCTAAATTCAGGATAGGTTTCTATCAAGCATTATTAATGTTCTCCCGGATTTCCCATTCCCTTTCAAAATATTATCGTATTACCCTTGAATTTTACTCATAAACACTCATAATTCACCATCATTTTTTAATCACAAACCCTAATCAACAAAACAAAATACAAAAAAAAAACAAGCAAACCACTCACCTCATTCTTCAAAAAACAAAAGCACAAGAAAACATTAAAAAGAAAAAAACAAAAATTTTTTTAAATGAAGTTAATCCGTCTTCGTCGCTACTTGACATAAATACCTTACTTCACTCATGATGCGTTCCAAAGAGAAGGCTAAGTACTAAAAAACAAACGCTTAACAGGTCGCTTCGCATGAACACAAAAAAAAAATTAAGGTTAAGACCGAATTTCCACAAAATCTTCACTTTCTCTTTTTCGCAATTTTTTGTACTTCTACTTGCTTGTGCCATATATATCCAAAACCCAAAGTCTTCTTCTATGAATTTTTTATAGAGAAACAAAATATCCTACAACCAACTGAATCAGAAAAAAAAATTCACCTAAGCCTTCTCAAGTTCTGTTTATATGTCTCCACATGTTTAAATCCTTCGAAATCCTTTCCTATCCCAAATGCCTCCAAACCAACCATATATAATATAAATAACGAATACAAGAAGAAAAAAGTATATAATCAGTCCTAACTACGTCTATTAGATGTCATCTACGCGGTTTTAACATCTAACTTCTATCAGTTTTTTATTTGTGCTGTTGCGATGTTGTTGTTGTTGTTGTTGTTTTTGTTGATGTATGAGTTTATCCTTGAGAGAGTACTACTTCTGGGACGACCAAGGACCATGAGAGAATAAACGAAAAAAAAAAAAACATAACGAGAGAGTTAAATTCTCGCTATGTGATATGATGGAATGGTAGCAATTTTATGCCCCAGGAAAGAGGTATGAGTTGGGTTGGGTTGGGTTGGGTTGAGTTGAGTTGGTCGTTGGGATGAGAAGGCCTGATGGGATGCTTGCGTTTCTGTTGCTGCTATGTGGTTTTCTGGAATAGCAAGGAAGAACGTAGTTTCGTTCGGGGAAATATTTTCTCTAAGTGTATCTAAAGGCAGTTTTTTTTGTTTTTTTTTTGTTTTTTGTACTTTCTTGATATTTACTTATTTTCTTGTTGCATATTTTTTCTATACTCTTGCGAATGCGTTTCTTAGCTTGAGGGCCTTTTGCAGAACTGAGAACTGAACGGAAGCCGTAGCAAAGCTCTTGGGAATAGACAAAAACTTCTTTGCTAAGCGCCGAGCATATAAAAGGGATTTGCTAGAACGAAACTAACGAAAGTTTTGTTGTTTTTTCTTTCCAAAAAAAATAAGCTCATCGTTCCTTTTTGGCTTTGGCCATAATAAAATTTTCTTCTTCGCAGAATGTGAAACAATATGAAGAAAATGTTTTCATTTCAAGGCTTTTTAGCCTTTAGATTAGGTTTTTTTTTTTTTTTTTGGGTGGAAGCCTCTTTTATTCGGCAAACGGGTATGATGGAATTTGTAACAATGGAGAACTTATATATTTTGTCGACAAAAATTGGCGGTGGTGGCGGGCGAAATATGGCATGATGTCGAGGAAGAATGGTGCGGATATTTTATTTATTTATTTATTTTTGTTCTCTTTGTTGGCCCAAATGCAACAGATATTTTTTTTGGATATAATGGAATTTTTTTTTCCATTTATTTATTGTTCGTTTTCTAATGCCAAACAATGGGATTAAAATATTGTCATAAGGTATGAATAGATAGATAGAAAGAGAGAGATAGAAATAGTAGGGCATTTTCATCTTCTATCTACAAGTTTTGTTAATTGAAATCAGACAAAAACCGACAATGCCTTTGTGGAAACTCAAATCGTGACCTATTTCGTTACGGTGGCTTTCAGAGTTGGTGATGAGTATAGTCGAAAAATATATAGAAAACAAAAATATAATGGAAAAAAAAAAATAAAATCAGATAAAGTGGATGGATGACTAAAAGCTGATATAGAAGGCTCTATGGTAGCTATTGTGTAGGTTTGATTGGCGTAAATATGGCATTATTTTTCTTTCAAATCTATATGATGAGGCACATCACCCTGTCAGAGTATAGAGATACTATCCAAAAAGTTCTATATTTTCATGTTTAGGGGTAAACCTTTTATATCTACCTTAAAGGTAAGAGAGATTCTTATGAGTGATTATGAAAGTGACATTTTGACAGATACAGGATACAGACAGATATAAATACGAATCTCAACACAGAGAATATACATACACTGAGATTGGTTATAGCTATTTTTAAAATGTCTGGATTTTTCAATGGATTTATTAGAACTTTAGTCACAGGTTATAATATAACATTTTGGATATTTAATAACATTTTTATATACGACGATATGCTTGTCATCTATAAATATAATCACAAATGAATGGATTATTTCTTATAAGAATAGAGACTTATTGATTAAATTTTATTCGTTAAGTCCAAAAGTGTTATAAGTGGTTAACTTTAAAGTAGATAAAGGTAAAGATTATAGGAGTTAAAGTAAATGTTAATAAGTTTCCGGTATATAGTTGAAAGTTGAGAAAATTTTCATATTTTGATCAATATCTTGTCGTGCACATTTTTGTTGATCCAGACGAAATCCAAAACATTGAAAAACGATTTTGTGTTCGAGACGTGCTGAATTAGTTGATCACCAGCAAAACTAGCCTGTATATATTTTTGAAAGAGACAGACTACTCATGAGCAGACGACAACGATAATTAATCTAGCAATACCAACAAAGCTAGCCTCTAGTTGTAAACTACTCATGAGTAGATGATCCATTAAATTTTCTACTACTCATACTCATAAAAATACTTCAAACAATTTTGAAATGACAATTCAAATTATTGGGCGGCATAACAGAAATGTGAAATTTCCTTTATTTGACAGTGTTTCAATTTAATTTAAAATGAGTCTGTAAAAAAGAGTTCAGAGATTTTCAATGAGTTTAAAATGTTCTACTTATGACGTTTTTAATTGGCAATCTGGAAGCAAAAATAAGAAATCTGAATGCGTTCAATTGTGCAAAACTGACATTTCGGATTCCAAAAAAAAGGGAATTTCTCTTTTGGTTTTAAAAACATACACAGAAGCAGAATCACTCACACATTCATAGATTCTTCCTTAAGCCTGGTACGCTGCTCGCGCTAAAATTTAGCTGAGATAAAATTCCCATACAAGTTAGCGATAACTTGTATGGGATCCATTTTATATCGGCTAAAAATTTTCGATAACTTGTATGGGAGCTAAAATTTAGCGCGAGCAGCGTACCAGGCTTTAATGTTTGTAGCACAAAAACAAATGAAATTTGGTGCGAATACACATATATGTGACACATGTCAAACTCAACCAATACATTCACACCAAACTTTAGATTCTTCGGAATAAAAAAAAAAAAACTGTTCAATTGGGATTCCGAATCGAAGAACAATTCCGGATTGTCAATTAAAAACGCCATTACAATGAAGTGCAAGTGACATAAATGTCAAATTAAGTTGGTAGAGTTAGGCCATTGTGAATCATGGTATAAGAAGACAAAGGTAATATCATAAGAGTCGCCATTTTATTGGAGTAGGTAATAAGTTTTTGACGTTTAATTTGGCAAAGTGAAAAGCAACAACAATTTCCAAGACAAATTTGTTAACAACAACTATTTCAATAAGGCAGCTGTCAAAAACTTAGGAAGCCATCTTTTTCTTCTTTCTTCTCTTGATACTACCTTCTTTTTTTATACCATTATTGTGAACACCGTCTTTGAGAGAGGACAACAAGAAACTTTTATTAGAATTAGAATCTTTAAAATCATTTTTGAAGAGAATTTCCTCTTGAATGTGAACGAAAACATGCGGACAAATGACAGCTCAGCGGGTTGGTTCTCAATGTGTGAAGCTATAGAGTGATACATTTACTGAGCTTAACGTTGAATCGTCGGTATATGGAAAACTGAAATCAGGGGTGGAATCGGATAACGCGATAGTTGAGTTTAGAGCTGTTTGCTGAAACGAAACTGAAGGATTTAAGTAAGTTTACACAGAAGTAAAAGTAGGGAATAAGATTTAATATTCTACTAAACTATTTAAGTTTCGTTTCAGCAAATAGGTCTTATAGTCAAAAAACGACAATTTTGCTCCATAATTTGTCAATTTTATTGACTATCAACTATTATAGCGTTAGCCGATTCCACCCTAGATGTTCATTATGATCAGATCTTGACATTTCGATAATTTTTTTAAATTTTGTATAAGTTACTGGTAGACCAGAATGATGTAGCTGTGGCTTGTGTCTTGTGTCGCTGTCAAAGTTAAAAAGTATGAAATTAGTATATTGGTGCCAGAATACGTAGCTGTGGCTGTGGCAAGGAAATTCGCTGTGGTACAAGTCGAGTCGACTTTTACTTCAAGCTACAAGCGGAATGACTTTTGACGTTTCTAATGTATTTACTCAGTTAAAATTTTTTTTTTTTTCAAGGCAATTGACATTTTTGTACGCCACATAATTCTGTTCATCTTTTCTACATTTTGAGCGAATTTATTTGACATCTTGTACCACGACGTTTTTCTTTGCTACAAGCGAATTTTCATTCTGTTCAACCAGTTATGAAAGTGTACTTTAATGGATTACTTATGTTAGTCAATGAGAATCCTCCTAATGACACATAAATAACTAACAAAACATGCATTATCAAAATCTAGATTTCGAGCAGAACATTGAAAATCTCAATAAAATCAGCAAGATTAAAATTTTTTATTTTCACTAGTTAGATTATTTTTAAATCTTCTCCTTATTATCCCATGTCTCTCCTGACATTATGTGCTAAAAAAGAATAAACACCAAAAATCTTCTTAACAAAAAATAACACTGTGCTACAAAATAAAAAAAAAAAAATACACCCGAGAAATAACATAGTGTAGGCTGTTCGTATGGTCGAAAATAAAAATATTTTTGTCATATTTTTGGATCCCTCCATTTTTTTTTTATTTACAAAAAACCATTTTTACAGACCTTACGATGTAATCTATCAATATTTCAGTCATTTTTCTGACAACTCTCAATATGTTATATGTTTTTGGAAAGAGGATTTTCAGACCTTTTGAATGATGTATAGAAGTCTATTGTTTAAACAAATTAAGTGTAGGTTTTTATCCCACAAATCTTGAAAAAGTGATTTTTTCCCCAATTTTTTCAACTTTACCCAATTTTGTTTGCAAAATAAAACAAACAAAAAAAATAAAGTAAGGTTATATTCTGAAAGAATATACATTTAGGCACAATTTGGCGTATTTTTTTTATTGAATTTGACCAAAACTGCGGAATCTATGCTATTTTTTCGTAAATAGAAAATGTGGCTTTTCATGATGTGAATTGCAAGGTGCACAATAGGGTGTTCATTATTTTAAAATAATAAGAATTTCTATGCTCCTAGGATCTTATATGGTTGGAAATAAACTAAAAAAAATATTTTCCAAGTTTCAAGTCTCTAACTTAATTCTTACCCGTGCCGCCAAGCGGTTGAAGTTTCTTATGAGAATAACATTGGGTTTCTTGGACCTTGTTCGATCAATTTTAAATTCCAGCCAAACCATTCGTTCAAAAAATTTAAAGCTTTACAGACTCAAATTTAATGAGTGTAGCTATCATGTGAAAATTTTTCAGATTTTTAATTGTTATAATTTTAGAGATTTAGCTTGGTAAAAATAGTCATTTTTTCAGACTTTTTCAAAAATCGCTTTTTACACGTTTAATGTCAAATAATTAAAAAAAATACATTTAAACAATAGACTAATATACATCATTCAAAAGGTCTGGAAATCCTCTTTCCAAAAACATATAACATATTGAGAGTTGTTAGAAAATGACTGAAATATTGATAGATTACATCGTAAGGTCTGTAAAAATGGTTTTTTGTAAATAAAAAAAAAAAAATGGAGGGTTCCAAAAATATAACAAAAATATTTTTATGCATTATTCGACCATACGAACAGCCTACACTATGTTATTTCTCGGGTGTATTTTCAGTGTCGCACCGTGTAATGAGTTGTTAATAATAAAAAAACGTTTTATGTATGCATTTTTTACGCGACAGTCTGTAGCGTGACAAATGTTTGGCGTTTCCCATTTTAGTTACTGAGCGAAAGGCTTTCTGTTGAGCTCTAAATGCAGCATAATTTTAAATTTCTTTTCGTTGGGAAACACTGCATTACACTTTTGTTGTATATGCAAACAAAGCTACACAAAAACCTTATTATTTTTATTGTAACAACGCCAGCAGTAGAAATATGTTTCTCAATTTGACAGATCAATTTTAAAGGTCACTGTGGCGCATGTGTAACTTTTTTTCAAAAAAATTTTATTAGGTTTTTAGTAAGACACTGTAATTTTTGTGGTACCAATTTTATTTCTTAATTTTGAAAGTGCCATTTTAAACGGTCACTATGGCGTATGTTGAACATTATTTTTTACCATACATTCCATTTATTAATTAGTTTTTAAATAGATATTTAAATCCTATTTTTACTTCTTTTCCAGGTTGACATATCTTGTAGGAATACCAAGCAAACGGTCAGTTCAATTTTGACTAGAACGAATTTCGTTACGCTCAAGTATGTCACTGATGGTTGGGGAACAGATGCGAATGGTTTCAAATTAGTGATAACATCTGTGAAAGATCCAAGTGAGTATGAGACTCTAATTTATTTTTTGTAGAATCACCAAAAAAAAAGACAAATTTTCAATCTTAAACTATTTTTATTTGATTTTTTATTAATATTTCAGAACACACGTGCAAAGATTTCACGTGCTCGCAAAGAGAATTTTGTATTCATCCGGATTTATTGTGTGATGGTATTAACCATTGTGGCGATAATTCCGACGAATCAGTTAATAATTTATGCCACAGTAAGAATATTTATATCATTTTTACACTATCTTCAATGTTGACAATTTTATATCATTTTTTTTTTTAGACCAAACGTCAAGTACAGTCCTCGGTCTGGACCTGACATGGTTTGTTTTGATCACAGTTTGTGGTTTGCTGATAATATGCACTTGTATAGCCGGTTGGGTTATTTGTATTTGTCGTCGAAACGGTACAAATGGCAACCAAAATACGTCAATACAATGTAAGTTATTATTAAAAAAATAAGAAGGTCCTTGAAAAAAAAAATAAGGATAATTAATGAATAAAAACTCTATTTTGTCAATAGTGCATCATGCAGCTGAAACGAATGGCTCATCAAAACTGTTACACGGCACGCTATCACGTGAACATACAACACTGCCGAATTCGGGAAACTGGCATCACCCTGCGGGACCATCAGGGTACCACCGCACTCAACACAAATTATTGAAGATGGCCACCAAAGTCCGTCCCATTTGGTGCTTGGTAAATTCCGGCAATTAGGTCAAGATATCTCCCAAACAACAACCACAACATCAGCATCTGGCAATTCAAATGCACAAAAAGATGAATGGTTCGTTTGAAATGTTTTGTTGTACATTTTTTCTTCGACATATTTTTTTTTTTTTTAATTTTATTTTGAAATAAAATGTACAAAAAAAACCGGAGATAACGATGACAAAACTGCAGAAGATAAACCTAGTTACTGACCAAGTTAAAAAATAAAAAAAAAACTATAATACCAACTAACATGAACATAGCAACAATAAGGCAATGGAGAAGAAGAAAAAAATAAATCAGAACTTTAACAAAATAAGTTCATCGTAAACACACAAGAGGGCGACACACAATTGAAAATGTAAAAAAGAGGGAATTCAATTATATTGGCAGGAAAGGATTTAAGACGAATTCTTGTCCTCATTTTGTTAAAGGAACTCTTGACCTATATTTGAACGTGTCAATCAATTATCGTTTTGTTGGGAATATTTAAAGCTGTTGTTGTTAATAGTTTTTTTAGTTCTCTTCGAAACAAAAATATCTTCTTGATGGGTTTATGAAATGGACCGTAAATTGCTATGCACTAAATGAAGTAAGTTATAATTTTATTCTTAATTTTATAATATTAATACTATATAAGGTAAAGTTAGTAGGTAACATTTTTGTTTTGCCTGCATTTTAATGGGACTAAGTTTTTAATTTCAAATATTTGCAGTTTCTTTAAAAATTAATACCCGACAACTCCAAAATCGCGCTCTCAAAAGTATGAAACAAGAAAAATATTCTAATCTAAAAATTGTTTGTTATGTGATGTTCATTCGATAGCCGTGATTATATTCTATTTTCAAAGTGAATTAGAAATTAATAAAAAAAATAGTTTGTGACTTTTGCCTCCAGAGGGTGCCATAATTTATTTCATGCAACCGAACCGAACCACCGAACAAGCAAGACCCTTCCAATCCTACCTCATTTTTTTAAATTACAATAACAAGTTTTGAAGCTACGATGCCACATATGAACATGCATACACATTAGGCTGGGTCACAAATGTTTGTAGAATTTTTTTTTGCTGTTTTTCTTTTTTTACGGGCTCAGTGATGAAATGATGCCAAACTGGGAATAGAACAATAATATTAACTCCGGTTGCCCAACCAAGTTCTCTATGAACTTTGGTCCTACAGTAGGAAACAACTCAGACGTTTTTCGAACCTACCATTTCAAACTCGTTTTATTTGTTAACATAGTCAAAATCAAGCTCCTCAGAAGCTTTCAGCTATGTAGAATAAGTAGTTTCTGAGAAAAAGGCCTTAAAAAACCACAAAAACAGTTGTAGCTGATTGACTCACTAACTAACATATCATAAAAATTATGTAAAACTTCTCGTTATCATAGAAACTCATTATGGTGAAGGATCTTGAAGTACATACAAACAAAGGAAAAAAATCGAAAAATTGAGATTTTCCATTCAGGGGGCGTGGTAACCGCCCATTTTGGTAGAATTAATATCAATTATTAAAGAGTTTACTTCTGAATACCCTTAAATCTTGAAATTTGGTAGAATTCTGCACATAATCTCGTAAAGGCCCTAAGTACATTTTCCATACTTCTGAGTTATAGAGGGAAACACTAAATCCAATACCGAAATTTGCATATAAAAGTGAAAAAATTTTTAAAAATATTTCGAATTTTCGGACTTAAAAATCAGAGACAATGCCCTAACTCCAAATATGCAGAAAAAAAGATAGTTTTTTTTTAATTTCTCAAAAACGATAAAGTACTGTGAGATCATTTCTAACTTAAATTTTACACCTGAACGCGACACTGTTGCGACTACCGAAAGGCGTAGCTTTGGAAGACTTTTTAAGCCAATTCCAAGTTACGATTTTGTGTAGTTTTGTCAGTATTTTTTTTACATTTACTTTTTTCAATTAACATTTTTGCCAAACTTTCAAAATGCATTTATGAATAAAATCGTATGCCAGTTTCAAGAAATTATTATTTGGCAGTTAAGGCTTGGCCACACTGGAGGGTATGCGGTAGCGGTACGGGTAGCGGCGAGGGTACTTGTATGAAAAAAATTCCAAACTGACACATCAACGTTCAGGTGTGGAATTTTTTTAGTACAAATATCGTTACCGCTATACCGCTTACCCTCCGGTGTGGCCAAGCCTTTAAAACAAAATTTCGGAAAAAATTATCGATACGTTTCCAAAAAATTGATAGCTATTTAAAAAAAAAAAAGTTGAAACATTTTAAATAAATACTAAAATCGGTTGTCACCTTAAGTTCGATTTTTTTTTGTTATTAATCCTAAACTTGCCCTATAGTAAAAATTTAAAATCTGTATTTTATATTATTTCTAGATGATCTGTAGAAACAAAATTAAATACAAAATTTTCTCATTTTTCTCTTTCATGTAGGACTGTATCAAAAATTTGTGGACATCACCGCGCAGGGTGTGCTTAAAAAAATTCAAGAGATAAAGTACCCAAAATCTCTTCGTCGATGGACTAACACTCGGATAACCATCGCATTTGTAAATATATATATAAAAGAAAAATAAACAATTAAATACAATTACATAACTAAAAAATGAACAACCAAAAATTAAAAAAAAAAAAAATAATAATAAAATAAAATTAAAACAATTACAATTTAAGAAAATTGTAGCCTATAAGACACTCTTTTTTACAAAAAAAAGTAAACCATAGTAAAAAAACCAAACCAAAAAAAAAAACTTTAAACAAGAAACCAAAAAAATGCACACCAAAATTTCAGTTATACTTTTAAGTTGTATTCCAAATTTTAACCAAAAAACAAATTATAATTTTGTTAATTTTCTCAATAGAAATTATATAAAAAATAGTTACCTACGAGACTTCCAAACAAAAAAATAATAAACAAAAAAACAAAATCCCTCATCCTCATAGTACACAAAATAAAAAAGGAATAAACAAATAAGAACTAAATTTTTTTTTAAATGCTAAGTATACATGTAAAATTACTAAATAAAATGTAATATTTAAAGAAAAAAAAAAAATAAAGTAAAAAAAAAAACATAAAACAAGGGATGTAAATAGTTGACAATACAAAAATATTTTTTAATTCAAAACGACTTTTTTTTGAACAACAAATTTAATTCAAAATAAAAAAAAACAATACTTTTTCTACATTAATACAAGTTTATTTAACATCTAAAATTTTGTTTTAAAAATATTATTATTTGGCTACTTAAAAAGAAATAAGATCAATTTTAATGAAGAGGAAGTTATTTGAAGAGAAGAAGAAAAAGAAACAAAAAAAAAAAAAAACATACAAAAATTATAAACAAAATGAGACATATAGGACGTATATGACAATACCAGCTGATTTTTTTTATTTTACTAAAAAAATAAAGACAAGTTTACTGAAAATGGAAAATTAAGAAAAAAAAAAAACACAAGAAACCAATTACATTTAGGTATTTAGATATTTAATGAAAAAAAAAAATGAAAAAAAAAAACAATTTTTTTACTTCTATATACATAAAAACACGAAAAGAAAAAAATGTTTACATAAAACTTAATCAATCTTTAAAATCGTTTAAACAAGAAAAACAAAAAAAAAATGGATAAACAAAACTAATTAAAAAAAAATATATTTAAAGAAAAATAAAAAATCTTCATACGAATGTTTTGTCCGCAAGGCTTTTAAGAAAAAAAAAAAAATAAAAAACTGAATAGAAATCGATTCAATTATGTATTTCGAAATATTTCTTTACTCAAACAATAAAACTTAAAAAACAAAATTTGGCAAACAAAAAACTAAACTACAAAAAAAAAAAGAGTAATAACAAATAAAAGACTTCCCGCCGTTGACAAGCAAATCATAATAAACGAAACTTCAGTACATTAAACAACAACAAAAATAAAGATCAATTAAGTAACTTTTTTTTCTTAAACATTTTCAACGTTTTTTAAATCCAGTCTTCATAAATAAACAAAATAAAAAAAATCAAACAAACAAAAAAAAATACCTACACGACGATAATATCAGTTTTCCATATCAAACCAAAAACTAATTACTCATGTATACATACAACTTTTTTTTAAAACAAAAGTCAATATTTTAACCATTTTTAATAAAAACAAAAATAATCGATCATTTCATAACGAACGACAAACATAAATTCCATTTCAGTGAACATGTATTTAGCCAACTTTTAACTCATTTTCTAATGAAAAAAAATTATTGATAAACTTATTTTTAAAATGTTGTAAAGGTAACCCTACAAGCATTTGCTTTGAAGGACAGACAACTCTTCGATATCAATTTCGTTGATTTCGAATATTCAATAGGCGAAAAAGCAGTCCATCTTTTAGCCACCACACAAGCCTGCGTTCAGTTTTTGCGACTAAGAAATCCATGTTTAGCCAGGCACTAACTTAAAAACTTGAATCAACGCTAATTCACGTTTGTACAACTTGGCCTCAAGTCTTCTCTATATCTCGTGGTTTACGATACAAATTTGAATGATTAATATTTTAAAAATCATGTAGTTTTAAAATAAATCATATCTGAATTTCCTTGAGAGCTAATGAGTTTGGTGCTGAATGCAGTCTTTTTTTATCAAACCAGCTACAGACAGCAAAAAAGTTGTACGATAACTTTTGCTAAATCTTTACAAAAACACTAGATTTACGTACCACAGAAAATGGGTTTGTAAATCTTGCAAAAATCTTGAAGATTTAAAATAAATCTCACCCAAATTTTGTTTATAGCTAATATTGGTATTGTTTATTTTGGGCTGAACGCACTCATTTCATTAAGGTGCAAACAAAAAGCTGTCAACATGGAAAAATTTTCTTTAATTGCAGTTTTCTCGCAATTTCGCAAATTATTGAAACCTTTTTGTATTTAATTAATTTTGGGCTGAACGCACTCATTTTATTAAGTCGAAAAAGCTGTCAAAATGTAAACATTTTTTTCAAATGCAGTTTTCTAGCAATTTCGCAAATTATTATTAAAAACTTTTTGCATTAATTGAAAAAAAAAAAAATTTTAAGTAGTTAAAAATTCTGTTAAAATAGCTGAAGGTACAGAATTAGTAGGATTGTTTCGAAACTCCGATCTGATTTTTAAGAACCGTCAAAAGCAATCTTATAAATCTTCAAATAACGGTGAAAACTTTTTCAGTTGAGTTTGTTCAGAGATTTTTTCATTTAATGAAAAAAACTAATATTAGCGAAAATTTAAATTTGACGATTTGGTTTTTGTTGTTCTTGGCCTAATGAAATGAATGCATACAGCACCAAGAATATTCAAGAAAAATGTGCTATATGCTACGAGATTCTATGATAAATATTGTGTTTTATAAAAGATTAGGAATGTACTCAACTGTAGATAATATTAAATTTTGAGGACGGTGAAAACGATGAATATCAATTACAATTTTGCTTATTACATTTTACCTAAAAGTTTATCAATAAACTCAACTTTAAAAAAAATTTTTTTTTAAATTTATTATAATTGTGGAAAATCATATAGCCATCATTTTTATTTGTCCCACAGCATAAAAGCCTATTACATCCATTTATGTACATCATTTATAAATTATTTGTTTAAACCAAACATTTTCAGCATTTATAAATATGAAAATATTTATAAAATTATTTTAAAATCCATATAAACATTAATTAATCTATTCTTTCGAGGTAAATACATTCATATACGAAAAAATAAATCATTCAGAGCGCTAAACTAATTTACTATAGGTACATTAAATAATTAAAAAAATTAACAATTATTATTATTATAATAATAACAGAACATTGATTTTCGCACGCTCTACTAACAAAGTTTGTACAAGTGTGTCTCTGTATCATAAACAAAAAAAAAACATATATATATAAAAATATTAAACATTGCAGTAAACTATTTAAATCCTCAAGACTTTTGTAAAAAAAAATAAACAAAATAAATTATATAAAATTAAAAAATAGAAAAAAACTGATTTAAACATTTTCTTCGAAAAAAAAAATAATAAATTTAAAAAAAATATATAATAGATGAACAACAAAAAAAAAAAAAAAATAATAATAAAATTCTATTACAATTATTATTATAGCTTAATTCGAATTTGATTTTTATATAAATTTAACAAAAACGTCTTTATTTAATTTAAATTAAATTTAAAAAAAATATAGTTACAAAATTATTTTTCCAAATAATTAAAATGAAATATAGTAACTAGTAAATTTTTAGAAGAAATTAAATTTTTGAAAAAAAAAAAGAAATGAAAATTAAATAAAGAAAAATAAAAAAAAAAACAATAAATAATTTGGAAGACTTTTTGGACAACTCAACTTTTCTGATGATGAGAAAAATAATAAATAAAAATTTTCAAAACAAAAAGTGAACAAACAAAAAAATTATCTGTTAGACTACATTTACAGGAAAACAAAGTAAACGAAAAACGAAATCATAATAAAAAAAAAAATGATTAAAAAACAGTAGTTTTAAAGAAACAAAACAAAAAAAAAATATATTACGAGAAAAAAAATATATAGTGGAAATAGTAATTGTCAAAACCTAACCTTTTGGACGTTATATAAATTATTAAAAAAAAAAATACATTTCTTAGTTACTTTTTCGTATCTCCAAAATTTATTTAAAATTAAATGAAAAATTCTGTTTCTAATATATTGAAATAAATATATATTTCCTAGTAAAAATATTAGTAAATTTTTTGAAAGTCGCACTTTGATAGACTTTATACTTAAAAAAAACAATGGGCTCTTGACACTTTTGAAAAGAGTTTCTTTCTCTCTAGTTCGAGACCCTGTCGCCTTCCATCCTTAAACAAAACCTAATGAGAACAAAAAAAAAAACAAACAAACCAAAACCAATCTAAAATTCAATGTTTCGTATTTAATTCTTTAGTTATTTTTTTCCAATTGAAAATATACTTTGTTTCTTTAAATAAAAAAAAAAAATTCATTGTAATGTTGAATACTAAAATAAAAATCATATTTATTATATACAAAAGAAAAATGGATACAAAAAAAAAATCAATTTATCATCAAGAAAATAAAAATAATAATAAAAAAAAAAAAAAAAAACAATTATAAAATAAATTAACTACCGAATTAAGTTTTAGTAAGAACCAAACAAACAACAAGAATAATAAAAATAATAATTTTTAATAAGGAAATGTAAGAAGGCTATTTAAGAATAAATAAATGAGGAAATTGAATGAGAAGCGAGAAATTTAAATCAATTAAATGAATAAAAAGGAAATAAACATGAACAAAAAAAAAAAATAAATGCTTAGCTTTGTGTTAAATTGCTGTTAAATGTATAAGTACCATGATAATACTAATAAAAAAATTATAAAATTAAACCGATATTTTATTTATTTCATAAATATTTGTATCTTATAGAACTCGATTTATTCAGGAATTTTTTAGAGAATTTATACAATTTTGGGCACAATTTTATGTGAATTTTAACTTCACAAAAAAAAAATGTCAACCAAATAGACTTTTCAATTATCTTAATAATATGTTAAAAAACACAAACAAAAAATCCTATGTGTGTTCTTCAGAGGGAAGTGTATCCGCAATTAAACCTCCCCTGCGTTTAAGGACTTCCACTTCCTTTCTAAGATAAATACACTCCTCGCCACTTGAATAGGACACCCTTTTTGTTTTTAATAAAGTGGATATAACTCCAGTCTCTTAATAGTTAGCTGTTCAATATTTTACTATTTTGTGTGTCCCCTTATGCACTCTCTCTGTGAGCAAGATCATTCATTTTCAATGCCCCGTTAGTTAAATTTTGCAATTTTTTGCGGAACAACTGTGAAAAAATTGCCCCTATTTTTGTTCACTTGAATAGGACACCCCCTTTTTAATTGGTTTTCGGGTGCAAATCAAAGAAGGTGGAAATGCAAAAATGTTTTCCAATGTCTTTTAGTAATTTTTAGCTAATTTCAATTTAAATGGGTCGCGCGAAATTATTGGCAGAGGAAGAAATAGCGAAAATCTAGAGTGTCACCCGATTTTTTACCAAAAAGGTAAAAAAACGCATCAAAGTCGAAAAATTTTTTCATTTTTTTTTACGAAACGAGTCCAACTGTCGAAAAAATATGAAAGGCTTAACAATGAGTGCCGTTACTGCAGCTGACAGAAGAGCGATTCAACGACTCGCTTAAAATTTACATGACTTTGCCGCCGAAAAGAACGAAAAAGTGGTTAAAAAGCAAGTGCATCCGTAGTGAAGCGAGTGATTTCGAAGGCCAAAGACTTGAGGCGATTGCAGCTTAAGAAAAAACCATGGGTTAACACCTGCAGTAAAGAACAACGCCTTAGTTTCGGTCTGTTTTATGACATGAAGTAAAGCATGTTTTCTCCAATGCGAAAAAAAATTAATTTAGAGGGCCCCGTTGGCCTCAAGTATTATTTTTATAAAATAATAGATAGTCCTTCCTTCGCAAAATATGAAAGAAAAAATTTAAAGCCAACGGGACCCCCAAATTAATTTTTTTTCGCATTGGAGAAAACATGCTTTACTTCATGTCATAAAACAGACCGAAACTAAGGCGTTGTTCTTTAGTGCAGGTGTTAACCCATGGTTTTTTCTTAAGCTGCAATCGCCTCAAGTCTTTGGCCTTCGAAATCACTCGCTTCACTACGGATGCACTTGCTTTTTAACCACTTTTTCGTTCTTTTCGGCGGCAAAGTCATGTAAATTTTAAGCGAGTCGTTGAATCGCTCTTCTGTCAGCTGCAGTAACGGCACTCATTGTTAAGCCTTTCATATTTTTTCGACAGTTGGACTCGTTTCGTAAAAAAAAATGAAAAAATTTTTCGACTTTGATGCGTTTTTTTACCTTTTTGGTAAAAAATCGGGTGACACTCTAGATTTTCGCTATTTCTTCCTCTGCCAATAATTTCGCGCGACCCATTTAAATTGAAATTAGCTAAAAATTACTAAAAGACATTGGAAAACATTTTTGCATTTCCACCTTCTTTGATTTGCACCCGAAAACCAATTAAAAAGGGGGTGTCCTATTCAAGTGAACAAAAATAGGGGCAATTTTTTCACAGTTGTTCCGCAAAAAATTGCAAAATTTAACTAACGGGGCATTGAAAATGAATGATCTTGCTCACAGAGAGAGTGCATAAGGGGACACACAAAATAGTAAAATATTGAACAGCTAACTATTAAGAGACTGGAGTTATATCCACTTTATTAAAAACAAAAAGGGTGTCCTATTCAAGTGGCGAGGAGTGTATACCTGAGTATGATCCTAATTAATGCACAAGAAACTGCTATTAGAAAGCAGCCCTGCATTGGGCGCCATTTTCCGTTGAAAAAAAATATCTCTTTCTTGTCCAACAAATCTTCTCTAATAGAGATAGTAAAAAAAATAGTTTTCACTCTTTTTTTATGCCTAAGGAATTCCGGAGACTTGTAAGGATGATGAACTCTTTGATTTAAAAAAGGCAACTCTCTGTTTTAATTAGCTTTCTGCGCTTTTTTTATTAAAAAGTTTCACTGCAAAAATTCAAGATTAATTTCACTTCATAAAAGTATCGAGTCAAAAGTATTATTTGTTTCTTAGTTATGTTGGAATAGGAAGACCTAAATTTTTTAATAAATTAGTTCCAAAAAATGTGACGCCTCAAGCCACTGCTCAACCTATATAAATATAGGCATTTTATGATGCACTTGACATGAGATGCGATACTTGAAAACCATCACTTTTTAATAATTTTTTACAGCCACTTAAAAAATATGAATGTTTATAATACACATAAAAAAAAAAAAAATTTAACACTCAGGGACACAAACCAACATTTAGTAGAATATGTAACACAAAACCCTTACGCACGAATGGGGATAATGGTTCTTCTATAAAAGGTCAGTGCGGGGTTATTTTAGAATGGCATAGGCATTCTTTGTATGTTTACTTTAACCATAACAAACTGAAGAGAGACTCTATGGGAAATAGAACAAAAAATGCATAACCGATCAGTGAAATATCGATTTGCTCAAGTGTATGCATAGAGGACCAATAAAGATGGAGATCATGTATCACCATCGAGGATTTTTTGAAAAATTAAATATAATATAACTTGTATGAATCATAGGCATAGAGTCAGAGTTATCTGGACACTGTTTACATACAGATCAGGAGCAGCATCTTGCTAAGTTAAATAAGTTTTATAACAACCTTTACATCAGAAAGTAGTTCAGAACCTTTGATACTGCGACGGCGACGACGCACGTGGAGAAGCAAAAGAATAAGGAATATTCTTAAAAATCCTGTACAAGTTACAAACTTTGGATAAAATACGAACTGCTTTTTAACTATATTTTAATTTGCATTCGTTTTTTACTGATTTTTAAAACACCGGAAGCGGAACATTTGTCAACATGCAACAAGGCGATATGGTTATTGTTTATGATTCTCAATTACCTCGGACACAGTGGAAGCTGGCTATTATCGAGAAAACGTTTTTTGGAGAAGATGGTAGATTAAAGACCTGTGAAATACGCTACGCAAATGGAGTGATAGTTAGATTACCAGCACAATTTTTATTTCCATGGGATAGAAATTCGCCTTTTTTAGTTAAAGATTACTAAAAAATCGATAAAACTAATATTTATTATAATGATATTTTTTGCACTTTATTTTTGAAATAAAACAATTGAATTGTGAAGACTTTGTACTTTGTATTGGTATCGAATAAAAATCGAATAAAATTGATAAAAAATTTGTTTAAGATTGTTGTACAGGAAACTTATTTAAATTTTTACTGACTGGACTTCGAAGTCTCGTGTTATTGAATTTGAAGTTTTACAACTGATCGATTTTACAATATATCGATTTTGGGTTTTCGAACTAAAACGATTTTATGGTACCTATTCTGAAAATATTTGAAATTCCAATACAAATTATTAACCGGACGGTTTTTTGGGGAGAAAAGTTTTAGTTTCAAACCAAGTGTCTCAAAAATTAGGAGAACCCAATTCGATAAGGTAAAATATAAAATAGGTACTGGGGAAAAATTTAAAACGATTGAGTAAATTGCTAAAGCCATTTTAGTAAGTAACTACCAAGCCAAGAAGCATATGGATTTTGAACTTATAGTCTAGTGCATTTATGATGTGCTTATATGGGCGCAGGGGCGTACACTCCTTTGGGGCAAGCGAAGCGGTGCCCCGGGGCCCCCGACCGACCCCAGGGCCCCCACTGGAAACAATGCAGAGAAGGAAACTGTTAGTATAAATTGATTTACGAAGTAACCAGAGAGACAAATTATGTCATTCAGTGTAATGTATAATGCGTTGGTAGCCACACAATATATGTTATGTATATTGATTTTAAAAAAAGGTTACCCCAGGTGCCCCAAAAAAAATAAACTGCTTTTTTAAAAGAAAAATTATAATTTTATCATAGGGCCCCAAAAAATATTACTTGAAAAATATTTGCCACCACAAATAATACATTAGGGGCCCCAAAAAAGCAAAAAAATATTATTTGAGGATCCTCAAAAGTGGTTCAAAACAATCAAATGGAAAATTAAATATAAATTCAGGGGCCCCAACATAAATACATCAGGGCCCAAAATAAAAACATTACGTTATTGGTGGTATTCCAAATATTACTTCAGAACAGAGGCCCCAATACCTATTAATTCTTGGCTCCAAAAAAATTGTATTATATTTTAGGGGCCTCTAAGCACTTAATTTTGGGGCTCTAAAAATAATTTTTCAGAGGCCCCAAAATAAAAAAAATTATTCCTGATGATGGAAAATAAAATATGTATTTATTACTTCAGAACACAGGCCCCAAGAACTAGCTAAAAAATTTTATTTTAGGGGTCTCTAAATATTTAATTTTGGGGGCCCCTAGTACAAGTGTTTACTACTTTTATGAGAGACATTTTAAGTAATTATAGCAAAGTGCATTACGAACATATTAAAACATTAAAATAAACCTAAAAATAAATAAGCCATACAAAAAAAAACGTATGGCGTGTACGTAATTTTTTTTTGTAACTAAGGTTCCCCCAAATATCAAAGGGGCCCCAAAGTTTAGTCTTACCCCCGGGCTCCGGCGACTCAACGTACGCCAGTGTATGGGCGACCCAGCAATTTGTACCACCCCCAAATTTCTTGTGCTCATTCGATAGAGCAATGGCTGAATATCATTACCCTGATTTTTTCGCACTCGCGAAATTCACCTTTCGGCCGCCATCTTGGATTTTAGTTTTTGTTGAATATCTCAATTTCTATTTATTCTACATAAAAGTTGTGCATACAATAAACGTAGGCAATTAAATTTTGCGTCTTTTATGTTAAGAACATTTTTTCGATATTCTGAATATTAAAAAAGTTACAAGCCAAAAAAGTAAAAAAAAAAAACCGAAAAAATGGCAATTTTAAAGCTTTGAGGACTTTTTATCAAAATTATGAAAAAACGTTCCGAGAAAAGATTATTTACCTTAAAATTCTCTACAACTCTGCTATACCTACAACTTTTTTTTGTATCGCTATAATTAATAAGGTTATTAATACTTTTTTGTTAAAAAATACCCCTTTTTACGAAATGAAGAGACTTAAATATAAAAAAATTGCAGGTCCTGAATTTTCTCTTGTACAAAAAAGCCTGGTACGCTGCTCGCGCTTAATTTTAGCTCCCATACAAATTATCGAAAATTTTTATCTGAGCTAAAATGGATCCCATACAAATTATCGATAATTTTATCTCAGCTAAATTTTAGCGCGAGCAGCGTACCAGGCTATAGAAAAAAAAGTTGTATGGGTAAAATTTTTCAATAATTTGTATGGGAGCTAAAATTTAGCGCGAGCTGCGTACCAGGCTTATACTAAGTTGTATGGAGAACTAAATTTTAAAATTCGTTTTTTTCGAAATGAGTTGGAATGGACTTTTGCTGTTTTTACCCTGGACCCTTCAATTGTGAGAAAGTTCCTGTTTTTTTTTGGAATTTCTTATGAGTAAGATGTTTACTTTACAATGCAATACCAAAATATCAAATAAGTAATTTTAAAATTAAAATTGTACTCATATTAGTACACCCTATATCACGAACGTTTCTTTACGCTGTTATCGATAATGAAATTTATCGATATAAAATCGACTTTTACTCATCTCTATAAAATTGACAGCTGATTTTTTTCTTCAAAACAAAAACAAATTTTTGTGATTCTCAAAAAAATAAACAAATAAATAAATTGTTGTTATTTTACAAAATATTTATATAAACAAAAAAATGGCTAGAAATTTCATCGACTTCTTAGACTTTCTTGGTCGCATAGATAGACTCAGTGATCGTGAAATACCTTCTATTCCCTATAAAACATACAAACCTCGAATCAATCCAATGGAAGAATTAGATGACCATGAATTTCGTCAAATATATCGTTTTTCCAAAGCAAACATGCTCAAATTAATAGATTTAGTTAAAGATGATTTAGAAGGCAATTCAAGAGGTGGTCATATTCCAGTTAATATCCAAGTTATGGCTGCAATACGATATTGGTCTTTAAATGAGGTTAGTTTTAAGAGTCTCCTCACTTTGTTTAAAATTGATGAATTTCTTTTTTAATTAGCTTCAAAGTGATACTGCCGATATGCATGGTTTTAGTCAACCAACATTTAGCCATGTTAGTGCCAGAGTTGCAATAGCATTTGCATCAAAATCTAGAGAATACATAAAAATGCCTCGAACTATTGCCGAAAAAGATGAAGTTATGAATGGATTTAAGAGAATTTGTGGATTCCCAAATGTAATTGGAGCAATTGGTTGTACTCACATACGCATACAAACCCAAGCAGGCGAACGAGGACCTCTCTATGTCAATAGTGAAGGTTATTCCTCTATAAACACACAATTAGTTTGTGATTATCGTTTTAAAATCACAGACATTGTAGCTCGTTGGAGTGGAAATACTCCAGATATAAAGATATTTAATGAAAGTCGAATTAAGAAACGTTTAGAATTGAATGAGTTTCAGGGATGTCTTTTAGGGGATAGTCGTTATGAGTCAACAAATCATTTGTATACACCTGTCGATAATCCTGTGTTGGCAAGTGAGAAAAAATATAATAAAGCTCATATTGCGACAAGGCAAACCATTGATAGGACAATTCATATTTGGAAATCGAGATTTCGAATTTTAAAAACCGGATTGAGAGGTTCTCTGGAAAATGTTAAGGTTCTTATAGTGGCTTTGGCAGTATTACACAATCTTGCTATTGAGTTTAAGGAAGAACTTGGTAAGATTTTTATTTAAATGATAATAAGAAAATACTTAAAAAAAAGGTTTTGTTTTAGATGACGAAGAATTAAATGGAAGTGTTGATAGTGCTTCGACTTCAACGAGTTCTCATGAAGATACTGACGCCAGAAGTTCTTTTATTCTAAAACACTTTTCAAACGTTTAAACTTATGAATAGAAACATTTTCATTGATCATTTCATTAAAAAAAATATCAAGAGACTAATCAGAAAACAGGTAAAAGTATCATTTTCTTCAAATCCTTGACGTCATTCTCCACTCCACTCCTTCGTTCAATCTTAGATTCGAAGAGTTATCCCATGATGCAGGTGTTCTATTTGTCTCTCAGCAGCTTTCAATCCCGTAAATATTGTCCTGCAATTTTCTAACTAATCATCGACCGATACGCGATTGACCGAATGTCACACGTGGAAATGGTCTCTTTAAACAGATTTGTAAAAGATTACAATCTTTTTCGAACTCAATCTCTAATGACTTTAATTATTTTCATTGGCTTATATTTGAGACTTAGACTTCAAATTTTGCAAACACCAATCATTTTTCGTAAAATTTTTGCAATCTTTCTTTTTAACTATTCATTTGACTGCATTCAAATGAATGTAGTCTTTTGGGAATGCATACAGTCTTTGCACTCTTTTTGTAGTCATTGCATTCCTTGGCCGTCTTCTCATTCTTTCTCAATCATTTGCATTCCTTGGCATTATTTATTTATTTATTTATTTATTTATTTATATAAAGGTATCGCTGCATAAAAAGATTTCTCTTGTAAGTAATGCAGGTTGGTAGCATACATTTGAAAATATGAATTATAGTTAACTATTTATTAACAAAATATAAAAAAAATATATATATAAAGATATAAAGTGAAAAACAATGAAAATGTTACATTAACGAAACTTCAGTTTTCATTAGAAAAGTGAGAAGAGACCAAAGTCAAAAAACTAGCATTGTATCCAATCGTTGACCTAATAGAAATTGGCAATTGATTCCATATCCTAACTGCGTAAATGAAAAATTGACGTTGTGACGTTAGACTTTTGTGCCTAATTGGCTTCAGATTCAGATGTCTGTTTGACCGCGGAAAATTAATTTTATTATAAAGATATTCCGGTTGTTTTTGGTGAATAATATTATAGAGCATTTTGACGGATTATTCTGCAGTCTTTTTGCATTCTTTTGAAATCTTTTGCATTCTCTTACTTTTAATGGATTTTATAAAATTTGGAACATTTTTTTTAAATACAAGGATGAATTTAAGAGGTTTTAATCTCTTACTCAAATTCATTCTTGAACTTTTAATTCAATTGTGTAACTGCATTCACAAAAAATTGCATTCTTTTACAACCCTGGGGCCCTACAATGTAACTTTTAGCTACTTTCGCATCTGTTCCAAAGTTAATTTCAATTGTCCTTTTTAGTCAAACTGTGTATCTTAAATAAATAATACCAACCTAAATCTTCCAAATAAAACCCGATAAAAGATTTGAGGTGATTGGAGCTGTATAATTTTCATTTTGTACAGAAATACAGAGATCCTTTTTTTGCGAATTCGAACACATTTTTTGTAGAATCGAATTACATAGTTGGCCTCTTCGAAATGTGTCGTATTTTTGTCCCAAATTGCTCTTCATATTGGTCTGAGTATGGGACAAGTACCAACAAAGTGATGTATTATATGTATCTTCCTTTACTCTAAAATTGCACAAGGTGTACTTCACTTCTGTTTCTTTTATGTATGTTAAGTAATTTAAATTTAAGTACCTACAGTAATTCTTCTTTTGTTTTAAAAATGGTAGATATCATATATCTATGTATATTGAAGCTGTATTCAAAATAGTTTCTTGCACTAAGGTCATGCTGCAGTAGTTTGTATTTTGTTTGTGACTGGCTTTCTTGGCTTTGTCTGTTAAAATCGTTTCTTGTAGACTCCTCTTTTTTTGCTTCGAGATGCTGAACCTCACTTTTTGAAGGAGCCTTATTATTGATCTCTAAAACTAAGTTGTATTGCTATTTTCTTCTTTGGAGATACTTCGTTATTTTTTGGGCCTGTCTTTCTGTATATAACCGAAATGGAGTTGGAGAGTGTATGTATAAAGTTGTGGTAGACCAGTTTCCAGATGGACCATATAATTTTAGGTGTTACATATACATATGGCAATCTGAAGATTTTTTTTAAAGAAGTATATTAGAAGTTATTCCACCTCTTCATATTGGTATATTTCCCAAACTTGTGCAGCATAGCACATTATGGATCTCATAACTGCATCCAAAATTGTATAATTTTTCTTTGAGTTTTTCTTGCAAATGTTGTTTTGAAAGAAATCTGAGGCGTTATAAATACGCCAAGATATTGATGCCTCCTAATTATTTCGAGATCTTCATTGTTCCATTTCCTTTTTTCTTTTCCCCTTCGGCCCATTTCGAAAAATCATAGTAATATAATGAGAAAGAAAAATAAAATTTGTATTTTTAATTTTACTCATTAATTCCCATTCTGCGAATGAAATAACGTTTTCTCGTAGCTCTAATTTTAAACGCAGTAGCTGCCGTAAGTTCAATAGAAAAATTTACAACACAATTTAGATGAATCGAATAGTTAAATAAATAAAATACAAAAGTTTGTTATTTAAAGTATGTAGTTTAGCTTATAAATTTTTTCGATCTAGCGTTTCTCTCTCTAGCATTTCTATTTCTAAATCATACTTCCTAAGCTCTTTCATACGACATTCTTGTTCTAATCGAAGAACCTCCATCCGTTGCTCGTGCTCCTTTGTCATGTGCAATTTTGTTAGTTCAAATATTTCAAATTTAAAATTATTTTCTTCATTCTAAAAATGTTTAAAAAAAAAATTAAATTAAAATAAATAAAACTTAGTTAAATTATTTACATTTTTCTTTTTTAACTTTTTCAAATATTTTCTAACAGGTCTAGGTCGGGAAGTGTTGACTTTTGGGAGACCATCAGAAAGTGATGGTGTAACAATACCATTACGCTCACTGACATCATTTACATCTGAAAATGGAAAAAGAAATTGTAAGCAAAAGAAAGTTTATGGTTTACTTCTTCTAACCAGGTTCAGAATTCTCTTCACTTTCTTCTTGTTTTGGTTCAAAACTATCTAAAAACTTTTTAAGAAAAAAAAAATAGGTCAAAATTATTTCGAAAATATGTTTTCAAAATCATGGAGGTGGGAAATTTCTTAAAAAATCAACTTTCTTTTATTATACAAATTTGTCGGTTCATGAACAGGCAAAGCACAAAAAAGTATATTTTTCCATTTACCGCAAAACCCCAAAATTAGTATACTAAGAAAACGTTCCTGGAAATGGAATTATTTATCATTATATTAAGATAATAGGTCTTAAATAAATCAAATATAACTTCATTTCTTGGTTCAGACACCAATCTCTAAAAAAAAATGCTTTTTTTTAATGTTCGAAGTACTTAGTAATTACATAACCTTCTGATAACAACACACTTTTTTGTTGTCCTAGGATTAAATTTTAAAAAAATACTTTTAGGTTTATAATAAAAATTATTTATTTAATCATAACACTTCATAGGGTTTAACAGAATCAGAAAATAGATAATTCATAAAAAAAAAATAATAATTATCAAAAAAAAAAAAACAAAGAAAGAAAAATCAAGCCTGGGGTGGTATAGCACCCTGTTGTCATCGGAAGGTCAAGTAATTTTTTCTTTCGTTTTTTTGGTAACTTGTTTGTATATTACAGCCATACTTGGATAGGATACTAATTAAAAATACCCAACAAACGCAAAATTATGTGTGTAAGACCACATTATTTATTCAGATTCTAAGAGCGTTCCCAGAAATGACGTTCCCGGAAATAACGTTTTGACCTTAAATTATTTTTATTTTTTTATGTCACAAAGTAAAACGAAATATTTTTGAGATTATATTATAGTTTCCTCGATTTTTGAATATAATATTACCATAGCAAAATAAAATTTTAATTTAAATATGCCCCAAAACAAGCGTTCCCGGAATGACATTTAATTGAATTACGCTACCTATAAGTGAAACTAAAACTAAACTAACTTATAAACTACATTTAATATATAATAATATTCATGAAAATAGGTGTGGAATGATAAATCTATATAATATCAACTTTGAAAACTGCTTGCAGCACCATTTGAAAGTTAAAGCCTGGTACGCTGTTCGCGCTAAATTTTAGCTCCCATACAAATTTTAGCTGAGCTAAAATGGCTCCCATACAAATTATCGATAACTTGTATGGGAATTTTATCTTGGCTAAAATTTAGCGCGAGCAGCGTACCAGGCTTAAATGATTAAAAATCAGTCTGGTTTTCGACTTAGTAACTTACTAAAATGACTTTAATATTTTACTAAATTGTTTACACTGGTCAACAAAATTAAACGTTTTTTTTTTTTTTTTTTTGTTACAGAAACAAAGGTATACTTTTCTATAGGTTTTTGGTGTGCTGAGCTCGAATCCGAACTAAGAAAAATTCTATCACATCACCTTTTTGAGAAAATCGAAAATACCGCTTTTTACCAGTTTTCGAGATTATTTCTTAGAGTTTGGTTATTTGTTATAAATAAATTTATAACGGTTTCTAAATTTATTCGATATCAGCAAACCAAAAACCTATAGAAAAGTATACCTTGGTTTTTGTAACAAAAAATACGATTTAGTAAAATATTAAAATCATTTTAATATGTTACTAAGTCGAAAACCAGACTGATTTTTAACTTAGTAAATTACTTAAATTGATTTAGCATTTTACTAAATCGTTTAAAATTTTGTGCCATTGACTTTAATGTGTTTTTTAAGTCATTTGAATATCAGTTTTTGAGTTATGGGCAAGTCCGGGAATGCTTTTTTGAGTACATTAGAGGCAATAAAAAAGAAATGTAAAATTGTTTTAACCGAAAAATACCTATATATTCCTAGATGCGTGCCTGTTATTTTAATTGGTAAATGAGAAAAAACCTTTAATTATGTAAGTGTTATTTTGATTTTTAAAAAATGCTTACACATCAAATTTTCCACCTCCATGATTTTGACCAATACCTACCTGAGCTTCAGGTTCACTGATTTCGAATTTAGTTGAATCACTTATAAATTCATAAGGTTTTGTGTCAATCAACTCAGCGAGTTCATTGTCATCCTCTGGAATGTCCTCTGGCGGTGGTACAAAAGTGACATCCATATCATCGCTATCTGGAAGTTCTTTTTTCAAAATGGATTTGTCTTTTTTGGCTTTCAGTTTCATGCCTCTCCATTGAAACTGAAGTTGGACAGCTCTTCGTTTTGTCTCGCTTTTTGCATTGAATCTAGACAAAATAAATTATTTATGCCAACAAGAGTTTCTGACAAACTTAAAATTCCTTACAAAGTTAAAATGTGATCCCAGCATTTCTTTTTTAAATTATTCGTATTGGTGTCGCAACTTTTGTTTTCAATTATTGGAAGGTTTTTCATAATAAGACCCCGCAATAAGTTCTTAAATATCATTTCATTAAATATTCTTAAAACCAAAATAAAATAAATAAACTTACTTTGTCTGATTGGCACCAATTTTCCGATCTTATCTTTTTCTTTTTTATTCGTGATTGGTTCATTGTCAATTTTTGGATTATTTAAAAATTAACTGCAAATTATTTGAAATAGTTAAAATTTCAGTTAGTTAAGTATTAAATACAAACAGTAACGAATTAAAATAAACTCATCTGTTAACTTGTAATTATCTTTTTGATAAAAAGTTAACTTTTTGTTGAATTGAATGGTTTTGACATGTAATAGCGAGAAAATAACTTCACATACACCAAATAACTAACTAAATACACAGAAAGTTTTTATTTGTTTATTTGATATACAAATATAAATTTTTGTATGTGTTTGAATTTTAATGCAACTGCTAGAAAAGACAAAAAATGTAGTGGATCAAACTGGTACAATTTAATTAAATGCTGCCAAATTTATTATATTCACGTCACTAAAAGTTGTGTTCCATTGGATAAAGGCATAACTACAACGACCAGTTTTTGTAAGATGTGGGATTAAGGCTTGGCCACACCGGAGGGTATGCGGTAGCGGTACGGGTAGAGGTAACGGTACTTGTATGAAAAAAATTCCAAACTGACATATCAACGTTCAGATGTGGAATTTTTTTCATACAAATATCGTTACCGCTACCCGTACCTCTACCGCATACCCTCCGGTGTGGCCAAGCCTTTATGTGTTAAAATTTGTATATTCATGTAAATTGAAGCTAGTATTTAGCTGTACTAAATAAATAAATAAATAGATATTTACAAAAGTAAAAACAATTCTTTTCTTTCTACCGCCGTTTGTTTTTGAAAAAAAAACTACAAAAATTGTTTTTTTTTTTTTTTTTTTTTTTTTAACCAAAACATAAGCTTTCTGCATCGTTATTTTTAATTTTGTAGTCGGAAAAACTATCACAAAATGAGTCTGATAATGTTCACTTTTTGACTTTTTGCAAAAAGTTGCCGTTGTAATTATAGGTGACGTGAAATAATAGCCCTGTTCCATTGGGAAGTGGCAAAGACTACTAGTAGTTTACTAGCGATTTTCAATGGAACGCACTTTCAACGAATTCAATACAAATCGTATCTACTCGGGAAAAAGAGCATGAGTAGATGATAGTACTAGATTAATCAAAACATCTACTAGTAGTAAACTACCACCTTCAATGGAACAGGGCTAATGCCAAATGAAATAAAACCAAAACCACGGATTAAATATTTGTACAACTGGCCCTAACCCAACGAACTCCAAATAATGTTAACGGCCCGACCTGACTCGTCTCCCACCAAGAATATTTGTTGAAAAATAGAAGTATTCAAAAACTTTGGTTCAGAAATTTCGACAATTTTCAACAGATAAGTTGTGGTTCAAGTTCGGTTTAAGCATGGATTTGGGTATTTTAACATTATATGGAACTTAAACTAGTGCTAAATATCAGCTTTTCTACCGATTTAAGACGGTAAAAGTTGCTCAGCCATGGATTATATTTTGTAAAAATGCATTTGTATTTCTCTAATCTCAAAAATAATTTCAGTATCCATTTTTTTGAAATGTGCTTCATTCCACAACCTTTCTCTTCTACACTGAACGCACTCTAAAATTTGTCTTGACATTTCGCATTTTGACATTTCTATATTCCACAAAAATAAAAAAAAAAAATCCTGAAAATTGACCACATGCAGCACTCATCGTTGTTCTTGTTGTTCACAAAATCGAAAGAAAAGAATCACAAATATTTGCTTTGTGATTCCTTTCTATTTGCATTTAATCATAGATAAAATATTTAAATATTATATACTTGACGAAATTATACAAATTTTTATTTAAAAAATTCAAGTGGCTTAAGACAAACACAAACTTGAATCTACACCGTGTAATGGGCGATAGAGATTGGAGATTTTTTGTTTACGGTGGTGTCGCATCAATTACAGCTGAATTTGGTGAGTGCGACCGTGATTCTCTCTAATCGAATAATAGAGCTCTAGTTCTGGATATAGAAAAACAACCATCCAGTAGATTTATTGCATAATAAGCTTTTTGTTTTATGTTATTGACAAAACGGTTTTGTGTTTTTTTTTTGTACACATTTTCTTTTAGGTACATTTCCTATTGATACATCGAAAACCCGCCTTCAGATTCAAGGTCAAAAGATCGATGGCAAATTCACACAGCTGAGATATCGTGGAATGATAGATGCATTTATAAAAATAACAAAAGAAGAAGGAATCGGTGCTTTATATTCTGGGTAAGTCTGTAATGGCTGATTTCTTTACAGAGTTCTAAAGCTAGTACCGGTCATAGTACGAAAGTTAGTACTCAAATCGGTATGAAACTCATTTCTTCACTCGGGTACTAAGTCCTAAAACTGTCAATTTAGGACCCCGAGTATTAGTTAGGGATCCTGTTCTGTAATTTTTGTCACTGGCAATAAAATGTTTCAACGACTTTAGGCTAGGCGCACACATACGATTTTAGTCGAGCGATTATTCAGTCGCAAAAATGGATCACAAGGATTTCAATGTCTGTGCACACACATGCTTCCCGCGATTAAAAATTTGAAAATTGTGTCTACAGTCATTGAAATTGTTGTCATCTAATTTGCGACTGAATAATCGCGCGATCAAAATCGCATGTGTGCGCCTAGCCTTAAAATCCATTTGAACCATAAGTTTTAAGAACGGAATAAGTCCATTTTGAAAAATTGTTGAGAAACCGCAAAAAACAGAATAGCTTCTATTATTACTTTTTTTCAGATGTTTGTCCTTTAGATAAAATAAAGTTTATATGGAGTTGAGTCGAATGAGATTAAATTTTCATTTCTATCGGTTTCTGGTAGGCAGGTATAACGGTTTAAAAACGTCGGACTTATTCCGTTCTTAAAACTTGCGCACTGCGGGCTAGAGCGTTATTTTAGCAGAAGTTCCAATATTGCAAATTTTAGTCGATAGATAAATGGACTAGCTATAATTGCTCATTCAAAATTTAGGTCAAAACATTTATTGGCTACATAAAAAACGAAAAAAAAAAACAAAAAAGGCCACTTTTACCCCTATCCAGATATTCGTTTACTGAGTTTGTTTTAACGGATCGATTGTGAAAATTTTGCTTGTTTATCAATACAATAAGTAATGTATCCAAATATAGTATTTTCTAATAAATTGTTATTATATTGAACTTTTGTTTATAAATTTTAAAATAAAGTATGCTACTTGCACCAATTTCATTTAAAAAAAGGCACGAGGTAGCTAGCCTGCCTATATGGCTTTATGTTTTATATAAAACTATGTCCTACAAGTGCAAACTTTTTTCGCTCTAACTCTGAAAGTATATTAAGCAAAATATTAAGGGCCAATTTTTCAATAGTCAGTTAAACAGTCAGTTAGTACTTATTCCTAAGGATAGAGAAAAAATCAATTTTTCAACAGGCAGATATAGCTTATTCCTAAGAATAAATCTATCTGCTTCTTTCAGAGACGAATAAAATTATTCTAAGGAATAATCTCAATAAAAATATTGTGTCAGTTGTCAAAGCTGTTTTGAAAGAATTTTGAAAAAAATACAGTGGAAAACAAGAAAACAAAAACAATCATGAATAAAAATGACGTTTAATTTTAAGGGCCAATTTTTCAATAGTCAGTTAAACAGTCAGTTAGTACTTATTCCTCAGATATAGCAAAAATCATTTTTTCAACAGGCAGATATAGCTGTTCCTAGGAATAAAACTATCTGCTTCTTTCAGAGACGAATAAAAATTATTCTAAGGAATAATTTCCACACAAATTTTGTTTCAATTGTCAAAGCTACTTTGAAAGAATTTTGACAAAAAATTCAGAGGAACACAAGAAAACAAAAACAATTATAAATAAAAACGACGTTTAATTTTGAATATTTTTGAATTTGACAATTTTTTTTTGTTATTCTGTAGAATAAATTATTCTTGATTGAAAAATTCAATGTTGTTATCTGGTTGTTTATGAGCCTAATAACTTTATACGTCGAACAGTTAACTGACTGTTTATTAGAAGATTGAAAAATCGGCTCTAAATATTTTTGAATTTGACAATTTTTTTTGTTATTCTGTAGAATAAATTATTCTTGATTGAAAAATTCAATGTTTTTATCTGATTGTTTATGAGCCTAATAACTTTATTCGTCGAACAGTTAACTGACTGTTTATTAGAAGATTGAAAAATTGGCTCTAAAAAAAAAAAAAAACACTTACGATGAAAAAAAAACGAGTTGAATGTTTTTAAATAACGGTTTTTTTATTTGCATTAAAATTTAAAATTTAACCTTCCATATTTAGTAAAAACAACCTTTGTTCACGTTCAATGACACCATTTTCGAATTTGATGCGATTAAACTTCAAAGAACTTTTTTTTTGTTCTTTAAATGAACAAGTTCATCTTGGTGAACTAGTGAACTTAGTTCACTTACTTAGTTCAATTTAGTTCGCGAATAGCGAAAAAGATTTGTTTCAACAAACTAAACAGCAACCTAAAGCAGTCGTAATATGACATTACAAAATAGCTTGCGCTCACCTTACATTAGGTGTGTTTTTTATTACCACCGGGCTTAACTGGACAAAAAAAAAATTTAAGCCCAGAGAAATCTCCGGGCTAAAGAACTAAGCCCACGGGGCTAAAGTTTTGTTGTGTTTAACATGTAAATTGCTTAGCCCCGACTGCGTTTTTTTTGTCCAGTTAAGACCAGTTGTAATAAAAAACACAACTATTATCATTTTTTTTATATAATTTTTGGGTGAAAGGAAGTCCCATCTGTATAGGGAATTTTCAAATTTGGTCCTGGTCTCCTTGTCTTATACGACGACTGCGCCCTTTTAACCCGACAGACGTTTAAAGAAGGGATGCAGAAACCAAAGTGCATATGAAATTGCATCCAATTCTTTGTTGAGCGAAATCAGTTCTTCTGCTGTACCTCAAGATTTAGATGTAAAACATCTTCTTCAAGCACCCCTTACTCTTATTTCTGAGCAAGAACAAAAAATCAAGTAGCATCTTGGTCCTTGCATTACTATGATTTCCATTTAATGAAAGCAAAACGTACTTCTTCTAGACTTTTGTCAGGAACCAGAAAGCTCGACAAGTATATGAACGAAATTAAGAATTTTTATAGAAAAAAAAATATGTACAAATGTACATATCTGTTATTTTTAGGTTGTATTTGTTTTATTATGTAGAATGCGTTAATTTAACATAAATTTGGATATAGTTTTTGCAAACTAATTTTGTTTTTTAATTCTTACAAAACCGGAGTGATCAAAATAAATTGAACTAAAATGAACTAGTTCAGAACTAGTTCATTAGTGTGATTTGAACTAAAGTGATCGATCACTCAAATGAACTAAAGTGCCCAACTCTAGTTGTAAATTAGAAAAACCTTATTTTTCGTTTATTTTTGTTGTTGTTCTTATGTTTAGTGTCTGTTGTACCATAAAATTATCATTATTACAACATTCGATGTCATCTTAATGCCTTTAACTGCATTTTTAGAATATTTCAAGAATTTCAATAATTAATTTCAGCTAAAATAGCGTTGTAACCCACAGTGTTACGGTTTAAATTTCACCCAGCAGCCAAATTTTGAATGAAATAAACATATATTTTTTTTAAAACAAAACTTTTAATAAAAGCAATAGATTATCTATTGATAGAGTTTGAGTAATCAAGACAAAAAAGTATTGTACATAGTAAAATAAAAATTTTTATTGTGGTCTATTTTTTACTTGAGTAAAACAAATAAAATGCACGACTGGGTCTTACGAACCTGCTCTTAGAGTTCAAGTTGCAGCCGTTTTTTAAAAAAATAATTTTTTATAAATAAGTTTTTTCAAAAAAACTTAAAAAAAAAATTGGTATACCATTTTGTAGAAATCACTGATCAACATCTAAAAACAAAATTTCAAAAAAATTCAATGTCCCATTTTCGAAAATTTGATTTGAATTTGGTTCTATGGCAGTTACCGTTAATAATGATTTTCAAAATAAAATTTTTTTGTTGAAAGATAGACCTCCTTTTAGAACTCTTATTTGAATTTTTTTTTTTAAATCGTTGGAGCCGTTTTCGAGATATTTGAACTTTACTATAATCGTTATATGACAGGTACCGTTATTTTTGGTCCAAAAAAATTAATTCCAAAAATCCGTCTGGAGAATCGTCAAATAACGCTACATACCAAGTATGACATCAATCGGTCGATCCGTTTAGGCTGTACCTTCGTTTACAGACAGACGGACTTCGGGACCCACTTCTACGGTGTCTACGCCTAAAGATGCCATTTGCATCAAAAAGTCAATTTCGGAAAAAATGGACTTATTCCGTTCTTAAAACTTACGATTCTTAATTTCTTAGTTTGAATTTGAAAGAAATTTTGTTCCTCAAAATCGACTAGTTATTATAACAATTGTTAGTACTCAAATCGATACCAAGTGATTTCATCACAAAATTACTAAACCCTATTACTCTCAAGTTGGTACTGAGTATTAGTTAGAACTCGGTATTTATTAGGACCTCAAAACTGGTAGTCTAGCGGTTAGAAGCAATGGATTTCATTCTTTTTAAGGTATATCTGAAAGATTTCTTAATTTCTTGGGTGTTGTTGCGCTTGATAAGTGCGTTTTTGTTAATTTTAATGATTTGAATAATGAAGAGTGGACAAAAGAACACTTCTTGATGAAGAAGTATCAAAAAAGTACATAATATATTGACTTGTTTGATTTTTCGAAAAGTGACTACCAAGTCAAGAAAGATGGTCTAGTCTAAGTAAACGTCCTGTATTTGCATTTCTCGACGACCGACAACACTGGAAATCATTTTCGAGTAAGGTTACACTCATACTACTGCCTTGGACTTGCCTATAAAGTCTTAACTACATTGGACACTTTTTGCAAAAGTACAAAATTGAAAACATTTTTTTTCTCGCTAACGCAATTTGTTTGTAAAAAAAAAGTGTATACAAATTGTTTTTTAGACTAATTCCATTTCGGGAAATTATCACAAAATCGGTTTGAAAATTTTCAATTTTGTTCTTTTTCACTTTTTAGGTCAAGTACCTGGGTGACCGAGCTTTGCTCGGTATCTTTAAATGTTATAACTTTCAGTAAAAAAAGTCAAATGTAAACAGCAATTTTTTGGAGTGGGTTTGAGTTAGCAATGACCAGTTTTTTCGCGGGTTACAAAACACTTTATAATCCAGTTTATTTACGTTTGAAAACACATACGACGATCAGCAATGGATAGAAGGGTTACAGGAATCTGCATTATCGAAAATGCCTACAGCAATGAGATCCCTTTTTGTTTAAATTTTAATTTACGGGCCAGAAAGTTTTGGATGGTGTACATAAAGTTAATATTTTTTTCAAGTTTAGCCTTGTCGGCAAAGCTTAGTATGAAGAAATACTGTTTTTTATCCCTGTCTCTGTTTTATTTTGTATCAGTGGATGCTTTACTTCTTTCTTTTTTTACTTAGGTATTATGTATTATAAGATTGACATTAGGTCAATGGTGGTGCTTGTTGTGAGTTATTTTATTTGTATACGTTAACAATAGTCGCATTAAAACAAAAGAAAAACGTAAAACAAAGATAATGTGTGATACCAAATTAACAAATTACTTAAAAGTTTCAATACATGATCAAAAGAGTCATGATCTAAAAAATTTTGTTTAGTTATTGTAACAAAAAGAAAAAGAACAATGCGTATAAAATGGAACCATCCCTCAAAATTTTATTGAAATCGTTGAATCTGTCTCCGCGAAAAAAAAAATAATGTATGAGAAAATACTTCCAAAATGTTGTATTTGCCTAGAGGAAAAAACCCTCAAAATTTCATCGAAATCTTTAAAGCAATTACCAAAAAACTTATATGTGAGAAAAATAAGCGTAGCTGTAGGCGGATATTTCTAAAAGTACTTCCAAAACATTTTATTCGGCTAGGGGATCAAACCCTCAAAATTTCATCGAAATCCTTAGTTGTTACCAAAAAAAATTCCATGTTAAAAAAGTGGGTGTGGCAGTGGGCAGATTTTTCCAAAAATACTTTCCAAACTTTTTACTCAATTAGATATACAAACCCTGAAAATTTCATCAAAATCGTTAGAGCCGTTTCCGAAAAAACTTATATGTTAAAAAAGTGGGTGTGGCAGTGGGCGGATTTTTCCAAAAAAAAAACTTCCAAAACTTTTGACTCGCTTAGATAAACAAACCCTGAAAATTTCATCGAAATCGTTAGAGCCGTTCCCGAAAAAACTTATATGTTAAAAAAGTGGGCGTGGCAGTGGGCGGATTTTTCCAAAACTTCTTCCAAAATTTTTTACTCGCTTAGATGAACAAACCCTGAAAATTTCATCGAAATCGTTAGAGCCGTTCCCGAAAAAACTTATATGTTAAAAAAGTGGGCGTGGCAGTGGGCGGATTTTTCCAAAACTTCTTCCAAAATTTTTTACTCGCTTAGATGAACAAACCCTGAAAATTTCATCGAAATCGTTAGAGCCGTTTCCGAGATCTCAATTTTATATATATATATATATACAGGGTGTCCCACAGTCACCGCCCCAAACGAAAACCATGGATTCCTGAGGTCATTTTAAGTCGAAAAACTTAAGAGGTAATTTTCTCGTTTTCGTCCCGTTTTCGAGTTACCACGGTTTTTATGATTTTTGTTCTCTTTTCCCTTATCTAGCTTTATCTTTGCCAAACTACGTTTGATTTGAAAAATTTTTTTTACAACCAATCAAGAATTTATTACAGTTTTAGTTACTCTCAAAACTTTTTTTTCTGCGGACAACCGTTTCTCCACAATTTGGCATCAAACACAATTTTCTTCGTTTTTTAAAATGTTTTTTACACTTTCATATCATTTAAGTCAAAAAAACACGTTAATGAGTATTAATTTTTTGTGCTTTTTATTAAAGCCCAGTTTATTTTCATAAAAAAAATAAGTTTTATTTCATAAAAAAGGCTACTGAAAGTAATTAAAAAAAATAAACAAACTGAGTGAATTAAAAAAAAAAAATAATTTTTAAATAAAAAATTAATTTAAATGAATTAAAAACTTTTTCTGAGCTATTGTGGTTAAGAAAAGAACAAATAAATAAAGCTCAGAAAAAGTTTTAATTCATTTAAATAAATTTTGTATTTAAAAATTTTTTTTTTTTTTTAATTCACTCAGTTTGTTTATTTTTTTTAATTAATTTCAGTAGCCTTTTTTATGAAATAAAACTTTTTTTTTTTATGAAAATAAACTGGGCTTTAATAAAAAGCACAAAAAATTAATACTCATTAACGTGTTTTTTTGACTTAAATGATATGAAAGTGTAAAAAACAACTTAAAAAACGAAGAAAATTGTGTTTGATGCCAAATTGTGGAGAAACGGTTGTCCGCAGAAAAAAAAGTTTTGAGAGTAACTAAAACTGTAATAAATTCTTGATTGGTTGTAAAAAAAATTTTTCAAATCAAACGTAGTTTGGCAAAGATAAAGCTAGATAAGGGAAAAGAGAACAAAAATCATAAAAACCGTGGTAACTCGAAAACGGGACGAAAAAGAGAAAATTACCTCTTAAGTTTTTCAACTTAAAATGACCTCAGGAATCCATGGTTTTCGTTTGGGGCGGTGACTGTGGGACACCCTGTATATATATATATATATAAACAATTTTAGCTCGTTTAAAGTTATAAGATGTAGTTAAGGCTTAAGTAATGATAAAATATTGCGAGTTGCATTGTAGTAAAAAAAAGACAATAACAGGACTGCATTCTTTTTATTAAAATATATTTTGTATGTATGTATGTAGGTATAAAAGTCTATCCGAAACTGTCGCCAACTTAACATGGGTATGCTGCTGATAAGGTCGGAGATCCGCATGAAACCTTCCTCGGTTTTGGTGACCTGTATCTCAGCATTGTCTAATGTCGAATTCCAAACAACAAAAAATTCGATCTGCAGTCGCTACTTTTTCCTTAAATGAATTCCAATGCAAAAAATTCGCTACATTTTCCCGAAGAATCAATACAAACACAAATATTCACACAAACTACAATTTTGCCAAATGCAAAAAGTCAAACCAAACTAAAATCTCGTAAAAAAATGAAGAACCAGAGCTAATTTTTGTTTATTTGTGAAATATAAATCATTTTTAGTGAACAAAATAAGCAAATGTTAGACAAAAACTTGTTCTTTTCGGATCTTTTCTGTGCGGATCAGATTCATTAAACGGACCACTTATCAAGTCTCAATAAAGATTTTCATTCATTCAAATACATATCAAAATTAACTATTTCAAACATCAAAATATTGTAACGATGAACTACCGAACTACTTTTAAGATAAAAGTCTGAACACACTACCTGCTACAGTAAAGGTAGAAATGTGAACGGACCTTTAGTAATTAAGAAACTACCCTCTGAACGCATCCAAAGAAATTCCCTCGACTGCTGAATATCCCAAAATATCCCACTGGACTGGAAGTATGAAGCGCCCCCTCTTGGAAAGGAAGCTTCGAGAAGCAAAGACGAGAACCTTCGAAGACATTCTCGAATTCCGAATTTCAGGTATAAAAGGGCAGCGTGGACACCGACCGGACAGTTTAATCTTGAATGTGAAAGAGTACAGTACAAAGTGAAATAAAGTGTTGGAAATTGTTAGTAGTAAATAAAGTGATTGAAAAGTGTGTTTGTTTGAGCGAATAATAAAAGTAAATTGATTTGAAATAAAGTGTGTTCTTATTTGAACGGAAAGATAAGTGGAAGTTAAAATAAACGAAATAAGTTTTATTGTGAACCCGGAATAAAACATTACATTGGTGTCAGAAAAGTGGAATAAAACTTATTTATTTGTGCGAATCAGATAATTTCGCGAATAAAATAAAAAGTGCGCGTGTGTTTTAACAATAAACAAAGTGTAAAACATTTTGAAATAAGTAAAAGTGCTCGCGTTTTGAAAAGTTAAAATGGGTAAGACATTGAATCAGTTAAGTTTGACTGAGCTGAAGGCGGAATTAACTAAACGAGGTCTTCCTACTGCTGGATCGAAAAATGACCTCATTATTCGCCTGCAGGATTATTTAACCCAGAAAAACGAAGATTTGGATACATTTCAATTCGAAGTTGAAATGGTAGAAGAACGAGTAAGTACTAGTTCCGATATGTCATCCATGATGGCTGTTCTCCTTGCAAAATTTGAAGAACAGAAAGATCAAATGGAACAGCAACGTAAAGAACAAAAGGATGAACAGAAAAATCTTCTTGAACAAATTGAGACACAACGCAATGAACAAAGAGAACAAATGGAACAACAACGAACAGAGCAAAAGAGTGAACAACAGAATCTTCTCGAAAAAATTGAGAAACAACGTACCGAGCAAAAGAGTGAACAACAGAATCTTCTCGAAAAAATGGAGAAACATCTAGAAGAACATCGCGATGAGCAAAAGAATCTTCTAGAAGAACAGAAAAATCTTTTAGAGGGAAAGCTTGGTGATTTCGAGAAGAAGTTCACTGCTCTTGACGAGCGTGTTGAAGAAAACAAAGAAAAGCTGTTGGCAATGCACACAAAGTTCGAAGAGAAATTCCAAGACATTACTAAAGAGTTGGACAAGGTTCGAAAAATTAAGGCCCGAGAAAGTTCTGGTGAGTATTCAAAGAAGAAGGAAATGCATCCACCAACCTTTGATGGACAAAGTTCTTGGTCGATCTACAAGAAACAGTTTGAGGCAGCTGCCACAACAAATGGCTGGGATGACGAAGACAAATGTATAGCGCTGACTCTTGCTCTTAGAGGTCCTGCTGCTGAGTTGTTACAAACTTTACCACCAGAAAAGAATGGTAACTTTAACGCTCTTGTCCAGGTCATTGAAAAACGCTTTGGAGATGGCCATATGCAGGAAGTCTTCCGCGTCCAACTCAATACAAGAGTCCAGAAAAGAGGAGAAACTCTGCAACAACTCCAAGCAGATATTGAAAGGTTAGCTCATCTGGCATATCCGACAGCAGGAGACGACATTATCAATCAGTTTGCGACAGAAGCCTTTGTACGTGCTGTATCTGATATAAATCTTCAGCGAGCAATTCGAACAGCTGGAAAACGTTCCCTTCCTGAAGCATTAGCGTTTGCACTCACTATGGAAGCAGCAGAACAGGCTTCTCAAGGCGTTCATCGGGTAAGAGAAGTTACAGTGGAGGAATGCTCTTGTCAAAAACTCGCATTCCAAAGAAACCAGCGAGACGGAGCTGCTCGATGCTGGAACTGTAACAAGACAGGACATCTCCAGCGGCAGTGCAGATTGCCACCAAGAAGAAGTGCTTGCCAGCACTGTGGAAACAGGAATATTGCCCAACAACAGGTAAGCGATACAACCAACACTCATCCTCAACTTGATTCCCATTCGGGAAACGAGTAAGAACCAACTTCGAGGGGCAGAAGCTGGTTTCTGGTATCGATGGCCCCAGAACCACAATTCAAGTCTCACAAACTAAACGAGACAACAAAAGTCTGACAGTAGAGGCAACCATAAACAATAACCAACACGTGGCTACAATTGACACCGGTGCCACCGCCTCTATTGTACGAAGAGACTTGGTAAAGATGACGTGGCTACATAACATCAACAGCTATCGTCTGAAGACCGCCACAGGAGAAGCAGCAAGAGTGTACGGAGAAGTTCGTCTTGAGATCCGTATAGCAGAACTAAAGTTTTTACATGTGTTTTTGGTGGCAGATATATGTGACGAGTGCATCATTGGAATCGACTTTATGAAGGAGCATGGAATCATTTTGGATATCGGTAATCAAGTCCTGAAATACAGAAATGTAGAGATTCCAATGGTCTATGGCAGCGAAAACTCAACAACAATTAGAACTGTCATCAAAGAAGACATGTGCCTGCCTCCTTCTTCAGAAGTTTTTGTGTGGACGAAGTTAAAGGGGAACTGTGGAAACCATCGATACCTCATGGTCGAACCAGAAGTTGAGCAAAGTTCCGAAAACATCATCATCGGGAAGACTCTTGTGGCACCAAAGAACAACATGGTACCTGTACGGATACTTAACATCAAACCGTACCCAATCAAGCTTAAGAAAGGAGAAGTTGTTGGGCAATGTGAATCTGTGTCCGCAATAACTAAGATCAACGAGATGGACACACAGATGACTATGAACTCTGAGAAACTAAAGACTCAAATTCTCAAATCAGACAACTTGAGTCAACATCAGCTTAATGTTGCTGGAAGGCTTCTTCACGAATATGCTGATATCTTCTCTTCACCCAGCGGGCAATACGGCCGAACACAACTGGTGCAGCATCGAATCGATACAGGAGACGCTAGGCCGATTCGTCAACCAGCAAGACGTCTCCCCTTGGCCAAACAAAGTGAAGTTGAAGAAATGATATCGACAATGAAGAAAGACGGGCTGATCGAAAATTCCAAAAGCCCTTGGGCATCACCGGTAGTTCTCGTCAAAAAGAAGGATGGAAGCACTCGATTTTGTGTCGACTACCGCAGGCTGAATGATGTGACGAAGAAAGACAGCTACCCACTGCCAAGAATCAGCGATACTCTAGATGCAATGGAAGGAGCACAATGGTTTTCGACTTTGGATTTGAAGAGTGGCTACTGGCAGGTAGAAATCCATCCAGAAGATCGAGAAAAGACGGCTTTCTCCACAGGAAATGGTCTGTGGCAGTTCAATGTCATGCCGTTTGGGCTATGTAATGCCCCAGCTACTTTTGAGCGCTTAATGGAGTGCGTTTTAAATGGATTAACCTGGAAATCTTGCCTAGTCTATTTGGATGATGTCATCGTTTACGGGAAAACATTTGATGACCATTGTGAAAACCTAAAGGCTGTATTCCAGAGGCTACGAGAAGCACATCTTAAGTTAAATCCAAAGAAATGTGCACTTTTCAAGACCGAGGTTAAATATTTGGGGCATATCATCTCATCCCAAGGAGTAATGACTGATCCAGAAAAAGTTGACACTGTGAAGAATTGGCCAACCCCTCAGGACAAGCATCAACTTCGGAGTTTCCTCGGTCTGGCAACGTACTATCGACGGTTCGTGAAGGATTTTGCGAGAATCGCCAAAAGCTTGCACCAGCTTACGGAGAAGGGTAAACCCTTTAAATGGTCAGGTGAGTGTGAGAAAAGCTTTCAGGAACTGAAGCTACGGTTATGTGAAGCTCCTGTGTTGGCCTATCCGACTCCAGGCAAACAATTCATCATTGACGCAGATGCAAGTAATGTTGGAGTTGGTGCTGTTTTATCGCAAGTTCATGACGGAGAAGAAAAGGTCGTTGCCTATTTCAGCAAGGTACTCTCGAAACAAGAAAGAAACTATTGCGTGACCAGAAGGGAACTTCTAGCTCTGGTATTGGCAACAAAGCACTTCCATAAGTACATCTATGGACAGAAGTTCCTTCTTCGCACAGATCATGGTGCACTAAATTGGCTTTTGAACTTCAAAAATCCAGAGGGTCAAGTAGCAAGATGGATCGAGATACTCCAGACGTATCAATGTCAGATTCAACATCGAAGAGGAAAGCTACATTCAAATGCAGACGCATTATCTCGGCGCCCGTGCAAGCAAGACTGCAAGCATTGCACACGGCTAGAGGAAAAGGAAGTTGTCGCTGTAAGAAGAACGAGAGCTGATCCCATTTGCGGCTGGAGTAATGAAGAACTCAGGATGGCCCAACAGGAAGATTCGGACATCGAACCCATCCTTGCATGGAAGGAACATGAAGAGAAACCAGAATGGGCCGACATCTCCGACCGAAGCCCCAATCTCAAAGCATATTGGGCACAATGGGACTCACTTCATGTGCAAGAAGGGTTACTCAGGCGTAAGTGGGAATCCGCAGATGGTAAATCTTATGTAATGCAACTAATCGTACCTCAGTCAAAGGTTAATGATGTTCTCCGAGAGATGCACGAGGGAACTTCTGGAGGCCATTTAGGCATCAACAAGACGCTGGAAAAGGTACGCCAGCAATTCTACTGGTTACGTATGAGAGAAGACGTTGAAAAGTGGTGCCGAAAATGTGATACTTGTGCAGCTAGCAAAGGACCAGCTAGAAAAATGCAAAGCAAGATGCATCAGTACAATGTGGGCACACCTTTTGAGAGGATTGCAATAGACGTGGCAGGTCCTTTTCCCGAAACCAACAAAGGAAACCGGTATATCCTCGTAGTGATGGATTACTTCAGCAAGTGGCCTGAGGCATTTGCCATCCCAAACCAGGAAACCAAAACAGTTGTGGATAAGATTGTCTTTCATTGGGTGAGCAGGTTCGGAGTACCCATGGAACTTCATTCCGACCAAGGAAGGAACTTCGAATCTAAGATTTTTCAAGAGGTTTGCTCACTCCTTGGCATCAAGAAGACGCGAACAACACCGCTTCATCCACAATCTGATGGGATGGTTGAGCGATTTAACAGGACACTTAAAGAACACCTGTCAAAAGTAGTCAACGATAATCAACGAGACTGGGATCGACATATTCCATTATTCTTGATGGCTTATAGAAGTGCAACACATAGTTCCACTGGACATACACCATCGGAAGTCCTTTTTGGTTCTACAATACGGCTGCCAAGTGAGATAAAATTCGGATGTGTTCCAAATGAGCCACAGGAAATAGATGAGTATGTTGATAACCTGAAAGAAACACTGGCTGACATTCACCAACGGACAAGGACAAATATAAAAGCGTCTAGTGACAGGATGAAAACAAGATATGACGCGCGAGCGACAGCAACAGGGTTTCAAGAAGGAGAACTTGTGTGGTTTTACAATCCCCACCGACAAAAGGGACTATCACCGAAGCTACAACAAAACTGGGAAGGCCCTTACACAGTAATAACCAGAATCAACGACGTGGTTTACCGTATACAGAGAGGGGTAAGAGGCAAATTAAAGGTAGTTCATTGTGACCGTTTACATCGTTATAATGGTGAAAGTAGCAATGGAGTTGTTCGGGACGAACAATCCTAAGAGGGGGGCAATGTAACGATGAACTACCGAACTACTTTTAAGATAAAAGTCTGAACACACTACCTGCTACAGTAAAGGTAGAAATGTGAACGGACCTTTAGTAATTAAGAAACTACCCTCTGAACGCATCCAAAGAAATTCCCTCGACTGCTGAATATCCCAAAATATCCCACTGGACTGGAAGTATGAAGCGCCCCCTCTTGGAAAGGAAGCTTCGAGAAGCAAAGACGAGAACCTTCGAAGACATTCTCGAATTCCGAATTTCAGGTATAAAAGGGCAGCGTGGACACCGACCGGACAGTTTAATCTTGAATGTGAAAGAGTACAGTACAAAGTGAAATAAAGTGTTGGAAATTGTTAGTAGTAAATAAAGTGATTGAAAAGTGTGTTTGTTTGAGCGAATAATAAAAGTAAATTGATTTGAAATAAAGTGTGTTCTTATTTGAACGGAAAGATAAGTGGAAGTTAAAATAAACGAAATAAGTTTTATTGTGAACCCGGAATAAAACATTACAATATTTTCAGAATGAAACTTAGACCAGTTTTATACGTATTAATACTTAGAACCGCGTTGTGAATTTAGATCAGGTCCTACATATATATGTAAAGAAATGCTCGGGTCCTTAATTTTCCTTAGGAGTACTAGTGCTAGTACCTGGTCTACCTAGACCGGGTACTAAGCTGACTTATGACTTTTGTGAAGAAATTGGCCATAAAACTTTTTGTACACCTTCAGAATTTTTATAGAATTGGAATTTCTTTAGCATTTGGCCAGCTGTACTGAGACAAGCTACCTATGGAAGTATCAAATTTGGAACTTATTACTCTTTGAAGAAATTACTTGACGAAAGAGGTTTGCTTGTCGATGCTGAAACCGGTCGCGAACCAGTATGGAAGAATATGGTTTGTGCGGGGACGGCTGGAGCCATATCAAGTGCAATTGCCAATCCTACAGATGTCCTTAAAGTTCGGATGCAAGTTCACGGGAAGGGCGCTCAAGATAAAGGACTTGTGGGGAGCTTCCATGATATTTATAAGTACGAAGGAATTGGTGGCCTGTGGCGGGGGGTCGGGCCGACAGCTCAACGGGCGGCTGTTATTGCTGTGGTTGAACTTCCTGTTTATGATTTTTGTAAGGTTCATCTTATGAGTAATTTTGGAGATCATGTGGCTAATCATTTTATGTTAGTTGGAAGGGTATGCCTTTTGGATTTGTTAACTTATTTACTTTTGTTTGTTACAGATCTAGTTTTGTAGCTGGTTTAGGAAGTGCAATTGCTTCTACACCAATTGATGTGATAAGGGTTTGTTACATTAACAAAAATTCTTCCCTATTAATGAATGATGTTGATAACCTCTTTTAATCTTTGTTTTTTTTTTTCTTTAGACGAGGTTGATGAACCAAAGACGTATAGCTGTAGCAAATGCTGGAACTACTACTGCAACACTGTATACGGGCAGTTTTGATTGTGCTCTTCAAGTAAGTTGATTAACTAGGCTTCTTGATTATAAAACCATTCATAGCAGTTTAATATTTTGTTGACAACTTTATACTTGTATTGTCTAGCTTAAGAACATACATAGAAACATTTAACTTTTGTAAGATCAGTTAAAAGCCTTATATGAAGTCTCTAAACTCAAGCCATAATTATCCAGCACAACTAGTGCCTAGTTTGAATAATTTCTAATCAGTCCAAATGTTTGACCTTCCTTTGATATTCGTATCACCATTAACATTACGTTTTTAAATCTTTTGAATTTGTTTTTGCCTTAAAAAAAACACTAAATAATCATCCGCAAATACCTTCATACTCTGTGAAAATGGACCCCAGCGCGTGCGGTATCATATTTTATTCGTGTAATTTTTAGTTTTTTATTATATTACAATTTTTACAAATGTTTTGTCAATTGTTACCCCGATGGCCTGAAGAATATCAAATTATTCAAATGAATTTACAATAAGAAAATTTGCATATCTCAGAATAGGAATAAACTAAGATACAAAAAATTTAAAAAAGAAATGAGCTATCTTCCCAAAATAGAAAGATTTTATAGACTTTTTTCGGTATCAACTCCACTAACGTTACTTTTTTCATTTATACTTACCCTACTATCTTACTTTATTGTATTGAAGAAACGCTCCAATAGTCCGCTTACGGTCTATGGACCAAATTGCTTTCAATTTCAACAGTTCTTTTTTATAAACAATTGAAAAAACATTTTTATTTTCACGCATCGTGTCTATAAAATCTTAAAACCGTTTGATTCACTGCTATCATCTCAAATTTATCACTTTAAACGAATTTAAAAATTATACTTTATTCAAATTAAAATCCTCCTATTTATTTTATTAGTATGCACAGGTTATTTTAAACAGGTTTCCACTTATGTTTAACTTGTACTGAAAAGGAGCAAAACCTTTTTTAATTTTGTCATATCGGGATATCTTTGGTCTCACTCGATCCAGTATTACAAAATACCTTGAAATAATAGATTGCACCAACTTAAATTTTTAAGTTTAATAAACTATTACGCACTCGTACTTAAAACGCGGGTTTTTAATGGGTTTGATAACAATAATCAAAATTCAAAAAACTCTCGGTACTATAATCTCTGTCGTTTTTTTGAATTTACATTTTTCAGAAAAACTACCTTTTTTTTAGTAAACTTAATAATTTTGCTTTTCAAAGTAATTTTGGGATATATTAATTCCTGATTCTTTCGCTGTTTGACAGTTATACTTCTTAAATAGAACGAAAATCGGTTCCGGTTTTAAGAACATAATATGTAAATCCCGACTTTCATTAATTTTAACATAAACGCTTATGTTCTTGTTTTTCCTCTTCGTAAATTTTCATATACTAATATGGTTTTTTGGTGAACCGTTCTTAATATTTTTTTTTTAAGAAGCATATTCGTGTATTGAGATTGAGAAAGCAAAAAAGCACTATACAAATAGAGCATTTTGCTGAAAATTTAGCAAAACTTTTTCAAATTTCAAATTATGCTATTTGAATGAAGGAGCTAAATGATTTTTTTTTAACATGACTTGGCTTAGAGATAGAAGTCTTTTATGAAAACTGAAATTTCTCTCTCCTTTCGCTTATTTCACCTAAAATAACTTAAGAATACAAATTTAAAAGATCTTAAAAACAATTTAACTTCTCTTTTTTGTGACTTTTATTTCTAACTTAAACTTCATTTTGTTTCTATTGTCAATCTCGTATGGGCTTGGAGAATCGCCCCAAAGTTGTAATTTGATAACTAAAAGAATTTTTGACATTACTTTATTCCATTTGTTGTGGTTGATTCAAATTTACATAATGGTTGTTTTAATAGTTATTAATTAAGGCTATTTTTATAAAATTATGTGAATAGTAATAAAAACTATTTTTTTTTTTAACTTTTAAGTCGCAATAACTTTTTTATTTATAAACTTATCCTAATTTTCTATTTTAGACCGTTCGAAATGAAGGAGTATTTGCCCTGTACAAGGGTTTCATACCTACTTGGATACGAATGGGACCTTGGAATATAATCTTCTTCATAACGTATGAACAGCTCAAGAAGTTCTAGTAGTACAAACTGATAAACCGAATTCAAACTAACGAAGAACCAAAAGTGGCTAAGGACAAGTTAAAAAAAAAAATACTTTCCCTTATTTCCGATATAAAAAAAAAAACAACAAAAATCAACAACACCCAAGTTGCACTTAAATTTTCTTATCTTGAGCGCTTCGCGGGTGGTGTACCTCTCTTTAAATATAGTTTAGAAATTTTTAACTATACAATTCGATTTATTATAAATATATTTATATCTTTCTTATTGGCACACCAAAAGTAGTTTAAAAAACATTAAAAAAAAAAACAGAAATCAAACCACACACAGTTATGTATGTTTAAAAAAATGAAAAGAAATAAGTAGTAAGGTGTATTTATTAAAAATGATGATAAAAAAGTATTTTCCTACATAAACAAACAAAAAAACATAAAAAAATGTAATAGTAATAATAATGAAATGTACAAACATTGTATGCTTTTAAATGTAGCATTTATAAAGAAAATCACATATTTAATTTATAAAAAAAAAAAAAAACAATTTATGGTTGCAGTTAAATGAGTTAGAAACAGACATTGGATAAACTGGTTTATCTATATTCTATATATATTTACGAGAAACAGAAGAGTTGTGTTAAGTTTTAAATGTTTTTTTTTTATTTAAATTTAAAGTTTAATATTTTTTTCTGTATTATATAAATAATAAAAAAAAATTGACAACATTTATTTTGTTAAATTGTAAGGCGTAAACAAATCTCAAAATAATTAAAAATACTTACGAAACCTGATAACAATGTTTTATTTTTTACATTACTGATCATCACAGTACCTACACTGTGTACTGTGACTGATCATCAGTTTTGTATTTTAAGAGCTGTTTGCTGAAACAAAACTTAAGGATTTAAGTTCTACATAAAACCTTATGTGACAGTTTACTCAGAGTAGAATAGTAGAAAATAAGATTTTATGTTCTACTTAAATATTTAAATTTCGTTACAGCAAATGAGTCTTATGACCAATTTCCTAAACATTTAATAGGCTTTTAAATGTTTTTTGTAAGGAACAACCGTCAATTTAGGACGTAAAACCCTGATAAATATTTAAAAGGGCTTTATGAAATTGGCCATAAGAAAGTTAACTGGGAAATTCTCGTTACGAATTCGGTAATGTTTCTTTTTCTTAAAAAAACAAACAAAAATTCAAAAGCAATAGCCTTTTATTACAATCAGCTTCGAACTAATTAGGCAATGTGCGAGCTACCGATTACAATTCGTTGACATTTGTTAACATAAGTAAGATCCATTGAAAAATACCATGCAGAAGAGACTATTTAGAAGAGCTGTCGAGAAATCTGAAGCTCCAGAAACTGGTTAATAGCCATACTCCTGTAGACATACTCCTGTGGACAGTTGTAGGCCGGAACGACATTGTATGGGAAAAAATAACATTGAAAAATAAAAAAACATACCCCCCGCAAAAGTCAAAAGTTGCATTGGGTCCAAAAAAGTATTAAAAGATTTTATGTTAATTTTTAAAATGACCGCTAGAGGTCGCGCACCCGTGTTGAAAATTTAAAAAAAGAACAAAAAAGGCTTATAAAACACAATTTGTTTAGTAGTATACAACACAGTTCTTTTTGATAAAAAAAAATAAGTGCTGAAGAAAAACATTTTTTTCTTGAAAAATCTGTGGTGAACAGATGACAATTGTTAATTTTTTTTCTGCAAAAACAATGGGCTGCACATTGTTTTACGAGAAAAAAATCGTGGTGAGTATATTTTTTTTTTGATTTTGGTTTACAGCTGTGCTGATGCTGAGTTAAAAAAAATTTTTTTTTGGAAAAAATCTAAAAAAATCTTTCCCATAAGAAATGCATTGGTTTTTTTTTTGCTAGAAGAACTGTATACTAGGCTTAAAACAAAAAACAGACGATAGATCAGGGCTCTTACAGAATAAATAACATTTTTTTTTACTTTTTTTTCAGCTTAAAACTTAATTTATTTTATACACTTCGCGTCACTTGAATAGAAACAACATTTTTTCTTTAGAAAATAGCGATTGGCGCTTTGGTGATTTAACTTAGTAGATTTTTGGTTTTGCATTTTCAAAGAGGAACTTTTAACAAACAATGTTGTAAAAACAAAAAACCCAAAACATAAACCGTATGGTTTCTAGTTGCGTTTTTTCGCATTACCTCACAAAAAACAGTGTTTTTTTTGCGTCACTTGAATAGAAACAAGCTCTTAAATTAGATAAAAATGATGAAAAATCATGGAAAACACTAATTATAGTAAAGCAATATTAAGCTTTGACATTATTTGCACATTATAACCAATTATGGGCTACGAGCTACCAAAAGGCACCACAGAAAATGCATAAATAGCAGCTAACATTGGAAATGCACCTGCGCTATGCAAAATCGAGAAAGATATTGGAAAATTTGCCAAATTTGGATGAGATAATTTTTAAAATATCGTAAACTAGTGATCAAATCAAAAAATAAGACAGGTGAGACCCAAGTCACGAGCAGAGAAAAAAATAACTAAAAAACTTGCTGCAATTTTCTTCTCTTTGCCGCTAAAATCGGTCAAAAACGTGGTGTTAGTGCGATGGAAACGTGTTGGTTTGTTCCATCCTGGAAGTTATAAAAGGTGCACAATATTAAAAAAGCCTCAAAATGCAAAATAACAACATTTTAAGTTCTACTAAGATTACAAAAAAGTTAACTATTTTATAGTTGCATTCGAACTGAAAAGTAGTGAGGTAAAGAGTGGTTTTTTAAAGGAAAACATACCAACTCTGATGGACCACGTTAATATTAGCCCTATTTCATTGGTTTATAAAAGAATAACCTTTATCGCATCTCCAATAAAGGGCACTAAAATGTGTTATAGTAATACGCTTTGTTTTTATGATGTGCAATAGCAAAATTGAAGCTTCACGCTTCAAAAACAGATGCTAACTTTTACAAAGACATAATGGTAGAAGCTCTTGACAAGTTTAGGAACGTGGAAGAACAACCGTCTTAGAGATTACACAAGGATAGTTCAAGAAAAAACAACGCAATAAAAACAAAACAGATGCATTCCGGATAAAAACGAAAGTTTATTTCACTTATTCAATCCTTAAATTGTAGAAAATGTCATTTTCTTCATTTGTAAGAAGTTACCAAACACTTTTATCACTTTCTCCAATTAGGTCCACGATTGTGTACAGTAGAAGTGCATTTTCAATGTTTAATTCTATTTATGCATTTTCTGTGGTGCCTATTGGTAGCTCGTAGCCCATAATTGGTTATAATGTGCAAATAATGTCAAAGCTTAATATTGCTTTACTATAATTAGTGTTTTCCATGATTTTTCATCATTTTTATCTAATTTAAGAGCTTGTTTCTATTCAAGTGACGCAAAAAAAACACTGTTTTTTGTAAGATAATGCGAAAAAACGCAACTAGAAGCCATACGGTTTATGTTTTGGGTTTTTTGTTTTTACAACATTGTTTGTTAAAAGTTCCTCTTTGAAAATGCAAAACTAAAAATCTACTAAGTTACCTCACCAAAGCGCCAATCGCTATTTTCTAAAGAAAAAATGTTGTTTCTATTCAAGTGACGCGAAGTGTATGTATAATCCTTTATAATATCAACCCTACACCGAAAAAAAAAATAGAAATGCATGAAAACCAGAGATGAGTATTTACTTCATATGTAGCAGATCTACTTCATTAATTTATTTTGATGTATCTGCTACGTAGCAACCTATTTCTACTTCGTTTGACAAATTTTTTCTAACGAACAAAATTTCATTTAAGATGTGTCGTCTTGTTACATTTTTTGTTAAAAAAATGCATTGTTAGCGCTCTTTATTTTTAAATTGGCTCACTAGGCACTGCAAAAATTTCACATCATATACATTCAAATCAAAGACCCATCCAAGATATCAATTATTTTATGTAACCGCCCAGATCCCCATAATGGCTCTGGGTCCGGTCATGCATTTTGCATAAAATAAATCAGTAATCGGCTTTTAAAAAACAATCTTAGGTTATTATATGGCAGATGGCACATCTTTGCTCATGGAACTAAGACCAAGTCAATGAAAATAATTTTGTAATAAAAAACACTTTATAATTTGAAATTAAAAATCATTATAAATATATAATATTATAGCAATTACGGGGATGGCTTTTTGAGAAAAAAAATTCATATTTGTTATTTACGAGTGATGCGCTTTCAAGCCATGCAGGTCTCATTTAAATCCGTGCTGGGCTTTTTTTTTTAAATATATTTATTTTTGGGCATTCTCCTTTGTTTTATATGTATATTTTTTTTTTCATTATCTGCTACATATTTTCCAAATCTACTTCGTTTTTTTGGGCAATATGTTTCACTTTTCGGGCTTAGCATTCTCATCCCTGATGAAAACATAAATTTTTGCATTCAAATGCTCGACCCCTAGCGGTGGGAAAAAAATTTAAATAAAAAATTAATTAGTGTAAGGACTATGATATGCAACTTTTGCGGGGGGTTTAATTTTGAATTTCCAAAAAATTAAATTTCGCTCCGGCCTAGTGGACAGTGTGGGCCTAAAGGCCCACAAAATAGGCACCAGGGCTTTACACCGCTTGAAATAAAATCAGTGTAATTGTTTAAGGCCGTTTGTGAATTGGGTTAAAATGTTGGTTAAATTTTCTACCACGATTAAATTGTGACGTTTGGTTAATAAAGGGATCAAATTTATTTTTTTTTTGCTGTGCAAATTGGGTTAAAATGTGTTAAATGGGACTTTTTATACTACTACTTTGATTAAAATTCCCTCAAGATAAATCAAAATTACCCTCAAATATGGTTTTTTTCACATTAACTTAATTATTTTTTTTTAACAAAACCCAGCTGAAAATATATAAAGTTAAATATTCTAGTATGAAAATGTAAGAAATTCTCAATTTCACATACTTTTTTTTTATTTTTATCGACAAATTCCCACTTCTTTGCGATCAAAAAGAAATTTTTAATTTAGTCTTCGAACACTAATTCATAATTCACCAGCTGCCAACAAAATAGAAATATAAAAAATAAAAAAATAAACAAACAATTCGTAAATTTTCAATTTTTCAAGATGAATAATAACACTGCACAACAAAATTAAAGTTTTTGTATGATGAATAAACCAAACAATACTTTTCGAAAGGTTTTTGATGTGCTGAGCTCGAATCCGAATTCAGAAATATTCTGTCAGCTCCCGTTTTTTAAATATTACTGTTGGAAAATGCAAAAACACCTGATTCTGAAGTTATGCTGCATTGTGAGGGAATTTTTTCAACACTCTTTTTGAAGGTTTGTATAAATAATTGCTTTTGTTCTTTAAAAATCTGTTTAAATCTTTGCGATATCTTTTTTATAATCCGAGATATTTTAATTTGAAGTTACTGCAGTTTGAAATAACGTTATTGATAAAATAAGCCAAAACACACGTACTTAAACTAAAGATATCTCGGATAATAAAACAGATATCGGAAAGATTTAAACAGATTTTAAAAGAAGGAAAACAGTTCTTATAGAAAGCGTTAAAAATTGTTTTGAAATAAGGTACCTCACATCATAGCATAACCTCAAAAACAGCCAAAACACGCTTTTTTCGCAAATTCTTACGGCAATATTTCAAGAACTAAGATTGATAGAATATTTCTGACTTCATATTGGAGTTAAGCATACCAAAAACTATTGGAAAAGTATACTTTGGTTTATTCATATTAAAAATATTTAAATTTTGTTGACCAGAGCTATCAGCCCAAAAACGTGTTTTTGCATTTTCTAATGGCAATATTTCAAAAACTAGAGCTGATAGAACATTTCTGAAACCGGATTCGAGTTCAGCATACCAAAAACCCTTGGAAAAGTATTGTAAAGTTTATTCATCCAGAACCTTGTTGTGCAGTGTAATTTGAGGAAGTACTTTGTATTAATACTTTTACATTTCTTAAAATATCAACGCATTATAACAAAAATAATTTCAAATCTATCTTCATCTTTCTATCTTGAGAAACGTCAAATTTTACCCTGCTCCGCAACTGGGTAAATTTTAACCCATTTTATTTACCACACTAGTGTCAAAATTTGACCAAACGTCAAATTTTAACCAACATTTTAAAGCAATTCGCACACGGCTTTCATTATATCAAAGTTACGTACCTCTCCTTTGAGAGCCGACGAGGGATTAAACAAACCATTTCTCAAACTGCTCAAGGAAAATAAAATAGATAGAGCTGTTAGAAACTGATTGGGAGCACAATAGATCCTAAGGTCATTGAAATTTCTCTCTATATTTTCTTTTATGCGTTCTTGAAACTAAAGCCTTAACTACATTGGCTCAAAAAGTGAAAAAGTACAAAAGTGAAAATTTTCAAACTTATTTTTTGGTCTAAAAAACAATTTGTACACTCTTTATCAAAAAACAATTGCGATAGCTAGAATAAAAATCTTTTCACTTTTGTACTTTTTCAAAAAGTGGTGTATGTAGTTATGCCTTAACAAGTAATAAAATTTACTATTTATTTGTTATTTCAAATAATTTAAAAATAACGTCTTTAATTTTCATCAACTTGGCATATAGTCTAAGAGCCCACAGCAAATTTTGGGAGTGGAGGTATAACCAAAATGTGAGTATGCAGTTTTATAGCCTTATGCATTCTAATAACGAATTCAAAAGTCTGGCATCTTTAAATCGCGGCTTTATATGGATTCCGAGGGGTTAAATATCGCGAGTTTTCAAATTAATGTGAGTAGAATTAATTAACACAAAATAGCATTCTGGATATAAATACTGATGCTCTGTCATTTCCCCAAAGGCTGAAGACATCAATCTTGAAGATGCGATAAGTAGTACTCAAGATATAAGCTTTTTAAAGTAACCATAAGGGCTCTATTTTTGGAGTTTTTTTGGAGTTCTGAATTCAAAATAACAAACAAAAAATTAAACATCAAAGTCTCCAAAACATAGCCGTTTAAACAGTTTATATCTTGAGTTCTATTCATCGCATCTTCAAGATTGATATCTTCAGGCTTTGGGGAAATGACAGAGCATCAGTCCTTATATCCAGAATGCTATTTTGTGTTAATTGAGCCTACTCACATTAGTTTCAAAACTCGCTATATTTACCACCTCGGAAACCATATAAAGCCGCGATTTAAAGCTGCCAGACTTTTGAATTCGTTATTAGAATGGAAAAGGCTATAAAACTGCATACTCACATTTTGGTTATACCTCCACTTCCAAAATTTGCTGTGGGCTCTCGGTCTAATAACTTCTAGTTACATCACCATCTCATTTTCTGAACACCTCTTAAATCTGGATAAACATGTGCATTCCACCATCCACAATTTATTTTTTGAACCGCGCGCGCCAAACAAAATACTCTCCCTCTCTCTCTCTCTCTTTTCAACAGCTGCAAATACACAACAAAAATCAACCACCAAAATTTCTACACACCCTATATAGTTGTTTCTCATTTACTCATCATTTACTCTCACACAAAATCAAAAACAAACAAACACCAAAAATAACCCCCACACAAATAAGTGCAACAGAGACAACTATCTATACAAAAATTGAGAATTGAGTAAAAAAAAAAACGAGCACCTTTGAAAAATGAGAGAGAGATAAATTGCGATACTCGATCAATTTTACTCCCATAAAAATCCCTTTGAAATGAAAAGGAAAGCAATTGTCTCCTCCTAAACAAAACTAAAACAAGAAAAAAGAAACAAAAGTTGCACAGTTTTTTTTGTTCAGAATTCATCAAGCATCTTCTATCTTCTTGAGCCAGCAGTAAAATCGTCATCAATTCATCAATCATCATCATCGGACAAAGTCACAAATATAATATCGAAGATCGCCGCACGACCAACAAGATCCAGTTATCTAGTTTTTTTTTCTGATATTTTGAATATTTTCCAAAGTTTGCGAATCCAAACAAAATATTAAGTCCAAAATGAATATTATTTACTAAAATTGATAAAATAGAAACTTAAAATAGTTTCGTTGTTTCCTTGTTGCCTCTCTGTGATCGCTTTCCTTTTTTTTCTCTCTTGTCCTCTCGTGTGTTGCTTGTGAGTGGGGTGCAGCGCTTAAACATATAAAAATTCATGTCGCATTCCATCGCAATTCTGTGTCTCAATTTTTAATTTGTGTTTTTTTACTTTGTTTTTTTGTGTTAATCATTTTTTTTTAAATTTGAGAAACAATTGAATATCCTTTCAAAGATTTTGAAAAGATATTTTATAATTTTATAAAAGAAAAGAGCTAAATTTAAAGGACAAACAAAAACGAAAAAAAAAGTAAAATGGCGACATTTCAAATTCATCAAGACACAGAAAAGGAGAACGCCGCTTATATTGCTTCTCGCAAAGAAAACATCGCTCGTGGAAAGGCTAATTTAACTGCACTCGGAGGCAAGGATAAACGGTTTGCCGTTTTAAGCACCAGTGGAGCAAATAATTCCCGGAATGTTGGCGGTGGAGTAGCAGCTAATCCTAAAGCAACTGTAAGTATTTTTCTCCTTCCTTCTTCAGGTATTCGTCTTTATCAGTCAGTGTCAGCTCTTTCAACATAACCTGTAAAAATGTACTCACTCTATGGGGGGAATATTATTTATTTGAAAATTTGAATCTAATGCCGTTATGGGCTAGTTGTTGGTTTGGTCTAGCAACGGATTTTTTAGAGTTTGAATTTTTTTTTCTAGCCGCTTTTTGGGAGGGAAATTTTTTGATAACAGTTTTTGTTCATTTTTCTTTGTTTGAAGATAAAGGAAATGTTATTTACAAAAACAATTTTGTATTACCAAATAAAGAAATGTTGTTTTTTTTTTTTGATGAAGAACCAAAGAAATGTATAATTTATCTTACCTTTTTTGTAAAACAGTTATGACTAGTTGATGTATTTATGGCAATAAAAGTATTTTGCCAACTTTTTTTTTAAGAACTAAAAGCTATAAAGACAATGGCCATATTCATAGTCATAATTTAAAAGCGATTCTAACATAGACTGGAGTATAAAGTTATTACCCAAGTTAGAAGCAGCTCTTCCATAGAAAAATTATTTAGAAATGGGTCTAAATTGTCTATGAATAAGATGAACCTCAGTCTATCTTAGAAAAAAGAAAGTAACAGCTTATGAAAGAACTATGAATATATGGCCTAATATCTCCAAACTTTCTGGGCCTTACTAATAATCAAATTTAAAGCTCAGTTAAATATTTAACTGAGCTTTAAATATTTCTCCATACCAATAACCAATTTAATAGTCAGGTTAAGGGTTAACGCCACGTTAATTTTATAGTTGGGAAACTCAACTATAAACGCACGGTTAAATTAAAACGCACGATTTGCCCTGTCATTTGACGGCAAAAAAAAAACATTTGTCAAGTCAACAAATTGTTGAGAAAAATTAATAATATTGGAGGCAAATTATTAAATAAGTAAATTGAAAAATTTATTTGTTTATTAATATTTCTCTTTTTTATTAATAAATATTCATTACTTTCAGAAAAGGCTGAAAAAGAAAACTTAAAAAGAAATAGATCTGCAAATTTTCATCGTCATACTTCACGATAGATGAAGTTTTTTTTTATGCACTTTTGGCCTTCTTGCTTAGGCTCCATTTTTTAACTTTTACAACCAAAATAAAAATATATGAAGGTATTTTGTGGTTATGTTTTTGTTCTTAACATGCAAAAAATGTCACTTTAATGGTGTCATTTTGACAACAAATGTAATAGATCTGGTAATAGAAGCACAATTAGTTAAACGCGTATTTATTTTGATTATTAGTATACACCCAATTTAACACGACGGTAAAATTTAACCCGACGATACTTAAACGTGTGTTTAGCGATTCATTATTGGTAAGGCCCTCTATCAATTTCCGATAGATAGATAAATTGTGGACAGTTAAGCCTGGTACGCAGCTCGCGCTAAATTTTAGCTCCCATACAAATTATCGGAAAATTTTATCCGAGCTAAAATGAGTCTCATACAAATTATCGATAACATGTATGGGAATTTTATCTCGGCTAAAATTTAGCGCGAGCTGCGTACCAGGCTTTATGGTTAGATAACTGACCTTTGTCGAATAAAATATTGGATTGGATTGGATATTTATTAGTGTGTTCAAAGACTTTGCACATAGGAGTATTTTCATCAAAAACTTGGCCAAAATTATTTTTCGTGTTTTTTGTTATTATTTCTATTTAAAATTAGTATTCCTACAATAAAATACAATATAAACCTAGTTTTTGTTATTTTAATTTTTTTTTTTTACTAAAAACCCGTAAATTTGATTAATGGCCTGTCGACATTATTTTGCTCAATTTTTTTCCCTATGCCTTTTAAGCAATTCTCAGACTGTTTTCTCCCTACCTTAATCTTATTTAAGATCAGCCAAACTAAAATACACATAATCATTAAAGATCAAATAATAACTTAACAAAAATATCAAGTTTTTAGATACTAGTTCTTGTTGACTTCTCTTATTGAATTAAAACCAATTCCAGATAATAACAATAAATATAATTAAGTTTATTTAATATGTATAAAGAAACAATCCAACTCAATTCGCAGTTTACAAGAAGTGAAATTCAAAATAGAAAATTATTGACAAGAAAAATAAAATAATAAATTGTTAACTTAGATTCAAATCAACACACAGTAGATTTATATTAAGTGTCGTATTTCAACAGTTCTAAGTCCGAACTGAAATAGAAAACACCATTTTATATTTCCAAAATTTTATTAATATCGTTAATAAAACTGAAGAAGAATTTTTCATTTAAATTTTGTTTACATTTCTATCACAACATTTCGATATTGAATAACACTGACCAAAGTACCTCGGATTGAAATACAAATTAGGTATATGTAACAGTTAAATTTTAACTCATTTTTTAAAGCGACACGATCTAAAAACAAAAAAAAAATATAAGTGCAGCATACTGACCCATGTATATTTTGCACCCATTTTGCCAAACTTTTTGGTGTCAATTTTGGTTTTCAGAAAATCGACTTTTGACCAGGTTTTTACTGAGAATACTTCTATGTGCGTTGTTCTGAACTCTTCCTAACAGAAAAGTAAAGCTTTTATTTAATGAGGTTTTTCTGGTCCAAACTGTTTTAGTTTGCGATTCATTGACGCTTTTCGGAACAGTTTAAAACCAGGAGTTTTTTATGTTTTTGCTTTTGAGTCGGGATATTTAGAACATATTCGTGAGAAATGTTGTTCTTGACTGTTCGGACATTTTCACGAAACTGTTCTGCCTTGTCCTGTTCTGAGTTTATCATTTCCTCATTGAAAAGAACTTATGAAGTTAACGCGAAAGTAAAACTCAATAACTATAAGGGTTTTACTAAAAATTTGAGATTCAGCTTTTCAAGAGTCGATTTTTTGCAACAAAATCTCATTTCGTTTAATGGCTATTAGTCATAGGTTAGCTCCACCGAAAGACAAAAATAGAAATTTTTATCAATTTATTTTCATATATTTTAGTTGACATAGAATGGTTATACCTACCTACTTTAATCTATTATAAAATAACATTTGCACCGATATTTTTGGAATAACATTTCTATATTTATGACAGTTTAAACAGAAAGTGATAAAAACCAAACAACTGCGTTACTTTACTGCAAATTTCAGTTTTATTTGTAAAATCTCTGATATTCCTATTTGAAACTATAGGAACACCGTAAGTCTCCTATGAAGTTAAATCACAGAGAAAAATTAATTTTAACCACAATGTTACCGTGATTTGTAAACAATTCGATCCAAATTTGGGTTTCAAACTTGTAAAAGTAAAAAATGTTTATTTTATATATCAAAATATAGTTTTTCTACTAATTTGTACTTTTTCTTCAAGAAAAATGAAATTAAAAAAAAGGGACACTTTTTTAAGGCACTAATATCCCTCATAAAAGGTTTGAGATAGTCATCGGAAAAACCCCGTTATCTTTAAAACTGTCCATTTTTCGACTTTCTGCCCATATCGATTTTTGATCAAGGGAACAACATACTAAAATTTCAGACAATTTCACCGAGGTCCACTTCCCATACAAAATGTGCGGGGTCCTTTAGTCTAATAGGTATGTCATTAAAAAAAAGTACAGGTACTTAGACCTCATGTTCATTTTATAGTGAAAAAGGAAACTTGCCAGTGCAAATATGTACTTAGTCAGACCATGAAGAATGACAATGCAAAAGAACTTGGTTATGTTTATTGCATCACTCTACTTTTTTTTTCACACATAAATCGTTCAACTTATGTTTATAGAAGCGCATTGCACTGCATTGACAAGCATTTTTGCTACTTTTTTTTCACTTAGGTTTAAATGCAAAACAATTTTGAGGGTTAGTGGAGCGCGTCGAGGCGTAACCAATTATTATTCTTCGCACATGTGTGTATCATCTACATAAAATGTATGGAAATAGTTGACTGCTTCTATTTTATGCATTTTTGTATCAAAAATTTGCAATGAATACCTAAAGAAGTCTTTATCACATATAGGTACCTGCACATACAGAAAGATTTTGGGACTTTTTTTTAACGAACGTGAATGGAATCTGAAAAAGTTGGTTTTTATTAATCATAGACTTTAGATATTTGAGAAAAAAAAAAAATAAGATAATTTATCGGAAACTTATTTATATTTTTTAAGAAGCATTAATTACCTTACGGTAATGTGAATTTTTAATTTTTTTCTTCTAAAATAGGCACATATTTTGAATTCTATGCGTAGTTGGTACATTTGTACATAAATACATACATTATGCTCATGTAGAAATGTATAAGACAGGTGATCCTTTTTACCAATAGCAGTGTGAATGAGTCACAGTCCCCCAAAAACCTCAATTGAAACACTTTTAGAATATAAATTAACCTACTCCACTCTTTAAAAAGATATGATGGGTTTAAAACAAAAGATGTCTTGAATTGGATTTCTTTCGAGAGAGGCTTTCTAAATTAGCTTTCTAAATTGAGTGAACCAAAAATTGAAACAATCGAATGTAAAATAAAGTTAGTGTTATGTTTACAGAGGTGATGGACTGTTTCTTTTACTAGTTGCAAATGAGAACTTCTTTTCAAAATAAATTTCTATGCACGATAGGGGCCCAATAACAGAAAAGAACTTTTTTGAAGGCAATATTCTGATCTCAATACCTACTAAAAACCTACTTAGAAAAAACTATTGCAGTATTACACATTTTTCAAATGTAGTGTTGACTTGGACTTGGTATGTCCATTCCTTATAATAAAAAGGTCAATTTCATAATAAAATAACAGGACCAAGAACATTCACATGGTTAAAATAAGTTAATATTCTTTATCGACTTACTCATTCAGAAACTAATGTTTCCACTAAAATCATTCCTATCTGTTACAAATTATGAATTGTTGTAGTGCAAACAATTTTTTAGTTCCATGTCCATTAAAATTCTGCACAGTTATTGCAAAAAAATTAAAGAAATTAATAGACTAGGTGTTATTTTGTGTGTAGCACTATTCTTACTTCGGTAAGTCGACATTTCACGTTCATGGAGCAGTTGTTTTTGTTTTATTTTGCTAAAAAAAGAGTAAAGATAAAAGTCACTCTCATTCATGGTTTTTGATTAACTAATCACAGCCCTTTTCGCATATCAGTGTTTCAGTACTTGAGACACAGCAACCAAACAATTTTTGCAACAAGTAGTTATCATGATTCACTTGAGACCTTATCTCAAGCAGTATAAATCTCGATATTGCAAGAAATCTTTTCTACAAGATCTCACTAGGAATACTCATTGCCAAAATAACTTCCTAAAATGAAAGTGCTGATTTTTTTTAGCACGAATGTTATGTAATTATATTTTGCATTAAATTATGATAAATTGCTATAGCATGTATCCGACAGCAATGTTTTTGTATTTAGGTTTAAGTTCTTATCTCTATGACGAGTATTAACATCCCGTTTGTTTGTTTTTTCTTTTTTATATCTTAGGCACTTCGGGATATTAAAATTGGAGCTAAAAATGATGAGAATGCTGGAATACCCCGATATCAGCAGCAGAAAAAATTTACTGGTACAACACCAGTTGAACAGCAATTCAAAGCTTTTTCAGTGTACGAAGATGAAAAAGTGGCTACAGAAGAAGTCAACAACAAGACTCGCAAACCTTTGGAAGATAGGTTTGTTTAAAAAAAACTTTCACCTTGATAATAAATTTAATCATTTATTACTTATTTTTAAAGGAAACCTCTACAAGAAGTTCCCGAAGAAAGTGGCCATGATTCAATGTTGGAAACACCAATGTCCATTACAGATGCACTCTCACCAATGTCCATTGATAGATCAAACATAATTGACGATGATACCCATACAAAGAGAATAATCACATCACCATTGCCCAAAAATGATCGTGAACGATTCTTTGAAGTTGTGGAATATCAGAATTCTATTTTGGATTATTTTAGGGAGAGTGAGGTAAGTAACTTAAGTCTGAGTTGTATGTGTCTTAACAAAAAAACAGATTCCCACATCAACTGGGAGACAAGATAGAGGCAAAAAAAGTGCAAAGGACCCACAAAAGATTTTTTTTCCTTTTGAACTCAATGTTTGTTTATTGTCCTCATGTTTGTATACCTCTAAAAATGTGCGATTGAATTTTGGGCGCGAAATTTTTCTCCTCTTCTCAGAGAGGATTGACAACTGCAAGCCAAAAAGAACAAAAAAAAAAAAAAAATACAAAAATCAGGGTGAGTGGCTCAAGACAGGGTGGGAATGTCTATAGACTGCCGTGTGTCGTCGTCTACCTGTTGAAAAACTCGTCTCTGCTTTGATTGCACAGAAGGAAGAGAGTAATGAAACAAGGAAGTTGTTATTTATGATTTTACCCCATCTTATTCAAGTGCAAAATGGGAACGTATATGTTTTTATTTTTTCAAAAGAATTGAATTTATTTATGATTGGCGTGTGATTGTTGCTAAAATTTTTCAACTCTCACATAGAGTTGTGTTGTATTCTGTGTTCACTCAAGTGTAATGATGGCTTGTTTTGGATGCTTTGCAATAAGATACGTATCAATGCAGAAATTCCGCAAACAAATTGGCAAACATGTGTACAAAAAAAAAGTAAAGAAATGGTTGATGAAAGAGCATTTATTTTTGGTTGAGAATTTTTAGTTTTGTTTGATTTTGAGAATGAAAGATATATCAGAGAGAATTAGGATTACCAGCTAGAAAAAAGTATTTCAGAAGTGTTCAAATCTTTCGCAACTTCTTTAAATAAAAAAGATAACTAAGTTATTTTAAAATACATATATGTAAGAATAACTTTCCTTAAAACATATAGTCAATCAGATGTTCAAACAACAACTAGCCAATATGAAAAGAACCGAGATTGTCTGTTAAGATAGCTACATTCCTGGTTCGGCTAGTGAGTTCCTAACTTGTTAGTCTTTTGTGGTATCACAATGACCCCTATGGGTTTAAGTGTAACGGGTACTTTACCTGACAACCACTATAACCTAACCTAACCTTACCTAGCTACATTCCTCTTTTAGTAGAGAATTCACTGTAGTATTTTGAATACTTTCCAAATTACAGTACCCTCTCTTGCACTTGAGGGCTAGGATTTGAAAATTTGGCTGTGGTATTTTGTCCATTTGGTTCATGTGGCCGTGCAAATGTAATTTGGACAACACCCATATCTTGGTACAGCTTGTTGTTATTGTATTTTCTCCTACATATGCTTTTGCACTTCTCGCACGCAGGATCGAATATTCGCCGAATACTAACACTCCTTTCTACCAAAGACTTAATATTCGGTTGCCAAAAATTAGCACTGGCAGAATTCGGGTTTTATAGGAGAAGCGCTTACGCTTATTTGTAGAACAAGCGTTTACGCTAAAACAGGTCCTAGTCCTAAAGTAAGTACTCAAATCGGTATCAACTCAATTCTCGCACGCAGGATCGAATATCCGCCAAATACTAACACTCCTTTCTACCAAAGAATTAATATTCGGTTGCCAAAAATTAGGACTGGCAGAATAAGGGGTTTTATAGGAGAAGCGCTTACGCTAGTTTGTAGAACAAGTGCTTACGCTAAAACAGGTCCTAGTCCTAAAGTAAGTACTCAAATTGGTATCAACTCAATTCTTCACTCAGGTACTAAGCCCTATAACTGTCAATTTGGGATCATTTGCTTTAGACGATCTTGTATAGATTTTCTTTTGGCTTAAAATCGAGTGAAGTATTGTCATCCGCGTTCTGACTGGCGTTTCTGTGTGTTTTTAGTCATTGTCGTGCTGACAGGCTCAACCAAATGACTTTTTCCATTCCGAAAAGTGCAACATAATAGATTTTAAGCCAAAAGAAAATCTATGCAAGATCCTCTAACGCAAAATTAATCGAGAAAAGGTTTGAATTGCAGAATGTGATATGAAAAGGCTTCGAATGAAACCGTTAACTATTTAACAAAATTTAATTGGAGCAATACCTCGTGTTTGAAATGCCGTGATAGAAATTAAACCTTTTGTCACTAAATATTGATTATTTTACTCTGGTTGTTTTTGCAAGAGATGTGATCGCTTTTTTAAACGTATATCATATTGAGTTGTTTGCCCATTCATCAGGCAAGTTATTTCCCGCTCATATTTGATTAATTTCCATGCACTATCAAACCATTAACTCCGTGCTTCAAGAGTACCGCAGGTACAAATCAAACCCGTTGTTGTTTTAAAGTTATGATACAACAACTAATTCAGAAAAGACACCCGCACTCGCAACAACTCCATATTTCATTTTTGAGCCGCACTAGTTGTCCTAGATAGAAGTTTAACCTTACAAAATTATATATAGAATTCATGTCGCAACCTCATTCTGCACTTAGCCCTATATAAATTCATTCTCGATAAGACTGATAAAATAAGTCCGTGTTCCTTTCATTACTCTCCTCTTACATAAAAATCTACTTCGATATAATCGATGTTCTTATTGCTTCTTCAACGTCAAAAGAGCCTTTTATGTGGAAGACCTTCTGACCTAGCATACGAGTGTTCTTCTACTTAAGTATCTTGTGTTGATTTAAATGACTTTAATTTAGTTTCAATGCCATTCGAACGAGATATATTTTAAACATAATGAAACATACTCATTAAAAACCCAATATTTAAAGTGATAACTTCAATTTATCATATTTTCTTTGTAAAGATGAATCCTTCCTTAATTAACTCCTAGCAAACTCATTAAATCCTGAAAATCCTGTTGCGATAAATAGACTTGCGGCACATGAGTTCACTGTACCATGACCATATCATTAGCAGGTATAAAAAGGTACAAATGTTAATATCCTCTTCGAAGCAGATGGAGTGAGTAAACTGCACTTTTATTATTTAAAAAAAAAGAAATGAAAGAAAAAAAAAAAAAAAAACAAGTATGGAGCATAATCATCTTTATACAAAAAAGGATGTCAATTAGTTTTTAGAAAATAGTAGGCTCACTTTTTCCTTTTCCTTACGCGGCACATTATATTTAAAAAATAATCAAACAAAAGAATTCGCTCTGATAAATACTCCTCTCTGAAAAATTATCTCTTTCTTGTGGACAGCAAGCAGCTTGCTGTGAATAATAAGTCTGTCTGCTGTTGCCTACCTCAAATATTTATTTCTGACCAGGGGTCGAATTTGTGATTATGAATTCTTTTGTTATGAAATCGTATTCAAAAAAGTTCAATGGGCTAACCAATTTAAACATTATTGACTGTGACACATTTACAAAAAAAAAAAAAAAAAGAATTACATAAGAACCTAAGTACTTATGGAATATTTTTTTTGCAACCACGCCATGTGATGATATTCGACTTATTTTAACTTCTTTACCTCTCCCATATCATGACTGTGTGCCTAAAGGTGCTGAAAAGTTGTTTATTGTCTCTCTTACCACCAGAGGTGCAGAAGAACACTATCCTCTCGTTTATTTTTTTTTTTTTTTTGATATTTTAACGTGTCCACTTTGGGTCTCTCTTATCTATACAATACCAACCATGACCGACTTCTGTAACCATTTGTGTTCTCATTTTAATGCACCTATCGCCTTGTAGTCGTTGTCAAATGTGTTTCACAAACTAACGACATTTCGCCAAAGGCGCCTTTAAGCAATTTTATGGTAAAAGTAAGTTGTAAGAACTAAAAGTACAATTGGAGTTGCCTCTTCTATCGAAAACGACAACAACTAGAACAATGAGGACGAGAGTAGTGTTTTTGCCAACGGCCTAATGCCAGTTTATGTTCTATCAAAAGTGTTGTGTAAGTGAACAAATAAGATAGAACGACACATTGAAAGTTTGCCCAGACATGTTGGGAAATAGTGGCAGATATATTTTTTCTATTCCTATTTTTAGATATTCCAAGGTTCTTTTCTATTTATAATATCCTTGGATCCATGAAAAATCATGTTAGATAGTTATTTGTTTTGTTCTGATTGTTCTTTGAAAAGGAATTGAATTGTATTACTATTCCTATGTAACGGGAAAAAAGGAAAAAAAAGGAAGAAAGTGTCATAAAATGCAATACAAAGTATAATATAATCCAATTTATGACCCGAGCAGCGCCGTCATTTTTAAAGGAAGGATCTTTTTTTTTCTTAGAAAATATAAAAATAAATCCGGATTTTGTGTAAGGAAACTAACCTAAAGCCAAACGCTTCAATGGACACATTCCATTTATCTTTTGTTGAATCTCTTGCAATTGTTTTGGAATTTTGGGTAACCGTGGCGTTAAAGATAATGTGTTAGGTATTGGTTTGTTTTTTTTTTAAATTTTATATTCACTTACTAAAACTAGCCAATAATTCTAGGTATAAAAAAAAACTAAAAGAAAAAGGAATTATTTTTTGAATTTTGGGATGACAAGGGAAGTTGGTGGTTAGTTTGGAATTATCTTCGAAAATTTGTATAAGACATAATTGATGAAGAAGTCCCCAAGCTTGAAAACGAAGATTTGTGGAATTCTATTTAAAGCTTGCCTTTAATCTGCAATTCTTGGCTATCACATTCAGGAAATCTAGAATTCTAAGTTTTCCAATCGCAATACTACGAAATGAGTGATTGCCAAAATGTTCGACTTGGAAGTCATAATATCATTTAAATGATGTACATATGTACATAGTTCCACTGTTTTATTTTAAAAATGAGATGCAAATAGGTTTTTCCTTTTAACATTGTGGGAAACATAATGACACAGGACCAATACAAAAAAGAGCGTTTGCATTCTACGAATTCTTCTATATCAAAGCAAAATGGGGTTCTCTCCAAAAATTTCACATTATTGTTCAGTGAAAAAATAGAAGGATTGGACTGGTTTGCTAATAAATCAGTTCAAAACTACTGCAGAAAAGCTTTATGCTAAGTGGCAAAATAATATCAAAGTCAAAACTACAAGTATTGAAAATTGAAAAAAGATCCATTTCCTTTCTGTATTTTACTTTAACTATCAACTATCAAAATGTATGATTATTTTTACTTTTTACTTGCTCGTATCGAAATAAAAATTGAGGTTTTAATTAAAACCAACATTACGATGATGGAGAAGTTCAAAAAGTGGGCCTCGATTTTTATGGAACTGTGAAAGGTTTTTTTTTTTATACATATGTATGTATCTAGCTTAGAAAGTGAACCTCCAATACAAATTTTTCAAAATATAGCAAATTAAACGAAAATGGCTCTAACAATTTTGATTAAACTTTGCAAACGTCATATTCAAAGCAATTAGAATAAAACTGCATTTTTAGTTTTTCTCAAAAAAGTCAAATACAAAAATCTTCATTTAACAAAATATTGCCCTAAATGTCGGCTCTTCCCCTACATCAACCAAATTTCATTAAATTTTTTATAGAGGCAGCTCTTATAATCTACAAGTTAACTAACCTAAAAATGCCTTGTACTGCAAGAGCAAGTACGTGCGACCAAGTCGTGCATTTTATTTTTTATTCAGCCCGTATATTATAGATGAGTATATAAGTGATCAGAAATATGTTAGCTACTCCGACAAAACTTTTAAAAACTGAGCAACATAAAAAATGTACTTGTGTCATGCAATCAAGAAAACTGAACAGCTTTTTATTCTTTATCCAAAACTGCTTGTAACACACATGAATGGAATTCACAGACAAACTATTTTAGTCTTTGAAACACTGTTATAATTTGCTCCACCCAAAATATCCTCTTGCATTCTTCTTCTAAAATAACACAACCCTAATTATACTCTCGCTTTGAAGAATTCTACCCAGTTTATCCTTGACCCCAATTTCAAATGTAATTTAAAGTATAGATTCCTTTGTCAGGCACACTATAAGAATGTGAATTACTTTACTGTAATATTCAAAACTGCATCCTTTTTAAAATTCTCCTCAATTTTATTAACTCCTTTTGTCTTTGACATGTTGAGAGTAGTCAAAAAACCTTGAATGGATGCTCTTCTTTCAATCTAGATTAGGAAGTGGAACCTCTTTCAACGAGTAGATGACTCTTGATTGACAAAAACAAAAGTTTTTTAAGTTCTTAAAGCCAAACTCTATGGGAAGTCATCTTATAGTTAACCAAATATAATTCATTTATAACTCTTCTGACTCATTTATATCCCTTCTCCCTAAACAGAAATCTTCCTTTCATCTCTCAACAACAACAACAAAACAGACAAAAAATACTACCAAAACACTTTTATAACCCTATTTTTGTGTAGTTAAGCTTGCTGTCACTACCGCAAACGTAAAAGACACGATTAGGGGTTGGTAAGTGGTTGCTAGTTAGTTAATTCAACTGATTTGCTGATTCCCATCCAGCTTCAATATATTCTTACTTAAACATTAAACTAAATAATTAATCACTTATGTCGCAACCTAATTAGGTGAGAGATAAGAAGGCAAATTCATCCTCCCTAAACTGGAGAATAATTTATGTCAGCAAAATTAGCTTCCACTCAATATGTATAAAAGCATTCAACGTTATTCTCTAAAAAAAAAACAAAGGAGAAACTATGAACATATTTTGTACAAAAATCACGTAATCTCAATCTTCTTTTCTGCCAAAATAAAGCAAAAAACAAAAAAAAAAATGTAAATTTATGCAGAAATAGCAACAATCTGTCTAACATTCTCTTTAATATAAGAAGAATAGATAAACGAAGTTCAAAATTCCAAATGCACTGTTACCACCACCACAATGAAAAAAGGGGGACAATATCTGCATTTTGCATATTCTATTGAAATTACAGTCTTGCTGCTGCTGCTTCTACTGCTGCAGAGGGTATTTTCAGGATAAGACAAAATTTTGTCCTTCCCCCCACCACTCCTTTGGTATTCCCCTAACGACGATGATGATGATGCCCAACTAGTGTATAGTATATGTACTTGTCTGTATCCTTCCGAGGCTCGGAGGAACAAAAATACTTTAAATTCTAAATCTCTGGAAAGGAGAAGAGAGAAAAATGTGCAAACACACACAGAGGAGTAGTAGAATTGCTTCTGAAGCTCTAATACTGTTGCTGATGGTTTGCCAGTCAATCGAATTCATGATAAGAACTCAAAGATACATCTATCTAAATGTTGTATGTACTTGTACAATACATACATTATATCTGCAGTTGTACTTGAGTGCTATGAGCTTGGATTTATTTTTCAGTCCTTTGTGCTGGAGCAACAGCAGCACACAAAAAGCACCATTCACCATTTTTATATTGAACTTTTGCTGATAGAATGATGGGGTTATGGATAGAGAATCGAGAATGGGAGTGAGATTGAAGATGAGAAAAGTTAAAGGAAATTATAAAGGAATTGATTCGGAAAACGACTTGTTAGAAGATTAACTGTTATTTTTCCTTTGAAGAAAGTTCAATTTAAAAAACTGAATAAAAAAATTGTGGTTGTTCTTTTTTGATTTTTATAGTTTATGGAAATTACATTTCCTTTGGTAAAGAAAATAAAAATGTTGGCCTTGAATTCATAGTCGCCTAGGAGAACGTTGGAGTTTTCGAATCCAATGGGTTCATAAATATAAATACATATTTCAGTTAAATTTCAATCATCATGAAATCATTTGTTCCAATATTCTGACAGCTTTTGCATTTATTTGTAGAAATTTGAAAAGTTTTTGCCTCGATTAAAATATGCTAGAAAACTATCCACACCAGTTGGTCGTTCAGTTAAAAAGTTATGAGACTATCTTATCAGCAGAGGACCAGTGTAAGGTTCATTGTTGATTTTTCAGAAAAAAAATACTTGCAAATTAATCTATTTATTTTCATCAGATTGCTTTGATCGTTTTAATATCCCCCCAGTAAAAAAAAGTAAGCCTTTAAGAAAAAGTATTAAAAAAGGTGTTAAATTGTTTCTTCTCCTTGTTCGTTCATAAGGCTTCAGACTTCTCATCTTTATTTCAACATCTAGGCTTACCATGCCACTATTATTTGGATTAAATTAAAAATATTTAGAAGACATTCCGAGGTCGTGAGCAACATTTTTTTCTTCACCAGGGTCATATTTCTTATTATTCATCAAAATCTTATAAAAAAATACGAGAGTAAATTAAGATATTGTACTCAGTTTTGAACAAAGAATTAAAAGCTTTTGATAATCAACAATAGAGCACAAATCTGAAGACCGTCTCGATGTTGAAACGTTCGAAAACTAAACAGCCCTATTCTGCTATTCGATTCACGTAAATCGAAAGATTTCCTTCTTTTATCACGTCAAACTGGCTTTGAAAAACCTCTAATTTTCGAAAGCAAACTGTTTCTTTTTTAAATTTTAAGTTCACTTTTTCCGAAATGGACTTTTTGATGTAAATTTCATCTTTGGGCGTAGACACATCTTCTAAAGTTGAAAAAAAAACAACAAAATTATTTTTGGCGTCGAAGTTATAGGTGTTGAAAAATTTTATAAGTTTGAAGAACAGAATAAATCCCGGATTCCAGGCTATTGATTCTGTATTAACTTAGACGTGCACGGGTTTTAATTTCAGAAAACGTTGAATGGTTTATAAAAGAGAAGATAAAACCGCTGAGTGCTTTTAAATGAGTGGGTGGAAATTGAAGATATACATAAGTGCAAAAGCCCCCTTTTTTGTTTTTTCAATGTATCTCGTAAATAAAGCATAATTTTGATACATTGATTTTAAAACTTGTTGTAGAGAATCAAATTTGATATCGGAAAAATGTTTTTTAAAAATTGAAAAAAAAACAGTCCACCAAAAACATAAAAAAAGTCAAGAAAAGCGAGTTTTTGAGTTTTTTATAGTCATATCTCATATGCATTGCTCTAAATAAAAACAGAAGATTAAATTTCCTTCAAAATGATGGACTCAAAAAGTTTTTTATTTGAAAACTAACCGAAGAATGACCATTCGAATCTATCTTTATTTTCCCATTTTTTGTTTTACTCAAGTAAAAATAGACCACAACAAAAAAATTTATTTTACTATGTATAACACTTTTTTGTTTTGAATAGTCAAACTCTATCAATAGTTAATCTATTGCTATCATTAAAACGTTTGTTTTAAATGAATTATATGTTTATTTCATTCGAAATTTGGCTTTAGGGTGAAATTTCAAACCGTAAGTTTTAAGAACGGAATAAGTCCAACGTTTTTAAACCGTTATACCTGTCTACCAGAAACCGATAGATATAAAATTTTTATCTCATTCGACTCAAATCCAAATAATCTTTATTTTATCTTAAGGTCAAACATCTGAAAACAGTAAAATATAGAAGCTATTCTATTTTTTTTGCGTTTTCCCAACAGTTATGCAAAATGGACTTATTCTTAAAACTTACGGTTCAATTGTACTTAATTATTTTGCCGAGACTAATATAATTTATAGGTCTGCCCATTTGGGGCAAGATCTTTGAAGCCCATCAGACGATTACCTTAAATGCTTGAAGAATTATCATTGAAATTTTAACGAATTTTTTATTATTTGGTAGGTTCTTCACAAATTTAGTAGCGAAACGTAAGACTTCTTTTTACTCCTTGCAGACCCTGTGTTTGGTCAATGATATACAATTGCCTTCGTCTTCCAGGGGCCGGCAATTTCTCTTTTTATAAAAGCTGAAACTTGATACCTAGCATTACAAAGTGTAGAAAATCGATTTTTGAGTTAGTCCGCTGCAACCAGATACATCTGCCTAAAGTTCCCGTTACAAATTATATTCACAAATGGATGCATTTAAAAAAAATGATGTCCTGTCATGTCAAACTGGAAATAAATACACCAGATTTTTTTTCAAGATTCAGTAGAGCATACAATTTTCTTTTCATATTTTTTTATACAACAAAAGAAATTCTAGGTATAAAGAAGCTTCTGTCACATATAATAAATTCTAATGAGAGTTATTCAATAGTTCAAAGAAAATTACATAACCATTCAGCTTGCTACTTTTGTCCCATATTTGGCATCCATGATCCATATATTGACCTCATTTTAAAACCTTTTTTATTTACTCTTTTTTTCTTTCTTTTCTCTTATTTCTTAAAGAAAAAACATCGCCCAAAACCAACTTACATGAAACGCCAGCCGGACATTAATAACTCAATGCGAACAATTCTAGTCGATTGGTTAGTAGAAGTTGCCGAAGAATACAAACTCGACACCGAAACACTCTACCTGGCCGTTTCCTATATCGATAGATTCTTAAGTCAAATGTCTGTGGTGCGGGGAAAGTTACAGCTTGTTGGTACAGCTGCAATGTACATTGCATCGTAAGTATACGATAATCGATTATCCCTTCAATTTCTCTAACTCAAAAGGAATCCAAAATTTTGTGCTGATGCTGCTGCTGCTGCAACTGCAGTAGTAGCAACACAAAATCCTTGCTTATGTGTATTGTTTTCTTTGTGTATCTATCTATTTTATCATCATTTTGTTTGTCTCTCTATTTGAACACACACAGAAAATATGAAGAAATCTATCCACCAGATGTTGGTGAATTTGTATTCATTACCGACGATACGTACACAAAAGCTCAGGTACTACGTATGGAGCAGATCATCTTGAAGATTTTGTCCTTTGATTTGTGCATACCAACATCGTATGCATTTTTGAATACGTATGCAGTTTTGTACGATATGCCCTATCAGGTGAAATTCCTTGCCCAGGTAAGCATAAATGCAAAATTTCGGTACTTTAAGTAGATTATACTTTAGGATGTTTTTGTTTGTCTTTTATTTTATTTGTTTGGTTTGTTTTTATTTTGTATTTTATGTGTTTTTTAGTATATTTCGGAACTTTCTCTGCTGGAAGGAAATACGTACTTGGTTTATGTGCCATCATTGGTTTCAGCAGCAGCGCTTGCTTTAGCCCGTTATATATTGGATTTTCCTATTTGGTGTCCAGAGCTAGAGGAAGTTACCTCATATAAGTTGGAAGATATGAAAGAGATCATCTTGCATTTGAGTAAAACACATCTTGGAGCACCCGAATTGGCACAACAAGCCATTCCAGATAAATATAAGGATGCCAAGTAAGTTTATTTTATTTTATTTTGTTTGTTTGTATTCTATTAGGGATAGAGATTTAGTGATGCTTGAAAACTGATTCATTAAATTTTAAGACTTTAATGTATTGGATTGCATTTATTAGATACAATAGATTCATTGGATTATGTAGATAAAGATTCCAATTAAGTTTGTGTTTTTCAGAAATAAATTAGGTAGCTCAATTTTCCGTGGTGACGATAAAGATCCTACAGATTAGAAAGTCCTCTTTAGGAAAGTCTGTCCATCCCATTGATCAACAAAGTTAACTTTTTTTTGCCACAAGAACCAAAATATACTTTTTTGAAAGTTTATGCGATGCTGAACTCGAATCTGAAGTCCGAAAAATTCCATTAGCCAGTAAAAAATTCACAAAAAAGGTATTTAATTATAACGGAAATAAGACAAAGTATAGGAAACTTCGCTGCACTGCTTCAATTCTGAGAGAATACAGTACCTTGCCATATTTTTAGGCCCACCAAGCGAAAAAAATGGAATTTTTTGATTCATGTTGCTGAATTTTTAAAGTTTTTGTCGAAACATCTCGATTTTTTTTTGTCTCATTTACTTACACTTATCATGTAGATACGAATTGAATTAAAAAAACTTAAAAAATTTATTGAATTTTGACAAAAAATAACGTACAAAAGGGGATAAGCTCCAAAAGACGTTTTCTATGGCATTCAAGCCCGGAGAATTTCCAGACCGGACCAATACTTAAATTTTTTTTTTACATTACATTACATTACATATTAATCTAATCAGAAGATAAATCTTCCGGACTAGACACACTGCAGCTTCGGAAACTAAGTCCATTTGGCTGATACAGCACAAGACATTAATACAACAAAGAAAGACAAAGAGAGAAAGAACAACAGAAACACATATAACACATAACTACGTGGCACAGAGGGGAGACATCGTTGACAATTGTCTCATGTTATCGCACAGGTGGCCTCAGTTAAGCTGGCGATTTTAGAAAAAACTTCTGAGCCGACCGTTGGGTTCGAACCCACGATGTCTGGCTCTGAAGTCATCTACCCATTCCTCTGTGCCATGGCCACCTGCAATTTTTTTTTTATCGAGGAATAAATTAACATTCTTAACTTTATGGCAAATACCCCAAACAAAATTTGTAATTTTTCAAATTCGGACGAGTTTTGCGATTTTGGTGACTGTCCAAACTTCAGAAGACAAATTGTATGCAAAATTTATGGTCATCTAAGTTAATTAAAAGGAAACGGTTTTCTAAGGGGGAGAGGGGCAAAATAAGAGGACCAAGGAAATATGCGGAAGGCAAAGTAGAGTAACCTTCGCTGCACTGCTTCAAATCTGAGGGAATAAATATTTGGTGGGGAGACCAAACCTTTTGAAACGAAGGCTTGAATTTGCTTTCGCGATAATTTGAAGAATTAAGGTAACGATGGGAATGAGTGTATTGCTAAAAAGGTAAATTTTTGTGAGAAGAGGGCAGACGTTTGCGAAAAAACAATGATTGAAGGAAAGAATATAAGAAGAGGTCCTACGTGACATCCCTTAGGATCATTTGTAAATTTTGTAAATTCGATTTTCCAAGTAATTTAATCCATTAAATAAAAAATGGTGTGAAAACTAAGGCTTTTAATTTTAATTGCATTAGCTTCACATAGTCTTTTTTCAAAGTGCATCATGTCGTCGAGCCAAACTGAGTGACATTCGTCGTTGTAGATCTTCCTCTAAGGAAACCAAGCTGAAATAGTAAAACGATTGACTTACAGTGGAAATAAAGGGTGTCATATACGATACTTTCAAAATATTTGGGGGATAGAGGTTAGTTTAGCTATCGGCCGATAGTTAGAGCTTTCATTTTTATTGTTTTTTTTTTTATGGAAAGTCTGCTTATAGTCACAGCAAATTTTTTGAGTGGAGGTATAACCAAAATTTGAGTATGCGGTTTTATAGCCTTATGCGTTCTAATGACGAATTCAAAAGTCTGGCAGCTTTAAATCGCGGTTTTATATTGATTTAAGAGGGTTGAAAAACGTCAGTTTTCCAATTTATATAATTGGCTAAATTCACAACAATTCATATGCTTTAAACAGGAACTGATGTTCTGTTATTTCTGCTAAGCCCAAAGATATCAATCTTGACGATGCGAACAATACAAGTCAAGATATAAGCTGTTTAAGTGACTTTGTTTTGGAGACTTTTCTATTTAATTTCTTGTTTTTTTTTTTTTTTTTTAATTCAAAACTCTCCAAGAATATAGCTAATATGGTTAGTTAAAAAGCATATATCTTCAGTTCTATTTGTTGCATCGGTTAGATTGAGGTATTCACGATTAGGGGAAATGACAGAGCATCAGTCCTTATATTCAGAATGTAAATTTGTGTTAGTTCAACATTAGTTGGAATACTGTCGTTGTTTAACCCCCCCGAAAACCTTATAAAGCCCCGATTTAAGTCTCCCAGACTTTTGAATTCGTCATTAGAACGCATAAGGCTATAAAACTCCCAAAATTTGCTGTAGGCTCTCGATCTATTATGAAAGCGAAAGACGAAAGAGGGTAGTAAGGGATAGTCAGAGTGAATCCACACTTAACAAAAATTTCTGGGATACCATCAGGGACAGGAGAAAAGTTATCTTTTAACGAAATTATCTTCCTACTAATTTCTGAGGACTTATGTCTATAGACATAAGAGAGTGAAATCTATGATACTCAAAATGTGTGGATCAGAATCAAAACCCATATTATTCACCTTTAGAGATTTTGAGTAAATCAAAAGAAACAAAATTTTCAACTAGATAAAATGGGTTTTCAAATTAACCACAAATTTTTTGGTCTGATTTCTATGGCATAGAATGTAATTTGGGACTCCAACCTAGGCCCAACGTATGTATTTAAGTTATACTCAAAAAATGTCATGCCTAAGTCAGGATCTTTAAAGATAGTAGCATATAAATAAGCACTAACTTGAGGATCAGAATATCATTATGTGATTTAATTTTAACCAAACAAAATCTTATTTGAACATAAAATAACGAAAAGCATATATTTATTCTTTTTAGATACTGGGAAGTTTCATCAATTAAAGGCGTTGCATTAGATGAGGAAGCCTTCGATGTTGTTTTGGAAGAACACAAACAAATGCTTGAATTGGAATCGGAAAACTCGCTGGCGGCCGCATCAGCAACAGATCGAGCAAATACATCAACGAGTAACGAAAGTGTGCGGAAGATGATATCCTCGCTGATGTTTGTTTGAGCAATGACCACCAACCCAAGCCAACAAAAAAAAAAACAATCAACAGAGCAGAACCAGAACTCTTCGAATATTATAGAGAAAAAAAAGAGATTGTGTGGGGGTCCAATCTCTTCTAGTATTAGCTAACCCCGCAATTAGCCGTAATTGTACTAGTACTATTATCCATTTGTTTCTTTTTGTTTTTTTTATTTCTTTGTATTATTATTTTCTTTTAAAACGTTTTTTTTTTTATAATGTTTTACCTTTTATTTTGTGTATCTCTCTATGAGTCTTGAGAGAATCAAACATGTTTTTATCGCTAAAGAAAAGGTTCATTGTGTAAATTCTTTGCGAATCTAGACAAGGTACCTCTTCTTAACGTCCCTTAAATATTTTATTATTTATTATTCTTTCCTTACAATACTACTTATCATTTTTTTAATTTTATTAAAGTTGAATAATTGTAAAACTAATCACAATCGTGCGGTGACTTTGACAATTTTTAAATATTTTAAAAAACAACCACCACACAACTGCCCTATAAAATATTATTATAAAATACAAATGAGAAAAAATATCTTTTACTTAACATTCTATACTTTACACTTGAGTAAAGCAGAGTGTTTTGATTGAAGAAGAATTAAAAGAAAAAGAAGATGTTAAAAACAAGGTGTATTAAATTAAAAAAAAAACTATATCTTTTTAATATATAAACATATGAAACTTGATATAAAAGTAGATAGTAATATATTATTTGTAACTTAATTTGTAACTATTTGTTAGTTTGTTAGGCTAACTGCAATTTTAATTTTTATACAAAAAAGTCAAAAAATAAAATAAAAAAATTAAAAAAAAAAAACAATAATTTTAAGTTCTGTGAACCGAAAATACAAAAAAAAAAGGAAATAATAATTACTGACACAACCGAATAAGAAATGAAAACTGAAAATACAAAATGCAGACGTAAGATAAGTTAAAAAAAAACACATCAAAAAGACAAAAAATAAGCAAAACATACAAACTATGACGCTTTAAACATTCACAAATGTTTTTTAGCTTTTAAAATAATGTAGTTTAAAAATCGTTTTACTCTTTTTTTCATACAAAAATATATAAAATAAAAGAAATATTTTTAATAAGAAGCCTAGTGCTCAAATTCTTCAGGATAAGAATAGAATAAAAAATAAGTAAATATTAATGCATTCAAACTCAAATGCAAAACATAATCATAAAAAAAATGACATTTCAGATAAACATATAAAAAAGAAGAAAGGAAAAACAAACAAATCTCAATACATAAAAAATACAAAAAACTGAAAATATAAAACAAACTGCCTCGAAATGAGAATGTATATTCTCAAGCATTTATTACCCATTTGTAATGTATTTTTTATCGTTCTCTTTATTGATTGAAAATAAATATATATTAGTTTTTTTTTATCGGAAAATCATTTTTTATTTATCAAATTTTATTACAATTGCTCCACACACATGCGGATAAAAGTATTAATTTTAATTAGTTAATTGATTAATAATTTAAACAACATCGTTATTCATAGAACAGGCTTATCGAGATACAACATTTTAACAAATAATGCAAAGTTATTGAGCTATTTATATTTAATAATGCACCATTGGCAATTTGCTTCGTTTTCCCCCCGAAGTTTAATGGTCGCAGGAAAAAAAATTTCAACTACATTGAAAATATTTATCAACTTGTTATTTATTGAACAGGAAGAATGAGTAGAATAAAATTATTTGATGAAACTTAAGGAATCGTTTAAATCTCCAAGAGAGTTAACCAACAGCTATTAGCAGAAAATATAATCATAAAATATTTGTTAATAACAATCTATACACAAAATAGCCAGGAATTCATGAAAGGCCTAAAACGTATAGTTTACGTTTTAGGCCTTTTATGAATTCCATTCTTATCGCAGATTTGTAACGAATAAAAAAGCAATCACGGAGTTCGTTGGTGATGGCAATTTGTATGAAATTATGAATCATCGAAATTTGATGCACCTTAAGGAACAAAACAATTCAAAGTCACGTAAACTAACCTTTTAACTAGTTTTATTCATTTTGCAACCTAAGAGCTAAAAAAGACTGTTTTCTTGTCATTAGTGTCTCTCATATTTGTACAATATCGAACATCATTCTCTTGAAAGAAAACATTCACACGCTGATAAACAAATGTGTCTTGAAAGATTATGCCGCAGAAACTTTTGTATCTTATGTGTCGATATCGATATTGGTATTCCTCAAACTTCCCTTTTTTTGCAATATGATTAACTTTTGTTAATTCGTTAAAATAATTTTTTCTTGCTTGAAAATGTTTTTCGTTTCGAGCTTTCAGAATTCTCTTTTCGGCTTTTGGAGAATTCAGAATTGGGGAATTCTATTACTGCGAGGGCACATCTCCGTATGAGTAAACCTCGTATTAAAAATTATAAATGTGCTAGTGCAAACATTAATGCATTAATTGACATTTTATAGATAAACTAATTGATTTTAACCGGTTCGTTGGTTTATCAACGGCTTAAATATATAGACATTTTACTGGCTGTCAATTAATGTTAAGGAGCTTATGAAAAGTGTTTACACATTTGTTATTTACCGACTTCCAAAAAGAAGGAGGTATTCAATTCGTCTGTATTTTTTTTTTTTTTTTTTTTTTTTTTTTTTTGTTTGTTACCTTATAACTTTGGACTAAGTGAACCAATTTTGATAATTCTTTTTGTTTTGGAAAGCTGGTGCCTGCAGTGTGGTCCTATTTCAATTTCGTTATTCCAGTTATTGCCATAGAAACTATGAGAAAAACCATAAATTGTTTTTTGCATGTGCATCAACGTTTATATAAAGAAAAATAATTAAAAAATAATATACACGTACTTTGCTGAAACATTAAAAATGTTTAATGTAGGAAATACTAAGAGGTCAATAATAAAGCATTTTTAAATATTTTTTCAATAACTCAATAGTTTTTATTTCAAATCGATTAATCTTGACTTCACTTTTACAACGTATTAAAGGTTCAAATTTATATATGTTTTTATTTTATGGAAGCATGGCAGATTTATGGGCCTTCGGAAATACTTGGGTCGATGGTGAGGCATTCTGGAGCCAACAGTTTTTGTCTGTCATAGTCCTGAAAAAAAAAATCAATTGGCACCAATTTATGGGAAAATATCCTTTTCTGTAAGAATTTTTACGTTTTTTAAAGTAAAATCAATTTTTTTTTTAAGTTCAAATAGAATCTAATGAAATTGGAGCTTTTTGAGTCATTTCAAAAACGTTGTTTCGAGGAAAACGGGTTTAAGGTTTTAAAAATTCTTGTTCCCGGTGTTGCTTACAATAATTTACCAAAAAACCCAAGCCGATTTTATGATCACAGATTGCAATTAACATAAAGAAATATAAAGATACCTTCTTAAAGCACTTAGTTAAGCCAAACAATAATTGAGTTACTGTTATTCCAATCAATTCACTTTTGCTAAACTGTACTTTTTGATACATATATGTATCTTAAACCTAACGCTAACGTACATATTAAAGTTCAAGAATCTTAAGAAGAATACCCAAACTCTAAGGATTTTGTTTCTTGAAAACAAAATTCTGTTTTTCCTAGTAAAAATCATATAAAAAAAAAAATAAATAATTCCCCATAGTGATACATTACCTCCATTACAATGATAAACTTCTCCAATTAAAGCATCCACTAACGGCAAATACCACTATTGGTTCATTAAATTAACTCCCTCAACGATTTTGCCCAACAACAACAAATACCTTTATCGATAAAAAGTCATTAATATAAATAAAAGAAGAAGCAAAAAAAAAAAAAAAACAAAAAAGAACCTGAAGTACGAACGACACGAGAAACCAAGCAGCGTGATTAAATACGATGCTAAGCACTCCAATTAATTTCCACTAAAACCACTTTTTCCTTCCCACTGCACCACAGTCAGTTGCCTATCTTCTGTATATACACAATAGTTGCTGGGATTCCATTTAAAAAACCCTGGGCAACAACACCCCACTTTCTCTCCCTATTCTCTCAGTCAAGGATCCTTTAAAAAATATTCCATTTCGATGGAGTTTTCGATAGGAAAAGCTAGCTATGAAGTATATTTCCACGTTGGGCGCCATTTTACAGCGGCATTCACTAAAAACCATCAATATATATTCTCTTAAAGTTGTAAATGGACTTAGTTGCGGACGGAAACTATATCGTTCTGCCGAAACCCTTTTAAATCTTTTTCAAAAAAAACCCTTTTAGTAACAAATAGCTAGCTCTCGATGTCACTACTTTTGAGGGGAATGGGGACCTTTCCCACCCGCAACATTTACCAAAAGAGCTTTTCTATCAACTTACACTGACGTTGAGCTGGGATGTTGGAAAGTTTCGCGTTAAAACAGTTTTCTAACTCTGGTCACGAATATTGCGTCTTAGTGTCATTAATTTAAAATAAAAGATGCCAACACCACCGCACCGCTGCCATCGCGTCGCAGCCATATCAGCATCATCCACTGGCTGTTGTATACAGTTACTCACCGCATTCGGGTGAATGTTGCGACCAATTTAATTAAACTTTCGCATAACACACATTGGAAACACATTCCGGCGGCATGACGACGTGGTGGCAGTCGGCGGCGGATGGAGGAAGCTAGACGAAACAAAAATAGAAAAACGATATCAGGTTGCCGCCGCACCATCATCACTCTCAGGCTCTGCAGAGAGAGATCCTTCTAAGCTGGTTGACTGTAAAGAAAGTTATACATACGCCTAATCACCATTATACGGAGTAGTCACGTAAATTGGAGCCACTAATGGCAGTAGGTTCGGTTCATGGTTCACCCAGTCCCTCTGCTGCTGGCACTGCGGTACTCTCTTGTCTAATAATCTTGATGCGGTGTCTTCTTCTTTTTGTGTTGCGTGAGAATTGAAATCGAGATAGATTGTTGACGAGAACGTCGCCGTTGTCGACGGCGCGCGGTGGTGACGGCTACGACAACAATGCTTTAGACGAGGATTAGGAAGGACTTACTTTTTTTTGTTCGTGAGTTTTCTTCCTTTTTTGTTTAGTCTTTCAATTTTTTTTTTTCTTTTCTTATTTTGAAATAACCTTCTATATCTACGACGAACGACGAGCTTCCGAAAGGAGATTCTTCATCTTCATTCTATTTGCTCTGATACACTAGGAGCCGCTACCGCAGCGTCAGTTGAATAGAAATAAGTTGCTCTTAACCTAAATATCGAGAGTTTCTCACGTGCGATGTGAGTAAAAGTGGAGAAAAAGCAAAAGATTCCTGTGCAGTTCGCTCGATGAGGACGACGAGGACATCGAGTAGGGTGGCATGTGATGGCAATGGCATCAGCATCGGCAAACGAGAAACGAAACGTTTGGATATTCATTTTGAATTTTTCCACACTTCATGCCATGAACCTATTAGGGGGGGAGTATCTATCCTATATATTTTTATTTTATTTTATTTTTTTTTTACTTTTTGTGTCTTCCTTGAACTGGCAGTATAGTGTGCCACTTGATGAAATGGCAAAAGAGGGTTGACTACTCACAGTAGGTGGGTATAGGTACCTTCTGATAGTTGCGATGCCTTTGTTCCAGATTTATGCTTTTATTTCATCATCCACAAATAAACTCATGACAAAAAGTATTCCGACCCTTAGAATTTAATTTATTTGTCTTTTATAAGCATTAACACCAATCTTCCGATAGGACAAGTCTTGGGAAGCTGGCCTGCGTACGGTCGCAAAATTGTCTAAATTCAATCATTTCGTTGGGCAGTTGATTTTTACTTGCGATATAGGTAGGTACTATATATCAAGTTATGCATTCGTACAAAAAAAAGTTGAGATAACATTTTTCCATGACATTACGATCAAACCCGATTATCTCCGAAACTGCTGATTCGATTTTAACGAAATTTTTTGTGAAGAAGCAATTATATAATTTTAATATAAGCCAAAAATAAAATTAAAAAAACAATAACTTTTGGATTTTTAACAAAATTTTGAAAATTTTTTTTTGAAAAATCAAGTTTTCGAAAACGGGACATTGAATTTTTTGGAAATTTTGTTTTTAGATGTTGATTAGTGATTTCTACTAATGGCATACCAATTTTATTTTAAAACTTTTTTTCCAAAAAATCATTTAGGTATAAAAAATTAGTTTTTTAAAAAACGGCTCTAACGATTTTGAATTTTTTTTTTTCTAAAAATGCATGTTAATATATCAATCAAAACTGCATACTTGTTTTGGAGGGCAATTTGATTTCAGATTTTATTTTATTTTTTTAAAAAACGAATTTTATTTAATATTTTTTTTTTGTACCCATATAGTAGGAACCTACAATTTCCAAATTTCTATATAAAAAGTCTTAAAAATTTAAGCAACTTTAACTCTAAGAGCAAGTTCGTGCGACCCAGTAGTGCATTTTATTTATAATAGTTGCGTTTCTTTGGAATCTTTATCTACTGCTAAGTACTTTAATTTGCTTTCAACTACTATTGCTCTATTGAAAAAGTAGTTCAAATCAGCTTGAAATACTAAGCAGTAGATAAATCGCGCCATTCCCGCCAAATTATGTTTTGTTTTTTTACAGAAAAATCTATATAACATTTTTCTTCTGATAGCCTTTTGGTGATTCAGAAAATAGAAACTTATTTTTGACTCGTTTCTAAAATATTTATTACCAACTGGATCTCACCTTTACAATAAAATACAAAATAATCACACAAAATGTAACTAGCATAATCGAACTTTCGGTTATTATATTAGAAGAAAGAATTCAATTCTGGGTCTCTGTGACTTATACTGTGACCTACTCTTACATACAGGTAAAATTTTTAGCGATCAAATATGAACTTAATAAAATGATAAGAAAATTATCATAAAAAATGTCTAGTTATTAAAAAAAAAAATATTACACATACACCACAGTGACCCACATTTAGATACAAAGCGATGAAGCTGAAAATTTTCAACATCGAAATGAATGCTAAATGGACTAAAAAACTTGTAATAATTATTTTTTTTGGGGAACTCTAAACTGTCCGAATAAAAATGTTCGTGTGTGTGAATGGTTTACTTTATATATTGTAACGAAGAGTTACCATTAAATAATTACAAATAGAAGTGACACCGCAGATTACTCATGCGACTATAAGAGTATCGGAAGATAGATGAACTACATGGGGTTGCGCCTCAACTATCATGTATTTTCGAGTTGCGTCTAAACTAATAATTTTTTTAAACCCTCATAAAAAAATTAATAATTATTATTATATATTTCTATATTTCAAACAGTTTATATTGATATAAGTTTTCGTATATTGAAAAGTCATATTAGTTTAGCGATCAAGGTCGATGCCTTTTACTCCTACTGGCCTAGGTTCGAATACCGTTTTTTTTGCGGAGATTTTTTTTTTGACAAATTTAATTAATTTTTATTCTAGAAATAAAAAAAAAAAAACAATCTCAATTTCACTTTAGATTCGAACCTTGAAAGGTAAACTTAACAGACATTCACCTTATCCTCTAGGCTATCTCCACTTTTTGAAATAGTAAAACTTTTATTTATAAAAGCTGTTTAGGATTTAATTTTGGGTTGCTGGATTTGCTTTTGGATTGTTGGATTTGCTTTTGGATTGTTGGATTTGCTTTTGGATTGTTGGATTTGCTTTTCTTAATTTTTTTAATTCAACGCACGATACTAGAGACAGTGATAAAACAACGGAAGTTTCCCTGGGTGTCCACTTCTATTATTTGTAATCATTCAATGCTTTTACCTAATAGAAACAAAACTATTAAGTAAAATCAGACATTTAGTTTTTCTGACTTTTATAATTCACATCCAGTCATACCAAAAAGTAATGTAAGCAAGCGATGAGAAATCAGAACAAAACAAGATGTGCCACCAGGGGCCAAAATAAAACCTGCTGATCAACCAGAGCTATTGCCTGCTGTTCTCCGTGCCACCAGGGGCCGAAACAAAAACCTGCCGATCAACCAGAGCTATTGCCTTCCGTTCTGCGTGCCACCAGGGGCCGTGAATAAACCTGCCGACCTATCAGAGCTACTACCTTCTGTTCTGCGTGCCACCAGGGGCCGTAAATAAACCTGCTAATCTACTAGAGCTTTTGCCTGCAGTGTTGAGTGCCATTAGAAGTGATAAAATAAACTTATTCTTTCCCTTTTTATAGGCTGCAAGTTTAGGACAGGAAAAACGTCTATTCCGGCTGTGGGACAGCAGCGATTGATTATTTTTAAGTAATCTTTATTATTTGACTTTATTGTTATTATTAGTTTGTAAGAGTAGACCAGTGCCGATGCCTTCAAAAACATTAAAAAGTACAAAAAAATCATAGTAGGATGAAACCCATTGGAAAAGGAGGGGAATATGATAAGAATGAAAGGAAAAATAAATTACGGGCGAGCCGAGTTCGGGAAGTGGGTGGGTTGAGTTTTTAATGGTAAAAAATGGTATATCTCGATTTCCGGCAAAACTACAAATCCTATAGAAAAAACTTGTATGGCAAAGTTGTAGGTAATAAAAAGATCTACAACTTTTGTATCAACAATTTTTTCACATAACCTCAAAATTTATGTGAAAAATTAAAAAAACCTAGTTTTTGGTTTTTTATTTTTATCTTTTTCAAAAACAAAAATTTTTCTACGAAATTTGGTGAAAACTTACCTTATAATGTCTCAAATACACTGTAATTTATTTGATTTAAAATATTAATTTGTTCACCTTATTTTGACTTAATGCCAAAAAAACACCCTTATTTTCAATCGAAAATTCACGTGTCAAAATATAAGCTTTTTTCAAAAAGTCCGTGAGCATGACGTTCGTTAAAATGTCTATTTTCTGATGGTGAAAAAAAATTTTACATTAGTATACTATAGAACATGTTCTAGTAAAATTCAAAAAATGAAAAAAGCTTGAATTCGAAAAAAAAAATTTATCGTTGTTTACAATTTTGGCCTATTTATTCAAATTTACACTTTCATTACTCAAAAAACGTAAGATTAATCAATGTTACATGAAATCTTACGTTTTTTGAGTAATTAAAGTGTAAATTTGAATAAATAGGCCAAAATTGTAAACAATGATAAAAATTTTTTTTCGAATTCAAGCTTTTTTCATTTTTTGAATTTTACTAGAACATGTTCTATAGTATATTAATGTAAAATTTTTTTTACACCATCAGAAAATAGACATTTTAACGAACGTCATGCTTACCGACTTTTTGAAAAAAGCTGATATTTTGACACGTGAATTTTCGATTGAAAATTAGGGTGTTTTTTTGGTATTAAGTCAAAATAAGGTGAACAAATTAATATTTTAAATCAAATAAATTACAGTGTATTTGGGACATAATAAGGTAAGTTTCCACCAAATTTCGTAGAAAAATTTTTGTTTTTGAAAAAGATAAAAATAAAAAACCAAAAACTCGGTTTTTTGAATTTTTCACATAAATTTTGAGGTTATGTGAAAAAATTGTTGATACAAAAGTTGTAGATCTTTTTATTACCTACAACTTTGCCATATAACTTTTTTCTATAGGATTTGTAGTTTTGCCGGAAATCGAGATATACCATTTTTTACCATTAAAAACTCAACCCACCCACTTCCCGAACTCGGCTCGCCCGTAATTTATTTTTCCTTTAATTTTCATCATATTCACCTCCTTTTCCAATGGGTTTCATTCTACTATGATTTTTTTTGGTTTCAAAAATTATCGACCCTGGTCTAGAGTTGTTTTGTTAATTTCGAATAAATAAAGGTTGTTGTTTTCAAGGTTTAATAGACCTTGTTGTGTCGCGTCGTGTCGCTTTGTGTCACGTCGTGTCACGTTGTGTCGCGTTGTGTCGCGTTGTGTCTCGTCGTGTCGCGTTGTGTCGCAATGTGTAGCGTTGTGTCGCGTTGTGTCGCTTTGTGTCGAGTTGTGTCGCGTTGTGTAGCTTTGTGTCGCGTTGTGTCGCGTTGTGTCGCTTTGTGTCGCTTTGTGTCGCGTTGTGTCGCTTTGTGTCGCGTTGTGTCGCGTTGTGTCGCTTTGTGTCGCGTTGTGTCGCGTTGTGTCGCAATGTGTAGCGTTGTGTCGCGTTGTGTCGCTTTGTGCCGAGTTGTGTCGCGTTGTGTCGCGTTGTGTCGCTTTGTGTCGCGTTGTGTCGCTTTGTGTCGAGTTGTGTCGCGTTGTGTCGCTTTGTGTCGCGTTGTGTCGCGTTGTGTCGCGTTGTGTCGCTTTGTGCCGAGTTGTGTCGCGTTGTGTCGCGTTGTGTCGCTTTGTGTCGCGTTGTGTAGCGCTGTGTCGCGTTGTGTCGCGTTGTGTCGCAATGTGTAGCGTTGTGTCGCGTTGTGTCGCTTTGTGCCGAGTTGTGTCGCGTTGTGTCGCGTTGTGTCGCTTTGTGTTGCGTTGTGTCGCTTTGTGTCGAGTTGTGTCGCGTTGTGTCGCTTTGTGTCGCGTTGTGTCGCGTTGTGTCGCGTTGTGTCGCTTTGTGTCGCGTTGTGTCGCTTTGTGTCGCTTTGTGTCGAGTTGTGTCGCGTTGTGTCGCGTTGTGTCGCGTTGTGTCGCTTTGTGCCGAGTTGTGTCGCGTTGTGTCGCGTTGTGTCGCTTTGTGCCGAGTTGTGTCGCGTTGTGTCGCGTTGTGTCGCTTTGTGTAGCGTTGTGTCGCTTTGTGTCGAGTTGTGTCGCGTTGTGTCGCGTTGTGTCGCGTTGTGTCGCTTTGTGCCGAGTTGTGTCGCGTTGTGTCGCGTTGTGTCGCTTTGTGTCGCGTTGTGTCGCTTTGTGTCGAATTGTGTCGCGTTGTGTCGCGTTGTGTCGCAATGTGTAGCGTTGTGTCGCGTCGTGTCGCGTTGTGTCGCTTTGTGTCGCTTTGTGTCGCATTGTGTCGCTTTGTGTCGCGTTGTGTCGCGTTGTGTCGCTTTGTGTCGAGTTGTGTCGCGTTGTGTAGCTTTGTGTCGCGTTGTGTCGCGTTGTGTCGCTTTGTGTCGCTTTGTGTCGCGTTGTGTCGCTTTGTGTCGCGTTGTGTCGCGTTGTGTCGCTTTGTGTCGCTTTGTGTCGCTTTGTGTCGCGTTGTGTCGCGTTGTGTCGCAATGTGTAGCGTTGTGTCGCGTTGTGTCGCGTTGTGTCGAAATGTGTAGCGTTGTGTCGCGTTGTGACGCGTTGTGTCGCTTTGTGTCGAGTTGTGTCGCTTTGTGTCGCTTTGTGTCGCGTTGTGTCGCTTTGTGTCGCGTTGTGTCGCTTTGTGTCGCGTTGTGTCGCGTTGTGTCGCTTTGTGTCGCTTTGTGTCGCGTTGTGTCGCGTTGTGTCGCTTTGTGTCGCGTTGTGTCGCGTTGTGTCGCTTTGTGTCGCTTTGTGTCGCTTTGTGTCGCGTTGTGTCGCGTTGTGTCGCAATGTGTAGCGTTGTGTCGCGTTGTGTCGCTTTGTGTCGAGTTGTGTCGCTTTGTGTCGCTTTGTGTCGCGTTGTGTCGCGTTGTGTCGCAATGTGTAGCGTTGTGTCGCGTTGTGTCGCGTTGTGTCGCGTTGTGTCGCGTTGTGTAGCAATGTGTAGCGTTGTGTCGCGTTGTGTCGCTTTGTGTCGAGTTGTGTCGCGTTGTGTAGCTTTGTGTCGCGTTGTGTCGCGTTGTGTCTCGTCGTGTCGCGTTGTGTCGCAATGTGTAGCGTTGTGTCGCGTTGTGTCGCGTTGTGTCGCTTTGTGTCGAGTTGTGTCGCGTTGTGTAGCTTTGTGTCGCGTTGTGTCGCGTTGTGTCGCGTTGTGTCGCTTTGTGTCGAGTTGTGTCGCTTTGTGTCGCTTTGTGTCGCGTTGTGTCGCGTTGTGTCGCAATGTGTAGCGTTGTGTCGCGTTGTGTCGCGTTGTGTCGCGTTGTGTCGCGTTGTGTAGCAATGTGTAGCGTTGTGTCGCGTTGTGTCGCTTTGTGTCGAGTTGTGTCGCGTTGTGTAGCTTTGTGTCGCGTTGTGTCGCGTTGTGTCTCGTCGTGTCGCGTTGTGTCGCAATGTGTAGCGTTGTGTCGCGTTGTGTCGCGTTGTGTCGCTTTGTGTCGCGTTGTGTCGCTTTGTGTCGAGTTGTGTCGCGTTGTGTCGCGTTGTGTCGCTTTGTGTCGCTTTGTGTCGCGTTGTGTCGCTTTGTGTCGCGTTGTGTTGCGTTGTGTCGCTTTGTGTCGCGTTGTGTAGCGCTGTGTCGCGTTGTGTCGCGTTGTGTCGCAATGTGTAGCGTTGTGTCGCGTTGTGTCGCTTTGTGCCGAGTTTGTCGCGTTGTGTCGCGTTGTGTCGCTTTGTGTCGCGTTTTGTCGCTTTGTGTCGAGTTGTGTCGCTTTGTGTCGCTTTGTGTCGCGTTGTGTCGCGTTGTGTCGCAATGTGTAGCGTTGTGTCGCGTTGTGTCGCGTTGTGTCGCGTTGTGTCGCGTTGTGTCGCGTTGTGTAGCAATGTGTAGCGTTGTGTCGCGTTGTGTCGCGTTGTGTCGCGTTGTGTCGCTTTGTGTCGAGTTGTGTCGCGTTGTGTAGCTTTGTGTCGCGTTGTGTCGCGTTGTGTCTCGTCGTGTCGCGTTGTGTCGCAATGTGTAGCGTTGTGTCGCGTTGTGTCGCGGTGTGTCGCTTTGTGTCGAGTTGTGTCGCGTTGTGTAGCTTTGTGTCGCGTTGTGTCGCTTTGTGTCGCGTTGTGTCGCTTTGTGTCGAGTTGTGTCGCTTTGTGTCGCTTTGTGTCGCGTTGTGTCGCGTTGTGTCGCAATGTGTAGCGTTGTGTCGCGTTGTGTCGCGTTGTGTCGCGTTGTGTCGCGTTGTGTCGCGTTGTGTAGCAATGTGTAGCGTTGTGTCGCGTTGTGTCGCGTTGTGTCGCTTTGTGTCGAGTTGTGTCGCGTTGTGTAGCTTTGTGTCGCGTTGTGTCGCGTTGTGTCTCGTCGTGTCGCGTTGTGTCGCAATGTGTAGCGTTGTGTCGCGTTGTGTCGCGTTGTGTCGCGTTGTGTCGCTTTGTGTCGAGTTGTGTCGCGTTGTGTAGCTTTGTGTCGCGTTGTGTCGCGTTGTGTCGCTTTGTGTCGCTTTGTGTCGCGTTGTGTCCCTTTGTGTCTCGTCGTGTCGCGTTGTGTCGCAATGTGTAGCGTTGTGTCGCGTTGTGTCTCGTCGTGTCGCGTTGTGTCGCAATGTGTAGCGTTGTGTCGCGTTGTGTCGCGTTGTGTCGCGTTGTGTCGCTTTGTGTCGAGTTGTGTCGCGTTGTGTAGCTTTGTGTCGCGTTGTGTCGCGTTGTGTCTCGTCGTGTCGCGTTGTGTCGCAATGTGTAGCGTTGTGTCGCGTTGTGTCGCGTTGTGTCGCTTTGTGTCGCGTTGTGTAGCGCTGTGTCGCGTTGTGTCGCGTTGTGTCGCAATGTGTAGCGTTGTGTCGCGTTGTGTCGCTTTGTGCCGAGTTTGTCGCGTTGTGTCGCGTTGTGTCGCTTTGTGTCGCGTTGTGTCGCTTTGTGTCGAGTTGTGTCGCGTTGTGTCGCGTTGTGTCGCGTTGTGTCGCTTTGTGTCGCGTTGTGTCGCGTTGTGTCGCTTTGTGTCGCGTTGTGTAGCGCTGTGTCGCTTTGTGTTGCGTTGTGTCGCAATGTGTAGCGTTGTGTCGCTTTGTGTCGAGTTGTGTCGCGTTGTGTCGCGTTGTGTCGCTTTGTGTCGCGTTGTGTCGCGTTGTGTCGAGTTGTGTCGCGTTGTGTCGCTTTGTGTCGAGTTGTGTCGCGTTGTGTCGCGTTGTGTCGCTTTGTGTCGCGTTGTGTCGCGTTGTGTCGCTTTGTGTCGCGTTGTGTAGCGCTGTGTCGCGTTGTGTTGCGTTGTGTCGCAATGTGTAGCGTTGTGTCGCGTTGTGTCGCTTTGTGTCGAGTTGTGTCGCGTTGTGTCGCGTTGTGTCGCGTTGTGTCGCATTGTGTCGCTTTGTGTCGCGTTGTGTAGCGCTGTGTCGCGTTGTGTTGCGTAGTGTCGCATTGTGTAGCGTCGTCAGTGTCATTTTGGCTATTAAAAATGAACCCTTAACTCATAATTCAGTTCAAAATCAGTAAAGCCTCAAAAAAATTTCTTTTATCGGATTGTAAAACCTCCGAATATTTTTGAACTCCACTGTTCAATTTACTGCTGCACCTTCTGTTCTTCAACTAACTATTATGCCAACTGCCTTCACAACCCGCAACTACTTATGCATTTAAATTTAAAAGAATTTATGGATTTCTCATTTTATTTCGTGGGTGTATGTGCTTGTATGAATGTATGCAATATAAGAATCCAAGCCATATTCCATTTACCTCTCTGCTTTCCTTCAAAACCATCTAAAGAACGGTACCTCCTCTATTTCCTACCAGCTTCATCGATCTTTTACTGTACTTCCGGTTACTGCTGGTTGGGTTTTACCATATTTTCCTGTTATACAACACACAACTACTGTTACTTATTTCTTCTTGTTCTCAAACAACTGCTGAGCCCTTTTTAGAGATTTCTCTCAAGTGAACGACTGTTGTAGTGTTCAGGACCAACGAAATATTATAAAGGTGACTTGCTCTTTTGTGCAGAATACACAACAGAACACACCAAAGCGCACATTTCATAACTATAAATGGCGAATATGTGCGGGTGTTGAGGCTGCCATTTCACTTCCTAGATTTGTACGAAACATTTTATAGAAAGTCATATCCTCAACTCATTCGTGTGTGTGGAACGAGCGAACGACGAAAAGTTTTTATCTCCTGTGGGAAGAATAAAATATGTTACAATTCACCGTCCTCTCAATTGCACGAATGTGATATTTTGTGGCGGCCTGGTGAGCGCCTTTTGGTGGTAGAAAGGGCAAAGGCGTCGCCGTCGTCGTTTTGGGTTAAGGAATCATGGAGGTTTTTCTGTGCAATAATAATGCAGATAAAGTAGAGACTAGCTATGTCGAGGTATTCAAAACCGAAAATAGTTACAATAAATTTTGGTGCGATGAGTAAATTTGCATTTATATTACAAAAATCCCGCACACACAAATAACCCACTGTCACTCACACTCACATACGAGTATCGCGCAATTGAAAAAAAAAGGAATGTGAAAAATTATTATTAAACGATGAAAAGTTTGTTTTGGCAAAACAGGATAAGCCGCATGATGGTGGCAGTGGCAGCACAAACAAAAAATATAACAACCGAAAAAAAAACAGGATAAACTGCCATTTTGTTGATTCAAGGTGGGCGATAGAGAGGAAGAGATTTAGATTTTTCTGCTAGGAGCAGAGGAGGTTTATGATGGCTCAGGGTGTGGGAAAATATATCCAGCAAATTATCGGTAAAACATATTTTTGTTTCAATTGGAGGTGGATTATGAAAAGGTGTGGGCAAAATAAAGAGCTTTATGATTCATCATTATCGTTATGAATGGCGCCCGAGCAGAAACCTACTTATTGAATATTATGTTGGCCCAATGATTTATTTATCGCACGTATACAATTTAGATGGATGTTGTTGTTAAAAGTTATCGCAACCATTAGTTCTATTTGTGGGGCCTCAAATTTATGCAACAAAACAATTAATCATTTTGATTGTACATATATATCTACGTCGTATAATCAATGCGTTGGTTGGTACTATAATGCGTAACATCGTCGTAGTATTTCGTATGTTATAGAGATAGAGAAAGCTTTTGTGGTTGAAAAGGTTTTTTGTTAATTGATTTTTTGTTGTTGTTGTGGTTTGGGTAAAATTATGGTTAATGTGGGCTTATTTCCGAAAAAGGAAGCCATATTTTGACTAAAGGCCGGAAGTGATCTTTATTTGTGTGGAGAAACGAGAAAATATTGATTTTTGTACTACAGATGGTTTTTGTTTTGTTTAGCAACAAAAAATGAAAGAATTTCTACATAAAAAGTTAAAGCAGGATAATCAATTATTTCAAGTGATTTTGTTTGTTTGTTTTGGAATTAACCCAATACCACATATTGAAAATGTTTGAATGAGTTTTCTTAAGCTGGATTTCTTGAAATAGGCTTTTTGGTTTTGTGTATTTGACCGAATCTTTAAGCTGTTTCGATGGGAAGGGAAATTGATTTTTATTACCATTAGATTTAGATGAGATTATGACAAGAGTCAAATTTTATTTTGGAAGGAATTTCCTTGGCCACAAAATCAGTCATCAGACTGCTGTATCACTTTCTGTTTATTATTTCTTTCTAGAAAACTGAAAATCCGATAAATCAGTTTTCAGTTAAAAGGTTGAAAAGGTTAAATGTCAACAACATTTTTAAGATAATTTATTTTTAACCATTTTAATTAAGGCACTTGTTAATGTAAAATTGAAAATAAGAAAGTTATACTTGAACAGAATAGAAGAATATTTTCAAGAAAAAAAATCTTTTAGGCCACAACTTTTTTTTCTACTAATTTTATTGACAAAATAGTTCATTTTTTAAAGATCTTTTAATTTAATTTAATTGGTGTGGTCATTTTTCAAATATCGTTTGTACAAGTCGAGGTAACAACGTATTTTCGTACTGTTTTTAAACTATTGTATAGATTTAATCGCGGGTCTTATCGAGGGGACCGAATCAAGAAGTTTCGTAACGAAAAAACCTGACGCCACCTATTTGGTACGACTGTACGAAGCTTGCATGGATCGAAACGAGCAAAAAAAAAAAACACCTGTTGGAGATCGTTTGCCAATACTAGCCACCAGTGATGGAAGTGTGCCGTAATATCAGTTCTAATTTTGACATTATCGTCTTTAAAAAATTGTAACATTTTTTGTAGGTGTCGTACAGATATGGTTAATGCATATTTTTAAAGGTAAAATGATAAGCTTTTCAATGATATAAATTTATCATAGGTTGTCATGTAAAAATATTGATAATATGATGTATGATGTGTAAAAAAAGTAAATTTTTTTTCATGAAAAGTGTGTGATTTCAAAATCACAATAGGCTTTAGTTATGGTTTAATTCTTTAGAAGAAATATAAGTCTTATTGAAGGTATAAGTTTTTTTTGTATACTTTTGCATATAAAAAAATAGACATAATAAAAAATGCTAATTTATTAATTTATTTAATTTTAATTAATTTTGTTTCGCTTTTTACTTGCGATATAGGTACCGACTTTTTTTTAGGTAATGTTTCCATATTATTTAAGTTTTTGTATTCTGAAAGGTTCTGAAAGGTTACAAAACTTGAATAATATGGAAAAATTACCTCATAAAAAAGTCGGGTTTCTTAAGAAAAAAAATTTATCTCGGTTATTTATGAAATATTCCCAACAATGTTATACCATTTTGAAAAGAGAATTGAACACACCAACTTTTGAAGCAACTTGCCGAAACATCGTAGTGCATTTTTTTTACACTACGGCTCATTGAATTAGAGTCATGTAAAATTTTTTAGTACTAAGTTGGGCAAAAAAGTAATATTTTCTTTAAAACTGATACAGCTGAGTTAAAATTTTTGAATGCATTTGATAGCAGGGTTATTCAAGGTTCCGTAACAAAAGAAAAAAATGAGAAAAATTAAGATTTGTAGTCACGGCACATGAAAAACCGTCACAGGGTGACCATGTTTTCGAATTTTTTTTCAAATGCCCATAACTCCCAAAATATATGGCTGCGATTTTTTTTATTATTTTTCTGATAACTGTCACCACCTACCCTATCTACCGTTTTCGTTTCGACGTTAACTTTTGGGACACCCTGTATATCAAGTTATGCATTCGTAAAAAAAAAAAAGTTGAGATGACATTTTTCCATGACACTACGATGGTAGAGAATGCCAAAAAAGTGGGTTCCGGAAGTCCGTCTGTCTGTCAGTCTGTCTGTCTGTAAACGCAGCTACAGCCTAAACGGATGGACCGATTGATGTCAAACTTGGTATATAGCGTTATTTGGCGACTCTCCACAGGGATTTTTGGAATTAATTTTTTTGGACCAAAAATAACGGTACTTGTCATATACCGATTTTAGTAAAATTGAAATATCTCGAAAACGGCTCCAACGATTTTGTTTAAAAAATTAAAATGATAGTTTTAAGCTAAGGTCTATCTTCTTATGAACAATTTTTTTTTGGAAAATCATTATTAATGGTACCTGCCATATAAACTTTTTTTCAAATCCGTTTATCTCCGAAACCGCTTATTTGATTTGAACGAAACTTTTTGTGGAGAAGCATTTATAAAATTTAAAAATAAACCAAAAATAAAATTTCCATAAAATTAATTTTTGGGTTTTTGAAAAAAATTTGAAATTTTTTTTTTTGAAAAATCAAATTTTCGAAAACGGGACATTGAATTTTTTTGAAATTTTGTTTTTAGATGTTGATTAGTGATTCTACAAAATGGCATACCAATTTTATTTTAAAACTTTTTTTCCAAGAAATTATTTAAAAAAAATTAGTTTTTTCAAAAAACGGCTCTAACGATTTTGAAAATTTTTTGTCTAAAAATGCATCTTAATATATCAATCAAAACTGCATACTAGTTTTGGAGGTCAATTAGATTTCAAATTTTATTTTATTAAAAAAAAAGAACTTTATTTTTTTTTCCAAATTTCAATATAAAAAGTCTTAAAAATTTAAGCAACTTTAACTCTAAGAGTAAGTTCGTGCGACCCAGTCGTGCATTTTATTTATAATACATGTATTGAGCTTCAAAAATTATAAATAATGACTTTATCACGTAAAATTATCGTCCGTAAACCGGATTTTCAGACAATCACTTAATTTTCTTTGATAATAAAATAGTAACTTGAATTGCTCAGAGAAAAAACTTTAATGCATAAGTAAAAAATAAATAAATAAATCTTTTTTTTTTATTTTAAATGTTTTGCTTCAATAGAGAGTGATTTACATTAAATGCGAAAACTAGACCATGATAGATTGGACAAAAACAAGTAAAAAATCGTGTGGGAGGGTGGTTCATCTCGTCCAGTTTGAAAAGGGTAGTGAATTTCCTTAGAAGATTAGTGGAAAAATGTAAAAAAAACCGCTATTTACCCACACACATATTCAAGACAGTCACTGTTTAGACCACTTTCACACTTACCAATCTACCCAATTTTCCATTAAAGAAACTGGTATAGTTACAAAAAGCCGAATAAATTGATAATATTTAAGATTTCCATGTTCACTGTGGCGTATACGTACTTTTATATAATTAAATCTGTTTAGAATTTGGACCTTAAACTGTCAATTTTATTAAAAGTTATATTATCTACCGATATATTTTATGTAAATATGTAACTAAATTTAAGTAAGTTTAAAGAAAAATAATCCCTCTTTTCGTTTTTATCTACATGTCCGATGTCCTTAGAAAAACATATAAAACATAATTCTTAATATTTTATTTTTCAATCTTGACCTGTCATAAATATAACTTCCATCCATAATATCGAGTAAAAAATTACTTAACTAACAGTTTTACTTCAGAAAATAAACTTTTCTTTGACAAATAACTTCATGTGTATGACACTTACATCAAAAAAAACTTGAAAAATTCTTTCATTTCGTTTACTCTGCTCAACTTCAAAAGAAGAAAGTTAGTCTCGATTTCGTTAGTTAAGAAGTATTTGAAAAGTTTACTCTGTGCACAAAAATTAATACCCTAGTACGACGGACGTCCGTCTTGTCCAATCCAACCACCTGTTGTTTTTTTGTTGACCTTTGGACATATAACAAACTTTTCAATAACTTTTCCATGCATGACCGTGATATCAAGAAAATTCGTATTATAACTTTTTTTTGGGAAAGTTAAGTTAAGGTATTTTTTCTACTTGTTGTCAATCACACGAACATTTAAGCTCTATATCAGAAACTCCCTCATCATCATCCTCCATCATCATAATTGAATCATTATTCCGTTTTATGTGTACTTTATCCAATTTTAGGTATGAAAAGTAAAAGTGAAATTAAATTTTTCCGCTTACACAAAGCGAACTTCCGGTGTGTAAATTTATTGAGTGATGTTCTACCTATCTCCCTCCCACTCCCCCTGTCTATTCCATTCTCTCACTTGATGATGATATTTTTAAACAAAATTTAAGAGCTTCCAGCTTCCTAAACTTCAAACGTCATGCTTCAGAGATTTTAAAGAATTCACTTGACAAAACAAAGCAAAAAAACAGAATAATTTTACTTACCTTTTGTATCAAGGGAGAATAAATACAGAACAAACGAAGTGTGTTACATATTCAGATACAAAAGGTAGATTCGCTTACCCAACATCCTCTTAAACAGTGATGTCAATTATTTACATTTGTAAACCTGCGCCTACCTTGTCTACTTTGAAATCACAAAATTGAGTGCAGACAGATATCTTGTTCGTGTTTTAACAGTGTCAGCTAAGTGAAAATATTTCAAATATATTTCCACCTAAGAAAAATATTAGAATTGAGCCACCTTATAGATTCGTCTGTTTAACATAAATTCGTACTGAACGCATTCATTTCAATGTCATTTTTATCAATAGCTGTTCCTTTGGCCTTTAGGCCGTGTGTGAATTGCGTTAAATAGTTAACCCCGTATAAAATTATTGACACTATTAAGGTGAATAAAAATATTTCAGCTGTAAGAAATTTACTGGGCTCTGGGACCTGGTTTAATTTAGGTTAAATTTTTTTGCAGATGGTTTTGTTTTTTTTTTTTTATTAAAAAGGAGTATCATGGCAGAAAAGAGGCAGAGAAAAATATTAAACAATAAGCCATACAGCTGAAATTTTTTTATTCACCTCAATAGCGTCAAAAATTTTACACGGGTTTAACTATTTAACGCAATTCACACACGGCCTAAGTATCTACTGCTTAGTACTTCTGGTTGTATTCAACTCCATTTCTTATATAGAAAAATAGTCTTTGAATGGTCAAAGTCTTAGGCCGTGTCCGAATTGTGTTAAAATGTGGGTTACATCATGACGTTTGTTTCAATTTTGACACTAGCGTGGTGAATAAAATGGGTTAAAAATTACCGAGCTCCAGAGCAGGATAAAATTTGACACTAGTGGTTAAATTTTGACGTTTCTCACAAATATTTATTGCAAAATTAATGAAATTTAGTGAAAATTAATGCGAATTAGTTGTTTTGTTTTATTTGGTTTTCTTTATTTAGTTTGTTGACAGCTGCAAAACTACTGCTCGCAGACAGCATAGGCAAGTTATACTCAATGGGATTTTTTTTCGTAATGATAGGGGATATTATCGATGCAAAACATATAAAAGTTTATCAAATTAAGAAATTTGTACTTTATTCGAATCAATTTCTTATTTTTATACATTTCAAACTGGATATTGTATAAAATATTTGTTTTCTTGAAGAACAAAATACAAAATTGGTTAGGGAAGTCTTGCAGGAATTATAACTAAAAATCTCATTTAACCCATAAAAAACCATAAAATTTAACCCATTTTTAACAAACGTCAAAATTTAACCTGTGGTAGAAAATTTTAACGCCACTCGAACACTGTCTTAATTCGCGTTCCTTTGGATATACAATACTCATGAGTAGTTGGTACGTAGATCTAGTACAATATCCATGATCTTCTGTCCGAATTGGTGTGAATGTGTAGTTGGTAGTACTAGATTATTATTTTGATATATTAATGTTATGATCTAAACACGGTGAGTACATATCCCACGTTCCTTTTGGAGGCGGTAGACTATTCACGACTAGATGATTAGTAGATATAGTACTAAAATCAATACATGGCTTGAATTGTGTAGTTGTTGTACTAGATTTCTACTCATGAGTAGTCTACCACCTCTACTCCGAGAACTGAGATCAAAGAATTAAGAAAGAGATGTGCCACTTGAATACCTATTCAATAATTTTTTGATTCTATAAAGCCTTATAGAAGCATTTGTATAGCATCTGTAAAGCTTTATAGAGGCACAATTGTTAACCGGAAATGTAAGTGATAAGCTATTACAGCCACATCAAAATGAGTCTGAAAACTGAGTCCAATCTAGTACAATCTAGCCTAAGTATTTTTTTTTTTTGAAGACTGCTAAAAGAAGCCATCCCTGATGTATTTATCCAATTTTTCATTCCCCAAAAACCCAACAAATATGAGCTCTGCTAACAAATCCGTGTTTGAATTGCAAAAACGACGACAACGCAATGAATAGAAACAATAAACCCAACGACGAAGGTAAAGTTTCCAAGCAACAACTCACAAAAAAAATTACCTCCTAGAAGATAAAACACAAAAATATGACAACATACTAGGACGTGAGAAGATATGAAAATAAATATACACACACAAACATTCATACATTAAGAAAAAAAAATAAAGCAGATTCACGCTGGGGATTATTAAATTGAAATTACCGCTAACGTGAAAGCACACCTGGAAATAAAATGAACGCATCCAACCCAAGACAACATCAACAAAAAAAGTGCGCCAACAAAGGAAACGAAGCTGCAAGAATTCAAACGAAAAAAAAATCAGCAACAGTAGAATAGATACCGGAGAGCAAAAGCAAATGAAAAAAAAATTTTTTTTAATGAAAGATAAAAAGCAAAAGTGAAAAAGACTGAAAGCGAGGGCGGCTCCACAAGGACTCTAAGAAGAGAACTGTATCTACTATGCTATAGCAGCATATAAAAAAAGTCCTTTGTATTAAAGTGCTTAAATGGCACGAAACGAACAAACAAACACACACAGACACAGAGAGAGAGAGGATGATGATGGTTGAATACCTCAACGCCTGAACGCATCCATAAATCATTACAAATAAAATCGCTTAAATGGGCTTAAAATTATGGATAATCTTTATTTGCTTGTGCTCTCCTTCTCTCTCAGCCTCCGTGTGTCAGTGGTAAAAATAAAAAAATAAAAAAGAAAATATGGAACGAGGAGCCAGAGGTGGCAGCATGACTAAACCGTTGAAAACTTTTAAGCCCGAGAACGGAAACCTTCATGACAGCCAGCGCCAGCCAGCCAGCAGTTGTTGTTTCGCGTTGTGTAGTAATTATTTGTGAAAAGTAATTAAATTATCATCAGGCATTTGTGGGATTAATATTTGCATTAAATAAATTATTGATTTCGTTCGTTGAAAGAGTCACCAAACCGGAAACCTTTAAGGGATATGAATTGTCAGCAATAGGTTTTGACATATCGTGGGAAAATTCCCATTTTGGGAATTGATTGAATGCAAAAAGAGTATGAGGGATATTTTTGACAATCTTTTCACTTTCAAAAGGAATTATTTTGGAATCATTCAGATCCCTTTGTTTAACTTTTTTGTAATCGAACAGAACTAAGGCCCAATTTATTATTAATTTTAAAGTCTCCATTAAAAATTAGAAAACTGTCAAATCGCATACAAAATTTTAAATTTCCCTTTTTTCAATTTCGGCTTTAAATTTAATGGAGAGTGAATAAATTGGGGCTAAGGAATTAAAGAAAACCCCATCTGTTTTAAAAAAAAGTAGGAAATTTAAATAAAATTTTAGGGAAATTTAATAAAAAGCTATATCATGAACACTGGTTTTGGTATTTTATATACATGAATAAACCATAAGTTTACATTAAAATACCTTGCGTTGTCATCCTCTGGGACCTAAAGGTTTATATGCAACGAATGTGTATATTTATTTTCATTAAAACTCACGCAAGAAGGATAAACTTTTGCCCCCTTTAGAGAGAAGATTGTCTCTTAACGAGCTATTGTATTGTAAAACTCCTCTGTACAATGTATGTGTCTTTTGGGAATTTTGGTAATTTCCAACCAACCTCAGCTTTAAACTTCTTGAAAATGCATAAAGTTTCCTCTTGAATGAAATGAGTTGAGTATAAATAATTCTATAAAATCGATTTGTTTACCATAAATTAATTTAACTTAATGACGAAGAGTGAAGAGATTTTCGAGACAATGAATAATGCAACAGAGTGGTAATTTATTTTTGTTTTATAGATTTCTTGTGAATTTTGTTAAGTAGTTTCAGGAAATTTGTCTATGTTTGTTTAGGTTTAAGGAACGTGGGTTTTGTATTTTAGGGGCTTTAATGATATTTATTATGACTTTGTTTCTCAGGGATATTTATTCCTTGTTATTGGAATCAATTTAGTTTTAAAGTATGGTTTTAGGGTATGGTTTTGAAGTGAAAAGGGGTTTTTAATAAAGAGGCTTATATTTCAATCGAATTCGAACGTTTTTTGAAAGGCTTTCTTAGTCGGTTATTAATCACTAAAATTATCTTATTTCCTCAAATACTACCTGTTATAAGGTATTATGTGTTTTTTTCCTTTTAAATGCTGGTTTTAATCACATAAAATTAATATAACCAAATGAGAAGTGAAATACTGGCAATTGTGTAAACACTTTTGATAATCCGATTAAAACAAATTGATAGCCAGTTAAATCCACATGTACATAATCCGTTAATGATGTTGAAGATAAGTCCTACAAAAAGACTTGCTATAGGTTATCTGTTTAAAATCAGTTCATAAGCATAATAAAGAGGCAATTGATTAATTAATGCAACCACCTGCAGATTTATAAATAAATCTTTATGATTAATATTATTTGTACATTTATTGACAACAGGTTGGTAGTTGGTAGAATTCTCTATCCATTGAAGAATAAGATACCAGGTATGAAGAACATTAGTTTTATAATTAAATTATTCAGGACTATTTTTACTTTTTAATTGAATTTACGCTTGATATAGAATAGCCAATTGATAAATTGGCGTAAATTATGTCTAAAAATTTTCTAATCATGATTATTATTTCCTAATACAACATGCTTGGCAGCACCCGACCTATCAGCATTTTACAAATCAAGTTCAAGAACAATCAAGTTCAAACTTCAACACTGCAAACTGTACAATCTAGTACAACCACTATCCGTTCCCATTTATTCGAGCAGAAGATCATGTGTGTTGATTTTAGTACTAGATCTACTTATCGTTTACTCATGAGAAGTCTACCATCACCAAAGGAACGCGGCTAATCAATGGGTGCGTTCACGTACCGATCTTAGGGTATTCAGATACCTTTGTTTTGTTGTAATCCCATATAAAAGCCGTGTTTTATTGGTAACTCGGTACTTAGCTCAGTAAAATTTTGCACGGGAAACAACAACAAATGATTGCTAGGATAAACAAAAATTTTGTATTTGTTGGTTTACAGAGAAAATTTGTTTCTAAATTTTTACATTTTTGACTCTTCAACATTAAAAGATTATTAATAATAAATAAAAGTAATCGTTTGTTGTTGTTAACAGCATAAAATGTTTACTCAGTAAAATACTGAGTACCAATAAAACACGGCTAAAATCTCAGCTGATCGGAAACATGTCGTCGGCGTAAAGAAAAATTGGTCTAAATCCAATTTTAACCAAAAATGAGATAATGATACAGTTTTACTAATTTGAGGGTTCTCTTTCCAAATTTGAAAATATAATTTAATGGGACATAGAACAATAAAAAAAGGGAAGTAGCCTTTTGAAAATGAGCCCGAGTATTCTTGATTGTTCTAAGTCCCATCATTTTTTGTTTTAAGTCCACTTTTTATTAAAGGAAATTCCGTACTTGTATAGGAATTGTTCTGTGTCCAATTATGGGTTTTTAGTTTTAAAAAAAATTTAAAAAATAGTATGCACCTACTAATGAAGTAAACTTGTATGGTTTACTCAAGAGAAAAGAAAAAACTTTATAAAAAACATAACTTTAAACCAATTTGAAACTTAAAAATCGTCCCCTGTAAAATTTTCTTTTTGTGACTTAGAACAATTTTGCTTTACGCCCTCGCGACGATGTGTTTACAAGCAAAAAAAAATCCAATGGTATCCTAAAAATTTCTGGATACACGTGCTTTGTATATAAAATCTATAGTACCTTACATTCATTTTTTTAGATTGTTCGTTACCTTAGTGGTCGCGAGGGCGCTTAGATCGATTTCAATAATGGGAGTAAGGAGTTGAGATACATGGTATAAGAAAAGAAGGTAGTATCACAAGTCTGTATCGAGAACTGTTAAATCAAAGAAAAAAAAGGTGGCTTCCTTAGTTTTTGACAGCTGTCCTATTCAAATTGTTATTGTTAACAAATTTGTCTTGGAAATTGTTGTTGCTTTTGACTTTGAAAAATTAAACGTCAAAAACTTATTACTCCATATTGTAAAATGGCGACTATAATTATATTACCTTCTCTTCTTATACCATGGATGAGATATACATTTCTGTTTGAAGTTTGACACACCTATTTCTTAGTTCGTTCGTTAGCTTACTATTTTTGTGACGCTGTTTTTTTCCCATGATAGTACTATAGATTTTATATAGAAAGTACTCGTGTATCTTATGAGATTATACCACTGGACAAGTATCTACTGCAATCTGCGAAGATACTTTTAGGTAATATCGCCAATCACCCTAATTAGCTGATGAGAAGAATGACAGCCCAACAACGACATCCCGAACCTAGGTACCTTTGCGTTTTGGATATACTGGATGAGCACATAATTTCAATGGACAACGAAGAAGCAGTTGATTTTTACGCTGACATACACCCAGTCGGCATACTACCGCGGCTAAACGTCAACCAAACCAACCCAACAACTGGACATCCGGGTCTGAACACCCCGTGGATAACCTAAGTAGCAGACTTTTTAAATTAAGTTTATACATGTACTATATTTGTTTATATTTTATAACTTATAACTTGTCATTGTTTAACGTTAGGCCAACAAAATTTTGTATCTATCAATGTATCTTAGAAATAAGTTATTTTAAGTCATTTAAATAGCAAGTTCTTATGAGAGATTTGAAGAACAGCTGATTCCTGTTCCCAAACTTAAGTATCTTGGATAGCCTACCCTATGCGTACGTGAACGCACCCTACTATAATTTTTGACACAGTTGTGATGATTAATGGGTGCGTTCATACATTTTTTGTTTAGCTGTGTTCATTTACATGAGCATTTCAGATATGTTAAGTTACAAGAGTGCTTCCTATTAAACTACCACCCTCACACCGAAAGTTTGGGAGTTTAAACTTTCTGAGATAAGTTGATCATTTAGGGAAACTATCGATATTTTTATCTCAATTTATCAATATTGGTTTCGATAACATTTAATGATATATTTTTCTTTTTATTTTGATTTTTCAGTTAATGACGTATTTCAAGTAATTTTCTGTTCAAAAATTAATAACGTCAGATAAATTAAAAAAGTAGGGGTACCTTCTAAATGAATACAGCTCCCGATTCCTATTTTAAGATAACGATATCCCTTCTATGAGTATTTTTTGCCCTCTCGCATTGTTCTAATCCGATTGACTGAGCTTTATTAATTCTTATGATATTCGCTATGGCATTGGCACTCATCCTTAAATTTATTTTTGCAAAAATTGAATTTCGTTGAATAATTTATTGCGGCTTCATGATGCAAAAAGTGACCTTTTAAAGTCGTACGTATACCATCATCATCATCGTCGTCGGAATCGTCGGTCGTCTCCATCGTTGTCTGCTGCCATGACAATGTTAAATTTTTTTTTTCTGTCTGCGGCTTGGTTATTCCTCGAATTTGAATCCCTGCCGAGGAAGGAAGCCATGTTTCATTCTAATGACGTTATTGAAAAATCAAAGTTTTCTGTGTGCTTCGCCCAGTTTGTGGAATTTCTATCGTCTTTTTTATTTTTTTTTTGCGTCACCATCACCCCCCACTTGCGGGCTTTTCTTCTTCTTTTTTATATTGCCTGCCGAAGATGATGACGACGGATAAAGGATATCAAAAGGATAAAAAATATCCTAAGTTGCATACTGCAACTCTTGGCTGGATGCTACTGATGATGATGATGATAGGATGCAGAAGAATGAACGGGATGCCGTTGGCCAAGTTAGTGTCCGCCCGATGGAAGGCATCCAATTTAATATCCACTTCTCTATCCCTTTCGGATATATAGCTTCTGAAGAGAGTGAAGTTTGTAGTAGAAGAAGTATAGTTGAGGTGCCAGGATAAAAGAAAATTTGCCACGCTCTGCCTTTTTTTTGTTTTTTTCATTCTGTCGCCTCAGCCATCACCGAATCAGTGTTGTGATCTGGCGTTCAGCTCCTCTTACAACATCTTCCTAACCCTAAGCCTATAACTGTGGCAGAAGAAAAAAAAGACTTCCAAACTTATTGGGTGAAAGCCAATGGAGAAAAAAATTGTTCTTTTTTTTTGTTTTTTCATTCCGGCTGAAAAACTTTCCGAAGGATCATTTTGATTTTGGCCGGGAGCGAGCGGTGATGGCGGCCGACGATGTTAAAAACAAGGATGGCTTTTTTTTTGTTCTAGCTGCTGGCTTATGGTGTTCCTAACATAGTCATAGCTCACTTTTGGTGGCTTGGCTTGGACGAGCAAAAAAGTTCAACACAGAATTATAGTCATTGCCTGCTTGTGTCTGTCTCACTCTGTCATTTATTTGTTATCCTTTGGGCAGAGAGTGGCAGGATTAATCGTCGAATCAACTTTATTTCTTTGGCTTTTTTGCTTCATTTTTTGTTTAGGGATGAAATTTTATATCTCCCCCTGAGAGAATAAGTTTAGGGGGAACGATTAAAAATACCACTTTGCCTTCTAATGGCATCGGCGGCGAGCGCGAGGGAGGTTTTTTTTTAGAAAATTGGGTCTCATGTTTCGATGGTTTTTTTTTTTCAACAAAGAACTTGGAACTAAATTTATTGATGACATTTGTATGTGAAGTGTCATGTGTTTTTTGAAAGAGGAATTTACATTCACTTATTGGATTTTTCTTTTCATTTTCTATTTTGGAGACAAATAGAAATTTTTTGAAAAGGAAGAGGATTATTGACTCAATTGTATAAGAATAAGTCTGGGTGCAAAAAGGCTTTCCATTCTTTTCAAATTGATTTATAGATTTTGTCCTCTTTCCTTTTTTTTTCTTTTTGACGAACTTGAGTATCTGCTTAAAATATAAGGTAAAGGTACCTTTGCCATTACAAAAAAAAAATAAAGGAAGAAGATGAAAGTTCTCAGTCAAAAGAGAGAGGACCTTTTCTTTTTATTTCCTGCAACAAAAGGCTGCTGAAAATAAGAAACATACAAAAGTTGTCAAGAAAAAAGTCAAAAGCAAAAAGAAAAAAAAACTATAGTTGTCGACCCTTGTCATATCCCGTAGCGGATTTCCTTTTGAATTGAATTATCCTCTAGACAAAGCAGCAAAAAGCTCAAAACATTTTGTAATTGATTGAAAGTTTTTGGCGAATTTCTTTTTTTTTTTTCTTCTTTCATTTTTGCCATATTTTTTTTTCTGTTAGTACAGAAATGGGTTTTCTCATTTTTTATGTTTTCTCTGTTCTGTTTTGTGTTTCTTTTGTGTAGATATTTTGTATTTTCATTTTTTTTGTTAGGTGTGTGGGAGGGGGCATAAAAGTTTGGACAGTTGGATTGAGATGGGTTTATTGAAAAAGATTTATTGTTCGTTACCCAAACGGGCGGAAAATACAAATTTGTCTTGAATACCCATAAGGATTTTTGAATAAGCGTTTTCCGGTGAAAGGCAACATGTTGATATTAAAAAAAAGGTATGTCTATGTATATCTTTGTATAGGTTTAGAGATACATATATGAAAAAAGGAGAGCTCTAGAAGTACCTACCTCTAACCTTAAGACCACTTTGTTTGAATGAAGTTTTAACTTATGGTTTTGAAAGTGATGTAGAGTTGGGGGATGTGATAGTAGGGTGATAACCTGTGATGTGTAGCAGAGATTTTTTTGGGTAGTCGTTGTTGAATAGAGTGAAAAAGTTTTTTTTTTTATATTTTCAGAGTCGAAGGTGATGACTTTGAAGAACTGGTGACCTCTTTTCATAGTTAAGTGGGAGGGATTATCAGATTTGAAATTAATTTTATTCGAAATCAATGAAAATTGAATCTTTTTCTATAAAAGCATAAACATTTATTATTTTGTTCTCTTTAATGATAAGAGCCATATTCTGTTCGCCTGCTTGTAAAGAAATCGTAAGAGCACTTTGGATACTTCCTATTAGTTCAATGTCTGTATATCATCAGCTTTTAGACGTTGTTCCATGGAACCTGGCAAAACTCAGGAGTTTTTATTCTATCACACATAACCCGTACAGATTTCATCATTCAACGTTGAATATGAAAGCCAAAATTTCTGTCCCCTCAACTTGAGGGAAATGAAAGAAGTCCTATTCTAGTTATGTCCAATAAAACTGCTGGAGCTGACGACTTTACTGTCGACCTATTTAAAGCAGTAGCAGGAAGAAAGCATGCCAACAATAATGAAATTTAAGCATTGTCTACCCTACCCGATCCTTAAAACAGGAAACCCAGTAAACTGCGCTAACTACAGAGGAATCAGTCTCCTTAAGATTGCCTTTAAGATCCTCTCTATCGTAATATGTGAACGTCTTAAGCCCTTCGTCAACAATCTGATAGGTACTAATCAGTGTCCACCATCGACCAAATGGACCGAGACCGATGTATTTGACAAAACGTCAAAACAGACAGCTATAACTTCGATGACTAGGACTTTGTCTACCTAGGCTCTGGACTGTAATTTCCAACCCAGAGGACTGGCGCACTGCGGCGCAGTTAAAGAAGACCTCGTGCGAAACTTAAAGTATATAGCTTGCTAAGGACAGAGCTGGCTGGGGAAACTTGGTCGTTGAGGCCCAAATCCCAAATGAATTGTAGCCATCAAATAAGGCCGTGTGTGAATTGGGTTAAATATTTAACCTCTGTTAAATTTTTGACACTATTGAGGTGAATAAAAAATGCTCTGTAAAATTTTTGACACTATTGAGGTGAATAAAAAATGTTCAGCTGTTAAAAATTTAATGGGCTTCGGGACCCAGTTAAATTTCTTTTCCAAATGGTTTTGTTTTGTTTTTTTTTTTTTTTACTAAAAATGAGTAGGTATCATGTCAGAAAAGAAGCAGAGAAAAATATTAAACAATAAGCCATACAGCTGAAATTTTTTGTATTTACCTCAATAGTGTCAAAAAATTAACAGAGGCTAAATATTTAACCCAATTTACACACGGCCTCAGTAAGCATTTAAGCAGCTTTACCAGATCCACAGATATTAGGCGTTTTTCGTTTTTAACTCCCAAAAAAGCTCTCAACAGAACCTAAACATTCTGAGCACGCTCTGAACAATCTCTGAACAAAGCTTGTTCTGAGCGTTTTGAATTATTTTTAAAATACAACTGAATATTATAGACCAGTGCCGATGCCTTCAAAAACATTAAAAAGTACAAAAAAATCATAGTAGGATGAAACTCATTGGAAAAGGAGGGGAATATGATAAGAATGAAAGGAAAAATAAATTACGGGCGAGCCGAGTTCGGGAAGTGGGTGGGTTGAGTTTTTAATGGTAAAAAATGGTATATCTCGATTTCCGGCAAAACTACAAATCCTATAGAAAAAAGTTGTATGGTAAAGTTGTAGGTAATAAAAAGATCTACAACTTTTGTATCAACATTTTTTTCACATAACCTCAAAATTTATGTGAAAAATTCAAAAAACCGAGTTTTTGGTTTTTTATTTTTTTCTTTTTCAAAAACAAAAATTTTTCTACGAAATTTGGTGAAAACTTACCTTATTATGTTCCAAATACACAGTAATTTATTTGATTTAAAATATTAATTTGTTCGCCTTATTTTGACTTAATACCAAAAAAACACTCTAATTTTCAATCGAAAATTCACGTGTCAAAATATCAGCTTTTTTCAAAAAGTCGGTGGGCATTTCGTTCGTTAAAATGTCTATTTTCTGATGGTGTAAAAAAAATTTTACATAAGTATAATATAGAACATATTTAAGTAAAATTCAAAAAATGAAAAGAGCTTGAATTCGAAAAATATTTTTTATCATTGTTAACAATTTTGGCCTATTTATTCAAATTTACACTTTAATTACTCAAAAAACGTAAGATTTCATGTAACATTGATTTATCTTACGTTTTTTGAGTAATTAAGGTGTAAATTTGAATAAATAGGCCAAAATTGTTAACAATGATAAAAAATATTTTTCGAATTCAAGCTTTTTTCATTTTTTGAATTTTACTAAAATATGTTCTATATTATACTTATGTAAAATTTTTTTTACACCATCAGAAAATAGACATTTTAACGAACGAAATGCCCACCGACTTTTTGAAAAAAGCTGATATTTTGACACGTGAATTTGAAAAAGAAAAAAATAAAAAACCAAAAACTCGGTTTTTTGAATTTTTCACATAAATTTTGGGGTTATGTGAAAAAAATGTTGATACAAAAGTTGTAGATCTTTTTATTACCTACAACTTTACCATACAACTTTTTTCTATAGGATTTGTAGTTTTGCCGGAAATCGAGATATACCATTTTTTACCATTAAAAACTCAACCCACCCACTTCCCAAACTCGGCTCGCCAGTAATTTATTTTTCCTTTAATTTTTATCATATTCAGCTCCTTTTCCAATGGGTTTCATTCTACTATGATTTTTTTTGGTTTCAAAAATTATCGACCCTGGTCTATTATTTGTCTATTTACTTGTAATTTTCTTTTAAATAAACAAGAAACAAAATTTAAATTATAATAAAAGAACTATACCGACTACTGCACTCTTGCGTCATTATTTTATTTGTTTGAGATTTTTTTTTTCAATTTCACTAGCTTGTGTTCAGCATTCAACTCGTACTGCTTAGTTATTTTATTCTGAGTCTATCGATCGCGCTCTGAACAAGCTCAGAGCACGTTCAGAACGAAAAAAGAAACACAAATTTGAAGCTCTGAATGTTTAGAGAAAAACAAAAGAAATACAATTTTTCGTTTGACAGTTCAGGCTCTGAATGGGTGCGTTCAGAAGTTTAATTTTTAGCTGTGTTCATTTACTTGTTCATATTAGATAAGTTATGTAATCTTAACACTCGTGATACTTGCTTAAGTTATTAAAAGCTATTTTTTCCAAACCAAATACCGACAGTTTTGTGGTTTAGAGAGGAAAAAATCCTTTAGCCAACAAGTCATATTCTTGTGGTTTCATTTCTCATCAGACAAAAAGTTACAAATAAATTGCTCTTTTTTAATTAAAAATTTCAAACGAATTCATTCGATTGATATCAATAAATTTCTTTGGCAACAATCTGTTCTCTGCAGAAAATTAATCCTTGACAATAGTTTTTTCGTTTCCTCAACAACCAACGTGACGTGCCAATTGGCGAACAAATCACCATAATCCAATTTGTTTGTACCTAAAACTTTTTCCCAACACACATTGCAACCAATTTTCTGCTGTTGCAAAAACATCCTCCACATTCATACCATTCAGGCAACAAATCACTTCGACAAAAAGATTCAAGTCAACTTGAGTTAGCCATAATACCAATTAAAACTCTTATATTTACCGTCTCCAACCAATATGAGTTGCCGTGTCTGGTATTTTCTTCTACTCCTCTCTCCAAATCTCATTCTACTTCGGCAACAAGCAGCTATTTGGCAGGAAACACAAGGATCGTTAAAAAAGGGGGATATAAACAAAAAAAATGCTGAATAACCTTTGAGCTCCATTCATCATTTTAATTGCTGCAAAAATCTGAAATCCTAGCACAAACACTTAAGTCGACAACGGAAAGGAAAAAATGGAAACTATTATAAATGGAAATAACAAAATATTCTGAAAAAAAAAAAAAAAAAAATAGGGGAGAAAAGGGAAGGACAAGTCCTCTATTAATTTCGAGTTCTTCAAAAGTCTCCTTCCCTACAAAAGGCATACCTTCATTCCCTAGACCGGAGTTTTCAGACAACAGTCTCCTAGTCCTACTTCATCATCCCAATGGATTTGAATACAATATGAAGATTGCAACGACAGGCAAAAATATGAAAAAACACAAAAAAAAGGAGCAAACTCTCCAAAAAAGGACGACGAACGAAATGAAGAGAGAAAAAAATGCTTAAAATTTACGAGATGAAAGAAAAATTACTCCTCTGAGGATTCAAGTTCAACATTTCTCCATAATAACCAAGTGGAGCTGAGTTATTGCTCAAGGATATGAGTGATGCGGGTTGAGGTACAATAAACCCATAATTTCTGTTCCTTCTTCCATCTTTTACTGAAAAAAAAGAAAGCAACAGCATCGCACTTCACACACGTCCGTCAGAAATGGTGGCAGCGGATATGGTGGTGTAAGCTGCTAGCAACGCTGCGCTGTCTTGTCTGCCAACCAACAACCCATTTAACCACTATTCAGCAACATACTGCTCAAATTCAGCAAAATACACAGCAGCCAACAAGTCATACAAGCGGGGATGTGTTCAAAAATACTTGCTTTTTACGTCACGTAGCACATCATCATAAAACGGGCCCGCATTCACGTCAAATTATAAAACGTTCACATTCCAATTATGCAACAGATTTAGAAAGAATTCAGGTAAAATGAAAGAAGAAAGGGACAGCAATAGAGTAGAAAGGATATTTATTAAATGATATCAAAGGAATTTTCATTTTGACCACAAAACATACACACGTCGTCCTGCGGACACACCAGAGGACACATAAATATTCTTAGAGGAGGGCATGGCATATCAGTGTGTCCGGGTGTCGCACAGTGCCAGAGAGTGGCAGGAAAAAGGAATTTCGATGAGAATAAAGCGAGGAGTCACTATTTGTTCACCCGAAGGAGATACTTTATGTATTTTGACACTTCTCTTGTGCGTTGTCGTCCGTCCGTTGTCGGTTCTTGTCCTAAAGTTACCCACCACTGCCACAAACTACCATATCGTTCAGAGATGTTGTATGTATGTGAAGAAGAAGAAAGAAGAGAGTTTAATAGCCAACGGGGCACAACAACAGACAGTCTCCCCGTGGGATCACGTCAGGATTTATTTATTTATGGGGGATATCAACACAATGGATTGTGCTCGTCTGTACGACTGTATACGTGCGCCATCTATATAGCCATAAAGTCAGTAACATTCTTTAAGCTGAAAAATCATTATTATCATTATCTTGGGTTTGTCTTGGAGAAATCTTGACTAAGATTTTGCTTGTGGTTTTGACGATATTATTAAATGCTTTTGGTTTATTTTTGAGAGGACAAAACTCCACAGTAGGTAAAGATATATAGTTTCAAATCATATGAAAGTAGCTCCGCTCAACAAAAGTTATAGTTAAATAAAATTCCGAAAACAAATTCTTTGGGATTATATCAATTTGTTTTGTAAGCCTTAATGACAATTGGCAAAATGTATGTTTATGTTAGGAAGATTTAATGTCATGCAAAAAAGGATTTTCTTGGTTTTTGGATTAAGACATAAAGCCATCAAAAGTTTTTTTTGTTTTGGGGAAAGGGGGAATTCTTAAAGTTTTGGGTTTTCACAAAGTTGAACAACTAATTCCGGAACCGCAAAACTTACGGATGTTGTTGACAAAAGCATACCTACATTAATTTGACATGAACGCATGCTTTTGGAGATTGGATTGTGGGAGTTGTTGTTTTTGTTGATTTTTGGAAATTAATTTAAAGTATTTAAAGAAATATGAAACAATTTAATTTTGGTTTTGTTTTGATGTTGGAAAAGTCATAAATATAAGGGAAACATTGATGACAGTTAGTAAATAAAATAAGTTAAAGACCGAGAGCCGTATTTCCCGAAGTTACATTTCAGCTTCTGTTAAACTTTAGTAGGGTTGCAAGGCATGAAAAAAGGAGAACTTTTCGCCTTGTCGAGATGTCAGCATGTCACCATGTCGCCTTGTTGCCATGTCGTAATGTCGCCTCGTCGCCTTGTCACCTTGTTGCCATGTCGTCTTGTCGCCTTGATGCCATGTCACTTTGTTGCCATGTAACCTTGTCGGCTTGTCCTCATGCCACCATGTCGCCTTGTCGCTATGTTGCCTTGTCGCCATGTCGCCTTGTCGCCATGTCACCATGTCAATCAAGTGGAAAAATTTTAATAAAAAAAAAACTGTCAGCTACAATCATTTTATCCTAGGATCTTTATCGATAAAATCAAAAACTGTATCACTTCAAAATGTCCGAGATAAATAATTCAATGTAAAAAAAAAAAAATAAATAAACAAATACAAAACTTGGTAATTTCTTTTAAGTTTCGTTACCAAGAGATTTAAACGTCTTACCGAAAAACTCGATATAGTAATTATATAAGTTTGTTAAGCAAGTCTTTTCGAAGGTCAAACTTCCCTTAACTTCTTTAAATTGATTTACCGAAGCTTATCCGAAAAACAAACTTTCTTTGGTTAAGTTTGTTTAAAAGTATTTAAAAAACTTATTAGAAGTTGGTAAAGTAGTTCGAACTTCTATAAGGCATTTAATTTTGAAGCAAGCTCTATAAAAGCTTTATAAAAGCTATTACTTACGAGATTTCAATTTACAGAAGCTGTTGTTATAACAATTTTTATTCAAAACTTTCGTTTTAATATTTTTTGTCTTCTAAATTCCTGAAAATCACTCATTCAAAAAATTCAACACATCCCAAATTAGAAAACAAAAAATGCCTAATAAAATTTTAAACTTCAAAGATTTAAATGCAAAACAAAGAACATTATACTTTAGACATGAGTCCAATAAATCCCAATTAAACATCAACTTTACTCATAAATTTATACAAAACCTTAATAAAAGTCTATGACTTTTACTTTTGTTGTCCTAATTTAAATTCTCTGCCAAAACAAGATACAAATTAAATATATTCCTCCATTGTTGTAGTCCATAAAACTGATTAAAATCTATTCCAGACACTCAAAGTACTCCCCAATGGCAACCAAAAAAAAAAAAAAACAAATAGAAACAAAGTCATCTAAAAATAAAAACAACAGACAAAAAATCGTAGACAATCAAATTTGTTTCCAACCAACAGTCACAGTTGGTTCGCACCCTTGATTAAAATCATTTTCTAATTAATTGCAAACCCTAATTGGACTTGAAAAATGTTAAAGGTTTGCCGCCAAAAAACAAATTGAAATAAATTCTTCGTCCTTCAGGAAAAATCCATGAATCTATTTTTGTTTGTCTGCTGTTTCTTGTTGAGAGACAATATTTCGGTCCAAGTTCACTCTGAGAATTGTGTGTCTTTGAATTTATTTCTTTGCACAATCAAAAGATGGCCGAATTTAATCACAATTAATTATACAAACGACAAGATATTAGTCCAAGTCTCTATGTTTCTCTATGAAACCATGGAACCAGCGCAACTTGAATAGAGTTGTTGTCCTTTCGGTCACAATCCTCGTCCAAACGAGTTTATTAGTCTAATGATACGAGTATGATTACAATTTGTCTTTGAGTGCGGCTAAGGCATATGAATTACAAGTCCACAGCACCGCCTTGTTTGGTTTATTAAGGTACATTATATAGTTTGGGTGTTGCACATGAAAAGTGATTTACGACCCGGTATTCCATCATCATTACTTTAAATCCTTTAAGACTAGATAGATACCCAATTGGCCAGCCAACCCACAAGGACATATCACTCATGTGTGAGGTTTTGCATGTGAATGTGTGTGTGTGTTTTTGTGGGTGAAAATGAGATGGGAGTGGAATGATAAATAAGCTCTCACCTTTGGAAAAGGTGGTAAGTGTACACAAAGTGGATGACTAACTTTTAATTGATAAAATACGGGTAAGGACTTGGAATAGGTATCCCAATTCCAAGTATAAAGATTTGAGAAATCTATTTTATTTCTAAACAAACAAACTCACTCATTCGGTCATTGTTAGTATAACCTGACCTCATCTTTTCTGTGCTTTGTCACCTTGGTAGAAAATCTCCTTGAGAGCATTTAATTACGTCAAGGACTTTCAAGTACATAATAATAACTATAACGACCGAATGTAGTTGAAAAAACCTCTTCCCTATAAAAGCCTTCCGCTTCTAGCAGTGATTTCACAGTTTCGTACAGAATTACTTTTGGCTATAAAAGGGATGAAAAAATTTATTCAACATTTTTTAATTCACATAATCATTCCGACAATGAGCGCAGAGAAATGTGCGAAATAAAAATAAAGAAAAACGAGACATCAACGAAATAAAAATGAGAAATATTTCTTTACAACTCTGCACCGAAAAAAAAATAAAAATAAAAAAAAAAAACAACAACCGGAAGCCATGTCCGATTTCAGTGACGGTCTCGACATTTCTGTACTTTGAGCTTTGTGTAACAAGGGGGCTCCGTTCATAATTTTTGTATTAACTTCATTTGGAGATAAATATTAAAAATAATAACGGAAATGAACTATTTCATTTTTCGCCAAGACAAAACATTAACCCTCTGTAGGCAAACCTTTTTTTTTGCGAATTTGTTTTATACTTTTTCATGTCACTAGAACTTTTTTCGGTCTCACTATTTTATAGAGAATCATATATGAAATTGATGTAGAATTTTCCGGAGAATTCGAATATTGTATTCACAATACCAAAAAATGTATTTTCACACTTATAAAGACACTTTTTTGTGACCACTTTTTATTTTTGTCCTGCCAAATTCGCACCCGTGTGCCGACAGAGGGTTAAATATCACACCCGTACCGCTTGCTTTTCGTACCCTTCTTGTGACAGTGTTAAAAAAATTTAATTTTGAAGGAAGGGATACTGAAGACAAACAACTAGAAAATTGAAAATAAACCAATTGCGTGTTATTATAAACAACACCAAGCATTTAACTCAAAAGCTGAATAGTTCATAAAATTATTTGTAAAAGTGAATCGTAGTGCCTTGGAAGAGGGACACACCTAAAGAGGATATAATCAATTGAATTAATTATTCGCCTTTGGTGGGACATAAATCCACAATTCGGTTATAGACTTATACCACCTTATTTTGCTAAAATCAATTATGTAGGTACGTTCTCACTTATTTTATGCAATTGCTGAACAGGGGCGTATACAGGATTTCTTCTTGGGGGGGGGTCATGCCAAATTTTTTTTTACAAAAGTTTTGATAGTAGGCATAAACTTGAAAATGTGCTATTTGAATTAAAAATATTAAAGTTTGCTCGTTTTGCATATCGAATCGAGCAGTTCCGAAGAGTTCTAAATATAACCAAACAAAAACGTTGTGTGATTCGTTTGCTTTTGTTTAGGGTTCAACCTAACCAATTAAGACCATCCTGTCCTTAAAGTACAGTGTAATGTATAGTGATAGGATTTTCATACACTTAAAAACGAAAAATATGCGCTCAAAATATACTCTTAAAAAAAAGTATGCACTTTAAATATGCTTTTAAGGCCACATGAATTTGTAAAATATCAATATTTCTTTAAAATTATAAAAAGATTTTACGTAACTTTTATGAAATCTATATACGAAACCATTTCCGAGTTCAAAGATGTAACTTTTTGGAAATATTGGGGTTTTCTTTAAAACCCTTAAATAATCCAATTTATCATTTGAGCTTGTTTTTTATGAGTTTGGACAATGTTGATTTGCCAGTTTTGCACAGCATTTGCTTACGTTTTTGACTTTTTTCCAATTGACTTTCAGTCACTTTTGGTCAAAAATTTTAAGCGTGAAATTTCGTTATTTTTGCCAATTTTTGCGAAAATATGCACGAAAAACATGCATTTATTTCCAAAATATGTCAAAATATGCAAAAAAAAAATGCTAATAAATGCAAAATATGCAAAAATATGCACTAACGACTGATTGCAATTTAAAGGAAATATCCTGATTCGTGTACATACTTCGTTGCCATGCTTCCGAGGTGTTCCTAAAAAACATGCATTTGCATGGAAACCCGATCCCTAGTAATGTACAAGTCCTTCGATTCAATAATTTGCCTTTAAACAACTCTGCATTGTTTTCCGATAGTCCAGAATTATTTTATAAGTTAAAATAAAAATCATTTTAATTTAATAACACTGGTAACTTTTGAATTAATTGTCTTCCTAACCTCAGGCAAACGAATCGCAAAGTTTTTCCAAAAAAATTGTGTTTGAAAATATAATTTTTTTTAAATTTTGTTCTAAAATTGTACGCGAATTTTTATTTTTTTTAACACGATTCAAATAGGTACCTCTGTGAAAATAGTAAAGACAAAAAAATATTTTTGTCGTAACAGAAAATATTAAACAAAATTATGCTAGTTTTAGGGTAGATATTTTTTCGAAATTTCAAACGCCAATACTAATTAAAGAAATGCTTTAGATCATTCACTAAGGATTTTACAATTTTCGGCTTTGATTTCGTCAGCTTTGAGGTATTTATCGGCGGTTTAAAATATAAAACATATTCAGTTATATTTATTAGATTTTCTTAAATTGATTATCGAAGAAAATTTAAGTGATCTAAGCTTGCTTAAATATTTAATTTGCCTTTAGACAAGCTTGCTTATATTCTTATCTATTTTATCGGTTTAGTCAAAATTAAAAAAATATTTGGATTTTAAATCCATACAAAACTCTACAACACAGCTTAACTTGTAGCCTATCAATGCCTTACATTATCGAACGAATCAAAATAATCCTAATCCAGCATAGCGGTTGCTAAAAATATTTCCAAATATAGGAAAATAGTTGGTTTGAATACCGAAAAATTTTTTCACTTTTCATTTTCGTTCATGTTCTAAAACTTCGACATTTTGCAAATCACATAACAATTTTTTGTTTATGTCATGACCCCGTGACCCCCCCTCTGTATACGCCGTTGGCTGAATGCGAAGTGGTCAAGAAAATAAAAACTGAGATTCAAAACGTATTTTTCTCTCAAGATTTATACTGTCGCCGAATTAGCCAAGTCAACAGTTTTAACTTTTAACCTTTAAAATTTAATTTTGTTGAATTACAGCGAGATTAAATTTTTAAACGTTTGCAACATATTTCAAAAACATAATAAAAGATTTGTTTCCACTAGACTGGAATTGAAATTTCTGATAATATATTATGGAGTTATGTCCCACTGTTATGTGATGCTAATGGAAGCTTCTTCTGAAGTAGTTCGATCCTGTTATCATTGTAGTGATAAAATTTTGGGAAGAATGGATGGGATTTCAGCTGCTGTTGATACGGGATCAGTGAAAGAAATCGAATATTCTTTTTGCTATTGCATAATTTGTGAGGCCCTCATCGTTAAGAGAGATTTGACGTTCGTTAGAGAATTATCGGCAAATTGGAGGCCCTACACATTCTCCGGGCGGAGTTGGTTCGATGTGAGGATGTTGATGAGGATCCCTGCGCAATTAATGCTCTTATTATATTTGTTAATTGTTTGCAGTATCCGAATTGTACGTATAGAAATTTGTAAATTATTTTATTTAGATAGTAAGAAAATTAATCTTGGAAGATATTATGAACTAGTCCTTATATCTAAATGGAATGGAAAATGCCTTGTAGACAGTGGCGTACATTGAGTCGTCGGGGCCCCGGGGCCAGACTAAATTTTGGGGCCCCTTTGATATTTGGGGGCCCCTTAGATACAAACAAAAGTACATATACGCCATACATTTTTTTTTTGTATGGCTTATTTACTTTTAGGTTTATTTTAATGTTTTAATATGTTCGTAATGCACTTTGCTATACTTTCTTAAAATTTCTTTCATAAAAGTAGTAAATACTTGTTCTAGGGGCCCCCAAAATTGAATATTTAGAGGCACCTAAAATAAATTTTTTGAAGCTTAGAATTGATAGATCTTGGGGCCTCTGTTCTGAAGTAATGTGTACACATTTGATTTTCCACCATCAAACATAGTTTATTTCTTTTGGGGCCCCTGAAAAATTATTTTTGGGGCCTCAAAATTAAGTGCTTAGAGGCCCCTAAAATATAATATAATTTTTTTGGAGCCAAGAATTAATAGGTATTGGGGCCTCTGTTCTGATGTAATATTCGGAATGCCACCAATAACGTAATGTTTTTATTTTGGGCCCTGATGTATTTATGTTGGGGCCCCTAAATTGATATTTAATTTTCTATTTGATTGTTTTGAACCACTGAAGTAATAGCTTTTGAGGATCCTCAAATAATATGTATTTGTCATGTGATCAGAAAATTTGATGAATATTTTTGTTCTCCTTAGATCTAATAGATTTTGGGGCCCCCAAATTAATATTTGATTGCCTCTCAACTAAAGGGGTTCCTGAACAACTATTTTTTGGGACCCTTCATATAATATTTTTGGATCCCCGAAGTCATATTGTTTGGGGCTCCTTAGCTCCTAAAGTAATATTTAGTAATCCATCAACAAATATAATATAATTTAAAAAAAAAAAATTTTAATTTTTTTTTTTTTTTAAGTCCTGAAGTAAAAGCATTTGGGGCCCCTGCAGGGCCCTGGCTTGAAGTAGTTTTTTTCTTTTTTGGGGCCCTTAATGTATTATTTGTGGTTGCAAAGATTTTTCAAGTAATATTTTTTGGGGCCCTTAGATAAAATTATAATTTTTCTTTTAAAAAAGCAGTTTATTTTTTTTGGGGCCCCTGGGGTAACCTTTTTATCAGATAAATATATATTGTGTGGCTACCAATGCATTATACATTACACTGTCTCCCTTGTATCCGAAGTGATTCAAATACATTTTAATTTACTTCGTAACTCAATTAATGCTAACAGTTTCCTTTTCTGCATTGTCTCCAGTGGGGGCCCTGAGATCGGTCGGGGGCACGGGGCGTCGCCCCGCTTGCCCCAAGGGAGTGTACGCCCCTGCTTGTAGATATTTTAAAATAATCAATTACTCTATCAGTGACTGTGAGTGTGTGAGTTCATCAAGAGGATGCAGTACGGTGGAGCTTTAAAAGGAGATGAAAAAAAACAGGTTTTTTTTGGTTTATTTTTCTTGTGAAACAGTTTGGAATTTGATTTCTTTTTCAGGCTATATAACGAGATATTGTTTCAAAACAAAAAGCTCGCAACTATACGAATTTAGAGACGAGTGTGGGTTAGCTTTTATAGTCAATTTTGAACCACCACTAAGATAGAGGTCAGGGTTTTAAAAAGTCTGTGATGTTAAATTGCTTATTTAAGTCCTTTCTAATTTTTGTTAAAATGTTATTAGATCCTTAAACTAGCCCCCTCTTTTTTCTAAGGTTTACTATCACAGCACCAAAACCTATATCCCAAATATTTCTGACTTCCGAACACCTTTTTAAAAAACACCTCTTTAACAATAGCTAAGTCTACCTAAATCCGTCTCTGTCCATCCAGTAAGGTAAGATTTAGTAGAACTTGTATACAACATTTATCTTGCATTGAACTTTTGACAAAAGGGACACACAAGAAGAATGAAAATGAGAATACAAAAAAAAAAAAAAAAAAAAAAAACGAGATGAAAACCATGAATAAGAAAAAAAGAAACATAATTCATAAAAAGTGAGAAAATATAAAAAAAAAAATAAGAGTAAAAATGGCAACAGTAGTAGAGAGTATAGTGTGTAACAATAAAATAGGAAGAAAAAAAGTTGATTTATACTTCCTTATGTCAGCTATGTATGTTGCTGGCTGCACCCCGCATATAAAAAAATGAACAAAAAAAAAAAAAGTGAAAAAGATAAAGATTCTTATCTATGTTCTACAGAATAACAAAATATACGCATTCAACATAAGCAACAACAATAAGACTACAAAAAAAAAATAGAGGAAAGAGAAAACATGGTCCAAAAGAACAATACATTTTGAGTTAGTGTGAGTAATGTATTCTGTTCCTGGCTTTCTCTGAATCTATTTCTATCTTTTACTACATATTTTTTTACAGCCTTTAATAGAAATCTCTTTTCCGGTTTAATATTACAAAAAAATAAAAAATAGGTTACAACACATAGTACAACACACTATGTAGTTAAACGGTTTCTGATTTTTGTCTTCATATTTAAAAATAGAGTAAAAAAAAGTAGCTTTTAGGTTGTTTCTTTGTCTATTTTTTTTGTGTTACATCCAAACTATATGGAAAATGTCAGAGCCAGGCGACTGACAGACGGGGTAAAATCTGGTCAGCATTTTTAAATTAAAAGTCAAACAATGACACACGTAGAGGTATGTTGCAATGCAATAAGGAGACACAACAAAAAAAAAACTAAAATGTATAAGAAATATGTGATTTGTAGTCAACTCACGTTGGGCGCCATTTACAGCAGATTGTTATGATAGAAGGTTTATACTGACAAAGAAGATTACTGTTTGGCTTGTTTTTTTTATGATGGCATAAAACATTGTTTACAGATATATTTTGATCTTTTGAGCTTTTTTTTTTTATTGACTTGTATGTGTTTACAACTTAAGGACAAAGGACACAAGACACCGAAGGCAATAAATATTGTATCAAATGTTAGTTTATAGTTTTTTTTCCACAAAAACACTGGAAATATTGAGGTTTTGATGAATTTAATACAAAATTTAAAAAAAGTACGTATACGCCATAGTGAACAAAGTCTTTAAAGATGCTCCAACTTTAATGCATTCAAATTTCCCTAATCCAAAGCTATTTATATGTAAATATATAATCAAACCTGTCGAGTTTATTGCTCTATGGATCAAAAGGTCTTTACATAACTTGACCTCTCTCATGGCCGCATTAACCTGTCCGTCGTCGTCGTTGCTATTATAACTACATCCAAAATCATTACTTTACTCTAATGTTCTGTCTATACACCTTGCAACACCTTATTTGAAGTGTTGTTATCCTTCGACATCAGATATACCAATTTGGCTCTCTCTCTGTTTACCAAACAGCTTAGTTCACCTCATTAAACAACGTGATTAGGCAAGTCAAATACAACTCTCTCTCTCTCTCTATCTCTCTGGCATTTACTTAATTTAAATTCCTAGCATCTAAATGGACCCCCTTTAGTGAATACCAATTAAAAGCCAAAAACCCTTTTTGAATTTAGTTAAATACCACCCCTCAAAACACTGTTATACCTTTTGCCCATATTATATATACACTCGCACTAAAACCCCAAATCGATGCTCATTTAGATGATGTATCTTGCAATTCAAGTCAAGTCCTTTGTTTCCTAAGCAAACACTAACACTTTCCATTCATCTAATGTGATATGGACGGAGGCAGGATATAACACAAACAAATGGGAGAAGACAAAAAAAAGCTCTTTTGTTTGATTTAATTGCTCAACCCAACCGTAAGCCAGGCGCACCCATCTGGCTTGCGTCCTAATGGCACCAACTATTAACCGGAAAAAAACCTTGGCCTATACAGAGCGAAAGAGAGAAGAATAGAATATAAAAAAAAACTTTCAACTTTTCTATATCATAACACAAAAGGTTGTAGATTAATTGCCCAGAGGGGGTTTTTTAGAGGCAACCTACGACGACGACGACGCCAACGCACTAAAACAATGAAGACCGCAACGCCACAATGTTTTATCGCTATCATTGTCTTGATTAAAAAAAATAAAAAGGATACCATATCTCCTCACTGAGTGAAGATTGTTTTGTGTCCTTTAGCGCAATCTAATATGCAACACACGCACATAATGGATATGCTGATGTTCATCAAATATTTCTTTTTAATTTGAAAACATTTAACACTGATGTTTGTCACATGCCAATACACCCAGAAGCGGTGCAAGGCTTTGGGCGATGTGATGGAGAAGTGCCTCAAGGGGCGTTGAAAGAGTTAAACCAAGGAAGATATTAGGAATTTAAAGTCGATGACAACAATCTAACAAGAAATTACTTAACTCCTGTTAGTATATTGAAAAATATACTGGAAATTAAAATAAAATAGATGCCTCGGCACTAATTATAGACTTTACAGAATTTTAGAGACTCACGTTGGGCGCCATTTAAGAAATAAATAGTTAAACTGAGCACTGAGAACTGATGAAAAATAGTAAAATAAAAATATACTGCTACTTTAACAATTTAAAGCCAACAAAACTACTCACCTTCTGTTGGGCGCCACTTAATTAATAACACGAAGATGTTAAAGATTTATGATAGTTCATCATAAAAAATATACAGAATATTGAAATAAAATAACAGCCTCATCAGTTGCTTATAGAAATTGTGTACACTTGAGAATTTTATAAGATTCACATTGGGCGCCACTTATTAAGTGAAACGAAGATGTTTTAAATTTATAATCGAACATAATACAAAATAGAAATAAAATAAATATAAGTTCCTCGGATATTGTCGGAGAATGCTAATTATTTTAAAATAAATACATTCCTGTTGAACTTATTCTAAAATGTAACTACTTAAATTCAGAGTTCCATATTATCAAAAGTTTGAAACTACTTCAATTTGGTATTAGTCTAAATTTTAATTCATTGACGTTGGGCGCTATTTAACTATTATTCAGCTATTAAGTAAAGTGGACTCATGTTGGGCGCCATTTAAGTAAAGTGAACTCATGTTGGGCGCCATTTTTTTAAGAAAACAATAGTAATTTCGATAAAATAATAATCTAATCATTTCAAATAATTGAATATTGAACTTAAAACAAGAATTATATTGACGGGAGACTCAGCTTGAAGCTTAGGCAAAGTGAAAACATTACTGGACTCACGTTGGGCGCAATTTGTAAAGAATAGACATAAACATTTATAATTTGTTTGGAAAATAATCCAAAATCTTACTCTGAACTAGGTTGTTATCAGAGTTTCATAGGTTATTAAGGCCTTACTTCACTCACATTGGGCGTCATTTTAATACTTAAACGCAAATAATAAAAAAAAGTCTGAAAATTAGAGTTAAGTGAAGCACAAATCAATTGATATTATTTTATTTGATGGTTTATGGCATTTAAAAAAGAGAAAATTGGACATATGCTGGGAGCCTTTTAAATATTTAAACTTAAATACTTGTCTTTTTTGATTGCATGAAATACAAAAATTTGCTGAAAATTTAAATAAAATAAAAGTTTCTTGGGCTTTTCGATGACATTTAAAAAACGACATAATTGTTAATATTTATTTGACTCACATTGGGCGCCAATTTACAATAAAAACTTGACCATTTAAGTTTTATTGATTGAATAAAATAAAAATACTCAGAAAAATAAAGGTTGGGTTGGGGTCGAAATTCTGTATGTTGCAAAATTCTGTATTCAAAATACTGTATGCCAAAATACTGTATGTCAAAATTCTGTATGTGCAAAATGCTGTACGAACAAAATTCTGAAAGTCAAAATTCTGTATAGCAAAATTCTGGTTGGTCAAAATACTGTATTTCAAAATTCTGTACATCAAAATTCTGTATATCAAAATTCTGTAAAAATGCTGTAAATGATAATGTAAAAAAGTGCGCGCGCACTTTTTTACATTATCAAAACGATATTTTTTTACAGCATTTTTACAGAATTTTGATATACAGTATTTTGCCGTGCAGAATTTTACAAAACAGAATTTTGCATGTCAGTATTTTGTTCATACAGTATTTTGACGTACAGAATTTTGTATTTACAGTATAATGACGTACAGAATTATGGTCTTACAGTATTTTGACCCCACAGAATTTTGTCGTACAGAATTTTGACAAGCAGAATTATGACCCGCTCCCATAAAGGTTTTATTACTTTTTTTACCGACTTCCAAAAAGGAGGAGGTATTCAATTCGTCTGTTTTTGTTTTTTTACCTCATAACTTTGGACTGAGTGAACCAATTTTGATAATTCTGTGCAAAACCATAAAACCCAGTTTTGATCCATGGAAATCGGTTTTGTTTTTTTTGATAAAAATGATTACATATTATAGTTATGTTATGTGCCACTTTAATATCAAAAAGGGAATACTGAGGATTTTTGTTGGCAATAATAGAAAAATATCCTAAAAATTTAAATAAATTAAAGATGTCTTTAGTTGTTTGGAGATATTTGGACCCAAAAGAACTCCAAAAGTTTATTTGGCTCACGTTGGGCGCCATTTTAGTATCAAAAGTAAATTATTTAAAATTTTTGGTTGAACAAAATTAAAAAATCGAATCACCATAAGCAGGTTAGCTACCAATGCTAATGCCAATGCGTTCTTACGGCGACAAGAAACACCACCGACAGTGTTTTTGTATGAAAAAAAAACTCCACACCCGAACGTCGACGTTCGATTTCATACAAAAATGCTGTCGGCAGCGTTTTTTTGTCGTCGGTCGTGTTTGGGTGCTGAAACGTCAACTTGTACTAATTTTTAACTCTGAGTGTTTACTTTAAAAAAATTTGGTTGCAATTGAAACAACACACAGATTTTGCTCCTCTCTACTTCTTCTCCTTTCGCCACTATAGCATATTTCATTCCTCTAACTAAATATTAAATTGAATTTCGTCGCCATAGCAAACATTAATTTGTATTTTTATTTATATTTCGGAAACCACTTAACTCGTTTCACAGTGCGATGATAAACTTAATTAAAACCAAGTTAATCTTTTCGAGACAACTTAACGACGACGAGAGAGCACTCTATCTACAAAATTTCAGAGGCAAAAAGGAAAATAGTTTGCTTGTGTTTTTGTTTATAAGTTGAACGTTGTTTGTGTTTTTGGTGCCTGAACGTTGGGTGTATTCAAAGCTCTTTGGCCACTTTGGTTGAATTTATTTGCTGTGAAGCATGGAGAACGGGAAATGTGGAGGAAGTGTGTGTAAAAACCGTAAGAAATGATAGTCGTTCAATATATTCAACTAACCAATCACCAACCAAGCCAGACAGCTAGCGCCATCGGCTGTGCAGTGGGTGAACTGAGTATCAACCAATGAAGCTTATATGGCAGATATCATTTTCCAAGCAGATTGAGCGCATAAAACGCTATACAAACGGACTTTTAGCCGACCATTTCTTTGGATTGATGGATATATACGAGCACCAAGCAGAGAGAATGGGTGAATGCAGATAGGAAACATTTTGTATACATAACAGAACTGACTGACTGACACAAGTTGCTTGCTTTTGCCAGCCCAACTCTGCTTCGAATTTCCAAGAGTGATTCTACTACTTTTGCTTGGCTTGCTTTTGTGTGTTTATTCTGCCAGAGTGATTTATATCCCAGCTAAAGCAAACCGAGACAAGACCTGCAATGTCACACAGAGAAAGCCAACAAGAACTGGTAAAAGGAGGTGTGGGAGAAGAGTGGAACAAAAAGGGTAACAAGAAGGTTCAACTTGCAACAGAGTTTCCTATCAGAGATACACAGATAAAAAGAGAGAGAGAAGGAGAGTGCCATCGTCAATTCTATTCAGCACTGAATGCAACCGTTTTGTACTTAAATTGTACGAACAGGTGCTGTTGCACAAATGAAGCTGATGATTGTGTTTTCTTTCTTTATTTAGAAGTTGAAGTGGATTGGAGTTCTTTTTTTTCTTTTTCTTATTATTATTTTGTGTCTGTTCTTCTTCTTCTTCTTCGTGTTCAACGTTTTGTGTTTGGGATTCTGACAATTAATACTTCTTATTGTTGGCTAAGTCAGTCAGTTTAAAATGTAAGAGGCGACTTTCTCTTTTAAGCTTTATCTTTAGAAATGGCTCTGGCTGATGATGGTGGATGAAAAGGAAGGATGATAAATTTAATTTAGCTTTCAATTTGCAGACAGTTGGAGTTGAGTTAAGTTTAAATGAATATGACAGAGGTTGGACAGGATAGGATGTGTAAGTGAATTAGAAAACGTGTTTTGTTTTTCTTTTCTTTCGTTATGAGAGAGAGAGAAAGGATCAGGGAAATGAAATTAGAAGGTAATTGTAAAAGGAATATAGGTACCTGTTGGACATGATTTAATTTGCAGTAAGATACATGACTTCAGGCAAAACGTTGAAGGAAATTACAGATTTGTCATTTTGGAGAGTAATTTCTTTGGAAAAGAACTGTGTTTTCAATGAGATAAAGTAATAATATTTTTTATTTTTGTGTCAACCTTGAGTAGAGGTCATTTAGTTCTTTTTTTCTTCAGTTGAGGTTATGTTCTTTGCATGAGTTGTCTACTCATGCTCATTCATGGACTCAATTTTAGGTTCAACTATATTAGTGTGAATAGTGTAAACGGTGCCTGTTTAAAAATAAGCGAATGCAAGCAAATCATATGGTGCACCCATAATGGCAGATTTCTCGGTGTCGTTTAGTTTTGTTTTCAGACTTGAAAGGCACTCTAAGCATAAGGTAACAGTTTTCTGCTTGTTTAACTCATTCCTTCAATTTGACAGAACGGATAGAAAAGTTTCGTTCATTTTTGACACTATCCGAATTTCCTCAAGACCTTCCTCAATCACAGGCAATCCACAAGCTAATAGCTTGTGACGAACAGCATAAAACGACCTTATGGAGGCCTTTTTACAAAACAACGAAACATTTTAGCGAGGCTCTAGCTTCGCTAAGGCAACTATCACTTGCATTGGATGTTATAATAAGGCCTTATAGAGGTTGTTAAAAGATGTTGAATTTATAAATTAAAAAAAAAGATTTTATTGAATTTTCTTTTTTTTTTCTTTTTTTTTTTTTTTTCTTCTTTTTTTGCCATCCAATGGGAAGAATTTTATTTTAATTGAAAAAGAACACATTTTTTTAATTTCACCTATGGTACGTCCAGGAATCGATCCCACGTACCTACGCACTCTAACAGTAGAAAAAAACATTGCATACTTACAAGAAGAAAATATTGCATACTTAAAAGATAAAAACATTGCGTACTCAAAAGAATATTTTCAAACAGGTCTTATAGAGGCCTTCTGTCACTTGAAAATACGAGGCTTCCTGAGAACGTTTCAAAAAGGTCTTAAAAAGGCCTTTTTTTAACTAAAATTTACGAGGCTTCCTTTAAACACTTGTCTAAAGGAGACCTCCTTTCTTTCGAAAATGGTTGATTTCCATTATGAAGCCTTAAACTAAACCTATTTAAGCTATACCTTGTCGAATCGAAAAAATTGTACCTTATGCAAGCCAAATTGTTACTTGGGTTGTGCAGATGTGCACCCATCTTTATGCCTGAATTATTCAAACCCACTAGAAAACATAATGAGCGTCTCTTAACATCGTTGCTTCATTTTAGGTGTGTTCCGTTGCCAGGAAAGTTTCGGCTCCTTGTTTGAAATTTAGTTTTCAATCTCACGAGGATATATTCGCTGGTTGATAAACTACAATGCCATAGTTAAAAAAAGTAACTTTCACTTAAAACAAACAAAAACATAAGTTCATTACTTTTGCTGCGTGAGGGTGCTGTATTAAATTATTCAATTATGTCGTCACAAAGTCTATAACCAGCCAACAAGAAAGAAGCTTTTACTTTAAAGAATTTCAAAATTCTATTTATAGAAATTTAAAGCCAAGCTTTAGAACTTGGTACTTTACTTTTACATTTCAGTACATTTGTGCCAGCATAATTTCAACATAGGAGAACTTGGCTCTTTTTTTAACAGTTATGTTTTTGTTGTGATTTCACTACTTTTTGCAAGCTTTTGTTGTAGAACTTAAAATCTCTATAATCGATGAAAATTCCGAGAAATTGGGCGGTTACCACGCCCCTTGTCTAAAATTCTCAAATTTTAAATTGTTTCTTTTGTATAAACGACCAGGTCTAACATGCTACCAAATTTTAAGATTCTACGATAGTTAGAAATGCTCTATAATATTTGATGAAAATTCAGCAGAAATGGGCGGTTGCCACGCCCTCTGAGTAAATTCTCAGATTTTAATTTTTTTCCTTTTTATAAACTACCAGCTCTACTATTCTATCAAATTTCAAGATTTTACGATAACCAGAAGTGATCTAAAATATTTGATGAAAACTCAGCAGAAATGGGCGGTTGCCACGCCCCTTTCCAAAATTCTCAAATTTTAAATTTTTTTCTTGGTATAACTTACTACGATAATCAGAAGCGAAAATGGGCGGTTACCACGCTCCCTGAATTGAAAATCTTAAATTTTTTCCTTTGTATGCACCTCAAGACCCATCACTGTACCAAATTACAAGTTTCTACGATAACGGGAAGTTCTCCATAATTTTGATGATCTGTCAGTGACAGGGGCGGATCCAGGATTTTTTTCTGGGGGGGGGGGCACAAGGGACGGATTGGCAAAAAAAAACAGCAATAACAGTTAGAAATAAAGTGAAGTACCATACGACTGACTAACAAGCAGAAAATTTTAATGACCCACAGTGGTCTAAAACCTGGCCAAAAATATTTAGGCACATTTCCCACATCAAATAGGTACCAAATGACCAAAAAGGTATTCGGAAGGAAAAATTTTCATTTTCTTGTTACAGTAAAAGCCACTTAAGTGCTAACCCTCTTACTCCTGGATTAGCCGGAAGAAAAAAAATATAAAAAATCAGAAAATGCACGTACAATTCTGTGCTATATTAAAGTTAGTAATCTATTCTTTGTTTAATTTTTTGACTTAAGTTGTTTCACCAAATAGATTTTGAGAAATTAAGTTTTAAAGATGAAATTTTGAAAAAAAAAATGTTTACGTTTTTTAATTGATTTTGTATAAAATTTTGCAATATTATGGACATAATTATATACCATTAGTTAATGACCTAGTAGTTTTTAGTCAAATACTAAAGACTTCATTCTAATAAATATTAAAGTTCCTAAGAATAACAAAAAAACTGAATCCTACTTTTTTGCCGGGAAACCCAGTTTTTTTTTTTTTTATTTGCATTAACCTTTTGTAACCCAAGGTCGTAAATTTAAAAATTAATAAGTCAATCGATTGGCCTTTATCTTTAATAAAACACGTATTTTTTAAAAATTCAATAAAGTCATTATTTACTTAGTTATTTCGATGTTTTGGGAGTAAAAAAAAGTTTAAATAATTTATTTTTATATAAAAATTCAAAAATTCAAGCAAAAAACTATCTAATATTAATTTTTAGGCACTTTCCTAAAATCCAAAAATAAAACCCCGTGGGGTTTACTAACAAAAACTATTTTTTTTCTGAATTTCGTAGTTTTTATACAAATTTGCTTATTTTCAAAAAAAGTCCAACTTTCAACATTAACTGTCAATTAAAAACTATTAGTGCTATTTATTAGAAATTTGAAGTACTATTTCGATAAAGCAATAATTAAAGATTATAATATTAGAAGCTTCAAAAGAAAAAAAAATAGTTTGTAGAGCTTTTATGCAATCTTTTTCGGTTTGTTACAGAAATGTCACATGGGGCTACAAGGGGTTAAATTGTTTTATACCTCAAGAATATTGTGTTCAAATCGTAGGTCTCTTGGAGCCAAATTGACCAAGTTATAAGTATTTTAATACTACCCTTAGGAACGTTTTAGTCTTTTAGTCCAGAGTTCAAAACTTTAAATCGTTATCCCCACAACTAATGTTTTCAACGCCGGTGCTCCTCATAACTTCAAAACTACTGCACCGATTCTTTTGAAATTTGGAACACTATTATTTTTACATATTTTTAGAGGTATCCCTGGAGAAATTTTCTCAATAAAATAATATTTATAAAAATCTATAAGTAAGGGTCGCTTTTGAGGAGTTTTTTTTCAAGGGGTCTTTATTTTCGGGGTGCAAACTTGGGCAAACTTCTGAAATGCAAGTTTGTTCTACATATATTGCAGTTCTATAATGTATAGTTTATGCAATTTTGTGACGTGTTCCGCTATTTTAAAAACACTAATGTTGAAAAAAAAACAACGAAAAAAGTGCAAATTTTTTAACCCCTCTGTATGAAAAAATAGAGTTGCATATAGGTACAATTATTTTTTTTATATCATTCAATGTCATTCGATGTCCATATCAAAATTTTTCACCAAAATCACTTTGAAAATTCACTTTTTTTTAAATCGAAAAATCGTTTATTTATTTGTGAGGTGGAGCTTTTCATGGGAAAGGGATGAAACAATCAACAAAATTCGCATTTTCAGCCAGAAATAGACAAGAATTTTACTCAAGTTCTTTCTGTTATTATTCATATATTTTTAAAACTCTTATAGTTTGATTTCCTTTAAGTATGAACTTTAAGTTCTGGGGGGGGGGGCACGTGCCCCCGTGCCCCCCCCTAAATCCGCCTATGGTCAGTGAGTGAGTGAATCAGTCAGTCAGTTACGGTTTTTGCGATTTTTGAGGCCCTAAATCTCAGAAACTACTCATCGTAAGTAGCTGAAATTTTGTGAGGAGCTTGGTCTTGACCAGCTCAACAAATTTAGTGAGTTTGAAATTTCTAGCATCTTTGGTGTGGAAATTAGAGGGGGGTCGAAAATGGCCTGAGTTGTTTCCTGTAAATAAGGGTGTAGTGCCAAAGTTGCTAGAGAACTTGGCTGGGCAATACCGTGCCCCTTGATTAATTTCGCAAGTTCACATGCATGACCTTTTTTTTATAATAATTATTATTTTATAACTAATTGAGTGTAAAAAATATGTTTTCATTAGTTTTTCCTAACTTTAAAAAAAACCACTTCAAGTCTTAAAGGCATATTAGTTATTTTGAAACAAATTCTCTACCATAGATATCAAACATCACTCCTATAACGCTCCATTTAAAGTAAATGTTATTTTTCACTAAAAATATCTCTCATTTATGCCCTTAAACAAAAGTTCACCTTCAACTCCTAAAGCCTGTTGAGTGCAAAACCTTGTGCTTCATTAATTATTTAACAAAAAAATAAACTAAAAACCCAAACATAAAAACTTTTCTCTGTTAGGCAATCAGTCAACGTGATGAGCCTCAGTATCTGGATCTGTGTATAGTATATACCGTATACATGCGTCGTCGGTCGTCCTCATCGTGCCTATTTACTCTCGTATAGATCCTGTCTCTGTGGGTACAAGACCACATAAACCTTAACCGCATCACAACAACTCAGCAAAAGGTCAATATACCACCCTGTGTATAGTGTCTTTTCTATCTACCATCTACTACAGTTAGTTGTACAACCATAGCACCCAGCCTTAACCTCAACTAAGTGTACATTCTAAATTATTCAGATCAAATTATCTTCCATAATCCTAAAGCTATATAGAAGCACCTTTAAATGCTCTCGCTCTTGGTTATATTTAAAGAATCTAATACGTGTGGATCGAGAGAGAGTTCACTTTGCCCCGTGAGTGTAGTTTAAACTTTTTTTTTAAACAAAAAAACTTTTATATTCAGAGTTAAATTTTACTTTGTTTTTGTTTTTTCTGTTTATTGTTTTTCTAAATGTTGGTCCTTGTTGTTTTTATTATATTTTTTTTATGTGAACTTTTAACGTACGTGAATGGCAACCACAATAGTGTTTGTTCGTTGTTGCTTCTTTCTAACTTGAGTTCTATAAAGTCTAGAGATACATAAAAAAAAAACTTTTTTTGAGGCCGAACTACTTAACAAGGCATCCTTTCCCTCTCTAAAACAATGGATACAATTTTCATATAGAGCCTCTCAAAGTCACCTCTTTTACTTCTAACCAATCGTCCCTTCTCCTCTTGTATCTTGGGCTAGCAAACAAGCAATAGCCTCTGGGGTGTGGATCTAATAATTATGTTCATTGTTGCACACTCGAGACACAAGACGAGACTCTAAAATCAAGAGAGACAGAGAGAGAGAGAGAGATAGAAAAAGCTGTGTATTTGTGTGACGAAGGATGATAGAGGAATGTATTTTATGTATTTTCGAAAATATTTCATAAAATTCCCTTCAATCCTGGTCATACTACAAACTACATACTCTCCATTGAAATTGTATCGATATGTACTAGAAGCTACGGCTCGCGTACACCAAATCCGTCATCGGCCGAAGTATGTTCGGGCATTGTCGGCCGAACTCGGCCGATAGAACCAAGCACATAGAAAGAAAAGAGAGTGCGTACACCACTGAAAGCGACATCGTACGTTGACGTACGATGACGCCCGATAATAACCGATCAACCGGCATAATCCGAACTTGTTTGGATTTTTCGTCCGTTGTCGGATTGATTTATACAGAGATATTGCTAAAAGCCTTTTCTTTGCAAAAATTGGCGGTATAAACTTTGAAAAATATAAATTTCTTCAAAATATTCCATTGAAAACAATTATTATATGCACTTCAAGTTTCACAAAGTCAGACTACAGACCGGCAGCGCCGTCCTAGATCGGAATTAGTGTATGCAGACTATCGTCCGAGAAAGTCGTCCGAGTAGTTCCGACCCGATGTCGGCCGATAATTCGGTTTTAGTGTACGCGAACGGCTAGAGTCGAAGTTTTGTATAGTTGGATGCCAATGCTGTTGATGACGATGATGATGGCCTGCCGGAAAGTATATCGGTTGCCGACCATTTTGCAATTATCCGCAAGCATAAAGTGTTAAATCGAATTAAGACGATAACGTGTCTGGAAACGTTAGAGTGTATGTGGTTGGCATGGAGTTTATTGGGTCAAAATGGCAATTGTACCTCAAACAGTGATGTGGAAAGAAATTTTTAGGTGTCCTTCATGATATCTAAGGTCCTGCCTCCGGTCATCCACACCAAAATGGCTATTGCTATAAGATAATTCTAATTGATATTCGGAGTATTAGGAGTCCCACAGGGGACAATTAGAGGGCCAATACTTTTTTTTCATGTTCATAACGTTTCACTTTTTGTGTTATTCAGTTGCCTCACTTAATTTTGTGGACGATGTCAAATTTCATCTGACTAGACTGTTTATTCTCTGCATTCTTTTAACTTAGAGAGATAGAGACTATTGATCGATAGGCCCACAATCTCAAAGTAAGCAGACAGGTCTCAGAAGAAGCTAATAAAAATGTAAGCGAATCTGCCATATAGGCAAATCTGACAACTCCGACTTTGATGAACATGACAGATACCAATTTTTTAGTAAATAAAACACGGGTTTTTAATTAATTTTCGTATGAATTTATTAGCTTAATTGTTGCTAACTGTGTAAAGACTCTTGTTAAATTGATTTTTTTTTTGTTGTTAAAAAACATAATTTTATAGTTCCCAGAGATGCTTTCTAATAGAAAAACAAATGTCAGTTTCATCAAAGTACACTGTTTGACGTTTGAGCGCTTCTTGCTTAAAAGCCCAATGATCGACAGGCCTAAAATTTCAAAGTAAACAAACAGATCTGGGGAAAAGCTATTGATCTAGGGAAAACTAGGAAAAACTTGGAAGGAGCTACTGATTGGTAGGCCTATGATCTCACTCCAAATTATTGTGAACAAAAACAACTTTTTACCCAGAACCAAAACTGAGTTATAAATCAACTTGGCGTTGAGAAAAGACTAACAACAATAAATAGATGACGAATTCATGCCATGTCATCGCTTTTCTCAAAGCGAAAAATGCAAATACTTGAGCCATTAAGTCTGTTTGGGTACTGCTTTAAACAGAAATATTTTAATTTTTGTCAAAAATAATGTACAAAACTATACAGTTCCAGAGTTCCCCAACAGGAATTGAGTTAAAAATGTTACAAAAAAGGAGAAATATTTCTATTTTAGGCAGTACCCAAACAGACCTATTATGTAACTGTCAAAATTCATTGCTGGATGCATTCATTTGAAACGTCAAAAACAAGCGATCATTTGTTTTGTTTTCAGTGACAGATTTAAGGCTGTACCACAATGATTCTGTCATGTGTCCGACCTCAAATCGTTTATTTGACAACTTGGAACAAGCATCTAAAGATTATCTACACAACTGTCAAAAAACTCTCCACAGTATTGTAGAGTACCTACATCCAACACATTGACTACAACCCATGAATGGGGGAGTATAGAACAATTGCATTTGCATTTGTGTACATAAAATTAAAATAATAATACGTTGCTCGTTCGATGAACTACTCTCTCTAACGTTCTGTTGACGTTCTGGGGGAATTGCAAGTTGTAAGAGGATCAGAGTTCGGAGAACTCTCCATGTCATCATGTGTAGGACAATGCATCTGCTTTGAATTTCCATAAATAATGAGTTGGCACAAATCCCAACACGAACGGACGGAAGAACTCATCATCACAAAAGGTATACACTCGCTCTCACTGACTGCAGTGACATTCTCTCCATTTTACACAAACAAAAAAGCCCTACTCTATACCTTTGTCCCTTTTTTATTTATTCTGTGTATGAAAAGGTATTCAATTTTTTTTTTTAAGGGCGGCAGAAAAAATTCTTAGTGAATCCTTTTTCCGGATGTCATTTTTCTTCTTTTTTTTTCAAAGGAATACAAAAAATACACATTTTTAACCCCATCTTCGCATTCTTTCCGCTAGAGGGCGGGATGGCGGCGAAAAAAAAAGCCCTCCGGTATGGACTAAAATTATTATTTTTTGAAAAGATTTGAAAAGCAAACATTTTTGAACATGGCGTGGTGATTTTATTGCCCGATTATGCCAAGACATCATCAGCGGGAGAAAAAAAGGAGTGTGAGTGGAGAGACGAGTGTTGGAAGAAAGAAAAGCTAGAAACCTGGCGGTTAGCAAGTGTACTATATCTCTACACCTGTTGAGTAATGAAGGTAGTAAGACGTTATTATGAGTTACTGATGTGATGGCTTTTGCTGCTGGCTGGTTTAACTCTGATGCGATATAGATGGTTGCCGGATAGCTTGTCATAAAGGTTGGGCAACCTAAAAAAAAAAATATATGTAAAAGATCCCCTGTAGAGTGAGTTTAAGAAAATTAATTCGGATTTGCACACTTTAGGTCTGGAAGCGATAAGCTTAGGTAATATTTGCAACGAAAAATGAAAAAATAAAGAAGAAACCAAGACGAATATACAAAAAAAAGAAGGCAAAAAAAAAAGATGAAACCTTTAAAATATTCTGTTGAATATTTTTGTACAAAAAAAAAATATCGGGTGTTGTACTAAGTCAATTTGAATTATTGCTAAAGAATTCATCTTTTTTTTTCTCTTCGTTGGTTTGGCGAATTAAATTAGATTAAAAGAAGACGAATTGTAATTTATGTGAAAAATGATGGTTAAGGTAGGATGTGTTCTTTTTTTTGGGATAATTTCTTCTTCTTTGGAAAAAAATGGAATTACCTTGAGGGAAGATTATTAATTTTTTCTTCCGAAATGAAACAAATTGGTTTGAGAAATTTTTGAATTCTTTAAAACAAATCAAAGGTATTTAAGATTTAAATGAATAAATTAATTAATTTTGATATCTTTTAAAAGATAAGTATAATTACTGAAAATTAAATAATACAGACACTGGGAAAATAAATGTTAATTAAAATGGAATGTAAAAGAAAGTAATTCATGGTAATTCATATTCCATCTACATAACTCAGCATTGAGTACACTCAGAGAAAAAGTAAAACACATTGATCGGTAACGAAAATAGAGCTTCCACTTTTCTAAAAGATTTTTGTGTGCTGAGTCTGAATCCGAAGTCAAAATTTCAAATCACGTTTTTGAAAACTTCAATATTAACGGTCAAAAACGCATTTCTTGGGTACATTTGACGTTGATTTACATCTCCGTTAAATTTGTTTTTGCAAACCTACTTATGCACTGTGAAAACGCCAGATGAAAACGTCCTAAAGGTAATATTATTTTTTTCAAAATAATAAATGGTTTTTGAACTTAATTGCAGTTTGCGTCTTCTGGTTAGACTTAAAAAAAGCAATATGTAGGTAATTAACAAGGATCATGTTATTATTACAAGGTGTGTTATCTCATACAGATTTTACAAAAGTTATAGGAACCTAACACGATTTTTTTTACACTATTTACACTATTAAAATAATTAAACTAGTTACATGATCAATAAGGTTGTGAGTTGATTGAAAAAATATCATGTTATATTAACATGATTTTGTCATTATTTTTTTTTTTCAAACTTCACGTGGAAGCGTTGTTAAATTTGCACTGTAAATATTTATATGTATCAACCGAAGTTCATTTATTAATCATATCTTAGACAATCATAAATGTGCATCATAAATAAAAAATTAATAAGATAAAATTTGTAGAAAATACAATTTTGTACAGGTTTTTCATAATTTTTGTTAAAAATTAATAATAGCCAATTTATTCACTAAAATTTGATTTTTTTTTTTCAATCCAAGATGTCAGCTATGGCTCGAGCTCAATTCCCATACATGTACCATTGCAAGATCCTACTTTCGATATAAAAAAAATTTTTTTTGCATCGTTATAAATGCTAGGTACCTGTTAAAGAACCTTTTTCTTGACTTCAGTATATCTCTCCTGCTGTTCTGTTCAAAAAAATATTTTTCTTTTATATTTGAAATCAATTTATGAGAAAATTGTTTCCATCGCTTAAACGAAGGAAAATTGTCTCTCACTCCTTTATAAAGCTTTTTTCCCTAAACCAAAAAAATGTCACCAAAATTTTAATTAAATAATAAAATCATCAAACTAATTAAAAAATAAAATGCACGACTGGGTCGCACGAACTTGCTCTTAGAGTAAAAGTTGCTAAAATTTTTAAGACTTTTTATATAGAAACAAGTATGCAGTTTTGATTGGTATATTAAGATGCATTTTTAGAAAAAAAATTTTCAAAATCGTTAGAGCCGTTTTTTAAAAACTAATTTTTTATAAATAATTTTTTGGAAAAAAAGTTTTAAAATAAAATTGGTATGCCGTTTTGTAGAAATCACTAATCAGCATTTAAAAGCAAAATTTCAAAAAAATTCGAAAATTTGATTTTTCAAAAAAAAAAATTCAAAATTTTTTTAAAAATACAAAAATTATTTTTTTGAAAATCTTATTTTTGGTTTATATTTAAATTATATAAATGCTTCTTCACAAAATTTCGTTGAAATCGAATAGCAGTTTCGGAGATAATCGGATTTGAAAAAAAAAAACGGTTCTATGGCAGGTACCGTTAATAATGGTTTAAAAAAAAAAAATTTTCATTAAAAGATAGACCTTAGCTTAAAATTAACATTTGAATTTTTTAAATAAAATCGTTGGAGCCGTTTTTGAGATATTTCAATTTTACTAAAACCGGTACCGTTATTTTTGGTCCAAAAAAATTAGTTCCAAAAACCCCTCTGGAGAGTCGCCAAATAACTCTACATACCAAGTTTGACATCAATCGGTCTATCCGTTTAGGCTGTAGCCTGCAGCTTCGTTTACAGACAGACTGACAGACGGACTTCCGGGACCCACTTTTTTGGCATTCTCTACCATCATAATGTCATGGAAAAATGTTATCTCAACTTTTTTTTTTGTACGAATGCATAACTGGATATATAGTACCTATGTATATCGCAAGTAAAAAAAAATTAACATAAGAAACAAAAATGCGTGACCAGCATTCCTTAAAAATCACTTTTTGATCACATTTCTACTTTTTTATTAATTTAAAAAACTCATATTTTAGCCGCAAGAAATTCTTTGGGTTAAATTTTTCAGGAGGAAAAATAAAATTTCTCTCTTTTTTTTTTAATGTATAAAACACACATTTTTAGAGTAGGTACGCTAATAGCTCAGGGCAATTAGTCAAAATATGGGCATGAAATCGCATTTTTCGCGGGACAAAATTTTTTTCATGGAATGTGTTCGGGTGGTTGTCCTTATCATAAAAGTCAATTTGTTGGGAAAATTGGAGGTTGGGAACAGCCGCCATCTTGGAAAAGAGATTGGTAGCGTTTTTATTGAATAGCTCCATTGTTATTCATTTTAACAGAAAATGACAAAGGTAGGACTTATTAACAATAAAATTATCTAAACAATGATATACAAAACAATTCCGTGAGTTGATTAAATAAAATTTTATAGTTGGTCAAAGTGCGGGTTTGTATCGCAAGGTTGGGACAAAATGACATTTTTTCATATATCTGACGAACTTTTGATTTGTTTGGATAATTCTTCAAGAATGAATTATAGTACTTATAATTACCTATAAAATGAGCCCACAATCGTTATTGTCACCATCGTATTGTAGAAGTAATCTAACTCCGAAACTCTCCATGTACTAGTCAAAAGTGAGAAAAAAGCTAGTTTTTTGCTAGTAGGCCGAGAAAATTTTGGGAGTAGAGGTATAACCAAAATATAAGTACGCAGTTTTGCTGCCATACTCGTGTTAATGTCGATTTCAAAGGTCTGACAACTCTAATTTTGGGCTTTATACGGGTTTTGGGGGGTTAAATAACGTAAGTTTTCCAGTTAACGTGAATGGGCTAAATTTATACTATTTGAAATTATAAATATACAAGCTGATTCCCTATTATTTTTCCTAAATCTAGACACCCCAATCTTGAGGATGTGACCAATAGAACTCAAGATATAAGCCGTTTATACGATTATGTTTTAGAGGCTTTTTTGTTTCGATTTTTGTTTGTTTATTTGAATTGAAAAGCCTGATATGGTTAGTTAAAAAAGCTTATATCGTGAGTTCTATTAACCCCATAGCCGAGATTAAGGTGTCCAGATTTAGGAAAAATAATAGAGCATCAGCTTTTATATTTATAATTTCAAATAGTATAAATTTAGCCCATTCACGTTAGCTGGAAAACTTACGTTATTTAACCCCCCAAAAACCGTATAAAGCCCAAAATTAGAGTTGTCAGACCTTTGAAATCGACATTAACACGAGTATGGCAGCAAAACTGCGTACTTATATTTTGGTTATACCTCTACTCCCAAAATTTTCTCGGCCTACTAGCAAAAAACTAGCTTTTTTCTCACTTTTGACTAGTACATGGAGAGTTTCGGAGTTAGATTACTTCTACAATACGATGGTTACAATAACGATTGTGGGCTCATTTTATAGGTAATTATAAGTACTATAATTCATTCTTGAAGAATTATCCAAACAAATCAAAAGTTCGTCAGATATATGAAAAAATGTCATTTTGTCCCAACCTTGCGATACAAACCCGCACTTTGACCAACTATAAAATTTTATTTAATCAACTCACGGAATTGTTTTGTATATCATTGTTTAGATAATTTTATTGTTAATAAGTCCTACCTTTGTCATTTTCTGTTAAAATGAATAACAATGGAGCTATTCAATAAAAACGCTACCAATCTCTTTTCCAAGATGGCGGCTGTTCCCAACCTCCAATTTTCCCAACAAATTGACTTTTATGATAAGGACAACCACCCGAACACATTCCATGAAAAAAATTTTGTCCCGCGAAAAATGCGATTTAAATTACTAATTTCCCTGGGCTATAATACGATTTGGGCTCAAAATATTCACATTTTTTTGTTTGTTTTGGGGAGTACCCAAACGGATCTAGGCCCAATTTATTCAATCTCCATTATACAGGGTGTCCCACAGTCACCGCCCCAAATGAAAACCATGGATTCCTGAGGTCATTTGAAGTCGAAAAACTTAAGAGGTAATTTTCTCGTTTTCGTCCCGTTTTCGAGTTACCACGGTTTTTATGATTTTTGCTCTCTTGTCCTTTAACTGGCCTTGTCTTTGCCAAACTAAGTTTGATTTGAAAGATTTTTTTTACAACCAATCAAGAATTTATTACAGTTTAAGTTTGTCTCAAATTTTTTTTTCTGCGGACAACCGTTTTTCCACAATTTTGCATCAAACACAATTTTCTTCGTTTTTTAAGTTGTTTTTTACACTTTCATATCATTTAAGTCAAAAAAACACGTTAATGAGTATTAATTTTTTGTCCTTTTTCTTAAAGCCCAGTTTATTTTCATAAAAAAAATAAGTTTTATTTCATAAAAAAGGCTACTGAAAGTAATTAAAAAAAAATAAACAAACTGAGTGAATTAAAAAAAAAATAATTTTTAAATAAAAAATTGATTTAAATGAATTAAAAACTTTTTCTGAGCAATTGTGATTAAGAAAAGAACAAATAGATAAAGCTCAGAAAAAAATTTAATTTATTTAAATCAATTTTTTATTTAAAAATTATTTTTTTTTTAATTCACTCAGTTTGTTTATTTTTATTTTAATTACTTTCAGTAGCCTTTTTTATGAAATAAAACTTATTTTTTTTATGAAAATAAACTGGGCTTTAAGAAAAAGGACAAAAAATTGATACTCATTAACGTGTTTTTTTGACTTAAATGATATGAAAGTGTAAAAAACAACTTAAAAAACGAAGAAAATTGTGTTTGATGCAAAATTGTGGAAAAACGGTTGTCCGCAGAAAAAAAAATTTGAGACAAACTTAAACTGTAATAAATTCTTGATTGGTTGTAAAAAAAATCTTTCAAATCAAACTTAGTTTGGCAAAGATAAGGCCAGTTAAAGGACAAGAGAGCAAAAATCATAAAAACCGTGGTAACTCGAAAACGGGACGAAAACGAGAAAATTACCTCTTAAGTTTTTCGACTTCAAATGACCTCAGGAATCCATGGTTTTCATTTGGGGCGGTGACTGTGGGACACCCTGTATTTAAAGTCGCTTTTAAAAGTGGAAATCTGTCAGAATTCATACTTTTTTTAATTGAATTGAGAGTGATATAAAAATATAAATATCTGTTTCTTTTTAAAAGAAACAGATAAAATGGTTGTTGAGAAATCAAAATAGATCGGCTTTGAGCTGGAGTTCTTAATGTTGATTGTGTAACTCTACACATTTTCTAAATAGAGAGCAAGTTCTCTACTTTATCATTTCATTCATATGCTCTTAAAATTTTAGGTCAAATTTTATAACTTGTGTGCTATTTATATTGAAAAACTCTTACTTTGTGTCCAAATAAGCAATTTAAAATAATGTCAATAACTAAATTTCTTTCCGCATCAGTGTTTCTCTAAAAGGTTTTCCAAATAAAATATCCTTTGACCTCTTCAGTTCAAAACTACCCACATACAAAAGTCCGAACAAAAAAAAAATAACTTACAAATAATATTTAAACCTCATTTCAAATGTCCCCAAAGTCATAATAAAAAGCACTTTATTAACATCTAGGAAAAGAAAACTACCATTTATGATATCAATAATCCCACTTAAAAAAGTTTTTTACTACCTCCTCCTACACCTCTACTCACCATCTTCATAAATTCTCAACAAACCCCCTTTTCTGCACCCTTTTTTTTTTGATGTAACAAACATAGGTAAGTACTTTTTACCTTTACCGGTTCTTATCTCTCTATATGCGGAGAAACTTTCTTTCACTGTTTGCATTTTTGCTGTGTGCATTCTGCATTTTCCTGCTGTGCAGCAAAAAAGCCATACCAACCAGACACACAGCTAAGATGTTACAAAAAAAACTTCAAGAGTAGGTACCTCTACCTTGTTATAACCTCTTCTACTCTTTAAATGGTTGACTCTGTGAGAGTTAAAAACCACTGATGCGAATATAGTGCAATTATTCCACTAGCTGCTACTTGCTTTTTGTGCTGTCTCGAGTGGAAAAGAATTTTCAAAAAAAGCAAAAAAAAAACTGTAAGAAAATAATTCCTTCAACACCTGTTATTTGGGATAAAAAACAACAAACAAAACTTTAAAATCATGCCTGCTAGTTAAAAAATTCCCAAAAAACTTTATTATTTTGGAAAATTCTTTAAAAAGAAGGATTTTCGAAACTCAAAAGTTAGCAAAGTACCATACAGGTACCTACTCAATATTTGGGAAAATTCCCATAGGTCCTGAACGAAAAGCAATCAAACCCTCATGTGTCGTCAACCAATTTGCTCTCAATTTTTTTTTTTTCGGTCTCAACTTAAACTTTGCCAACAACAGTTGTCCTCTGTCCTGCCCGAAAAAAGAAGTCCATTTTCAGCTCATATGACAGAAAGTCCATACACAAAACTCTCGGGTCGAGTCTCTCGCTCTCCATATCTATCAGGTTTAACATTCCAAAAGACCGACCGAATGAAAAAAAAAAACTTTACAAATACCCCGGAACAGGTGGCATCAGACAGGTATCTTCCAATCCCCACCGTCCTTCAAAAAAATAACCTTCCTAAAAGCAAAAAAAAGCTTTTGTGGAACATAAGCTTTTCTATTGTGGAATGTATTCGTTTTTATGAGGGTTAATAAGGTGATAAGGCCAAAACCAGTCAATTTCTATCTACACTCGACTATTTCAAAGTCCTTTTCCTTTCCTAGGGAACCAAATAAAAAACTACCCAGCACCAAGGATTCGTTAGTGGATGCTGGGTAAGACTTTTGGAATCTATGTTTTGCTTGCGTTCGTCCTGTCTTGCCAATAAAATGGCTTACAATTTTTGTTACCACTTCAGTTGCGATTCAGACCACGAAGCGTGATAATCGTGAAAATAAATACGAACAAAAGGATAACAAATTCTACGAGAATCCTGCCGAAGGATATAAAAATAAATTCTCGAGAGTGGAAGGAAAAAAAAAAGCGATGACATTTGGCGGAATTAATTATGAAAAGAAAAAAATCGCTCGCGGATTCGTGTCGCGTTCGAAATGATGTCTGCAAATGAAATTTATAACAGCACAAAAAAAGTGTGAATGAGGGTTAAAACACCAACAAAAATAAAAAAAGGATTCAAAATTAATAAATTTTTTTTTTTATAAAAAAAAAGACACACACAGTTAATGACATCCGGGGAATGGGATCTACGTGCTCTCAAGGCACTAGAAGAGGAGGAACAAGCTCAATTTCGTGCGATAAGTGAATCGAATTTATTTAAAACCCCTCTACCGCCACCACCGCCACCTGTATCCGGTGCAGCTTTACCAGTAAATGCATCGTTGTCGTCCTCTACTAGCAACCAGCAGCAACCATCATCACAACCACAGATAATCCTTCCCACAATCAATGAGCATTGTGGTGATTTAGACGGCGATGGCCTGCTGGACGTTCCACCTCTGCCGCTAACACTTTTTCGTTCCTCCGATGTGGCTGCATCAACTCTATCGCTTGGTAGAAAAAAGAAAAAACCCTCATCAACATCATCAATTCCAACACAACCATTTTTATTGTCGTCGGCATTGTCTTCCGGTTCTGCTAAGCCATCGACCGGAACTTTCTCGCCGCCGCAATTTACTGCATCACCCATTTTCACACCGCCACCGATACGAAGGTGTGCAACTTTATCGCATTCGGGTGGTGGTGGTCCTGCTGTACGTCGCCACTTTCGGAGTCTTCATCATCAGATATTGGGCAAGAAGAGTGCGGCTTCCGGTGGTGGTGGCGCCAACGGTGGTGGAGGTCTTGAAAGACGTCGCAGTCGTAGCAATTACAATTGCAATTACACAAGTTGCACAGGAGGTGGCGGTGGCAGCAGTCCATCGGGGACATTGGGTGGTGGGTTAGGGTTGTCGGGAAGTCTTAGTGATAACAACGACTACGATTCCACAGATAGTGGCTCGTGTACGGTCCCATTGACCAAGGACTCCATCGAAATGATGCGACTGATGCTCTTCTCCGCAACTTCGAGTAAATCCAATTCACCGGAAATACCACCATCGATTGCTTCAGCATCGTCCTCTTTATCAGCAACTGGTGGTAATGGTGGTGTAGGTGGTGTTGGTTTGGGTGGAACAAGGCCGTTAAAGATATCCTCTTTAATTCATGATGACAGCTGCATGGACGATGACATCCTGACCAATGGGAATTGTAACAGTTCGGTTGGAGTCACCCGAAGACACCATCATCAACAACAACAACAGAAACAAAAACAACAACAACATCGACATAAAAGCTTTTTAAGTTTTACAGGTTGTGACAGTTTTGTGGGTGGTATTGGTCGTGGTGGTGCTGGTGATGGTAGAAGTGGTGGAAGCAGCAGCAATAGCAGTGCAACGGGCGGTGGCGGTGGTGGTAGCATAATGGGCATAACGTGCACAATTCGAAAGAGTCCGACCAAAAGTCTCCTCATGTCCGGTTGTGCCATCGAACTGGATGCATCTGCACTGAATCCCACCCGAACCAGTGATCAGGACTCTGACATTATGGATCCCTCCTCCTCCACACTGTTGGCAGCAGCATCATCATCGTCCAAGGGGCAACTTCAACAACTGCTACTCGATGAAGACTCGAGCAGTAGCGGCATTAGGACGACAAATCATTTCAACGATTTAGTTAAATCAATACAATCAACAAAGTCAACAGGAATTGCAACTGCCACGGATGGGGTAGGTCCTCCGCCATCGTCCCAGCAGCACCAACATCAACATCCTTGTTCGGGTATGTTCGACCATGAACTGGAGCATCATATCAAACATTGTTCCTGTTCGTGTAATCACATGGGATATGGCAACTCGATGGATTATCAGGTAGGATAAAAAAATTCTCTCTCGTCCTTTGTTTAAGGTTTATTTTTTATTTTTTTTTTGTGAATATCCTTTTTTCTTTGGGTGGGATGTCAGGTTTTGTGTGACGAGGATTTCTGTCACCATTTCACCGTCGTCGTTGAATATCCTCTTTCATTTGAATTCCTCGAGGAGATGATTTCTGCGCTCTTTACACATTCTCACTCTAATTATATCCTTTTTGGTCCTTTTTTTTTTGTCTGTGTGTAATTTTAACAAAATTAAATTTATCTCAATTTTCGTTCGTCGTTGGTTGACGTTGCTTTTGCCGCCGTCTATCTTTGTTTTTGGTTAGGTTTTTTGGTGCATGTCCTTGTGTCACACCCGAAACTTGGGAGGATTTCTATTTTGACACTTTTCATGCACTCAGCACAGCATCACACATATTATCCTTCTTTCCTCTAAAGGGATTTCCCTTCAAAATTTTTGAATTACAAGGCAACAAAAAAAAAAATGCATTACTTTGACTTGGCGAGCAAATTTGTCACACAAACTCGACAATAGAGAGATTCGTTTTGTACATATTTTTTTACCGAGATGAGTATGAAAGTATAGCTATGGAAAAAGGAACTTTTGCGTTTTACAGGAAATAGAGGAATTTTGACTGCAAAAAAAAAAACCAACAGAAAAATAGTTAAAAAAAAAAAAAACTAAAAACGACGACGAAAAACGAACATGAAAAAGTCAAGCCAGTGTAGTGAGTTCTGGCTTCTGGTTGTGATATGCTGTTCTGCTCTGCTCTACCGCAGGAACGTAAAAGTTCAGAGGCAAAGCAAAAGCAAAGTAGAAAAAAAAACTTGTTGAATTTAAATTCGACACGTTTTTGATGTTGGATTTTGACTGAGAATTTGGGTTTTTTTCTTTTTTTTTTTTGGGGGATTGGTGTAGAAGGGGGTTCTTTTTTTCTTTTTACTGATTGTGGTTGCTTGGGATAAGTTCTCGTTGGATTTTCGTCCTTGTTCTGAAATAATTTGGAAATGTCTGTATATGTATAGTATATGTAATTTTATACTTCTTCTCTGTGCTCTGCTCATTTGCAGAGGTAAAAAGTTGTCTTTTTGTTTAACTTTTAGAAAATGTGTGTAATTTTGCAATAGGGATATGTGTATGTCTTTGGATGACAATTTGAAAATGGTTCTTTAATGAAATTGTCTTATTTTGTTAATATGTGTGTGTTGACATTTTGGAATGTTATACAACTAAATTAGTTACAAAAGGTTTAAGCTTGAAAAATTTCATTAGATCTTGAAATTTTTAAGCTTTAAGTATATTTTCGAAAAAAAAAATATTTAAGACCTACATATTATATTCTTCTTAAATAACAGAAAATCTTAAAATAGTAATGGACCAAAAATAATTCCCTTTTTTCCTTTGTCCAAAATTTGTTAGTTACAAACAAATTTCGGGCAAAGGAAAAACAATATTATGGTGTTCCGCAAGGGAGTACTTTTGGTCCATTACCATTTTAAGATTTTTGTACATTTTGTAACAATCTATGAGGATCAACAATAGAAGTTGAATTCAAAGTAGCACAGTCATATAAGACAAAAAATTTGGATAGCTCAACAAAATTATTAGCATACTGTTCATAATTGGGCCATAGAATTTTAAAATTATTTTCTAAATCTAATTTTTGGAAAATTGTATGAAGAATTTTGTCGAAAACCTTATCTTAATGAAATAATTCTCAGACAAATTTTGAAAATTACTTTATTATTTTTTCTAATAGTACAGGTAAAATAGTACATAAAATCAATAAATAAAAAAAAATTGTTACACTCATGAAACTTGGCAAAAAGTTTGCTTTTGGGATAAGAACCAAGTACAAAAAAAGTCTATAAAAAAAAAGTTGGGTGGAAGGGTGTTTTTTCGCGGATGATTCGCGTAAAACGTGTAAGAACTTATTTATAAATGTTTAATTTGTCATAAAAACCATAAATAAAATGAATCATTGGCTTTTTGGGACCAATTACAGATTTTACTTTCGCTTCGAAAAAAACACCCTTTCACAAAAATTTTTCTTATGAAAACTCTTTATTCTTGCTTTCTATTCCAAAATCAATGTTTTTACCAAATTTCATTAGGGTGACCCATCATTTTTTTTTTTCACTCAAAAAAACACCCTAATAACCATGATATTTTTATAGACTTTTTATGTACTTGTTTCTTATCTTAAAAGTAACATAATTGCTAAATTTCAATAGGGTACCACTAATATTACTCTAGTAATACACACTTTTTCAAATATACCCATATTTTCTTTACTTCTAAAAAAACACTTTTTCACATAAAAAAAATTTATAGACTTACATTATTCGTAATTTCCATGGGAAAGAGAACATATTTAATGAATTTCGTAAGGGTACCATTTATACCATTGATTTTATCAGACTTATCGCGGATTTTTCCTATTTCCCAAAAAAAAAACACCCTATAACCTAAAATATTTGTATAGACTGTTTGGGTTCTTTGTTTCTGTTATAAATGAAACATTTTTACCAATTTTCTTTGGTGTAACAATTTTTTCCCAGTTTTTGTGGTACTAATTCCGAATTTCATCATTTCTTGAAAAAAAACACCCTTTAACTCAAAATAATTTTTTACTTTTTATAACCAACCAAAACTATTTCACCAAGTTTTAAAAATTAATAAAATATAAGTTAGCTGTTATGATACCTTTCTCACACACAACTTAACCTATCAAAAAAACACCCTTTCACCCAAAATATTTTTAAAAACTTTATGAATCCTTTGTCCCTGTTTTATCTTAAACCTTCATCCCAAATTTTGTCAGTGTAGCAATTTTTTCACATTGGTTTCGGTTATATTTTACTTGTTGAGATCAAAAAACAAGCACCCTGGGTTTTAATCGGAAATAACTTCTCTTAGAGCAATCGTATTAACTTTATTTTTATGTCATTAGATTCAACATTAAAAATTACCTTCAAAACATGTGTCATATGATGATATTCAACAAACAATATTTTTCAGTATATTTTTGACCTTCACCCCCTTCCTCTTGTCCGCGAAAAAACACCCTTCCACCCAACTTTTGTTCTACTTGGTTCTCATCCTAAAAGCAAACTTTTTGCCAAGTTTCATGGGTGTAACAATTTTTTTTATAAATGCCTATTTTACCTGTACTATAATATGAAACAAGCGTATCAATCCTCAAAAAAAAATTCTGGGTACCTACATTAAATTTTCAAAAATCCAAATTTCTGTTTATCAACACGGCTTTTTGAAAGTTTTTTTCTTTCAAAATCGGTGATTGAATATTCAATTAGAATCTTTCAAAAATTGACTAGTGTTTCATTTTTGAAAACTTAATAAGGTAATTTTCAAAAATTCACGTGAATTTGAGAAAATTACTTTATTAAGTTTTCAAAAATGAAGCACACATCTATTTTTTTTTGAAAGTTTTGAAATTCGGAGAACTACAATTTTTAAAACCCAAGTTTTGATTTTTCAAAACTATTTTTGAAAGTTATTTTATAAAACTGGATTTTAAAAAATTTATAAAGATTTTTTCGAAATTGACGCGGGCTTCATGTTTCAAAAACTTAATAAAGTATTTTTCGAAAATTCAATCGAATTTTATATTTGTCCTTCTTGTTTAAAATTTTGGAGGAATATAGCGAAGCAATTAAAAACATGCACCATTGTGAATGGGCCAAAAGTCACAGGAATTTGTGTGAAAGTTTGTAATATTAATTTAAAAAAAAGCTTAACTAATCCTTTGTATGAAAAAATAGCATCGAAATACCTTGACTATAGAAATAAAAACGGTGATATTGGAGGAACCGTTAATAAAAAATTTAAACATATTACTTTTAGGAATTAAGGCCTTTCTTCACAAAATTTTTCAAAATCGTTACTAATAAAAGCTCGCTTAAAATTTGAATTTTGTAGGCGAAAACACAAAATTGTCAAAAATTAAAAAAATGTAAAACAACAGCAGAATTTTTCAGTATTTGTCGATTTTAGCTTTTAAAACAGATTTTTTTTCAAAAACTACGTACTGTGGTCTTAAAGCTTATGATTTAAGTTAAAATTTTAATAAAAATAAAGAAAACAAATCAGAGGATTCATGCAAAATTCATGCACTGCATCATTCACCGACTTGGTTTTGATTTAAAAAGTTTTATTTTAAAAAGCTTTGCCAAAATTTTGTTTTCTAAAAATGTACTGGTACCTAGTTATTTGATGAAATCCAAATTTTTTGCATCTTTTATTCAAATTGGTGGATCGAGCTCTCTCTTCATGTGAAAAACTTGCACTTTTTACAATAGTCAATATTCAAATAACATGTACAAATATTGGAAGGAATAACACGAAGACTATTGCTTTTGTATAGGAATAAATACTATTGAAAATATTATTCGATATAAGTAGAAATATATATTAAAAACTTTTAAGGGCCCCAAAAACAATTTTTGGAAATTTTCTAATTTTTTCAACACATAGCTAGTTTTTGACAAAAGTGTTTTTTTTTTTTTGACGTGATAACGTCTTATAAATCGATGAACCATGGCAGCCACCACAAAAAAGTGACGCCATTTTCTAACGTTACACTCTCGCACTTTCGCAGTGCGGCAAAAAATTTCAATTCAAAATTAAAAATAAACTATTAGAGATACAAAAGTCTTCTATAGCCTATTTGAAAGATAATAACCTAAAGCTTAATCCAAATGAAGGATTTTTTAAAATTCCGTCATTAAATAGGGTAAACAGGGGTAAACGGAAAGATGAAATTTGGGCTAAAATCTAAACGCGAAGTTGTAGAGAATTGATTTTTTTGCTATAGATAGATGAGACTAATTTAAGAATAACTGCATTTAAGAAAAAATTCAAAAAAAATTTAGAAACTAAGCTATAACGTTTTGTTTGAACTTTGTACATGTGTTGAGGCTATGACAAAATGATGATTTTGGGTAAAGGAAATTTTTTTTTGACAATTCTAAAGATTTCAGTTGATAGATGAGGGGGAAAAAAAAATTAGGCGTCTAATACGGATTTTTTCCAACACTCTGCGTTTCGAAATATGAATTTTTGAAAAACACCTTGTTTTTTAGGGGTATTTTTGGGTAATTTTTGATTTTTATCTTTTTTTTGGAGCGTTCAAAAAATCTCAAACTTATAGGACATGTAGGTTTTGGCCTTATACATACATGTGCATACATGGAATCGTTTAGTGAGTTTTGACTGAAAAACGGAAGAAACAAGTTTTCAAAAAAACACGTTTTTTGATCGTTTTTAACCGATTTTCATCTTTTTTTATTTTTATCTTTTTTTCTTTAATAGATACAGGAATAAAGTATATAGAGTAATGATAGACCATGACTACGACTGTATGTGTGCGAAGTTTCAATCAATTCGTAAACACAATTTTGAGATAACGGTAAAATACTTTTAGAATTCAACAGGTTATAACTTTTGACCAAGAGCAGATAGAAATTTTATTAAACTTTTATGACCATCCTGATACAATTACCTTTCATTTGGTATATCACACATAACGGTAGACTAACTACAAGCTACACAATGTTAAATCAAGAAACTTGCGAAAACACTCAAAACACCAGTGGAGATCTGTTGCCCCTCGAACAGCCACCAGTGTGGGAAGTACCGTAATCTCAGTCTGGAAATTCGACATGGTTGACTTTAAAAAATACTTACTTCTCTTGTAGACATCTTTGAAATGAGATTGATACGTCATATGAAAGGTGAAATAATAAGCTTTCACATGGTATATATTTTTTATAGGTTGTCAAACAAAAAAATTGATTCCATAGCCTGAGAACATAAAACTAAATGTTTTTTTTGCTTTTTTTAATGAAATTTGATCAAGTTCAAAAAATTCTAGCTCTTCTTGTAGATGTCTCATAGACCTGGTCGATATATATATTTTGAGCTAAGACAATCAGATGGTATAAAATTTTTATTAGGTTGTTAGGGAAAAAAAATGGAATTAATGACGTGAGAAGATAAAAAATCATGTTTTTTTGCTTTTTTTGATGAAAATGATTGTTTTCAATAAATTATTTTTATACGTTTTGCGCATTGTAAAAATTTAAGAATGGTTTTATTATTAAGAAGAAATACTTGGATTTTAAATTGCATAATTTTTTTTGTAAGCTTTTAAAATAATAAAATTAATATAATGAGAAAATAAAAAAGGTATTTTTTTAGCTTTTTCTTGTAAATTATGATTGTATGAAATAAGTAAACGCTTCATTTGACTCATTTTAAACAAAAGCACACAACCTGTTTTCTGACGACGTTATCACTTAAAATTATCGTCCGTAAACCGTCTTGACAGACAACCTCTTTTTTTATTTGAAATCTACAATAATTCGAGTATTTTTTGAAATTTCTTGTATTTTTGACACTCTTGTGTTTGGCGATCGAGTTTGATGACTTTAGTATGTACATTGGGCCACTTAAGAACTTATATTCTATATTGATATATTAAAACACTTACTCAAAATAAAAAAAAAAACGTTTTATTTCACAGAAAAACATAAAATCTTATTTAGAAAATAAAATAACATAAGTATTTCCTCAAAAAACACCTCCACACAGATAAAAGAGAGATGTACAAAGAAAAAATGAAAATGACATTGTTAGCAGTCCCCTCCCTAAATAAACAGCTACCTAATTTTGGTTAAACCGCCTATACTCGTTACAACATTTCAAATAACAGTAAAATACCAACCTACTTATGGAATAAAAATACTTTGTCCTGGCGAAATGGAAAGCCAAGTTAAGTACCCAACCAGTATAGTATTAGTACAGTAGTATAGAAGGTATACAATAACACAAGGCAACAAGCAATATTCTTTGTGAAAAACGACTGAAATGGGATTTGTGTTATCAGATAATGATTTTAGACGCTTCCAGCAAGGACCATCTAACAACAAATACAAACACAAACAACTATAATAATAACAACAACAACATAAAAAGCAAAGCTGATTTATTGCTGATTTGTGAGTTGTGCACCTAAGGTGCTTAAGGGACTACCAGATTTTTGATTGGGCCCTAGGTTTTGGAATGGGAATATAAAGAAAAATGCGGAAGGCATTGGGTAGAAAGATGAAATAGACGAAAGACTTGAGATTAAATTACTTTGTGTCGACTGTGGAGTTGAGTCGTTTGGGGATCTATTCATCTCTTTGAATTGGGGACTTAATGTGTTTAAGGAAATCAAAAGTCAATTATCACCTTATTTTTTCTATAGTCGATAAATGGGATGTGTATACATTGTGAACATATCAATGAATAAATTGAAAGCCTCATCAATTCATAACTTGTTATCGAAAAGCTATTAAAATGATGGATCTTATAAGAATATGGTATTGAAAAACTACAAAGTTGATGTTTGAGGAGCATCCCGACCCGAGTAAAAATAGAAATTGAATTCTTAAAGAAAAATATAAACAATCTTGACCGCCGCACCAAAGCTACAGCGCCGCCGTTTGGCGGAAAATTTCGGCGCACCACCGCCGCACCACGACTGCAACACGTCCGCACCATTTCATTTTGTATGAAACGTTCGATGCACCATGATACATAATTTTGGATTATTGAAAAATAAAAAAAGGACGAGAAGGAGATTCAAACCCGGGTATCCAGAGCACTTTCAATTAGAAGTCCAAAGCTTTAACCACCCGACCACCAAGTCATGTTTGTACGAACTGGCAGTTTGTTGCTTAAGTGTTAAGTCAAAATAACTTTGAAGACGACTTAAACATTTGTATAAGTACGAGAATAGAATTTTTTTCATTTAAAATGAAATGGTGCGGACATGGTGCAGTCGTGGTGCGGTGGTTTAGAAATGTTTAAAATGGTGTGGACGTGGTGCAGCGGTGGTGCAGCGGTTAATAAACTTTTGAACATGGTGCGGACGTGGTGCAGCGGTGGTGCGGTGCAAAAAAAATATCTGATAATAGTGCTGACGTGGTGCAGAGTAGGTGTGGCGGTCAAAGACTGCTGCGGACATGGTTCAACTGTGGTGCGGTGGAATTCCAAAAAAAAAAAAACACTTTCAATAAATTTAATTGGAAACCATATGTTTTTGTCAAATATGGCAAACTATTTTGTGAAGTTTCAATTTTAATATTTTTTTATTAGTGTTCTGTTTTTTTTTTCCAGTGGATGCTTCAATTTAGCAACTAAAAAGGACATTCATCAAAGAAAAAGTGAATAAAGTTATGATTGAATTTCAATGCAAATGGATTTCTATTCAGAGCAACAATTTTATTTATAATTGCTTTGAAAATACTTGAAACATCCATCGAAAATATCCAAATATCAAAATATTCAATTGGTGCTCTCTTCTGTGTTAGCCTGAAAAAAATAGACACATTTGTCAAAAAATTGATACAACATAGAAACGGAAACAATTTCAATTATTCATCTCAATAAAGTGATGATTGAAAAGAAATTCAAATTTCATATATGTACATAAATTGAATTGTTTTTCTCCTAAAAAATAAAAAAAGAATTCTCAGTTAGGTTTAATAATGAATTCGACAGAACCTTTTGACTTTATCAAATCTGTTTTTTTGTTCGTTGTAATATTTTTTAACCTCTTAATTTGAATCCCATTTCTGATTTTTTAATTTAATATTTTATAAAAAATATTTTTTTTTTTTCTTGGAAGCAAACAAATAAAATTCTTTACCCATTCCAATGTAATGAAATCTCTTTCGTCCAAGAATGTTGTGTCTGGCTTTCATCAAATTAAATTAAAAATGGAAAATAAAAAAACAAAAGAGGTATTCCTTTGTTTGTTATCTTTTTTTTTTTCTGGAAAACCACTTAAACCATTTCATCTTTATTTTTGCATTTATAAATAAAGTTTTTTATCAGATGTTCCTAAATAAATTACAATATAAGAAATATAAGAGACAACATTAGAGAAGAGGTAGAAAAACCTTTAGAATTTTCTACAACAATTAATTGGAAAATATTTAGAAGCTCATTGGAATTAAAAATTTGTCCAAAAAATGCTAACGAGGCTGTTTTTATCTCCGAATAAAAAATTAATTCCTCAGTTCAGAACATTGCTTTGGAAAGGATTTGCTATAGTTCAGAGCTACAACTCAGAGTCACCTATCATTGAACTTGTTTAGCTTTTTGGAAAAAATAAAAGATCAAAAAAGTTCCAAACTTTTAGTGATTTTTGAAAGGCCCTTATGATTGCTAAAAATTGTCGTATTGGAGACGTAATCAAATCAATTTTAATCTTGAACTCTTTTGTTTTCAGATCTTAAAATAACAAACATTATTCAATTTAATATAGGTATGTACATCAGGAAACTCTAATGGATATTGTCAAAAAAAATCTCTCAGCCTTTTTGATTTAAAAACACTAGTTGTTTACAAAAAAATAAAATTTGTTTGGACACCAAGTGCCGTTATACTTTTCTTATAGTTTTGAGCCCAGAAAAATCGAAAATCTTATCTAACAAAAATATTTATGGTTAGGTTTTCGAGATATGATTTTTCAAAGCTTTTTGTCGTTGCTGAGTAAATAATCAAGAAACACTAGAATAACTTTTCTGGGTTACTCCAAATATTTAAGTGCAATGTAATAAAACATTAAAAAGAAACCATTTTTTAAAAGAAAATTTTGCAAAAAAAAAACTTTATTACTGAAAGATAAAATTAAAATCTTTAAAATCCTCATTGTTTTAAACTTTTTATGCGTAGTTCACTTTCAAAGAAAATTTTCCTTAAAATCTATGGATAAGTTATAGAGATATGACCATTTTTGGAACGATCAATATTTTCGACTTTTTCTGTTACTTTTTGAGTTTTTGTCTATAACTTGAAAAGCAAGCCGAATTTAAACATTTTTATTAAGAAATTTTTTGTAGATAATTAAATTTCCTATTGAAAAATGTCCTTTTAAAAAATTTAAAAATCAAAATATTGTAAAAAACTCAAGAAAAACTATTCGAAAAAGAGAAAAAAATGACATTTTTGATGTTTTTACTAAATGGTCTATTTTTATCCTTTGAGCATTTATAGATAATGAACGTGTAAAGGAGAAAAGAAAATACTTGGTCAGATCTACTTTTTTTTGGTCTTTTTGAAGCATTTTTCTGTGCCCCATTTAGGTGGGGCACACTTATAAAAAACAACATATTAAAAAAATAACTCAATACGATATAAAATGAAATAATTCCATGCAAAAAAATACATTTATTTTATTTTAAAACTAGCTTGGTGTTTACCAGTCTAAATTTAAATGTTTGCCATTGCGTTATTTACTTAAACTTACTTATCATTATTGTGAATTAATTTTTATTATTATGTTAACGACTTAACTTGTAACTTGTAACCTATTGTGAATTTATCTTTCGTCATTCTATTCTTTCGTTAAAATTTCGTCATTCCTTTGTAAAGCTCTGCCGTGGCTATCACGGCACAATAAAGTTGAGTTCAAGCCAAGAAAGGTCGTATAAAAACGTGTTTGATTTATTTAAAGGAGAAGACTAAGAAACTTTAATATAAAAACCCTATAAAAAACTACAGTCCACTTAAACCCATTTACATTTGATCCGTTCGAACCGGATTAGTGCTTAGTGCTAAAAAATAATAATAATTAAAACAAATTCGTATTTGTTGAGTTTCGTAGTTTCGTCTCGAACGGCGGGAGACACGAGGAAAAACCTTTTTTGTCGGTTCGGTTGTGTTTTCGGCAATACTTTATTGCAATTTGCAATTCGTGTGTGCATAACACCTATTAAAGTGCAAAAACCAACCCCCAAAATAGTTAAATTATTTCGTGTTTCATTAAATAATTCAAATCACGTGCAAATCGAAATTTGCAGACGACCCGTTAACTTTCTTGCAACGGTAGTTCTTAAAAAAAAAGAGCTTTTTTGTCATTGCAGTTGTGCGAAGTTAAAAAAAAAATCGAAGAGAAAAGCTTCTTTGTCATGCGCTTGTGTCGTCTTCGTGTGTGAAGTTAAAAAAAAAATAGAAAAAGACTTGTCTGTGTTTGTGGAAGTGTCTTCGCGTTTGTCGCGTGCTTAGTGCATTTCTTGTATGTACGAAATACCTACAACAAAAAGTAAAAAAACAACCACCCAAATACCTTTCATCATCACACATCAAAAATAATTCGTGTACCCTCATATATTTGGTTTTTTGTTAAAGTAAAGTGCAAAACAAAATCTGCTCTAACGTCTGTTACTCTTTCTTTCAAATTCCAACGGTGTTCTTTATTTGTGTATAACACTCCTCATACATTCTTTGCGAGTTGAGTTGTCCGCGCATAATAATACAAGAGAAAATAAATAGGGGAAATCAAATGTGTGTGTATGTGGTTGAAATTTGTGAGTTTCGTTAAATGCACAAACTTTAAAATTTAGTGCTGCCACTTTTGAATTTAAAGTACTTTTTTGTTTATTTTTGCGTACGTATTTAATTTAACTTTATTTTGTTTTCTTTTCGATATGGATGTGTTAAAACGTCAACGTGCTGCTTTAAAAGGGCAAGTTACGCGAATTTCAGCCGCTTGTCAAACACCTTCGTTACAAGTGTCAAAAGCACGGGCTTTAAAAACAAAATTAGACGGGTATATGACCGATTTTGAACGAATTCAAAATGAAATAGAAGCAATGTTAGATGATGAAGCAGATTTAGCATCCGAAACCGATTATCGTGTCGAGTTCGAGGAATCGTACTACAATAATGCTGCTATTTTATCTGACATAATCGAATCGCAGGGTGTTTCTAATCCATTCGGTGGTGGTGCGAGTGATGAGCTCAATAAATCGTTACAAATTTTAACTGACAACCAAAGCGCGTTAACCGAAATGTTAAAAACAGTCAGTGAACAATCGCGTAGATCCATAAACATAACAAAGGTCGATTCGAATACGCGACTTCCACAAACGAAACTACCGGAGTTTCATGGTGGCTATGACGAGTGGATGCGGTTTCACGATTTGTTCGTCGCGATGGTCCAGTCAAAGGAAAATATTTCGGGAGCCGAAAAAATGGACTATTTGCTTTCATGCCTTAAAGGCAACACGTCGTCGGTCATAAAACATTTGTCTCCCAGCAATGCCAATTTCGACGTGGCATGGGATCTGTTAAAATCGCTTTATGATAAACCCCAGTTTATAACGGTTGCACACTTCGATAATATTTTTGAGTTTCCAATGCTTAAAGGCACCGGTTTAGACGAAATAAAGTGTTTCTTTAGAATTATAAGTGAAAACATAAACGCGTTACGTGCTCTTAAAAAGCCAGTTGAATCTTGGAATACGCTATTAGTGTATGTACTCGCAAAAAAGATGGACGAAGAAACCCGAGTTTTGTGGGTCCGAGCCACTAAAACAAAAGAAGATCCAAGTATCGAAGACCTTATTGAATTTTTAAAGGATCGCATAAACGAACTCGAAAGCCTTAACTTATCGCGGGACGTGCGTGTTAATAAAAAAAGTCGCCTGTAAAACTCCGAGTAAACGCGTCTTATGCACATCTATACAACCGTGCGTAAAATGTAAACGAAACCACTATCTGTACCAATGTACTGAGTTTCGCAATCTTTCGGTACCGGCACGCGTTGAACTTGTGAAGTCTAATAAAATTTGTGAAAATTGCCTCCGCGTAAAACATAACATCTCTGAGTGTAAATTTTCTGTATGTAGGCTTTGCTCGCAAAAACATAATACGATGCTACATCAAGGCCACGTCGGGCCTGACGTAAGTTTACCGGGTTGTTTAAAAAATATAGCTTGTGGAATGTCGGTACATTCAACTAATCATGCGCTCCGGGAGTGCTACACACTTTTACCTACGGCTATAGTTTCTGTTGTTGACGTTCGCGGCCAGCTACATAAATGCCGAGCATTGCTTGATTCCGGGTCGCAGGCAACGTTAATTTCAGAAGATTGTGTACAACGGTTAAATTTAAAGAGATCTCACGCTAGAATACCTATTCATGGAATTGGGCAAAACGGCAGTTCCTTGGGAACAAGAGGAGTTGTAAGTTTGAGTTTACACTCATCAGGTGAGTCAAAGTTTATGATTTCTACAAACGCATATATACTCTCAAAATTGACTGGCGATTTACCTACTTTACCGATTCCAAAATCAAAACTTGCGTTTTTCGAAAATCTTCAGTTAGCTGACCCTCAATGTTTTATACCCAGTAAAATCGATATTTTGCTTGGATCTGATGTTTTCTTCGATATTCTTTCGGATGGTAAAATCATTCATCCGTCAGGTTCACCAACAGCTCAAAACACTGCTTTTGGGTGGATACTCGCAGGAAACATTTCTTCTGATAGTCAGCAACAATTTAAAATCTTTACAACTGCGATTGATCTCGATTATCTGTTCCAAAGATTTTTGGGATTTGAAGACTTTCCAGAGATTCACTCTTCGCAATCCGACGTACATGAGCAGATTGAAAATCACTTCGTTTCAACCCACTGTGTTCGGCCCGATGGTCGATATGTAATAAGGCTTCCATTTAAAACGTCAACCGTTGAGTTCGGGAACTCACGGAATGCGGCTCTTCGTGTCCTTCATTCTATGGAACGAAGATTTGTTAATAATCCTGATCTAAAACAAGAATATATCCGATTTATGCGTGAGTATGAGCTATTAGGTCACATGGCACCCGTTTCGCCGAGCGAATCACATCAGCCTTCCTTTTATATGCCTCACCACGCAGTCTTAAAACCCTCTAGCACAACGACAAAGCTGAGGGTAGTATTCAATGCGTCTTGTAAATCAAGTAATGGCATTTCGCTTAACGATTGCTTGATGGTAGGACCTGTCATACAAAACGATCTCGTGACCTCGCTAATAGGATTTCGAAAATTCGCGGTAGCAGTAAAGGCGGATATTGCTAAAATGTATCGCCAAATCTTGGTCAACGACGATGACAGCAACTACCAACGAATTGTTTGGAGAGAGGACGTTAACCAAGAGCCTATCGACTATCGTCTCTTGACTCTGACTTATGGAACGGCTCCGGCATCCTTTATTGCTACCAGAGTCCTCAAGCAGATAGGTATTAACGGTTCAACAAAATATCCTCAGGCCAGCAACAGCCTTAAGTATCATTTTTACGTCGATGATTACAACGAAGGGTTCTACTCGGTTGAAGACGCGGTTCAAACTAAAAACGATTTGTGTAAAATCCTTAGGGAATCGGGTATGGAGCTTCGGAAATGGGCTTCTAACTCTTCGACATTCCTATCAACATTTGAAGCCGAAAGCCTCGAAATTTCAAGTGACCTGCCGATGGGTGACTCTAGCGTTAAATTACTTGGTTTAGTTTGGGATACTGAAGCTGATATCTTCAAATTCAGTCTACAGTTACCGTCGTTACGATCCCAAATCTCCAAGAGGGAGGTTTTATCTGATACCGCTCGGATCTTTGATCCACTAGGTTTGCTTTCGCCTACCATAATCAAAATGAAACTTTTTATGCAGAAATTATGGCTTAAGGGAGTAAGTTGGGATTCGATAATTCCTTCAGAACTCTACGACGAATGGGCTGATATTAGGGCAGATCTAAAAAACATTGCATTAATTCGTATTGCTCGATGGATCCAGCATGAAAAAGGGGAATTGATTGAGCTGCATGGATTCGCGGATGCGTCTGAGTCCGCGTATGCTGCAGCAGTATACTGTCGTGTTAAAAGAACTGATGGATGCGTTTCCACATCGCTCGTTTGTGCTAAAACGCGTGTCGCACCAGTAAGAAAGAAGTTGACCATTCCCAAGCTCGAGTTGTGCGGCGCTTTACTGCTAACCAAGCTGCTTAGCAAGACTAAAGAGTCACTCAACTCACATAACATCGAATGCTTTGCATACACAGACGCGTCGACAGTGTTGCATTGGATCCAGGGATATCCTCGCCCTAGAAACGTTTTTGCCGATAATCGACTAGCTCAAGTTACTGCTCAATTACCGTCTTCAGTTTGGCATTATGTGCGCTCTGCAGAAAATCCAGCGGATTGTGGTACTAGAGGCATTATGCCCAAACATTTGCCTTCATTAGATTTGTGGTGGAAAGGACCGTTATTCCTCCAAAAATCCGATGTTATTTTCACGCAATTACCTAATTCAAACCTAACCGTCGAAGAAACCGAAGTTTCTTGTTTCGCTATCTCAGCCGAGTCTGAGTGGGATATTTTTCAATTTTCTAGTAGCCTCAACCGACTTCTTCGCGTCGTTGCGCGTTGTATACGTTTAATTCGAAGGTACCGTAGGCCTAGGATTCCCTTGAACAATTTGTGGCTGTCACCGAGTGACATTCATTCCGCTAAGATCGCTGTACTCAGATTATCACAAAGAACATCGTTTTCCAAAGAAATTGATTGTTTACTTCGTAATAAACCCGTTCCAGCGAAAAGCAAAATCTTCAGAATGAACCCGTTTATTGATAAAGATGGTGTACTACGTGTAGGTGGTAGGTTGTCCAATGCCGAGGTGCCATTTAATCAAAAGTATCCTGTAATCCTTCACAAGAAGCATCGATTAACAGACCTCATCGTTCTTGAATGCCATATGCGTAATCTTCATGCGGGAATTCGTCAAATGACATACTTATTATCGTTGGAGCATTTCATCGTCGATGTACACCATTCGGTCAAGAGATGCATCTATAAATGCCCAAATTGTATGAGACAGCGTGCTATTCCCTTTAAGCAGCAGATGGGAGATTTACCTAGGCAGCGACTGGAGCCAGGATTAGCTTTCAACAACACCGGCGTTGATTACGCTGGTCCCTTTATCGTTAGTTCTTGGAAAGGTCGTGGTGCCAAGCGATTTAAAACCTATATCGCCTTATTCGTCTGTTTAGCTACCAAGGCCCTTCATTTAGAAGCAGTTACGGATTTAACCTCAGAAGCCTTTATAGCTGCCTTACGACGTTTCGTTGCCAGGCGTGGCCGTTGCGACACCATCTTCAGCGACAATGGCACGAATTTCGTCGGCGCCAATAATCAGCTTCGCGAATGGTCCAAACAATTTTTCTCAGACCAATTTCAAGGTGATGTCACCGACGAATTGACGACCCAGGGCATAAACTGGCGCTTTATACCTCCACATGCTCCACACTTCGGTGGTCTGTGGGAGGCCGGCGTCAAAACGGTGAAGTTTCACCTCCGGAGAATACTAGGCAATACTATAGTTTCGTACGAAGAATTTACTACAATACTTTGTCAGATAGAAGCTTGCGCCAATTCTCGACCGTTGTGTTCGCGTTTTGAAGGAGACGTTGATCCTCTTACGCCAGCACATTTTTTAATTATGCGTCCCATGACAAGTGTTCCTGACCAGACCATAGACGATGGCGTTAAAACGTTAAAGAGATGGCAATATGTTCAGCGGCTTGTTCAACAGTTTTGGAAAAGGTGGTCGAGCGATTACATCAGTCAGCTCCAAAAACGAAATAAATGGGCTGAGAAGCTCAAGGACATCGAAATAAATAATATCGTTATCATCAAAGACGACAATCAGCCCCCATGCCAGTGGCTCGTTGGTAGAGTTACGCAAGTCTATCCAGGAACTGATGGTTTAGTTCGAGTCGTATCCGTTAGAACGTCCAAGGGAGAAGCAAAGCGACCAATTTCCAAGCTATGTCCGCTATTCATAGACATTTAGTTGAAATATCTTTCAACGGCGGGAGGATGTTTACCAGTCTAAATTTAAATGTTTGCCATTGCGTTATTTACTTAAACTTACTTATCATTATTGTGAATTAATTTTTATTATTATGTTAACGACTTAACTTGTAACTCATTGTGAATTTATCTTTCGTCATTCTATTCTTTCGTTAAAATTTCGTCATTCCTTTGTAAAGCTCTGCCGTGGCTATCACGGCACAATAAAGTTGAGTTCAAGCCAAGAAAGGTCGTATAAAAACGTGTTTGATTTATTTAAAGGAGAAGACTAAGAAACTTTAATATAAAAACCCTATAAAAAACTACAGTCCACTTAAACCCATTTACACTTGGTATATTTAAGATTGTTAAATTACTGTTTTTTTTTTTCATTTTTGAACAAAAAATCCATCAAATTTTTATTTTCCTTTTGTTTAATTGAATTCTTTTTAAATAAATGTCAATTGTTACATAAATATCACTTTCATTTATAACAATTAATATATCGAATACAGTGCCCCCCAAGCGGTAAATTAATGCATTTTAAATACAGTTCATGTCCCTAAGATAAAAAAAAATAAAAATAATACCTATCGAATTCAATAAGCTTAACAAAAGGAACATTGAACCTAATTAAAAAATATATATCGAACTTTTAATACCTATTGTTACCTACCTTTTTTTGAAAATGAATAAATTAAAAAACAAAACAAATAAAAAAAAAATCTTTAATAACATCAATAACTTATTTCATAAATTACATTCTATAAAAATAAAAAAAAAAATTAAAAACCCAATATTTTAAAAAAAAAGTTTCAATCTACCCTCAAGAATTATTATTTTTTTTTTGTTTTGTTTACTTTGAGGATCCTTAAATAACAAACTTTATAAAGTTTTTTTCTCCGTTCTCCTTTCGAGAAAACTTATATTAAGGGAGAGAAGAACCTTAAAACTCATCACTGAATTCCTTAAAAAAAATATAATTTGATATTTTTTTTTTTAAATTCATTTTTTCTCTCCTGCTTAAATAAGAGAGTAAGGAGGGGTATCATTACTAAGGGTAGTTACCCTACCTTTAGAAAAATAAACCACAACCAAAAAACCTTATACTTCCATTCAACCAAGTTGTAGTTGTTTTTTTTTTTTTTTTTTTCTCTAAAAATTTTATATTAAAAAACAAAAATTAGCTTTCATAATGCAATTCACTTTAATCGTCCATAAACTTTCGGTCAAATTGTTCGGAAATTAACTGCCAAAATACATTTTGAATATTTTAACCACCTCCATCTACCCTCTTCCATTCATAGTCCCTGTACAATGTTTATAAATGAAAATCACTCCCAATATAAACCTGCCATTAAAAAAAAAAAAAAAAACAAGAGAAAAGAAACAAAAAATAAAAAAAAAGTTTATAATTATTTTCATATTTCCCTAATTTAAAATTCCCCATCGTTGGTTATGGCAAAAATAATATTTTAATGAAGCAACATGCAGACAAAAACCATCACCATCACCATAATAATCCCCTAGCACACTACCTCAATCCCCATAACATCACCTTACCCCTCCGCATTATATTGCCAAAATGGAGACCTGCAATAATGCTGATGGCGGTGTGGTGGTCAGACCAGACCAGACCAGGTACCAGGACAAAAAAAAACCTTTAAGCATTTGGAGTAGGAGTTGAGGGCTGAATGGAGAAAGTAACATAACACACAGGTGCTTGCTTGCTTATACCTTTAAAAAGAAACTTATCGAAAACTTTTTTATGCAAAAAAAAAAAAAAACATTAAAAAAATGGTTTTGTCCCTTCAAGTGACTGCGATCATGATGATGACGACGATGAAGAGAACGATGATGATGACTAAAAATGGCAAGGGACCGTTTTTCTTGTTTTAATTTACAATATTTTTGACTTATTTTGTAAATCAAAAAGACGACTAAAAAGCAAGAGCGACAAGCTTGTCCATTTTGGCACATTACAAAATAAAATGTCCTTTTGGAAGGACTCTGTTGGATATGGAAAACGGAATGTTGGACAAGAAACAAGAGTGTCAGACCATCAAACACAAAAGGCAGCATAAAGTAGCTCATTAAAATTCAAGATAAACTTTTCCGCAAAGTGCTGCAAAATGTCCTTTTATATTCATAAAAATTGAGAGTGAAGGAAGTTTTCTAAAAAAAAGAGAGATGGAAAATGATGAACAAAAAAAAATTGTTATAATAAACTCTTGGGTAACAAATCAAGAATATTTGAAAAGAACAAGAAAAATAGCGCAAAAGGACTGACTTTATATAGGAGATGGACCAACGTCCATTCCACTTAGTCTTGACGATAATAAGTTCCGCCAATAAGTCATCTTCATCTGGAGCAAATGAATAAGGTTTCCCGTTCTCTATCCAATTTTTCGTTGAAATCTCTCGTCTTTTTGACATTTTTACAGTGCTGTGTAATGGTTTGAGAATTACATGCTTTTGCCGAAGATTTTTTAGTCTTTTGCTACCGACCGAATATTCCGCAGATTCCCTTATTTAGAACGTACGACCGTCAGGATCCTTTCAGCAAGGAATTGTTGACTGTTGTATATTCTAGTCTTTTTCAAGGGAAAATTTTACAACCAAACAATTCTTTCGTGGGTGTTTATCATCTTTATTTTTTAAAGAATCAATCCCTAAACTAACCGATTTTTCCGCGAGTTCTCCGTCAATCGGAGATTATTATCGTTTTACTCTCTAATTATTTGCCAGGGTCAGTCCAGCCACCAAAAGATTAATCCTCGGGTTCCCATTGTCAGTCGAGGACCGTTCAAAGATTTAGTTTTTAGTGAATTGCAACCGACTGATTATTCCGCAGCTTTCCCTATTTAAAGCGTACATCCGTCAAAACCCTATCAATCAAGAACTGTTCGCTGTTGTTTACTCTAATCTTTTGTTAAAGATAGTTTTGCAAACCAAATGGTTCTTCCGCGGCTGTTTTCCCATCTATACTCTTAAAACGATTTGCCCAGCAACGAACTGATTTTTCCGCGGTTTATCCGTCAGTCGGAAACCAATCATCGTCAGTTACCAACGGATTAATTTTTGGATTCACATCTTCAGTTGTGAGCCGTTCAACGTTTCATTTTTTAGTGTTTTTTTGGTACAGACGGATTATTCCGCAACTACCCTTATTTAAAGCTTACAACCGTCAGGATTTTGTCAGTCAAGAATAATTCACCGTTGTATTATCCAGTCTTTTGCTGTGAACAATTATGCAACAAAATTGTTCTTCCGCGGCTGTTTCTTATCTATTTATTTTCAAAGGATCAGTCAATCGCAATAAACCGATTTTTCCGCGGATTTTTTTTTTTTTTTTTTTGTCAGGTGGGAGACCGTTCTTCGTCCAGTGTTCTTGATAAGACAGTTCTGTTAGCAATCGATTATTCCGTAGCTTTACTTCTTGAAAGCCACCGAAACTGCCAAGCTCATTAAAAGCTGTAAAAAAATCATATGCGCAATTCACACATGGTAGAAGTGAAACCTTAAAAAATCATTTTTAAATAGCTTACAAATTTTCCTAATGAATAAAGCCATACTTAAATTTTTACAATTCACAAAAAGTTTAAAAACAATTATTAATTCAAAGCAATCATTTTTAATGAAAAAAGACACACTATTAAATCAACTATTTTTATGACAACTTGTTATAAACTTTATATCATCTGAAAGCCTATTTTTTCAGCTCAAAATATTTATATCGATCATGTCTTTACAACATCTACAAAATAACTAGAATTTTTTGAACGCAATCAGTTTTCATCCAAAAAAGCAAAAAAATCAATCTTTTTTCTTTTATAACACCATTAACTCCATTTTTTTCAACGACAACCTATATTTAATTTTATATCATCTGAAAGCTTATTATTTCACCTTTCAAGTGACGCTTCAATCATATTTCTACGATGGCTACAAAAAAAAAGTAAGAATTTTTCCGAAACTGTCAAAACCCATTAGAATCCGTAAAATACCTTTTATTCGGAAATGGAAAAACCAAGTCTTCTGGATTGATATTGTTGAAGATTTATTGAAGCATTCACGAAATGGTAGTAAAAGTTGGTAGGACAGGAGATATTCCATCAATCAAGACCTTAGAAAAAGGGTTAACAAGAGAATGCTGATACCTAAAAATGCAAAATGCCAAGATGTTGGGAAATATTAAATGGAGCTTACAACCTTGAAAATGAGACCTAATCCAGTCATAAAAACCCGATGATGAAATTAAATGGTACTTTAAATGCAGAAAAAATGTTGGCTGTACAAAAATTCGTTATCAAACCATTATCCCTTGGATAGGTACAAAATTTCATAGGCTTCCTTAGATTTTCGGGGTCAAATCAAATCTTTGATGCTCAAGCCAGAACTATGATTTTATTTTCCAGGTCTTGAAAGTTCCCAACAACAGATTGACCTTCAGAGGGCGCTTTTAATTTAAAAAATTAATTTAGTTTATGTTTTCTGCATATGTGTGCCTCTAAAACCTCCAAACCACTGAACCTTTTTCGATGAAATTTGGTAGAGTTATAGCCAAAACTCCACAAATGGACATAGGCTCCTAATTTCTTAATCAAGTCACCAAACCAAAATATAATAACCATATTAAAATCTATTTTGCAAACAATTTCCAAAAAAAAAAAAAATTATTATCCCTTCTGCTATGGATCATAAAATTTAAGACCCGATGTTAATCCCTTAGGAATCTCCATATAAAGGTTTGACAAGTTCATAATAATATTTTCCTTTTCACATCACTGTGCTTTTATATATTCATATTTTTTGCTCATACATATCTCTTCAAGTTTCTGTCTCCTTTGACTCCATTCTCGTATAAATATGAAGCAAAGAAATGTCTTTTTGTGTAATTTTTCATTTCAAATAGACCCGCACCAAACTCACTTACACACACAGACACATATCTCTGGCACACATTTTTCCCGCTCTCTCCTGATGAGATGGTCCCAGATTTTGTTCATCCTAGTGCTTTTCTGTGTCTCTATTCGAGCGGAAAAAAGGATACAAGAACTTGGAAAGTCAGCAAAACATTGCAAGAAAAAAAAATAATAATTTTCTATTCTTATTTTTTTTTTTTTTGTAAAAAGAACTAAAATCTCGAGGGAGTTTAAGCGTTATGCGATGAGGGATGAGAAAACAACTGCGAGAGCTGAGCTGAGCTGAACTATGACGACGATGACGACAATATACGACAACAATGACGACTGGGGAAATGGCCAAGGACACCGGATATGAAAATGGTTTTCACTCATACACCATGACCTTTCGTGTAATATCCGTTGTTAGAAAGCAGTTCTTTATTCTTGCTGCTGCTTTCGCTTTGTTATATCGTCCACCAGGCCAAGTAAAAGAAGACTACTTTCAGTCGTTCTCATCATCATCATCATCATCGTCCTGTAGTCGTCATTATTGTCTCAGAGGTCTTTCATCGTCGTCGTCATAATCATCATCATCATCATAGTGAAAGACAGTGACATTGTGTCGGGGGTATTTTCACTCCCTTAGGCGTATAATAGAACCCCATTTATGTAGTCTTGAAAAACAGAAATAAGGAGAGAAAGCCCCAAAACCACCTCTCGCTTGACAGCAGAAATAAGTACGAATATAATAAATGTATTGTATTATGCCATTACGAACCTGGTTGTTATTAAAAGGCACATCCACACCACACACATACTCGTATACCATATTCCCAGACCTTAACCGGAACCGAAGGACCAAAAACTAAGAAGGAGAGAACGACTTGGTTGCTTGCCAAAGGCCCAACCTTGGATTCTAATATAATATAATGGCCATAAACTCAGGGCCTGTGAAAATGGCATTAGGATAATGTTTACCGTCGATTATGTTAAAGTTGTGTGTGTCGTATAAGGGTGAGTGGTGAGTTAGCCTCGTTTTTGTTTTTTCGGGCTAAAATACATAATAATATATTTTTAATACTTTTCCAATGATGTTATATATACGATTAAGGAGGAAGTAAAGAATCGAAAAACAAAGAGCTTCTCTGCGAGAGAGGAAGAAGGAGATCAGGATATGAAAAATCATTCCTTAAGGTCACTAAACAGCAACAGGAAACACTGCTATACCGACACATATGTGACTTACACGACTCTTTTATATCGCAAAACAAGACAAAAAGAGATACAAAACCCTGCGGGATACTTGAGTACTCTCCATTCCATTTACCGTTACCAAGCCATCTATGCATATACAACAGGACGAAGACAGCCAGAGAAAATGGTGGAGCTTTGTAATGTTAACCCTATTCATGTTGGTTGGTTTCCTGTCGAGACATTTTTTCTTTCACAAATTCATATCTTCACCAGAGAGGCAGAGAGAGATAGAAAGAGTGTGTGCAAGTGGAGATAGTATTTGTTGTCTTGGCAGAGCATATCACCCATTAATGACTTCCAAAGTGATATAGTTTGACATGCCAGCAAAATAGATTTTTATATGTATGTTTTTTTTTCTTCTCTCATATTCATATTGAAATACATAAAAAAATATCCTGCGGTTTGAAAGTGTTCTAGTTTCCTTTTTCTCGGTGGATGCTTTGACTTGTCAAGTTATTGTGTATGGGACAAGTTTTGTGTTATGTTTTGTTATTGCATATAATACACTTACATATAACAAGGACTTGAATTTATGATAGAAATTATTATTGTTATAGAACATAACAGAAGACGATATAGTTTATGAAGCTGTCAAGCTATAAAAGAGGACTTGGAATTCTTTTCGTTTCTCTTTATTTTATTTTTACAACACCACTTATTTCTTTGTATTTCTTTTTTTTGGTTTAGATGTCATAGTTGTGATTTATTTGGCTTACTAGGTTAACAATTTTTGTTTTGGTACAAGAATATTTTTGACAAGTTGATTATTTCCAGAATTGTGTGTGAAAAGGGAAGTTTTCATATTTTGTATTCCAATTTTTTGTTTAGAAGACAGCGCTGCTCAGATAGTATTAGATTTTTAAACAAAGGATTTGTAAAAAATTTAGAAACTTTTATAATTTTGTTTTCGTCCGAAGTTCTTTTTAGAACAACTTTGTCGCATTTAGACAGAAGGAACATTTTTGAAATATCTTTAAAGTCACTTAAAAATTCCCTTTCAAGTAATGTGTATACTCGTTCTGTTCTAGTAAAAAAAAAAACAAAAAATTCTTTCTAATAAGAATCAAAAATTTTAAAATACTTCTTCAACCTCCTTATTAATTTTATTTATTTTAAAATAATACAAACAAAATTAATAATTCAAACATTTTGGCTCTGGTTACTTAGTAACCAAAAAGTTCTTTTCAGCGATTTATCGAATACATAATTCTGTTTAGCGACTGTTCTTCTCGTTCACAGCGGACTTTTTCGCTTTTAGTCAAAGGATTTATTTAGAAAAAAAAATCATGTTTCCAATTCACACGTGGTAAAAGTGAAACCTTAAAAAATCATTTTACTTGAAAAAAAAATTGAAAAAATCTAACTTTTTTTATTCCATCACCTTTAAATCCATTTTTTTATAAGACAACCTACAGTAAATTTTATAACATCTTAAAGCTTATTATTTAAGCTTTAATATGATGTTTCAATCATATTTGTACGTAATCTAGAAAAAAAAAAGTTACAATTTTTTAAAGCCAAACATGTCGAAATTTCAAACTGTGATTACGTTGCTTTTTACTCGTATACTGGTGTCTGGTCATCAGCAACAGATCTTAACAGGAGTTTTGAGATATTTTTCAAGTTTTTCAATTTAAGATTTTGTAAATTGTAGAGCACGTACCATTATGTGTGATATATCAAATGAAAGGTAATATTATTATTATTATTATTTGTATGTTTATGTGTGAATACGAAATTAATTGAAAATTGTGTAAAAATAAAGTCTTGGACTTGCGGACATGAGATTTTTTTAAGATTTTTGACATAAGATATAGAATATCCAAACAAAGATAGTAACAAAAAAATTAGCCTATTAGCACTAATTTCCCCTTTTTTTCAAAAAATACCAATTTTTCATAGATATGAATGTTTTTTTCTTTGCATTTTTTTGAATCCTAAAAATAATGGATATGAAAACCTTCATGCAAAATTTGGTTCCTTTACCATAACTTTTAAGGGTTTTTCGGTAGTAAGTTTGCAACTGTTATAATAATATGGGTTGACAAATGAAAAACTGGTATAACTTTTTTCAGAGACGTCAGATTGTCTTGATTTTAGATTTTTTGGCATCAGCATTAAAAAATACCTCGAAAACATGTATCATATGTGTATATAATACCATAGCCTATTTTTGCTAATTTTGAAAATCTCCATTTCGCGATTTGACCTTAAAATCTTGTTTCAAATCACTACGATACTAAAGAAGTTTTCACTTCAAAAATTAAAATTTTTGATAAGCCTCACAAAATCAATGGTAGATTTACAATTTTTTTTAGAAAATGATTCCTTGCCTTCAAGAGGCTTACTACGAGTAGTAAAACTAGAAAACTTGAACAAAAAAAAAAAATCATGTGTGCAATTCACACGTGTTAGAAGTGAAACCTTAAAAAATCATTTTTCTTGCAAAGAAAATCGAAAAAACCTACCTTTTTTATTCCAACAACCTATAACAAATTTTATATCACCTTTTATATGACGCTTCAATAATGTATGTATCTACCATGCCTACCAAAAAAGTAAGAATTTTTTAAGGCCAACCAACCATGTCGAAATTTCAAAATGAGACTACGGTACTTTATTCACTGGTGGCTGATCTGATCATCATCGGCAACAGATCTCCACAGGTGATTTGAGGTATTTTTCAATTTTTTTCAATTTAAGATTGTGTAACTTGTAGAGCACGTACCGTTATGTGTGATATATTAAATAAAAGGTTATGTTACCAGCATACGTATTAAAGTTAAATCAAATTTGTATGTGCACTAGATCAAAAGATATAACGTGTGTAGAAAAAGAACATTTTTTTACAGTTATCTCAGAATTTTGAATATGAAATTAGTTGAAATTTTGTACATTTATAGTTTATTTAATTACCTATCTACAGTACAAATTTCATTCATCTATTTTTTGAAACAAAAACGTTATAACAAGTTGAATGTTCGTGTCGCGTTCTCGTTTCATCTTGTTTCAAATCACTACGATACTAAAGAAGTTTTCACTTCAAAAATGTTTTCTTCTAAATTCTAAGCTCCTTTACAACCATCGGATTCAATTTATCCATTTTTCCAACCACCAGCTTCATTTCAAAAAAAAATATAAATGGAATGATTTAAGTATATTTTATGTACAAACGTATTTCGAGGAAAAAAAAAAACACGTAAACCAAGAAAGAAATTCCTCTTGCATAATATTACTGCTATTTTTTATTATTATTTTCCATTTTAATTTAATTTGAAAAAAAAAAAACAGACACAACATTCTTGGACAAGAAAAGATTTCATTACAATAAAAAAAAAAATGCTTTTGTGAAGTAGAAGAATTTTTCTACTTTCTACAAATTAATATTAAAATAAAAAACAAACGAGATATAAATTAAGAGCTAAAATATTACGAAATAAAAACAAAAAAAAAAAAAATAAAAACACTTTGCAATTTAATAAAGTCGAAAGGTTTTGCAATGGGATTCATTATTATGAATAATTGTCTTATTTTTTTATTGTTTTTCTGTCCAGAAAAAAAAGCTTTGCATTGTCAACAATGTTATCATATTTTTTTTTTAAGGGAGAAACAATTGAGTTTATTTTTGTGAAATTCCTTTGAATTTGCACTCGGTTGGAAAGAATAATTTAAATTGTTTTCGTTTTTTAATGTTACATCTTTTTTGCTATTTCTGTTTTTATTTTTTAGCATTACGATACTACAGTAAATTAATGGTTTGGATAGAATTTAAAGTATTTTTGAGAAATATTGATTTTTGTATCAAAATTGAAACTTTATTTCTTTTGCATTGAAAATGTCCTTTTTGAAGTTCTCATTTCATTTCATTTCATTTTATTTCATTTTATTTATTTTATTCAAATCTTTTACATTAGATCGCTAAATCTTTAAAGTTGCAAAAGTATATAAAAGGTATTTAATTAAACAATGAAGCTGAACAAAAATTCAAATTTCAAATTTACTTTAATCTTTAATCTAGGCAACTGTTTAATTATATATATATATAAAAAAGAACATATTAAAATTATTTTATAATACAAAATTATTCACCACTCAAATGCAAAAACAAAACATCAATAAAATTTGGTGTACAGTACTGTCTTCTTATACTAAGGGGCAAAGAGTTCCATAAGCGGATGGTGACTACAAAAAACTGTCGCTCGGAAGATAAAGAGTTGAATGTGGGCTGTATAAGAGCCAATGAACGCGATGAAATAGAAAAACTAATTTTTTCATAAAGGTATGTCGGTTCTTTGGTAACCATAATCATATGTAAAAATTTCAAGCTACAAAATTTAATAAACGTTTCCAAATTACAACCAAGAATGTTTTGTGTATAACGTGAAACATGATCGAAGCGCTTAAGATCATAAACATAGCGGCAAATATTATTAAAGGCCACGTTAAGCCTCCTTCTAGTATCAGCGCAGCAATATTGTGTTATTTGACATCCATAGGTGATAATGGGAATAATTAAGGCTTTAACAAGCATCAATCTTGTGGCAAAGGGAGTATAATGTTTTGACATTGACAGACACCTAAGACACCCATACACTTTACCAATAACGCCACTGACATGATCATCCCATCTGAGTAGTCCATCAAATACGATTCCTAGATTTTTGGCCTTTTTAACATATTCGATTGGGTTTTGGCCAAGGGAAACAGCTGGGAAATAGCTAACATCAAGTTTACTCCTATAGATGACTAAACATTTTGATTTTTTTGGATTTAATTGTAAGCTATTGTCCTCTGCCCAATCTACAATATTTTGCAACTCATAGTTAAGCCTAACAACACCATCTTCGATTAGACCAAGCTTGCAGGAAAAATAAAGTTGAACGTCGTCTGCATACATATGAATATTAGCTTCCCTGACACATTGAGGTAAATCATTAATAAAAGCTGTAAAAAGGAGTGGGCCCAAAATAGATCCTTGTGGAACTCCGCTTAATATATCTAGAAACTGTGATTTTGAATGCTCGCCCAGATACACTGATTGCCTTCTACCAGACAGATAGGATTGAACCAAATCAGCAGCATTATTAGAAATTCTAAAATTGTTTTTGAGCTTAGATACTAAAAGCTTATGGTCAACCGTATCAAATGCCTTGGAAAAATCCAACAGGGTCAAAAAAGTTACCAAATCATTATTGACAGCAATTCTTATATCATCAGATACTTTTAACAGTGCGGATACACAACTATGCTGAGGCCTGAAACCAGACTGATTTTTACAAATAAGGTTATTAGTTTTCAAAAAACCAGATAATTGAAAATGCAAAAGTTTTTCCATTACTTTTGAAAGGTAAGGTAAAATCGAAATTGGTCTGTATTCAGGCTCACATAATCGAGTACCCGCTGTTTTGAGTACTGGAACTACTTTAGCATCCTTCCATACTGTGGGGAAACATGACGTAAGAATTATTGTGTTAAAAGCATGAGTTAAAACTGGAAGAATATGTGGGAGAATGATTTTAACAAAAAGTGGATGGATATCATCAAGGCCAGCAGATTTGGATTTTATACTCAAGATAGCTTTAACAACATCCGTTTGTTCAATTCTTGAAAACTGAAAAGAACCAGAGTAGATCCTTTCAGAAGGTACCAGAACTGCAGAGGATGATCTTTGAGATTTTAAAAAAGTAGCATTAAGTTTATCCGGATCGATTCCATCGAAGTCCCGAGTTTTATTTCGCCCGACCCCTAAATCTCTCAAGTTTTTCCACAACACGGACGATGGTTGACTACTATCAAGTCGCCTGGAATAAAAAAGCTTTTTGGCCTGCCTGATCTTCGAGTTAGCCTCGTTTCTTAACAAACGGAAATCTTCATAGAACTCAGGCAATTTGAATTTTTTCCATCTTTTGTAAGCGGAATCACGTTGATTTTTTAAATCTAAAATTTCAGGTGTAAACCAAGAGTTGTTTTGAAACCTTACAATTTTTGTCTTGAGCGGTACATGAGCATTGTATAGACTACGTATATTATTTTGCAAGAATTCAATTTGTTCATCTGGAGATACCATGAAATAAACTTCTTGCCAATTTATTTGAAAAATGTTATCTTCAAGACACGCAACATTTATATTTTTGAAGTCTCTATAAGTAAAAGTAGAAGGTGAATGGTGCACATCACTTTTTATCGTCATGAAAATGAGATCGTGCTTTGAAAATACCGGAGTAGATAATTGGCTATAAATTTCAACATTGCTATATTCACTTACAAGAAAGAGGTCTAAAAGTGTCTCATTGGTATTTGTAAAGTGGGTAGGTGTTTCAACATTTACAGGGTACAAATATAGCGAATGTAATGTTTGAATGAAACTTTCTGAAATCGTTGGTACCAGAAGATTACAGTTGAAATCACCACTGATAAGAATTTCAGAAAATGAAGCACATATTTCTTCAAGAACTGAGTAAAAAGGAATTAAATTTATGGAGTTATTGGGTCTATAAACTACACCTAACAAAGTTTTTTTGCTTCCATTCATAATTTCCAAAAAACAATATTCAATAGCATCTCCTGGATTCGAAACGCAAACCATTTTTGCATTTATTTTATTTTTTATATAAATTGCAACACCCCCGCCACCACTATGCTGCCTGTCAACACGAAAAAGCTTATAGCCGTTGAGCGCATAAAAAACATTACTTATAGCTGGTTTGAACCACGTTTCAGTTACACACAGAACATCTACAGAAGATTCAACAAATAGATTTCGAAATTCATCAAGCTTTGCATTTAGACTTTGGGCATTTATATGGCACAGATTCAAACCCTTTTTCTGATTGCACAAGATATTTAACATAATACGAGAGTTATCAAGAACACCACCACCATGAACCCCATAACCACTAGTTGTATTCATAAATGAAAATAACAAATGAATAATATATTGTTATATAAAAAATGATAGACAGTACGCACAGACACTTATATTGATGTTTTGCATGAAATATGAGTTTAGACGAAAAAATGAAAAAGTTGATGTATTTACACAAATAAAAATTCAACAAACAATTGCCTTTACAGGAATTCAAAAAGAAAATAAACTTAACTAATAGAAACATTAAAGACTGCAGGTGCAGAGGAACTAGATAAGTAACAAAAATTATTTTGCGAAGCTCACGCAAGATGCTGCGATGATTCATCGTTATTGTTATCAGTGCCCGTTCCATCGCCTGTACTTCTGTTGTCATCAAGGTCTCTCTCATAAGATGCAATTGTTTTTTTCAAGAGATCATGGGAAGTAATCAAAACTGTGTCGCTCTGAGGTGTGGGACGTACGTATACTTGGCCATTACGTGTGAAGACTGAAGAGACCTTCTTTTGGCGTTTGAGATGATAAGCTTCTCGGAAAATCATATGATTATGTGTGGTTAAACTTTCATTTAGGTAGATTCGTTTATCAGAGTTCATATTTATATCACGAAGGCAAAGTGATTTTTTTGAAGTTTTGTATCGTTGACTTATGGAATGTAGCAGCACATTTTTGTCTTTTTTGCTGCCGAGTTTTATTATGATTGATGTGTCTGCAGATGAGCCTTTCGCCCTAGTGCGAAAAATATCTTTAAGGACGGGGGTTGGAGTGCAATTTAATGACGTGCAAAGTTCATGCATCAGATCATGCAAATCCTCATCGCTTTTTTTAGGAACACCATTAAGCACAACATCAGCAGAAACACTTTCACGTTCCAATAAATCAATTTTTTCCATTAGGACATGTAAATTAGTATCTTCATGGTTCACGCCCAGAGGAATACTGTTGTGTTGCTCTTCTAGACTTTCAATTCTTTCGGTCATTGATGTTATTATTTTATCAATTTGTGAGAATCGATTGTTTAGATTACCTAATGCCTGGTCGATTTTTCTAGATAGTTCCTTACTACTATCTTCAATTAGGGTTTTAATTTGTTTCGATTGTTTATTTAAGCGAAGCTCCAACTTTTTCCAAAGAGTTTCATCACTTGTTTCTACACTGACAGATGGGCTATTTGTTGACGTTTGCCGCGTGCGTGGAGGTGACATGGTGGATGATATAAACTTTGTATAAGAGGAATAGATTGAGACTTCACTTTGTGGTAGTTCAATATTTATTGATCAAATTGATAAAATAATTTAATACAGATGTTCTTTAACTCTTTATTTATTAATTGAAAACTAGCAAAACAAAATCGGAAAAGTTTCTTAGGAAATTATTGAAAAACAAAATTGCACGATCGAGCAGTGTTATTGCAGCTTCATCGCGTTGCCGTCGTTTTTTCTCATATAGAACTTATTACATTTCCATGGAAATTTGTCTCTTCATAGCCAAAACTTGTCCCATTTATTTTGTCCTTTGCATATTGACATTTGAAAAAACCAATATTTACAATTCTCTCTCCTAATCACTCATCCATTTATTGAGTAAATATCACCACCACCAAAGAACTACCACAAAATCAAACTCATAAATTCATTATTTAAAGTTCAATCAATAACAACCAAATCGCATTTAATATTTTTCAAAAACTCTATGAACCATGATTTTTATGTTTGCATGCAAATAAATATTTTTTTTTATTTTTAAATAAATCAAAAACTCAAATCATTTCCACCTCAATTATTATTAAATGTAATTGAAATGACATAAACATATATCTAAACTGACTCTGTGTGTGGTTTTGTGTGTTGGAGACTTAACCTATAAATTAGCTCTTATTTGCCTTCACAGTTATTTGAGGCGGACAACAATTTACACTCATCAATAAGCAAACAATTGACTGTTGATAAACCGCTTTGCATAATTTTCAAAATCAAAAATTGAATATTCAAATTCTCCCTTTCTCTTTCTAACGCTAACTCTAACACAATAAAATGATAATTTTATTAAAAAGTAGTAAAAAAAAAAAATCAAATTGTTTGCACCACAACACAAAATTTCCATAGAAAATACTAAATAAACACTTCAAATTCAAGCATCCTGACTGTGATACGTCAAACTGACAGACGACGAGACAACAACGGGAAATGCATGGCCGACATGGCTGGTTGCCTTGCCTCTAACTCTGTCTGATGATGATGGTTTTGGATGTGAGTCAAACTCTGGTCGTTTCAACCCTCAACTCTTCCCTCAAAAAAATCCCTCTACAACTCACACACAAAGCCATTCAAAAATATATATCTATTCCTAGAAATAAGCGGAAATAAAAATAAAGTGAAACCTCTCACTCGCTTTGAGCCTATTATAGTCACCGAATACGTAGAGAAACAGAGGCACAGGTATTTTCAAAGGATCAAACTGAGAGTATTCAAAATCAACAGTCAAGCATTTTCTATTCAAACACAAACCCCTACCTATCCTTTCCCTGAGGCTGATCTATTTTGTTAATGGATTCTTTTTTTTTATTTCAAAGCTACTGTTTTCCTATTTTAACCATCTACCCCCTCAACCCGCCTTCGACACTTTCTTGTTTGTTGTCTCTCTGTGCAACAGAAGAAAAAAAAACAAACAAAAATAAATAAAAAAAATTGTTTTCCGTTGAAAGCCAACAAAGGAAACAATCCTTATACACTGCCACAAGGATTTTTTTTGGTTTTTCTTTTCCAAAAATATACTCTCTCTCGTCGTAAAAATAAATAAAAAAAAAAATAACAACGAAACTTAAAATATGCGCAGGCATTATCATAATCAAAGCTATTTCAGACATTTTCTTTTTATTTTTGAAGGTTTTTGAGATTCCTTTTTTGAGAGAATTCCGTATATTATTAGGCCTTTATGCTGGTTGGTTTGGTGGCACGCGGATATCGCAGCAGAAGCGGATAAAGAGTTTTAAAGGGCCCAAGGACATTCATATATTATAATAACAAAAACCCGCATAGTGTGTAGTTTAAGTATCATTAAAAGTTATTTGGGTTTGGGGGGTATAGAAGTAATTTGACCTTGAGCCGTACTTTTTCAGTAATAAGTTATTTTAATTTGAAGAAAATTAGAAAATAGTTTTCAGGTAGTCATTTATTTAAGATTTTTAGTGTTATCTGATTTTCCTGAACCGATAAAAGAAAAGATAATATTTTCATACTTTTGACTAAACTCTAAATAAAGTAACTCAATAGCTGCGTTCCTTTGGAAATATTTATCTACTTTTTAGTACTTAAAGCTGCTTTGAACTACTTTCTCAGTATAGCAAAGTAGTTCAAAGTAGTTTTAAGTACTAAAAAGTAGATAAATATTTCCAAAGGAACACAGCTAATATAAAGAATAGTTTTTTTCAAAGGCCCTTGACACTTCAAAATAAATTTTTTTTTTACTTAAAAGCTCTATTATTTGAAGGCTTATAAATAATTAAAAACAAATTATGTAGTTGGTCTTATTATTTGGTCATCAATAAAAACTTTAAAGAAGCAAGCTAAATTTTTCATTAGAAAAAAAGTTACGCATACACCACAGTGACCCAGTTTGATAATAGTTTTTGTTATACGCTATATTTGCGACAATTCTTGATCGATTTTAAAAATTGATATGTCATTTGAAAGAAGATACAACAAACATTGGAGGAGTATATCCAACTATGCAGTATACCCATTAGTATATTATCAAATTGGGTCATTTTAGTGTATCTGGAAAATTTAGTTTTTGTTTCCATGACCAATTTTCAAAGTAATAATCGATCTTTGTTGACTATTAATAGACTTTTGATACAATTTAATTGCTCACTAATTTGAAGATAAAGCCTTAAATAAAAGTTCAATAAGAGTAATAATTCCTACAACGAGTTGACTGGACAAAATTTTGTTGCTAATGAATTTAACTAATCCGAAATGGACTCGTATCCAAGAATTTTTCAACAGTCAATATTTTAATGAAAAAAAAACTTGTCAAACTTAAGACTGAACAATATTGAGTTTCCCAACTATAAATTTTAATTAAGCATTAGCCTCTAACTTGACTATTAAATTAGTTTTTGGTATTGTGAAATATGTAGATATAAGGTAAAAATTAAAGTCAGCTTTAAATTTGATTATTGGTAGGGCCCTTTAACATTATCAAACAACAAATCGTTCCTATAGGATTTTTAAAAAGAACACAACAAATTCTAACAATGTAACTTCAACTTGTTTTTACATATACTAACTATAGTTAAATATTCCCAATAGTTAAATTTTCCTAATTTCAAAATTTGTTCTTAAATTTACATCACTCATGTAACTACTACTATACTCTTCATCTTCAAAAAGTCGTTCAAAGCGATTAATTTTAAATTATCATTTTTGGTGCAACGAAATCAAAAAAATCTTTGCAAATGGCAAAGCATTGCGCTTTTCAGAAAAGTAGTTTGTGCTTAGCAAATTTGTGGTAGTTTAAAGATGTCGTTTTTTTCACATTTACATAAATTTTTTAATTCAACAACGAATTTGTTTTAGGTATATTCTTTGGCAATTTACTTGATGCAGACAAAAACACACACTGAATTATTTGACTATTTTTTTTCCATCGAACCCCGAGTAAGAATGAATTTAGACGCAACAGCACTTGGCTTTTCACCGCCGCAACACTGCCGCAAAGTAGTAAAAAGACGTGAGAAATTTTACATGTACTGCAACACCTCCGCAACACTCGATAAAATATTTTCTCAAAAATATAATATTTTTTCGAGTGTTCATTGGGAACATCAAAAACGTTTGTATTGCGGCTTTTTTGTGGCAGTGTTGCGTCACTGAAAAAGATTTTTTTTATATCAGGTTTGGATTATTGTTTCAAGTTCGATTTTTGTATGTTTTCTGCATTCATAACACAGGTCTATAAGGTTTTTGGTGCCGAGACTAAGATATACTTTTCTGTAGGTTTTCGGTGTGCTGAATTCGAATCTGAAGTCAGAAATATCCTATCAGCTCCCGTTTTTGAAATATTACCGTTAGAAGATGTAAAAAATCTACTTATGAGGTTATGCTTTATATGTGAAGAAATTTTTTTTTTATATATAAATTATAACGGTTTCTATAAGAATTTTTTTCGTTCTTTCAAAATCTTTTTTAATCTTTTCGATATCTTTTTTATTGTTCGAGTTTTTTGGCTTATTGTAATGTATCAAACAGATTTCACGTTTTCATCTCCTTTTTGATAAAAACACACTTACTTCATTCCAAAATTTCTCGGGCAGTAAAAAAGATATTGCAAAGATTTAAACAGTTTTTGAAAGAAGGAAAATAGTTCTTATAGAAACCGTTATAATTTATATTTAAAATAAAATCTTCAAATAAGGGCATAACATCAAAAGTGGAAAAAAACGTTTTTTTGCATTTTCTAATGGTAATATTTCCAAAACTAGAGCTGATAGGATATTTCTGACTCCAGATTCGAGTTCAGCACACCGAAAACCTATAGAAAAGTATATCTTAGTTTTGGCACCAAAAAGAAAATTTAATTTTGTTGACCAGTGTAATTTGTACGAAAATGATAAAATTTTATTCAAGTTTTCCTTTCGGTATCCATTTTTTAATCCAAATCTGACTGGGTAGAACGAGGATCTAATATTAAAATTTTTTATAAAAAAAAAAATTAAGGAATAATTGGCGCACTAAGAAATCGTGGTATAGCCAAAAATTGGTAGAAATTCATATATCCTTGAATCAATATTTTTAAGGCCTAATAGCGAAATGAAATTTTTGAACAAAAAATACTATAACGAAATCCCGAAAGAAAAAATTCAACATGCTTTTTTTATTTCGGTACGCAGCTGTAGAGAAATAACAATTCCAAATTGCTTGTATAGTTTTAACTGATTTGTCATTCACTTTTTATTGTCCTTGACTTTTTTGTAGTTCAAAAAAGTTGTGTTGACGGTTTTCATTTTATATTTTGTTTTTGACAGAATACAATTCTGACAAAAAAATATTTTTGTTCCGCTTCAGCTGCTTACTAGGCTTAACACATTTTTTTTTAAGAATGTTTAACTCGTACGTGTTTGTACAAAAAAGGGGCCTCCTAAAATCCGCGCCCAATAAAACTCCTCAATGTGTAACATATTTAATGCTTCACTGCGCTGGGTTACATTTCTTCTTTATTTAACCAATTCCCATTACACATTCGAAGAGAAACCATCTCCCAAATCAAAAAGAGTTTTGAGGACACTTCCTAAAGTTTGATTGCTTTGTCTTTGACTAAGAAACAGAGCTAACATAAAAAAAAAGTATGAATAACTGTCAGAGGACTCTCACCGACTTAATATATTATTCCAAAGTTTTGAGGCGTAAAAATGATCCTGAGATGGTTTTTACCACAGAAACAAACCGAAACCGAAAAAAAAAAGAAAAAAATTCAGAAAAAAATTTAAATAATTGAATGACAACAGGAAAGATGACAAAAAACCAAAGAAATTTTTGAAATTTTCTTTCCTTTTCGTTTTACATTTTTTTCCATTCTTTTTCCTGTCATACTTCAAACTTCAAAGCCGATGAAAGATGATGCTCGAACGAAGAACATAACAACCATAATTCTAGGCCCATTAGATTCGTTGATAAAAATTGTGTTACATGAATATCAAAAAAAAAAAAAAATGTAAATAAATAAGAAAATACCAACCATAAAAAAAAATAAACAGCTCGCGGCAACAATAATGGTGCAACAAACGTGCTGACAAATTGGGATGATTATTCAACTTCAGCGGTGTAATGGAACAGGGCTGTCGATTTATAAAGGAAAAAAAACAAGAAATGGTGGGAGTCTTGGTTTCTTTTGCCTAAGGGGGTTTCTTACTTCTTTCTTCATTAGAAGAATCATAAATATGTATGTCGTCAATATCTTACAAATGATTAAGACAATTTGACTTTGAAGAAAGCGCATTATCAATTAATCCAAGGAAATTTCGAAATTTTTCGAAAAGATTCTTCAACTTGAATGCTAATTAAATTAATGCGTTTTTTCCCACGCGTTCATTTCTCACACAAGCGTTTTTTTCCGCACCTCCATTTCTATCACAGGTATAAGATTTAACAAGTAGAATTTTATAAAAGAGCATCTTTTAATTTATTTTCTTAGTGCAGAAGAAATCATGCAACAAAAGAGCCAGACAGAGAACTAGCGGAAAAAAAACGCAAGTTTTACATTCACTAAATTCAAGTTCTTGCCTTATGTTTTCTTTGATCAGCTGATCTATTGCATTTCAAAATGTGAATTCATAATCTACTTAAATTTTAATTTCATGCGAGCGATTTTTTCCGCAATGTAAATTATTCCTCTATTATAAGTACAAAGAAGAGTTCATACAACTTTCACGTGTTTATCGATTTGATAGCAAAATTAAAGCAGACAAAATCGTAAAAAAACCGCTGCCAAAAATTTACAGGCGGAAAATTCCGCTCTTGCAACTTTAACCGCATGAAGCAAAATTTGTCTTAAGCTGAATTTTCCGAGCTTATTCAAAATAAGAATTTGCTATTGAATTAGTGTTTTATTTTGCTTTCATGTGTATACACGGAAAGAACGGCTAAAGGAAATTTTGCAATAAAACGTACTCGCGGAAAAAGACGCTCATGTTTTATAAGGGTTTTGTTCAAACTTAAATTTCAGACTAGTAAATTTTAAAATGTGTCTTCACATTTAATTTTGATGCCATATCACTTAAGTGTGAAAAAAAACAATTGGAAAAAAGATGCGGAAAAAACAAGCGGAAAAAAAAGCTTATGAAAACTATAACTAAGAAGTCAAAAATTCTTCTTGATAAAGTTGAGAGTGTTAATTAATAAACTTTTAGTACTCTCTGCCAGCCCTGATGTGGAGTCAGAATTTTTTTATTTTTTGCACAGGTAGAGAGCGGCCCAACTTTAAAATGAGATTCCATCATGGCTTTCATGTGAGCTTTATCATTTTGTACAACATTTTTTATTTTTCTTGTTAATATTTTTGCTCGTCCTCTTCCTCTTCTTGCTTTTCTGGAAGGATATACTCTTTTTTTTTCGGCTGATAGATTAGGGATTTATCTTCTTCTGCTATGTGCTCCAGAACCCCAAACCAGGACCAGGATATACATTTCTTGTATTATTTTTTTTTTCTTTGTGTTGCTTTTTTGAAAGAAACCATCAATCAGGGTAATTCTGCTCCGCAATGTGGGAACAAAAAAAAAAAGAAAATGTTTACATATGAGATTTCACGTCGTCATGTCGTTGGTCCTTCGGGAGGATATTTCCCATTTCTTTTCATATTATTTAGTGGATATATTCGTATACGTATAGGGGATTCAGGACTCAACGGCGTGATGCTTTATACCATTAGGAAAAATTAATTACCACATTATGAACATAGAACACATTTAATGGGGAACAGATTTTCATTTTTAAGTCTGTGTTTGTATTTTTTTTTTTTCGTCCATCAAGGATATTCTATTAGTGTGTGTGGGATATTATTTTTGGGTGAATATCTAACTCTGGTCTTGTGGGTATTTTGCAAATATAATGTCGGAAGTGGGTCTTATTAGGGTGAAGTTTATTTAACTAATTTTGTTGGCTGAAAAAGATTTATTTCGTTCGTCGTTTGTTTGCTTGCTTGGTGATGATGTTGTACAGCACAACTTCTTCGCATATTTATCATCTTTTTGTTTATTTTTTTTTTTTTTTGGGAATTTTTCTTCTTTCATTTTATATGTTTCCACTTCATAACATTGGAATTTTATTATTTTAAATAAAAAGGATGTTCATTATTTCAGCTAGGAATTTTTGCTTGTCTCTTCGTCATACACATTTTTCGTTGTGTTATTTTTCTTGATTTTTTTCTGTTTTTATTATGAGTTTGTGTTATATTTTTTTGAATAAACAAGGAAGATTTGAGAGGGTAAAGCACCTGGGACTTCACCTTCCTTACACACACACACACTCTCATATAGGATGATGGAAAGATTCGTGATTTACATTTTCATATGGAAGAGTGAAGCTAATCTGAGTATAACGGGCTGGAAAATAATAGAAATTTATCTTGGAGTTTTTTTTTTTTGTGTATATGTATAATACGTGCTGGGATTCAAGATCTTCCTTTTAAGCATTCAAAAGGGCTTTAAATAGTCCCTTGCACGTGTGTACTTATATTTTTTTTGTTAGAAAAAATGTAGATAGGATGGGATTTTGTTTGTTTTATTTGAAAGTTATTGGTTTTAAGAAAGCAATTGAAGATCGTTATATTTCCATAAAAATGAGAGTAGAATCCTCTTTTGGGAATAAAGGAAATGAATTTACGTTGACAATTTTTTGAAATTTTTTCCAGCAAGAGGATTTTGTATGCGCGTCTTTCAATGAGAATAATATAAGAATTTAATGTCACAATAAGAGGGAGCGTATAGAAAGGAAAAATAAAAAAACAATTTATATTCGTTTGTTGTCAAAATTTTGAATGGCAAAAGAGCTTAGAGAGTTGTTACCCTTTAAAGAAAAGAATTTATCTAGGGAAAAGAATCTTTTGACTCAAGTATAATCAAAGAAAGACAGCATTTTTATTTTGTTTACAATAAATTGTTTTAGGAAAAACATAATCCTGGTGGAATTTTAACTCATTTTCTGTCAGGATAAGAATATCCTTTTTTTGATTTTGGATTTTTGTACAAATTACATACTTTCATGTTAAATAATTCCAAAAGGTACTATCAAAGTTTAACATAGGTAATTTTTTTTGAAAATTATAAACCAAACAAAGGGGTGTTCCCGTTTACGGTTTTCAAGATGTAGGTACTTTAATCTCTTTCAGAGTTTCGTTGATTCTTTTTTGAGTATTTTACGCTATGAGCATTATTACTGCATTCCTCGGTCTGGCGTACAATTCACTTCAATAAGATAATCGGAAAAGAAGCCAACATTAATTGTTTGTCCCACCCGTGACAGTAAGAAAAATACTGTTTATTTTCAAAGATGAAATAAGGTGGAATATTTCCACTGTAATGTAAAATATAAATCAATTATGTGTACCTTACATTTTCTAAAATTATTATAAAAAATAAAAAAAAAAAACAAAATTCAATCCTACACATTTTCCACCCGTGACAATGGTTATAAATCATAAGAACTGTAATCAAAGAATTCCTTTACTTTTTCAACATATTTTGAATTATAAAATAGTATTGGCAGTTTTGTTTCTTTGGTGTAGGGGAAAGTGGCCTAAAATGGCACCCCAAGGTAAAATGGCCCCCTTGCTAGAAATCGTAGAATCGAAAATATTTAGAAAGTTTTATAAACGCGATTCTTTAGTTTATCTGGCAAAACCAACATATACGAAATTTCAGCAACTTCAAGCCATTATTTGAAATTTGACAGGTCAAACTGTCTCTACCCACCTCAAAATGTACACTCGTTAAAATTTTGTGAATTTTTTTTTGCAAAAAAAAAGTATAAAAAACATTATATTTTGGAAAAAGAAGTTAATGTATGTACGCTGAAGTATTTCTTATTAATTTACTGAAATAAATTGGTTTGAAACGATTTTAAATTTTTTGGTGTAAAAATTAAATTGAAAAAACTCAAAATGGGCAAAATGGCCTACTTAGTGATCGGGTAAAATGGCATACCTATTTCACATGTCATTTTAAATTTTTTTCACATTTTCATTTTTTTTAAAGAGAAAATAGTTGCTATTTATGAACGATGTACAGAGAGGAAGTCCTGGACTGAGAAAAGTCCTTGATTCCGTCAAAAACCTGGAAAAAAGCATCCAAAACATTCAAAGTTGCAAAAACTACAAAAACGAGGCGATCAACCAACATGAACTGGGTTTTGAATGACTCATAGAAAGATCTGGGGGGATTAAGCACCACTTGTTCCAAGAAAATGGAAAAGGAGCCCTTTGACTAAATTTTGCATTTAAAATCACGTATGTTTGGACAGTGTGCCATTTTACCCGGGTAAATTTGATCAGTGAAATTTGTAGACGTCTTGAAAATTAAAAAAATTAAATACTTCTTCGAACTTTTTTAACTCGCAAATGGAAAAAATGTGAGAGTAATATATTAAACTTTGAAAAGTATATAGCATTTAAGTTTGAATGCTACTGTTTTTCGAGATATAGGACGTTTTCTTTAGGGGGGCCATTTTAGGCCACCTTCCATTAATTAATAGTGACCAAAGTCTGTGAAAAGACTTCGACAAGTGAATTATTTTTACTTGCGATATAGGTGCAAGTTTAGGATTCGTAAAAAAAATCGAACTCGAGAAAACAATTTTACATGACGTTACGATTAGGTATGGAGAACGCCAAAAAAGTGCTTCCCTCAATTCTGTCTTACTGTCTGTATATACCCCGATCTACAGCCTAAACGAGTGAAGTGATTTTTTCCAAAGTTGGTAGTTAGCAGTTTTGGGTGATTCCTTAAAGGGGAAACTAAATTTTTATGACCAAAACTAACGTTACCTGCCATATAACGGACATAGAAAACTTAATTTTTTTCAAAAACGGCTCTAACGATCTTGATTCAAATTTTTGTGTTTAATATAACACTTAAGAGTCAACTTTTTGAATAAAAATTAAAATCTACGGAACCTGCCATAGAACGTTTTTTTTTGGTTTCTGAATATCTCGTACAAGATTGACCCGATTTCAACGAAAATTTTAACACAAAAGCGTTTAGATAAAACTTATATTGAAATTTTAGAGAAATTAAAAAAAATATTTGGATTTTTCAAAAATATTTCAATTTTTTTTTTAATCAATTATTTGAAAACGGATTGGGGAAAAATTATGAAATCTCGGTTTTATGTGTAAATTAATTATTTCTTCAAAATTGCATTACCAACCTTTTTTTTTTTTTTGAAAAAAAATTGTATATATATAAAAAATTATTAAAAAAAAGGCTTTAACGATTTTCAAAACTTTTTTTCTAAAAATTCTTTCTTATACAAGAAATCAAATTTCATACTTAGTTTTGTATAAAAGATCATTTTAAACGGTGTTTATTCAATTATAAAAACAGATTTTATTTTTTTTTAACTACCGACTTATGAAATTCCTTAAAAATATCAAATTTTCCCTGATTTTGTTCAATAAAAAGCTTTAAAATTAGAGTAATTTTTACCATAAGACCAAGTACGTGCGACCCCAGTCGTTTTGAATGGACTGAAGACTGTATCTGCTGCAGAGATCTCATTTCCAATTTGTTAGGTACAGTAAACCTTTAAAAAAAATGCTACCCCAAGAGTAAGTTACAGCTTTTTGAACGAAAGATTAAAGACAAAAATACGTCCCTTACTTTGGCGGACACTTTGTGGCGGAATCAAAAAAAATTTTTCTCATTATTTGTAGCTAATTAAATGCTAATTTGTTAAGCAAACCAAAAATTTGTAGCTCGCATAGTTTTTGAATTATTGAATTTTCCGCTTATATAAGTCTGAAGTTAGCGGACAAAATCTGAAATGATTGAAATTATTGAGTTTAGTTGACCTCCAAATTTGTAGCTTTTTAAATGCTTTTCAATTACATTAACTTGGTTTTTGTAGCTTGAACAGTTTTTTTGTTATTCAATATTCCGCTAAAATAAGACTCAATTTCATATGTAACGGTCAAAATTTTCAGAAAAGTTGAATTTTCAAATTTTTTTTCTTTTCTAGAAATTGTAGCTTTGCAAAACAAAATTTTTTTGCGTAAAAATTAATTTTGTAGCTCCTCTCAGTCATTTTCTATTTCAATTAATGAGATAAATTTTTTTTGATTCCCCCAAAATACTAATACTAATTAGAAGAACTTTCAAGATCAAACATTAAGATCGGGCATTTACACAAATTACTTAGATATATTTTTTTTTCTAAGCAGAACGGACATGGAGTTACTGTCTAAAAAAAAAAAACAAACAAACAAACATACAAACAAAAAGCCAAAAAATCTTAAATTTATAAAAACAAAAGAAAATCTTTTCCAAAAACATAAAAAATAGGACCAAAAGTGTTTTTTATATTTTTTTTTGGTTATGACTTCCTTTAGGGTTTTTAACCATCATAACATTAATTTGTTATAGCTCTTTTTTAAAAATATCCTATTTTTGTCTATCTTTATGCTTTATTTTACCCTTTTTTTCTTTCTTCTCTAAATATAAAGTAACATACTTAAATATAAAAACCCCATCAAATTTAGGGTTTGATGTTTTTTTGGCTATGTTAGGAGTCAGAGTCGTGAAGGTGCTCTAAGGGAGTGTGTAGAGAGAGAGAAAAGAGAGGTTGGTTATTTTTATTTTTATTAGCTTCCTTATCGGTCTGGTACGCATTTATTTATTATTTTTTCCACTTGAAAAATTTATTTTTTATATTTCATTTTTTTTTTTTTTTTGTAATAAAAATGTCCATCCCAAGCAATCTCGTAAACAAACAATAAAACTTTAAAAAAAAATTACATCATCAGAAAAAAAAAATGAAATACCCCATAAACCCAACAATTTAATACATTTTTTTTCCTCCCATCCAGAGGAAACAAACAATGTTTTTTCATCTTTTCTTATTTGCAGCTCATCCCAAAAGCTATAAAATGTACTTTTTTGTGGTTATTTTTGTCGTTGTGGCAATTAGATGTAAACTCTGTCTTTTATTCTATACGCCCCGATGGACGTGACCTGTCGCCAAAATATTATTATCCTTTTGTCCTTTTTTTTTGTTGTATTATCTGATTCTGTTTGGGGCATTAACACACGTGTTTTACGGTATAAGGCCAATTCAAAAGGATTAAGGTATAAAAAAGAAACAAAATATTAATATTGATGTAATCCGATTAAAAAAAAAAAAAAACTTAACGAAACTTTTCGTTAAGTAGAAAAAAACTTAACGAAGCAAAATAAAACTTTTATTTTAGAAAATTATGAAAATTGCTTCAAAGTTTTCTTACCATTTTTATTTATTTTTCTGCAAGAAACCACACAAAATTTCCATCTTTATTGAAATACCATACAATTTCCAGTCAAACAAACAGAATAATCCTTAAATTGTGTGTGTGTGGAATGGAGTGGGGAGGATACATTAAATATATTTTCTGAATAAATATCGTTAAGTGGTAAACAGAAGGAATAAATTCCATCCTTCTCTCTGTGTGGTTTGAAGCGGGTCAATGTCACCATAACCATTGTTATAAACAGAGTTTGGTTGGTAGTGTGTTTCTGTAAATTGGTATCTGTGAGGATAAAATCTACACATTATGCATTTAAGTCGAGAAAAACAATTCCCATATCCCGCATTGTCACTTCCATTGCTCCAGAGTGCGGTGTATTCCTTCTCTACAAATCGATTTCTAAACCAAACACAAGTCTGTTGCTCTTTCATAGAGGGTGACCCAAACCCAAGCCCCAAAGCCATCATACCCAGGGCCAGAGTCTCAGAACAAGTGTCAGTCGGTCGTAGTCATCATTGTGAATGGCGTTTTCGATGTTCAAGTCGATGTCTTCCGAAAAACGAAAACAACATCAAAATGGAGGCGAATCTCTATGTGATGATAGTGACGATGTGCCTTACCGTCGTCGTCGTTTGAGTAAAAGCCATTTGATGGTTTTTCCTGTTTCTTACGCTCAACACGATAAGCCACTAGCACAGCCAGCAAACGTACGTGCATACAAAGTAGAGGGCCCCTGGAGGCACGAATTGAAGCAAAGGGAGATGAAAAGATGCTTTGCTCATTAATGAACATCGAACACAAAACGGAAAACGCTGCTGTATAGTCTTATAGTTTGTGTGTTTGTCGCTGTGCTCTTTAAGGAGTCTTTGTGTATATTTTTTCGTCTCATTTTCGTCCTTTTTTTTTTTGGGAGGATGCTGCACACTATGATGATGATGGTTGCCTTTTAATAAAAATAACAAACTCCTTTATGTGAGAATGGGGGTGAATGTGGTAACTGAGGGGGTGGCATGCACCACAGAAGAAGAAAAAAAAAACATGCTTAAATTTCTGCCTCTGGTCCTGAATGGTTCTCGTATTCTAATTCGAGTGAGTGGTAACGAGTGGGGTATGTTCACAATGCACTTGAGTTTGTGTTATTTTCTTTTTTTTTCTGTTGTCTCCCTCCTTAAGCTCTTCAAGAATGAAAATCGTGTTCATTTGGATAGTGTTTCTGTTTGTTTTTTTTTCTGAATTTTTTCTGCTGCTTGTATACTTACTATTTGCACATCCTATATCCATTGTTGAGAGGAGGAGAAAAGAAGGGATCAAGGATTTTAGTAAGTAATAAATGGGAATAGCAGTGAATGGCATGAACTGAAACAGATTTCGCGAAATTACTTGACACAGTGAGTTGAAATAATCTTCTCTCTCTCTCGATTGTTCACTGGGGTGTATACGTAACTTTTTTTTTTTTGTGTTTGCTTTTGTTTTCTGTTGTTGTTGCCTTTTTTGTGTTGAAGTGAAATATAATCGATAATAATAATTTATCAATATATCGATGGAATAGGATATTTCTGTGAGCATAAACTTGATATAATTATGATAACGAATATAATATGATATTCCACTGGAGCGAAGCGGCTCCTTGTGTGTTTGACGAATGGCAAGTCATTAATTAAGGCTGAATTTCCGTGGGATAGCGAGCAAATACACACACACATATAAACACACTAATAGACTTTGTTTTATTTTTTTGTGTGTGTTTGATAGATTTATTATGTATCTCTTCTCCTAAAATTTATTTATACAAGTACGTATCCTGATTTATTGCTTACGAAAATGGACTTAGTTGTCAATAGTGATAGGTTCGTGGGTGGATGTTTTTTTTTCTTTAGAGATAAGCTAAATTAAGGCGACATTGTAGCGAAGGCAGAGTAATTTCTTATTATTTCTTTTTTACATCTCAGAAATGTGTGTGTGTGTGTTTTTTATTGATTTAATTTCAAGGAGATTATAATTATGTAAAAATTCTCAAATAGGATTGAGTCAAAGAAGAGAGACTTAACAAAGTGACTTCTTATGTTTGATAGATATCCTATTTCCTTTAAGGATGGAATTATAAGTCAATGAGGAGAGGTTCGATAAAGATGAAATAAGAAAAAAAAAGAGGATACTTTTTTTTTTGTCAATTTAATTAATTAGAAAAATATTTTTAGGAAGGTCAAACAAAATATGTAGATATTTCAGTAGAAAAGAAAAAAGAAGATGTTATTTCAAGATCACTCAATCTTTTATAGTATTTTGAGCTGTTAAAAATACTTAAGTTATCATTAATCTTTTAGGAAACTGAAATTGACAGCAGCTTAAATAGCAATTTTTAATAAGAATTTAATGAAATTCAAAATTTCTTTTTTACGGTCTTTATAATTTTTTGTTAAGGAAAAAAATGCACTGCCAAATCTTCCAAATTCCTCATGCAAAAATTTAATTTAAAGGCCCATTCTGGCCTCAATTTTGAATAAAACAAAGTATTCTCCATACTACTATTTTTCAAGTGTACCAAATTCATGATATTTTGTCAAGAAATGGCCAAGTTTGGAGGTATCTCAGGAACCCTGAAATATTTCGAACCGAAACTTTATATTCTTTCTTACACTCCGAGGCCATTATCGTTTTACCAAAGTCTCGAAAAAAAGTTTTGAATTAAAGATATGAGCTCATATACTCAACACTCAACAGGCCTATGGAAAGTTACAATACTATTTTTTTTTTTTTATTTCGAAAAAAATCTAAATTCCAAAATGTAATACATTTTCAAAAATGTCCTTCAAATCCATTGAGTGCGACATCAAAAGAAAGATTTTTTAAGCTCTATTCACAATTGAAAACGACACCGCGAAATTAAGCCCCAGGAAATAAGGCCCAAAAAAAAAAATTAAATAAGGCCTGAAATTGGGGTACTCGTAGTAAAGCTATGCCCCAATGAAATAAGGCCCCATCGAAATGAAAAAATGGCCTAAAAATAAATGAAATAAAGCCCCAACTTGTTTTGAAATTTTATAGAAAAATAAAATAAAACCCCAATTTTTCTTTTTCATAAATAACTTTATGCTTTTCAATGTAAAGATATTACTGCAATCCAATTAGGAGTCAACAATATGCTGTACTTTGCCAATTCTGGGTTCTTGATAAACGGAATTTCACAAAAGTTTTTTTTTTTAACAATTTAGTTTATCATTTTCATGTTAATTATGCAAAATTAAATAAGGCACCAAATTGTAAAAAAAAAAAAAAATAAAAGCCCCAAAATTAATGTTAGGGTCTTATTTCATGGGGGCCTTATTTCATAATGAACCAAAAATTTTGAGAAATTTCGTTGTTGCTGTTGTTTTATGTGTATTTTTTTGGGCCTTATTTCATTTTTTTATCGGGGCCTTATGTCCTGTGGCCTAATTTCGCGGAGCCTTGAAAACTCTCGAAAAAAGTTTTGGGTTCCAGGTATGCGTTCATAGACAACAACGCTATGCATTTAGGTCAAATAAGTTACAAATTGATTTTTTCGAGATTTTCGAAAAAGAGAATTTTTTTTGGACTTTGGCATCTGTAGGGAGCCTAAGGGCACCGCCCCACAATGGGACCAAACGACCAAAACCATCTCAAAATTGGTTTTAACAAATGTGATCATTTCAAAAAAGTAATAGACATGTGCGCCATGATGATAGCATACATCGTTTTTAATATATTTTGGATAAAAGTACTTAAAATGAGTCTCGAACCTTACATTTCAATTTTTATTGTTTTTCGTCCAATTTTATATAACAGTTTAAACTTAGTTTTCTTAGAAGTTTGTGAAGAAACCTTATAAGTGTTGTATATCAATAAAAAGGTTAGAATCTCTACTTTTTAAATCCGTTATTTGTTTTTGAATGTACTTTAAATTGATTGCTTAGAAAAAATAACAATTAATGGGAAGTAATTTGGACAACTTTAATTTTCAACTGTAGATTTCTCCTTTGCCGACGACTGCCGATGTCGAGTTATGAATGAATTTAGAATCTCATTTTACTCAAAATTAAGGAATAGAAATAAAATTTTGCGCATATTTGCGCCATTTTGATTTACGGTCAAAAATGTATAAAATAAAAATTTTCCAAAAATTGTTGCAAATCTTTTTTTTACTGTCATCTACAGGATGTCTCAAAATTAATGATTCAAATGAAATATTCTGATAGGCTATTTAAAGGGCTCTTAAAATTTGGTAACTTGTCTATCCCAAATATTTACGGTTTTCGATTAAATGCACTTCTTGTGAAATTTCGAAAAATTCCTACTTTAAAACAGTATTTTGCTTCCGCTGTTCATAATTTATTTTTGTTTTTTTTACAAATATGTCCCTAAAACAATAATTTACAATTAAGAACAATTGACAAATAAAAAAAAAATTATTTCGCTACAAATTAGTTTAAACAAAAGCCTATGTTTTTTATTGTTTTTTTTTTTTACTCTGAAAAACCTTGTTTTGTTGAATTCAAATTAAAGTATCTTTCATCCTAACTTCAATTTCCGAATTTTGTATACTTTTTTTGAAAACTTTGATAACTAGGCAAGTTTTAAAAATGATAAACCAGTTTCAAAATGTACAATTTATTTTTTAGGGTGTTGCTTTAAAATAAAAGTAAGAAATTGAGTTTCATTAAAACTGCTAACTAATTTGTAGCGATATGGCGAACAAAATAAATAATGTTTTGATTAAATAATTGGTTCTTATTTACCAATGTTTCAGTGAACGTTTGTAAAAACAAAAATCAATTATGAACAGGGGAAGTAATATACTGTTTCAAAGTAGGAATTTTTCGAAATTTCACAAGTAGTGCATTTAATCGAAAATGGTAAGAATTTGAGATATGTATTTTGAATTATTACTTTTGGGATCCCCTATAAAGGGAATTCCCAACAAGCTTGACCATCTGAACGGATTTCAAGTCCCATTTTCTGCCGCAAATCAAAATCTGCAGATTTGATTTTATTTAATTTCATCCCATTTTTTCAAACTATTATTTTTTTACGCTATTTTAATTCTTATCTCAAGCTTTTGTTTTATTTAAAAAGCCTTCTCTTTATAAAATATAAATTATGTTTTGATTAAATTTTGTCTCTACGTTTTTGGATACTTATCCCTTTCACATTTTTTCTTTCTTTTCTTACTTATAAAATAAATTCTACCTACAATGAATTTTATATCATCTTTCATTCGTATGCTTTTTTTGAATTAATAATCTTTTAATTTTTGCTTTCTTATCAATAAATATTATATATAGGATAACTTCACTTATATTTAACACAAATTACAACGACTTAAAATATAATTTTGTATATGAATTAAGCCATTAATTGATGAATTTGAGCTTTTTTTCATAATTTTTGTTTTTGAAAATGTTATAATAAATACATACATAATTTTTTTAGTTCTGATTTTTATTCCATGTTGAAGCATATACATTGTAGTATATTTGTGCCAAATTTCAAACAAAAATATTAGGAAAAAAAAAAGTTATGGAATTTTGAGATGATTTACATCGTTTGGTCCCATAGTGGCCCCATCTGCCAGAATTGTATTTACTCCCTTTAAATTGTGAATATATATTTTTATTTTTCAGTTTTTTTGATTCTTAGAAATCCATTTATCAGATTTTAGTGAATCAATTTAAAATGGCTTAAATATTAATAAGTCCATTAATTTCTTAATCTTACAACTTTTCTCCGAACTCAAAAACTAGTGCATAGTGCACACCTTTTAAAATTATCACAAAATAACGTGATTGAAAAAAAAATTATCCCATTTTCTATATCCGATTAAGAATTTTTTTGAATTTAAAAAAAAATCATTTACGCAGTCAGTAGGATGTAATTAAAATTAACTTCTGGTTGGATTAGTTGTACACATTATATATAGAAATATACTCATTTAATGCAAAACATTTATAATATTTTTATGATTAATTAAAAGTAATCCATTAAAATGTCAAAAAATCTATATTTACAAAAATAGATAGGAAACCGTAATTAAACTTGCATGTCTGCTTGTCTTGCAGCAGCACAAACAAAATTACCAATTGCGTTTATAGAAAAGCGCCTACCCAAACATAATTTTACACTAATTGAAATTGCCACCGTGTCGAACGTGCATTTGACCACAAACATATATACATTTTCATCACTCTTTTGCACCCCTTTCTCTAAATTTTGATAATGGAATAAAGTTGCAAATTTGCATGATGTGCGGGTGGGTCTAAAAAGGCTCTTTTTGCCAACACCTATTTCCGGCGCTAGTTTCTGTTTAAATAAATATTCAATTTGCAGAGAGTAATCATAATTCGATAATGTGTCATTCGTTTCTAAAACTTACCCCATAGCTATTACTAGTGATGGGAACAATCGAATGATTTGAACTATCGATAGTTAGTAACTGAATGATTTGAACTATCGAATAGTTCATTCATTCATTCATTCATTCGAATAAAAACTATTGAATAAAACTATCGAATTAACTATCGGATAAAAACTATCGAATAAAACTATCGAATAAAAAAATATTTGAATGAAAAAACTATTCGAATGAAAAAACTATCGAATAAAAAACTATCGAATGAAAAAACTATCGTTTAAGAAAACTATCTTATAAAAAAAAACAATTAGAATGAAAAAACTATTTAGAATAAAAAAAACTATTCGAATGAAAATAGTAACTAAATGAATCAATGAATGATTTAAAACTATCGAATGAATGAATATTTTACAATTATCGATAGTTTGATATTTTTTATTCACATAATTCCCATCACTAGCCTATCACCGTACACCACATTAGACCACACCACACCACACCACAAACGTCACACATTCAAATGCGTGTGAATTGTTCACTCACTCATTCATTTTCCACAACCGAGACCCCAACTCCAACTCCGAACTGTAGCAACTCCAAATACTCGTCCAACATTCATGACTTGATGCATAAATAATTATCTCTGTGTCAGCAGGTGCTTGCGGCTAAAAAATATTGCCCCAACACACAGACAAAATTAAAAAGAAAAATTAAAAAAAATTCTCTGATCTATGTTGTTGACGTATGCTGACGTTCATGAGGTTTTAAGTTGGTTTTTTATCACTCCTCGCCCCACTGTGTGCTCTCACTTTGTGGCATTTACCAGCACTTAACCGCACAAGCAGCAGTATGGTCTGATAATTATCAATTGCATACGATGGCGATTCCGATATAGTGTTGCAACAGAAAAAGAGAATGTGGCACCAATTGACCCTGTTATAGGCTTCACACGCTTTCTACCGCGCGCTATCTCTGATGATGATGATGCATCCTGATAAATCTTTAAAATTCAGCCATTCATCTGTTTTTTAAATTTGCATTTTTTTATCACTTGTTCTTTTGTTGTTTTTTGTAAAAAAAAAAAATAATGTGCCTGTGAATAATATGAAAAACGGAAAAATGATTGGGTGCAGCAGTGTCATGATGCAGTGTAATAATTAGTCACTTGGCTTGCATATTAAAGTGTTGCACATTCACGAATTTATTGTTTCTCGCTACCCCGCATAAATATCCTGGCTTTGGCTATATGCAACTTTAATTGCGGTTCTGCTGTGTTGTTATTTATTTTTTTTTCAGCAGTTTTTTGTACGAGGAGGAGGAGGTTTTTTTTACCAACAATTTTGTTCGTCTTCCTCGCTATATGATTGCATGTTGACATTTTTATCCCACATGTTGTTTGGGCGATGTGTGTCGTCCTGTTTCTTGTTTTTTTTTTGTTAATTTTTTTGGGTAGGGAAGATGAACATGTACAGCTATGGATAATAATTGGTATTTCTGAATGTCCTTTTTTCCCACTTGTGCTGTATGTAGGTGAGATTAAGGCTAGTTAGGAATTTCATACAAAAAAAAAAAATTAAGAATGAAGCCAGAATGTCTTTTTGACTATAAATTGCTATTTTCGTTACGTTCCACTCGTTTCCTATAAGACATCAGTTCAAATTTCTCGGTGAATTTTCACCTTTAATTACTTGAGTATGATTGGTCAGTTTCGTTAAGTTTCATATTTTTTATAATCTAAATGTTATACGTTTGTTTTTTCGTTAAGTTATTCTTCCCACTTAGTATGATTTAGATACATGATCCTATTTAATTTTAAGCAATGATATTCTATAGTTTCGTCAAGTTTCCTGCGACTTGTTTTAATTATTAAGATATTTGTTTTTTTCGTTAAAGAATTTAGGACTTCCCCTAACATTCAAATGATTTTAAATTTTCCATCTCCATTTTCTATAACCTTATACAGATTCGTCAAGTTGCCTATGACTTTATACCATCATTAAGTGATAATTTTTCTTGTTTCGTTTGTTTCCACATTTCTTCATTTCACATATTATGAAATATTTTTATGAATCATTTCTATCTTCATGATTTAAAATAGTTTAATGATTCAATTATAACAGAGATTTTATGATTTAATTGGTAATTTAATTTCGTTAAGTTTTTAGTTTTAAGTTTTTCAGTTTCTTTAAATTTTCGTAATTACTGAAATCATTTGCCATTTGAAATAATTCTTATAATCGATTTTGTTTACTCATTTTCGTTAAGTGTTTTGCTTTTCGACTAGAATTGGTCAGCTTTCTTAAATTTTTACACTATACAATATTTGTATGTATCCACTAAGTTTGGTTGTGATTCAATTTTTGTGAAGGTTTTTTACTCTTCGTTCATAATTATTCATCAGCTTCGTTAAGTTTTTTTAAATTTTCTTTCCTTTCCAAGAAATGTTTGCCAACTAAATTTTGTTCGTTAAATTTTTTATTTATATTTGTCCTCCATTTAAGAAATGAATTTTAATCATTGGTCAATAATTGCACAGCTTCACTTCCAATACTGAATAATACCTAAAATTAATTACCTAAAATTTTAATGTTTTCCATAATTCTAATTGAATATCTATTTTGTGTCAAATAATTTGTATGAAGTTGAGTTAAAATTTTTGATAATTTTATCGATAATTTTTACTACATTGTTTTATTTTGCAAGTTTCTTTAAGTTTTCCATCTCTCTGATTCATTCTTTTTATGTAAGGATCCACTGAAATTTGAACTGAATTTTTATTCCTATAGCACGATTGGTGAGTTTCGTTAAGTTATTTTTTTTTTATTTTTGGTTCTTTCATATAAAAGAAACACCTACAACTTAAAAGTATTCCCTTTTAATCAGAAGTCCTCATTTGTTATCATATTGGTTATTTCTATAGTGAATATTATTTTGTTTCGTTAAGTTTTTTTTATCTTTCGAATTAACTTTAAAAAAAAAATAGAATGCTTTTTATTTTAAATTTGAATAATTTTCTATGAGGTAGATCCTTATACAGTTTTAGTTACTGACTTTCGTTAAGTTTACAATATGTACGATATTCAAATATGTACTATATTCAAATATTTTTTTTCTGTAGAAACTTAACGAAACTAAGTACTTATTTCACTATTAGAACAGTGCTGTAGTTTTCTCGATTTTTGATGGTTTTCTTGTTTAAATATTGCTTCTTCGTCAAGTTGTCGTTAACTTTAGTTATCAAGGAAACAGCAGTTGTGAATTTTGCTTTCGTTAAAATTTAACAATCAATTGGCAATTTCATACAACCCCACTTGTACACTTCAACTGTGGTCGCGTTGTAGTATATTCCCTGTTCAGTTTTCTACACCACCATAACCACATACACGCTGTAGGTACTCAAAAGGATGACTTGCAGTCATGACACAGAAATTGTTAATCCCTTTTTTTTTCTGTATATATACTCCAGTGCAGCCTGGGTGCCATGTACATTTTTTATAGCCCAGATAAGTTGATTTAAGGCGGATTTTCATTGCAGTAATTCCATTAAAATTACTCACAGATGCAATCTGCATGCTTTAAAAAAAAAAAATAAATATTAAAAAAAAAAATTAAATTAAAGAAAAAAGTGGAAAAAAAACAAAAGCGAATTTATGAATTCGCCTTGTATATTTATTCATTAACAACGGTCATAATTTTAATTTTCATTCATTTTATTATTTCATTATCTGTTTTGGCGTTTTTTTTTAATTATTTGTGAATATGTACACGATAATTTTTTAGACTCACAGTATAACCAGAAAACAGGGTGTATCATTATTTATTAATTTATTCTTGACTGTGTCGTTGTCGTTTTCGTCGTCGTCATGATCATATCGTCGTATCCTTGTTTGGTAGTATTTTTTGTTGTTGTTGTCCTGGATATATGTATGTTGTGCATTGTTATGGAAATTTATTGAAGCCTCATGGCGCATATATATGCATTTGTGTGGTACACCAAGAAAATCAGAGTGAGAGCCAAAGAGAGATGAAATGTTTGATGCAATTTTCAGTTTTCAGGAAGAAGAAAAATAAAAATTAAATACACAGAATAATTTGCAGAAAATTGTTGCATTGTTTTTGCTTAAAAACACCCATGATCGCATATTATATTTCCTCATATAACAGACATATACATTCGGAAGGATATGGCCAGGACAATACAATACACAACAATGCATCACCCTGCTTTTTTGCTCTATGCTCATTGTGTAGGTGCATATGGAATGAATGAGGTTTTTTTGAATTTTTCGGGGGATGAGGTTGATATTTTGCATTCAAATTGGTTTTTGAAAGTTCAAATTGAAAGGCGATGCAAAATGTGTGTGTAGGTAGATAGTATTCATTCTTGCATGATTTTATTTAATAATTCTCTTTCATCACAATTGCTCATAGGTCAAAGAGGTGGAAATTTATTTGTTTTTCCTTTCCGATTTTATATATACATATGTATGTTTGTATGTAGTATATTCAATTTTGGTATCAACTTACGGGAGCATATATTTTCTATTTTATCTCTTTTTACCCTCAAAAACAATATTTGCATTTATTGTTTTATTCATGGTTTTAATTTTTTTTTTCCTGGTCTTTCTTGGTTATTTTATGTTGAGATGAAGATGGAATAAAAAAAAACTGAGCTGTCAAAAATATGTCAGAAGGATTCAAGTATATATAATATGCAATAAAAAGACGTTGGTGCAATGATGGATGAAAGCTTCTATCTTAAGAGTGAACAAGTTGAAAGTAGTTCATAATTACCTTTCAACTGCAGTACTTTTAATGGTTTTTTACCTTTGATGTTTTCTGGTGTGGGTTGAGAGAAAATGTCTGCAATTCTTGATAAAATTGTATCTCTGATGAGTAAAGTAGAAAAACCTTTTAAATATAATTTTTTTTTGTATTTGATTGTTTTTTGAAGTTTGAGTAGATGTAATTATTTTAATGTTGTGGTCCATTTAAGGCAACACTTTACTTTCGCTTCAAGAAGAAAAAAAATGAAAAATGGTCCTTCGAGCCAGATATTTCTACAAATCAAACCTATCTAATTTTTTTCTACAACTGTTACACTTCTTTGTGACAACATAGCTAAAATTTACTAATTACATTTTAAGAATTAAGATTTTTGACAATTCAATTCAATTCAATTCAATTCAATTCAATTCAATTCAATTCAATTCAATTCAATTCAATTCAATTCAATTCAATTCAATTCAATTCAATTCAATTCAATTCAATTCAATTCAATTCAATTCAATTCAATTCAATTCAATTCAATTCAATTCAATTCAATTCAATTCAATTCAATTCAATTCAATTCAATTCAATTCAATTCCATTCAATTCAATTCAATTCAATTCAATTCAATTCAATTCAATTCAATTCAATTCAATTCAATTCAATTCAATTCAATTTAATTCACACAAAAAAATTAAAGACACTCTTTTCAATGCAGAATTAATGAAACCGGGTTACCTCCAAAATTATATTATTGCAGTGATACCAGTGATTGAAGGCCTTTTCGATTCCCTGCAAAACACTATCCCCCTGTTGGCTGGATTTGAACCCAGCTGAATTTTACCCTTTCATTACACCAGATTGATTAGATATTAAGCCTTGAGCTTATAACACTTTTAATTCTGCTTAAAATTTTGGTTCAAGATCCTCCTTCTAAATTCTCAATGTCTTTTTCTAAAACAGCAGCATAAAGTAGGTGCTTTTAAGGCTTTTGATTTTGATACCTAATCCCAATCCAAAATTCATCCATCTCTATTAAATCTGTTTGATAAAAACGAACGAAAAATTGCTACCACTATTATATCCTTGAACAATTTTCTGCATGAATCAAAACCAAAAAGCCCTTAACACACACACAAACGTTTCAGCAATAATTTTTTATTGACTTAAAAATATACATAACTTTCTTTGTCTCTTCAACTTAAATGGCCATATTTCGAGAGCCACTTTCATAAAAACTTTTTTTCACTTCTCTCTTTTTCGATAAAAGAAAATTGGTAGAAAAAAAAAGAAAAAAGAAAAACGAATACCTTCACTACGCAAAGCAAAAGTGAGCTTGCTCGCTTTTCTCTTGACATTTAAATTCCTGATTCCTGTGAAGCAACCAACATTTCTCAAGTATCCCATGCCGTTGCCGGTGGTGGTGCCCCCATTTTGTATACTTTTACTACCTTTAACAGTCATAATTTCTCATTTTTCTCATTCCTTTTGAGCTGACATTAGTGTTGTGTAAACGAAAGAGTTTTCCCATTTCTCACTAGGGACTCTATCACATTACCGTTACCGTTACGTATGTGTAACTGTGTGTTGAAGGTAGGATTTTAGGTTATGTGAATTTATGAAAAATGAGGATACCTTAAGTATAACACGTACCTTTGGCGCATCATATATATATTTATTAACACACAATTTCGCTTTTGCTAAAAGTGCAAAGAACTCGTAACGTTACGTTACATAATAAATAAACAAAAAAACATAAAGGATCTTAAATGTGCAAAAAAAACAGCAACAGAAAAAGGCATTAAAGTGTAGTAGTGGCAAACAGCAGCAGCAGCAAAAGTGAGCATCATCATCAACATCAAAATACAGTAACATCCATTTGCCTCAATTTCGTTACCATCAGAGTTACTCTTATAAGGATGTCTTCATACAATACATCTGAGAACATAAAGGACAACGAAAAACCCTTGTGAATGCTTCTTCTTTTTCAACCAAAAAAAAAAGGAATAAAAATAAGAAGCCTGCAAGCAAAATAATAATAAGAAACGATGCGATAAGTGGGCTTTTGGCAGCAGCACCAGCACCACCTAGCGGAAAAAAAGCACAAGTGCAGGAGAGAAAAGAACGTGTAGTGGAGCCTTTACAACAATCTAACGACAAGTAGTTGAAAGAGAAAAAAAGATACCTATAGCTCTACCCAAAAAGTTTTGTGCTTCTTCCTTTATTTTTGAAAGGTACTTACAGCAAAGAAATAAAAATATAAAAAAAGGAGGTGAAAATATATATTTTTTAGGTTACGAACGACGCCATTCATATTGTATCTCTTCTGCCTCGATATTATAACTCCCCCCGCGTTTCAACCAAAAAACAAAAAACTTTGCATTAAAACTATAGTTACTCGCTGTTTATGTATACAAATACATACCTTTGGCAGGATACTATACACAAGGCTTCCTTTCCTATACTTATACTAAAACTGGCAAGCAGCAACAACGAGCTATCATAGTTTATGTTGTCGGTACACTTAACTGACACAAGACAAGCATCCTCTAAGTCGGGCACGAAAAATCGCAGCAGCATCAGGAGCATCCCAAGAACAAAAAAAAAAAAAGCGAACAAAATACATTACATTCCAGCTTACATACACGAGTAAAGTACATAAAAACGGGAATATCCTCGAACAGGACATGAAACTTTTCGTTTGCCTCTTCCTTGTTAACTTTCAAAAAAAAAATGAAAAATAAGAGGAACCACACCAGCACACAAGTCGATGTTGGAGTGTGCCGCTGCACTGCTGCCGTGCCAAGTCTAGCAAACAGTCGGGGCTGTAAAACGAACAGGGCTGAATTGAGTTTGACACAAAACTTGCTTTTGTTTTCAGTAGGGATATTGGGTGTATTAAGATCTTAGACCTGTCAATCTGTCGTGTTAAGTTCCACAAAAGTCGTGCTCAGTTTGAATTTGTAGTTTTTTTTTATTAGAGAACACCAACAACTCAATAGAGAGTAGCTTAATTTCAGCCGAATTTAATAAGTTTCGGCAGAAGTGTTTCAGTATCAGTTTTTGAAACGATTCAGTAGTTTCCAAAAAATTTTGCTAAAATTTTCAACACTCTGCAGAAATCATTTCAAATCTGCTGAAAGTTGGGAATCGACCAATTTCAACTAGGACTTAGTAGTTTTTACACAATTTCTGCTGAATTTAACAGATTTTAGCTGTAATTTACCAATTTCATATAACATTTAGTGATTTCGCCATAATTTCGGAGAAACCGAATTTCTGATTATATTTTCCAGTTTCAGCTGAGATTCAGTAGTTCCAACACAATAACTATTGAAATTCTCTAGTTTCAGCAGAAAATAAGTACATATTTTCCGCATAATTTTTCGTGAAATAAACCGATTTCAGTTGTATTTTATCAATTTTAGCTGAGGTTAAGAAGTTATCACTAGTTTCCTCCTAATTTCTGATGGAACTTATCATTTTCTGCTGAAATTTTGTAGTTTTTAGAAGAATTCATTTTCTGTTGAAATTTTGAAGTTTTCGAAGAATTTCTGCTTGATTATCAGTTTCAGCTGCAATTTGCTTCTTTCCGACAAATTCCTGTGGAAATTTATTGGTTTCAAGCAAGATTTGGCAGTCCCCACCCAGTTACTGCTGAAATTTTTCCAGTTATTCAACTGATATTTGTTCCTTTCTAAATACCTGCTAAATAACAAATTTCGGCTGTTTGGTAGTTTCAACCAATTTCAATTATTGCTGAATAATCTTTTTCAACTAAAACTTTCCGCCTAAATTTTGCTAACACTTGCTTTTATCAGCTGGAATTTTTTAGAGTCCACCGAAGTTTTGTTGAAATTTTCGACTTTCAGCTGAAATGCAGTGACTTCCGCTAAGATTTAGTAGTTCCCATTCAATTTCTGCTGAAATCATTCTTTTTCAGCTGAGACTTAGTAGATTCTGTCCACAATTGAAATTTTATAGATTCCACCCGATTTCTGCTCGAATTTTCCAGTTTCAGAAAAATTTAGTAAATTCTGCTGAGATTTTTGCTGAAATTATTCTTTTTGAGCTAAGATTTAGTACATTCTGTCAAATATGTGTTAAAATTTATCAGCTTAAGCTGGGATCTAGTAGTTTCTGGCTAAAATCTACCATATTCAGCAGAGTTTTAGTAGTTTCCGCTTCATTTCCGCTAAAATATACCACTTTCATCGTTGGTTTAGTAAATTCCGCTTTATTTATTCTGAAAATTTATGAGATTTAGTAGTTTCCAACCGATTTCCGCAAAAACAATAATTACATTATTATTGTTATGTTTCAACTGAGAATTTGCTGAAATATTTCAGTTATAGTCGACATTAAGTAAATTTCGTTGGGATTTAGTAGTTTCCAACCGGTTTCTGGCTGAAATTGTTCTATTTCAACTTAGTAGATTCTGTCCAATTTCTACTACAATTTACCAGTTCAACTTAAATTTTCTGGACTTTCCGATATCTGCTCAAAATTTTCAGTTTCAAAGAAATATTGTAAATTCCGCTCATGTTTCAGCTGAAATTGTTCTAAGCTAAGATTAAGTACATCCTGTCGAATCTTTGCTAAAATTTATCCGTTTTAGCTGAGATTTAGTAGATCCTGACTGATATCTAACACTTTCAGCGGCGCTATTGTAGTTTCCGCTCTATTTCCGCTGATATCTACCACATTCAGCAGTGGTTTAGTAATTTCCGCTTTAATTTCACTAAAATAGTTCCTTTTAAACTGAGGTTTATTAGCTTTCACCTGAGTTCTGCTTTAATTAACAGCTAAGATTCAAATTTCTCAACCTGATTCCAGCTAAAATTTATCTCAGATTAATCAGTTTCAGCTACGGTATATTCTTTTTTCTTATCAGAAAATCCAACGAAAAGTAATGTTATAGAAAATTTCTTTGCATTTTGCTGAATAATTCTCTTCAAATGTACCTCTTGCTTAATCAATGTAATGAATGACATTGCAGTAACTCGAATTGCCAAATTTTTTTTTTAGAAATTCTTCAATCTGTCAAGGTTTTTCTTGTCATTGAAATTTGACAAGATGACAAGTGAATTGTCACCCATCATCTGTCATTTTTAATACATGAAATAGGGCCTGAAATAAGATACCTGTTTTTTTCTTTAAATTATTCCAGCCTTGATGAGATTACACAAAAAAAAAAAATTCCGAAAGGCAGGAAATGGAAGAGGAAGGCAAATGAAAGTTGTAATGTACCAAAATTTTTTGATGAAAAACAATTGCTCTAAGTCGCTTGTACGATGTGATATACTTACGTACTTACAAACACACACACAAACTTACACTAGTCTACCCTTTGCCAAGCCAACGATGATTTTTCCTCTGCTTTTCCACACGGAGCCATGCCTAGCATTATACCGTCTCGTTGATAGCTTCTGTGATTCACGGTTATGATGTGGTTGGATGATACCTAAGTATACACTTGAAGAAAAACTTTTGGGTCATATTACAGTTTTTAATGTTAGCTTTGGGAACTTGGGAATTTGCACAGCTGAAAAAGTGGAAAACCCTCCGAATCGTCGTACTATCTGCTGCCTTCTGCTTTTTTGTTTGTTTTCATCAGTAGAGTCGGTATAGTAGAAACAGCGCAACGAACAGTGAATGCACTCAGTAGATAACAAAAGAAAAAGGAGGCAACTAACTATTAGAACCGTATAATGAGAAAGATTACTTTTAATTTTCCATCCTGGACACATTCATTTGTGTGTTTGCTGCACACAAAGAAAAACAAGAAAGAAAAGAATAAACCATTTTTGTTTGAATTTTTCACTTGGATGGTGTCATTAGTATGAGTGGAATGATGATACCAGGGCGAGATATTTAATGGGCCAACATTAGCATAAGGAATATTTTTTTAACTGGAACTGTTTGATTTAAATTGCTGGGTGTTTGAACTAAAAAATTTCATTGTTCTTAATTTCAATTGGGCATAAGATATTAATAGTTTAGAAGACCAACGTTTTTAAAAGTGAATATTTCATTAAATTAAAGGAAATTTTTAAAACACTTTCAACTTTTTTCAAATAACTAAAAAGTAAGAAAATATTTATGTCTTGTTAAAGTATACGCAAATTTCAAGAAATTTTCAGAAATAGCTATATATTTTTTTATTTTTTCCGAAAATTCATTACACCCCAAAAAAACTTGATTTTAAATGATTCTATTTTTTGTTGTGGAATATTTGAGAAAAAAGACATTCAAATTAAGATGGGTTGATCCTGAAAATGAAAAATAGTGTTGCCACATTGTAAATAGAAATTTTCACTTAGCAACTCTATTTTATAGGCAAAAATTGATACATTAATATATTTAAGTTTGATTTAAAATGCCATTAAAATGAATAGATAATGACAAAAAATAATAAAATACATTAAACAATTATGGTTACCCTATTATTGTTAAAAACAAATTTAAACAAATTTAATTCTTAAAAATGAAAAAATATCAGTAAATTAAAAAAAATCATGTTTGCAATTCACACGTGATAGAAGTGAAACCTTAAGAAATCATTTTTCTTGAAAAAAAAATTATACCATTAAAAAGCTTACAAAATTTTTTTTCCTTAAATTTTTACAATTTATTCAAAACAATCATTTTTCATGAAAAAAGCAACAAAAAAATTTTTCTTCTAACACCATTAAATCCATTTTTACTTGCGATATAGGTACTATACAGGGTGTCCCAAAAGTAATGGATCAAACGAAATATGCTGATAGGCCAACTTTAGGGCTCTCAGAATTTGGTAACTTGTTCATCCCAAATCCTTACGGTTTTCGATTTAATGCAGTTTTTGTGAAATTTCGAAAAATCCCGACTTTGCAACAGTATTTTGCTTCCTCCGCTCATAATTGATTTTTGTTTTTTACAAATCTTTCACTTAAACATTGCCTAATAATAAGAAATAATTAATTAATCAAAATATTTTTCATTTCATACGCCATTTTGCTGCAAATTAATTAACAGTTCCATGTTTTATAAAAACTCAATTTCTTTCTTTTATTTCAGAGCAACACCCTGAAAAAAATTTGTATGGTGTAACACTGGTTTATTATTTTGAAAACTTGCCATGTTATTGCAGTTTTCAAAAATGTATACAAATTTTCCAAAGTTGAAGTTAGAACTGAAGATATTACAATTTAAAAGCAACAAAACAGGGCTTTTGAGAGAAAAATAACAAAGAAAAATAAACACATTTTCTCGACTGTTGTTTGTTTATTTCTTTTTGAACAAAAGCCTCGAATTTTGTTTGTTATTTTGCTCTGAAAACGTCTGTTTTTTTGCATTGAAATTGTAATATCTTTCGTTATAAAATCAACTTTGGAAATTTTTATTCATTTTTGAAAACTGCAATAACACGGCAAGTTTTCAAAATAATAAACCAGTGTTACACCATACAAATTTTTTTCAGGGTGTTGCTCTGAAATAAAAGAAAGAAATTGAGTTTTTATAAAACATGGAACTGTTAATTAATTTGCAGCAAAATGGCGTATGAAATGAAAAATATTTTGATTAATTAATTATTTCTTATTATTAGGCAATGTTTAAGTGAAAGATTTGTAAAAAACAAAAATCAATTATGAGCGGAGGAAGCAAAATACTGTTGCAAAGTCGGGATTTTTCGAAATTTCACAAAAACTGCATTAAATCGAAAACCGTAAGGATTTGGGATGAACAAGTTACCAAATTCTGAGAGCCCTAAAGTTGGCCTATCAGCATATTTCGTTTGATCCATTACTTTTGGGACACCCTGTATATCAAAGTTATGCATTCGTACAAAAAAAAAAATTGAGATAACACTTTTCCATGACATTACGATGATAGAGAATGCCAAAAAAGTAGGTCCCGGAAGTCCGTCTGTCTGTCTGTAAGGAACTAGAGCCTAAACGGTTGGACCGATTGACTCCAAACTTGCTATGTAGCAGTTTTTGGAGACTCTCCAGAAGGATTTTTGGGATTAATTTTTTTGGACCAAAAATAACGGTACCTGTCATACAAAAATTTCAGAAAAGTTTAATTTCACGAAAACGGCTCCAACGATTTTGTTAAAAAAATTCAAATGTTAGTTTTTAAACAAGGTCTATCTTTTGAAGAAAAAATTTTTTTTTGAAAATCATTATTAATGGTACCTGCCATAGGACCCCGGATTTTCTGCAAAACTGCTTATTGTATTTCAACGAAATTTTTTATACAAAAGCATTTATATACTTTAAATATAAGCCAAAAATAAAATTTTGAAAAAAATAATTTTTGGATTTAAAAAAAAAATTTTGAAAAATCAAAAATCGAAAACGGGACATTGAATTTTTTTGAAATTTTGTTTTTAGTTGTTGATTAGTGATTTCTACAAAATTGCATACCTTTTTTATTTTAAAACTTTTTTTTTTCAAAAAAATATTTATAAAAAATTAGTTTTTTTTTTTTTTAAACGGCTCTAACGATTTTGAAATTTTTTTTCTAAAAATGTACCTTAATATATAAAATAAAACTGCGTAATTGTTTTGTGGGGCGATTTGATTTCAGATATTGTTTTATTTTTTTGAAAAATGAATTTTATTTATTTGTATTTGTTTTTTTTTATATATACCTACATTTCCCAAGTTTCAATATAGAAAGTCTTAAAAACTTAAGCAACTTGAACTCTAAGAGCAAGTTCGTGCGACCCAGTCGTGCATTTTATTTTATAAGAACTTTTAATAAATTTTATATCATCTGAAAGCTGATTGTTTCAGCTCATAATATTTATATCGACCATGTCTATACAACATCTATAAAAAAGAACTAGAATTTTTTTAACCAAATCAGTTTTCATGAAAAAGAGCAAAAAAAAAAACAATCTTTTTTCTCTTCTAACACCATTAAATAGATTTTTTTTAATGACAACCTACAATATATTTTATATCATCTAAAAGCTTATTATTTCACCTTTTATATGACGCTTCAATCATATTTTTACGATGCCTACAAAAAAACCTAACCTAACCTAACCTAACCTAAAGAAGTTTTCACTTCAAAAAAAAAAGGTTCAGCCTATGACAAAATTTACAGGGTTATAGAATATGTTAATTTTCTCAAGAAACGGCAACGCTTATCATGTTAATCATGACTGGCTTTAAAATAACTATAGGACTTATTGACATAATGTTCAATAAACCAAAATTCACTACAATCAGTTACTTAAAACGTTTTTCCCATTCTATCAAGACAACCTTTAATACTAAACTTCCATAATTACTATTTTCAATTAAGTCATCTTCTGTTAGAGTAGTTAAAATAATTCATTATTAGCTTCAACTTTAATACAACAAAGACATTTACATATTATATACCCACTTTACATAAAAAACATTTACGATCTAATCATCTTTAACAATATCTTTTATATCTTTTGTTATCTAATGGCTAAAATATGTCCTTTGTCAAAATGACAAACCATTAAAAATGGTTTACTGCTTTTCATCAAACAAGACCCAGCGCGTGTAACAATTTTACAGCTTCTACTAAATTCTAATGTGTCATTAAACAATTAACACAATAAAAAAAATATAGATAGAAATGAAACTTGAAAGTCAAAAGACTATGTCCAAGGACAATGATATGACAATAGAAAACCTGTCAACACATTAAACAATAAAAGGACCCAAAGTATCCCATTAAATGTTAATTAATCAACAAAATTTCTTTCTTCTTTCATCCATCCACCACAAGTTGAAGGTCTATTTCATAAAACTAACTCATTGAAAATTCAAAAGGTTCTTTCGTTTTTATAGCTTTAAAATAACCATAACAAAAATAAATAACAAAATAACCACAAGGATAAAGCACATGGTAAATGTCCTTGGAAATAAAAACATTAATCATTTCGACCAATAACATTAATTCAAAAAAACGAGCAAAACGTCAAAAGTCATAAAACATTCCAATTAACTGTCAAATTGACAAATCGAATTTTTCCCTCTCTTCCTGTTGCTTGTTATATTCGGGCTATGTGTTGTGATGGAATAGTATACGGTAGAGGTACGATACTTAATATTTACGACTTCACAGAGGATCCCAACCCAATTAAAATCTTCAATACACCACGCTCCAACATACTATTTACCACAACACGCGTTATATTCCACACAACACTCAAACACAACACGAAGCCATCTTTATCATCTTTCGCAATGTGTCGCTGTGTGTTGTCGCTATGTGTCGCGTTGTCTAGGGAACTTTTAAGAACGTTTATCATTCGCCTGTTAATAATAACCAATTTGTGTGTGACTGAATTCACTCGCATCGTATCGAAATTATTCCGATTTAGATGCTCTTCTCGAACAGTAATTTATTTGCCACCCAGCAATTCAACAGAACACAAACAAATTGCTTATGCTTCTGATTTCTGTGGTAGGTGTACCTAGACCTCCAACCACAGAGAATCAGTAGAGTACGTTTGTTTTTTGGCTCAAAATTTTAAGCTCGTGTGTGTGTATGTTCCCGACAGAGTTGATGGAGAATGAGTAACGCAAAACTGCAACAGTAGAAAAACTTTTACGTTCATTCATTGCCAGTTTTGCTAAAGTTTTCCATCACATTAATCCGCCCACATAAACCACACACACACACAACACAGCCATATTCCACACCGCACTACTCACCGGCAGCGTTCAGCTTATTCACAATCTCTCTGGATGCTGCCATTGAACGTATTTAATTAACAGCTTTCCATTCAAGTCTTAATTGAGATTTGTAGTTTGGGATGGTGGCGGATCGGTTTTTGGAGGTTCGGCTGGCTGGCTGGAACTCATGTTAGCGTTTAATTGAAATTCTCATTCATAACTCTGTACGTTTTTCGGCGGCAGCTGAATGTGCACCCAGAGAGAATCTCCACCAATCCCCTCATTCTCACATTCATTCTCTGGCTTTATCCTTCTTTAACTTGACTGAGTGAGTGAATGTTTTTTTTTTTTGTTGGTATTCCTTCTTGTTGGGGGAAGTATTCCAGCATTCAACATTACAATTAGAATGGATTTGTTACAATGAGTGCGTTCAGTGGCAGTCTAGCATGTGTTGATTTGCTATATTTGCCAGAAAAGCAAGTCAGTCTTCTCGTTCTCTTTTATCATGGTTTCGACAAATGAGTTTTCTGCCCCAGAGGAAATCCTAATCGCCTTTTAGTGGTTCACTTGGTTTCTACAACAGAATCATATAAACATGTGTGTGTGTGTGTGATGTATGGAAGCTTGTTCAAGACATCATACATTTTGGAACTTTAATAATTCGTCGACTCTTGTTAATCGGATACTAAATCCGTTTTATTAAAGCTTCACTCTACACCCACATTGAACTTTACCTCTCACTGAAAATGTCAGATCTGGAGGAAATATGGGAGTGACATTATTTTTTTTTTTTTATGTCAAACTCATAACGTGTATAGTTTGAGAGGAGTTGAGGATAATATGACAGCGCATTCCCCTTAACCTATAAAAAGTTTTTAATCGAGAACACAATTTTCAATCATGAGTGACGTTAATTTTACACAGGATAGAAAGATAGATAGATTGGAAGGTAGAGGGCGCTTCTGGTTCTATTAAAGTTGGCTTAAGGCTGGGTGTTGTGTAAATTTTCTTAGGGTATAAGATTGTTTACATTAACAAGTTCTTCTTCACGTAATCCGACGTTAATTATTACAGGGATCTAGAAAGTGTGGAACCACAAGAGCCAATTTTATGTGGGAAATATAGCTTCTTCGAGTTTTTGGAAGATAAGTAGTTTGTGAATTGTTTTAAGTTCATGTTGAGAGGGGCCTTAATTTGTGTTTTAGTATTCTTGTCTGTTGAGTGAAATTAATTCTTTTAATTGAATGTAATTAAACAGAGTTTAAGTCCAAATACATATTTAAGCTTATTTAAGAGGTTGCTGTAATTTGAAGTTATATTCAATTTGCCTGAAGCTTTAGGAAAAGACGTTTGTTTTATAGCAAAGAAACAGTCTTTAAACTATAAAACATTCTTTCGTAGAACTTTTCTGCAGGTTTCTTTCTTGGAAAAATGTATTCAGTTGATTCCAAGAATTTAGTTATTGAAATTGTGTTCATAATCACTTTTACCGGTGGCAAGAAAAATAGCCTCCTTTTAGCTCCAAAACAAGGCACGAAAAAGAGAAAAAAAAAAGAACAAACATCCTCCAAGTTCCTTTCGATTCAAAACTTATTTTTTTTTGCACTGTGAGCTGTCAGTTTTCTGAAGAATTATAACACAAACCATTTTGAATGAAAAAAATGAAAAAGAAAACAACATAAAATCGAGGAAGGAGAATGCCTTTTGGAAGATGCTGGCAAAGGTACCTCGCCCAGACAGTATCCAGTCTCTCTTTCTCTTTTCTAAAACATTTGAAAATTCATCACAAAGAAACTTTGCTCAAGGCTAAATGCTAATTGCAAAACCAATATATACCGTTTTGAGAGTCGGAAAAGATAGGTATATCGTATTCTAAAGCAAAGGTAGAGTATTTTTTTGCTTTGTAGAAAAAAAAAAAATGAAAAATACAAACAAACACAAAAAAAAAGAAGGTCAAAGAGAAAGTAAACATTTTTTTTTTTTTTGGTTGAGGTTTTTTGTATAGGCTATCGCTCTGTGTCTGTGTGTCTGTTAGGAGATCAGCACGTCTTTTAAGGTTCAATTTCTATTCAAACATTTCAAAAGGGATTTTTCTTCTTTGAAAAAAAAAAACTGAAAAAAAAGAGAAAAACACAACGCAACGTGAAAACTCTTTTGTGTACTCTTCATCAATTGATTTGCAAAAAAATTCAAAAAAACGAATTAATCTGGGTTTTGAGAAGTGGACTTGTGGTTTTAGAATTGATATGTGGGATTGAATGAAAAGGCAGGATAAGAATGAAGAATAGAGAAAGGCAGGGCTGTGAATTTTGACATGAAAAATCGACAAAGTCAAAATTCAATCACATGATTACTTGGAATTAGAACAAAAACTCTTTGTTTGGTCAAAAAACAACCATCAAGAATACTTTGGATGCTTTGAAGTCTTACGGGACTTTTAATTAGGGAACAAAAATATGCTTTTTCATTTAAGATTATTTTGTGAAAGAACTAGCAATCTTCTTCTTATATTTCTAGATCTTAATTTAAAAACGTGGTGCAATCAGATTAGCGCGATGGACTACGACGCCAGAGTTCCAAGCCTCGAATCCAAGCCTCAACCACATCAGAACATTTTTCAGGGTACTGGCTAGTTAGCTTTCTCCAGTATCTTAAGACAAATTATAGACCAGTGCCAATAAATTTTGAAAAAAAATTAACACTATAAGCAGCATTAGGGTGGTGGAAAAATTTAGGATAAATGTTATATGAAAAAGGAAAAATAAATTGCCCACAAACAAATTAGGTGTGCGAAAAAATTTGGTGGTTGTCAAAAATCATGATTTTTTACGATTTCTGTCAAAAGAAGACAAAAGAGAAAAAAGGTAAATACAAAAGTTGTAGATAATATAAAGATCTACAACTTTTACTCAAACCATTTTTTTTTATAACCTTAAAAATACACTGGTCAACAAGGTTTTTGCCACAAGAACCAAAATATACTTTTCTAGTAGTTTTTGGGGTGCTGAATCCGAATCTGAAGACAGAAAAGTTTGATTGGCCTTCGTTTTTGAAATATTACCGTTAGAAAATGTCAAAAAACGTAATTTTGGCTGTTTTCGAGGTTATGTTTTTATGTGGAGTAATTCATTGTGAATAAATTTGTAACGTTGCCTATAAGAGCTAGTTTTATTCTTTCAAAAAATGTTTAAATCTTTCTGATATCTCTTTTATTGCCCGAGATATTTAAAACTTAAGTAGCGGTCTTTGAATCAGAAACAACACTGGCCAACCAAATTAAACTTTTTTTGGCAAAAGAATCAAAATATACTTTTTTAAAGGTTTTTGGGTTGCTGAACTCGAATACACAGTCGAAAAAATTCTATTAGCCTTCGTTCTTGAAATATTACCGTTATAAAATGCAAAAAACGGGTTTTTTTATAACGGTTATATTTCAAGAACGGAGGCTAATAGAATTTTTCCGATTGCGGATTTGAGTTCAGCAACTCGAAAACCTTCAGAAAAGTATATTTTGGTTCTTGTGGCAAAAATTCTGTGACCAGTGACTTATACTTCAGATTAAGTTTAGTTTCTCTTTGGCTTATTATATGAAACTTAAGATATCTCGAGCAATAAAAGAGAATCTCGAAAACAGCCAAAATGACGTTTTTTAGCATTTTATAACGGTAATATTTAAAAAACGGAGGTCAATCAATTTTTTCTGACTTCAGATTCGGATTCAGCACCCCAAAAACTACTAGAAAAGTATATTTTTGTTCTTGTGGCAAAAAAAAGTTAAATTTTGTGATATTAAGAAAAATGCAAAAATACGATTTTTTGGTTTTTTTTATTTTTATCTTTTACAAAAATTGTTGGATTTTAACAGAACCTTGTCAAAATTTACTTTGTTATGGTTCGTATCTATTTTAAATGTTTCTTTTAAAAATATTAATTTTTTGTATTTTTGACGAATTAAATTTGAAAAATTAGCTTATTTTTCAATCAAAAAAGTTACCAAAAAAAATTTTAGATTTTTCAAAAATTTTGAATGCAGTTATTTAGACTAAAACTTTTTTTTTAAGACTTCACTTTTTATTGAAAAAATAAAACACTTTTAAGATCTATTTTTTCGTAACAGTAATATTGGCAAGAAATTTTAAATCTAGCATTGAAATGGCTCTTACGTTTTGAGTTTTTTTAGATATCGAATTTTAAACTTTCATTTTGAAGTAAAGATCACCAAGAATAATCATCTCATCTATTTGCGGTACTTTTCATGCCAAGCCTTTATTTAAAACATATCAGATGCAATTCATAGATGGACTACATTTTCAAGCAAGTTCATAGAATTTTTCCTTAAGAGGCTAAAAAGTGCTATTAAGAGAATTCTGTATTCCAATCGATGAATTACAATACCTTTTATCCTTTCTTTCAGTATTTATAATTTAGTTTGTACCAAACTGGTCAACTGTAAAATTTTCAAAAATATATTCTCTCACTTTAATAGGTCCTTTGTATAGTAAATTTTGTTTATGCCCTGCTTTGAATCAATGAAACCGAAGATTATAATCTCTAAGACGTCTTTGAAAACCACAAAAATGTCTTGTTTCATAAGCTTTCTATTTATAAGATAAATCGAAACATATTTGTGGTTTATGCCTTTCTTATCAGTAACCAAAGACATACCTGAGATATTTTTCATTTCTCTCTTAAAAATAATTATGCACCTGCTTGAAAAGAAAAACATAATTTTTCCTTAAATGGAATAATTAAAGTAATAAAAATGTCTTGTTAAAGAGTTTTAATTGATCCATCAATACCTACACATAAATATTACAAAAGAAGCATGCTTTTGGTAAGTTACAAAGCTAAACATTTTGATTTTAATTAAATTCAATTTTACCCTTTTTAGTTAATTGTAATTTTTGAAATTGAATTAAAATATCAATTGAGAGAGATAGAGAAGAATTGTCTAAGTAAAATATTCCATAGCTCAATGCTTTTTGTGTATATATAAATACCTTAAGATACTTTTACTCATACCTTTTTGGAATCTCAAAAGATTTTGCTTTTCAATTGACTATACATTTGTACAATGAAATTATAGTCCAATCTTAAAAGAAGGGTGAGATTATTTTATATTGCAATTACTTAATTTAATTTTAATTTTCATAAAAGGCATATGCTTCCATCGAGCTGGTGGCAAATTGCCTTTAAGAGTAGGTTTTTTTTCAAAGGACATTCAACCTAAGAAATATTTAAGAAATCAAAAATTTATAAAAGAAAATCAGTTTATGAAAAAATGTATGTCGTGGCGACAAACTTTCGGATTATATAGTTCCTTTGTTGTTAAAAGCATATACAATAGGAAAAGAGAATTCAGTATTAGCCTTGAAAAGTCTCAAGTTATTTATATCTACTGTTGAATTAATTGGATCTATCCAGTGCGGAAACGGTTATAGCTGCTAGTTTAATTTTCTGCCAAATCTGAGATAAATTTCAGCTGGAATTATGTGGAAAAAAAGCTGGTAAACTGTCAAATTGGAGAAATCAACTTAGTGTAACCTGAAACAAAATAATTTCAGCAGAAATTGGTCAAAAACTACCAAATCTCATATAAATTTATTTTGTTTTCAGCAACGATTCAGATTAAGATTTTTTAAAATATTATAAAGTATTTATATTTTACGTTTTAGTTTTTAGCTTTACGATTTAGTTTTAAGTCAATATAAGTTCAAGTGACCTCAACTCCAAAAATTAATAAAGCGTTTCGCCCAGGTATTTTTATTTTTGTTATTTTATTCTTCGTTATTTAGTTTTAAGTTAATTAAAGTACGTTATTAACTTTTTGTTTAAAAACAGTTTTTATATTTTCTTTATTGCAGTTCAGCAACACAAACTAAAAATATATTTAAATAAAATGCACGACTGGGTAGCACGAACTTGCTCTTAGAGCTAAAGTTGCTTAAATTTTTAAGACTTTTTATATAGAAATTTGGAAAAAAAAATAAAATTCGTTTTTTAAAAAAATAAAATAAAATCTGAAATCAAATTGCCCTCCAAAACAAGTATGCCGTTTTGATTGATATATTAACATGCATTTTTGGACAAAAAATTTTCAAAATCGTTAGGGCCGTTTTTAAAAAAAACTAATTTTGTATAAATAATTTTTTTGGAAAAAAAGTTTTAAAATAAAATTGGTATGCCATTTTGTAGAAATCACTAATCAACATCTAAAAACGAAATTTCAAAAAAATTCAATGTCCCGTTTTCGAAATTTTGATTTTTCAAAAAAAAATTTCAAAATTTTTTTAAAAATTATTTTTTTGGTTTATATTTAAATTATATAAATTCTTCTTCACAAAAAATTTCGTTGAAATCGTATAAGCACTTTCGGAAATAATCGGAATTGAAAAAAACGGTTCTATGGCAGGTACCGTTAATAATGATTTTCAAAATAAAATTTCTTCATTTAAAGATAGGCCTTAGCTTAGAACTAAGATTTGAATTTTTTAAACAAAATCATTGGAGACGTTTTTGAGATATTTCAATTTTAATAAAATCGGTATATGACAAGTACCGTTATTTTTGGTCCAAAAAAATTAATTCCAAAAACCCCTCTGGAGAGTCGCCAAATAACGCTTAATACCAAGTTTGACATCGATCGGTCCATCCGTAGCTGTAGCTTCGTTTACAGACAGACAGACTGACAGACAGACACACTGTGGGGCAACTTGTATGGGAGACCGGAAAAAACTCAATTAAAACTAAACTACTGAACCAATTTTCATGAAATTTGCAAGAAAGGTAGCTAATAGCAAGACAAATCTACACCAATGACCACCCATTGCCACGCCCACTCAGAAAAAAATTATATTAAAAAATCAGAAATCAAGTTTTTGCAGCTGTAAATGACTTACTTCCAATCGCTTTTTTATAGTCTAAGAGCCGGGAGCAGATTTTTTGCGTGAGAGGTAACCGATTCATATTAATATTAGAATAAGTCCCAGCCATGGTGATGACGAAAACGAACGTCTGCCAGCATGTGTCTGCGCCTTTGCTGAGAAAAAGTGCATTAAAAGTACATTTTTTCTGAAAATTGATTTAGTGAGGGTAACCACCTGGAAACAATTGGAACCTGACGCCCTCGTCGCCCTGATTACAAAAACACCCATGACAGACGTTTTAACCGCGCCCAAACACCCGACAGACGAGCCTGAAAACGCGTTTTTTTACGCGTTTTTAGGGATTGGGGTAACCACCTACAACCAATTGGAACCTGACGCCCTCGTCACCCTGATTACAAAAATACCCATGACAGACGTTTTAACCGCGCCCAAACACTCGACAGACGAGCCCAAAAACGCGCTTTTTTACGCGTTTTTAGGGATTAGGGTAACCACCTAAAAACAATTGGATTCTGTAGCCCTTGACTCCCTGATTGCAAAAATACCCATGACAGACGTTTTAACCGCGCCCAAACACCCGACAGACGAACCCGAAAACGCGATCTTTTACGCGAACGCAAGGGCTTGGGGCAACCACTTAAAATTAGTCTCATTCTGTTGGTCTTGACTCTCTGATTACAAAAATACCCATGACAGACTTGAAATTAGTCTCATCCTGTAGCCCTTGACTCCCTGATTGCAAAAATACCAATGACAGACGTTTTATCCGCGCCCAAACAACCGACAGACGAACCCAGAAACGCGATTAAATTTAATTGAAGATTTTTCTGAACAAAAATTTTTTTCAAAAATTTTGCTTAAATTTCATACATTTACTAATGCCAAAAGATTGGCTAGGCAATTAAAGGAAAACAACTATTTGAGAGTCATGGACAATCTTCCATCGTTTAGGCGATAAATGTAATTTTCTCAAAAATTAACTTCAAACACAAAATATTTTGAACACAACGGTCAGCACCTACAATATTTGCATACACGTTTTTAAAAAGCCAGAATCTCATTTCTACATATTGCATTTATCGCCTAAGAGATGGAAGATTGTCCTTCACTCATATTAAAGGAAAACAACTAAATTGTCCATGACTCTCAAATAGTTGTTTTCCTTTAATTGCCTAGCCAATCTTTTGGCATTAGTAAATGTATGAAATTTAAGCAAAATTTTTGAAAAAAATTTTTGTTCAGAAAAAATTTTCAATTAAATTTAATCGCGTTTTTGGGTTCGTCTGTCGGTTGTTTGGGCGCGGATAAAACGTCTGTCATTGGTATTTTTGCAATCAGGGAGTCAAGGGCTACAGGATGAGACTAATTTCAAGTGGTTACCCCAAGTCCTTGCTTTTTTATTTCGCGAAAAAGATCGCGGTTTATGACTCGTCTGTTGGGCGTTTGGATGGAGGTAAAACGTCTGTCATGGGTATTTTTGCAAACAGGGAGTCAAGGACAACAGGATGAGATTAATTTCAAGTGGTGACCTCAAGTCCTTGGTTTTTTATTTCGCGAAAAAAGATCGCGATTTAGAACTCGTCTGTTGGGGGTTTGGGCGCAGCTAAAACGTCTGTCATGGGTATTTTTGTAATCAGAGAGTCAAGACCAACAGAATGAGACTAATTTTAAGTGGTTGCCCCAAGCCCTTGCGTTCGCGTAAAAGATCGCGTTTTCGGGTTCGTCTGTCGGGTGTTTGGGCGCGGTTAAAACGTCTGTCATGGGTATTTTTGCAATCAGGGAGTCAAGGGCTACAGAATCCAATTGTTTTTAGGTGGTTACCCTAATCCCTAAAAACGCGTAAAAAAGCGCGTTTTTGGGCTCGTCTGTCGAGTGTTTGGGCGCGGTTAAAACGTCTGTCATGGGTATTTTTGTAATCAGGGTGACGAGGGCGTCAGGTTCCAATTGGTTGTAGGTGGTTACCCCAATCCCTAAAAACGCGTAAAAAAACGCGTTTTCAGGCTCGTCTGTCGGGTGTTTGGGCGCGGTTAAAACGTCTGTCATGGGTGTTTTTGTAATCAGGGCGACGAGGGCGTCAGGTTCCAATTGTTTCCAGGTGGTTACCCTCACTAAATCAATTTTCAGAAAAAATGTACTTTTAATGCACTTTTTCTCAGCAAAGGCGCAGACACATGCTGGCAGACGTTCGTTTTCGTCATCACCATGGCTGGGACTTACTCTAATATTAATATGAAACGGTTACCTCTCACGCAAAAAATCTGCTCCCAGCTCTCGGTCTATTAGAAAAATCAAATTTTTTTGAGTTTATTTGAACATTTTATTAATAAATACCGTTTAAATTTTACATAAATCAAAAAAAAAAATCAAAAATTTTCAAAAAAGGAAAAATGTCCAAAAACGGTAGGTATGGCATTTTTTTCAAAATACAACTTTCTTGGAAACTTTTTTTTCCTTGGTTAGTTCTAAAATTTAAACGGCTACCAAGCCTAAACTTTTCCTTCAATTAGCGCAACATTCCATCAAATCATTCCATCCTTTTTTTGGAAACAAGTGGAACTAAAGATAAGAGAATCTTCAAATAACCAGTTTTACTGTATTCCGATTCCGATAGTTATAAATAAAGTCAAAAAAGTGGCTTAGTGAAAAAAACATTTGTTTTAATAGGTAAATGTGCAATGCAGGTTTCATTAACACAAACTCCTGATCCCAACAGCGACTAAATTGGGAAAAACCTTAAAATTGTGGGTTTAAAATTTTTTTTTTGCAATCTTATCAAAAATTTTGGGCTGTTTAGCAAAACGGACTTCACATTCAGATTCAGCATACCAAAATACATTTAGAAAGATTTGTCTGGCGAAAATAGCTGCATATTTCTTTTTTGCCTTATTTTTTTTTTTTTGGTTTTTTGAATGACTTTTTCAGATTGAAATTGCTATAAAAACCGAATACGGACGTCTTCGGGTGAGATTTTTTTTAAACTATTGCTGAGATTCAATACTATCTAGGAAAACCTATCCGCCAACAGAGGCAGACGGAGGCAGTAGTAAAAACCTAATTTGAACCTAAAAAGTCACTAAAATTGAATGTTTTCTTGTCAAAAAAATTGTATTCAATTCTTTTTCGCTAAACTAATGTACCATATTGTTTGTCAATTTATTTTAAGCCTATTTACAAACAAAAATTGATTCAAACCTTTAAATTTTAAGGAAAATAGATCATTTTGAAACTACTTGTATTTTTATCAGTTTTCACTGTTTTTCAACTTTGAGCTATAATCTCCAGGACCACAATTTTTTTTTTGAAAAACAGTTTTCATTTTCTGATTCTTCAACTAATTTACTGTTAGAAACACGTGCAGTATCAAAATAAATCGTACTTCCGAAAGTTGGGTTTTTTCCGCCTTTTCCCCACTGTGAGACAGACGGACTTTCGGGACCCACTTTTTTGGCATTCTCTACCATCGTAATGTCATGGAAAAATGTTATCTCAACCTTTTTTTTTTACGAATGCATAACTTGATAATATCTATATCGCAAGTAAAAAAAAAATATTTTTTTAACCTCTTTTCATATTTAAAAGGAATATATCTAATTTTTAGGTTATAAAATAACTTTTTTTGGAGCATAATACTGGGTTTTTTCTAATCTACCTCCAACCGGCAAGAAAAAAAGTGTTTTTAATTACCTGTTTAGAACCTCCAACGAGGTTTCTTAATAACCGTCAATAACCGTCGAAAAAGGTTTCCTTACTACCTGTATACAACCGTTAGTTAAAATACGTCACCATTACGCTTCGAAATAACATTTATGGAGCATTAAATACTAACCGTTTCTAAACAGTTTCTAAATTGACTGATAAAAACAAGTTTTTTGTTACCACGAAAAAACCTAAGTTCGAAATTTACTGACCATTTTAGTAAACAAAGAGGTTCCTGGAACGCCTCTACACCGTATTTTATACCAATTTAAAACTTTCTTTGGAAATAACCTGGGGTTATAAATCGGTTTAAACCGACTTTAAACCAAAATTTTTTCCTTGGAAACCCATAAATTTCCGTAGTAATTCGTCTGAAATTAACGCTCAGCTTAAAAATGTTAAATTTCAGACGAGAGACAAATCATGAATATCATTAAATTTTACTTAAAACTAGTAAATTTCAAGAAAACTGATAAATTCCAGCAGAAATTGGGAGAAAACTATTGAATCTTAGCAGAAATCGATTGAAAACTATCAATTTTTAGCTGAAACTTCTAAATTTTTTTTGGAATTTGTAGGAAACTACCAAATTTCTTTCATCTTATTAAACCCTGCTGGTTCCCCTATGCAATTAAATGTTGTTTTCTGCCTCTTGACCTCAAAGCTTAACTTGTTTCCTTCTCTTTCTATCGATACAAAATGTCCTCCGTTTGTGACTTTCAACATAAAAGTTTGATTTCTGTGCTGCCAAAGAACCATGATTTTATCAACGTTACCTTCCAAACTATCTATAAAACCGAAAATTCCATTTTATTTGTAGCTAACCTGCCCTAGAAGTATTGCGAGGTTAAAATAAATAGAAATTCCTTCCCAATCAAATACCAAAAAATTTGAAGCACCACTTGGAGAATTCTTGGTTGTTTCTTCTTTTAATTGACAAAAAGGTAACCAAAACCAAAAAAAAAAAATGTTCAATTATTTCCTCTAGCACAAAAATAAACACGCACAAGCGAGTAAATTCTCATTTTCAGTTACTTTTTACATTGACAGACATTTTGTTTTGTGTGCTGGTGCTGAATGAAGAGTGAAAAATGGAGGGCGGAAAAGGGGAACTTCCCCCAAAACACATTACCATTTTCTTCATTTCTGTATTTGTGTGTGTGTTGAAGTGGTTTAGTGTAGTATTTCAACTGAAGAAATAAAAATTATCATTTTTGTGAGAATAAAAAATGAAACAAAAATATAATCAGCAAACAAGAATGGGTAAAGTTTTTTCTTTGTCGTTGTTTTCTTATTATTATTATTTTTTTTTTTTTTATTATTCTTTTAGCTTTGTTATTCCTCATTCCTTTTTTTTTTCGTTCTCTCTTATATCACATTTGTGTCTTTAATTAACTGCTTGGAAACAACTTTATCTCTCAAGTTCATAAAAACAACTCTTCATTCATTTCATGCTTATGATTGTGTAAGAGTGTGTTTCCGGTGGGAAAAATGGTGGTGTTGTAGATGGAGCTGCGGAACGTAGGAGGAAAAATACTCAACACGACTGCGACGAAGGTTGGTAATGTTTATGAGAAATAATTAAATTGAATGGGTCCCGGGTGAGATACAAAGTCAACCTCATTAGGGCAAAAATGATGTAGAAATGCAGCGCCAAAAAAAAAAATTTATAAATTTTCTAGGGCACTTTCATATTCGTGCAAATATATTTATTTTAATGAACATAATTATGCACATGGAAAGAAAAGTAATGCATTTTTGCTGCTATTGCTGTTGTATGTGTGTGTGTGTGTGTGTGTGTGGTAGGAGATGATGTATTAGAGCAGAGAGTACAGCAAGGACATGGCAGGACAGTGTGGACAGAAAATAAATTACAAGTGATTAGAGTTTTGGAAAGTTTTCCTTGAAATACGGTTCGTTTTCGTTCTCTTAGAAATGGTTATGGTTTTGGGGTACTATATAGAATAGAGTGTCATGGGAAAAAAGGATACAAAGGAGCCAACATTTTTGCTTGTATTTGTGATGTGTATGAAAAGGGTCATAGGTGTAAAATGTAAATCCGTATAACGAACGTACAGTGAAATATGTAGTTGTGTATAATGCGGGTTGACATTTTGCAGAAAAGGAAAGGGTCACATGAATTTTTGGTGGTTTGAGTTGAATTCTGGTGATAAGAAATGAAAAGTTTTTTTTTCAGCAGGAGACAACACGACTAGGCAAAGCTATATAGAACGGAAAGATTATTGCCAGTTAGGAAATACAAAGGACCAAATGTGGGGACTGAAATTAAATTGAATGTGTTATAGTTGGTAGAGGGTTCTTAGTTTCTGAGAAGATTAAAGCACACACATGTAACTGTGTTGAACACATGCGTGTTTGGTTGATTAAAGAGACAACTTACAATTTAAATTGCTTAGGAATTAGGTTTTAAGTTGAATGAGTTGGGACTTTAGGTAGATATTTTGTGTTCTAAATTATGTCAGAAATTTACTTTAGGTAAGGTAAGGATACAGATACTAATGACTGACATGTTAGGCGTTGAGATATTGTTGGAAATAAACATAATGTTTTGGTATGTCAAATGGATTTTGTGTTTGTTACTAAAATAGATGAAATGATTGAGTGAAAATTTGGTTACACAATAGATTTGAAATCAGATAAATTCAAAATGTCGAAACATGTAGGTTTTAAACAAAAATTAGTGTTTATTGATAAACAACAGTAATAGTCGGAGAGGCGACCGTCGAGTTACTTAGCTCATAGTTTAGAGGTTAAAATTAGTGTCAAATGAAAGATAAGTTGATACTGAAAATAAAAAAATAAAGTTGCCACTTCCAAAATGGGAACTTCCATGTGGCAACCCTATTTTAAAGGAAAAATTGTCACATAACTAATACATTCATATCTTTGTTATTTGGCCCGATAAAAGTTTTTTTCAAATGCCAAACGAAAGTCAAAATATTAAAAAAAAATAATAAAATAATATAAAGAACGTAACCCTACAAATGTGGCAACCCCATTCAAATGAATACAACACTGACAAAATCTTCTTTGAACAAAACAGTATAACTTTTTATGCACTACAAAGCTAAACTATACGCCATATTTTAGATAATACTCCCTTCTATCTAAAAAATGTCGGGTGCCACCTCGCAAATGCAGACAAGTACTCGGCAACCCTATGCAAATGCTAAAAAACCCAAAAATCACTTATTTTTTGGCCAAAGTGTATAATATTTATAGAGTTAAAGGCTGTAAAATACATCATGTTTAGCTTAGACTCTCTTCTATCTAAAAAATGTCGGGTGCCACCCCGCAAATGCAGACAAGTACTCGGCAACCTTATCCAAATGCCAAAAAACAAGTGATTTTTGCGTTTTTTTAGCATTTTAGTAGGGTTGCCGAGTACTTGTCTGCATTTGCGGGGTGGCACCCGACATTTTTTAGATAGAAGAGAGTATTATCTAAAATATGGTGTTTAGTTTAGTTTTCTAGTGCATAAAAAGTTATACTGTTTTGTTCAAAGAAGATTTTTGTCAGTGTTGTTTTCATTTGGATGGGGTTGCTACATTTGTAGGGTTACGTTCTTTATATTATTTTATTATTTTTTTTTAGTATTTTGGCTTTCGTTTGGCCTTTCAAAATTGTTTTTTATCTGGCCAAACAACAAAGATATGAATGTATTAGTTATGTGACAATTTTTCCTTTAAAATAGGGTTGCCACATGGAAGTTCCCATTTTAGAAGTGGCAACCCTATTTTTTTATTTTCAGTATCAACTTATCTTTCATTTGACACTAATTTTAACCTCTAACCTTATGAGCTAAGTAACTCGACGGTCTCCGCTTGGGCTATAATAGGAGGTAAAAGTATGGGGCACTGTTATTCGGTGAAAAAACTGTTTTAGAAACCCAATTTTTTTCAGACGTTCATGTATAAATCAATCTCACATATGAGTCCTTTCAGTTAAAGGTGTTTTGCTAACTTTCAAAAATTCCTAAAAATAAAAAAAACACAACACCCAAAAATACCAGAAACCGAAAATAGGTGTTTTTTTTTTCGAAAATTAGAGCCCTAGAAAATAATCTTTATCAAATGTGTAATTTTTGAATTATCTTTCCTTTGGAATAACTAAAATGTATGTACAAAATTTGTCCCTACCTATAATAACTTTTTATTCGAAGTTCTTTGCCTTGCATGCATAACTCAGTATTGAAAATTCTTTGAATTGATGGCAGCATCCACGAAGTTTTTAGCAGTGCAAACAAAAATTTCAATTAAAAATTAAAAATAAACTATTAAAGATACAAAAATCTTCTATACCTAATTTGAAAGATAACAACCTAAAGTTGAATACATTAGAAGAATTTTAAAAATTTTCTTCATTATTTAATAGAAAATAAAATGCACGACTAGGGTCGCACGTACTTGCTCTTGCAGCTCAAAGCACTTTTATGTTAGTCTACTTGTAGATTTTAAAAGCTGGATCTAAATTTAAAAAAATAAAATGCACGACTGGGGTCGCACGTACTTGCTCTTGCAGTTCAAAGCACTTTTATGTTAGTCTACTTGTAGATTTTAAAAGCTGGCTCTAAATTTAAAAAAAAATTGATATTGAGGAAGAGCCGACATTTAGGGCATGAAAAATTTTTTTTTTGTTATTTGACTTTTTTGAGAAAAAATAAAAATGCTGTTTTATTGCCACTGCTTTAAATATTACGTATACAAAGTTTAATCAAAATCGTTAGAGCCGTTTTCGAGAAATTCGCAATATCGTATTTTTTTGTATGGGAGGTATACGTTCTAAACGAGATATAAAAAAACAAAAAAAAACCAAGTTTCAGAATTCTATAAAAATCATCTGTACCAAATTTGAAGAAAATCCGTCCACCCGTTTAGGCTGTGGAAATGTGTACAGATGGACGCACAACCGCACAGACGCACAGACGCACAGACGCACAGACGTACAGACGCACGGACGGAATTGCGAGACCCACTTTTTTGAAATTCTCCATCATCGTAATGTTGGTTTTGATTAAAACCTCAAATTTTTTTTTCGACACGAAACCAATACTTGCCCTATAGAGCAAGTAAAAATTGATATTGGGGAAGAGCCGACATTTAGATGCTCCCAGATAGCCATTTTAATTTTTAAAAAATCAACTTTTTGAATTTTTTTTTATGCCATTCGTTTGTGATTCGTTTGTGACTGTTTGTGACAGCAATAAAAAGTTTTGTGACTCGCTAGTTTTTTAGTTATTAACAAATTAAAAAAAAAGTACCAGTTAGCCATTTTTTTTTTCAAAACTGAAATTTTATGGACTTTTTTATACTCATTCGATCAGAAATCGTTTGTGACTCCCGAATATATCAATAAAATCGTTTGTGACAACTTAGTTTTCGAGAAAAATAAGAAAAACTAATTAAATTTCACCACACTTTCATTTTGTTTATCAATATGGGCGGAGCTATGTATAGGATTCATGATGCTGAGGTGAGTTTTTATACTTTGAGGTGAGCAACATGTTGCAAATGTATACAAGTATAGGAGATTGATTGTAAGCAAAAACGACTGTTGTTTCTACTTCAATGAAGGGAAATGGAGTTTGAATTTTTAATTATTAATCAAAATAAGTCAGCGACTACCATTTTCATCTAAACTCTTATGGCTTAACCTTATCTAATGTTTAACTTCATTCTATTGAAAATTGTTAACATATTTCGAATTTACTAACAAAATCGTTTGTGGTTTAACAAATTGTTTGTGATAGCCTATTTTCCAAAATCTTTCTGTGGCTGGTCTAAATTTTTACTCATTCCCTTTGAAATTGTTTAAACTAATAGAATTTTCTAAAGAAATCGTTTGTGACAACCTAATTTGTTTGTGATAGCCTATTTTCCAAAATCTTTCTGTGGCTGGTCTAAATTTTTACTCATTCCCTTTGAAATTGTTTAAACTATTAGAATTTACCAAAGAAATCGTTTGTGACAACCTAGTTTGTTTGTGATAGCCTATTTTCCAAAATCTTTTTGTGGCTGATCTAAATTTTTACTCATTCCATTTGAAATTGTTTAAACGAATAGAATTTTCTAAAGAAATCGTTTGTGACAACCTAGTTTGTTTGTGATAGCCTATTTTCCAAAATCTTTCTGTGGCTGGTCTTAATTTTTACTCATTCCCTTTGAAATTGTTTAAACGAATAGAATTTACCAAAGAAATCGTTTGTGACAACCTAGTTTGTTTGTGATAGCCTATTTTCCAAAATCTTTCTGTGGCTGGTCTAAATTTTTACTCATTCCCTTTGAAATTGTTTAAACTATTAGAATTTACCAAAGAAATCGTTTGTGACAACCTAGTTTGTTTGTGATAGCCTATTTTCCAAAATCTTTCTGTGGCTGGTCTAAATTTTTACTCATTCCATTTGAAATTGTTTAAACGAATAGAATTTTCTAAAGAAATCGTTTGTGACAACCTAGTTTGTTTGTGATAGCCTATTTTCCAAAATCTTTCTGTGGCTGGTCTAAATTTTTACTCATTCCATTTGAAATTGTTTAAACGAATAGAATTTACCAAAGAAATCGTTTGTGACAACCTAGTTTGTTTGTGATAGCCTATTTTCCAAAATCTTTCTGTGGCTGGTCTTAATTTTTACTCATTCCCTTTGAAATTGTTTAAACGAATAGAATTTACCAAAGAAATCGTTTGTGACAACCTAGTTTGTTTGTGATAGCCTATTTTCCAAAATCTTTCTGTGGCTGGTCTAAATTTTTACTCATTCCCTTTGAAATTGTTTAAACTATTAGAATTTACCAAAGAAATCGTTTGTGACAACCTAGTTTGTTTGTGATAGCCTATTTTCCAAAATCTTTCTGTGGCTGGTCTAAATTTTTACTCATTCCATTTGAAATTGTTTAAACGAATAGAATTTTCTAAAGAAATCGTTTGTGACAACCTAGTTTGTTTGTGATAGCCTATTTTCCAAAATCTTTCTGTGGCTGGTCTAAATTTTTACTCATTCCATTTGAAATTGTTTAAACGAATAGAATTTACCAAAGAAATCGTTTGTGACAACCTAGTTTGTTTGTGATAGCCTATTTTCCAAAATCTTTCTGTGGCTGGTCTAAATTTTTACTCATTCCCTTTGAAATTGTTTAAACTATTAGAATTTACCAAAGAAATCGTTTGTGACAACCTAGTTTGTTTGTGATAGCCTATTTTCCAAAATCTTTCTGTGGCTGGTCTAAATTTTTACTCATTCCATTTGAAATTGTTTAAACGAATAGAATTTTCTAAAGAAATCGTTTGTGACAACCTAGTTTGTTTGTGATAGCCTATTTTCCAAAATCTTTCTGTGGCTGGTCTAAATTTTTACTCATTCCCTTTGAAATTGTTTAAACTATTAGAATTTACCAAAGAAATCGTTTGTGACAACCTAGTTTGTTTGTGATAGCCTATTTTCCAAAATCTTTCTGTGGCTGGTCTAAATTTTTACTCATTCCCTTTGAAATTGTTTAAACTAATAGAATTTTCTAAAGAAATCGTTTGTGACAACCTAGTTTGTTTGTGATAGCCTATTTTCCAAAATCTTTCTGTGGCTGGTCTAAATTTTTACTCATTCCCTTTGAAATTGTTTAAACTATTAGAATTTACCAAAGAAATCGTTTGTGACAACCTAGTTTGTTTGTGATAGCCTTTTTTCCAAAACTGCATAGATAATGGCTGGTTCCATTGAAAATTGTTGATTAATTTTACAGTAAAATTTTTATGACAGATTTGTATACAAGAAGTAAGACAATAACTTAGCTGAATTATGTTATTTAACTGTATTTTTGCATTTTTTATTATTATTTTTATTTTGATAAGAATAGTCTCTTCTTCACGATAATTTTTACAAATAAATTTCGCTTTATATTTCTGCAGATTTTGATCATGGCTACACTTTTAGCAACATGTTTAGCAACTTCTTTGAAATAGCTATTAGAAAAGAGAGGGTTGATTTTTAGAGATGAAGAAACTAAATGGGAGAGAGCGAGATAGGTAATGAATGTTGATACAAACACCAACAAGGAAAAGAAAAAAACTTTTATTTTCTGCAAGGATTTATATTTTTTTCTCAATTCTCAATAGCAACTAAAAATATAATTTAAGTTTAAATGCGATTTTTCTTGAACAAAATCGTGTGAAAAACTATTTCAACCCTCAAATTATTGCAGAGATAATCACAACAGAGAAATCCTTCGCAACATTAAAAAGTGATCTTTCATGAGTGCGAAAGAGTGAGCGATATGTTATTCTATAAAACGGAATTCAAGAATAGTAAAAAAAAAATGGGAGAAAAATCAGTTTTGTAATGGAATGGTGTGGGCGGTTACTTGAAGCAGGATGATGATGAAGTTTATTTACCGTTTTGGTAATTTTTTTTTTTTCATTATCTAGGGTAGGTAGATATAAAGCCATTCATATTTTTATAAAGTAGACGTCTGTACAATTTCTTTTTTGTTGCATTTTATGTAAGATACTTTTTTTCTTTCTTTTATTCTATCTATTTGCGAGATCATGTAAAGTGGACATTTAGGTAGTTAAATGGTAGATAAGTTCGTAACTATAGTAGATACATATACTTTGTATACTATAGGCACAGATAATATACCTAATCATAATTTATTATCTGTGCTATAGGTACATTGATTTCTTTATTTCATAACCACCGATTGAAAAGGAGGTTTGCTTTAGCCAAACAGGTGCTAAGTAAAAAAAAAAACTAGAAAAACGAACAAAATACATAAGTTTCATGTAAGAAGATGCTTTCTAGGTAGGTATATCGACTATACAAAAAATACGAAATAATAAGAAATGCTTAAGCCTTTAAACAAGGAACTTGTAGCAAATTCAGACAATGTGAATCGTTATTGCAATAGGTACCTACAGAGATATCCAAAAGAAAATATTTACAAATTACCTGACACAAGTAAGAAAAATCGTATAGGTTTTTTTTCATCCTTAATGCTAACTAGTATGGTTAGCATATTCCATATAAAATATAGGTAGGTAGGTAGGTATAACACATTATAATCTAATAGGTATAGGTATACTGTCTGCATTTACATGGGTGATAGGTACCTGCCTACCTATGTAAAAAAAACTTCTAGTCACTACTTATAGTTCTTTAACCTCAAATTAATATAAATAAATGCAGTTTTTTTTCATGCAGAAGGGTGACTGACATTAGGTAGGTATAGGTTTTGTTTTGTTTATTTAGATAGGTAAATACTTAAAACCATTGTTTTTGCTGACATAAAATTAGACCAGCCACAGAAAGATTTTGGAAAATAGGCTATCACAAACAAACTAGGTTGTCACAAACGATTTCTTTAGAAAATTCTATTAGTTTAAACAATTTCAAATGGAATGAGTAAAAATTTAGACCAGCCACAGAAAGATTTTGGAAAATAGGCTATCACAAACAAACTAGGTTGTCACAAACGATTTCTTTGGTAAATTCAATTAGTTTAAACAATTTCAAATGGATTGAGTAAAAATTTAGACCAGCCACAGAAAGATTTTGGAAAATAGGCTATCACAAACAAACTAGGTTGTCACAAACGATTTCTTTAGAAAATTCTATTCGTTTAAACAATTTCAAAGGGAATGAGTAAAAATTTAGACCAGCCACAGAAAGATTTTGGAAAATAGGCTATCACAAACAAACTAGGTTGTCACAAACGATTTCTTTGGTAAATTCTATTCGTTTAAACAATTTCAAATGGAATGAGTAAAAATTTAGACCAGCCACAGAAAGATTTTGGAAAATAGGCTATCACAAACAAACTAGGTTGTCACAAACGATTTCTTTAGAAAATTCTATTCGTTTAAACAATTTCAAATGGATTGAGTAAATATTTAGACCAGCCACAGAAAGATTTTGGAAAATAGGCTATCACAAACAAACTAGGTTGTCACAAACGATTTCTTTAGAAAATTCTATTAGTTTAAACAATTTCAAATGGATTGAGTAAATATTTAGACCAGCCACAGAAAGATTTTGGAAAATAGGCTATCACAAACAAACTAGGTTGTCACAAACGATTTCTTTAGAAAATTCTATTAGTTTAAACAATTTCAAAGGGAATGAGTAAAAATTTAGACCAGCCACAGAAAGATTTTGGAAAATAGGCTATCACAAACAAACTAGGTTGTCACAAACGATTTCTTTGGTAAATTCTATTCGTTTAAACAATTTCAAATGGAATGAGTAAAAATTTAGACCAGCCACAGAAAGATTTTGGAAAATAGGCTATCACAAACAAACTAGGTTGTCACAAACGATTTCTTTGGTAAATTCTATTCGTTTAAACAATTTCAAATGGAATGAGTAAAAATTTAGACCAGCCACAGAAAGATTTTGGAAAATAGGCTATCACAAACAAACTAGGTTGTCACAAACGATTTCTTTAGAAAATTCTATTCGTTTAAACAATTTCAAATGGAATGAGTAAAAATTTAGACCAGCCACAGAAAGATTTTGGAAAATAGGCTATCACAAACAAACTAGGTTGTCACAAACGATTTCTTTACAAAATTCTATTAGTTTAAACAATTTCAAATGGATTGAGTAAATATTTAGACCAGCCACAGAAAGATTTTGGAAAATAGGCTATCACAAACAAACTAGGTTGTCACAAACGATTTCTTTAGAAAATTCTATTAGTTTAAACAATTTCAAAGGGAATGAGTAAAAATTTAGACCAGCCACAGAAAGATTTTGGAAAATAGGCTATCACAAACAAACTAGGTTGTCACAAACGATTTCTTTGGTAAATTCTAATAGTTTAAACAATTTCAAAGGGAATGAGTAAAAATTTAGACCAGCCACAGAAAGATTTTGGAAAATAGGCTATCACAAACAAACTAGGTTGTCACAAACGATTTCTTTAGAAAATTCTATTCGTTTAAACAATTTCAAATGGAATGAGTAAAAATTTAGACCAGCCACAGAAAGATTTTGGAAAATAGGCTATCACAAACAAACTAGGTTGTCACAAACGATTTCTTTAGAAAATTCTATTAGTTTAAACAATTTCAAATGGATTGAGTAAATATTTAGACCAGCCACAGAAAGATTTTGGAAAATAGGCTATCACAAACAAACTAGGTTGTCACAAACGATTTCTTTAGAAAATTCTATTAGTTTAAACAATTTCAAAGGGAATGAGTAAAAATTTAGACCAGCCACAGAAAGATTTTGGAAAATAGGCTATCACAAACAAACTAGGTTGTCACAAACGATTTCTTTGGTAAATTCTAATAGTTTAAACAATTTCAAAGGGAATGAGTAAAAATTTAGACCAGCCACAGAAAGATTTTGGAAAATAGGCTATCACAAACAAACTAGGTTGTCACAAACGATTTCTTTAGAAAATTCTATTCGTTTAAACAATTTCAAATGGAATGAGTAAAAATTTAGACCAGCCACAGAAAGATTTTGGAAAATAGGCTATCACAAACAAACTAGGTTGTCACAAACGATTTCTTTAGAAAATTCTATTAGTTTAAACAATTTCAAATGGATTGAGTAAATATTTAGACCAGCCACAGAAAGATTTTGGAAAATAGGCTATCACAAACAAACTAGGTTGTCACAAACGATTTCTTTAGAAAATTCTATTAGTTTAAACAATTTCAAAGGGAATGAGTAAAAATTTAGACCAGCCACAGAAAGATTTTGGAAAATAGGCTATCACAAACAAACTAGGTTGTCACAAACGATTTCTTTGGTAAATTCTATTCGTTTAAACAATTTCAAATGGAATGAGTAAAAATTTAGACCAGCCACAGAAAGATTTTGGAAAATAGGCTATCACAAACAAACTAGGTTGTCACAAACGATTTCTTTAGAAAATTCTATTCGTTTAAACAATTTCAAATGGAATGAGTAAAAATTTAGATCAGCCACAAAAAGATTTTGGAAAATAGGCTATCACAAACAAACTAGGTTGTCACAAACGATTTCTTTGGTAAATTCTAATAGTTTAAACAATTTCAAAGGGAATGAGTAAAAATTTAGACCAGCCACAGAAAGATTTTGGAAAATAGGCTATCACAAACAAATTAGGTTGTCACAAACGATTTCTTTAGAAAATTCTATTCGTTTAAACAATTTCAAATGGAATGAGTAAAAATTTAGACCAGCCACAGAAAGATTTTGGAAAATAGGCTATCACAAACAATTTGTTAAACCACAAACGATTTTGTTAGTAAATTCGAAATATGTTAACAATTTTCAATAGAATGAAGTTAAACATTAGATAAGGTTAAGCCATAAGAGTTTAGATGAAAATGGTAGTCGCTGACTTATTTTGATTAATAATTAAAAATTCAAACTCCATTTCCCTTCATTGAAGTAGAAACAACAGTCGTTTTTGCTTACAATCAATCTCCTATACTTGTATACATTTGCAACATGTTGCTCACCTCAAAGTATAAAAACTCACCTCAGCATCATGAATCCTATACATAGCTCCGCCCATATTGATAAACAAAATGAAAGTGTGGTGAAATTTAATTAGTTTTTCTTATTTTTCTCGAAAACTAAGTTGTCACAAACGATTTTATTGATATATTCGGGAGTCACAAACGATTTCTGATCGAATGAGTATAAAAAAGTCCATACTATTTCAGTTTTGAAAAAAAAAATGGCTAACTGGTACTTTTTTTTTAATTTGTTAATAACTAAAAAACTAGCGAGTCACAAAACTTTTTATTGCTGTCACAAACAGTCACAAACGAATCACAAACGAATGGCATAAAAAAAAATTCAAAAAGTTGATTTTTTAAAAATTAAAATGGCTATCTGGGAGCATCTCCGACATTTAGGGCAAAATTATGTTGAATGAAAAATTTTTTTTTTGTTATTTGACTTTTTTGAGAAAAAATAAAAATGCAGTTTTATTGCCACTGCTTTAAATATTACGTATACAAAGTTTAATCAAAATCGTTAGAGCCGTTTTCGAGAAATTCGTAATATCGTATTTTTTTGTATGGGAGGTATACGTTCTAAACGAGATATAAAAAAACAAAAAAAAACCAACTTTCAGAATTCCATAAAAATCATCTATACCAAATTTGAAGAAAATCCATCCACCCGTTTAGGCTGTGGAAATGTGTACAGATGGACGCACAACCGCACAGACGCACAGACGTACAGACGCACGGACGGAATTGCGAGACCCACTTTTTTGGAATTCTCCATCATCGTAATGTTGGTTTTGATTAAAACCTCAATTTTTTTTTTCGACACGAAACCAATACTTGCCCTATATAGAGCAAGTAAAAAGTGGATATTTTCTAAACGCGACGTTGTAGAAAGTTTAATTTTTTTTTAATCGATAGATAAATTCATTGTAAGGCTGACAGTGGCATTGACAAAATTCTTAAAAATTTCAAAACCAAGTTATAAATGGTTTTTTAAAACTAAAACATGAGGTAGACCTTTGACAAAATAGTGATTATAGGTAGGGAAAATTTCATTTGACAATTTGAAAATCGTCATTCGAAAGCTAGTCAAAAACAAAGTTAAGAGTCTGATCTGATACGGATTTTTTTAAGTCTCTGCGTTTCGAAATATGAATTTAAAAAAAAAAAACACTTTGGGGTATTTTTGGGTGGATTTTTATTTTTATAAATTTTTCGTAGCGTTTAAAAAATCTCAAACTTAAAGAACATATATAGTTTATGACCGTGCGCATGCTTGCGCAAATTTATATTTTAAAATGATTTTTGACCGAATAACGTCCCAAGTTTTTTGACCGTTTTTAACCATTTTTTATTTTTATCTTTTTCTTTCAACAGATAAATTAATTAAATATATATACTGTAAATAGATAATAGGCAGGACTATATATTTGTGCAAAATTTCAATCACTTTCGTATTCACAATTTTCAGATAACTGTTAATTAAAGTTCTATTTTTCAACACGTTCTTAGAAAAAAATTAATTTTTATGGAGTGAGAAGATTAATATTTTTGCTTTTTGTAGATGTAACACAGACATGATCGGTATAAAATTTATTATAGGTTGTTACAGAAAAAAAATGGATTTTTCGGTGATGGGAGTGATTTTTTCACTTTTTTATAAGAAATGGTTGTTTTTAATAAATTATTTTAATACTTTTTGCGCATTGTAAAAATTCAAAAAGTTTTTAATTGTTTAGAAGAAATATTAAGCTTTTTAATGGTTTTTTTTTTTTTTTTTTTTTGTAATCTCTTCAAATAGAAAAATTAATATAATGAGAAAAGAAAAAAAAAGATAATTTATTTTAGTTTTTTCTTATAAATTATGATAGGGTTCAAAAAGTTATTCCGGTTTTCTACAAAACATACAGATATAAATATGTAAGGTGTTAATCATTGGCTTAAGCGATTTATTATTGCATACATTTTTTTACAAGAAAGTTGTAAATAATTTTTAGATAATATTTTTTAACAACATGTTTACTTATGACGTTATCACGTAAAATCATCGTCCATAAACCGGATTTACAGACAACCACTTTTTCAAAACGAGTTTCGAGCTATGTTATCATAAAAAGTTGGGACACTGGGGTGTATGCGCAACATTTTTTTCTATAGAATTCTTAAATAACACCGGCACACAAAAAAAAAGTGGCATGTACTTTATACCAGACCTTCCTACCGATATATTGTATTTGGACCATCTGAACACGAATTTCAAGTCCGGTCACCCACCAGTTTTAAGCAAAATTCAAAATACTTTGGACTGAGTGAACCAATTTTTATAATTCTTTTTTTATTGGAAAGCTGGTGCCCGAAGCGTGGTCCCATTTCAATTTTTACCGGTTTTGGCTATATAAACTATGAGAAAAACCATAAAACCCAGTTTGGATCCATGGAAGTCGGTTTTATTTTTTTTGCTAAAAATGATTATTATATTTATTATTCTGGCATCAACAGTTAATACATATTATATCAAATAAATTTCAATAAATTAAAATGTTTCCAAAATAAATATTTACTGGAAAAACAAATAACCCTACTCTTGAATTATTAAAAAAAAAAACCCTCTTAAATGCTCAAAAAAATTAAGTTGTTCCAAAGTGAATACAAATCTTTTAAGTTCTTTCAAAATTTTAATATAAATGCCTTTAAATATCTCAAAATTACTCAAATTACACAATTAAATTATTCAATGTCCTAAAGGAATGGTATAAGTATTTTGATCTCTTTTCTTTAGGGGATATCTTTCTTTTGCCTTATTTTGTTTTAATTTTCTGCTTAAAATATTTTTACAAAAATTGCTAAATTCAAAAAAAAGGATCCCTAAATACGCATTTATCAAACAAATAAAAATTCATCAAATCAGCTTTCCCTCCTGTTGTTTTTTTTTTTTTACATTTTTTTCCTTGTTTTTGTTGTGTGTTGTCGCTTTCTTTTATTATTTTTATTTCTTTTTTTTTTTAAGAGAAAAGAAAAACAAACAAAAAAATAATGCTTTCGGATATGATTAGCTGAAATTCCGTACACTTACTTAAAAGGAAAAAAAAAAACGTTCCATATCCATCTATCAAACCCTTTGACGTTAATCCGCTCAGAAAAAACATAAAAAAATAAACAAAGTCAAGTTTGTATTTTAGAAGGTTTTTAAAAAACAGAAATTCAACCCAATCCATCTATCATTCTTGTATAATGTTTTTTTTCAGTTTGTTTGTCCTTGGAACATCTCCATTTTTACTCTGCGTGTCTTCACCATCTTCACCACCATACACCGCTCCCATCCACTCAATTAAGCTTTTTTGTGGTCTGTCTCCTTTGTTATGCAAAAAACCCTTTATATCCCCCACACACAATCATACAATCATATTTGTCGATACACACGTATCTGGTGTACTCCAAAGGACCTCATGAAAACACTGTCTATTGTTCAAAACACACATTTCGATATCTACTCGTTGAACATGCCTCCATATCGCTCTCAACTCGAACTCCCCCAATTCAAATTATATGTTTGGGGATTTTGTGTACTTTGAGAAATAGAAGACTGTGTGTGCTCTGCCTCTGGAAATCAGGATCAAGACTAATATTTGACAAACGAACCATCTGGCATCTCTGGACTCGAATTGGCTCTGTGTTCCCTATCGCAAAAGGCCAGGGTACATCATCATCGTAAAAGCACTTCATTGTAACTTTGTGCTTCTATTTTTTTGTCTTGTAACTTTTTGTCCAAAAATTCACAAAACGATTGTGTGTCAGCATCAACATTGACCCGGAGAACTATTCTTTACTTTTTTGGAACTTTGCCTGATGCCCGAGTCCGATTGGAATATGGAATGCCCATTCAATATATTTATAACACAAAAGTTTTCCGACCCCCCTTTTTCCCCTCTCCCCTATTCGCTATTCATTACGACTTAAGACACAGTTGGACATGAATCCTTAAATTCTATGTTTGCTTCGAATTGAATGTTAGGACTCGAACTCGAAGGATTACTTTTATTTTATTTTATATTATTTTCGGGGGATCGGTAGAGTGTAGGGGAGTTCGAGAGTTCCAGCAGCAGGCCGTAATTGGTAATCAGAAATTCCATTCACTTGCTGATTGATTTATTTTAAGCTGTTTATCCGCTGACGCCTGCTTGATCCTTAGAGCGAGTGAATTTAGCAAAATGTGGTGTATATTTCAATTCGAACTTTCGGGTTGGAAGGAGCAAAGGATACCGTGGGGAATATAGAGGACATGGAAGCCAGATTGTTGTTCAATAAAAACAAATAGAAACTAATTAAGAGTGACAGGTGACATCGGGTCGGGTATTTGTGGTTATCGTTTGCTTTTTATTGATTGGAGGCATGAATAACACAAAAATGAATAAAAAACAAAATAAAAAGGAAAAACAAATTTTCGAGGGAAAATATAATATAAAAACGGTACAGAGAGTGATTTTAGGCTGGAAATAAAGTTGTGTTTTATTATTCGTGACTTTTTTTTTATATTTTTAAAAGTTAAGTCTTTTTTTGCTTTCAATTCAAAAGTTATGAGTTTTTTTTTGTTCTTTTTATTTAAAGAAAAAAATATTGTTGTTTTATTTGAAAGGATACAAATATACTTTTTTTTTGTTGGTATTATTCTTTTCAGAAGTTATAGATGAACTTTTGAAAAGGTTGTTTAATTTGATGAGTCAGTTGACCTTTTTTTTTTTCATCATATTTTCGCATCCGGGTTTAATTTTTTTTATGGCGAACATTCTCAGCCAGCATAAAGTTTGTTATTTGATTTATATTTTTATTTTTTTTTTGTTTGAAAAGTTAAATTTTACGCAGAAGATGAAGGTGTGAAAGGCTTTTGATTGGAAATTGTATTTGATTGAACTTTCTGTAAAAGTTTTTTTTTTTCTTTATTTTTTATTTAATTTTATGGTTAACCTTTTGTTGATATTGAAAAATCATTTAATTGACTGTGGTTTTTTTTTAAGCTAAGAGTAATCACTTGAGGTAAGGGTAAAAGTAATGGTGGCCATTTAATTTATAACAAGAGAGGTAGTATCTCACTTTACAATAAGTATAGAATGACACAAGCAGTGCGGTCTTTCTTTTGAGAAAATGTTATAAGTTTAAAACATTTTTTGTAAATAAATTGCGAAACTATAATTTAAAAAAAGTATTACTATTGCTTGAACAAGAAACGATTGCTTATAATTTGTTTTAGTAAGAAACACTTCCGAATTAAGTTAAGTTTTTAGCGCAGATAAAAAAAACTCTAGATTAAAAATCAAGATATTAAGAGTTGCCAATAAAATAAAAAAAAAAATTAAAATCCAATTTTATTCACCGCTGCCTGAAATAAGGACAACTTTCAAAAATTGGCCTTATTTCACTTTTCAAAAGAGAATGAAACCCACTTTTCACTTTGGGTGAGTGAAATAAGGCCAAATTGCTCTTTTATAGAAACAATTTGGCTTAGTGTCATAAAGACCCAAAAGTTAAAAAAAAACTGTGTCTTTAAATAAGAAGTACCTAGTCTAAAAGCTCCTTTAACACTTCTTTAAGCAATATCTCTCCTCTTTAAGGCTAACGCCATGAAAACTAGAGCAATTTTACCAATACTAGAGCAATGATACAATACTCCTATAGCACTTCTGCAAAGCTCCTATAACATTCCTTTGAGCAATTTTGCTCCTCGTTAAGGATTGCGTCATTACATTCAGTTACCGAAGCTAAAAGTTACTTTGTAGTTTTTAATACTCCTAAAGTACTTCTATAAAGCTCCTTTAAAACTTCTTTAAGCATTAACTCTCCTCTTTAAGGCTTGCGTGTGGAAAAGTAAAGTAATTTTTAATTTTTTACCAAAGAAAATCAGCATTTTGTATATACTCCTATAGCACTTCTATAAAGCTACTATAACACTCCTTTAAGCAATTTTGCTCCTCGTTAAGGATTGCGCCATAACATTCAGTTACTAAAGCTAAAAGTTACTTTGTAGTTTTTTAATACTCCTAAAGTACTTCTATAAAGCTCCTTTAGCACTTTTTTGAGCTATATCTCTCTAATTTAAGGCTTACGTCATGAAAACTAAAGAATTTTTGCCAAAGAGCAAACAAAATCAGCATTTTATATTGTTACAATTCACAGTAAGTTTAAGAAAGGTTTTTAAGACGTTGGGTAGTTCAAGTCAACAACAGAATAAGTTCAGAATGTTTCAAACTATAGTTGACGTTTAAAAAGATTGTTCAATTACTTTGATTACATTTCTTTTATGTTCCTTTAAAAAGTCGCTTTACGAACAACTACTGTGCTAATGTTTTCCTTGTTTTTTTTTGTTTTTTTTTTTTGTCAAAACACTGGTATCAGTGTGGGTATCAAACCTGTCTAAGGAATTTATGAATATGAATAATTCATGTACCTAAATCAATTTCTCAAAAAAAAAAAAAACAATTTGACAGTAGTACTTTTGGAAAGAAGAGCTCTTCTCTCCTGCTACCATTACTATATGGGGATTTGTTTTCGAATTCATCATAACAATTCCTTCAAAAGTAAAGCTAAAGTTAACATCATTTATCTCACCGAAAACAGCAAATCGAATCTCATCTCCCTTCAATTTTATGTAAATATATGTATCTGTCCAAGAAATTGTCTTAAAAAATAAAAAAAACTCCAAGTCCTTTTTAGGTACTTCCATTTTATTTACACAAAACAAAAATAAGGAAGGACTCTCTTCTTTTCTAACAGAAAATTGCGAAGAGGGGGGGGGGGGAGAAGTAAATCACTTCGTTTATATTCGAGAAAAAATACTCATTGCTTTTGGAACTTGCATATGAATTACGTTTAACGAAAAAGAATGAGAACAGGCAATGACTTGGCTACATTGGCACTGACACAATATTACTGACAGGACACTTATCTTCCTTGAATGGTGTTTCTCATTTCTTATAAAGGAAATAAAAATATATTTACATTCTCTCTCGTCTCTATTGACACCATCCCCATCTCCATCACCTAAGGCTAAGGTATCAGAATATAGTAGTACCATCTCTGTACACTTAGGTGCCGTTAGCATCGTACAAAACGGAGTGATAACTTTTCTATTGCTTTTCTTTCTTTCTTTCTTTCTCCTTTTAACGCTTTTATTGTAGTTTTTTTTTTTTTTTTGTTATGTTGTTGTTTGTTGTTTATTATGTCTTTATCCTCAGACGAGAATGTGTAACATTAGGAGGATTGAATGAGAGCTATGGAGTCCTTAAAAGCGGCAAAGATTTGCTTTATAGTTTTCTTCTCTCTTTTAGATTTGTGTATTTGAGTTAGAAAGATGCGCGTCAATAAACAAGCCCACAGGATGTGTCATGGAGGAGATTGGCTTGGGATTGGGTTTGTTTGGTGGAGGCACTCAAATATTGCACGGGGATATGTATGCGAGCAAAATACCTACACGACTGCTGCTGCTGCTGCGGCTTTGTGTACACAACATTTAGATCAGCGAAAGAGATATTTTTGTTTGGGGGTATAGTTGGAAAGGCTCTTCGGGCTTGAAGTCAATTTCGCAAATTGAAGGCTTTGTTGTGTTGACAAAGTCGCACACCATATTCTCATACCTCTTCTCTGCAATGCTGTGTTCGTGGTTATGTCAATTTTATCTTTTTGGCTTGACTTTTTAGATAAAACAAAAATTGTCCTCCCCCTCAGTCCTCCCTGCGATGCACAGTGGGACGACCCATAGCAAAAAATAAAAAATTCGAATATTATTGCGGTGCTTTTGAATGATGTCATCCAAAATATATTTAGGTTCTAACTGCGTCAAAATTATTTGCATTGACAAATTAGTGCAAAAGCTATAGAGCTCCAAACATTGTCAAGTTTGATTTTGTGTTACTCCCAAAATTTTTTGTGTGTTAAAAAATTAATTTAATAATGGATAATAACACTCATCAAGGTATTTAAATTAATATTTAATAACAAACTAATTTTTTTTTTGTTGCATTTTTTTTATTCGTAATTTTCCAAGTAAAAAGATAAAAAAAAAAATTTTTTGACCTAAAGTATGATTTTCTTTTTTACACCTAAAAGGCTCTCTGGGGTTTTAATGGTTTTATACTCAATAAAGTGTCCTCTAAATGAATCAAGAAAAAAATCTTGCGGCAATTTTGCGCCAAGTACTTAAAATCGCATTTTTTATGTTCAACCCCTGTATCAAAAAAAAGACCAAATTTTAAAAACTTTGTTATTTTCTTTTTTGTTTGAATATTCAAATTATAATGTTTTAATATCTATGCTATTGTTACTCATATTTTACATAAATTTACATTAATAAAAAGAATATCCTTTAAAAAAAAGTTCGCTGCTCAACTCTTTTAATTAAATAAATATGAATTTCCTTGCTTTTTTTAATTCATAGATTTAGGTATAAATTGACGTCTTAATGCAACTCTGCGTAGTTTCAGTCACACACAATATAACAGAAATGCCGATTTTTCCATACATACGTCCCACTGTGCGATGCTAGAAGGCTTTTGTGAATTTTGAATTTATACGAGACGAGAGAGTCTCGTGAAGGATTTTGTGGAAATTGATTTTATACTGCCTGCGATGCGATTCGAAGCGCGTATAAGGTGAATATTTGATTTCTATTTTGTTGTTCGGTTTGATTATAGAGTATCGCGGAATTTGTTCCTTCTTTTTCGATGAAACTTTTATTCGTATGGATTTCCATGAAGATTGTTGAAAGGAAATTTATTCAAAGTTGTATCGCGCCGCCACCATCGACGACGAATGAGAAAAAGAATAACTCGTTTTGCAATTGGCTTCCTTTTTAGACAATAATACTGGCAATAATGTCAGATTGGGTTTTTCTACAAAACCGGATATCGATTTGATATCGATATAATTTATTCCTCAATTTTGTTCGTATACGTGTTATTAGTTTTTTTTTTTTTGTTTTTCTTTTCATATTTTTTTATTTATTCTGTTAAATCCTCTCAAAAAAAAAATACACATCACAGATGGATAAAAAGTTATTGAATAAAATAATGAATAACCAAGAAAAGTTTACCTATAAAATATTGTAACACAAAAAACACACATGAACACGCAATAAATATAAATTGAAAAGAGAAATAAATATTAAATAAAATACACAAATATAAAAAAGTATACAACAATTCCTTGGGGATAAATTATACAAGGAATCATCTTGTGAAAGTGGATGGATTGGATATATACCTTGCCAATATGTATCCTTGGTAGATTATCTGATCTCTCTATCTCAATAATTTATATTGTTAAAATATGTTGAATTAGTTATGAAATGAAATGTTGATGGGTTTGATTTATTTTTGGAAATTCATTTTTGATAGGCAGAGCAGAAGGTACCTTTGTAGTTTATACCTGTCAAAATGGCAGTTAAGATGTTCTTTTTTTTGTTAGAAACATGAATATCTACTTTTCAACTTGTAGTTTTGTGAAGAAATGATAAAGTGAGATATTGGTATATTTTCGATTGTTTGTACCTATTACTTTCAATATTTATGAACCTTTATAAATTCATTTTAATTTGTATGAAAATTCTTCGAAACTATACTTTATTGATTAAAATATCAAGAAGGCAAGAACAAATATTGACGAAGCACAGGAAGTATTTATGAAATATGATGATATTGGTAGTTAGTTGAAGTAAGTACCTAAGTTAGTAGATTAGAAATTAGAAAACAATAGGGGATACAACCCAAAGTATGGGTTGATTCGGATAAAACAATGCATCATCGGCAGTTCAAGTTTTCACCTACGTTTATTAGTGTTTGTTTTTCGAAAACGGATCTATAGATATAAAGAAAATTTTCATTTTTTAATTTTAAAGATTTTAAAGTTTCAACTCTGAGATATAGAATTTTGAACGGGAAAGCATCTTTTTGTCTTAAACCATCAATATCTCCGCAACCGCTAATTGCACAAGAAAATTGAGAAGTGTTTTGAAATCTTGAATACCCACAAAAATCAAGTATGGGTTAACATTTATTTGAAAAATCAAGAAAAAAAACTTGGTTTTGGTGCCACAGCGTATGGTGGTAGAAATAATTTCAATTATTATTTTTAAAATTGTGCAACAGAACGTAATATCACACATACACCCCAGTGACCGTTTAATTACTAATTAAAAGAATTACTTCAATTAAGAATGAATCAGGCGCTTAACTTATATCAAATAGTTAGATCAGAAAGCGTAGAGCACATTTTGAGTGTGCGTAGTTTTATTAACTTTGAACAAAGTGCGCTCTTTTTTTTACCGACTTCCAAAAAGGAGGAGGTATTAAATTCGTCTGTATTTTTTTTTTTTTGTTTGTGTTTGTTACCTCATAACTTTGGACTGAGTAAACCAATTTTGATAATTCTATTTGTAATGGAAAGCTGGTGGCTGCAATGTGGTCCCATTTTAATTTCGTTTAGTTTTATCCATGGGAACTATTAGAAAAACCATAAAACCCTGTTTTGATCAGTGGAAGTCGATTTTGTTTTTAGATAAAAATGATTATTAAGTCTAATCATTTGATATAAATTAGAAAAATTATTTTATAGTTTTGAATGCGTGATCAGTTGCGTATTGAGGGGGCTCGGGGAGCTCAAGCCCACCCCCAAGCTTTCAAAATCATGTTATTATTTAGCTGATTTCATCATAATGTACATGATTAACTGAAATTTGTTCGTAAATCTTAGAGACTTAGAGGCAGCTCAAATGCTCGGGCCCTCTCCAAATTCTGAAACGGTTTGTGTTTGTTTGAGTAAAAGCCTTAGCTGGCGTTGAGAGTTGAGTTAATTTTTTCGTATCTTAGTCCAATTCGGAATTCTTTACATCACTGTACATTTTGCAAAACTTCTTATGAAATCTCAAAACACCGTATTTTATCGTCTTAGTTATATGTATTTACTCTTTTTCAAAAATAATATTTTTGTCAAAAATATTGCAAATAGAAATTTTTGATATCTCAAAATCTTAGTTGCCAACATACATAACCAAGGGTTTCTTTAAGCAAATTCCAATTTGCGCTTCTGATTTGGATTTAAAAAGCAACATATTACGAAAAAATGTATATGTACATATTTTGAATTTTACATCAAAAAGAATTTCATTGAAAATTAGTTTTTAAGATTTTCACGTTCTGTATTTCAATTTTTGCGCATTCAATTGCCGAAAGAGAAATTAGATTTTTTGCATTTTTTCACTCATTTAGATTTTCTGGATCGAACTCAATTCAATTTGTTTCTGTTCGTGACAAAATACTTTCAAAACTTATATTTTTATTGTTTATTTTAATGTTTATTTGTTGTTAATTTAATACAAAATACATAAAACACAATATTCATGAAATATCATAATTCATCAATGCCTCTGTGTTTGCAACCTCATTCGCTTTACACTTTACTTATTTGATATCTGCCATGTTCCGCATTTCACTTACATATTTGATTTGTCTCGTAAAATACGTCTTCTCATTTTTTTTTTTTATTCTGCTTTTTTCAATTAAAATTGCCTATAAAATTGCATTCATGTTCAAAGCAGCAGTAATTTCACTTTAGAAACAAAATCCTTCAGTTTTGACAGTTCGAAGCAATTTCAAAGTTTTCGAAATCGATCGAAATGAAGAATATTATGATATTTCATTTCACGAGAAATTGAAAAGTGATTTCAATTCACTTTGTTCGGATAGCGGAACATGGGCGTTTATATCGAAAATAATGATAAGTATAGGAATAGCTCAAAAACTAGGCGTGATAGGAATAAATCTGTATACAGTTTTGAATTAAGCACATGACAAAGTTCGAACGAAATAATGTTTTTTTAAGGATGACTCAACACCTTGCTGTTTGTATAAAATGTTTGGGATACAAGAACTCTGAAAAAAAACACTGCTTTGAATGTGAAAGGAGGAGACAGCAGAACGAAGCTGTTGAGAGCAGTAAAATGCTAGTATGCCACTTTCAGTTCCGCAGCACAGTGCTTAACTCTCGACCAAATATGAATAAAAAAAAAAGAGAAACAAAATTTTCGTACATTTACCCTCTAAAAAATTTTTGAAACATTTTCTATCCCCCTCCAAATTTTTTTCTGGATACTCCACTAATGTGTACCCACTAGCCACAATGGACAGCCATAACCTCAATGTAATAAAGGACTTTGTCTACCTAGTCCCCACAATAAACACAGACAACAATCCCTTCTACTTTGGTTTCAGATGGAAATTGAATAGCATAGCCCTCTTTCGAGAAACTAAGGTGTCCCTGTACAAGACTATCATTATCCTCTTTTTGCTACCTGCTATATGGTGCAGAGATATCGACTTTGTCGAAGGCACATCAAAACTTTTTGAAATGTTTCGAGAGAAAAAATCTACACACAATTTTTGGTTCCACCTGCGTCCTACATTGATGGTGAAAATAGAAGAAGCCTTATTATATTTTGTTAAGACACATCTAAAATAATTCCAGCAAAATAATAGCTAACAACACTCTAGGAACTTTTTCCTTTACATTTTTTCTATAATTCAAATTGTTTGAACGAAAGTCCTTCTTTGAATTTGAAAAACTGGAATTTAAAAAAAAAAAGGCCCACACCATCGCACAGTGGGCCCATATGGCCTTAGGCGTCTCAAAAATCTGTAACTTTGTTGTCTTTTGTGATAATTGCTTCAAATTTGGAATATAATGTCTTTGATATATTACGAATCATCCAACTTACTTTTTTTTTAAATTAAAATTGTTTTTAAGCTTTTAATAATTAGTCAAAGTTCAAAAAGTACGATTTTCGTTTGATTTGGGTATTTAAAAATATCTGTAACTTTTTTGTCTCCTGAAATAATTAAACCAAATTTGGAACATATAATCTTTAATGTATTAGAAATCATTGAGTGTAGTTTTTTTTAAATGCAAATTATTTTTGAGCTTTGAAAAGCTAGGCAAAGTTCAAAAAGTACAATTTTGGATCGACTATGGCGTTCCAAAAATCTGTCATTTTATCGAGTCTGAAAATAATTAACTCAAATTAGGAATATATTACCTGAAATGTTTAATAAATTATCTGACACACTGTTTTTTTAGCTAATATTTTTATTTAAGTATTAAACGTTTATTCAAAGCTAAAAAAAATCGATTTTGACTAGGCTAGAACGTCTCAAAAATCTATAACTTTTGTATCTTAAAAGATTATTTTCTCAAATTTTGCAAAATAAGATAAAACTGGTTTCTTAATTTTATAAAGGCCTTCCTTTCGTGTCTTAAAATTACTTAATTATTTTTATGAGTATGCAATAAAGAAAAAATACATTTCAATGTAGTTTGTTTGTGTTACGTTATTTGAAATTAAAGCTATTTAATTGAAAAATTATAAGAAAAATATTGATTATACTCATTTTAAATAAAGTCGTTTGTAAGGCAAAGTGAAATAGTCGAAAAACTACGCTTTTGAGAAAAGAGCAAAAAAAAGGAAATCACAAAAAAAAAACTGGCTGTCAATTTTCACGAAAATCCTTCTTAATTAAATACTTAAAACGGCTCTTTTGAAAATCTTCGAGTAAAATCAAAATCAGTAAATAAAATCTCTATGTAACTTTTTCCATAGATGAAATTTTTTTCAACAATTACAATATGAAATTCTAACATTTTTCTGCTACCTAAGACGTTTTCTAATCTTCAATTTTGGGTGCATATACTAAGTCTAAGAGCCCACAGCAAATTTTGGGAGTTGAGGTATAACCAAAATGTGAGTATGCAGTTTTATAGCCTAATACGTTTTAATAACGAATTCAAAAGTCTGGCAGTTTTAAATCGCGGTTTCATATGGTTTCCGAGGGGTTAAATATCGCGAGTTTTCCAATTAATGTGAGTAGGCTAAATTAACACAAAATCACATTTTGAATATACCTAAGGACTGATGCTCTGTCATTCCCCCAAAGCCTGAAGACATCAATCTTGACAGTGCGATCAATAGAACTCAAGATATGTATTGAAACAGGTCAGGATGCACCAAAATACGTTTTTTTGTACTATGTCTTTCGACAGATATATCGTTCTCTATCAAAGAAAAGCAGATAAAAGCAGCCAATTCTTTTTGTATCTTTTAGTACATAAACCAAAGAACAAAATTGTGAAAAAAAGTAGACAGCGGAAATATTTGAAACTCAGTTTGAAATTAAAAAACTGCAAATAAAAGCTTATTGTGTGAAAAAAATAATATTAATTAAAAATATATTTTTTTTATTTTCAGCAATATAAATAGCAGTTAAAATAAGCTTTCCAACGACATACAACACTTATATAATTTATTCAAATATAGTTTTGAAAACGTATAGTGAAGATTTGGTTTATTTTGTTACTCAAACAAAGTATTTTCAAGTGGAGACTTCAGATACAATTTTGTAATAGAGGAACTCATTTTAAAAATCAATTTTCAATGAAAATATATAGATTAACTTTCCCTTGATTCATTTCCGTAAAGAAATTACCAAAAATTAAAATTTCATAAAAACCATTTTTGAGACGCAAATGGTCCTTTGGGCCCATTGTGCATCGTGTCGAAAAAGCCTATAAATACTTTCTTTCCCATCAACCATCAGCTGTCACGTCTTTATATTTCTTAAATTAAGACTGTATACACTGTACACAGATGAAGTTCATCAGTTGTCCAAAGGTCATTTAAATTAAAAAAAAAAAAACTCCTTGACTTGAAGAGTAAAGAATTGATTGACATAATTGATTTTGGATTGAATTTCCAAATGAATTTTCTCTTCGAAATTAAAACATAAAATACATTCCCACTCTGCCTGCGTGGTATGAAAATTAAAATGAATCATGATGGTTTAATTTGTATCTTTGATCCTTTCAATTATATCGTCTTCCTTCAAACTTGACACTCTTTAGCTTTTGTGAACTTTCTTAATAATAATAAAGGCAACCTTTCAATAAATCATTAATTTTTTTCCTCATCTCGGTGGCAGATTAAAAAATCAATCTTCTCTTTATTGATTCAAGGTTATTTTAGATGAATTAATCATTCTTCTTCATCTAGACACTGGCCTCTTCTACTACTTTTACTCTGCTTATTTAATTTGATTTTTAATCTTTATCGATAAAAAAAAGTTTAAGTGGAAAAAAAAATAAATATACGTAGTTTAATCGTCTTGGAATTTTATTACATAAAAGCTATCTCGAGAAAGGTAGAATAAAGAATATTTATCGATCCGTCTTGACATTGAAGGACATAACACTCTCTGTGTGTAACCTTTTATTCTTTGGAAAATTATTTTTTTTCTATCTTTATTCATTTATAACAAACGATATCCTCCTACTCATGTTTCATCAGAATACAAACCTCTACCTACGATAACCTACTTATAGAAGACGAATCTCTGACCTTAATATCTCTGGTGGGTGGGGGGATTATAAAAATGTATACAACTCTCGAGTATCTCCATAATATGCTTACTTCATAAAAATAAAATACGGTTCATTGGCGAAATAGAATGACACAAAAAGCCTTAGCCTTCGAGACTTAAAAGGAAGCCTCTCGCTAGTCCGTATGTTGCGTGACCCATAATATTATAGTTTGGTGGAGCGGAGCAAGTCGAAACCCAATTGATGACCCAAATTTATGTTAATCCCTTGAATTGCAATTCAGACAACCTGTCGACCAATGTTAACAATTTTGTTGTGTTTCGGTTTTTTTTTTTCCAACAAGTCCTCACTCTCCTCTGTGTGCTATCATATTTTATCCCGAAGGGTATTTATCCTTATTCTTGAATTCACGAAAGAATATAAATTAACAAGGCTCTCTTTGTATCCCTTCGGAAATTCATTTTCCTTTTTTAAGTTTTCCCTTATTGTTGGGAATTTTTTTTTTTTTTTTTTCGTTTTTCATCTTCCTTTTGAATGAGATGAGAATATCTCATTTACATTGTGTATCCTTTCTTCAGGTTTCTTTCAATCTCATTTCGCTTGCTTCTTCTAGGCTTTAGAGAGGATGCTTGTGATATCCTCAGAAAAGGAAGTATAATAACTTATTTTGCTTTTGCCACAAATGAAACCCTTAAAACGAAACAATAATTAAGAAATGACCGCCTTAGTGTATCCTTTTAATTATTTGGACACTTTTACGTGCTATTTTCTTGTTTCCAGAAGACCGTTAAATTGGGTTTTTCGTCTGTCATTTAAAGAGGCTGAAGCCTTGAGGTATAATATAACAAAAGAGGATGAGCACGTTATATTGAAGAAAACACAAGAAGGTTGTAAGTAAAGTGGAGTCTTGACAACCTTTGTGACCACGTAGAGAGTATCTTAAATTTCACTTTTTGCAATTTTCAGAAATCAAATTTGAAAAATTTGAGGGTTAAAAGGGCGAATTTAAGGATATTTTCTTCAGACAAAACAAAATAAGATCGCAATAGCCATTACAGAAAGAAAGAGAGTCGTCGTGTGCTTATGTCACATTGCTGAACGTAAAAAGGATTAAAATTAATAAACCCCATCATACAATGAGAGAAGAAGAAGAAATCCCTTCTTTATCCTTAACGTAATCATTATCTATCATTAGGCTAAAGGGCTTTACAAAGACATAAGGTGTCCCACCATGAAATTCCTTAGAAGAACCCTAATCTTCAAAAAGGAGAGCAAAATCCTTTAAAAAAAAAACTTTAGGCATTTCTCTTTAACCCATTCTCCTACCAATTTTCTATATACAAAGCATCCCAGAGTCAGAGTCACATACCAACTCAACTTACATATATGAGATCCTTTTGAGTATTTTTGTTGTGAAAAAAGGCACATAAATTTAAGGATGTCCTTAAATTTAAAGAGGAAATTCTATTTGTGTGTGGAATTCTCACTTTTAGCGCTGGGGTGTACTGTCAGCACTATACCTAGGGGAGAGTGGGGCTAAATGTAACAGGGGTAAGAATTAACAGCTAAAAAAAGCGATGTTCCTTTCAATATTAAGAAACGCGTAAAGGAGAAAAATGCTCAATTTTTGCATATCTACCGGCACATTTTCTTCAGATGAAGATTAGACGACAGGGTGAGAAGTTACACTAGTGGTGCCCAAAAAATGCATGTTTGTAACTTTTTTTTTTAATTTTATTTTTGGTCTACCTCTTTACCCGAAAAAGATAGAGTGCTAAGTGTTTTTTTTGTTATATGCAACTGTGTTTTGGCTCAAATTGCGTGTATATGTTATGTCTATATATGTTTCGCTTTTTTTTTTAATTGATTTTATGTGCCAAATTTCATGCTGGGGCTAGTTGTAACATTTTTCCGGGGCAAGTTGTACCATGTAAAAACTTACCTATACTGAAAAATTGTTTACCTAATATAATTAACAACCCTGAATATGAATGCTTGTAATTGAATTTGTATTTATTTTGAAATTGGAAACACATTTTTGAACCACCACTTGAATTCATAAAGCTTATAAAACAATTTATGAATTCGAATAACTTTTATTTAAGACTACTGTCAAATTTTCTCTGGAAATCTTGGATTTGCCCCTTTTTTTACAAATTCGCACCAAAATTTCATGACTGAGGTTTGTTTTTATTGTTATTAATTAAAAATAAATAAATATAAACAAATAAAGGTATTTTTCTCTTATTTTTAGTTCTTGGTACAACCTACCCCGGTATGTGTTACACTTTGCCCCGTATGTGGGGTAAGTTGAAACAACACGATTTTTTATTTGGAAGCTTTATTTTTCAACTTTACCGTTATGTTTTGCTAAATTTTTATGATGGATCTTGGAGCTAAAACATGGGTCTTTAATTTAAAAAAGGTCTGGTTGACCCACTTTCAAATTTGTAGGAGAACCATCGATTTTAGAAAAAAGTGTTACATTTGGCCCCACTCTCCCCTACTCATTTTTTTTTTTTTTTGTATTTTTTTGTTTTGGGGAAGGAGAGTCACAATATCACAACACATACCGCAATGAACCTGCCATACCACATAGAAAGGACAAAAAATAACAAGGATGTACCTACAACAACTATACAACAAATAAGCGAAAAGTGTTCATGAGTGTGAGATAAAAACCCAACAACACAGAGCAGCAACCTAAAAGCTAAAACACCATCAGAATAACAGCAGCAGGAGTGGACATACCATAAAGGAAAATAGCTGAAATACTTTGCAAAAAGGATTTCAAGGGCTTTAAAGGAGAGTTCACTACTACAATTTTCTTAGTGTGTTGTTCATTTACGTTCAGAGCTCGGGGGCTTTAATAGGTCATGTATTGCAATCGTGAATTACAAGGGGGCTTAAAGTGTTGATAAAAGATCTTTCTCTTCAAAAAGTAGATAGGAATTATTTTTAATTTGGAAAATTAACTTGATTTTCAAGGTATACAGGTTTTGAAATCGGTTTCGGCAAGTTTGACGTCACCAATGTTTTAATAATTGAGACTTCCAGAACATTTAAAGCGTTCACTTCTGTGTGCTCCATCAATAAAATAATCTGTCAAAATTTATATGGACGCCTAAAAGTATGCTAAGGTTTTCTAATTAAAAAAAATAAACAAAGTATACATTCTGCACATCTAGATAAAATTTCCTATCGTTCGGTATATAATTTATGCCCCTTCGGTTTTTGTGGGCCGCGTATTTTGTACCACAAAATAAGTGTTTGCCGTTTTATTATATGATGATAAGAACATAATTTTAGGCACCTCTTTTCAATAATTATATTTATTTAAGCCAAGACATTTTTTTTTGGTTAATCTTAACAAGTTATTGACCATATTTTTCCAATTTATGAATTACTTTGGTATGAATTCAAAGTTTAAAATAAATAAAAAAAAAGAAACAGGACATACTTTTAGGCGCCCTTTTCATTAATTCGATAAGCTATGAAGTGTAAGTGAATTTTCACAAGCTCTTCGCAAACTGAACTCTGTGATATAAAATCTATATACTCTCCAATATCCTTGTACCACACAAAATACGCACTTTATCCTCATAGAAACAGAAACACACAGGATACATGAGAATAGTGGTATATTTAATCCTGGACAATACCCAATACGCATATAGTTTATCCATTCATACAATTGTATTCCGATCCACATAACAATACAAAGTACTTTTCTCCGATTAATATTACCAAACCATTCATGATGAAAATACCTACCACCCCGGAAAATGAATCCGGATATTGATTTCCAGAAAATTATAATTTCACAGCACACCAGAGAAACAGCAGCAGCATCGATATGTGCAAGTGCATATCGATTGTGTGATATTCATATTGAAAGTCAATTTTCATTCAACATTTTTGTTCAACTCAATATAAAGCACTTAATCGGCACAATATGGTTAATGTAAAATGCATATAATGAGGCTATTTTGAGAAAGAAACAGACGAGTAGATATAATTTTACTCCAAGGCATTTTGGTTATTCAAGGAAATATTTACAATATACGTTGGTGATTTTTCTTCAGAATCAATCAGGGGGATATTATTCTTGGATTAAGTGAAAAATATTTAAAAAATGTTTTTCATCTATAACAATAAATAATTCAACTGCAAATAATTCATAACAGCCTCTTAAACTGCCAGCACAAGATTCTTTTGAATTCAGACGTATCTTGTAGAATATGTAGTTTAAATTGATATGTGTCTTTAGGGAGGACGTTAAATAACACCAGAGGGAAATAGTTTGTAGGTAATTAGATGAATTAATTAAGTTGTTGAAATCGCCTTCAGTTATGGAATTTGATTAAAATTCAATAAATTATTAAGGTTATCGTTTTTTTCTTAGGCATTATTTAATAATCTACCAATCGTAAACAATAGATTTTTTTTGTCACATGCAGTAGGTTTATGTTTTTTTTTCCTGAATTGAAAATGAAGATGGGATTGTGGAATTTGTTTTCTATTACAACATTTTTGAATGAATTGAAAACGAAATTAGCTAATTTTATTGAAAATTGTGGGTCACGAGGGCGTATGCGTACTATTTTTTTTTTTTTTTAATAAAAAACTGTAGTAAATATTACAATGTACAATATTCACAACTGGGGGTTAAAAATTCATAATTAAATAAATTATAAAGTCAATAACTATAATTTTTTTTTTGTTTTAACTAAAAGTAAGATTGTAATAAAATAGTATCACAAAATATTAAATGTTACATTTAAAAACATAATTTCAAATGAATAAAAAATAAAATGCACGACTGGGTCGCACGAACTTGCTCTTAGAGTTAAAGTTGCTTAAATTTTTAAGACTTTTTATATACATAGAAATTTGGAAAAAAAAAATAAAATTCGTTTAAAAAAAATAAAAAATGAAATTAAATTGCCCTCCAAAACAAGTATGCAGTTTTGATTGATATATTAACATGCATTTTTAGAAAAAAAATTTTCAAAATCGTTAGAGCCGTTTTTTAAAAAACAAATTTTTTATAAATAATTTTTTGGAAAAAAAGTTTAAAAATAAAATTGGTATGCCATTCTGTAGAAATCACTAATCAACATCTTAAAACAAAATTTCGAAAAAATTCAATGCCCCGTTTTCGAAAATTTGATTTTTCAAAAAAAAATTTTCAAAATTTTTTTAAAAATCCAAAAATTTTTTTTTTTTTCAAAATTTTATTTTTGGCTTATATTTAAATTATATAAATGCTTCTTCACAAAAAGTTTCGTTGAAATCGAATAAGCAGTTTCGGAGATAATCAGATTTGAAAAAAACGGTTCTATGGCAGGTACCGTTAATAATGATTTTCAAAAAAAAAATGTTTTCATTAGAAAATAGACCTTAGCTTAAAACTAACACTTGAATTTTTTAAACAAAATCGTTGGAGCCGTTTTTGAGATATTTCAATTTTACTAAAATCGGTATATGACAAGTACCGTTATTTTTGGTCAAAAAAAATTAATTCTGAAAACCCCTCTGGGGAGTCGCCAAATAACGCTACATACCAAGTTTGACATTAATCGGTCCATCGGTTTAGGCTGTAGCTCCTTATACAGACAGACAGACAGACAGACAGACAGACTGACAGACGGACTTCCGGGACCCACTTTTTTGGCATTGTCTACCACCGTATTATGAAAAAAAGCCTTTTAAGGCTAAAATAGATATTAACGTACATGGTAAAAAAATGAAGCATTAAAGTCTTGACATATGACTTATAAACTGTACTCATCAAACAACCAGTTTTTAATAAATTCTTACGATCGTTTTCTGATCTTTTAAATGACATTAGTTGTACAGCGGTGCAAATTTTGTGTTTTTCTCTTTTTATTAAGAAAATAATACGCATACGCCACAGTGAACGTCGTTTATATGTATAAAGATATATAGTTATTAGAAAATTCATTTTTCTTTCTATCTCTATGTTTTAACAGTTTAAATATTTAAGCTAATTAAGCTCCATGGGGTGAATTTATGAATGACGAACGCCTTTTCACCATGATATGATGAGTCTTAATAAATCTTTTAAGAACTTGCCATAGAACGGGTTTTTAATTTCTGATCAATTTCTTTGAAATTACTGCATTGAGGGAAAATTTTCCTCCAAAGCGTAAAAGTAACTGAAATTGTACCTATAGCATTTTCAAAAATACAATTTTGAATTTTTTGAAAATAGTTCACCTTTTTTTTTTGAAAAATCAATTTTCTTCTAAAAATTCACTTTAATTTTTACACAAGAAATCAAATGAAATCACACTTTTGTTGCACGTCCAAAATAAATTTAAACGGTGTTTACAATGTAAAAATGGATTTTATATTTTTCATAAAATTGCTTCTTAGGTAATTTCTTAAAAATTATAATAATTATTCGACACTTTTTGTCATAAAAAAATATTCAAGCTACTTTTATTATAGGAGCAAGTTTTTGAGGCACATTCGTCCATTTTATTTTATGTAAAACTAGTAAAATGAGCTGCATATGTGCATGTGGGCAACATTTATGGTTGAAACTTAATTTTTAAGAATACTTTGGTACTCTAAATAAAATTGCCCAAATATGTAGTAAATCAATTTAATAACTTTGCCACCAAACCTCAAAGAAACCTTGTTTTTTTTCGAAACTCAAAAAAAAAAAATAAATTTCAATTTTTGGACCTAAATGCATAAGCACTTGCAATATGAACTCATATCTTTAAACTTAAACAAGTTTCGAGACTTTGGTCCGAAGATATTTGCTTCCGAAGATAAGAAAAAAACATTTTGATTTCAAAGTCTATAAATCTTTATTTCTTTTCTCCTTCTTGACCCATTATTTTTTTCGCTCAAGAATTTTTCGTAATTTTTGTCACCACTCAACCCCACCTAAGAAACTCTTTTGACCAAAAGTTAAAAAACACTGTAGTTTTCACAGCCGCAAAGCAAATCCTTTTTGGTTTCAAAATTTAATTCAAAATCACAAAGTGAAGAGAACTATTTTGCCGGACAGTTAATTAAACTCAAATGGTTTCCATTTCCATCAAATTAATTAACCTAAAATGAGAATAGTGCCTTAGAAAATTACCCCCAAAGCATATCTCAAGGGAAAACAACAACTATACATTTAGTTGGCGACCGACACACAGTAGTTTTCTAGTTTGCTACAGAAAGCAAAATGTTTTGATTATATTAATGGAAATCAGAAGCATGAAGGAAGCTTTAAGCTTGAAATGAAGGTTAATTAAAAAACAGCTTTCAAACTATTCTTTCAACTGTGAATTATATTTTTGTCAAAGAATATTTAAAAATAAAAAAGCTGTTACCTTTAAAAAAGATTTGTTGCCAATAATTTCACACATCACATAAAAAAACAAGTGTTCCACAAGGCACCATCTAAGGCCCTTTATTATTTATTTCATTTAATACATTCTAAGTGACCCTAATAAACTAAACCAATTAAGATCCTTAATCATTTTTTAAGGCAAGCGATTAAGTCCTTCTGTTGCTATAATACTTTTTTAACAAATCATTGTGCATTTAGTTGCGACCAAAACAGAGATTTTATATATTTTTCATTCAGAATCCACTTAATGTAGAAAAGGTCCTTTTATATTCTTCCACACAGATGGCATCAGAGAAGAAGAAAATTAGTAAATCCACAGTGCAAAAAGGATTCAAAAGTCGATTAACATCCAAAAGAACTGAATTAGTCGTTACACTCTTCTAACTGTAATTTAATAAGTCTCTATCTTCTATCCTGTACCAACACCAACGACGACAGAAAAAAAGTGTTCTCCTGAAATTAACTTTTTTTTTTCAAAAAACACAACAACAAAAAAAATAAAATAAATGAATGTGAGTTCCAATTTTGTGTGTACTTTTCCATCTTATCTTGGAAAAAAATAAGGATACCGTAGAAATGTTAGGTTATTTGTAACAAAAAAAAAACAAAAAAATAAGTAAAAAAAACAGAGACCAGGACATTCAACACGAACACAACCACGACCCCCGATTTTTTCGAGATGAAACTAGAAACCGTAAGTAGGCATCCTTCCTGTACATTTACCTCGAGGTATCCCCAAATATATTGAAAGATTAAATTACCCAAACCACCCATAATTCCTTGTTTTTCTTTTTGTTTTTTTTTTTTTTCTTTTGTGTTGTGTTATTTTTTTGTGTTTGGTCCTTTTAGTTGTGACTTGAGTTTGAGTTTTTTTGTTTTTTTTTTTTTTTTTTTGGAACTTTTGCTGGGTGCGTGTTCTCCTACTCTCGGTAATTTAACAAAATACGCACCACATAAACCACTTTGTTATTCTACTACACGATTTCTCGGGCACATTGTGACCCCAATAAACTCCAGAAAATATATACACATCCACCCATTCCTCGATGCTGGAAAGGACCTCCTGTAATAAAACCGCTTAAGGCTCTACCAAAAACCATCTACCCATAGACACACAATCGTAGAGCAGGTACACAACAGAGTAAAAATCAAAGGCGCAAAACCATGTTGGAGATATATACGGGGAATCAATGGTTTGGGAATTTTCTTATTGTAGCAGTCAACAGAGAGATAGAGGAGGTATAACTACATAAATGATGGCTAAAGCTTGTGTTGATGTTCGCCTCATGTTGAGTTGCCAAATTACAAACAAACAACTGAACAAAAAAAAAAAACCCAAAAAAAATAAAAAAATTACCTCTATTTATTCGGATGAATTTGTCTGTGGGATTATTCAATTGGCGAATTTTTAATTAAAACTCGTAAATTTCATTTTTTTTTTTTGTTGTTCGAATTTTTTGGTTATTTTTTTTTTTGGATAAAAAAAGTTTGTTTGGCTATGGAGTGGCAGTTGATAAATTTAGTGCGGTGCCCTCATTTAGGTTTGTTTGTTGGTTTTTTTGTGTACTATTTTTTTGTGAATCAAAGTTAAAATGTATACAATTTTGGGTTAGTTGGATTTTTGTATGTGTTTACCTACAAACATATATTTGATATTGCAAAAAAAAAGGTCGGCATGTGCTGGTAATAAAGTGTCATGAAGTATGAGTTATGGAAAAAGCAATAAATTTATAGCAAAGGTTTTGAACATTTTTTTGGGGAAGAAATATTTTACCACAAAAGGATGATCATTTAAATGAATTTTATTAGCAAATAAATATTAGGAAAGTTTTTCTAATTAAAATATATTAGCCATTAAAACTGTTTTAAGTGTTATTAAATCCAAAATGAACAAGGATAATATAATTTATAAGGACCTCTTTGTTCTTAAATTTTCAAATGAGATATACTTTTTTTTTTTTAAATGAAGTAGCTATAAGTTATAGCTACATAAATGATCTGGGACCTTAAAAACAAATCAATGCCATGAAATAAAATTCAATGTAATAATCTTTTTTATCAATAATCTTTTTTATCAAAAAACAAAACCGAATTCCATGGATCAAAACTGTGTTTTATGGATTTTCTAATAGTTCCTATGGCTATAACTGAACGAAATTGAAATGGGACCACATTGCAGTTACCAGCTTTCCAATACAAAAAGAATTATCAAAATTGGTTCACTCAGTGCAAAGTTATGAGGTAACAAACATAAAAAAAAAAAAAAAATACAGGCGAATTGAATACCTCCTCCTTTTTGGAAATCGGTAATAAAGTCCAAAACGCTATTTTGTTTCACCATACATTTTCAGCTATAGATAAACCGTAAATGGGTCGTAGGTACGTACTTGCTTTTATGGTTAAAATTGCTTGGAATGTTAAAAATTTTTATAGCATTCATAAAAAATAAACGAAAACACCTTTTCAAATGATCTTAACCCTCTGTCGGCACACGGGTGCGAATTTGGCAAGGCAAAAATAAAAAAATTAGGATTTTTCAAAAACGTAACCGCAAAAAAGTCCCTTTATAATGGTGAAAATATATTTTTTTGGAACTGTGAATACAATTTTCGAATTCTTCGGAAAATTCTACATCAATTTCATGCATGATTATCCATAAAATATTGAGACTGAAAAAAGTTCTAGCGATATGAAAAAGTACAAACCAAATTCTCACCTGTGTGCTTATCACGTCACAAAAAAGAGGTGTGCCTACAGAGGGTTAATTACCAAATGATGTATGATAAATAATGATTTCTTGTAAACAAAGAATTTTTGAAATTTTTGGAGCCGTTTTTTTTAATAATTTTTTTGTATACAAATTTGCGAACATTTTTCAAAACAAAATAATAGTATGTCATTTAAGCAAATTGGTTTTTTTTTTTTTTACCGACTTCCAAAAAAGAGGTGGTCTGTATTCGTCTGTACTTTTTTTTTATGTCTGTCATAACTTTGGACTGAGTGAACCAATTTTGATAATTCTTTTTGTATTGGAAAGCTGGTTCCTGCTGGTCCTTACGTTAACAAATGTATTATAATTATAGCGAGTAAAAAGTTTTAAAAAAGCCAGTGGGCTATTTTGGACTTGATATTGAGGATGAAATTTTGTGTAGAGTTATTTATTATTGAGACCCTAAACTGCATCTTTCTTTAAGTAAAGATATTGGGTAGTACATACAACCATTTTTACAAATTATAGATGGGAAAAAAAGGAGCGTATCTTTGAGATTCCGAAACTTCTTTTTTATCATTTTATTTTTATTGAGTACTAAATGTTTTGATTAATCAAACTTAACGTTTTCCCGAAGTTATTAATGAATGCTATCTTATTCTGATGTTTCCGTTTACAACAGCAAAAGCTTTTAAATAAATTTGTGTCACATGAGTTCTCAAAACAAATTTAAGTGACTTACACTCCCGAGTAAAAATAGAAATTGAATTTTTAAAGAAAAAAAGAAAAAAAAATCTTGAAAGCCGCAATACAGCTGCACCACCGCCATTTGGCGGAAAATTTCGGCACACCACCGCCGCGCCATTTTATTTTGTATGAAAAGTTCGCTGCGCCATGAAACAGTATTTTTGGATTATAAAAAAATAAAAAAAAAAAAAAAATACCGATGAGAAGGAGATTCGAACCCGAGTATCCAGATCACTTTCAATTAGAAGTCCAACGCCGTAACCACTCGACCACCAAGTCATGTTTTTACGAATTGTCAATTTTTCGCTCAAGTCAAAATAACTTCGAAGACGACTTAAACATTTGTATAAGTACGAGAATAGAATTTTTGAGCATGGTGCAGGCTCACTGTCGCAGTGGTGCACAGAATTTTTCATTCGAAATATTATGGTGCATCGATTTTTTTCATGCAAAATGAAATGGTGCGGACGTGGTGCAGTCGTGATCCGGCGCAATAGAAATTTCTGATAATGGTGCGGACGTGATGCAGCGGTGGAATTCCATCTTTAACTCAGGCTCCCAGCTATGCTGCTCTAAGTTATTTGTGTGTTATTTATTTTTATTGAACTACACAATTTTCAAAACAAATCTACATATATTCGAAGAAATTTACAAGTATTACTGCACAGTACCTACTATTAAATATCTAAACTCATCATTAATCTTTAAAATCATCATCAGTAATAGGTAGGTACATGAACATTATCAAACAAAGTATTTTGACTGTCAAACCAAAACCGATTGAATTTTGTACTCTCTTCCACCAAAAACATATCTTAAATTCCAGAAATGGCAGCACATCAAAGAAAATGAAAACATCTACCATCCACCCCACAAATGCGAGGCATTTCTCAAAGTTAATCCATATCTATCTCCTGTAGGAACCATCATGATATCCTTAATTTTGCAATTTAAACGTAAATAGGAAAAAGTGGATGCATTTAAGCCTTGAAAATGTCTAACAATTAATTAAATCTACCACAAGTCACAAGGATTCAAGCAACCCAGCAATGCGCTGTGCTCCTTCCTACATCCTCATTCACATCGACAAGACCATATACCAAAGCCAACAACGATATGGCAGGAGTGGCAGCCAAAATCATAAACCACACCAACAACTCGTCTCGCATAACCATCGTCTCATGCACCATCATCATCGCATTTAGCTGCCTCACAAAACTCATACCACCCCACTGCATTGTCTTTTCCATGGATTATTTCTTGTTGAAAATTATCCCGATTTTCTATAGAAACGCGCTAACTGCGAAGCAGAAAAGTAGGAGTTACTACAAGTCAGAAGTCAGGACAACCAACAATGAGTTCTTGATTTTTTTGTATGTGTGTGTAGGATGGGAGAGAGTTGTGGCAGGGTTTTTGCTATGTAACGGATTGCGGTGGATTAACCTTGCATCATCGTGGTGTAGAAGCATAAACCTTGCCAAGCAAGAGGACTGGAGACTGCCAACGCTACTGCTTCATAATTATTATTAAAACCACTAAATCAACGAAGAAGGAAGGTCAAACGGGATGAAATAAATTAAATTTTTTTTCTCTTTTTCCTGTTTTTTTTTTAATTCAACAAAAAAAGGTGTATACACGAAGATTTCAATGAGAGAGCAGCAAGAAAAGATCTATAGAGAAGAGTATAATGTCAGGACTTAGGGACAAAATTTAATACATTTTTGGGTTGTAAAATCCATTGACAGAACAAGAAGGAAGAAACACCGTAAAATCATCTGCTTGTTCAGAAGATATTGTTGTTGTTGCCCCTTCAGCTTCCGGCGCGGCGGCGGCGGGCAAAAAAGATATTACTCGTAAATCATCATAATTTTACACAGATTATAATTAATGAAATATACAACACACACACACTATCGCATCACCAAAGAAGGGCAATTAATTTTGTGGAGAGTTATGTGCCGAAAATATAATTTAATTGATTTTCGTAGTTTATCTCTCCTGTCAAGAGGAAATTTAGTACAAAAAAAATACAAGACAAGACAAAACATTTTGAGTCTGGAAAGCTTAAAGAAATATTTTAGCAGGGTTTAATATTAAACTTATGAGATTTATTAAAAATTTATGTTTTTTCCATCAAGATGTTTATAGGGAAACAAGGTTTTGAGCGTATCTACCTATAGGCAAAATCTAGTACAATGATTAAGTTAAAAATGTATTTCTTATAGAACTGATATAAAGGGTGCCTGTAGAACGTAAAAGTTGTTTAATTCGGATTTGATGAATTGGCAGTTTACAAGAACAACAAAACCTTCCTTCCCCATTATTTACACTTTTAACAGATATTGTTCTGTTTTTCTTAAAAGAGTTTTATGATATAAACAGATTTGTATTTATGTGAGCATGTATGTTCCTTCATAACTCCTAAACTACTTATCATTACTTGACAAATGATGTATCGTAAGAAGCACCTTGATTGTGATTTGGTTAAAGGCTATAAGATTCTCACTATAATAGCGCCATCTAGGTGCAAAATCTATGAACTAACGAGGTTTAAATTTTTGAACTTACATACATATTTGTTTGTTAATTTTATGTTGAGATTGAAATTTCATGAAGTATATCCAGAACCGCTGCAGCGGTCGATTTGAAGGATTAAGGCTACCAAAAGTCAATTTTTTAAAGTAATGGAAAAAAAAATTTTAAAAAGTCAAAGTAAGAGAATAATGCTAGCCATGCTAATGTATCATCGAAACTTATAAACTTGCACAAATTAAACGTGCGGGAAAGGCTGAAAAAGTTCGTTTTTAATATGTAATTAGAAGAGTAAAACATAAAATTTTGCATTTTGAAATTTCACATTTTTAATGTTTTATTTTTCAAAAAACAAGTATAAGATTTAAAAAAAACTAGTAAAAAATGGTTTTTGGTTTTTTTTTTTAAATATGTAACGGTTTTAATACTATTAGCGGATATTTAAGTTCAAAGTCTTTTTTCAATAAATCAGTGTGAAGTTTTTACTTTATAATTGTGTTATATTATCGCCCCCGATCCGGCAATATTTTCATTGGCACAGTAAATTTTTTTGTATTTGGTAATATAATGACATGTAGACTTGCTGCCGAAACCTGCGGATGGTCAATTTATTGAGTTTTTTTTTTTACTGAGGGATATTACTGGAAAAGTGAGACGTTTCAAAAAATGATTTATGCTTTTCACTAAAAAGGTCAAAAAAAGCTTGGAAAGTCTATAAAAACAGTGCCTGAAAAAAGTACCTATTTAGTGTGTTTTACTCAAAAAGTGCTGATTTTTCAACGAACTTAAATTTGATGGACATAAGATGTACTCCATACATTAAATTGTTGGCTATTTTCTCTTCTTTTATACCATATACACCGACAAAAATCAATTTTCAAGCAACACTACAAACAAAATTTTTTTTCTATAATTTTTCATATTTTCTTTACAAAAACTTCTGATTCGTTATTAACCATTTTTATATTAGTCTATTTAATAGACCGGAGCTCCAGAGCAAAAAGAGAACAAATTCGTTCAAGAGTTTTTATTGCAGATGTGCTGAACTCGAATCGGAACTCAGAAACTTCTAATCAGCTCCCGTTTTTGAGATATTACCGTTAGAAAATGCAAAAAACGTTTTTTTGAGTTCTTCGGACCTTATTCCTTTATATAAGGAAAATTGTTTGAGTATATCTAATACTAATATACTAATTCATGGAATTCATTTTTATATCATTTTTTAGATAATTTCATTATAAATAAGTCTGTCCTTGGACATTTTTGGTTTAAATGAGTAAAAATGAAGTTATGAAATAAAAACGGCACCGACCTCTTTTCCAAGATGGAGGCTGTTCCCGATGTCCTATCATCTTAAAAAATTCACTTTTACGACACGGTTCCATGATTAAAAATTGTCCCGCGAAAAATGCAATTTGATTTACTAATTTGCCTGGGCTTTTTTGTTTAAAACTCATTTGAGTATTTTTTTCGTTTTTCAAGAGAAACTTTTCGTTGGTCGCTGATTTTACAAGAAATGTTTTTCAGACCATTGAAAATAATAAAAGAATTGGTATTAAATGTCCTTCTATGCAAAATACCAAAGCTAATGGCTCTCCGTCCATCCATTCGATGCGTATTTATAAAAATGCACATACACAAAACTGCACACAAGGCCATAGGGATGCAAATAAATGTTTTTGTTTGTGATATTTAGTTTATATTGAATCAATCCCTCGAAGTATTTTTACTTTAAAAGTCTAAAAGTTACCAATTAATACGATTTTATCGAGTTTTAAAAACTTGCTTTTAATTAAAAAAGTCAAAAATTAAGAAAAAGTGCAAATTTTTGAATAGGTACATTTAAGTTGTTTCTTGACAGAAAAAACAAAAAATTGCATATTATGAAAGGATTTTACCTCTACTATATTTCACTAGTACAAAGTTTGGACGTAACGGCTACTAACACAAAATGCCCCTTGATTTAGTAAAAAAAAAAAAATCGTCAATTTTTTAATTTTTTTTTCTTTGATTTTAGGTTAGAATTTTAGTCAAAAATAATTTTTAAAATTTTTTAACCATCTTAACTTGACAAAAAATTTAATTTGCTATGAAAAGTGTCGTTGAACCATTTCAAAGTTAGGCTTGGTTTTCGAGTTAAATCAAAAAAACTGAAAACCGACCAGTGTTGCCGTTTTCTCAGAAATGCACCAATGGATTTAGTAGCACTTTTGGCTGGAGTATACTTTTATGCCAAGGAATCATAATCTGCAATAAAAACTCTTGAACGAATTTGTTCCATTCAAAAGGGTCTATTCAATAGATTATATGAGCATGAATACAATTTGACTGACATAAATACAGTTTTTAGATTTATAAGAATTAACTCTGATTACTTATTTTTTCAAATTTGTTCCTTTTAATTTTTCACGTTTTATTTATATTACAGTCAAACCCGTTTAGGTGAAACGACAAAATAACAATGTATGCAGGCCTTTCGGTTAAGCTAATTTTTCGATGAAAAAAATTAAAATTTTTAAGGAAATATATGTAATATCTACATTTATGGGTTTTTCTGTTAAAAGAGTTAAGTCAAGCGGGTTTCACTGTTCATGTTTATTTTGAAAAGTGGAGAACTTAACCAAATTGTTTGCCATGAAAGTGTTAATTGACTAACAGTTGTCTGTTGGTTCCGTACCGTTTTTTACCTTCTTCATCAAAATGAACATCAACCAACTGTGTCCTTGAAACGTATTTTGATTTTAAACTTAGCCATAATGTTTTAATTGGTATTTATGTCTTTTGAGACCTTATAGTAAGAGTCTGCTATTATATCAAAACTCAAAAAGTTTGACGAAAAAACATTTCTCCACTTCACTTCTTCTGCACTCTGTGACTGTGCATTCTTATACTTGCATTGACAAACAAAAGAAACAAACAAAAGAAAAAACACAACAAAGCTAGTGTCGTTTGGTATTTGCCAATAAGTCGACTGTCTCAATATTTCATCATCAAATTGTCAACACAATCGATTGTAACAAATTCGTTCTCGTTATTTTTCGTTTGGTTCTTCTAGACTGCTTTTTTTTTTTGCTTGCTTCCTTTACTTGGTTGCTTAATGCTCCCACACAAAGACTGCTGCTCACTGCTCTTGGATGGCGCACTTATATTTATTTGAAACTGTCATCGGGAACCTAAGCTCCTTAAAGTTTCCTTATTGAATTATTAGCCAACTGCACCGAGCAAAAATATTATGTTGTCAAGGGACCTTTTTCGCTTTTCGTCCTTTAAAAAATTGTCAAAAACTTTCGACGAAAGGAAAGCATTTTTTTATTAAATTTTTCCTGTTTTTCGTCAATATAACCACCCACAAATTCATTTCAAAAAGAATGACCTTTCGGCAAAAATCTTGATACCCTTTATACAGATGTTATAACCCATTCCCCTTTCTTTTGGAATCTTCTTCGAAAAAGCAATACGACGACACGACGAGAAGTACTTTTCATATAAAGAAGTAAAGCTAAAAGTTGCCATTTTGCTTCTCAGCATGTTACAAACAATTTATGACCTAACATTTCTGGATTTTGCACTTTGCACTTCGTTTTCTCTCTTCCCTAGTTGTCCATATGGGGCTCCGAATAGTGGTTCTACAATCTTGAAGCTTCTCTGTAGGGAGAACGATCCTTAAACCTAGGGAAGAGATAGAGGGGGTAATTGCTTGTATCTGGTCATGTCTGCTCAAAATGCAATGAGCAGGGTCGTTTAAATAAAATACAAACAAAAAAAAAATTGTTATATCTTTATAATAATTCCGGAGACAGGACATACAGTTTTGTAAACATTGAGTAGTATGAGATGTCTGTGTTGTGTATAAGGGGAGTATTTTGTAAGAGTGTGGTGTGTTGTATGGGAGAAGGAATTTGGGTTATGAGATAATTAAACATCATTTTCGAAAATGGGGTTGGCAAGGAGTGACACATGTGGTACACAATTGAATAGAATTAAGCTACTTTATGGGAGATGAACCAGATGGCGATGGATGTGAATACTTAAAGTGGATTTCTGGAGTAGATATACTCTACTCAAGCTCATAAAAGGAAAAGTTGTTGACTGGAATTTTTAGAAGGAAAAATTAAACGATACTTGAAACATATCATTCTTTAAAGAAGGGAAAATGAGAACAATATTATGGCATTTGAAAGAATCATGAATTTGTTTTAAATTTTTAAAAATATATTACGTTACGTGCTGTAACGTTACGTTACGTTTTGTTATATTACGATACGTTACGCTGGAAAGTATAATTTATATGCAACATATTTCCACATAAATGGCTGATTTTCTAGATTTTCTGAGTATCAAGTAAATAAATCAACATCAAACGTCACGTAACGCAACATTAATGCAGTCACACAAAGTACAATATATTTTGGATTGCAGTTCAAATTTATGCACTATTCAAATAAACATATAATTTGCCCCAAAACCAAATATGATAAATATTTCAGAGGCATTTAAATTTATTTAAAAGTAACGCAGGTAACGTTCGTAGTTTTGACATAAAGGAATTCAGTCAAGTTCTTAAAACTTTGTTGGATTGGTCTTACTGATCACTCCCTCTGTTAAAATTAACGTTTTCTACAGAGAAGAAATGGTAAAGCAGTGCACACTTAATGATAGTAAGTGTCACCTTAGGTCGTCTTACTCCACGGTGCAACTGACCTTTACTTTTATACTATTTACTACTTCTGAAATGATCAGTTTTACAGCTGGATAAAAGGCGATAAGGCCCTTAATCATAGAAAGTAACGCAGGTAACGTTCGTAGTTTTGACATAAAGGAATTCAGTCAAGTTTTTAAAACTTTGTTGGATTGGTCTTACTGATCACTCCTTCTGTTAAAATTAACGTTTTCTTAACACCTTGCAACAGTCTTACAATCGATAACGAAGAGAAGAGATGGTAACGCAGTGCATACTTTAACATAGTAAGTGTCACCTTAGGGCGTTTTACTCGACTGTGCAAAGTGCAACTGACCATTACGTTTGAACTATTTACTACTTCTGAAATGATCAGTTTTACAGCCGGATAAGGTGCGTTAAAGCCCTCAATCATTAAAAGTAACGCAGGTAACGTTCGTAGTTTTGAAATAAAGGAATTCAGTCAACTTTTTAAAACTTTATTTGATTGGTCTTACTAATAACTCTTGTTAAAATTAACGTTTCCATAACAATTTGCAACAGTTTTACAATCCATAACGAAGAAAAGAGATGGTAACGCAGTGCACACTTTAAGATAGTAAGTGTCACCTTAGGTCGTCTTAATCGACTGTGCAACTGACCGTTACGTTTATACTATTTGCTACTTCTGAAATGATCAGTTTTACAGCCGGATAAGTGGCGATAAGGCCCCCAATCATGGAAAGTTATTGCGTTACCGTCTCTTAACCTTTAAATGTTTACTAGAAAACTGATCCTTAATTACCTCCTTTTCGAATGTAAAACTGGGTCTTAGTTTTTTCTTAAAAGGAAGAATATTTAGATTGATGTAATCTTTCCTTCTTAAATAACCCAAATAACCGTTGTAAACTTTATGTTTTGGTCACAAATGTAACCTACACATGTTGTATGCCTCCTATATCTTCCAGATTGATTCCTTTTCCCTTTTCCTTTTCCAACATAAAAAAAGAAAAAAAAACCATAAACACAATTCAAACACAAATTTAATACGAAGTAATTTTCCACTTCAGTTCGATTTTCATATTTATATGTCAAATGTCAAAATGTCTTACCAGATGAGTGAACACTTTGCCCTGTCATTTCTGTAAAATGTATGAGTGAGTGAGTAGTTAGAGGTAGGTACATACTATACCTAAATAAAATATACAAACATGTTTTAAAAAGGGAGAAAGGTCGAAAGTTGAAGAATATTATGTATGTACAACAAGAGTAAAGAATTATATTTAAATATTAATATATTTGTTAAATTTATATTCAAACAAAAACCTATACATACAAACACATGTCATAAACAAGTACCTTCTTTTTATATGTATATGCACAAAGTATACGTTTTATGTATGTGAATATATTACCCATATCTTAATCTTCGAGAGCACGACCTAGTTCAATTTAAAGTTTAAAACCCCCAATGTGATAGAAGTCTTCGAGTCTTAAATAAATAGCACTCTTTGACAGAAAATACATATATAAATGTACATATCTTCTTTTTAAGGGGTACTGAAATAAAAACATAAATAAAACAGTGCTGTGGTAATTTTTTTTTTATTTTCTTCAATTTTTAAATTTATAACTTTTCAATAAAAACTTAGCGAAAAGGCTTATTTATATAATTTTTTTTTGTCATTTCAGGTACTGTATTTCGGCACAAACTGTCACACTTCATCATCCTATCACGTCATGGTAGAATAAAACTTGTGGTAACGAACTGTTAACATTTTTATAGGAATATCTAAATTTGGTAAATGAATCGTTTATTTCAGAAACAGCATAAGTCCATGAGCACTAACTTTTCAGGAGCAACAAAAAACTGTTTTTTATGTAAAAACTCCAGAACACTTCAAATTTAGAGTATGCCGAGTTATAATCTAGCTAAAGACGCATTTAAAAACCTTAAAAATATAAACCTTTTTTCAAGTCTTAGCGGGTTTTAAAGTCTTTAAAGTCGCTGGACTTACATTATGTCGTTTCTGAAATAAACGAATTTTTGTCGGTAAAACTTTTGTTTTCATCTAGCTATAGTTTTTGAACCCTTCTTCTGATTTTAATGAATAAAATAGCAGTAGAAAGAGTAAATCTTTACCTCTTCATTGATGTATAATTTTAAAGCTTGCGTGTCATGATGGCTGCCAAAATAATTAAAAACTGGTAAAATGTCACATATTTAACAGTTAAAAACGCTACCACCGCGAGAAATCTGGCTATAAAATTTGAACCCAGAGTTCAATTTTAATGAATTTAAAAGATATAGATAGAGTACCTTACCTTTTTATAGATGTATAACAAAAGGGTGTGCTTGTCAAGATTGCTGCCAAAATATCTTAAAACTGGTAAAAAGTCATGTATTTGCAGTAAAAAATGTTGTCACCGGGTGAAATATTTCCATATATTTTGAAGCATTTTCTTTCAGTTTTCGTATTTGGGGGGGTCTGACATACTTAATTTTTTTCCAGAAGATGAATTACTATACATAAATGAGAAATCTCCAAAAAAAATTTTTTTGGGAAAAGTGGACTTATGCTGTTTCTGAAATAAACGATTCAAATGTGGAAAAAATTGATTGAAAGTTTACGACATTTTTAATTTAATACAAAATTTTATAAGTGGTTTTCATAAACCTTGTACGGTAAATTTTCCATTTTTCAACGAGGAAAAGTCAAAAAAAGGACGAGATTTTATATATAATATGACGTATGGCGAAACAGAACTTGGTAGTTAAATAGTTTTTGGTGATTCCCTAAAGGACAGATTGAAATTTTTTTTAGGGCCAAAACTTACGGTATCTGCCATTTAACGTAAAAAGAAAAGATAATTTTTTTTGTAATGTCCCTAACGATTTTGATTAAAATTTTTAAACATTTAAACATAAGATCCAACTTTTGAAGTAAAAAAAATATTTTTTTGTACCGTTATTAACGGTCGCTGCCATAGAAGACGGTTTTTTTGGTTTATGAATATCTCGTACAAAACTAACCCGATTTCAACGAAAATTTGTATACAAAAGCGTTTAGGTCAAGGTAATATTAAAATTTTAGAAAATTTTCCAAAAAAATATTTTTGGATTTTTAAAAAAATATTTGAAAATTTTTTTTTTTTTGAAGAATCAATTTTTTGAAAATAGGTCAATGAAATATTTTCAAATATGATCGTTTCTATGTGTAATTAAGTTATTTCTTCAAAATTGCTCACCACCTTTTTTTTTTGAAAAATGTTAGAAAATTTTTATATACATATAAAAAATATTTTTTTAAAAAAACGGCTCTAACGATTTTCGAATTTTGTTTCCAAAAAGAGATTTTTTTACTACTTTGAAATTCTTTTAAAATATCAAATTTTCCATAATTTTGTTAAATAAAAAGCTTTGACATAGAGTAACTTTTACCATAAGAGCAAGTACGTGCGACCCCAGTCGTGCATTTTATTTTAATTTAATTCGATCGGTCTGGAAAAAAATTTAATTTTTCTGGCGCCCGGGTAAGAATATCCTCAAATTGTAGGTATACGTTTGTTGTGTACCAAAATCCAAATATTGTTTACATTTTTGGATCAAATTTTAAGGGCAAAAGACAGTCTTTGTAGTTATAAAAAAAATGTCTCCTAAAATTGCGCCCGAGCGAAAACTAACTATGATCGCTATGATCAATGCAAGTAACTCTCCACAGACGGATCACCATCAACACAAAGTAGTTATCTAGAATATAAACACGCAGCAGACATTTTTGCAAGATTTTATTTCTTTAAATAAAAGAAAAAACAGCTTTGTTACAAATAAAATTTCAAAAACTGGCTCCCGAGCAGATAAATTTGACTTTTACATTTATTTAAAATGCAATTTATTTAAACCCCTAATCATAAAAATACGAAACAAACAAGAACTGTGCTCCCAAGAAAAAGTTTACTTTAGCATATTAAATGGCTCCCAATATAGTTGCCTTGTTCTACAAAATATTGAAATATAGAATTCCAACCCTTTGTTGATATGAAAGTTGTTAAAACACCTTTGAAAAGGTAGTTCTTATGATCGATGCTGGTTTATTTTTCTATGATTTTATCGATCGAACAGAAAATTTATTTGAAAATGGCGCCCGAGCAAGGCTTTTTTTAATCATATAATTTTATTTTTGTGACCCAGGTTTCAGAAAATGTTAGTTACAATCATCATAAGTATAAGTTTGCTGACATAAGCCTTAAAATACTTATATTAAAAATGATATCAGTAAATGGCACCCGGGAACTCTATATAAGTTAAAATTTACACCAACCGTGTTTATTAAATATTTAAAGTCATTTTGTATCGGGTCTCTTCGACAAGCTTCACATAAGTGAAACTTACTCGATTTTAAAACTGTCTCAGTCATTTGCATAACAGGTGTTCAGCGATTCCAATAATTGACAAATATTTTTTAACAGTACTGTTTAAAAAAAAAAATATCCATCCGTATGTGTAAAACGTCAACCTTCAATAAAAAAAAAAAGTAAGAAAAAATAAAGGGAGAATCCCATCAAGAATGACCACTCACCCAAATCTCCTTTAAATTTTATCCCAAACGGTTCCAATATACTGAAAAAAAAACCCTACAGAGACGATCTCCTCAAGAGCCATATATACCTACAGGCAACACACAACACGTATAGAATGAAAATAAAAACAAAATCCTTTTTTTTTTTTGGTTTCTTGTTGTATACGACGAGTATCCTTTTTAAAGTGTAGATATTCGATTCGCATGAAAGATTACCACACACAACAACAACAAGAAACAAAACCAAACCAAAAAGGGACAACATTGCAAAGATGAAAAAAAAAGTAAGGAAAAAACTGAAAAAACTGGAAAAACGTTTCTCCTGTCAACTGATAGAATAAAATACTGCTGCCATCTATGGGTGACTTTTTTTCTCTCTCTCTTCTCGAATAAATAATGAATTCGCATTGTTTAAGGCTAAATAACAGAACAAAGAAAAAACTATATCAACACAAAAGGATACAGGAAGGATTCATTTCCGGAAAATCCAATAGAATACGAGAGAGTGTAGAACAAAAATGATGGTGATACTTTTCATTCGCCACTATGTTCCTTCATCGTTGAAAAGAAGGCTCTTCCAACATTTATAGGATTTTTTCTTCTCTCAAATCAAATGAAAAGGTATCCGAATGGCACTAAAGTTTACTTGAGGCTTGAAGCCAAACAACGCTCAAGGTGTCAGGAACACAAGTAGAGGAGCTTTCTTTTGTATAAATGTGTTTTTCAGGAAGGTCTTGAGTTCTTCGACCCTTGAAAAAGAATGAAAGAAAAGCGCCCTCTGTCGTGTGTCGTCTGTTTACTTTCATTAACGGTAACTATACAAGCAAGGCAGGTCTATAAGCTCATCATCATCTTCATTGCCTGTGGGGAAACTATACTTTTTTGCTAGCGCTGGCTGACAGACCTCGTACAAGTGTATACGTGTTTTAATTAGATTCTGAATTACATTCGCCGGAATGAAGATGGAGAAAATAATATAGCCAAAGAAATGAAAAGACATCAGAGAGTCCTTCTTATGGTCCTATTGCACATTATACTTTTTCTATATAAAGACGCTTACATGTGTGCTGTATGTTCCCATTCATGAGATGCTTTTCTCTACTTATTTCCTCCAGCAACCATCCATCTAAAAGGAATATTAACAAGCATCACCATTAAATTCCTTTAGCCCTCCGTCCCCCGTCCTCATCGTCCTCGCCGCCACTGTTCCATGTCGTTGTGGTGATCCTCGTGTATAGTGTAAGTACAATTTTGTAACATAAAAGGAGCAACGTTCCAATTTATAGCGGAGCTAAAGTGACGGTGAGAGGGCGCTGCTGGCAGGGTGACGGACAGAAAGAGAACGAACGGAAACAAGGATAGTTGTTTGCTTTTGGTAGCAAAAATGTGTGATTGTAGAATCTAGAATAAGTAGAAGAAGAGGATGATGATGAGTGAACATTGAAACACTCTCGTAAGAGTCGTTCAGCTAAGGCGCATATAAAAATGCGTCCTCTTCAACTACTTCTACAACATATCTACTATAGAGTTGCCAACTTAAAATGAGAAAAAAACATATTCCTTTAGCATTCACTTCGTCGTTTTTTCTATAGAAATTCAGCAGCAGGGTTTATTATTTGGAATGATATATCCGCAACAGTGAAGATGGAAATAAAATTGATTGATCATTAAATGAGTATCCGGCTCGAAGGACCAAAATTTTTTTTTTTCTTTCTTTCTTTCTTTCATTGTTCGTTGGATACTTATGTGTGTTGTGGAATAGAATTATGCATTCAAGTTGTAGTTTCTATCGAAAGTGGTTTTTATTGTCATTCTTGTTTTGGGGAACATGAACCAAAAATGAAGTCATTAAGTTGGTTTATGGAGCCTAAAAATAGTTAGAAATATTATTATCATCAAATGAAAAAGGAAATGAATTCGAGTGTTAAGTAGCTTAACTTATCTTAGAATTGGCTTTTGTTGAAATTGGAAGTTAAATCATATAAATTTGACACATGAGATTTAATGGAGGTTAAAGATTTTTGATTTTATTTATTGTCAATTTGTTTTATGTTTTTTTTATTGGGAATGCAAGGTCATAAAGAGAAGGTTAGGTATTTATTGATTCTTTGCGAATTGATAGTAAGTGATATGAATCAAGAAGTAAAAAAAAGGACAAGTTTTCAATTAAAGTTGGGAAATTAAATCGATTAATGTTTGAGGTTTAAGCTACCTTTAGTTTTGTAAGATACATAATTGTCGATTTTGGTAAAAGTTGAATTCAATTTTATTTAAAAAAGTATGATTTTTATTTGGGAAACGTTTAGAACTAAAGTTTAGAGGATATTTGATTCACAATTTTATTAATTTTAGTTCAACGATTTTTTCCCACTTAATTCAATCACAACACAAGACTACTTAAAAACTCCGTAAGATCTTGAAATCATGTTCGAAGAGATGGCAACAGTACTATATATTAATATTACTTTTAACAATTTACCTTAAATTTACACTTAGGATTATTTTTCCAAAATCAAAATCTCAAAAAACTATACAAAATGAAAAATTGGAGCAAATTTTTGATTTTATATATTTTATTTGTTATTCCGGGAACCTATTCGGGGTTTTGGATTTTAGGGTTTTCGGGATTTCGGTTTTCGGGATTTTGACCCCAAAAGGATTTTGGCAAAAGGCCACTTGACTCTCACTTCAAATCTTATAAGAAAAGACTTGTTGCATTGAGCCTTAAGAGTTTGAATTATATGGAGTACGAATAACCCTGAAATGTCTCTAAGTGACTGTTTAAATTGCACCTGTCTGTGTCCGGTTGACAAGTATTTGGGTCTGGTTTATTTTCAGCCACATAAAAATTTTGCACTCAGTACGCTCCATTTCTCAAATTTCAAATAAGCTGTCAGTAAATTTTGTCAACAAGTTGAATTTATGACGTCACTAAAAACACTTAATCTGTCAACGCAGCGTCAACGTTCACTGTGTTAATTTTTTGTAATTTTCTGTCAGTTTTAAGATGTCCACGTACCTACTGATATAACATAACAATCATTTCTTTCATGGTTTAAATACCATAACGATGTTGGTAATTTATTAAAAAATTTTGATCGACCGCAAGGAAAAAGACTTTTGAATTGCTTCTGCTTATTGACATCGGACCCACATTCTGTAAGAAAACGTTTTTTTTTTGTAAATTGTTGCTGCAGTTAAGAATTAGTTTCCCCAACTAATATAAATAAAACTACCAAAATGGTGTAGTTTTCATTACAGCTGAAGCATTTTTACTTTGTTGAGACATTTCTCTAAAAAGACATTGTTTATATCCATACAGTTGCTCTATATTCAGTCTTGAACGCGTTTTGGACCCGTTTTGGGCGCGTTTTGGACTCGTTTTGAATGCGTTTTATATGAGTTTTGGATGCGTTTTGTTAGCGTTTTGGAACCGTTTTGGACGCGTTTTATACACATTTCGGAGGCGTTTTGGACGCATTTTATACTCATTTTGGACGCAATTTGGAGGCGTTTTGTACGCGTTTTGGACAAGTTTTGAACGCGATTTGTATTTGACGATACGTTCAAAATCGGACATGAGGTTAAATTTAACAAATTCCTCGAATGGTTCCTTGGATGATCTGCTCCTTTAAAATCTATCCCCCAAAATGCTTACTTTAAAGTATAATGGGTCAAAATCATGGAGGTGGAAATTTGATGTCAAGGCGTTTTTTTTTTAAATCAAAACAACATTTAATTAGAGATTTTTTCTCATTTAAAAATTTAAATAATAGCCACGCATTTCTTTTTTATTTAATCTAGAGAAAATTTCAAGAGAAAATCCATAGTCCGACTTTGATAACATTGTCATTTCCACATCAATATCTTCTCATCTAAGTATTGCATAACTACATCAACCTAAAAGTAAGAAAATGCTTCCAATTGCTGCTAACATTGACTGTAGGTGAAAGCCCTCAGTAGAAAATAATAAATCTTTGACTGATTCTTGTCAGTATTTGTTTCAATAATTACCACTTAACTTTACACTAAATTAGTTCTTTGTATACCTAACTAGTTTTTCTTAGTTAAATTTTCCATGATTGCTGTCCAATCAGTTAAAAAAACTTCCTTCTTCTTTCTCTGTAACAAGTTCCTTATTACAAGTAAGAAGTCAGCTTTGTACGTTAACTCCTTTTTTTTTTGTAAGTATACTTAAGGGCAGCACATCTGCTTGTATTTTTCACAAGGTACTAAGCAAAAAAAGACTGCAATTATTTTTGCATTTTTGAAATGAATCTTATGCCTCAAAGTCCAAATGAAATGAAGTGAATACTGAAAGTGTTTAATTTTTTTTTTTTTTACTAAATTTGAATAAGAAGTCAAGACATAGCTTGGTCAAGGATACCTAAACAAAAAAAAAAAGGAAGAAGAAAAAAAAAATGAAAAATTCAAATTTACATGTAGAAGCAGTCAGCAATCATTATGCATGAATAAGATCTTAACTTACTGCACTCATTCTTTTCTTCTAAGTACTTTTTTTTAGTCCTTTTCTTCTCTGTAAATGTTTTTAATTTTTTTTTCGAGGAAGAAAAAAAAAAGAAACATAACATTATTCTTAAGATTATTTTTTCTCCAAGGATATTGCAATTAAAGTTTTCTTCTTCTTCATAAAAATTAAATAAAAAAAATAGTAGGTAGGTAAAATCTTGAGAAAACTGTCCACTTGGAAACTCTGAATGAATATGGTCGTCTTTAATATGCATGCTAACGACCATCATCATTCTTACAATATGTGTTTTAGGTACTTCATAGGAAAACACATACATAATAAAATACTTGTATGTATTCTATCTATTCCTTTATAGTGTCAAGAACAACACAACACGATAGCAATAGCGTATGGTGATGGATCAAGATGATGATTATTATGATGATGATGATGAAAATGACGATGCAAATAGGACCAACTCAACTAAAAATTAAAATAAGAAAGAATACAAAAAAAATATCATATCAACAAACTTAAATGAAGAACACTTTTAGCTGCCGACAAGATATGAAAGTAGGATTCTACCTACTCCTTTAAGTGTTGTTAAGTAGTCACTTTTGCCTACATAACCTCATTTCATGAGTTAGGTCCCTTCCCTACCTATATCAAAATACATTAGGGTGTTTCTTAATATGGAGAAAATACTTCCTAAATTGGATAGAAATAATTAAAGAATTGTTAAAAATTTATTAACAAGGAAATCCATAATTCTCCAGAAAAAAATTAATGACCTCTACACTGAACCAAAAAGCTAAATAAAATTAATGAATTTGTACATTAAATTAATGTAAAAATTCATGGCAAATGAGCCAATGTAAAAATTCATTAAATTTAAGAATCTTTTTAAGAACAAATTCATAAGGGAAATTAATTTAAATTAAGAATAAGTTCTTAAATTTTAAGAATTCTGTTCATAAACAAATTCGAAAAGTTTTGAACATGTTTAAGAAAAGTTTCTTAGATTTTAAGAAAAATTCATACAATTGTGCCCTTAGTTATGAAAGTGGACTAAGTCACTCCCAAAAATGACATCGAGCTTAAAAATAATTATTATTTAAGGGGTAAAGTTTATTTGAAAGCAAAATCGCAGTAAATAAACTTCTTTATTGCTCCTCTAGTGATTTCATAAAAGAAATATAATTAAATCGTTATAAGAAAATTATTATGTAAGTTTTTCTTCAAACAATGCAAAAAGTGACTTAGTCCACTTTCATAATCATGGGCACAATTATTTCTTAAATCTTTTTTTTTTTCTTCTATAATTTAAGAACAAAGTTTAAGAAAAGTTTCTTACATTTTATGATTATTTCTTAAATTTTATGATTTTTTTCATAAATTTCGTAAAAATTCAAATGAAATTTTGCTGAAAAAAATCATAAAAATTATGAATTTTTCTTAAAGTTTTATGATTGTTTTCATAAAATATAATACACTTTTCATTAAAATTTATGCAGTTATTTATATAAATGCATATAATACATTACCATTCCAAGCCTTTAATTTGTTCCTAAAAAATTGTATTCCAAACAAACAAACTGCAAAAGAAAACAACCCAAAATCTAAAACAAAAAAATGAAAATTGTTTTTAAAAATAAAAGAAATTATTAAGTTTAAACGTTATAAAAATGTTTTATTGATCACTGTCACTATAAATTTCACTATAAATTAATTTAATTTTACTTCTTTAATGGATGCATCATCTGGAAAGATAGAAAAAAGTTTGTATAAGTTAAATGAATATGTAGTATTTGGTTTAAAAAATCGAAATAGCTAGAAGGTTAAATTATCTAATTCTTACCTTATTGAAATCGGCACCATTAGACTCTGGATATGAAAAAAATAAAAAATTGAATAAGTTGGGGAAAGATAAAAATATAAAGAATTTAGTACCTATGAGAAATGTTGATAATATTAAGTTAAAACAAAATTTAAATATTTAGAGAAATAAAATAAAATGCAACACTTACTAAATTCCATGTTTTGCTTTAGTTTGCAATGACAATTTCAATTGTACAGGATTTGTTGAGAATCGCCTTTAATATGGTTTTTATTTTGTGTTGATTTTTCCCCCTTTGCCGGTCCAAAGTTGAAGATTACGTACGTGCCTCCATATTTCACAAAAATATCAAATTACGATTTTTAATTTTAAAATATGCACCTATAACAAAAAAAAAAGAATATATATTTAATAAATAAAAGAAAGCAATTTTTAACATTATATGTTTTTATACTTATCTGAGTATATGGGAAAGAGGCAACAGGAACCAACAATATTTTACACTTTTGCAATGTACTTCTACTCTTCAAAATTGTCTACGTGGTTAAAATGCTTAACACTATAAACAATATCGTCTTTTATTCACAAACTTTTATAACTTGTTTCGGCAACGAGCGTCCACTTTGAATATCAGATTTGAAATTTAATCCTCAAAGAAATCTTTCTAAGGCATAGATTCAGAACAACAGTTATTATTTTCTAGATTGATGAAAAAGTACATATGTGTGATGATGCCATCCTCAACTATGTACTGGTTAAAGCTTTAACGATTATTAATTCAAATTTTCCACTTTCACACCGTTATTCCCTCCCGCTCATACACACACTCTTCCACACACAACATAAAATGCCAGATGGTGGGATGTTTTGTCACACAAGAATGTGGGACACAACCCATAAGATAAGTATCTGGGTTATGTGTACACATGCAAAGTCCCAGTTATCCTTATAAACTTGCTTATAAACGAACTTGCCCCAAGTTTTTTGAGAAGAGTTTTGTTCTATTTAAACTTAATATTGTTGTTGGTAATAACCTTACCCCCATTTTTTGTACAAATTTATTAATCCTATTACCCTTGGGGTAGTATATTGAAGGGGATGGGTCCTGGGAGTTTGACAGTTGCGGATATACACAAAATCAAAAGTCGAACGAAATATAAAGAATTTATCATTGAATTGTAAAAAATATTTCACATGCTGTCTCTCCGAAATTACGAACCAATGCATTCCAATACCCGAATCAGAACTATACATAACCAACAAACCGCACCCAGGACATAAAGTTTCGCAGAGGAATGAATTTTATATATATTTTACTAACTGGAAAGGATTGATTGAGCGGAAGATTGCTTGGCCGAGCGAATAAATGCAAAATTTTGCAATGAAATTCTTGTTTTTTAAATGATTGCATCCTGGAACGACTGACGACATGACGGTTGCGGGCGCCACAATGCGGCGATGATGCGTATCTCAGTATCGTGTTTTGTGTATAGAGTTGTTCGAGGCTAGATCGATGGATGGACAGATGCCATGTCGAAACCATTCGCCCTCAATTATATCACATTTTTCGTCCTTTCACGTCCTGGCTCCTCTCTCTATTGTGTGGTAGAAATCCGATTCGAGTCCTTTCTCTGTGTGTTCTGTTGTGTGTTCGAAAGGAAAAGATGAACGATTAATTTTTATCAAAGCTAATGTGCTATTTGAGGCATATAAATGAATGGCCCAATGTTTTTTTGGATTTTCAGTCATCCGTTTTGCGGGGAAAATATTGGGTCTTCTGGCATTGGAACGTGTTTATTATTGCCCCCGAAATAAAATAATGTGTTTTGGGGAGGGTTCTTTTTTCTTTGTTTTGATTTTGGTTAAATGTCTGTATATGTTAGGCAAAGCTATCTATCAGCCCCATGCACGTGAAGGTCCTCCATCAATTGACAGACAGAGACGAGGAAAGTTTGAATTTGAATGGAATTTATGACGCGTTCAATTCCATTAACCCTTTTTTTTTTAAGTCCATTTGCGTGTTTGTCTAGAGGAAGTTTGTTTTTTCCTAAAATTGGGACTCAAATGGCTTTACCATTGAATTTGGTCCTTCTCTGCCGGAGAACGAACACATAACTGGGTTTAAGTTCTGTTTGTTTTTGTGTAAACCTCATAATCACCACCTTGGGATCAATGGATTTTGATCTTCTTGAGAATTTTTTTTTTTTTTTGAGGTCAGTGTTTCTGGGGATTATTTTTTGGGTTCCACACATAACAAGGGTGCTGTTGTAGCTGGGGTTTAAATATATAAATTATAATCAGGGAGAAAGGGACAAAAGGGTGAATATTATAGATATTTTGCTTTGTTTGTTGTTGTTGGGTGTCTTGACTATTTCCGGATCCTTTTTTTTTTTTTGTTTTTGGTGGGTTTTTAGTTCAAACGAAAGAGAAGGATGAGAAGAGTGATTTGTGGTCTATAAAATACTCAGTTCAGTAGATTACATTATTCAAAGTCAGATAAGTTGTTGCAGAAGTTATTAAGCTAAAGTGCTACTGAGGTTATAATATATTTGGGGATTTATAGCTTTTTTATTGGAATATTTATTTTATTTTTATACATTTTTCTTGCTTTTTTTTTTTTCTTTCTGGTTATGTCTTGTCTTGTAGTAACATTTTTTTTTTAAGAAGAAGATTTTACTGGGAAAATTGAAATTTATTATATCTTTAGCTAAGAGGTAAATTTGTTTGCATTTTGTTTAAGAAAAAAAAAAAGGGATCTTTTGTGGACAGTTAATGCAATTAATCATAAACGTAGAATGGGCATTTGAAATTTATATTTATTTAGAGGTTGTTTTTATGGTTTATCAAATTAATTATTCTCACCTTTCAGTTAATTAAATTGTGGAGGTTAAAATTTTTGGTAGAAGAATAAATATTTATCTTTTGGGATATTGGTGAACTGGTTTTAATCTTGATGAAGAAGGGAGTTAATTATTTTAATGAGAGTTGGTGGTTTTATAGATTCAAATCAACTAAGCGAAGCAATGTTTCAATAACTAAGCTAAATGAATGAATATAGTATTTAGCATAAATTCAATCATATTTTTAGATTTTGAGTAATAAATTAGTGTATTTAAGATGGAAGTAATCTTGGCAAAAAACTATGCAAAAATTCGCATACTTTTAGGTGGTCTTTTTCTCTGGGAAACCGACGAAGTTATGAATACCAGAGTTATGCGCGACAGAGTTACGCGCGTCAAAGTTACGAAAAACCGAAGTTACGAAAAACCGAAGTTATGAAAGACCGAAGTTATGATTGACCGAAGTTACGAAAAACCGAAGTTACAAAAAACCAGAGTTACGAACACCAAAGCTATGAAACGATGTTCTTGGGTTGGCAACCATTGAGATGAACGATATACTGGAGTCAAGGCAAGAAAAAAATTGTATGGGACGGGGGTGTCTATTCCCCTCCGTTTAGCCGGGAGGGGGGATTTTCTAAAATAAAGATAAAATGTAGAATTTGTCCAAAAAAAAACCGTGACAAAAAGGATATCCCAAGAAAATTTCGAAAACATTTATCGCAAAAACAGGAAATTCCATTTAAGTTTTAAAAAATTAATGATAAATCGTCACTGCAGTTCTAATACCTCGTAACCCAGAAAAATTTTTTGGGATAATGATGCAATTACCGATATTGTTGAAAAAAATCCGGATGTAGGTAATAAAAAAGATCCTGTTTGCCTAAAATCGATATTTTCAGAGCTTTTCTTAATTAAAACCCGATCATTTGTATTGGTTCTCATACATTTCATACTTAGTTTTTCGCCTCTACTGAAAAATCGACTTTTCTGGGTTACGAGGTATTAGAACATTACGAGCTTCATTCAAAATGTTGTATTTTCCATTGGAATGAAGAATCAAAAATAAGCCTATACAATTATACTGTTGTTTTTGAGGTGAAGAGAACATTTGAGCTTATTGCAAGAACTAGTTAAGAACATTGGTACCCTATTGAAATCTAGCTATAATGTTAAAGAGATAGAACCAAAAAATTATTTTTTTAATTAATAAAATTAATGTTGTACCCTTCTGAAAATAACTTAACCAAAATTGTGATTAAAACCAAAAAGATTTAAAATAAAAAAAAAAATTTTAGTTCAAAACATTTCCCTTCCTCGAAAAAACACCCTTTCATTCAAAACAATTGTGTGGCTGCCTAAGATTCTTGGCTCTTATCCTAATGTAAGATTATTACTGCTATTATTATATTTCAATTGGGTACAATTTTTCAAACTCTGTTCTTGGAATATTGCACATAACTTATTCCCTCAAAAAAACACCTTTCACACAAAGACTAGCTCATTTTATTTTTGCGAAAAGGAGATTTTTTCTTGGAGATATAAGCAAGTTGAGTTATTTTTTTGGAGATTTTGTTCAAAAAAAACTAAAATAGCCAAATGATTAGAGGTCTAAAACCTTATTTAGCAGGAAAGAACTCTGTTAAATCAAGTAATTGCAATGAAGTAGCCTACGACAAAATTGAACTAAAAAAAAATGAAATAAGGTCCCAAAAAAATACACTCAAAAAAACAACAAAATTTCTCAAATTTTGGAGTGTTATTTCATTTTTTGGGGCCTTGTTTCATTTTGTTTTTGGGGCATAGTTTTATTATGAAATAATCAAATCATGAAATAAGACCCTAAAATTAATTTTTGGACTTACTTTTATTTTATGTATTTTAAAAACGATTTGGGGCCTTATTTCACTATTCATAATTTACATGAAAATGCTAAACTAAATTGTCTTGCAAAAAATTTTTTTGTGAAATTCTACTTATATAGTCTAAGAGCCGATAGCTAATTCTGATGTGAGTCGGCTAAATTGACACAAATTTCATTTATAAGTAACAGAATAGCTGGAAAAAATCGCAACAACTGTTTAAAACATCCTTGAGGTCTTGAGGAGCAATTTTAAAAGTTTCGTACAAAAAGATGGTTCTGTTGGTTTGGCATGATATTTGATTAGGTACCTAAAATAAATTAATCATGAAAAAGAAAAATTGGGGTCTTAATTCATTTTCTAAAAAAAGTTCAAAACAAGTTGGGGCTTTATTGTTTCATTGGGGCATAGTTTCATTATGAAAATAATACCTCAATTTGGAACCTTATTTCATTTTTTTCTTTTGGGGGCCTTATTTCCTGGGGCCTAATTTCGCAGAGCCGTTAAATTACCATAAGTAACTAAGAAGATCTAATGAAAAATATGAAAAATATGAAAAAAATTTCACAAAAAACCATAGAAATCAGTGAAGTGAACAGAAACTTCTTTCGAAAAGTTACTATTGGTACGTTAATTTTCTTTTTGAATGATAAATTGGTAGAAAATAGAACACTGTTGCAATTGGGAGTGTTCACTGCTCAACTTGATTAAAAATAGAATAACGATCACATTTTCTGAAATCATAATGTCATGGTTGAAAATAAAGTTGAGAAACGAAAAGACCTTCTAATCCTACCTCGCTCATTGTACAACATCTCACCGGTCATTTTGAATAATTTAAGCTTCTTTTTTTAAATTTAAAAAATATTCATTTCAATTCCACCATTATCTCTTTTCTTTCAACTGATTATTTGTTTTTTTTTTTTATCCGGACGACGACGTTGATAACCGACCAATTCGGGATAAAAGGTCAAAGTGATTTTTTTCTTTTTGTTTTATCTTTATCCTGCCACAACCCTTAAAACCTCTTAAATAATAGAGTCGCCTTTGTCACATAATAATTCATTTATCCACTCTAAAATATCAATTTGTTAGCGAAAAAAAAAACGTCTTTCTGTTAAAAGGACAAACCGTATCCTTGAAGCTTTTTTTCCCCAATATCCACATTAATAAATCGTAAATAGTTAATGAACCGTATGATCTGTTCCTAATTTTATTTGGCAATAAATAAAATGAGCTTAAAATTACTACAAAAACAACAACAACGCATTATCCCCAAACCAAAATATACAGAAGAAAAAAAAAAATCTCAGAACATTAACCCGCTCTATATACCCACATTATAGCCAAAAAACGACACGACATCCTGTCATTTGTCTTCGAAGAATCCACATCAATTCCACTCTGCAAGACAATCCATTGACTGAGTTATTTTTAACCATTATATACCTTATAGGTTTACCTATCAAACCACAAGGACTAAGGATCAAATTCGACTATATAATATAGGTAGTATAGGTAACTACTTGAAAATTTGTGTTCTGCCTTGTTGCATTTTTTATGGCTTTTTCGTGGTTGTCTAACTACTTGGCATTCCCATGCATCAGGTGATTAAAATCGACCTCCTTTTTTTCTCCCTCTCTCTCTTCAGATAAGTCGATAAAAATAAAACAAAATTTTAAGGACTAAATCCACAGACCCGGAGCTTGCTCTCTCTAAAAAAAAAAGGAAAAAAAAACCGGTAAATAAAACCCTTTTCAAATTTTCATTCATCAATTTTAAATGTCACTCCGTTGGGGATAATGTGGTCAGCGTCATCGTCGTTTTCGGTCGTCGTCGTTTAGTCCTTCTTTTTATATGCAATAACATGAGCTCTACAAGTTTACCCCAAACTATATATTCACCCTTTAACCTCTTTCGGGGAACTTAGTTCCATTACCATCAAGATTGGACTATATCGCCGGGTAAACAAAATGTTAAAAAGTCCTCTTTATGTATTCCACAGCGAGACTCAAGGGAGTTTTTAAAACTTTAAGGTATTTGCATTTTTTTGTTCATTTTTTTTTTTTTTTTGGTCATTCGTCCTAAACTCTCTCGGGATTCAAGAAGCCCTAGCGCAAAAGGCAAACCCTCTCTCTGCCTGATATCGCGGTTAATGGGCAAAAGTCATTGCCGTTTTTTTTTTTTTGTTCACTAGGGTTGTAAGAACTTATGTAAAACGGGTGCAAATCTTTTTTTCCCTTGGTACTCGCAGATAGTCGTGTGCTCTCTTGCTGCCGGTCTATAGTTTATGTATTATGGTTGACCATTGAACTATGAAAGTTGGCAAAACCACCAAATAACTAGCGCCAACGTGCCTCTATACAACATCTCCACCATCGTCCTAAATCCTTTTTATACCTAACCAACTGGTATTGTTATCAATGTGTCAGGGACGGGTTGTCGAAGGAGGGGGGAAATTGGTTTAAAAACATGAAAAAGGCTGACAAATTGAAAGAAGAAAATAAGAAGAAACAAAAATTGAAGAAGTGATGCCCGCAGACATTTTTTGAGATAAAAGAGGGAAAGGGGGGAAAAGAGGGGGGTAATGTCGAGAGTTTCCAAAGAAAAACAAACAATTTTAATTAATTTCGACTTTTTCTTCGTTTTGTTTCTAACAATAGAAAGCTGGTGCCTTTTTAAAACATCTTGGGACAACTCATACCACTTTTTTTCCTCATTCTGTTTTAATGTTTATATGAATACTATTGGACCTTTTCTTTCACAATCTAGAAAGAATCAATAGCCCCCTTTATGAAAATCATATCCCGGACCTGACAACTGGAACCCACTCACCGTCACATCGTCCCTAGAATCAAGGATTCATTGTATTGGCCGAAGGGAATTGTAATAAATTTTTATTTCATTTGGTTAGCATTTCGTTGGGAGTAAAAATAAAAAACAAAAAAAACAAACACCTAGCAAATGTCCATGTATAGTTTGTCGGTCTTATTTAAGGTTTGTTTTTTTACTCTTTTAGATTGGCTTTTCGTGTTTGTTTAGCTCATCGTATAGTATATTGAAGTCCTGTCGATGGTTGTTTCCCACGGACGACAACGACGACCTGGGATTGACTTTGTTTTTTTTTTTTATAACTTTTTTTTTATATATGTTGCTTTAGATGCTCGATTTGGTCAGTTGTATACGGTTGGGTGCAAATGTGCTGAAATATAATTCAAACTGTAAATAAATGTAAATGTAAAAAAAAAAAATAAAACAGAAAATCCTGCAAAAAAAAAATCGAAGAGAATTTCGAAGTCCTTAATTAAATGGTTTCAATTTGGGCTTTATGTGTGTTGTTTCAGTTTTATTCATGAATTTTTTTGTTGTTTTTTTGTATTTATTTTATTTTGAAGGATATTGAGTGCATGTGTAATTATGAGGAAAAGTTTTTTTTTTTGCTATAAATAAAAAATACAAAAAAAAACTTACATTATTATTAATCATGAACAATTTATTTACTTTTGATGAGGCTTTGCAGTGGTTATTGAATAAATAATACGCTGAGTGTGTGTGAATGCGAATCCAATTTGCAAAGCATAATTAAGAGAGTTTTTGAGGATTTATTTGGAATTATTTTTTTATATAAGAGCATTCTACAAAAGAATTACAGTTTCATAGTAATTAGGCTTTTGAAAGCATTGAATTTGTATTATGGATTTTAACACTTGTCCAATGATACTTTAAAACTTGGAATTTTAAATTTTTTTTATGGTAATGCTCTTGACAGTTCTGATTCGACCATGAACTTTATTAATAAATCCATACATCGAAGGTTCATTTTACTGACTTGTCAAGCTGAATAATTATTGCAAATACATTCAACCTGCCCAATTTTTAATAGAAGTTTAAATTATTCAAAATGTGGGTCGAGCTGCTCTATATTGAAGTAGGCAGGTCCTTGTTTTTGCTGCTTCAAAGCAATTCCCATCATGCAGACGAGCATGATTTTAAATGAAATTTAAATAGAATTTCTGAAAAAAAAAACTGGCGCCCAATGTGAGGCAACATTTTATTTCGAAAGAATCGTGCAGGTGGAAAACCTTTTTGTCTGGCGACAGACTTTTTAACTTTAATGTTTTAGAAATTCTTACATTGAGTGCAATATAAGATCTACAAATAACTTATTATTGTGTTAAAAATTTCACATCGAGGCGCCAGTTAATTTGAGCAAACTATTATAATCAAATTTATAAATTTAAAAGAGTACATAATGTCTCCTTATGGGTATTTACAAAATCTTCAAACATATGAGATGTCATAAGAAAAATTATTACCATCTTAGTTGTTCGTATTCGGAATAAAATAAAGTGGCGCCCAAAGTGAGGCGTTGTTGTATGTTTGTGTAAAACTGGAAAAAATTTTACATTTTTCAGTGAAAATACATCCATTCAGACCAACAATGGAACAATCCATAATTCTTGTCCATACTTAATTTTTTTTTAACTTTACCTGCACACGGTATGTCTTAAATACCATACAATCTTTTGTTTTCCATAAACTTTTGTTTTTAATATTGTTAAATTCATAAAAATAAATCGTTAAACGGTATAATTATTACGCTATTTTGACTTCGAAATAAAAATTTAGCATGGCAAGAATTTAGTATGGGCAAGAATTATGGAAACACCTAAATGTCAAATATTTAAGGATTGAAATAAGATATCGACATAAATTAAATGCAGTTACAAAGGTTAGTGTTTTCTATAAAAATTAAATTATTAACGAAGTTTTTAAGTGTAGCATTAGAATTTAAAATTCTATTGAAATGGGTCAGGGGATGTCAAAGTAGCATTTTCTTAAATCCCCCATAAACGACGTCATTATTACAGAAAAGTTCTCAGTTTGAGTGTTCCATAGCTTATAAGGTTCAAATAGGTTCTAACAAATATAGCAAATACAAACAAGTTGTAAAAGAAATTTGTTCTGGGTCGGATTTTATACAATTTAAAAAATCTGAATTTTTGCGAAAATGTGCATTTTTCGGAGCCTTCCCGATTTCGTTTTTTCCATTAACAACTCAAAATTGGGGATCAGATCTGGTTCTAGAGACCACTCAGCATAAGTTATGAGCAGTTGGTAGTAAAATGAAAAAGATTAAGTCAATTCAGATGGGTTCTAACGCCTCATAAAATATCGATTTTCGTGAAATACGAGCAATATGTTCAGAAGATCACAAGGCATAAACCATGAGTTGCACGCAGTGATCTGAAAGAAAAGTCCAAAAACGCTCCACTCTAATGTAGTAGCAAATGTACTAGATCACCTACTCATAAGTTTACCTCCTATGTATAATCGAATGCGGCTTTTGTCTCCTCAAAACGTTCGTGAAATTAAATGTAGTAGAATGCAATTACATTTTTAAATGTTTAATCGTGTGATCTAGTGCTATAATAATAAACATCAGTGAGCAAGTAATCTACTACTAAAGAATCCTAAGAATCCTAAGGTTACTTAAGTAAATGTTGGTTAAAATTGAATGATTGATATTTCACCTTGTCTCTCAATCCACTATTAAGAATGCCTCAAGTTATTTTCAATTTTCATGTTTTTTTCTTCTATTATCATCCATAGCCACTTCACATTAAAATCCTGCCCTAGGAATTTTCTTAACACAGCAAAAAAGAGTTACGACAAAAAAAAAAATTCCAATCAAACTCGAAAGCTATTACTTTAAACACTCAATTGATCACCATCAGCCCTATGAACGGCAATTTCTCAATCAAACTTCCATAAAAGGCATAATCATAAAAATTTGCAACATCTATGTTGTATCAACGAGTACGAGGAGTAAAACATAAAAGCTTTTCCATACTCTTCATACTTCTTATATTGAGTGGTGCTGGCTGTATGCTGGTTGTTCGTGCTCTGGTTGCTGCCACTTTCATATAGCGTTATATTGCCGTTCAGGTTTTCAATAGAGCTAGAACTGCCAGGCGAAATTGTCTTTTTTTTTTTTTATTTCGATTTTGTTAACAAGAGAAGGTTAGGTATATTCTAGTACAAAAAAAAACAACAACTCTACTACACAACCAAACACAGTTTTCTATTGCTTTTGCTGTGTACTAGTCATCATCGTTTCGGTTGAATATTACCAAAATGACAGAATGTGATTGATATGCAGATGTTTTGATTTTATATGAGAACGAATGCATTCAGCTGTACATTTGATGACAGTCTTTGTCAATCACAAATTGAAAATGTCAAAGTGACAATTGCGCTTTCGTTTATATGTGTTGTAGTTGAAAATCCAAACAATGAACAATTTTCCATGTAGATAGTATAAATGTAGAGAAAGAGAAAGAGAGGTACCTGAACCGTGTGTTTTCCTGTTAAATGACAAGAAAAGTTAAATAGAAATTTAAATGAAATGACAGATATAGAGATATATATGCAGACACGGAAAATACCAAAATAACGATAGAACAAGCAACAGTATAGCATAGAAGTAGTAATTTACGCTATCGACAGCAGTTGGAGAGAAGAGTCGAATCGAGAGAAAATCGAGATCGAGATTACTTTGACAACACATTCAGTGGAAATTAATAAAGTCAAATGGATGTATTCAGTGGAACGCACGAATGGTTTGACATTAATACGATTGCGTGTTTTATCAGAGTAAGTATCTTCGGGATAATAATGGTGGCAATATTGTTTTTTTGTTGTTGTTGTTGTTGTTGCCTCTGCGTTATGCTCCTATAGTACTTGTATAGATACTTTCTGTTGACAACAGCACGACGAGACGCGACGAAACGACGACATCCACCAGCAACAGAAATACGCTTGTCACGTACCTTTTCGCTCTGAATTGTGACATTTGCATACAAATTTAGAAAGTCCTTTTTATATACACGACGAAAGAGGATTTTTGCCTGTTGTTTCACGCGTACTTTATAGGTTTTTTTTTTTTTTGGATTGTGTACACGCAGGAAGCATATCTATTATATCGATATACACCGCCCCGCCATGGCCCAAGCCATAGCAATCACATTATATTCGATTGTTTGTCGATGCTTTTCACATTTCACGTGATTTGTTTTCATTTCTATCGCAATGGCAACAGATTATTTTAGGTTCGGGGTTTTAGATTTTGAGAGAGTCTGTATTTTAGGTATAACTGATTTTTTGATGCAGCCATGCATGTTACATTATTATTTTGATCAATCTCACTGAGGGTGTGCTATGTAATTTATATTCACTGTGCAAGTGTTTTTTTTATTATTATTGCCTCGACTATATGAGACATATACATTTAATTTACATAAACAGTTTGTTAGGCTAGAGATGAAATCATTCATTTGGTGAACTGGGTAAAAACCAAATATATCGGTCTGCTAATGTGGTTCTGTTTGTCTAAAATATTGATGTAGTTATAGAAATGAAGTATCACGGAAACATAATTGGATGAATTGATATACATACTAAAAAGGGATCACGCAGGGCTGGGTTTTGTCACCGATATTATTTCATTTCTGTTAGAAAATTGAAGGAATGTAATAGATTGTTAGAAAATTGAATTTAATAGATTGTCAACGTAATGCACTTTCTGATTGTTCTTAAAGAAACTAACATACACTACATAGACTTCGTAAGCGCTAAAAAAACGAAAATCTAGTACTGTCAACTAGTACTATTCACATTGAAAATCCCTTGTAAATAACTCATGCGTAGTCTACGACCTCTAAAGAAACGCGCCTAATAAATCCATTTAAATTACTTTCAACTTCTTCTACTACATTATGTAGTGAACTTTTATACTGAACTTCTGAAAAAGTAGTTGAACGAAATAGACAAAAATTAAACAAATATAAATATTGAAATTTTTTGAAGCATTGTGTTAAGAAAAATGGCAAAATTTTCATTTTACTAATAGCCCCGTTCCATTGGAGTAAATAGTTTACTCATGATTAGATGATCTAGTACATTTACTGCTACAACTTTTCATATGTCACATCTTTGAAGATTGTTTAATATAATCAAAGAAACTGAATGGAAGGAATATTAGTTTAAGAGAGTGCAGCTAAAACACACAAAATATTCCCACTCTGTTACTTAATCTACTACAATAACAAAAAAAAAAAATAAAATGTTAGTCGCTTTTCTTAAAAAATCATGAGTACTTTACTAGCGAATTTTAAAGAAAACCAATGCAATTCCCATTAACTCGCGAACGCAAGTATATAAAATTAAAAGTACTAGATTATCGTTTTTATCTTCTCATGAGCAGTCTTCTAAAATAACGCAACTATCAACTGATGTAGCCTAAAAAAAACATACATAATGTAGTATCTTACTTCTGTTTTTTAATTTAAAAAGTGCTATACTGCTACACTGTTACGTTTAACTACTTTAGTTTGTTTCTTTATTTTAAGTTCAGACAACTCACATTAAACAGACAAACTCTCATTCTTATTTTAAGAGTATTCCGAATACTCAAAACCAACTTTCGACTTTTAAAAAACTTTGTCAAAAGGAACTTTTGAATTTGAAAGTCTCTCACACTTTTTCTTCTACCTGATAGTTTTGTTTCTCTATACAAAAACTCGCCTGTCCTTTGGCATTCATAATGAACTTATACCAAGGGATCTCTTGGGAAGTTCTTTTTTGTGTGCCACTATTTTGAAGATGGCTAAACTTTTTTCACTGTTGTTTTGACAAAGACCTCTGGTTTAAATAAACAGCATCACACTACTTCGGTACTAGTTAAAAAGTACTATTATTCGACATAAGAAAATGTCTATCTGCGGTTTAGAAGGAATTGTGTGTAGTTCCAATTTTTTGTTCTACTACAATTTGTTGTTCTATTTTCTTTGTCTTGTGTTAAGGACTTAAAAAGTTTGTAAGAAATCCTCACAAAGTTTTCCTTTTGCATACTTCTTTTATTAAAAAGTCAAAGTTCTTTCAAATTCATCACGTAATTTCTTCAATTGGTAGTTTTCTCTAAAAAAAATTCAATTACTGTTTCGAAGCATGTCGCATCCGTTTCATCATTTATCATTCAATATTTCCTCTTCACTCTCACTATATCTCCCTTTCTCTCTCTTTTTTCTTTCTGGATGAACAACTATCGATGTCGAATACATTCAACTTCACCTAAAAACAACCTTCACATAACAGAAAACTAAACCAACAAACTTTCACGGTTCAAATCCTCTCAAGTTCTACTACTATTGCCGACTGCCGAGACTATACACATCACATAGCCAAATGCGGAAATGAGAAAATCTGGTCGACATTGTACCGGAATTTCCTATTGCGAAATGCACTCTCTCTCTCTGCTGTACAAATAATGAGGAAAAGTAGGAGGAAAAAAAAAACAGAAAACTTTCTAACATTGTCCCTCATGTTTTGGCCGTGCCCGTTATATATCACACTATACGTTAGTCTATTCCCCACCAATCCTACTAACGTTCCCGTTTCTGTTCCTGTGATGCTCCGCTCCACCTGGCAATAGTCCAAAATCTCTTTAGTTTTAAATTGGTATTTTTCTTCTTCTTCTTCTTCATTTTTCTTTTTGCCATTTCAAAGTGAGTGTGTGTAAGTGTGTCGTCGTCGGTCGTCTTATCGTGATGTGATACAATCACTTTGAATCGAACTCAGGATATCCGGTACGTTCCATCTTTGTCGGTGTTGTCGGTCGAGGAACGTAATCAACATCGTTCTTTCACAAAACTCCCTACACCCAGGTATATTAAGCTTTATAAAGTGTATGTGTGTTTGTTTAATGTCAGTTGAAGTCAATTGAAGTTGAATTCTTTTTTCTAGAAAACGTTTTCATAGCAATTTGCAACAATTATATTGAGTTTTACAAAAGATCATATTATACCCGATAACACTCACCCTTTTTAAATGCTAACCGGAAAAGGAAACAAATGAGATAAAAAAAATTGAAAATCGATTGTAAATTATTAAAAACCATACAACAATAAATAAAGTTTTTATTAAAAAACAGAAAAACAAAAAAAGCAATCAGTAGAAAACGGACCAATTATCGGAAAAGTTTCTTTTATTTTCCCTCTTATCACTTCTTTTCTGTTCTCTCGTGATTCTTTTGTAAGATAAAGTTTTGAATAAATATATTATTGGAAGCAGTAGGGTTACCAACATCTATTTTTAGAAAGTTTTTGAAATCGTTTTTGTAGATTGAATTTTTCAATTTCTATTTCTCTGAAATAACTCACTAAATAAAAATTGATCCGCTATTTAAATTAGTTTAGTGGCAAAACTGAAATCATTTCAGCTCTTATAAATGTTGAGCACAACCTTAGACGTAGAGAAAAAAAAAGTAACGCAGGGATAACTTTACTTCTGGTATATTTAACTTTATTTCTGGTTAATTTAACTAAATTCTGGTTTATTTTGATTATATATTATGATTAAATATACCAGAAGTAAAGTTATCCCTAGCTTTATTTTTTCTCCGTGTACTATCGCTTCAGCAAATAGTTGCTTTCAATGGATTAGGGAGTCATAAAGTGTCAATGACATAACAGTAAATAGGGAATATCACTCAGTTTGAAATGAAGTAGCTTGTTTCGGAATTTCATCAGCTGATACCAGTCACGATCATAAGCAAATTTAATGAGGATACATTCACAGTTGGCAAATGGATGCTTTTGAAAACTACTTTGCAGCTCAAAATGGAAAGGGTACAGTATAATGACACAAATACTCCATTTCTTTATTTCTGAAAAAATAGTACTTAAAAGACTTTTGTTATGACCCAAACCTATAAGATAGTCCCAAAACAATTTGAACAACTATGGGTAAATAACAGTTCAGTAAAATACTGCAAGAAGTCATTCTCAAGATGATTTATAATTACTGTTACAAAAAGGCGATCATTTATGACATTGAATGTTGGATGTGATCCGTCACAGAAATTTCAGTCAAGAAAATAAATATGTATGATGTAAGAAAATAAAAAGTTCCGTCAACTTCCGCCATTTTGTTTTATAATTTGTTTTCTGCGATACTTAATGGCTCTGAAATCTTAGGATCCCAAATGTAAAATGTTGACTTTTATTGAACTGGTCAGCTATAATTTGGTTTGCGTCTTAACTGCGGGTCACTGTGGTGTATGTGTAACTTTTTTATATTGAAATATCTTATTGGTCAATACAAATTGTAAAAATTGTAAAATATGGTAAGTGGTGCGGCCATCGCAGTGAAATTTGTCATACAAAATGAAAGGGTGTGGCGAAATTTTTCGCCAAACAGCGGTTCGTTAATGTAGATTCTGCATATCCGACTTCTCGAAGTACTTTTTAGAACATTTGTACTATTTAGATCATGAAAAGTATGTCCTGTCCCGAGGTCCAATCGGAATCAACTACTGATTTTTTTAAGTCACAGGTGAGGGAAACCGACGAAGTTACGAATACCAGAGTTACGGGCGACAGAGTTACGAGCGTCAAAGTTACGCGAAACCGAAGTTACGAAAAACTATAGTTACGAATTCTAAAGTTATGTTAAGCTATGACATGTGATTTTTGGGTTGGCAACAATTGCGAGTAACGATATGGAATTATGGAAATACAAACAAGAGATTAACATTTTTCTCATTGGTCAGAACTAAATGAGTAAAGCGAAAATGGGTGTTATTTAATCTTGTAAAATTTTGATTGGATAGGTATAGATATACATATATGGTTTTGTTTTTGTGAGAAGATCGCAAAAACGTTGAAATAGAAAAAAAAACATAAGTATACTAATGTAAGTTTGGGGGACATAATTGAATTTAACTTCTTATTTGTCCAACTAATATTGCAAATACGTATTTTGTTTTCTATTAATTAATATAATAATATAATTGTAATACTCACTTTGTTATTATTTATATTAAAATAATAACCAAACCACCCCTTTTTTTTACAGACGTTATTTTGGTGTGGTGAACTGTTGTTGCAATTGTTGCCAACCCAAAAATCACATGTTATAGCTTAACATAACTTTAGAATTCGTAACTCTAGTTTTTCGTAACTCTTGTTTTTCGTAACTTTGACGGCCGTAACTCTGTCGCGCGTAACTTTGTTATTCGTAACTCCGTTACCATTTCCACAGGTGAAGTTGAGGAAGCTAATGAAGTTTATGTAGTTAGTTTTGAAAGAGGCCTTTAGTAATGTAACATAAGCTTCATGAGATTAGTAAAGATTTCTGAAGCAAACTTTTAATGGATTCATGCTTCAATGGCGCCCAACATTAGGCCATTGAAGACATATAAATAGAAATCAGTTTGCATTAGTGTTCAGTTTGTAGATAAATTAGTTACAAAAATTTTTAACCCTTGTACGCTAGTACAGCTTTTAAGCCTAGTACGTATTTTAGTGTGTCACACAATAATTAAGATTAGGCCTTGTTTACTGATTTGGCATTAGAAATCTTTTGCTACACGGAGAAAAAGTGTCACATTAAAATAAGATGATGAGCACATTCAAAAATATGAACACATTCAGGGAATAGATTCGAAAAAAAAATAAATAAATGTTACAAGATCGATGGCAACCCTTGAATTGAAAGTTATGTGAAGTTTCCTGGCAAAACAATAGTAAATAAATTTATTTATTATTGGAATTGGCATTTGGAAATTTTCCATAAAGCAAAAGTGAATTTTCTTCCTTGCATCGTTCATCAATTTGCATTTACGAGTATATTTCTAAGAAAATAAGAAAAATAAAAAAACATAAAAGAAGTTATTGCATCCCCTCAAAAAGGAGAGAATGCAAAACTTTTTTAATACAATTTTGGAAAACCCCAAAATAAAAAAAAAAAGTTTTTCTGCATTTCCTTTTGTTGCAAATGCCTTTGCTAGCTTTGGTATTTTCTTCTTACCAAGCTAATTTCTACTTTTGAAAAATGACGATGAAAAACTAATTATCTTTGGTCGATCACCTTTTTAAGGTTTAGAGGTAGACCAAGAAATGAACGTTCGTCGCCGTATCGTCGTCGTTGGCAGTCGCCTTTACCGTGTCGTTGTTGTCATTTGCGTTGGAATTTGAAATACGGTCTTATAGTAAAAAAAAAACTATGGAGTCAGAGTCAGAAGCAGAGGCATACTTATGCCATCCAGAGACACCACGAACCAGGTAGAAAATGGATAACTTCCAAAAACTTTATCTTTATCAGAAAATTTCAGAACAGAAAATGCTGCTGTCGAAGAAAAAGGTGGACGCATAAGAAGTATAACAAAAACTAACAAAAAAAGAACATAAAAAGTAAACTAGTGCATGAAAAAGTTTTTGTGCGATGCACAACGACTTTTGTAAAATGTAGGACGAACAGGATGTTCGTAATTTAAAAACTTCTTATTTTAGGTTATATACCGACCGATGAGCACGGTGTGAATGTGTGTGTGTGTGTGTCAAAAATCTTGATCAAACCGCAACGCCCTCTGTAACTCCCACTCCCACTACGAAAAAACAGCAGCCACTGTGGCGTATTTAAAGCCTTATGGTTTTTTGGGGTTTTGTGTAAATAAAACCCTTTTAAAAAGTTCCCCGAAAGTATAAAGTTTTTAACTTTTTGAAATAAATATAAATCATGTTTGTGGTGGCGGCTGTGGCTGCAGTGGCGGCTAAGGATTGTGGCTGAGCCAAGAAAATGTTGAATGAAAATTGTCAAGGTCATCAAAGTGGAAACTAATACCCGATGGCGTTTTTTTGAAAGATGTAATGAAATATTGTAAAATGTTGATAAGTGCTTTTGATGAGAAGTTTTTATAAGATGTTTTACTGCAGATCTCAATTAATTATGGTTGGAAATTTGAAATATAAATTGAATTAGGAACTGTTGGTAGAAATTTTAAACCAAAGTGTCACTTCAAATGCGTTTAAGTTGTGTAAGAAGGATGTAGTGGTTGACTCTTTTTACAGAAGAAGGCCTTGCAGTCTGCCTTTCTAGTTCCGTTTGTTTTATAATGGCAATGTGCTTTAATTAGGATAACCTGTTGATTCTGCTGAGGAAACTTGTTGATTTCATGGAATCGATTCGCTGAAATCAAGCTGAATAGTGTACGTCTAAAGCTAAAAACTTGGAAATTCAAAAGAAACTAAACAGTAATTGTTAAATCTCAGAGTTTAAATACAGCTGAATTGATTAAATCGTAGAAAAAAGCAGCAAATCTTGACAAAATCTGATAAATCTTAGAAAAATTGGAAAATTAAAAAAAAACTAAAAGCTGAATTTACTTAATCTTTGCCAACACTGGTAAATCCATTCAAAAATGATAAGTTCACAGAACAAATTAGAAAATAACAGCCAAAACTTGATCAAATTTCGACCGAAACTGAAAACTATTACCAGAAACTAGAATACACGAGCTGAATTAAGTAAACAAAAGAAAAAACTGCAAAATCATCCCAAATTTATGAATAAACATTAGCTGAATTTAGTAAATAATAGGCAAAACTGGAATAGTTCGAGAAAAACTCAATTTTAACTGAAAATTGTTAGCGAAAATGCAGCTGAATTTAGTAAATCATATCAAACATAAGTGAATTTCTAGAAAAACTTATACATTTCAACAGAATATATCAGCCAAAATACAATTTCAATTGAGGAAACGAAAACAAAAGCTGATAAATCTTGACCGAAACTTCTCATCAGAAAATGATTATTTTAAGTCGAAAAATAAGCTGAATTTAGTAAATTACAAGCAAAACTAGAAAATCTTGATCAAATTGGTAAGCCTTAACAGAAATTCTAGCCAGATAATCGTAGCCAGAACCGATAGCTTTTAAGTTATAGAAGAAAATGGTAAATATCAGTGAACACACCAGCTGAATTGAATTGATCAAAGCCAAAATCGAACGATCTCAACCAAAGTTGATAAATGTCAGCTGAATTTAGTAAATACCAGCTGAAACCGCCACTGAATCTAGTTAATCTTACCCAAAACCGTTACATCTCACTTCAGGATGATTAATTGTCCATCGAAACTGGTTAACCTCAGCCGACACTCAGCGGAAACGTCTAAATATGGTAAATTTTAACTGAATATCAGCTGAATTACAGCTGACATGCAGCTGAATCTAGAATATATAAACTGTAAAATCTCACCAGAAGTATGAGTAAATATTATTGAAACTGGCAAATCACAGCCAAAACTCAGCTTAAATAGTTAACACATCGGAAACTCTTAAATAATAACAGAGAATTAAAAATATCAGCTGAAAAAGTAGCTGAATTGAGTAAATCATAGCTAGAACTGGTTAATATGAACAGAATCTGGTAAATATGTGCTAAAAAACTCAGCTGAATGAGGTAAGTCTCAGCTGAATTTGAGCTGAATATAAAAATTCTAAGTTGTAAGTCATTTTCGGTAATAGTATAAAGCAGATACAAATTGTTATTATTATTTTTTTATAACTTTAATTTTATCCAATATAGTTCAATTCCTTGATACTTGAACAACACAAGAAGAAACCTTGTTGTTATTTGCTCCTAATCTCAGTTCAGTAATTTTTTGGACAACAACTCTCAAACAAATTGAATAAAACAACTTCCAGGAAAAATAGAAAAAATATATAAAAAAAAAACAAAAGTCCCTTTATTTCTTAAGGTAGGAACACCAATATGGGAAATTCTAAGACAAACAATTCTCACCCAAGAGAATTGTCGTTGTCGTTCAAATAAATACTTAAAATTGGTTGGTAAGACGAAAAAAACACCTATTTGAGATGAGAAAATAAAACTCATTCGAGGATAAAATGGGAAATAAAAATTGGAAGAATCTCCCTGGTTTAGAGAGGAGTACAAGAAGTCTGGGTCTACTCTATACAGCTCCTAATATACCAAGGAGCAAAATTGAATTTTGATTTGTTTACCGTTAAGGGCTCCCTTAAGGTGAAGAAGCATTTCATTCTAGGGTGCACAAAAAATCCTTGAAACGTTCCGTTCGTTGGTTGACTCTATCTGCTACCAAATGCCACTGCCACTGCCACTCTACCACACATCACATACTCCATGATATTTGTGTGCAAACGACATTTTCCCATAAAATACAGATTGAACAGTGCACCACACCAGCATTGATATATTACTCACATATAAGGTCCATTATTTGACATTCACCACCAATAGACACAAGGATAATACAATATTTGATTTCCTGTGGCTGCCTGTGGTGGTGGATCGTAAAAGGAGCACAGAGAGGCACCACGGCGATTCACTACACTCCACTCGTTTTGGTCTTTCTGCCATGCCACACGTCAACTCTAGGTACCTCGACATCGTCGTTGCTACGTGATGTACTTTCATGTTATTTTCCGGATTCCATTCGTGAGAGAGCGAGGAGCCAAATTTCCTTTCATTCCTTCAGTCTCGCTTAATTTTTGATAAAAATTCAATTCAATTTGTGAACTTTTTGAAGTTTAAATGGATTTTTCCTTTGAATAAACTGGCGCCCAATGCGAGACCTTGGCATTTTGTGTTCACAGACAAGATAATCTTTCATAATTTGCTGGCTTATAAAGTAAATATATTGATATTTCGACTTTTAACAAGCTTTGAGTCTATAGATACTCCCAAAGTACACACATTATCATCATGATTATGGAGTCTAATTTTGTCAAAAGAAATTTTGTTCGGTTTTTTTTTTTTCTTAGAAATTCACTCTTATTGCTTCATTTGAAGTTTACGTGTCTCTAGGGAGAGAGGAGAATTTCTTGTTATTTTGTTTATATTGTTAAATATTTTCGGTAGCTTCGCTTCTCAATTTTAATGTTTGGTTGGATTTCCTGCCGGAATCATCTCTCTCTAATAAGATGAGAATTTTTATGATTTCACTTTTGCCTGGTGGATGCCTAATTTTCAGATCAAAGCAAGATGGTGGTTGAGAGTGTAGAAGGGCAAGAGGTTAAAGTGATACCAACAAAAATGTTCAAAAACACTTCGTGAAATTTTACTACGTACTTGAGTGTTGAAGAGGTGGTTAATAGAGATAGAACTTCTGTGATCTCAGTGTTTTGTGTTGCATTGTGTTTCGTTTTGAGCAAAATGGCAAATGGCTTATTGCGAGCTCGTAATAGAGCGAAAGAGAGTGCTTCATAAAATTGAATAGGGCAACTACAATGAGAGTACAAAATTTTTATGTAACATGTAACTTGGTTTTATTTTAATGTCTTCTCGAAATTAGCAGGTGTAGAACACGTATATGGAGCTGTATAAACGTTACCTCTACCACCTTCACTCTTGTGAGTAATGTGGATGAGTTAAGTTGCGAAGGAGAGGACATGAAGAATAAGAGACGACATTTTGAATTGAGTGGTAAATGAAAAGTCGTTTGGCAGACTGAAGTGGTTGGTAGTTAGACTTAAATTGGTTGTGTTAAGTGAGATGAAAATGTAAAGACGTGGTTTTTGTTTGTCATTTGAGAGGAGAGGTTAAGAGGGCGGGTTACTTTCATCAGCTGAGACGGTTGATGTCTTTTTACGAAGTTGTTTATAAATTGAAGCACTTTGTTGAACATACGAGTTGATCTCTTTTTTCGTAATCATCAATTTCTCAAGACTTTTATAGGATTTTGGTTAATTTGTTGACTCACTATTCAACAGAATATAAACGTCATAACATTAACAAAATCATGAAGAGACGTGAAATACAATGGATTTTGAATTGAAAAGCTTGTTTCACAAGGTTTCCGTCTCATACATCATGACCCAGTTTAATTTTGCATTTTTTGGGGGTTTCTTAATTTTACTACATACATAATAACACAATTTTCGTCGGTACTTATCTGAAAAATCCTAGAACTGGTATCACTAATATGGTATCACTAATATAGACGGTTACCATCCACCTTTGGATATCTTCTTTGACTGGAGCAATCATATTACTGAAAACAGTAACGATTTTGATTGCTCTTATACTCTTGATTTTAAAAAAGCAAATTTCGAGTTGCTTTCTGAAAACATATCTAGTTCAGGGATAGAAAATATACTTACATTATCTAATATTGATGAAGCAGTTACAAATTTTTATAACATCCTTAACAGCTGCCTTGTAAGTTCCATTTCCATGAAAAAATCAAATAATAATTATAATAACACGGTGTTACAAAAATGAGGTTTCAAAATATACGCGGGCGGAGACCTATCAGGTTTTGTAGAGCTAGTCGCACTGATTACGAAACGTTATTTGAAAATCCCCTAACACCCCCAAAATCTGGAGTTACGGGCAAAAAACGGTTTTTTGGACCTTCACCCATTGAAAAAATTCTAGCTTCGACAATTTTTTATCCATTTTCGATTTTTTTACAGTTTCTGATAGAAGATAAATATACCTTTTCAACAATGTATAAAACATGTAACTCGGTTAAACCACTTAGAATTTATAAGCTGCCAAAGTTCAAAAATTCCATTTTTTTCGTCATTTGCCCAACTTCGGCATCAATTTAGAGTATATGTTTTCAAAACAACATGCTATTTAAAAAATATATTCATAAACTATATCTATTTCCCAATCAATCGAGGTATTTTTTATGAAAATCACTTCAAAATTGGCTGAGAAAAAAAAATTTTTCGATTTCAACCCAGATACAGAAATTCGAACTTTTAGGTATACAACAAAAATGTTGTTTCGGCACGTAGTGGGATAACTTGGGCGCCAGGATTTGATAACGGGTTTTTGTAGAGGAGCTCAATACAAAGATTTTTTTCTTTGGAAGGGGGGTCTATCTCCCCCCTTTAGGTGGGAGGGGCAGTTTTCTAAACAAAAATTATCAAAATAAAAAAAAATTATTAAAAAACAACGGCAACACTTACAGTAATAAATGATACCATTTCCGAAAGGAAAAATTGTACATTTGATTCTTATTTTTAAATCAATATAATATAACCAATAGTTTTTGAAATAATCGATTTCAAAGTTAAAAATAGGTGAAAAAAAATTTTTTAAAACTCATTTTATACTATTTTTGTCCCTAGTTCAGCCTCTAATGGAAAAAGTCATTCCTCACTCCTGTTTTCAAGAAGGGTGATAAGACAGATATAAAGAATTATAGGCCTATTTCGAAACTATCCTGCATTCCAAAGGTTTTTGAGCAAGTTGTTTGTGATAGTCTAGCATTTTATAGTAAAAATCTGATAAGTGAAAAGCAGCATGCTCAATGCTTGGTTTTATTAAACGTTGGGCAAAGGAATTTGATGATCCATTTGTTACTCTACTTTACTTGTACAACTGCTACGTTCGACCCCATCTTGAGTACGCTTCTCAATTATGGAGTCCTTTTTATGAAGTTCATAAAAACCGAATCGAATCTATTCAACACAATTTTGTACGCTTCGCTCTAAAAGGTCTTCCTTGGACCGACCCTTTCAACTTGCCACCTTATGAACATCGCATTCAACTTCTTCAGATACAAACTTTAGCACAAAGACGTGTAAATAATGATTTAATCTTTCTTCATCAGCTTATTAATTCCCAAATTGACGCCCCTGATCTATTAGCTTGTATTGGTATAAATTATCCGGGTGGATCTCACCTCCTACGAAGATTTGAACCTTTGCATATCGACTTTCATAGAACAAACTATGGTATTAATGAGCCTCTTAGTCGCATGAGTAAACTTTTTAACTTGAACCATTCATCCTTAGACTTTTATTTGGCGAAAATGGGTTTAAAAACATTGTTTCGAACCAGTGCTCCACAATCGTGACTGTTAATCAATGTTTTAAATAAATTATACATGTTGGATTTTTTGTACTTATAATTTTATAACTTGTAAATTTGTTCGTAATTATTTTGTTTTATATTGTGCATGTGGGAGGTTGTATTTTTTGTCTACTAACCACTAACATGCACTTATGATGAGCCTCTGATTGTAGTTAAAAGCTTGTTCTAAGCTTACTACATCAAAGAATCTGAAGTGAAAAAAATCCGGTAACTCCGTGGTCACGCAATACTACATGGTAACGCAGGGTAACTTTGATGTTATTCCTTGCTCAATATTCAAGTACATCCTCTATGAAACTGATGCTCTGGGATGGCAATATTTAGTGTAAAAAAAATACTTGTGTTACCAGGATAAGCCACAATGTTACCGTGATTTATGTGAATATTTCAATCAAAACTTTATGTTGCAGTGTTTTATTAATAACCTTCAATAGTTTTTCCACTAATTTGTGATATAACCAAAAAGATAAAATAGTATTCTGGCCCATTATAGCCAAACAAATACACGCTAACTCCTGCGCACGAACTTGCTCTTAGGGTTCAATTTGATAGAATTTGTAGGACTTTTTAGGACCCCGCAAGGACTCCCGTATGAAAAAGTCGTTTCAGTCAAAAGATCCAATTTTTTGCACAGTACTTGCAATTCATTTCCCGAACAAAATTCTCATAGCACACAACAAAATCGTATGACCAGATTTTGAGTTTTCGGTCAGTAAAAGTGTACCCATTCGTACAATTATTTTGGTACATATATCTTTACTCATGTTAATGTTAATACTAACAGTAGAAACTGTTGCAAATCACTTTTTTTTATTAGTTTTTGGTTTGTTTTTTTTTTTTCATAAAAATATAGCTATAAATAAAACACTAAAAAAAATTGGCCTCAAAGTCCAAAATTATCAGGTTCAATAAAAAATTAGCTTTAAGAATTAATATCTGACCAACCAAAAAAGATATCAACATCTTGTAAACGTTACAAAGATACCAATGATTAGCATTTCTTTTTTCTTCAAAAATAAAAACCTCTGTACAGTTTCTACTGTTTTTATCATTAACATGAGTAAAGATATACCAAATGATATGCCAATGATTCATTTTATTTATGGTTTTGATGACAAATTAAACATTTATAAATAAGTTCTTACACGTTTTACGCGAATCATTGGCTTTTTGGGACCAATTACAGATTTTACTGTCTCTTGGAAAAAAAACACCCTTTCACCAAAATTTTTTTTATGAAAACTCTTTATTCTTGCTTTCTATCCCAAAATCAATGTTTTTACCAAATTTCATTAGGATATGACCCATCATTTTTATTTTCACTCAAAAAAACACCCTGTTAACCATGATATTTTTATAGACACTTAAGATTCTTGTTTCTTATCTTAAAAGTAAAATAATTGCTAAATTTCAATAGGGTACCACTAATATTACTCTAGTATTTCACACTTTTTCAAATATACCCATATTTTCTTTACATCTAAAAAAACACCCTTTCAAATAAAAAAAATTTATAGACTTACATTATTCGTAATTCACATAGGAAAGAGAACATATTTATTGAATTTCGTAAGGGTACCATTTATACCATTGATTTTATCGGACTTATCACTGATTTTTTCCCTATTTCCAAAAAAAAAACACCCTTTAACCTAAAATATTTGTATAGACTTTTTGAGTTCTTGCTTTCTGTTATAAATGAAACATTTTTACCAATTTTCATTGGTGTAACAATTTTTTCCCAGTTTTTGTGGTACTAATTCCGAATTTCATCATTTCTTGAAAAAAAAACACCCTTTCACTCAAAATAATTTTTTACTTTTTATAGATTCTTAATTCTTATACCAACCAAAACTATTTCACCAAGTTTTAAAAATTAATAAAATATAAGTTAGCTGTTATGATATGTTTCTCACACACAACTTAACCTATCAAAAAAACACCCTTTCACCCAAAATATTTTTAAAAACTTTATGAATCCTTTGTCCCTGTTTTATTTTAAACCTTCATCAAAAATTTTGTCAGTGTAGCATGTTTTTCACATGGTTTTCGGTTATATTTTAATTGTTGAGGTCAAAAAACAAGCACCCTGGTTTTAATCGGAAATAACTTTTCTTAGAGCAATCGTATTGACTTTATTTTAATGTCATTAGATTTAGCATCAAAAAATACCTTGAAAACATGTGTCATATGATGATATTCAACAAAACAATTTTTTTCAGTATATTTTTGACCTTCACCCCCTCCCTCTTGTCCGACCAACTTTTTTTCATAGACTTTTTTTGTACTTGGGTCTTATCCCAAAAGCAAACTTTTTGCCAAGTTTCATGAGTGTAACAATTTTTTTTTTTTATAAATGCCTATTTTACCTGTACTAAAAAAACATCTAAAACCAAAATTTCAAAAAATTCATTGTCCGGTTTTCGAAAATTTGATTTTTCAAAAAAAAAGTTCTTAATTTTTTTAAAAATCCGTTGGAGCCGTTTTCAAGAAATTACAGCTTTACTAAAATTGTTCTATGACAAGTACCGTTATTTTTGGTGCAAGAAAATTAATTCTTAAAAACCCTCTGGAGTGTGGCCAAAAACGCTATGTACCAAATTTCGACATCAATCGGTCCATTTATTTAGGCAGAAGCTTTGTATACAGACAGACAGACAAACGGACTTCCGTGACCCAGATTTTTGGCATTTTCTATCATCGTAATGTCATGGAAAAATTTTATCTCAATTTTCTTTTTTTTACGAATGCATATATCATTATGATAAAAGTAAAGTATCTATGTATAATATAGATATGTATATAGTACCTATATCGCAAGTAAAAAAATAAATCATACATTTTTTGTATTGATTATAAAGCTTCTTATTTCTCATCTACAATTCTTCAGATAATTTCAAAAACATGACAATTATCTAGCCTTTCTGATCCCAACACACTTCAGTAATCCTAAAGACACTCTCATCGGCGTCGTAGTCTATGATAAAATAAACAACTCTCAAAATCCATCCTATTTATATTTATTTTATTATTACACATAAGCCTTATATATTCGTCGTCTGTATATCGTTTGACTGAACCTAATTTATATTTTTTCGATAAATACTCTCTTTCTATCTCTTCAAGTCTATAAAGATAAAACTTTTATCTATTTTCCTTCTTTTTCATACACAAAATACTCAGAAAAAAAATATATACCCAAATAATTATCTCAACGAATTAATTTATATTCTCTTGTTCTTCTTTTATGCTCTTCCTTTCAAAATGAAAGACGCATACAACAAATAACGAAATAAAAAAAAAAAAACTTTTCTTCAAACCAATTTTTGTTTTGCTGATTCCTCTGAAAAATACCAAAAAAAAAAAATCTATCTTTCTGAGAAAATTTATTGATTTTATTTTTTTAATACTTTTAAATAACTTTCATTGCAAAAGTTTTTTTTTTTTATCTTGTCATGTTTTATTTTCTCTATAAAAATGTACAACAATTCTCACATTAAATTAAAATTATTTCCAAATTTATTACAAAATAAAAAAAAAAAATAATTTTTCGATTACTCGGGCGTATGCGTGATATTTTATTTATAATTTCCTCTTTTTTGTCCCAACAACAAAAAAATAATTCTATATATATTAATTATTCGCAGACAAATTGCCAATTACAGAATAATATTCGTGGCAAATTGCAGGTGCAACTTATTGGAGCATAAATTCATATCAAACTCCCTCTCTTCGCGAGCTCAGTCAGAGGTAAAAGTTGAAAACAACACCAACAAAAAAAATAAGTTCTTTGTTTTTTGAAAATGATTTTTTTATTTAACAAACTTTATGCGGAAAAAGTTTTGTTTGCACATTTTTTTTTTTCTACGTGTGTTGAGTTCATGTTTCAAATGAAGCGCCACCTGCTGCTATCACAAAGGTTTTTATCAACCTTATGCTGGTGGTGTCCGGTGCATTGGACACAATTGAGTTGTTGTGTTGAAATTGCACACGGCTGGTTGGGGTGTCTCTGATGTGCCTTGTGCAATGTGCTATATAATTTACAGCTCTTCTCTAGCATTGATTGTACACTCAAGTCCGTCCTCCATGTCGCACAGTTCCACAGCAGTGTATTCAAACAAAAAACCAATTTATATTTATTTCGCAGTGAGAGTTTCAATGTTTTAGCGTTTGGTGGAGTCTGTGTTGCGGTGTCCTTAATTATATCGTACCAGAGCGGACATAACAAACACAACACCCACACACCAGAGCTTATGTTTAGGGCGAGAAGCTGAAGAGCTTAGAGAGTGTTACAAACATTTTGCATTTTGCAGAGTGTGATGCGGTGCAATTGCCTGTGTTCTGTCCTGTAGTTAAAGCTAAAATATGTACAATGCGCATTTTGACAGCAAACTATGCCAATTTTTGAATTGAGATTTGTTATTGTTGCCACCAGATGCCCCTGGAATTCAGGGTCTGTTCTGATGTTTGTTTGAGGAGCGCATTACAAAAAGAGAGGGTTGGCTACAACGATTTGTGAATGCGGCTCACTCGGCAGTAATAGCAATTTGTGCGACGCCTATGAAAACCTCTTTTTTTTTTAAAGCCCCGTGAATCCCATAAACGCCAGCATAACAATAATTCAACGCGACGTCGTCGTCGGGATTTTCGCCATTTTCGCGAGAGTATGTGGGCGCCATTCAACAGTAGTTTGTGTGTTCCACATATATGGTGGATATGGATGAAGTCATTACATTTCTCATTGCCCCAGTTTCAGAGCCAGCAATACTTGGTCGCAGTTTCCTCAGCAGGGCTATTATGTCGACTTTCCACCTACCATATCACTATACCATCGAATGGGACTTGTCCTCGTTCGTCCTCCTCTTTGTCCTGCTATGAAGTTGATTATAATTTCGTGTGTTGGCAGAAAGGATAGTAAAAGGCTTTTGGCAACTGCAGCCACACTTTGCCAATAATCCCCTGTATTGAACTTGCTCCTTGTCGTCGTTTTATTTTGGTCAAAGTACTCAATCTTTATCGTTCTTTGTAGATTCAACGGCTTTGATCGTTTCTCCCGCTAGAGGGGGTAAGTTTTTTCCCCCAAACTGACATGAAATTTATATTATAGACAAAAAAAATAAAAGAGGGAAAGCAAAAATCGTAGTAAAAGAGATTAAAAGTTATTCCTTTCGCAAAAAAAAAAACAGGGAAGACCAACAAAAAAAAGGATTCACCACACATGCACACAGAGCAGCTCATTGCATTGAAGGCAGCATCAGAAGCACTAACAACAACAAAAAACAGTGGGTGTTTGCAGTGAAATGATTGTGCCGCCGGAACACGAAATGTTCTCTGTTCTGCCTGCTTAAAAAAAAAAAATGTCTGTATTATAGAGAAAGTAATGCGCTGGATGTGCTGCTAGAGCCTGGAGGGTTAAAATTTGTTATTTTCTGAAATAAAAAAGGGAAATGAGTACAAAAAATCCCTATCTCCATGCATACCTACTACAACTCGTCAAAGATTGGGAGCAGTGAAACACTGATAGTATAGTAAAGCTAAGCAGCATCGCAGTGCATTCCTCACATACATACACACTTATATAAAAAGTTTTTTTTTTTCAAGACCTGTGGGGATAGAATCGCTTTCAATTAAAGGGAAGATAAAAATTCCTAGAATATTCTGGTGAAAAAAAAGGATATTTTTTTTGTATATATTTTTTTGATTGAGAATAAAAAAGACTTAAATTCTGTGTTTAAATAGAAAAGTTTCGTTTTTTATTTGGTTTTTGGATTTTGTGATACTTTTTTTTTTAACAGTTTTGTTTACATCAGATGTTTGTATGGGGATGAAGTAGAAAATTCTTTGAATTGGGATATTTGTTTGAGCCTTAGGAATATAGAATTTTTTTAAATTCCATCGCTTTTGTATTTTAAAAAAAGGACTTTTGTAAGATAAAAATAAACAATCCATTTGTATAGTCAAATGTTATTGTTTGTATCACTTTTTGACTTCAAAGAGTTAGTATATCTGATATACTTTGAAAGTCCCTTTTTTAGCACGTGGAGTATAAATGGAGTATAAATGGAATTCCACCGCACCATAGCTGCACCACGTCCGCACCATGATCAAAAATTTCTAAACCGCCCCACCACCGCTGCACGACGTCCGCACCATTTCATTTTTTTAAAAAATGAAAAAATTCGCTGCACCACCGCCGCACCATTTCATTTTGAATGAAAAATTCAGTACACCAACGCCGCACCACGTTTGCACCATGATCTAAGATTCTATTCTCGTACTTATACAAATGTTTAAGTCGTCTTCAAAGTTATTTTGACTTAAGCAACAAATTGCCATTTCGTACAAGCAAGACTTGGTGATCGAGTGGTTAAGACGTTGGACTTCTAATTGAAAGTGTTTTGGATACTCGGGTTCGAATCTCCTCCTTGTCGGTAGTTTTTTTTTTTGATTTTTCAATAATCCAAAATTATGTATCATGGTGCAGTGAATTTTTCATACAAAATGAAATGGTGCACCGAATTTTTCATTCAAAATTAAATGGTGCGGACGTTGTGCAGTTGTGGTGCGGCAGTGGTGAGCCGAAATTTTCCGCCAAACGGAGGTGGTGCAGCTGTGACGCGTAGGTCAAGATTTTTTTAAATTTTTTCTTTAACAGTTCAATTTCTATTTTTACTCGGACATGTCCTGTTATGACTGCAAGGACAATAATGATATGCCTACCCGATAGTTATAGACCTGTGCTTTAAGTTCTTCCTTCATTAGAAAAACAACATTCTACTCTATTTGAATCTGTCGACGAAGATGCGAAGCTCTTCTACATAGCTCTAAGCTTCACTCTTAGCCCCCTTTACTACTGCAAGGTTTACCTCCATTAAGATAATTGGACAGAATTTGTTCATATAATCGAATGTAAATGAGCATTATGCGGGTGAACCCTTAAAATTTATAAACTTACAGCATCACAAACAAAAATTTTGCAATTATTTGATAAACGGGCCAATGCTTGCGAAGGGTCTGGATATTTTCTTGATGGTTCTCCCAGTGCGTATCCATCTCATTATTTAGTCACTTAAAGCATCGTTGAAGCACAAGACTTTAACATCTCGTGCATTTTATTTTAATTACGTCATTACTACCACAAATCGCTGGCACACTTGTAGACACTTGTAATAAGTGTTTCATTGAAAAAATTACAGGTGTCAAGACCATGCTTTCAAATCTTAATCATATTCAAATAGACAGTAAAAGAGTAGTTGGTGCATTTTTGTTATTAAAATTGCAATATTCAACTTTTCTAGTGAAAAATCCAATTCAAATTGCAGTTGTTTGTTATTCTTCACTTGAAAAGTATTCACATCATAATTGTATTCAATTTTATCAGCTAATTGACATTTACAACAAAATAAATTCATTTTAATTAGGCTCATGCAAGAAAATTGTACTTCAAGGAAATCAACTGAACAATATTTCGAGGAAAACTTATAATAGGCGAAATTGATAGCACAACTTTTTTCAGTTAAGAGAAAATTTAAACGAGATTGAAAACTTCATAGAAAATGAAGTGAAAATAACAGGAATTCTGTTTAAAAAACACTCAAAGTGTAGAAAATATTGGCATATTAATTTTAAAATTCAAGAAATTTCACTATCCAACAAAAAGGGGATAATTTATCCCTGATCTTTTTTTTTTTAATTAAATTTACTCTTCAATGGTTTAAGATTCAAATTAAAAGAATCCATAAAACTGTGAGTAATTAAGACCTTTTCTTAATAAATTATTATAATTATTATCTAAGAAAAAACCCACAACATCCCAAAACTCAAACCCTTTTCCCATTAATCATTACACCTTCATTCGAATAAGTCATTTTTCTAAGGAACAAAAATAAGAAAAAACTTTCTCCATTCTTCAAATACTTAACTGAGAAGAACATAAAACACGTTCCTTTTATGTAATAAGTTGGAAAAACATACATGGTTAACTTATTTCATTGCGAAATAAAAGTCCTTTTATACAAAAAAAAACTGAATTCGTTTTTAATGAAGCTATTTCCTAGAGTTTTTCATCACCGATCTCATTACTCTCAGAAATGGCACACATAAACTTTTGCATACGTAGACTCTTGCCATACTTTCGAAACAAGGATACCTTACCTCCTACCAAAAAATAAATAAATAAATCTCCTCTTTTTTCATACCTTTTTTTTTATATGTGTATCACTCTGCTTTCTGGTGTATCCTTTGGGATTATATTCAAATTGAATGAAAAGTAATCAAGTTTTTAGGACAAAATATACAGAGCCAACATGTGTTTTATTTAATTTGAAGAAGGAAAAACTTTGCACATTTAATCTCTAATCCTTGGTATCGTGGAGGTCCTTGTATATACAAACCAACGAAATATAAGTTTCTGAAATAAGGACTCCACTTAAAATGGGAAATAAAATGGATTAATGATGCAGAAGTTGTATAGTGGGGGGATGAGGTCAAACTCTCTTTCCCTTCGTTTTTTCTGCCTAAAAGGACCTCCATGGAACAAAGCTACAATTATCGCACTGATACATATTACGTGTTTACACGCTCGAACGCAACAAATTTATGTTCGTGTTTTTTTTTTTTATTTTTCCTTTGAAACACAACGGACATGAAAGATGGATGTGGGGATTTGTTTTTATATTATTTTTGTTGTTTCAGTTTTATATAAACGTGTAATTTTTTGTTGAAGAGAGAGAAAGGACTTCGTTTTTGACTGCTGAGTCCTGGCGGCAACATGAAATTTAATCAATTTTGATGCTGACGAGGCATCATTTCATTTAAGTTTTTTTTTTCATCTTAGCAGTTTATATTTTGTTGTTGGGATAAAAAAAAAAAATACATAACGCACAAAGGTAATTGGATGAATTTCCGATAATGCAAAGCTTCAGGATGATGATGTCTGAAGTATGAACATTGAACATACTCTACCATCATTTCAGCCAGCTGTTGAATCTATGTTGATTTTGTCGTTTTAATTAAAAAATACGATGATGATGATGTGAAAGAAATGTCGACATTGGCATTTGCTTCCTAGAATTAAAAAAAAAAAAAAATAACATGCAAGCAATTTATTCACATACATTGAAGTGTATGCCATTAATTCTGATCTACTTGAAGGTGTGTGAGAAAACACGGTTAAATGAGGCAAAATTAAAAAAAAAAAACAAAAATTTAACCTATATCTTTTTTTTAAATTGCTTTTTTTACGCATGTTTCTGATAGTGACGATTTTCCGTTTACACGATGAAGTAAAATAAACACTGCACCTGATTTGCAAAGTGAAAACTGAATCCAGGAGTTCTGAACACCTTGGAACTAAAAAAATATCTATATATCATAACAGTTTAAAGAGTTATGGACATTATGGACTTTTGTCCCAGTTCAGCCAGTATCTTCCCCACACTTACCTGACTGTAGAAAGAATTAGTAACCTTTTAAACATTTGTAACCTGTCTTGAGAGTTTTGGTTTTTGTTTTTACAAAGAACTTTAAATTGTGGGCTTATATCCCACCTTAAGAAAATAAAGGATTTTGTCCCAGTAGATTAGGATTCAAGTCCATAATAAAACATCCATTACCTATGGACTTATATAGCATTCGCACTTTTATTTAAACTTAACACAAATTATTTAACCTTTTTCACAAATATATTTCACCTTTTAGCAAATATATTTCACCTTTTAGCAAATATAATTAAACTAAAAGCAAATCAATTAAACCCAAAAGCAAATATAATTAAACTAAAGCAAACTATTTAAACTTTTAGCAAATCTATTTAAACTAATCGCAAACTGAATTAACCTGTTCTAGAAAAAGCTTTTGGTATCGAGCTATGAAGATGTAGGAAACCTATCATTTAACAACTTTATTTTTTGTGTCTAAGATGTGAATAGTTACTAGAACTAGAACATCGTTGGTCATTGTTAGTGTTCTATGTCTGCTGTGTTTGTATATTTAATAGTTTGAGAAGCTGTGGTTAGGTATATTTCAGCTTTGTGGAACCTAACAAAAAAAAAAATATATATCAATAAAAAAAATGTTGCATACACGTAGGAGCAATGAGTAAGCTCGACTTGGTGTTATATGAAATCTTTCCAAAATATGTAAGGATATTCTACACCTCTCCAAAACTGCTAAGGGTTGTTTTTTTTTTAGAGTTGTTTTGTATTAGGTAGTTTAAAAAAAAAAAAAAAAAAAAAACAATTATGAAAGAAAAAAAAAAATGAAAAAATATAAAAAAATGACAAAAAGAAAAAAAAAGACATTGGTGCACGCACCGGTACTCGAACCAGGGGGTCTGAGATGTGTTCAGCATCTCTATCCACTGGACTACGAGGCACCTAGAATCAACTTGGTCGTAATAGAAGCTTATAGGTAGAAAAAAAAGGTAAAAACAAAAAAACAAAAATTAATGTTCAAGGACAAATTTTCTTATAAAATTTTCGAAATTCGAAATTTTACAAAAAAGAAATTCACATATACAGTGAAATATAATATCAAAAAAAATCTTAAAATCGGTGAATTTTGACCAAAAATGATAAGAAATATTACACATATTTTTGAAAAATTCAGAAATGAATTTTAAGATATTATTTGTATTTTTGTGGTCAAAAACCATTGATTAAATGACTAAACGGAAACCCAAATATTTCGTCCATGATTGTTTTGAGAGTGTATGTGTGAGGGAACCTGTGAGTCTACTCAAGGGTATAAATAGTTCAAGAAAATCATAATCTTTCCTTTTTTTGGTGATTTTTTCCGTACATTACACGTTATACGTTATATCCGAGTCAAAGATACAAGAAGTTTTTTTTTACAAGTGTTTTTTTTTCAATTTCAAGTTTTTTTTTAAAAAAAGTTTAATTTAAAGTTTTTTTTTTCAAGTTTTTTTTTTTACAAATAATTGTTATCTTAAAAAAAAAAACAATACCTACTTTTGTGCGCAAAACCCAATTATTTTAAAAGGTGAGATTTTTTTAATTGAGTTGGCTTTACATTTTACCCTAATACTTGCCCTCGTGATTTTTTTCTACCAGGTGCTCCAGGTGGAGAAAATTCTAATTGTTTTAATTAACACCTACATACCTACATTAATTTGGTGTTTTATTAAACATTACTGCTTAAAATTAAAGGTGAGACATTTTTCGTTTACTCGCTCTACGTACCTAGATACGAACATGTAAATTAATGTAATTTTTCAATCAGGTGCTCCAGAGTAAAAATCGATCGAATTCGATTCGAAACTAAAAACCCGACCATCCAATCAGACTTTTTAAAGTCTAAAAGTGCTCTTTTTGCTAAGCCGCACAATATCGCCCAAATTCAGAAAAAAAAAACTATTTGACTCGCAGCCTGAGCAAACAAAAAAAAAATCACCCCCAAAATCTCCATCTTGGCACCTTTATTTTATTTAAATGTGTAAAAAAAGTACATATTTTTATTTTTTTTGATCCTGTTTAAAAATCCTGCAAGGACTAAATAAAATTAACAGCAAAAAAAAAAATACAACACACACTCTCAACTCAACAATCAAAATCATCCAAACTTTCATCCTCGGAAAACATCCAGGAAAACATCTAAAATTGCACTTATAACCTAAATAAGCAATATCCAGGAAAAACATATAAAATCATCTTCTACCTGAGCCTTCATCTCATCACGTTTCAAAAAAAAAATCATCACAAAACCTATAAAAGCTAAGTACCTAAAAATCTTTCTTTCAAGTAAAAAAATAAAAAAAAAAGTTTTATAAATCTTAAATTATTGCATATCTACTATTTGACCTTGTACATTCAATTCGTTCAAATTTCTTTTTTCTATTTTACCCTATTTTAGTCTAGCTTTAAAATAAATAAGCAAAATCATAACAAAACAACAACAAAAACTCAATCCTGCGATGGTGTGCACATTATCAGGAGGAAATGACCAAATGTGAATTATAAACAACGAAGAACAAAAATACAATTCACCACTGTAACACATAAAAATATGCAAAATTGCAAAACAATTTGTGGGGTAAGTGAGAATATTAATTTATTGATTGAAAATTTGAACGAACGAATATAATTTAATTTAATTTAAATAATTTTTAATTGTTGCAAATTTAAACATAAAAGATAAAGATATTTGAAAAGTGAAAACAAGAAAGATACGAAAGATAAGAATAATAAGATTAAAGAGAAAGATAGAAAAAAATATATATAGAGAAAAAGAAAGAAAAAAAGTACACTGAAACTTTCTAATTGATAATTTTTTTTGTTGACATTGCTAAGGAAGGTGTCATTGTGATTTTTTTTTTATTAACTTTTTTTTGTGATGATTAATGAATTAATATTGAATTCATATTAATTTGAATTATTTTATAATCAAATTATATTTTTTTATAAAAAAATTTGAACATTTATACATTTTTCTTTATTATCATTTTGGCTATAAGTGATTTGTCGAAACATTTCGTATTAGGTTCTATTGATATTTTTTTTAAATTTTAATAAAATTTGTTGTACACTTCAATTAAGAAAAAAACATCTTTTATCTTTACTGAGGTTACTTACATATGGATATGTTAATTTTATTCTGCATCGAATTTAGTCATTTTTTTTTTTTGTTGTGAATTTGATAAGATGACTTTTGCTATAAATTTTTTTATTTTGGCTTTTTGAAGTTGAAACCATGATTATGGTTTAGGTTTTTTTTTCAGGTGGATGTGGCTCTCACAAGAGTGAGCTATAAGGCGATAACGGCAAAATGAGAACTTAGTTTATTTTTTTTGTTTTATTTTGTTCTTTTGGGGTTGCTACAAATATTGAGGCCGTGGTAACTAGGTTGGTCACATGGACCTGCTCATAGAGTAGGAATGTGTGACACTATAGGGTGGGATAGTCCTCTGAGAGCAATACATCTGGCTCTCCTCACTTTCACAAGGAAACAAAATATTTTCAGGTTGTAAAAATAATAATGGACAAATCAGCTTCGCGATATTTTTCGTACAATTTTCAACGGCATGAAAACGTAACGGCCGTCCAGTTCCCTGGCTACAAGAATCCCCCCACCGACGAGCTAACCTTTGGCCATGCAAGCATGCCGCGCGGTTAGGGAACAGGACACCCATCCACTTTTGCTTCCATGTAGGTTTTAGAGTCCCTGTAAGCTCTGAACCCTACTGGTAGTGTATGGAGTGGGTGGTTTTGGGGTTGAAGTTTTCTTAAATTTTCATCTCCGACTCGACAACATCTCGAGAGTACGTTACAGGTGGCGCCCAACGTGGGGCCCGATTTTGTCTTGTTTTTGAAAAACTTAAAAAAAAATTTATAATTTTTTTTTGATTTTTGAGTCGCGTTGGTTCAATGCAAGTTGTTAGTGCTAAATTATTTTACATTCAATTCTTATTTTTTTTCTTTTAATTTTTTTTTCTCAATTTTAAATTTTTTTTTATTTTTCTTAATGGCATCAGGAAAATAAATTCGAGAACTTGACCAGTAATTGGGTGAGATCCTCGATTAGTCTGCTGCAGGTATCGATTATTTCCTGGTTGATTTCATTTAATATTTTTTTTGCTTTTCTTAAATTGTAAATATAATTTTTTTTGGTTTCTCAGTTTGAGTAAGGATAAGATGTCCAGTAGATGGGTGTGATCCTCGTCTAGTCTGTTGCTTCGGACCTTTTCTCTCTCTGTTCCTTAAATACTTATATTTCTCTTACCTTTCAAATTAGATTTATTTTTTTTCTTTCCTTTTTTGGTTTTATCTTTTGACCGATAGTGTGGCTGGGAGCCTACTAGTTCGCTGCAAAAGATAAACTTAATTCCTTTTCTCTTTCTAATATTTAACTTTTTTAATTAGATTCAGTTTTCATTTTCTTTAACTTACATTTTTGTTTAATCTTTTGACCGATAGCGTGGCTAAGAGCCTACTAGTTCGCTGCAAAAGATTAACTTATTTATGTTTGTTTTTTATTCAAAATTTAAATTTTCATATAAGCACTACAATCTTCAAATTGTCCACGTCTTCTCATAATTAGAAATCGAAGATACTGTTTACTTGTGAGTGAGTATATAACAATCGTTTTCGTCGTTTAGCTCGGGTGTATTCTCAAAACGTAGAGTCACATCCACCTACATCATGAATATTGAGTACAAAATACATTATATATTTTGTTTTGTTTCAACTAAGATTTTTAGTTGAAAATATCATTTTAAAAATACATATTTCAAAATTTAATTTTTTTTACTTTACATTTTTCTTTGGTATTTAAAAAAAAAAAAAAAAAGATCCTTTTTTTTAAATATTTTGAAAAACTTTTTTTGACATTTTTTTGTTTTGATTTATTTTTTTATAATTTTTCTATTGATTTCATTTGTGATTTTTGATTTAATTTTTTTTTGTTTCGGTAAAGTCGCTTTCCTTTTTTTTGATTGATTTTTTTTTTTATTTTCGAATCGTTTTGAAAATCGTAAAAAAAAGAACAATATTTTTCAACTATTTTTGATATTTTTTTTTAATTTATTTTTTTTCTGAATTTATTTTTTTTGATTTTTTTGGCTTTCTAATTTTTATTTTTTTTTTAAATTAATTTTTTTTTGTATCTATTATTAATATTCGATTTATTTTTTTTTTTAAACTTAATTATCTTCACTTAATTACAATTTTTTTTTTAATTGTTTCAAAAAATATTGTGCTTTTTCGGTTTATATTTTTTTTCCAATTGATTTTTTTTTAAATTTTTTTGATTTCGATTAAATTTTTTTTCTTATTTTGTTATTATTTTGATTTTTATTATTACCTTTTTATTTTTATTTTTTTTTTTTTTAATTTGATTAAAGCTTTGATTCCTTTTTTTTTTTTTTTTTTGCATATTAGGTTTTAAATTTTCGAAAAATTTAATTTTCATATTTTTTTTTTGCAAACCAACAAATTTTCTTAATTAACTTTTTTGAGCTTCGTTTTAATTTTAAGTTTTTGTAATTCGGTTACAAGCTTTCAAAATTTGGGATCTTCTTTTTTTTTGGGTTTTTCACTTTGAGCTGTTGATCTTTTTTTTGACAATGTCGAGGCGTGGGCTTCCTCATAGGAAAGGCTCTTTTTATGGCCGTAATCGAAACCATAGCCAATATGGAAATTGGTCCAATAATTTTGGAAACAATACGGGGATAGGTTCAAATGTTTCAAATGCATCTGACGCAACGGGAGCATCCAATACTGGTGCTGCTGCAGGAACTGGGGCTATTCCAAAAGTTCCTCGGAACCCGCATAATGAAAAAAGATCTGATCAAAATGAAAAACAAGCTGTACAGAATGAGCGTAATGAAACTGGAGGCTTAGAAGTTGATGAGGTAGAGTTCTCGGAATACATCCAAAGAATTGTTTCTGCGACGGTTGGGTTAAGTAGAGCTGAAGATTTGAAGCGTATCCAACTCGAAATGGAGAGAAATTCTGCTGCAATGAGGCAGGATTTGACAACCATCATTCGTCAAGAACTTGCGGCAGCAAGATCTCCTGCAGTTACAGAATCTCCAAATGAATTTGAATTACGTAAACGTAGTGAAGCTCCAGCTAAATCAGCCTCTATTAACCCTCCCGTTCAGCAAGAACAACAGCAACAAAGACAAACTTCTTCCGCTTCCGTTAGTGCACAACCAACACCAGTTTATAGTTCAGCAAATGAATTTTTAGCACAGCTGCAAAATCTAAGACTGAGTGACCCGTCCATCTTAGCTTCTGGGGCAATTCCACCACCCGCCCAAGCCAATGTTCCATCTTTTGATAGGTCCTATAGTATAGGTCCCAAATTCTTTAGCGGTCATAAATGGCGTGTGAATTTTGATGGTACTAATATGACCGTTGATGACTTCCTGTTCAGATTAGAAATAGCTAAGGATGGGTACAATGTAACTTGGCAGGATATTTATAAACATTTTAACCAGTTCGTTTCTGGCTTTGCAGAAACTTGGTATTGGCTTTACAGGAAAAGTCATAGGTCTGGTGATTGGGCTTCGTTGCGAGTAGCCCTTATTGATCAGTTCAGATCTTTAGAGACTGATGCCGAACTATCGAAGAAACTTTATGACAGGCGTCAAGGACCAAACGAGAAATTCGATGACTTTTATGTAGACCTGCAAAAGTTAAATACTAGGCTTGCTGTTCCCAAACCTGATTTTGAGCTCATTAGCCTTATAAAGCAAAATGTGCGTAGAAGAATGGGTGAACTACTTGTGACATACCAAACTCACAACTTACAGGAATTGGTCTACGTGTGTAGAAAAATGGAAAAATTTATCAATGACCAAGAGATTCCTAAGAGTAAGGTACAAACAAACGTAGTTCCTCAGTTTCGCAAATATGTCCACGAAGTTGAAGTAGATAAATCTAATCCTTCAATAGAATCTGAGGACCATATTGAAGCTCTTCAAAAAGATACGAGTTCTTTCACGTGTTGGAACTGTAAAAACGTTGGTCACGGTCGACTTGAATGTCCCGTGGCTCAGACGTCACTCTTTTGCTATAATTGCGGAAAAGAGGATACAACATCTCCTCGATGTCCTAATCCGAAATGTCCGGGAAACATGCGGAAGAGCAATTCGACACCCGAAACTTATTGCTCTCCCAACAAAAATCGGGATCCAAAACAAAATTAAACGAAAACGAACAAAATGTACAACATCCTTTTAAAACCGAAAAAGATGTACAGCCAAATAAAGATCAGGCTTTTCAAATTTTAAAACGAACAAATAGCGCTACAAATATAGATTTAGCTGAGCAAAAATTAGAAAAATTAGAAAACAAACCTAGAAAATCTCTTCACGAACGTCTTCTAGAATATGAAGCAGCAAGAGAAAGAATCTTTGGACCTAAGTCCACACCAGTTTCCAAAAATGTCCTAAAAATACGGGAAAAAGTTAAAACAAAAAAGTTAGCTCATAAAGCTGTAGAAGCTACCACACTTTGCTCTAATGGAGACCCTAGGCCATATGCCGAGGTGACCATTTGCGGAGAAACCATGTTGGGGTTACTTGACAGTGGTGCCAGCATTAGCTGTTTGGGACAAGGTGGACTAGGGTTACTAAAGAAATGGGGCGTTTCATGTACAAATTTTGTATCCAACGTAAAAACTGCAGATGGAACAAATCAGCCAGTACAAGGTAAATTTACAACCTCAGTTACGTATAATGGCCTAAGTAAAGATATAGAAATGTTTGTTGTTCCATCTTTAAAACAAACCTTATATTTAGGCATAAATTTTTGGTTAGCATTTAATTTAGCTCCTCAAATTGTATCGGAAATAGTAGCAGAGAAAGACGATAAACCCCCCTCACATAATTGTTTTGAACCACATGAGTTGACAGAAGAGCAGTCAAGAAAAATCAAAGCAGTCGTTCAAATGTTTCCATCGTTTGCCATTCATGGGTTAGGAAGAACAACTTTAGAAGAACACGTCATCGATACAGGGGATGCCAAGCCCATAAAGCAAAGGCATTACCCTGTTTCACCCGCAATCCAGGAAATGATGTACGAGGAACTCGATCGGATGTTGAAGATGGGTATCATTCAACCGAGTAACAGTGCATGGAGCTCTCCTGTAGTCCTAGTGCGTAAACCCGGCAAAAATAGATTATGCCTGGACTACAGAAAAGTTAATGCTGTCTCTAAGAATGATGCCTATCCGCTTCATCCGATAGAGGGACTTCTGTCGCGGGTGGAGGATGCGGTTTTTATTTCGAGCATAGATCTCAAAGATGCTTTTCTACAAATCCCACTTGAAAAGTCATCAAGGGAAAAAACCGCATTCACAGTGCCTGGTAAACCGTTGCTAGAGTTTGTTGTTATGCCTCCTGGTCTTAGCGGGGGTGTCCAACGTATGTGTCGGCTTATGGACAAGGTAATGACTCCTGAACTTAAGCAAAATGTGTTCCCCTATGTTGACGACCTTCTCGTTATTTCACGAACTTTTGATGAACACGTCAAAATCCTTATGGAACTCGCTAGTAGGTTAAGTGTAGCTGGACTTACAATTAATGTTGAAAAGTCGAAGTTCTGCTACAAAGAGTTGAAATTTTTGGGATATGTTGTGAGCAATGGTTGTCTGAAAACAGACAGAGATAAGGTTGCTGCAGTAAGTGACTTTCCTGTTCCAACAACACAACGTCAGGCTCGCAGATTTTTGGGTATGTCAGGGTGGTACAGGAGGTTTATCCGCGATTATGCCACTCTTGCTACCCCAATAACAAACTCGTTGAAAAAAGGGGTTAAGTTCGAATTCGGTGAGGAAGCTGTGAAAGCTTTTAACCTGATAAAAGAAAAGTTAACGACATCTCCTGTTTTAGTTTATCCGGATTTCAAAAAGCCGTTCATAATTCTCTGTGATGCTTCCGACTCGGGAATAGGATGTGTACTATGTCAGCTGGACGATGAAGGAGTAGAACGTCCAATTTATTATTACTCCCACAAGCTGAATGGTGCACAACGGAACTATAGCGTCACAGAACGAGAGTGTTTAGCAGCGGTATTAGGGGTGGAAAAGTTCCGACAATATGTTGAAGGCTATCGGTTTAAAATCATAACTGATCATGCCAGTCTGAAGTGGCTGATGGGACAAAAGAATTTGAGTGGTAGGTTGGCCCGATGGAGCCTAAAACTCCAGGGATATGATATTGAAATCGAGCATCGAAAAGGCTCACTACATGTTGTGCCTGACGCTCTATCCAGGGTCCATGCAACAGATGCAGTGAGTCTAGAAGCCCTTTCAATTGATCCTTCCGATGTGCTGCACCTAGATCTTACAGATCCCGCTTTCAAGTCGGACGAATATCTGAAGATCATTGACAGCATCGAAGAGCAAAAACATCAACTACCTGACCTTCTTGTTTCGGACGGTTTCGTGTACAAGAAGGTCAATCATAGTACAGGGAATCCTCTCGAGGATGACCAGACATGGAAGTTATGGGTCCCATCGTCGCTGACCGAAATGCTCATTTCTCTGGCTCATCAGCCAGCTAAAGCTGCGCATGGGGGAATAGCCAAAACCTTACACCGGCTTAAACATAGGTTCTTTTGGCCAAATATGGCATCTCAGGTCAAACTATTTATAAACAGTTGCGAAATATGCAAAACTTCAAAACCATCCAACCAAATTTTGAGGGAACAAATGGGGAAAGCTTTTACGGTTGACTACCCTTTCCAACATCTGTATGTTGACTTTCTTGGTCCATATCCACGTTCCAAGAAAGGAAACATATTTATTATTATTGCTCTCGACCAATTGACAAAGTTTGTCATTATAAAAGCCTTGCGAACAGCGACATCAGAAGTTGCAATTCAATTTTTACATGAACATCTGTTTTGTTTATTTGGAGTACCAGAGTCGTTAATGACTGACAACGGGAAACAATTTACTAGCTCGTCCTTTTCAAATTTTTTGTCATCATTAGGTATACAACATATCAAAACCGCATCTTACGCACCGCAAGCTAATGCTAGCGAGAGGGTAAACAGGTCTATACTCACAGCTATAAGATCATACCTAAAACAGGATCAGAGGGAGTGGGATAACCATTTACCTGCCATTGGATGTGCGTTGCGTACAGCTGTGCATTCGGCAATTGGAGTATCTCCGTATGAAGCGTTGTTTGGTCAAAAGATGGTCGAACATGGGTCAGATTTCAAGCTACTTAGAAAGCTAGGTAAGGCCAACAGTTCAGAGCTAAACATCATCCCAAAATCTTCTAAAATCAACATGCTACATGCGAGTATTAAAGAAGCACTTGAAAAAGCACATTTTCAATACGAGCACAAATACAACACCAGAAGCAAGATCTCAAATTTCAAGATAGGTGATGTTGTATATAAACGAAATTTTATCCTTAGCGACGCATTCAAAAAAAGAAATGCTAAGTTGTGTCCAAAGTTTTTGAAGGCTAGAATTAAAAGGATTGTTGGTAACCATCTTTACGAGTTGGAGAATGAACAAGGACAAATACTGGGAATATTTCATTCGAAAGACCTCAAAAAGTAAAACAAAAAAAAAGTGAACTCAAGGCTAACTCAGTCTGAACACGAGACACTTTATCCTCGGGAGTGGGTTTTTCTCTTGATAGAATTACATTTTCAGGTTTCTTTGCATTTTCATTTTTAAGCTTCGTAGCATACAAAATGAAAATGTTTTGTAGGAAACCTATCATTTAACAACTTTATTTTTTGTGTTTAAGATGTGAATAGTTACTAGAACTAGAACATCGTTGGTCATTGTTAGTGTTCTATGTCTGCTGTGTTTGTATATTTAATAGTTTGAGAAGCTGTGGTTAGGTATATTTCAGCTTTGTGGAACCTAACAAAAAAAAAAATATATATCAATAAAAAAAATGTTGCATACACGTAGGAGCAATGAGTAAGCTCGACTTGGTGTTATATGAAATCTTTCCAAAATATGTAAGGATATTCTACACCTCTCCAAAACTGCTAAGGGTTGTTTTTTTTTTAGAGTTGTTTTGTATTAGGTAGTTTAAAAAAAAAAAAAAAAAAAACAATTATGAAAGAAAAAAAAAAATGAAAAAATATAAAAAAATGACAAAAAGAAAAAAAAAGACATTGGTGCACGCACCGGTACTCGAACCAGGGGGTCTGAGATGTGTTCAGCATCTCTATCCACTGGACTACGAGGCACCTAGAATCAACTTGGTCGTAATAGAAGCTTATAGGTAGAAAAAAAAGGTAAAAACAAAAAAACAAAAATTAATGTTCAAGGACAAATTTTCTTATAAAATTTTCGAAATTCGAAATTTTACAAAAAAGAAATTCACATATACAGTGAAATATAATATCAAAAAAAATCTTAAAATCGGTGAATTTTGACCAAAAATGATAAGAAATATTACACATATTTTTGAAAAATTCAGAAATGAATTTTAAGATATTATTTGTATTTTTGTGGTCAAAAACCATTGATTAAATGACTAAACGGAAACCCAAATATTTCGTCCATGATTGTTTTGAGAGTGTATGTGTGAGGGAACCTGTGAGTCTACTCAAGGGTATAAATAGTTCAAGAAAATCATAATCTTTCCTTTTTTTGGTGATTTTTTCCGTACATTACACGTTATACGTTATATCCGAGTCAAAGATACAAGAAGTTTTTTTTTACAAGTGTTTTTTTTTCAATTTCAAGTTTTTTTTTAAAAAAAGTTTAATTTAAAGTTTTTTTTTTCAAGTTTTTTTTTTTACAAATAATTGTTATCTTAAAAAAAAAAACAATACCTACTTTTGTGCGCAAAACCCAATTATTTTAAAAGGTGAGATTTTTTTAATTGAGTTGGCTTTACATTTTACCCTAATACTTGCCCTCGTGATTTTTTTCTACCAGGTGCTCCAGGTGGAGAAAATTCTAATTGTTTTAATTAACACCTACATACCTACATTAATTTGGTGTTTTATTAAACATTACTGCTTAAAATTAAAGGTGAGACATTTTTCGTTTACTCGCTCTACGTACCTAGATACGAACATGTAAATTAATGTAATTTTTCAATCAGGTGCTCCAGAGTAAAAATCGATCGAATTCGATTCGAAACTAAAAACCCGACCATCCAATCAGACTTTTTAAAGTCTAAAAGTGCTCTTTTTGCTAAGCCGCACAATATCGCCCAAATTCAGAAAAAAAAAACTATTTGACTCGCAGCCTGAGCAAACAAAAAAAAAATCACCCCCAAAATCTCCATCTTGGCACCTTTATTTTATTTAAATGTGTAAAAAAAGTACATATTTTTATTTTTTTTGATCCTGTTTAAAAATCCTGCAAGGACTAAATAAAATTAACAGCAAAAAAAAAAATACAACACACACTCTCAACTCAACAATCAAAATCATCCAAACTTTCATCCTCGGAAAACATCCAGGAAAACATCTAAAATTGCACTTATAACCTAAATAAGCAATATCCAGGAAAAACATATAAAATCATCTTCTACCTGAGCCTTCATCTCATCACGTTTCAAAAAAAAAATCATCACAAAACCTATAAAAGCTAAGTACCTAAAAATCTTTCTTTCAAGTAAAAAAATAAAAAAAAAAGTTTTATAAATCTTAAATTATTGCATATCTACTATTTGACCTTGTACATTCAATTCGTTCAAATTTCTTTTTTCTATTTTACCCTATTTTAGTCTAGCTTTAAAATAAATAAGCAAAATCATAACAAAACAACAACAAAAACTCAATCCTGCGATGGTGTGCACATTATCAGGAGGAAATGACCAAATGTGAATTATAAACAACGAAGAACAAAAATACAATTCACCACTGTAACACATAAAAATATGCAAAATTGCAAAACAATTTGTGGGGTAAGTGAGAATATTAATTTATTGATTGAAAATTTGAACGAACGAATATAATTTAATTTAATTTAAATAATTTTTAATTGTTGCAAATTTAAACATAAAAGATAAAGATATTTGAAAAGTGAAAACAAGAAAGATACGAAAGATAAGAATAATAAGATTAAAGAGAAAGATAGAAAAAAATATATATAGAGAAAAAGAAAGAAAAAAAGTACACTGAAACTTTCTAATTGATAATTTTTTTTGTTGACATTGCTAAGGAAGGTGTCATTGTGATTTTTTTTTTATTAACTTTTTTTTGTGATGATTAATGAATTAATATTGAATTCATATTAATTTGAATTATTTTATAATCAAATTATATTTTTTTATAAAAAAATTTGAACATTTATACATTTTTCTTTATTATCATTTTGGCTATAAGTGATTTGTCGAAACATTTCGTATTAGGTTCTATTGATATTTTTTTTAAATTTTAATAAAATTTGTTGTACACTTCAATTAAGAAAAAAACATCTTTTATCTTTACTGAGGTTACTTACATATGGATATGTTAATTTTATTCTGCATCGAATTTAGTCATTTTTTTTTTTTGTTGTGAATTTGATAAGATGACTTTTGCTATAAATTTTTTTATTTTGGCTTTTTGAAGTTGAAACCATGATTATGGTTTAGGTTTTTTTTTCAGGTGGATGTGGCTCTCACAAGAGTGAGCTATAAGGCGATAACGGCAAAATGAGAACTTAGTTTATTTTTTTTGTTTTATTTTGTTCTTTTGGGGTTGCTACAAATATTGAGGCCGTGGTAACTAGGTTGGTCACATGGACCTGCTCATAGAGTAGGAATGTGTGACACTATAGGGTGGGATAGTCCTCTGAGAGCAATACATCTGGCTCTCCTCACTTTCACAAGGAAACAAAATATTTTCAGGTTGTAAAAATAATAATGGACAAATCAGCTTCGCGATATTTTTCGTACAATTTTCAACGGCATGAAAACGTAACGGCCGTCCAGTTCCCTGGCTACAAGAATCCCCCCACCGACGAGCTAACCTTTGGCCATGCAAGCATGCCGCGCGGTTAGGGAACAGGACACCCATCCACTTTTGCTTCCATGTAGGTTTTAGAGTCCCTGTAAGCTCTGAACCCTACTGGTAGTGTATGGAGTGGGTGGTTTTGGGGTTGAAGTTTTCTTAAATTTTCATCTCCGACTCGACAACATCTCGAGAGTACGTTACAAAGAAGAGATGAAGATTTTGAAGCTGGCCGTAGCACTAAAATCAAGGAAACACCCCGAAAAAACACAATAAGAAAAATCTAATAAGAAATAAAACTTCACTTAGGATTTGCTGCAGTTTTTAAGAGGGGTTTATTTTCGGTATAAATCTTAGTTTACGTAACTTTTGTTGGGTGGAACATCCGCTATTTAAAAAATCGCGTTACTCTCAATATCTCGAAAACGACTTGTTGCACAGAAAATTTGCTGATTTTTTCGGTTTGAAAATACAATTATCTTTCTTTCTCCCATATCTCATTTCCTCATGCGAGCTATACTTTCTGAGTTACATCGCAGTAAAACCAGTGTTTTTTAATGGTTTTTATTTTCAAAAAAGTTATGTTGGAAAAAATTAAAAGTAACATACTCCAACTCTTAAAGTATAGCTTATTAAAGAAAAAAAGACACTTACTTAAATAAAAACATACGCACGACAAGTTCTAAGTAAGATTAACATGGACCATAACTTGGTTGCAGTTATTGAAGTATAGCATTCGTACTTTTATTTAACCTAAACGCAAATAATTTAACCGTTTCACAAATATATTTCACCTTTTTGCAAATATATTTCACCTTTTAGCAACTATAATTAAACTAAAAGCAAATCAATTAAACCCAAAAGCAAATATAATTAAACTAAAGCAAACTATTTAAACTTTTAGCAAATCTATTTAAACTAAACGCAAACTGATTAAACCTTTTATAGAAAAAGCTTTTGGTATCGAGCTATGAAGAAAGGATTAGGATTTAGAAGCTGTCCGTAGCACTAAAATCAACGAAACACCCCAAAAGCCACAATAAGACCCTATAAACAAAATGTGCATTTCAGTTAATAGAGAAAAATCTAACAAAAAAGAAACTTCACCTAGGATTTGATGCAGTTTTGAAGAGAGGTTTATTTTGAGAATAAATCTCAGTTTACGTAATTTTTTGTTGGGTGGGACATCCGCTATTTAAAAAATCGCATTACTCTCAATATCTCGAAAACGACTTGTGGCACAGGAAATTTGCTGATTTTTTCGGTTCGAAAATACGATTATCTTTCTTTCTCCCATATCTCATTTGCTCATGCGAGCTATACTTTCTGAGTTACATCGCAGTAAAACCAGTGTTTTTTAATGTTTTTTATTTCCAAAAAATTTATGTTGGAAAAAATTAAAAGTAACATTCTCCAACTCTTAAAGTATAGCTTATTATAGAAAAAAGACACTTCCTTTAATCAAAATATACGCACGACAAGTTCTAAGTAAGATTAACATGGACCATAACTTGGTTGCAGTTATTGAAGTAAAATTGATAAAAGTAGAATGCCCTAGCAATGTTATTGACATTATTCTACTTATTCCAATGTCAGCAAACGGCCTAACGTTATTTAAAAAAAACATTATCACTATCATTTTTTATTTAAATGTGAAATAAATTTGTGTTTTGGTTAAATAGATTTGCTAAAAGTTTAAATAGTTTGCTTTAGTTTAATTATATTTGCTTTTGGGTTAAATTGATTTGCTTTTAGTTTAATTAGCTATATATATTTGCTAAAGGGTGAAATATATTTGCTAAAGGGTGAAACATATTTGTTAAAAGGTGAAACTAATTTGTGTTTAGGTTAATTAAAATTGCGAATGCTATATATCTTGTGGAGGTATATCCCTGTTCCAAATATGTTAAATTGTCAATAACTGTGTCCATAACGAACGGATTAAGTCCATTTTGCAAAATTTTTGGGAAAACGCAAAAAACCGAAGAGCTCAACGGCCCCCCAGAACTAGTTCATACCTAAAGCAAATCAAATTATAAGAGTTGTTAAAATATATGAATAACAGAAAGAACCTGAGTTAAACTTTTTTCTACTTCTGGCTGGAAATGCGAATTTTATTGTTTGTTGCATCCCTTTCCCATGAAACCTCCACCTCACAAATTAAAAAACGACTATTTGTTGGGTAAACACGAATTGTTTTTTCGATTTAAAAAAAAGTGAATTTTCTAAGCGTTTTTTTTTTTTTAACTTCAAAGTGATTTTGGTGAAAAATGTTGATATGGACATCGACAATCAAGGTATGAATGGTATTCCAAAAAAAAATGTATTGTATATGCAACTCAATTTTTTCATACGGAGGGGTTGAAGTACCTACACAGTTTGGAACTCTGCACTAAAACGTTCGTAAGCGAAGTATTAAAATACTCATAACTTGGTCAATTTGGCTCCAACAGACCTACAATTTGAACACAATATTCTTGAGATAATAAAAAAAAAACTGGGTTTCCCGGAAAAAAAGCATGTTTCAGTTTTTTTTTTATTCTTAGGAACTTTAACATTTATTAGAATGAAGTCCTTAGTGTTTGACTAAAAACTACCAGGTCATTAAATAAAGGTATAAATATGTATATAATATTGCAAATTTTTATACAAAATCATAAAACTTAATTTCTCAAAAACTATTTAGGGCCAATTTTTCAATAGTCCGATAAACCTAAGAGCTTATTACTAGGAATAAAAGTTTTTTTATATTGGCATTTATTATTCTTATAATCTAACTGACGATTGAAAAATCAGGGCTAAATGAAACGATTTGAGTCAAAAAATAAAATAAAGAATAAATTACTAACTTTAAGAAAAGTTATAGCACAGGATTGTACGTACCTTTTTTTGATTTTTAATATTTTTTTCTCCCGGCTAATCGGGAGGTAAGTGGGTAAGCACTTAAGTGGCTTTTACTGTACCAAGAAAATGAAAATTTTTAATTCCGAATAACTTTTTTGTCATTTTTTACCTAATTGATGTGGAAAATGTGCCCAAATATTTTTGGCTAGGTTTTAGACCAAAATAGCGCACTGGACGTCGCACATAGGGGTATTTAGTCAATTTAGGCGGACAAAACACGAAATTTTAAACTGATCCAAACGTAAAAAGTCAACATCCTAATAAAAGTAGATAACTTGCTTAGCCTTTTTTAATAGTTTTAAAATTGGTTATTCCTTCAGGTGACTAACAGCAGCGCTCTAGAGTTCAAAGTTTTAAGCCCAAATATAAAATTAATTGTTTTTTTGTAATTTAGCGACTGTGCTTATGTAGGTACTTTTTTTGAAGTGGATGTAGAAAAAAGTTTTTATGGAATATTGATAAGGAGATACGAAACTGTCTACTAGATGTTGTATCTAAATGTTGTATTACTTTATAAATAAAAAAGTGATATGTTGAATCTTAATATAAATTAATCGTAAAAAAAACTAAATTTCTGTGTTGGTAAGGAGATAAGTTATACAATTTCACATTATTGTGTGATAAAATTTAATGTTTTCTAAAGGTTAAACTCTTATGTCTTATCTAATTGAATCTGTAAAAAAATGTGCAACTAATTGCAACTTCGACACATTTGCCCTTCTTAAAGATTTTAGGTTTTGAAAAATGGTTACCTTGTATTCAGCATCCATATTTTAAGTTTTTTTAAAGATTCAACTTCTTGAGTTACAGAACCTGAATCTTTATGATTTTTCTTAAATTTTAAGACCTTTATATTGGCGATACCATTAATAGAAAAACCATTGGGATCCATTCTTGACACTTTTTTGTTTGATCAAAAAGTGGTTTAGTAAGAAAAATATTTTCATTGAAATCAACACTTAAAACATTTCATTCCAGTACTAAGTACAAGCTTTTACCTTGTTGATGAAGATAAACCGGAAAAAAATTTTGTCCGCGTAAAATTGGCAAATGCCCCTATGTGCGTCGCGTCGTTAAAATTCGCTGCTTTTCAGTAAGTCGTATGATACTTCACTATTATTTCTAACTGTTATTGCTGATTTTTTTGCCAATCAGTCCCTTGTGGTCTATTTTTTACTTGAGTAAAACAAAAAATGGGAAAATCAAAATAGGTTCGAATATTCTTTGGTTAATTTTCAATGAAAAAACTTTTTCAGACCATAATTTTAAAGGAAATTTAATCTTCTGTTTTTATGTATGAGCAATGTATATGATTATCTTAGCCCGAAAAAAAATACCGTTAAAAAAGAAAAACAAAATCAAAAAATCGCTTTTCTTGACTTTTTTTCATGTTTTTTTGGGGTGCTTTGGTATGGATTTTTTTTTTTTTTCAATTTTTAAAAAACATTTTTTCGATATTAAATTTGATTCTCTACAACAAGTTTTAAAATCAACTTATCAAAATTATGCTTTGTTTACGAGATATAATTGAAAAAACCAAAAAGGGGGCTTTTACACCCCTATCTTTAATTTTCACCCACTCATTTAATAGCACTTACCGGCTTTATCTTCTCTTATAAATTTAACCCCTTCAACGTTTTCTGCAATTAAAACCCTTGAACATCTTAGTTAAGACAGAATCAATGGCCTGGAAACACGGATTTATTCTGTTCTTCAAACTTATAAAATTTTTCAACCACTATAACTTCGACACCAAAAATCATTTTTTTTTTTCAACTTAGAAGATGTGTTGCATCAAAAAGTCAATTTCGGAAAAAAAGTGGACTTACTACGTTCTTAAAACTTACGATTCTATTATGAAAGTGGACTTAGTCACTAATTAATTTAATAATTTTATTTATACAATTTAATGGTATTTCTTTTTTGAAACAATTAAAAGAACATTAAATAAGTCTATTACCTGAGATTTGGCTTTTAAATGAAGTTTAAACCTTAAATTATAAAAGTTTTATGCTAGTTTCAATCGTTTTTTTTTTGCAGTGATTTATTGCACTTTCATAATTAAGGGCACAATTGTCATCTTTCCAGGGACCAAAGGTCAAAAGTTCATGAAATCATAGCATCCAAACTAACAGTTATTATAAAAAGGTGGACCAATTACAAGCATTTTGTCACTCCAATTTTCCATGTTCATGGGATTCGAGCTGAGATTTTTATCAAAAAAAAAATATATCCCACTTTCTTATGAAAGAAAATTAAAAAAAAATTTTTTTAAGTTCAGATTTTGGAATATTTCTTATTATTATGCAGTAAAGTAAACGAAAAAAAAATGTACTAAAATCGTAAAATAAGAAAAATGTAGCTTTCACAAGCTCTTTATTTTGTCAGTATGCGATAATTTTTCACTAAAAAAGTAACAATTTCTTTTTGTTCCTTTAGATCGATTTTTTCCCAATTTATGGCCCTGGCTGTCACTAATAGCCCGGGAGCCAGCGTCATTATTCAATGTTAAAGATGATAACTCTTAAATTATTTTTTATCTGTAGTTTAAGCATATGTAATTAACAAAATCGATGCCTGCCACCTCAACAGTGGTGCAAAAAGTGGCAAAAAAACACCCTCAAAATTTTAATAAAATTTCAAAAAATCATGAAAATTGGGTTTTTTCTTGCAATAAATTGAAATTTCTTTCTCTAGTAAAAAAACCATAACTTCCACAAATTCTAACTGTTTTTAATGAGTAAAAGCTTTCCATAAATAAAACAATAAAACTGTTTATAAAAAATTTCCAAAACACAAAATGAAGCTTAAAACGGTCTCCGAATTCTAAAAAACCGTGGAAAAATGTTGTACTTTGAGATTCAGCCCATAAAATCTACACTCAATTTGGTGTTTAAGCATAATAAAAAAATATTTTCAAAAAGAACAAGTACTCTTTTGTTTAGAACTGTAAACAAATCTGAAATTGACCCAATAATTTCTGAGTAAAAAATCGTTGAAATCTGAAAACATTGAAAAACGGTTTTTTGAAATTGAAATTTTGAGGGTCTACGAAAAATTTCAAGTGCCGAAATATGTTTGACTCAGTAATACCTACAACCTCTGCTAGGTCATTTCCAAAGTAATTGACATGATTTTTATTTTGTAGCACAGTGTAATATTTTGTTTTTGGGTAGAAATCTGGGAGAGAAACAATGTTTTGATGAGACTTTTTGATAAAAAAAACGCTGAAAAAATAATATCAGTTCTAAAAGTCTAATATCACTCCAAAAAAGGGGCAAATAGCGGAAAAACACCCTTTCTAATCTATGGCACGGAAAAGTTAGATTTTATTTTACACCGACAAAAAAAACCAATATCAATTTTACATTTTTTAAATATCACATTAACTTTTTTTAAATATCAGCCAAAAATGCTCTATAAAGTGTGTTTTATGATATTTAAAATGTTAAAACAATATTTTTATTATCAGGATGATAATTAAATGTCACATTTTGGAATTTTTTTTTTTTTTGATATTTTATTATCATTTTTTCAAAAAATTAAAAAATTCTTAATGTGTACTAATTTAAAGGCGCTTTGTGTTTTTTCGAAGTAAAATGTATGATTTACTGAGAAAATTTGATAGACAATAAGATTTTACTTCACATAGTTTGGGAGAAAATAAAAAAACAATTATATCACCTATAATAGAAAAAATAATATCACCACTATTTTGTAAAGAAGATTCACTTTCAGTAGTAAATAACGTTTGAGCAGAAAAAATATCAATATAAACAAGAAAAATTACTTTAAACCGGGTAAAATGCTTAAAATTATTAAAAAAAAACTTCCGAAAAAAATTTTGTTCAAAGTCGTACCGATAAATCGAAAAACTAATGATGCCAATCGATTTATCAGGTCCGCAATAAGGGGAAACAGTCAACATAGCACTTGTCAAAGATTTCGACTTGCACAGTGTTATTAATAATATTAATAATGTATTATCATATCTAGAAAACCTGACGTGATCGAATAAAACGGACTTCGGATTCAGTTTCAGCACAGCACAGTGGGTCACCTCCCATACAAAGTGCGATCAAAAATATAATGACCATTTTTTTTTTAATGAAACACCTGTATTATCATTTTATATGATTTATTATTGCAAAAAAATGCATCAAGTCAGTTTTTTAAAATTTTGGTTATTTTCAAGAAAAATAAAAAAAGGTAAAAAAAATTTTTTTTTTTTGAAAATAAAAAAAAAAATGGTTAATGCCGGAAATGGACCTGCCTGTCAGTCGAGCACTTTACCCTTACCCTCTAGTTCAGTCTTTAATAAAAATAATAGTGCCAAAAAGGAATTTTTTTAGTTTTACGTTGTATTTTTTTTTCTCCGTGTATCGTCATTTAAACTCGTATTACTCGAAAAGGGGAAAAAAGGGGAAAAAACGGTGCTATTATTTCGAAAGGTAGAACGGTATTCTTCATTTGAGAACTTAAATTGTAGAGGGCACTCGAAGGCAAACCAACTAAATCTCTAATTTAATGAAAATTGAGCTAAATAAAAATGGTTAAAATTGCTTCGTTAACGAGCCCCATTACAATTAGCCTTAATGTTATTAAACAATATAATTATGTTTTTAGAAAGTATTAACCTTCTCGTTTAATATCCATAACAATTTAATACTGTTCACAATTTTTAACACCCGCTATCACTATCGCAAGTTCACACCTTATATCTGCAGCGATAAATAAATTGCACGACTGGGGTCGCACGTACTTGCTCTTATGCTTAAAGTAACTATAATGTTAAAGCTTTTTATTTAAAAAATTTAAAATTCGATATTTTGAAGAAATTTCATAAGTAGTATAAAAAAATTAAATCTGTTTTTATAATTAATAAAACTCCGTTTTAAAATATCTTAAAAAAAAAACAAATATGCCATTTTATTTCTCGTATAAAAAGGTATTTTTAGAAAAAAAATTTTGAAAATTGTAGGAGCCGTTTTTTAAAAAAATAATTTTTTATATATAAAATTTTTTTAACATTTTTCAAAAAAAAAGTTGGTATGCCATTTTGAAGAAATAATTAATTTACACATAAAAACTAAATTTCAAAATTTTTCATTGATCCGTTTTCAAAAAATTGATTTTTCAAAAAAAAATTTTGAAATATTTTTTAAAAAACCAAAAATGCGTTTTTTGAAAATTTTCTAAAATTTTAATATTATCTTTACTTACACACTTTTGTATAAAAATTTTCATTTAAATCGGGTTAATTTTGTACGAGATATTCAGAAACGAAAAAAACCGTTCTATGACAGGTACCGTTAATAACGGTACAAAAAATATTTTTTTTATTTAAAAAGTTGGCCCTTATGTGTAGTACTACACACAAAAATTTTAATCAAAATCGTTAGAGCCGTTTTTGAAAAAAATTACCTTTTCTATTTCCGTTATATGGCAGGTACCGTTAGTTTTGGTCATAAAAAAAAAATTTCAATTTCCCCTCTAGGGAATCACCAAAAACTGCTAACTACCAAGTTTGAAGAAAATCACTTCACTCGTTTAGGCTGCAGCTCCAGATAGAGACAGACGGACAGACAGACAGACAGACAGACAGACAGACAGACAGACAGAATTGCCGGACCCACTTTTTTGGCATTCTCCATCATCGTAATGTCATGTAAAATTGTTATCTCGAGTTCGATTTTTTTTACGAATCCTAAACTTGCCCTATAGTACCTATATCGCAAGTAAAAAACTGTACTTTTTTTTATATACCGACTTTGAATGGCTATTAAGAAATGAAAAAAAGGGTAACCGTCAATTTTTTTTTGGTTTTGGTTCGATGGGAGATTGTAGAACGTTGTTTAATCATTGGATTTTAAAAAATTGACATTTACTTTTTTTATTTTTGACCTATGGCGGGACCCACTGTGCACAGGTCAGAACTTTTTATTAATTTTTTTGTGTGGTAGCTGTTTAACCAACTCCGATGCCGCACTTCATCTTTGAGCTATCGGTGATCGAAGTGAAATTGGTGCATTAAACAAGGTAAATTTACCCTTTTCCAGTATAAAAATATGAGCTCAAAAGAAAAAAATTATATTTTCTTCAAAATTCTTCCGCTCAAAAATTGGTTTAAACTTTTTTTTAAAGCCATTTGTTTAAAAGTTCCCTCAACAGGATTATCTTTCTTTCCTTCTACATCTTAGATTAGATTCAATTAAAACTTAAATTTAGTTTCTCAACTTTCTTATATTTCGTTACAAATTGATGATAAATCAAAAACATTTGTATCATTCGTAGGCCATTACACACGCACTCATCGATGATGATATCGATATCGACCTTTCGCATAAACTTCTATATATTCTATCTATAGTCCATTTCGCTTCGCACAAAAGACAAACAAACAATCCATCTTCATCAAAATCCGTTGTCTGTCATGTCAATATAGCTACCAAAATCCAATTTAAACTAAACCGTCAATAGATCAAGAGAAAATGATTTGTTTTCTTATATTTTCCTTATCCCTATATCCTCCTGCGAACACATATACTATATAGACTAAGAGATATACTCAAGGCTTAGTGTCATCCTTCATTACTAACAAAATGATAAGCAATCAGTGTTGTTTTGCTTTTGGAACTTAATTTACCCAAAACTGGGTAAACAAAATCCTTACAAACACATTCACACAAGAATACAGTAAAGCGATGAAATTATGACAAACTCCCCAAAGCCCCTGAGTTCCCTAATGTGTACACCACCAACATCAGACACTCCTAGTTATTTTGTAAATAGGGTGAATTCGAGTTGAAAATAAATTTTGCTGAAATTCCTATAGCATAAATTAAGAGATAACATCGCACTAGACAACTAAATCATACTGTAACATAAAATTAATCCCAATTCATTAAACTTTTAAACCCAGTCAATTGCGAATTTGTTGCGCTATACGCCAACCAACAACCCCGCCAATTCCAATACATAAACCCTATCCAACAGGATATCCAGGATCATTGAAGAGTTTTTACTGTACGCTCTCGGTACTTTTCATACTTTTATACCCCAGACCGAATCCAATCGTAAAATCCAGTTTAAAAAAAAAAGTAAAATATAAACCCTAAGGTTAGCTTCCCTTTTATCGAAAAATCATTGTGACTCAGACTCCAGACAGGATGGGTATACGATAAGGACGAGCGACGCATATAAAAAACAAGTATTCACACACAACACGAACCTGCAACAAGCTGAGCTGAGTCGAAAAAACAGATACAATCCACATACAATCCACAAGGATTTACCGCGCAGGACACTGCCATCCAGCTCGGAGAAAAAGCTCCCTGGTAAAACCGTAAATCCTTGCCAAAAAACAGATGAAACTAGTCAGTCTCCGTTTTACTTTTAACTCGATAACAACGATGTATTCAAATAGCGCCATCTACCGGTTCATTCAGATTAGCCCCTCTGCAAGTTTTCTAAATTCTGGTTCTGTCTAAGCGAAAATAAAAAAAAAAAAAAAGGGAACATTTTTGGGCGTGTGTGGGTGTGTTTGAATTGTGCGAATTCAAAAGAAGAATAGAAATTCTTTCTGTTTTGTGCGGTTTTGTGTTCTCGTTTCCTTTTCGACTTTTTAGTGTAAATTACAGTGTAAAAATGGATTTAAGACCTTTAAACTACGATGAACTGTGTCAATTGGAGATGTTGCGATTATCAAACGCAACAATGGTACCGGTAATGGTTATCCCAGCTTCAGCTATAACCTCTATGGACGGCGGCGGTTCTGTGGGAGGAAATAATAGTGGCCACCGAGTAATCGGAACCATAATTAACGACACTAATCAGCACCATCAGCAGTTGGAGCCGCCCTCATATCAGTTGCACCATCATCCGTCTTCGTCTGTTTCCGCAGCCGCTTCCGCCAGTGTAAACCCTATTGTCGCTTATCAACAGCAGCAACCCTATTATGTACAGTCACAGTCCGGTGGTGGTGGTGGTAGCATGAGTAATGGATGTGGCAGTGGGGCGGTAATCATGCCATCCCTCATTACCAACGAGCAGACTCCCACAATGGCACCTATTGTTACCAGTGCTGCTTGCGGTGGGGTTATGTATCCGAGCGCCGCTGTTGCTGCCATGGAATCCACTGGATGCCCGAGGCATCGTCGTCTGTCCACCACCAGCAGCAGCTCCTACGCAACTCTCACTCGCTCAAAAGCTCCATCAGAGAGCTGCGATGATAGCCAACAATCAAGACGTAGAGCGGCTGGCAATACTAGCGCCAATAACAAATTACGTTCCACAGAGAGCACCATGAGTGGAATGGATGGAAATGAAACAGTAGCAACCACATGCATTCCCGGTTTCAGTTTCGGAGGCTGTAGTACAATTGATAACAATGAATACGAACTAAGGGCAGTCACCGGAGAACGAGGTGGTGCTGGAGCCAACAATGAGGATTACCCAGTTGTTGGATGCAATGCATTGGCAATGATGAGCATTGCCGGCGATATGGTTACCAGTGGGGCATTGGTGGGGACACTCCGCAGGGCTGGGGACTGTGTAAACAGCAGTAAGGCTACCAGCACTCCAAAGAGGGTTTCATTTAAACGAGAACCGGGTGAAGAGGAGACCATGATGGAGTCTATAGAAGTGGCCAGGAAGCAGTCATGCACCAGTGGCGCTGGTGCTGGAACATCGTCAGCAGAAATGTACAATTCGTATATGAGCTTCGATGACAATTTCATGGATTATCAAGTAAGAGTAACCGACCTACATCAAAGGGCGCAAAACCTATATTTGCATATTTTAATGAGGCTTAGTTAAGGACTGGTTATAGTTTTTTTTTTTTGTGTGAATACTAATCTCCTTTTAGCTGCGCTGACGAAGAATTAAATCGCGTCTTTTTCATTCTTCTCTAGGCTCTACGTTCCCATTTTAGGCATATTTAACCTCGTTTCTCGTCTCGTTCTTATACCTTATTATGCCTAATAGAGTTTAAGAACCACAAGTATCAGAGCATAGTTTCAGTTTTAAAGACCGAGAGTTGATAATAGTCCCAGAGAGAGGGAAAAAAAGGCCTCGCAAGATTATTAAATCACGCTGGTGGTAGAAGCAGAAAGAAGGCGGGAAACAACTTGAACATTTTAAATGTACTTAGGTTATGTTAAGCCTTTATTTTTCGGCCTCAAAGGTAGGTTTTGGAATGGGTAAAGGGAAGTAAATGTTCGTGCAAGCGAGCATAAGGTTTTTGTAAACATGTCTGAAGGAGACGGTAAATAGCTTTAAAATGTATAAGGTCTTTTTTGCAATCTGGAGGGCACAGTAATGGATCCAACGTCAACAAAAACATCATCATCACCAAGTTGAAAAACCCTCCTCTCCTTTTTCGGCTTGAAGGCATCACATCCAGAGAAAGAGAGAGAGTATAGGTAAAAGGAAGAGGTGAACACTTGATGTTAATGTATGTTTGCATTTAAAAACAGGGACGAGAGTAGTCGCTTTCTTTTGCTCCCTGTGACTGCCTCTGCCTTGTGCGCTCTTCAAAAACGAGAAGCAATTAAACTTATATGAGAGAAATCGTTTTTTTGTTGTTTTTGTTTTGTTTAGGGTTCAGTGGAGCGTTTTAAAAAAAAGGTCTAGAAATTATGTTAACCTCAAATTGTGTCGTTTTATATTTATTTACTTTTTTTTTTGTTATTGTTTTCTTGAGGAAAGGATGTTATGTTTTAAAAATGTTTCCTGACGTAGAAGTATGAAGTTTCTTGCTTGAGTGGATTTTTGTTGAAATATTGATGTAAGTTGGAAAGGATATATATTTTAGATCCCAGACTTTACAGGATTTTGTTGTTGTTGTTTTTTTCTGTTTACAGAATATGGGTAGAGTATAGGTACTCAAAAGTTAATTCTAAGACATCTTTCTATATAAAATGAAAACATTTAGAGAGGAATTTTGTATTTTCTATATTCATATCTTAAAAGTGTCTGGCAAGTCGAAATGGCTTTATATCAGATTCATTGGCGCAATTTTATTCAGCTGAAGGCTCAATTTTGATTCAATATTTGCTTGGAATTTTCAAATTTTTGTTTTCGAGATACGGTACAGAAAGTCCATAAGTAATAATGCAACTATAAAAATGTTGTGCTTCAACGGACATTCTGAAAAACAATAGGTAAAAGATCCAATTACACTAATCAACAAAATTGAACTTTTTTTGTTGCCACAAGAACCAGAATATACTTTTATGAAGGAATTTGGGGTGTTGAATTCGAATCTGAAGTCAGAAAATTTGCTTGGCCTCCGTATTTGAAATATAACCGTTATTAAAAAAAAACCTTTATTTTGCATTTCCTAACGGTAGTATTTCCAGAACGGAGGCTAATAGAATTTTTCTGATTTCAGATTCCAGTTCAGCACCTCAAAAACAATTAGAAAAGTATATCTTGGTCAGGGGCGGATCCAGGATTTTTTTCTGGGGGGGGCACAAGGGACGGATTGGCAAAAAAAAACAGCAATAACAGTTAGAAATAAAGTGAAGTACCATACGACTGACTAACAAGCAGAAAATTTTAACGACCCACAGTGGTCTAAAACCTGGCCAAAAATATTTAGGCACATTTCCCACATCAAATAGGTACCAAATGACCAAAAAGTTATTCGGAAGGAAAAATTTTCATTTTCTTGTTACAGTAAAAGCCACTTAAGTGCTAACCCTCTTACTCCTGGATTAGCCGGAAGAAAAAAAAATATAAAAAATCAGAAAATGCACGTACAATTCTGTGCTATATTGAAGTTAGTAATCTTTTCTTTGTTTAATTTTTTGACTTAAGTTGTTTCACCAAATAGATTTTGAGAAATTAAGTTTTAAAGATGAAATTTTGAAAAAAAAAATGTTTACGTTGTTTTTTAATTGATTTTGTATAAAATTTTGCAATATTATGGACATAATTATACCATTAGTTAATGACCTAGTAGTTTTTAGTCAAATACTAAAGACTTCATTCTAATAAATATTAAAGTTCCTAAGAATAACAAAAAAACTGAATCCTACTTTTTTGCCGGGAAACCCAGTTTTTTTTTTTTATTTGCATTAACCTTTTGTAACCCAAGGTCGTAAATTTAAAAATTAATAAGTCAATCGATTGTCCTTTATCTTTAATAAAACACGTATTTTTTTAAAAATTCAATAAAGTCATTATTTACTTAGTTATTTCGATATTTTGGGAGTAAAAAAAAGTTTAAATAATTTACACTAGCCCAAAAAATTAAGGGAACAAAAAAAAATAGTGATTTTTTTAGTGATTTTCGATAGGCTGTATCTCAGTAAAAAATGACCGCATCGTGATAAAATAAAAAGGATGTGAAAGCTCTATTCTTCTTGTTTTAGGATTAAATATTAAATTATTTTATTTCTAACAGTAAAATAGCAAAATTGTTGCAAATGTTCAAAAACCAAAATTTTCTAATTTTTTTATGTTTTTACTTCTCTCGTAAGGAAGTGGGAAGATTTTTTCTGATAAAATGATTATTATTTTTAGAAAGGCTTTTTATTTGGCTTTAGAATTCCTTTTGTTTCAAACTTCTACGATTTTTTTTACACTGCAATATCAGTCATCAAACCAAAAACCATACTTTTGACTTTGACTGTCAATATCTCAACAACGGATCACTAAACAGAAAATTTAAGGACACATTTAAAAATTTCATTCAATTCTCTACAAAGAAAATAAGTTTGTTTTGTAAAAAAAAATGTTTTCTTATTTTTGAGATTAATTTAGGAAAGCTATCAAAATAGGCATTTTTACGGTTTTTTAGAAAATGTACCGCTATTTAATTTCTATGGGTGAAAAGATTAAACTGAGGCTTAATTATTGAAGCTTAATATACCTGGAATTAATATGCAAAGTTTCAGGCTTATTCATCAAGCAGTTTTTCTGTTGTGAAGGTTTGAACATTTGAGATGAAGTAAAACACCATATTTCTGCAGTTCTAAATGACTTACTTCTTGTTACTTTTTTATGAGCAAAATCAATTTTTTTTGAGTTTATTTGAACATTTTATTGATAAATATCGTTTAAATTTAAGATAAACCAAGAAAAAATTAAAAGTTTTCAAAAAAACTTAAATTTTGAAAAAAAGCTTTTTATACCATTTTTGGATATTTTTCCTAATTTTGAAATTTTTTTTGTTTTTCTTTGGTTTATCTATAATTTAAACGATATTTATCAATAAAATGTTCAAATAAACTCAAAAAAAATTGATTTTGCTCATAAAAAAGTAACAAGAAGTAAGTCATTTAGAACTGCAGAAATATGGTGTTTTACTTCATCTCAAATGTTCAAACCTTCACAACAGAAAAACTGCTTGATGAATAAGCCTGAAACTTTGCATATTAATTCCAGGTATATTAAGCTTCAATAATTAAGCCTCAGTTTAATCTTTTCACCCATAGAAATTAAATAGCGGTACATTTTCTAAAAAACCGTAAAAATGCCTATTTTGATAGCTTTCCTAAATTAATCTCAAAAATAAGAAAACATTTTTTTTTACAAAACAAACTTATTTTCTTTGTAGAGAATTGAATGAAATTTTTAAATGTGTCCTTAAATTTTCTGTTTAGTGATCCGTTGTTGAGATATTGACAGTCAAAGTCAAAAGTATGGTTTTTGGTTTGATGACTGATATTGCAGTGTAAAAAAAATCGTAGAAGTTTGAAACAAAAGGAATTCTAAAGCCAAATAAAAAGCCTTTCTAAAAATAATAATCATTTTATCAGAAAAAATCTTCCCACTTCCTTACGAGAGAAGTAAAAACATAAAAAAATTAGAAAATTTTGGTTTTTGAACATTTGCAACAATTTTGCTATTTTACCGTTAGAAATAAAATAATTTAATATTTAATCCTAAAACAAGAAGAATAGAGCTTTCACATCCTTTTTATTTTATCACGATGCGGTCATTTTTTACTGAGATACAGCCTATCGAAAATCACTAAAAAAATCACGATTTTTTTTTGTTCCCTTAATTTTTTGGGCTAGTGTATTTTTATATAAAAATTCAAAAATTCAAGCAAAAAACTATCTAATATTAATTTTTAGGCACTTTCTTAAAATCCAAAAATAAAACCCCGTGGGGTTTACTAATAAAAACTATTTTTTTTCTGAATTTCGTAGTTTTTATACAAATTTGCTTATTTTCAAAAAAAGCCCAACTTTCAACATTAACTGTCAATTAAAAACTATTGGTGCTATTTATTAGAAATTTGAAGTACTATTTCGATAAAGCAATACTTAAAGATTATAATATTAGAAGCTTCAAAAGAAAAAAAAATAGTTTGTAGAGCTTTTATGCAATCTTTTTCGGTTTGTTACAGAAATGTCACATGGGGCTGCAAGGGGTTAAATTGTTTTATACCTCAAGAATATTGTGTTCAAATCGTAGGTCTCTTGGAGCCAAATTGACCAAGTTATAAGTATTTTAATACTACCCTTAGGAACGTTTTAGTCTTTTAGTCCAGAGTTCAAAACTTTAAATCGTTATCCCCACAACTAATGTTTTCAACGCCGGTGCTCCTCATAACTTCAAAACTACTGCACCGATTCTTTTGAAATTTGGAACACTATTATTTTTACATATTTTTAGAGGTATCCCTGGAGAAATTTGCTCAATAAAATAATATTTATAAAAATCTATAAGTAAGGGTCGCTTTTGAGGAGTTTTTTTTCAAGGGGTCTTTATTTTCGGGGTGCAAACTTGGGCAAACTTCTGAAATGCAAGTTTGTTCTACATATATTGCAGTTCTATAACGTATAGTTTATGCAATTTTGTGACGTGTTCCGCTATTTTAAAAACACTAATGTTGAAAAAAAACAACGAAAAAAGTGCAAATTTTTTAACCCCTCTGTATGAAAAAATAGAGTTGCATATAGGTACAATTATTTTTTTTATATCATTCAATGTCATTCGATGTCCATATCAAAATTTTTCACCAAAATCACTTTGAAAATTCACTTTTTTTTAAATCGAAAAATCGTTTATTTATTTGTGAGGTGGAGCTTTTCATGGGAAAGGGATGAAACAATCAACAAAATTCGCATTTTCAGCCAGAAATAGACAAGAATTTTACTCAAGTTCTTTCTGTTATTATTCATATATTTTTAAAACTCTTATAGTTTGATTTCCTTTAAGTATGAACTTTAAGTTCTGGGGGGGGCACGTGCCCCCGTGCCCCCCCCCTAAATCCGCCTATGATCTTGGTCCTTGTGACAAAAAAAAAGGGTAATTTGGGTGACCAGTGCTGTTTTTGAGCCAAAAACTTACTTATTCTTAAGAAATCTCGAGTAATAAAAGATATATCGGAAAAATTTTAACAATTTTTGGAAGGAAAACAATTATTGCTGACACCGTTAGAAATTTCTTTGTAATGAAATACCTCACATAAGAACATAACCTTGAAAACAGTCAAAATGTACTTTTTTGTCATTTTATAACGGTAATATCTCAAGAACGGAGGCCGATCAAACTTTTCTGACTTTGGATTCTAGTTTAGCACCCTTAAAACCTTCAGAAAAGTATATTTTGGTTCTTGTGGCAAAAACCTTGTTGACCAGTGTTATCGATCAGGTACAAACAATTTTCTCAATAGTTTTTGATGGGAAATCTAATTATATTTCTTTTAACAGCTTCGAAAAGTGATAGGGAAGCGTTAAAATTGAGATTTAACTATTTAAGTTTATTTATTGTCGGGATACAGAGATTGTAACACCAATTTACTTTGTAGAAAGTCTTCAGTCGATTCAGTACCTAATCTTTATCATCAAACCTAACTTTAAAACATGTAATTTTAGGTTGACTTTTTGATAATACTTGATAAATAACTCAAATGTTCGACCTCTAACGCCGATCCAAAAACACTCTTCCATAACTTCTTTGATGTTTTAACTGGAGTTCCACAAAGGTCCACCTTTGGACCAAGTCTATTGTCACTACATAAATGCGTTTCCACTTGCAGATCTCGATAATGTTCTTTTTTCTATTTCTCGTTGGTCTAAAAATAACTAACATTGTCTTAATCTTGTCAAATCAAACGCCTTCACGATCTGCCGCAAAATCTTTTTTATATCTGTCTTAAGTCCATTGAAGCTTGAAAATGAAGCCATTTAGATAATAATCGTTTGCTCACATTTAACGATCACTTTAACAGTGCCTTTCGCTTTTATTGCTAACTTAGTTTTGTATTCTTATTCGTTTCTTATCTAAGAGCTCACGGAGAATTTTGGCATTGTAGATATAATCAAAATAAAGGTACGCGTCCTGATATCGGATTCAAAAGTCAGACAGCTTTAGTTCGCGGATTTATATGGTTTTCGGAGAGTTATAGAAAATGAGCTTTCCAAATAAGGTATACACATAATTTGGCTAAATTCACAAGTTTTCACATTTTATTATGTTCTGTTTTTTTTTCTAACCTTGAAGACCTCAATCTTGAAAATGCAATCTTTATAGCTTCAGATAAAAGCTGTTTAAGTGAAAATGTTTTCCGTTTAATTTTTTGTTTGTTTGAATTCAAAACTTACCAAAAATAGAGCTGAGATATGGTTGGTTGAAAAACCGTACATCTTGACTTTTGATTTCGCATATAAATATTAAACTGCACACCTTTATTTTGGTTGTATAGTCAAACCCGCTTAAGTGAAACGGCACAATGTCACAATTTCACTTTAGCGGGTTTTTCTCTTAAATGAACCTCCTTTAAATGAAAAAGGATATTCGGGAATGACAAAAGTGTTTCAGATAAGCGGGTTTTTCTATTAAGAGGGTTTCTCTTAAGCGAGTTTTACTATACCTCCACTCCCAAAACTTGCTAAATTTATTAAAAGCTTTTAAATAATTTCAAAGACATATGCCTTACCTTATGAGTGAATCTGAAATAAATAAATATGAAATAACATAAATGTTTGAGTTAAGTAAGTAAGTAAGTTTTTTTGTGTGTCATTTCCTCACGTGTCAGATTAAAGTTATTAAAAGATTTAATGTTTTTGGAAAAGGAAATACTTAACACAAATACAAATAATATTACGCCCTTAATCAAATGACATGATTGATTAAAAGGTATTACATCTTACATGTGCAGATTATTTTCATTATTCAACAAAAATTTAACTATGGAAATATGTAGTTATCTCATATTACATCGAAGCTTGCCTGTCAAAAAGCATTATCCTTTAAACAAGAATAATTAAGTTAGTAAAGAGAAAACAAAAGATGAACATTTTTGAAATTCCCATAGAGAATAATATAATTAGGGGAAATACGTCCAAAATGACATACACGGCCAATATGACATAGCAGCCTTAACTTGAAATGTGTACCACATGTAACCCTACCTCCTATCTCAGTAGGTGAAACCAATGAAATTTGAAATTCTGTCAAAATAACAACTCAATTGACAGCCCCAAACCAAAAATATAAAGTGAAGTGTGTTTATAGGAGCTATTTCATGTTTTATGGGGTTGGACTAATTTTGTTATTTTGGGAGTTGTATGTAGCTTTTTTGAATATTTTATTGGGTATAACGACAGTTTACAATTTAAAGTTAAAAACTTATTAATATTTTTTATGAAGTCAGGGTTTAAAACAGTGTTTTGTATAAAAATGTGTCAAAACTACGATATGGACAAAATGACATACCCTACCTATGGCCAAAACGACATACCTTCAACTTCATAGAAATTGTTGTTGTTTTTTTAAATTTTAACTTTAAATATGTCAATGGGGTATAAGCTAACTTCCGACCGCCAATCATGATTCAGGCGATGCGGGGGCCATTGAAGCTGCTAATGAAAACAAAATGGGCGGGTTTGCAAGATCAAAAACATTCGGTGTCCCGCTGGCTACATTAAGGTGAAGCATACTGGACACCAACAAATTTTTTAAGTCCTATATACGAAGAATTAGGTGGATTCAAGTAAGCTTTCCTTTGAAAATCTACACTTGCCAACTAATTTTTGTATTTTTGCATATAAAATGTCATATGTCGTTTTGTCCATATGACTTATGTCATTTTGTCCATACGATATGGACAAAATGAATTTCGATACTTTTTTTTCAAAGTTTTAATTTATTTAAATTTTTTTATTTTTTTAATACAAAGAGTACTACAAAATGTTCCTAATATTATAAAGAATAAAGAAAAAATGCAAAGATTGTGTTATGCACCAGGGGTATTATTTTATTGACGAAAAAGCTTATGGTATGTCATATTGGACGTACTTCCCCACAAACTGTTGAATTTAAGCAAATATAGTCTCTATACCTCCTACATAAAATACTCTTTCAAATATTTGGCAGTATGGTATTTTAAAAATTAAAAAAATAAATTAAGAACCAGTTTCAAATGAAATGCAGAGATGTGGTAAAGATTACGCGTATAGTTAGTATAGTCATTATTGATTTTTGGAACGAAATTAGGTCGTGATATTATGGACTCTACTTTTGTCGCTTTGTTTCAATAAATGTAGTAAATGGCATTACTATGGGCTTTGCAGCTTGATTATTTTAAGAGCGTTTTGGGTTTCAAAATTCCAATATCATCTAAGTACAAAGACAGATATGGTAGTGATATTATCCTACTTAATTAGGGTAGAGTTCCTAGTAGCAAGAACAACTCATAAAATAAAGAACAGCAAACATCAGAAATCAACATTTTCGAATAATTCTTGAAGTAAAATGTACCTACCTACTTTATTTATTTCTTCTTTGGTGAAATTAACAAAAAAAAAAGTAAATATTTGTTGCCGAAAATAATTTATTTTAGTTTTTGTAAAAAAAAAAAATCATGTGTGCAATTCACACGTGGTAGAAGTGAAACCTTAAAAAATCATTTTTCTTGCAAAAAAAAATAAAATAAAAAAAAATCTACCTATTTTTATTCTATCACCTTCAAATCCATGTTTTTTATACGACTACCTATATAAATTTTATATCATCTGAAAGCTTATTGTCTTAGCTTATATACATTTATGTCGATCATGTCTATGAGACATCTACAAAAAGAGCTAGAATTTTTTGAACTCGAAAAATTTCCATACAAAAAAAAACGAAAAAACACGTATTTTTATCTTCTCACGCTATTAAATCCATTTTTTTCCCTAACAAACTATACAAATTTTTACACCATCTGAAAGCTTATTGTCTTAGCTCAAAATATATATATATCGATCAAGTCTATGAGACATCTACAAAAAGAGCTAGAATTTTCTAAACTCGATGAAATTTCATCCAAAAAGCAAAAAAACATTTATTTTTATGTTCTCATGCTATTAAATCAATTTTTTTGTTAGACAACCTATAAAAAAATTTATACCATGTGAAAGCTTATTGTTTCACCTTGTATAATGATGAATAAATCTTATTTCAAAGATGTCTACAAGAGAAGTTAGAATTTTTTAAAGTCAACCATGTCGAATTTCCAGACTGAGATTACGGTACTTCCTACACTGGTAGCTGGTCATCGCCAACAGATCTCCACAGGTGTTTTGAGGTACTTTTAAATTTTTTTCAATTTAAGATTGTGTAACTTGTAGAGCACGTAACGTTATGTGTGATATATTAAATAAAAGGTTATGTTATCAGCATGCGTATTAAAGTTAAATCAAATTTGTATGTGCACTAAATCAAAAGATATAACGTGTGTTGGAAAAGAACATCTTTTTACCGTTATCTCCGAATTTTGAATATGAAATTAATTGAAATTTTGTACAATTATAATGTATTTAATTACCTATTTACAGTACAAATTTCATTCATCTATCTATTAAAACAAAAAAGTTATAACAAGTTGAAGTCGTGTCGCGTTTTCGTTTCATCTTGTTTCAAATCACTACGATACTAAAGAAGTTTTCACTTCAAAAAGTCCGATTTTCCTAAATACGGCCTTTGGCCTTTGTTTACTTTTTTCGGCCCCTAGTGTCCCAACTCCAGCCACTGACTTCATTGGGTCAAGCTTACAAAAATTTAATGTTTTTTATTTAAATTTTTATTTTTTAAGAATTAAGAGACAACTTCGAATATTAATAAATAATAAAATCAAATGATTCAAAAATGTATTTATTTTTTTGCATTTTTTAAACTTTTATCAATAAAAGGTGGCCGAATACAGCTTTTACAAAGTTTTTTTTTTGTGTTCTATCTCTAGAACAAGAAAGTTAGTATAAAACAAGCATTTTGAGGAACGAAATACAGGACGGCTGAATTTTACAAATCTGAAAGAGGGGTATTAGAAAAGCTTAAGCCCTGGTTTTTCGGACGCCAACCCCCTGGCGAAATCCACCATTTTTTGGATTTCGTGTTTTGTCATTCTCTTTCATCTTAATGTTATGCCTGGTTATTATTCCGAGTTCAATTTTTTCCGAATCCTAAGCTTTTTAATAGTATGTAGGCCTGTCGGAGGAATAATCTTGTGAATTTTTCATTTTGGAAAAATTTTTTTGCCTTATTGAAGTGAAAACTTCTTTATTATCGTAGTGATTTGAAACAAGATGAAACGAAAACGCAACACGAACATTCAACTTGTAATAACTTTTTTGTTTTAATAGATAGATAAATGAAATGTATACTGTAAATAGTTAGTTAAATAAACTATAAATGTACAAAATTTCAATTAATTTCATATTCAAAATTCTTAGATAACGGTAAAAAGATGTTCTTTTTCTACACAAGTTATATCTTTTGATCTAGTGCACATACAAGTTTGATTTAACTTTAATACGCATGCTGATAACATAACCTTTCATTTGATATATCACAATTAACTATACGAGCTACAAATTACGCAATCTTAAATCGAAAAACTTGAAAAATACCTCAAAACATCTGTGGAGATCTGTTGACGATGACCACTGTAATCTCAGCTTGAAATTTCGACATAGTTGGCTTTAAAAAATTCTTATTTTTTTTTTTTCTAGGCATGGTAGAAATATGATTCATACGTCATATAAAAGGTGAAATAACCTTTCAGATGATATAAAATTTACTATAGGTTGTCATTTAAAAAAATATATTTAATAGTGTTAAAGGAGAAAAAAGATTGATTTTTTTGCTTTTTTGATGAAAAGTGATTTGGTTTGAGAAAAAAAGCTCTTTTTGTAGATGTTGTATAGAAATGGACGATATAAAAGATATTGAGCTGAAACAATAAGCTTTCAGATGATATAAAATTAATATAGGTTGTCATATAAAAAATCATGTATTTAAAGGAAATAAAATAAAAAATACACAATAAAACTAATTTCGTCTTATTTAATTTCCAACTTGACTTTGCGTTCAAATAACACGTACTTTATTTCACTTCATACTTCTTTGCAATGAAATATTTTGAATGTGCTGAAATGTGCAGGGATGTTATATGAGGTGCGTTCATATATTAATTAAGGCTGTGTGTGAATTGGTTTAAATATTTAACCATTGTTAAATTTTTGACACTATTGAGGTTAATAAAAAATGTTCAGCTGTTAAAAATTAATTGGGACCAGGTTAAATTTAGGTTAGGCAGATAGTTTTGCTTGTTTTTTTTTTTTTTTAAGGAGTATGTATCATGACAGAAAAGAAGCAGAGAAAAATATTAAACAATAAGCTATACAGCTGAAATTTTTTTTATTCACCTCAATATTGTCAAAAGTATAACAGAGGTTAAATATTTAACCCAATTCACACACGGCCAAAAGTAGGTAGTGCGTTCAGAAAACAAAAGCAACAAAAAGATATTAAAAAAGGCGAAATTTTGCGAAATTTTGCAGATTTGTGAACTAAAAGTTGCCAGAAAAATAAATCTACATAGGTATTTGCAAAAGTAACAAAATTAGTATTGACGAAATGGTAACTTTTTTTTGTTGTTTTTTTGCATTTATGAAATATAAAGTGAAGAAAAACTCAAGATGTCACATTTTGATTTCCCGCATCTGTCACATTTAGCAATATTTATTTAAAAGTTTCAAAACAACTTATATTTCATCAAAGAATCTGAAGTGAAAAAAAAAAAAAAATATGATAAACCTCGCAAAACAATTCAAGAAAACAAAAAAGTATTTTAAAATTGAAAAAAAATAATCTTTAAACAATTCTAAGCCACAAAACTCCTTAAATACCTTTGCTATCCTTTTAAATTAAATGCAAATGTTGACAACGCCACGCAAGCAAGCAAAAAAGTTTAAATTTGTTTTTAAATTCAATTGTATTATATTTAAAAAAATAAAATTCTAAAACAATCTTAAAAAGACAAAAAAAAAAACAAAAACACTTTGAATAAAAACAAAAACAATAAGATAGCATGAAAAATCAATTTGGAGAATTTCCACAAGAATTCTTCAAGAATTTTTTTCAAGGACATTTTTATTTTTTTTTTTCTTCTTGATTTTAGTCGAGAGGAGATACCTCCAAGTCTGATGGGTGTCTTATGTCTCGCAAAAAGTTAAGTGATTTTAAAGTGGGAAGCTCTGAATGTCAACCCTCCGCATCACATTGGTTATAGCTATTATTATGGTAAAAGGCTATGTGTTTACTTTACATTGAGTTAAAGTTCAATGAAGAAGAACAATGATACAGCTTCGATTTGACGTCGTTCTCAACAACACAAAAAGTCCTTGAGTTTAAGGATTTATTTTCATCTCGTGTCTTCTTCTCTGTGAAAAAGCTTGTTGTAGGTTACGAGTAGGTATAAGAATCTAAAGCATGAATGAATATAGAAGAGGAATTTCGATTGGTATGCACCAACGCTTCGTCTGTCATCGTTGGTAACGAAGCTAGAATTGGGTTCAAAGACCATTCAAAAACTCTCTTCCAGAGAGGAGCAAATTGTCGAACTTTTAATTAATCCCACTTAGTGGCACAGTACCAAGCTAAAGTAACACAAAAAGTCTCGTTAAACTGGAAAATAGTTCCAAGAACTATCTTCTCTGATGACATTTTCTATCAGAGAAGAAGCATTCTTTGTCTGAATTCGTCAAACTTTTGTATATGAAAATGCTCTGCTCTAGCATGTGGATGTTGTTAACCGATGACAGGTGGTTTCAATGAATGTTTTTGAAGTTGAAGTTCATGAAATCGAATAAGCTTGTTTCTGCACAGATCTAAATTATACATGAGCTAGGAACCCACCAGAACCAGTACCACTATGTGACAACGCATGAACCGCACAACTTGTCGTGTGTTCTACAGATCCTTTGTTTTTATTCTATGGCCCGTTTTCAGGAGTCGGTCGTAAAATTTAAATTCTAAAACTTTGTCCACACACAATCAACCGAGTAGTACGAGAGGAAGGTATTCTATTCGTCCGTTGATATGGTTTTTCATAGAAAAAACATGAATACCGTAATAACACAAAAATAAAAGCAAACAAAACCGACAGGATACAAAAATTCTTCATAAGGATTGCTTTCCAAAGCCTTTTTTTTATTTTTTTTTTTCCTAGGTTCCGTTTCGTGTTGGTGTAGGTGCTTTAGCTTGGTGGTTCTTATGTCTCCATTTGCATTTGTCAACTTTTTATGAAATTTTTGCATTGAAAATAAATTGAATTTAAATGCGTTTGGCTTTATTGCAAATAGTATAGTAGTGTGCAAGAATGGGAAAAGTATATTAAAGTTTTTTTTGCTTGTTTTGTTTTATGTAACATTCTTTGAAACCCTGACTACCTGGCTACTATTCTACCATAAAAGCCAAAGAACAATGACCATGCTTCATTTTTCTAGTGAAGTCGGTTCTGTTGGTTAGTTGGTTGGGCTGGGCTGGGCTAACTTGGGTTGGATTTTATGGTTTGTGGGTAGGTACAAATAATTTACATTTTAAATGTGAAAGTTGACACAATCACTGAGACTGGTATGATTCTGTATGTGTGGGTGTTACAAAAGGCTCAGATTGAATAGAGAAAGAGAAAGATCTTAGGTAAACGTGACGTTTGAACAATATTCACTGGTGTGGATTTTATGTTTTGTAGAACAACTTTATATTGAATTAAGTTTTTTTTTTTTTTTGATGAAATATTCATTTATATTAAACGTTCGTTGCAGAAACCATTTTGATTAAAGCTTTCTAAGTCAAAATAAATATATATGAATATGGGTAGGGATTGTACGAGGTTTGGAAATTCATTTATAAAAAGGAACACACCTACGCACAGACACAATTATTTTGTAGAATTTAGATTTGTCAAACTGTCAAAGTAATGAACTCAATGATGAGAAGGTTCCTATTGAGTCTGTGAGCTGTCAAATATTGAGATGTGAGGAGGAAAGAAAACTCTCATAGGTTGAGAAATAAAATTATAAAAAAAATGGTCGATTGTGAAAAGAGTAGGTTTCCAACCTTTATTTTTACTTGCGATATAGGTACTATAGGGAAAGTTTAGGATTCGGAAAAAAAATCGAATTCGTGATAACAATTTTACATGACATATCGATGATGAAGAATGCCAAAAAAGTGAGCTACAGCCTAAACTAATGGAGCAATTTTCTTCAAACTTGTTAGTTAAAAGTTTTGGGTAATTTCCTAGAAGACAAAATTGATACTAACAATATCTTTCATATAAAAAATAAAATGCACGACTGGGTCCCACGAACTTGCTTTTAGAGTTAAAGTTGCTTAAATTTTTAAGACTGTTTATATAGAAATTTGGAAAAAAAAAATTCGTTTAAAAAAAAAATAAAATAAAATCTGAAATTAAATTGCCCTCCAAAACAAGTATGCAGTTTTGATTGATATATTAACATGCATTTTTAGAAAAAAAATTTTCAAAATCGTTAGAGCCGTTTTTTAAAAAACTAATTTTTTATAAATAACTTTTTGGAAAAAAAGTTTTAAAATAAAATTGGTATGCCATTTTGTAGAAATCACTAATCAACATCTAAAAACAAAAAAATTCAGTGTCCCGTTTTCGAAAACTTGATTTTTCAAAAAAAAAAATTTTCAAATTTTTTTAAAAATCCAAAAATCAAAATTTTATTTTTGGCTTATATTTAAATTATATAAATGCTTTTTCACAAAAAGTTTCGTTGAAATCGAAAAAGCGGTTTCGGAGAAAATCGGATTTGGAAAAAACGGTTCTATGGCAGGTACCGTTAATAATGATTTTCAAAAAAAAAATTTTCATTGAATGATAGACCTTAGCTGAAAACTAACATTTGAATTTTTTAAACAAAATCGTTAGAGCCGTTTTTGAGATATTTGAATTTTACTAAAATCGGTATATGACAAGTACTGTTATTTTTGGTCCAAAAAAATTAATTCGAAAAACCCCTCTGGAGAGTCGCCAAATAACGCTACATACCAAGTTTGACATTAATCGGTCCATCCGTTTAGGCTGTAGCTTCGTATACAGACAGACAGACAGACAGACTGACAGACAGACCGACGGACTTCCGGGACCCACTTTTTTGGCATTCTCTACCATCGTAATGTCATGGAAAAATGTTATCTCAACTTTTTTTTTTGTACGAATGCATAACTTGATATATAGTACTTATATCGCAAGTAAAAAATAGAAAAGTTCATTTTTTTTTCAAAAACGACTGTAGATAACGATTCTGATTAAAATTTGTGTTTAACATATAAAAGCTTCCTTTGGAAATAAAAAAAATATTTTTCGTATCGTTATTAACGGTACCTGCCATAGAACGGTTTTTTTTTTATTTATGAATTTCTCGTTAACGACAAAGCTCGACCAAAACTTTTATACAAAAACGTTAACACAATTTTTATATTAAAATATTTTAAAATTTTTCAAAAAACACATTTTTGGAATTTAAAAAAAAAATTTCAAAATTTTTTTTGAAAAATCAATTTTTTGAAAACGGGTTGATGAATTTTATCGAGATTTCGTTTTTATATGTTGAATAATATTTTCTTAAAAATGACATACCAACTTTTTTTTTGAAAAATGTTAGAAAATTTGTATATATGTATGTATAAAAATTATTTAAAAAAAAAACGGCTCTAACGATTAAAAAAATTTTTTTTCTGAAAAATCCTTTTTATGCATGAAATCAAATGGCATACTCGGTTCTGTGAAAATAAAGATCTTTTAAAACAGTGTTTAATTAATTATAAAAACAGATTTTATTTTTGTACACTATTTATGAAGTTCCTTAAAATATGTACGTATAAATTTTTTTTAATTTTCCCAAAATTTGTTCAATAAAAAGCTTTAATACAAGAGTTACTTTTACTATAAGAGCCAGTAAGTTCAACCCCAGTAGTGCATTTTATTTCTTTTCAATTTTCTTACCTATATGTAATTTATTATGAACATATTTCTGTGCCACTAAAATTTTGTGAGTTTACGAGAGTTTCAGGGCCTTGATGTTATTAACATCAATACCCTCTCACATTCAGTTTCTTTAATTTTTGAACCTTTAGTAGACTTCCAACTTTTTTTGATCATTTTCATTTTCAAAAAGTAACATCTTATGCAAAATCTAATTCAATAACTTTATTTACATTTTTTGAAAAATGATATGCACTTAAAAAAAAGTATATAAATAGATTATTCCGCTAGATTACGCACCGCATTATATTAGCAAAACAAATGATCATACGATATCAACAGCAGCGAAAGCTACAAATTTTTTTTTTACTAATCATTGATTTTTGTTTTACAAAAAAAAAAGTTGCGCATACACCACAGTGACCCAAATCAATGATTGATGTTAGAATCATGACATTCTCCAAAGCAAACAATACTTGATAGACATGCTTCATAACTGAAGATTAGACCGTAACAAGGTAGGTATGTCACGGGTGGAACACATGCAATAGGATACTTTAAAACAAAGCAAGGAAACTTCGAGTAACGCCATGTCGCTAACGGTAATATGACAAAACGGCTCGATTAAGGTGGTCAACACGCTTGTATTTTCAAAAAGTGGTTGGTCCACCACCTAGTTTGGTTCCACATCCTATTGACGTCATATTGTTTTCGAATTGATATTGAAAAAATGTATTTTATTTTTTTTGGAAAAATTAAAAAAATTAAATTGAATTTTTTTTAGAAAAAAGTAAAAAATTGATTTGAAAGTGGTTGTTGTTGTACTTATTCTGAAAAAAAAAACATCCAGGTAAATTTCAGCAACAGAACACACGGCTGTTTGTTGAGGACTTTTGATTTGCACTTTTTGACTATAAATAATAAATTATTACTCAAATTTTTTTTCGAAAAAAATATTTTATATGTATATTTTATAAAAACAAGTAAAATTTCAAATAAAATATTAACTTTTCAAGAAACTGAAAAAAAAAAAAATCAAATAACGTACAAAGCCTTAACATTGAACTGTTATCAGCACCCTCTTGCGCTCAAGGCGACTTGAAATTTCACAACGTTAATGTTATAGATAAGTGGAACAAATTTAACGGGTGGCCCGCCGAAAAATCAAAACAAAAAAAAATATTTTTATATCAGATACATTTCAATAACACTTTTCAATTTCTCTGATTGGTATTTTTCAAATAGTCTTCTAAATAATAAAGTCGAATAATAAACCCAAAGACTGACAATATTAAGCATTTATTTATGTTTACTAATTATATCTAAAATTTATGAATCTTAATTTAATTTTTTCGTGGGTCTGGGTCGTGACCTAATACAAAAGTTTATTTCCCTCTCGTCAAATAAGCACTCAATTGGACATTGAACAAAAAAATGCTTCAAAACATATTAGCTCTTATTCAAAACAACGGAACTCTCAAAGTACGTGCTTATAGTATCTATATCTATAAATTCAGCACTGATTGCTTCTTGCATGGGTATGTGTCATTCCCAAATGAAAACATCTATTCTAAATATGAATTCCCATTGGGCGCCATTTCCTCAAAGGATCCAAAAGTAACCAATTTAGCAAGAGTCTTTTGTTACTTAAGTATTTATATGCCAAACAATCTCTCCACTCAAACTCAGAATTATTGTCCTTTTAATGTCTTTCTCGAAAACCCACAGCCATATTTCCAAGATACGAACAATAAAACCTACATCATGACGAGAGAGACGAAGAAGATTGTATCACATCTCGAGACAATATATGAAAACAGCAGAATTCTCTGTAATATAAATCAGCAGTGGTTTATATCAAATTTATAGCCCATCTATATGCCCAATTTCACTTGAATCTCTTTCAGTCTCTCCCTCTCTCCGTCTCCTTCACACTTAATTATATTTCTTCGCCTGGGATAAACTCTTCAAAAGCCAACAGACAGACCGCACAGAGCCAAACGTGTATATGCTTTGCCTTGCTTTTATACATCAGTCAGGTTTCTGTAATTATCTTTAACCTGATGTGAATTAACACCCTACTTCAACTTGGTACATTTTACATCTTCTTGAGGCAAACTAGAACTCGGCTCGGCGTTGCTGCTGTGGCTTTTGTATATTAATTTACATGAGGAACGATAACACATTATGTGGGATACCCACAAGAGTTATCCACATCTTCACAGAACTTGAGTTAACTTTCACTTAATCATCGAGCAAGAGCAAGTAAAGTATATTTATTTACCTATGCGAAGTAACCACGAGATGTAAATTACTTACACCGATTAATTCATCACATAAAATTATATTAGGTACATATCGAGAAGGGAATGGGTGATGGATTTGGTGAATCGATTAAGTACTTTGTGCTGTGTTTTGAATGGGGGCTTATGTCTTTGTGTGGGCTTTCTGTACAACACTCAATCATTGACAAGATGGCATTTCGAAGTAACCTAATTATTTATTATACTCGTATAGATGTATGAATGAATCTATACGAAAAGTTAACCAAATTTTCATCTTCGAATCTGTTTTCCTGATGATGTTGGGTAAGTCTTATAAGGAGATTGATGGATCAGTGATTGATTTTAGCTGATTTTGTGTTTGGTTTTGCATAGGTTTAGCTGTTTATTCAGTTAAGTTCTTCAGATTTCAAAGAAAATGGGAAAGTTATTGATTAAATGGGAAGGAAGGGGTGGGGAGAAGCGCAAATCGATTTGAAGAAATATCATCATTTTGTTTCAAATTCGATTTCATGAGAACATAAATTTATCCACCAAAAAATTAAAAAAAAACATTGCTTCGATGTGTGTTTTTTTTTTCTAAGAAAATATAACTCACATTTGGCTATGCCATAAATATTCATCAGCGACAAAAAATCCAATACAAAGCTTGTTTTTCTCAAAAAACGGCTCTAACGATTTTAATTTAATAAAGTGTGTTATCCTTCTTTTGAAATCAAAAAAAAAAAAATCATGTGTGCAATTAACACGTGGTAGAAGTGAAACCTTAAAAAATCATTTTTCTTGCAAAAAAAAAATAAAATAGAAAAAATCTACTTATTTTTAATCTATCACCTTCAAATACATGTTTTTTATATGACAACCTATATAAATTTTATATCATCTGAAAGCTTGTTGTCTTAGCTCAAAATATATAATATCGATCAGGTCTATGAGACATCTACAAAAAGATCTAGAATTTTTTGAACTCGATCAATTTCCATACAAAAAAAGCGAAAAAACACGTATTTTTATCTTCTCACGCTATTAAATACATTTTTTACCTAACAACCTATAAAAATTTTTACACCATCTAAATGATTATTGTCTTACCTCAAAATATATATATCGATCAAGTCTATGAGACATCTAAAAAAAAGAGCTAGAATTTTTTATACTCGATGAAATTTTTTCCAAAAAGCAAAAAAACATTTATTGTTATGTTCTCATGCTATTAAATCAATTTTTTTGTTTGACAACCTATACAAAATTTTATACCATGTGAAAGCTTATTGTTTCACCTTGTATAATGATGCATAAATCTTATTTCAAAAATGTCTACAAGAGAAGTTAGAATTTTTTTAAAGTCAACCATGTCGAATTTCCAGACTGAGATTACGGTACTTCCTACACTGATAGCTGGTCATCGCCAACAGATCTCCACAGGTGTTTTGAGGTATGTTTCAATTTTTTTCAATTTAAGATTGTGTAACTTGTAGAGCACGTACCGTTATGTGTGATATATCAAATAAAAGGTTATGTTATCAGCATGCGTATTAAAGTTAAATCAAATTTGTATGTGCACTAGATCAAAAGATATAACGTGTGTTGGAAAAGAACATCTTTTTACCGTTATCTCAGATTTTTGAATATGAAATTAATTGAAATTTTGTACAATTATAATTTATTTAATTACCTATCTACAGTACAAATTTCATTCATCTATCTACACTACTGGAAAAAATTAAGGGATCAAAAAAAAAATTCCAAATTTTTGGGCAAATTTCAACAGGCCGTAACTTAGAAAGAAATGGTCGTACAATAAATCGATAAAGAAGGAAATTGTAGCTCCAAGTGTCTAGTTTTTGGATTAGAACTTTAAAAATTTTTGAAAATTTTTTTGTTGCTGGTTTTTCTACGATTACTCAAAAACCGCAGAGGTTAAAAATTTTTAAAGTTCTAATCCAAAAACTAGACACTTGGAGCTACAATTTCCTTCTTTATCGATTTCTTGTACGACCATTTCTTTCGAAGTTACGGCCTGTTGAAATTTGCCCATAAATTTGGAATTTTTTTTTTGATCCCTTAATTTTTTCCAGTAGTGTATTAACACAAAAAAGTTATAACAAGTTGAAGTCGTGTCGCGTTTTCGTTTCATCTTGTTTCAAATCACTACGATACTAAAGAAGTTTTCACTTCAAAAATTTGTTTAACCACAATAAACGTAAATGTCATGGATACGTTTTCTTTATTTCTGCCTTTCTCATATATAAATGAATATTAATTTTAATCAAAGCGCCTGAGTACCCGTTATATTAAAATAATGCATAATACAAATTCTTAAAGCCTTCTGTGTTCGTTTTTGTTTAAATAATAAATTTTTGTATAAAAAAAAAACTTCTTTTTTGAATAACCGTTCCTGCTATTTTCAAAAGAAAAATTTAAAAAATTCTTTGAATACAAAATTTTAAATGACATATGTACTTTGTTTTGGAGACAATTTAAAAATGTGTTTTCTCTATTTGAAAAACTATTTGTAATCCTTTTTTTTTAATTTTTAAAATTAATGATAAAAATAAATTACACTTTTTTAATAGAAGATGTACGTTTGGCCCAGTCGAGCATTTTGTTTTTTTATTTATTTCATTTGAGTTTGAAAACAAATTCTTCTAAATTTTTAGTACTAAAGCAACTAGATTTATGTCCTGATCAACAAGATTTTTGTCACAAGAACCAAAATATACTTTTCTGAAAAAACGTTTTAGAACGGTTACATTTCAAGCTGAATATTTCGTACTTCGGATTCGAGTTCAGCACACCAAACAAATTCGGAAAAGTATGATTTGGTTCTTGTGCCAAAAAAAAGTTAATTTTGTTGAACAGTGTAATGTTTCAAGACAAACATTACAACTGCCCTACCCAACAAAAAGGCGAACGTAATGCAGAATTGCAGATATCCTTCCCATACATTTTTTCTTATTTTCTTATTTGAACTTAATTTCCGTCGCATCTTATACAAAGATATATGAAAAAAATATCAAAATGGGTCACTGTGGTGTATGTGCAACATTTTGTTTTATACAATAAAAAGTTAATGTTAATTTTTATTTGCAACTCAAATTTTGTTTTAAACAGGAGTAAACTATATATTATAAATAATAACGTCATATAAACAGTATTGGAAATAATTGCTAACTGCATGCTATTTGTTAATTACTACTCTAATATTTTCATGCAATCAACAACAGCATAAATAGTTTTTCTATAATTCAGAAAGATATTACATTTTGAGTTCAAACAGTATTGTAATATTGGTGCGATATGTTTGTGTATAGCATACACTGAGGGAAAAAACAACTTAAAATCAACGCAAACCACGTTGATTCAACTATTTTTAGGAATGATTTTGCGTTGAAGACGAATATTTTAAAATCAAAGTAGAACATCGTTAGTTTAAAGTGGTTTTCCGTTTCTTTAAATCAAAGTTTAACTTTTAAAAAAGCATCAATTTATTAAAAAAAAAAAAAAAACAAAATTGGCAGCAGCTAGGGATCGAACCTACAACTCTTGGGTTACTAGGCGAATGCTTTACCAACGTGCTATCTCACTTTTAAAAATTAGAGTGATTAAATGCAACAAAAGCTGAAGTCCGACAAAAATAAAAAAATTTCTTAAGTTGTTTTAATTTTATTTTGAAGAAGTTTCTTAATTTTTTCAACATTCAATCAACGTTGAACATTTTACATTTTACCTTGCGTTTTTTTTTCCTCAGTGTAGTGGAAAAAATTAAATGGTCAAAAAAATTGTAAAGTACATATCTTTCTTAATATTGGTCGTATTGGAGTGCTTGAAAAAGAAATTTAAAGCTCAAAGTCTTTCTTAATAAGTTTGTCCCTATTTTTGTTTTCTTTTCTTTTTTTGTTCTTATTATTTATTTTGATGACCTTGAACTGATCTGATCAAGGATGATTATAGAAATAATCATATGTCAGTGACTAATTAAAGCTTTAAAAAAATTCAAAAAAAATTCTCTTTGATTGTTGGCAACATAATCTTCGATTTCACAGTGAATTTGAAAAACACTAAAAACGGCTCTTTGGAAAAATCAAATGCTCAATTAAAAATGCTTTTCTACAAAAACCAATAATATTTCAATAAGTGTGTCTTTTATACTTCAATACATACACCTACCAAAACCCAATATGTAGTTTCAATTTAATCGGTTGTTTCTGCTTTTTTTTCATTGAATTTTAGGATCATATTTTTCCACTTTAAAACTCATATATGACTTTCCTATTTTTTTAACCCAAATTAGATTGAAATTTATTTTAAAAAAATGTTCTTTTCAGCTTTGCTTGCATTTTTATATGTAATTGTAAAACCCGCAAAAGTAGTCTTATTAACTAAGATAGTGAAATATTCATCATAATTCCTTTTCTTAATAACTTACTTAAAAATAACACCAAAAAACCAAAAAAAGTCGGGAGCAAGAATTCTGTAAGGTGATTTTAATTAATTTGAGTGTTCTGAATTCAAAACTGTTTACAGATTTATTCAAACACTATTTTCGCTATAAACTCCCAAAAACTAATTTTGAATAAAATGTTTTTTGACGTTTGATCTAAAATATATATTTTTCCGTAATATTTTGCTTTTTTTATCCAAATCAAGAGTCGAAAAATGTAATTTACTTAAAATCTACTTCGAACGAAACACCATATCGACGGTTAAACTTCATAACCTCGTAAGTCAAAAAATTCGAAAAAATATTATTAATGCAAACAATTCAGAAAATTCAGAGCTATCTTTTGGTATATTCAGTTCTACAATGCTGTTTTGAACATTTTTCAGGAAAATTCAAAAGCTCGTATTGATAGATCCTATACAAAAACAAGAAACACAACATATTGTTTTTGGATTTCTGAAAAACTTGAAAAACGACTTACGAGGTTATGAAGTTTAACCGTCGATATGTAACCTTAACCACTAGGATTTTGAGATATCACACACTTCTATGTATATCAAATATCCTTTAGAAAAAATAATAAAAAAAAATTAACATATTTAAAAGGATAAAATATGGCTCTTGGAGATAGATTAAAGATAGTTTATTATATTCTGTTTAATGAGTAGGTACCAGGGTAATGACTAAGCTTTTTTTACCATATTATTAATAAAAATGTCTTTTAAACGTTAATTTATAGTAAAAATATTTTTCATACTTTTTTTTTAAGTTTTTATAATCTACAAAAGTGTACAGTGTACCGACACAAATATTATTCACACCCACTTTTTGTCAAAGTAAATCGATATGCATATTAAAAATGATTTCCTTATCAAGCCACAGCGTTTTTTTTTTACTTTGAGCGATTCTGAGAAAAAAAATATTACATCCTTTTCTGTAGAAATTTATAATAATTATATAAGTATCTTATATGCACTCCTTCCTCCACAATTTTTTCCTTAGAAAGGAAGTTAGTTTAGGTTTCACACAAAATTATACCAAAGAAAAATACAGTTTCCGCACGTCCTTCAATCGGTTATTTTTCTTTGGAAAATTAATATGAACTTTCCTCCAATTCAAGAAAAGAAAAAAGAAATTCTTAATTATCTCCTTCCCTTTTGTGAACATGCAACCAATTTCCCATTAAAGAAAAAGGAAAAAGGATCTAATTTCAATCACATTTCATCCGAAAGACAGACTTTCTCCTTTATCCTCTCAAACCCCCATAAAACTGATACCATTCAACGTTCGTTTTGATGGTCGGTATAATTATCTTGCGTAAATCAAAGCTCATTTCGTGTGTACAATCAAACCATCCTTATTCTATAAAAACCAACATCCTTCCTTATATCCGTTATACTTACAAACACCCTCTCTTATTTTTTTTTTTTTTCTTTGCAGACAACCGGCTTTGGTGGCCTACCCGACGTAACAGAACACTCAAACATCCGCCGTTCGATATCTCGTCAAAATTCAATATCCAATAGCGATTCGATTGAAATCTCAAGCATACAGAAGACCAAAGGACTTACCATTAAGCCCAACACATCCAGGCAGAGTAAAAATCAAAACGACACCCAACAACACGCTTCGTCGAAGCGTAACTTTTGCATTTACACTTTATCATTGATGGCAGCACTGGCGCTCTCCTTAGTCGCAGCCATGCTCGCCTACCAGCATTTCTTAATGGCTCCCAGCCGTAATTCACACGAACAAAGACTGAGAATAGTGCGGAGAATCCTTCGCGATGTACCGTTAGTCGATGGACATAATGACTTTGCCTGGAATGTCCGCAAATACGCGCACAGTAGTCTCGAGTTGGTTGAACTAAGCCACGATATGGATCACAAGTCGATGTGGAATCGACCCGCCTGGTCACAAACAGACATCACAAGACTACGGCAAGGACTTGTCGGTGTGCAAGCATGGTAAGGAGCATATATTCTAATTTACTTGTTTTTATTTTTTCATTATTGACAATTTTGATCACGTTCCAAATAATTACAGGTCAGCATATGTGCCATGCGAAGCCCAGGGGCTGGACGCTGTCCAACTGGCATTGGAGCAAATCGACATCATACATCGACTCACCGATATGTATCCGAAGGATACAGCCTTAGTTACTTCGTATCAGGAGATCCTAACAGTTCGACGGCAAGGATTAATGGCTTCAATGATTGGCATCGAGGGCGGACATGCCATCGGCTCATCGTTGGGGGTATTGCGCTCCTACCATTCACTTGGCGCCCGATACTTGAGTTTGACACACAAATGTGACATTCCGTGGGCCGGGTCGAGCGCGTCGGCATTTGAAATGGGACTGTCCACCTTCGGGAAGGCAGTGGTAAAGGAGATGAACCGTTTGGGCATGATGATTGACCTTTCACAATCGTCCGATGAGACGGCACGTGACGTATTCCAGGTTACCCGGGCGCCAGTTATTTTCTCACATTCCGCAGCCCGGCAATTGTGCAATTCGACACGTAACATTCCCGATGATGTGTTGCGAATGGTGGCGGACAATGGCGGACTGATTATGATTAGTTTTGACTCGGAGGTTGTTTCCTGTGGACGCACCTCGACTCTGTTGGACGTGGTGGCACATATAAAGTATATTCGTATGATTGCTGGAATTCAGCACATTGGGATTGGGGCAGGGTATGATGGGATTGAACAGCCTCCGGTGGGTTTGGAGAATGTATCGAAATATCCCGATTTGTTGGCTACTCTGCTGGAGGATCCAAATTGGAGTGAGGAGGATATTGCAATGTTGGCTGGAAAGAATTTTTTGCGTGTTTTGAAATCAGTTGAAAACGTGCGAGATTACTGGAAGCGGGCTGCTATTCCACCGGGTGAGGTGTCGGAACAGCTACCGAAAACACATTGCACTTATATGTCTTCGTGACCTAATGTACAGGCTTTGAAAGAGAGACGTAATCAAACACGCTTCAAAAGACGTGATTGGACGTTTTATTAAATTTAGAGCAGAGCAAACAGAGGACAGGAAGTTAGTTAGTAACTATGAATAAATGATCAAATGAACTACAACTATGCGGCTATATTAAATATATATTTTTATTTTTACTTCATTTTCGGTCCAGGAGCTCTTATATCCTGTGGACCGTCATCTTGTGATAAATTCTTTAATTTATTTTTTCTTGAGATTTTCAATTTTCATTAATTTTTTTTTTTGTTTGATAAATTTAATGGAAAAGTTTAAAAAAAAAATAAGGGTTTTATTGTTTTAAGAAAAAAAAAATATGAAAACACAACATTTTAGATGTGTTCATGATACAAAGGAATTATTATATAAAAAAAATTAAGAATTTTTAATAAGAAGAATTTTTAAAAACTTTCATAAACAAAATTAAATACTAAAGAAAAACAAAATAAAACAACTGACTAACAGCCCTGTAAAAAAAAATGTAAGCTATTTAATTTTTGTTATGTTGATAAATATAAAAAAAAAAATTATAAACGAAATTATAAAAAAAATTAAGTCTTTAAATAAAATTTATTTAAAACTTGTATTATATTTGGGAGAAAAACAAAAAATAAATTAAAAAAAAAAACATAATAATTGCATAAAATAAAATTTATAACATTATATAAATAATAAAATATATTTATTCTGAAAAAAAAATTATTAAATGTAAAAGAAAAAAACAAAATACGATTTAAGGAAAAATAAACTTAAAAAAAAATATGAATTTTTAATGTGAGTAATAAATTCAAGTATATGGTGTTTTTATTTATTTAATATGCATGTGAAACATTGAATATTTAAGAGGTATGAGTAGCAACAAAATCACAGGTAAGCTTTGTCTTTGTTTCAGTTTGAAAAAATTGGAAAAAAAATAGCTCAAACGGATTATTAGATTTGCTAAAAACTCGGTTCAGACGATTTGTACGTGATTTTCAGGAGGCGTTTTTATTTTATTTTAATGTCTCCTTTTTAACGGATATCTCCAATAAAATATAAAAGCTTTTGAGATATTGCAATTTCAAATTCAAAAACGGCTAACGATATTGCATGTAATGCTGCAAATAAGGCCGCACTTTTAAAATAAGAAAAATATATTTTAGACCGTTTTTAATGGTACCTACTTGCCAGAGAACCGATTTTTTATTGTAAACGACACAACCGATTTCAATCAAAATTTTGATATAAAAAGATTTTATACTGATATTAAAATTAAGAAAACTTTTAATAAAATTTATTTTTGGATTTGTAAAAAAAGTTAATTTATTTAATGGATTTTATGTGTCAATCTTTTAATACGATACGAGAGCAATTCGCAATTCAAAGTGAAATAAAATGCACGAATGGGTCGCACGTACTTGCTTTTACAGTTCAAAACACTTTTATGTCAGTTTACTTGTAGATTTTAAGAGCTGCATCTACATAAATTTCAAAGAAATTTTGTTGACGTTAGGTAAGAATCGACATTTAGGGAAACATTTTGTTAAATGAATTTTTTTTCTTTTTGTTGTTTGGCTTTTTTGAGAAAAACTAAAAATTGCAATTCCTTTGAATATTACGTCTGCAAAGTTTAATCAAAATCGTTGGAGCCGTTTTTGAGTAATTTTCTATAACTTGAAAGATTTGTATGGGAGTTACACTTTCTAAACGACATATAAAAAAAAAAAAGTCATGTGTGCAATTCACACGTGGTAGAAGTGAAACCTTAAAAAATCATTTTTCTTGAAAATAAAAATAGAAAAAATCTTCCTATTTTTATTCTATCACCTTCAAATCCATGTTTTTGATATGACAACCTATATAAATTTTATATCATCTGAAAGCTTTTTGTCTTAGCTCAAAATATATATATCGATCAGTTCTATGATACATCTTCAGAAAGAGCTAGAATTTTTTGAACTCGATCAATTTCCATAAAAAAAAGCGAAAAAACACGTATTTTTATCTTCTCACGCTATTAAATGCATTTTTTCCCTCACAACCTATAAAAAATTTAATACCATCTGAAAGCTTATTGTCTTAGCTCAAAATATATATATCGATCAGACCTATGAGACATCTTCAAAAAGAGCTAGAATTTTTTAAACTCGATGAAATTTCATCAAAAAAGCAAAAAAAAAACATTTATTTTTATGTTCTCATGCTATTAATTCAATTTTTTTGTTTGACAACCTATAAAAACTTTTATACCATGTGAAAGCTTATTGTTTCACCTTGTATAATGATGTATAAATCTTATTTCAAAGATGTCTACAAGAGAAGTTAGAATTTTGTAAAGTCAACCATGTCGAATTTCCAGACTGAGATTACGGTACTTCCTACACTGGTAGCTGGTCATCGCCAACAGATCTCCAGATGTGTTTTGAGGTATTTTTCAATTTTTTTCAATTTAAGATTGTATAACTTGTAGAGCATCACGTACCGTTATGTGTGATATATCAAATAAAAGCTTATGTTATTAGCATGCGTATTAATGTTAAATCAAATTTGTATGTGCACTAGATCAAAAGATATATTGTGTGTTGGAAAAGAACATTTTTTTACCGTTATCTCCGAATTTTGAATATGAAATTAATTGAAATTTTGTACAATTATAACTTATTTAATTACCTATCTACAGTACAAATTTCATTCATCTATCTTTTTAAACAAAAAAGTTATAACAAGTTGAAGTCGTGTCGCGTTTTCGTTTCATCTTTTTTCAAATCACTACGATACTAAAGAAGTTTTCACTTCAAAAACAAAAAAAAACAACTTTCAAAATTCCTAAAAAATCATCTGTACCAAATTTGAAGAAAATCCGTCCACCCGTTTAGGATGTGGAAATGGGTACATATGGACTAGAGCTGTAGGAAACCGTATGTATTCGTTACTTAAATGCGGGTATTCACTTCAGTAACGAGTAACGAAACGTTACTGCCCAAATAATTTCGTTACTCGTATGTTTCGTTACTGGTACTGAACAAGTAACGAAACATGCGAAACATACGAAACGTGCGAAACGTGCGAAACATACGAAAAATACGGAACATACGAGTAACGACGATACTCCAATTCCAATACCAATTTGGATTGGATATACGAAATGCGAAACGAAAACAAAATGGTACACTGCATTTGTCGTGTGCGCATTATTTCGCATCTCGTATCGGTTCGGTATCATCATTTATGTATTTTACGATTTTGTTGTTCTGTTTTTGTGTATGTATATCAAAAGGGGTAAATAAGAATTCAGTTTCTTTCTCTTTCGTACCTGTTTTTTATGGACATGTGGGAGTGAGATATGTGAAAGTGTGTTTGAGTGTAGTGTAGATACATTCCAATTAGAATACCAATTTGGATAGGTATACGAAATGTGAAACAAAAACAAAATGGTACACTGCATCTGTTGGGGCATAGCCGTACTTGTATTCTGTTTTCTCCTTTTGTAATTAATAAAAAGAATTTTTCTTTTCCTTTGTTTGATTTGTTTAATTTATTTTATTCTTTAGTTTGATTCAAACAAATAATTACAATTTTGGTTTTATTCGTGGTTTTAAGTTTTTGTTTTTTTTTTTCTTTTGATTTCAAGTAGGTACTACTTTCTTGCTTGTGTGTGGTGAGGTGGTGTCTGACATGAGTGACGACAACTTTGAATGAGAATATGGAATGAGTTTGACTGAATGAAATGATTGAATGGTTTTTTATTTTAGGTTGGCTGCAGTGACAATTTTTAAGTTTGGACCGGGAGGAAACGAAACATGGGCGTGTTCGGGAATGAGGATAATTTGCGTTCCGCAATTTTCCCTAAAACTGAGTACGCTTTTTACGTATTCGTTTGCGGTTCCCTTCGGTAGAACATTCTGAATTGAACAGCATTTATCTCATCTCGTATCGGTTCGATATCGGTATCATCACTTAATCACCACGACGCAACCAATCTGTTTATGGCCTTTGTGTTAATAGTTGATATTTAGCTTAAGAATGTACAAAAGTTTTTTGGTTTTTCAAAAAATTAGTTTATTTTAGGTGCAAAATTTTCAACACAAAAAAAAGCAGAGAAAACGAGGTTTGAAAATCACTCTCAATAGAAAAAATAAATGAAAAATTGTTCGACATGGTTGTATTGAAGTGTTAATATTTCGAGATCTGCGCGTTGCACTTTTCAAATAAAGGTTTCTAAAGAATTGTGATAAGATTACTGAAAGAATATAAACAAAAAATTACCCAAGTTTTGTCTAAAAATTTGGAAAAAAATCAAAAAAGTTTCCACGTTTGATTAAAAACAAAAACGAAAAAAATTCAATATAGCTACCTTTAAACTCTTATTACATGAGAATGCCGCAACTAATTTTAATGTTTATGACCTTAAAATGTAGCTTAGATTATAGAAATTGTTTTTGGTTTTTTTCAAAAAAAAAAAAAATTAACACCCTTATACCAATGTACGAAACATACCTAAAATACCAAACATACGAAATGTACGAAACACACGAAGCATGCGAAAGTAACGAAAGTAACGAAACATGCGAAACACCCGAAACATACGAAATATGCGAAAAATGCGAAACATACGAAAGTAACGAGTAACGATATTATTGATGCGGGTACTAGTATCAAAAGTAACGTATAAATGCGGGTACTCATTTTGTCGTTACTTTTACAGCCCTAATATGGACGCACAGATGGAAGGAGTTGCGAGACCCACTTTTTTGGACTTCTCCATCATCGTAATATTGGTTTTGATTAAAACCTCATTTTTTTTTCGACACGAAACCAATACTTCCCCTAGAGGGCAAGTAAAAATGCTTGGGGGTGCCGACTGTTATACCCGTTACTCTATGGCGTTTTCCATTGTACCAAAATATTGATGTACCGTCGATGAGCCATTTTTACACTTTTTCAACACATACCTACCTACTACAAATTCGACAGTTTTGCAAACTTCAAAGGAAATTATTATTTATGGAAAAAGATTCGTTGTTTTAATTATAAATAAATAACAAATAACCTTTCAGTGGACAGAAAAAGATAATTTTCTTGTTTTTTGAAAATATTATAACAATTACTGTCGTGTTTTTTGGAAAATTGAATTTGGGATTGATCGTTTGGATTGAAAATTTTGTCCGCATAGTCAGCTATTACATGAAGCCTCAAGAGGCGCGCCTCTTTTCAAAAGTAATGAGTGCAAAAGAGATAGAAGATCAAACAAAAAATTATCCGACCGGAGAGTCGTGGGCCAAAATTCTGAGACTCTTTTTTGACGTTTCTTTTTCCACTCTTTTTTTTCAACATTCCCTTTCATTCTTTTTGCTTCTTGATGAAATACAACAACAACAATACTTAAATCAAAAGAGAAGTGTCAAATTTGAGTCTTTGACTCAAGAGGCATCGTGTAATAGTACGCGCCTCACAGAATGATTATCAAAAGAAAATTCGAAAAAAGAGTCAAGCCTCTTGAGGCTTCATGTAATAGCTGACATACAACGCAACATAATTTGTTTTCATTTTGAAAACATGTATTTTCCATTTAGCTGTAGAAAAAAACTTTGTTTGATTGTTTGGTTGCCATATAAAAATTAAAATTTTTTAGTAGATGGTCTACCCGACAAAAATGTTTTGAGAATAAATGTGTGAGAGAAATTGTCGTTCCTTCGGGGCCCCCTGAGAATTGGGGCTCTGGGCCCGGGCCCCGTGGTTCGTGAAGACGGTATTGACTATGGGGAAAGTTAAGGAGTCTTAAAAAATCGAACTCCAAATGAAAATCACACATGACAATACGATGGTAGAGAACGCGAAAAAATTCGGTCTCTCAATTTCGTCTGCCAGTTTGTGTGGCTGTATCTATCTATCAGTCCTAGCCACTGAAGCGATTTTCTTCAAATTTGGTACCTACCAAAGATTTTTTGGTTATATTGCTTAGAGGGAAACTGAAATTTTTGGTTTAACACCAAAACTAACGGTGCTTGCCATAAAAAAACCTTTTTTTCTCAAATCGGCTTGTATTAACCCCTGTAATTGTTTTTGACATTTTTGTGAAGAAATAATCATGCCATAGGGAATTTTGAACCGTTATTAACCGATTCCTGCCATAGAACGGTTTTCTTGATCTCTGATTTTGTCGTAAACCATTTGACAAATTTATACGAACATTTCGAACGAAATTTTAAAATTTTCAAAAATATCAATTTTGGATTTCTGAAAAAAAAAACTTATTCAGCTCTATTGTGAGTTTCACGCGAACAAGATTCCACCTGGAAAAATTTAATTTCTTTTTTCCCCTATTGTGAGTTCGAACATCTCCCTGTATTTTTTTTAGGTAATTAGCGAGGCATTCGACAGCTCTTCTCTCACCTAAATTTTCGTGCCGAACAAGAAACTAGTTTAGCGGAAAATCTTAATTCCCTTCGGGGGAAACTCATGATCGCTTTTAAAATTCCGTGTGGACAAAAATATTCTGGGCGGAAAACATTCCACGTGAAACTTACAATAGGTCTGATTATCGTCATTATTATTTCCCTAACAACCATTATAAGGCAGCAACCTTAAAATCATAAATAAAAAATTTCTAAGAACCAATTCAATGAAAGCTATAATTCGAACTTTCCAGCCATTTGGTTTCTTGCATGAGGAGCAAGACATTTTTTTCTTCTTAGCCTTTTGAGACTTCTCTCAAAAAATTAACCGATCTTAACTTTTTTTTAAGAATTCCAGCTTCTTACAAAAAGCACAGAAAAATAGTCAAAAAAAAAATGTGAACTTAAATCTGGCGAGATCAGCGTTCTAGGCTTAAAATTTTCTTGTTAATTTGGAGCGAATCATATTGATCAAAGTCGGAATAACTTTTCTCTAATGGATCAGTCATGAACCAATGTAAAGAAAATATTGCGATAAACGAAGATATTTAATGAAATATTTGGTATTTTGGACGACCCGGGCTAAGATCTTATTTTTGAAATATCTAGAAAACCTGGCATAGACGATCAAATTTTTTTGTGCATGCAAACGGTTTGCTTCATATAACATGAAAAACGAAAGAATTTGTTCTTAATTTGTCGCATATTTTCTTTCGTTTTCAAAATGGTCGCTTTCCTTTTTTTATCGAAGTACTTTCTTTATTAAAAAACGCGGCTATTTTTGAAACTGTTGCTACCACCCAAGCATTGAAAAAATTGGTCATCGCTCTACTACAAAATTGAACGAGAGTGTAGTCATTTGAAAAAGTTTTCATGACTTGAGTAGTAGGTACTTTCGAAGGAACGCAACTTTCATTTGAAAATTGAAAGGTTCACACTTATTGGGGCAATACATTAGCAAACTACATAAGGCATTCTTAGAAATTCTTACGGAATTTTGTGACAAATGATACGACCTTCGCAAAAAGCCTATTTCCTTCAAATTAAGAATTTCAAAAAAAATACCTACCGAAAGACCATTTTGAAGTCCGAAAGAATATCTTATTTCGCATAGTTAAAAGATTTAAATAAAAAGACAATTATTTCCGTTTAGTAGAATATTTTCTTTTAATACTTTAATATGTACCATTTTTTTGTGTTTCTTATAAAGCTCTGAGGAATTTCTGGTTTAACAAAATTTTTTATTTTAATAATAATAATAGATTCTTTTTTTTTGTGTTATTACATTTATATTTTATGTATGTCTTCTATTTTTAAATTGTTTCTTTTTTTTACCTTTTCATTTAATTGTTTTATAATTGTTGTTGTTTTAATTTTTTGTGTTTTTACTTTACTTTTGTTGCTGGATTTTGTCACAAATTTGAAGTTTTTTTTTTTTTTGAATAATTTTCTTCCACATTGCTTAAGAGATATATTTTTAATTAAATTTGTATATATTTTGTTTCTGGTTTAAAAATTATTATTTTATGTAGACACATATTGAGAAAGTAGAATTTTGTTTTGGAATTTATAATATTTATATCTCGCTGCATTTTATATATTTTTGGTTTTTGTAATTCATTTGAAACAATTTATCCACAATTAGATAGATTTAGTTATGCATCTTTTGGTTTTAGTAATTATTAACTATGTACGAATAGGTTGTGCACATGTAGTTTAATATCTAAAATTAATTAAAAGTTTAAATTGTTTTTGCATTTTTTGTATTTTTATTTATTTTTTTGTTTTAAGTCAGTTTTGGTTTCAGTTTTTTTGTGTAAAGTAAGAATAATATTTTATTTATTGGGTTTTCTTTTTGTTTCATTCAAAATTGTTTTATATTGCTGAAATGTTTTTAAAAGTTTAAAAAACGTTAATTTTTAGCTTCATTTTGGTTTATTACTTTTTTTTTCATAAAGTCGGAAAATATTTAGATTTTATAATCCGAAATGTTAAGAAAGTTTTAGAACTACATTTACCAATAATCACACAATCTACCGTGTGTAGTCCCAAGAATATTCAAATTATGAGGGAATTATATTTAACCTAATAACGATAGATTATGTAATAAATTGAGTGATTCTATCCTATCTTGCTTAGGGAAACAATGGGTTTCAGCTAAATTTAACGAAAGTCTCAAATGTTTCGTTGAGTTTTTTGAAAATAAAAAAAAAGAAAAAACTATTTTGTTTAAATTTGCACATAGATATTTGTTTTTTTTTTTTTGGATTTTATGCTTTTCATTTACTACTTTTTTTTGTTTTTTTTGTTAATTTCATTTCGTGTGTATGAATAAAGTGAATTAAATTGATAATACATTTTAATTGTTTGTTACATGCTTTTTTTGTTTTCTTTCGTTTTTTTTTTTATTTGATAAATTCTACACAACCAATATTATTATATGTATGTTTATTCATATTCATATATACTTTCTTATTAATTTTTTTTTTTTTTGATAATATAATTAATGTTTTTTTGTTTCTTGTCAATTTAAATTCATTTTTTTTGTTTTTGTTGGTTAAAAATTTTACACACACGATATATTCCATTACACAAAGTAGACATCGATAAAATTCTGATATTTTGTTTTTTTTTTCAATAAATATTGTGAAATTTAATTTTTTGTTTTTTTCCAATACAGTTTGGTTTTTTTCTTTTTGATAAAATTTTTTGTTAATTCAAAGTTTTATATTTTGTTTATGAATATATATTTTAAGTATAATTTTTATTTAAAATTTAAGATTTTGAGTCATAGTTTTCTTCTGTTTTTTGGTTTGGTTTGTTTTAAATTTTAGTTTTAGTTTTACTAATCGAAGTATATTGCTCTTAAAAATATGTAGTTTGTTATTAAAAGTTTATATTTTATTTACTTTTTTTTTTTGTATTCATAAGTCAAATTGCGTTTTTTTTTTTTCTTTTTAATTGAGTTTATGTTATTAATGGTTGTTTATATTCTTTGTTTTTTAATTTTTTTTTTGGAAACATTTAATATTTTTTTTAATGTTTTTATTTTTTTTTATTTTTATCATAAGTGTTTTCATAAGCATACAAAAATATATATAATATAATTTAGTATTGTATTTTAAGCACTATATATAAAAAAGAAAAACAAATGTTTCATGTTTGTTTTGTTCTGTGGGATTTATTTTTACTTTCTTTTTTTTTTTTTTGTAGTTTAAAATTGTTATAGTGATAGTTTACTTTTTTTTAAGAAAAGATTTTTTTTTGTTTTCTTTTGAAACCTAGAATCTAATTTTAAAAAAACAAAAATCAACAATTAGGTTTGTTATTTTTTTTATTCAACAAAAAGTTAAGAGTATCTACTAATATTGGAAAAAAAAACGAACACATTTTGCTTATTAAAAATTATTTTGTAAGAAATAAAAAATGGAATTAACAATTTACCAACAGAAAAAAAAAGAATCAACTCGTTTCAAAATAAAATCCATAAACAAATTTTAAAAAAAGTAACAAAAATATCAAAATTTATGAAAGGCAAATCATTAGAATAATAATTGTTCTCATTAGAAGCAGGTTCAATCAAAAATAATAGCGAAAGACTATTTCCATTCGTAGTAGGTACACAATTATTCGGCATAATGTGGCGTAATTTCACTATTTTTTTGCCCATTTTGAAAACCATGAACGCCACTTAATTAATACTCAGAAGAATAAAGAATATTATAAAAAAAGCTTACAGCTATCGTTATAAAATCACCCAAGTTTTTATCCCCTTGACTCATCCCCTATTATTGTTAAAATCTTAAAGCAGAGCTATATTAAATTGGAGGAAGCAGACGGAAGCTAATTTCAAAATCCTACGTCAAATTTATTTCCGAAACCTAGGTATAATGAAATAAACGAAACCAATCCAAATCTGTTCGGCCTTGAAACTTTGATAAGTTTTTTTTTTTCAATATCGATCTTAGAAGGGTGTTCTGAGTTCTTGTCCATTGTATTCGATTTGTTTTAAATTTTTGATTTTTCACGTTACACCCTTTATAACTCCAATAAGGGCACCCACAAAATTTTTTTTTATCTATGTGCATTAGGGTGACCAGTAGGGTGGTCCAATTTTTTGGTTTTTACATTTCCGTTGTTCCCCACTCAAAAATTGGTTGCATATGTGTTTTGTATTACAGACGTGAAATTTCAGCTTTTTAGCTGAAGTGTAAGTGGGCGCTCAACAAGCTCAAAGTTTTTGCTCACATGCTGTTATAGCTTAGTCCTCATGCCTAGTAATTAACTCTTGTTTAGATTTATCAAGTGGATTAAGTTATGATGTGGTAAAGTTTTTCATAAAAAACCAATAGTTAAGTGATATTTTCACAGATAATAATTTTTGTTCATTTAAATTCGTCTCTAAGTATTTTTTGCTTAAAGTTAACAAAACAGAATTAATCAATGAAATACGAGCTAGTGACTCAAAACCAAAGAAACATGAAAATCATTTACATGGTTGTCGGGAACATGCGTGCTTATCATGTTTAAGCCAAATTCCAACCTCAAGCCAAGTCCTAATACAATATAATCAGATATTAAGGGTAAGGTAAGGGTAACAAAGTCTAATATTCCAAAGCTGATGAGCGCCCTCTTCCTTTTACTTTTGAGGGCTAAAACTTTCAGCATGTGTTGGTATTGATGTCTGAAGCAAAATAATGCGTGGGGAACTAATGAATTATATGGTTTATTTTTTTGCCTTATAACGTGGACCACACTAGTGACCAGCATTTTTTATCTATACTGAACGAAAATACCCCCAATTTTATTTGAAGACTTCCAAAATCCATTTATCTCTTTGAGTATTTTGATACGAAGGGACGTTCCAAACTAACAAGCAACGGATCCTCAAGCCAAGAAAAAAATAGGGGCTCGGAAACAAAGTTTTGTTGCGAAAACCAAAGTAGATCGTCTCTGCCGGGAAAGGTTGTGGCTAGAGATTTTTGAGATCTGAAAGGGATTCTGCAGGTCGATTAACTTGAGAAGGGTAGCAAAATTACAGGACTTTATAACTCAAACCTTCTTGATCAGATGGATGCCAAAACTCATGAGAGGCCGGTTTCAAGAAAAAAAAATCTTTTTTCACAAGTACACAATCAGCCCGATTCCGATTAAAAACTCCCGGGGAAATGTGTTGGTGAGAAGGGCCCCTAATCGAAAGATTCTAAAAATATCATTCCTTTTTTGTTTTATTTTTGTTCCCTTGTCGTTAAAAATAATGAAAAAGCAGAAAAAGCGCAAAATTTCACCAAACCTTTTTCCTTGGAAGCCCTTCTCTCGAACGCGATTCCCCGAGAGTTTTCATTTAGATTAGGGCTGAATAGTTCTTCCGGGATAAACGCTAAAACAAGGAGATTATGCAGAAAAATAAAACTTTTTTTTAAACTGAAAATAACTGTCGGCCGTTGTTAGACTGAGAACTTTTCACCTTGCCATCGTTTTTATATAACAAACATTTATATAACAAACATTCTTTGCTTTGTAGTAGCACATTGATCTCTACTGAAGAGCATTCATTTTAAATTCAAATGGAATCATTTTATGTTTTCAAGTCTTTTACTTGATGAAAGCAAGTAAATACATTGAACGCCGAAAGCAATAAACCAGATAAACAAAATTCTATAAAATTTGATTTTAAACGATTTTTAAGGTATGTAAATAATTTGAAAAATAAAATAAACAATTTTATTTTATTTTCAAAACTATCATTAGTAAAAAGCAAAACAAACGAACAAAATAAGGACTCAATTATAAAAGAAGCCTATTCCCTATAATTTCTTAATCACACGACTCTACGATTTCAATGAAAATGAATTTTTTAATCTCAAACAAAACAATTATTTTTTTAACAAAAACAGTTTATTAAAAATAAAATAAATTTTCACGCTTTCACTAAAAGTACGTAATATTAACCCTCTGTAAAACCTCTTTTTTGTGACGTGATAGGCACACGGGTGCGAATTCGGTCTATACTTGTTTCATGTCGCTAGAACTTTTTTCGGTCTCAATATTTTATAGAGAATAATACATGAAATTGATGCAGAATTTTTCGAAGAATTCGAACATTGCATTCACAATTTCAAAAAAAATTTAAGAGATTTTTTTGTGACCACTTTTTTGAAAAATCGTAATTTTTTTTATTTTTGTCCTGCCAAATTCGCACCCGTGTGCCGACAGAGGCTTAAGGAATGAAATTAAAAAAAAAATTAAAAATATGAAAATAAATTGCAAAAACACTCCAAATCTTCGAATTTTGCAATATTGCAATAACTATTCAATACATTAAATAAAAATTAAAAAAAAGTCATTTTTAAATATAATATACAAACAAAAAATTTATTAACGAATAATTTCTGATTTGAAACAAATAAATCGAATAAACTTTAATTTAAGGTCAAACATTAGTATAAAAAACAAATAACTTTAAATTTAATTAATTTCGTTTTCTTTTTGATATTTTAGAAGAAAATAATATAATTAAACAAAACAATATAATTACCAAAAAGGGGAATAAATACAACAACTAAATGAAAAAAAAAAAAACAAATTACTTTAACCCTGAACTTGTTACGGTTGTCTGAGAGGATTTATAACACATAAAAATTATATAGCCCGCCAAACAACTACTACTGTTTCATTGTAAGTATAATATATATTATTACATATATAAATATATATATAATATGTTTGTAATAATAATATTTTTAATAGTTTTTTTTTTTGTTTTAATATATATATATCTAAAGAAACCCGCTAATAAATTGTTAAGATATAAAAAAAATATCTATAGGTATTATATTAATATTAAATTTTTTGTTTCTTGTATACAGAGGGCATTTATTTTTTTTTTTTTTTTGTTTTTTTTTTTTATTTTTTTCATTTTTATATATATATAAAATTAAGACACTAATATTTATTTATAATTTGTTGTTTTGTTTTTTTTTTCACACAATGAGTTTTTTTTTTGTTTTCGTTTTACAATTCGAAAAAAATTCTAACACATAATTTTTTTTTTGTTAATTTTTTAAATCACTTTTCAAACTTTTTTTTGTTTTGATTTTACAATAAAAGTTTAATTTTTTTTTTGTTTTTTTGAATATATATATTTAATAATAATAATATATTTTGACGATCACAATTAATTAGTTTTGTTTTTTTTTTTTTGTTTAATGTATGTTTTATGTTTATAACTTTATTTTGTTTCGTTTTCTTTGTTACTTGTTTTTTTGTTTCTTGATTATTTTTTGTATTTTTTTTTTTGTAATAAATTTAAATATGTATGTTATGGTGGAACGAAAGGAAACATATAGTTTTTGAACTTATAAATCTGTTTTTTTGTTTTTATTTATGAAACAACAAGAGATGCGTTTGTGATGAAAGTTTTTTAATTAATTTTTTGTTTTAATGAATCGGTGAAGTTGTATGTATTTATAGCCTCCTTGTTGTAATTTGAAAAATGAAATTATATTTTTGATGTGTTTTTTTATGCAATCCATGAAGAGAATGTTGTCAACATGTTGGAAAATCTTCAAAAATTCAAAAACTTATATTTAAAAGAGAAAATGTTTAAACTAAGGTGTCGTTTTATTAATAACAAAATCAGTGATTAAAATTCCGATGAAAATTCCATTCATTAAAATTTCTGATGAAAGTAAATCCTTAAAAACGCCATTATCATGAATTTATGTTCCGAAGATGAGATGGTAATTAGTTCCATATGAAAAAAAAAAGGTTATCTGAAAGACTATAGAAATATGACATTAGTTCGAAATGATATTCATTTAACTTTAAGTTTTTTAGACTGTCTATGAATCCGGAAAATGTGTTCAAATACGTATTGCAGAACAGCGAAAATTCGAAAATACGAGAATATAGAATTCGAATGAAAATCAGAAGAGCCGTGTATTTCTTATAATTGGATTTTTTTCATATGATTTTTTTTTGAGACACGGTTAATTGAATCTCAACAATTGTACTTTATGATAAAAATGATTTTTTCGGATTATTCCGCGTTTAAATTATTTCAGAGTGCACTTTCGTACTCACTCACTCATTGCACAAGCTAATCAACAACAAACTTCAACATCAGTTTCCCGGTGACCACGCACAATGCAATATTGCTGCGAAACGTTCAGGGTGAGTACGAAAATGCACTCTGAAATAATTTAAACGCAGAATAATCCAAAATAATATTTTGTATCATGTCTAATAACAACAACGAAAGTCTAAAAAGTTAAATTGGAAACTACTTCAAATATTTAAATTGCAATTATCCATTTTAGACAAGTGTAAAATTTGTGTTTCAAATCGTTTTCCAAATAGCAAAACTCTTCTTAAAAGTTTTACTCGTATTCTCACTTCAAAGAGATTTTTATGATTTTTTTTAATACTTTTCTTTGTACTGAACGAAGAGCAATATCTCTAAAGTATTTGTTATTGTGCTACGTTTTATGGAGCAAAAGTTACTCGAATAGTTTTTAAAGCTCATACTAGCACCTTCCAACGGACTAGAAGAACCTTTATAAGAGCAATGACACTTTTAATCTGTTTATATTTCTGGGTCAACACTAAAAAACCTAAATCAGCATATTCTGTCCTATTGTGAGTATCGCTCGGATAACTAAACATATGAATATTCAAAGCTCTTTATAGTTGTTTTCATATTAATTCCTAGATAAGTTGCAAAAATTAAGAACTTTTTAACAGACACCAGGAGATCTTGACATCAGAAGTTTTAAAACAAGTGCCTCTCCGTTTTAAGAATACTTTTCCATCATTTTCTGACGAAAGTCAATTTATTTCGTTTAGTTCAAAAGATACTTAACTACTTGTCTCCCTACTATTGATCAACCTTTATTTAACATTGTGGCAGCTAGTCAAGTAAACACCTAAGAAATACACATGATCAACATAGAATTGCTTTGCTCTTAAAGATCGCGATTTAATTGTTTTTTAGTAATTCACACTGACCGACAAAATCGCCCTACATACCCGTTCCAGACTTATTCTCGTAGTATTTTTTTAAGTCACGAGTCTATGTAATCAAGCCTCAGATTTTTGAAGTCCTCAAAGACAATATCCATTAGGAATGCGACAATCAATCGCCGGAATTTCAGCCAATATGTATAGAAAACTTGGAAATACACACATAATTAATGTTGTCCTGTGAGATTGAATTTAACAGTTTTTGCCGCGAAATGTTTGCTCGTCAGCTAATCCTTCTCAATATATTTGACATTTTCTAACGAGAGATAACTAATAAACAAAAAAATTGATTGATTAAATCTTCAAATCTCTTTTTTTCTATTTGAAGGGTGTATAATATGTATCTAAATCCTTCTGTTTTTTTGTTCGGAATGTTTCGTCTCTTGATTTTGATTGCTTGTTTGATCTAATAACTGAAAAAAGAACTATTAAACCTAACAATAAACTTTTACAAACCTTCGAAAACATTTCTCCAGTAAAAAAAATATACTTTTTTTGACGACATTCTCCTCATCTGTTACAGTCCCACAAAAATCCATTCGAAAGATTTCCGCATCACTTTACTGTGTTTAAGCATCTCCACCTTTCACATTCTTTACGTATTGTTTTTTGTTTTTAGTTTTATATAAATTAGTAATTACATTTTTTGATTGTATTTTTTTTTTTGTTGTTTCTCACAAAATTAAAAATTTTGTTCTGATATTTTTTTTTTTCGTTTTTTGTTTTTGTTGTTATAAAGAAAAAGGCAACGGCTTAATATTTGTTTTATGATATATATATATAATAAACTATTATTTAACTATGTATTTTTTTTATAACACTGATTGAAATATTAACTAACAGAAAACATTAGGTATATAATAATAATAATAATTAATTAATTAATTTGGTATAATGAAATACAAATTGTTTTTTTTTTGTCTTGATTTTTTTTTATCTTCTTCTTCATTTTTTTTTTGTTTTAAATTCATACTGGATGGTGGTGGTTGGTAAAAATCTACAGAGTTAAATATTTTACTATTTGTTTTTTTTTTACACATTTTTACTATATTTTTTGTTAAGTTTAAATATAAATTTAAACAATATACATAGATATGAAAAATTGATTATTAAATGTGAGATTTCTAGTTGTTTGAATTATTTGTTTTTTGATTTGATTTTAATTTTTTTGAAAATTGTTCAAAAAAAATTGTGAGTTTTGATGTTTTTATTTTTCTAATAAATCAACTGGCTAAGTTTTGTTTTTTTCTTTCTCTTTTTTTTTGATAATAATTATAATAAATTTAAAGCTAACACAGAATAAAAGAAAAAAAATAAACGTTATTTATTTAGGTAAAACTGACTAGAAAGCAGTTAAGATTTTATTATTTTTTGACAAAAACTCTTGAGTTGAATTTGCACACATATTAAATTTTATATTTTTTATTACAATTCAATTTTTCATCTTTTCAATTTTTAAGATAGTGGCATTTTAAACCCAAAGTGTTTGTTTTTTTTTATTGAATTTGTATTTCTTGTTTTTCTGTTTCTTCTTTTTAATAATAAAATATAACAGACGCTTAAATTGGGGTTTTGGACACCAGTTGATTCCTTTCCACTCACAATATTTTTTTCTTCAATTTTTGTTGTTGTTTTTTTACTTTTTAAGAATGAGGGAGGATGTTACTAACAATTTTTAAGTATAATATGCTAAGGTACATTAAAAAAAAATGGATTTATCTTTTTCTTTAACAAAATTCAGTCGGCCTATAGCTAATTAAAAAATTATAAATCAAATTAAAAAAAAAAAAATCAAAAAAAAATTAATGAATGTATTGATTTAATTAATTTTTGTATATTTTTTTTCTTTAAGCACAGAAAGCAGTTTTTTTTGTTTTTGTTTTTACTTAATTACATTTAATTTCATAGAATTTAAATTAATTATTTTTTTATTTGTTTTGTATATGAATGAGTGAATTAACAATTTTGTGTGTATTTATTTTTTTAAGTTAAGAGAAGCAAAAAATTAATAAACTATACAACAACACAGTTGGTATATTCTTTTTTTGTTTTTTTTTTTCTTCTTTATGTTGGATGGATTTTTAAAGAGAAAAAAAAAATTAAACAGAGATATTTTTTGTTGTGTTTCATTTTTTTTTTAACGTGGGACAGATTAACATTTTTGTTTTGTTTGTTTTTTTTGTTTACACATTGAATGTTTATATTATTTTCAATTTTTTCAAGGTGTTTTTATGTATGTGTGTTTATGTTGGGTGAAGAAAATTCGTCTATTCTTCTTCAGACCAGTCAGAGTCATCACTATCAGTTGGATTTGAGTGATTTTCAAGCCAATGATAGTCACGTTGATCAACGAATTCCCATAGATAGATCTAAAAGAAGAGGAAATTCGAAGTGAGCTCACAGTGAAAAGTTTGATTTGTTTTTTGATTTTTTTTTTATTGGACTTTGAGCCTTTGGAGTAGGAGAAATGGTTGTCACATCACCACTTTATAATAATTTTATTTTTTTTTTAAAGAATTTAAAATTTTATTTATTTACATGGAGCTGAAAGTACTAGGAGGAAGAAAATAAAGGAAGAATCAAGAGTGACTGTTTTTGAGGAAAAATACCACAGAAAAAAAAATTGCACTAATTTTTTTTTTATTAATTTGATAAAGTTGTTTCTGCACATTGCAATTATTATACAGGATGTTTTACATAAAACGCAAAAAATGGCATGAGCCTGTAGTAGCCAATAGAAGAACAAACTTATAGGAGGGATACAATTTAAAAATTAAAAAAAACACAACAAAGATAGCGTGTTCTACCAACCATTACTTATTTCAAGGAATAGTTTTTGAAATATTTATTTTCAAACTCAAGTTCTGAAAACCCAGATGTTACTACAAAAGTTCAAAAATGATATACAACACCTTTTAATTCATATCGAAGCTGCTGCTAATAGAGTGATGCGTATTTCTACCACGTCTAAGTTTGGTATACCTATCAAACTGGTACGCCTTTTAAAAATGAGACTGAAGAATGTCATTTGCGGACTCATTTGATGTTAGAGTTCTGAATGGAAGTTGTTCAGGAAATGTTCAAGGCGAATACACATTTAACCGAGGAATGGGGTATTCAACACGACTGTTCTCTAGTTTCGGGAGGGTGGAATGCTTTTTGAGCAATTTTATTGTGGAACACAAAAATTCTTCGGATCATATACTTTTAGAAATTACATGCAAATTTGGCCCTGATGAATTATCTTTTTCAAAGACACTTGAGCTCTTGGACTATCGCTTAAATATCTCCTTGATCCACCTTTTACAGTTCTGAACTTTTACAGACTTGATCTGTAAAAGCGCCAGGAGAATTATATATTAACTGTACGTCCGTGTACCTGTTTTCGCATACCAAAGAGCATAAAAAAGGTGCGTTTGATAACCCCTAACTTATAAATTCTTCAGTGAAGCTATCAAGTACACTTACATATATGTATTTGAAAGGCTTACGAAGTGGGTCAACGATAAAAACATATTTAACATGTTTCAAATGGGTTTTAAAAAAATCCACTCGACTATGGATCAGATTTTCATCTTATTCCACTTTGCCGATTACTTTAAAAGCAGAAAAAAAGTCGTTGTAATGCTTTCTTCGTAGATTTCTGAGAAACCCGTGAATCATTATTTATTATAAGCTTTATGCTTTGGGAATCTCGAACAGTTTTGAATCAGCTGAAAGCAATGTATGAAAGCAATGTATGAAAACAATGTGTCCCATGTTTGGGACGGACAATTTATGTCAGATGACGCAATGGGAGTAAGGCAACAATGTGTGTTGAGTACTTTGCACTTAATTTCGTTTATAAATGATATTGTCAAGGAAGATGGAAGTGGAATTGAGTTCGGAGGTTGCTGACAGTTCTACAAAGTGATTCTTTGTTCTAAGTTTGGCTTGCGTAAAAAAAGATCCTCAAATCGTATTGATTTATTTCGGAAAAGGTCCGGCAGTTTGCTCATCGTCTATATGCAAATATCTTGAAAGCAAGGATTCAGACAAGTATGTACACAAGTTACAACTTAACGGAGTTCTTACTTGGTGGAAAGAGCATTTCCTTTCACTTTTGTGTAGAATTTTCTCCAGCTATGCGCACAAAAAATATTAATGACCCCCACACCCAATGTATTCCCGTTAAGATTTATTTCTTATATTGGCCCACCTTCGCATTCCAGCCATTTATCGCCATTTAATGCAAAACATCCTGTATAAAGTAAAATCAAACCACATTAATATTCTAACCAAACACATCAATGTTACATCAGGATCAGGAAGAAGAGGAAGAGATGGAATTAAAAAGAATTAATTAATGGCACTTAAATAACGAACGTATTGCTAGTTTCTTATTTTTTTTTAAACAAAATAAACTTAGGACTACTTAAGAATTAAACCTTAAGTACTAAGACTAGCCTAAGGCTTAGAAATCTAATTTATTTTGGGCTTATTTAAAGAATGATAATTGTTTTTTCGTTTTTTTTTTATTAATTTTTTTTTTAATTATTTAGTTCCTTCTGTGGTCTAGATTTAGTTTTTCTTTTTATTTAATTATTTTTTTTTTTTTATTTGGGAGAAAGTATTGTAGTTTGTAGATATATATTTTAATTGTTTTTTTGTTTTGTTTGTTTCTTTTGTTTATCACATTTTAGAGTATATATTCAATAGCATCAGCTCCGACACATTTAAAGTGTTGGTTCCGACCGATTGGAAGAAGGTTTGATAAGTTTTTAATATATCAGCCCTGTACAGAGTGAAATTAATGGAAAATTTGGAAAAGGGAAGTATACTGTTATTACTAATAAATATATATATTTATTTAATATTTCTTAGGTATTAAAAAAAAATTAAAACATAAAATAAAAATAATTAAAAAATATAATAAACACTTTCGCAAATGAAATTTACAAATTTCTATCATTTATTGATAGTTTTGGTTTTGTTTTTTTTTTTTAACACTGCGAAAGTGTTTTTATTAAGAAATTTAATGTTAAAACAATATTACTACTTACATCGAGTAAATCAATCAACTCATCGGTATTTCGATGTAATTTTCTGGCACGTTGTGGTAATCCAACATCAACTAATTCACCATTCGGGAGAGCATGTTTGTAGAAACATTTATTGCCAAAGGGACATTTGCCATCACCCTGAAAAAATTTATGAAATTAAATTAAATTATGTGGATAAATGATAAAAATAAAACTTTTTTTTTTTTGGAAAAAAATAACAAACTGAACACGCTGGTTGAGAAATAAGAAGTTTTTTTTTCGGAAAGAGCGTTTTTGCTTTTAATTTTTATGGACTTATTGACCCACCCTTCTTCATAAACTCGTATGATAGGTAAGATGTTTGCTAAGCTGTCAATTTAAAAAAAAAATAACCTCAAAGCTTAGAACATATTCATTAACTTTGATTAACAAAAAAAAAAAAAAAGTATCACGGTTGTTATGATTTCCATTCGAATTTTATTTTCTTCCGTTTTCTTCTCCCAATTCCGTTTTCGAACACATTTTGCGGATTCATAAGTGTTTCGAAAAACGAACGGATCTACAATCCGATAAATGTTTGCCGTTTTCAATCCGGGTAGCAATTTTCTACAAGAAAAAAGATTCTCCAACAAAAAAGTCGAATGGAAATCAGAACAACCGTTTTAAATCCGTACGGATTCAATTTTCGTTTCCGTTTTCAAATTCGAACAAATATTAGAACAGACGTGAATAGCTGAATTAAGAATAAGGGCAACTAATTTCGTATCAAAATCGTACAACGTACATTCAGAGTTAATATTATCAGAAATAAGGATAATGGTTAATTGGAACATCTTGTTATTTAACTTCAAAGGCATGTTTTAACATTAGTAAGACATCAAAACAATCTTGCGCGAACATTTATTGGCTAGAAAGCTATGTGCGCTTTGGATTCCACAAAAATTGACAGATACTCGAAAAAAGAATCAAGTCAATTGGTGGCGGCAAATGCTTCCGAAATTATTAACAATATTATTTGTTAAATTTGACCAATTTTTTGGTGTAAATATTCCACTGTTGTTAGGCTGTTTTGGTCCACATAAAGAAAATGCGAATAAAAACAAGTTCTATCCCATTATTTTCCCAATGGACCGATAGCATTAAACAAAGCTATGCTGTAGCAATTTAATTAAAGTACCTGATACCCAGCTGTGATATAAGTGTCATATTTGAATTTTGCCGTCTCCGGGATTTATGCAATAGGAGCAGAAGAGAAGCAAATTATGTATTATGTTTTGATTACTTAAATTTAATAGGTACCCCTTATAAAGGAAGGAAGCACTTACGAAACGTTGGGAAAATAATGGGATAGAACTTGTTTTTATTCGCATTTTCTTTATGTGGACCAAAACAGCCTAACAACAGTAGAATATTAACAATATTGTCACAGGAATAAAATCGAGATCGGAGGGTTTTAAAGCAAATGGCGTTTTCCGTTTTTCCTTAGCAAAATGTTTTGAACAATTCCGTGAAACTGAGGAAATGAGGATCATTATGCATCACCATAAAGTAAGTTCATCAGCTCAAAGAAGTGATAATTTGGCTAATCAATAGATCCAATTGATTAGTCATCCGCCTTACAACCCCGAATTGGCATCTAATGAGTCCTTCCTGTTTCCAAAAATCAACGATAAGATCTCAACAAGCAGTTGAAATTTTAAAAACAAACGTTTCAGAGCAGTAATCTTCAGACTTATGAAAGTGCTTCAAAAAATGATTTGAACCAATGTACAAATGCATAGGTCTTAAAGGCGAATATTTTTAACAGGAATATAGTCATTTCTATTCAAAAATTGTAGTTTTTTTATTACCATTTATCGGAACTTTTAAGATAACTTACGTACAAAAAAATGCTAACATGTTAATATAGTAGGAGCACTTAAAACCGAATTCACCCTCGAAATGTGAACACAACCAAGGCAAACCAAAAACTAGTACATCATAGGTATAACAATTTCTCCAAGGGTAATTATTTTTTTCAGTGAGATTTAACAAATCTCTCTCTAATAAGCAAAATATTTGTCCAACACTCAAATAAGTAACCGATAGGTTTTCAAACATTCTTTGATCATTAAAATTCTTTATTATTCTTCATAGTGCTTAATGTTCATTTTATGAAGAAGTTTTATCTAAAGACTTTTGGATTAGATCGACACATTTATGTTCTAACAATTGAATATTTATCGCTTCCTCGGTTTGTATGCATTGTTTGTTTATACTTTTGACTTTATTACCCTCACAGAAAGTATAACATACAAATAGTAATATGATGATTTCGTCGTTTGTTGACTGCTTAGAGAAAACCATTACTTTTAATTATGGGATAAAAGAATCGAATTAGGTTAGAAGTAAAAATTTTAATTGTTTTATGACAATAAATGAAGTGGTCCCTGATTCGATTCTACCAAATCTGAAGACCGTTCGTTTCTTATTATGATCTGATATCAACCAAAAACAAACAAAACAAGCCATCTTAGACAGAGAGCTCACAGCCCGTAGACGGTTAAAAACAAAAACAAATGTTATATAGATTCGTCTTTCTCCACCGAGAGGGCGTGCGGCAGTGTTGCCATTAGTGCAGATTTATCTGCGTTTTGCAGATTTTCAACCCATTCCCAGACTTTTAAGAACCATAAATCTGCAGTGCAGATTCTATCTGCAACTGAAACTTAACGTTTCAAAAACGGAAATGGATTTCATTAAAAATAATCCAGTAAATTGGTAATTAAAGTAAGGTCAAGGCCGAATTAAGACATCATTTATCTTCCCAAAACTATCAATTTTTTCGATTATTTAACTTTAGTTTTCAAATCAACTGGAGTTTGATCATAACGGTCTTTAATTTTCCTTCTTGACTTCTAGATTTCATTTTCTCAAATGCAAATTGTAACAAAAATTCAATACTATTTTGCTTTAGAGGAAAAAGTCTAACAATACAATTATTAAGAAAATTTTACAATTTGAGCGTGAAAAAATATTCTCGTAATTAATTTTGCTGACACCTATTCCGCAAGAGTGAATTCCTCTGTGTCCACGAAAAAAAAACTTGTAAATTGCCTATGAAACAAGGCAGAGAGATACTCACTAAGAAAAACTCACTATTGCGGAATTGGGCCCCTGTTCGCAAACTTTTTCAAATTGAGTCTCCCAAATTTTTTCGTCGTTTCTGCAGATTTTTCGAAACATTTTCATGGCAACACTGGCGTGCTATCAGGCTCATATTGCCGATTGAAGTCTTGATACGGATCGTGGTTAGGCACTCGTTGACGCATTCAAAACTCAAAAAATTCTAGCTGAGTTTGCTTCCAACAACGAATCTGCATTCAAATGTGCGCTGTTGGCTGTAGCAATCACCGTAGTAGATGTCATGGGTCTTCAATTTTCTCTGACCCGACCCTTTGCATATCAAACTTTGAAATTCTTTTTAAACATTATGGTTATTCATGCCATGCCCTAAACTAATGGTAAACGTGGAAAAGTGGTAAATGCTGTAGCGAACTGTTAGTTCCCATAAAAACAAATTCAAGCATTTATCAATCTTACCTCGAGTTATGAAACTAGACTACCGTGCAGTTAATCAAATAAAATATTTTATATTTTATTTCTTACCTTTTTGAAGTACTTGCAGTCTTTGATGCCAAGCGCATTTCTGTAATCAACCAAGAGTTTGTCCTTTTCTTCCTTTGTTTCTACCCAAAAGGCACTTGGACAGACGAAGTCCGAAGCCACACGACATTCAGGACAAGCTCTGAAAATTAATTTAAAATTAAAACAAACATTCTTCTTCCACTCCCAACAAAATCCAACAACATACCTGGTGATCTTGTGTTCAAATTGCTTAGCTTGACGCCACTTCCGTATGCATTCCAAACAGAATATATGACTGCAATTGGGCAGGATGCCGAATCTCTTCTCACGTCCGGCCTTTTCCATTATAGTATCGAAACAGATTCCACATTGCTTGTCCTTTGACCTGGCAATGGCAAACGACAATTCCATGTCGCGTTCGTGCTGCTGCAGGCATTCCTGTATGTGCTTCCGCCTCTGTTGGGTATCCGTTGGATGCAGACAATACGAATCGCACATTTCGCACAGCTCAATATGCTGATAGGTACAGGCCAATCCAAAGGGACAATCATATTCATATGGACACAAGCCACCGGGAATAGGTACACCCTGTATTTGGTTAGCTATGCCAGCATTGCCACCACCACCAGCGCCTCCGGCCACTTCGGCCCAGCTGCGATTAGGATCAACATCTTTGCTGCTATCCAACCCAATCGATTGTTGGCGGAATTTTGGAATGAAAACAGGAGCATTTGCCCATGACTTGCTAGTACTTGGTCTGGCAGTTTCGGTGGTTGGGCCCACTTTCGTCGACGTCGTCGTTGGTGTTGTTGTAATTGCTGTTGGGGCGGAGGAGGAGGAATTTGTTGTTCCAGCTGCTGCTGTTGGATTCCATGATAGATCATGCGAAAACCGGCACATTTCACCAAAGCGACAAATGCCGCGCACAAAGAATCGACACAGCGCTGGATTAGCATCTCCTGTTCCAGGTGCAGTACCAGCTGCAGCTGCTATAGCGGCTGCGGATGTTGTTGTTGCAATCGCTGTTGCACTCATTGTGAAATGATTATTTTCGTAATTCTCTTTTTTTCAGATTTTGTTTTTGTAATTTTTAAGCAAAATTGATTAGGAAGTATAATTCTGGCAGAAAAAATAATGATCTCTTCTTTATTTCTAACAACTTTAGAGTGTCGGTAAACGAACTTAAAGTTGTTGTTATTGTTTTGCCTGAAATGGACAACAAGAAATTTAAAAAAAAAGGTTGAATTCGAATTGACAACCAGCAATTGGCTGTCAACATTATTGAAAAAATATGTATTCCGATTGACAAATACATTTTTGCTGTTAATATGTTACATTCATAAAAATTACATTCATAACACAGGAAAATTATCAATCATCTCTTGGGTTAAATGTAAGGAGTTTTGGATAATATGAGGAGACCAACTACTTAGAAGCTTACATACCACTATCTTCTGAAAGTGAAGCGACGAAAAGAGTAAAGAGAAAACTTAAATTTTCTCATATTATCAACGAATAGTTCCAAAAAAGATTAGATACACTATCAAACCTGGATATAATGCTCTTAAAACTCAACATGTTAATTTGAAGGACTTAAATTTTTTTCCAAACTCTAGTACAGAAGGTATGGGATGGATAGTTAGAATATGAAGTTGTTTAATTTTCTACAAGCTTACTGATTCCCGATTGGACAATAATATCATGATCAGAATTAAATGAACTAATGATACAAATGAAGATTCAGTAAAAATTATGTAAAGCTGAGAGTTGTTTTGTTAGCCCTGTTCCATTGGGAGGTGGCAAAGTACTACTAGTAGTTTACTAGCGATTTTCAATGGAACGCACTTTCAACGAATACAATATATGTAAATCGTATCTATTCGGGAAGACGAGCATGAGTAGTTGATAAAACTAGATTAACCAAAACATCTACTATTAGTAGACTACCACCTCCAATGGAACAGGGCTTTGTTAAAAAAAAAGTCTCGTTAACAAATTTTTTTCTCTAAATCGGGGAACCCCCGCAATGACTGTTGTTTTCGTATTCTCTATCAAAGCAAATGTCGACTTTTTCTACGACCCGATTTTAGCCGCAAAATATGTCGCACTAGAATTATTCTATGATGATTGTCACTTTAGTCACCTGCGACTTACGTTCACACGAATCGATAGCATCACCGCACGGCAAAAATCGAATCTTGAAAAGTCGGCATAGCGATTTGATGGCGGATTTTCTATCAGGAAAGATACTGATAATATCCGATGAAAATATCACGTTCAGTACAGTTTGTATAAGTTTGGAGGTGTTTCCCTAATACGGTAATAGCGACATATTAAGCGTATGCAATCACTTTCAAACCATCTATTTCTAGAATAACTAGTATGTAGTTAATAAACAACAAGTTCCACAGGAGTAGTAAAAAAACAATTGTAAGCTTTTATACAAGACATTTTTAAACGCGGTCTAATCGTGCTCTATCAAAGTTTTCCTCCGTCTGATGTTTTGCAACATAAACCACATAAAACCAAGACTAGAATATCGAGAAAAGTTTTGTATAAAGTTTCCTTTTTTTGGATCGTTCTTTGTTCATATAAAATACAGTCAATTAAAAACCAGTTGGAATTGCTTGTGAATTAAAACTGCGCCTTTTCCTCTATTATACTTTTACGGCCAATTTCTTCACATGAGTCCTAAGTCTGCCTAGTACCCGATCTAGCTAGACCAGGTCCTAGCACTAGTTCTATTACTCGGTCCTAACGAAAAGTTAGTACCTGAGCATTTATAGGACCTGATCTAAGTTCACAACGCAGTCCTAAGAATTAATTCTACCTACAACTGTTTTTAATTGCTGGACAGATGTCGTTTTCTAATTGTGCATCAAAAATTAAATCCATTTTCTTCAAACAAAAATTACAAAATGCACAATTTCGACAAAAAATAAAATGCCAAAATCAGAATAAAAATCAATAAAAGAAAAGATTATCTATATAAAAAGACATCAAATCTCCAAACAGCTAATTAAATTTTCGATGAATGCAAAAAATCCCACCAATTCAAGTTTTATCGTCGCTAGACTGCCGATTTTTAGGTTCTAACTTTTAGGACGTCCTAAGCAAAAATCGGTACCAATTTGACAGTTCTAGGGTTTAGAACTTGTGTGAAGAAATCACTTGGTACCGATTTGAGTACTAACGATTGGTATAATAACCAGGTACTAGCAGATTTTGAGGAGCTAGCTAGTACCGAGTCCTAACTAGTACTCGGTCCTAAATTGACAGTTCTTAGGCTTAGTACTTGAGTGAAGAAATGAGTTGATACCGATTTGAGTACTAACTTTAGGACTAGGACCGGTACTAGCGCTAGGACTCTGTGAAGAAATCGGCCGTTAATTATCCCAACTCATTTTTACTGGAAGAACAAAAGTGAAGTAATTCCCAGTAGGTTTTTGTTGTTGGATTTAATTTTTACCTACTAAACTTCGAAATCTCATGGCTTTCCCCCATTAATTTCTATAAGTGGAGTAGAAGAACACGTGAAGCGCCTTCGAAAACGTATCTACGAAACTAGGGACATTATTCAACTCCCCTAAAATCCGGACTTACAAACTACCTAAATGGCTTAAAAAACACCACCATACGTTGAACGAAAAACTACAGAAGCAGTTCCGACTCCCCGATGGATTAAAAAATAAAAGGTAAGTCAAAAGTCAAGTGCCTGAATGTAACTTTGAGATAAATAGGAGGATTACAATTTACTCATCCTCAAAATCTCAAATTTCGCCACCACAAGCAATTACTTATTGGCTTCCATACTTATTGCTGTTTTATTGGTAACTCAGTACTTAGCTCAGTAAAATTTAGCACGAGAAACAACAACAAATGATTACTAAGGATAAATAAGAGTTTTTTGTTTGTTGGTTTACAGAGAATTTTTTTTTTATAAACTTATACATTTGTAACCCTTTAACAATAAAGGATTGTTAATAATAAAATAAGGTAATCGTTTATTGTTGTTAACAGCAGAAAATGTTTACTCAGTAAAATACTAAGTACCACCGAAACACGGCTCATATCAAAAAGCAAATCCTCCACGATAGAAATCAAAAATTCTTTGTATGGAGCTTCATCAATGAATAAATTCATACTAAACACTGCATAATAAAAAAAAAAAAAAAACTATTACTGATGAAGAGGGATACCTATTTTACAAGGACCCAGCGTCATATATGACTTCTTAACAATGGCTAAAGGTAAAACTTATTTCTATGCAAAGCAAAAAAAACAACACCAATCACGTGTTTTTCATGCGTTAACATGAATTTTTGAAAAGATTTCATACACGTGGGATTAAAAAATGTCCTTTTAAATAAATAAGAAGCCAAAATATTCATTTTCTTGAAAAGAAGTCTTTCAAGGGTCAGAATATTGTTGACGAGAAAATATCATCAAATGATACAAGTAAAACCTGGGTTATTACTCCCATACACTCTAGAATTCATCCATCCATCAATAACAGACCCATTGGAGAAGATCTTTCTACTCCAACGTATGTAAATCCATCATTGACATTTTACCTTATCCTTTTCAATGATGTCATTACCATGGTTTTTTTTTTTTTGCATTTTACCTACTAACTACTATACCATGTGCATTGACACGAGAATTGTCATCGTCTTCGTCATTAAGTTTCTTCTTCAAGATTCCTATCAAATTGTAACCAAACAAAACCCCACTTGTAGAAATGTCTCTCTCATTTCATATATTGGGGAATCAAAGGATTATGAAAAAAGGCCAAATAAGTTCTTAAAACGAAGCATATCATAAAATAAGTTAACTTTTAACTTGCACTATGAAGAAAAATGTTTGCGAGCGAAGAGGAGTGGAAATGGAAATGGAGACACCATAGAGCGTCATCGCGACGATGCAGGTCAAAATTGTTTAAGATTCAAGGCCATTTACACAAATTGCTTTGAGCTTGTTAAATGTATTCAAGTAACACGATGTGAAATTCAATACAACAACAACAACAACAAACCAACAAACTATAATCATCGTTATAGCAGCTCTTAAAGTGCGTAATTTAAATTCCATTGCATCATGGCAAGAGAATTTCATGATTCTCAGTCTCGTGGGCCATTGGAGCACCAACCAAAAAAAAAAAAAAACTAATTACACATACAAAAGGGGCAAGTGGATAGTGGAATAATAGAAGAAATGGAAATACAAAGACAAATTACCAAACTAATTAAGAAATTGCTTCCCAAAAAATAATGTATTTATTTACTTTCAAGTAAAAAGTTCCAAGAGGAGAGGATTTTTTTTGTGAAATAGGTTTTTGACTACACCAAAAGAAGAAGGAGACAAGTCTTTTGTAGTCTCAGAAAAAAAGTGGCTTCTCCGTTTTTTTTCTTTTTTTTTGCTTCTTCCAAATTTGAGTGCGAAGTTTGCAACAGCAGTTTTTTTTTTTGTCTCAGCCAGAGTACATATACATACACTACCACTACTACTACTACTATCACCATTTTGCAACACAAACAATTTTTCGGGTTAAAATGCACTTTTTTCGAAATGATTTTTTTAGTCATTTTGAGATGAAAAATTGATGTATTTTCATATAATTTCAATTGGTAAGATATTAATGAAGAATTTAATTAATAAATTACCTGAAATTGAGGCTTTTTTTCAACACAATTAGATGAGTTTTTTTTTTTGTATGAATTTTTTTTATTTGTAGCTCATCTATTCTCACTCACAGTCACTCTTTATTTCCACCCTTCCAAGTTCACTACTTTTTTGCTTCTGTCTTTTTTTTGAAAATATATAAATTCTGTGTGTCTGTTGTTTTCGGAATTCGTTTTGGTGCGCTCTTTCTTGTGTGGACCGTTGGGTCGAATGGTATAAAAATATGATAAATGGTCGAAAAGTTAGTGAAGTTTGTTGCAGTTTTGAATGTGTAATACTTTAAAGTGATGCCAAATTTATATCAATTATGAATTTTGTTTAGATGGATTTAGAACGATTTTTTATTCGATTATTTTTAAAAGGTTTGAAATTGTTTTTGTACACCTCTGTAAAGCGAAATTGGAACAAAAATTCTTTTTTTGTCGAATCAATCAATCTGGGTTATATTCACAACAAAACACCTATGGTTTTTTATTTTATAAGGATAGAAATGATCAAAACCTCGCGATATGCTTTATAATGTCTAGGTTTACATTCAACGATTTTTCCAATGACGATTTTTTTTTTGTTGTTGTAAACGTGGGAGAAAAAAGGAAGGCAGAGCTTTCTTGTGGAATGATATCTTCGTGATAACAACAAAAGAAACCAATCGTCATTGAAAAAATCGTCGAATGTAAACCCTCTCTTAAAGATTTTTATCGGTCAGGTTCAGAAAATTGTTAATCTAAATTCTAGCTGCCATACAAATTATCGATAAAATGCTCATATAAATTTTAGCTCGGCTAAATTTTTGCGATAATTTGCATGGGAGTTAAAATTTAGCTCGATCTGCGTACCAGGCTTAAAGTTCAATTTTTGTTGCTATTGTAGTATTCTGACAAACCTCACAAGGTCACAAGTCACAAAAACCTCACAAGGTATTCATAATTCGATTTTGTGAGGATTTTTTTCACAAACTTCTTACTAGCAAAAATCAAACCTGTGAGTTTTGTGACCTCCTTCTCCTTCAGAGTAGATCACAAATTCGAAAGTTTTTGTGGCGCAAAAACCTCACAAAATCAAATTCAGCTCACCTTGTGAGGTTCTTATAACTTATGAGGTTTGCCAGAATAGGGCTGTAAAACTCAGCTTTGCTATTGATTTCAACTGGCTTCTAAACACTTCTTATTTAAGACGCAAGTGTGAATCAAACCAATATATCAAAGTACATATCATCATATATGACAACTCATCATGGACAGCTCATCACAAGTTTCGATTAGAACAAATTCATTTTTAGTGCAATTTATTTGAATGTTTTTCTTCTAGGAAGGGAATTTCACTGACGATTTTTGTTTTCCTTAAAAATGGTTTCTTTTAATGAAATGTTCCCTATGATTACTTGCCCTGTGATATTAGGCATGAATAGTTGAGTTCAAACCCTCAATTGAAATAAATAGCAGAATGAGGGTGAATGCTTTATTTATATTTCCACGTGAACAAGATTACACCTGTAAATAACTATTTACTCTTTTGCGAAAATTGAGTGCGACGCCCTCTAGATTGGTTCCAAATCAGGAAAAAAAGCCTTCCTGGCCCTATTTTGATAAGAAGTTGTTAGTAGAGCAGGGGCGATATTCTGTGTCCAGTATAGGTATGATAGTTATACGTATGAAAGTATAAAAGTAAAGAGGCCCCACTGTTTTTTTTTTTTTTTTTGAAGAGGCTATAAACTGTAATTTTTTTCCTTTAAAAGCAAATAATATATCGAAAAATTGAAAAAAAAAAAACAAAAACTTCTTAATGAAATAGGGTCAGGAAGGGTTAGGAATTAAAATTTGAAAAAGTAGGGCTTTTTTCCCTGATTTGGAACCAATCTAGAGGGCGTCCCCAATTTTTTTTTGAAAATTGGAAATATTATTATAAATATGCATTTTATTGAATAAAAATTTTGTACAATTTTAAAGTTCAAGTGACCTCAACTCCAAAGCGTTTCGCCCAGGTACGACAGTGGGCTCATCAGTTAGATCTGTCGTACCCTTACTTCAGACGCCTTATTTTGGTCGTTGTTTACCGAAAACTCATAAAACTCACAGCATGTAGGTAAACATCGACCAAAATAAGGCGTCTTAGTAGGGGTACGACAAATATAACTGATGAGCCCACTATCGTACCTGGGCGAAAAGCTTTGGAGTTGAGGTCACTTGAACTTTAAAATTGAATTATATTCAATCGCTTAAAATTAAAATAATTTTTTCTTCGTTAAAAATTTTGCATTTATCTTTCTATCTTTCCACATAGTGTGCATATCAAAAATAGCTTATAATTGTCAATTCTCTAGTAAAGGTATTTATACTCGGCCTTATCACGAATTCCATTCGTATCGGAAATTTTCTACGATTCCCGAAAATAACAATCAAAAAATTTGATCGTACTGCCGATTTGTATGAAATTTTCCATTGCGAACGGATTTCGTGTTTGTTCATTTTATATAACTTTGTTCATAATAAGTTAAATTCAAATTCATTGGTTGTGATGTTTTCAATAAATCAGCTCAATTATTAAATTCGAAATCATTTAATTCATGTTTCATTCCTTCGGATTTGGCTTATCAAATTTACTATCTTTCTATTCCTTCTTATTAGTGTCGTGCAATTTGCATTTAAAAAGACCTTAGCTCTTAGAGGCATAGGTATAGTTAAAATAAGAACCACTAATCAAAGCAATTTTTAATTCACTACCACCTAACTTTTATAAGGTTGGATCATACTTACTGAAAGTGAATCGCTGATTTAAAAATTATGAGTTTCCGTTATCCTTCTTGCTTTCTTTTAACCTTGATGGTGTTTTAAATCGACAGTGGTGCATGAACTACCAATATCCAAGATTTTCACTTTTTTTGAATATCTACATCTACATTAACGAGAAAAATCCCAAAATATTTGTTGATATAAGTTGTTTATACTCGTATAATAATGACATTTTTTGTTTTTTTTATTATTATATTCGTTAAGATAAAACATTTTTGTTTTTTTTTTATACAGATTTCAAATAAATGTATTTATGTATCATTTTTGTTTTATTTTGTTTTAAATTTTATAATTACTTTACTACATTTATTTCTTAATATTTTTTGTTTGTTTTATTATTAAATCATTTTGTTCTCTTCAAGACCAGAAAAAAAAATAATAATAATATAATAATGTATGCGTGAAAAAATTGCTAAATATAAAAACAACATTAAGAATTACATAAACTGAAATATTTCCGTAAAGAACGCATTTTCGATTTTTTGTTTGTTTTGTTTCTTTTATTTTCTTAAATCAACAAATGTATCCATGCACCCATTTGAGAAATATGTATTTTTTTTTCTTTATTTTTTGTATTACATTTATTATACTAGTAGTTTAGTCCATAATAATAATTTTTTTATTATTACATTTAAATATACATATTTTTGCTCTTAATTGTTTTAATCTTTTATTTCATTGTTGTTTATTATACTTTTATTTTTTGTTCTATTTCCTGTTTTATTTTTTAATATATTTTATTTTAAACAACCAAAAATAGTCAATTGTTTCTTATTTTTTGTTTGCTTAAAATGATTTTTTTCTTTTCTCTATAAATTTCTTTGTGTTTGCTAAAATTTGATTTATGTCGATTTTTTTCTTTAAGAATATTTCAGTTTACTGTTTTTTTTTTTTTTTTTTTTTTTTTGTTATTTTCAGTCTCTCTCACACCTTTATTTATTTATTTATTTAATTTTATTTTTTAAGTTTAAATTCTTTTCTTACATACATACATATTAAATTGCAATAATATAAAAATATACAGTTATTTTATTTCAATAAGAATTATTTTATTTATTTTTCAATTTTATTTTTATTTATTTAAAATTGTTTTAAAGTTGAGTGAAACTAAGAAAGAAAGAAAAAAATATATAAATGTAGGAGATGTATGTAATTAAATTGCATGTGAATTTATTTTAAATATATATATTTTTTTGTTTTGTTTTAATTTGTATTCAAAATTTACAAACTTATTGAGGATAAAGAGTTTTTTTATGTGTTTTTTGTTAATTTTTTTTATATTTGTAAAAATGTAACTAAAATTATTAGTTAAATACAGTTTATTTCCTTTAGGAAGAATAATATTTTTTTTGTTTATATAATTTTTTTACACCTATTATTTAATGTAACAAATAAAATTGTAATGAAATTTAACAAAAAAAAAAAAAACTTAAATATGCTAATTGTTTTTTTTTTATGAACAAAAATAATAAAACTATTTATTATATGTTTCGTTATAATTCATTTTATACAGCTGCTGCTAGGCATTGCTATCGATAATGGCCGCTGATGGCCTTACAACAGGACCAGATGCTGCTACGGGCGCCTGTTCTTGTTTTTCGCGCTTTCGGCGCATCTTGCTCCAGAGTTCGTGACAATCCTGCCATGTTGGCAATTCTGGAGTTGGCATTCTAAAAAATAAATACAAAATTTATTTAAGTAAATTGAAGATACAAAATAAATAAAAACTTACTGCTCTGGGAAGACATTCTTTAGCCATGGTGATTTGAGCGCATCTTCAGCTGTTATCCGCTTATCGGGATTAAGCTCGAGCATTTTATCAAGTAAATCTAACGCAGGTGTTGGCATAAATTCAAATTCTTCACGCAATCGTCGACGATGGAGTTTCTTTTGTTTGATTGCATGGAAGAGAGGCAATTTGATAACATTCGGCCAGACAGCGGGTGTTGGTGAACCACATAGTCGGGCTATTGTATCTAATTGGGGCATTTCTGAACTCGCCTGGAAGAGGGGTCGTTTCATAAAAAGCTCACCCAATATACAGCCACAGCTCCAAACGTCAATTGACGGACCATAACGTTCTTCGCCAAGTAGAAGCTCTGGCGATCGATACCACAGGGTTATGACTTTATTAGTGTATGGACGCTCTCGATCTTCGGCGTTGTAGAGGCGAGCAAGACCAAAATCAGCCAACTTGACTTCACCCCTGTTAATTAGATTAATTATTTATTTTTGTAATTTGTAATTAAGTGAAATTACGTACAATTTCTTTTTTCAACAGTTACAAACAGTAATTATAAAAGATTTATGCGTATTTATTTTAAACGAGATGAAGCGCATCAAACATATTACGTAAAGAAACTATATAATTGCAGTTACATAAAAGCATGATACAATCAAATCTTTCGATTCGAGTGATTATTTGCTTTATACTGGTTTTGGAGTTTTATTTCTTGTTCAATCGAGAGCAAAGCATTACATCTATATTTTTTTTTTCCTAAATTTAAATTAATTTTTGACTACGTTTAAACGTTTCAAAGTGGATTTGATAAATGAATAAAACTATTAAGTTTGTGTTCGTGACCAATTCTTTATAATTTAATAATTTAAGTAGTTTAATTGGGCTTTTTTGGTCAATTTGTTTTGTTTATGTAAATAAAAAATTAAAACATAAATTTATGGGGCGCTTAATTATTACGTCTACATACATACATACATAAAATAAAAATTCTTTAATTTGTAATTTGTAAACTGTATTTGATCGAAATGCTTTCACCCTTAGAAACAACATCAGTTTTAACTATTGCAAAGATTAAGAAAAAGGCAAAGATTAAGAAAAAGGCAGAGCTGCGGCGTACTAGGACCTTGGGGTATTCAATTACCAAAATCACCATAGTTCACCGCTCTCAAAGAGCTGTTTTACATTCGTTCCTATGTCTTAAGATTTTAATTATAGGAAAAACCGTCAAAGTATATGGTTAACTTCAAATTCACCAGAGTTTCAGAGACCAACATGGAACTTCTAGATTAACCATTAAAAGAACTGTCAAAAATTAAGGTCTAAATATCTCGGAAGACCACCATCGCAAAAGGTGTAAAAAACTCTTGTAGAAAAGGGTTGTTTAGGGTTGGAACACTAAACCTAATATTCCTCTTCCATTCTCTTTGAATGAAACTATTTTTCAACCGAGAGCGACAGAAATACTATAGCAACAAGCGACTCTACGAGCAAAAATCATAGCACTAAATGAGTATCTACTGCAATTGGCGGAGATACTTGTAGGAAATATCGCGAACCACCCCAATTAATTGATTTGCCAACAAAATTTTGTGTGAATCAATGCATCTTAGAAATAAGTTAATTTTACGTAAATTGTAAATAGCAACTTCAACCAAAATTGAAAATGAATCTTCAAGATTTTTCTAGTCTTTTGATAACTTGAGCTATTCTTAACGTGGAAAAAACCAACGCGTTTTTAAACATTCTAGTGTAGGAATAAGAAAGGAAAAATTTTGAAATAAATGTTTAGCATTCCTTAAGTCTCCTCAGTATAATAAGTATAATAATAAGTATAATAATTTATTAATATTTTTTGTTTATATTTTCCGTTTTTTTTTCGCGCGTAATCTTTTTGATATTGAGTCTATTAAAGACTGATAAATTGATGGTATTTGTTCCAATTCTGATCAATTTTTTTCTATTAGATCTGTGCAATTTGAATGTTTTCGCTTCGGGAGATTGCGGTGGCCACTCAAAAACATCGACATTAATAAAAAGCTTTTTACTAACTGACTGGTGTTGTTGGGGTCGCTATCATATGGAAATAAGTTGTTTTCGAGGCCAAACTTTTTGCAAGGCGACCGGCCAATAAACCTTACAAAAGTTCAATTAAGAGGAGGAAGCGGGTTGATTTCACGAAGCGCCATATGCACTGGACAAGTGAACAGTGAAATTAAAACGAACAGAAAACTAACCCAAATTCACTGTCAAATAATATAAACTACCTATTGAAAACATGTAATAGAAATACATTTAAATATATCTTACTTGTTGTTCATTAAAATATTAGAACACTTAATATCTCGGTGCAAGAAATTCCTTTTGTGGCAGTAATTCAATCCATCGAGCAATTGCTTCATAATGCTGGCATTATTTTCCTCACTAAACGCCACCATTCCAGATTCTAACAATCCCATCAAATCATGATCCATATACTCAAAGACCAAGTAAAATGAACCCTTGTCTTTGCGGAATTCCAAAGCATCTTGCTTATCAGTAACTATCTCATGAAGATTCACAATATTTCTATGATTGAGTTGGCGTAGAATTTTAATTTCACGCACAGCTGTAATGGGGAAACCTTCTTTTTCGTGTTCCAATCGCACTTTTTTCAAAGCAACCAACTCTGATGTGTGATTATCACGAGCTTTGTAGACCTTTAAATAAATACATTCATAAATGATAGGAAAATAAAAATAGAACTAGATTTACCTCTCCATATGTACCCTCGCCAATTCTTGAAATAATTTCAAAAACATCAACACACCGTTCGCCCCAATCTCTCACATTACTTCTCGAATCTCGACGATTTAGAATCACTGGTCGTTTTCTCTTCATCGAATCGGAATTGTTCGAACTCCGCGCTCCACTAACCAAGTCCATATCATCCGGACTACCTATAATCTCATCATCTCCACTTAAATCTTCACTACCCGGCACCATTGGAGGCATAGGCAGATTCAAAAGACTCTTATTTGCAACAGAAGCAGGTGTTTTGGTAATGATAATTTTCTTCTCAGGCGTCGGTGTTGGTGTAGGCGATTTAGGCGACGGCATTAAATCCTCCCGTGGAGGACTAGGTGTTGGAGCATTAACTAAATCAGCGACACTAACTCCCGGCGGCATTGGTAGCGCTGTAAGGCTTTTCGGTTTGCTATTGACTTTGGTTTTATTCAAGACATCATTCTCTCTGTCTGAGTTGGGTTTATTATTATTATCGTTACTGCTACTGTGGCTATTATTGTTACTTATTGGCGCCTCGTCGCCAATATTGGGATGTTTGAGGAAACCTACAGGTGGCGCTGAACCATCTATTGCGTCTAAATTCACTGTGTTGCCCGTTGGCATAGGAATGTTAACTATATCTAAATTGTTATTGCCTAATTTAACACCATTCGCTACGCGCTGTTGCTGCTGTTGTGAGGAGGAATCATTATTACCTGCTTCCTCTGAAGGTTTCACTAACGTTGGAGAGTCATTCGAGAGACTGCTATCGTTAACATTGATCAAACCACCATTGCTATTTTCTTCTTGCTTTTCAATGATTTCCTAGAACAAAAACATATGAAATTTATCAAAATTTCTACGAAAGGTTTGTATGTCAGCTTACCTTTAGAGCCTTCTCTCGCTTATGCTTGTCCTTGACCAGCTCAGCAAATAAGCTCGTTTCACTAATCTTCTTGCTATAATCCAGTCGCTTTTGTTTCATTTCGTCTATGGGCGAAAGAGAATAGGACCGTGAGCGCGAATGGCGTTTTCTCGGAGATGACGACTCATATTGATGTGAGGAGGTTCGCGGCGATCGGCTGCGTGAGTAGCGGTCTCTTCTCGGGGACCTCGATCGTACTGGCGATGGACTGGACACCGTGTATTTGTGTTTATGCGAACGTGTTGATGAAGATGAGTGTCGACTATATTGCGCATACGGCGGACTACTTGGACTAGGGGGATAAAAAAGTTTTATAGTTAACAAGCAGTATCAAGAGAAAAAACATAACCGACAGACCTTGCATAACGCTTGTTAAAGTTGTATTTGTTCTTATTGAACCGGTTGTAGTTGTGGAAGTCTTGGCGGGAAACATGATGCCTTGCTTCATAGGTACGGCCCTCATTAGCTTTTCGCCGTTTGTGTGGTGGAGTGGCGGGTTGATGGTGATAACGATCATCTACAAAGACAGTTCTCTTAGAAATTATACTCTTTTGGGATAAAATTGATAATAAAACTTACCTGGCGATATTGCATTTATTTTTCTCGATTCTATTTGGCCCGCTGGCTGCCTATGATGATGATGGTGATGACTTCCCATGCTGCCAGTGTTCCTATGATGGTGATGATGATAATGCTCCATGGGTGGAACTTTTGGGCTTCCGTACATGTCACCCTTTGTCTTACTGCTATTGTACAGTGGCGGTGTGTGCGGCGAGGCAGCATACCGTGTCTTTCCACTACTGCCGGGCATTTGGCGCATTGGAGGCGTCCGATGCTTGGGATTGGGCGTTGTGCGCCTATGTGATGAAGCTGTCACATGAATGCTGGTAGTCGCGGTGGGTAATGTATTCGGCACATTAAGATGTTGATTACTACCGACGCCGCCACTGCCACTTGCACCGGGCAAGTTCGAGGCTGACTCTGAGTAATAGCTGTTACTACTGTTGGGACGTAAGGGTGGCGTTTCTACCGACAGCGGACTGACTTCTTTCATGGGCGTGTATGTTGAAGCACTGTTGTGAGTTGCACCACGATTCCAACGATCAGATGGCGAGCCACCAGACTTGCCCATGGACATGGATTTCTTGCCAATGGGTGGTGGTGTGTAATTGGGCCGCTCCAAGAGTTCTTCCAAATCGGATAGAGTCTCTATGCTGGATATTGACTTTTGTCGCTTCTTCTTGCGTTTTTTGGATTTTTTTGATTTTTTATGTTTTTTGTCTTTTTTGCTTTTTTTGCGCTTTCGTTTGTGCTCCAATTCAGAATCATCATCATCATCGTCTAATAATGAATTGTCATCTGTCGACAGGTACTCGTCGATGTCGTCTTCTTCGGCTGCCAATTCCATTTCAGCCAGGCGTTTTTGATCGCTGCTCGTAGTGGACTTTTGCATTGATGATGAATTCGATGAGGAATTTATCGGCGAACCAATTATGATGCGACGTAATTGGCTAGGTGACATTTTTGCGACTTTTTCTTCAATTTCAAGGCTTTCTTTGCGTTTAAGACTGTAGCCATCATCACTGCTGGTTGAGTCAATGGTCCCCTTGGTGGTGGTTTTTGAGTCAGTTTTGGTGACTGGCGGTACAGTCTTTTCAATACTATCGTCGTTGATTTCACCAGCTTCGGGATCGGAAAAGTCTTCCGAACTTACATCGGAGTATTCGACCAATGCATTGACGCTTTTTGTTGATTTATCCACTTTTGTGGAAGTGGATCGGTGACGATGTCGGGATATTGATTCGTCTGAGATTGATAGGGAATCGGTTCGAGAACGTTTGCGTCTTTTGTCTTTTTTGGAACTTTTTCTTGTGTGATTTTTACTTGACTTGTGACGTACCGATTGACGGTCTTTGTCCATTTTTTTCTTTTATTTTTTAAAGAGTAAGAAAAACTTTATGTATTTTTATTTACTTCCAAGCTGAGATTTATATTTTTTTCAGCAGGATTTTAAATGTTTGTCTCCTCTTAGGTTGGCTTATTTTGTAGTCAAAGTCAATGCTTTTAAGATCAGACAACCATAAAATTTATTCGCCGATTCGATTACATTTCTGGCTTTCAATTAATGGGTTTTACAAGAGTATTTTCATGGGAGCATTGATACTGAAGACCTGGAATAAAACACAAGACTTTTTTAATGTAATGTTCTGATAATTATTTAAATATAAACTATTTGCAGCGAAATATATATTTCAGCACTGAAAGTGTTTTAGAACAGCAAAAAAGCTACATAGTACATACTGCCATTGATCACATCAAAAGCAGGTAGCAATGAGGTTTTCATTAAAAAAAAAATTAATCACAAAAAGCGGCGATACTAATTCATTATGTAGAACTTCGATCGAAAATGTTCAACCAAATTATGAATGAGTCAATGCAAGACCCAAAATAGACCCAAATTTAGCAAACCTCGATTCTAACAACAAAAAAAATTAATGGTAATAAAACATACATACTTCCAAACTAAGAGGCTTAGAGGCTTAGAGGCAGTTCACCTATAGCTAAGTTGATTTTAAAATCATAGCACTTTTTTTAATTTGGAAGTGAGATGTATGTTTTATTTTTTGTTTAAATCGAGCTTTCGCTAAATTGGGTCTATTACTTAGGACCAATGTTTATAGTTTTCAACCCTCCAACCCTTCCAAAAAAAAGAAGAAAACTATAACTTTTCATACAAAGCTCGAAGCCAACGAACTTCTTTTAGACCTAGAGGTAGAAGGTTTCAAGGTTATTACTTTCGTCGATAATGCGGAAGCAGAAGGGTTATAGGGCTGACCTGGAAGGTCAGTATCGAAAAATCAGTGGCACTCTATTTATACAAAAAAAAAAAGCTGTCGGTAGCAATTGTTCATTGATTGCACATCTCGGGTACAAGACTGCAAAGGCGCCAATACCATCGTGTTTTCATCACAATGACTCCGACTAACTACAATATTAATCGGTTACCTATCCCTCACGCAAAATCTGCTGCCAACTCTCGGTCTAATTGGAACAAGAGAAGTTTGGAAAACCAAAGCGCTGTCTTTTCATGTTAAAAAGAATGTTTACCCGCAATTAAATATTGGATTCGAAACTCCCTCCACGGACATACAGTGTGGAAAACAAATAAAAAACACGCTGTTTCTTTGGAAAATTTAAGTAAGTATGTATGTTCTTAACCCTTTCGAACCCAAGCTAGGAAAATCAATATTAAAAAATGTTTTTTTTCAGTATTATTGTGTCAAAAACATAACAACTAAGAAATATGAATAGCAAAAAGTTATTTTCTAAAATAATAAATAGCTAAACTAATGTGTTACTCTCATGTTACAGTGTAAGCAAAGCACTGCCTATGACCAGCAAAAAAAGTCGGACAACTGAGAAAATAACATTTTATGGAACAATAATGTATGCTACTTCTTCTAAGCCAAAAAACAAAAACACTTTCTGCATTAACATTTTTTTATCTTTTTTTCAAAATTATGACCATAATATAAAAAAAAAATTGCAAAAAAAAACAAAAAAAATGTGAATTTCAGTCCCTTTTTCGATAAAAAAAAATTAAAGGTATGATATTTGACTAACTTTTTGTAATAATCCAGTAACTAGGCATTATTATCTTTCAATTAAGCCATCGTAACCTACAAAATAATTTAATTTTCTAAAATATGTTACATAAGAGTAACGCTGGGACCCAGCGGACCGAAAGGGTTAATATAAATACAAAATATTAGAAATATTTTTTAGTAAAGATATTATGACGAATTCTATATCTTTTCAGTACACCTAAAATATAAGGGGTTGACCTGCCAATTTACCATGTTCGGTAAATTTCCTTGCTAAAAAACAGCATATCGACGGTTAAACTTCATAACCTCGTAAGTCGTTTTTGACTTTTTTTAGAAATCGAAAAAAACCTCTTAAAACAATTTTTTTTAAATGAAAGAAATAAAAAAATTGTCGATTTGAGTTTTTAAAAAAACAATTTTTTTATTTCTTTCATTTTTTAAATTGTTTTAAAAGGTTTTTTCGATTTCCAAAAAAAAAGTCAAAAACGACTTACGAGGTTATGAAGTTTAACCGTCGATATTTCTTAATAATATTTTTACAATGTTTCTTATTCTTACTATGACCCTTAATGCGAGTGTCGTTTGTCGGTAGTCGATCATTGAAAATAAATTTGGGTATTGTGAATCTCTTTTGTGAACGATATTTGTTGTTTATCGATTCCATCGACTTTTATCGCATCGAAAGTTGAACGATAGGGCCTATGTTTCCACACAAAGTTCTATTTTATTGAATAAATTCTCTCATTATCTTCTTAATTATGTTACAATGATTATCTCATCATTCGTGTTTGCTAAAATTTTGTCTAATAATTAGTAATCATATTAACAAATAGCTAACATTTTTTAAACAAAGTAGGGTATTTCTAATCATTTTTTCACCACTATATGTGTGTATGTGTGTTTAACGGCAAAAATTTCAAATAGAAATTTAAAAAAATTAAAATTTTTGATTTATACACAAATTTTTGAATGCAATATTTGAAAAGAATTAAAAACCAATAAAACTGCATTTAAAATTATGTGATAGGTGAAAGCAAAAACTACGAAAACAGCTAATAATTTCAAAAGCCGAAATAAAATATAAAAAATTTTTAACGGGAAATTTTGAATGTAATCTTTTAAAGAAACTATTTTCCAACCAGAATCAACAAACATTTTAAAAATAGATGATTTAACTCGAGAGAAAAAAAATTTTATGTATGAGTTAAAAATTTCCCATACAAATTTGTATGGGGGAAAGTATGATCTTAGAGATCTAAACTTTCGATCTGGGGGGTGTCACCCCCGAAAACATCACTTTGGGAAATAACGGACACCCTAATGTACAGTGTACATCATGCATGTCAAACTCGCGGCATTAAACATTTTTAATAATTTTGAGCTTAAGGTTATAATTTATATTTTTTGTTCAACGCACATCCACTTCTTTTTCTACGTGCAGTATGTCAAATTTAGGTAAATCTTCATCCTCGTATGAAAAATGCTTTCATGCTCTTCATTTTCTTTGATTTTTTCCATGCATAGAATAAATTCCAAATGATTTTAAAATGAAGTCATGCGTTTCTAGTGTTGCTGCGAAGTAAGTTTCGAATTTCTGTGAAGTGGATTTGGCCGAATTTTATAAGTATTTTTCAGTCGGATTGGTTTTGTGAACAAAATGGTAGTAGAGAAGAAATTCCAAGTATCAGGAAGAAAACATTAATGTTACCATTCCTCTTATTTTTATAAAACTGTTTTATAAAAGCTCTAATTTTACTTTTTACTTTTTTTGCGGCCATACAAATTTAGATTTCGCTGTTTTGGCCCGTAGTAGCCATTGAGTTTGACATGCCTGGTGTACATGTACATGTACAATGTACATATGTAAATACAGGGTGCACCGGGATGAGATAAGAAGATTTTGAGGGATGATTTTTGGGTATATTCTAAGAAAAAAATTGTTCTACAGTAACTCTCTATCTGCAAAGTTGATACCCTTTAGCGATGATTTAAGAAAACGCTTACTTTGGTATGCTTTTACTCATGTTAATGTTAAAAACTCCGTTAATACTAATGATAAAAACTTCATTAATGTCTTGATTTTTAGAAGAAATGCTATTCTTTGTGCCTGCATTTAAAAAATATTAATATCTTTTTTTATTGCTCAGATTTTAATTTTTAAATGGAATTATTTTTTTCTTACCCATGATAATTTTTGTCTTTGGGGACGATTTTCTTCGATAAATGTCATCCCTGAAAATCTTCTTATCTCATCCCGGGACACCATGTATATTGGTGGTAAGTCAGTTAAGAATAAAATCAACGATAAATGTTTTTGATGACGTTAAAATCATCCAAGGGCTGGAAATACAGTGGCTGAAATAGCAAGCTATATATTCATCCAATCACAACTCGAACGAAACTCAAATCCTCATGGAAACCGTGGCAGAAGAAAACTTCACCTTAATTCGAGCACAAAAGTAGAGAGTGACATCAACCAACCTGAAGAAGGTACTTAAAAAGGCTTGTTACTTGAAGTCCACGTTGACGTAGAAGCTCCATTTAAAATTAAAATTAAGATTTGTTAAAGCATGGTTCCAATCAGGACTTAGGTATTACAATGAAAACCAGACTTTTGCTCCTCAACTTAGTCTAAATTAGATATGAAAAAAAAAATCAATGAATCCTGATTAACACCTTATTTGTTTCCAGCTAACAAAGCAAATACAAGAAGTAAATCTGGTGGAAAAGCAAATAAAGGAACGAGATCTTGTGGAACACAAAATATGTCAATCTCGGAGAATTTCTGGAACTAAGTGAGGTTCATACTTATAAGATTGGTGCACAGTATTCATGAAATTCATGATAAAAGGAAATAGAAACCCAAAATATAAGAAGGACAAACTATCTTAACGTTTACCAAATTTCAGTCTTTTTCTTTGCAAAACAGACAGGAAAGTTATAAAAACATTTTGGATGTTTGAAACCCTTTAATAAGACTTTTCAAGAAAAAAAAAAAAAAACTCCCAATTAGGGTAAACTACCCAGTGACCGACACCCTTGCCATTTACCGACACCTGGCACAGTTTTTCCGTTTTCTTAAGGTTTTGTTAGGGTGTAGCGTACGAAAACTATTTTCAACGCGTTCAGGCATGTATATTCCATCAGAAAACACTTTACTTCATAGTTGGTAGTGATTGGTTTTGTTGTAATAAACTGGGCAAGTTTCGAACCTCTGTGAAGTGCATGAAACTTGAGAAATTCTTAAGAAAGACGTAAGTACAAATCATTGTTTAAACAATATATATCTGTATATTGTACAAAAATTAAAATTGAATATTTTGTTAGAGAATTGCTTTGTAGATCTATTTCAATTTAAGTTATTACAAAAATAATAACATACATAATTTAATTTTACGTGGGGTGTTCATAACTAGGATATAATGTTCAACGAAATTCAGTCACCGACACTGGTGTCCATAACTGGAGCAATTAGACACGTTTGATGATATTAGTTATGGACACCGTTCTTTTGCTGCCATTATTTTCAAACAACTTTTTGTTTGCTCCTAAGGCTTAGTTTACAGTTCACCGTGTAAAACAAAAACCAAAGATTCAAAGCATCGCGTAGCGCTTTAAAATAAGTTTAAAAAGTTGGTTAGCTTTCGATTGTGTAAATTTACTTTAAAAAAGTGTGAAAGGAATCTGAAAACGGTTCATTTGATTTATGCAAGGTGTGTGTATTGTTTGACAATCATTTTCATGCACACGCTAAAAACTTAGCCCTTGTTTGCCTATTTTTATTTCCCTTAAGTTCACACATAGGTACTAGCTTTTAATTTACAAAGAAAACTTCCACCTTCAAGTTTGCGGTCAAATCTTCTTTGTGTTCCTAAATCTTTCTTTTTAATTTTAAGGCATGTAACGTTTTGTCTGGGTCCTTATTCTGGTTCTGTGAAAAAATGAAATGATAAAATTTTCACCATCGACTTTTCATTTTATCATTCCATTTTTGCTTTTAAGCTACCTGTCCCTACATTTTTCTACTGATTAAATAGATACGGCAATAGTCAAAACGTTAACGTATGATCGTAAAAATATAACTTTTGACGTATTCTATGGCAACTTTTAATTTTCTTGTTAAAAAAAAGGATGTATTTCCTTTTTCCATCAAAATTTGTGTCTTGATATATGTAGGTACGCAGTTCAACGGTTGTTTGTATTGCTCGACTGCTAATCTTTGTTATCATGGCAGGTACGTATTGTTCTTTTCACAGAAAATATTTCGATGAGAAAATTATTTTCATATGATAGAATTTTGACTTTAATTTCCATGTTTCCACTGAATCAGAATCGATGAAAACTATTTTTATCAAACTTTTTACAGAACCAGAATAGCCCACCTAAAGTAGAACATAGAACAGGGGTCGAATCACGGCACACGGTTGTTAACGTATGAACGCTATTGAAAATTAAGTTTTGTTATGCGTTGAACTGTAAGCTAGGTTTAAGCCGTTATTTTCTTGAGTGTTCGTCGGCGTCGACATTTCAGGCTATAGTTTAAAAAGGCCAAAATAGAAGCAAAACAATCTACAAAGTGCATTAAATGCAGTTCAATGCTTAGCTGCATTTACACTCTCAGTTTTATCGCCGGTGTACCATCTTCCTTCTTGAACTAACACCGTACAACGAGTAATGGGTGTCCATTACTAAAAAAATTGGGTCCACTACTGAAAAAATGGTATCGGTAACTAAAAAACCGGTAAGGTATTACATTTTTAATTTTGATATTTTTAAGGAATTACTAAATTATTTATGCTTTCATTATACTTAAAAACCATTTCTTATAGTTAAATTAACCATTTAAATAATTAAAATTGAAGCAGTGTAGGTATTGGAATTATATCAATAACAACAAACAGTTTTTAGAAAAAAACGTTATAATGTATTTCAATGTTTTTATAATGTATTTCAATGTTTAACGAAGAGTAAAAATAAATATTTTCATATTAATAAACAAAAGTGATAGGTTGCTTGGATTTAAAAGTACATAGTAGTTTAGGAACAAGTAGGTAATATAATATTTCAACACACCCACTTATTAAAATATTTAAGGGCGATTTTGTTCACTAGAAGTTAAACATAACTTGAGGATTTTTATCTTAAACTTCTGAATTTGGTTTTGTTCACGAAAAGTTGACGTTTTCAACTTTCGATTTTTAACTCGAGAGTTAATAAACTTTCGGTTTTCTTAACTTCCGGAAAAAGTAGAAGTTGGGCAAGAAAACTTGAGATTTTTATAGCAAAGTTTCATGTTTTATTATAAACTCTTATTTTAAACAATTTATCGTGGTAAACAAAATTATTTATCGACAAAATAGACGTTAAACGAACGGAAATGGCTCTTAGAAGTTGAAAGATTTATTAAATAATCAAATATCAAGGTGAACATCACTCATGGTTGCACTTTGTATTAAATATCAAAACACTAGTTTCCTGCCGAAGACAATTATAATTCATCAAATGAATCATTCACATTTCCCGCCGTTTTGTATTTACACACATATAAAAATATATATAACTTCCGAGTTTCGGTTGTCAAACGGCACATTTAAACTTTTACAAAAAAGACAATTGTTTGCTTAAAAATTCAAGTAAAATGAAACAAAATAAAGTTAAATACCGATTGTTAACACAAATTTCATATTTTAAACACAAAAAATGCACGAAATATAAAAAAATTTCGATAAAAATGACAATTAACTGGCAGTATTTTGTTTGCTGTCACAAATATCCTAGGGATATTTTTAAAACTGAAAGTTAGCCAACTTTTGTTTTATAAACTCGAGAGTTAAGAAAAAATAGTGAACAAAATCAATTCTCAACTTTTGTTTTAACTCTCGAGTTAAAGTCAACTCTCAAGTTCGTCAACTTGAGAGTTTGCTAGAAGTTGAGCAATAGTGAACAAAATGGCCCTAAATAAGATAGAATTTCAATTTTTAATATTCAATCCCATCTTGTTCACACATAGTTGATGTTTGTTACTAGGAACTGCTTTCGTTAGATTATCAGCAGCCATTTCTTCGGTTGATATGTAACGTACAGCAATAGTTCCATCATTAATTCGATCACGGATATGATGATGCCGAACTTCGATGTGTTTGGATCTTGATCTAAAACAGTTTGTTTCAGCAATTTTGATTGCACTTTGGTTATCACATGCAATCAAAATGTATTCGTTTTTGAAACATTCGTCAATTTCAGCTCCAAATTGCTTAAGCCAAGTTGCCTCCTGAACAGCTGCCGACAACGCCATATACTCTGCTTCAGTGCTAGAAAGAGCGACGGTTGGTTGTCTCTTACTTCCCCACGATATTGCACCACCACATAGATTAAATACAAATCCTGTACAAGAGCGACGTTTGTCAATGTCTGAGGCCCAATCAGCATCCGAAAAACCATTTAGAGTTTCAGAACCTTTGAAATGTAACTTTAAATTTATAGTGCCTTTTAAGTACCTGAAGATACGCTTCACTGCAGTCCAATGTGCCTTTCCATGTTTTGCATTAAATCGACTTACATCATTTACTGCAAATGCAATGTCTGGTCTCGAACCTTGCACTAGATATAAAAGACATCCAACAGCTTCCTGGTATGGCACGTTTTCGGTTTCGTCTTCTTCGTTACACATTTGTATAGATAATTTTTGATTAGAATCACTCGGTGTTCCAACTGGCTTACAGTCAGACATACCAAACCGTTTCAAAATCTCTGATATGTATCTTGATTGATCTAGCCAAATGCCATTTGAGTTTTCATCATACGTGATGCTTAGGCCAATGCAACTTCTAGCCGTTCCTATATTCTTCATTTTGAAAGTTTCACTTAAGGATTTCTTCAAAGCTTCTAGAAGTTTTTCATCACGCCAGAAAATGAGAAGATCTTCAACATAAATACCCACTATAATTTTTCCATTTGGATTGAAATAAACACAAGGGTCTAATTGAGATTGAAAAAGTCCAAAAGACTTCAATGCTGTATCCAATTTAATGTTCCATTGTCGACTGCTTTGCTTGAGACCATAAATAGATTTATGTAATTTACATACCCGTTCTGTACCATCACTGTACCCTCTGGGTTGTTCCATGTAAATCTCTTCAGACAAATCGCCTTGCAAAAAAGCAGTCACAGCATCCATTTGATCAATCTTCATTCCACTTTTAGCAGCCCATGCTATCAAAAAACGAATAGATGTATAACGAACGACAGGAGAGTAAGTTTCATTATAATCTATCCCCATTTGCTGAGAAAAACCTTTTGCCACTAATCTTGCCTTGTGACATTTAATATGACCATCACCGTCTAGCTTGGTTTTAAACACCCACTTGGACTTAACCGCTTTTCTCCCTTTTGGTAAGTCTACAAGTGTCCAGGTATTGTTCTCTTGCAAAGACTGTAGCTCATTTTTAATGGCGGCTTTCCAAAGTTTTTTGTCATCACTGGCCATTGCTTCTTCTATTGTTATTGGATCCGAATTCATTTCATTTGCAAAAGATGAGTACGTAACAAAATCTTCAAAGTTTCGAGGAACTGGAACTCTTTTTGATCTTCTCAGCTGTGTTGTTGGAGGTTCTGAGTTGTCAAAAATTTCATCCTCTTCAGATTCAGCAGTTAGCATTTCTTCATCTACATCAGCGTCTTCGTCTTCAACATTCAACAGTAGGGAAAGTTATGAATTTTCAAACACAAATTATCCCTTAAGGGTGTCGGTCACTGGGTACGTTACCCTACTCTACCCTTCACGGGAGTAACTCCCCTTTTTAGAAGGCACATCTCTAAAGTCAAAAAGGCATAGCGTCTTCTTGATGGATACTTTGTTATTAAGAATAAAATTTGAAGTTATAATGTAATAACGCCAATTTTACTTTAATGGGGTTAGGGTTCAAGATTCAGGTATTAAAAGTACCTCAACTTTGAGTCTACACATCCTTTTTTCTTACCATTGTAACTAAATGACTTATTCTTAAGTAATATACTTTTGGAACTTACTAATAAATTGTGTCATGCTGATTATCATCAGAAGAATATCTTCTTTGATCACTTTTTTCTTCATACACTTTCAAGCCTAGCTTAGAAAAATCTTCCAAAAAAAAAAACATTCTACATTCACATTTTTTATAAAAACACACTCCAAAACTTTATTTTTAATTTCACTCAACACAAATAATAAATTCTTTTAAACATTTTCAAATTTATTAAAATAATTTCCAATAAATTTTACAAAAGTTCAAAGAAAATCCTTAAAACAACATATCGATAAACTTTTTTTTTTTAACTCGAACCTGTCATTTTGAGGTTAGGTTGAATTTTCGACAGCTGTCAAGAAACAAAAAAAAAAAAAATGACAACTAAAACGAAAGAGTAACAAGGACAACTATTGTTGTTTTTTATCGTTTTTCTTCTCCTACTGCGGTGGTGATTATTCACTTTTCATGATTTAACCCAGAAAAAAATTTTAAAAATCAAAAAATTTTATCATAAAAAGAAAAGAAATTAAATAAATATTTGTCGCAAATGCAAATCAGATAACAACAACTCACCTGAGATAAGAAAGCCGACGACAACGACGACGAATTATAAATATGAAACCTGCACTCGCATCAACCTGTCATGGGTTTAGGATGCCTCTTCTTCTTCTCGGGCTCTCTCGGCCACAAAAACCTTGTCTTGCCTCTGCCGTGTCCCGTGGCCAGATTCAAATCAAAACTTAAATCACTCGCGCGACCGCAAAGAAAACAATATTTTTTTTTTCCACTTTCTGAACTTTCCCGATCGAAGTCCTTTTTTTTTTTTGTTTTTATCACAATTTCACTGGTTTATTACTTAAATAATTTTTTTTAATTTGGGAATTTTAGTACAATCACTTTTTTTCGTTTCTTACTTTTTTTTTTTGAGGGAGAGCAAATCACTTTTTCGTTTACACGTTTTTTAGCAAATAATTTTGTCACTTTGCTTGCATTTTTGTTTATCACAAATCACGATTTATTTTTTAACAAAAAAACGTCCGATTTTTTTTCGGGTTCAACCCAAACGATTGGAGGAAAAAAAAATAATAAACTCCAACTCGGGGATATTTTCAATTCATTTTTGCGATGGCGAGTGAGAATTTTCTTATTCTCATGAACGAGTGCGAGTGGGATGGAAGTAGTATTTTTTTTTGCTTTGCAAAAAAAAAAAGGAAAAAGTGAACTCTCTACTACAACTGGAAGAAGTGGTGAAGGAAGATGATGAGAAAATTTCATATGAATTGCATTTGTTCAACAACGGGGGGGAAAGTAAAAGGGAAATCCTTTTTTTTTTGTGTGATTTATTTGATATAAATCACGAAAATTGCATTATTAATTTCATAAGATGTAAATCTTTTCTCTTTTTTTTTTTTTGGGGTGTTGTATGATGGAGTTTGTGTGGAAAAGGAAATTTTTCTTTTTCGATTTTTTCTCGTCGTTTAGCAAAGAGGTTCTCTGTAATGCGTGTGTGATTACGACAGAAAAGATGGAAGAAGAATGTCTGAATCTGAATGGTGCGAGTGAATTGTGAGAGAGTGAAATGACAAGTAGAGATGAGCAAAAAATCACGACCTGTGATTTTTAACCTGTGATTGACAAATCACAATCACTACCTGTGAACAGTCTTCAAATAACCTGTGATTACCTTAACCGTGAATTGGATATTCACTTTTTACTTTACAGTTCGCACTTAAGCCTGGTACGCTGTTCGCGCTAAATTTTAGCCGAGATAAAATTCCCATACAAGTTATCGATAATTTGTACGGGATCCATTTTAGCTCGGCTAAAATTTTTCGATAATTTGTATGGAAGCTAAAATCTAGCGCGAGTGGCGTACCAGGCTTTAGCACAAATACAGCATTTACCCTGAATGTCATTTTCGACAAGTTTGTTTAGGATATGGCGTGATTTCTCTCACATAGATCAATCATAAAAAATATCTCTATGTTTGAACTAACTTGAAGGCTTGAAGTGAGGCAAAATTTTTTGTCAAAATTAAATTAAAGTGCATTTGCGGGTTCAAAACAATTCCCTTTAAGGTATACTAGAAGTCTTGTAAAAAGTTATTTTTTCCAAAATCACAAATCAAAAGTCATTTTCAATGCGTTTTCGTGAATTCCGCGTAAAATAATTCACGTTACACAAGTGCATTTGAAATTCAAATTATAACCTGCAATTTTTCAGTTTTTTCTTTATTAAACGTGAATTGGTTTGACTGGAATTCACGCAATTGCTTTGGAATATTTTTTAACCTGTGATTTTTCCCAAAACAACTTTTCAACAGTTCTTGTGTAAATGTGAACTGTTTTTACCGGAATTCACGCACGTTCGGTAAAATTAATGTTTTGTTTACCCCTTACAATCACGTATGGCTCCGGAAGAATCACGTTTTGCCTGCGAATATTTGCTGTGAAATAGCAGGTTGCACGTTTTCAACGTTACTTTCCCCGTGAAATAATAAATTTCTCCCGTAAAATCAAGAGTCGCTTAGACAAAATAATGTTTTCCCCAGTATAATCACGGATGTCTTTGGTAAATCGCGGATCTGTTTGCTTAAACCAGGAGTTTTCCTCGTAAAATCAGCTCCATTGTTTCAAATACACTCGTATTTCATCTTCAATATTACTTCCTACGTGAAAAATCGTAAAAAAATGTGTATATTGGAAAATACAAAACGTTAATAATGCTACGTGTAATTTTTTTTTTTTTGGGATTTTCATAAAAAAAATGAAATCACGGTTAATAATCACAGGTTACAATCACCGTGAATTCAAAATCACAGTCACAGGTACCTATACCTGTGATTGAAAAATCACGACTTAGCTCATCTCTAATGACAAGTGTGGGAAAAACTGTTGCGAACGAGATAGTTTTTTTTTTGTCTTTTTTTTTTTTGTGTGTTGGAAATGTAATTGTAGTAGATTGGTATAATTAAATTAATAGTTTTGTCTCGTTTTAGCTTGGTATGATTTGGTATATGCTAGAGGTTGATGGAAGATGATTCGAAATTTTCTTTTCACTATAACAAGAGTTTTAGATTAGTAAAAAAACATAGTAGTAGTTTAAAGGGTATACTTACACTTTTATATGAACCGTAGCTCAGCAGTTGAAACCAACAATAGATTTTTTTTCGTCTGAAAGAAACAATAGAATATTTTTTAAAAATGTTATCTCGACAATTTTTATCTCTACACGCGTCCGCTAAAAGCCAAGATAAATTTCAAAATATAAGGGGACTCATAAGTACCTACATTTATATCTACATTCAAGAGTTTTAAGTATTAAGGCCTTAAGCCTGGTACGCAGCTCGAGCTAAATTTTAGCTCCCATACAAATTATAGACAAATTTTAGCCGAGCTAAACTGAATCCTATACAAATTATCGATAACTTGTATCGGAATTTTATCTCCGCTAAAATTTAGCTCGATCTGCGTACCACCTGACAAACAATTTTGGTTCTATAAGGCTTTACAGATGCAATTGTTGCTTCTGTAAAGCATTATAGAAGCAAAATTGTTAGTAGGGCAGGCCTTAACTAAAATGACCTAACAAGTGGGAAATTTACAAAAGTAAACATTTTTTATTTCTTTCAAGTTCCATTTGTTTTTGAAAAAAAAACTACAAAAATTGTTTTTTAAACCAAAAAATAAGCTTTCTGCATCATTATTTTTAAGTTTTGGGTCTGAAAAACTATCACAAAATGAGTTTGGAAAATTTTCACTTTTTGACTTCTTGCAAATGGCGCGTTGTAGTTATACCTTTAGATGAGTAAAAAAAAGATGGCAATAGTTTTAAGGGTAAATTAATATTTGATTACGATTTTATTTCGGATTGAAAGGCTCAACTACATTTTGCCAATTTTTGCAAAAGTAAAGTAAACATCGCAGTTTATTTATGACAAAATAAGTGCAAATTGTTTTTAAAACCAAAATTTTTTTCTGTATCATTTATACAAATTTTTCTGGGACATTGGTACATAAAAGAACGCATGGTAACATGGTAATAGGCATGAAAATAAATTGTCAAAAATGCTAGGTCAATTTGAATTTCAAATCAAATCAATTTCCTATACGATTTGACATTTGAAATGAGAAAAATGGCGAATATATCTCATTTTTGGGCTCTAATGAAAACACGCTATAACCAACCAACAACAAAAAAGGTATATGACTTAAAAATTTTTGATTTCTTCGTTTTTATGAAAGCTGTAGACCAATCAGATCTCGTAAATTACTTTTTGTCCAATTGGTCCTAGCTAAAGTGACACATACACAAACGGCAACATTTCATTGCTATTGCTATTTTCTGCCATTGATTTCTTTGTTATATACTATTGGTTATTCTAGTAAAACATTATGACAGGAGCGCTTTTGTCTGTTGTATCACAAAACTACTGGAAAATTTTCAATCACAAAAAAACTAAAAACATAAATACCCTTCTATTAACTATTTGACAGAACAATGCCAAAATTTTCCAAACACAGTAGCTTTAAAATAGGACGCAACCTTAAAAATTCTATTAGGTGTGTTTTTTATTACCACCGGTCTTAACTGGACAAAAAAAAACGCAGTCGGGGCTAAGCAATTTACATGTTAAATGCAACAACACTTTAGGGCTTAGTTGTTTAGCCCGGAGAATTCTCTGGGCTTAACTTTTTCAACAGATTTAAATCTGTGCTACCAAATTAACTTGTTCGTAAATTGTTTAGAATTTGTTTAAAAACATCAAAACTGATGTTTGGAATGACAATTATTATTTCAAATATGTATTTAATAGTTAGTTAAACTTTTTATTTTTCAAAAACATACTAGAAAACCCAAAAGCGAAAAATATGACAACTCTATATTTTTTTGTGTCAGCTGATTTCGGAACATTTAATATGCAGTGCTGCCAATTTTTCTCGGTAAGCCCCGAGGCGTTTTTTTTATCCACTTAAGACCGGTGGTAATAAAAAACACACCTATTGTCGTTTATTTTAAGACTAGTATAGAGATGACTTTCATTTTTTTTTTTTGAAAATTTTCACTTAAGTTTTTCATGCCAATGTAAACATGGTGTTAAATTTCACAAAAACAAAATTTTCATTTTCGAACGCACTTTTAGTACTAAAATAGTACTAGATTTGTATTTGTCTAACAAAAAACCTACCTTACCGACACGCCACTTTTCAGTTTGACTTTTGAGTTTCTTTTTTGAATTTATATTGAAAAAAAATGTTTTGTTTTTATTTACATTTTATTTCTCAAAATTTTAATAAATTTTCATAAACAATTCAATTGTATCAAGTGAATAAATAATGTCTATACATTCCGCCAGCTTGGGTGAAAAAATTGAAGTAAGTTTTTGAGTGATTTTGATGTAAATTTGTGCATAAAAAAATGTTTCTCTTCCCAATAGGACTACGAAGTCTTGCAATTATTAGGAAAAGGTGGCTTTGCCAGCGTCTACAAGGCAAGATGTTTAAAAACAAATATAATGGTTGCTATAAAAATGGTAAATTAAATTAAATTTAATTAAATAAAGTCGAAATATATGGAATTTTTGTTTAGATCGACAAAAAACTCATCCAAGGTGCCGGAATGTCGAATCGTGTCCGCCAAGAAGTTGAAATCCATTCACGACTCAAACATCCTTCAATTCTCGAATTATACACATTCTTCCAAGACCAAAACTATGTTTATCTTGTCTTGGAATTGGCTCACAATGGAGAATTGCATCGTTATTTGAAACAAAGTATGCGTCCGATGAATGAAGCCGAAGCTGCCAGCATTATGAGACAAGTTATTTCGGGTTTGTTGTATCTACACTCCCATCAAATCCTCCATCGAGATATCTCGTTGTCCAATCTTCTACTCACCAAAGACATGCATGTAAAAATTGGAGATTTCGGTTTGGCCACTCAGCTCAAGACGCCACATGAAAAACATATGACAATGTGTGGTAAGTTTGTAGGTTGTCTTAAGCTTCCCTCCTTGCTAATGTATAGGCCCATAGGGCCCTAACGCTAATACTGTCAGACTTTGTGTTGGATAGTTGTATAAGATGTTTACTTGCTGTTTTATTACTGTGCTATTTTATAATAATCAATTTGTTGTTCATTTATTATAGTCGAGTCAAATTAGACATAAAATTTGTAAAATCTCGGAATCCAGGGAAAGTCGATGCATCTAAAAAACGAGTATAGGGCTGCATTATAAAAGGGTCAAATAAGAAAGTTAAAAAAAAAAATTTCACCGCTCTCGATTACAACAGTTTTTATAGACCGTTTACTGTCATTCCGTATGCAAGCGTCAATCGGAATTGCTGTCTCATTTTAGATTTTGATCAAACTTTGTAGGGATGTTCTCTAGGACTGTAAGGAAGCAAATCCATTATGATTTAATTTTAAGTTGCGTGGTTTCCCCGCTACCCGGATTCGAACTTTTTCAGAAGGTCATTTTTATGTTATTATAGCTTTGCGTCTACTAAAGATATCTTTTTGTTTGAAACGCCATTTTAAAGCTTAAGAGTAGTAATTTTTGAATATATATTAAAAAATTACGTAATAATTATCCCTGAATTAAAAATAGTTTTTGAAAAACTGGTCATTTTGCTGATTTTTCATGGTTTTTGACTGGCTCCAGAACCTTGGCTATTATATGTAGGAAGCTTATACTTACCAAATATTAAATATAGATATTTTTCAACAAAATAAATCTAAAATGAACTCGATGGCTGTACTCCTTATGTAAAAATTTTAAGTTCAAAGTATAGAGAATTTTAAAAAAGCTAATTTTTATACTGTCATTTTCTACGATTTGACTAAACGAAGAAACGTGAAACTTACAGTATGTTAAGCTAAGAGTACGAACTAAATATACTATTAATTTCATGCTTCTATCTTATGTCAAACATAGTGCAATCATAGCCTTAAGTAGGGTTTTTTTGGCTTTTTAGCATTTTTGCGAATTTTCAAACAAGCGGTACACTAAGAAGATATGAAAATAACACAATTTTATTTAGAGGACTTAAAGTTAAAAGTTTCAACTTAACACACTGTTAGTTTCATGTTTCTATCTTTAGTCAAATCGTAAAAAATCATAGTATAAAAAAATATTTTTTCAAAAAACTCAAAACTTTGAACTTAAAATTTTTGCATAAGGAGTACAGCCATCGAGTTCATTTTAGATTTATTTTGTTGAAAAATATCTATATTTAATATTTGGTAAGTATAAGCTTCCTACATATAATAGCCAAGGTTCTGGAGCCAGTCAAAAACCATGAAAAATCAGCAAAATGACCAGTTTTTCAAAAACTATTTTTAATTCAGGGATAATTATTACGTAATTTTTTAATATATATTCAAAAATTACTACTCTTAAGCTTTAAAATGGCGTTTCAAACAAAAAGATATCTTTAGTAGACGCAAAGCTATAATAACATAAAAATGACCTTCTGAAAAAGTTCGAATCCGGGTAGCGGGGAAACCACGCAACTTAAAATTAAATCATAATGGATTTGCTTCCTTACAGTCCTAGAGAACATCCCTACAAAGTTTGATCAAAATCTAAAATGAGACAGCAATTCCGATTGACGCTTGCATACGGAATGACAGTAAACGGTCTATAAAAACTGTTGTAATCGAGAGCGGTGAATTTTTTTTTTAACTTTCTTATTTGACCCTATTATAATGCAGCCCTATACTCGTTTTTCAGATGCATCGACTTTCCATGGATTCCGAGGTATAAAGCTAATTTGACTCCACTATTAGTAGAGTAACTAAAGCAAATTATTGGGGAACCCAGCCGAACAGCTCTGATCAGGGTTCGGACTTTACTTCGATCGAAGTAGATTTACTTCGATTTTGGGAAAAAAAATAAAATCTACTTCCTTACTTCTCTTTTTCAGGATCTACTTCTATTTCTTGATTGAAAAATATTTTTCAAATAATAAATTTAGAGAAAGGGATTTAACTTCAATTTTAAATCTGGTCGAGGCATTGAGAAATAAAGCTCAAATTAAATCTCAAATGATGAATGGAGGTCAATTATTCTTCGAATTCAAGATATAAATAAAGTTTATATAAATAAAGTAATTTGACTGATTTTGGAGAATTCCTGATCAAAAATTTGTAAGATTATGCTGAATTAACCGTTTTACCCCAAAGCACCGTTACAACCACTAGATGAGAAAGGTTTTTTGAAAAAGATTATAATAAAAAAAGTAAAGAAAAATAATTTTGTTGAAAAATAATTTTTTTAGAATAAATTTTTGTAAATAAATGTTCTGAAAGTTTAATTTTGAAATCTACTTCCGAAATTTGGGATCTACTTCACTTTTTTTTTCAAATTTGCTTCGAAATTTTGAAACTGAAGTCCGAACCCTGGCTCTGATTTTGACGATTTTTTTTTTTTAAACGTAGGTAATTAAAAATACTTTAAACTTTAAAGTCTATAGATTAAAAATTGCCGATGTTTTCGTATTGTTTTTTAAAATTAAAATAAAATTTTTTTTTAACAAAACCATTTTTTTTGCTTAAATTTCATAAAACAAATGATAGCAAAACATTCTCTAGGTAATTTAAGGAAAACAAGTATAAGGCAGTAAGGGACAATCTTCCATCGTTTAAGCGATAAATGCAATTTTCTCACAATCTGACCTCAAACACAAAAAAAATATTTTGAAAACAACGGCAACACCTACAATATTTTAAAATACATTTTTAAAAAGCCAGAAGCTCATTCTTATCTCTTAAATTTAAATCCACTAAATTTAATGAAGAGTTTTTGAAAAAATGGTCCTCAAACTCAGAATTAAAAAAAAAATGTAAAAAAAAAAAAATTTAAATGACTTTTCCAAACTTTTTGTAATAAAATATGAATTTATTTAAAAAAAATTTTTGGCCATAAATATTATCAGTTGAATTCCGAAGAGGAAAAGGTAATATATATTACAGTTTAAAAAAAAAAATTAAAAATTACTTCAATTTCAATGGGTTTTTTTGATATATTTAGCTTTCAACAGTAAGGGTTATTAAATTAATAAAAAATAATTTTATATTTAGAAGTTGAACTTTAAAAAAAAAATAAGTTAAATTTTTTTCCAAAACTTCTGTTCAAAATAGTTCTTCGAAAATGAATTACTTTTTAATTTTTTTCATAAACCGTAATACATATTGACATTTCCTTTTAAATTTTCAAATCATAATAAATGTGGCCAAAAAAAAATTGAAAAAAAAAAATGCATTTTATATTACGAAAAAGTTTTAAAAACGACATGTTAAAATTTTTTCAATAATTTTTTTTTTTTTTTTCAAAAACCTGAGTTGAGTTACCATTCTTTCAAAAGCCCTTAATTCAATTAACTTAATTTTAATTTTACAAATATGACTAGGCTTCTAGCTTTTTAAAAATGTACATTTAAATATTGTAGGTGTTGCCGTTGTGTTCAAATATTTTTTTTTGTGTTTGAAGTCAATTAATAAGAAAATTGCATCTATCGCTTGAACGATGAAAGATTGTCCATCACTCCCATATATTTTTTTTTCCTTGAATTTCCTAGACAATCTTTTGGCATCAATTAATTTATGAAATTTAAGAAAAATTTTTGAAAAAAAAATTTTTTTGTTCACAAAAATCTTCAATAAAATTTAAAAAATCCAAACGGCAACATCGGCAATTTTTAATCTATAGACTTTAAAGTATTTTTAATTACCGACGTTTGAAAAAAAAGATCATCAAAATCTAAGCTGTTCGGCCGGGTTCCCTAATATTGCCAATTTTTGAGCTTTAGTTACTCCACTATATATGTTTGTTCTAAAACATTATAATTTGTTTATTGTTTTTTTTTTTCAATTTTCAATGCGAATGTACTAACGCGACCCCTATTTTCATTTTAAAATTAAAAAAAAATAATCTTTTTATCCTTTTCTTGGACCCAATGCAACTTTTGCAGGGGTATGTTTTTTATTTTCAATTTTATTTGTTCCCTATGATCGGCCGAATGGCAGGATGGATTCACAATCTGCAACAGGATAAAACGATGTTAATTTAAAGATACTTTTACATACCTAATAATAAATTAAATTTATTCTTAAAAGGGGTCCGCAAACAGAGTTGCCACTTCCAAACAAAATTTGCGCAGTAGATCCATAAAAAAATGCAGTAGATTAAAAAAATTCGCAGTAGATTGTATTTAACACAAACAAAATACTCGTATGTTGAACTAACAGTCTAACTTTTCTTATTACTATTTACTAAAAATAACTGTACCTGTCATATACAAATTTCGGAAAAGTTGAATTTTCTCAAAAACGGCTGCAACGATTTTCTTTAAAATAATTTAAATACATAGTTTTTACGCAAGGTCTATCTTTCCATGAAAAACATTTTTTTTTTTTTTAAACAATTTTTAACCATTTTGAAACGTTTTTTTCATATCTGGTTTTCTGTTAAACTAATTCTTCAATTTCAACGAAATTTTTCAAATAATAATTTCAAATAATAATGGGCAATTTCAGCGCCCAGCCGAATTTCATCTATTTGACGACCTCTTCGTCGATTATTTTTCGTGCTTAAAATTTAATAATTCCACCATACCCAAACAGCAAGAAACCATCGGATCTTATTTAACAAAACCCTGTCTTGGGATACCCACATTAAAGTGGCAGTGGGTAAAGGGTATTATACCCCTCTCAAAACATATTTGATGCTGGCAAAATCACTTGTGGTCCCAATACTTACATACGAGTGTGAATTTTTTTTGCAATTGTGATGCTTAATGTTTAGGCTACATTAAGCATCACAATTGCAAAAAAAAGGCGTGTTTTGTTGTTACTCAGTATTTTACTGAGTTGATATTTTATGCTGTAAACAACAACAAACGATTACATTTATTTATTTTTGATAATCCTTGTTGAAATTTAAAAAATGTATAAGCTTATGGCGTTTTCGATTGGCAGTCCGGAAGCGTCCGGAATCATTCTGAAAAAATTTTATTCACACAAAACTGTCAGTTTTGTACGAATAAAACGCTTTCAGAATGATTCCGGACGCTTCCGGACTGCCAATCGAAAACGCCATTAGTAAACCCACAAATAAAAAAACTTTTGTTTATCCTTAGCAATTATTTGTTTTGAGCTAAGTTACCAAAAAATGGCGGCTTATAACAATATAGCCCGTTACTTATTTGGATTGCGTCGATTTGATCGCATTTCAAAATTTGCAATGCGTATTTACGACACTTCCTTCGATAATCTCTTGCGTTATAGAACTCTTGTTTACTGTTCAATTTAATTTAGACTCAACAGCCCTGCAGTCTGTAGGTTTAGTTCCTCAAACAGAACCCAACAGCTTATTCTTGCCTAACAATTTCTTATTAGCGCCATTTTTTTAAGGAATTTGTTAAATTTGCTTACTTTTTACAAAAATAAATAAACTAAACTAAACTCACTTCTAGGAACTCCAAACTACATATCTCCCGAAGTTGTTTCCAGACTCTCGCATGGTCTCCCGGCTGATATCTGGGGACTCGGCTGCATGTTCTATACTCTACTCGTTGGACGACCTCCATTCGACACCGATGCAGTGCAATCTACGCTAACAAAAGTCGTCATGTCCGACTTCCATATGCCCGAACATCTTTCCTACGAAGCCAAGGATCTGATTGACAAGTTTCTGCGAAAGAATCCTAACGAACGTATTTCTCTGGAAGAAGTTCTTCGACATCCTTTTATGATAAAGCATTCGGTTGCAGAGGATAAGACTTACAATACTACTGTGTCATCAGTAGACAGTGGAATCATTACTTTTTCAAGTGGTAAGGTGGCCTACTCTCTGATTTGTTTGAAGAATTCATTAAAAATCTTTCAGGATCATCTGGGAACTCTCGTCAACTCTTGCGTTCTCGATCGAATGAGAAGTTCACACCGATGGCTCTTGGCCAAATCCAAGAACATCATCCTTACAATACCTCCAACTACTCCTCATTCCAAAATCCTAAACCACAGCAGTTTGATAGTATGGAAACTGATTCGACCCGATGGCCTCCTCAATCAGAGCCACCAACTTATGCTCAAAACTTTAACCAGTTCTCTCACAAACCCGTCGATCCAGGTGGTGGATACTTTTGCAATGAAAATCAACCTCCTGCTATGCATTATGACCAATTCGAATGTTTGCCACCAAAATCTATCCTTACTCCTTCTCCTCCTCCACCCCCGATGATTCCCGTAGCTCCCAAAGTCGAAGAGAAAATCAGTGTTCCGCCTTTGAACACTGAAAGACTCCAGCCGACGAGGCATAAAACTAAGAATGCCATCATGAGTATTCTGAAAACAGGTGAAGTTGTAATCGAGTTTATTAAGTACAAAAGTCGGGTTCAGGAAGACCGAATCACAGATATCATTTGGATCTCTAAAGATGGCATGAGAGTTGTTCTTTATCAACCAGATTCTGGACGGTAAGATCCAAACTCTCCTTTTCTCTTTCCAAACTAACTTTTCTCCCCTTTCAGAGGCCTTCAAATTCGTGATGAACCGCCAGAAATGCCGACAACAGGTGCTGATGGGATCTTCAGTTATGAAAATCTACCATCAAAGCACTGGAAAAAATATATATATGCCTATCGCTTTGTTAGCTTGGTCAAGGGTAAGACTCCGAAAATCACTTATTACAGTTCGCAGGCAAAGTGTCAACTGATGGAGAGTATGGTGGACTTTGAAGCTTGCTTCTATAATGGCGCCAAGATTGGTAAATCCTCAAACACTCTCAAATTTGTTGATCAGAATGGAAGAACACTGACTGAGGCGGCGAATATGCTTCCAACGGCAATGCAATGTCTGCATCAACACTTTGAGGAGAGTCTTAAGCATTGTCATGCCATTTCGAATGCCTTGGAGTTGGTTCAAGGTAATGGTAGTTTGTGTTTTCCAGCGATTATTGGCAGGAGACCAGTTCATGAGGTGACTGGACAGATATCGAGTATAAGGGACAACTCGAATTTTGCATATTCGACTCCAAAGTCACAACAGGTAAAACGAGGGAATTCAAACATAAACGAACATTTTCTAACCTAGATTACTTTTATCAAAAGGGTTCATTCAACTTCTCTGTCAGTACTCTTTCATCGGTGAGAGGAGGATCGAATAGTAATTCTGCTGCAGTTCATTCGAATGTTCCAATTAAGAGGGTTAATGTTCCTGGAATTGGTATTGCAACTGAGGTAGTTTTATCTTAATTGTTTATTTTGTTCTTCTTGATTGGATCTTTTTTCTTCCTCATAAAGCTATCCCATGGAATTGTACAAATTCAATACCACGACGGATCGCACATCTCGGTGATACCTCAAGAGCAAGGAGGTGGCATTACATTCACACAATCTTGTGGAACATCCACACACTTTGCCCACCATGAAGATTTGCCACATTTGGTGAGAGAGAAATTAAATGACTTGCCTTTGGTAACGAGACATTTGAATAATGCCTCACAGACGAGACAAATTCAAAGGGATTTTTATCCATCGACACCACAAACTGGCAAATTGCAACCACCAGCTTCTCAGCAACAAATAAATCATCAAATGAAATATTTTAGATAAAATGTTTATATTTTGTTGTTGTTTGTTTTTTTTTACTCTATATATATTTTTTTAATATTAATAATTATAGATTTATTACTTTTTTTTTATATATTTAAACGAATACATTATATTTAGAGACAATTTATTTTCCACAAATAAACGTTATTTTTGTAAAAAAAAAAAAAAACATGTAAAGACTGTTAGTCTTCATTTTTAAAACGAGGCACATATAAACTATTATAAATCGATTTGACATAAATTAAAAATAAAAAAATATTCTATACTTTTATGATAGCAATAAAAACTATAAAAAAAAAGCAGCCTAACTATAAAATAAAATTACTTTAATAGAGAACAAAAGCATTTTCATTTACCAAAAATAAAAATTGAAATCTAGTTTTGTAATTGTGTACGAAATCTGTGCGTATAAAAAAAAACCTTTTTAAAATAAAACAACAACAAATGTTCAGACAAATGTCAAACAGAGGAGTGTGTGTGAAAGTGCGTGTGCTTGTATGCGTGAATCTTGATAAAAATACAGAATCAGATTTTTGAATCTCAGATTCTTTTTTTTTTAATCTCAAACCGCAAATAGATCATGAAATCTGAGATTTTTCCACTTTATCCCCTCTTCACCCCCTCTTTCAGCTGTCAGATTCACAAATCTGATTCTGAATCTCGTCAATAGAAAACGACAATAGTTTTGGTTTGCTATACAAATAGTACGTATACGCCACAGTGACCGTATTTATATTTTTCTGGAGAATAAATAGGAAGATACAAAAAATGTTGTTTGTGAATTCAAGTCATTATCAGGTGATTATTATATAACTTTAACCGGGACTCGAAGCAAAAACTCCAGGTTAGCAGTTGAGCTGTGATGTGATGGTGTACTACTCCGCTGTACAATTGGGGATACCTTTAAGCTTTTTTTTTTACCAATTTAACTGCAAACTTCTTAGCTGTTTGGTAGTTTTAACTTAGGTTTTTATTGTAAGATTAATATATACAGCTTAGTTTTAAATATTTTTTTGCACTTTTATAAAGAAAGTTTGCTTAATTATTTTATTTTTTTCATTTATCTAAGAAATTTTTCATTACAACCTTTTATTTACTTTTTTTTAAATAATTGTTATGGTTCCATTTTAAATCGAATTCTGTTACTTTTATTTTTTTGTTACTCATCCTAATAACAAGTATCTATGTAGGTTATGTTAATAGATTTTGTGTGTATTATTTTATTTATTTGAAAATGTAAAATTACAAAATTACAAAAGGACGTATTCCTTGTTTCAAGACTTTTTCTATTTTTGATATTATGTATGTAAATTTTTTATTGAATATTTCAATATAAACTTTTTTAAATGACTTTGCCAAAGGACAGATTCGATTTTTAAATTCTTAAATTTTGAATGTTTTTAGTATCTATTACATACATGTATTTGTTTAAATATAAAATTTTGTTGATATATATTTTTATTTAAGTTAAACATTGCTTCTTACTGATTGTATATTGTTGAGTTTTTTAATGATATTTTTTATGATTAAAGTTTAAATTCTATTTTAATATAATTTATATAATTTGTATATAGATATATTTAATAGAGACTATAATATAAAGAATAGCATTTTTGTGTATATATTATTAACAATTGAATGCAATTATTTATCTAAGTACCTACTGGTGCTTTACTTGTTAAAAAGTGATAGTTTTATATTGTTCTTTTTTTTTTTTTAATTCTTATTACATAAATAGTTTTATACATATTACATTACATAAGTTATTAAAATTAATATTGCTTAGTTTTTTAGTAAAAAATTGTTTCTTGTTGTTTCGTAGAAAATGTCAAATATTTCATCAGGTGGTTGTTTCGTTAAGTGAAAGCTTAAGAAAATTAAAAATAATTTCAAAAGTAAACAAAAATAAATAATAATAAGCGAACAAAAAAATCCTCCGTATAACTCTTTTAATACACAAGATAAACACTTGTGCCACACACAAAAATATTGCGCTCATCGAGAATTTTTCAACAATAATCCCAAAGGATATTACACAAAAGTAATGCTGTAACATTTGTCATATTGGAAGCTGTAAAAAAAAAATAAATAAACAAAAAAATATGTATGTTTTAAAGTAAAATTTTATTAAAAAAATAAGATTAAAAGATTTTAAATCTTTACAAATTTATTGCATATATTTTGAACTAAAATCTAAAAAAAAAAACAAATTTTAAAACTAAAATAATTCAACTAAACAAGTCAAAAATAATCTTAAAGATAGAAAAGAAACTCAGGAAAAAAAAGATATTTATAAAATTATTTAAAATTCATTTGCTTCACTTTATTTTTCATTTTATTATTAATTTTTTTTTAAAACTTAACCTACAAATTTATTAAAATTTGTAATTTTTAATATTTTTTTAATTTTGTTTAAATTGTGTACAAAATCATATGTATGTAAAATTAAATTTATCTTATATCTAAATTATTTATTTTATTTATATGCTTCAAATAAAACTTCATTCTTATGTGTGAATATTATTGTTACAAATATGTGTTTTTTTAAAACTTAATTTTATAACAAATAAAAATCATAACCGTTAATTCGTTGGTAGAAATGGAAGGAAGAATGATGTTTTGTTTCAAGCTTATAATAAAGTTTTAAATACAATATTCTGAAGAAAACTTTAGTCTTCTGTTTTTTTTTTTTTGTATTAAATAGTTTTTTTTTTATACATAAAATAGTTTTTGTACATAAAAATACAAAGATATTTTGTAATAATTTTGTGTGATTTTTTGTTTGTTTGTGTAATAGCAGAATTACAGAAGAATCATTTTGAGCAAACTGTGTTGTGTATGTGTTGTATATAATAATAAAAGAAGATTAATTATAAATCATTAATTAAATATTAAATAATACAAAACCCAAAAATAATTAAATTGGACGGAATATACGGGAATTGTTTTGTAGAAAGAAATTATATTAAAAAAAATAACTAAACTAAGTTAAAATATTATAATTAAGAAAAAAGATAAAAATTAGATTTAAAAAAATAAAACTAACAGCTGCCTTGCATTTGTTGCACAATCTTAAATTAAAAAAATGTGATTTTTTTGTTTTGCGCTGTGTGATGTATCGATGTTGTTTGTGTGATTGTTTTTTTTTTTTGTTTTATTTAATATTACATTCTAGTGATATGTTGATCTCTTGGTGGCTTGGCAATTAGTTTTGATTTTTTCATTTTGTTTAAAACAAATATAATTCAAAAAAAAAGAAAAACAACTGAATTTAAGCCAAAGAAATATAAAATTAAACTAATCTTAAAAAATAATATACAAAAGGGGATAAAAATGAACGTGTTGAACGGTTTGTGGCAGGTTTGGAATTTAATAATAATTAAATTAAAAAATTTAATTTTTATTTTAGCTCAAAATGAATCTTCTGGAATATGTCCTAGAAACGATCTTTTGATGTTGCACTATACTCGAGTTCGTTTAGATTTTGTATTTCTTGGAGTTCTTGGAATTTTTCATGATCTCTGATGTGGGCATAGTTTGCTGAGAGGCACATAAGATAATGCACCAAGCTAAGAATGACCAATAGAGTTGCCAGAGTAGCTAGAATGAACATTACTTCGGCATTTTCAACACCATCTTTGCAGAATGCTTTAATTTCGTATTTATCGCAAATTTTCATTTCTTCAATTTTCGTACTTGCTGGGAACATGAAATCTTAAAAAAAAAAATAGAAAAATATTCATTAATGGCGTTTTCGATTGGCAGTCCGGAAGCGTCCGGAATCATTCTGAAAAAATTTTATTCATACAAAACTGTCAGTTTTGTGCGAATAAAACGCTTTCAGAATGATTCCGGACTGCCAATCGAAATTACTATAAGTAAAATAACAAATACTTGCTTTTTTTATAATATTAAGCATTTTTATGTACAAATTAATAACAATAGGCGTGTTTTTTCTACAACTCAGTAGCCACTCATTTTTTTATTTTATTCGAAAAACAATAAAAACAAATACTTACTTGTGTAATTTTTATTATTGTTTTGCGAATAAAATGAAAAATGAGTAGCTACTGAGTTGTAGAAAAAAAACACGCCTGATAATTAATAATTTTAATTTTATTTTATAAGAAATGTAAAAATGTATAAAAATATAAAACTGGTTTTAAAATTACTTTTATGTATTTAGTAATTTTTAATGCTTTTGACTAAAATTCAAATATTCGTAACCTGCGTTTGAGTAGAGTTGCCAAGTACCTACTTGTTCGAAGTTTAAAATGGCATCTAGGAGGACCTTACCTTAAATTTGATGTCTTGCCTTTAACTCAATCAGATATCATACATTGACCCCCTTATTGCAAGTGTCGTTTAACATTGGAGGCGATATAAGTCGATCGAATCGATAAATATCTGTTTTGGCAATCTCTTTCGGTATCTTTTTCGACAAAGATACTTGCTATTGTGAATTATGAACTTGATTTGAGCCCATAGCAAAATTGTAAACGAAAAATATCTAACGATAAAAAAAATTGTTGACAGTAGTTAGAGATTCATAGCAGCAAAATTCATTTTCGATGATCGACAATCGACAAAAAAGTCGTCTATCGATGGATAACTGACACTCGTCTTAGGCTAAACAAAAAAGTGTTTTTGGTGTTTTTTAGAATTTGAGTAGGTTTGCCGAGTACTTAATTAGTTATATTTTGGAATTAGATCCTTTAGGCGTAAAAGAAATCAAACATTTTTTTTTTTCAAAAAAGATTTTTTGTTGTCAATTTTTTAAACATTTGAATAGGGTTGCCCCATTTGTAAGTCCGCATTCTTAAAATTATTTTTTTTTTACAGTGTAACGGCGAAGCACAGTGGTGCCTTTGTTGCTTTTTGGCTTCAGAATTCATTTGCACGGCCATTTCTTGACGAAATGTCATGAAATTTGGTACACTGAAGGATGTTTATATGGAGAATACGAAAAAGCGGTCAACTTTTTTTGATTTAAAATGGCGGCTCCAAAATGGCTGCCAGAATAAGCCTTTAAATAGAATTTTCTATTTCAAAATTGTATATAAGCTAGAAATTTTGCCTCATTCAGGTTTAAATGTTTTTAGATCTTAAATATAGAATTTATAGATTCATATTCCATAAAAAAAAATCAGAAATTTTTAAAACACACTTTTAGACCTCTTATTACGCTATTTCATGGATATTTTTGCACCATTTACACATCTCTTTTATTTATGTTTTATACAAAAATTGAGTATTTCGGGGTTATATGATTGCCAACAATGTTTTTAAATCAATATTATAAAACATGATATATTGAAAAATTTCAATGTTCAATAAAACTAAGAATTTATTTTTCCGGTAAACCAAAATATATCTTTCTAATAGATTTTAATATATTAAATTCAAATCCGAAGTCGAAAAAATCTATGACGTTTTTGAGATATAAGAAGTTCAAAACGAATTTTTATCTACGAAACGTGAAGTCATAGATTTTTTTTTACTTCGGATTTGAATTTAGAATATTAAAATCTATTAGAAAAGTAGATTTTGGTTTACCGAAAAAACAAATTCTTAGCTTTATTCTACATTGAAATTTTTCAATATATCATGTTTTATTTGTATTATTGTATTATTTATTTGTAAAATTCGTAGTTTATCATAGAGAAAATAGTCTCATGCAAACCCAAAAACTAATTGCCTGAGTATTTGTCACAAAATTAAGCCCTTATTGTCTAGCATTTTGTTGGTAATAACAGAGTGCTTTATTTTCTTTTTGAAATTTAATAAACCTATTTAAATAAGAGCCTTCAAATTTTCTTGAATAGAATAACAAGAACAAGGTAGTTCCTAATTACAAATATTCAAACAATATTCAATTGCCTCTCTACAATCTATATGTATAAGGTATTGCTCTAATAAATTGTGACTTCCTTCCGTAACAGTCCCTATAATTTATATAAATTTGCTCTTGTTTCTACTTCAAAATCCACACAAAACCTCTTCATTTATACTCAACAAGCATCATTGCTATGTTTACTTCAAATTTCTATACTCTATCCCTATGTTTATGTATATTAAATGCATGATATACTTACAAAATTGTGTCAAGTCAATGCAGCTCAACGACCTCTCAACACTCGAGCACATATTCCAGAACATCGTGTAAATAAATGTTACAATCACAAGGAAGCATAAAATCAACGTCCAAACGAAATTCAACAAATATGTCAGTCCCATCAACTAGAAACGAAAGCAAAGAAGAACCGTCGTCAATAAAAAAAGAAGAAAGAGTTCTATATTTCTTTTACTAAAATCCCATGCAATAACTTACCACTGCACAGGAAATTCGTCCGCCCACTCGAGACCGCCACGCTCGATACACTTTGTACCGAGTTGCACCAGTTGCAAGGAATCCCACAAATAGTATCATAAATCCAAGAGCAGCCATCCCTGCTGCAATTATCGTGAATATCATCTGCACGGCTTCAATCCTAGAAAAAAAAATAGGTACATAAACAAACCAACATTTATTTGATGGCAAATACTACATTGCTAGTACTCAATTTCGCCAGTAGAGAGAGTAGTTTACACACTTACCATATTAGTCGCAAGTGGAAAACCTGGTCCATCATGATTATCGTGAGCGAAGCACCACGATACATCGTTCCACAGAATATACCCACCCCCAGTAAACACATGAGGGTGGCTATTAGAGTGGCATATGGTATTCGCGCCATGCATGATTGACAGCAGTCACCTAACGGTACAGAAAAGAAAATAATTAAAGTCAATGTCAATAGAGTGTGGAAATGGAGAAAGAGACGAAAAAGGAAAAACGAAAAACGAAGCACATCTCTGTGGATGACGGATACACTACTTTAAGGGATACCCTTGATGGTGGTGTGGTATATTGGCACCCCATTGGGCGCCAATTAAAACCGAATCTGACATCCACACAGAAGGAAGAATACTCAACAGAGACGACACAAAGCGCAATGGTGATGATGATGATGGCGTTTGTGATTATATATTTGCCAGGTTTAATGAGCCACAAGGTGGCACTTGTGATGATTATTTATGGTTAAGATGGTAGTATGGCAAAAGCTATTTGGTCTTTCTCTTTCTTCTTTCTATACGCCATCATCCAATTCAACATCCAGGATGCTGCTGTTCATTTAAGTGAAACGGTAAACGCACGGTTAAGACTGGGTTCCCTTTTTCAGCAAAGTCAAATCTCATGTAAAAGCATTTGTGTGTATTAGTGAATGTGTTTCGCTCTCTCGCCATCGAATTCTCTGGTTTTTTACTCTCAGGATGTTGGTTATGGTTTTCATTCATTGTCTCTTTGTGAGATCGCCATCGCACTCACGCTTGCGGGGTGACATGCAAGTGGATGTAGGTATACATAGATCTTTATATAGATATGGTGTTTAGGACGAAAACTGGTTTGAAATTCAATATTTTCATGAAAGATTTCTGGAGTGTATATCTATTTATTTTTGAAATGAAAAAGAAACTTGTTTCCATGTTGCTGTTGTGGATGGCATTTGAGTTTTTTGTGTATCAGAGAAATTTTTTGCATTATAATAATAATTATAGTTGTTCAGCGGAGAAGCAGGTAGAGGATGTGTTATATGGGTGCATTGATATAATATACTTGACAGTATCCTTTGTGTAGTTTGTATAAAAATATGAGTAGATGCGCAGAAGGATTGATTTTCAGGTTCTTGCTCACTTTTGAGTTGTTCTTCGTTGAGAAATTTTTTGTCTCGCACTCGCGCGTGCCGGCTGACATGGAAATGTATTTACATACAATATATAGAATGTTAAGGTTCTTATGTGTATGTTGTTTGAGGATGGACTCGATATCAATCCAATTTACTTTCAACACCTTTTTAATAAAGATTTTATTAGAGTCACCAATGCAATGAACTCAGTTCGTAACTGAATCGATTTTGTTTTTTATTTACCTATACGTACATTATTAGGAAACAAAAATAAGGCAGCATTAATAACTTATAAGTTACTTTTTTTTAAACCTTGAAATTAATTTTTCAATTATGTACCTAATCAAAGTTTAGGGAAGTTTTCAAAAATAATTTTCAAGCTCAACACTTTGAAAAAAAAATGATCTATTTTTTCAAACTGATATTTTATTTATAAATTCAGATAGGCATTAGCTACTTTTTTGCTTCTGTTTCCTCAGTAGGTGTAATTTTAAAAACTTTTTTTTGCTAAGGAAACATACTGAGCATCTTCACCTATTCAAAACTATTTCTATAAATACCATCAAGTGCATTCTAACCACAAATACACTTATATAACCCTTTACCCATTCCCCCGCGAAAATATTACTTTTATACCTACAAACCTACAAAAAAAAAAAAACCGAATCCGCAACATATAAACAAAGACAATGAAAAACAAAAGGACATATTTATATTATATAACCCCGCACGCACGCGCGAGTGTAGTATAATAAACAATACAACCCAGAAATCAACCTAAATATGGAAATAAATCATTGTGCACATGTCAAATGTCAATACACATTTTTACACACAAACAAATGCATACCACATATCTAATCCTTTACCTATATCCCCGCACGAGCAATGTGAATATTACACAATGCAAAGAATTTCGCTGACACAAAAAAAAACCCAAAAGTGTCAACTCGCAAGCGCGGGTGCGCTATTATAAACACGAAATGAATTGTTAGGAAAAACCCAAGAGTCAACAAGAACAAAACAACCCTTTTTGAAAACCAAAGATATTGATCTTGCAAAAAATATCTACTATCTACCTACTCTCTGCATCATCTTCATAATTTCATGAATGATTTCTGCCTGCCTGAGTGAGGAAATAGGAAACAAAAAAAAAGTATTATGTAAACACAAAAAAAAAAAACAAAATATAACGAGAAAATGAGAGCGCAGGTTTTTTTTTTTCAATAAATAGAAAAGAACAGAAAAAAAAGAGTTCATCAGCGCCAGCTTATGCGTGGCATTCTTTTGAACTAAATTTGCATGTGTGCGTGATCAATGGAATTTTCAAAGTAAAAAAAGCTAAAATAGACACTTTTTCAACAATTTATATTAAAATTACTGTGAGCAAAAATATATATTTTTTTTTTGAAACTGATTTGAAATATAATGAAAAAAAATAATAAAAATAAATTGTGGATGATTTGACTGCCCCTTCCTCAAAAACAGAATGCAAATATTGGTTTATTAAAATCAAATTTTTAGTGTGTAAATAAAAAAAATATTTTTTTTTGGCAAACGGGTTGCATGAACAACTTTATTAACTTCTCATTAAAAAATACAAAAACATTTTAAAAAATAATCACGCTTTGCCCCACGACTAAAATGCTAAAAAAGTGCATTTTGACACCTTTCCTTCAAATTAACCGTTCGAACTAACTTCAAATTAAATTTTAGAAATTTTATTGGATTCTCCTTATTTCACTTTATTGTTTTCTTTTTGTTTCATCTAAAAACACCAATAAACGGTAAAGTTATTCTAAGAAGAGTGAGTAAAAAAACATGAAATTACAACAAATTAACGAAGCTTTTTTTCTAACAAAAAAAAAAAAAAAAAAAATCTGTTTCACGCATTGCATGAAAACACAATTAATCATTATAAAACAAAAAAAAAAAAAATAAAAAGTTTATAAACAACGGTGCCCCAACCAAAATTCTGATTCAATCTAAATTTGCAGGAAAAAAATCATTTTCGACCCTTATAAAAATCGCACAAGAAATGTTTCTAAAATTAAAATGATGCAAAAATATTCGTACGTTTATTACCTTTTCAAAAAAGTACGTTTCATAAGATTATCTTATAAACTGCAAAAGTTATACAACAATTAGTCAACCATCTTCCATTAAAATGCTATGGAAACCCCCCCTTAAGTGTACACAATGGATGAGAGTATATTATAATGGAGCACTAGACATTGCACATTAAGCTCACACAAGTGCAGTATTAGGGAGAACGACATTTATTAGACATTCAAGCTCAAGAAACAAAACCAACAACAACAAAAATAAATAAATAAAGAAAAAAACAAATAAGATGAAGTGCTATACTATATGTGTGCTGGTTGGTGGTGATGGCGTGCGAGTGCATGTTAAATGGGTTGAAAAATTTTGTCAACGAGTGATTCCATTAGCTGAGGCATTTTTTGTGCTCGCAGTTATTGTCGTCGGATATATTAATTGGAGCGCAATAATATATGGAATGTATCAATTAATTGTTAATTAATTTAACCCAAAAGAGAAAGCAATCAAAAAGTCAATGTATCACGTACAAATTGAATTTGAACATTTTTATGTTTTTTTTTTATGTTTCGCTGATCGTTTAAAGTGAGATAAATCATTTTCATTCATGCTCGTATTATATTAAAGCATTTTTATTAACTCAACTAAAAACTGCACAAATTATCATAGGACAAGTCATCATGGACAGCGTATCACAGGACAAATCAACTCAAAAAAGCATTTGAAGAGAACAAAATTATAAAAAAGCACAAAAAACTGTTCTTTTTACAAAAGAAAAACACTCAAATAATATGAACTGAAAATGAATGTATTCCAATCAAAGCTTGTGATAACATTAATCATGATGGGATGTCTATGATGAGTTGTCCTATGATGATTTTTGCTGTAATTTATTGGGTTGATTTTCCTCGAAAGACTATAAAACGTTGATATTTTGACTTCTTTACATTTTTACTGAAAATTACTCACTTGATATTACTTATCTAAATTTTTTTGACTTTGTAGGTCTTCTAAGCTTGATAGCCGTTTTATCTCAAAATAAACTTTATTCACATAATACGGGCATGAGGATTTGTTTTAAACATCAAGCTAAAACTAATAACGTTTTCAACCCTCAATTTTCCCAGTGTAGAAAGATTAATTTCTATTTTTAGAAATCAATCCAATCAATCAAACAAAATTTAAAATGGTCACTTCTTTTCCATTGCTCACTTAAATAGAAATAATTTTCCTTCTTTGTCTTTGTTATGAAATTAATTTTAATTCAAATACTTTTTATAATCAATTTAGTTATTGAAATGATAAATGAATACAATCATCTAAAATGGAGATTATACCTATAAATCCACAAAGCAAATTGCCCTGCCTATGTAATGTCCTTTCTCTGCCAAATGTATACTCATTTTTTTGTTTTGTTTAAGGTATGTATTAACCAGAACAACCCTAACATTTAAATATTAAATTAAAGTAACAAAGCGTGAAATTTAATCAATTTTGTGGCGAATTACCGTAATCATTCACTATGGAATGGAAGCAAATCTCTTAGGAATTTCAAAGTATTAAAAGGATAGAATTTTTTGGGTTAACCCAGGTTAATATTAATTTAGAATAATTGAGGGAAAAGGGTTTATTTTTGGAAAAAAAAATGTCTAAAATAATTTTTGAATGAAATACAAAAGAAATGAATTATTGTGTTTTTGGGTATTTAAGAATAAATGAAAGGATATATTATTTTTGCTAAGTAAAAATATAGAAATGGTTTGTTTTTCATTTAAGTATACATTTTTACTTGCGGTTTGAAATGAATACGAATAAAATAGTGAAATTTGAAAGGTTAAAAAAATTTGTGGGTGTTTTCTTTTTTAATTTTCTATTTTCTTTTTTTTTGCGGTCGATAAAAGATTATTTGCTTAATTTTAATAAAATTTCGAGCTCGTGAATCCAGAACTGCCACCTCAAAACTTTTTGACAGACTAGTCTAATCTGTATGTCCACCTTGTCCATGTTTGTCCACCCAAAATTTTTGTTTGTCCACCCTTCAAAAGTTTTTTTTTAAATAAATGCCCACGGCATTTGAGGTAGACGTATAAAATCAATTGAAATCGTTTTCCACCTAGAGTTCTTAATCCATACCAAAAATCCGTTCGGGAAATACATACCTATTCAAAAAAAAAACACTTATTCGCGATATATGTAGGTAAAATAGGAAAAGTTTAAGATTCGGAAAAAAATCGAATTCAAGATATCAATTTTACATGACATTACGATGATGAAGCGATGATGAGCGGTTTTCTTCCCTTGAGGAAAATTTGAATTGAAAACTAATGGTAAACCTGTCATATAACGGAAATAGAAAAGATAATTTTTTTCGAAAACGGCTCTAACGATTTTGATTAAAATTTGTGTGTGTAGTAAAACACATAAGAGCCAACTTTTGAAATAAAAAAATATTTTTATTACCGTTATTAACGGTACTTGCTATAGAACGTTTTTTTTGTTAGAAAATATCTCGTACAAGACTAAACCGATTTCAACAAAAAATTTAATACGAAAGATAAGAAAATTTAAAAACACATTTTTTGGATTTTTAAAAAATATTTCAAATTTTTTTTCAACTTTTTGAAAACGGTTGGTGAAAAATTTTTAAATTTCGTTTTTATGTGTAAATTAATTATTTCTTCAAAATGGCATTCCAACTTTTTTATATATAAAAATTCTTTTCTTAAATAACGGCTCTAACGATTTTCGAAATATTTTTTCTAAAAAAACTTGGCATACTTGGTTTTTTGTAAAAGATCATTTAAAACGGTGTTTAATTTATTATAACAACAGATTTTATTTTTTTTACTCTACTTATGAATCTCTTGAAAATATCAATTTTTAAATTTTCCTAATTGTCTCGAATAAAAAGCTTTATCAATAGAGTTACTTTTACACGGAGAAAAAAGTGTCACCTTAATTTAAAGTGACAGTCATCTTAGCAAAAAACCATGCAGAAATCCGCTTAAATTAAGGTGCGATCCGCTTTATTCTATGTGGTCTGTTTTCTCCGTGCACTAAATTTAACTGAGTTTAAGTCGAATCACCTTATTTTAAGCGGATATCACCTTAATTTAAAGTGGTGTAATGTGCGCATCATCTTATTTTAAGTTGACACTTTTTTCTCCGTGTAGCATAAGAGCAAGTACGTGCGACCCCAGTTGTGAATTTTATTTATAAAAACTTTCAAACAAAACATCGTTTTTTCAAAAAATTTTATTTTAATAATTATTTAAATAAAAATATTTGTGTTAAGATTGTTACATAAACAAAAGTTACGCATACGCCACAGTGACTTTTTTAGTTTTCTCGTTTGATACATTTTTTTAAAGTTTAAATTAAAAAAAAAATTAGATCTTTTTCAATCCTTGATCAAATGGCGGTTTGACAGTGACTGCGAAACACTTTATTAAGCCTGGGTTGGCATCTTTTCTTTATAATACAGATCCAAATTATCAAAATGAAAAAAAAAAACTATTCAGTCCTTAAATTTGGTAATTATGAAGCCAAATGGGACCATTTTCGTATTGTAAATGTTTTTCCATGGCAAAATAGCTGAGTTGGAAAAGTAGCAAAATGTCACTAATTGACAGTATAACATTGCATTAAGGAATTACGTTGTTACGTCTCAATGTCACATTTTTTAACTTTAACTTTTTTTAGGAATCGCTGAAATTGGTCGAGATAACTGTCATTTGGAACAAAATCTATTGTTTTTAATGAACTTTATTCCGATTCAAAATGTTTCTGAACCACTTTTCACATTGTGAATTGCGGAACTAAGTAAAGGTAGGTACACAAACTAAATAAATGCTACGATCATTATTATTCAAATTATACTTTTTCGAATAGGTATTATAGATATTAATTGAATCAACAACGTTTTGGCTTAAATAAAGCTTACTAGCAGAATACGTACTTATAAAATGTCAACGCTATTACCGTTGACATTACACAGTAATTATATAATAACTACTTTTGTTTATTTTACCAAGCTCGATCGCACATGCGTACCCTAGAATTAATGTCAACTAATTTACTCTTGTTACGCAAACTATAAAATGTCATAACAAAGCGACTCATCATCGCCATGTAGGTATATTTTTTATCTTTCTTCGTTGTGTTTACCGTTGTTTTGCATTTCAACAACAACTGTCATAAAAACCACTTGCAGCTGATGCTATAACCGTGTCACTATATTGTCAATGAAATCTGACACTTGATATAAATTTAAATTAAAAGATTTATTTATGAAATACACAGATGCAAGTGTGAATTAGAATTACGAATAATGTGCATAAAAAAGAATATAGAATGCGAAACGAATGAAAAAAAAAAACAAAAATTAAACAAAACACACAAACAAAAATTATTACGAAAGCTTATGACGTGTTTAGCGTTTTTAATTAACAAACAAACGAATAAAATCGCATAATACAAACAAACAAAATAAATGCAAAGAGAAAAAATGAAAAAACGGTTATAAAAATAGTAAAGTGCACAAACAACAACAACAACAATGAATAGAAAAAAAAGAAGAATACCCAGTAGCTGTATAAATGGTTAAACTTTTTTAAAGCGGAAACTAATACAAAAAAAAAAGACCATAGATAAGGTGTGGCTTGAAGCTGAAGTGTTCTTTTCTTCTTCTACTTTTGTATGTTATTCTTCACCTTTTTTATTATTCCATCCACGATCAGAGTACCTATCCAGCGAATGATCGGATCGATAAGTTGCACTTCGATGCCGATTTGGTTGATGTGTGCTATAAGCGCGGGTTAATATTCCATCATCTTCGAAATTTGTCTCCAAGAGAATATCTTCGCGTGGATCACGCACTCGATCGCGATTGATCTTTGAAGTCATAATGAACAATATGTGTCTTTATTCAATTTCTCATGCAATTTTGTCGGCCTCTTAGAACTAGGCCGAATACTCGTTATTTTATTTCGTATATTTTTGTAGTTCTAAAATTAAATAAAAAAAAAATAAAAATATAAAGAAGAACAAAAATCTAGAACTTCACTTCCCGGTGCAAGACCACGACTCAGACTGAGAGAAAGAGAAAAATAGTTACTCAAAAACCCAGTAAATTCACTTGTTGAAATGAAAATGATGGCAAAAATATGATTCATCCATCATCAGCTTGGGCAATGAATGATATCGAATTGGTTTTGTTCTACGAAACGTATATACGAATAGTATTCACATTGTGTGACACATAATTAGTGTTAATTTAATCTAATCTTTTGCTTGAACTCTCTTTTATAAACGGCGACTCTGATAACAGCAAGCATACAAGAGAATATTTAGGGGGATCCATTACGTTGTTGTAGGTTGTATAGGAATGAAACATTAGGGTTGAGAAATAATTAAATCATATCAGTTTTTTTCGTAGATATTATTTTTTTATCGCTGAAATAACCCTGAGGTTACATATTATATTGTTTATTAACGGAGGCAAGTTGTGATGAAATATTTAGAACATAAATAATTGAACTTGCAGGTTTTTTTTAAATGTCAGCGATAAACATAGAAAATTTCGTTGTTTATTTGATGAAGTGCATTAGTTTACGAATTGGTTTGAGAAGACAAATTTTCTTTACCTACGATGTATAGATCCCATCCTTTATTTGTTAAACTCTCATTTATACTTCGCTCATAGAAATTCACTTTTACCAAAACTGTTTTAGTAGTTGCGTGAACGTGAACATGCCTTTTAAAATTTAGCAGTTTTGCACAATAATAATGCACATGTAGCAGCTAGGTTAATATAAGGAAATGTCATTTAGACATCTGTCAAACACAACTAAATGGGGAAGAGAGGGGATGATGTGAGAAGAGAATTTCGTTTGTTTCCATATTTGAAATTATTGAATGCATATTTTTGTTTCAATTTGCTAAGAATTCAATTAAAAAGAATTACTTCAGTACCAAATTAATTATGTCTTGTTTATTCATTCATAAAATTAATCTCAAAAATTTTGTTTTGACAGATCAACAAAATGTAACATTAGTCGTTCCTAAATCAAAGTTGACATTTTGTAACAAAATCTAACAAAAACAAATACAACGATTTTTTTGACATAACAACAATAGTTAACTTTATTCAATAAAAGAACAGACCAATGGTATAAGAAAAGAAGGTATGATCACGCGAAGAAAGTCTGTATCGAGAACTGTCAGATGAAAGAAAAAAAAGATGGCTTCCTAAGTTTTTGACAGCTACCACATTGAAATTGTTGTTAATTTTAACAAAATTGTCTTGGAAATTGTTGTTGCTTTTGACTTTGCCAAATTAAGCGCCAAAAACTTATTACTCCATTTTGTAAAATGGCGTCTCTAATGATCATACCTTCTCTTCTTATACCATGATTTTGACATTTTTCAAAAAGTAAATTTTTACTCTGATGCAAACGCCGGAAAAGAAGTTTAACTTCAAAAAATGCTCTGCCTCCTTAAAGAATTACAATTTCTTTATCTTAAGGGCCAATTTTTCAATAGTCAGTTAAACAGTCAGTTAGTACTTATTCCTAAGGATAGAGAAAAAATCAATTTTTCAACAAGCAAATATAGCTTATTCCTAAGAATAAAACTATCTGCTTCTTTCAGAGACGAATAAAAATTATTCTAAGGAATAATCTCAACAAAAATATTGTGTCAGTTGTCAAAGCTGTTTTGAAAGAATTTTGAAAAAAATACAGTGGAACACAAGAAAACAAAAACAATCATGAATAAAAATGACGTTTATTTTAAATATTTTTGAATTTGACAAATTTTTTTTTGTTATTCTGTAGAATAAATTACTCTTGATTGAAAAATTCAATGTTTTTATCTGATTGTTTATGAGCCTAATAACTTTATTCGTCGAACAGTTAACTGACTGTTTATTAGAAGATTGAAAAATTGGCTCTAAATCTAACAAAACTCCCTTTTTTCGCTATAATAAAGTATACCAGCAGCCTAACCCATCAATTTTGCTTAGCAATTTATTTTATTCTCAAATTTTTCAATGTAAATTTTTTTCTATTCCTGTAGGGATTTCTAATTTGAACTAACGAGCTTAATGGTACTAAAATCTCTCTTCTCATCGAAAATATATCTTCTTCTTTGCAATCACAAAACTGTATTCAACCGTCTTTCTTTTTGTATCCTTTTTAAATTCACTCTCGTTCTAATCTTTCCGCTTAAAGAATACAACCCTCTTAGGACAACGAAAAAAACACCCACTGCCACCCTTGAAACTGAATTAATCTGCAGTTAAATTCCTTTAAAATGTCACAGTTGTTAGAAACGTTAAAGCAGCTGCTTTGATTGCGTACACAATAACTGAACGCCATTTTAAGGGGATAGCGGCGTAACTTATACAAAATTGCAACATTTAAATATACACAGCATAAGTTTTTTTTAGAACGTTGAAAAGAAACTGCTGTTTCACTAAATTTTCTAATAACTGTCAGTGGTATTTTTGTGTGAAATGTCGCTTAATAGGCATAAAAGTTGGAAACTTAAATATGTCCCCTTTGATTGAGGCAAAATTAAGGGAGAAGCAAATTTTTGCGCGGAATGTAGTTTTGTCAGCTAGGGGTTCCTGACAGTGACTTTGTCATTTCGCTTTGGGCTTTTCAATGTTTTTATAAAAAAAAAAATAAATCAAATTCGCTTGGGATTTCAAGGGTTTGTTTTTAATTAATCGTTTCGATTGAAGGAAGTCTTCTATTTTTAAGGAATTCGTAAAGAGTTTCAAGGGTTTAAACAAGTCATGTATTGGTGTACAGATTTGGCTTGATATTGACCTAGGTTTTCTATTTATCTCTATAGTGTTACAATCATTGACGTTTTAGAAGAATGTAATCGCAAAAGATCGTACTCTCCTAAACAAACAGATTTGAACACTTCTCAGTCCGAAATCGTGTTTGCGTACGAAAAAAATATAAGTGTTTTACTACGTCAAGAAAAGCTTTCATGAGAGTGAAAGTTTATTAACCCTCTTGAAAAATTCAGCCTAAAGAATTTCTTACGGCCGTAATATGAGTTTTGTCAAAATTCGTTTGACATCAAAAATTAATATTCGTTTGTGTAGTTTTTAAGATTATTTCACCCCGACTCCAAAAAAAATGTTAGTTTTCATATTTTGACCCAGAAAGTACCCAAACGGAGCTAATGACTCTAATAGCTCTGTTCCATTAGCATTGTTCCTTTGGGAGGTAGCAAAGTACTATTAGTTGTTTACTAAGATTAAGATTAAGATTAGGGTGAGAGGTGGGAATAATTCGCCTTATCACTGCGGCCTCTGATGGGCCTATTGTGATGTCCTCTTTTTAGAGTTCACGTAGAAATCCTGAGTTTAGAAAACTTAGTATGTTTTTGGGTGAACTAGCGGCAATGTTTTCCGCTTCGAGATAATACCCTCCGAGGTGACGTCGACGTGTATTGATTAAGCAATTACAGTGACACAATATGTGTTCTGCTGTTTCTTCGTCTTCGTTACACATTCTGCAGGTATCGTCTTGTGTGATGCCCATGGTCTTGAGATGTTTTTTTACTGAGCAGTGTCCAGTAAGGAAGCCTGTGGTTATGCGAATCTGACTCCTGGTGAGTGTGAGGAGTTGTTTCGTTCTGGCGTGGGAGATGTTTGGTATAAATTTTTTGGCTTGTCTGTTACCTTCCGTATGCGTCCAGTAATGATTAGCCATATCTCTTAGCCATTTATTAATGTAATGTTTTGCAGTGCTTGTTGGTATGCCACAGAATGGTCTTGGCATCATGAATGTAGATGCGGAACCTTTTCTGGCTAGTGTGTCTGCTATTTCATTCCCAACGTGACCGCTGTGACCAGGTATCCAAATGAGTTGAACTCTGTTTGTACTGGCAAGCTGGTGTAGAAGTTGTATACAGTCCCATACCAGCTTTGAGGTGACTTCATTGCTCCTAAGAGCTTGGAGTGCCGCCTTGCTGTCAGAGAGAATATAAATTTTTTTGTTTATTACAGCTCTGTTTAAGTTTTCTCTGAGGCAGAGTTCAATTGCGAATATCTCTGCTTGGAATACGGAATTGAAGCTGTCCATGCTCTGGTGCAGATAAGTTTTGGTGTTCATTCCGAATACTCCGGCCCCAACACCTTCATTTGTTTTGGAGCCATCTGTGTACCATACATGAGACTCGCTATTGAAGATGGGTCTGTTCTGTTCCCATTCATGTCGTGAGGGGAATGTGACCTTATAGTTTTGGGTGAAGTTATATCTTGGGAGACAATTGTCTACTAGACATATTTTAAGTAATTCTTCCCTATTTAATTCAGTGAGAATATCAGAGTGGATTATCTTGGAATTAGAGTTATCTTCTGCGATGAGCCTGTAGCCGTTGACCATGGCTTCTTTCTTTAGTAGGAGATGGAGTGGTGGTAGATCTGTGATAACTTCTAACGCTGCTGTGGGGGCTGTTCTCATTGCTCCTGTAATATTTATACAAGCTAGTCTTTGTAGTTTATTGAGCTTGGCTTGTACTGTTTTTTGTTTTGTTTTATGCCACCAGACCGGTGCAGCGTATGTTATAATTGGTCTGGCAATGGCTGTATAGAGCCAGCGAGAGATTTTGGGGTTGGCACCCCAGTTTTTACCAGTTAGACATTTGCTGGTCCATAAGGCAGTCCTGGCTTTGTCAATGGTTTTCTGTATATGAGAGTTCCAGTTGAGTTTTTCGTCTAGGGTAATCCCTAGATATTTAACTTCCTTTGAGAATTCTATCGCTTCACCGAAAAGAGTAGGCTTTATAAGTTTGTGTTTATTTCTTTTTCTGGTGAAGGCGACTATGGTACTTTTTTTAGGGTTGACATTAAGTCCAACTTTTAGGCACCAGTTTGCGACTATATTGAGTGCTCTTTGTAGAAGATTCGAGATCGTGTCTTCGAATTTACCTTTAATGAGGATCACAATGTCGTCAGCATAGCCCTGAACATAAAATCCAGCATTGCTAAGTATGACAATCAGTTCATTAACTACAATGGACCACAGAAGTGGGGAGAGAACCCCGCCTTGAGGGCATCCTTTTGCAGCTGTGATTCTGATTTTGTCATTGCCCAATGTGGCATTAATTTTTCTGTGACTGAGCATATGTTGAATCCATCTGCATGTGGTAGGATCTACCCCTGTGCTGAGGATGCAGCGTTGTATTTGAGCATAATCAGTGTTATCGAAAGCACCCTCAATGTCTAGGAAGCAACCTATTGCAGTCTCTTTGTCGTTAAGGGATTTATCAATCCGCATTGTTAATTCCTGAAGAGCAAGCGTGGTTGATTTTCCTGGCTGGTAGGCATATTGGTTGTTGTGAAGAGGTGTTGTTTTCAATGGCCCGTCCCTGATATGCCTGTCTAGTATCTTTTCCATTGTTTTCAGGAAGAATGAGGTAAGACTAATTGGTCTGAAGGATTTAGCTTGGTCAGTTGGTCTTCGTCCTGATTTAGGAATGAATTTGACCGTTACTTCTTTCCAGCTTGTTGGTAAGTAACCCCATGCGTAGCTTGTTCTAAATATGTTTATTAGCATAGGTGTAATTAACTCATTTCCTTTCTGAAGGAGTGCTGGAAAGATTCCATCTTCTCCGGGAGATTTATATGGGTCGAAGGAATTTATTGCCCATTTTATATTTCCCTCATAGAACATATCCCTTGCTCTTTTCCAATCCTCTCTGTTTGGTCTGGTAAGCCTGAACTGGGGAGAAGGACTAGATAGATCTGAGGGTATGACTACAGAGTTTGGAAAGTGAGTGTCCGTAAGGATTTGTAACGTATCTGGACCATTTTCCGCACGCGTGCCATCCGTGTTTTTTAAGAGACCAATATGATTAGTGTGCTCTTTAGCGAGAATTCTGTGGATGCGAGCGCTGCTTTGTATATCAGATAGATCATTGCAGAACTTTTTCCATGATTCTCTTTTGGCTCTTCTAATCTCTGTATTGTAGTTGGTTAGAGAAGTGCGGTATGAGGTCCAGTCTCCATTGCGCTTGGCTTTGTTGAATAGTTTTCTGGTCAGCGTTCTTAGCTTTGAGAGCTTGGCATTCCACCATGGTGTTTTTCGTGTGCCTGATTTCGTTTTCTCTGGGCATGCGTTATGGTAGGCAGTAGTGATTGTTGCATTAAGACTGTTGCAGCTTATTTCTAGGCTGTCAATGTCTCTGATGCTGTTTGGACAGTTTCTGATCGTTTGCGAGATTTCTAGGCAGTAGTCGTCCCAGTTCGTCGCTCTCGGTTGTCTGTACGTTAAGGGGAGTTTTGATTCTATACATATATCAAAGCAAATTTGCCGGTGATCTGACATTGATGTTTCAGTCGAAACATGCCAGTTTTGTATAGCATTACCTATGAATGAAGTGGATAGGGTGAGATCAAGGACTTCTTCCCTGATTCTGTTCATGAAGGTAGGGCTATTCCCATAGTTTAAGATTTCAAGATTATTTTTAAAAATGAATTCTAGAAGGTACTCACCCCTTTTGTTTATGTTGGAGCTGCCCCATACAGTGTGATGGGCGTTAGCATCACAACTAATGATGATTTGCCGGCCTGTTCTGCCACAGTAGTCTATAAGATCCTGCAGTGGTGTGAAGCTTAGGTCGGCAGAATCCCCTGCCAGGTAGGCTGAGCAGATGACAGCTTCTGACCTACCCTCCGAGGTCTGCAGCTGGATGATAGCTGCTACCATGTCCTTGTTGGTGTACTGTGGAATAGGAATGGTTATTATAGATTTATTTATCATAATGCAAGCTCTAGGTCTACCTTCACTACTAGAATCATAAATTAGCTCACCTGATAGGCCTTTTATCTGGTCTTTCACTATGTAAGGTTCCTGGATAAAGGCTATATCAAGGTGTTCCTTATTGAATCTGTGGCTTAGTACTGCCGAGGCAGCCTTCGCATGCTGCAGATTAATTTGGATACACCTCAATCCCATGTTATTGTTGAGCGGGTTTACTGGCAGGAGCGCCAGTATCAGTTCCAGGTGCCGCGATAGAGTTATCCCCAGGGGTCTCGTCGGTCTGAGATAAGTCTTCAGACGTCTTAGACTTCCTGGGGTTGGCAACTTCTACCGTTGACCCACTGATTGTAGGAGCATCTGTTTTTGCTTCCTCTGTTGTTGCAAGGTCCTTAGAACTATCGCCCTTGTTGTTTCCTTGCGTGCCAGTGCCTTCCTGTCTTGAGTTTGCCTTGATCCTAATTTGGATCTGAGAGAAATTCAAGAACAGTTTGCACTTTGACTTCAGAATGGAGTCCTTGGATTTCTCATCGACAGAGAAAGTGACGTGATGACCGCCACTTTTTTCTTTGATGATCCTGAGGACTCTCCATCCTTTGGTGTTTAAATCGGTGTTTTGTTTTCCAAGCCGATTTAGAAAAATGTCTTTGGTGAGATTTTCATCTTCCGGGACATAAGTAACGCAAACGTGTTGCTTGGGTATATCGTTGCCCTGAGTGACACGTAGTTTTGCGTCCTTCCATGGCTTTATTTTTTCTGCCGTAGACATGAGCCATTTTTTGGTCTCTGTGTCGTGACAGGTAAACGAGAGCCATCCGTCTCTGTCCGAGACGGCTACAAACTTAATTGCTGGACAGTTTTTGTCTGCTTTGTCCATTTCTTCCAGAACGCTTTTTCTGACCAGTTTGGTTTCGCGCTCCGTAAGTGTTTGTAAAGGATGGAGAAAGTGCATAATCGCGACCTTACATTGGGCTGTGGCATCCCGATAGGAGCCCCCTGATGTGCTTGGTCGTGATTGATTACCTTCTTTTCCATGGTTGGATCCAGTTTTGGCGGCACTGCTGGGCTTGTCTTTGCTGGTATTAGGGCTGAATCTGGTCTTCTCGTGAGCACGATGCTTCTTCGAGGCTGCTCCTGCAGGGGAGTTGTCAGCTGACCGTTCCCTTTTGCCCTTGTTAGTTGGTTGCACCGATGTGCCAGCCTGCTTGTCTTATTAGCATATCTAGCCTTTTCTCTGCGCCTGGCTTCTTCGGGCTCAATGCCGTCTCTTATCTGCGCAGCTATACGTCGCTTCTGAGCCCCAGTGAAATAATCTTTCTGCTGGGGCTTGTTGACGTGTTCGTTACCCTCAATCATAGAGCTTGGACCTTGTGGTGCCTGAGCATCTAGATTGCCCTTTGCATTGGGAACGGGCACGGCTCCTGTATATGGCGGTTGTTCGACGAAATCCACGTCCATATCAGTCCCTGGTGAGCGGAGTAGAGCTTCTTCATCTGACTCCGTTATTGCGTTGTCAACCAGTAAATGATTTTTGTTTTTGTTTTTATTTTGGTTTGTGTTTTTTTGTTTGTTTGTTTCCATTTGAATCCCACGAGTATGGCGAGAAATATAAGGTCAACTATCTACAGAGCTCCCATGTAGACGTAAGGCTAGTTACTATGCGAGGTCGCCCGGTATCGCATAGGGACAGTACGTTCGCGATGCACATGTTTTGTTCCCTGCACCATTCAGTCCTCGGCACGTATTCCAACTACCTTGACTTGGGAATTTTTGTTTGTGGAGGGTAAGGGAAGGTAAGTTGAGTAGGGAAATAGGAAAGAAGGGGGGAGGGGTAGAGGAGGGGAGGGGATGGCTGCATCTTAGCTTCGAATCTCCTCATAGGGAATGTTTTAGTCCCAAGAGTCATTGACCTCTACTAAGCCTCCGCACCGCGACAAGGTGTACAGCCCCGCCGAGGGCTGTACACTAGTTTACTAGCGATTTCATCAATCAATGGAACGTACTTTCAACGAATTCAAACAAATCTACTATTAGTAGACTTTCACCTCCAATGGAACAGGATTATTGGAGGTGGTAGTTTACTTATTAGTAAAAATCTAGTACAACAACTACATATTCCTATCTCCTTGAATAGATCATGTGTTAATTGTATAGTACTAGACTTACTCATTAGTAAAGTACCACCTCCAATGGAACGGGGCTAATGACGTTTACCAAATAAAATTGTCAAATATGATGGAATGCGTTCATTGGTTCTACAAAATAAATGCGTTCATGGTATTCACAAAAAAAAAAATAGATAGAACTACACTGCTAACCAAGAAGACAATGAATATACGGTTCAGGTTGTCTGCTTATATATCCGGTCGTGCACTTTGGTGGTACGATATAGAAGTTGTATTCGATTCAAAATTTAATTTCGTGTTTCTAAAAATTTGAACCTCTTGGAAAGTCTGGAAAACAATCAAGAGATTTCTATCCCAAATTCATGTGCAATGTCCAAATAACAAGAAAAGTATTTTAACAGAATAACTTTGAAACAAACCTATAAACTGACATAACTTAATTTTTTTAAGATATTGTTTTAATTTCCAGTTCGTCATAATACGTGAAACGAATATACAGTTGTTATTCTTCTATATGATACTGCAATCTAGCAACACTATTTTTATATAAAAGTACCCACAAAAATGCGTGTTCAAGAAAACAAAAAACCCGTTCATTTAACTGAAGTTGCTAAAGTTTTACGACATCCTTTTGCCATAGGACAAGAAGAATTCTCTTCATCTTCCGCCTACTTCCTTTTCCCGACTATATGCGGCATTATCTCATTCACCAAGGATGTAATTATGAACTGGGGAGCAATGATTCCCTGCCATTCATCCCTCTAGACAATAATTATACTTACACACTGGCATAGAGAAATAAAAAAAAAAAATAGGTAGGGAACTGGAGTGAGCCTACATTTCCAAACAGACTCATTCTTATAAATATCTCCACTTCTTCACCGCCACCACCCATTCAACCTAGATAGTTAGTTAAGAAGAAAAGACTGTGTAAAGCTTTTTGAAATTAATTTTATACTCTCAGCAGCACTCCGTTTCGCGCAAAGCGAAATTCCACTTTTTTTGTTTGTTGTTTCTCATTCTCGTAGTCGTCGTCGTCCTCTCATATTGTCATCCTGGCTACATAGTTCTTCTTTTTTTTAAATGAACAATTATCATTGAGATAAGAGTAAGCAGGTAGGTTGCAGTAGAAACCATGGTTGTTGGAGTGGTAGCAGCGGTGTATTTAAAGCAGTCAGACGGCAACTAGCGACGCGAGGCGGCGAAAAAAGAGAAGAGCAACTATTATCATCATCATCATTATTAAAACATCGTGAGGAAGAACTTTTGTAAGGTTGTTGTAGGCCGTATTTGCATTTTGGATATGGAATTGGAACTGGGAGAGTATAAAACACGGTATCCTGCGGGCCCTAACATTCACCCTTCACCAGTTAATGGGTTTTCTACTGGTTTATCCGCTCCACCTACCTCGTTTAATTGTTTGAGCTTCGTTGTAAATTTTAAGTAAAAAAAATAGGGGGGATAGGGTGATGGTAAATTGTAGGATTTTTCTTTTCTTTTTTTTTCGAGTAGTTTAAGTAGTTTTTCTATGGATTTTTTTTTGCCATCATCATTTGCATCTCCTGACTGACGAGGACGAACGTCATAAAGAACCCTTAAACAGATATGATGGTTTAAATTAAAGTGTCATTTACACACGATGACAGATATGATGAGTATAGTATATGTCTGAGGCAAATATTATAGAACTGTCATTTTTTTTTGCAAGTTACTATAATTTCGAGATATAATATTTTTGCTCAAAGTTTGCGCGGTTTAGATTTGATAGCATTGCAAGCATACCCGCAGACAAATGTGGGAAAATAGAGAAAAGTCAAAGACCTTTTATAACATTTAAGAGGACATATAACACATAAACAAGGATATATAGAAGATAGTGGCTGGGCTGAGGCATGAGAAATGTCATCTTGTTATAATGTCAAACCCTCTTATGTTATAGTTTTGTTTTTTTTTTTTTTTCTTCGTTTTCTTATCACACATTTATACTCAAGTGGGAGTCTCAGTGTAAACGAGGAAAGATAAAACCTCTCTTGTAGGCACTTTATTTTAACGGTTGAAGACATGAAGAAGACACATTACACATCAATTTGTACACAGAGAATACACAAAAAACTTTTAGCCACGTTCAACTATGTACGCTTCAAATTTAAGTGATGGTTTTTTGTAATTTTATCCTGGAACATAACTCTCTGTTTGCACATCTATATACTAAAGCTTCTTATGTAGGGTTTTGGGGTAACGAATTTGATACTTTATTAAAAAAAAAAAAAGTCAATACCCTAGTAGTGTTGCAATGAATTTAAGGCGAAATCCTTGATGGAAGGATAGGATAGAATATCGTAAAACTTTTCAAACAAAGAAAGGCGCCACAAAACTGTTGTTCTTGCACGACTACACGACTTATATATGACTGTAAAAGTTTTCGCAAAGTCAAATCGCGTCTGTATAGGGAAGAAGAACAAAGTTTATCGCAATTTCCAAGAAGTAAAATAGGATTACAAATGTAAGACAAGACTTCAATTTGAAAAACTTTTGTAAGAGGGTTTTGTTTTTACAGGTGTTGAGGTATTGAATGAGAAGTTTTGTTCGATTACCTACTTCTTTAAGTTCAGAAGTAGGTATGTAAACACTATAGAATGTTAACACATTTTCTGTGATAAGAGTTTTCTTTTTTCCCGCAAAACAAAAGTTGATTTGGGTTAAGATAAGAATTGTTGGAATTTTTATTTCAACATAAAAGGAAAAAAGTTAGGAAAAGAAAATTCTGAAAAAAATACAAGTGCAAAATGGAATTTGTAATATTAACTAGAAAAAAGTCCTACATTAGAGTGGTCCTTAAATTCTTATTTTATGGAATATCTTTCCTTTTGAATGCGAATGTCAATGAGTTTGTATTAGGGTTAGTATTCATTTAAAAACAGCTAGAAAATTTTTTTGGAACAAAACAGGGATTTTCAGTTGTTGAGGTTAAACACGTTTAGCTTAAGTTAAAGTCAGGGTTGACTGTATCCGCGGATAGTGGGCGCTAACTTGATAGAACACTGATTAAGATAGTCACCTATTTTCTAGTAAATAATCGGAAATTCATATTACACGAATCAGAGTTTTTACCATTTGGAAGCACACATCGACGCATGATTCGTATGAAATCGGAGAAATTTCCGAAGTTTCAAATTTTTGAAGTGTTCCCTTACTCTTGATTAAAAGATATTAGAAGACTGTTGTTCGTTTGAAATTGTGAAGTTTTTTTTAAGTTCCAGGTTTCTGGATTCTTTTTAAAGAAGCAACAAGTCTTGGCCTTCTTTGTATCCTTCGCTTCTTTGTTATTCGCAACGTTTCAATCAGTTTTCTACAAAGGAAATAAGAAGGTATTTCTTATAATTGTGTCCGGCACTTAATCCGGAGAAAAATTTTGGTCGCAACTACAAAGGACAACCTATGTCCAAAGAGATTCTTGGAGAAGAATTCGAGGTAGTAGTTCGTGGGATCCTAATGGAATCCCTAATATATGTAATATCCCTGCTTTAAACTCTGAAGATCAGCGAAGAAAGTTGTACGTCAAACAAGAAAATTGATTTTATACAGTGTTTACAATGAGGAAAAGATCTCTACCTTGGAAACACGTACCTAGCCGTATCCATTAACTTTGGAACAATGGTTCGAAAGTGAATTTACTTCTCGGATTAGACGCTTTTGACTCAGTTTCCGTTCTGAAACTGAGTGTTTTTGGATCTAATTTGCATCATTGGTAGAAGCAAAATTTGTATCTCTAAACTTTACTCTCCAGCTGAACGGACTTTTTTAAAAGACTTTTTTAGTTCAGTGCGTTGAGGTAGAAGTAATGTCTGAACAAGAGTTGCCTTCAGAGATGTTAACTCCAATTTTTGTCAAAAATTGTCATTATTAATGTATCCTTATTTGTCTCATAACCCGTATAACCCCAAATACAACATTTCATTGTTTCTTTGAAATTGCTAGTGCAATTCCAGGAAACATACGTCGGATAGCTAGAATTTTAAAAGATATCCAAATGCTTCGCTCATCATTCCTCTAAGAACCTTCTGAGAGGAACCATACTGTTCACATAAAATATTAAAAATGCCAAATAACCGCAGGAGATGTTGTTTCTGCAATGTTGAGTTTCATACGGACACAACAGGAAGCAGCAGAATCCCTTCTAAAATGTAAGGCAGGATAAAATATTTAACCTGACCGACAAATAGATGAAGTGAATGTAGCTTAGTTAAACAAATCTGATGAAGCTTACATCCTGGCTGTAGTAAAAAAAATCCTTCAATAAGGGATGGAACCACTTATTATAGCTTGAGGCCGGGACTTAACGGCATTTTAGTTAAAAGAAACAAGAAAATGTAATAATAATACCGATAAAAGACCCCACAAAGAAATACAAAAATTAAAAGGTGATTAATGGTTTTCCTTGCGGCAAAGAACAAAAAACTTTTGCATATTTATAATTTATTGCGTATTATTCAAGATTTGAAATTTCAACAAAAGTCGTAAACTTTAAACTTTCAAATTGATAAAGTTAAGAATATATTTTCAATTGTTTTGTTTTAACCCAGTTCATAATTTCCATTTTTTCTTGATTGCCTGACAAAAGCAAATGAATACTATACCCTTAAACCTTCAAGATTCTCAATCCACATTTACATTTTTTACATTTGCATTCTTATTACATTTTTATAAAAGTTGGGTTTTTATTTAATTTATCCTTAAAAAACTTTTTTTTTTGTTTTTCGACCCTTTTTGTTTGCATACTTGGCCCCTTTTTTATATTTGGGAGCCTTTTTGACTTATATTTTTGCTCTCCAATATATTTCGCTTTAATTGCTTCATAAAGCACACCAAAACGTATAATCTCTTGACTTAAATGTTATGCCTTCATTATTGGAGGAATGTCCCCTGCTGGCTGGCCTAGCTATGTATACACAAATAATATTTGTAGACACATATGTGGTAGTTATATGTTCATATGTCCTGAAGGGCTAAAAGCGTTTAATAAAACCAGAACAACAATATTCATGAGGGAAAATTGGAAAAGCATAATAACCACGCATAATTACTATATGTGGAGGATTTCGTTCTTTTTTGGTGTAAAGTTATGTTTATCTGTGTATAGTGTTTTTGCTGTTTGCGTTCATTATGAACATAATTGAACAAGGGTTATGGTGGTTGGTTGGTTTGTGATGGGCCCATATGGAGAATATACTCATGTGTATGGGTATGTATGAGACTTTTATGGGTTTGTTTATGTTAAAACTGTACCCTCGGGTTATTTTCTTTCATCCACATACCTTAACATTCAGTTTTATAATTGAAAAAAGATTTAATCTCATTAGTTTTTTTTTTTTTTTTTTGAGGATAAAGGATGAATAAAGGATATGGTAATATTAATTTGTTTTTTGATAATGCATAGTTTGTCTTGTGAATTATATTGATTTTGTCTTAACTTTAAAGGACTCAATATAGGGTTTTGGTTATATCAATTAGTTTTCGATTATTTTGCACAGATACTTGGCAGTTTTGGGTTCTTGGAATGAGAACTTTGATAATGTAAGAAGCAACTGAGTGTTTCTCAAAATTTGGAGACATTGGTTAATGTCGAGGTTTTCTATTAATTTTTCAAGTAATGGGGACTTTTTACGAGTCGATTTTTGCCGTGCGGCGAAGCTTTTCGACTCGTGTGAACGTAAGTCGCAATCGACTAAATCGACATACCCATAGAAAAATCCTAGTCGACCGACATGTCGTGCGGCTAAAATCGACTCGTGAAAAGTGGGCATAACTAGACAGGACGGGCAATGCTTCTTTTAATATAGTGGTCAGTATACCCTGTTATAATATTTTATTTTTCCTCGATAGTATAGTGGTCAGTATATCCTTTTATTTATTTTTAAAAATCATTCCTCGATAATTTAGTGGTCAGTATATCCTGTTACCATTTTTTAAACATTCCTCGATAGTATAGTAGTCAGTATACGCTGTTACTATTTTTTTTTTTAATATTCCTCGATAGTATAGTGGTCAGTATCGCCTTTTACTTAATTTTAAAAAGCGTTGCATTTTTTATTAAATCATAATTTCTTGATACTTTAGTGTTCAATAAGGACCTTTACTGATTTTCCTTTTTAATGATAGCATTCCTCGATAGTATAGTAGTCAGTGTACCCTGTAACCATTTTATTTAAATATTCCTCGATAGTATAGTGCTCAGTATATCCTGTTACCATTTTATTTAAATATTCCTCAATAGTATAGTGGTCAGTATCGCCTTTCACTAAGTTATAAAAAGCACTCCTCGATAGTATAGTGGTCAGTCTACCCTCTAACTTATATTATGTTGTATAGCACACGTTTCCCATCTTCACATTAAATTTGGTAAAAACTAATTTAAATTTAAAAATTATTTAAACTGTGAAACGGTCCATTTTCCAGGATTTTCATTTGGATTATTTTTATAGCAACCCTGTAAACATAAAAATTTAAACTCTGTTTTATTTTTTGTTGCCTTTACTTACTTACCTAATTCGTAGGACTCACTTTTACCCTGACCCAATCTAATAGGGTAAATTGGTTTAGGCCATTTTTTCTTCTTACTTGATGAACCAAAACCCATAAAAAAAAGGGATTCGCTTAATTTTTTTTAGGTAGTCATTTTTGTGTGTTCTTGCCTTCTAGCGCAATTAACCGCATCAAAGCTTAATGATGATTTCAGATTATTAGGACTTGATCCACTTAAGTAAATAACAAAGATAAAAACTCCCAAACCAAAAACCTATCTCTGTCAATTTAATCCAAGCTGAGTATTTTTTAAGTTGATTGCACAAAGTTATCCGTAATCCCTTGAAAAAAGTCCTATTTTTTTTTGTCTAAATACCGACATATTTCATCTACAATTCGTCCTGCCTTAAGAAACTCATAAACTTGTCATGCTACAATTGATTTACGTCACAAAAAACACCCCAAATCTACCAAAATCACACCAAAAAAAAAGAAAGAAAACAAAATCTCAAGTAAAATAAATCCCCAAGCGAAGGAATCATGCAAAAACTCATGCAAATGTCTTCTCTAACAAACACAACAAGTCTCTACGTCTACACCAATTTCGAGGACCACATGCCGTTGCCATTGCCGCCTTCTCTTTGTATAAATTGAAAAGTAACACCAAAACCGAACACAACACCAACATAACTTCATTTTCGCCTACGAAAAAAAGTGTCTTACTCCATTTCACAGAGACATGGGGATAAAATAGGCAAAAAAAAAAGTGATGAAGACAAAAAATAAAATCCAGTGGAAGGGGGAAATTGAGAGATGCGTTACCGTTGTTTGGCATTGCCTTTGGTGCGGGTGGTTTTTGGATTTAGGTTTTCAACAAATCCCCCAAAGGGTAATGATAACAAAGATAAACGAAAAAAGGATAATAAAAATAAAAAGAAAAAAAAATCAAAATAAAAAATGAAAAAAAGAAAACAACAAAAAAAAAAATATAACCGTAAAAACTGTTATCTTGGCCATTCAAGTAAATTGGTGTGGGGAATTGAGAGGTGGTAAACTGAGACTCCCCAAACAAAACGAGACTAACAAGAGAAGACAGGGGCTAACAAACAAAAAGAAAGAAAAAAAAAACTGGTTTTATTGGTCAACCAACTCCAAATTCATGTTCCATCGGATTTCTTCCATCTGACCGTCGTCGTCAATGCAAATGTAAATTAGAAAGAAAGAAAGAAAAACCCTCAACCCACTTACCCATAGTGTTTAAAGATTGGCCTCAATTGATAAATTGCATCCAATAAACTAAACTAAAAAAAACTTCAAAATACACAAATTGAATTAGAAGAAACAATAAACTGTGTTTAAATGTTGCACTGCACTTGTTTTTGTTTACGCACAATTGTGAATGGTTTTAAGTATGGATGGAATGGATCGACGACGACGGGTGTGAGTGAGACAAAGGCTTAACTTTTTAGTTGAATTTATGGGCTGGGCACACTGCACTCTTGACACAAAACATGGAAAACTTATTTATGTTTTGCATAGCTTTGAATGTAAATTAATTATTAATTTTAGCTTTATATAAAATTAGAAGAAGCTAATTTTAATTAAAATTCACACTTGTGCTAATTGGAAAAAACGAAAATACTTTAGCGCGAAATGAATGTGTCGTGCGAAAGCTAACGAAAAATTCCAACGTACTTGTACTCCGCGAACCAACCAAACAGAAACTGATGGAAAGAAAACATACAAAAGTCCAATGGAGTCGAAATACTGGGAAAATGCATGGTAAGTTTGAGAGTGCGTGTGGTAGAATCTAGTACAATTAGAGATGTGCTATACAAAAATCGCTTTAAAAAAAGAAATGAACATCAGTGGTTGTTTTGAAAACACAAATCCTGCTCGAAATTAATCCACGGCTTTAGCCCTGGGGTCGAACTACAGCATACGTACGTCAACGTATTGACGCCTTATGTCTCTATCATTTTCTTCTTATTAAATAGAGAGAGCAATAGTCAAAACGTTAACGGACGTATGCGGTAGTTCGACCCCTGTTTCTTTGCGGACTGTTAGAGGGTGACGCGAATGCTTGATTATTTCCAAAATCTAATAAGAGCAAAGGCGATTCTGGATGAACTTTCTTCTTCACATTTTTTACCAGTTGTACAAATATTTAATCCGTGGTTCAGCAACTTTTATCTTCTGAATTCGGTGGAAAAGTTGAGGGTTAGGACTGGTTCAATGTCCATAAATGTTAAAATAGCTTAGTTCATGCTTGAACCAAGGTTTATCCACAGCTAATCCGCGGAAATCAGCGATTTAAATTCCTGATCCGAGGCTGAACCACGTTGGTACAACTGGCCCTTAACCTAGTTCACAGATCGGGATACATTTCAGCTGACGTTTTTTTATCCGTTTTTTTCCAGAATTATTTTTCCTTCGCTTAGTTGGGAGTGACTGATAAAAAATGTATAGTTGGAAACGAATGTGTAATTTTCTAGGTGAGTAGATAGATTTTAGCTCGGCTAAATTTTTGAAACATTTTTGAATGAAAGCTAAAATTTATCTCAATCTGCGCACTAAGCTTTATTGAATTTTGATAGGAATCTAACCTCATGGGTCACCGTGTAATAGACCACTTTGGAGTGATCTTGAATGGAACTCACTTTTGACGAAATCAATAGAATTCCCATATCCTACCCAACTAACATTTCAGCTTAGGTTAAGGTATTACAAAAGCTACATTTTAGCTTCTTTTAAGCTTTAGTAAGGTTGTTGGTCATGGAAAAAGGAGAACGTTATACAAGTTTGACCCAAGAAGTTTAAACGAAGCTTTACCGAAGCTCTACAGAAGCTTTGAGATTTGACAGATAGCTTCGGAAGAGCTTGTATAGCTCTTTAATACATGTCTTATCGAAATAAAAAAAAACTACTACAAAAACAAAAAATAATTCTTTTTTAAATGGTTTTTATTTGATTTTAAATCATGAATTTTATCTTTTAATCTGAAATTATATTATTATTCCATTAGTTTTTAGTATATCTATTAATAATAATTTTAAAAGTATATAATTTTTTTACCACACCCAGGAATCGAACTTCGTATCTGCTTGGTGGCAGTCCACCACTCTACGCACTCGGCCATCCTCGTATATTAATTAATGAAATCAAAAACTTAATCAGTTCAAATAGCAGAAATGTAAAAAAAAATTTCTGAGCTAAATTATTCAATGTCAAAACCAAAAAGTGTCCCAGCTAGATTATTCAATATCAAAACCAAAAACCAAATACTAAACTTGGTAATTTCTGTAAATCTTCTATAAATTCATTAAGCAGGCTTTTCCGAAAATTAGCTTTTTTCGTTTAAGTTTCTTTAACAATAGGTGTGTTTTTTTGTTTATCTATATAGATTTTGTGCAAAAAAACGACATCGAGATTTTTGAAATCAAAACAATTTACGTGTTAAAAACAACAAAAACTTTATCTGTATAGATTTTTGAAAAATCCAGATAATTATCCAGATTTTACTTTCTCTCGATAAAAACAGTAGTGCCAAGGTACTTTATTTGGTGTGTTCATACAAAAATATCTGAAAATATTAACAAAAAAAAAAAAGCGGAGAAAACGAGGTTTGACAAAAACTCTCATAGAAAAAAATAATCAAAAATTTGTTTGACATGGTTGCATTGAAATGTTAATATCTCGAGATATACGCAATGCACTTTTCAGATAAAAGTCTTAAATGGATCCTGATAAGATTGTTGAACAGATATGTATATAAAATTACCAAAGTTTTTTCGAAAAATTAGAAATAAAAATAAAAAAGTTTTCACATTTGATTTTTAAAAAATCGAAAAAAAATTCAATATGGCTACCTTCAAACGCTTATAACACAAGAACGACGCAACTAATGTTAATGGTCATGGTCTTAAAATGTAGCTAAGAATATACAGATTATTTTTGGTTTTTTTGTGAAAAAACAATTTTTTTGAATCCAACATGGATGCCATGGCCATATGAAAATTTTTGTTTGCATCCAACATTTATGTAATGGCCTTCCCACTTCGGAGTTAAAATAAAAAAAAAAAACAAAAGCAACATTTTTGACAGACAGCTGCCAAAGTATATGTACAGTGGTGCCAAATGTTTGCATGGATTTCAAAAATCCCGATGTCGTTTTTTTGCACAAAATCTATATAGATAAACAAAAAAACACACCTAATATTTAAACAACTTATTAGAAGTTGTTAAACAAGTTCAAACTTCTATAAGAAATTAAATTCTGAAGCAAGCTCAATACAAGCTGTATAAAAAGTAGATCCTGCGAGATCTCAATTTATAGAAGCTGTTGTGCTAGTTGGGTATCTATTTGGTAAGAAGAGCAGCTTGTTTTTACTACAGCCCAAATGAGATTATTTCACAAATTAGGTCAGTTAAAATTTAACATTAAGAGCCCTATTCTGGCAAACCTTACAAGTTATGAGAACCCCACAAGATGAGCTGAATTTGATTTTGTGAGATTTTTGCGCCATAAAAACTTTCGAATTTGTGATCTGCTCTGAAAAGGAGGTCACACCCTACTAACAATTTTGCTTCTATAATGCTTTACAGAAGCAACAATTGCATCTGTAAAGCTTTATAGAACCAAAATTGTTTGTCGGGCAACTCACAAGTTGGATTTTTGTTAGTTAAGAAGTTTGTGAGAAATAAATCCTCACGAAATCGAGTTATGATCACCTTGTGAGGTTTGCAAGAATAGGGGGAAACCTCTTTTAATGTAATTCACACAACAAAAAATTTATTGAACGTGATTAAACCATCATCCCAAAGTAAATTGATATACGGCACTACAAAAAAGTACCTACAAATTGTAGTAGATTACCTCGTTTCACACATCTCTAGGAAATCCCAGTATTATTTATTTTGACACATGACATTTCTTTTCACACCTTTCAAAATAAAAAAAATTTGACCATCAGCTGTGTCTTTGTGGTATTATTCAATTTTCTGCAATATTTTTGTTTTATTTATATTTTTATTCCGCGACATAATTTCACCACAAAACCATGTTACGACAGTGCGTTCCCAAATCTCCAGTCAAATCTGTAAATTATATAAAATTCATTTAAAAACAATTCACAACTAAATTTCCAACATTTCAGCTTGTTTATCGTTGCCAACACACTGGTGCTGAGAAAATCGAAGAAATCCGTGAACGTTTGGCCAAAGGACCAAAATTTCAAGATTTCGTTCAAAATCCAAATTACACAAAAGAAGAATGGAATGAATATGAGGGAAAACTACGTCGTGAAAAAGGAGAAAATGAAAGACTTCGATTGCCTCCATGGTTAAAGACAACCATTCCAACTGGCAAGAGTTTTAATAAAATCAAGGAACAATTAAGAGATCTTAAATTGGCAACTGTTTGCGAAGAAGCTCGATGTCCTAATATAGGCGAGTGCTGGGGTGGTGGTGAACATGGAACTCAAACTGCCACTATCATGGTGACGTCAATTTTATAAGTTATCATTAAGTGACTTTGTGATAACCTTTTGTTTGTTTATGAATTCTAGTTGATGGGGGACACTTGTACACGCGGTTGTCGCTTTTGTTCGGTTAAAACTGCGAGGAACCCTCCTCCATTAGATCCTAATGAGCCCGTGAATACGGCTACAGCTATTGCTTCATGGGGATTGGACTATATTGTCCTAACTTCAGTCGATAGAGATGGTAAGCTACTCAGTTAACTTTAAAACACATTCGACATATTAAAATTTAAAACTCAGAAGGTTTGGGTGAAATTGAATCGATCCTGGAGTGTCGAGGCGCAAAATGACTATACTATACTAAGAGATGAATTTATTAACTACTCTAATTTTCTTTATTCGAACTTTATATCTAAAATTGAAGATGATCTTAAATCTAACCCGCGAAATTTCTGTAAATATACAGGGTGTCCCGGAATGAGATAAGAACATTTTGGGATATGATTCTTGGGTATATTCTAAGAAAAAAATTAGTTCTACAGTAACTCTCTATCTGCAAAGTTGATACCCTTTAGCGATGATATAAGAAAACGCTTACTTTGGTATGCCTTTACTCATGTTAATGTTAATAACTCCGTTAGTACTTATGATAGAAACTTCATTAATGTCTTGATTTTTAGAAGAAATGCTATTCTTTGTAACTGCATTTAAAAACTTTGTTTATTGCTCAGATATTAATTTTTAAAAGGTATTCTTTTTGTCTTGTCCATAATAATTTTGGACTTTGGGAACGATGCAATATTTAAGTATAATGAGTTATCTATTTCGTATGATATCTTAATTAATTCAATTTATGAGGCGGTTGATCTTTATGTACCTAAGAAAAATACCATATCGAATTCTAAACCTCAATGGTTCAACAATCGGTTATGCAATTTAAACAATAAGAAACATAAAGCATACAAGTTATTTCGAAAATCCAATAACGATTCCACTCTGTTTAATAACTATAAACAAGCTCAGAAAAATTTGGATGTTCTTAACAAATTCTTATATAAAGACTACTTGTTACGTACTGAATTAAATTTGAAACAAAATAGCAAATCTTTCTGAAGTTATATAAATGGAAAAAGAAATTCTAATGGCATTCCTAAAAATATGTTTTATTTAAATAAAAGCTCAACTGATATTCATATAATTTGCAATTTCTTTGCTCACTTCGGATGTACCTACTTCTTCTATTTCTGACTGCATAAACCGTCCATTTAATATAGGAAACGTTTATATAAGCAAATTTGATGTCATGGAAGCTTTATATAGCCTGAAATTTGACAAGCAACCCGGTCTCGATGGTATATCTCCTGTTTTTGTTAAACAATGTGCCAGCGCTCTTTGCTTACCATTGATACTTCTTTTTAACAATTCACTTAAAAAAGGTGCTTTAAAAAAAAAATGGAAAAATTCTTTTATAACTCTAATTCAAAAAGCTGGTCCTAAGCAAGATGTAACAAATTATCGTCCAATTTGTAAACATTTAGTTTTTCCTAAACTTTTCGAAAACATTATTTATACAAAATTATGCTTAAAGGTATTTCACCTCATCAACATGGTTTTGCCGCTGGGAGATCTACCGCAACGAATCTTACGATTTTTTGCAACAGTGTTGTTAATTTCTTGGAAAGTGGATCTCAATGTGATGTTATCTACACAGACTTCGCCAAAGCTTTCGATTGAGTAAATCACCATATCTTGATGAACAATTTAAATAATTAAGGTTTTCATTCCAACATTCTTAGGGCGATTTTGTTCACTATTGGTCAACTTGAAGCAAACTCTCAAGTTAACAAACTTGAGAGTTGACTCAAACTCGAGAGTTAAAACAAAAGTTGAGAATCTATTTTGTTCACTATTTTTTTCTTAACTCTCGAGTTTAAAAAACAAAAGTTGGCTAACTTTTAGTTTTTAAAATATCCCTGGGATATTTGTGACAGTAAACATAAAAATTGTCAGTTTATAATCATATTTTGAATGCTTTACGTCAGTTAGAATTTTATAAAGGTTTGTGTTGTATTTGGTGTTCAAAATGTCGAATTCTTTTTATTATTAACAACGAAACGATTTTTGTCCGATTGTATGTGCGCCGTTTTTCAAGAATTACAAATCCAAATCAAAACAATTTTGCCATACGAATTCATTTGATAAAATTATATTTTTTGTGTGGCTGTTAATAATTGTACCTAAATGCGGAATAATTGAAATGTATGGAATTGGACAGAAGTGAAATTATTCAAGCCTTTGCCCCATCGGGAGTGATCTTAAACAGAAACTTTAAAAAAATTCAAGAAAAATACTACAAAATCATATACTTCAAGATCCATAACACCAGAAAAAAAAGAGTTTTGTCTTAAACAGAATAAAAACACATAATAAAATATACAATGCAGTTCTTTCTCTGTTTTATGTTTTATTTTTTTCATTAATTTGTTCTTTATTCGTTAACGCCAACAAAATTTTGACAGAAAAATAAAAAAAAAAATTATTTTGAAGCAAACTCTCAAGTTTGGTTGCCTAACTTCTACTTTTTCGGGAAGTTGAGAAAACTGGAAGTTGATAAACTCTCGAGTTGAAAATCGAAAGTTAAAAATGTCAACTTTCAGTGAACAAAAGCAAATTGGGAAGTTGAAGATAAAAATCCTCAAGTTATGTTCAACTTCGAGTGAACAAAATGGCCCTTAAATGGTTAGAGTCGTATTTATGTAATCGTATCCAATGTGTCCGTTTAAATAATGTAAATTCCATCCTATCAATGTTTCCTCCGGCGTCCCTGAAGGAAGCCACCTAGGTCCCTCTATTTTTAGTTCTTATTAACGATATTTCCTCTCATATTCAATTCTCTAACAAACTTTTATTTGCCGACGACTTAAAAACCTACTGTCAAATAAAGTCGTATTCTGATTGTATACTTCTTCAAGAAGATCTTTTCGTCTTGATGCGTGGTGTAAAAAAAAACAACTTTTTCTCAATGTGTTCAAGTGCTGAGTTATGTCTTATTTTCGTTCCCAGTCTCCCCTGTTTTATACGTATAAAATTGGTGATACACCTCTGATCAGAATTAATGAACATTGACTACATTGTAGCTAAGGGAATTCTATGTTAGGTTTCATATCGAGGTACACGAAAGAGTTCACAGATCCGTATACCCTCAAATCCCTTTTCAATTCCCTTGTTCGATCCGTTCTAGAATATGTTGACTTCTGTTATTGAATTAAAACCAATTCCAGACAATAACAATAAATATAATTAAGTTTATTTAATATAAAGAAACAATCCAACTCAATTCGCAGTTTAACAAGAAGTGAAAATTTAAATAGAAAATTATTGACAAGAAAAATAAAATAATAAATTGTTAACTTAGATTCAAAAACACACAGTAGATTTATATTAAGTGTCGTATTTCAACAGAATAGTGCTCTGTTAATTAGAGCCCTTTTTATAAAAATGCCTCAGAAAGGCTTGAAAACATACAATAACGTTTTAAAAGACTTGTGATGTATCGTTTGCATTGGAACATTCGAATGCCCTTGTATGAAACTCGTTGTTAACTTATTGGCCTAATGAATAAAATATGTATAAAAATGTATAATATCTGTTTCATGAAATAATAATACAATAATAATAATAAACCATGGGAGCTTGAAACAAGGTTTTTTCCTTAAAACCGGAAGAAACTGTTCAATACCAGAAAATATTATTTCTTTAAAAACTACATAGCTACGTACATATCATTAACAGATCTGTTGCAAAGTCTAAATTCCCAACCAATTGAACTATAGAAATTGTTATGTCCTGTAAAGTCGGCCTTATTAAAATTAAACTTAAAGCAATTCAAAGTTTCACGTTTTTTTTTTGTTAAATTCATAAAATTCAAAAATTACATAAACTGCTGTATGATGAATTTGGTTACTATTAATTAAAGGAAAATCTCATTCATATATATAATATTTAATATCACTATTACATTATTATTATATTCCTGTTTCTTTTATAGATCTCCCAGATGGCGGAGCTGCCCATATCGCAGAAACAGTCAAAGAAATCAAAGAGAGGAATCCCAATATCTTTGTGGAGTGTCTAGTCCCCGACTTCCGTGGAAATCTCGATTCAGTAAAGACCATCGCTCGTTCAGGACTCGATGTCTACGCACACAACATCGAAACAGTCGAGAAACTCACTCCCTTCGTCCGTGATCGTCGTGCTGAATACCGACAAACCTTGGCCGTTCTCAAGGAAGCCAAGCAATTCAACCCAAAACTCGTCACAAAGAGTTCCATAATGCTGGGTCTCGGTGAAACCGATGAGCAAATCGAACAAACTCTCAATGACCTTCGTGAGGTTGGTGTCGAGTGTGTGACACTCGGTCAATACATGCAACCCACAAAGAAACACTTGAAAGTCATCGAATACGTGACTCCAGAGAAGTTCAAACATTGGGAAGAACGAGGCCAACAATTGGGATTCCTCTATACAGCCAGTGGGCCATTGGTTCGGAGTTCATACAAAGCTGGAGAGTTCTTCATAACGAGCATTTTGAAAACTAGGCAAGAAACACCCGCCGATAAGTTGTAATCGCCCACAAACAAAATAAAGCTTAGCTAACCTAGTTACAATTGTTGTTGACATAATAAATAACAAAAATCTCGATTAAAATGTTGTTGTTTTTTCTTTCACTCAATTCATTCATTCATAATCAATCAATTCAACAAGTTGCCGCAAGCATCTTTTGCTTATGGGCATGCGCCATGCAACGTCATCTATTTTTTGTCCTTTCTTGACAGGAATTGACATTCTGAGAATCATTGGTTTTTTTTTTTCTTGTCTCTCATTCGTCTAACAAGTGAGGAAAGGTTTGCTAATCGGATTCATTGAAATCCTTTCTTAATTTAATCCTTTTTTCCAAAACCATCCCAAGACCAGTTGAAAAGTTAACCAATCATAATTTTAAAGTCGAATCGTTATCGTTTTCATCTAAAAGTATGCAATCAATATAAAAAATCGAACATATGTCGTGAAAAGGAAAGCTTTGCATAACGCGTAGGCGGTCAAAGTCAAGGAAACCATCGAGAAAAAAACGTCCATCGAGTGTTTCTTTTTTTTTTGTAAAGTGTTTTTTTTTTTTCTTCTACTGCCGTTGGACAAAATCGAAACAAAAAACGAAAAAGATACACAAAACTGTGCATCTGGAATATAAACGAGAAACGAATAATAACAATCTTTTGAAGACACAATAAAGCGCTATTTAAATAAATAAAAAGAAGAGATAGAAAAGAAAAAAATATCAACAAATGCCCGGCACACGTCGCATTATACTCGGACATGTCATGTCCGGGTTATGCTCGAAAATGAATCGCACTAAACCAGTTCCAGCTGATGTCATGGAGACTCCACTCAATCGATGTTTAAATACATTCGATATTACTTTGTTGGGTAAAATTGTTTAAAATTTCAATTTCTTTCTTATAAATATTTGTTTTAAACTCTTATTTGTTTAATTGAGTTGTAGAGTTTGTATTTTATTGGAAGTAAAAGAAGAAGCTCTCTGGTTCTAACACATTTCTGTAGACAGGGTTTATTTTAAGTTGATATAAAAATCGATAGCAATCAACAGTGGCATTCTATTGTGGATGAATGTAATTTGATATCAAAATTTTTATTTAATTTTGTTTTTTCTCATCAATTTTAGAAAAAAATTGATATGAATTTTTGTTTGTTTAATGGAAATATGAGAATTATGGGATATGTGTCTACACAGAGATGATTACATATTGGAAGTTTTTTTTTAGGGTAGCCATACTTACTAAAATGGCTAAAGTTAGGTTTTTGAAAAAATAACGCTTAGAGCAAAGAAGATTTCAGAATAAGTTTTATAATCCATTGAACCAACATTTTATAATTATGAAATTAAAGTGAAATCTGGTAAAAGGAGGTAATACGAGATTCATGAGCGAGTTAAGTTTATTTGTAAAGTAGGTACCTACTGGATGACCAATCTCAAAAATTTGTATAATGTAGGTAGGTACTAAAAGCAAGTCAACGATATGGTGGAGAGTGTCAAACAAATAGATATCGCAATTTTGGCTCGCTGTGTGCCTACTTCTATCTCAAGCTACAGTAAAAGCCACTGACGCAATTTGCTTTAAATTTGGTAGTTAAGAGTTTTAAGTGATTCCCTAGATGGGAAATTTAAATTTATAGGACCAAAATTAACGTTATTTAGTATGAACAAAATGCAAAAGCTTGTTTTTATCAAGAGCGGTTCTGAATATTTTGATTTAAAATACCTGTGGCAAATAAGATCCTACTTTTGAAATGAAAATAAAATAATTTTTAAACGGTTATTAAACCTTTCGGACCCAGCGTTACTCTCATGTAACATTTTTTTTTAAAATTCGTAAAAAATATTAAATTAAACAATTTTTTAGGTTACGATGGCTTGTTTTATGTTTTAACTACAGTGGTAAATATTCGTTTACAAAAATTGGCCAATATAGTTAAGGTTTAATATTCGCAAATATTTTTCTAAATCCAAATTATTAATATGGATGTAAATTTAAAAATATTTACATATAAAAGTATTTAACATAAAAAATCTTTTATATGTTAATATTTTTAAATTTACCTTCATATTATTTAAAAAAAAAAAAAAAAAATTCACAAGTTAAAATTTCAAATAAGCAACACATTTTTAAGTTAAAGGATGATTTTACAAAGTTCTGAAAAAAATAAGAAAGCAGAATTTTGACCCTGGCAATTATTGAAAAATCGTTTTCGAAAACGGAAAAAAGAATTTTTTTGTAACTTTGTTTTTTTTTTTCCTTAATAATTTCGATTTGATTTTATGGTCAAATATTTCTTTGGACAGATCTGGTTGCTTTATCTAAGACTTAAACTGCTTTTTCCAATGGAATAATCTGTAAGCTTAGTTCAGGATTTTCCTGTATTAAATTCCATTACGACATGTATCAAAATTAGTGCTTTTTAAGAATGGCGTTGACATTGTTAAATATTAATATTTCATAAAATTGAAATTGCACATTAAAAAAATAAAATCCGTTGAGCTAGTGAAAAACTAGAAATGTAAACAAATAGGTATATCTGTAACAGGTATCGGTTTTCCTAAGCTAAAGTTTTTTTTTTTTGCAAATTCTAAACCGGGCCTTAAAAGTGCATTCAATATATAAAACTTAGCGTAACTAATGCCATTTAAAAGGTTAAATTATTGTTAACAAAGGTCAATTCGTCAGATTCATTGCACACGATTAGAACAATGTTAATTAATCTTTAAGATTTTTCAATAAAAAAAAATGTTACGTATACACCACAGTGAACTTCGAAGTTAAATAGCAAATATATAAATAAATAAATTTTTTTAATAAGGATTGCGTATTAGTAACTTTATATTTTATGCAAAGGCAGTGTTTAAACACTAAATTTTCCTAAATTAAGTAAAAAATATAATATATTTTATATGAGAACATATTATGTTCTCATCGTCAAATTACTGAATATGAAATTTGGTCGAGAGATTCATCTAATTTTTAATGAAAATTCGTAAACTGAATTTTTAATAGAGTTTTTATTTTTTTACTTGCTCTATAGGGCAAGTATTGGTTTCGTGTAGAAAAAAAAATCGAGGTTTTAATCAAAACCAACATTACGGTGATGGAGAAGATCAAAAAAGTGGTTTTCGTCATGCCGTCCGTCGGTCTGTGCGTCTGTGCGTGTGTGCGTCTGTGCGTCCATCTGTACATCGAGCTAGGGCCTAAACGGATGGATGGATTCGCTTGAAACTTGGTACAGATGATTTTTACGTAATTCCCTAGACCCGTTTTTTTTATTTTTTTAATATCTCCATTTTAACGCATACCTCCCATATAACGTTTTCGAGGTATTGCAAATTTCTCGAAAACGGCTCTAACGATTTCGATCAAATTTGGTGTGCGGAATACTCTTATTGATTCCAACAAAACTGCGTTTTTAGTTTTTCTCAAAAAATGCGGAGAACGGAAATATGGCGTTGCCGTTTTTCAAAAATTGACATATTTTTTAAGTTTATATATTTCATCAGAGCATTAGTTAATTTTATTCAAAATTTAGAGACATAATTTTGAAGTGTCAAAAATAAAAAAAAAATTTTAAAAAGTTTTTGAAAATAATTTTTTTTAAGTTTTTGAAAAAAAAATTTTAATTTTAATTTTTTTAACTTGCAATTTTTTTTGATTTTTTTTTCTCGACACTAAAGAAAATCTTAAATTTCCAATAGCTATTTAAGATAACGATACTTTGAGCAAGTACGTGCGACCCCAGTCGTGCATTTTATTAATTTTATACGTACTTGAATAATTTAATATTTTTAAAATTTTATTTTATTGCAGGAATCGGCCATATGGTCGGTGCTGGAATCTATGTCCTCACTGGCACCGTTGCCAAGGATATGGCTGGTCCTGGTATAATTCTATCCTTCATCTTGGCTGGTTTCGTATCAATGTTATCAGCCCTCTGCTACGCTGAATTTGGCACAAGAATCCCCAAAGCTGGATCGGCTTACGTCTACACTTATGTCTCAATCGGTGAATTCTGGGCTTTTGTAATCGGATGGAATATCTTACTGGAACACATGCTGGGAGCTGCTTCAGTCGCTCGTGCCTGGAGTGGTTATGTTGACTCAATGCTTGATGGATGGGTAACAAACACCACTGTTTCAGTTACCGGTGAACTTCACGAACAACTTTTTGCTAGACATCCCGATCTAATGGCATTCACAGTTTGTTTAGTCTATGCAGCTGCCTTAGGTATGGGCGTTAAAGCCACTGCAGTTTTCAATGGAATTCTAACAGTAGTTAATATTTTGGTAATGTTACTTGTTATTGGTGTTGGTTTTTGGTATGCCAATCCTAAAAATTGGTCTGAAGCTGAAGGCGGTTTCTTGCCATATGGATTTGGTGGAGTTGTTGCTGGGGCAGCAACATGTTTCTATGCTTTTGTTGGTTTCGATAGTATTGCAACGTCTAGTGAGGAGGCTAAGAATCCAATATCATCTATTCCGATTGCAACGATTCTTTCTTTAATTGCTGTAAGTGTGGGATATATTTTGGTAAGTGCAGCTTTGACTTTAATGATTCCAATTAGGGAAATCAATCCAGCTGCTTCTTTACCCGAAGCTTTTGGCTCGATGCATCTTCCTTGGGCTAAATATCTTATATCGGTTGGAGCTATTTGTGGAATGACCACCACTTTGCTGGGATCACTTTTTGCTCTGCCAAGGTGTATGTATGCCATGGCTTCCGATGGACTTTTATTCTCTTGCTTTGGGAAGATCAATGTCAGTACACAGGTTCCAGTCTTGAATTTGATAGTTTCTGGAATTCTTAGTGCGATTTTGGCCTTGCTCTTCGATCTGGAAAAACTAGTGGAGTTTATGTCCATTGGGACTTTATTAGCTTACACTATTGTCAGTGCAAGTGTTATTATTCTGCGTTATCGACCACTTCCTTTGGAAGAAACTGCAGTCTATGCTCCTGACACTCCTGACGAAGATGAAGACAATTCATCCCAATCCAGCATCGATACAGCTTCACCAACAAGTGATCTGATAGAAGTTGCTTTGGCTGGCAGACTTAAGACCCAATTTCGCTGGCTCGAACCACTTCTTGGTCGTTTCGAACCTGGTGCAGCAGTTTCAGCTTCAGTTCTACTTTTCACCATGTTAAGCTTTGCAATTTGCTTTCAACTTGAGGTTTCATGGTCAGAATTGTACTCGGGCACTTGGTGGGCTCTGATTCTCTATGGTTTCTTGATTTTCTTTGCCGGAGCTTGTGTGGCTGTGATTGCAGTCCACCATCAAAATACTAGAGGTTTGAACTTTAAAGTTCCCCTGGTGCCTTATGTACCTACTTTGAGTATATTCTGCAATGTGGTTTTAATGGTTCACCTTAGTGCATTAACATGGTTAAGATTTTTCATTTGGGTTTCAATTGGAATGTTAGTTTATTTCCTATATGGAATTCATCATAGTAAAGAAGGTGAGGCATGTTCGACTTATTCGATGTTAATGACATCTTCTGAGGCTGCGAAGAGTCACTGGGGAGCTACGGGAGGACGAATGGGAAGTAATGGAAAGAAGTCTGTATTCCATCGATTGATTGGAGCTAAAAAGGTCATTGATGACAAGAAACCCATTGTCGAAGAAGACGAAGAGGAGCCTTAAGTTGATTGTTAGGGTTACCGTTTTTTGATTTCTTTTTATACCTACCTTCTGTTCGTCATCTATCATTTCTAAATGAGGTCTATGGAGTCAGTGACCAAAGAAGACTAGTCTTTTGTATACCTTCTTTTTATATTGTTTTGGCAGTTTAAAGACCTTAACGTGAATATCATTTTGGTTTTTGTAGAAGCTTACCTCATTTCTCGGAGTATGTACCTATCTCTCACATCAGCTCCTTTGTTTTGTATTTTTATATTTTGCGATCATTTATTTGTGCTTATTCAGTTGGCAAGATCCAAGAGAAGAATGGGATCTCAAAGCTTGCTCGATCTTGTTGGGACCTGTTGCCTCTGATTGTATGAAATAAATTTTTATTATGCAGCTGAAAACGTGCTGATTTTGTGGAAGAAGATGGGGGGAAATGAAATGAGTGAGGGTTTTTGTTTATAACCGGCACAAGTTTGAAGCAGCCTGATGGGAGCTTGTGTAGTGCATGACATATAGATAGAACAACAACGCATTTAGAGAAAGAAAGTCAAATGAATGTTGGAGTGTCTTGAGTGTGTGGCATTAGTCATTAAAACACTGAGGCTTACAATGGCGCAGTAAGTGTCAAGACTTACAACAAGTTCTAAGAAGATGAATGACTTTGAAACTACAATCTTAAAGTAGATAGGTTGTTTTATTTTTTTTTATAGTAAAACGGGGATACCCCTTTGTTTAAAAATTTCAGTGACAAGGTTTTTTTTTTATCGACAATAAATAGTTTTTTATTTGTACATATTTACAATCTTCAAGTATTAATCGAATGTACTTGAAATATGACACAGCATGATCATTAAATTAATTGGAATTAATAGGTCAAGCTATTTAAGCTTGACAATTGCGATGGGTTAATGATCTTGTCAGTGATTTTTTATTGATCATGCAAATTTCAAGTTAGTAGGTAGGTACTAATGTTGTCGTGTATTAAAATAGTTAAAATTATTGCTTCTATAAAAATTCTTAAGATTTCAAGAAAAACGTGTTCTTTAAATGAAAAAAACTTTTTCTTGATACTTTAACTTATTTTATTTAAGAGCTTAAAGAGAATTTTTCTAGGAGTGACTCTGAGTGAAGCTTAAGTTTAGTTCCATAGTGTTTTTGCTGCATGAAATTTTATGCTTGGTCAATAGACCCGTTGCTAAAACGTTTGGTTCAGTTGTGGTACAAGTTTTCATCTCACCGATTTCGTTGGGTAAACTGTAATGCAAGTTTGGTTCAAACACGAACTTCAAGATTTTAAAGTTTATGAATCTTGAACCAGAACCGTAGTTGTCATATTGATACCAAAATTGTCATATTGACCACAAAAAGTTGTTATATTGACTACCAAAAGTTTTTACTTAATCTGTCATATTGACTACCAAAGTTTTCATTTTGACTCCCAAAAATTGTTAATTGGGCTACAAAAATTTTCACATTGACTACCAAAAGTTGTAAAATTTACTATCAAAGTTGTTATATTAATTACTGAAGTAGTCATTTTTACTACCAAAAGTTATCATTTGACTACACAAACCTGCGTTTGTGTGAGAAGGCCTTTTTTTCGGGTTGGGGTCAAAATTCTGCCGGGGTCAAAATTCTTTTATCAAAATTCTGCTTTCAAAATTCTGCTTTACAAAATTCTGCTTTCAAAATTCTGCTTTTCAAAATTCTGTTTTTCAAACTTCTGTTTTTCAAAATTCTGCTTTTCATAATTCTGCTTTTCAAAATTCTGCAAAAAATTAAAAAAGGGTTTGGAAAATGTTAAAAAGCGCGCGCGTTTTAGCATTTTCCAAACCCTTTTTTAATTTATTGCAGAATTCTGTAAGATCATCTTTTTGAAAATTTGTCATTTTCTAAATGCGTATTAGGTAATTTTTGTTTTATGAATGAATAAATTTGAAAATTTTAAGAAAAGGTTTAATATAAAACATTTCCGAAAATAATTAAAAATTTATTAATTTATCAAAAATTTGAATAAGAAAAAGAATATTTTGTATCAAACAACATTGGTTCCAATTAGTTTACATATTTTATATGAAAGAAAGCCAGTATATGGAATTCAAAAAATATTTGCGACACTTAAATAAAAAAAAATTAGGAAAGTACCAATGTTGAATTACATTAATGAGGTGTATTTTTCTTTAGCCAGTGCATATGCTATAAAAAAAAAAACAGAATTGGCAGAATTTTTTTGTTCAAATATAATGCTGGCAGAATTTTGAAAAGCAGAATTTTAAAAAGTAGAATTTTGAAAAACAGAGTAGAAAAAGAGCAGAATTTTGAAAAACAGAATTTTCGTTAAAAAAGCAGAGTTTTGAAAAGCAGAATTTTGAAGCCAGAATTTTGACCCGATCCCCTTTTTTTCTTCTTCATCGTAAAACTTTTTGCTCAAATAACAAAGTTTATTTTCTATATGTATGAGTTTTTAAAATATTAAGTTAATTTTAATTAAGTTTATTTCAAAATTTCAAAAAGATAATAATAACTTGGAAACTCACAAATGACCAAAGAAGATTTCTCTGCAAATTTTTTCTAATTTCAAAAACACATATTTTTTACTGCGATATAATAAGAATATTTTAACTATTAATTTAAAATCAAAGCTTAAAAATCAGCCATTTTAAGTTTTGATTTTATAAAAAAAGAAAACAATTATATTTTTTCTACTATTTTAGAAACTTAGCACAAAATAAAGACACAAAATGTTATGTTTTTTTTTTATTATTTTCTTCAGGCACATGTTAAACGAAACACACAAATTAGTTTATAAACAAATATTTTTAATTTTAATAAATGTTGAAAAAAAAATTACAAAAAATGGTAAAAATGGTTAATATTAAATAAAACAATTTAAAAACAGAATTTATCACAAGAAGAAATATATTTAAATGTATATCTACCAATAGCTATTACCAACAAAAAATATTTAGGTGTAATTAAAAAAAAAAATAATTCTATTAATAAATAGATAGAATAAATAAACAAAAAGTGTTACAATGAAAATGTCTATTAAATATTATATTATTAGAAAAAAAAAACAGTGAAACATACATACAATAATTATTATACAAAAATCAAACAAAATTGAAAAGAAATAATAAAAGAAAAAAACCCTACCACAAGTACCTAGTTGTAAAATTGTAACTATACAAACTATTTGAATGATGTATTTATTATCTGATAAATAAACATTAATCATTGGAGGAGTGACATTACATTTTTTTTTGTATAAAACCAATAGTCATAGTTAAAAGTGTGAAACTTTTAATCAAAATCTAATCAGCGATTTCTGACTTCTTATACTTCTTGCCTACAACTACCCAAAATTACCCAACATTATCAATATTGGTAGCAACTAAAATATAAATTTTCAGAAAGATATTAACGCATGGCAATGGAAAATATAACATAATCCAGTAATTAAAATAACAAATCGCAAGAGAATGACTTTCGCATTTTATAAGTTTGACTTGTCATTCTGACTTGGTAAGTTTTTTTTAAAGATAAACTTGATGTGTCTTAATATGGAAATTTAACCAACAAGGTAATTTACCAATTTTTGTATGTTGCATTCCATCGTTACGGGTGAGACATTTGTGCAGTCAATTTATTATTTGCCTTTCAAATTCTTCACATAATTGTACAATGCAGTTTTTCATACTTCCGAGAAGAAAATTTGTGGATTCATTAAACTAGGCAAAAAAAAAAATTTATAATTTGATTATATTTAAAAACTGACAGTGTCACGGGTAGGACAAAAAAGAAGTCAATATCAGAACACAACACATTCGTAACTTCTATAATATAAAGTGAATTAATATTAAAAAGGTTGTAATGTATGTATGTAGGTACATATATGTATATAAAAAAAATTAAAGTTATAAATGTCACGTGTGGGACAACTTAGTGTCACAGGATGGGACACATGCAAATATTCTTATTTGCATCCAAATATATTTTTCTTGCATTCGGAGGCAGATATCTGCCGACCAAAGTCTCGAAACGAGTTTTTGTTTACAGATATGAGTCCACAACGAACAGGCCTATGCATTTATGTAAAAAAAATAATTTTGAGTTTTTTCAGATTTTCGAGAAAAAATCAAGGTTAACCTCTTGCCGAAAAAAATTGCATTTTAAATAATTTTCTCCAAATTTATCGAGTGAGATATCAAAAGACAGGTATTTTCAAGCTCTATTCATAACGTTAAACAAAAAGTTTTTTGGAGCTCAGATTGGTGAGTTATTTGCATCCAAATATATACACCGAAAAAAAAAAACCAATATCAATTTAACATTTTTTATATCAAATTAACATTTTTTAAATATCAGCATTAAATGCTCTATAAAATGTGTTTTATGATAGTTAAAATATTAAAACAATATTTTCATTTTATTTAAATATCACATTTTTGAAATTTTGTTTTTGATATTTTACTATCAGTTTTTCATATTAATTTTTCATCTGCTTCTCATTCCAAATTATTGAAAAATATTAAATAAAAAACTCTTAATGTGTACTAATTTAAAGGCGCTTTGTGTTTTTTCGTAGTAAAATGTATGATTTCACATATCGTCGGTGAAACCAGAAAAGTGTGTAACTCCAAATTTTCTGAAAATTAGATTTGAGTGCCATCTGTTAGCCAAACCTGATATCTACCGTTCCTCAAACTGGGAATCCCCTTAAAGTCAATAGTTTTTATTTTATTAGCAAATAAAAAAATGGAAACTCATACAAATGCCTTCAAAACGATGATGTTTTTTTGCTCTCCTATAAAATTTGCTAAAATGGAGTTACACACTTTTCTGTCACATGGGACATGTCTCATGGGACATGTCTCATGGGACATGTGTCACGGCAAATGTCTCATAGCAAATGTCTTACGGTAAATGTCTCACGGGAAATGTCTCATGGAACATGTCTCATGGGAAATGTCTCATGGGACATGTCTCATGGGACATGTCTCATGGGACATGTCTCATGGGACATGTCTCATGGTACATGTCTCATGGGACATGTCTCATGGGACATGTCTCATGGGACATGTCTCATGGCGCATGTCTCATGGGACTTGTCTTACCGGAAATGTCTCACGGTAAGTGTCTCACGGGCAAAGTCTCACGGCAAATTTCCCACGGTAAATGTCTCACGGGAAAATTTCTCATGGGACATGTATCACGGCAAATGTCTCACGGCAAATATCTCACGGTAAATGTCTCATGGGAAAGCCTCATGGAACTAGCAATTATATCACTTAAACAACGAATGCCCTACATGATAAGATTGTTGCCCTACCTTAAATTCAACTATGGCTACGCTCCTGGGAGACTTTTTTAATAAAGCTAACTAGCTTATTATAATTAAAAACTTTTCATTTTAACAATTGCGAAACGGAGTTTTTCAGTTCTCTGTTGGGCGCCATTTTCATTTTTTCGCTATTTACTGATAAATTTGTATTAATAATCCTAAATAAGATGATTAATTTCAATACAACCTGAAAAAAAAATCTTTTTAAGTCTAAGAATATAATTTTGAGATTAATTTGTATTATCTTTGCTTTGGGCACCATCAAATAGCAAAACAATCGAACTGAAACACAAAGCATGCAAAATATTTGTCGGATATTGAACAATCTTAAAAAGTTCAATAATTTTCAGATATTTTGGGTCTTGTGATTTGTGACTGATATGTCTTTGATTTCCCTCATAATATTGCAAAATACTTTTTTCTGTCGTGTTCTTAAATTCATGTCAAAATGAAATAGTTAACCGCTAATTAATGAGAACTTTGTAAAATGCCAATTTTTGAATAAATTCCTTCTCCAATATAATCTCTAAATTGATATTTAAATCAACACCAATTTAAAGACAAAACCAAGAACATAATATACCATACAATATAAATAAATAACAAATAAAAAACAAAAATAAAAACAAATATTGGGTGCGCAAATGCACGCCTGACGCGCACGTTTGCTCTTCGCAAAGTCACGCGTCTCTCAAAACCCAAACTCCAACCAACCGACAGAGAAGTATCCATAACCAAAATGTTAAAGTTGAGACAACTTCAACCCAAAAAACAAAAAATAGCGATGTAAGAAGAACGATTAAGTCAGTTTGGCAAAGTGCAATATTTACCAAGACCAACCTGTCTCAAATCATTTATTGTAGAATTGTAATACATATTTTGGTTGGTTCAGGTGCACCCTACCTTACATTTGCGTCACATTATCGCCAAGTTCCTAAGTCAAAACGTGCATTTGCAGTTTTTTTTTTTTTTTCAGTCTTAATTGAATCAAATTCGAATCTACAAGAAATACCTCTAATGATACAAAAAGTAACATTCATCCCATCACAAGGAAACATCGAAGCAGGTGCAACCAAAAAGTTTAGAGGCGTGTTTTTTTTATGTTGGCTTTCAAATTTAAATTTGGACTTTTTTTTGCAAGACTTTTTTTGGTACTCCTTAACGCATTTTGGGGTTTATTCTTCTTTTTTTTTCGAAAAAAAATAATAACTTAAAAAACAAAAAAAAGCAAGTTAAACTGAAGAACTACACGAAAACGAAGAAGTCAAAATGACGAGCAGATGTTTCTGATCGAGGTTCGTTTGGAATTGGATGCGTGGATTTTTTTTGTTCCTTCTTACCTTTGCCATGTCAATAGAAAACGAAAAAATATATCTACAGTGCAGGCGGACTACGAACTGAATACTCTGCTACCATCATCATCAACCACCACCGTAATCATCCGAAGGAATCCTTTGTCCTTTCGCTTTGAATCAAGTAGAATAAAATAGTTGAGTGGTGGCATGCATCGATTGAGAATGGTGTATACCTATAGAGTGTACAACAGTGCGTTGCACAGGAATGAGAATTTGAGGATTTTATAGAATGTTATCTGTGTGTGAGTGGATATCCTGCGCGACAGATGCACGCATAGCAAATGTTTCCTGTTTCTTTGAACAGCAGAGTCCTGTGCGTGGTTTGTGTTTTTTTTTTGGTTGTTTGTCAATTTTGTTTTGGAATCCATTTTTAAAATACGGTAACATAAACTTTGTTTGGTAAAATTTAACATCAATAAGTTAATTAATTTGCCTTAATGAACATCCCTATTAACAATTTTGCTTCTATAATGCTTTACAGAAGCAACAATTGCATCTGTAAAGCTTTATAGAACCAAAATTGTTTGTCGGGATACAAGACTTGAAACTTAAATTTATAGGCTTTTCCATAAATCATACAATGTTTACTTTTAAATTGGAAATTCTCTAAGGAAAAAAACCCTTTAATCCAGATTCAAAATCATCGCTTCATTTTAAATTTTACTCTATTATACCGCGCCAAAAGAAGTATAACTTAAAAAGTTAAAAGCGTCACATTAAATTCTGGTAATAATTTTTCTATAGAAATAAATGTTACACATACGCCAGAGTGACCGTTTAAGTTATTAAATTACACTGGTCAACAAGATTTTTGACATAAGAACCAAAATATACTTTTCAGAAGGTTTTTGGGGTGCTGCACTCGAATCTGAAGTCAGAAAAGTTTAATTGGCCTTCGTTCCTGAAAAATTACCGTTATAAAATGCCAAAAATTCAGAAAAGTATATTTTGGTTCTTGTGGGCAAAAAAAAGTTCCATTTTGTTGACCAGTGTTATTAATAAATAATGTACATTTAGATTTTGAGCTCTACCTTCATAGAGGTAGGAGTTGTTTTACAAAATCATATAAAAATAAGGAACTACCTATGTAGCTTCTCTATATGTTTTTCTTTATTTTTTTTAATAAACATTGAATCTGAAGTAAGGTACAACAAGATTGCGTTGGAGGCAACGCACTCGTTGTATAACCATTTCGTGCACTGTTTTTTTCTTTCTTTTTTTTCTCTCGAAAAGGACATGAAAAAGCAGAAGGCAAATCAAACGGATACTTAAATCCTATGTATATGAAAGAAAGCAGCAGATATTTCTTTGTAGAGGTTTGATTACATTTCTGATTGGTTTTAAGTTTGACAAAAAATCAATGAAGATAAGGTTTACTTCTTAATTTCATTTGAAGAAAAGGTTACATACGACGCCGACCAAAAATTATAAATAAGTATAATTTTTTGTAAGCAAAGTAAATTTTAACTCTTTATTCACCACTCAAGTGCCAAAATTTAGCCAAGGTGAACAATTTTAACGCAATTCATACACGACCTTATTTTGAGAAAAATAAGACACTTTAAAATAAGATGATGTCCACTTTAAGCCCATTATTTTTTAAACAAAAATATTTCTTACTAATCCAAATGGAATCCATTTAAACTCTGTTAAATTTAAAGTAAACTTCATTTAATTTAATAATAAAAAAAAACCATTAAAAATGGAAAGATTTCTTATCAATTTATTCACTCTCCATTATATTAAATTTGACGTCCCCATTAAAAATTAAAATTCTGTCAAATCGTATACACATTTTAAAATTTCCCATTTTTAATGGTCACTCTAAATTTAATGGATTGTGAATAAATTGGACCTAAGTGGATACTTTGAAAAAGGAAATCATTTATAATGAATATGAAAAATCTTCTTAATTGTTTGTTAGTCCTTTTTTTTTACTGTGAGATGCATTGTTTTTGAATGAAGTCAACGATTTAAGCAGTGGAAATTAATGTTGTAAAAAAGTATAGGTAAGTTTAGAAACATGAAGCCTTCAGCAGGTAGTTTAGTAAAAATTAAACTTATTTGTATCAACGTAAAATTTCTCATAGACTCCTTAAGAGAAAAATTTAAAAGATTTTTCGATAAAAATAAAGAATTTGGCCTTTAATTTATTATCAGTTTCATTTTCATCGAATAATCAAATTAAATAGAATAATATTTAATTTTCGCTTCAGGAGTCTTTGAAGGCAACGATTTCAAGGTAAAATTTATCTTTTGACGTGTATTATTTAAATTAAGACAATTTGTTTCATAGGATTCCTCCTGAAAACAAAGCTATATTGATAAATCTAATTCGCTGCTTGCTGTATTGTATTTAAGTGCCTTACACTTTATTTTAAATGGAAATCCACTTTAAATTGAAATGCCTTCAAATAAAAAGGTTTTCTTATTAAAATAAATGGATTTAAGAAGAAAGACTTCTTGGCCAAAATCATGCAGGAATCTTCTTAATTTAATATAGAATCCATTTGATTACATCTTTTTTGTTAAAGCGCTAAAAAACGAATTTCGAAAAAACTTTGCTGCCTTCTATATCTTCTCGGGGTGAATAGGGGAGAAGCCTGGTGATGGTGGGCACTCCAATTTGTTAATTACCTTCAAGGAACAATAAAATGGAAAGAAAGTCCTGTTTATATAAATCGAAAATCTTTAAAAAATTGACCCATGTGTTTGAAGGCAAAATTTTAACAGCTAATATTAATTTTTTTTATTTATATAGATAATGGAAAGGATACTCTATACAGGGTGTCCCAAAAGTAATGGATCAAACGAAATATGCTGATAGGCCAACTTAAGGGCTCTCAGAATTTGGTAACTTGTTCATCCTAAATCCTTACGGTTTTCGATTTAATGCAGTTTTTGTGAAATTTCAAAAAATCCCGACTTGGCAACAGTATTTTGCTTCCTCTGCCCATAATTGATTTTTGTTTTTTACAATTCTTTCACTAAAACATTGCCTAATAATAAGAAATAACTAATTAATCAAAATATTTTTTATTTCATATGCCATTTTGCTGCAAATTAATTAACAGTTCCATGTTTAATAAAAACTCAATTTCTTACTTTTATTTCAGAGCAACATCCCGAAAAAAATTTGTATGGTGTGACACTGGTTTATTATTTTAAAAACTTGCCGTGTTATTGCAGTTTTCAAAAATGTAAAAAAGTTTATAAAGTTGAAATTAGAACGAAAGATATTACAATTTGAATACAACAAAACAGGGCTTTTCAGAGAAAAATAACAAAGAAAAATAAACACATTTTCTCGACTGTTGTTTGTTTATTTATTTTTGAATAAAAGACTCGATTTTTGTTTGTTATTTTGCTCTGCAAACCCCTGTTTTGTTGCATTCAAATTGTAATATCTTTCGTTCTAATTTCAACTTTATAGACTTTTATACATTTTTGAAAACTGCAATAACACGGCAAGTTTTTAAAATAATAAACCAGTGTCACACCATACAAATTTTTTTCGGGATGATGCTCTAAAATAAAAGTAAAAAATTGAGTTTTTATAAAACATGGAACTGTTAATTAATTTGCAGCAAAATGGCATATGAAATAAAAAATATTTTGATTAATTAGTTATTTCTTATTATTAGGCAATGTTTTAGTGAAAGAATTGTAAAAAACAAAAATCAATTATGGGCAGACGAAGCAAAATACTATTGCCAAGTCGGGATTTTTCGAAATTTCACAAAAACTGCATTAAATCGAAAACCGTAAGGATTTGGGATGAACAAGTTACCAAATTCTGAGAGCCCTAAAGTTGGCCTATCAGCATATTTCGTTTGATCCATTACTTTTGGGACACCCTGTATAAGCTTGGAAATCTTGAATAAATCTTAAATCGTTGAACTTTTTTATTTAATAAATCTAAAAACTGGTATTTGTATTTCTTGCTGTTTTGATTAATCAAATTCCTGAGATATTAGGGTTTATTTTTAATACAATTATTTCAGCTGTTGGCAAGAGTTTATAATTAAATATAAATTTAGAAAACTATTTATAATTTCCAAAAAAATTTGAAATCTGATAAAATTAATCATACATTTTAGAAATTCTAAAGGGGACGAAAATATTGTGCCAATCACGAAACGATGGATAATGAAATCTAATGATAAAAAGAATAGATGTTAAAGTTTAACAGTCACATATAGGCTCTCTCATATACATCTACAAAAAAAGAAAAACACCTTAAACTCCACCAAACGTTTAAAAATGATCAAATCTACTCCTCCCTCTAGTGATGATCATAACGATGCTTCGGCTTCCATAAAAAAAAAAACTACCTTTCCCTTAAGGTGCTGCTGCTGTTACTTTGCCTCCTCTGATGCTGCTTCCAAGCAATGCATAGTGTAGATTTTATAGAGAGCTACAGGCTGTTTTCGATCTTTTTTTTTTTATTTTGTTCTGCTTTCAATCGAAGAGCAGATGTATCCATTCAGGACAAAACACACAGGACTTTTGATCTTCTCAGTGAGGATGATTATGATGATGATCAACACCACCCGGCAGACATGTAGAGATATCATGATTCCTCGTCCACCAACATTTGTGATGCAAGAAGAAATTCAGATTCTTCTCTGCTTTACAAGAAATTTTTGATGATGAATTTGAAACATTTACAAGGACCAAAGAAGATGAAAGAGGAGACCAACAAAAATATAAGAACAAAATAAAGAAAGAAAAAAAAAAACAAAACAAAAAAAAACCAAAACAAGTCACAAACCAGAGCAGATGCAATCATTAAATTTATTATTTTTTTGGTCAAAGTGGATTGCACCTTGATTCGATTTTTTTTTTCGTTTTCGCCTTCACATTTGGCTCTTTAATGTAATCAGTTTTTTTTTTAAGATGATTTTTGAAGAAAAAATGTCCAGGTGAAATTTTGATTTAAAAAAGGAGGGAAATCTTTTTTATTTTCTTAGGATTTATTGAAGAACTTTAATGATAGTTATAGAACAGACACAATTAGATGGCGGAAAAAAAGGACACACTCTGGCATGTGGCACGCTTAAATAGAAAAAGGATCATCTATAAAATCTGTGAAGGAAAAAAACAAAATGATTTTTTTTTTGGTGTAGTGTATCAACAAAACATCTGCTGCTGGTGCCTTGAGTGGGTCAACAAGTATAATGAAAGTGTTTCCTTTTTGTGTTACTCGAAGAAGTCTCTTTGATTTAATTTTGGTGGTGCGTGGTGTCGCTTAGTTGTTTAATGTTTCTTGCCACCTGCCAGAGATATCGATAACTCTGGTTTCTAAATTTATTTCAAATAAAGGCATGCTGCTAGGAAAATCTGTCAGTATTTTTTTTGTATGCTAGACTTGGTTTCTTATCAAGATTTTGTCGAGAAATCTCTCAACAGAATGCAACAGGGTTGGGGAGAGATTTTCTAAATCTAGTTAGAAGGAAGGTGGTTAGTAGGACTTGTTGCAGAAGTGTTAAACGGGAATTATATATTAAAAACAGACTACGCATTTGCAATGAGTCTAAATGAATATATATTAAGAAGATAAGGTCCAATGAACCTTTACGAGTATGTTTTTTGAAATTCGAATGATTTTGGGAGAAACTGTCTACTATTACTTTTACTTTGTATCTGTAAAAAAACATAACCTGCCGAATTACCTTGAGTTGATTTGCTGACATTAACGCCTTCCCAAGCTAAATTGAATGAAAACTCAACGAGGAATAGTAATTAAACGAGTTATTTGTATTGTCTTGCCTCACTGTACGCTATCAAAAGTTGGACATGTTAATCTTTGTTCACCGCTGATATATATTGGATAATAGGAATAGCATCAGTTTCAGAGCCAAATTTTGTGTGGTCAAACTAATTTGGTGGTATTGGCATCTTCAACTCCCTGCTGGCAACAAACTAGATCTGAAGGGATATATGTCACAAAAAAAGGTTGGGAAGCCCTGATTTAGTTAAAAGAATGTAATTGGAAGGCTTTTAAGGACGTCAAAATAAGTCTCTGGTGGCTCGAATTTGCGATTCGAATCTGGGAGTCCACTTCTCTATAAGTTGAATGTTTTAAGGTCTTTAAAATTAAGTTTTTAGTTTAATCATAAATAGAATGAATGAAAGAAATTCTGGAGTCATCGAGCTATTAATCTTTTACACATTTTTTGCAGAGTTAATTTAGTTCTTAAGAAAGAGCTTCTCAAAATTCAAATGAACTTGACCCTTTATTTTTCTGAGCGCCTCATTTGCGACTGGAGTCTGTGACTTTAATTTGCACCTCAAATTAGCGAATCAAATTTTTAACACAAAACTGTGACTCGAATCTACACGACTCAAATCAACGACTCTAATCTCCGATTCAAATCTGTGGCTCAAATCTGCAATTCAAATCTTCGACTCAAATCTGCGACTCAAATACAACTCAAGTCTTCGTCTCGAATCTTTGACTCAAATCGGTGAATCGAATCTGCAGCTCAAATTTGCGGCTCAAACATCCGACTTAAATCAGCGCCTGTAGATGTTTGAAGTTAATTTAGGGCGAAATTCATAGTCGTTACTCAAGTTAAGGTTTTTCTCAACTTAAGCATTCACTTGAGTAAAGTAAAATCTTGACTTGACAATATAACTTTTTTTAATCAAACTAACAATAAAATTTGACTGATTTCAGAAAACATTCATCTAAAAATATATATTTTTTAATAATTCCCAATTCGTTTATTTCTTTAATGTTAAAATATCGTCTATCGCAACAAAAACAAAACCAAATAGATGAAAAATAAAATGCACGACTGGGTCGCACGAACTTGCTCTTAGAGTTTAAGTTGCTTAAGTTTTTAAGACTTTTTATATAGAAACTTGGGAAATGTAGTAGGTATATAAAAAAAAAAAAAAAAAAAAAAAAAATAAATAAAAAAAAACATAAAATTCAAAAAAATAAAACAATATCTGAATTCAAATCGCCCCCCAAAACAAGTACGCAGTTTTATTTGATATATTAACCCCTTGTAACCCAACATCGTAAATTTTAAAATTAATAATGTCAATCGAAAGGGCTTTAGCTATAATAAAACACGTATTTTTTAAAAATTCAATAAATTCATTATTTGCTTAGTTATTTCGAAATTTACGCAGTAAAAAAAAAAGTTTAAATAATTTATTTTTGTATATAAATGCAAAAATTCAAACAAAAAGCTATCTAATATTTATTTTTAGGCGCATTCCTAAAATCCAAAAATAAAACCCCAGTAGTTTATGCACGAAAAATATTTTTTCTGAATTTCGTAATTTTTACATAAATTTGCTTGTTTTCCAAAAAAGCCAAACTTTCAACATTAACTGCCAATTAAAAACTATTGTTGCTATTTATTAGAAATATGGCGCATTATTTCGATAAAGCAATTCTTAAAGCTTATGTAAGAAGCTTTAAAAGAATACAAATATGTTTTTCACAGCTTTTGGGCGATTTTTTCGGTTTGTTACAGAAATGTCACATGGGGCTACAAGGGGTTAAGGTGCATTTTTAGACAAAAAAATTTCAAAATCGTTAGAGCCGTTTTTTAAAAAACAAATTTTTTATAAATAATTTTTGAAAAAAAAGTTTTAAAACAAAATTGGTATGCCATTTTGTACAAATCACTAATCAAAATCTAAACACAAAATTTCAAAAAAATTCAATGTCCCGTTTTCGAAAATTTGATTTTTCAAAAAAAAATGTTTAAAATCCAAAAATTATTTTTTTCAAAATTTTATTTTAAATTTCTATTAAAATTAAATAAGTGCTTCTTTATAAAAAAAATCGTTCAGCTAGAACTAGTAGTTTGGCAGCAAATCAGATTACAAAAAGAACGGTTCTATGGCAGGTACCGTTAATAATGATTTTCGAACAAAAAATTTCTTATCATAAGATAGACCTTTTTATAAAAATAATACTTGATTTTTTTTAACAAAATCGTTGGAGCCGTTTTCGAGCAATTAAACTTTTCCGAAATTTTTATATGACAGGTACCGTTATTTTTGGACCAACAGAATTAAATCCAAAAACCCCTCTGGAGAGCCTCCAAAAAATGCTACATACCAAGTTTGAAGTCAATCGGTCTTATACAGACAGACTGACAGACAGACGGACAGACGGACTTCCGGGACCCACTTTTTTGGCATTCTCTACCATCGTAATGTCATGGAAAAATGTTATCTCAACTTGGTACGAATGCATAACTTGATATTATAGTACCTATCGCAAGTAAAAATATTTTTTCAGATGACAGCTGGATTGAGAACATTTTTTCCTCAAGACGAGATTTTACTTTACTCAAGTGGATCGCTCTATTCTTGCTGCGAATAATGACATTACTTGAGGCAATGCTTAAGTTGATAAAAATCTCAACTTGAGCAAAAACTATGAATTCGGCTCTTAATCTAACTCATAAAAGCGTCAATTATAGATTGGTGCTTCGCCCGGGTTAAAATTTGAACAAGGTCTTATTTGTTTTTTGTTTACACAATCATAATTTAGTGAGTGTTTCAAGAGTGGTTTAAACAGCGGATCAAGTATATGAACAATTTGAACAGATGATCAGTGCTCATCAACGGTTGCAAAGTGGACCATAAGTTAGTCAGAACTTTTGAGTTTCCTTGAAGCCTGTGAACGCATCTCAAAGATATTTCAAAGAATGGAGTCAATTGATAATGCTGTCATTTCTATTGTCAAACTATTGACTTTACTTTTGATTGCATGTAAGCTGATACCTAATATTATTAAAAAATAAACAGTCAATAATAAATGGGAACCTACTGATATTCTGACTGTAACAGCCTTATTGTGATTTTAATACAGTCAAATAAGGAGAAAAAAGGGATAAATCTCGGAATAAATGTTAGTAGAAATTTTTTTTGCTCAATATCTTCCTTTTGCCATTCTATAATATATCTCAAAAGTCTAGAAAAATCTCATGTCCGCTTGTCGCGATTTCAAGGTCAAATCGCGAAATGGAGATTTTCAAAATTAGCAAAAATAGGCTATGGTATTATATACACATATGATACATGATTTCAAGGTATTTTTTAATGCTGATTCCAAAAAATCTAAAATCAAGACAATCTGACGTCTCTGGAAAAAGTTAGTTTTATCTTTGTTTGGATATTCTTTAACTACCCTCAAAAATCTAAAAAAATCTCATGTCCGCAAGTCCTAATTTTCTTGGTTTGAAAATAAGGTGCAGATTTTAAAAAAATTAATAAGAAAAGTTTAAATTTTTTATGTATACCAACATAAGCGACATGATTTAAAGGTATTTTTTAACTAGGTATATAATAAAACACTTCTTATCCTCGTACAATAGTTGTATTTATTTACAAACGTTTTCGAAAAGTTAACTTTTCATCTTCAGGTGATAGCAAAAAATATAATTTTAAAAAATTTTTGATAAGTTTACAAATTAATCAAAAATATTTTTATATAAATTGAAATTTTAATAATTTTGTTAAGTAATTGAAATTTAAAGTTATTTTAATAATGTCTAATAATGATAATTTTATAATAACAAGAAGAAAAGGGAAGTGAATAAATGCGTTTAAAATTTTTTCTCAAAAATGTCCTTAGATGATAATGGTTTTAAGAATTTATGCAAAGAAGATCGTTCAAAAGTTTTGTTTTTATTCATGTTTTTTGTACGATTTATGAACATTTCTTCATAAGCATTTAATAAATTTGGGTTGTTAATTTCTTTTAACAAACGAAAACCTGCTATTTTATGATTTTTATCAATCATATGATCTGCTGGTGTTGATTCGTGTAATGTTTTTGAGTGTATCGCTTTATAGTGTTCTGACCATCTAATTTTAGTTTTTCTTCTTGTTTGGCCTATATATATTTCATCACAGTCTTGACAAATCACTGAATAAATTCCAGATTTCTCAAGAATATCTGTTTTGTCTTTTATGGTCCCAATTAGATTTTTGACTTTATTACCATTGCTATTTGGTGATAGTTTTATTGAAAAATTATTTAGTACTCTTTTTAAAGAGTAAGTCAACCCTTCAATGAATGTACCACCCATATATGCTAATACATTTTCTTTAATAGGAACTAAAGAGGTTAAATTCTTCAAATCTTTTTTCTCTCGATGTTTTTTTAATAAACTATTGACTATTCTATTAGTATAACCGTTTATTTTTGCTATTCTTTGAATATTTTCAACCTCTTTATTATAATTGTTTTTGCTAAGAGGAACATTAATAGCACGGTAACAATAGGAATTCAAAGCTGCAAATTTAGTTTGTTTTGGATGATTTGAGTTGGATGGAATACATCTGTCAGTGTTTGTTGGTTTTCGGTATATATCAAACTCTATCTGATTATCGACTCTTTTAACCATGACATCTAAAAATGGTAACTGAAAATCAATTTCACTTTCAAAAGTAAATCTTATTACTCCTTGCATGACATTATTTAAAAAATCGAGAAAATTTGCAAGTTTGTCTTTATGGATGATAATATAGGTATCGTCAACATATCTGACCCATAATAATGGAAAGTCAGGGTAGTTTTCTTTAGCTTTTGTTTCGAATTCAGCCATTATTAAAATAACTTTAAATTTCAATTACTTAACAAAATTATTAAAATTTCAATTTATATAAAAATATTTTTGATTAATTTGTAAACTTATCAAAAAATTTTTTAAAATTATATTTTTTGCTATCACCTGAAGATGAAAAGTTAACTTTTCGAAAACGTTTGTAAATAAATACAACTATTGTACGAGGATAAGAAGTGTTTTATTATATACCTAATTATAAAACTCGTACAGAAATTCCAAATATAATTCAATACGAATTAATAGATAATGTATTTTTTAACACTTATTCCAACAAAACTCACAAACAAGTCAACCTGACCATCCCTGAAAAGTAATGCACCTTATTCATGTTGATGTGACACAAATATCTGAAGTGTAGTTTTTCAATTTTTTAAAATCTGCAACTTATTTTCAAACCAAGAAAATTAGGACTTGCGGACATGAGATTTTTTTAGATTTTTGAGGGTAGTTAAAGAATATCCAAACAAAGATTAAAATGAAAAAGTTAGCCTATTAGCACTTATTCCTAAGATGAACAAGAATCTTCTTTAGTGCATATCCTAAAATTTGCCCCTCCATCAAAAAATACTATTATTTCGTAGGTATATATATTTTTTGTAATGGATTGTTTTGATTTTTAATAATGATGGATTCTAAAATTTTCATGCAAAATTTGGTTCATCTACCATAACTTTTAAGGGTTTTTCGGGGGAATGGTTTGTTTCGCTTTTCTTATTTCGGTTTTTGGTTGTTTCGTCTTTAGTCGATTCGCTATTTTATTGTTTCGAATTTTTGTTGTTGAGTTTTTTATTTATTTCGTTTTTCCTTATTTCGACAAACTTATACTCCGTTTTCTTATGACTTCGTTTTTAGTTTATTTTGTTATTGATTACTTCGTTTTTTCATTATTTCGTTTTGGAATTAAGTCGCCTTTAGTTCACTTGGACTTTTATTATTTCGCCACCAATTGTTTCGCCCATTTTTTTGTGGATGTTAATAGACTAAGGGCGTTAAAATTAGCGCTAATTTTAACGCCCTTAGGCTATTAACATCCACAAAAAAAATGGCGAAACAAATGGTGGCGAATAATTCGCGTCATTTTTAGTGCCTGTTAATTTTAAAAATGCCCAAAAAATAAAAAAAACAACGAATTCGTTACAATTTAAGGTAACAGATCTCTTATATTAAAACGATTTGCTTATCTTTAATCCAAAAGTCTTCAAAACCCAAAACAATCCACAAAACTGAAGACGGAATAACCAGATGCCAAAATAAACTAAAAGCGAAATGAACCTTGGCGAAACAACTCATTGGACTTGTAATGAAAATGCGAAATAAATAAAAATCAAGAAGACACAAGGCGAAGTTATAGTTGGGCGAAGTGATCGAAATACGAAGTAAACGAAAAACCAAATAAAGGATGGCGAGATAATCAAAAATAATTGTGTCAAAAACGAAATAACAGAAATCGAAGTAAAAAGGGCGAAACAATAGGCACCCGTTTTTCGGCAGTAAGTTTGCAACTGTTATAATAATATGAGTTGACAGATAAAAAACAGGTATAACTTTTTCCAGAGACGTCAGATTGTCTTGATTTTAGATTTTTTGGAATCAGCATTAAAAAATACCTTGAAATCATGTATCATATGTGTATATACTACCATAGCCTATTTTTGCTAATTTTGAAAATCTCCATTTCGCGATATGACCTTGAAATCGCGACAAGCGGACATGAGATTTTTCTAGACTTTTGAGATATATTATAGAATGGCAAAAGGAAGATATTGAGCAAAAAAAATTTCTACTAACATTCATTCCGAGGTTAAACCCTTATTTGACTGGATTATTTACAAAACTATCAATATAAAGTTGATAACTTCTGAAATTTCGGATTTTTAAACCTAATTCATAGGAAAACTGGTCAATTTTGTAATGGAATTTTGTAATTAGATTTCATTTAATAATGGTAGGGACCATTCTCTGCTTTCAAAACTTTTCTTAATTAAGTAATAATAAGATATCGAAACCTATTTTTTATCAACTATCGATTGATAGTTGCAAATCGCAATAAGGCTGTAAATTTGATTTTGCTATTTTTTTGAATTTATTCAATCTTGTTTAAATATTTTCAGATTGTTGATTGAATTTGGAAGTAGCAAATTATGTATGTTTACAGATTCTTATTACAACCACATCTATTGCCAATTTTGGTTTTTAAAATTCCTTATCACAAAATAAACTAAATTCAATATAAAAATGTATTTTCTCATGCAATTTATTTAGCATTTAACAAGCTATGTTAAAAAATATATCCCACGAGCCCATCCATCCAGCCACCTAAACATTAACACGATATTTTTTTTTTGTTTCCATTCAAAATGTGTCTGTGCTCGATGCCATTTTCGGAAATTCGAAACATTAAAGTGTAAAGATCAAAAGAGTGGCGCAACTTAAGTCAATTCACTTGTGACTTGTGTAAAACTTGTAATCGATTGGGTCACATTTAAAATTATTGCAAATTCTGTCAGTATATGGTTCGGATGTATGATTATTTTTTTTTTTCAATTTTTTTTTGAAAATATTCAACACCAGTTCGCCTTGATTTAAAATGTTGCTAAACAAGTCACTGACAAAGTGAACTGCTGCGTTGCACAGTATTGGTTTTGTTTGTTTTGTTGTTTTTTTTTTTTGACATGATGGTGCAACCAGCCAGATGTATACAATATCACCTTACAGATGGTCACTGGCATATTTGACCTGGTCAAGCAAAGCACAGAGGGAGGTACTAAAAAATCTAATAAATCAATTATTCTTGGATGATATTGCCTATGTTTGCAATTTTTCACTTTCATTCAAGTCGATTTTTATATACCTTGACCGCCCTGCTGACATTTCAAGGTGAAATATACAAAAAGAGTGGTCAATGAAAAGATAAAGTAAAGGAAGGTGTCTTTCATAAAAGTCACCAACTGGACAATGACAGTGACCATCCAGCACACTTGCTTGTAGATTTCGAGCAAAAACTGATGTAGGTCCAATATGGTTGATTCAATTGTATGATTAGTGACAATAGCTTGAGTGGTCATAAAAAAGGAAATTTGATTTATTATTTTTTGCAGGCTTTTTTACCTGTATTCTTTAAATAAAACAAACAAATAAAATAATATAAAATTTTACATTGAACGACTACTGTTTTATAAGACAAGTCCTCAGGTAGAAGTTTATAGTTTAGGAACCGTATGCACTAGAATAATCTGAAAAGGTTTGTATGGAAAGACAAGTTAAAAAAAAAACTGGCATTCAAATTTAATGGTAAATATTTAAATAGCACAACGTATATCTGGTTTTAATTTAAAAAAAAAACGACTTTCATCGGAGCATGACACTAAATAAAAATAGTTCGCAAACTCTTACTTGGTCATTATCACAACAAAATTTATAAATCTCTCAATTTGTACTACACAAAAGGTATACCTATAACACTAATTTTAAAACTCGTTTTTGATAGTAAATAGTTATTTTACATTTCACCCAAGAAAAGTTCTTCAACGTGCAAAATTAACTCCCTCTCTTTGAAATAAACACCCTTTCATTATTCATTATTTCATTATTTTTTGCGTTTTCTTTTTTTGGTTATCTGCTCTGAGAAAAAAAAAAAGAAAAACGCTATTTATGAAGTTTCTTAATTCGTGGTTTCTATCCTAAATGTAAAGTTATTCCCAAATTTCACTCGGGTGATGGGCTATCAATTTGTTTCTAATAAAAAGACACCCTTTTAACCATGACATTCTTATAGACAAGATTCATGCTTCCGACTCAAATGTAACATAATTACTGAATTTCAATAGAGTACCATTGTTGTTACTCAGTTTTTGAAATAAACACACATTTTGTTTTTATCTACATCTAAAAAAAACACCCTTTGACATGTATAGACTAAGTATAGACTTTTTTATTCGTAATTCCTATAGCAAAGAAAAAATTTTTAATAAACTTCGTAAGAGTACGATTTATACCATTGATTCTATCAGAATTATCGCGGATTTACATATCGCACCCTCAGTGCAAAAGAGAAATAAGTCAAAAAATGACATTTTTGAGATAATGATGAGGAAATGTTGCTTTTTAAATTACCTTTTTTTTTGAAGGGCTTGTTGTTAACGTAAACGAAAAATTCGAAAGATTATGACTGTTTTTATCCAATTCCTACTATATTAACTCAAACTCTTTCCTAATTTAAACAATTTAAAAAAATAAACTAAAATAAAAACTACAAAATAAACATAATGGTCTTGTAATAGAGCTTTGACATTATGGAAATTGCTGTCCCATGGAAAGTTATAGGGGAAAGTTTAGAGTCAGTATGTATATTGCAGAAGCGTTTTCTCGAAATGAACTTTTTTGAGTTCTCGCTCTTTTGCACTGAGGGTGCGATATTTTCAAAACAAAATAACCTTTCACCTAAAATATTTGTATGGGCTGTTTCTTTTGTAAATTAAACATTTTTAGCAATTTTCATGGGGTATCATTTTAGTCACAATTTTGTATGGAGCTAATTCTTGCATTTTATCTTTTCTTTAAAAAAAAAAACACCCTTTCACTTAAGATTATTCTATAAACCTTTTAGATGCTTATTCTTATACCTAACAAATAAAACTTTTACATCAAGTTTAAAAAATAAACAAAATGTATGTCAAATGTTATGAAACCTTTCTCACACAAAGCTTAGCTCTTAAAAAAAAACACCCTTTCGCCATAAATCCACAAGGAATTTTTTTGCCAAGTTTTATGAGTGTAACAATTTTTTTTTTTAATTTATGCGTACACTAGTCAAAAACAGAATTAGGATCACACTGTAATCGGCACGTAAATTAGGCACTGGGACTGTTTTAACACAGATGATAAGTCGTTAATAGAGAAAGTAAAAAGAATGGTACCTAAATGACTGCCCTGTGGAATTCCAGAATTTATTTTGAATTTATTTGATTCGCAACCATAACAACACGAAATACTTGAACCTGGTCCTGTGTATTTGAAAAAATCACCATGAGCAGATGATTTCTCTCATCAATGACAAAATAGACAAATTTTTCAATAACAACTGCTTTCAATTCTTTTGACTCCTTTAAACTAACCTCTTCACCATCCGTAACCGATCTTTATTCATGAAAATAACACCACGTCCAGTTTCAAATAAAATAACAAAAACTAGACAAAAACCTACACAAAACACAATTAGGCAGCACATTTCGATACTTAGCAAAGCAAAGCATCTGCATTCATATTAAATGTCATATATGCAATTGTACTTTTATTTCATATAATTACCCTTAATACCCCTCCTATCTTTTTCATACCGAAATGCAGCTGAAATTATAAGTGAACCCTTTTATTTGAATAACAAATCACCTGGAATCACTCATCGTGATATTTTTTCTTCAAATAAATCAACGTATAAATTTTTGTAAAATATTCTGTTTGGGGTTAAAATTTCAATCATTCCAACAAAACTTAACCCTGGCATTTTTGAATTTTTTGATTGATCATGTTGACACTCAAATTCGAGAATGCAATTGACCCAAATTATCATCAGTCGTCACATTTTTTTTTTTTACTTTAACAAGGAATGTAAATGTACAGTACCTCTGCGAGTGAATTCATAGACATGGGGGCTTGAAAATTGAGAAGTATGTGATCGCATGTGAATCGCATTACAAGATCAAGTTAAAGATAGAGACGGTCTCTTTATAGAAAGTGATGTTTCAAGGGATGGATAAGTTGAATTTTTAGAATGAAGGGCTTATGAAATATAGTTTTTTTGGGGGCTAAAGGTTATCTGCATCCAATTAGGAGCTGTCGCGTCTTTTTTTTTTTGTGTTGGAAATTCTTAAGGAAATTATTCAAAAAATTAACTGAAATGTCATCCGCGTCTAGTTGCTATTTTAGGAGCTAGGCGAGTAAAGTTATCTTTGACCCGTAGAATAAACCGTTGACGGTTTTACATTTCAAAATTTATGATCGCCCCCAATTAGACAAAGTTTTGAATTTAAATTTATCGTGTGGGAAGAATCTTTGACTTTTTGAAAAAAAAAAAAACAAATATCCTTCATCCTTTCTTATCAACATTTTTCCTCGAAAAAAAAAAACAACAAACCACATTTAAACATGTGCGACTGTACCAACAGTCAACATGAGGTTTGTAAACAAAGAGTAAAAGAGACAACATACAAATCCAACAAGCCCTTGAATCAGATACAAATGAAAATGTTGCCAGAGTGATCTTCAGCAACATGTTGCAACGAAAAACCAAAACAACCACTGGCAAGCAGCGAAATTCATGCTGGTGTTTTGCGAAAAAAAGTACAGTTGTGGTCGCATGCGTAGTTATTTTTTTTTTTTCATATTTATTTTTTCTGTCTGTCGGATTGTCTCGATCTCGATCATGGTAATAATATAGCCAGCAGCGTGGTGGTGTTTTCTTTTGATTTTTTTCTTTCTTGTTGGGATTTGTGAGAAACTGGATGTGATATCACAGAGAAGAGCAGAGAGGCAAAAGCAAAGGCACTCTTCACTCTAGTTTTATGTGACATGGCTATAGGCATCCTTGAAAATTCAAGGGAAGGGATGAAATTCCTTTATCTACGAATTCCACGTTATACACGTAGCCAGTAGTCAACTTATTCGTAGCAGCAATGTAGCGAGATTTTTTATACTTTTTTATGTTTTGGAAGAAATAAAATCAAGCGTGGCCTATGGAATCGGATGTGGATTGTTGCTAGGTCAATGGATTACATATCTTTTGCTATTGGTGGTGGTTTGGTTGGGTTTTTATACAATTCCTGCGCTCTATGATTGATGAATTGGATTGCCATGGTTACAGAGGGACACGCATAGCAATCTATGTATCTGTGACCCGAATTACGCGAGACCATAAGAAAAATAAAAAGGCATGGGAATGTGGGCTTTCTTTCAGCAGGACGACGACGACAGAATCTCCCGCATAATATATAATTTTCTATGGTTGATTGTTATGAGTTCAAGTTGTCTTTTAAACACAACATGACAGTTGGTTTGGAAGAGTTTTTGCTCCTTTTTTTTTCTATGCCAGCTCCTAGCAGATAGATTCAATTAAAATAATCCTACTACTGTATGCAGACAGGGAAGATTTCATTTTTATACAAAACAGAAAAAATGTAGATGCATAGTAATTTAACGAAATGGAAAAGATACGAATGGGAATGCACATTGATCTGATCTTCTGATGGTGTTCGGATTATTTTGTGGGTTGATGAAAATGATGGTGGTCGGTTGGTTGGTGGATGTTTAAACAGATGGCAAGCAAAATAAGATCAGGGAATAGGTATCAAGGTGATTCGTAGATGAATGTGAGAATAAATTAAAGATGTTTTCTTGTAGTAAAATTTGTAAAAGGTGTGTAAAAAGAAAATTTTCTCACGATGATGATCTTTGAAGGATGTGTGGTGTATTTTGGGAGGAGGATTTTAATTTGAAAAATGAGACAGTATTGTGTAGATTTTGGTAGAAATTTGCATATACCTAGTTAGAGAGACAGATATACCTAGGTGAATTGTGAAATAACTGAACTTTGGAAAAAACTCGGCGTTATCCACGTAAAAACGATGAAAAACAAAGAGTTCTGGCTTTTGGAAGGTTCTTTAAAAATTCTTCCAAACAAATGCGTTTTGTGTTTTGACGACAGTGTTGCGTTCAGGTGTCAAAGGGAATACCCTTACTATGGAGCCATGGCCTTGCGTGTACAGATATGTGTTTGGTATTAAATGAAAGGTGGCATTGAGCTTGTCATATGTGTGAAATATTTTAAAAATCTTTCATGGGAGAGTCGAGATATTTGAGGTTGAAGTTGCCTATCTCAAATCGAAATTTCAGCTATTTTTTTATTTATTTTATTTTTACTGTCTATATAAATCTGTATCAAAAATATTTGTTTTATTTCTAAGCAAACTTAGAAAAATTAAGTGTATATTTCTGAGGAATTCATTTTGTGTATGAGGCTTTTTCGAAATATCAATATATTCAGTAAGGACATTTATAGTTTTTTTGTCATTATTAAAATCTTATAATAAGCAAAAATCTTATAATAAACAAAGTACACATAAAAAGGCACTTAAATATGCTTTTTAAACTAATAAAAATAGATTCTAGGGTTAAACAAGTAATTCATATACACGGTGTCCCAGAATAAAGTAAGGCAAATTAAAGAGAACAAAGTTAATACCACTTAGTGATGAAATAAAAAAAAAAAACGATACGCCTTTACTCATGTAATTGATTATATCTCTGCGAATACTTACTTTTACTGTAAAAACTTCGTGAAGTTGTTGATTTTTAGGCAAAATTTTATTCTTTGTAACTGCGTTTAAATAATGTAATATTGGTTTAATTATTAAAGCTGTTAATTTTTTCTTGCATATGATACTTTTTGACTTTGAGAACATTTTCAAGCGTCAAAAAGTTTCAATTTTTTTTTTGGAAAATCAGTTTTTTGAAAACGAGTGAAACTTTATTTTTATATGTCAATTAAAATTTTCTTTTCAATGGCATAACATTTTTTTTAAGTTTTGTAATTTTTAGATTTAGAAAAAAAAATGTTAAAATAAAACAGCTATGTATGTATGTATAAAACTATTTTTTTTTTAATTTTATTTGCTTTTCAAGGAATTAAAAAGCATACCTCGTTTTGGGTAAAAAATATATCTTAGTAGATATTTTTGTAACTTTAAACCAATTTTATTATTAGTTGTTTTTTCTTATTTTTTTAAAAAAGCAATTTAAAAAAAAAGTTTATTTTTTTTTTTTGTAAATTAAATTTGCACCTTGTTTTGATGTCAAAACCATTTTATGAAATATTTTTGTAACTTTAAACCAATTTTTTTTATATATTAGTTTTTTTTATTTTGTTCTTAAATTTTTAAAAAGCTTTAATATTCCAAGCAACTTTGTACATAACACATAAGACAGATATGTGAATTACCATAATTTTTTTTTGTGCCAAAAAACTTTGAACTCTATTAATAACTTTATCAATTTAAATCCGGCGAAAAATAAAAACGTGAGAACTTAATTTACTACAATTTTCTTTAAACACAAATATGTATCTACATTACGTCACATTATTCTTCTAATACCCTATTATCATAAAAAATAATACAGATAGATATTATACTTTAATCACAATATTCTATATAATAATAAATTAATTATAATACAAAAACATCTCATCACCAAGATTATATGAAGATTGCATCATAAGATTTTTACTTTCAACTAAATTGTGTACCCTACACACAATAACCATCTACAAAACGTAATATCAATTGCGTAGCAAAAAATACAATGCGACACGCGCTAGAATAAATAACATAAACTTCACAAAATTAGTGGCATCATTTTGTAAAGTCAATGTACAAGTCGCATGGTTTTGCTTATATAAATATATCCAAAATGTAACTAAAATAAGTTTGGTACACAATTTATATTCTAGCTGAGTGTTAAATATAGAAAAAATTATTTAACATTGTTTATCTGCTATTAAGTATCTTTTATTTGGCCCTTGAAGCCCATGTACATGTATACAAAAATACCTATACATATTTCTTTTTTAAGAATACGTTAATGACCCTTACAACAAATATCGCGTGTAGAACTATTTATTATCACGATAAAAAAAGAGTAAAAACAGAATATAAATAACAATAATTGAGAAAAGAATGGTGCTACAACTTTTACTATAAAATGTAGTGACGAATTTTAGTTAAAGATAGATTTTAAGTATTCTTAATAATCAAGGGGCACGGTAGTGCCCAGCCAAGTTCTCTAGCAACTTTGGCACTACACCCTTATTTACAGGAAACAACTCAGGCCATTTTCGACCCCCCTCTAATCTCCACACCAAAGATGCTAGAAATTTCAAACTCACTACATTTGTTGAGCTGGTCAAAACCAAACACCTCACAAAATTTCAGCCTCCTACGATGAGTAGTTTCTGAGATATAGGGCTTCAAAAATCGCAAAAACCGTAACTGACTCACTGACTCACTGACTCACTGACTCACTGACTCACTGATTCACTGACTCACTGACAGATCATCAAAATTATGGAGAACTTCCCGATATCGTAGAAACTTGAAATTTTACACGGTGATAGGACTTGTGGTGTATACAAAGGAAAAAATCGAAAATTTGAGATTTTCAATTCAGGGGGCGTGGCATCCGCCCATTTCCGCTGAATTTTCATCAAATATTATAGAGCACTTCTGATTATCGTAGAATCTTGAAATTTGGTAGAATGGTAGAGCTGGTAGTTTATACAAAGGAAAAAATTTAATATTTGAGAATTTCACCCAGGGGGCGTGGCAATCGCCCATTTCCGCTGAATTTTCATCAAATATTATAGAGCACTTCTGATTATCGTAGAATCTTGAAATTTGGTAGAATGGTAGAGATGGTAATTCATACAAAAGAAAAAATTTAAAATTTGAGAATTTCAGCCAGGGGGCGTGGCATCCGCCCATTTCCGCTGAATTTTCATTAAATATAATAGAGCACTTCTGATTATCGTAGAATCTTGAAATTTGGTAGAATGGTAGAGATGGTAGTTTATACAAAGGAAAAAATTTAAAGTTTGAAAATTTCAGCCAGGGGGCGTGGCAACCGCCCATTTTCACTGAATTTTCATCAAATATAGAGATTTTCAATTCTACAGCCATACCTTGCAAAAAGTAGTGAAATCACAACAAAAACATTACTGTTAAAAAAAGAGCCAAGTTCTCCTATGTTGAAATTATGCTGGCACAAAAAGTACTGAGATGTAAAAGTGTACCAAGTTCTAAAGTTTGGGTTCAAATTCGTATCAATAAAATTTTGATTGTTTACTTGGCAAATTTTTGAAATAACTTTAAAAATCGGTAATTCAAAGAAAAATTGTCAAGAGAACAATCAAAATTTTATTGATACGAATTTGAACCCAAACTTTAGAACTTGGTACACTTTTACATCTCAGTACTTTTTGTGCCAGCATAATTTCAACATAGGAGAACTTGGCTCTTTTTTTAACAGTAATGTTTTTGTTGTGATCAAGGGGCACGGTAGTGCCCAGCCAAGTTCTCTAGCAACTTTGGCACTACACCCTTATTTACAGGAAACAACTCAGGCCATTTTCGACCCCCTTCTAACTTCCACACCAAAGATGCTAGAAATTTCAAACTCGCTACATTTGTTGAGCTGGTCAAAACCAAACACCTCACAAAATTTCAGCTTCCTACGATGAGTAGTTTCTGATATATAGGGCTTCAAAAATCGCAAAAACCGTAACTGACTCACTGACTCACTGACTCACTGATTCACTGACTCACTGACTCACTGACAGATCATCAAAATTATGGCGAACTTCCCGATATCGTAGAAACTTGAAATTTTACACAGTGATAGGACTTGTGGTGTATACAAAGGAAAAAATCGAAAATTTGAGATTTTCAATTCAGGGGGCGTGGCATCCGCCCATTTCCGCTGAATTTTCATTAAATATTATAGAGCACTTCTGATTATCGTAGAATCTTGAAATTTAGTAGAATGGTAGAGCTGGTAGTTTATACAAAGGAAAAAATTTAAAATTTGAGAGTTTCAGCCTGGGGGCGTGGCAATCGCCCATTTCCGCTGAATTTTCATCAAATATCATAGAGCACTTCTGATTGTCGTAGAATCTTGAAATTTGGTACAATGGTAGAGTTTGTAGTTTATACAAGGGAAAAAATTTTAAATATGAGAATTTCAGCCAGGGGGCGTGGCAACCGCCCATTTCCGCTGAATATTCATAAAATATTATGGAGCACTTCTGATTATGGTAGAATCTTGAAATTTGGTAGAATGGTAGAGCTGGTAGTTTATACAAAGGAAAAAAATTTAAATTTGAGAATTTCAGCCAGGGGGCGTGGCAACCGCCCACTTTCACTGAATTTTCATCAAATATAGAGATTTTCAATTCTACAGTCATACCTTGCAAAAAGTAGTGAAATCACAACAAAAACATTACTGTTAAAAAAGAGCCAAGTTCTCCTATGTTGAAATGATGCTGGCACAAAAAGTATTGAGATGTAAAAGTGTACCAAGTTCTAAAGTTTGGGTTCAAATTCGTATCAATAAAATCTTGATTGTTTACTTGGCAATTTTTTAAATAACTTTAAAAATCGGTAATAAAAAGAAAAATTGTCAAGAGAACAATCAAGATTTTATTGATACGAATTTGAACCCAAACTTTAGAACTTGGTACACTTTTACATCTCAATACTTTTTGTGCCAGCATCATTTCAACATAGGAGAACTTGGCTCTTTTTTAACAGTAATGTTTTTGTTGTTATAAATTTCTTGATAATACTTCAGCTAAAAATAGTCATTTTAAGCAATCTTGTTCATTTTAAATGTAAAAATACTTTGAAATGTTTTGTTCAATACCTACTGCTAATTTTGGGGAATTTTTTGAAAACCCTCAATTTACGTGAAATCAAGACTTATCAAGATGACAAAACGAAAATTTATCAATGATTTTCAAATACGTTTGTATACGTTTATTATGTCTATCAAAATATAATGAAACTAAAACTAACTTATTATTAAACGGAATTATACCGCACAATGAAGATAATAAACAAAAGTATCATTTGCTGAATATAATTTAGAAGATAATTTTACTCTAATTAAGCAAATATTGAGTAGTCAATTCCAAATTCCACGCGCATACCATATTACTATTAGGTATTTGAATGCTCGTGATAAGATAAAAATGTTATTATTAATTAATAGTCTGGGGAGTAATGTTGTAATATTTAAGGTTGATAGAAACATGATACTTATGTTAAATGAAGCCGGGGTACAAATGACTTAAACTTACCTTTAACCGATTTCAGTAAAAAAATTATATAAAAAATTATGAATTTTCTTGAGTTTTAGTGACTTTTTTTAGTTTCAGTTTTAGTTTAGTGTGTTCAATTCTCTTTTCAAAATGGTACAACATTGTTGGGAATATTCCATAAATAACCGAGATACATTTTTTTTTCTTAAGAAATCCGACTTTTTTATGAGGTAATTTTTCCATATTATTCAAGTTTTGTACCCTTTCAGAACCTTTCAGAAAACAAAAACTTAAATAATATGGACAAATTACCTAAAAAAACAGTCGGATTTCTTAAGAAAAAAAATTTTATCTCTGTTTTTTATGAACTATTCCCAACAATGTTATACCATTTTGAAAAGAGAATTGAACACACCAACTTTTAAGGCAACTTGCCGAAACATTGTAGTGCATTATTTTTACACTACGGCTCATTGAATTAGAGTCATGCAAAATTGTTTAGTACTAAGTTGGGTAAAAAAGTAATATTTACTTTAAAACTGATACAGCTGAGTTAAAATTGTTGAATGCATTTGATAGCAGGGTTATTCAAGGTTCCGTAACAAAAGAAAAAAATGAGAAAAATTAAGATTTGTAGTCACGGCACATGAAAAACCGTCACAGGGTGACCATTTTTTCGACTTTTTTTCAAATGCCCATAACTCCCAAAATACAGGGTGTCCCAAAAGTAATGGATCAAACGAAATATGCTGATAGGCCAACTTTAGGACTCTCAGAATTTGGTAACTTGTTCATCCCAAATCCTTACGGTTTTCGATTTAATGCAGTTTTAGTGAAATTTCGAAAAATCCCGACTTGGCAACAGTATTTTGCTTCCTCCGCTCATAATTGATTTTTGTTTTATACAATTCTTTCACTAAAACATTGCCTAATAATAAGAAATAATTAATTAATCAAAATATGTTTTATTTCATGCGCCATTTTGCTGCAAATTAATTAACAGTTCCATGTTTTATAAAAACTCAATTTCTTTCTTTTATTTCAGAGCAACACCCTGAAAAAAATTTGTATGGCGTGGCACTGGTTTATTATTTTGAAAACTTGCTGTGTTATTGCAGTTTTCAAAAATGTATAAAAATTTCCAAAGTTGAAATTAGAACGAAAGATATTTTAATTTGAATGCAAAAAAACAGACGTTTTCAGAGCAAAATAACAAACAAAAATCGAGGCTTTTTTTCAAAAAGAAATAAACAAACAACAGTCGAGAAAATGTGTTTATTTTTCTTTGTTATTTTTCTCTGAAAAGCCCTGTTTTGTTGCTTTTAAATTGTAATATCTTCAGTTCTATCTTCAACTTTGGAAACTTTTATACATTTTTGAAAACTGCAATAACACGACAAGTTTTCAAAATAATAAACCAGTGCCACACAATACAAATTTTTTTCAGGGTGTTGCTCTGAAATAAAAGAAAGAAATTGAGTTTTTATAAAACATTCAACTGTTAATTAATTTGCAGCAAAATGGCGTATGAAATAAAAAATATTTTGATTAATTAATTATTTCTTATTATTACTCAATGTTTTAGTGAAAGAATTGTAAAAAACAAAAATCAATTATGAGCGGAGGAATCAAAATACTGTTGCCAAGTCGGGATTTTTCGAAATTTCACAAAAACTGCATTAAATCGAAAACCGTAAGGATTTGGGATGAACAAGTTACCAAATTCTGAGAGCCCTAAAGTTGGCCTATCAGCATATTTCGTTTGATCCATTACTTATGGGACACCCTGTATATGGCTGCGATTTTTTAAATTATTTTTCTGATAACTATCACCACCTACCCTAACTACCGTTTTCGTTTCGACGTTAACTTTTGGGACACCCTGTATACTCAATATAAATTTACAAATATATGTACGTTAAAAAATAGGTCACACAGAAAAAAAAAATCTTTTTTTGCTTTTTCTTAAAAAAAAATAACTATTAAACATGATGACTTCACAGAAATTACATAGTTAATTACTTTTTCTTAACATCGCAGTTAAATATCACTTTGTCGTTTCGACGAATAGTTAGCTTAAACGTACTAAAAATATGATTAGCTTTCTAGGGTTAATACTCCATTAGTCTACGGCTACATTAACCTAAGCTTTGTATGATGAAAAAAAGGTAAAACAGGTAAGAACTGAAGTATAAAAAAATTGCTCTGAACTATTCTACACACTGTCATTAAAAACTACATCAAACTCTGTTCGGAAAAAAAATGTTCTCATTAATTCTCAAAAAGTTGTGTTTTTTGTTCCGAACAATCCAAAACAGAGAATTTTAACATCCAGTGCCACGATTTATTTCGGCCTCATCTTATTCGAAACGAAGAATGTGGTTCAAGTCACTTTAACTTTTAATTTACCTCCAGGGTTGCCTTATATCGTGTTTTCAATAAAATATACCTCCTATGACTGATCAAGGCAATCAAATCTAAGATTTTGACACTTTGACTTCTTCAGGTATATTTAACTTTATTTCTGGTATATTTAACTATATTATGATTAAATCTACCAGATATGAAGTTATCACCGTTATCCTTCGTGTATTAATAAAAATTAAATCAATTCAAGATACGCTTATTATTTTCTCTTTAGTATCTCATGATTTATCTTTCAAAGTTGACTTAGATATTGAAAGTTAGTTGTTAATCACATTATAATTTTAAAACCCATACATTTTTTAGGAATTTAGACTAAATTGTCTCTTCAAGCTTAATATTTTCTAAACTCTAAAAAATATAAGTAACTTTTGTTCCTAATTATATTAATCCATCAAGATTTTTCGAATGAAGACCAATTTTTCGTTTCATTAAAAACAATATCGTCCAGCAATTATAGTATCTATGTAATTACTAGTTTTAGTTTTCTTAAATATCTGGCAATTAAAATTAAATCTTTTTCTATGACAAATTATAATTACTTTTGTATGTATACTATACACACTTAATGAGCTTTAAATAGCTATGAATTTCCCAAAAATATTGTAATAAAATATGGCTGCCACTCTCATTTGTATATCATCTACCTGTTGATAAGATTTTTTTTTCCAAGAAACAGGACACTATTAATTAGTACAAAAATTGTATTCTCTTCCAACCCAACCTCCCAGACTTTGATTCTTATCAAATGAGTATTCTCGAACAATTTGTTTAATATAATTAAATTTAGTTTTTTAGCATGAGTTTGTAGATACGTGCTGTTTGTATCGTTCCTTTCTTTAATGATAATAATATTAATTTATTTTCCAAATTCGCGAAATAATAATATTAAAGTCTAATGAGTATGGATTTAGATAGTGTATTTTGTTGATTTTGATGATAACACTTTCATCTTGATATTTTATATCTTTTTAAGAGTAGTTCAAATCAACACCCACAATATTCAAATTCCTTTTATGTTATTTTTGTTTGCATTATCATTTTGTTTAAAGTTCAATGTTTGTAAATTAATTTAGGTAGGAATTTATGTATCTATATCTATATAGACACTTGAGAATTACCTTATTGATAATTTGAACATGTGTACGATTTTCAAGGTCGATCGAAATAAACGTTGATATATATTGTACAACAAAAAAAAAAAAAGATTTTGGAATGGAATTTGTTAGTGTGTTAATTTTTTTTTTGTTTCGTTCATATTTTATTATTTATATCTGAATTACATTCAAGGTAAATGATTTATGTAGGTATATTGCTGTGGCATGTGGCATAAAACAGGGTTATGATTTTTTAGTTTAACGATGTTTTAAGAGATTTTATTTTATAAATTCCATTAATCATAAAAAAATACAGATATTATGATAATCGTTAAAATTATTAAAAGAACAGCTGTAAACACAACAGAGTACACTCTAGTACATTTACTAATAGATATTTATATCTTTATCTTCCCGCAGAGTATTCATTTTGCATATAGATTTCGTTGAAAGCTGAATTGAAAATTTCTAGTAAAGTAGATACTAGTCAGTATTGTTTACCACATCCAAATAAGCAGGGCTAATAGTGAAGGTAAAGCTAAGGCCCGTATGACATTTACTTTTTATCAGTTTGAATACATTAAATCACATGAAAGTTTTAAATACAAAATTTCGTTAACAAAATCCTGAACGGAAAATTTCGTTTTGCTTTTCGTTTTTCAGTACGCAGCTCTAGCGAAAAATTGGAGAGTTTTCACTCATTTGTCACTTACTTTTTACTGTCCTGTGCATTTTTCTTGACTCAAAATAGCAGTGTTGACTGTTTTTTAACTTTTTATTCATTTATTTCTTGCTTTAAAAATTATTTTCTGTTAATTTTTCATGATTTTAAATTAATTTTGAATTTTTTTATTTTGACTTTGACAGAATACTCGATGATACCTATTTGTTCGTTAGCATTTTCGTTGTAGACTTTGGAGACTTGAAAATTTTTCGTTTCGCATCAACAGCGTACTAGGCTTTAGCCAGTAGCCAAACAGACCTACTAATGTCAGAAAAATGAAAAATGGCTGAAAAATGTAAACTTCTTTTCACTTAAGTTAACTACATTTTTAGATTTTTTTTGAAACTTTCATGTCAAATGGATATTGCTTACAAAATGACTCATAATGTGAATTTTCAGTTAAAACATATTAAACTGTAACGTATGCATTTCTAATGCATTAAAAATGATTTTTAAAAAACGACAAGAACGGAAGGAAAATCTTCGTTGAATTTTTGACATAAGAAAATGTACAAAAAAGTTGTATTACAAGATTTCTTGTGTTGCCATACATTATTACAAAATTTATCAGCAAACAATTTACAAATCATAATAGAGGCATTCATGAAACGACGGTTAACCTGGAAAATATGGTAAAGTGGTAAATGTGTCAAAATTTTACTGGAGGTAGACCTGTTTGTTTACCATATTTACCATTTTACCAGGTTTACCAAGAGTTTACCACACAACAACCAACAAACTCGAACTTTCTGTCAAAAATGTTTCAATTTATCTATGGATGAACTTGTCATCAATTTGTTTTTACATTTAGCTCTACAACCAAACTCAAAATTCAAACATGCTTAAAACAAGTAGTTAAAAAAAAACCCTATATACCTTCAAATTATTTTAACATTGAAATAAATATTCCTATGTACTTAATAAAAACATATAAGCCACTTTTTATCAGTCCGTCTTATTGTCATTTCCTTTCAATCCATCAATTTGTATGTTTTATCTACCAAACAACCTTGTACTTGCACACACTTATTGTCTACCCACCCACAAAACGAAAAATAACGATACCGGAAATTTATCACCTCATTGCCATTTCCTTTGTTCATTCAGACAGACACACAAACTGTCAGGTAGATTCTTGTTGAAATATAAAGTAATGATGACGAAACTTCAAATTCAAATCTCAACGTTCACTTTAATAAAAATAAATGACTAACATATCAAACAGAGCTCATGACAAGATCTTCTGGAAAGTTTTGTTTGTTTATTATTTCTGGCTAAAGATAATATTTACTATTTCTTATCATTTCAATCTTCATTAAAAGTCAGTTCTATAAAGATTAACTAATTTATTATCACTTCACACAAAACATTCGATGTTTTGATTGGTTTTTTTCTTTATCATCCCGACTTGATCCCATTAATTCTTTATGTTTACTTTACCGTTTAAAATTAATGTCTGTTTCCTGGGAATTTCCAAAAATACTTCTGACGTCTTTATCGGTACACAAAAATGACTCATCCATGGATTCCCAATAAAAAAGGGAATGTTCTTATGGGAATCGCCACTGTGATGACGTGCAAGTAGAAGATACCTTTAAATGCCACCGATCATTATATTCCCCACTCTATGACTCATCTTCACCATACAACATACAAAAATTTGATCCACCACACACATCCAATGATGCGAAGCATTTTAAATTTTTTCAACCTCAACTTCTTTTTGAAAGCGAAATTTAAATCTTCAACCGTCAACTTGTTGCTGATTCCAGTTGATGACTAAGCTCCATGAAAATGAACAAACGTCTCTACATTGACTTGGCAACAAGATCGCGCGGGTTTTTTTCATACTATCCCCCAAGTTCTTTGTGTACAATGATCGTTATTTTGTCTGAAATTCAAATCGTTCGGTTTGAATTTAACGGCCAACCGGTCAGTCTTTTACAAGCATTTTTTTTGTTTGTATCCCAAATAGCGACGCATTTCAGTGTTTTCTTTGCATAGTGACAAATAAAATTTGGAGCTTACATCGTCCACATGCGGGTGAATGATTAATTCGGTTACGGGGGACTCTTGTATTTCAATGTTTGATCTGGAATTTATTTTGTCTTGTATAGTTTCTTTGACTGGCGAGCTGTCAGTTCTTTTTTTTTTTTTGTTCGATATTATGCAGACTTGACTGCAAGGAATGTTGTTCGTTGCACATTTTTTAGTGATTGCAGGCGGGGGTTTCAAATTTAAAGTCAGTTTCAATTTACTCGATATCATATAGAGTAGAATTGGAGCATAGGTTTGGTATTTGTTTTCTGTTTGATGAACTAATTGATTTTGAGTTCTATTGACAATAACACTAGAGGGAAACCCCATGTGCGGTAACTTTTATGTTTCTAGATTCAGAAAATCACATTTTATTATTTAAGCATTTTGTTATTCAAATCAAGTTATTTGAGAGAATAATAATACAACACGAACCAATAGTGTAATCGAACATACCTTATTTAATATTTTAAACTGTCAAAAAATTGGTTTCAGTTGTCAAATTTTTTTCAAACTGTCTAATTTAAAGGAAAAAATTTGACAACTGATTGAAAGTTTTCTGATATAATAGGTCTGTTTGGGTTCTTTTTGCACAAAAATATGAAACCTGTCAAATTTTAAGGAGTGGGGATGAAATTCTCTCAGAGAAAGAAAAATTGTGTAAAAGTACCCAAACGCTTTTGGCACAAAATTTGCTGCTACTTTTTCTACAACAACAAAAATGTAAACAACAACACCAATTGAAAAAAAAGAAAGGAAAAATATCAAAACATTTTGTTTTGTTTTACAAACACTTTTTTTTATTCATTTTTTCATAAATAATCCAGTCAAATAAGGGTTTAACCTCGGAATGAATGTTAGTAGAATTTTTTTTTGCTCAATATCTTCCTTTTGCCATTCTATAACATATCTCAAAAGTCTAGAAAAATCTCATGTCCGCTTGTCGCGATTTCAAGGTCAAATCGCGAAATGGAGATTTTCAAAATTAGCAAAAATAGGCTATGGTATTATATACACATATGATACATGATTTCAAGGTATTTTTTAATGTTGATTCCAAAAAATCTAAAATCAAGACAATCTGACGTCTCTGGAAAAAGTTACACCTGTTTTTCATCTGTCAACTCATATTATTATAACAGTTGCAAACTTACTGCCGAAAAACCCTTAAAAGTTATGGTAGATGAACCAAATTTTGCATGAAGATTTTAGAATCCATCATTATTAAAAATCAAAACAATCCATTACAAAAAATATATATAACTACGAAATAATGGCATTTTTTTGATGGAGGGGCAAATTTTAGGATATGCACTAAAGAAGATTCTTGTTCATCTTAGGAATAAGTGCTAATAGGCTGATTTTTTCATTTTAATCTTTGTTTGGATGTTCTTTAACTACCCTCAAAAATCTAAAAAAATCTCATGTCCGCAAGTCCTAATTTTCTTGGTTTGAAAATAAGGTGCAGATTTTAAAAAATTAATAAGAAAAGTTTAAATTTTTATATGTATACCAACATAAGCGACATGATTTAAAGGTATTTTTTAACACTTATTCCAACAAAACTCACAAACAAGTCAACCTGACCATCCCTGAAAAGTAATGCACTTTATTCATGTTGATCTGACACAAATATCTGAAGTGTAGTTTTTCAATTTTTTTAAAATCTGCACCTTATTTTCAAACCAAGAAAATTAGGACTTGCGGACATGAGATTTTTTTAGATTTTTGAGGGTAGCTAAAGAACATCCAAACAAAGATTGAAATGAAAAAAATAGCCTATTAGCACTTATTCCTAACATGAACAAGAATCTTCTTTAGTGCATATCCTAAAATTTGCCCCTCCATCAAAAAAATGCCATTATTTCGTAGGTATATATATTTTTTGTAATGGATTGTTTTGATTTTTAATAATGATGGATTCTAAAATCTTCATGCAAAATTTGGTTCATCTACCATAACTTTAAAGGGTTTTTCGGCAGTAAGTTTGCAACTGTTATAATAATATGAGTTGACAGATGAAAAACAGGTATAACTTTTTCCAGAGACGTCAGATTGTCTTGATTTTAGATTTTTTGGAATCAACGTTAAAAAATACCTTGAAATCATGTATCATATGTGTATATAATACCATAGCCTATTTTTGCTAATTTTGAAAATCTCCATTTCGCGATTTGACCTTGAAATCGCGACAAGCGGACATGCGATTTTTCTAGACTTTTGAGATATGTTATAGAATGGCAAAAGGAAGATATTGAGCAAAAAAAAATTCTACTAACATTCATTCCGAGATTTACCCCTTTTTTCTCCTTATTTTACTGTATTAAAATCATTTATAAAATAAAGCACTTCTTAACAATTAAAACACAAAAAATAAAAATAAAAACACAAAACATAGCCACATCGCCATGTTTGTACTTTGTTTTGTTCATTAAAAAATGTAAACACAAATTTAAAAAAAAAAAGAAATGAATAATATTAAAAACACTTTGTATTATTTTTGAAACACTTTTTTTATTATTTTTTTCATCAAATATTAATTTGTTTTGAGCATTACACCACTAAAACGAAATAAATAAAAAAAAAAACAAGAAAAAAATCCACGCCACCATGTTTGTAGTTTGTTTTCTTTATGTTGTGCGACAAGAACAAATAAAGAAAAACAGAGAAAGCACTACCTTTTGACAGATTTCAGATTTTTGTTCGATGAAATTTTTTGGGCAGAAATTCGCAAGAAGGGGAAATTTTTTTCTCTCTCGCGGCCATCTTTTTTGTGAAAAAATGTACAATTTCAGAGTACCCAAACAGGAATTGGGTAAAAAAAGTTGAAAAAAGTTGAAATATTTCTGTTTTAGGCAGTACCCAAACAGACCTAATGTTTGTATGAGGATGAAATAAAGCTATTTTAAATGCATCTTATTGCACCATTGATTAGTTTCCAGTTTCCACAGTCATTTACGTCAATTGCAAGTCTCGCCGTGGGGAATATTTATGCCAACCAACAACATTTCTAGTAATCGTAAAGCAATATGGGAATACTTTCACTTTCATTATCTTATGCGGAATACGCACTGCGTGTTATTTATTTTTGTTTACATTTTGTTTTTTTTTTTTTTTTTGTATTTTGTTGTCTGTCACCGCTGTGTTGTCGGTGTATCCAGTTTAGTTGGCAGTTGGTTGGAATATTTGTATTTATTTTTTCATTCCAGTGGAGTTTTTTTGTTTATATTTTAAAGGTTGAATAATTTAATTTTGTTATTCTTATTTGATATACACCTTAGTCACTTTCTTAATGTTTCTAGATCGCGATAGGAAAATAAAAGCTTTATCATGATCTCATGAAATCATCATGAATGTAAACAAAAACATACATACGTTCAGAGACATGTATCATGAACATGAATGATCAAAGAAGTTCCAAACTTATGAAAGTGGTTTTGATTTTTTTCTTTTTGAATGCGTAATACTTGGACTGGCGGTTAAAATGTAAATGTTTTGTTGTTATTTTTGTGCGTAAATTATTCTTTGTTTTTTTTTTTTTTTTAATGGAATAGTTTTGACTATTTTGTTTGTGTTAATGTTCTGAAGTTTGTAAGCTCTTTTGTCACAAAAGAAAGAACACTTAGGCTGACGTATTAAGTTATCATGATAGGTACTTGCATAATAAATATTTATTTTCGATGCAATTTTGCAAATTCGTTTTAATTTATTTATGCGTCAGAGAATTGTTCAATTATTGATTGCAAGTGATATTTTATGTGGATCTGAGTGTCAGCACATAGGGCATAGTTGTAGTTCATATAATTTGCACGTTGTCTACGTGCACTGTGGCGTATACGTACTCTAATTTCTACTTTGTATGGTTTTCTTTTTTTTGTACTTAGAAAACTTATAGCTTGCATATTATATGAATGTAATCATTCCCGAAGCGACCACTCTAAAAAATTAATAATCGTTTTTACGAAAATATAAATAATTTTTATATTTTATTTATTATTTTATTGCTTTATTTATTTTTTATTTTTATATTTTATTTAATATTATTGGGTTAGCCAGACTAGAAGTAACAGAGGTAAGAAGTAAGAGCTAAAACAAAACAGTTTTCCGTGAAACTTTTTTCAATGTTTGATACCTAAATAAAAATGTTCACAAGGATCCTGTGTAATGGGCTCTGTTCACTGATATTTTCGCATGAACTGTGGTTCAGACTGAAAATCTTCTTAGCTTGTATTCATACAAATTTCCTCTTTGTCATTTGTATTTCAACAAAGGGTGTTTGCTTTAAAATTTGAATAGTAAATAAAATTAAAATTTTAATGGTGAATAAACTGTTTCCGCATGTTTCAAAAACGGAGACTTATAAAAAGCATATAAAAAAATTCCAAAAAATGTATTGACCCATTTAAAAAAAAAAAATTAATATAGCATTCGCACTTTTATTTAAACTAAACACAAATTATTTAACCTTTTCACAAATATATTTCACCTTTTAGCAAATATATTTCACCTTTTAGCAAATATAATTAAACTAAAAGCAATTATAATTAAACTAAAGCAAACTATTTAAACTTTTAGCAATTCTATTTAACCAAAACACAAACTTATTTCACCTTCTAAATTCTTATCCCTTCTTCATAGCACGATATCAAAAGCCTTTTCTAAAAAAGGTTAAATCATTTTGCGTTTAGGTTTAATAGATTTGCGAAAAGTTTAAATAGTTTGCTTTAGTTTAATTATGATTGCTTTTAGTTTAATTATATTTGCTAAAAGGTGAAATATATTTGCTAAAAGGTGAAATATATTTGTAAAAGGTGAAACTAATTTGTGTTTAGTTTAAATAAAAGTGCGAATGCTATATCTTCTTAAATCCAAAAATGGGTTTAACGAAAATTTAATTTCTTGAGTGACTTACGAGAAAAATGTAGCAGAAAAACCCTTTAATGACAAAATACCGTCAATAACACTGTGAAATATTTTCACAAAAAAAATATTTTAAAAAAGTACATTTCTAGTAATATATACAGGGTGTCCCAAAAGTAATGGATCAAACGAAATATGCTGATAGGCCAACTTAAGGGCTCTCAGAATTTGGTAACTTGTTCATCCCAAATCCTTACGGTTTTCGATTTAATGCAGTTTTTGTGAAATTTCGAAAAATGCCGACTTTGCATCAGTATTTTGCTTCCTCCGCTCATAATTGATTTTTGTTTTTTACAATTCTTCCACTAAAACATTGCCCAATAATAGGAAATTATTAATTAGTCAAAATATTTTCTATTTCATACGCCATTTTGCTGCAAATTAATTAACAATTCCATGTTTTATAAAAACTCAATTTCTTACTTTTATTTCAGAGCAGCATCCCGAAAAAAATTTGTATGGTATGATACCGGTTTATTATTTTGAAAACTTTTCGTGTTATTGCGGTTTTCAAAAATGTATAAAAGTTTCCAAAGTTGAAATTAGAACGAAAGATATTACAATTTGAATGCAAAAAAACAGGGCTTTTCAGAGAAAAATAACAAAGAAAAATAAACAAATTTGTTCGACTGTTGTTTGTTTATTTCTTTTTGCATAAAAGCCTCTATTTTTGTTTGTTATTTTGCTCTGAAACGCTCTGTTTTTTTGCATTCAAATTGTAATATCTTTCGTTCTAATTTCAACTTTGGAAACTTTTATACATTTTTGAAAACCGCAATAACACGAAAAGTTTTCAAAATAATAAACCGGTATCATACCATACAAATTTTTTTCGGGATGCTGCTCTGAAATAAAAGTAAGAAATTGAGTTTTTATAAAACATGGAACTGTTAATTAATTTGCAGCAAAATGACGTATGAAGTAGAAAATATTTTGACTAATTAATAATTTCCTATTATTGGGCAATGTTTTAGTGGAAGAATTGTAAAATACAAAAATCAATTATGAGCGGAGGAAGCAAAATACTGATGCAAGGTCGGCATTTTTCGAAATTTCACAAAAACTGCATTAAATCGAAAACCGTAAGGATTTGGGATGAACAAGTTACCAAATTCTGAGAGCCCTTAAGTTGGCCTATCAGCATATTTCGTTTGATCCATTACTTTTGGGACACCCTGTATAGTAAGTTTTATAGGGCTTGTTTAACATAGGGAAGTGATATTTTTATTTTTTGGAAATTTGCTAAGAAGATATTAGTGACCCGACTAACAAATTTGCTCCTATAAAGTTTTTCAGGTGTTTATGTAGCTCCTGTAAAGCTTTATAGAAGGGATAATGTTTGTTGGGGATGTATACCTAAAACATTATGGTTTAAGGCTTGGCCACAAGGGGATGCGGTAGCGGTACGGGTAGCGGTAACGATATTTGTATTAAAATGTTTGGAATTTTGTTCATACAAGTAAAGCTACCGCCTATACCCTCCGGTGTGGTTTAGCCTTTTGAATAGACAGACAAAACTTGACTTCATAAGTTTAAGAATGTTCAAAATGTTTTTACTTAGACATCCATTTTGGACATATACTTGGACTGAAAAATGTTATTTTTAATATTATTTATAAACAAACTCAACGAGGGTCTTCTTATAAAAATCGGTTGACAACCGACTGAAAACAAGAAAACAGGTAAAAACACTAAAATTGGCCATTGCAAAAGTTTTAGCCTCGTCAATACTTTTGCAATGGCTGAAAGTCGGAAAGAATGGTTTTTTCCGTTACAAATGTGTTTGCTCATTTTGAAGATCTGGTTCTTGCAGGACCGGGCTTATAGCCTGTTTTCACTAGAACCTAAATGAGATAATTTCGCAAATGAGGTCAGTTCAGATTTCAAATTCAATTTTTGTTTCTATAGAATTTGACATTTGAAATGAGATAATTTGCGTAACTATGTATCTCATTTGGGCTCTACTGAAAACAGGCTTTTAGTTTTAATACTCGTTTTGGTTTGTGGAATGCGTCTAATAATGACAATTTCTCTCAATAATTGTCTTTTACAACTTTCATCCCCCAAGCGCTTTATTTGCCTGATGAGTCTTCGATGAAATCAGAGAATTCTAGTTCAACAAAGAGTTTTTTTTGAGAGCGCATATCTTATCTTCTACAACTTATCAACTCACTATAAAAGAAAATAACAAATTTGCAACTACGACGCAATATAGAACATTTTTATTCACGTGATCATTACATCAAGTGCATAAATAAAGTAAGCGCAGTTCTTTCTTTCTGACGCCCTTAAAAATTGCCCTCTGAACTATTTTTTTGTTTGTTTGTTTCTTTCGTTCCTTTAATATTTGTTCATTCATTATGAACACCCTTTTGAAGGAATTCCCTGTGCATAAAAATAATCTTCAAGGGTGAATGCACCCTTAGTTCTTCCAAAAAAAACAACAACAACAATATTTTCCTCGAATTTCTTTATAGGTACCAAATGATTGCACTTAAAGATCAATATGGGATAGGAAAAGTCTTGAGTACCCTTTTTATTTCTATTATCAAAATGAGTATTTCTTTTGAAAATGGCAGGATATCCTCTTTTTTTTGTTGCTTTTGTGAAAAGTCCTAAGAAAAAACGGAAAAACTAGACAAAATTATCCTTTATCACAAAAGTAAGAAAAAAACGAGATTTAGAAGGAAAATGTGTCTTCGCGACTCAGTTTTTTTTTTTTCTTCTTAAGTTTGTCAATTAAAAGGATATGAAGAGGACGTTTTTTTTTCCTTTCTTAAAAATTGTCAGATAGTTGAAGGGTGTGAACCACTTATCATATTTTTAGTGCGGAATATGTGTTTTTTTTTCAGTCGTTTAGTGGTTTAAAAGGATATATCATTTGAAAAGGGTCTCTTTTAAACGAATTAATCATGCTGACAGTTTCTAATCAGGTCCTTTTATATCCGAAAGAAATTTGATTCGATAAGCTTCTCAGAAAAAAAGATTAAATTAAGTTACATTCATGTGCCCTATCTATCATTTAAACCTGTTATCTTTGTATTAGAAATAAGCTAAGTAGCTTTCTTCAACGACTTAAGAAATATTAAAAATTAAATTTCCCAATTCAAATCGGTGAAAGTTATAAAATTAGTCTGCAATTACATTCAACAGTTTGCTAGCCTCTTACAAAATATTTTTTTTACTTCAAATCCACAAGATTATATCACAAAAATGAACCATCACGACAGCCAGTTCACCACCACCACCGCTATTGGCTGGCTTTGCAGCGGTTCATTCACCTTTCTGCAACTTTCATCAAAATAATACTTCCTCATCGCTTGATCACAATTCACAAGTCGCAACACATAAACGGCAACAACTTTCAGCAACACAGAGCTAACAACCACGGTACCTAAACCATCAGAGGCCAACGAACTTATAGTTTGAATGATGTTGATAATTTGGAAAGTTGCTAAGGCTAGAGTAAAAGTTACCCCACTTTTTATGCCCACCATTATCAACATATTCACCATTTAAAATCACATTTTTACCTCGTTCAACTTTCTTCTTCGAGAAATTACTCATGCAAAGAAGTGTAAATGCGGAACCAGCAAACAGCGCTAGAGTGTGCAACTTAAAACTTTCATATACGCGAACTGAACCACATCGCAGAGGTACACTGACCTCGTAAAAGAGCCATGAAATAATTAGAAATTCCACTCAAACGTCTCTCGGAACTCTCCTCATTCATTCATCAAGAGGAATGATTTTTTTTTTTTTGTTTGCTTTGTTTACCAAGTAACCGCTATTGTGTTTTGTTAGATAACTTGGCTGAACTGATGAGGGTTTGAGCTCTCAAGTCTCAAGACTTAGTGAGTTAGTTGACATACAGCTATAAAATTAGTTAGTAATGTCGGTGAAGAAGTGCATCGTTATAGGAGTTTTATCTGACAATTACCGGGTTCGGCAACACTTTCTGTCAGTGTGTACTGAATGCATTAGATATGGGGAAGAGGAAGAGACATTAACAACTTTCTTCGATGAGCATTTTAATTCATTCAACATTTCAACACACAGTGAAATTATACCACAACGCAGTGTGATGAAAGTCACTCCTATAAGACTCCTATAGTCACACTATACGACGACTCACCTCATTAGTAATGTCGATCAGTGGGGAAATTGTGTTCATGTTCATTCGTTCAGTGTGTCTCTGTTGTAATAGATCATCGACCTTGGTGAAAACCTTCGCCTTAGCAGTCAACGATTATGGTGGCGGTGTTTGACAACTTTTTTCACGATTTACTGCACGCCCACACTATAAACTCTCTGGTGTGAGGTGACGTTTCATACGCTACTTGAATATAATTTACAACGCAACTTTGCGAAAAAATGAACATAATTTTTTTATTAGACTGGCTTTTTTGATTAATTCATTTTTTATAATATTTTGATGCTTTCGCAAGTTTAATGTAAATATAAATGACTTCGACTGACCGTGAGACGAGGTTAAGTTAGTTTTTTTGGTTGACTGACGACTTATAAAAATAACAACGACAACAAATGCAAAATATACTACATTTTGAATTTCCTCTCCCTCTGGTCAAAGGTTTATATTGTTGGTAGTATACAGAGTATACACTCTTGACAATGACTGCGCCGGTGTATGCCCTCCTCTAAATTATATTGTTTGAGCTTGAGATTAAATTTTGGGCACACGATTTAATTTTAATTCAAGTTTTTTTTTTTTTTTTTAAATAATTAAAAGAGTTTTTTTTATTTTGGGAAGGTTAAGTGAGGTTGAAGCAAATGCACAATGTCACAATATTGCGAAATGACAGTTCGATTTTTGACAGTTAATTTGTAACGTATGAAGGTTGATTTTATAGAACAGAGGTTTCAATTTTACGGTTTTATTGACATTTGAGAGTAGGAAAATGAAAATGGTTAATGTGTACGGATTTTATTTGACACTTGAACTTAAATCTTAAAATCACACTCATTTCCATTAAAATGTTAAAAAAGTATAATTTGACGAAGAACTTAGGAGCAATTTGTATACTTTAGGACTCCCCTTGTAAGTACTTCAAAGGCAATGTGAAAATTGATAGTTATAAATTCTCACGAAACGAAATGTCATACGCATTGACTAAAGAACTTCAATACAAAATATTTATTGGATATGCTTGCACTTTTAATATTCTTGTGAAATTGAAAGATGTCTAATAGAATGCATCTTATTGGTCTGTTGTCAAAAAACTAAGATTGCTCCATGGTTTTTATGACACCCAGCCAATAAGACCCTTTTTAAAAATTTTAAACCTGAGTTAAGGTGAATTCTGGATTGTCTTGACTCTTGAACGCAGCCAATCCCTTTGTAGTTTTAACACTAATGGACGGTGTTCAAATTGTCCCACTCTGTTAATTTAAAATGAGTTTGAAAATTCCTGGCTATCTCTTTCTCATCATGCAGTGCAAGTGAGAAAGAAGACAGAAACTTTAAAAAGAGTCGTCGAGATGAGGCTTATTTGAACCACAGTACACATAAAAAGGTAATATATTCCGAACTGACATTGGTCGCCAAATTGTCAAAACATGACAATTTGGCGACCAATGTCAACTACCGTAATTCTTAATTGTTTAAATTACCGACGAAAAACGCACAAAAACCGAAAAACCACGAACACAGCTAATTTTTTAACAGTTATTTACTATTTTCGGAGACGAAACACGCAGAAAATTTGTTATTTTTCTATTTTTAATTTTTTCAAATGACATTTTATAAATTAAAACAAAAACAAATTTCCTGTTTACTGCGATTGAAATATAAAAATTAAAGGCCGGCCTGACAGATTGGTGCCCATTTTTTGACAAACAAATTTTGACATTTTTCGGAATATATTACCTTATTATGTGTACTGTGTATTTGAACCCCGTCTTTTTTTTTTTTAAGGTGGAAACAGATGAAGAAACGTCAAAACCTAGCATTGAAGTAAAATGTATGTAAACGGCTCAATTGTCGCAACTTAACTGTCTTCTGGAGGGCATTCGTAGCATGGGGATTATTAAATTTTGCTCTCTGTTGGGGAATAATAAAGCCACTTACGTACCACAAATTTTGTGTTAATGCTCCTATAATGACGATTATATGGCTGGTACTTAAAGCACTGTCGTGTGACGTTTTAATTTAACTTCTTTGTCTATTTACATCCTGTATTACTTTTACCTACCCACGCAATTAAAAAACAACAAAGAAAATTCCATGGTCCACAAAACAAAATCATTCAATATTCATAAAGATCATGCACCCATAACGCACCAATAATATAAACGACACCCCATAAAAAGCAAAATATATATCTACATTTTCCTGTGCCCAACCCAGAATATACTTCTTCTCAATTCGTTTAGGTATGCAGTTAATTTCCTACTCCATGCATATGCAAATGTCTGACAGACAGTGCACACTGCGCACTCACGTCAATTTCCAATTTTTTTTAATTAAATTTAAAAATAAGGTTCCGCTCCGAAAATGGATATTTCCACTTGTCACAAAAGTGCGTTGCGCACACGAGACTCTATAAACGAAAAGTGAGTCCATTAAATAAAATAAAACAAAACGTCAAATTCCAATCGCAACAAAATCCCTATACGATCACGTATACCGATTTCTGTCTGGGGGTTGACTATGTGGAAAACATCAAGTCGTTATTGCTATTGGTTGGATATCAGTCTAGTCATTTGCCAAATATGCGATCGCAGAATTTTATCAATTTTTACCATGCGTCCTTTGTTCTTCAAAAAAGAACGATTTTAAATTCATGAGAATATAACTGCCAACACCTCCACATGGCATTTAAAGGTAGCTTGGGTATAAGATCACTTTAGCTTTATAGAAAAAAAAAATGCTAAAACCCAAGCCTAATAAGGTTTATAAGACACACATCCTTTTTAAAATATCAAAACATAGTTTTCTTCAATTTCATGAAAATTTTGTTGCAGATACATACATCGATTTGTTGGTTTGTTTTATTTTCCACCACCATCATGAATCAATATCAGTTGTCGCTACCTGCTACCGCATTAATTTCACCTTTAAAGAGCCATCTGCGCTCTGTGCAATGCAAGATCGATCGAGAAGATGCACATTTTTCTATACAAAAATAAAGGAATTGATAGGTGCTGCATGTGTTTTTGTTGTGCATTACACTGCACACACTGACACTGGGCTGGCTACCTGCCCCGTTTGTTATTGCTTCTTTTTGAAAGAAAAAGAAGAAGAAAAGATTATTTTGTTGTATAGAAGAAATATAGGAAAAAGTTCGGATTTTGGGAAAATGAATGAGCACATTTAAATTACTTTAATAAGGAAATTCATCAAATGTAAAAGAAGAAAGGAAATTATTTATAGATTTCTAGGCTTTGTTGTGAAATTTTGATTGCATTTATTTCAAAATGTAACCTTATTCCATACAAACATTGCACTGAGTGATGAAAAAAAGCTCATCAGTTGCGAAATACTGACAATGCACTGTCGTCTGTTCAACAGTCGCAAATTTTGACATGTCATTGACATTTGAGGCAAACAAAAAAGTGAGGCACTTTTGATACGTTTTTTGGTTCCTTGCACTAAATGTGCAATATCTACAAAACTTATGGAAACTTTAACAAATTTATATTCTTTATATCAGTGACATTTGATTCTTACTCTTATGAACTTTTTCTTGTCAAGTTTATAGAATGTGTCCTAATTACATATTCACTTAGATAATTCGTCACTTCTTCTACAAATCACAATAAAAAAAACATTTGCATGCGCAATTCGCAGTTCGCACCTTCTGCGTAACGCATTATACATATCAAAATGACAACAGGTACCTAGTTCCTTCGAGTTTTATGAGTTTTATTTGTAAAATTGAATATTATTGATTACTTCAGCTACCTGATACTTAATTGCTTTCAATTAAATTGTTCTTGGAAAATCATCCGATATGGCACGTGCTCTGTAACGTTTACTATTTTTCATAAGCGTGACAGTTTTTATATTCAAGTGTCTTGTTTTCGTATGGTTTTGAATGTTTATTGATATTTTACCTGAGACAACACAAATAAAACGCAGTGCAATTACATAATCACGAAGGTACATTTATTTCAAAAGAAATTCTCGAAAATTCATAAACCGGTTTTCTTTCTCATCTTTTTTCTCCCTTATACTCATTGCATTTTAAAAAAAGGTGTAATACGATTATAATGTGTAAAAATTGATACACAAGGTTTTTTTTTAAAAAGAGCTGAGCTCAAAAATTCAACTTAATAGTTATTTCCTCATTAAATAGAACTACTCAGTGTTTTAATGAACATTCAAGATAACCCAGAGATAACTCAACTATTTTTAATCTGGAACCAGCTTAATAGCTTACGGCCATATTATTCACTAGTTTAAAAAATACATCTGGATGTAAAGAAATTGAAATGCCAAAAATAAATCCAAATCCGTAATATTCACTATCACACAGAGAAAAAATAGTCTTTTTTAACTATTTTCATAGTTAAAATAGGGAGAACTTATTTTTGACTTTTGACAATTTTACATCCAGATGTATTTTTTAAACTAGTGAATAATATGGCCGTTAGAGTCTATGTTCAATCATTTGCCGGCTAAGCATGATGTACAAGACCACATTCACATCAACCCATCTTCTAAACATTTCACAAAAACCAAAAAAAACTCGATTTCATTGTCTTTAATAATTTCCTTCCAATGATTAATGAAACTTTCAGTGCTCCTAGAATCATGCCACAACAAGTAGTTTCAATAAAAAAAATGTTTACTGAGTCAACTCATCACGTATCTCAATAATGAACTTCATAGTAACCACAAGTCAAACACAAAATTATATTTCATGTTCTAACTTGGTTAGGATTCTATTGACGAATATTCGTGGAATGAAAGTTATCATTATTTTTGTTATAAAATGCAATTAAAACAGCTGTCCTTCATTTTGATAACCTCTACTCATTTTGAAGGTGAAATAAATGTTTATTCAACAAAAAAGCTCGTATGACTTTTTTAAACGTTTAATAGGAGAACTCATTTTTTATTTTGCATAAAGTTGTGAAATTCCAAAACAAAGCAGAAAATCCATAACAAATAATCCAGACCAAACCAGAGATTATATAAATATCATTCACTTGAATGATTAACCCCTTTCCATTGCATTTCACCATTTTTAACCTACTCTATCTGTCAAATCAAACAAAGAACCTACGCATTTAATGTCAAAATATACCATATCATCAAAATGACATGCAGCAATTTTCTCAAATAAACAATTTTCTAAAATGTGATATCAAATTTCTTTACTCCTTCATAATTTTCTGTGTGTATTCTCTCTCTCTCTCTAGCACACCTTTTGACTTATCTATCTATCTATAGAAAAAAAAATTTAATATTTTTGATGCATGTGCTTCGCTCTTTTTCAATTTTCTTCTATTCAATGTGTACACACATAAATAAAATTTAAAAAAAGACGTACATGTTGCATACACAAGATAAAGCAATTAAAAAAAAATGTTGCTAGCTACTAAATGTTGCTAACAAACCTGCCGATCATGTTGCGTTTAATTGTTTCAAAAATCAAACAGTATATAACTATCTCTATCCTTCTCATTAGTTTTTGTGTTTCTTTTAATTTGTATCTTTTATACCCGCATCATTATGATGGCATCGTCATGGCATCGTCATCGTTTTAATTTGAAAAAAATAAAACAGAAAATTTCACACAACACGCCAACAGAGCGACACACAAGTCGATACACAAGCACCACAGCGGATAAAGTTGAAATTTCAAATTTCGTTCGAAACGAAACATCAGTTGAATACGTCGAAGCAACCAACGTGGACGTGTCCGTTCTGTGAACTGTGATAAATGTTGCTTCCGATTAATTTCGCTTTGTTATAATTATTAAGTTTTATTTTTTCTCCCTTTTTTTAATTTCGTTTTTATAATTTATTTGCGTCGTTATTTTTTTCTTTCGTCATCGATTTTTTTAATTTAATTTTTTCTCAAAAAATGAACCCATCGTTCCCCATGAAAAATATAAAATTATAAATTTTATTCCAAAAAAATAAAAAGAGTGAACTAAATCAATCAAAATAGATTTTAACTAAGAAAACAAACAGTGCTGTGCAATTTAAACAAACAAACCTATTTATTATTAAAAACAAAAACAAAACAAAAAAACAAAAATGGATACTACTACTGCAACTCCCACCTCAAACGGATATACCACCGACTCTACACCTGATAGCAACAAATGCATATCAGTCGTTCCTGATTCCAGTGTAACATCGCCTAACGAAGTGACACCAAATGTCAATTCTCCATCTGTCACCTCAAATACACCACTCAATCTAACAACACCAAAGAAATACATTCTGGATGCTTTGACACGTAATAAAAAAATATACTCCCCCGGTGGCTGTGATATTCGCTCTCTGCACATACGCTCCGAACCCGGAAGTTTGAAACTTCTCAAGGATCGCTATCTTCTGACAACCGAACGTACACCTGTTCCCACCGATTCAAAGTCTAGTTACAAACATTTTGTAGATCTGTCAAGTTCAAATTTAAAATGCGTTGACATTTACAATGGAGAACAATATCTTTGCAAAATTATCAACGAACCGCTGTACAAAGTTCAAATGGCATATTTCAATTTGAAACATGACAACTGTGTTAGTAGCATTTATGAACATCAATTGGTACGATCTGTTCGCGATGTCATACCGATGTCAAGAAATCGCACCTACGCAATTGTCCAGCAAGGTGCTGAAATTTACGAGGATTTACACACATACATACGTAATAAGCGGCGACTTGGCGAAACAGAAGCTCGATCGTTATTCCATCAAATATGTCAGACTGTACAGGTGTGTCATCGCAATGGGATTATTTTGAGAGATTTAAAACTGAAACGGTTTTATTTCATTGACGAAGAGAGGTAGGTGTTTTTTTTTGTATTTATTCTTTCTCTTTCTCAAATCAAACAAATTGATTGCATCTGTTTGATTAAGTAAATCTGTCAAAAGTTCGAAATTTTGCAATAAAAACTCTATCACCGAAAAAATATATAAAACACAAAAGTTGCAACATGTAACTTGAAAAAATTCAAGGAATTGGGCAACAAACATGGGTACACATATTATTTAGCGCTGAGACTGCAGCAGCAGCATGTGGTGCTGCTGCCGTAAGCCTCAGCGTAACCGTGGTGTGGTGCAATATCATGCCCATTTAGTAAATACGTCCGATTGCTTCATTGCAACAAGAATTCTTATTTTTTATTCTCTTTTTGTTTTTGTCTTTTTCTCAACTTTTTTTTCTTTTTACCTCTGTTTCTGCTTTTTTTTGTCTTTTTTTTTGTTTTGTTGTCGGTGCGCAACTTTGCAGCTGTCATTGCCATTGCAATATGTTGTTCTTGTGCAATGTAAAACCGATCACGCAAAGCGGTGTGTAAACTGCAGAGCAGAGTACAGTGCCGTAGGTGGATTAATAGTGCCTATAGTGCTTCTATAGTAGTTTACTTCGACTGCTTGTATTTTTTTTAACTCAACAAAAAAAAAAAAACATGTCAGGGAATCTGGGATTTCTTGAAAATAAATACGCAATAAATTTAGATTCCTTTCACCAAAGAACAACCAACAAACCAAAAACCCTTTTGATATGCAAATTATGTTACAAATTTTCTAACTGCTGTTTGTGTCTTGTGTGTGAATTTCTAAACAATCCCCTTTCATATATTATTTACACACTACACACGCATGTACCTATCTTTTCTCGCTTTTGTTTTGCTTGGAGTTTTCCATATTCTCAAAAAACTTTCCCATTATTCATATTTTTTTGTTTTTCTTGATAGGATTCGTGGTTGGTGAGATTGTTAAAAAAGAAGAAAGGTACAAAAGAAGCAATGTATGAAAGAGTAATATATTACCATTACTCATTGTTTGGGAAAAAGATTAAAGAAGAATGTTTGTTGTGCGAATATTCGTATTAAGAAACTAGAAAAAATTGTAATCAAACAATAGACAGGGTTTTCATTCTGACTCTTCTTGTTTTTCTGTCGCTCAGTTTTGCTGTCAAAACTTTGAGAACTTTTAATTTTTATAAAGTAAACAAACAGTGCAAAAAATACTGTCACTCTTCTATAGAATTTGAATTTCTATAGAATTTCTGTCATCTTTCTTATCTTAAAAATACAAACAGAACTAATCAGAGAAATTGTTCTATTTTTCTGTCAAAATGTTTGAATTTACTAAATTTAGCCCAATTTTTTTGAGATCCGGAAATGTATTTAATCCGCAAATCAAAATAATTTCTTTATGGTTAAACATGTTTATCTTCGTCAGCTGATAGTTAACTCGTCAGCTGACGTCATCACAAAGACACAAGCAACTGTTTTTGTTACTGCTAAAAAATGGATTTGGTTGGAAGAACATTAAATCAAATAATGCTGTTAGGTCAGTTCATATTACTGTCATCTGTCAAACGGAATTCTAGAGATCTCAAAAAATTACACACGATAATTTTTATTCTTTTATTCTAAAAAACTCTAGGTATTCAAAATATTTCACGATGAGATAAATGATAACGTGAATTTTTGATAACCTAAAGTTACCATTTCCTAAAATTTGAAAAATGTTTTCTGATTTCCAGTTAAATGACAGGAAGGGCTCAAGTGTTTGTTTGATATAATTCGATGACTCAAAAACTGATTCTTAACGAAATTCAACAGAACCAAGATTTTTGAGTCATCGTGTATTTTTTTAATAAACTAAACAGAATGAGATCTGTTCAGTGAATTTCTCGAAGTAAAAAAGATGACAATACATTAAGTTTGGTTTAAAACATACCGGGACAGCGTTCAAATATGTAAACTTTTTAAATGCATCTTCATCTTTTAAAAAAATAATCAAAAAAACTACCATGCTCCGGCCCCTAAACACTTATTTCACTTTTTGAAAATAGACCAACAAATCCCCCTCAATTTGAAATTCTATAAAGCATTTAAAAGCACCAAATAACGAACGCCTTTGGAAATGAATCCACAACCAAGGTGGTTTGGCTTACTTCACAAATTGTTTCCTAAAAATATCCGAATAGATGAATAATTTCGAAAAATTGAATAAAACACAAAATCTACTCGGTGTGTATGGAAATCTAAGGTCATTTACACACCGATTTACTATTATTATAATTTTTGTGTAGATATCTCTTTATAATTATTCTCTCTTTCTCATATTCTCTCATTTTATAAATTATTTATACAAAAATATTTATTTCGGCCATGACTGTGATCTATCAAAATCCAAAATTTATAATTTAAATGATAAACTAATTAAAATATAATTTAAATACGATTTAGTCATTGCTGCCCCCAAATTTTACCAAATAAAAATTCATTAAAGCACGCCAATGTGCTCATTAAGTTTCATTTCTCACAAATACTCATTTAAATCGGCAAAATTCACACATTTTTCTCTTTCTCTCTCTCTCTGGCTGTCTCTCTCTTTCGTTTTAATTTTGACACAAGCATTAATGTGGCAGTAGTTGTTGGTATCGCAATCAATTTGCACAACAATGTTTCCAGCACAACTGTACATTATGATGATCGCAGCGGTGTGTGATGATGCCGAGTGATCATGTTTTTGTATATGTGTACACACGAGTATCATGGATTGAATTATGTGTGTGTGTGAGAGATACTCGAGGTTGTGTTTTCGCAATTTTTCTTTACCCACATTTAGGTGTATATCAGGGTCAGTTCGAGGTTGCCACATTTTTTTTTTAAACCCAACGAATGACAGAGAACAAATAAAATCACTGATGGTGTGTAAATTTGATGAGAGAGAATGTGTTGGAGGATCGATCACAGTAGAATGGTGTGTGGGAATGGGAAGGGGAGGAAGTAGCTGAACAAGAGAAGATACATTTTTATGGGTTATCGCTTTTCGGAAGCTGAGAGTGGATCATAATATCGATTTCGTCCATCATTTCGTGGTGATGGTGTGGGGCAATGTCTGTTGGATGTTGTGCAAAGTGAAGGGGCACACATTTCCACAGTAGTTTCAAACGGGGCAAGGAGGGTATAATAATTGAAATCAGATACACAACAATACAATAAATTATATTCAGCCTCTTCTTAGCTTCTGTATTTTGTTCAGTGTGCATTGCGATGCAATTTTTGTTGCCCTCCTTTTTGCGGTTGTTTATCTTTTCGTTCTGTTTTCATTTCCATGTTTGCCTCTTGATCTTGAGTAATGATCACACTTTTTGTGATTTTTTAAGTTCAATTTTTCATTCGTTTTTTTTTTTTCAATAAAATATGGGTCAATGTTAGAGAGGTGAGGAAGGTGAAGAAACATACATAAAAGGCAAACATAGATACACGATTCGAGTATAATACGTCATTTTTTGTATTGTGTATACTCTACTGTCATTCGGCTTTGTACCTACTACGTGTTTTTCAAATGATGACATATCCCAATGAATTCATTGGGTCAATCGATTATAATTGATGCCATCATCACTGTCATCATATCATATCGTCACCATCATAACCACCGCCGCCGCCGCCCAGTTTAATTTTATAATTTATGTTGTCAGAGTGACAGCACAGAGTCACAGAGTTCAGTAATATAAAAATTTCTTGCAAGAGTGAGTGATTGTTGTTGTTATTGTTGCTCAATTATCTAAATCGTTGAAATTATATTTCAAAACCTTTGAGATTTGTTATACCGCTACTACACTGCCACCTAGCTTATTTCATACAAAACAAGATACCTATGAGGTTAAATCGATTTTAACCTTAAATGGGCACATATAAAGTGACAGCTTTTGTCAAATATGGGTAAGAGTATTAAGAAATCTTAACAAAAAGTGTATACCCACTTTTTTGTATTATTATTTGTGTAAGTAGAAAAAACAAAGAACAATCAAAGTATTTAGTGCAACAATTTCAATTTCATTGCTCGATGTGGGAAATATTTAAAATGTGACATCATTTTGACGTTTTTGACTTTACAGATATATTTATTTCTCTCCTCTGAAAATGGTTTTTTTTTTTGTTTTCTCAACAAATCAGATTGGGCGTCTATATTTAAACTTTTAATTTAGTGGCGCAATATTGCGACCATCGACCCAGCCCAATTAAGATTTTTTCAAAGTGAGTCTGACAAATCTTTAAAAAGGGGCATCTACCTACCGTGTAGATATATTATGTACCTTGAGTAATAAATAAATGTGAGTTTTATGTTTTTTTTTTTCGTAAGCTTATTTGACATTGTAGCTTGTACATGTATATATTTTGCTTTGTTCGATTTATTTTTTCGTTATTTAAACGTTGCTACACTTATGATGTCAATGGCACAGTCTCTCAGAATTCAATGCCAAAGTTTTTTTTTTGTCTGTATTGTTGTTGTTGTTTTACTTTCAAAGACAATAATACTCACGTTTTGTGTTTTTGTATGTATTTGAATATGAAACGTCAACAAAACGGATATTTAAATAAACAATAAATTGATGGTTGCATGTATTTCGTTTTTTTAATGATTAAGTGTCACTTAATCATAACTATGAATCTTTTTAATGAAAAATTTAAAAAAAGATCATGAAAAATGACAGATCTTCAATGGAAATTTCAACATTTGACCTGTCATGTGTCAAATTTTGGTCAAAAATGTCAATGAATTTCCGTTGACTTGCAACACTACTTTTGCCTGCAATAAATCATTGCCATGCAAAATAGCACTGTTTGATTGTGGTCAGAGTGAATTAGGTTATATGACATTTTTGTCATCACAATGTCAATAATCTGACCTACCAAACTCTTTAAAGCCCCATTTGGAAGTGTATCGACTTTAAACAAATTAATGTCATCAGATAAAGTTGTGATATCTTTGTGAAAAGTTTGTGTTTTGTGTGACAAAAATGTATTGCGGAAGAAATCGACATGATAAACTGTGAAAAAATTGCATTGTTTGACATTTTGTTCATCTAACAGATGTCAAACTGACAAATGACTGAACAAAATTATTATCAATCAACACTTCACTCGGATTTTTGTACATTTTGTAACTTGACAGAACTTATGAACTTTTTTGACAGATTGTACCTACTCATTCATGGTTGCCAATTCTATTTTTATATTCGTATGTAACTAATGTCATTTTTTTCTTTTAATTTTTCAGAACAAAAATTCAATATGAATCTCTGGAAGGTTCAATGATCCTCGATGAACCTGAGGATGATACACTCTATGACAAAATTGGATGTCCCTTGTATACTGCTCCAGAACTTTTATGCCCGAATTCCACCTATGCTGGCAAGCCTGCTGATATGTGGTCCTTAGGTGTGATTCTCTACACAATGCTCGTTGGTCAGTATCCATTCTACGAAAAGGGAGGTTGCAATCTGATAACGATTATCCGACACTGCCAGGTGCAGATACCGACAGCACTAAGCAAACCAGTGCGTTGGTTATTACGAAATTTGCTGCGACGTATTCCAGATGAAAGATTAAAAGCTGAGGATATATTTATGCATCCATGGTTGGCAGAACTTAAACCAGCTTACATGCATATAACTGTTGATGCAGTCTTTTCGGATAGTGAAAGTGAGGGAAAGGGAAAGAGAAGCAAAAATAATGACGACGATGATGATGACGACGATTGTGACAGATCAAAGCCTAAAAGATCGAAATATGACTTTTTTGACACAATTACAACGGACTTTTCAATGGACGATATCGGCGAAATGGGATGATTGTGATTAATTGTTTTCTTCGTTGTTGTTGTTATCTCGAGGGTCCAATCCAAAGGATTCAAGAAATTCAAATCGAAAGCGTAGAGTGAGAGCTTAAGCTTTTATGACATTTGTTGACTGTTGTCATTTACAACACACACGCACACATCAGGAGCCTGCTTTGAAAGCTGTTGGCCAACTAGAACAACAAAAGGTGAACGCAGCGGAACCCTGCTTATGAATTGTCTTAAATGTTTGTCCGAGTGATTTTAACTAAAAAATAAAAAGATAAATGAGTAGGAAGGCGGCGAGTGATTAGGTCGCATTTGTTGAATTTTTTTATTACATGTATAGTTTTCTTTATTACATTTATAATTTTTGTTAAAAAAATTAAATTTAAAAAAAATGAACAAAAAAATAGTAAACACAATAAAATTGACAATGAATTTGAAACAAAATATGTAAGTTATTGGTTTTTGGAATGGAAGAAATGTATTAAGAAATGTTAAGTAGTTGGAAGTGCAGCTTTTATTTCAGATTTAAAAATATATTAAACTCCTTCAATCGCTTGGATAATGGAAAGGTCTCAAAAAGATGAACAAGTCTAATTTCAGATTTGAGAAATATAAAGTCATGTAATCGCTTGAATAATGGAAAAGTCTCAAAAAGATGAACACGTCTAATTTCAGATTTGAGAAATATAAATTCTTGTAATCGCTTGAAGAATGGAAAGGTCTTAAAAAGATGAACACGTCCAATTTCAAGTATCCTTAGATGCGTTCGACTGGGCATTGGAAATTATTAGGGGTATTCATGAAAAGGTTGCAAGCCGTTCTGTTGCATGCATTTGACAGATCGGCAAGAAACGGTTCGTTTGGTTTTGACAATAGCTTCCGTTCCCGTCCGTCTATTATAGTTGGGCCTAAAGTGGTAAGTGTAGGGTAGACCTGTTTGTTTACCATATTTACCGTTTTACCAGGTTTACCAAGAGTTTACACCGTTGCACCGTTTACACCATCAATTTTGTCGGAAATTGAGTGGGTACCTACACTCAGAGAAAAAAATAGTTAAACTCAGGATAAATATTTTAAATAGTTAAAAAATGGTTATTTTATTTATGTATTTGTTTATTCGCCATTTTCATATTCACAAAACTAGGGTTAAAAAATTAAATATCAAAATTAAAAATAAGATCACACAGACATAACATTGTATTTTTTAATATTCTCTTGTATTGATTTAACGCATTCTTCCATATATTCATCGCTGTTTAGATCTTCTCTTCTACTTTTTTGTATTTGAATAGTATAATCTGGTCCATAGTCCAAAAAGAATTCGTTTTCATCAGGAATGTCATCATCCAATTCTTTGTTGCAGACTGCAGCTGTAATTTCCGTCCAATACCGACTTGTATTTACAAAATTATAACCTCCACCTCCAAGTAATACCAAAGGTAGTTTAAATTCCATCACGAATTTGATGCATTCAATCAAATCCTTTGGGTATAAATTTGAATTACCTAATGGATCTCCAGCTAAAGCATCACCTCCACATTGTATCACACAAACTTGAGGTTTATAAGTGTCCATTATTAAACTTATCGTTTTTTTGAAGTAATTAAAAAATCTTGCACCTGATATACCACTTTTATAGGGAAAGTTTGCTGCGTATCCTTTCCCTGTAGCAAGACCACAATTTTCGCTTTTACCAGTTCCAGGAAAAAATCCTGGTTCACACTGATGAAAGGAAAGTGTAAATACTCGTTTTGTTGTTTCAAAAGCCTCTTCCACACCGTCACCATGATGAACGTCCAGATCAATATAAATGATCCTATCGAATTTTGTTCTCAGTTCAAGAATTCCTAATACAATATCATTAACGTAACAATATCCTCCGGCTTTATCTCGATGTGCATGATGCCAACCACCATTCCAATTAATAACAATATCAGCCGATCCTCGACAAAGTTCATCACAGGCAGTAATTGTAGCTCCGGCTATAGTTGTGGCATAATTGATAATTCCCCCCCAAGTTGGACAATCATAACCTAATCCAAAATCTTCACTTTCTGAATTATCTAATTCACTTTCATCACCGTGCGCATCAGAGCATTTCTTAAGAAATTTTAAGTAATCTTCAGAATGAAAATTTCTCAAATCAGAGAGTTTGCATATTTTTGGAATAAGAATGTCCATGTGGGACAAAAGTCCATATGATTTGATTAATGAGTGAACCATACTAGCTCGGTTCTGAACAGCTGGATTTTTGTTGCTTTCTGCAATCAAATTCTCACTGTAAACATATTTAATTGACATTTTTGATAGAATTTGAACAACAAACTAAACGAATATGTAAACAGATTTAAAGCAGAAACACAATCACACTTTGCCAAAGGCATCGACAAACTATACCAAGACTGGAAACTTTCGTACGTCTCACCCCTAAAGACCCTTTTGTTTACAGTGTATGTGAATGCCGTGCACACGCACACGCACACACCCTTTAAGCAAGAACAGATTTGATAGTCCGGCTTGAAAATGCCAATACGAGGTTGGCGAGGTTGCACTCACACACTTAGGGGAGATCTGCTTAAGATGACATAATCGACAAGACGACATAGTGGCATTTTCTCAGCAACCAAAGGTGAAGTATCTAAGGACCAGATCGTGTAGTTTTTATGCTTTTAAGATTGAAACCATTTTCGGGTAAGATGACATGACGCTTGTCCGTTCAAGTTGCTTTGTAGTTAGGAATAGCTGCGTTCCTTTGGAAATATTTATCTACTTTTTAGTACTTAAAACTACTTTGATCTACTTTGCTATACTGAAAAAGTAGTTCAAAGCAGCTTTAAGTACTAAAAAGTAGATAAATATTTCCAAAGGAACGCAGCTAATGAAGAAAAGGGGTATGTCATCTTACCTAAAGGTTTGTCAACTTATACAGGGCTGAGGACCAAATTTAAAATAATTTTTAAAAATACTAATATGTTTGAATTCTATGCTTAGGGCCGGTTTGTTCACACTCGATTATCTTTTAATCAAGGATTTTTCTATGGAACAATCCTTGATTAAAAGATAATCGACTGCGAACAAACTGGCCCTTAATTTATTTTTTGTTGTAAATAAAAAAATAAACGTAATTAATTTCAATTTCAATGCTATGAGTTCTAGATTTTTTTATTTTCAGCCTTATAGAAAAAAGTATGTCATCTTAAGCAGATCTCCCCTACAACTTTTTCTGTATGAACACAAAGTTGAAGGAGAATCGTAGTGAAAAAGTTTGAAAGGAAAAACGAACGTAGGAAAGACAAAGGCAACAAATATACAAAGTTCATAGCGTAAAGCGTCATTTTGTTATTACTTCTTTCAGTTTCTCGTGGTCGTGCCTCGTTCTAGAACTAAATAATAATACAAAAAATTTTTCTTTCTCTGAGAGGAGAAATTGGAATACAATTTTATCATCCATTTTGTTGCTTCTGTAAAGCATTATAGAAGCAAAATTGTTAATAGGGAGGTATACCTACGCATGATTAGAGTTTAAAAATGAACTATCCTGATTGAAAGCTTTTTATTTCTGGGTAAAACAAACTTTCAAACCGAAAAATAGTGCTCGATTTCTAATACCCAAAATCACGTTACTTTACATTTTGACAGAAGTTTTGAACAACAATAGGTCTGTTTGAAATACAGTCGACTCCCTCTAATTCGAATTTCCCTCTAACTCGAACTCTTTTACAATTTAAAAGAAAATTTTTGAAGTAAAAAGAATATTAGTCCCTCTTATTAGAACTTCCATCTCACTGAGGGAAAAAATAAATTGGAGTTGAAACGTCGTTGATTCAAAGTTGAACTACTTTGATTTATGTGACATTAAGATACGAAACCATCAAAAATTAACCTATTTTCCACGTTGATTTTAAAATGTTCATCTTCAACGCAAAATCATTCCGAATAATAGTTAAATCAATGTGGTTTTCATTGAATTGTTGAATTTTTACAAACAAAAGAGAATGAAGAAATATAAAATTAATGGAGTTCTTAAAATGTTCACATCTTTCAATTTCTATTAAGAAAATACATATTTTTCATACCTTGGTCAACGCGTTGAATCTCTGACATTAACTTCACCCCTAGGCTTGTCGTTTGCACTGTCATGAAGAAGAAGGGGAAGAGCGGATGAAACTGCCAAGTTAAATTACTAATCTAACACAAATTGGCACTCCTAGAGCAAGTCGTTTTAGTACAAACGACTAACGCAACAGTGGTGATTGACACTGTTAAAAAAAAACTCACGTCATTTTTATATCAGAAAGACAATACGTTGACCTTTGTAATCCTAGCTTAAGTTTATATGTCTAGTTTAAAAATATGCCGCAGACTTCAAAATTTGGTAAGTATTCATACCAGGTAGGTTTTCCTGTCTTCTTGCTATTTTTGCAATAATTTCAATACAAGTTTTGTTTGTAAGAAAAAATCATACATATTATACCTATTCATATTTTAATACCGTTGAATGTTTAGTTAAACAATTTATATTTTATACCATCAGAAACATTAAGATACATATTATTAAAAAAAGGCTCCAAAAACTTTCTGGCAATTTTTTTTACTCGTACATTACATATCAGAATGGTTTATTTTGGTTTTTAAGAAATATTATGTTGGAGTTGTAGAAAACAAATTGTTTCACAAAATTGGACCCCGAACAATCTTCACTGACAGGGTCAGTGTGTCAAAACACACTGCAATGATTTCTTTCAATGATGAAATCCAATGAAAGGAATACCTACTGGCCCCTTTGTTTGACAAAGTCATAGATTTCATTGCTGTTGAAATCGAAATTTTCCGGTGCCTTGTGTACATGTTCATATTTTATGTTCATGCATGTATGTACCTATGTATTTATTTTGCACTTTAAATATATTTTTGAAATATTTCATTTTTATGTATCAGTTTCATATGGAAAAATAGTACGTATACGCCCTAGTGTCCGAATTTTACTTTGTAATTCATGTGTTTGCTCACTGTATTTGTGGTTTAAAAATTAAGTCTGAGTTAATAAAAATGCTAGTCGATTCAAGTGAACTTGATAATTGGAAAACCTGTTCGGGGTTATGAATTCACAAGTGGCAGCGGTGGTGCGAAGCGTAGTGCGTCGGCCTCCCAACCGCTAGGTCGTGAGTTCAAGCCCAGCTCGGGCAATTTTCAAAATCAATTGAACATAAGCGACTTAGCACCACTGAAAAGGGGTCTGATGATCGGGTTGGTCCCCGTGAAATAGCTATAACTCCAGCCTATGAACTTGGTGGTAACACACACAAGTTGTTGTTGTTCATTCAAAACCTTCAACCGTTTATAATATATGTTTTGAATCCGTATATGGACAAAGAACATCAGAAGCCTATTTTAAAAAGGGGTCTACAATTATCCATTTCCAAAAGGTCAAACAAAGTCCATATAACCTTTATATAAGCCCAATGCAAATTGGTAGACACCACGCCCCTTTAAATGGAAATTTTGAATTAATAATCCTCTTTTTGGTATGGTTTTTCTATTTGAATTGTTTTTAACAATTGTCGTTTAATATTCCCACAGAATTAATCATAGTAAGAATTCCATTTCATTACAAATTACAAACTAAGCAGAATAAAATACATTAAAATACAAAATCCGCATTCTAAATGGAAAAATCTTGTACATTTTAAAGAATTCCAGAATGTATGAATTCTGTTAAATCATTCAAGCATTTATACATTTTCTGTATATATTTCAATTATTACAAAAAATTATGAAATAGCTAAAGCAAAGACTTTATTTAAACCTTCAATAAGAATAGATAGTCTTTTCAATGAACTTTTATATGATTAAACATTCATATAAAATATTTAAATTCTGGTAGATATAATATCAGGTGATGAAGAAAAAAAAACAAACAGCGGCGTCAAAAAGATATCAAATAAAACCCGATGGCTACGTGATAAATTTCAACATTCTCCTTTATTTTATTCATACACGTGCTGTCTATCATCTACCATATTAGCAAATAAATTAAAAACGTTCTTATAGGTATCGCAAGCGAAGCTGACTTGCCTAATCAGTTTTATGGGTGAATGAATTTCTTGATTGAGATACGTATTTTTGGTTTAAAATTATTATTATCGTTGAATACGTGCAATGCGACAAGAAGACCGGAACTATGAAATTGTTTTCTAGACATCTTCTGCATAGTCGTCCCCTCGAGCAATAAAAATGTATTTATCTAAATGAATTCAAGTGAATTGTTATTGTTTAAATTTTTGTTTTATAGAACAAATAAATTCTTTGTCATAATAACAAATAAGTATGTAGATAATAAGTAATTAGCATACAAGAGTACTACCTACCCACTTTAATGAGAAGCACAAAACAATATTCATTTTATAGTGACGCACAAGCTAAGGTCATTTGAAAAGTTTGTTTTATAATTATCTACATTTTAGTATCGGAAATGCCTATTTAGCTTAAAGATGCTGTATCACTTTATGAGTTTACTGTTTGCATTATAAATGGAAGTACAAGGTTTTTTTTACATAATTATTTATTTTTAATTAATATTTTATGGAGAGAATAGAGTTTATTTTAAAAATAGAAAATTGTTACATGCAAAAACCCTATTATGGAAGTCACTCTATGGTTAGACTGGAGTCAAATGTCTAATCTTTAAATATGTTCCTTTTTCTAGCAATTAACATCCAATTTCATTTTGAAAATGAATCATGCATTTAGAAGTGAAAATTCACAATTTTGCAAATCAAATTCACCTTTTTCGTACTAAAATAAAAATGTCTTTGAAGTCTATATTTCTATTCCGGTGATTGTAGTAGAGTGAAAATTTACTTTTCGACAAATGTCAAAATTGCATTTACTTATTTTACCTAAATAAATTGAAAATATAGTGTGAACCTACTTAGTTTCAAAATTTATACTTTGTGAGACAGTATGAAGGCACGTTCACGAGACTATATCCCGAACACACATAAACTCTTTAAATTTTTAGTTCAAAACCGTTAAATGAAAGTAAATCAAGTTTGAGTTATTTCAATGAATTTATAGTATGTCAAACTAAAGTTGCAGTTCGCCATATGTGAATCAAGGTCAATTGCTATTACTAAAATGTTTCTTTATTACCATAAATACTAGCTTGTACAACTTCTATTCGGACACAAGACACAAGTGCAACATAAGTTAAATATAAACTCAGAACAAGCTTTATCTTAACCAAAAAAAAAATAAACTAGACCAACAAATACATTTTTAGTGAATTATCTTAATAATCAAAATAATACATGTTTAGAAGCTCATAGCAGATCACAAGTATACAAAATCAATTAGGTAATAATTACTGAATGTAAAACGAGCAATTATACATCACTAGAGTCTTAAGTCTCTAGTTCTTAGCTCAAGAACAAGATTTCGAAAAAAAAAGTGTGTGGCCATAGAATATAATCGAGCTCACTAGGTCAAAACGTTTCAATTACCAAATGCAACACCATCAACAGCAATAATTTAAGTGGCAACATTTAAGAACTCACAGCCACCACATCTAACTCTTTTTTTATTTTGACTTACCTATACTCTGTCTCAATAACTTAGAAGTTAGAACATAAAACTCTTGCCAAAGTCTTTCGCATAAGATAAAAGTGATATGCATATGTCAATGCTAACTGGTCCAACAAGAGCGTAAATGAGATCGAGATCAAAGTTGTGCCATAAAAAGTCGTCGTGTATAACAAATGTCACTCTCAAAACAATCTCAAGAGCGTGTGCACTCTGTTAAATCAAACAGACAACACACAAGAAGAAGAAACACAATTTTAAAGCTCAACTTCTAAGCCAACCAACTGATATGGTGGTTAAGTTTGGAAGTTTTTGCCATAAGTTGAAACCACCATGAAAACCAACTTTTAAATATTTCAAGTTTACTCTATACACTTTGAGAGATCTTGTTGTGGAGCAAGCTGCGTTCTTAAAGATGAAGTAATGTCGAACAGTTGTTGTCGAAATCGAAATGAAAAGTGGTGTCACCATTACACTATGGTTCTAAAGGGGTAAGGTAGAGTCAGACGGGGTTAGATTTGGAATAAAAATAAAGCTGTACACACAAGGCATATTGAAAGTTTAGCCGAGATTCATTTTGACCTTCTTCGGTGTGTGTTTACGCGAAATATAAGTTCTGGTTTCATCATCGACAAATGTAGTAGAATAGAGGTATCTGTTTACATTTGGGTTGAATTGTTGCTGAAATGAATCAAAAATTTCTCAAAAAGCCAACGAAATTGCTTAACTGAATAGAAAACAACAGTTTCACAATTACAAATATTTTTTTCTTGAAATATGGCACTGCGCACGAGTGTTCTTATATTCGCGCGCTCCTTTAAGACAAACCAACAATCGTTTATATAGTTTTTTGATTGCGCGAGATAAATATCACTAAAACGATCTATTTTCATTCGAAGTCTTGCCACATGATTGGCACCCACTATACTTTACAGCATATTTTGTCTTGTTTGATTTGAATTTAAATTTTAATTGAAGGTTGGGCGGAAGGGCGCGAGAGACGAAGCAGTCTAGATGTCTAGAACACCTTAGGTAAATTGTTTTGAGAGAAATATTTAATTATTTTTGTGTTTTGTTTAAAGTTATTGGCTTTGATTGTTCTTTTTCAATTAATTTTTCTTTTTTTTTTTAATTGTTGTGGCTCTAGGTCACAGGAAGTGAGGAAATGATTTTGATTTATATATTCAGTTTGTTTATTGACGTGTTAAAATTTGTAATTGAATTTTGTGGAATTCTAAATATTTGACATGAAAAGTATAACATGTAGTAACGTTTTTCTTATATTGGGAAGATAAAATAAGAAAAGTATAGTTTTTCCAAAAGATACAATTTTGAGTAATCAAGTGCTGCAATATGTACCTACCTGTTTCGTTTAGATATGGTCCACTATTTGAATGAACTTTTTCAATAGTCGCCCTTTGTCAATAATAAAGTAATTTTGAGCTGTCAGGTATAGATATAAAAGCATGCGTTACCATTTAAGTTTAATTTATAAAAACTGACAATGAAAGGAAAAATACATAAAATTAAAGTTTCAAAATGGCCGCTCAAGTGTCAAATTTACTCTTGTAAAAGGGTCAAAATCATGGAGATGGGAACTTTCGAGGTCCAATTTATTCAAAAATTCAACTTTATTTTATGACAAAAATTCCATGCTCAAATGTTTTTCGCAAGTCGCTTTTATGCATGTTAGAAATACCTAGGCCATTGGAGATTTTTTTAAAATTTGTTTGGTTATTTTTTGATAAAGGTTGATATTCCAGTCATAATCGGATAGAATTCAATTTTAATGTTCAATTGACCTCAACTCCAAATCGTTTCGCCCAGGTACGACAGTGGGCTCATCAGTTAGATCTGTCGTATCCTTACTAAGACGCCTTATTTCGGTCGAAACGCTTTGGAGTTGAGGTCACTTGAACTTTAAAACTTGAACTTATAAACTTTTTCTGAGCTATTGTGGTTAAGAAAAGAACAAATAGATAAAGCTCAGAAAAAGTTTTAATTCATTTAAATTAATTTTGTATTTAAAAATAATTTTTTTTTTAATTCACTCAGTTTGTTTATTTTTTTTTAATTACTTTCAGTAGCCTTTTTTATGAAATAAAACTTATTTTTTTAATGGAAATAAGCTGGGCTTTAATAAAAACCACAAAAAATTAATACTCATTAACGTGTTTTTTTTTTTACTTAAATGATATGAAAGTGTAAAAACCAACTTAAAAAACGAAGAAAATTGTGTTTGATGCAAAATTGTGGAGAAACGAATGTCTGCAGAAAAAAAAGTTTTGAGACAAACTTAAACTGTAATAAATTCTTGATTGGATTGAACGGGACTAAAATGAAAAAATTACCTCTTAAGTTTTTCGACTTAAAATGACCTCAGGAATCTATGGTTTTCATTTGGGGCGGTGACTATGGGACACCCTGTATATCCCAAAAAGCGTTCCCGGAATGACGGTTTTTTGATATACGCTACTTATAAACGAAACAAATGATGACACTTAGGGAAATTTTAGTACAATGCGTCATATTTTTTGGGACAGGTTTTATTAAAATAAAAATTTTGATATTATTAAATTTTTTGTAAGAAAATGTACAACTTTATTGGGGGGAGAGGTCCAGAAACGCTATTTTCAAAAAATAAAACCTTAACTGAAATAAAAATCTTCCAACCTTGAATATTTAAAATCAACATATTTCTCTTGTTTATAAAAGGCCATACATATCGAATTGATCTTCCCAACTTTGTTAGAACAAAATACCAACATTGACTTGAAAGAAAAAAAATTCCTCCTAAAGAGTTTCTTCAGATTTCTTACCACACAGTAAGACACAATATTTTATTAACTAAAAGCGCAAAAAAGCCAACAGAAGTAGGCAACAGCAGCAGCAACATATTTCAAGATAATTTTGCAACAATTGCAGAAACATTTACGTAAAATAACAAAAAAAAAAAATGAAGGTGCTTGCGCCTAAAACAGAACCAAGTGCAAATTTCGACACCCTATAGCACAACCAAATGGTGTTCTATTCGTTGCCACTGTTTATATAAAAGATTTAAGTTAGTATTTTTTTTTTTTATTTTTTTTTATACACCCACAGAGAATTGCCCTTGAGTATTATAAAATTACACGGAACGACAGCGATTGCAGATCAACGTATTTGGTTACTGATCGCGCAATGCCAAGTCAAGCCAAAGCACCTGACGAAAATACTTTTTTTTTCTTGTATCTTTTTTTTTTGAGAATTTATTTTTTTTCGCAACCCAACCACCATCCGCAGCGGGAAATCAACAAGAACACAACAACAACTCTTGACCGGAATAACATTGGCCAATTAGAAGAAAAAAAAACGTTGGTTCATGATTTAATTTGCATTAATACCCGCGACTGGTGTACTCAAAAGAACATGATTACAGCAAGATCAAGCAACACTGTAAAAACTGTAAACGAGGAAATGAAAATATTTCCTCAAGGTGTTTCAATAAATGCCCGCTAGATAGTACTGGTGCTGTATTGGTGAGAGGTTTTGTAAAGAAAATATAAGTTGCACGCAAGAGGAAGTATTTCGAGAATAAACAAAAAATATGCTGCAATGAGTACATGGGTACTTTGTACGTGAAATTGACTTTCTCATACTAAAGGTGTTCTGAAAAATTTCATTTTAATTTCGTTTATAGGGTTCTTATAGCAATGACAAATTTATGAAAGAATTAAAAATTTAGAAATGTTTACAAAAAAAAAAAAATGAATATGTAAAGAAATTTCAATAAAATTATTGCAGATTATATGATTAGTCATTTGAGGAAAAATATTAAAAATAATTGGAAATGTAGTAATGACAGATCGATGAACTTGGAATTATTTCTTGCTCATTAGTCATACTTCGTGCATCAATTAAAAAGTGTTCTGCTGACTCAAATTAGCAGAGCCGGGGGTCGATATAATTTCCTAGCAATTGGAACTCTTCCAAATTGATGCAATTTTTTAACGACATAACGAACCATAAATAAATTAATGGGGAAACAACAGCCCCATTACTTTGGAGGTATGTAGTATGCTCATGAGTAGATAATCTAGTACCTACATTTACCTACTACTAGAACTACTCATGAATTGCATTGAATTCTTCCATGGGAAATGGGTAGTAAACTACTTGTAGTACTTTCTAACCCTCCAAAGGAACAGAGCTAAACTTGGACTCTCAAGAGCCCTGTTACTTTAAAGGTGGTAAACTACAACTAATACTTTACTAGCGATTTTTAATGGAATACACATCGGTGAAATCAATGCAGTTCCCATGCATGAGCATGACTAGTTCTAGTAGTAAATCTACTAGATCAACTAACGTTTACTCCCTAATAATTTCTGTATTAGCCCTGTTCCATTGGAGATGGAAGCGTACTAATAGTAGATGTTTTGGTTAATCTAGTACTATCATCTTCTCATGCTCTTCCTCCCAAGTACATACGATTAATATTGAATTCGTTGAAAGTGCGTTCCATTGAAAATCGCTAGTAAACTACTAGTTATACTTTGCCACTTCCCAAAGGAACAGGGCTATTAGTGTTTCTTTGGAGGTTGACGGTAGACTTCTCATGAGTAAATGAAGAAAATAATCTAGTACTACCAACTAAAAACTCTCATCTTGTTAGGGTAGTACAATGTCTACTAACCACCTCTCATGAGTGTTCTACCAAGTTTAAGAGAATACAGAATATGTAAGTGAAAACTCTCCAAAAAATCTGGTACAGAACATATTTTATCTTATAAAACTGCGTCCATTAGAAGCCAGCATTTCTTTTGGAGTCAGCAGCTATGGGCTTAAACGAAAGATAATTTTACCAGTTTCTTAAGTGACACTAAAAGCTGTATTTCATTCGAGGTGGTAAACTTCTCCTGAGTAGATATGATCTAGTACATTTGCAACTAGATCTACTCAAGGCTTGGCCACACCGGAGGGTATGCGGTATAGCGGTAACGATATTTGTACTAAAAAAATTCCACACCTGAACGTTGATGTGTCAGTTTGGAATTTTTTTCATACAAGTACCCTCACCGCTACCCGTACCGCTACCGCATACCCTCCAGTGTGGCCAAGCCTTCATGCTCTTCTGCCCGATAAATAGGAATTACTAACTTTACACGGCTGTTCGAATATTCGTTCGAATATTCGTTCGAATTTGAAAACGGAAACTAAAATTGAACGAGAATTGAAAATTCGACTTTTTTGCTGGAGAATATTGTTTTCTGATAGAAATTTGCTATCCAGGATAAAAACAGCAAAAATTTGGCTGATTGTAGTCATATTCGTTTTTCAAAACACCTATCAATCCTCAAAATTCGAAAACGGGAGAAAAAAGAATTCGAATGGAAATCAGAACAGCCTTGTTAGTCGGGTTCCTTTCGAAGTAGTAGATTAGTCGTAAGTAGAAATCTGGTACAACAACTTCACATTCCTATCAATTTGAGCAGAAGATCATGTGTTTATTGTAGTACTAGATCTACTAATTATCTGGTAGTAGTCTTCAAAAAAAACGCTGCTATTGATTTCATTGAATGAGCGTTCCACTGAAAATCGCTAATAAAGTAGGTACCTACTTATGAGAAATTTAACATATCAAATGAAAAGGAGCTTATAATGTTTATTTTGTATGTATATACCCTTGTCAACTCAAAGCTTATCCATTTGCTATGGTATAAAATTAGACAGCAATATAAAGTGCTAACCTCTTTAACCAACCACAAGTCAAACACGATAACGATAAACAAATGATTATAAATTAAAACTGCATTCTCTTGAACTATTTGTCCAAATAAATTCAAGTTCTTTTGACCACAAGATATTCCCTATAAACATTGTTGTCTTATGGCATTTCTGTGGGTAAAGTTCTATACACAATGCATAGCATATGTTAGTTATCATGCTTTAAGGGGCTGTTTGCATTGTTTTAAAAAAACACTTAATTGCTAACTGCTTAACTATAATACCCAAGCACCAAATACCCGTAATATCATTGTTGATTTCAGCGATTTATTTTGCCATTGAAAAGTTATTACACACGTCACCATAACGTATGCCTGGGAAACCATTTTGCGGTTTCATGTTTCTTCAAAGCTTTTACATAGGTGTGTTTGTTTGTGTATTTTTTTTTCGTAGGTATTACAGAAAAAAAAACAAAAAAATATTCATTATCTTTTTTTTTTGTAAATTATTTCATAAGTCCACGGGTGTTACGTGTTCAATGAACTTGAAAATGATTCCCCCTAACTCGCAATCAGAAGTATAATCGTGATTTTTCAACACACACATAAAATGTTGGAAAAAAAGATAGCATTTCTGTAAAAAACAAAAAAACAATACATTTTTTTACAAGTACCCTATTAAAGTTTTTATTGAGCTGAAATGAATTGACAAGTCATATGACAGCGCCTACACCTAATTTACGTTGTAGGTTGACGTCTTTCACAAAGAATGACATTTGAAAAATTCTCCTTGTTAACTTTTGTATAATTATGAATCTTATCATAAGTTTTAAAATTATTATATTAAACTTGAAGAGTTGAATATCTTAACTAGATCACGGGTAGGTATTAGATTTATTATGCTATAGGTTTTGGTTTAAATATTTGGCTTGATATAAGCAGAAAAAAAAACGTATTCATTTATTTTGAAAGGCTTGCGAAATTCCACATTAGATAATATGTGGTAGAAAACACGTATGCGAATTTCTGACTATCACTTTACTGATAAAAGTAAATGAACAGCCCCAATCGAGAATAAATTAGGTTGGTTTGTTTTGTGATTGTGTTTGTTTGGTGAGAATATACTAACTTATCATGTGTGCACAGTCCAGAACTGTCAGAACAAAGCCATGTACCTACTGATATTCCGATTATTGCTGATTAGTCATTCTTATCATTCTTCCAGCTTCTTATAATTTCTCTTTTTCTAAAAGGTCCATAGTGTTGAAAATCAATTACACTTAACGTTCAGAAATTAAAATAAAAAAAAATCTTTAAACCTCACAAGGCGTTCAAATTACAATTTTGTCCAAGCTCGTATGACAATGCAATTTCTATAGCAACTCAATTGAAAAGAATTGCAAGAAAACAAAATAAAAATGTTCATAATTCGATGTCCTTCAACATTTTTCTTATTGATAAGTCAATTTATTAAGAAAAATTGACATGAATGGAACAAAATGTTTCGTCTTTGTTAAGTTCTGTCAAAAAGACTGTAATAATTGTTTTGTTTGCCATCCGAAATGTCCTTGATGACTTACTGAGTTTTTTTCTTTAACTGCCTATCTTCAGTGGAACTAAAAGGTTGTTGTAAATTAAGTTATTCCACACACAATGACACTTTTGTATGACAGGTAAAATAATTGTCATGTTTCAAGTATATCTGACAAAAACTCGCGTGCTTAACACATGGTCGTGGAAACCAACAAAATTACACGGTAGCTTGAGAGTTGTAAATTTTATGTAGTGTTTGGCTAAAAATAAAGGTTTTTTTTACTATGCAAACAGGGTTTCATTTTCTCAGAAGGATGTATTGGAATTTGAAATCTTTATCTTGAAACAGTAATAAAATCAAACCAAAACAACACAAATAAACAAACTACCAACGTCACATGACCTGGACTATAACCTTGGATTAGATTTATACGCTAAAACAAGACAAATTCAAAAAGAAGATTTGTCTTAAGAAATGGGCTATAAGCTTTTCTTCTCAAAAAGAAACAAGGTACACAAAAGCGAGCTCAGTAGAAAAGAATCTATTAGAATGTCCTTAAACCTACCTGCGAGTGAGTAGTTAGCAATTTAAATAGAAAATTACTTCTACCTATTGCAGTTCTCATAAATTTCATTGTTTATCTAAAAATCCATTGCATTTAAATTAAGTTAAAACATAAAGTTGTCATTTTTATTGTTTTATAGGAATAAAATGAGAATCTAATGCGATATAAATGTTCTCTGTCAGTTAAATACTTTTTAATGGTAGACTTTTATTTGTAATACTTTATTATTAAGTGCTATAGGCAATTAAGGGCTCGTTCACATTATGCCGAAATATGCTGGTTACACTCTGTAAGGTGGAATATGAAGTTAGAGTTTGGATAATGTGAGCGGACCTTAATCGGTTGAAATCAACACAATATCGTTATATTTTCGTTCAGTTTTTCAAAAGATAAATTTGATCATGGTTTCATACGTTTCTGAAAACATCTTTTGTAATGAGTAATAATGTTTAAAGAGATGGATAACATTTCAATGAGACAGAGAGAGACGGAGACGGCTGCAAGTTTAAAAAGTGATTAAAAAGTAATTAGTGCTTCCCTGATAATTTTTGTTGTTGTTGTAATATTAAGAGAGATTTCAGTCAGTAAAATCTCACAGAATAACAGCAACAAAGGAAAGTCGTCGAATGTAAACTCGACTAAGAAGAGTATTTGATCAAGAATTATCGAATTGGAATTTAAAATTCGAAAAAAAAAATACATATGAATGATTACACAGCCACAAAAAAAGGACGTGATACGGCAAAATAGACTTCGGATTCGGTTTAAGCGACCCTCCAGATAAGAACTTTTGTTTTTTCGGTTTTGACATTTTTTGGGGATATCTCGGAAGCCTGACGTGATATTGCAAAATTGACTTCGAATCTGGATTCAGCGACCCAAAAACTATATGATTAACATATTCGCACATTCAGATCAGAGAACAAATTTTTTTTTGTGACATTTTTTGAGGTTATCTCGAAAATTTGACGTGATGGGGCAAAACGGACTTTGGATTCGGTTTCAGCGTACCAAAAACTATATGAAAAACATAGTCGCAACCCCAGGAGAGAATTTTTTTGTGTGGCTGTGTTATCAATAATTGCGGAAAGTAGAGAACTAACCGAAAAATAATGATGATAATGTAGTTTCGTTCAATTTATGTGGGGAAGGAGGGGGCAAATGTGGACAGGGGCAGATTTGGATATCGCAATTGCAAGTGCACTGGTTGAATATTTCAATAGTTATCTTAGACTTTGTTTAACATTGACTTTAAAAACTCTTTTCTTTCAAAGCAAATTCGCAACATGACAAAAAGTTGTCCCACCTGTGACATTCATAACTCAATTTGTATAAAGACAATCGATTTTAAGATAATTTGTTTTATGTTATAGATAGCTACGAATAATTTGCTATGAAAACCAAAATACAAAAAATGCAAAATTAAAATAAATTCGCAGAGTTTTTGAAAATGTCTATTTGAGAGTAAAAATGCTGTGAGATGACAACTCACTGACAGCTGATAGTTGATTATATTTTACTTTTGTTACTCAACTGTCAACTTAGAGAAATTTTTACCATAACTTTCTGATTTTCACAACAATTTTACTCTCAAATTAACAAGCAACTTAAGAGGATACTCTGTATAAAATCCAACTTCTTGATTTTGTCCTACCCCGCCTGAAAGTCGAAAATAGCCCGTCTATTAAAAGAAATAAATAGTTAGGGCGGCATATTTTTCTCTGCACTGGCCTTTAATGTTTGAATTTCGAAAGTCATACTTCTTAATATTTTTTCTGAGAGGAAATATCCACCTTAACTTAACTCTCAACATTCCAAAAATATATTTAAATTGTTAAAACATTTATTTCCTTTCTGTATTCAGATTAATTTAGTTCCTTCCGTAAATACTGCACATAAGCTATGTTACACTTTTTGCAACCAGGAAGTACACGAAACGAAAGTATTCAGAACATAGCAAGCAAGCAATTCAGTTATTCTATTGTTACGCAAATAGATCTCAATAAGATTGATCTATTAACCCTTGTAATAGTAATTTTTCAATTTCTATTTTTATCCCAAGGAAAAGATAAAAAAGGTGTGTCAGATATAAGAAAAACATCAACCTATTTTGTAGCTGCCAAGTGGGTGAGATCTAAAATGCTTGATCCCAATTCATCACAGCGTAATGCGTTGCGACTTCTGCAAAAACAAAAAATTGTATTTCACCTACTCGCGAGTACGCCGTCATTGCTATGCCTCTTTGCTACTTCGCGTACTGCGTAATTTTCAAATTACTTCATTTTGATGCATTTAACGGTTGCAATAAAAATATTCTTTTAGGTTTGTTTGTTTATTATTTTGAGACTTGGTATTTAGACAATTTCTCAGTGGTGTGGGCGAGTGATTTCTATGGTATTTGGAGCAAATTGTCTCCATACTTTAGTTATTTTTTTGTAGGTTCTTTTCAGGTTAAACAAATTGTTTTGTGCACATTTTTGTGCAAATGAAAATAGTTTTGGAAAATGAAGCAATCAAAGAAGTGTCAAATAAATCCTGTATTGTTATTGTGTAGGTAAATGGATTTTCAATCAGCAACAGTATTTTAATCTTTTTAAAAAAATTACCTGCTGTTTTTTACCAGGTGTAAAAAATACCTTTATTTCATAAAAGATTTTATTTTTTTTTTTGTAAACACCTTGCCCACCCAAGATACTCTGAAAAAAAGGAAAGGAAACAACAACAAAAACTACCTACAATCATAATTGATTTTCTAACAATAGAGGTGGATATTATATTTTCCGTACAATTGGGGAGTGATAAAATCCCTTAGCTAGCTAATAATTAAAAATATTTTGTAAACTGTTCCATTATTTAGGATTCGTTTCGGTGTAAATAACAAAAGGAAGTTGAATTCTATTTCTTTTTTTTGTAGTTTTGCTAAAGATAAATTTCAAAAAGGTGAAATATAAAAAAAAAATGTATGAATGAAGTGAAGATTTTAAAAATAAAAACAGTTTTTGATTTTGATATACTTTTCTTTACACATTGGAAGATTTTTTTTTTCTTAAATGATAGAGGCAGTTTAATTATTTTGTTACTCTCACGAGTAAAAATAGAAATTAAATTTTTAAAGAAAAATTTTTTTTTTTTAATCTTGACCGCCGCACCACACACAGCTGCACCACCACCGTTTGGCCGTAAATTTCGGGGCACCACCTCCGCATCACGACTGCACCACGTCCACACCATTTCATTTTCTATACAAAATTCGCTGCACCATGATAAATAATTTTGGATTATTGAAAAATATTTTTTTTAAACCGACGAGAAGGAGATTCGAACCCTAGTATTCACAGCACTTTCAATTAGAAATCCAACGCCTAAAGCAGTCATGTTTGTACGAACTGTCAAAGTCAAAATAACTTAAACATTTGTATACGTACGAGAATAGAATTTTTGATCATGGTGCAGACGTGGTGCGGCTGTTGTGTTGTGCATCGAATTTTTCATTCAAAATGAAATGGTGTGGACGTGGTGCAGTCGTTTTTCGGCGGTGGTGCTGCGAATTTTTTTCATATTTTTTCATTTTTTCAAAATGAAATGGTAAACCAAAATATACTTTTCTAATAGATTTTAACTTTCTTAATTCAAATCCGAAGTCGAAAAAAATCTATGACGTCAAATTTCGTAGATAAAAATTAATTTTGATCTGCTTATATCTCAAAAACGTGACGTCATAGATTTTTTTCGACTTCGGATTTGAATTAAGAAAGTTAAAATCTATTAGAAAAGTATATTTTGGTTTACGGAAAAAATAAATAAATTTTCTTATGAAACATAAATAGAAGAGATCTCAAAATTGTGATAAGTGAAAAAAAATACATGAAATAGCGTATTTAGAGGTCTTAAAGTGTGTTTTACTAAATTGGCATTCTTTGGACTTTGTTTTCAAATTTTTTGATTTTTTGTAAAGAATATGAATCTATGAATCCTAAATCTTAAATCTAACACCTTTTTGACATGAATTTAGCCCAATTTCTAGCTTATATACTGTTTGGAAAATGAAAATTCTTTTTTAAAGCTCATTCTTTCCGCCATTTTGGAGCCGCCATTTTGAATAAAAAAAAGTTGGCAGCCTTTTTGTATTCTTCATACTATTATCATTCAGTGTACCAAATTTCATGACTTTTCGTCCAGAAATGGCCGTGCAAATGAATTTTTACGCCAAAAACGAAGAATGGCACCACTGTGGGACGTGGTGCAGCGGTGTGGTGCGGCGGAATTACATTTTTACTGAGGATATGAACACTTACAATATGGTAAAAGGGGCGAGAACTAACATAATTGTACCTATGGATTTTAATTTAGCCTTGTTTTATTGGTAACTTAGCTAAATACTGAAATCCCAATAAAACACAAGGGCGCAAAATTTTAAACGATTTAGTAAAATGCTTAAGCCTTTTTAGTAATTTACTTATCTAACAATCAATCTGCTTTTGAAAGGCTTAAGCATTTTACTAAATAGTTTAAAATTTTGCGCTGAGGAATGCCAATAGAAAAGTTCTTATTGGGCAAAAATTTAAGTCGTGTTATGAGAATTACTCATGGTAAGTTGTTGGGATCCTAGGCAATTTTCAATCAACTTGAATTTAGTTCTTCACTTAGAAACAATATAATAACCAAAAAAAAAGACTTTCTTAAAGAATTTACAGTAGGTACAGTAAAAGATAGTAATGAGAATGGCACTAAATTCAGATTAGGAATTTCCAAAAATAAACAGCTTAACATAACTCAAATATTAGTTCGATCCTCGTGTCCACACTTAATGAGTGAAATGCAACCAAACAGATTATACAGATTTGTTTCCTTTGACCACAAAAAACAAAAAAAAAGGAAAAAACATTTTTGTTTATTTTTATATTTTTCGGCATGCTCGTACAGAAACCGATTTAAGCTGAAAAACATCTGTTTCAGCCTAAGGCCCTTCTCTCTGTGACAAGTGTTAATTATTTAGAGCACTACTCTAGATAAACATGAATAGTCCAAAAGTGAGACCCGACACATATCAGTATCAAAGGATAAGTATATTGTTTTAGAAAATCTTTTAATCCTTTGTAAAGGATATGTCTCATATAGCTTAGGTAGTTTTAATTACGGGCGGTGGAAAATCACTCCTGCTTAACATCTTTGTATCCATAACCGCGAACATTCTCTTCCTACTGACAAATTCAAAGATCAAAAGATTAAAACAAAAAAAAAAATAGAAAACGATTTTAAGGATATTCACAAAATCTTCTTTTTCTCATACAAATCATAGAAGAATATTTCTCACTGCCATACAGCATCCTGTATATCTTTTAAGCTCTTAAATCATTACGATGAGAGTAAGAAGATAAAACTACTATCTGTTTTTCTTATTTCAATCAACATCGAAATAATGTCTTCCGGGCAGGAAAAAACAAGGATACGCCAGATACATATGCTCTCTTTGTGTGGTGTAAGGACCTTTTTTTTCTAATTAATGAGCGGCACCTTCGGGCGGCTTTGGGAATTTTCAAAACTAAGAAAAATTAAGGAAAAAAAAATAGGTACTTGAAACAGAAGCGAGAAAATGTGTGTTTTCATCTGTCAGGGACAATCATTTACGCTCTTGGTCGATGAAAAACATTGAGGTTGTGTGTTTTAGAAAAAAAGAAAACTATCCATGGGAACATTGAATGAAATATAAAAAACCGTGAGTAACAAGTGCATATCAATGGTAGGTAAAATTCATTGAAGAATAATGATCCTTCGCCGGAAGGAGATGATAAACAAATATGTTTATCTGCTCTCAAGTAGGGTTAAAGGCAAGAGGTTGCCATGAAAAATCTTGTGAGAAAAGGTGGATGATGATGATATTCATCTTATCAGATTATTTGAATAGAATTTAATTTCAACAGAAATTCAATTCATATTATCCTATTGGCTAATGATTGTTTAAGTGAAATTACACAAAAAAAGGATGTTTTTCCCTAAAGTCATTTCAAATTAAATGTTCATTGAAAAATAATCACATTTAAACTCAAATGCATTTACAATAAAATTTGTGTATGATGAAAAGCGAAAAAGAAAAAAAAATAAGGATATCCTGCTGTCACTATATCCGGCCATTTGGTATATTTTTTCCTCTCCACAAAAATAACATTTGATGGTTTTATTTCTGACCTGAGAAAATAGGTCAAAAACTCTATAGGACTTTTTAACAATACGATAAGCGAATGACATTATGTAATTGGTTTGCAATTTCCTTCCGGTTGTTGTATGTTATATATGGGAAATGGACATCTGATGTGTGGAAATTTATTTCCCACCAATTATAATGTGTATATTATGTTGTGTACAACAAAAAGCCCTTTCTTTGATTTTTTGTATGAATGAATGTTGCGAAATAATATTGTTGAACTGATTTTGAGAAAGGGAACAGGACAAATTGATGGAAAATCAGTGTTGTACAATTTTCTAAGAAATACCTACACGCCTCTTTCGTTTATGGTTACATGCAGTTCTTTTGTTGACTTTTGTAAAGGGTTCTTAGAAGATCAACATTGATTTCTTCTGGCTAGATAATAATTGATGGTTGGTCTTGGTATTGAGACTATTGTTTGCTTAAAGGAAGACAAGATGTCTTGATGAAAGTTTCAGCTATAGTTAACAGTCGAAGCTTTCATCGATAAATCTTATCTTCCTTTGAGCAAACAGTAGATTTGATAAGAACCATCAATCTGGAAGTCTTTGTATTTGAATTAGCTTAACTTCAAGAATCTTATTTACATTATTTTTGAAGAAAGATAGAACAAATTGGCATTACTTCACGGGAATACACGAAAATGGCACACATATCTGTCAAATTTTCATTCATAAAGCCTAGTACGCAGCTGAAGCGAAACGAAATTTTCCATAGAAAATTTCGTTTGCATAGAAAATTCCGTTAGCGAAATCTTGACAGAAATTAAAAATATGTTTTGATTTTGCTTTTATCTAAACTTATTTTCTGATGTTTTTTCTTGATTTTTTTTTATTTGTATTTTTATTATCTTTTTATTTGTATTTCTATTATTTTTACTTTGCTATAATACCCGATGGTATTTTTTCGTTGACATGTTCGCTGTTGACTTTGGAGATTTCAAAATGTTTCGTTTCGCTTCAGCTGCGTACTAGGCTTAAGCCAGAACTATAATTGTCGGATGCGTAGGACGAAACGGAGGGGAACAGCCAGCGCTCGCACCCGCACTCGACGGATGAAATCTTATCAAAAAGTCAAAGAAAACAACAACAATTGACATTAGCATCCAACTGCTTCCTTTAATTATAGTTCTGGCTTTAAAGTCCAAATAAAAACATTCAAATTATTTAAATTCAAGAAAAAACATAAGAAAATAACTTTTTAAATAAGAAATACCTAAATGAATTAAAAATAAAAAAAAGTCAAAAGCAAGAAAAATGTCAACAATAAAAAGTTAAGCCCAGTACGCAGCTCGCGCTAAATTTTAGCTCCCATACAAAATTCTCTCCAAATTTTAGCCGAGCTAAGAGTCAGGTGAGAATTTTAGCCGAAAAGTACTGAAAAATCAAATTTTCGTTTCCAACTGTACAAAACTATCGATTTTTATGTCGTTTTCTATTGACGAATCTCATAATGAGATTTGTGAATCTGTCAGCTGCAAGGGGGGGGGGGGGACAGTAGTAGTAGTAGTAGTAACTTTATTGAGATTTATTTTATACACTTTTCAATATTTTCTTATAAATAATATACAGCACATTTAATTTAAGTTTTGCCGACTTGGTATTGGTCTGGCTACACAAGTGATGAATAACAAAATGAAATACTTTATTGTAGCATAATGTGTTTGATGAGAAGAATTTAATCTGACATTTTCTTTTTCTTGATTTTCTATGTGTGCCCACTCAACAAGACACACATTTTGCAGTAAAAAAAACTTAACCTAAGAGAGAAAGGTGGATAGAAAGAGGTAGAAGATAACAATGACAAAAATATAAACATGGAAGGAGACACAAGTTGTCTCTGTTTAAAACACATTTATGAAAAATGTGTGAATAGGTAAGGTAGATACCTTGGATTAAATTAGGAAAAATTCATTTTTGTATATTTGTCACTTTCATTTTTGACAAGCGTAATTGAGTATTAATACGATATTTTTTTATAAATTTGTCACCTTTGTTATTTGTTAGTTACAAATAATTAGGATATTGAATATTATGGGGGGGGGGACACACTCCTCTGTTTGACATTTTTGTCTGAACATTTGTTGTTGTTTTATTTTTTTTACACGCACAGATTTCGTACACAATTACAAAACTAGATTTCATATTCTATTTGCAGTTGAAAATCTGAGATTTTTACACAAAAATCTCAAAAGTTAATAGAAAACGATATTAGCCCCTTACCCTGTTCCATTGGAGGTGGTAGTTTACTCGTGAGTAGAAATCTAGTACAACAACTACACATTCCTATCTCATCGAGTAGAAGAGTATGTGCTAATTCTAGTACTAGATCTACTCATGAGTAAACTACCACCTCCAATGGAACGATGCTATTAGTAAAATTCACAGATAAATTTGTGTACATACAATCTCTTGGAATTGTTTAATAGTTTTAATTAGTTGTAGGACACATTTAGATGATGTTTGGAGAGTTTTATTGGGCAGGCTCAGAAACGTTAGGGACTAAACATTTAGGTAATTTCTCGGTCTCTGATTGGTCAGCTGTCAAAAAAAATCCTTCCAATTTAGGTAATTTTATTGAAAAGCTGACTGGAAAGTTAGGCAAGAAAATTTTCCCTAAAAATTTAGGAAAGTTTTTTTTGTCAACATGACAGCAGATAAATTTATTTGTGTGAAAAACAACTAAAAAGTGCATTATCGGTTATAATTAATTTTATTTATTCATTACAGTTAAGTGAAATTTGGTGTCTTACCCATGCGGCCGGTAAAATTCTTAAATAAATTTCGAAATTTGACAATAGCATCACATCCAAACTAATTTAGTCAATTTACTGAAATTTCCGTTCAGAAAATGACGTTGCCTAAATATCTAGTCCCTAATATTTCCTGAACGTGCCCATTGTCAAGAAAATAACTAAAACGCCACATTTGGCTTTTGTCAATAAATCCGTAAATAAATTTTTATACAAAAATTATATTTCAAACTCTTGAACATTACTGTACCAAAATAAATTTCAAAACAAACAAACCTTTCATTTTGACACATATGCCTTCTGTCAAAACAAAACAAGAGTAGAATTTAAAAAAAATGCACCTCAAATTATTTATAAAATAATTTTTAAGTATTTTAAATGTATTTATATAAAAAAATAATTTATAAATAAAATGTTAACAATATGTGATTTGAATCTTGATTGTCTTGTGCGAATATTCTGCTACTGCAGTCCATCTGACTTGGTCAATTTATGTCGTGCCAGTTCATTTTTCAACTCGGTCATAAACAATCATATTTATTTTGCCAAAACACTTGATTTACTTTTATGTGGACATCGAGATGATCCAGCTATTTGTGATAGGTTTTAATACTCTAGAGCTTCCATCTATCTTCTTAATTCTAAAAACACTTCTTTTTCCGTAGAACCTTTGATGAACTTTCATATCGAAGTCGTCTCTCAATTGGAGCAAATTGGCTCAATGGACGCTACACTGAAACCACTTACTTTAACAGCAATCGAATGTGTGCTGCAAAAATCCACTTGGACAAAGACAATTTATACATAACTCACCAAAGATATTTGAGAATTCATAAACGTTTGAGAGACGAGCCAGTAAAAAGGCGATGCACCGAAGAAATTTGCACAAATTCCAAAGCAGACATTTCGGATTTCTCAAAGAAAAACAACACTATTTTTGCTGGGCGTGTTTATGGCAGTGGATTTATTTATGAAGAGGGCATTGTCACCGATGTCCGTCTGCACGATGTTAGCGAGTATTTGTGGTGCGTTGATTTCAGCAACAATCTGTTCCTGTCGAGTACGGATAAGTGCACAAAAATGTGGCAAAGAGCTGACCAATTTGGTCTGCTTTATCTAGACTTGGCTAAGGAATACCCTGAATCTTATAAGACAATGCAGTTAAATCAAGATGGTGATAGATTCTATGGAGGCTTGTACACAGACAAAGAGAATAGAGCGCTTAGAGAAGTTGATATCGAGACGTAAGTGAGACTTATTATAAGGGTCAAAATCATGGAGGTGGAAAATTTCGAGGACCAAATTCTTAAAGAATGAACTTTGTTTTATGATAAAAATTTGGCTTAAAATACCAAAAATTAGTACTAGAAAAACGTTCCATTGAATGGTGGTCTCTTCAAAACGACTTTAGGTGTCTGGAAATAGTATCAATGTGTTTTATTATATTAAGATAGAAGGGCTTAAATAAATCTAATATAACTTTAATTCTTGGTTCAGAGACCAATTTCTAAAAAAAAAATGCTTTTTATGCATGTCCGAAATATTTACTTGCGATAAGGTACTATATAGGTACGTATGGGCAACTCCATGAAAAAGTGGACACGAATTTTGAACAAACTATGCAGTCTTTTTTACTTTTTCCCTATTTACAAACGGCAACTCTTTATGCAAGTTGCAAGAAAAGATTCCTTGTTGTATTTCCTAATGGCTAGAAATCAAATTCAGGGAGTATAAATAATCTAAAAGACTTTTTAAAGCATAAGTTTATCAACTACAGAAGAATTTCACATGAACATGACAGAAAAACAAGCCCACAGAAAACAAGATGAATGTAATAGCGACGATGACAATATCCCCTCATGATTACTAACATAAATTAAGATTTAAGTAAGCTTCGTTACACAATATTCGATTTTAAAATAACTTGAATGAAAATGCATCTATTCTTTACTTTTGCAACACCAAATCGCAAGTAACATAAGTTACCAAAATAATGTAACGTGAGTAACTAAACATTTTATAATTTTTCCTCGAAATATTGAACAAATGTTTAGTTTTGTGACTAATTTTAAAAGCTTGTAATTTTGTATGTATGGAATCTGCATTAAAAACAAATTAAGATTCTTAATTTATCGGAAAAACTTCATATTGTCAGACTCTTAAAACTCGTGTCCGATTATTGTAACGTGAGTTACCAACACACTTTCATTTTTCCCAAGCAAATGCTAAAAATAAAAAAAAATGTTTTACTTAACCCTCTGTAGACACACCTCTTTTTTGTGACGTGATAGGCACACGGGTGCGAATTTGTTTCATACTAATATGAAATCTAATATGAAATTGATGTAGAATCTTCCGAGGAATTCGAATATTTTCACAATTACGAAAAAAAATATTTTCACCCTTATAAAGAGACTTTTTTGTGACCACTTTTTTTTGAAAAATCGTAATTTTTTATTTTTGTCCTGCCAAATTCGCACCCGTGTGCCGAAAGAAGGTTAATTATGAAAGTAATAGTAGTTATGCTACATTCATGTACAGTATTTTCGTATCAATTTACATGTACTTGTACATATTAAAATTGACACAAAAAAAATCTATTTATGTATGTATTGGAAATTTTTGTGAATGTAACGTGGGTTACCATGGAATTGCCCATATCAAGTTATGCATTCGTAAAAAAAAAGTTGAGATAGCAATTTTCCATGATAATACGATGATAAAGAATGCGAAAAAAAGTGGGTCTGGAAAGTCCGTCTGTCTGTCTGTCAGGATGTGAGTCGGTCTGGATAAGGAGCTACAGCCTAAGCTTCAAACTTATTACGTAGCAATTTTTGGATCCTGTACAGAGGGGCTTTGGAATTAATTTTTTTTTACCAAAAATAACGGTAGGTACCTATCATATAACAATTTTGGAAAAGTTTAATTTTCTCAAAAACGGCTCATACGATTTTTATTTAAAAAAAAATCAAGCATTTGTTTTTAAATAAGGTCTATCTTCTAATGAAAAAGTTTTTTTTTCAAAAATCTTTATTAATGGTACCTCCCATAGAACCGTTTTCTAAATTTGAAATATTGCCTAAATATAAAAAAAAAATTTAGACAAAAATAACTTTTGGATTTAAAAAAAAAAAAAAAAAAATTAGAATCAAATTTTCGAAAACGTGACGATTCATTTTTTTTTGAATTTTTGGTTAACGTGTTGATTAAAAGTTTCTAGGAAATGGCATACCAAATTTATTTTAAATTTTTTTTCAAAAAATTATTTATAAAAAAACACAAAACGGCTCTAACGATTTAATTTTTTTTTCCAAAAATGCATCTTTATGAAAAAAATTAAACTGCATTCTTATATGTGAATTTTTGATCATATGATTGAAATTTAAAGTTTTATGTTATATTTGGGCTTTAATGATCTTTATTTTTGGATGCAATTAATGAAACACTAATTCATCTTTTTGTTACCCTACGTTTCGCCGGTTTCTTTCCAGCTTCCTCAGGGGATTTTTATTTGACTAATATAACCAAAAATACAATTACAAATTAGATTCATAAGGAGCATTCTTTTTTTGTATAAGAACTTACTTTTAGTGGTGAATTTGCATTTTTTTTTTTTGGAGCTCAATTTCATTTAAAGAGTTCTTTTTACATTTCGCCGGCGTAAAGCAAAATTGTTCTAAATCCACTTTTTACCGAAAATGAGATAATGATGCAGTTTTACTAATTTGAGGGTTCTTTTTCCGAATTTGAAAACCGTTTTTGTAAAAAAAATTGATTCCGCAGATAATATAATTTAACTAGCTGACCCGGCGGACTTCGTTCCCCCTTTTCCAAGTTTTATTTCCAATTTTTGATTTTGTAATGTGTTAACCTTTTCCCATTATACATAGGTACATACATATGTAAAACTGTTTAAAATATTAAACAAAGCAAATCATTTGTTTGACAGCTATTACAAATTTTTATCGGAATTTATTCAACCAATAAAGGTTATATAATTCACAAATATACAAAAACTGGCTCTGGTTTCACTTCTTATTTTTTTGTTGCAAAAAGTGCCTAAATCGATGAATCCCGCCTGCCATTATAGAAAAATATGACTCATTCTCCCTTTCTTTTGTGAAACTGTTAATGATTTGTTTTTTGCACCAGAGGCCTGGAATTCCAACACCAAGAACGATCTTTTTACTTTTTTTTTGTTTACACAACCTGTTTTCTTATGACGTTATCACGTAAAATTATCGTCCTTAAACCGACTATACAAACAACCATTGTTTTTGTTTTGTTGACTTTCGTTTTAACTTCCAAAATATTTATTTGCGGAATGTAGCATCCACTTTCAACGCTCATTTTTAATCCACTTTAAAAATAGTATTCTCTCTCTTACATATTTTGGTTTCATTGAAGTTTGTATTTGTTCGTTTCTTAACCGTTACCGTGTGAGTAATGTTGGAGCCAGTAACCGAAACAATAGCAATAGGATAAAATCTTAAAAAAAAAAACGATTAAAAATGAAAAGATTTCGTCTTAATTCTATTCATACATACGTCGAAATATTTCTTTAAAAAAAAAATAAATCATTTGATTTTTATGCGGAAATTGTATTAATGGTAGTTGAAACAACTTTAACAAATTTTAAGATGCAGTCATAAATTTAATTGAGATATACTGATGGTAAACAATTTTCTTTGCGGGACTAACATTTTAAAGAGTTAATTCATGTTTGTTTTTATTACCCTTGAATATGAGCGATTTTGAACCCCAAATATTGAATTTGCTTATAACTTGACAACATACCAGGTCCAACTATAAAACAAAACCTGTCTCGAACGAACCTTATCACACACACACACACACACACAAAATTTCATAAAAATCTATATCTACTGTCATTCGGACTTCAAATATGGAATTTAACTATAACTTGACAACAGCGACACCTACTGGGTCCATACCACACACACAAAATTTCACAAAAATCTCTCCAATCTGGTCAAAATATGCAATTTTTCTAAAACTCGACAACAGCGCCACCTACCGGGTCCAATTATAAAAAAAAACCTGTCTCGGACGGACCTTATCACATAAACAAAATTTCACAAAAAATCTGTTCAGTCGTTCGTTCAAAATATGAAATTTTTCTATAACTCGACATCAGCGCCACCTACCGGGTCCAATTATGAAACAAAACCTGTCTCGGATGGACCTTATCACATCCACCAAATTTCAGAAAAATCTCTCCAGGGGGCCAATTCTGGTTCTGTGAATAAGTGAAACGAAAAGCTTTTCACTTGTTCACTCATTTTATTCTCGTTCTGTGAAAAAATGAAAACAAACATCAAAAATATTCATATAAATATATATTTTTTTCACTAAATTATTTGTGATATCATAGGATGAGAATCGTTTTTCGTTTCAAATGAATCGAAAAAGTGAAAAGAGTGTTTGAAAGCTAAAATGAAAAAGTTTTTTTTTTCGATTCACGTTTTCACAGAACCAAATTGGCCCCCAGTCTGGTCAAAATATGAAATTTTCCTAACTCGACAACCGCACCATCTACCGGGTCCAATTATAAAAAAACCTGTCTTGGACGGACCTTATCACATAAACAAAATTTCACAAAAATCTGTTCAGTCGTTCGTTCAAAATATGAAATTATCCTAAAACTGGACAACAGCGCCACCTACCGGGTCCAATTTTGAAACAAAACCCGTCTCGGATAGTCTTTATCACATACACAACATTTCATAAAAATCTGCCCAGTCTTTCGTTCAAAATATGCAATTTTCCTAAAATTCGACAACAGCGCCACCTACCGGGTCCAATTATAAAAAAAAACTGTCTCGGACGGACCTTATCACATAAACAAAATTTCACAAAAATCTGTTCAGTCGTTCGTTTAAAATATGAAATTATCATAAAACTCGACAACAGCACCACCTACCGGGTCCAATTATAGAAAAAAACTTGTCTCGGACGTACCTTATCACATAAACAAAATTTCACAAAAATCTGTCCAGTCGTTCGTTCAAAATATACAATTTTCTTAAAACTCGACAACAGCGCCACCTACCGGGTCCAATTATAAAACAATCCTGTCTCGGATGGACTTTATCACATACACAAAATTTCACAAAAATCTGTCCAGTCGTTCGTTCAGAATATGCAATTTTCCTACAACTCGACAACAGCGCCACCTACCGGGTCCAATTATGAAACAAAACCTGTCTCTGATGGACCTTATCACACCCACCAAATTTCAGAATAATCTGTCCAGTCGTTTAGAAGGAGTAGGCTCACAAACAAACGCACAGGAGAATTATATATATAAGATGTGACATAGAACAATAAAAACAGGGAAGTAGCCTTTTGAAAATGAGCGCGAGTATTCTTGATTGTTCTAAGTCCCATCATTTTTTGTTCTAAGTCCACTTTTTATTTAAGACTGGTGCGTACTTGTATAGGAATTGTTCTATGTCCAATTATATGTTTTTAAAAATATTTAATAATAGTATCACCTACTAATGAGGTAAACTTGTATTGTATGGTTTACTCACGAGAAAAGAACAAACTTTATAAAAAACATAACTTAAAGGCGAACGAGCAGAAAAATGTCGCTTTAAACCAAATTGAAACTTAAAAATCATCCCCTGTAAAATTTGCTTTTGTGACAATTTTGCTTTACGCCGACGAATTTTAAGTTTTTTTGTCTACATTTACCAAATTTGTATATAAAAAGTTTTTAGTTCTAAGAGCAAGTTCGTGCGACCCAGTCGTGCATTTTATTTCTTTTGGTTTTAGATAGCTTTTTTGATAAAAGAAATATACAGCCATACTAAGATAGGCTACTGATTGAAAATACCCAAAAAATGCTGAAATATGTGTTTAAGTACACATTATTTATTCGGATTCGGAAATGACTTTCCCGGAAATGACGTTTAGACCTTCATTTATTTTTATTTTTTTTTTGTCACAAAGTAAAACGAAATGCTGTTGAAGTTATATTGTAGTGGCCTCGATTTTTGATCATAATATCACCAAAAAATGATTAAAATATTGACACTTTAAGAAATTTTGGTACAATGCGTCATTTTTCTTGGGATGACTTTTATTAATGTTTTTTGGAGTATATTAGATGCAATAATAAATGGAAACTTTTATAACCGAAACATATGCATATATTCCTAGATGCATGCCTGTTATTTTAATTATTGGTAAATGAGAAAAAACCTTAAATTCAAAAATTCCTGAAAATAAAATTTTTCACCTCCATGATTTTTACCCATAAATAGTCAGATTTTCTAATAAGTATTCTTTTTTTTCAGTGGAACTCAACGTATTCTTAACTCTAAAACCTTCTCTATTTATGACCTAAAACTCAAAGATGACAACGTATTCTTTACCGCTAACTTCGACACAACATTCCGAATGTACGATCGGCGAGTGGACGCTGACGTTGGTATATGGGAAGATCAATTCGGTTCGTCGATCTATTGTCTCGAGTATGATGGTCTCTATGCAGTTTTGTGTGGCGTCAAACATCATTGTCGAGTCAATTTGTATGACATTCGAATGCCTGAGAAATGTGTCCAAATATACTTTCCTTCGGCGAGAAATGGCCGCAGTTCACCTGTTTACAGTATAGCATGCGATAGTCGATATTTATTCGTAGCTACCGATCGTAATTTGCGAGTTCTTGATTTTAAAGCAGATTGGGCAGCTAATCGAGATTATAGGAATTTATTTAAAACCGTTATTAGAGGCTAAGTCAGTGTTCACAAAACAGTGTTGGGCCTTCTTATGTGAACACAGTATTGTAAATTTTCATTTATATTTTACCATTTTAAAAATTTATTTTGAACAAAAGTTTAAAAAGGTTTTTTAAAATCCGTCTGGTACGGGTTTTTTTTTGTAATTTTTCGAATAATGTTGATAAGAAAAAAAATGAATTGAATTTAAAGACGAATAAATAAATTTCCACACTTGTTTATGAAACATTATATTTTGTATTTCACATGATTTTTTTAAAAGCATTATATTTTATTTACTTGAATTTTCAAATTTTTTGTGAAGTCAAGGCTTTTTGCTCCAATTTTTTATTCGGCCCTATCGAGGTATCCGTCGGAGCGGAAAACTATCCGTTTTCATACTAGTCAAGCTTTGAGGTGTGTTCAAAGTAAAGACTCTCCGATTCGTATGAAATCGGATAAATTTCCGCTTCGAAGGATACCTCGATAGGGCCGATAGAGTAAGGTTTAAAAGCTGAAGAATTTTTTAGTTTTCAGTTATAAATACAGCTTAAAGAGATCTTTCATCTGACGTCTCACTTAATAAAAATGGAGAACATTTTTAAAATGCATTTTTCTCGAAAATCTAAAAAACAATGTAATTTTTTTACCTAAATGCATAGGCTTGTTCACTGTGAACTCATATCTGTAAACTAAAATTTGTTTCGAGACTTTTGTCCGCAGATATCTGCCTCCGAATTTAAGAAAAAATGTTGGATGCGTCAATTTATTAAGAGAAAAAGAATTGTTTTCCCCTGGAACCCCTCAATGTGTGCCACTGACTTTTATATCAAAAAAACATACAAGCACTTATGTTAGCGTCTTTGACTCATTTTATATGCTTTTTTTTTAAACATAATTTTTATAAATTAAGTCACAGTAAAAAAAAAATTTGAAAAAAGAATTCAATTTACAATCCAGAGAAGCTTATAGCATTTTCGTTTGGTAATTCTTAGAATTGTCCGGGACTGTCTGATCCGGAATGCCAAACGATCAAACTTGGATACTTCTTTTTGGTTCTGAAGTTTGGGTTTCTTTGTATTTGTGAAATCCAAATAATGCGAACTCCTGATGAAAGTTTTATTTTGTTTATTATTGTTCATTCCATAAAAAGTTATCGTTTTTTTGTTTTCTTTACTTTATTTCAATATAATTTTAAAAAAAATTTATGTTTGGCTAAGTAAAAAATCTCAATATTCAGAAATAAACAACAAACAATAACGTTTCCTTACTTTGACGTCTTAAGTGTGAACATGTGTGTGTGATTCTTGTTTTGATTCTGCCTCAAAATTCGGAATCGATTTTCTCTTCTTTTCAAAGAAGGTCAAAACCTTTTGCAGTAAACCGAGTGGTTGAGGCGTTGGACTGATAGTTCAATGTACTCTTTTGAGTACAATTTGAGTCTTATTCTGGTCGAATGTTCTTTTTTTTTTAATTTTTCAATTCAAAGTTATTTATCAAACATTATTCATTGCGCTATAGGGTGTTATTTTTTTAATTTGTATCTGCATTCGATTCCAAAGTTTTAACACTTACCCATGTCTATCTTTGAATTAAGCTCTATTATGCTTTTCAAATGTATTATTGACGTTCTGTGCTATTTTTTAAAATTTGTTATATATTTACTTTTGAATACGCTTGGTAAGAGGCAGAAACATTGTTTAAAATGTTCCACATACGCCAGAGTGAACGTTAAAATTCCAAATTGGTACAAACCTTTCTTCCTTTATAGATGGAAATTTTGTATCACATGTAACTTTAGTCATATTTTTGTGAGAATTATGCAAAGTAAAGCAAATATTTCAACGGAACCGATCCAAAGTCAATCTGATTTCAAAGCAATTTTTGTATGGATGTTCCATAACTTCAAACAGTTCCAAAGCATTTTTAGCATTAGGTAAAGAAACACTCTGTAAGTTTTTGTCGTTGGAATCTGGGTTTAATTTGTATTGACTGGATTTCAATGCCTCACGAAAACGTTACTAATATTTAATTTACATCAGACTAAAACTATCGTTATGCTGTCGTGTTTTAAACGTTCAATGCTGTAAACAAAGCTCAAGTAATCGTTAATAAAATTAATATATAAAACATCTTAATTTATAAATAAACATAAATTTATTTGTGTATTCTTCATTGTTTTTTTTGTTTTTGTTTCATTTTTCTTTTCTGTTTTTCTTTAAACTTATCTCTAGAACGAAATACATAATTTAAATCATACATACACTTCATATATAAAAAAATATATTTTATACACAGAAACGGAATTTATCTAAATAACACGTTTGACGGATTGATTTATGATTTTTCTACTATTTTATTTTTGTTTGTTCTCTTTTACATAATTTAGTTCTTCTCTATCTATCTACCATCGCTCTTTTAGTTCTTTCAAACTAATTACACCAGTTCGACCTTTTTTTTTTTAGATGATTTTTTAAAAAAACTTCCTCTCAAACAAAACAGAAATGATATATATAAATATATATATAAATATTGCATTAATGACAAAAAAAAATAAACAAAAATAGTAATCTATGTGTTTGAAAAAAATTGTAACAAACCACTTAAATTTAAGTTTGCTGCTCACAGAGATATTATATAGAACAAAAAAATGAAGAATAGAATAATTAGATCACATTTTTTTTTTTAATGAGGAACCACAATCAATTGTTAATTGTTGTGATCCTTTTTTATTTCTGTTGTGGATGATGATGATGTCGATGATGTTGCGTCTTCGTTTGAAGACGATGATGCAGTTTGTGAGGAGGCAGTATTATCTGAAACAACAGATTCTGCTGCCTGTGCGTCGTCATCAGTTTCATTTAGTGCAGCGGCTATTTCTCCATTGAACTGCAACAAACAACCCAAAGCACCAAAGTAACCTTCGTGCTCGAGGAAGAGTGCTTTCATTGTATGATCGGACCAAAAGTCCATGGCATAGGCAAGCAGTTTCATTGAAATTGGATTCACACGCAGAAAATTTCCAACAAAGACTATCTAAAAAATTGAAAAAAAAAAATTAGTTTTAGACGTTAAAGGTCTTGGAAATTTATTGTCAAGTACCTTATCAATTTTGGCATTTAGGGCACACATCCTTGCAATTGAACCAATATTATTTGTGATTGTTACAAGAGTGGCATTGGCGAGATCTTCGCGGGATACTGAAGCTCTTTTTTCTTTCAGGTGCATTTGACCATAGCTATTGTGGAAGAAAAAATTATATTTGTTCAAAAATTGGGAATTATTTGTTGTCGTTCGAAACAACTACCTGGATGCAACGAGATCACCAGTCAAACCAAATCGTTCATAGTCTCCACCATAGATGTCTCTGACTAGCTTATCGACTTTTCTGTTGTCTCCTTTAGTGGCAAGTTGTATAGCTTCTTCGAATGTTGTACATCCAGTCAGTAGACAACACAATCCCAGGAATGTTCCTCCGCCTAAACTGTAGAAAAATACATTTCAAATAAAACTCTTCTAAAAGAATGTTTTCTCAAAATAAAACTCACCTTGTACCAGAAATACGTTTATAGTTGTTCGGTCCATAGACAGCTAAAATGGAAACTCCTGAGCCAACATTAACCAATATAAAGGGATATGGTTGGGAGAAGTCAAATGCACATATCTGGCTCTTTCTATTAATTTTTTGGGTAAACAATTGTTATATAAACTTAATAAACAAGTTGTAATCAATTGGACTTACAAAATATCACTGGCATTCTCGTAAAAATAGCACTCGGTTTTGTTTTGAATCTCAGCAAAGAGAATTCCTTTGATTAATGTATCTAATTCATCAAATTTAGCTAGTTTCATGTTAACTTCCTAAAAATAGTTACGGAAATTATTAATAAATTGGGGGTTGGATGGTAGAAAAGGAAACTTACATCTCTGAAATTCTTTTCGAATTTATAGGCACCACCACCAGTCGCACAAACTGTTGTTACTAGTTCAGCCATACCTTTCGCTTTGGCTAAGGATAAAAAGTTACCCATGTCGGAGGTTTGGAATCGAATGAAATGTAGCGAGCCACGTCGTTTGCGAATCACTACATTGTCCATCTAAAAAACAAAAAAAAAAACATTTTTTTTTATTTTTTAACTATCTGTATATTTGATGTACATATAATAACTACTGAGGGGGTTTGCCTTTGGAAAGCAAAAATAACACTGGATATATAGTTTAGGACAGAAGAGCAAAGATCTCGATTGAACTAATTGAAAATAAGCAAGTTATCAAATCACTGCAAGATGAACGTATGTATGTAAGTCCAATGGTGGGTCAAACAAAAATGCCGCCAATATTGTGTCTATTAATGATAAGCGATTATGCTGCTTTGTTGTCAAGAAGGGAATTGTCAACGATTGTGAATAAATATCTACGAAACTCCTTGACCTTAAAAAAATTGGAAAAATGGAATTTACTGCTGAGTCCGAACAAGTAAGCAGAAATAATGTACTTTTTCATGACAATGATTAGCACCCAGGCGTCATAGTCCTTCGTACTAGCCATTAAGCCAACGGAATACCACGGGGCTTTAAATTCATGCTTAACTATAATCCCACTACAATCATTGAAGAGGTGATATTAAACTAAAGAGGCCCATTAGACACTCAAGAATGGAAGTAAATTGAATTCAAGTAGGTACCGTATTGGAGTTGGTTTTTCATGTCTGCGGATTTGTTCCACTGAACCATAAATTTGGCTTAAACAAATTCAAATAAAGAGTGTAATTTTTAGAGATACATACAGTGGTGGAAAAATAATTAGAAACACGCTCTTTCTTTTCAAAATGTTTGTATGTTCTTAATATGAATAAAAAATATTAGAAATATTTTTTAACAGAGGTATTTGAAGAGCTTGATGTTTTACTAAGGATCTCCTCTTTATTGCACCTTCTTTTTCTAAAAAGTAAGGGGTTGGTGTGTCAGGAATATTGTTAAGGACGTTTTATTATTTTTTTGGAACATGTGGCATTTTTCGAGGACTGCAACCACATTAACCAACTAATAGAAATTAGTTGGTGATAGTCCTTTTTATTAATTGTACGTTTAATTAATTGACCAAGTTTGGCAAATGTAAATGCTAAAAATCAAAAACAGGATATTTCTTAGTAATTTTTCCTCAGTGTTTCTAATTATATTTCCACACAAAATTGGACTATATTTTAGATTTTTTGCAATATTTTTCTTTTGTTGGATAAATTCTAAATTTTTTTTCCTAAAATGTTACAAGGATTGTATCATCACTCATGTTTGCTAAAAATTTGTTAAATATTTTGTATTTATAGTAAGAAAAAAACAACATTTTGTAAACAAAGGAGAACGTTTCTAATTATTTTGCCACCACTGTATACAATTTTTTTTTTAATAGAGTTCAAAAAATTTAATGGAATGACTGAATGCTCATAAGTTTCTTGGCTTTCAATTTTTTAATATAATAATTTCTAGCGATTGCACAATACGAATCCTATCCTGTCGGTCAAATTTTAAGCATACCCAGTCTTATTTCGACAATAATGCGTCGGATATTGGTTTTCTAATGATCACGCATTTGGACTACAGGTCATAAAAACTTTATTAAATTGAATATTATTCATCAAGTCCACAAAACATAAAAATTATGAATTTATTTTCATTATTTTAGTTTTCTTTCTTATTATAATAAAGTTTAGCCAGAAATAAAACGAAATGACGAAGTTTGGCAAACAGAGTGCGAATTTCGGAAATAATTTTTCATAATATTTAATATTGTTTTGATATACGTTTTTTCATGGTAATGTGCCAAGATATACAAAAACAAAAACCAAACAATCTTCAATAGTATGACACCTAATTTGACAGTTACCTTTATCGGGAGTTCGAATTACGTTCCAGTGCCTACGGCTCGCTTAAGATCTACTCTATCGGATCGCTATTTCATTGTTTAAAGTCTTCTCTCAAGGAACAAAAGACTAGCTATTCACCCAGTCATTATGCATACGCAAATTCTTTGTTCACCTCAATTATTTATTAATTTTAATTAAATTTAATAAGACCTGATAAAATTTTTCAACATACAAAAAAATGTTACTCATTCGCCATAGTAACTGAAATAAATACTGATGCTGTTGATATGAATATTTGAGATATATCTTCAATTTTTTTTTACGTTTCCATACTTGCAGCCAGGCTGAAAGTTTTCCTTCAATTTTAATATAATATTGGAACAACAACTTAAAGGTGCTACTACCAAATGTTTATGGCTAGAGTTACAGCTGTTTCATGGATGTCAATCCGATCATCAGACTCCTTTACGGACTCCTTGACGGAAAAAAATTTTCGAATAAAATGAAATGATTGGCGTCCGTGAAATAGCTTTTATAAACTTATAGCTTATATACACTTGGTGGTAACACATTTAAGTAGTTGTTGTTGTTCTAATATTATATTCGTGGTATATTCATTCAACGACACTTTCCTTGCACGAAAGAACTATTTTTTTTTTCTTAATTCATTAATTCTTTAATTTTTACTTGCGATATAGGTACTATAGGGCAAGTTTAGGATTCGTAAAAAAAATCGAACTCGAGATAACAATTTTACATGACATTACGATGATGGAGAATGCCAAAAAAGTGGGTCCGGCAATTCTGTCTGTCTGTCTGTCTGTCTGTCTGTCTGTCTGTCTGTCTGTCTGTCTGTCTGTCTGTGTGTCTGTCTCTATCTGGAGCTGCAGCCTAAACGAGTGAAGTGATTTTCTTCAAAGTTGGTAGTTAGCAGTTTTTGGTGATTCCCTAGAGGGGAAATTGAAATTTTTTTTTTATGACCAAAACTAACGGTACCTGCCATATAACGGAAATAGAAAAGGTAATTTTTTTCAAAAACGGCTCTAACGATTTTGATTAAAATTTTTGTGTGTAGTACTACACATAAGGGCCAACTTTTTAAATAAAAAAAATATTTTTTGTACCGTTATTAACGGTACCTGTCATAGAACGGTTTTTTTCGTTTCTGAATATCTCGAACAAAATTAACCCGATTTAAATGAAAATTTTTATACAAAAGTGTGTAAGTAAAGATAATATTAAAATTTTAGAAAATTTTCAAAAAACGCATTTTTGGTTTTTTAAAAAATATTTTAAAATTTTTTTTTGAAAAATCAATTTTTTGAAAACGGATCAATGAAAAATTTTGAAATTTAGTTTTTATGTGTAAATTAATTATTTCTTCAAAATGGCATACCAAATTTTTTTTTGAAAAATGTTAAAAAAATTTTATATATAAAAAATTATTTTTTTAAAAAACGGCTCCTACAATTTTCAAAATTTTTTTTCTAAAAATACCTTTTTATACGAGAAATAAAATGGCATATTTGTTTTTTTTTTTAAGATATTTTAAAACGGAGTTTTATTAATTATAAAAACAGATTTAATTTTTTTATACTACTTATGAAATTTCTTCAAAATATCAAATTTTAAATTTCTTGAATAAAAAGCTTTAACATTATAGTTACTTTAAGCATAAGAGCAAGTACGTGCGACCCCAGTCGTGCAATTTATTTCATGGTGAAAAAGCCACCAAGATTATTGAAAACTGTTATCTTAACTTGCATATTGTATAATTTACTTCGAGTCAAAATTTTGCTTTAAACACTCAAGCGACCGCTGAACATTTCTACTAGGAATGCTTAATTTGATTGAGCGATTGCTAAAGATTTCTAAACTTGTGCAAGTTTACATGGTCAGAAAAGGATTTAAGTGGGTTGGTGGATTCATCTGCCACGGAGGGCGAGACAGTGTAGAAGATATCTTAATAGAGTTCCTAATCGAATGATGCAAAAGCTGAATATACTTTCTTAAATCTACTTTATTTAATATAATATAATAATAAAAATTAGGCAATTTAAATCAAATTAGGCCTTCAAACCTGCAAAAAGTAAATAAAATTGATATTGCCGATTTGCTAACGAAAACTATATTAACCTTTATATAAGAAAAAGCAACTATTAAAATATGCTATTGCAAAAAACTAATTTGATCTAGGTTAGGTTAGGTAGAAATGGCTGTCAGGAAAACAACTGACACACTTAGACCATTTATTGGTCCGTTGTGATACCATGATTTTGTGAGGAAATTCCTCACTAATTAAACCAGTTGGAGCTTTTAATAAAGCGGTGAAGGTTGAAGATGTCAGTATTGATTAGCTCACTGGTATCTTCTAAGAAATATTTTTCCAGGTATTTTTTACGTCTACTGGAAAGGGCAGGACATGAGCAGAGAAGATGTTGGATTGTTTCTTCTTCTTCCTCATCAAGGCAACTTCTACAGAAGTCGTTAGAGATTACGCCAAGTCTTATGGCGTGTCTACCTATGAGACAGTGTCCTGTTAAGACACCTATTACAGAGCTGATATGCAATCTGCTTAGAGACAACAAATTTTTTGAACGTTTTGGATCTAGCCTAGGCCAGATCTGCTTGGTCGTTTGGCAAGTTATAATGTTTGACCATCGTATGTTTGTTGCCTCTATAGCTTCTTGCTTCAGCATGAGTTTGCACGTTGCGATTGGTATACCAATATTTGCCTTATTGGGTAAAATTGGTATTAGAGTTCCATTTCTGGCGAGTTCGTCTGCTTCACAGTTTCCCAGAATATCTCTGTGACCCGGCACCCAGAAAAGGTGAATGTTAAACTGTTCTGACATCTCCATGAGAGATGATCGACAGTCGCGGGCAGTAACGGAGTTTGTGGAAACCGAAGCTAACGATTTAAGGGCGGCCTGGCTATCAGAGAAGATGCGGATATCCGATGTAGATATCACGTTTTCTTTGAGCCAAGTCAGTACTTCTTTAATCGCCATTATTTCCGCTTGGAACACGCTGCAGTGATTAGGGAGACGGAAGGAAAGACTAACATTAAGTCTATCGGAGTAAACCCCGCCACCCACTCCGTCATTGGTTTTAGAACCATCTGTATAGAAATGAATTGAATCATCTCTTAGAAACTCGGCATTGTCCCATTCTGATCTATTTGGGATGGTGACTTCATAATTATTGCCGAAAACCAATTGTGGGGTGGTGTAGTCGGAGTGACTGTGGATTGATTCGAATGAATTCAGAATATTTGTGTGGCCAATAGAGTTATTGGTCCATTGAGAGATGGCTTGGAGTCGAATAGCAGTGCTCGCGGCCACCTGCTTGCTGAATATATCTATGGGTGGAAGATTGAGTAATATATCAAGAGCGGCGGAAGGTGTCGAACGGAGAGCTCCGCTGATGCACATGCAGGCTGAACGTTGGACTTTGCTTAACTTGTCTCGATATGTTACTTTTTCCAGAGCAGTCCACCAAACTGCTACCCCGTAAGTGAGAATAGGTCTGATGACTGCAGTGTATAGCCAATGAGTTATTTTAGGAGATAGTCCCCATTTATTCCCTATAGCTTTTTTGCAAGAAAAGAGTGCCACTGTGGCTTTTCTTATTCTTTCTTGTATGTTGGTTTTCCAGTTTAATTTGCTATCCAAAATAAGACCCAGGTATTTGGCTTCGCTGGCAAAATTAAGTGGAACACCATTAATAGAGGGGGGGTCTAGTTGTGGAATTTTATATTTCTTTGTAAAGAGGACAAGTTCTGTTTTTTGAGGATTTACCCCCAATCCACAGTTTGTTGCCCATTTTAGTAGCTTATTTAGAGCAGTTTGCATTAGTTCTATTATAGTATGGAGATGTTTTCCTGATATGGCAATGGCGACGTCGTCAGCGTATGCAATCACTTTGAATCCATCTACTTCTAGACCGACTAGTAGTTCATTAACCACTAAGTTCCACAGGAGTGGGGAGAGTACCCCTCCTTGTGGTGTACCTCTACTAACAGATCTTCTTGCTGAGAAATCTCCTAGAGTTGAGTTAATAATTCTGCTTTTCAGCATAAGGTCTATTAGCTCGCTCAGTGAGCTATCTACTTTAAGGTTCTTCAGTGCATTTGTGATTGCTATGTTGCTGACGTTGTTGAACGCGCCTTCAATATCAAGAAATGCAACTAAGGTGAACTCTTTATGATGGAGGGAATATTCAATAGTGCGCACTACAGTATGTAGTGCTGTTTCAACCGATTTCCCTTTACAATAAGCGTGTTGTGCTGTAGATATAAGATTGGGATCTATGACATTACGCAAGTGGATATCAATCATTCGTTCTAAGGTTTTAAGAAGGAATGATGATAGGCTGATAGGTCGGAGGTCTTTCGGATTGACATGAGAGAATTTGCCTGCTTTGGGTATGAATACAACTTTAACTTCTCTCCATAGGGCAGGGATGTGTTTCAATTTTACACATCCATTCAGAATTATCTCTAAGATGGGAATTAGAATATCTGAAGCCATTTGAAGTTCGGCTGGTATTATACCATCCGGTCCAGCGGATTTGTATGGTTTGAAGGCGTTGATGGCCCACTTTAGCTTCTCTCTTGTAATCAGACCAAGATTGTTTTTTGAATTTGTGTCTGGCCCTGATGGGTCGACTCTGTTTATAATGTTTGAGCTACTTGGAAAATGAGTATCTAGTAGCAAATTGAGTGATTCTTCACAGGAGTTGGTCCAGGCCCCGTTATTTGTTTTCAAGGCACTGGGCATTAAAGGGTTTGTTGAGAGAATTTTTCTTAATCTAGAGGCTTCTGAAGAGTCTTCTATTTTTTCACAGAAATTTCTCCAAGAAGATGTTTTACATTTTCTTAGCTGTTTTTTGTAGACTTTCAGGGATTCTTTGTATAGGTCCCAGTCTGAAACATCTCTAGTGGATTTGGCGAGATTGAAGAGTTTTCTACAAGCTTTTCTGTGCGGTTCTAGCCCTGAGTTCCACCAGTGTGGCTTCTGCTAAATTACTGGTAATTATTTTAAATATAGTATATTCAAATTTTATGTGTTGATTTTAAATTAATGAAATTAGCTTCCAGGTTTTTTTTTCTAAAATTCAGATTTTTCCGGTAGATAAAAAAAATAATATAATAACCTTCTCCCATAACATGAGAACTAACACAATTCTGCACTTTATGCGCACGTGAGACATTAAAAAGCCCATAAAACTAGTTGTTAATGAATAATTGCAAAAAAAAAAAGGCGTGTTACATGCATCTCTAATAGACCTTTCTCTCATATTTATAATTCCAAAAAGCTATAAATAAATTTCTTTGTATGTTAAATGCATTTCCATTTCGAAATACAACACACTCAATGTTATATTTTTAGCTTTAAGTTTACTTAAAGGTCATGTATGCATGATTTCAAGAGTAGGTCTGGGGTAAGTATTTTTGAAAAGGATGAATAATTTATAATTCATAGCCATCAGGATAAATTTCTATTAATTTAAAAATTCATAAGGGAATCTGTGCTTTATGGAAAGCATCTTTTATCTTTCTGTGGTTTTGTATAAGACAAAATAGCTTTGGTAAGCTTTATGGTATACTCAGGTACAAAGTCTGACGTTCGCCTTTCAATTTCAAGTGATTTTAAAAATTTTGTGAGATTTATGTAGGTGAAATATTTTATTTACGTAGTTACAACAGTCGGTTGTTGTATGACATAATAATTTTTTTGCGTCATTTTTACAATTTGCCATTTTGTAAGCTTCAAGCACACATCACAGCCACCAATGCAAACTTTTCAAGTAGGTATGAAAAAATAAGAGGAAAGGTCTGTAAAGAGCTTTGTACCGTGCATAGTTAAGGGCTCTTGATCTAAAGTGTCCTTAAGTTGAGTGATGGTAGTTCAGGGATAGAATGATGTTATTTTGTTTCTATTTAAATTTACGTCATGAAAAATACCATTTCATAGAAATGCCTTACAGATATCATTTATTTTATTTTATTTATTATCATGTTTGTAGGACTTATTTTCCAATGACAATTTAAACTAAAAGGTTTCCAAATTTCGAATCCTATGTAGTGTAAAAGCATCTACACATAAATTTCGAACATTCATGGTTCTTCTAAAAGAGGAACATTTGAACTTAAGCATTGTTCTTATCATCATTGGCTTGAGCACCTGAAAGTATGCTACGAAATGAGTTGTTGATTTGTATTCCAACCCAATAAATTAGCCAATTTGAAAGGAGTGATTTCGTACAGGTGATGTATTTGCAGTTGTTCCAAACCGCATTTTCTTAAAAAAAATATTAAGTCATTTGTGAAGAACTTAACATACTTTTAGTCTTTTAATATTAAGTCATTTGGAAAGAACTTAACATACTTTTATGCGCTATTTTTTTTTAAATTTAATTCGTTCCATTCTCTAAGATGGTCTTGTGCTTAAAATATTAGACAGAAATCTTATTAATCATTTTTGTTTAATTTAGTTATTTCTACTAACCTGCAAATGTGTATCTCGATGGCCAGTCTTTCCATAGGCTGAATTCTTTGTTAAATATCTTCGAATGTTGCGTAGAATTTCAGCTTCCTGATCTTGTTCATCGGGTGTTATATCTTTTGGTTCAAAATACACTAATTTTGTCAGTGTACCTCCAATATCCATACCAAACCATGGCATTGCTGCAACAACAAAAAAATGCAAAAAATTAGTAAGTATGTAGAAGGTTCTACTGCTTGCATAGGTAAACAAAGAAATCAATATATTTTCAAAATTAACATTTTTTGTATCAGTGCCTTAAAGCGTCGGTCGTCGACGACAACAATTGTGTGCTTATTACATTATTGAACAGAACATTCCAAAAGGTCTTTTAACTCCTGTATTGGTATACCTTACGTAGATAGAGGAACGTAGACAACAGAAAAAATTATAATTTGAATATCAAACAAGCACATTTAGTGCATATACTTGACTTCTGTATTTTTGAACTAATTTTTGTGTCGTACCTCCCATGTCGTAAGCACGTGGTTAAATCAGACAGGATATAGTTTTTTTTTTTAGTTTTTGAATTATTATTGAACCCGAAATACCAAACTATTGTATAAAGGGAGTTCAACGATTTATATAATGAAAATGCATGTTTTTTTGATTAAATTAAGCGTGCCGGGGTGTAAGGACTTTGAGTTTTGAACAATTCTCAATTAAAAAAATGTATGTTCATTGGAATTCATTAAAAAATCGTATAATTGTTTTTGGTAGATTGCCGTGGAAGTTGGTTGGTGGAAAAGTTTGTTTTGTAAACAAATTACGGACAATACTTAATGTATTCTACACTAAATTCTTGTAGTTACAAAAATTCAAAATTAAATAATTAAGGTTAAAGGTAACTGTTGGAATCCCCTATGTAAATTAGCAATCAAAATTTTGGCAGAAAACAAAACAACATTCAAAAAAGTAAACAAATGGTTTTAAAAAACATAAACTCGATCACAATTGAATTTTGAAATTGTATTAATATTCTTAGGTAGCTATACCCGTTTTTTGAGAAAAAGAAGGTTAAGGGTGTGAGTATAACAAAAAGAATCATTGTTTAAAACAAATCCGTTGGACGCCAAAAAACATTTAATTCGAATGAGTTTTTGTCTGAATATATTTTAAAGGCTGTAAGGGTACGACAGCATCTAACTGATGCGCCCAATGTCGTACCTGGACAAAACGCTTTGGAGTTGAGGTCACTTGAACTTTAAAGTTGTATTAACAACTTATTTCACAAAGTTTTTTAATTGAACTTATTTCAGTTTTAATTTTTGTAAACCTTTCAGCTTTAATAATTATTTTTTTTTATATTTTATAACATATTTGTGATTTTTAAACCAATATAAATATAAATTAGATGATAGGCTTGTCGCTGCGTTCCAGATAATATATTTTTTAGTGTCATATTTATAGAAGGTACGTTATGTTGTTCCAAAGTAAGATTTTTAGCTAAGAAATTTGGATTTTATAGGTTTTGAAATCCTGAAAAGAAGTTAAATAGAAGCTTTTTTTATTGTGGTATAAATGTACATTAAGGTGGTCCTTTTATTGCTTTTTGATGAAATTCCACGGTGGATGGACATCAATTAGTTCTTAAAAAAATTATCCAATTTTTGCCTAGTCTCACGGAAAATTGCCAAAAAAATCAAAGGAAATAGCGTTTTACATGAAAATTTCCCTTTGAATCCGGGAGAGGAAGTCAAATAAAAATTTAAGAAAATTAGGGGAAATTTTTTCTCAGCACCTATCTATATCCAACCGGATCGTGGCTATCTAAATTCATGTCCCAAATTAGGACCACCCCAATGTACATATACTTACAATTGGTTTTTATTCATAACGATAAGTGTATGATTTGGGGAAAAAGTGTAGGTTTAGTGTAAATTTATTGTGCGTTTCACAACGGTAAAATCATATCCTGAAAATAGTGAAGAAGCTTTTAGCCCCAATTTATAGGGCTTTAAGCTTTTGAGGACCTTAACGAAGAAATGGATACCAATCAAATGTAGTTTAAAAAGTTTACCAAGAGTAAGGGTTAACAAATCGGTGATCGTCAAAACAACAAAAGTGACATTTTTATTATTTTTTAAACGAGGAAACCCTTTATTTCTGACACCGCAATCGTAGTGGAAAATTTCAAATTGTCATTACGAACGAGTTTGTTATTGAATTTCGTGATTCATAGAAAATTTCCGATACGAATGGAATTCGTGATAGGCCTATTATATAAAAAAAAACTTCTATAAACAAATTTACCTTTAAGGAGTTTTTTTTTTGCGAAACACGTATATTTTCAACGCTTTGCCTTGTCTTGATCTTATAAGGTACATAACTGATCTTTTTATGGCAAATAAAATCTCAAGCTTACGTGTATTTTCTATGGAAAATCTTCCCACGCGGAGGGCGAGTACTTACTTACTCAAATTTTGAGGGAATTTTTCGATGGGTATTTCCAATAATATTTGGAAACTAGGATACAAAAAATGTTTACAAAAAAAAAAGCACTCTAATTAACCCGGACAATGTCCAGAGTTCGATTGGATTGAAAAGTCCAACAAATCTTGTTTTCAGATCTAAACAATTTTATCTTAAATATAAAATATTGAAGAGATATCGGGTTGTTCCAATAGTTTGTCTTTAATTTCCCACTAAATCTAGTGTCGCTCAGATCTAAATCTTTAAATCTGGATTTTTAGCAACACTAATCAATCTGAATGTTAACTGTTGTTTACTTTTGATAAGTAGATAGGGATTTTTTAAATTAAAAAAGTAAATAAAATTTAAAGTTCAAGTAGATTAAGAGCCAATTCCACACTTAACACTTAAATTTAGGGAGTATAAGGTATTAAAGGTAAATTACAGTGCACGAAGCGACACCGTTGACGATGAACCCAGTATAAGTATTCGATTGTTTTTTGAGCTATAGACTCAAGAATTGAACCACCGTTTGATTTATTCTTGGCGTAGAGAAAAAATGAACACATTGAAGTTGAGATTTATATGTATTTTATGGCTGGTCATGAGAATTCAGGAGGGCATATTCTACACGTGCCCTTAAATATTAATGAAATCTGTGACCTATACGTCGGCCCTTTGTTAGTACAAGTTTAATGACACTTTTTATTGTATAAACTTAAAATATGTAATTATTGTGTAACTAAAAAAAAAACAGATCAACTATAATTGAGAGTTCAGCCACGGCACTGAATTAATATATTAAAAACTTTGTTTTTTTTTTTTCTAATTATTATTTAATGAACTTTGATATTTACTTAAAATTGAAATTTCTAACATCTCCTTCATCGTAATTAAAACTAAGAAAAATAAAATAAATAAAGTTTACTACACGCGTTCAAGTTATTAACTGGGAAATCAAAACTTTTTATTTCAAAGTTATTGGTAGCGCAGGCCTTTTAATTAATTTAATCTATTTTTTTATTTTTGTTTTAATTTTTTTTTTGCATCAAATTGAAGAAAAAAAATTGTATAAGGTGATATTTTAGGTGATAGTATGATAACTTATCCATATCTATAACAAAAATAAACAAGTTGAGGATGATTTGACTAGTCTTGAGAGCTCGATACGGAAGTGCGTCTTTTTTTTAAATGTTTAATTATGGACAAAAGTTAAGATTAAAGATATTAGATATTATTAAATTTCGAAACAAGAAAGTACTTGTATTTGGTTAAATTTATGCGATTTATCACTCGCTTCTTGAAGATAAGTTTATTCAACTTGAGGACCCAATAAAATAGATACGTCAATGCAATGTTTTTGCGATAAACTATTAGAAAAATGCTCATTTTTTTTAATTAACAGAAAGACCTTTTGTATAATACCAATTTTAATAACTTTTTTTACGCATTTATTTCTTTGCATACTTGACAATTTATAATAATTGTTATTTTTTTTTTGCTCCTAAAAACTAATTTGCTCACTTCGCAAAAAAAAAAAAATATTAAAAAGAATTATAGCTTTTTCAGTGACCATTATGACATTTCCTGTATTTAAGTACATACATATTCACAATTTTGTTTTGTGGTTCTACAAATATTTTTTTTTACCAACTACCAATAACGATTACCTATTGGTTTTTGTTTGTTTATCAAAATATGAATCTCATCTCAAATTGCGAATAAGAAGTTAACACAAGTATTGATTAAAGGTCTATGATATGATAAAACGTTTTATTTTTTTTTGTGAAATTATTGGACACGCTATAAAGTCATGTCAAAAATCATTTGATGGTTTTTTATTTATTTATTTATTTTAGCAAGTTTAGATTTTGTTTATGTTAAGACAAGATAATTTGATAATTTTTGTATAACACCTACGTCTACTTTTTATCAGAAGAATGATTTAGCAAATTTTTATTTTTTGAATGTTCATTTTTATTTGTTTTGATAAAGTTTAGAATTTTCGATTCTACCGCAAGCAAAATTGAAAATATATGTATAAAAAACATATGTGTGAATGCTTAAGTTAAGAAAAAGGTATTTAATAATATGAAATGAAAGCTGTACTAAACCAAGACAGGAAAAGTAAATTCGGAGGTGTTTAGAGTTGAAGTTAACACGTTCCATTTAATTATTATGGATGGCTGGAAATTTTATATAGCTATCTTAGTAACAAAACACTTTTTGACACAGGTCTTTATAGCCCTTAAAAAAGTTTAGCTTTGCACAGAGTTTGGTACTATATTAAATTTTGAAAAAAAATGACTGTCTTTAAACTTGGTTCACTGCAGCTCTTAACCGTTGAGTTGTAGGTATCTATGTATATATTTTGGGCAGGATTTGTATTTGTTTATGTAAATTTATAGAAAATTTTTGAAAAACTTTGCCGATTTTGTTTTTTCGGACTTTGTGGACGAAATTATTTTTTCTTTTAATAAACTATATTTCGCTAGAGCACTAAGGTTTTGAACTAAACAAAATACCATATAGCATTTTTATTGGTGGAAATTGTTGGCAGCAACACGCTTACCCACATACCCCAAGTCCCAAAGAATCCTATTTAGCCCTTGAACCCTACCCATCATCCCAGGAGAGACACTATTACTACCCTGAGGTTCAGGAGACCCCAAAAGGTTTTTGGCCAAATTAATTAAAAAAATGAATTTAACAAAAAAATTTATTTATTAATAAAATAGTTTAATATGTTTTAAAATATAAAATGTTCCAAGAATTTGTGTTGAGGCACATTTGACACACTGAGTGGCTATGTTCCGAACAAAGTGCATTTCTGCAACTGCTGCACCTTATTTTCGTCTTGAGGTCCTTTTATCCTGGACAGATTACAAATCCTTTTTTTTGTGGTTAGAGTAGATGTTTACTGAGCTACTGGCCGCTTTTTTTTTAAATTTCTCCAATAAGTACCTGGAGATTGGTTGGCAAAGTTGCCCATATAATTCTTGTGTTTTCGAACCAAAATCGAAAAACAAAACGAGAACACAGACGTAATAACACTTGCATACAGCAGTGATAATAAAAGAAATATTAGATACAGTGAAAACACTCTTTAAAAGTAATAAAAACCTTAATAACCCATTAAAGAAATTCAAAAACAATCCGTCGAATTACCAAAATAAACTTTCACAATTACTACCCTGGGGTCTACGGGACCCCAGACAGTGGATATCTTGAGCTGTACAACTTGGAAATTAATAAATAACTAATTTTTAGATGGCTACTACGTTAATTAGAGAATTCTTAAAGTTTCGGTGGCGTCTATTAGGTACTTATTTGTTGTAAGATTCAAAAAAAATGTATGTTTGCAGTGTTTCTGGGCCCCAGGGTAGGGTTTAAGGGTTAGTAATGCAATTTTAGGTTGAGCTATGTATATTGTATAAATATCTATTAAAGTAATTGTTCTTGATAGGTCTTTTAAATGCCAAAATAAATTTATTTATAATATGCTGGAATCAACAAAATTAAAACAAAATTCATACGACTACTCCAAATGACTGTAATAGTACATTTATTGTAGTAAGGTTACTATTTTCAGTGCAACAGGTACATATCGATAATTTACTTGAATACTGTCATATCTCAAAAATCACGAATTTTGAGTTATTCGGTCTTTTCACGAATTCCATTCGTATCAGAAATTTGCTACGATTCCCTAAAAAATGAAATGGTAACGGAGTTACGAATACTAGAGTTATGCGCGACAGAGTTACGCGCGTCAAAGTTACGAAAAACCGAAGTTACGAAAAACCGAAGTTACGAAAACAAGAGTTACGAACACCAAAGCTATGAAACGATGTTCTTGGGTTGGCAACCATTGAGATGAACGATATACTGGAGGAACGTACCAAAAAGCTAGAGCGTATAGGTTAAGTAGCAAATCCTCTTTCTGTTTGATAATCTTAATTAGTTGAAAGTTGCAGACCATCAAAAATTTAAAAAAAGTTATATTTTTGACCTTTTAGGAAATTTCAGAAAAATCAAAATACGATTTTTATAAAATTCTGATCACCTGCAAACCTAATATTTAAAATTTCCAAATAAACAATGTATTGTATAACTTGTATTACAAAAATTAGGCTTTACTTCATTCAAAAATTTCGTTTTTGAGCAAATTTCTATCCCAAAGTAACTCTCTGATACAGGGGCATCTGAAATCTGAACTCGTCTGTCATTTTATTCTACTGCACACTTAAGCAATTTTACCAGATGATGATGCGTGTAAAATGCAAATCAAACACATCAGACATCACCCCATTTGTTTTTCTCATGTAAAAACAAGAAAACAAACACAACTAAACAAAACCCTATAATGATAACAAGACTTTGTTCAGACATTTGTCAAAAGTTCATCAGTCTCTTAACTGACCCTGAATTTCATTCACTTTTTTCCATTTTGACATTTCTAGTTTTGTTCAGATAACATTCGTACTTATTAAATCTAACACGCAGCTGTCATTCATATAAATTTAAACCCAGATTATACTATGTAAAAAATAATGCATAAGCCAAAATTTACATAATCAATCTCACACACAAGTGTGTTTATTTATATGGCGTCAGCTTAGAAATTCATTAATAATTTATCTATCTATACAAAAAAAAAAATACAGCCACCTGATACAACGACTAAATCAACATTAGACATAAAAAAAAACAACAAAACCAAGTCTGAGATCAAAGATCATAATAATTCCGCTCTTACTTATAAAAACATCGTTATTTTCGCTGCTTCTACAACTGCTGCTGGTACTATTTCTACTGCTGCATCGGCTGATATGACCACTGTCTACGTCACAACAGTCTTCACATTCACAACAGCTGCTATCCAACTTGCAAAAATGGTTCTCCTCATTAATCAAATCATAATCATTATCCACATCCGGATTGTCAAAATGACAGCGGTTATTATTATCCTTCGAACGACATTTGACAGATTTCGATTTCGAATTTGTGCGTCGAAGTGGTTTCCGGTCAGATGGTAATTTAAAATGACGGCAGTTGTAGGAGTATTTAACATGAAATTCTTTTGCTGGAACTTTCATTTTGACAGTTCCAAAAAAAAACTTGATGACAAGTTATATAATTTAGTTTGTATCTTAATCACACACTATGTGAAATAATAACACAAGACAGGGTGGGGGCAAAATAACTTTCGTAGTGTTGTTGTGAGTCGAAGAAGAAGACAAAGTGACGACTACGATAACAACAACAAAAACTCACACACGATCCAAATTTAAAAAACTGATGATCGACGAAACTGTGTTTTCGTTTATTTTCTTCAGTTTTTATTATTATTTATTTTTTTTTCTTTTGTTGGCTGTTAATTTTTATGCGGATGATTTATGCAAAACTTTCAACATAATTGTTGGCAATTATACCACAAGACTTTAATTTAATTTTTTTGAATTTTCAGAAAGAAGTTACATATTTTTTTTTTTTGTTTTTGTAATTTTCGAATATGATTGATTTTAATCTTTTGGTTTCCGTAATTGTTGCAGAGAAATTTTAAGTTCAATTTAAAATTTGAATTTTAAAGCGCATACGGTATGTATATGAAACCGACGTGTGCGGCGCGTGCGACTCGTGCAACTCCGGTTCGGATACCAAAAAAGAAATGAAAATCGATTATTTTGAAATTCCAAAGAAGCCGTATGGAATAGAAAATATAAAAGAAACGAACGCGCAAAATGAATAAAATGGAGCTATGGATGGAAACAACCGGAGAGTGTGTTGAGTTGAGCGCGATTTGTTTAAGTAGACTATATTCCCTCTCTGTGTGTGAGCTGTAAAAGGTTTTTGTAGATAATCATACGATTGTATTTCAGGGATGTCAATATACTACTTAATAGTAGTTGGTTGAGTTTAAATTTTAAAGTGCCACCATGAGCAGTTTAACCAAATTGTTTATTTTTTACTGGTTACCTAGTTCGGGGAAAATAGAACCTTGTTTCAGAAAAATTAATACAAATTGGTATCGACGATAAATGTAACCCTTTATATTCTTTCAAAGAATCCCCTGAAATCACATTATTCAATGTTATTAATACCGCAATGAATTACTCTTTGGCAATTTACTAGATCCGCATTGCAAAGATTAACTAACTTAACTTTTGTCAGTTATAAGGGATTGAAGAATACCAGCGATAGACTTCAAATTCGAACTTCGAATGCCTATTTTTTATTCAGTTCGATAGAGTCCAACTGAAAATCAAAAATATGTGTTACCTTTTTAAAAAGGGAACTTCTGTGTGACAACCTCATTTATCAAATTATTAAATGACTAAATATGTCATATCTTTTTAGTTTGGTCAGATAAAGCTACATATGCATGTTTAAAAAGTCAAACAAAAACCTAAAAAAAAATACTAAGAAATACTGGTATCTCAAATTCTATTTGCCAAAAGAGATCATTTTTTATTGATCTGAGATCAATTGTTCCAAATCTCGATTCACACACACCAATGATTTGACATTTATGTGAACATTTGTTTTTGTAAATTTTTGTCTAGGTTTTTTGTACATATATAAAAAAATTGCTCGCAAACAGTTACGAATATAAATGAATCATTTGGCAATATCTATTTGCCACAAGAGATCATTGGATTTGGTACAAAAATTTCTGTTTCAAATGGAAATCGACATAAGAATGAATTATGGACAGCATATAATTGTATTTAACCAACACTAAGAATGAATAAGATACAGTAGTCCTTCGATAATGTGAATTACCGATAATGCGAATTTCTCTAAAATGTGAATCGCCAAAAATTTTCATTGTCATCTCTATAATGTGAATTTCGAAAATTTTTAGACTCTGTAATGTGAATTTAGTTTGCAAAAGCTTGCATGTTTTTCTCGTTCGCGCACGCAATTTTTGTACAGGTCTGAAAAATGCATAACTGTTATTTGCCTAGACATATCTTAAGATATATTGAATGCAGCTGAAGGCTGTAGATTTTTGTGCTAGCATTTTACATCTTTTTATGAAATTTTTTTTACGTTTTTTTATGAAGAATTGATTTTAAAGATTCTTATGATTTTTTTTTTCAGTTTTTTAAATGGAGTGTACTCCTTATTACTTGTATTTTATTGATTTTTTTATGAATTTAATACATAAATGCTTAAACTGAGCTTAAAATAAATATTTTCTGTGATATTCATTGGTTATAAAGAATGTTTTAATCAGTTAAATGACAGTTGGAAAATGTTCCAGTAATGTGAATCCCTCTAAAATCCGAAAACGCCTTGTTTTAATTAGTTCACATTATCGAGGGACTACTGTATAACTTTTGTTGTGTTAGTCTAATCAACAACATGAAGAAATTTACATCAAAATTGTTTCCAATTAGTTTAAAAATAAAACAAAAAGATTTTCCTGTAAACAAAAACCTCGTAAATGTTTTAAAGCAAATAACTTTTACTATGGACGTTTTGCTGCAAAGCATTAAGAATGTAAGATATTGCAATATTCGTAGTGTTAATGCATTGTGCAATGTGAAAAGGACAAAGTAAGTTATATCACAACAAAAACATTACTGTTAAAAAAAGAGCCAAGTTCTCCTATGTTGAAATTATGCTGGCACAAAAAGTACTGAGATGTAAAAGTGTACCAAGTTCTAAAGTTTGGGTTCAAATTCGTATCAATAAAATTTTGATTGTTCTCTTGACAATTTTTCTTAATTATCGATTTTTAAAGTTATTTCAAAAATTGCCAAGTAAACAATCAAAATTTTATTGATACGAATTTGAACCCAAACTTTAGAACTTGGTACACTTTTACATCTCAGTACTTTTTGTGCCAGCATAATTTCAACATAGGAGAACTTGGCTCTTTTTTTAACAGTAATGTTTTTGTTGTGATTTCACTACTTTTTGCAAGGTATGGCTGTAGAATATAAAATCTCTATATTTGATGAAAATTCAGTGAAAATGGGTGGTTGCCACGCCCCCTGCCTGAAATTCTCAAATTTAAAATTTTTTCCTTTGTATAAACTACCAGCTCTACCATTCTACCAAATTTCAAGATTCTACGACAATCAGAAGTGCTCTATAATAATTTATGAAAACTCAGCGGAAATGGGCGGTTGCCACGCCCCCTGGCTGAAATTCTCAAGTTTTAAATTTTTTCCTTTGTATGAACTACTAGCTCTACTATTCTACCAAATTTCAAGATTCTACGACAATCAGAAGTGCTCTATAATAATTTATGAAAATTCAGCAGAAATGGGCGGTTGCCACGCCCCCTGGCTGAAATTCTCAAATTTTAAATTTTTTCCTTTGTATAACCTACCAGTTCTACCATTCTACCAAATTTCAAGATTCTACGACAATCAGAAGTGCTCTATAATAATTTATGAAAATTCAACGGAAATGGGCGGTTGCCACGCCCCCTGGCTGAAATTCTCAAGTTTTAAATTTTTTCCTTTGTATTAACTACCAGCTCTACTATTCTACCAAATTTCAAGATTCTACGATAATCAGAAGTGCTCTATAATATATGATGAAAATTCAGCGGAAATGGGCGGATGCCACGCCCCCTGAATTGAAAATCTCAAATTTTCGATTTTTTCCTTTGTATACACCACAAGTCCTATCACCGTGTAAAATTTCAAGTTTCTACGATATCGGGAAGTTCTCCATAATTTTGATGATCTGTCAGTGAGTCAGTGAGTCAGTTACGGTTTTTGCGATTTTTGAAGCCCTATATCTCAGAAACTACTCATCGTAGGAGGCTGAAATTTTGTGAGGAGTTTGGTTTTTACGAGCTCAACAAATGTAGTGAGTTTGAAATTTCTAGCATCTTTGGTGTGGAAGTTAGAGGGGGGTCGAAAATGGCCTGAGTTGTTTCCTGTAAATAAGGGTGTAGTGCCAAAGTTGCTAGAGAACTTGGCTGGGCACTACCGTGCCCCTTGATATTGATTTTGAATATAAAATATGATGCTCTGTCATTTTCCCTGAGCCTGGAGACATTAATCTTGAACCAATAGAACTCTTAATATAAGCTTTTTTAACTAAAACTATCGAGTCTTTTTTTTTTGAGAGTTTTCATGTGATTCAAACTAACAAAATATTGAAACAAAAAATTAAAAAAAAAAAAACTCAAAAGTATGGTTTTAAAAATGTTTATTTTGGTCTCTATTTGTCGGATATTCAAGGTAAGGGTTTTCAGGCTCAGGAAAAATGACAGAGCATCAGCATTTTGCGTTTAAAATACACTTTTAAGTTGTAATATTGAGAAAATCCATAAAAAGTGTTAAATGCAAAAATTTTATCCATTTGTTAGGAACGTCACAGGGAAAAAAACTATTGCAAAATATTTTAAAGACTTAACTACATCAATAAATGACAAAATTATTTTTGGCCGCGCAACGTCCGCGTTCCATACAAATTTGCCCATTCTCCTTTAAAACTACTTTCCTCTTTGATATTTTTGAATAAACATAATATACCTATATTTAACTTTATCGTTAAACAGGTCGTCTAACTTTAAAAGCAGCAAAACGCTTGTTTATCTTTTTAAAGTATACTTTTATTTGTTTATTTTTGTCAATGAAAAGGAGTTAAAGTAAAGAAAATAGGTTTAAGAAGTGAAAAATATTCTTTTAAAAAAATTCGTCTCATATTTGAACACATAATTCAACAAAATATATCTGGAACCGTACAATAAAAATTATGCTTCAGATTAACTTCACACAACTAATCCAATATGCGATTGGTCATTTAAAGCCAAGGCCAGTGTTTATTTTTTTTTTTTTTTAGTTTTAATATTAATTTTATTTTAGTAATACTTGATAAAAACAAAGAATAAAAATCACTTGAACTTAATTTGTTGTCTTTTCGGTAATGCAATTGTGTTTTAATAAATAATTCAAAAACAAATTAAATATTTCTGGCATTGTCATCCCTGTGACAAGCTTTATCTACTACTAACACACTACTTTTTAGTACAATACTGTATTTTTATTATTATTTTTTTTAATCTATCTTTCTCTATTGAGTTCAACTCTTATTGTTATCTATAAGCTAGATTATTTGAGTGAGAATTTGCCACCAGAATTATTTGCAAGTATACAGAGAACGAGAGAAAAGGTGAACCTGTGCTGCCTGCTACTAACTGTTGAGCTTTGAATTAAAAAAGATAAAAAAAAATTTGTAGGTGCTGATAAGAGACCTATTTTAGGTAAATTATTACAGATAACTTATTGGTTTGTTAAGTTCAAAAAACATTTTGGTGGAAATATTTCATGTATTAAAAAAAAGAAGTAATAATGATTAATAAATGAATCATAATTGGATGTACTACGGTTTATCAGTAGTGGAAAATTAGTGTTTAGTTATGTACACAATCAATTTCAATGATGAAAGTATAAGAAATTTCCTTTTTTAAGCCATGTTTACGTCAGCAGAGTTATGATATAAATATTTAGGTAGATTGATACGACTTAACAGAATTCGCTAAACTCTAGAAATGTCTTCTTTTTAACAATACCTAAGGTTGAAGTCCATATTTTCAAAATATTTTTATTTTTTTTTGTTGAAAACTTCGTTAAACAGAAAGGGTTTTTTCAGACCAAAGAAAACCAATTGCAGATTTTTCGCAACAAATGATTTTTTACATTGTAACGGGCGTGACACAGATAATACTTCACAACTTTTATCTTTATATAGTTTTTAAATAACAAGAAAGATGAATTAAATTCTATTGTTTGACTGGAAAAGGCTTTTGGATGCTTTTGGTTAAGAATGATTAGAAAATATTTTAAACACAATGTATTTTGCACCTGTGACAATGGAAATACCCTCAATCTTAGATTCGTTTGTTTATTTACATACTTCGACTGAAGCAACTGATAAAATTTGTTTTTGGTGAGAAACAAAATGAAGAAGTTGATACTGGTGAATAAATTTTTCATTTCCATTTCATAAAAAAAAAATTGAACTTTGACCTACTTATATTTTGAATGTCTGTATATTTTGGCTTAAAATCAAACAAGAAACAGTGTGATCTCATGATTTTGAAATGCAAATACAATGAGGAAACAAAGTGCAATAATAAATAATTGTTTTTTGTTTCGATTTAATCAAACATGCCAGTCACACATGATAGTGATATGTACACCACTCGTATCTGAGTTGAGTAGGGATACTTGCATTTTGTGCAAGTAATTCCTGAAGCTGTTGTTGAAGTGGCGCATGTTAAAGAGATCGGATACAAAAAAAAAAACAAAAGTTATTTAAAAAATAAATATATTACGACTTTATTTTAATAAAATATGGATATATCAGCTTGCTTTGGAGTACCTACCACTTACCGACAAATTTTCTTATCAAATTTTGAAACATGCCCAATCAGATTGCTTATCGATTGCAATTTCAATTTCAAGACAGTCAGGTTTAAATAACAATCAGGCGATTGCGAGTTATTTATTATTGCGTTGTATAATGTTTGAAGGACGTAAAAGCCTTTGTTTTGAGATGGGATTTATGTTGTTAGAATGTTTTATTTTTTAGCTCAATTGTTCACATATCTTTCTAATTTTTTTAGAACGACAAGTAGGAATAAAAGAGATAAAAAAAACTTTTTGTTAATGACCAGATTGGCCAAGGTGAAAGTTTAAAATTTGGCATATGAACTTGGTGATAACACAACACACACAAGTTGTTCTAGTTCCATTTAAAACATTTAATAGAAAATGTTTTTGATATAATTTTAAATAATTTAAAAGTTTCTATGTTTAAATGAGCCCAAAATTAAATGATTTTTCATTGAAACAGTACAATTACAGAATTGAAATTAACATCTACAAAAATTGTACGAGGGATAACGTTATTAATATTTCAGAAAAGAGCCAAATAAAGACTAATTTAGTGTATAAACTTAATTTAGATACAAATCAACTATTAAATTGAATCATCAAACGTTAACTACCAGTTGACAGTTGATAAATAATAAAATTTGATGTTTTAAAACCTAACTTATTGGAAAACTATTGAACTTTTTAAGAGAATTTTTCAATTACATTACAATTATTAACGGTTGGCATCATTAATTGTTTTAAAAACTTTTGTTAATTAAGTTATAAAATATCGAAATTTAATTTTTATCAATTGATAGTTGTAAATCACAATAAGGGTGACTATTTAAGTTCCTAAAATTTTTTATTTTGAATTATTAAGTCATTTAACCTTAAAAAACTTCTTGATAAAATCAATTGGCAAGTTCCTGTTTCAACCAATTTCCTGTTTTGTCAATACCTAAGTTTGGTTATTCTTTATCAATGCAAGTCATTATTTATTTTTAGAACAATCAAAAGAGTTAACATTAGGAAAATAAAAAAGTTTTTCCTTTCACTTATTTCATGATAACAAAATTGTTAACTCTTTTGATTGTTCTAAAAATAAATAATGACTTGCATTGATAAAGAATAACCAAACTTGAGATTGTGTGTATGCATGTTTTTAAATGTGAGGTGACCTTGTTGTTGTATATGAATTGATAGGTAGATACAAAACATATAGCCCTATTCTGCTATTCGATTCACGTGAATCGAAGGATTCCCTTTCTTAATCATGCCAAATTGGCTTTGAAAAACTTCTAACTTTCAATACCAAAGTGTTGTTCCCGTCTGTTTTAGAAACTCTAAAGAAATAAAAATTGTCTAAAATTAATTTTAAACACCTTTTGAACGTTTCTTATCTTAGACTTTCACGTGAATCGAATAGCAAAATAGGGCTGATAAATCATTGGTTTTGTATAGTGTAGGTAAACAAATTTAAATTGCATAAGTTGAAAAAACTGCAATGCAATAGCTTTACCGCGGCAGTCCTCGAGTGCCACAAGTCTTTTTTTAATTAATTTATATTTTAATACTTATTCCAAATTATGAAAGAGTCTGATAAAACAACATCAGTAAAAGAAATGGGTTACCTTTGATAGAAAATTTTTAAAATTTGTAAATGTCTTAACTACTAAAAAGAGTGCACGAAAAAATTATTTTTAATTTTTTAGAAAAATATTTAGCTAAAAAACAAATAACCGTCAATATCATGATAACAACGAAATTGAGGGTTATTTTTAACTGGTAGAACATTGTTTAGATAAATAAATATAATTTTTTTAGTGCTTAAGCCATTTACAAATATTTCAAAATTTTCTTTTCAACGTTTTCAGTTTTACCGAATTGTTAAGTAAATCACTTCAAAAATACTTGTATTTTATCGATATTTTGTATGGAAACATTGAAAATTCATTCGTCACGGGTTTGTGTACAACAATAGAGATTTGAAACTTTGGAAATTTTTTTTTAAATTTATTTAGAAAATTTTGAGTACGTATACATTTTAAAATTCTGCTTTGTTTAAAATAAGGGACTCAATTTTAAAGTTCAAGTGACCTCAACTCCAAATTTTAATTTATAAAGCGTTTCGCCCAGGTACGACAGTGGGCTCCACTTAAAATTAAAATAATTTTAATAATTTTTATTATTTTTGTTATTTTTTCTTCGTTATAAAATAAGGGACGCCAAAATGTGCAAAATTGTAGCTTATTTTAAGTTATGTGTTGAAATGTTACATACAAATTATTTTTTTTAGCTATCTCAGTCATTTTTCATTTTTTTTTTAAGTTTAAAAAATGCAATTCCGGTTCGATTTTAAATTTTTGAAAATTTTTGGTTTCTTCTTATTTTATTTAATAACAAGAAAGCTATTCGGCTTAAAAATCGAGGTTTGTACGTTTCATCTTCAATCTACGTTACTTAACATTTCTGCAATTTTTTTTTAATTTGTCAGTTTTTTTAGATTTCGATGCTATTTTAAACGCATTCGTTTGTTCTGTGTTTTATTTAAATATTTTAGTTCTTAAATGAGTGCATTTTTATGCAAATGGTGTGTTCTCAATAGCTGACACTCAAACAATTAACGACACGGCTGAAGGTTTTGATTATGTTTTTTTTTTTTGCCGACTAACTATTTGACTAGTTTGTAATAAACTATCTACAATTATTTGAACGACGATAATTTTTAAAATCACGCAATTAAAGCTCAGCTAACCCACGTTATCTATGTATGTATGAACAAAGAAAATATGAAACTATTAATTAAAAAAAAAGCTTAAATTAATTTTTTTTTTGTAAATATATAATTAAGTTAACCGATAACAATTTCGGTCATAAAAAAAGTTACGTGAGCCAAAATAAACCAATTTTGTAATTAATTTTATCAAATGAATCAAGTAGGTATATATGTATGTATGTATGCAAAAATCATGCAGTCATTGTATAGCTATAATAGGTAATAAAACATAGATACATTCTGACTCAGAATACCTACCTATTTTCTAAACCAAAACAAAAAAAATTATTTAAAATTAACTTAAAAGCGTCAGCTTGTTTCCGGTTGTCTGAATATGCATGCAGCAATTTACTCAATTGTAAACAGAAATGTCTCTTTTTTTGTTTGTGTACAAACATTTTATATTTTTCTTTACAAATCCAGTAAGTGTAACATCTCATTCAAGGTCAATGACTTTTTGTACCTATTTGAACCACAATCCACAATATGAGTTAAATTGGAATAATATAAAAAAGAATGCAAATATACAAGTCGAGTAGCTATGTGTGTGCAAAATTGGAATGCACAAAGAAAATGTTTTGTAGATAGACGTGGACGATACAGTGACGGTATTATGTGTGGCACACAGAGAAAAGAATCAGAGCTTTAAAGAAGATATATAGAGCAAAAGAGTTCTTTTGTTGTGGTCTACGATAGAGGTAGAATAGTATCGTATGACATGAAGTTAGTTAGAAGTAAAACAACATCTTCGTTGTTCGTTGGAATTTGTTGGTTAGGTTTAAGGTATCTAAAGACATAGTCAAAAAACAAGAGACTTCAATTGTTATGAACCATTTAGTCCACTCAAATTAGTTAAAAAAAGGGCAAATAGCCAAATTAATTAGGTAAAAGCTGAAAATTGGTGGAGACCTTAATTAAGACATACTGTTGAACATAGTAAAAGTCCTAACTTTACCTCCAGGGCCGGATCGGCAATATTGACAAAAACGGGCGGCGTCAAACTAGTTTTCTTATCATATCTCTCTTATTTGCAATCCGATTGCAAAAATGGCAAAGTAAAAAATAAAGCTTACAAAATTCTCTACAAAAAAAGATCTTATTAGTTTTTTTTTCATATCTCGAGTAGATATTGTCAGTTGATAGTAAAAGATGCCGCCATAAGACGACCTACCCTCATCGTTATACCAGTTGAGGGTTATATTTTCTTAAGGGTAGTATCTAAAGAAATATAGTTTGCACAATGCACATAGATTGTCTGGCGACATCCTGTCAAGGCATAGGGTTGCCACCCTTTAAATTTCAATTTTTGATTTTTTTCAACAACGCCACCCTACAGTAGCGAGCAAAAAAAAAATGCAAACAATAAAAACATTTGCATTTTTTTGGCTCGTCTAAAAACGCATATTTAGGTAGACTTTTGACCAAATAATGGTTTTGGAGTAAAATATTCCACAAATTGACTCTATTTAATGAAAATAAAACAGTTTCAATATGCCAAATTTGGTAACTTAGTTCTTGTTCAAAACTCTTTAAACCTTTTTCGTTTGCATTTTTTTTTTTTTGCTCGGTACTGTACTTTTATGCTAAGTCTTAGAGGTGTAAACAAAACATTATATCAGAGAAAATTAAATTTAAATATTTATATATTCAGGATTTTTTGAAATATGAAATTTTAGTAGGGTAAACTGAGGTGAATTTAGAAAAAGGCCAAACAGCTATACATCCTTAATAAAAAGTGATAGAAAAGAAGATTGATATGGGAATCGATAGATATTGTTAATATATAAAACAATTTTGTTGCAAGGCAAGAGGAGCGGAGGAGGTGTCGGTAAGGTAGGAAATAGGATGAGGTAGGAAATTGGGCAAGGAAGTGTTTAGAAAGGGAAGGAAGGAATGTTAAGTTCCAGGGACGTGGCCTGCTTGCGTTGCGCGGTATTAAACTCGCCGGATTGGGGGGGGGGGGGGGCGGGGGGACATCTTGCCCCCGAAATTTAACCTCACCTGCAAACAAAAACAGGCTGAGAACCAAAAACAAACAAAAAAAAAACTTTTTGGAAAGATGTGACAGCAGACGAACTATCATCATCTCAAGGCCACTGTGGATGTTGGTGCAGTGTGGGCCAATGCCATTTTTGGATTGTTAATATACATATTAAAGTTTTCAGCTTTTACCTAATTAATTTAGCTATTTTTGCTTACTTGACTGGACTAATTTGTTTTACATATTAAATAATAATGCCCAGTCTGAAAAATAGGTTGTTGCAATTGAATGTGTGAAGGAAGGTAACGTTCAAGTTTTTGTAGATAAACAACTACTCGACTCGACAACCCACAAACCAGACTAGATTCAAAAACATTCCCAATATAATAATAAAAGTGTAATAAAATGCCAGATAAACAAAATGATTATTAACAATTAATCATTTACTTTTGCGCTGCGCTATTTCCCATTGCAAGTTGCTTTTTTGCTGTTTGCAATGCGCGCGATTTAAAAACAAATTAAACAAACAAGAAATAAATTCATGTGACAGAGGCAGAAATCATAAACATACATCAATTTTATGACTTAACTTAAACTACTTACCCTTTGCCAATTGAGACTTTAACATTTTTGCTGTGATAGTAAAATAATTTATTAAAGTTTTTTTTGATTGAAAGTTTACTTGTTTTTTTTTTGTATGAAAAAGAAAATATTGTACAAATTATTTTAAAAATGTAAAAATTCCACAGAACATCTATCTTTTCAGTTATTAATCTTTTTTTCAGATTCGAGAAGAGAGAAATCTATCTCGTCGTCGGTCGTCGTCTATGGTCTGTCCACTGAACTGTGGAGATAAATTATGATTTAAATAAATGTTTAAAAGTTTCTTCCTACAGATCTTGGACTTTTTTTTACACAATTTTACTCTTTTTTTTTTCTTGAAAGCAAAAAAACGACAAACCACAAAATGAGCACACTTTTTCTTTTTTATTTAACCTTTTGGCACCAAAGCGAATCGAAATTATGGAATGAGTTTTTTATATCGTATTTGTTTTGCTTAAATTGTTTAATTTATGATATTTTTTTCATCTTACTTTGTGGTAAGTTGGGTATATTTTTTTTTTATTCGTAAAATTGAGAAAAAGGAAAACAAAAAAATGATTTTTTTAGCTTTTTCGGTTGTCGAGAAACTGGAGAGGAAAAAGCACTGTGTGAAGAAATTTCCATATGAGAGTCTCTAGAGTGCGCTAGTCGTCGTTGGGGCAGGTGACATGTGTCAAAAAAAAAAAAAAAAAATGGAGTTGTATGACAGGTGTGGTGAATTTGTTGCAAATTGAAAGTTGAATGGTTGAACATTAGGTTCAATTTGATTCAATTGGGATAATTCGAAAAATAAGAATCGTTTGTTAATCGCTTTTTGTTCACTGGAAGAAGATAATTCATTTAATTAAGACAAACGATATTTGTGACCTATTCCTTTGGCAAGGCGCTACTAACACAACAGCTTTTGTAAATTGAAATCTCTCAGGTTTTACTTTTCATAGAGCTTGTATACAGCTTCAGAATTTAATTGCTTATAGAAGTTCGAACTTCTGTAAACAATTCTAATAAGTTGTTAAAATACTGTTAAAAAAACTTAGCAGAATCGAAAGCTTGTTTTTCGGAAATTACCAATTTTTTTTTTGGTTTTGGCATTGAATAATCTGCCTTGGACATTTTTTGTTTTTGACAGAATAATCTAACTCGGACATTCCTGCAATTTAAAATAATAAAGTTTATGATTTTGTTAATAGCTGAGTTCCTTTGGCCTTAAGTATCTACTGGTTGTACTTCTGGTTGTATTCAACTCCATTTCTTCTGTAGAAAAAATGTCTTTGAATGGATTTAGATGTACTAAAAAGTACTTTGCTGAGCCCAAAGGAACACACCCAAGTAACAATTTGGCTTGCATAAGGTCCAATTTTTTCGATTCGACAAGCTAAAGTTTGTATATAGGTTTAATTTAAGGCAAGTCAACCATTTTTGAAAGAACGGAGGTCTCCTTAAGACTTTCTAAAAGTGTTTAGAGGAAGCATGGTTAATTTTAGTTAAAGAAGGCCTTCTTGAAACCTTTCAAAGGAAGCCCCGTATTTTCAAATGACAGAAGGTCCTGTAAGCCCTGTTTCAAGAGGTTCTTTTAAGTATGCAATGTTTTTTTTCTTAAAAGTATGCAAATAAAATTCTTCCCATTTTAGAACAACAGAAACAGTATTATGGCCAAAAAAGTAGAAAAAACAACAACAACAAAATTTAATAAAATCTTTTTTTTTGTTCATAAATTCAACTTCTTATAACAACCTCTAAAAGGCCTTATTAGAGGTTGTCATCCAATGCAAATGATAGTTTCCTTAGCGAAGCTATAGTCTCGCTAAAATGTTTCGTAGTTTTGTAAAAAGGCCTGCCTAAAGTCCTGTCCCTTCCCGATGTGTATTGTGTAGACTCCTTTAAGGCAGCCCAATACCAACGACGACCAAATGACAAAAAGACACTGCCGTTATCGTTTCTGTACGAAACAAAATTGCAATCGCAACGTCAACGTTCAAAAAAATGTTCTTCCAAATAATTCAAAGCGAACGTTTTTCTGAATCATTCAATTTCATTCAATTTGCTAACATCCCTGGTTATCACAAATTTCACCACGATGTCAAAATATATTCACCATACTTCCATGTTCAAACTTCAAATTTTATACAAAAAGTCAAAAAATTCCAAATTTCGAACCTAAACAAAAACACTGAAGATTTCTTTGCAAAATTTATTTAATTATTTGTTAATTTATCATAATTTAATTGTTCCTCTCAAATGGTTGATACTAAAGACAAAAAACTCCTCTATCCACCATGCTGGTCCGACGACACCCGCATGGACGTATTAATGGCTCCATTTCGTTTAAAATCCGTAAACCCGGAAAACTACGTTTCAAAAATGTTATTCTGGCAAGAAATGATTACAAAATATTGCGAATTTAAAGGCTCACCATCGTTTAATAAACGTGAATTGCAAGTAGCCTTTCAACGTAAAAATAAAACACCATACGGCTTGGATAATGTTTTAGAAGAAATGCGTAATTTACGAAAAATTCGTACAAGAACCGAATACATGTATGACCCTGAGAATAGTTGGACTGGTTGGGCAATAAATAGTTTTGTCAAGAAGCCATTGTGGTGGGGTGTTAAAAAAGTATGGACTGCAGGAGATGATGATGATGCTTTGTTAGATTATATACAATTAGAAATAGTCAAGGTAGACAGACTATCATAATCTTTGTTTTACTCGAGATTTAACATTTTCCCTTTTTTTAGAAAATGTGTGCTGACCTTGCTATTGTCTTGCAAAAGCATTCGGGGAAGCTTTTGCATTACGATGAAGTCAAAGCCATTATAAGTGATGCCATGAACTTGAATGACGACGGACTCCACATTTGCCTTCACACATTGTTTTGCCAAAAGAAGGTGGTTCTTGAGTTTGTTGTGGAGAATAATGAACGAAAGATTCATTTGGTAAAGATTCCTGGTAAGAACTTCTTTTTTTTGTATATTATTTTTTAGTTTAAAAACTCTTTAAAATAACTTAAATAACACTGGCCAACAATTTTCAACTATAATTTTATAGATTTGGGTTCAGTAAGCTCAAAAATCATATTGGTTTTTTTTTTTTCTAGCAGCTCTAGTTCTTGAAATATTTTTCATTATTTTGAGCGTTTATTAAAATTTTCCAGAAAAATTTATATCAAACTTACGGCCAATTTCTTCACATGAGTCCTAATGTCTACTTTTCACGAGTCGATTTTAGCCGCACGATATGTCGGTCGACTAGGATTTTTCTATGGGGAATGTCAAATGCAAACGACAGATATTCGGCTCTTGAAACCTGTCGAGTTTCAAGAAATCTGTGGCCGATCCTTTCTAAAAACAAAACTGAAATTATACTTAAGCTAAGCAGGCCTCAATTGTCCCAATTGATTGGTATCCTTACAGGTCACAACTCAATGGGAACCCACATGAGTAGAATGGGTATTATCTCATCGGACTTATGCAGAGGGTGTCAAGACGAAGAGGCATAAGAGGGCTCATACCACTTCCTTTGCGAATGCCCCAGTTTAGCAAAAAGCAGAAAAGCAACTCTTGGAGATTACTTCTTCAATGAGTTAGATGACGTCTCGTCCTTGCCACTAAAAAACATCATGAAATTCATCCAAATTTCAGGATGGTTTAGGGAGGCACAAAACACAAATCCCAACACCTAATTCCCTATATATCCTTCCCCTACCCATCCAGATTCCTTCCCACCTTTACCCTGGGGATCACAATGGATCCATCGAGATCCGAGTGGGATGATTCGACCTGTCGGATTATCACCCCGTTCAACCTAACCTAACATGGGGAATGTCACTTTAAACAACAACAACATCTTAAAGGTGCTACCACCAAGTGTTTATGGCTAGAGTTACGGTACTGTTTCACGGAGGCCAATCTGGTCATCAGACTCCTTTTTATTCCATTTGTGTGTGGTGCTTAGTCTAGTAATTTTTAGTTTAATCCTTGTATATAGAAACTATAGTACTATCATGAACGTGAATTTTTTAGGTCCGCTTCCTTGGACTAGGGTGCGCTGCGGTAGCAAAATGGCTGATATGGAGAGTAGAATGAAGGAATAAAAACTGTGTGTTAGAGGGAGACAAATATTTGAGTCTTTAAGGAAAGAGTAAGGGAGAATACCGAAAATATGTGTTTCTATTTTGACAGCCAGAAAATAGAGGAGAAATGTAAACAAACATTTCCAATAATTTTGTATATTCTTGTTTCCTAGGTGATTTAATTTTTTTCAATTTGAATATTTTTTAAAAGACTTCGATGAACTTTTGTTTTGGAACTTTTGTTTGAATTGTTCTAACGAGATGTTGCAACATTTACTTGAACTCTTAAGCATTTTGTCACAATTATTTAATTTACGAATTGGCTTTGGCTTCTTACGAAGTTTTTTGAATGTTCTGAATACAGGGTGCCCCAAAGTTTAATTTCGAACAGTTTTACGATTTTATTTTAAATTTTTTTTTGCATAATTGCTCGTTAAAGCCTGGTACGCTTTTCGCGCTAAATTTTAGCCGAGATAAAATTTTATATCAGCTAAAATTTAGCGCGAGCAGCGTACCAGGCTTAAGGCTAGGGCAAATGGGATAATTTACCACGGTGTTTTCGTATGGTAAAAAATCAGTTTATTTTTTGATCTAAATCTGTCAAAAAAAAAAAACAATTTTTGATCTGTTCGCAACAACAGTTTTTTGACAGATTTAGATCAAAAAATAAATTGAGTTTTGTACCAAACGAAAACACCATAAAACAATAATAAAACAAGGTACGAAAATAGCCGAAGAGTAGTCATTTATGCTATTATTTATAAACATTGTTTAACTTTAAACAACTGCTTAAATTTGGAAAATGTGTTAAAAAACCACGTTTTAGAAATTCAACGGTTTTTTTGATTTAAAATACAACGAATTCGAAACAAGTGATTGTTATACCCTCTTTACTCTCTCTAACCTATCTAATAAATAAACCGTAAAACTTCGCAACAAGGAAATAATATCAGCCTAACACATGTCGTGCTTGCCACATTGGTAAAATTATAAACAGATTTTTTAAACATTTTGCAGATGTGTGTTGAATAATAAAAATAAATTTCTAATAAAATTATTTTGAAATTAACAACATTGTTTTTTTAATAATTTTCTTTAAAAAGTTCAATATATTATGATCATTCCACAGTAATTATAAGTGCATATTTTTTTTTTAAATATCCAATTAACTATTTTTCAACTTTTTCAGTGCCTAAATTCTTTATGACTCTCATATAGACATGAGTTGTCAAGAAGCATTTTGAATTTGAATGAAATTAATTTATAAATAAATTTTGTACAAATTCAGAATGTTTCTGGACAATATTATGCCTGTGCGAGAATTGAATAACGTAGGCACTGATAACGCTGATATACAATATGTACCTTTTTTTATTTATTTTATGTTATTCTGTTGTTCTTATATTAGCCATGTTTTTTTTTTCATACTGTTTAAGTCAATAAATTTTGAAAACTTATTAAACAAAACATAAACAAAATATAAGTGCTTAGCAATCTCATTTGTTTATTATTTGAATGAAAAAAAGAATACATATTTAAAAATTACGAAAAAAAATATTAATTTTACCTTGTAGGCAACCGTGCTAGTTGGTTTTATTTTTTTCATACTCATTCTATGTCCCTAACAACATTAACCCCACAGGCACAGCTCAAAAAATCTAACTTCCATTTGTGCTTACCCATCTCTCTCTATCTAAAGAGCTAAATGGCCACATTCCCCTGAATACGATTTTCTTATTTCTACTTCCAGTATTACACATTCCTCCATTACATTAATATTCTTATTCCCCCACCTCTCCACAAAATCTCTCCAATTTAGGTCCGCTTCCTTGAACCAGACGGCGACACAGTCGTTTCAGCTTATGATAGTACTATTGTTTATATATACAATGGTTTAATTTAAAAAACTTTTTCCGCCACACTTGAGTATTGAACCTAGACCAAGCGAGTTTAGAGGCCAGTACACTACGCACTGCGCCACCTCACCACATGATTTAGCTTCACCCAATTGTAGTTTTATCAGTTCATCACTTTAAATGAATAGACTTAGCATTATTACTAGCTCCTTCAAGTATGATTATTGTTATTCGGCTCTTTCATGGAAAATGGAATAAAAAGGAGTCTGATGAGTCGGATTGGCATCCGTGAAACAGTACTGTAACTCTAGCCATAAACACTTGGTGGTAGCACCTTCAAGATGTTGTTGTTGTTGTTGTTCAAAGATTATAATGAAATTGACGGAATAAATAAACTGAAACTTAATGTCACTTTAGTCGCCTGCGACTTTGCTTGTCTCACCTCAACCAAAAAAAAATTGTTGGTTACAACAGTCTTGTAATAATAATAATACTAGTGCGAAATATAAAAATCACATTCAATTATATTTCTAGGAGCTCTGTTTTTTTTTTTTTTATATTTCTGTTTTCCACATTTTGGGTGTGATTTCGTACTAATTTTATATTTATTCTTATTTTAACTGTTTGTTAACATTTTCAAAAAAAATGGATCCTAATCTGTGTCACTTAGGCCGTGTGTGAATTGCGTTAAATAGTTAAATTCGTGTTAAATTTTTGACACTATTGAGGTGAATAAAAAATTTTCAGCTGTTAAAAATTTATTGGGCTCTGGGACCTGGTTAAATTTGAGTTAAATTTTTTTTGCAGATGTTTTTGTTTTGTTTTTTTTTTTATTAAAAAGGAGTATCATGGCAGAAAAAAGGCAACAAAATTTTAAACAATAAATTTTTTTTGGAAATTTTTTTGTTCACCTCAATAGTGTTAAAAATTTAACACGAATTTAACTATTTAACGCAATTCACACACGGCCTTAGTCTAAAAATCACACTCGTTTTTTTCTAGAAGCTCTAATTTTTTATTAATTTTCATATTTTGGGGGTAATTTCACATTATTTTTTTTTTTTTAGATTTTATTATTACAAGCGTTTTTTAAATACAGTTTCGTAAATATTAGATGGTGTTTTCTATTTCAATTGGGGCTTAAAACTACACTATAAAAACTTGTTATTAATGTTAAGTTATTATTTTAACTTTAATGATTTTGTTTTATTTGAGCAAAATAGTGTCGACAGGCGGAAGTAGGCTATTAATAAAATTTATGAATTTTTCATATAAAAATATAAATAACGAAAACTAAGTTATATATCGTCGGTCTAATAAGAAAACCTCGTAGGTAGGTAGGTAGGTAGAGATGGCGGTCAAAGCAAACCGTGCTTGAGGACCCAATTAGCGCAGGATGCGCCGTTTTAATACCAAAACTTATGAAACCTGTGAGTGATAATTGGATTTATTTGAAATAAATTTTAAATTGGTTTTAAAAAAAAAGGGGAAAAACAAGTGTTAGGCTACCTACCTACCCTTTGATCTTTGATTCTGAGATGTTATCTATGACATTAAAGAATTCACTCCCCAGAGAGAGTGCTCTATTCCTAGCAAGGGCGGGACATTGGCACAGAAAATGGAAGACCGTTTCTTTTTCTTGTTGGTCCAAGCAGCTGGGACAGTATGTATTGTGCGGTATACCCAACTTTGCTGCATGTTCTCCTATCGGCCAATGTCCTGTGCACACCGCAACGATTCTGCTAATGTCTTTTCTGGGTCTAGAGATTAGATCATATGTTTTGGATTTATTATAGGTGGGCCAGATTTTTCTGGATATGACGCAGCTAGTCAAGTTGTGCCACCTATTGTTAGCTTTTATTAGGTATTTTAAGAAGATATCGCCCTTCATAACTCCTATGGGAATGTTAACTATTTCTGCTAGTGACTCATGAAGGGCCGATCCTTGCCTGGCCAGTTCATCCGCCTTTTCATTGCCCTCAAAACCACTGTGACCTGGGATCCAGATGAGAGTGATTGTGAGACTACCACTCAGCAATGAAAGTTCCTCTCTGCACTGCTGAACCAATTTGGAGGATGTCGTGACTGAAGCAATTGCTTTTATAGCTGCCTGACTATCTGTTAGTATAGCTATATTTTGGTTTTTATTTTTATATAGTCTAAGTAATTTGCAAGCTTTTTTAATTGCCAGTATTTCCGCTTGGAATACACTGGCGAAGTTTGGTAGTCGAAAGGATTTTGAGATATTGAGGGATTTATAGTAGACACCCACAATCCATTTTTGAGCCATCAGTGAAAATACAGGTGTCGAAGTCTCTCGTCACAATGCTCTCTTCCCAGTCTCGTAACTCCACTTTTTTTCAAAAATGAATTTTGAATGCCATTCTTTAGAAAATATGTCAGCGGAGCAACACAGAAAATTTGGGGTCATTCCGAAAACTCTAAATAGACTAAAATTCAAATTTTGCACAGCGCGTTTCTTCCCAACTACTCTGTTGTTTGTATACTCTTTCTTCTCTCCTGTAAAATTTTGATTTTGGGAGTTACGAGGTTTTTTTATGAGGCCGACGATATGTAGATTTTCTTATAGGAATATTAATTTTAAACAGAAATAATAACAAAAACCACGAAAAATAATTATAGCCAGTTTTTTGATGAAAATACTCCTATGTGCAATGGTCGGGAAAATTGTTTTGTGTTGGGATAATACATAAAAAGTAAGCTTTTTTTTAAAGAGGTTTCAATAAAAATTTAAATTTATTTAAGTTTCGTTCAGTTTTTAAGTTAATAGGAAGGCTATTAAAAAGTTGAATGCCTTTATAGGTATAGCAGGTTGTTTTGTGTTGCAGCTCTTCTTTGCAATGGAAGTCTAAAATCGTCCGTACTATTTCTTAGATTATAAAAGGAGTTTGATATTTATACATATATGTAGCTCACGTTTCGTTGCAAATTTATCTAGGATACATTTCATATTTGATTTTAAAAATCATTACAAGTGCATTAAATTTAAGCACTGTCCTCATTGCACTATTTTGCAGTACTTGAAATTTTCTTATACTTTCACTATTGGACATGAATACTGTTGACGAACAGTCATCGAAGTGTCGTAGAATCAATCTATTATAGATAGTCAACGATTTAAAGTAATATACTTTCGGATTTAAACAAAAAAAAAAACGATTTTTTGGAGATTTTAGCGCTTTGATTATAAACATGTTGATTAAATTTGAGTTTAATGTCGATAAAAACTTTAAATCATCATCTACAACATAAACCAGGGAATTGTCTGCAAATAATGATATTTTTACATCAGAGTTTCAGTTTTCACGATATCGTCTATATATAAAAGAAATAGGATTACACCCAATTTCGATCCTTGTGGCACACCAAGATCAACCTTTATTTTTTTCCAAAAACGTTTCATTCACCTTTACTTTTTGGAATCTTTCCGACAAAAAACTTTTAAACCATTTCTGTTTAACTTAAGTTTTTCAATTAATATGTTTCTGTCTATCGTTTCAAACGCGCCTTTTAAGTCAAGAAAAACACCAATAATAGTTTTACCGATATCAATTTCTTTTTTTCATTCATTAATAACCCATCATTATTTCCCATTGTCTATTGTCAATTTTCACAGGCAAAACTGACCAGAATCCAGAAATCACAGAGACCGACAGGGCCTTTCACAATCTTCAGATGACGCAAAAGAATCTAACAGTTCAATTGGAATCGTTAGAAACAGATATTAAAGCAACAGACGACAAAGCGAGACAATATTTGAAAGAAAACAAAAGGCAGCTAGCCAAGACGTATTTGAGGAAGAAGCATCTTTTGGAAAAGAACTATGGTAAAGCCTTTTGATTCTATTTAATTCTCATTATTTTCACCTATTCTTCTTTTTAGAAAAACGTAGCATAGCTTTGAACAATGTCGAGACTCTACTTTCGAGTGTTGATGAGGCCCAAAATAATGGTGTCATTCTTGAAACGTATAAAATTGGCTCGAAAGCTTTACAAAAAGTTCTCAATGATTCGGGACTTAAGTATGACAATGTTGATGAAATTATTTCTGATGTCAAAGAGGCTGTTGATAGTCATGATGAGATTCAAGATACAATTGCCAGTGCGCATTTGAATGAGAAATTCGATGATGGTGATTTGGAGAGGGAACTTAGAGAAATTCTCGGAGAACCAGAACAGAAGACTGCTGCTGCTGCTGAGGTTGTGACTGGAGGAAATAATAATATTCAAAATATTGAAGTTACTGATGAAGAGTTGTTGGCTATGCTGGAGGGATTAGAAGTTGAACATGATTCACCAACAAAATCGTCGTCAGATCCGAATGCCAATGAAACTGTCTAAAGTCTAGTTTATAAGAAGTCTCATTTTTCTATTATTCTATTATCATGGTTAAGTTTATCTTATTATTTTTTTTTGTAATAAAAAAGTTCAACGATCAAAAAGTAAGCCAGTATGAGTTTTTATTTTTGCTTTTCTTTTATGGCCGAAATTCTTTGGTGTACAAAACACTCACCCGTTTGGAGGTTTGGTTACTGATTTATTTGCATTCAAATATTTTTGTTCTTACATTCGGACGCAGATATTTTCGGACCAAAGTTTTGAAACAAGTTTTGGTTAACAGACATGAGTGCACAGTGAACAGGTCTATGCATTTGGAAAAAAATTACATATCTATTTTTTCTGTTTTTCGAAAAAAATTCAAGGGCCCTTGCCGAAAAACATAATTTTTTTTAAATTACCTCAAAATTCAAAGAGTGAGATATCAATGAAAGTTTTCTTTAAGCTATATTCATATATAAAACCCAAGGAGTTGGGTGTTTTCAAAAACGTCGGAAATATACGTTAGTACAATCGTCTGTCTGCTTTACTGCATTAATGAACACACCAATTCTGCAGAATGTTTGCAGGCCTGTGTAAGTACAATTTTTAGCAGTCACTGAGTGTTCATAATCGTCAGAATAAAATATTTTTAAAACGACCACAGAATGAATATCCACGTTGAATTTTTTTCGAATTCCACAAGCAACTGTAGAAGATAACATTTTTAGCACCACCCTAATTAATATGTTTGCTTTCCAATTTTTTTTTACAATATTTACTTATTTATTTATTAACATAAAAAACATCGAATCAAGAGCCAAATAAACTTCTTCGTGAGTTCTGCAACCAAAAAATTTTGGCTACGCAATCTGCCCGACGTTGACGACATAATGACGTTCAGCAGTACTGCAGTTGGACTAAGTTAGTCCGATCGCAGATCTGACTTTATAAACACGTCTAACGCAGGCCTAAGTTAGGCAGACATTTATGAAAACACCCGTTCAGTAGTAAAAGATAGGGGCATACAGCTACCATACGTTAACGAACTTATGCCGTTATTTGGAAATTTGTAAGTTTCTGAAATTGTACTTTCCCTATACCAACTGCTTACATTTAAAACTTATCTAAGTTAAATTAATTACTAACAGTAGTGTTTATGCAAGTACATCTTCCTACATCAGTGTGTTTGTGACTATCAATAACCTGATTATCTTTTTTTGCTTTCCGTTTCTTCATTCGTAATACGGGCCTTTAAAAATATGAACTTAAGTTCAGAAGATTTATCATCGATTTCATTAACATTTAACGGGCTTTTAAAATTTTAAATAATGTTTTTTTTTGTATGGGATAAACGTCATTTTAGGATGTAAAAGCCTAATAAATATTTAAAAGGGCTTTATGAAATTTAAGTCGTTACTTAAATAAATAAATCAAACACTTGTATTGTTTTCTTGATTTTCTTTTTATTTCTATTCTCTGATTTACAAACCAAAATTGTTTTGATCTCCTATTTTGTTGGTTTTATTATTATTATTATTATTTTTTTTTTTTGTTGTTAGGGGAAAAAGAGTGACAAAAAATATATTTATGTATCTCTTCACATAAAAAGATTGTTGATAAATAGATAATTAAATTTTGTTTTGTCAAACATAAACACAAGTTACATAAATATAATTAAGACTCTATATTAAAATGTTTTTTTTTTTTTTTTTTTGTTAATATAACTATATAATATGTATAAGCAAATTAGAATTTAATTCTTTTTATTTAATTCTTTTATTTTGTTTTGTGTTTTATTTTTTTTATTTCTGTGAAACATAAAACAATGTTTTTATTTTTAAAACTCGCAATTGACACTTTTTTATAATTATTTTGTATTTGTTTTTTTTTGCTTAGCAAATCATTCTGTATTTGGTACTCAGTCTCATTATGAAGTAACACATTTATTTTTTTAGTTGTTGAATAAAAGTTAAAAATAATTTTTGTATTTATTTTTTAAGAATAAGCAAAAATAAAATAAAATAATAACGATGAATTTCCCAATCGAGTGAATAAAATTGAACTAAAGATATAGTTGTTTTGGGTTACATTAAAGAGTAACGACAATTTCTATTTAAAAAAAATTAAAAATATAAACATACTCTGAAAAGAAATTAATGAACATAAGAATAAAGAAACCTTTTTCAAAGATAGACAAGTGGATACATTTTTAACTCCGAAAATATGGGGGTTCCCACAACCTCTCACATCTAATTAAAACCAGCGTCACGGGTGTAATTGGACTTAACTCAAGATGTTGAATGATGAAAATTATTTGATTTGTTCTTACAAACTACTTGCTTTAAGGCCGTTTTCTACAAATTTCTTTTAAAATTCAAACTACTGAAATCGCAATAATCAGTCACATTGTGAGTTTTGTAAACAAGATTTCGTCCGTAAAAAATTGAATTAAACTTTTCCCCTATTATGAATTTTTTGCAAAAAATTCTAATTTCGAAAAATATCTCTTGTTGACACCATTTTTTCGAAAGAAATACAGGTCTTGAAATAAGGTCTTATAAAAGCTGTTACGATTTTTGTTTAAACAAATTTTCTCGCATCAAAGCATAACCTCAAAAAGAGTAAAAAAAAATTCATTTTTTAACGCTAATATTTCAAAAAGGGGAGTTGAGCAAATATTTCTGACTTCGGATTCGAACTCAGCACTTTTAAAACCTTCAGAAGTTATTGCGGCAGAAAAAGGTTTTGTGGGCCAATGTAATTTTTATTTGATAATTCAACAAGACAGATTTAAATTTTCAGAACCAAGTCGAAAACGACATTACGCCGAACTCATATTTAAGATCTCGTAGCTTCCCCGTTGTTCGAAAATTGCATTTAAATGACATTTCGTAGACGATTTGTCAGTTCATACTAAAAACTCTAAATAATCCTAAATTAAAATTTTGCATAGCACTTTACTAGGCTACTTCACTAGCTTTGTAAGACATTATCATATCTCCTGTAAATTTCGAAATTTGCGACTTACGAGCTCTGAATATGAAGACGATTACACTGGTCAACAAAGTTTTAGTCACTAAAACCAAAATATACTTTTCTAGTAGTTTTTAGGGTGCTGAATCCGAATCTGAAGTCAGAAAAATTTGATTGGCCTTCGTTTTTGAAATATTACCGTTACAAAATGTCAAAAAACGTAATTTTGGCTGTTTTCGAGGTTATGTTTTTATGTGGAGTAATTAATTGTGAATAAATTTGTAACGGTGCCTATAAGAGCTAGTTTTATTCTTTCAAAAAATGTTTAAATCTTTCCGATATCTCTTTTATTTCCCGAGATATTTAAAATTTAAGTAGCGGTCTTTGAATCAGAAACAACACTGGCCAACCAAATTACACTTTTTTTGCCACAAGAATCAAAATATACTTTTCTGAAGGTTTTTGGGTTGCTGAACTCGAATCCACAATCAGAAAAATTCTATTAGCCTTCGTTCTTATATATATATTTCAAGAACGGAGGCTAATAGAATTTTTCCGATTGCGGATTAGAGTTCAGCAACTCGAAAACCTTCAGAAAAGTATATTTTGGTTCTTGTGGCAAAAATTCCATGACCAGTGACTTAAACTTTAGATTAAGTTTAGTTTCTCTTTGACTTATTAACTGAAACTTAAGATATCTCGAGCAATAAAAGAGATATCGGGAAAATTTAAAAAGTTTTTGAAAGAAGAATATCTGTTCTTATAATAACCGTTACAAATTTGTTTATAATGAATTACCCCACATAAAAACAGAACCTCGAAATCAGCCAAAATTACTTTTTTTGACATTTTCTAACGGTAATATTTCAAAAACGAAGGCCAATCAAATTTTTCTGACTTCAGATTCGGATTCAGCACCCTAAACTACTAGAAAAGTAAATTTTGGTTCTTGTGGCAAAAAAAAAGTTAAATTTTGTTGACCAGTGTTATTAGTTATCTTTGTACAAAGATTTTTACATAGAGAAAATTAAAAGCCTTGAAGGAAAATTTTCAAAAGATAACAAATAAAGCTTAAAAAAGACTAAAGATTAACTCTTTAAAAAGAAAGCATTGGACTAAAAAGACAAAAAAAGGAAGAAAAAAAAGTTGAACAAATAAAAAAATTTAACACAAAATTTTATAATTTATATTTTTAAACAACACTAAAAGTAACTATATAATTTTTTTTTTGTTTTCTAAATCAGAACATTGTCATTTTTTTGTATTACAATTATTACATTCCTAGTTTATTTTTTTTTAAATGAATTTAATAGAGAAGCGTTTTTCAGCAATTTTTATTATAATAATCTTATTATTTTTTTTTTTTTCAATTTAGGTTTAGAGTTACTATTTTTTTTTTCTTTTTAAATAATAAAATAATAATAAAAACTGGCAGCTAAAATGTATTTTATACCTTTTTTTTATAAGAATTTTACATTTTGTATCTCTTATTTGTATATTCTTTTGTATATGCAAATGGACATTATTTTTTGTTTTTTTATTTTTATATTTTTTTAATTACTTTTGTTTCTATATATAAAAGTTGACAAATAAAACAATATAATAATTATAACATACTTGTTGTTTTGGCATTGTTTTAGCAAAAATTTATATATTTTTTTTTATTGATTAAGCAAAACATAAAGAACAAAATTAACAAATTTTGAGTATTGTGATGTATAAAATTTAAACACATACACTACATAGTCACCGGAATGTTTGTTGTTTTTTATTTATGTTTGTATATTTTTTTAAACGGTTGTTCTATGTTTTTAACAAGTTTGTTTGTTTTTATTTTTTTTTTAATTTATATAATTGTGTATGTCCCATTATACGACGTAATATTGGTTTAATATTGTTTGTTTTTTACTTTTTATTTAGTAAGCATTTTGTTTTTTTTTTTTTGTCTATTTTGAAATATTTTAAATTGCATTAATTGCTATATAATAAGAAAATAATATACATATAATTAAAGTATATAATAATTTATTATTGCACATTTAATTAAACAAAAAATAATTATAAGAACAAATAAAATAATACTGGCAACAATAACATTTAATAATTCTCTTTGTTTTATTTTTTTTTTAGTAATTTGTATTTTTTTATTTTTTGTTTCATTTGTATTTTGTTTTGTTTTGGCGAAAATCTAAATATTCATTTACTATAACTATTTTTATACATGTTTGCGAAAAATGGCGGATTATTTTTTTTTTTTAAGCCTAGAATAGATAGACTACAAACTTCCTACGAATCCCTAAGGCTTTGTTTTTGTTTGTTACATGTGAAATTGTATTTTTTGTTTTCTTTAAATTTATAATTAAAATACAGTTTGAGACAAATAATAATAATTTTATATAGAGTAATCTCATATGTAATAGCGGTTTATTCAAAATTAAAAATGGCAAGTTTATCGCTAAGTATGCGTTTAGTATTATTTAAGATGAGCAGCAAATAACTTTGAAAAAAATAAAATTACATCTTATTCATGAATTCATGATACAAGGACGGCTAACTGCAGGATATTAAGCTACATCTTATATATTTGCATAATGTATGTTGATTTTATAAAGTCCGTATTGTTTTTATAGCTACATTTCTGTATTAAATGAAAGTCATTTACAATATCAGTTTTGTGGAATTTAATTCTGAAAGAGAATCATTTAATTCAGAATATTTTTTGTTTGCGTTTAACGAACCGCGATAGGTCAGTTACATTCGTGTACAATTCGTCAGTAAATCTTACTAGATCATCAATTTTATTTAATTTAAAAAAAATTAACAGACAATTGTATTTGGGGCTTGAGGCCATACCAATTGGTAATATGGAACAAATTAATTAAAACGTCTTAAAACAATGCACTGTTTTTACCCAAAACTCTTGGGTCCATTTGGTACCCGGGCACGTCGGTGTCTAGGGAAATGAGGAGTCGGACTCTTTAGCAAAATCGGGACCAATTTTCTTATTAATAGGACCCAAGCCTTATTTCGGGAAAGAATAAAATAATATTCGAAACAAAACAAAAAAAGACGACGAGACCAAAAGGGCAAAAGACTGGGCAATGCCAACTACCAAAACTGAGACATGCCAAAATGATTCTCGGGAACTACAACAAAGAGCTTTTCAAATCCTATATCAGCTTAAATAGAAATATCCTCAGGATAATCACAGGTCTTTTCATGGGCCTCTGCAAATTAAGAGGTCACCTACAAATTTTGGACCTGCAATTAACAAGAAGAAACACTAGACCACATTCTAGGGAGTTGTAATGCTCTAATACACCAAAGATTCAAACACAATACACTCTATGAAAATACCCCAAATACTCAATCTCCCGATAGGAATCATCATACATCCCAAATACCAATTGGCAGTACGGAACGACTTAAAGATAGCTTATAACTTGATCAATCTACTCCTACTGTTATACGAAGCATTTTCATTATATGGACAAGTATAATTGGTAGCTCTGTTTAAATATGAAAATGAAATTTATTTGAAGACTAAAACGCAATTATTTTTGAAAGTTTAATAAAGTATTTCTGCTTTGGAAATTATTATTGAAATGCAAATTCTCTTTGCATGATATCAAGGCAGTTTAAGGATTCTTTTATATTGAAAAATCGAATTAAATAAAGATGAAAAGCTAGAAATCAATCCAGTGAATCAAGCTGGAGACCTTAGTTGGAATGTGAAAATGTCTACTGACTGATTAAATCTTCGTTTTCCAATAACCTTAAGAATTTATTTATTTGAAGGAATACTGACAGGACCAGCCTGAAAGCTAATTTTATTCCTTCAATTAAATTCCACGCGACGACATACTGTTAAATAAATAGCTAATTTTATAGTTAAGATTTAAAAAAATGTTCAAGAGATCAGTGAACTACCGCCTATAACTTATGAGATTACATTGTCTGCTGAGTGAATGTTATGGCATGGTATTTAGCAATTTATATATTCAGTGGTCAGATAGAATTAAAAATATTTTATGTTTTAAACATATTAAAATCTTTTTTGTTTTGTTTTAGACAACCACTTTTGTTTTGAGACTGTACAAAATGTATATATATTAAGATACATATATATAATATGAATAATTTTAATAAAATTGTTGTACAATAAATTCATTCAATGGTATTTAATTTTAATTAATTTTTAATTAATATTTCTATTTTATTTTTTTGTTTATTGCAAACTATAATGTTCTTAAATATAATTTTATTATTTTATTTTTTTGTTGTATATATTTCTAAGTAATTCTCATTTGCAATTGTGCAATATATACATAAATATATATATACTTATATATATACTTACATAAATATATAAATAAATATATATAATTTTATATACGTATTTAAAAATTGGATTAAGGTACTTAAAAGGATTGTTTGGAAAAGTATACAGATTGAAACATAGAGAACGTTTATTTTATAAATATTTTAAATTTGTTTTGTATTTATTTTGTTTTTTTACTTATAAAAAAGAAAGTTTTATTAAAATGATTTAGGACAGAACAAAAATAAATATTCATCGAAATAATTAATTAAAATTAAAGAGATTTTTACTGGTTGTGTTAAGGAAAGAAGATTTTGTTATGTTTTATTTAATTTTATTTTTTTGTTTATGGATAAATAGAAAGCTTAATTGTTTATATAAATTCCAGTTTATTTTCTTTTTGTTATATTTTGTAATTATTTATTATATATAAATTGTAAGGGCTAAAAAAATAAACTTATGGATTTTATTTTTTATTTATTTTTTGTTGTTGTTCATTTTTAGTTTTTAATTGAATTGCAATTCGATTTTATTATTTTTATTTTATATTCTTTTAGTTTCGAATTTAGTTGGTTTGTGGACAATATATAAAAATTTGATTTGCTATGTGTAGATTTGGAATAAAATTAATATACTTAATATAGTACAAATAAAACATATCAATACGGGCAGAATCACTATAAACCGCAGTGATCTGTGTTGAAGAAAACAAAAATAAACCGAAATAATGGTATTTCATTAAATATTTTTACATACCTTCTCTGCCCCAAGGCTGGATGTCAGAGATTCAAATCAACTTCCTGCTCCATATCAATGTGATTAATTGAATTTGCAGTGCTGTTAAATATTTGATTTCCCTCAGCATCGTTGTTGTTGCTGTTATTGCTATCGCCTCTTCGACTTTTACCTGTTAGCCAAGAAAATACTTTTTCCAAATTTCACAATTATTGTCAAGTTAAACTAAAAAGATAAATCTCATTCACTACCACACCCAAGATACATACACTCAGCACACAACTCAATACCAAACCATAGATGAATTTTATAGAAAATATTTGCAATGCAAGCTGGACAGCAGAATTTTGTGGTATTCCGAAAAATACATCCAACCAACCTCAGTTTTATATGATGATGAAGACAGTGAAATAATGAATGAACGACAACCAAAATGATGAATAATATAATTTTTTTAACATAACAAACCCTTTTATTGTATACTCTACGTAGTCGTGACATAGGTTCTGTTACAAATTTGGTACACCGTATTTTTCTTTGATTCTGCTTGCAACCACTTTAATAGCAAGTTTGTTAAATTAAAGAACAAAATATAATCGACTCGTCAACATTGTCCAATGACACAAATTAATAGTAAATAGTTTCAGGAGGTAGCAGCCAATAATTGACAATAAACTTAAAAAAAGTGAAAAAGTAAAAAATGGCGCCCAACTTAAGATCAACGCTGAGCGAATTTAATAAAAAAGTGCTTAAAAATGTTTAAGAAGAGATTGATATACATGAACTAGCGGAGTTTATTCATCATCTGCAGAATCATCTTCCTCACATAAGCATATATTTAATTTTAACTTTTGAGACCAAAAGAATACGAGCTTTCCTTGCAAAATAATGGACAACTCGAATTGATTTTTGTCTTTTTTTAGATTTGTTGGACCGTTTATATAGAAAAAACGTAGAATAAATGTCAAAAGATATAAGCCAAAGAGGAAAAATATTCAATATAACATCAATATGAAAAAACAAAGGGGTTTGTTTTTCCAATGAAAAGTTTGTATTAACATTCATTAAAATGAAGACCCAAAAGGTACTTAGTTTAGTATTAATCTTCAAGATAATCGAATTACTAGGTTAACGTGAAAAGTTCTTTCCCTGGCAATGATCGACAATTATTTCCACTCAAAAAATGCTTTTGTTTTTCTACTTTTCAAGTTAATCGATCAGCAGAATCCTTTCCGCATTCCAAAAATCTTTGGCCATAACCTTTTCGGTAAAGACGATGATCGACTTTGCAGAGCGGAACAAAGATTTCTATCTACTGCTCCGACTGTTGTTTGGTTTGGTGTATAGTGGTGGACCCAAGTCTTGTTTATGGTTACAGATTCCAATAAAAAGCTATCATCATTCTTTAACACTTTAATTTCTGAACTTTAACAAGGCTCTCAATAAGTGGAAAACCTTGTTTTCATTTAAAAATCGGACCCAATACCTCTTGTCAAGCAATGGAAACAAATTTATTCTTATCACTTCAGTTTGTAAATTTCAAGCAGCTCTCAGCAAGTTTTTGTTTTTCGTTTGAAGGATTCATCAGTAAATCCGTCCTTATCTGAAACTTGTCATAGTTCTACATCATACTCTTTGGCAGGACAACTGAAGGGCAAGGTCGTTCAAGAACAAGAGACTGATCAAGCCGGTCTTTATTTGATTTAGCTTTGAATATGTCGAAGTAACCCATATAAAGTCTTCGCTTAGTAGGTGTTAAGTTTAAAAATGGCGCCCAACGTTTCAACTATTTCAAAACGATGTAGAACCAATATGTACTAATAACAACAAAAATTCTAAATTATTTACATATTTCAATTCTTGAACTCAAAGGAACTTTAGCGGATGGTTAGTATAGAAACTTTATTTTAAATATGCATATGTTATTTCCATTTGTAACAGAAAATTAATATAAATTCATGGCTGTAGGATAGAAAATGAAGAAGAAAGACATACGCTAGAAATGTTTTAAGATGTGATATATTTTGAAATGAAAAATATTTTTGACGAAATCAATGTACACGTTATGTATTTTATGCATAACAACTATTTTCTTACCCTTCTAATTTGTTTCCATACTAAATTTTAAAAACAAAACTTCCAAAGTAAACAAAAAAATATCAAAAAATAAATAAAAACCGAAACATCACCATTGAATTGAAAAACCAGACTCTATTAAATAAAAAAATCCATCACCACTAACAAAAAACAAAAAATATAAAAATTATATTAATCATTCGTCGCTTACCTCCGGTAAAGCATAAGCATCCCTCGTCGTCACTTGGTGAATCACCACGTGCATCTTTCAATTCCTTATTCATCTCATTAATGCATCGCTGATAGTAGTCATAGTCTTTAAGATACCATACTGGTGGCCATCGATGCTCACGCAGATATTCCTGATTATCCTGATGCAGGGCTTTTAAGCCTTTTAATGAGAACTTACAAATAATATTGTAATTGACACACAGATAAGACATACACCATTCGGCCAATTGGTGTGCGTTATGAAGCTAAATTTAAAGAAAAATTAAATAATTTAAAATCAAGTTAAGTTTAAAAAAAAATTGAATTTACCTTTACTGCTTCAAGCAGCTTTAAACAATGATCAACTGTTTCATTTGTCTCGTTTTGTGATATTAAAGTCAAATCTTCAATCGCTCTACACTCGACCAAGTTCAATAATCTCGGTAAACAAAGCCTGTTTGCTAATTCCAGAAGATTTAAACATTTATCCGCAGAAACTGCAGGAATTTCATCTGTATAGAGATAACATAGAAGCTTGTGGAATGTATAGACCGTAACGCCAGGAAATACAATCTATAAACAAAAAATAATTCATTAGAAGTGTCGATACATTCAATAAATTTAAAATTTCTTTTGTTACTTACAACACTTGAATGTGCTTCTCGAAAGTCGCCAGTTAACATTGCACGCATCACATCACATCTAGCTACTAGAATAGAACGATGTGCTTTCATGTGACCATCGTCCAGCTCAAAGGTAACATCACTAAAATAACCATCGCCTATACAATGTTTTTCCATATTCTCCTTAATACTCTAATAAAAAACAAAATATTCCAAAATCGAAGAAATAAAGTAATTTTATTCACAAAAAATTTTAATTTATTTAAAAAATTAATTATATTTATAATACTTTTTCAGTAGAAAAAAAAAAATAAAACAAAAACTCACTAAGCAATAATGTTGAATTGGTTCTTCTGATAGACTAGCTAAAACATTTTGCGGCTTAGAAAGGAGCAGTGTTAGTTGAGGCAGTTCTAAGAAGTCAGCTGCTTGTTTTATTTCCTAAAAACGGGGTATATAATAGAATGGAAATTTTGTCATGATGAAATGAGGAAAAAAAATATTTTTTTTTTATATATGAAAATTGATATAATGATTGGAAATGATAAAAAATCTCTGAGTTATTAGTAATGTCATTTTACGATACGATATATTGACTTTTGACAAACCAATTTTATGGTGATTTTTACAAAACTAAAGTGAAATAAATCAAAACAAAAAAGCTTCTCTGTACAACGCCTTTAAAAATATATTTTCAAGGTTAAGTTTTTAAAACAATGATTGAAATTTTTTTTAAACAATACTTTTTTCGATGTATTGGATGGATGATATATTGTAGAGCCAAACATTTTTTTTTTTGGTTCATTTAAGTATTTTGAGAAGGTCGAAAATGCAGATTTATTGCAATTGGTTTAAATATTACGTGTCCAAAGTTTAATCAAAATCTTTAGAGCAGTTTTCGAGAAAATTGAAAGCATCAAACATTTTGTATAGGAGGTACACGTTGTTAGTGAGATATAAAACCGCTCGGAATGATGTTAACTACGAAACGAAGTATGCCATTGGATTTCTTGTACCAAAAGGATTTTTGGGAAAAAAATGCTAAATCGAAAGAGCTGCTTAAAAAAAATTATTTTGTACATGTGTATACAAAATTTCTAACTTACATACATAATATGTACTTGAACGCCTTTAAATAAACATTTTTGTTAAAATCAATTAAATCGTTTACGAGTAGTTCAGACATGAAAAAAATGGTTCTGTGGCAGGCACAGTAATAATGGCTCAAAAATATTTGTTTTTTAACTTTAAAGTACGACTTAATTTTCCATATTACACACAAAAGTTGTATTAAAATCTTTTTTTATGTATGTAGTCTCATACCATGTTTGAAGAGTAGGTTAGGTTCTATTTTAAGACAGATACAGACTGACAGATTTGCGGAACCGACTTTTTTTAACTATTCTCTATCATCCTTATATCATATATGATTGTTATCTCGAGTTCAATTTTCAGAATTCACGTACAAAGGCACAAATGCAAAGACAGATGCACGGAAGGCATGACGAAAACCACTTGACTTCTCCATCATCCGTTATGTTGGTTTTAATTAAAACCTAAAATTTTTATTTGAATGAAACCAATTCTTGCCCTATAGAGTAAAAAGGTAAGTAGGTAGAGATGGCGGTCATAAGTAACCTGGCTTGAAGACCCAATTAGCGCAAAATGCGCCGTTTTGATACCAAAACTTGTGAATTCTGTGAGTTATAAATGGATTTATCAAACTAATATGATTTTAAGAAAAACCAATGTTTAGGCTGTCCTAAAACCATTTCGTTGCATTGAGGAATGAAATCAAATCTTTGATCTTTGTTTCTGAGATTTTATCTATTTCTGTCATTGAAAAATTCACTCCCCAGAAAGAGTGCTCTATTTCTAGAAAGTGGATGACCATCTCTTTTTCCTGCTGATTCAAACAACTGCGACAAAAAATATATTGTGAAAGAATTTTTATAACTTAGCAATTACGAAGCACTTGTCAGCAGAGATCAGTGGATGTCGTATAAAAATTTCTTCCCCAACCCTGCTTTCCTACTTCTTATTTTTCATGAATGCTCTATAACCACAGTTAGAACTGGGCCAAATTGAAATGGGATGTGAAGCACCAACTTTCAAATCAGAACAGAATCATTATAATTGGTTCGCTCAGTTGAACTATCTGGGGAAAACACATCAAAGACAGTCAAATAAGAACTTCCTCCTTCTTTTAATTCAGTCAACAACTAAGGGGAAGCAAAAAAGCACTGAGTCAAAAGATAGAAATGAAAAAAAAAAAAAATGTGGCTGAAAAATAAATACAACTTTTAAAATTTTATATTTTCATTTTAATATAATAAACTGTGAACAAATTGGGCCTAAATAACAGATTTAATCTAATTCAGATAGTTTCAGAAAATTCTTAACTTTCAAAATATATATTTTTATTAAAAAACGATGTACATTGTTAACATTTAATGACATTGTATTGTTCCCAATTGTCTAATAAAATAACTCATACAACTTCAACTTCAACTTAAATAAAAAAATAAAGAACAATGATAAAACAATATCATGGTGGGTAGACGTTTTGTTTTACTTGTATTTTAAAAATATTTACCAAAAGTAATCCGATTGGAGCAGTCTGAGAAGATTGTAAATTTGTCAATTTCAATTTTAACAGAAACAAAAAACATAAGAATTGAATTTCTCTTCTAATTTAAATTATTTCTTTTTTTTACCATTTCTAAACTCTAACACTCAACAAAAAAAAAATAAAAAAAGAAAAAAACTACTACAAGTACATATATCAAAAGAAAAATTTTCTCTCAAATTTTACCTGAAGATTGTGAAATTCCTTTTCTATTGTTCCAGTGTATATAAATTTAAGACACTGATTCATTGCTTGTGGTGTGATGATTTTTGTCATTGTGACAATTGTCTGTGTTACATTCACGCCACGATTATTTTCCATTTGAACAATACGTATATTTTGAAATATCGGATGATGTAAATCCTTGTAGAGATCTGTTGATTTCTTTGATTCGATTAGTGGTAGAGCTTGATAGCTGGATCGACGTTTCAAATGTTCCCACATTCTGAGGTGCAGGCATAAGAAAACGCGCTCAATTTTATTAAGAAATTCATAATTTTTACTTACAAGTCTGTAAATACCTCAAAGTTCTTGACTCGTTACGTATTAGACACTCTGTGTCATCGTTAAAATCAGCCGTTGTTGCTTCACCAAATGTGGAACTTATCTATATGTATTTGGTTGAAATTTTAATGCTATTTCTTTTAAAGTATTTTTCTGCGCTTCTTACCATACTCGATTCACTACTACTTCTACCTCCCATATCCGAAAGCTCTGTAGTGAGCAATCGGAAGAAGACATTTGAAGCTGCGGCTAACATAAATTTATGCACAGCAAATTTTGTTGAGCCAACAATGAGTATCAGATCCGTGTAGCATTGGGATACCAACATACTGTACATGTCTTTCCTGTAATTGCCAACAACAACGGTCACCTCTGGTGGTGGAGGCTTTGGTGGACGAAATGGTGCCTAAATTAGAGCTTATGTTTAACTGCTTTTTCTTATTTATTTCTTGATAATAAACTACTTTACCTGTAACAGAGGTTTTTGAACCTTTTTCAGGTTTGTCATCCAGAATCGTTGCTGACGCCTTGCAATCAATGCTGAACGGATAGCATTTTCAAAAAGCTCATTCACTCCAAAGTATGTGAACACACTGGTTTCATAATATGCAACTCCAAGTTCCTTAGCCACAGCTCTAGCCTCGTCTGGCATTACCAAATCACTCTTTAACGCAGCTCTTTAAATGAAAAATGTGAATTCAAGTAAAATTGTATATATTTTTCTTTTAATAGAAATCTACCTAACAAATGGACTTCGCTCGCCAAAATATGATAAATACTTTTCATCTCGATACATGTATCGCAAATCATTCTTACAGCCTACTAAAATAACTGGTGTATCTGGACAGAAACGACGTATTTCTGGATACCACATTGCTTTACAATTCCTTAATGATGTTGGACTTGCTATTGAGAAGCACAATAAGACTACATCGGATCTGTTTTAGAAATTAGAAAATTATTAATTATATAAAATGAAAAACATATTGAATAACTAACCTTCCATAAGCAAATCTTCGATCTTTGTCATGATCACCAAATGTGTCCCAAAGCCTAAGTGATACATTCACTCCGTCAACAACTTCCCATGATCTTTCAAGGACCTTAAAAAATTTAAATTTTCAAATTAAATTGTATGTAAGAAACAAAACTTATTTTTAACTCACGTCTTTATATATCCTATATTGATCAATAGCCCAAACAGTTGGCACATGCGTCGATAATAGCTGTGATAGCGATACATGTTTATTACAAGCTCTAGCACAAATTAAACGAGTTTTCCCAACAGCAGTGTCTCCAACGAGTACACATTTAACTAATTCTTGATGCGGCTGTTCGTTATCCATGTTTCCATTACCGTTTTACAGATTCTGAAAATAGACAAAAAAAGTATCACTTGATGATGCAAAAGTATAACGGAAGTGTTTTCCAAATTCGAATTTTCTCTTTAATTAATTAATTTGAGTCATTTTTAATCGTATTCCTTTTTAAAGGGTTTGGGTCGCAAAATAAAAAAATACGAACATTTGAAAACCCGAAAAATTCATGGAGTCATGAAAGTTGGTCATAATCTTAATCAATTATCTGCACGAGCCATCGTGAAAAATTCCCTCTAAACTTTTAGAATATTTGCTAAAACTCCACACAATAAAAAGAAAAATAAAAAGGAGGGCTCCCAAATGTAGCCTTATCCCGGGGCCCCGAAAATCCAAATTATGCCTCTACCGTCATATAAGAACCTATGCTGAATTTTTTGAACACACTCTTTAATAAGTACATACCTATGTTATGTTTTAGCCTGATGTCTGAGAAGGGCTTTAAAAAAATAGAATCGTGGTTTTCGATGAGAGGATTATCACATAACGAAAAGAAAAGAGGCTAGAAAGTTGCAAACGACGGTAGACCTATCAAGCGAGAAATAACGATAAAAACATTCCGTTTCAAGTTAACAATTTTATTGATCTTAAAAAAGTCTTCAACAAGAACAAAAAAAGAGTTTATGGCACGACAGTATCTTGTTAAAACGGATCACGCCGAACTGATCTTGCTTCAGTAATGGTTATGCCTCAAGTCCCACCCATCTCTCGATTTTAAAAGGGGTGAAAACAGATCAAAAAGCTTGCAATGAAATTGTCTCAGGTAGTATTGCAAAATGTTTGAAGAATACTCTTTACAATTCACTGAACTCTGAAAAAGGCTCTGTTTCTGGACAAAAACCAAAAGTAAGCAGGAGAGTATCTAAGGTTTCAATGTCCAGATTTGTAGATTGTAGATTTGAAGTCCAAATTTGTACTTTTGGGTTACAGCTTCTTGTCAGTATTAAAGGGCATAAATTGTAAGACTATACACAGGAATTTTAAATCATATACAAAAAAATAACCGAAGCACTGGGGAAAACATCGAAATAAACAGTGCATGCCAGAGTATCCGTATGGCCACAAGTCTTATTTCTCTTTAAAAAATACCATTCGCTCACTGTGTAGAAACTGTAGAAAAATTCACATTTTTGCACGAGTATCTTCCGTCTTGTCACAAATTCATTATCGTGGGGCATCTTGTAGCCAGTTTATTTATTCATATTCAAATCTACAAAAAAGAAACATAGTGCACGGTGGCGTATGAGTAATATTTTTTGAGGAAATTTTTAATTCTTTTAGTTCGTCTTGTTCTGAATCAAAAAGATACATACATTTAAATACAAATTAGGAAACAACAATGTTTATAAAGTTTTCTTAATAAAATTAGATTGCAACTAAAAAAGGAGTAAGTTCGAGTAGCTTCATACGAAAGTCATTATATTTTTTTTTTAATGAAATCATTATTATAAAAAATGCTTATGTACCTACATTATGCATTATAATGAGTTTGAAAAACTTTATTTCACTTGGCTAAAAGTTTTGTTTCGAATATCCTTTTCGATAAGAATCATATTACAAAAAATGTTCAGTAGCGTGCAAGCAATACATTCTGATTTGTTCCTCCGCTGCCATATACTTGAATAACAGAAGGCTCATTCATTATGTCTATCGTTTTTTTTACAATAAGAAATAAAAAACTAAACTAAACGGAATCCCTATTAAACACCCTACTATATAAAAAAATAATAATCAATAAAATTAAATTCTTAAAGTGCTATTCATATATAAGAACAGCTCCCTTACAATATGTACGTCACACTTTGTCGTTAAACAAGAATGAATCAGATAACTGTGTACATTGTATGTAAAGGCATTTATTTTCACCGTTTGTCAGACTATGTCATCACTGACTAAAAAAACACAAACTAAAATACGTGCTCAAGAACATTGATACAACAAACCAGATAAAATAAAAAAGGGATGTAGTATGTACCGACAGACGGCTGCGGAACATTTCATCGTTTGTACTTCTGATCCTTCAAATAAATAATAATTATTATTATGTATTTTCATGTGTCATGTCCTGACAATAATTACAAAGTGAAAAGGAAAATCATAACTTTGAAAAAATCCACATACTATATTTTATCAATTTTATTGTCAACTCCCATGGGTTAGGTATCATCTCATCATCTTTTCCCCTAACTGCGTTCATATCTTAATGAATTATTATTTTATTTGCAAATGTAATTGCATCAATTCAAACAATTAGCAAAAGTCTAAAAATATATGTACCGAGAGATTATGGCTAAGGAGGACAGTGAAACTAAACCGAATAATAATAATAATAAATTGACTTATCAAATTAGTGCAGGTAAAAAGATAGGAGCTACCCTGGGGGCATATAGAGATACATAGATAACACAAGTAAGGCAATACTCTTTTTAAATTATCATTTTTTTTTTTAATTTTTTTTATGCCTTCAAGTAGATCTTCAATGCATAGAAAAATTAGTGATTACCATCTCAATTCATTACGAGGATTCGTAATGTCAATGAGACATGTGATTACGATGATGAAGAATGCCAAAAAAGTGGGTCCCAGCCCAGCAGCCTAAACTATTGGAGCGATTTCCTTCAAACTTGGTTTAAACAGTTTTGGGTAGTTCCCTAAAGGAGATAGAAAAGTTACTTTTTTTAAAAAACGGCTATAACGCTTTTGATTAAAATTTTTGTGTAGTATTATCTAGAATCCAACTTTTGAAATAAAAAAAAATATTTTTTACTAACGGTACCTATCATAAAACGGCTTTTTTGATTAATGACTTTCTCAGAAAGTCAGAAATAATTATTACATAATTAATTATATTTTTGGATTTTTAAAAAATATTTTTTTTTTTTTGAAAAATCAATTTTTTTTGAAAACTGGTGATGAATTTTATCGAAATTTGATTTTTATGTGTTGAATAATATTTTCTTAAAAATGGTTAACCAACTTTTTTTTAAACAATTTTTATTAAATTAAAGAAGTTCGGCCAACAAGACTGCTTATAAATTGATAAAAAAGTCAATAAAACGCCTTTTTAATTTTTACATAAAAAAAATTATTATTTTAACAAACGGCTCTAACGATTTTCAATTTTTTTTTTTTTTAAATTGCTTTTTTTATAAGAATTCAAATGGCAAAGTTGATTTTGTGTAAAATAACATTTCAAACGATTTTTAATTAATTATAAAAACATATATTAATTGTTTTTACATTAATTATGAAACTCCTTTAAAATATAAAATTATTAATTTTTCCTTATCTTGATTATTAATTTATTTATTTGGATTTATTTAACATTAGAGTTACTCTTAACATAAGAGCAAGTAAGTGCGTTACAGTCGTGCATTTTATTTTCTTCGAACTGACAAAGCTGCTTTTTTCACTAAAGGGATACAAATATTTTACAAATATTAATCATTTTAGTTTACCTTTAAAAAAAAAGATCAATAATCTAAACAAACAAGAATATTATGAAGATGTATTTGGACAGAACGTAGAAATACAAACAATGGCATGAGGAGCTTCTGACGATCTTTTATAGAGTACGTTGGATAGGATCTTTTATGCGACAGTAATTCTTGGTAATTCCTGCATGACATACGAAAACCTTCTAAACCTTTTATTCTCTGTAATATCAGATTTGAGCAATTCAGTTTTCTATGCTAAACTTCTCATTTTCGCTATCAAATGATAAAAACAATTTGTTTATGCAATTCATTTGCTCAATTATTTTCCACGAAGAAAACTAAATTTATAGAAAAAAAGTCATCCCTTACTAGGACGGAAAAAATCCTCAGACTATTCATTTTTCGAAGCTGCCTACATTTACAAAATAAATAACTGTCGTTTAAGTTTGGTTGCAAAAGTCCAATTAAAAGTTAGATTTTAAAAAGATTACCTACTCCAAAATAAATGCAGTTCAAACGCAAACAATAAAAATAAATTGTCCGGAGTCAAGCTTATAAAATGCCTGCTCGATTACATCAAGAAAATAATGTATGTACTTCCAAAACCATTGACCTCTTACTCGAATTGATTGCTAAATTTAAGAGTACCACACCCCCTTAAGGAAGTTTTGGATTTTTTATTTTATTTTTTTCCTAAGTTCATGGTTCCGAAGCGTTTATTATTCTCGCAATAAAATCCGCATTTGCGTCATTTGTTAGTATAAACAGTCTGACAAAACAAACAACAACAACAAAAAAAAATAACTCAATAAAAAACAGTTAAAGCAGGCAAAATGTATTTTCCTTTATTGTTATTTTGGAATTTCTTTTGTTGCGTGACCGGGAACGAGTAGTTACAACAATATGCGCGATAAGCATTTCCATCGATCGTTTATTATTGTTTTTTTTTTTTTTCTTTTTTTATTATTATATTTTTGTCCCATCTTTTATGCCTTCTCTTCCACCTGTGCTATTGAATTGAGGTGTTTACTTTTATTTTCTGTAGGCTTTTGCTTTTTTCTTGTTTTCATTTTCATATAAAGCCGGTTTCTCTGATTAGCGAGAGCAACAATCATATTATCGAACTCGAACATACAAAGAGAACATAAACAGATTGAGTTTAAAAAAAAAATCGAATTCTCTCATATTTTTCTATGGGTCTGAGTCTGAGGAGTTGCAAATTGAAACCACAATTTTGTTGCAATGCAGTCAAATACAAAATGATTACTGACCTCATTTAAGAGAAAATTTAAATAATTTTTCCGCATGCGACTTAGTTATTTAGCTTTTGATTAAATTAATTATGGTGTAGCTGACTTGATTTTTAAGATTGCAGCAAATTAGGTTTATAATAAGAATAACAAAATAACAAAGCAAAAAAAAAAAAGGAAAATCAATTTACAAAGTGCTAATGATAGTAAATTGTTTGACAAAATATTTTGCAACTTGAAGGTAAAGTATTGCGTAGATGAAATGTTGATAATTGACGATCAAAAATTCAGTCCTAATTGCCAATGGATAATTTATTTATTCCATTTAGTTACAATGGGAAGGAACTTTAATAATATTCTGCATGATTTTAATAAATAGGCTTTTAATTCATATGAGGCGATAAGTAATAAGACATATTTCTAGTACAGTGGGAAAGACTCTCAATCAAATTGGAGTGTGAAAATGGAAGCAGTTGGCTAAATTGGCCACATTAGACGAGGTTTTCCTCTACTGAGACGACGCAGTAGGTCAAGGTAGGGTAAGGTCAAAAACTTTTCAGGCCTGAGCAACGTTGTCCATGCTCTCTACATAAAATAGACATCTCAAACGCTGCAACTTTGCTCGCTTGGCCTCGTTAGAGTCCTTGTACAATCAGTACAGTTCGAGAGTTTTCATCAATTTTTGTCTAATTCCATGTCTTTGTACCAAATGGCAGAACTGAGTTGATAAGAATTTTTATAGTTCTTCGAGAGACCTTCTCTGAAATCAACCTTTCAGATTGTCAACGAAGAGCTTCAGGGGTTCATATAATACGGCAGGTTAGATCTTATAGGCGATGTTAGAAGACTAGTTCAGAGAGTCTCCTTTCTTAAAGGTCGGTCATAAAATGATGAGACTCCATTCTGCGGGTTCTTCTGAGTATATTCGGCAGATGAGTTGGTGCATAGGTACTCCCAACCAGATCATTTCCTGCACTTTAAACAGCTCAGAAGCAATGACGGTAGCTCCAGCAGCTTTATTGGACTTAATTTTGGATGTGATTTCTTTCACTTAAGCCAGGTCTAGGGGACGAAAATGTTGGTTTTCATCTTCAACGTTTAATGGTCGCTCCTTTCTCGTGTTGCGTCTTTTTTTCTCCTGTGAAGCCGATGTTCCTTCGTTGGTTTTTTTGTTTGTAGAGCTCATTGGCAGCTCTTGTCTTTCTGTTAAGTGCAACTTTGTACGCTTTCTGTTTAGCTCCATGTGCTTACCGGCATTCATCATCAAACCAAGGGTTTCGTTGTGGTGGCATAGTGAAACCTTTCACTTCAGAGGCACTATATCTATCGGCAAGGTTGCCACAGGTTCTCTATATTTACTGCTAGCGGCAGAGACACGACCGGAAAAATAGCTAGTAATATCCGACGTTGAACTTCCTCGTAATTGTGATGGTCTGGATATCCCCATACGTACATTAGCTACTCCCATGAAGTGGTCAAAGTAAATGTTGCCTCCTCCGAAGTTCGGACGTTCATAGTACTGGAGGAATATCTAGCGTCAATCGCCATATGGTCAATCTGTATACTGTTGACTGATCTGGAGATATCCATGTCCCTTTATGAATATTGAAATGCGGGAAAGGCGTAATTGTTATACATAGCAACATTTTGTTCCGCAGCAAAGTTGACTAGTGTTATCGTGCAGGGTATGCTTTTCGACTATGCTTCCAAAAGTATCATCTCTTCATAGCTTTGCATTAAAATCAGGACAATTTTAATATAGTCGCTGGGGGTTTGCTCGAAGGTTTTTTCGGAGACCTCGTAAAAACTATCTCGCTTAAATTCCCATTAGTTTAACCTTCAACTTAAATTCGGTCGTACAGTTAAGTTAGAGATTCAATTATTAGACGTTCAATTGTATGTGGAATGCTTTTTTTAATGCTCGCACTGTGTTTTTATAACATTTTAAGGGTATTCATAACCCTTTGAATATGGTCTTTAATTATAAATTCAACAGTCAATGTGCCAAATTTGAAACATTTATGATTCAGCTTAATTAAGAGAAAAAAAAACGTTTACTTCCCCCAAAAGGTATGCAACTATATTTGCCTTATACTTTGTATTTAGATTAAAAATATGTATTTTAAAAAATTCGCTTTGATCATAAAGCTAGGAACCTTTACCTACTTCTTAAAAAACTTTTAAGTTCTTCTTATTAAGTAAATCCCTTTGAACTTACAAGCCACTAAAAAAAACAACCTTGCTCCATTAGGGAGTAAATTGTGTAGATATTTTATTATTTGTTTTTCAAAAACCCCAAAAGCACCTTTCGACACCTTAATTTTTTTTTTTTTTGCATAAATAGTTAATACCTTTTGGACTATTTTTTTCATCTTCTTCTTCAAAAAAAATAAAATATAATAAAACCTCATTAGAAACGCTACACTGAATCGAGTTTGTGTGAAATGTGAACGAAAGCTAAAAGGGTAGGTAGTTAGCAGCAATACAAAGGTTGTTTAGTTCGTCCACCTAGATATTGATTTTGTTTCTGCTAACAACTTATTTATATAGATATAGTTTAGTTGGTTGGTTTTTTTATGTACAAGTTGACTTTCAAAAAAAAAAAAAAAAAACAAGTCGTGTTGTTCTCGCCTCGCTCGTCATCGCATCGTCATATAGCAAAGCAAATCCCCTCCGGAAAGGATAAAAGACTTGTACCCTTCATATGATTATCATATTGCTTCTTTTTTTTCCATGAACTTTTGTTCAAAGTCACAACGAGAATATATAGAAAGAAAACAACAACAAAAAATAAAATAAAAAAAATACTACTTTCGACCTGCTACTGCTGCTGCCATACCCCTCTTTACCAAATGGGCCCAGTCGGCTCGAGCCCAGGGCATCTCAATCACCGGGGGCCCTCAAATATCTGTTATGCTTTTATTCATTTCATTTATAGACAGGTTTTGAAAACTTTTGTAAAAGAAGTCACAATGACAAAATATTCTTCTACTAGCGTACACCCGATATGTCTCATGTTGATCAACTACCATTTATTATTTGTTAAGTCACGTGCCTGTTGAAAGGTTTTTGGACTTTATTCCAATTAACGAACATAGATCTGATTATTTAGCGGAAACCATACTGATGTTTTTGGTGGATCCTATCATTTAGATAACAGATTGCAAAAGCCAAAGCTACGACAATGCGGCAAATATGCCAGAAAAGTTTTCTCGTCAGCAGGCAAGAATTAAAGAAAAATGTATATTTGCCATTTTTGTACCATGTGCAGGGCACTTAATTAATTTGGTAGGAGTCCATTATCTTGGATATTGCAATAAATTTGCTGAGATGAATTATTTATAATTGGGCTCAGGGACAATTTTGATAACTTTTATTCATCAGCCAGACATCAGTCGACACTCTAAGCGTTTATTTGAAACAGCGACTAGGTTCGTATACGAAGTTTGGCCAACGTTTTGACTTTGTTTTCGATTAAAAAAATCTGAATTCTGAAGACTTAAAATTAAACTGCAAATCTTTTGCTAAATTTTACACTGAAGATGTGAACGGAGATGAACTACATGCTAAATGCTAGAATTTAAAAGAAAACTTGAAAATAATACGAAAATGAAAAAAAAAAACTGATAATATCCTAGCACTTTATAATTAAAAAAAAAATTGACGATGAATTTCCAAATGTTGAAAATGTTCCTTATGTTAAAAAGAATAAAAAAACGACCTCAAAATTAAAATGATTCAAGAAAGATTGACAAGTTTGTCGCTGATGTCAATCGAAAGCAACATTCTCAGAGGCATCGATTTTGAAGACAGGATCAATGATTTTGCTAATCTCAAATCAAGACAAAAACTCCTTCAATAAACATTCCTCTACTTTACCTGAAAAAAAAATTCTGTGTCACTTTTTGCATATTGTTCTTAAAATTCTAAATAACTTATTTAATTTTCTGTCATTTAAATTTTATTTATTACTAATGTCGAATTCCTTTCAATTTTTTGAATCGCCTCAAAAAAATCGAATTTTTGGTGTTAAAAAGGAACATGAAAACAGACCGAATTCTTTTTGCGATTGTATGTGTGTCATTTGACAACAATTTTTACACGAACGTCAAGCTGAAACCAAAACAATTTCTGCAAAATAAAACCAGAGATTCCTTTGATCAATAATTTTGTTTATTTTCTTCGGTAATATAGATTTATTTTAATCAGAATCAAAGGGAAATTGCAGTTATTATTAAGATCTGAGTAAGGATGAAGTAGAAGGTTATTATTTTGGCCGTATGTTGTGGTTTTACAGAGAAAAAATTTTCTGACGACAATTACGAGAAGAAAAGTCACAATAATTTGACTTTTTCACAAGAACTATGCCAGGAAAAAATATATTTTGGTCGCACATTGTTTTTTTTATTTATTTCATATTTTTTCGCAATAAAAATACGATATTCAATTTAAATTTACTCTTTATTTAAAGTTGGTGTTCTCAAATAAACAAACAACACGAAGAAAACTTTCAGCTTGACGTTTGAGAAATGTCAAATGTTCCAAGTGTGTGTGCAAATCCGTGTAAATCTCTCAAAAAAGAGGGATTAAAAAAAATTCGAATTCTGCTTCGTTTGAGGCGAATTTTTTTTCTATGGAACATGATTTTCAGAAAAAATTCGCTTCGAAATCGCCGAAAATTCGATTTTTCAATTGAAAGGAATTCGACATAACTGATCCGGCGAACGTTGTCCCGCCTTAGAGGAAACTAATGAGCAGGTTTTTGATTTTTCAATTTTTTAATTACGAAAGTAAAAATATGATTAAAACAAAATCAAATATTTTATAAATTCTCTGTTGGCCATGTATTTTGGTGCTTGGTTGCACTCTTCAGTAAAAAACATTGTGATAGACGACATATTTAATTTTATTAGCAGGCGCAAGAACAAATAATGCAAATCTAAACGGTTAAAGCAATCAATTTGATGCCAAGGAATTTTTTGTAGAACGTTTAAGCCTCTACAAGAATACATCTTATTAATTTGAAAATAATGAAGTTTCAGTGAATTGGAAAATTTTTAAAAGCAAAAATTGTTGTTATAATTTTTTTTTAAGCTTTGACCTCGAATATCTTTAGAATGGTTAGATTAATGAAAAAAGTTAATAGGACCTTTTTTGTGGAGCAATCTGTTTCCTACAAGAATATGTCATCCGCGTTTGATTATTATAATTTTTCAATTTCTTACAAAAATAAGAACAAAAAACGAATTTTTAAAGATTTTTAAAGATTTTGGACGTCAAATATCTACTTAATGGTTAGATAATTGAAAAAAGTGTACAAAGCCTTTTTTGTAGAGCGTTCAATTTTCTAAAAGAATAATGTAAAAAAATTTGCTTAAAAGTCAATTAATAAAAAAATGATTTTTTTTTCGTAGAAGCTTGATGTAATTATAATATAATGATAATTGGTGTGTATATTCTAGAGGTGTCTAGTAATCGATTTTTCGGAGTACAAAATCGAAAAAACGAATTTCGATTTTTTTTTTACCCACCCTAATGTAAACTTAAATTTTTTCCCAAAAAGCCATCCCCGGAACTTGCTATGCATATTCTTAAGTTCAAATTATAAATTCTTTTGTATGCAAAACTATTTTCACGGAAGTCATGGTCATGGACTGTCTTGGTTAGTTCCATAAGATCCAGCGTCAAAAAATACTCTAAGATCATGTGGCTTAAGCTCAGATTTTTAAATAATACTTTTTGCTTGTTTTTAGACAAAATCACATGGTGGACAATGGACTTGGTGAATATGGGTGTTAACAAAAAATGTTTTTTATCTTGTGTGGGTCTTTGATATGGATGCATAAAATGTGAAATTCTTGTAGCGCCTAGTGGCTTCCTAAACAAAATATATCAACAATGCAGTTTTTTTTAAGTATCCTATATCCTTCCCCTGGTCCTAAGCTACCTCTCCACCAATTTTAAGCCAAATCGGTTTGGCCGTTCTTCAGTAATAAATAGTGTAACTGACACGACTATATTTTATACATTCTTTTTTTATGAAAAAAAAAAAAAAAATGTTTTTATAAGAAAATAAAATGGGCTTTAATATTAAGCCAAAAAAATTAATACTAATTAACGTGTTTTTTTTGAATAAAATGATATGAAAGTAAAAAAAAAAAACTTTAAAAACGAAAAAAATTGCGTTTGATGCGAAATTGCAGAGAAACAGTTGTCCGCAGAAAAAAAGTTCTAATAACAAACTAAAACTGTAATAAATTCTTAATTGGTTATTAAAAAAATCGTAGGAATCAGACGAAGTTTGGCAAAGATAAAGCCAGATAAAGAGAGCAAAAATCGCGAAAACCGTCATAACTCGAATACGGGACGAAAACGAGAAAATTACCTCTTTAGTTTTTCGACTTAAAATAACATCAGGAATCCATGGTTTTCGTTTGGAGCAGTGACTGTGTCTGCAAACATATTCAATTTTACTGCTAAGGATTAATTTCTCCTGAGCAGCATGGATTCTGCTTGCAGAAGTCAACTTCAACAAACCTATTGGAGTTTGCCAACAAAGTTAACATCAATCTGCAAAATGGCCTCCAAACTGATGTTTTCTACGCTGATCTTAGCAAAGCTTTTGATAGAGTATGCCACTCCATACTATTTATTAAATTGGCAAAATACGGTTTTCCTGAATGGTTTATTTAAAAGCACGAACACAGTTTGTCATCTTTAAGAAAAGTATATCAAATTGATGTCTTATCCGGAGTTCCACAGGGACCACTTTTATTTATCCTTTTTCTCAATGATATTTCTAAGGATATTTCGTATTGTAAAATCCTCAAATTTGCTGACGACTTCAAACTTTTTTACGGTTATACGAACCCAAATGGCTATTTATTTCTACAACACGACATTGACAGAATATTTGAATGGTGCAATACAAATGGAATGGAACTTAACAAAAAAAAGTGCAAAGTAATGTCCTATTCCAGGAGCAGGAACCCCTATTTATCTTACTACTTTGTTGAAGAATACATGATCGAAAGAGTTGAACATTTCAATGACTTAGGAGTCTTATTTGATACAAAGCTGTCGTTCAACCCTCATATTGACATCATCACAAGCAAGGCAAGGAGTCACCTCGGTTTTATAATGAGGTTCTCAAAAGAATTCAATGATCCTCATATTCTAAAGGTTCTCTCTTGTGCTCTCGTTCGTCCCATCGTTGAATATTGTAGCTGTGTATGGTGTCCTAGCTACGACGTAGCCATAAATAAAATTGAAAGTGTTCAAAAACGTTTTTTGCTCTTCGACATCTCCCTTGGGACCCAAATATAAATCTTCCAGCTTATGAAAATCGCTTAAAGATTCTTGGACTATCGACACTTAAAAAACGGAGAGAAGTCACCAATGTTCTTTTTATCTACCAACTTATATCCGGATCAATCAATTCACCTTCTATCCTCAGCATGCTGAACATCAACACTCGCCCAAGACTTACTCGCAACCCTTCATTTTTTTATACTGCTTCATCCAAAGTTAACTATGGAATTAATGAGACTGTTAATATTATGTGCATTGACTTTAATCAGTACTATCAAAACATAGATTTTAATTTATCAAAAAATATTTTATGTCGTTTTCTATTGACTTTTGAGATTTTTGTGTAAAATTCTCAGATTTTCCACTGCAAATAGAATATGAAATCTAGTTTTGTAATTGTGTGCGAAATCTGTGCGTATAAAAAAATAAAACAACAACAAATGTTCAGACAAATGTCAAACAGAGGAGTGTGTGTGAAAGTGCGTGTGTTTGTATGCGTGAATCTTGATAAAAATCCAGAATCAGATTCTTGAATCTCAGATTCATTTTTTTGTCATTTTTTTGAATCTCAAGACGCAAATAGATCATGAAATCTGAGATTTGTCCACTATTTCCCCTCTTCACCCCCCCTTTCAGCTGTCAAATTCACAAATCTCATTCTGAGATTCGTCAATAGAAAACGACATTAAAGACAAAACTATTGAATTGTTAAATATTATTTCTTAAATTTTGTAAAATAACTATTGTTACTAATTTAACAACTTAGACACTTAGTCTGTAGTTGAATAAATAAATAAATAAATAAAAAAAACCTGTATATAAGAGAATTGAATTTTTATATGAAATACCTCTTAATTATTCTTTTGCTTTTATCTTTATAGGTATATTGTTTATGTTTTAAATGCTGCAATAATTATTTATCTTTTTAATGATTAAAAAAAATATTATTTATATTAAAAAATTAAGAGCCCTACCAATAATCAAATTTAAAGCTCAAATTTATCTGAACTCTACATTTTTCACTATATAAAAAACCAATTCAATAGTCATTAGTCAGTTTAAAGGCTAACGCTCAACTATAAAATTTAACCGAGCGTTAGTCTTTTAAGTTTAAACCGACTATTAAATTGGTGAAAATATAAGATAAATATTATTAATGTGAGCTTTAAATTTGATTAATAGTGGGGCTCTAAAAGAATAAATATTAATTTGCAGTTATGTGATTTTTTCACATACCTTTATGACACAATATAAAATTTTAAATAAAATCATACAGAGGCCCCATTTTCGATAAGTGCTTAGGGCCCCCAAAAGTGTAAGGACGTCCTTGCCCCTACCGCCTACCATCATCATCAGAGATTCTTCGAGAAAAGTGGAAAAGTGTTTTGTTTCGTACAATCACCTTTTTTTATCATATTCTCACTCATCGTCAGTCGTCACACAGTAAAGTCATTCATTCGTTTTTGGCCTAGAGACTCTGTCTTCTGTCCTCTGTGCAGTGAGCTGAGATGTGCTCTGATGTGTTAATGAACTCAAATGCGAATGATCGCTTTTTGCCTTGTACCTCCCAACCTCCCGTCGTTCGTCAGTCAGTTTTTTTTTTTTCTTATATTTCCTTGCATTAAGGTACTCAAACTAAACCAACTAAGGGCTTCGTATTTTTTTATTTCATACAACAAACGAGAATGACACTGACAATGCACCATCATAACACCACTCTAAAGCAACACACACACCCTCTCCCCCTACCCCCCTCAAAACCACACCCCCACCCTTCTCCAACCACCTCTCTTTTAATGATAGAAGAAATTCTCTCGCAGTTTTTAAATTGGAAAATATACAAAAAAAAATTACGAAATAAATTTAAATTTAAAATAAAAAAAAAAATAAGAAAAAAAGCAGAAAATTTTCATGCCTTCTTTTACAAATTGCCTTTGTTGTGTGTTTCGCACAAATGTCCAAACCAATTAAAGAGTTATAAGAGGAGAATGACACTCTCTAGGGTCTTTAAAGGAGAGGCAACTCCCCTTTGCGTTTTGCTTGTCCCAACATGAATTGAATTGAAACTACTGCAACTTACCGATTTAGAAAACTGCAGTCTTTCTTTTTTTTGTCTCCCTTTTTTTTTGTGAAAATTTTTCTCTAGGGAGCGGGTTTATAAACTTTTTCTTTGACTTCTTCGACTTTTTTTTTTAAATAACAATGAATATTTTTGGGATTTTCCTTTTTCTGACGTTGAGTTGAAGAGTTGTTCTTGTTTTAATGCGTAATATGTTTTTTCCAAACTTCGTTTCCTTTTTCGGGAGAGTAGAGGACGAGAGAGAAAAATTCAAACGATTTTATTCACATTTTTCGCGAATATTTTTTTTTCTTCACAAAAAATTAATTAAAAAAACTGATCCACACACAGAAAATTGGTGCCCCTTTTTTTTCAAGTATTGTGTGTTATTTAATTATGTGGGTTTTTTTTTCTCTGGTGAACAAAGAACTGCAGGGAAAATTCAATTTTTTCTTTTATTAAAAAAAAAAAACTTAAGAAAAACAAGATGAAAGGTGAAAAAACGGAAGTTTCGTTTTGTAGTTTTTTTTAAAGAGTTTTAGAGCAATTTTGGAATTGATTTTTCTTTTGAAATAAAAGATATTATTTTTTCTGCAAATTGCTGCCGATTTTCTTCGAGTTTTTCTTTTTTTTTGTAATTTTCACCGTTTTCTCCGATACAAGACGACGACGATGATAAACGAAAAGACGACAAGTGAGTGCAAGTGCATAGGAACTCAATGGAAGAGCAACGGTTATTTTTTTTTGCAAAAATGTTGTTTTTTTTTCTTCTTTAGGTGCTCTCTTTTTGTGAATTTCCTTATTTCTGACATTTGGTGTATGAGTGTGTGGATGTTTCAGTTCCAGGGAATTCCAGTTGAGAGTTTCTTTTGGGTTTGTTTGATTTGAGAATTAAATAGGGCTGTATTTGTTTTTTTTTTTAAAGCCTTAACTACATTGGCTCAAAAAGTGAAAAAGTACAAAAGTGAAAATTTTCAAACGCATTTTTGTATAGTTTTTCGGGCAGGAAAATTAAAACAAATAATGCAGAAAGCTTATTTTTTGGCCTAAAAAACAATTTGCATGCTTTTTTTTACAAAACAATTGCGCTAGCAAGAAAAAAAATATTTTCACTTTTGTACTTTTTCAAAAAGTGGTGTATGTAGTTAAGGCTTAAGTCTATTTCGACTAGGTAAATTTTTAGAAATGAACAAATAAAAGAAGTATACAAAACCAAAAAAAGGTCTGTTTGGGTACTGCCTAAAGGCTTAACTACATAGTGCCTGGCTACACAGTGTTGTGACCAATCACTTTCCAATTCACATTTTCTAGGAACAAACGTCAAAATGACGAAAATCCTCACCCCTCTTGCCAACAAGCTGACTGGTTAGGCGATTGAAAAATCACCGTGTAGCCCGGCACATACACCACTTTTTGAAAAAGTACAAAAGTGAAAATATTTTTTTTCTGGCGAGCGCTATTGTTTTGTGAAAAAGAGTATACAAATTGTTTATGAGACCGAAAAATAAGCTTTCTGCATTATTTGTTTTAATTTTTCAGACCGAAAAACTATACCAAAATGCATTTGAAAATGTTCACTTTTGTACTTTTTCACTTTTTGAGCCAATGTAGTTAATTAAGCCTTAAAACAAAAATATTTCTTCATTTTTCATCATTTTCAGCCCAATTCCTGTTTGGGTACTCTTGAATGGTGTAGTTTTGTACATTATTTTTGACAAAAATAGAAATATTTCTGTTTTAAGCATTAACTACAATGACCCAAAAAGTGAAAAAGTGGGAAATTTACAAAATACCGGGCTACACGGTGATTTTTCAATCGCCTAAAGGTATAACTACATTGGCTCAAAAAGTGAAAAAGTACAAAAGTGAAAATTTTCAAATGCATTTTTGTGTAGTTTTTCGGGCTGGAAAATTAAAACTAATGATGCAGAAAGCTTATTTTTTGGTCTAAAAAACAATTTGTATACTCTTTTTCACAAAACAATTGCGCTAGCGAGAAAAAAAATATTTTCACTTTTGTACTTTTTCAAAAAGTGGTGTATGTAGTTAAGCCTTAACCAGTCAGTTTGTAGGCAAGAGGGGTGAGGATTTTCCTCTTTTTGACGTTTGTTCCTAGAAAATGTGAATTGGAACGTGATTGGGCACAACACTGTGTAGCCAGGCCCAAAAGTAAAATGTTTTTATTTTTTTCTAGCGCTATTTGTTTTTGGGAAATACTACAAACATTGTTTATTAAACCAAAAAATAAGCTTTCTGCATCATTATTTTTTATTTTTTTGATTGGAAAAACTGTCACAAAATGAGTTTGAAAATTTTCCCTTTTTGACTATTTGCAAAAAGTGGCCGTTGTAGTTATGCCTTTAAAGCCTATTACGCTGCTGATGCGAAACCAAAAAATGTTCAAGTCTCCAAAGTCAACAACGAAAATGCTAACGAAAAAATATCATCGAGTATGTCAAAGTCAAAATAAAAAAAATCAAAATTAATTTAATATCAAGAAAAATCAACGTGAAAAAAACCGTCAACACTGCTCTTGGAGTCAAGAAAAATGCGCAGGATAGTAAAAAGTAAGTGACAAATGAGTGAAAACTCTCCAATTTTTCGCTAGAACTGCGTACTGAAAAACGAAAAGCAAAACGAAATTTTCCGTTCAGGATTTCGTTAACGAAATTTTGTATGGAAAATTTCTTTTCGCTTCATCAGTATACTAGGCTTAAGGCAGTACCCAAACAGACCTAATATAATGGGGGAATTCATGCAATTCTAGGTAAACCTGGTAAAATGGTAATCGAACTGTCAAATCCATAAAAAATTTTAACACATTTAGCACTTTACCACGTTTACCAGATTTACCCAGATTTTACACCATTTCACGAATACCCCTAATATAAAATATTATCTTATAGCCTTTTTTTACTACAGCCCAAATGTTAGTTAAAACATGATGTCAATTTTTGTTCATCTTGCAAAATTAATGAAATTCAATAGAGGTGTACACGATCAAATGGTCTAGTACAATTGTAAAAGTGATACTGGACCAGTGGAATTTAAAAAAATTCTATTTTGAAAATGAAAAACAAATGTTAAACTCGTTTTGACATTTGCTTCAGTATTTATTACTACAGATTATGCTTATTATTGAAGACACAGTAGATGAGTCATACCAAGAGAAATCTCTGAGGGCTTAGAGATTTTTTAAGTGAGACAAAAAATCTCAGCCGAGGGCTCACTTTTTTTCGGAGATTTCTGAGAAGAAAATTTTTTGGATTCATTTCTCAGTATATACATATATATAATTTTGTTTTTTATTTTTTTACGTTTGGTTTTTGGTGGTGTGCAGTTGTAGAAGTGCAAAAAACATGAAAAATTGAATGAAATTTTGATGAATATGTTATTATTTTGAGTTTGCTTCACGAAATAATATATTTCGAACAGAGATTTTTTCTTGGTGGGACGCGTCTAGTGATTCACTAGATAATGTTAATCAATCATCAAATATTTATTTTTCTCATTTTTTCGAAAGTGTATGCTAGCGAGTCACATAAAAACTCACACCATCTTGATGTGTGAGCACCTTAAGAAACTCTTTTATTTTTATCACAAACAGATCTTTTCCATAATTCACCACGATTACAAATCTGAACGCTTCCATATATTTCACCCAAATCTCACCACACTTTTAATCAAAATCAGCTGGTTCCTTTTTGTTCTGACATTCGTATATATATTTGTTTTCACCTCTTTCTTTGTATCAATTTTCGTCTTTCTGTAATATATAAAAAAAAAAAAAATTTTCGACCAACACACTTTTTATCCTTTTCGTCGTGAGTACGAACGAAATAAAAAAATTCTCATACAGGAAAAAATCCAATCCAAATTATAAAACCCAAGTCAAGACGTAAGTACTTACTACATCTACACCCACTTAACCCTCTCACGTTAAGAAGAAATGGAAAATAAAAAGAAAAATCATTGAAAATCGATTGAAATTTGCATAAAAGAAAAACACACCAGCTCGTGTGTGTTTTTTGTGTTGTGTTGGCCACACACAAAAAAAATAGTTAAAAGCAAGTTCTTTATCCATTATCATCATCATTTAATCATTTATCGTTGTCGTTGCGTCGTCATATAAATCATCAAAAACGCAAAAAATATAATAAAACAAGACAAAATATTCCTCGTCTCCTTTTTGTAGGTGGTACGCGCTAAATGTTGATTCGTCAAGCGACACGATTTACCTTCGCAATATGTGAATCGCATTTATCAAGGTTTGCCTTATATCATTTTATTTAATATTTATATTTGATTGAAATTCCTACAAACCAAAAAATATAAAAAAAAAAATCGTTTTACAGACAAACGAATATATCAACAACGCACGGACTCAAAATAAAACAACGTTTCTTACACATCAGCAATAATACGAGCAGCAGCAGTTCAAGTGCAAGTAACAACGTTAGAAGCACAACATTCAGTATGGAAGGAACATGCGTAAACAAAATCCCAGTCAAGAAACCAAAAGAATTGGAAAATTTAACTAGGTTTGTTGTTTTGTTTATTTTTGTTTATAAGATTTAAGCCATTATTCTAATTGGCAACATAATTTTGTTGGTTATTGATGATGTCACAAAAAGAGAAGACATTCTTCATCATTCTGTGAATTTCATCACAAATTGATACCAACTAAATCATTCATTATGACTTTTTTTGTTATACAAATTTTACAGATTGACTATTGCAAAGTCGCAACAGGATAACCGAGAGTACCGTGGTCTTCAGCTAGACAATGGCATGAAAGTATTGCTCATTAGTGATCCGAAGACAGATGTTTCAGCAGCAGCTTTGTCTGTTGAAGTTGGGTAAGTTAGATGACAAACAACAACAACAACACAATTGCATTACTAACAATCTATTCTGATCTCACTTTTATTGAATATACTTGATAGATAGTTAGTCAGCGAAATATGATATTTATTTTTAATTAACTCTTACGTAACTAATCTGCCTAATGAAAGGTATAGTTTTTTAGATTTAAATTATTCCATAAAATGTAGGATATCCTATAATTTATTTAACTTTTCTAACCAAATTAAGTAGATACATATGTAAATTTTATCCTTATTAAATAAATTAACAAAATAAAAAGGTTAAAGGTTACAACAGTAATCCATTACAATATTTAAGTAGAGTTGAAAGTTGGTAGTAATAAAATGTCAAAGGGTGATATACCCATTTAAATAAACAAAAAAAGAAAAACACTAATGGCACCTTAATAACATGGTTTACGTTCGAATGAAAAGAAAATCTATAAAAATGTATAAAAATGTGTTCTTAATCATAGAGAACATGATGATAAACAGAAACTATCATGGGTGGAAGATAAACCTTTGAGGTTTGAGTGCATAGTAATTTTCACTTGGTGTGTGTAGTTCGCGTGAACAAGGATTTGGCCCTGAGGGACTAAGTGCACGTGTCGACATTTGCAACAATCTAATGAAGAAAATGAAGTAAAAATCGTTTCAAAAGTAAAGTATACTTTTAGGCGCAGATGGAAACAATTGAATTGAAATTTTCCAAAGGACAACACAGCAATGATTGTTTTTCATAAATTTCAATTCCAAACATCCAAATCTCAAACCATTTCTTACGTTTCTCTTATCAAAACGATAATAGAAAACGTGATGGGTTTTGACTTTCTCTCCGTAACTCAATCACTTTCGTATCGTCTGTCGTCATGAAATTGCATACTTTGAAGGTGCTATATTGAGTTACGGAATGACCCCCAATAGACAACATACGAAATGAGTACCATTAGAGGTCATTCCGTAACTCGATTATCGAAAAAAGATATCGTTTCGATGATGATTGGATTATAATACGATTGTGCTTGGACGGTAATTGAACGATAGCTAAATAGGTATCGTTCTGAATAAATTTGTAAACAAAAATTAATCCTTTCTGTGAATTGTATCATTTTATAGAAACTTTTAATGTAAATAAGCACGAATAAAATTATCTACAATAAAAAAAAAGCCTATTAACGATGAAAGAACAATTGAAAAAAAAAATCTAATATCTTATCATTATATTCACATTTCACATTCATTTCAACTGCAATGTTTTTAATTATTTTGGGCAGACACCATTTTATTTTTCTCAACCAGCCGTGAAATTTTGTTAACGTGAAACTCACAATAAGGCTTAATATCTAAGATCTTTCACATAATAAATAAGTCGATCATAACGAAGAAAAAAAATAACAAAAAGAATAAAAAATTATTAAAATTATTTTAATTTTAAGTGGAGTGATTGAATATAATATTCATTATAAGTTCAAGTGACCTCAACTCCAAAAATGTATAAAGCGTTTCGCCCAGGTACGGGCATACATTTTCTAAGTGTCTGAATTTAAACAAATTCCCTAAGTCGATCATAGACTTAATCAGAAGTAGTCTTAATTTTAATTGAATCAGTTCGCTGCACAAATTTTGGTTTAAATCGGTTGAGTCGTTGATAAGAAAATGAGAAATAACAAAAAAAAAAAAAAAAAACAGTTCTATTAAAGGTATCAGTTGTTTTTTTTTATTTCAAATAACGACGTTTTTTGCGACAATTTACGGACTAATTTCAATCTAAATTGTTAGAGCCGTTTTTGAGAAAAGCTTTTATATTGATTACACTGCTTAACATACAACATTTTTTAGACCGTTGTTTATCATTTCTGACTGGAGGGTGCTGATTTCGAAAAAAAACAATAGGTTTTTTTCCTAGGTTTAAAATTATTCACACATAAATATGCACGCAAATCATACCATTTTTGTTAATTTTAATTTTACCAATTGAACCGAAATACTTTTCATTTAATACATTTTTCCAGCAAAATCTATGATAAAAAAAAACTAAAAAATCAGTATGAAATGACCCGCAAAATGTGATAAAACGAAAATCTATAAATTCAAATTTTTCAGGTTACTCAAAAGTTTCTGTATAAAAATCAACCAAGTCGTTTATGAGAAATTCAGAAATCAAAAATACTATTGTATGGCAGGTACCGTTAATAATAGTTCAAAACAATATTTTTTTTTTTAATTCAAAATAAGACGTTATCCACGACTTGTATCGGTGCCGATTTTGAGAAAAAGTGCAAAAACAGTGCATTTTTTTCAAATGATTATGATACCAAACGAATTACTGTGTCTATAATACGTGATACCAAAAATATAATTTATCAAAGTTTAAACGAATCCATCTGCCCACAATATGCATTTGAATTCTCGTGAATTTTCACATTTCAATTGAATTTTTCGGACAGAAGGTAATGACTAAACTCACTTAAACCAATTTTTTTTTTTGGTTTTAGGGAATGATAAACTGTTGTTTTTTTTTTTTTTTTGTTCCATAACCATTTAAAAAACTGCAGTGTCGTTGCACTTTTTCCCAGAATCGGCGCCGATACAAGCCGGCAGACTTACATGTTTGTTATCGCTATAAATGGACCTCCTTGCTCTATTAATATAAATCGGTTATCTCTCGCGCAAGAAATCTGCTGCCGACTCTTAGGGCCGGTTTGTTGACACTCGATTATCTTTTAATCAAGGATTTTTGTATGGAATAATCCTTGATTAAAAGATAATCGACTGTGAACAAACCGGCACTTAGACTATTACAATGAAATTAAAACAAATAAAAATAAATAAAACATGAATTTATACTCACAATACAATTGCCGCTCTTTAATTTTACAAAATTTAACAATAACCGTCTTTTTTTTCAGTCACATGTCCGATCCCGATGATTTACCCGGGTTAGCTCATTTCTGCGAGCATATGCTTTTCCTTGGCACCGAAAAGTATCCACACGAGAATGGTTATGCCATGTATGTATCGCAAAATAGTGGAAGTTGCAATGCAGCTACATACTCGCACATGACCAAATATCATTTTCATGTTGCATCTGATAAACTCGATGGAGCTTTGGATCGTTTTGCACAATTCTTTATTTCACCATTATTCACTCCTAGTGCTACTGATCGTGAAATTAATGCTGTAAGCTTATAACTCCGGTACATGGTCTATACAAAAATTCTAACTCTACTCTTTTATATTTAAAGGTCAATTCAGAATATGAAAAGAATCTCTCAAGTGACATCTGGAGAGTTAGACAAGTTAATAAACATCTAGCTAAACCTAATCATCCGTATAGCAAATTTGGAAGTGGCAATAAAAAATCATTGTGTGATACACCGAAAAGTATGAACATTGATGTTCGAGAAGAATTACTGAAATTTCATAAGAAATGGTATTCATCGAATATTATGAGTTTGGCAGTGATTGGAAAAGGTTAGTTTTGAAATGATTAATATTTGTAACTAATACTAACAATTTTTGAATTTACAGAGTCTCTGAATGAATTAGAAGATATGGTCATTTCAAAATTCGCCACAATCGAAAACAAACAAGTTGAGCTGCCAATTTGGCGTGGAAATCCATTCGATGAGAATCAGTATGGTAAAAAGTTACTGGTTACACCAGTCAAGGATATACGTTCCTTGACAATTAGTTTTACCACAGACGATTTAAGTGAATACTACAAATCTGCGGTAAGATGATGAATTTCTTGGTTATTCGTTTGATTTCTATTTTTTTGTATTTTGTTTCAAACAGCCCGATGGTTATCTGATTCATTTAGTTGGACACGAAGCAAAGGGAAGTATTCTTTATGAACTCCGTCAACGTGGTTGGTGCAATGAGTAAGTTTGTTTACTTATTTTCCTCAATCTTCTGACTAAAAGACAAATTTTTTCATTTAAGTTTGATAGCTGGTCATAATAATACAGTTCGAGGATTTGGCTTCTTTGAGATTGTTGTTGATCTTACCCAAGACGGTATGGAACATATCGATGATATTGTTCATATTATATTCCAGGTTAGAATCTCAACAAGATATAAATCCGATAGGTTTGTTTTGAAACGTTTAATTTTTTAGTACATCCGAATGTTGCGGGAGGAAGGCCCTAAAAAATGGATTTTCGACGAATGCTGTGACATTAATAAGATGCACTTTAGGTTTAAGGAGAAGGATTTGCCAGAGAATTTGGTTACCAATGTGGTTGCTTCTATGCAGGTCTGAAATGACTTTTCTTGTCTAATAAAGTTCAGAGTTTCATTTGATTTGTTGACCACAGATGTATCCATTGGAAGAGGTTCTAACGGCACCGTACTTAATCAATGAATGGGAACCAGAGCTTATCACTAGCCTTCTCAATGAACTGGTTCCAGAGAAATGTCGAATTATTATTGTGAGTCAAAGTTTGGAACCCCAATTATTGCAGAGCGAGCCTTGGTATGGCACCAAATATGATACTGTGGAAATTGATGCTAAAACAATTAAAGTGAGTTCTTGATTCTTTAATGGGAATTTCTTATGAATTTTTTTCCAATTTTTAGCGTTGGGGTAACTGTGAACGCAACGAAAATCTAACTTTACCAGCACCCAATGCTTTCATTCCCACTGATTTCACCCTAATGCCACTCGATCCAGATATGAATAAGAATCCAGTTGTTATAATGGATACACCGATTCTTCGTGTTTGGCACAAACAAGATGATGAATTTCTTACACCCAAAGTTGCCATGGATTTTGATTTCTCCAATCCAATGGTTTATTCTGATCCACTTAATTGCAATTTGAATCGTATGTTGGTGGCATTGTTGAAAGATCAACTAAATGATTATTTGTATGATGCTGAATTGGCTGGTTTGAAATTAGAAGTTATGAATACTTCGTCAGGAATAAGTGTAAGTTTTTGTGCTCTTAATTGTGTTGGAAATTTATTATTTTGTTTTTTAAATTTTTAGGTAAATATTAAAGGTTACAACCACAAACAAGATGTTTTGCTGGCAAAAGTTTTGGAACATCTTTTCGATTTTAAAATCGATGAAAAACGTTTTGATATCCTGAAGGAGGATTACATAAGGTCATTGAAGAACTTCAAAGCAGAACAGCCATTCCAACATGCTATCTATTATTTGGCTCTTATACTTACTGAGAATGCGTGGTCGAAAAATGAATTGCTAGATGCAATGAGTTGTAAGTTAATTATTTAGTTTTTTTTTTCGTGTAGTTTTTTGTACTACAGCCATTCGCCCATCTCGCGCACAATATTGTATATTGGTCGAAGAATTTTTGTATCGAAAGGGATCGATATAAACGCATTTATTTTTTGTTCGGTGTTATAAGGCTGTACTGTGAGAATAAGGTTTTTCTAGATAGAGCAAGCATTTAATGAGTGTACAGTGCAAGACGTAGTATCACCTTTTTTGAATATTAGACAAAAAGCCCATACATGATTGATGATTTGGTAGAAGCGGCCTCCAATTTGCAAATCATCTGAGTATTGAAAGAGTTGCACAGGACGACCAGCGGTTTTGTAAACCTTATTTAAGCTCCTTCAACCTCTTGTATGCTGAGCGGCGACATTGGTTCTTAGGTCTCTTACCCAATTTCTCTCTGTCTACAGGTTATGCAAATACACTGCACAGTTTGCACTTCGGTGGATAGGTTACCTTCAAATTTTCAAATTCCGGTTTTAAAACCCGAAGCAAGTTTCAAGTAGTGTTGTTTACTGTCGAAAATTTAAAAATAGGTTGTTTCCACAGCATTTTTGTATCCATTCTGCTGCATTCATTTTCGCTGCAGCATATCTAGGTTAGGTTCCAAATTTTAAAGAATCCATTATGGTTTTCGGCATTTAGGAGTAAAAGGAATAGACGTTTGTGGAATGTGGCTACGTCCATTCTCGCAATGTGGACTCCTTTGTTTTTTTGTTTTTATTATTTGTCCAGGGATTTCTAATAATTAATTATTAATCGGATGGAATTCCCGCCTGAATGTCTGGAAAAATATCAATACGCCTATTTTATTAAAGATGTTTGATAAAATTAAAATTTTTTCTCAAACATCCTTAATTAAGTAATCACTTGGTCAAATAACTCATCACATATTCCTACTTTAGACATGAAAAAATGGTTATCAGCTTTGTAATCTGTAAGGAAAGGAATGTTTCTAGGGCTGTGACTCTTCTAGTCGTGTCTTAAGACTTACCAATACAAGCCAGTCTTTGAATATATGCCGTAATTTTGAGTTTAATTGCCCTGATTGCCGGACAGCAAACTAAACTTGCGTACGTCAAATTGACAAATTGAGTCAGTAAAGAGTTTTTGAAATACGACCCCTTAATTTAAGGCGGCACTTACATTCCAGAATCGACCTTTGCTTCAACTTCTCTATAAGCTCGATCCCAGCTGTTCTTTTTTCAGTTTTGGACATCAAGTAGGTTGAGCTTATTTTCCACTTTTGCGCGTCAACTGAAATGTTTCCAGACTTCTGACCGCTCTTTATTCAAAGTATACTAGCGAAAAACAAATGGTCGTAAAGTTAACATAACGACATAACAATCAATCTGATGGATAAGATCTGTAGAGAAACTTTTAATAAAATCATTAAACTTTCTTTTCAGTGGTTACAAAGGAACGAGTTGAATACTTTGCAAAGGAATTCTTTTCAAGATTACACACTGAATGCTTTATTTTTGGTAATGCTACTAAACAACGTGCTCTAGAAATCTCGAGCATTATAAATAAAAAGCTTGAAACAACAAATTCTATAATCCTGCCACTGTTAGCGCGACAAATGTTAAAGAAACGAGAGTACAAATTGTGTAATGGTATGTTAAAAAAAAAACTGAAAGAAATAAGTAAGATTTTTTTGGACCAATCAAACTATAATTTCCAGGAGAAAGTTATTTGTTCGAAAATACAAACGAATTCCACAAGACTTCGTGTGCAGAATTATACTTGCAATGTGGCCCACAAAATGATCGATCAATGGTGTTGGTGGATCTTGTTTCACAAATTCTTACAGAACCCTGCTATGATGTTTTAAGAACTAAGGTGGGTAATGAGTGAGTTTGTTTTTGGCCTTTCAAATTTTTAACATCAATATTTTTTTTAGGAACAACTTGGCTATATTGTTTTTTGTGGTTCTCGAAAAGTAAATGGAGGAACTGGTCTGCGAATTTTAGTGCAATCCACGCGGCATCCAGCGTATGTTGAAGACCGCATTGAGAATTTTATTGAAGACATTGTGGTAAGATATAATTCTTTCAAAATAATAACAAATATAAAAATCCTAATCTATATTTTTTTGGTAGAAAAAAGTTGAAGAAATGCCTGTTGATGAGTTCGAAAATCACAAAGAAGCACTTGCCAATAAGAAGCTAGAGAAAGCAAAGAGTTTCTGGGTGAAGTTTACCCAATTGTTCAATGAAATCACTCTCACTCAGTATCACTTTGATAGAGCCGAAACTGAAGTTGCTATTTTGCGAAAACTTTCCAAGGAGGAACTTCTTGAATATATGAAAGTGAGAAACCTTGAAAATAAATAAATATGGTTTTTGAATAAAAAAATTAAATTCTCTTTTTAGACTCATATTAGCCGCGATGCTCCAGAACGTCATGTTCTTTCAGTGCACATTGTTTCAACGCAGTTTGACAAAGAGGCTGATGCTGCCGATTTAACCAATATGGAACGTCATACAAAACTCAACGATTTATCAGCATTCAAGTCAAGCAAGGAATTGTATCCAGTAGCTAGGCCGCATTTGGATATTAGATCCAAGGGTGCTAGAAGCAAGTTGTAAACTAAATACACACATCTTTTATTTTTGTTTAACTGTTGACGGTTTTTATGATCATTTTTTTTTTTTTTTGTTTTTAACTTTAGGCGAAAAAACTTAAAAAAATTAATATTGCAAATTTAGAAAAATTTTTAATAGCATGCATGAAATAAATATTAAAATTCTATTATACATACAATCTACACTCCCTTTTTTGCAAAACTTAAGAACAAAATTCAAAATACGAGTGCATACAAAAAAAAAATCATTGTTTTAATCTTTTCTTCATTTCAACAAAAAGTTTAAAAAAATCAAATAAAAATCATAAATACAGAGAAATTTGAATGAGTAATGAATTGTTTTTTGAATAAGTTGGCGATAAAAGTGCACTCATCGGAATTGGAAAACCACTATCCAATGTGCTAAAATCTTGAGATACTAAATCATTTGAACCATTTTTCTGAAACAAAAATGTTTATGGTAAAAAGGATATGGAATTGATTTTAATTTTTAATAACTTACTTGATCTAAAATTGAGATCTTATAATTGAAAAGTACTTTATCATCGATATGCTTAAATATTCCACCAGTATCCAATACAATGTTGTTTGTAAATTTATCACGATTCTCAAACACAGCATAAACTAGATGTAGGTATAAAAAGTCTCGACGAAGGTGATTAAATGATGCTTTGATTCGAAGTGGTTTTCCTGAAAGTTGTGGAAATATTTTATTAACTTAAGAAAAAATATTCATATTTGCAGATGAAAATGTTTAAAACCAATTAAGGAATCAAGGATTAGGATAACAATAAGGAAAGCTGTGAAGTTTTACAAAACATAGAATGTTCATATCATTTAAGGTTCACTATGGCGTATACGTACTAAAAAAAATATTGAAAACAAAAAAAACTAAACCTCTGTGGGTCTAGTTCGTTGTTAGCCCCACTTTTTTTTTTTTTAGTGCCGTGCCGGTGTTATTAACATTCTTGGTTATTAAAGAAGATATAAAAACATTGATTCGAAGTACACTGCGGCGTATACGTGTATACAAAAAACATTCGTTTTTAGGAAATTGGTGGGAATATGTTGTGATTGCTTGTTTTTGTTTGCCAGGAAAAGTTAAATATAGTAGTACCTATTAAGAGGAAGTAAAAAAAACAAAATTGTACGTAATTTCAAAATGAAAAAAAAAGGGTAAAAACTGACTATCATGATTTTTTGAGTGGCGCTATGATCATTTTATTCAAATGTTTTAAAATTATGTGATCTCAAATCGAAAGAAACAAAATAAAACAATCGCGAAACTATACGCACTGTTTAGACGAAAACTATTTTTTTTCTTCTAAAATTCCATCCACATGACAGCTGGATTCATGTAGAAACAAGTACTTCTTTTGTTCAGCTCCGAAATAATTTTGATAATGGTTTTATCATTTGAAAATGAGATGCTTTTGGAATACCACCTTATATTATTCATGAACTCAACACTTTGAGTCTTTATTCTTTTCTATTAAAATTACATTGAAAGTGTGGACTAACAGATTTAAGGTAGTGAAGCGGCTTAGCAACAAAATCGTGCACTTTGTGATAAAAGCATGAAATTAACATCGTTGGTAGTACTCAATATAAGAGTTATTTTGAGATATTGGGCCACCTTGTATTACATCCGGAAGGGTAGATACAAGACTTTTTCTGTGTTGCACTCGATTTGTTGCATATCATAGTATAGGCAATGAAACCTTTTTATTAATATGATACATGATTTCGAGGTAATTTTTAACGGCCGATCGAATAAAGTCAATACTAAAATGTCTCGACCATCATGTAAAAAGTTATTGGACTCTTTATGAATTGTCTTTTACTCAAAGATCAAGAGTCAGATTATTACCAAGTACTCCTTGAAAAAAAGTGGTAGGTTGATAAAATTTCGTGTGGACGTTTCATATATCATAGAAAAAAATAATAAAATATGTCCATCAAAAAACTTCAGGTCAAAGGGTGTTTTTTTTAGCGAGAAAGAACACTTTTGAAATGGTACCATTGCAGCGCATGGAAAATTTTTGCATTTTTTTGAACCGCATATATATTTTATACATCGTATGAGAATCAAAAATAATCAAAAAATGAATTACATTTACCATGGAATGTTGAATTTTCATGCAAAACTTAAATTGCTTGCTTTTATTTTTTATTAAAATTTCACACAAATAAATGTTTTGAAGGAGTGAGGTGCAAAAGTAAAAGTATGAAAAATAATTGTGCCGTTTGTGATAAAAGGATCAAATTAATAGGATTGTTAGTACAATATGTAACCCTCATTTGAAGATATTGGGCCACTTAATACTTCACCTATGAGGATGTACATGAGCCATCTAATAACCCCAAATTTCACAAAATTGCATTTAAATAGCTTTCTGTGCATCGTTATAAACACCCTTATAGGTAAAATATTAGGTGGCGCAATATCTTCAAATGAGGGTTACATATTGTACTAACAATCCTATTAATTTGATCCTTTTATCACAAACGGCACAATTATTTTTCATACTTTTACTTTTGCACCTCACTCCTTCAAAACATTTATTTGTGTGAAATTTTAATAAAAAATAAAAGCAAGCAATTTAAGTTTTGCATGAAAATTCAACATTCCATGGTAAATGTAATTCATTTTTTGATTATTTTTGATTCTCATACGATGTATAAAATATATATGCGGTTCAAAAAAATGCAAAAATTTTCCATGCGCTGCAATGGTACCATTTCAAAAGTGTTCTTTCTCGCTAAAAAAAACACCCTTTGACCTGAAGTTTTTTGATGGACATATTTTATTATTTTTTTCTATGATATATGAAACGTCCACACGAAATTTTATCAACCTACCACTTTTTTTCAAGGAGTACTTGGTAATAATCTGACTCTTGATCTTTGAGTAAAAGACAATTCATAAAGAGTCCAATAACTTTTTACATGATGGTCGAGACATTTTAGTATTGACTTTATTCGATCGGCCGTTAAAAATTACCTCGAAATCATGTATCATATTAATAAAAAGGTTTCATTGCCTATACTATGATATGCAACAAATCGAGTGCAACACAGAAAAAGTCTTGTATCTACCCTTCCGGATGGAATACAAGGTGGCCCAATATCTCAAAATAACTCTTTTATTGAGTACTATCAACGATGTTAATTTCATGCTTTTATCACAAAGTGCACGATTGAACTCTTTTTTAATGCTAAGCCGCCTCACTAAGGTGAAAATACGTTAGATTGAACTTTAAAATCTCAATACTTTAAATTAATGTAAAAAAAATTGACAACGTAGGCAGTTTTTAATTGCCTAAACATTTTCAACCATTCAACCCTTATAATAAAAATAATAAAAAGAAATGTTATAGGTATGTTAAAAGTAGGCTTAAGGTACAATTTTTTCTTTTCAAAACGACGTTTCGGGGATGTTTATCCCTTAAGCCTGCTTAACATATATATATATACCTATAACATTTATTGAAAGAAAGTCACTAAATAATAATCAAACTATTAATAAACAGAAATTTATGCACTAAACTTCATGAAAGAAATCAGGGGATGTTATTATTCTCATTTAATTTCTCAAACATCCACTGTGGCGTATACGTACTATTTTTTTTAAACAAGAACTGTTTTGTAATAAATTCAAAATTTTACCTTTTATTGAAAAAACCGGACTTTCAACTCTCCCCGTCGAACCATTTATATGTTCCGTGAAGTTTTCAAGTTTCCAATAATATGAAAATGTTTTCTCTTTGAATGGATTATTCTTTGTAATTAATGACTTCAAATTTGGTTGTTTTGTTTTCTTTAGAATAATTGTTGTTTCTTCTAATGGCTGTGGAATTGTAGTTGTTTCTGGGGTGGTTATAGGAGTTTTTGTGGTATACAAAAATTCTTGAGTGCTAATTGGTTTTACTTTAGTATCAACAATTCCAACTTTTTGGTATCGAATATCTTTAAGGAGTAATTTAATCTCTTGAAGTTCTTTATACAGTTTAGTTTCTAAATTACGAAGAGCCAAGTTCATTTCAGCTGAAAATTAAAAAAAATATTAATTTAATTTAATTATTTATCAATTTATTAAATTTTATATTCACCTGATCCGCATACACCTTGTAGAGTCTTGGTGGTAATTGCTTCTGCACTAGCTCGCACTTCACCTGCTGTAACTGTGCAAACAGCTTTTTGTATCTCCTGAGGATCATCATGAGAGCTCGTTGAATTATCTGATAGGCATAAATTCGGTTTATGAGTTTGTCATTCAAAAAATAATACAAAAAAAAATAATCCATTTCTATCATAATTTATAATTTTTAGCAATTTAATAATTTTATACATAATTGATAGCAAACGAGAATGCAAGCTTGAAATTATTAATAATATTATGCTTACTGACCATCATGAATTAGTTTCTAAAATTGTTTTCAAAACTAAATTTTTTCAAAAAATAATTAAAATCCTAAAGATGGAAACTTCCTAACAAAGACGTAAATATTTTTCGTACTTGGACAGCAAATTTGCTATAGTTTTATGTACTTATAGTCAACAAATCATGTTTAGCAACCTATAAAACACTGCGTACAAACACCCTATTCTTACTAAAGCGCTTTGTGACAAAAGTATGGAATTAACGAATGTCACTGACACTGACCTTAAAATTTTCGTCCACAACATTGAACGCTTAACCTTGACTTTCTTGAACCAGCCAACAAATAAACATTATTGACCTGTACACGTACTACAGTTCATACCAAAAAATGTATATGGGGTACCTACTAACGTTCATGTTAGTCAATTATTTTGATTTGACTTTACTTGGAGTAACTCTTGAACTAAATTAGTATGGGATTTATTTAATTTTGTTATGTACCTATTTGTTACTATATTAATAGTATTTAGTTATCATATCGATTAAAAAAAAGCAAAATCATTTATCCGGCGTGTGGCGGATTGAGATAAAAACATACAAGTGCAATCCAAGTTTTATAGAAGTTTATTTCTTTTTTTTTTATAATTATCTTTTGTATGTTGTTTCCATTACTTAACATAGCTAATACTTATAGACTTCCTGGAAACTTTGCTGAATGAAAAATAACCCTACTATAAAAAAAAAAACAATAGTAGTTTGTATTTTGTGTTTACTTCCTCTTCGAGGCAAATGTTGACTTAGATTGGATTTACACCAGGGCATTAAGGTTTTGACCCGGACAAAATTATATCGACCATGGGTCTATACATTACCTACCCAAAGTCCCAACAAATCCCATTTGGGTTTTGTCACCATATCGTCCAAAAACTGCATCAATTATGCAAACAAAAATTGATCACGTAGTGAGTCACTATATTGTGAGTACTTAACAGTTTCAATCATTTAAACCCTTATACAAAAATAAACAGCCATCTGTCTGGTAGAGCCTTCAATCTATTAAACTGCGTTAAAGAAATCGGGAAAAAAAACATTATTCTTATTTAATTTCACAAACGTCCACTGCGGCGTATACGTACTATTTTTAACAAGAAAAATTGTTTTTGTGAAAAATTCAAAATTTTACCTTTGATTGTCATATAGAACCTACCTATATAGCAAATAAAGTAAATACAAGTACACTGTAATATGAATAACGTTGATTTAACATGATACATCTTTAAAATAAAATTGAAACAACGTAAGAATTTTTTTTATTTTTGTCGGATTTCAGCTTTTATTGCATTTTATCACAATTATTTCTAACAGTGAGATAGCACGTTGGTAAAGCATTCGCATAGTGACCCAAAAGTTGTAGGTTCTCCCCAGCGCACACTGTTCGATTCAGTACATCGTAGCTGGTCAAAAGTCGAAAAAAAAAAGTTGTTGTCAACTTAAAAAATACTGTTAGGCCGAAAGTAAATATTCTTAAACAACAAAAAACAACAAAAATAATTTTTTGATTCCGTTATTTTATTCATGGGAAGCATCTCAATGTAATCATTCATGATTTGCTCACTCTCTATTTTAACGTCCTCGAATTAACAAGTGTTTACAAAGTGATAGTTTATGATAAAAGTGAGTAATTGAGTTGAACAAAAAAATGTCAGAAAATGCTAGTGGTATGTATTTTTAAATTCAATTTGTTTTTTGGAAAAAAATAGTCGGATTCTATTTCTATTAACTGAATGTTTTAAGGCATTTTTTTGATAGTTCTCAGATGTTTGTTTTTTACTTCTTGGACGATTAAAAAAAAGTGCCGAAGAGTGCCATCGTGAATTTTTTATATTTTGTAGTTTGAATCATTATCTTTAATTTGATGCTAAAATTAAGTGCCGAAAACCGCCGCAAACTATTTTTTTCGTCTCTTTCAGGTACCAATCGGCTCTTTTTAAGGTGACCATTTTTTTTACGGAAGGACATTGTTCAAGATTGTCAAGCTTGTAGAGCATGAACTGTTATGTGTGATATATGAAATGAAAGGTTATATTATATCTTTTCAAAATAAAAATAAATCAAATTTTAAAATGCTCTATGTAAAAAGATATTACGTGTCAAAAAAAAGACCATCTTTTTACCGTTATCTCAAAAATGTGACTATGAAAATGTTTGAAATTTTGCACAAATATAGTCCTGGCTTTTATTTATATTCCCTATTAATTTGATTAATATATCTATCAAAACCAAAAAGATATAAATAAAAAACGGTCAAAAGGGCTCGAAAACGGTCAAAAATTTGGGAAAAAGAAATATTTTTTCCCATTAAGGATATCTCGGGCAATAAAAAATACATCAAAAGATTTAAACAGGCATTGGAAGATGGAAAACAGTTCTTATAGAAACCGTTACTAAATATGTTCAAACAATTTTCCTTATGTAAAAGAATAAGGTCCGAAGTACTCAAAAAAACGTTTTTTTGCATCTTCTAACGGTAATATTTCAAAAACGGGAGCTGATTAATTTTTTTTAACTTCGGATTCGAGTTCAGGACACCGAAAACCTCCAGAAAAGTATATTTTTGTTTCGGCAAAATAACCCTTATAAACCATTGTAATAGTTTAAGCTGTACATTGATAATGAATATAGCAGCTAAGGTGAAAAAAACAGCTAACAGGCACGGGAAGAACGGGAGACCAGGGTTCATCGATTTGTAAGACGTTATCACATTAAAAATAATATTCAAAACCAATAAGACATACAAAAGAATTAAGTCCACCTAGTGACTCAAAATCGACCACTGTGCAGCGGCTGCCATTTTTTTTTTTTTTTTTTTTAATAAATTGATGCTTTTTGTTGAAGTTGAAAGAACTTTGATTTCAAGATGTTTTATAACGGCAAACCACTTAAAACTTATGATGTTTTACTTTGATTTTAAAATTTTCGTCTTCAACACAAAATCATTCCAACAAATAGTTGAATCAACGTGGTTTTCGTTGATTTTAAGTTGTTTTTCCCTCAGTGTAAAAGCATGAAATTCGTTTTTCAAAGGGAAAAAAAGAACAACATCTTAAATGAAATTAAACTCCAGAAAAGGGATGTTATTTAATTTCTTTTGTTAAGATGCATTTTTTGTAAAAGCTTTTTTAAGAACATTAAAGAAAACTTTGATTTTTTTAAAATTATTATTATTTGTTGGTATTTGTTCATTAAATTATTTCACATTAATTGAAATAATTAAATTGTCTTTATTGTCTGTCTGTTAAAAATTTTGTTAATAGGTGTGATATAAACTTATTTCATCAAAATTAATCACTTAGTAATGGACTTTTTTCTTTATAATTTTAAGATAGTAAAAAGACTATTATAATAAATTTATTAATCCCAATTAGCTACTGTATTCCAGACACTGTTGAATCAGAATTTTTAATATTATAACAACCCACTTTAAAGATATAATTTTCAAGTTCTTTTTTTTTTCTGCAAGCACATGTGCAAGAAAAAACTCCACTTCAATCAAATATTTTGATTAGATTTTTATATGTTTATTTTTTTTTGTATTCCTGCATTTTTTAATTTACCACAAGTGTTTTAATTGAGGGATAAGAAAGAATAAATTTTAGTCACACAATATTGCACACTTCCATTTTTATCAAATATGATTTGAAAATGAAAAAAAAAAAAATTGTGCTTCACTCTCTCACCTGTAACGACGTCTGTGGTCGAAACAGAAGCTAATTTACAGCCTACAATAACAATAACGCACAGTAAAATCGAATTAACACAATAATAAACCATATTTTTTTTGTTTTTCAAAATTTATCAGACAATAGATAGGTGCCTCAAATAATCGTAAATGCACGATTATAAACCAAATAAACGTAATGACTCCTTTAGTTGTGTGGAACGTAAAATTACGCGTCGTCATCAACCCATGCTAGAGGGCTGGAAAGTTCTCTTATACTGATTTGCGTGTTTTGGTGTGACGGTGCGGTGATTCGAATCCCCAAGATTTGATGTTTCGAAAAGAACCATCGCATGTTAAAAATAGACTACCAGTCGACTATACGTAAAACGTTCGATGGTGACAGCAGGAACCTACCTCTCTATAGAAGATTGCAAACATTATTGTGATTATGCGTCGCGCAGTGTGTTCTATCTCAAACCCAACAAGACACACGGACATACGACGACAACATAAATTATGGCGGAAACAAAAACATTACCTGATGATTTTGAATTTTAATTTTCCAAAAATAGAATGTTTGAAATTGGGATAATATTTGGGTTGAGTTAAGTAGGTGGCAGGCACATGGTAAAGATCATGGAACTTTTTTGTTTATCACAGACGAAAAAATAAATAAACATTTGAAAAAGAATTTGCGAGATGATCGATGGCAGATTTTTGGATTGTATAGTAACTTTTTGCGACAGCGTTTTTAGCAACCAAATTCAATGTGTTGCAGGTTTTACAAAGGTTTTTTCAGAAACTATACCTTCTAGTGTGGAGAATTACTGTGGTTTAAATTTTGTCTTAGTCTTATGAATTTTAAACATGTTATTCAATATGAATATATAATAAAATTAATAATTTGAGGCTTTTAAATTTTTAATGTTTCGGGCGTGACACTTAAATAATGCTCCTTAAGCTTTTGAATATATAATTTCAAACTAGGAAGCCTTGGTTTTGATTCTTTATACCTTATTTAAATTGCATATAAATGTACCTACCTGTAATTCTTAAAAAAAAAAACAAACAAACTTAAAACTCACAAGTCACAAGATTGATATTGTGACTTTTTGTAATCTATACCCTAACAGTCTCAACTTGTGACCATTTTAAAAGATGGTATAAACCCCAAACAAACTTCACAAGAGCTTGTGACTTGCTACCTGCCACCAAACCAACGAATACAAGGGTGCGAATCGGGCTAGTAGATAACATCAAAAACAAAATTCACAACTGTGTCGCACGTAATAGCTCATATTCGTACTATATCATCAAATTTAAGCTTTTATAGAAAAGATATCAAAAGAAATTTACCGATTTCACCACCTTCCAAATGCAAATTTTGATTAAAATCTCTAAAAAAAATTTGAAGCATGACAATACATATATTATGCCCCATAGAGCAAGTACAAATTAAACTGGTCGGCAACGAAATTGGAGCTTGAACCAAATCATACTTTTCTAAAGGACTTTTGTGTGCTGATTCCGAATCTGAAGTCAAAATTTCACTGGCACGTCAAGTTTTCGAAATATTTAAATATTAACAGGTCAAAAACGCGTTTTTGTGGTACTTTTGGAGTTGAATTTCATCACCGTTAAATTTTTTTTCGCAAAACTACATAATATGCAATATTCAAAAGCCATATTTTATCATCTTAAATACGTTTATTTTTATTTTCAAAATTATTTTTTTTCTAAAAGATATTTGGTGTAGAAAGGTATGATATCTCAAAATCTTGGTGGTTAAGGTAACTGATGGTTTTTGAAGCAGATTTGAAGTAAATTTCAGTTTTCGACTCCTGATTCGGTTGAAAAAATAGCAAAATATTACGGAAAAATAATATTTTTAGATCAAATGTCAAAAAACATTTTATTTAAAATTAGTTTTTGGGACTTTATAGCTAAAATTGTGATGAGCAGAGCTCAAAAACTAGACGTGATGGAGAAAACCTTTAAACTGTTTTGAACTCAGCACACTCAAGTTTATTAAAATCACCTTGCAGAGTTCTTGCTCCCGACTTTTTTTTGTTTTTTTTTTTGCCGACGAGTGTTATTATAGAAACATAATAACGTCAAAATGTTAATTTATTGATAACCATTGCTTTTTGTCATGTCAATATAATAAAGCTTTGAAGATAGTGGATTTGAAAGTAAGTAAGTGCAAAGAAGATAAGTCTTATCCGGTTGTTAATCCAAACAGTTGTCACATGCGATTGACGTGATAGTAAAATTCTTGACAAGGATTTATTAATAAAAAAAAAAAACAACAATTTTTTACCTGGTCTATTGGGCACCTATTGGGTCAAAACAAGCTTTAAATCAAACCAATATAAGGAGATGAAGATTACCATCCGTATTCTGCTATTCGATTCACGTGAATCGAAAGATTTCCCTTCTTTATCACGTCAACATTGCTTTGAAAAAACGCTTAATTTCGAAAGCAAAACGTTGTTTCCGTCTGTTTTAGAAATTTTAAAGAAAAAAAAAATAACCCCCATTTAAACGCTTTTTTCACGTGAATCGAATAGCAGAATACGGCCTTACAACTTTTAGAGGAGAAATCCCTTTGGACGACTGTTTTTTCAATAATTTTCATGGAAAATTGAAAGCATTTATTGAAATTCGGAAAAAAAATATATTTTGAGCCAATGAGTTAACGAGTAATTTGTACTAAATTCCAAGTTGATAGCTTCATCAGTTTTTGAGTTGGTGCACGACACTGAAAAAACACTTTTCGTAATCTACTAAGGTAGATTTAGAGCCCATGGTTTTGGGAACTTTTTGAGGTTTCATATAAGGCTAAAACCACTGAAAATAGGTTCTTTAGATGGTAAGTGGAATGTTTTAAGCAAACAAAAAATGCCCAAAATGTTCCAAGGGGATTTTCCCCGAGTACAAGTATTTTGTTCGAATTTGGATTGATGATTAGATGATTTCTATGGAATTCTAAAAATTGTTTATTTTATAATTAAAAATTCAAAATCGCCAAGCAGAGAAAAAAAAACACGGCGCTATGGTTTCTAGTTGTTTTCGTAGTCATATGTTGTTCCCAGGGACGTAGCTACTATATGGTATTAAAAGTCTAAAATAAAAAATGAAGCGTAACATGAAAGTTTTACCGTTATTTCATAGATAAATAGGCACTGCATCTTTTGACAACCATATTTCCGTTTCTTTTATTCTAAGTGAAAAGGTAATGCTTTCCGGATCGATTTTTTTTTGTGCGATTTTGTTTAAGGGTGTATTTTTATAAGGTGGATTTCCAGTGTTTTTGATTTTATTTTGAAAATTTTTTTGCCTTTATGTAGAGGTGTTTATGTTTACTCTACTTCAATTAAGCAAGTTTCTTTTTTTAATTTTGATCATTTAAGGTGAGAGTTCAAAGTGTTTTTTCACGACAGCTAAAAAAGAAAAAGTAACAAAAAAGTAATATAGTAGCCTTTGGTATCTAAAAACTTAGTACTACATAATTTTCGCAGCATTTTCTCCTATCAGGTAAGAAAATTCAAAATTCCGCCAACATCCGCCATTTTGTTTTATGATTTGTTTTCTGTATGGGTTAGTGGGTTAAAAATACTTTACCCATTTTCGCTTGCGATATTTAATGGCTTCGAAATCTTAGCATCCAATATGCAAAATTTTGACATTTATTTATTGGTCAACAATTGGTGTAAATTGTTTAGTCAGCTATAAATTTGTTTTAACTATTTTGTTTGTGTCTTAACTGCGGATCACTGTGGCGTATGTGTAACTTTTTTATTTTGAAATATCTTAATGGGTAATACAAATTACAAAAATCGTAAAAGATGGTAAATATTTTTTGTATTAATTAATTACACTTTCATTTGAAAATACGAACAAATAATTTTAACGAATCTCAAGAATTGACAAAAATAACGCGTTTTAATAAAAAATTGATCGCAGCGGATTTCCCATGCAATTTTTTGGCTTTATTTTACGAAACTCTCTTAAACTAGAATTTTAAAAGTTTCTGTCCTCAAATTCGCAAAATTATGTGGGATTTATGCCCCATTTACAAAAAAATTTAACATTTATGATTTATAAATTCGTAATTATTCAAAAAATTATCTATATGCATACTTGCAGATATTGTTGTTTGTTATTTTGTTGATAATAACCTTTGAACAATAATATTTAAGAAGGTACGTAGTCCAAAAAGTTATAATAAAATAAAAAATATTTAATAAGAATTTAATAAAAAAAAAAAACTTTATTAAAAAAAATATTCACCAAATCTATAATAATTATGGTTCTAAATCATGTTTTATTACAACCAGGAGTATCAACAATAGTAAAATGTTATCTTAGTTTTTTCTTATCAAGCTCAGCGTGTATAATAAAAGGATTAATAAAATAATATTATTTATAGAACTGTGTCGAGGGAACAATATTTTATTTAAATTTTTGAACAGTTACAAAAGGTTTCGATCGTTTAAATTGTTGGTTTTTGAAATAAATGATCAATCGGTAACAAGAAGACTATCTGTATCAACCTTTTTTATATCACTTTCAAAAAGCATATTATATTTATAGTCTAAAGAAAGGCTACTCTTGACCTTGCATTTTAGAATTAAAACGAATGCATTCGAATAAAAATACTGTTTTTATTTCTGCGTATCCAACTAAAACATTCTAATCTATCCATATCATCCTTCTATAATCGTCTAAAGATAAGCTCAATTATTCTACGGAAAGTGTTACCTAAATAAAAACATAAACACTGTGCCGTTGGTATGGAGGGAGTTTTCGATAACCTTATCCAATCAATGTTTTGCCAATATACCAATAAATATAAAATCGATAATGATTTTCTGCCTCTGGGTAAAAATTGACCATTTACCTTGACTTTAGTTTAGTTTAGTGCAAATTTCGATTCGATTCGGCATATGTCGGGAATTATTTCGTTAACTTTGAAAAATTCAAAAATGTATCTGCGACACACGATCCTAGTGTTTGTTCTATTGTTTTATTCAAATAATTGCACACAAATCGGTGCATCGCCGATTATCGATCGAAATAAAGGATTCGATGATGATAAATTAGAGTTTTTAGATGATTTTACGGTAACTTTTAAGAAAATAGTGCATTTAGCTGCAGTGAATGTGAAAGGAATGATTATTTCGGATATTGAAAGAAATAAAAATAAAAGAAATCATTATAATGAAACAAGTGATGAAGAAATTGAAAATAACAATGGTTTAGGAAATGATAACGATTTGACTGAATTTGAGGAAAGTTTGACAAAAGATATTGTTAATGAATATGTTTTGAAGTATTTAACGGATGATCCTGGAATTTGTATGATGTCAGGATTAAAGGAATATATGCAAACTTGGGCACATCCAAATGGCAGTTTAAGGATTTCAGAAACATCGCGGGATTGGGCAGGTTAATACAAAGAAATTTAAATAATAATCACATATTTTTTTTTTTTCGATAAAAAAAATGAGTAACATGTTAATATTAAAAATGATTTGATAGGAGAATTATTTTTGTTGATGGTTTTGGTTGATTTGGTTATCAAATATAAATTAAATGGCCATAGTTTTTGGTTCTTTATCAAAAAAAAATTATTAACATTTGGTTATCAGTTGCGGTATTGCGATACGAAGAGACGTGGTGCCAAAAATACTAAAGTGAGGTACAAGTTCAACTTGTTTTACCGACGGAATTTCTTATGGTTATGACTATCAGCAGTCATAAGAAATTCTGTCGGAAAAAGAAGTTGAACTTGTACCTTACCTAAGTATTTTATTTTTATTTGAAGTTAAATCGCAGTACTCATTTTTACTTGCTATTGAGTTACAATAAAAGAACAAGTTTAGGAATCGAAAAAATCAAATCGATATAATCAGATATATGGCATAATAGAGAATGCAAAATCTGTCTGTATGTTATTTCAACCTACATATAACCAAAACCTCTAAAGCGATTTGCTTCAAACTTATCAGGAAGGAGTTTTGGGTGATTCTCTAGAGTCTAGAGCGAAAATGGAAATTTTTGTAGGACCTAACGGTTCTTATGAAATTTCAAATAAAAAAATATTTTTTGACCCGCTATTAATGATAGCCAGCTTTTTTGATGTTGGTAAATGACTTAACAAATGTCAACAAAAAATGTGTATACAGAATTGTTTCACTAAGCCTTAATAGTAAAATTAATTTTTAAAATTGCTTTACAAAAAAATTGGATTTCTATTTTCGGAAAAATCAATTTAAAAAAAAAAAATCGGTAATATCTAAAAGTGGATAGAAAATTTTCAAAATTGGAAATTATCTTCAGTATTATAAGAAGTACACGAAAATGTATTTTAGATTTTTTAAAACAATGTTAAGCCAGTCAATAAAAACCGTCCATATCATGGAAAAAAAAAACGAAATTGTTTTGTTGGCTCTGATGTCGCTATAAATATTAATTCATAACAATAATTCCTATCTTCGTGACCTTATTTTTGAAAACAAATTCAAAATAGAAAAAAATTATAAACCAGACGTAAAGCCCACTTAGGATTGAATTAATTCATAACGTTTAAATTTTTAAAATTATTATGCACATATGCAAATTTGCTAAACATACATATGAAAAAAGCGAAAAAAAACATAAAATTCGTTTTCGAAGGAAAAAAACGATATCTTAATTATTGTTAAGATGCATTTTTAGAACAAACATTTTAAAATACTTTTTCAAAAAAACTTTTTTTTTAATGATTTTTGGAAATGGAAAAATTTTAAATAAAATTTGTAATTTGTATTAGTAAATATTGATCAACACTTAAAACTGAAATTAAAAAAAAAAATAAAAACTAAATTTTACTTTCAAAAATGCAAATAACACTGGTCTGCAAGGAAATCCTCCTTTAAATAAAACTATACTTTTCTAAAGGATTTTTGTATGCTGATTCCGAATCCGAAGTCAGAATTGATCTAGCACGTCACGTTTTTAAGATATTCCCGTTAGAAAATCTCAAAAACCCATTTTTTTGCTGTTTTCGAAGAAATATTTTGGCGTAATGTAATATTTTTCAATTAAAATTGTTACGGTTTATGAAAGAACTTATTTTTTTCTTTCAAATTCAGTTTCAATCTTCTCAATATATATTCTCCGAGATATCTTAATTTAAGTACTACTAAGGTTTGGCATATCTTATCATTAAAAAAACTGATCTCTAAAAATTAATATAACTTTCTCCCTAGAACAAAAATATACTTTTCTAATGGACTTTAGTGTGCTGATTTTGAATCCGAACTCAAAAAATTTCGGTCAGCTCTGGTTTGTGAGATATAGTAGTTTTTATTGAGATTTTCTAAGAAAAAACTTGATTTTGTGATACTTTAATGCGAATATCTTAAAATCCTCACGTGATAGAATTTTTTTGACTTCGGATTCTAACTCAGCACATCAAAAACTATAAGAAAAGTATACTTTTGTTTCTAGGAGAAACAAATCTGAAGCTTTACAAGGCAGTTTATCGAATGGTTTATTACAAATTAGATATTTCTAAATAGATAAATAGTATATAAAATTACAAAACACGTAAAAATTTTGTTTAATGTATTTTATTATGGTTTTCTTTACATATTTGACTTTTTAAATATAATGGGCGTTGATATTTTACATTTTCCTTAATTAAGGTGTTTTTGTTCATGTTGGATTTACTAAAAAGTAAATGATTTCGATATTTCTGCTTTTTTTTTATAAATCAGTATTTTAAAATATGAGTAAACATTAATGTAAAAGGACATCTTTCGTGTCAATCGATAGGCCATATTACGAGGAATAAGTCCTCCAAATTTGAGCTCAATGCTTCAAATAGTTTTAATTTTGCACGAGTTCAAATAAATCTAAAAGGTTGATTTTTTAGAAACTACCACATTTTTCAAAAATCATTTTTACAAAAATGGTACCTGATAGAATTTTTCTGAAACCAGATTTAGATTCAGGAAAGTCTAATCTTTCATAATATCAAAAAATTATTTGAAGGAGAAAAAAAGTTAAATTTTGCAGACCAGTGTAATTTCTTTTCAAATTTTTATTTCTTGTTTATGTACATATAATTTAAGTTATACAAATAATAAAATTTGTTGTTTGAAAAAAATGTAACTTAGAAAAAAAGTTATATCGCAGATACCTACTAAACAAAAATAAATAGATATTGTCTACAAACTAAGAATTTAATTTCTTTATCTTAATTTCTTGAGCTGTTTTTGAAAAAGAAATAAACTTTTCCAAAATAGGTATATGGGAGATAACTTTATTTATTTTTTGTCCTAAAAAAATATTACTAAAAACCCCTCTGGAGAATTTCCAAAAAACATTACATAATACATACCAAGTTTTAAATTGATCCATTTAGTTGGATGCGACCTAACTACAATTTTGTTTTTCTTAAATAACTCGCCTATAAGGCAATTTTTTGTATTCTTTTTTTTAAGGCATATACAAAATTTGAAGTCCATCACATTTTTTAGATTAATATTCGATGTTTTACTCATAAAAACCACTGGAAATGAGACCACTGAAGCTCATACAGTGCCCGACAAAATTCTTCGTACGATGCACAAATATGTAAGGATTGCCAAATAAAAGAAAAAAGCAGATTACAACATAATTATTTTTGAAAAACCTCTTAAAATTTACTTTTTTTAGCACACTCTCTTGGGACCTCAATTTTTTTTTAATACGCTTTTGGAAGAGACTTTTTAAAAGTGTGCATTAAGATTAAAACAGTATTTTTTTTATTACAAAGGCTAATACTTTCATAACTTAGTTGTTTATTTATTTCCTTTATTCCATTTATTTGTGGTGCTTACTGCTTAGTCTAGTAATTTTCATTTAAGTTGCAAAACTTTGTCCGTCACACTTGAGAATTGAGTTCTAAGCGATTCCAAAGGCTGGTACACTACATACTACTTTTGTTTTGCTTCACCCAATTGTAGGTTTTAAACCTATCTATCAGTGCCAATGAATAGACTATCATTTTTAAAAGCCCCTCCAAAAATGCTGTTGTTATTTCGTTTCTTTTAGGTTTGTCTCCATACCATTAATTTTGTTAAATTTTTAAAACATTCTTTTATACCTTTTTATTTTCTATTCAAGGACTAACGACACTGTTCGTGGACAAATCACATAAAAGGCGCAACACTGACGAATCACTTGCCCGTGAAGTGACCAAAGAATGTGATAACATGCTCGACAACGTTATTGCCTTTTCTGCTGCATTTAATGACTTGGAAAAGGCACCCTATAAAACTCTCAAAAGAATGAGGAAAAAATTACAATACCTTATGTTGAAGGGTAATAATTTTAGAGCTTACATACCCGGTGGTGAATCTAAAAAAAATGGTAAACTTATAACGGTACAATTTAAGAACCTAACCAATCTATATTCACATCTTTTCAGACTTAAGCATTGCCTGGGCTACATTTCCCGAGTTGTCTTCTCTCAAAGAATTAGACATCAGTAACTGCAAAATAGAATTCATCACATCGGCCATATTCAAAAACTTAACCAATCTAACATCTCTTTATATCTCACACAACAAAATTTTACGAGTATCAAATCAAGCCTTTGATTTTGTTCGCAAACTTCGTTACTTGGATTTCTCAAATCAAAATGCATTGGATTTTGACTTTAAGATTCCAATTCCATCAGTTGAACAAGTTGTAAATCTTCTCGTTGGAGTCCGCATTGAACAATATGCTCTAGCGAATCTTTCCAAGTTAGTTTACTTGGACCTATCTTTTACGAAACTTACAAAAGCCACTGTATCAACTTTTTACAACTTGCCTGCGAGTATACAATATATAAGTCTCTGTTATACATCACTTCATAAGGTATCATCAACCATATTTAGAAACACTAAGCTTCGAGGCCTTGACATGTCTGGCAACTCTTATGCAGCTTACTCTTTGGACGATGACTCCTTCGCAGCGATATCAAAATCATTGAGAGTCTTTCTATACGAACAAGGAAATATAAATAATATCCATTTTATGAAAAAGCTCAAACATCTTGAAATTGTAAGCTTGTCTAGAAACAATATCGGAAATTCCGGTTTGGAGATATTTGCAACTTACAAAAATATTCAAATTCTCGATTTGAGTTGTAATCATGTTGGAAACTGGTATAATCAAATATTCCCAAATAATACCAAACTTACTGTCCTGAACCTTCGAAGCAACAATATAAATATTCTAACATCGGAAATGATGAAAGACTTTCAAGGCTTGCGATATCTTGGAATTGGTGATAATGATTTCGTTTGTGATTGCGTCCTAAGAGACTTTGTCGATATAGCTATTGCAAATAACAATAAAGCCGATTGTCTTAGTCAAGTTTTTGAAGAAAATCACGATGCTATCGAAGAAAATATCAAGCATTTGCAATTTCCCATTGACTTGGGTATGAATTTTGTAAATGCTTCAGGAGGTTTCTCGGCAACAATTGACAAATATGCTCCAATGGTCAGGAGAAGTTATAAGAACCTTCAACAACAATTGACCAATCATAAACTATTTAATTTTCGAGTTGTTTCGAAATATTTCAAGGATCTTAGCTCGAATCCTTGCCCAAATCCAAGTCAAATAATTCTCTATGACAAAATCAATGGATCTTCGATGAAATTTCAATTGCTTGACTATGAAGACATTCATTACTGGTGTTTCAATGAGACAGAGAAAATGACTTTTTTCGATTTAAACTGCCAGTCGAGGTCTTTTGAGGATGTTATCATTCAGAGTGTTCGAAATGTGACAAATTATGTTGTTGGTGTATCGTGTGTTGTTGTATTTCTTGGAATTGCTGTCGTTGTGGGTTATGTTAAGCGTTGGCATATTCATTATTATTGGTCTTCTTTGAAGTCGGCTGCTTTGTTGTCGGTAGCTGCAAAGGATAAATCGGATAGCTTTAATAATTTGTCAGAATCTGAATCGAATCTCATGTATGATATATTTATAAGCTACTGCCAGAACGATAGGCAATGGGTGCTGGAGGAATTGATGCCTAATATCGAGATAGCTGGAGATTTATCAATTTGCATGCATGAAAGGGATTTTGAGGTAAGATTGAAAAAATATTTGCTTATTTAAATAAGACTTGGTAGGTTAAAGTATTAACTTTTTTTTTCTTTTTAATTTCATCTTTATCATTTTAACTTGCGAAATATTTACCATAGGGTAAAATATTCAACTCAATATAGTGCGTTTTTACTTGCGATATAGGTACTATAGGGCAAGTTTAGGATTCGTAAAAAAAATCGAACTCGAGATAACAATTTTACATGACATTAAGATGATGGAGAATGCCAAAAAAGTGGGTCCGGCAATTCTGTCTGTCTGTCTGTGTGTCTGTCTCTATCTGGAGCTGCAGCCTAAACGAGTGAAGTGATTTTCTTCAAACTTGGTAGTTAGCAGTTTTTGGTGATTCCCTAGAGGGGAAATTGAAATTTTTTTTTTATGACCAAAACTAACGGTACTTGCCATATAACGGAAATAGAAAAGATAATTTTTTTCAAAAACGGCTCTAACGATTTTGATTTAAATTTTTGTGTGTAGTACTACACATAAGAGCCAACTTTTAAAATAAAAAAAATATTTTTTGTACAGTTATTAATGGTACCTGTCATAGATCGGTTTTTTTCGTTTCTGAATATCTCGTACAACATTAACCCGATTTAAATGAAAATTTTTATACAAACGTGTGTAAGTAAAGATAATATTAATAATTTAGAAAATTTTCAAAAAACCCATTTTTGGATTTTTAAAATATATTTCAAAATTTTTTTTTGAAAAATCAATTTTTTGAAAACGGATCAATGAAAAATTTTAAAATTTAGTTTTTATGTGTAAATTAATTATTTCTTCAAAATGGCATGCCAACTTTTTTTTTGAAAAATGTTAAAAAATTTTTATACATAAAAAATTATTTTTTTAAAAAACGGCTCCTACAATTTTCGAAATTTTTTTTCTAAAAATACCTTTTTATACAAGAAATAAAATGGAATATTTGTTTTTTTTTTAAGATAATTTAAAATGGAGTTTAATTAATTATAAAAACAGATTTAATTTTTTTATACTTATGAAATTTCTTCAAAATATCAAATTTTAAATTTCTTGAATAAAAAGCTTTAACATTATAGTTACTTTAAGCATAAGAGCAAGTACGTGCGACCCCAGTCGTGCAATTTATTTTTTAATGCATGTCCAAAATTTCCCCAAGAGTATCGTAAGCTGCCCCTCTAGGAGTGCAGATTTTCACAGTTGGGAACATTTACTTATTTTGAAAATTAACCATAAAAAAAATGCAAAAAAGAATCTATTTCCAAGAAAAATACCAAAGCACAAAGATATTCAAAAGTATTTACTTTCCTAAAAAGTGTTTTTACAGATAAAAGGAAGTTTTTACAGACTCTTTCATAGAGCTATTAATTTAATTAATTAATTAATTGGTTTTGAATTCGATTCGTTATTCATGATTAAAATAATTACGATTAAAAAATGCTGAGTAACCACACAAAAAAAAACTTTTATGTGTGTGGTTGAAAGGTGCTTTTGCAAGTTTGTTTTGTTTGAAAACAAAAAAGTTATTATTAAGAATTTATTAATGAAATTACTTTTAGGGGTTTTCCAATTCCTCTCAATCAAACATTAAAGCAAAAAAAAAAGATAAAAGAAAACAAACGATTCGACCCCAAACCTTAAACCTAAATACTGATTAAGAAGCTATCATATCTAGTAAAACAACACGCACTAGATTTCCTCTCGTAAAAATCATACATTGCTTCCAAGATAATCAAGATAATCAATAAATTTATGTACAAACTCAATTTTGTTGGTTTGTTTTGACCTGTAGTCCAAAACAATTTAGAACTAGAAGTGGTCGAATAGTAAAAACTTCAGAGGTTTGGTTATGGTACATAAACTTGGTCTAAACGCAAGTAGTTTTTTTTTTTAATTTGCGTAAAAAAAGAGTGCAATGAGTTTGGTTAGCACTTTAGTTTACATTTGCTTATTACTGCCATCACTCAGCTGAGTAATATTTATTTTAAGAAATTTTAGATTTTGAGTCAGCCAAATTAATTGTTCTATTTATGATTCTATTGTTTGCTCTGAACTTATATGAACTTAAATAAACTTTCATATTAATTTTATTGTTTTATTGAATAATAATCAAAACAAAAACACATTTTGTTTACATTCTCTTTTTTTTTTTCTATTTACGAACCTTATAGCTTAAATGAGAAAATTTGGCAAATTACTGACCTATTTTGCGAAATTACCTCATTTAGGCTGTAGTAAAAACAGGCTGCTTTTAACATTCTTTTCTAACTAAGGCAGTGTTTGAAAAAAAATGTTTTTAATCATTCTTACAAATCATTCTAATTCATAAAAATTGTATTTTATGTTGGATTAAAGGTGCCCGCCCGTAAACAATGCCTTTAATAAATATTTTTCACACTGCACATCTAGAGATGTTCATCCATTTTTTTTTTTTTTCATAGTTTAAGATATCAACTTTTGAACATATGTACTTATCTGGGACATGCATTTGAATAGCCGCCATCCGTTTGAAAATGTTGAGAAACAATTTCACTACTTTTTCAGATTTTTATTTGACTTCCTTCCTCTCCCGGATTTAACGTGAAATTTTCATGTCAATCTTATCTTTGGATATTTATAGGTAATTTTATATGGGATATTCCATTAGATTCGCCTACATTTTGTAAAATCAGGATATTTTTTTTAAGATTTTTTGTTTCCATTCCTTTGGTTATAGATGATAGGAAAAAAGTTATCAGGATTTAAGTTGAAAAATGCAATCAAATACAAATACATACAAATTCAATTTTTTTAATCAAATTAATGAATTTTTTTAAACTTTGTGTTCAAGTTAGTGTCGATTAATATTTTTATTGGTGTACCTATCAATCTTTTCTTAGAATTTTTTTTGAAAATTTGTATATGAATGTACATAATACATTATACATAGAAAAATATTTATGGTATAGAGGTCAAAAACATTTAAAGATATGTTTTTTTTTGTAATTAATAAACAAATTTTATACCTTTTTTTATAAATTTCTAACAAAAATGAATTCAAAATATCCTTTTATGAATTAATAAAAGCTTTAGTTTTTTAATTAACTTTTTCAATACGACCAATTACGTGCGACCCAATCGTACATTTTATTTTTTGTTATTTTTGTTATGTTCTGTTGTTTTGCTAATTATAAAACCAACCAATTTTGATAAACCAATTTTGATAATCAACTTCTTTGCAGAATATACTACGTTCTTCCAAAAGTTAACACTTACATTTTTTTTGTTTTAGGTCGGAGTTCCAATTCTTGACAATATCATAACCTGCATGGATCGATCTAGATGTCTAATGCTACTAATATCGCCTAATTTTCTTCTCAGTCATTGGTGTCAATTTGAAATGCGTTTAGCTCAACATCGGTAAATAACTTCCTCTTTCCAAAACAAAGCAAAACAAAAAAAAAATCAAACTGACTTACCATTTCAAAATTTTCTTACAGAATGTTTGAAGCTAGCAAAGAACATGTTATCCTGGTCTTTCTTGAAGACATTCCCAAACGGAAACGACCCAAAACTCTGCAATATTTAATGGACGTCAAAACATACATCAAATGGCCATCTGGATCAACGCCCAATTCCAAGCTGGATGAAAAGAAACTATTCTGGAAACGTCTTCGAAGATCGATAAATAACATCTAAAATTGGGTTTTACCAAACCATGTTCATAAGCTTCACACAATGTACCTGATAGTTGAAGAGTTTTTGACCTGCTTTTCTCCATCACAACTTAAACTCTTCGTTTCTTAAGTAACTTAATTTATTTTATTTGTTTTATTAAAATTATTAAAAACATAAAAAAGAAGAACCGCTGCGGATTTGTCGTTTCATTGCATTTTACTTATATCCTCGTATTGAACACCCTCAACGATTCTTCCTTTTAATGGCCCACGGGATATTTCCACAGTAACACAAAAGTTCTTTTCGTCGAGCTTTTTGAGGATAGCTTCATTGCCACGATAGGCTCCATTGACAACACGAACTGGTTTGTCCAGAGCAGGAATTACAGTTTCTAAGTGAGCCTACAATTGAAATAAATGAAAATTAGTAAACAGTCTTCTTAATAAACCTATTTTTAACAATAAGGATATTAATATAAAAATTGGTGAAGATGTGGTGTCTAATAATAATACTATTACTTGCAGTCTTCTTTTCCACCAACCTGTGCTTCTTGCAATTCTACTATCATCAGTGCAGATCCCTTGAACTTTTATTATCTAAACTGGAAAACGTTGGTATAAGGAGATTTATGAATGAAAATAGATCATTACGAGTAAAAATTAATGATTTTAGAAGTGACTTCAAATTTCTTAATATAGGAGTGCCATATAAGGCTCAGTGCTTGGTTCAATGTTATATTTAATATACATAACCTTGTTATTTAAATTACCAATCAAGTCGAAAATGACCACTTTTGCAGATGCTGTTGGTTGTGTATGTGGTGCTCTCATTGCTGAAGTTTATTGGAATTTGAAAACAAATTATAGTTTTCAGCCTTTTTTCTTAGAACAACTTCGAACCGGAAATTTTTTCCCATGAGTCAGAGTGCAGCAAATTTAAACTACTAAGTTGCCATTTTTCTTCTGATTCAAGTTCGTTCACTTACTTTTCCAACTTAATTTGTAGTGATGATTGTTTCAAAATCGAGAAGGTGGATGTTTTTTTCAGTATCTTGGAGAATTTAAAAAACTATTTTCGTTCAACATTCTGGCACTTCTTCTATCTCCAAAAATATTCCTCATCTGATCTTTTTATAAAAAAATTATTATGGAATTTTCCACTCCAAATAACAATATGGAATAGCGCGTTGGGGGAGGGGGGGGGGGGGGGAAACGCACTTTAAGAAAGTTAAACCAATTTTACTCTACAAAAATATGTGATTAGAATAAAAAGCAGGAAACGACAACTGCAGCTATGTTTTCAATTATTTAATTGATTGGAAATTCTTCCAATTTGTCATTTATACTGTTTCAAAGTTCTGGAAATTTTTCTTATGCGCTCAGGAAATCTGCATTTTATAGTATTATTTATTTATTTATTCAAATCTACGATATTTAATCCACAGATTTTGCTTAGATTTAATATAAAATAATATAATGTATTATAAGGTAAATTTAACAAAACATGAATGAATATGAATGAAATTAAATCCTCACAATCTATATTACTAAAAAGTATATCATGGATGAACACAACACTATACATTCTACGCTGCGACTCAAGAATTTGCATTCCGAGAAACAAGCATCTACTTTAATAATTCAAATGAGTTTGTCCAGACAACTGAAATGCTCTCAAAGAAAATCTCAAAAAGTTTTTCTGAATTTTTTCAAACCTACCTGATAATTTTTTTGAAGTTGGGTTCCCGATAATACAATTATTTTATTCCAAAATTGGACGAACAATAGAACAATAGGCGTGTTTTATTGGTAATCACTACTCAGCATTTTACTGAGTAAACATTTTATGCTACAAATAACAACAAACGATTTCTTTTATTTATTATTAATAGTCTTTTATTGTTGAAGGGTGAAAAATGTATAAGTTAAAAAGAAAAATGTCTCTGTAAACCAACAAATTGTTGTTTCCCGTACAAAATTTTACTGAGCTAAGTACTGAGTTACCAATAAATCACGTCTAATATATAGCTTTCAGTGTATATGGGTCTTTGAAAAATGACGAATTTCGTTTGACAAAGCCAAGCATAGATATTACTCCTACCTATCCAACAGAACACAAAAAACATCAGTGAATGGAGTTTTGTCAAACAGCGTCGAAACAGTTTACGGAGTTCCCCAGGGATCGATTTTAGGCGCACTGCTATTCATCATATACATCAACGACATTAAAGAAGTTATTATCTATTCTCAAATTGTGCTTTTTGCCGATGATGCACTTATTTTCATATCGGGAAAAAACGCCAAAGATTACACGAAACATTTACAAGAAGACCTCAAAAGAATCAGCGAATGGTTGAAAGCTAACAAATTAAAACTCAATGTGGTGAAATCGAAGTGTATGGCCTTAAAATATAACATCGACTTGCACCTAGAGATTGACAACGAAAAAATAGAACAAGTGCAAATAATTAAATATTTAGGTATAGTTATAGATAGCAAATTAAAGTTTAATATGCATATTGATTATTTAGTCAAAAAAATAAATATTTATAATGTAATGACTAATGATAAAACCTCACTTCGAGTATTGTTCGTCAATTTTGTATCTTTGTTCTAATTCAGAATTGTTAAAATTACAACGGTTACAAAACAAATCTATGCGAATCATTCTTAAATGTTACCGTTTTACCTCTATGAGAACAATGCTTGAGATGCTTCAATGGATGAATGTAAAGCAAAGAATTTTTGTTAATGTTTTATGTTTTGTGTTTAAAATTAAAAACAATTTACTGCCTAATTATTTAAGTAAATATTTGAGATATGTAGGCTAATCGCAGCCTTATGAGCTAAGAAATAGAGAAGATTTTAGACTTCCTCATTATGTAGATAATATTACACAAAATAGCATTTTGTATAAAGATTGTCGTTTATTCAATTCACTTCCTTATGAAGCTAAAAATGAAACAAACTTAAAAAATTTTAAAAGATATGTAACTGAATTCATCAAATGTAACTATACTTAAGAATGTAAAAATTGTATACCTATATGTACATAGATTTTAAGTTTAATATTATTATAAATTTGGAATTTTAATAGCAGAGTTCTGCTAAATAATTAAACTAAACTAAACTAATAATACCAAATATTTCTAAATCTAAAGTAGCATTTGATACTGTTTTGTATTCTAATAAATAAATAAAATTAAAAAAATTTATTTAAAAAAATAAATTAATTAATTTTAAACTTAACAAAAAATCTAAACCTTAAACCTAAAAAGGAGATGAATAAATAACAGAAGTGGGATAATCTTACTTGATCCACTTTGACTTTTTCGCCAGTTTCCAGGAATTTGATCTTTCCTCGATATTTGTCTATCACCTCCAAGACGACAGCTTTTTGTTTATAGAACTTCTCCCCCAACGATTTGTCTACAAACTTTACAATGATTCCTTCCGTCAGCCAGTAGTCTTTTCGATTCTGTTTTTCTTTTTTAATTTCCTCCATTCTCATGATTTCACTCAAAGCAGATGTGTTTGAAGTTGAAGAGGAGGATGACGAAGATGAAGACGCTCTATCAACAGGTCTAGGTTTTTTAAAAACCTTTTCATCCTCCTCCCCAGATGGTCGTTTAAGTAAACACGATCTACCCAAGGCAGTTCCCTTTGGATTGAATTTCTTTTCCAACTTAATTCCCAATACAACAGGTTCGTCTTCGTATCTCACAAACTCTGTGTACTTTTCATCTTCACTTAATTCATCTTTCTTCTCCGACTTTTTAGCCTTTTCAATTTGTTTTTCAATAAATTCCATCATTCTTTCTTGATCGTCTTTTTCCATTTTCTCTTTTTTATCTAATTTATTCTGAGCCTCCATAGCTTCCGGACTACGATCAATATAAGTAACAAACCAACCTTTTTCTGTTTCATCCACAACACATTGGCCACTTCTTCCGAGCCATTTAACATAGTCGGATAAAGTTAGCCAACGAGTGGCATTCATGTGAATGTGATTCTTGTCAGCAATGTATTCTTGATAGATTTTATTTGCTGCGACTCGTTTTGTTCCGAAACGACGTCGCAATAATTCCATATAGCCATCGGAGAATTCTTTGGAAAAACTATAAATGAATTTACCTGGGGTATCAGCGAAGAGGAGCAATTGTCGCTGATGAGCTTCGCTGGTTGTGTGGCATTTGAATCCGTTTTCGTCGCGACATTGTTTTTGACACATTTGGCAATACCAACGGAGTTTTTGTAATCCCTTGGCTTTCATTTTGTTGGCCAGGTATTTGGGGGTGCCTACTTCTGCTTTACCCATTTTGGAATATTTAGGATGGAAAATGAAGCAGAAATTTGGTTTTTTGTTTATCAATAAATGAAAATAAATTAATTGAAAAACTTTCTAGTTTCAGCTTTTTCAGGAGGAACAAAACAACAAACACCAAAAAATGAAAATCCAAAACATCACTTGTCACTTGTCACTTTTGACTTTTTGAGAGGAATCCAGAGATGGTTGCTGTTATTAAAATGAACGCATTCAGACCTCGTAGTTTTATTTACTTTTGTTTTGTTATTTTAAAGCCTTGACTACATTTTGTGAAAATTTTAAAACTAATCTTTGGATGTTTTTTTTTTTAATTTTTGTATTTATATTTTTACTTTGCTATAAAGCCTAGTACGCTGCTAATGCCAAAAAAATTTTCAAGTCTCCAAAGTCGACAACGAAAATGATAACGAAGGAATATCATCGAGTATTCTGTCAAAGTTAAAATAAAAAAATTCAAATTTAAAATCAAGAAAAATCAACAGAAAATAATTTTTAAAACAAGAAATAAATGAAATAAAAGTGAAAAAACCGTCAACACTGCTCTTGGAGTCAAGAAAAATACACATGACAGTAAAAAGTAAGTGACAAATGAGTGAAAACTCTCCACTTTTTTGCTAGAGCTGCGTACTGAAAAACGAAAAGCAAAACAAAATTTTCCTTTCAGGATTTCGTTAATGAAATTTTGTATAGAAAATTTCTTTTCGCTTCAGCAGCGTACTAGGCTTAATACCCGATGGTATTTTTTCGTTAACATGTTCATGTTCACGAACAAATTTTAAATGTTTGGAGCTGCTGTAAAGAAAAATGTCTCCACTTAATTTTGCGTGGACAAAAAATAATGTTCGAAGCACTGCTGGAAAAATTATGACAATAAAAAAAAAAAAAAAAAAACAAAATTAAGGGCGACTCTTCATTAAATACTTGGAAAGTGAAGACGAAGTAAATAAAACTCAGAATCAAATAAAAAAATGAAGTAAACGATAGTCACGACAAATAAGAGCGATTATGTAAAACGAGATAGGCGTTTGTCCAAACTATGTATACCGAAAAAATATTTTTTATGAGCAGGGATCTATTCTCGGACCAATACTTCAAGTCGCCTTTAATGATACTGTTAGATATGTCTATCGGCTTCGAAGACACGACCATGTTTCTGACTTTGCTAACAAACTCTTAGGTTGCACTTTACAGCAATACCTCGATACAAGAAACTGCTTATTTTTACATAAACTTATTCAACTTAGGATGCCATCTTATTTATATAACAGACTTTCATTCAATCGATCCACTAGAAGCAACAATCTTATCCCTCATCTATATAATTACTTGAATTCATCCCGTTTATAAATAAATATATTATCTATTTCATTCGTGCTGTCAGACCCTGGAATTCTCTCCCATTAATAATCAAATTATTTGTAAACTTTAAAAAGTTTAAAACTGCAATTTTTCTTTATTTCTCTTGTTTTCTTAATCAATGTTAACTTTACACTATATCTAAGTATGTACTATAAAAGATGTAATCTTACTGTACAAACCGTTATTGTTAATAAAATTCAAATTCATTTTTTGACAGTTTTTCGACCCCAAATTGAAAAACTATGATGCAGAAAGCTTAGTTTTTGGTCGCAAAAACAATTTTTGTAGTTTTTTTTTTAATCAAAATTAAAGGAACAAAAAACAATTTTTTACTTTTGTAAATTTCCCACTTTTTGCAAAAAATGGCGGTTGTAGTTATACCTTAACGCCGAATGCGTTCGCTATGAAAATTTGTATGAATTCTTCACCTTTCGTTGTATCGTTCTTGTTTAACGAACGAAGATTCCCTCAGTAGCAAAATTTAAACGCTTTCCATATTGATCGCACAGTTGAAGGGCCATATTCCATGAATATTTTCTTCTTATCAAAGAAACCCAAATTATTAAAAATGATGCAGTAAAAAAAAAACAAAACAAAATTTTTCTCGTGTGGAATCTTTTTATTATATATTCTTTTTTTTTCTATTTATTTTGCGTCACTTTGCTGGCTCATTCTCTTTTTGTATCTCGCTTTTTTCTTCTTCGCTACTTTGATAAATATATAATTTAACATAAAATTGTAATGTCTTGGTTTATATCGATTTTTGTTTTCAATTTAAAATGTTTTCTCTCATTTCTATCTAGAGCTATATATTTTTTTTTATTTTATTGTTTATTTTTTTAAATTACCTGTGTAAATATAAACATGTTTTGCAAAATTGTGTTATTGTTTTTTTTTTTTTTAATTTTGTATTCTTGAACTGAAAGCTTTTTATTTATTAGTTTCATTCTTTTTTCGTTTACTATATAAACCGCATCATGTTTGTATTCGTATTAAATGTGTTTTTATTTATATAAAAAAAAGAAAATTAAAGAAAACATAATTTGTAAACAAAGATCATGATTATCAGAGTTGCGTTGCTTGCCAATCACACATCCGTTTCCTTTTTTTTTTATATAATTTTAATCTTAAGTTAAATAAAATTTTACTTTTTTATTTTTAAAACAATTTTATAAGGTTAAATTTAAAAAGAAAAATCAATATATGTTTGTATATATATATATATGTAAAAAAAAAAAAAAAACAATGATAAGAAAATGAACAGCGATAGATCTACTAAAGCTCAAAATAGGCTTCCGCCAGAGGCACACAGACTGATATTTTTCCTTTTTTTCTCTCTTGAGTTTTCCTCATTGTGGTGTTGTTGTTAATTGGAAAAAATTGTTCAAAGTGGATGTTCGTTATTCATTTTCAATAATATATATTTTTAAATCTTTTTTTATCAATTAATTAGTAAATAGTGTATATGATTTTTTTTTCGCAATTTAATATTCTATACAATTTTATATTTTTATTTTTTAATTTATTCTTGTATTGGTTTTGAAGTTGTATTTTTTTGTTTTTATAATTTTGCATTCATTTATTAATTTACTGTTTATTATTTCTGCGAATATTTTATTTCATTTTTCTCTGAGGTATGAATTTACCAAAAAAAAAACTTGAAACAAACCAAAATTTTCTAATAATCATCTACGTCGAAACAATTGTTGTCCAATTCATCTAGCTGCATACTCTGGAAGTCTACTTTGTAACGTAAAATGCCTGTTGAAGAGAAATAAATTGGAAAAATGTTTGTGATTAGTTTTTTTTTTTTCAAAGTTTACAATTAGACCATATTGAAATAAAAATCGTTCTCTAAAAGAAGCTCACTACGAAAACTATCAGTAATTAAATAAAATAAAATAATAATTATAATTGATTTTAATTTATAAAATTAAAATATAAAAAATATAGAGAATGCAAATTTTTTTTCTATGAACTGATACCAGATTACATAATTGTTGTTAACAAAATTTCGTAGAATGATTCGAATTGAAATAAAACATCAAAATAAATAAACCAAAGGTTTTATTAGTTGATGAGATTTTCCAATATTTTTTTTTTTTTAATTCCATGTATTTCCTTGCCTGGTAAAATAAATAAAAGGTTGAACAATTTATACGCCAATGCTTAATTCAAATAAACTTAACCGATGTTTTTCTCCTATATTGTTTTCAAAGTATCGGTCTTTCGCAACCTTCATGAGAATGACATAATTGCTCATCTTTTTAATAAAAAATAAAACGTGTTTAAGACTTTCTTCCTACGCGAAATAAATCGTTCCCAGTTTCGCAATAAATTCCTTCGTGTGTTGCATTTTTTTTATTGGTTACCATAAACTCTTCTGATTCGGATAATGGTTACAAATTTCAAAAGAACTGCGTTCAATCGAAATTTGTTATGATCAAAGGATAAGGTACCAAATTCTGAGGGAAAGGTACACCATTTTCAGTCTGGACTGGACAAATACTTTTTGGTCACCCTCCATCGCTGTGTGTTAAGCTTACAAAACCTCAAAAAATGTTCGACCAATTTGGAAGTCTCTTTTTTTGTTTTGTTGTTGTTAATTCAGGGATCGAATCACGGCACACGATTACGATCATACGTTAACGTTTTGACTATTGCCGCCTCTATTTAAACAGTAGAAAAAGATAGGGACCGATACCGGCCATACGTTAACGAACGTATGTATGCTGTGATTCGACCCCCTGGGCTTGTTTTCTAGGCTCACAAAAAATTTCAGTGATACTTAAGGTGAGTAAGCTTCCGGCAAATCAGCTTCCGTCAATAAATATTTTTGGGATAGGTGTTTTGATGTCCTGAACTTTTCTATTAACTTTCCTTCTCAAAATATTTTCAAGTTTTTAAAAATTAGAACGCATTTTACCATTAAAATACATCATCAGCAGATACGCTGATGACATGATCGGACAATTACAAACAATATTATCCATTATACCAAATTGCAAGCAAATCCACCCGAATTTTTTGGAAAAAACGTCAGAAATGCTCTAAACTGAAAAAAAACATCAGAAAATAATAATAATAACACTGGCGTATTTGGCCTTTTATTTCAAGTTAATCTATCTGTTTTTAGTTACTTATCGGATTTAATAACAATAATAAAGGTGCATACTTCTGTAAGATTCTGCATAAAAACACATTTAAATAATGCCTGTATTGCTCCACAGTCCACAATGAAATATAAAATGTAATAACAAAAAGTCTTAAATAATAGGTATAGTGTGCGGGCGCTCGTAAAGCCATATACCGATTAAGTAGTCGGCCGACAGGTTGCCGATTATTTAGTTCGAAGTAATCGTTCAAGTGTGAGCACTAGATTATATTGATTAAGAGTCCGGCTAAACTATCGACCTATAGAAGGTCTTTGCCATGCGGATAAAATATGTGCCGCAAAGAGGCACTCGATTTAAAATATTAACTTGAACTAAAACATGTTATTTTTTATAAGTTAATGTCTATTTTTTATTTTATAACTTTTTTTTGTTCATTCAATTGTCGAAGTGGAGAAAATGTTGAAAAAACATTCATGAGTTTATCTAGGTTTTTACCAAATCCCTGTTTTGTATACCCTTGAAAAGGTCTGACTGAATGACAGGTAAAAAAAACTATAATCAGTTAATCGCAACTAGAATTTTTGCAATTGCTATTTTATTAATACTATTGGGTTATCAACAGAATTTCTATAAAAATAAAACCTACTATGTTCAATCAGGTTTCTTACAGACAAAAAAAAATCGTTCGTCGATGAAGAACTATTTAATTTGCAGAATGGGTCCTTTAAGTGAAGCAATTAAGCAAAGTAACTGCTACGACTCAATACTAGCGTAAGAATGTTGTATTATACAAGTGCTTAACGTGTATAATACAACTTGTATTAATACAAATGCTTAACGTACAAAATTTTACTTAAACTCAGAATTTCGTTGTTTTCCATAATCAAATATGCCATATATTTGCTAGTACTCTTAAGTTTCCCTTTTCATTTTAAATGCAAAACAAAAACATATAATTAGACTAGAAAGTATTTGTTTTTGCTTTGCCAATAAAATCCAAAAGTTAGTGACCACTGAGAATTCAATTTTTTAACTGACAATGATGTTTGTGAAATATGTCATATGTATGTATTTAACTCATATTTGAAATTTTGATTGATATCTAAATTACCAAAAGCGGTGCACATACTTTTCTTTATCAGTGATATTTAACTTATCGAAAACAGTGCATTTTTCAGTCCTTTAATGATATCTATTGGACAATTTTGTTTATTGTTTGTTTAATTTTGACGTGAAAATGTATGTTGTCAAATTAAAATTAAAATCGCAGCATACAATTATGAAAAAACTACGTGCTGTTAAGCAAAACTTAACAATTTTTAAATACGATACAACACTACAACTCAACAAATATTTATAGAAAAAAAAAGAGTTCAACATGCAGCATTTGGAAAGGAAACAAAAAAAGTTATAAACCAAAAAATTAAAAAGGAATACAATTATCAACATAAACAACACACAAATATCATCTTTTTGTTCAAAAATTACCTTAGTCAAAAAGACGCGATTGTGACTTTTATTTTTTAAAGTTAGAAGAATGCAGGGATTTATATATTTTTTTTGTTTTTTTTTTTTTTCTTTTTAAAGGAGTAGTAATTTTTTAATTAAAATTGTATGAGTTCGAACTTCATGACAAGATTTTTTTTTTGTTTTATACAATTGGGAAAATGTTAGCCTTTAACATAGTTTTGTTTGATTTTTTTTTATTTTAAAGAATACATGTCAATTAAATATGCACGACAGGTTTTTTATCTTCGTTTTTTTGTTTTGTTTTTTAAAAATTAAATATTACAATAAAAATTCACGCGATCTAATTTATTATTAATTTTTTTTTTGTTTTAAAAAGATTTCATTTTAATTTGTATTTTTTTTTTACTTTTTTTGTTTTAATAAAATAAGAAAACCGAGAAAATTCGACGACTCTTCTCGTGTTCTTTTTCTTTGTGTGAAGTTTCTCGCTACACATTGCTCTCCTTTTTTTGTTTGTTCTCTTATTTATCAATTATACGTATTTTTTTTTATTATTATTATTTTTATTCATTTTTTGTTTTTTTTGCTTTGTTTTGGTATTTTTTGATTTTAATTTATTTAGTAATCATCAAGGTCAACATCATCCAAAGGTTCGTCGGCTTGAAGTGATTGGAAATCTACTTTGTAGCGTAAGATTCCTACGGTTTTATGTGTTTTGTGTGTGAGGAGTAGTAGCATTTTATATAATTATTTATAAATATAGTAATAGCCCAAAAAACGCAAAGGGATTTGGATTTTACAAATATTATAATATATATATTATTTGATTTTACGTGGCAGCATTTTCAAAAAAACGAAAAAAATACAGAAGAAAATAGTTGGTTTTTGTTTTAAAGACATAAAATACAAATTCATTAAAGTATATATAAATATAATAATAGTCAGTGGGATTAGCAATAGTGCCAGGGATGTTTTTTTTCTGTTTGTTTGTTTTTGTTTTGTTTACAAATTTGTATGTGAAAGGAATAAAATACGATGGACTTACCTCCAATTCCACCAAATCCTCGGACAAACTGACTACCTTCCTGAGATTTGTCGGTAATGATCTCAAGAGTAGCACCGAATATTTTGTAATTGTTCGCAAGCCATTCCAAAAGCGGTTGAGACTCGATTAATTCCATTTCGACCCCACTCTAACAAAAAATTCAAAAAAATTAATAAATCTTTTAGGGTAATTATTAAAAATAAAAATCCAAACTAACTTCCTTATCGGTAAAATGTGATTTATCTTTTTCTTGCTCTGGTGTTAGATGTAATACTGTGGTCGAGGTTGAGTTCGCATGATTCTTTAGCACGTAACGTTGAATGTCTAAGTTTTCCCAGCAAATTAAAGTCTCCACTGAACCAAGTTCCAATGCTCTTAAGGTATCCTCAACTCCAAAGCAATATTTTCCTGTATCCTAAAATAAATAAAACTAAGATATAAACAAATTTATTTAACAAAATGAAATTCGAAAAACTTACCTGAGAAATTTCATCAAAGTAACGACCAATGAGTTTCTTTTCCTGAATAAATTTGACATTTTGCAATGATTCAGCGGCCAATTCTATCGCTTGATTAAAACCGTTTTCGCCTCCATAGGAAACGTCCACCAATTTAATAATCTTTGATTGCAGTCTCTGTTTTACAAAGAAGAAAAAAGGTTTCAATCAAATTCTTAAACCAAATATTGATGGTTTTGTCTTACAGGATCAAACATATCGGATTGACTCAGTTCAGTTTTGAAATCAGCACTACCAGCCAGGATTAAGCCCGCAATATTAGGCTTATCATTTGTAATGAACAACTGTGTGGCAACTTCGGCGACCTTTCGCACATAATTGTGACGTTTTTCCATACGCAGACGAGCAAAACGCAAAGCAGATTGACCACCACGACCGTGTTTCTTCGGCAGATCAACTGTAAACTTGTGCAGAACTTCACGTGTGTTGCCTTGCAATGTACCAAACAATGCTCCATTACCATCCATGACGATAAAGCCGAATTTATTGTCGTCCGCAAGGAGGGCGGTCAACGCCTCCGTATGGAACTTATTATCGCACAGATAGAGCGATGTATTGATGGGCTTAAATGGCTCGAAATCGATGTTGACTTTTTTCTCTTTGCCTTCTTCTGTGACAATTGTGCCGCAGTAAATAACTAAACCATTTGGAGGCACTAAGAAAATAGAAATTGTAGAAAAAGATGAATTAATGAATAAAATAAAAGAAGGGAGGAAAATATTTACCTTTGGTGTATAGTTTAAGTCTATGCTGCACAGATGTAATGGCACCCAAAACAGACAGACGATTGACACGAGATTTAATGTTTGACGCTGTACCAAATTCATCTGCCAACATTTTGCTTACACGAGAGATTTGATCTTTTGGTGGAATAATAAGAGAAATCATACTGGTGCCATTGCTGAGAAGAAAAAAGTTAAACAAAATAATTAATTACGATATAGGAATAAAAAATAAGTGTTTTGGTTAAATTGTGTAGAAGCCAAAATTACCATTTTTAATTCGTATGATGCTGCTTGTCTAGATTACTTTAAAATAATTGGATACTAAATTCAGTAGGTCTTGTTATGAAACCGTTATATTTCCTATTTTATCACTGTTTTAACAACTTTTGTATGAAAAAAAAATCCAAAATAAACAAAATAAATTTTGCATAGAAAATCCAATATTTAAAATATACATATCGTCGGCGTAAAACAAAATTGTTCTAAATCCACTTTTTACCGAAAATGAGTTAATGATGCAGTTTTACTAATTTTAGGGTGCTCTTTCCGAATTTGAAAACCGTTTCTGAAAAAAAAATTTCATTCTGCAGATAATATAGTTTAATGGGACATAGAACAATAAAAACAGGGAAGAAGCCTTTTGAAAATGAGCCCGAGTATTCTTGATTGTTCTAAGTCCCATCATATTTTGTTCTAAGTCCACTTTTTATTTAAGGAAAAAACGTACTTGTATAGGAATTGTTATATGTCCAATTTTGGGTTTTTAGTTTTAAAAAATATTTAAAAATAGTTAGCACTTACTAATGAGGTAAACTTGTACATTTTATTCAAGAGAAAAGAACAAACTTTATAAAAAACATAACTTGAATGGCAAACGAGCAGAAAATTGTCGCTTTAAACCAATTTGAAACTTAAAAATCGTCCCCTGTAAAATTTGCTTTTTGTGACTTAGAACAATTTTGCTTTACGGCGACGATATATAGCACCCCTTACGTTATTATGTCTTAATGCGCCTAACATCAAGCTTTGGGAAAATACATACATATTTGTATTTTATGGTATTATGCTTATCCCTTTCATTGATGACATTCAATTTCAAACTTGAATACTCTATCTCTAACCTTAGATAATGTTCTTTTTTGTATGTCCATTTGTCCATGTTATGATAAGATACTGAAGTACATAGATGAAAAGTTATCAATTTTTAATATAATGTAGGCAACTTTTTCTTTGCTTTATTTTATCATTAATTTATCAAAAAAAAAAAAAAAAATAATAATAATAACATAACTAACAAACATTTTAAACTGATAAATATTTGCGTTTCATCTAGATTTGTATCTTTTAATTCTAGTATTCGTACTCCATCACGCTTTTATGTAGCCCATATTCTAGTTTCAACCCTCAATGGTTTAATAACATAGGGGAAGCAAATGAATAGTTGTGTACAAATTTATTTATACATGTAGATGAAGCAATACTTTTTTTGGAGATCATAAATTTAAGCATAATAAAGGAATACGGAATAATAACTTCCTTCTTGAGGAGGCTAAAAAGACTCCTTTGACAGATTCCTAACTTTTCGCTTCAAATAGTCGCATATGAATACTATGTTTGCTCACTAGCATTCAAAGCAGACTACTAAGTTGTATTTGCAGCTGGTTTTGGTAAGCGGCTGAGCAACCATTCACTAAAGACCGAGTTGTCGTTAGGCTCGTTACCCTAATAGAAGACACCTTTTTCGACACTCTGTTGCAGATTGTTCTTTAAAATGTCTTAATAAACATACCCATTCATTGTTTCCTCAATGAAGATTAAGTTACCTACACCATAAGTATAAGTATAATACCATATTCGATCCATCGACGATTTTAGCAGTACTATACTTTTTTCGGATCTAGTTCTTTTTTTATCTTTCTCCAAATTTCATATCTAAAACCATTGTTTTTTTTATATAGTGGCTTTTAATCTTTTAAATCAATAATTGAAGTAATTTAAGAAAGTTGCCCTACGGGACGTGAACTTTAAAGCTCTAAACTGAGAATAAATAAGCTAAATACTTTTCCCTTCGATAAGTTTGAGTTTAAATTTCATTATTTCCAAAAAGAACAGCTGTTGGGAAGGCAATTAAACATTTTGTTTACAATTTAATTTCTAAACATGAAAAAACGTTCCTCATAAACAATGAAATGTACATATATAAGTGTAAATGACTCTGGTAACAAAAATAGAAAATCACTGACCAACAATATGATATTAGCCGCTTTTAACCCCTGTCACAATAGCAAACAAAGCGAAGTTTTGTAATCTTTATATTTTTAGCAGAAATAAACCCGATATAATTGTACTGTCAGAGACTTGTATAACCTGTGATATAGATAAATCTGAATATTCATTGCAAAATTATAATATGATTGTTTGTGATTCAAACTCAAGACACACTGGTGGAGTATTAGTTTATATTAATTGTGAATTACAATTTGAGTCAGTCAGCACATTTAGTATAGATTACTGTATGTGGCTAGCAGCTGTTAAGGTATGGTTCGACAAAACTCCATTTATAATAATAGCAGCATATAGATCACCTAGCTCGACCGTAAATACTTTTGTTAACAGTCTTGATTCATGGTTAGATGAAACAGTAAGCTTTGCAGATAATATAGTTATTGCTGGTGATATAAATATAGATTTTCTTCAAAACTCAAATGATAAAAATAAAATTTGTAAAATTATAAACGACAATGCTTTAAAACAATTAGTTACAGAGCCAACAAGAATAACAGCAAATTCTGAAACACTAATCGATTATGTGATAACCAACTGTGATAATATTGATGTAAAAGTAAATAAAAATCTAAAAATATCTGACCATGAAACCATACAATTTTTTATAAATAATAGTAAGTCTAATAAAGTTCCCACTAAAAAAATTATCAAAATAAACAACTACAAAAAAGAAAAATTCAGAGATCTTTGGTCAGAAAATTGCACCATTGAAGAAGACATTACAATTGATAAATCTGAAAAATTATGTTCGAAATTAGTTCGGGTAATGAATGAAATGTTTTCTTTTAAATCTGTTAGAACCAAAGGAATAACACCATGGTATAATAATGAACTAGACTCTCTAAGAAACATAAAAATTAATGCGTATAACAAAGCTGTGATAACTAAGTGCAATCAAGACTGGAACTCATATAGACTGATTAGAAATAAGTACAAACAAAGTATTAATAAAGCGAAAAACAATTATGTGCAATATAAAATAGCTTTAAATAGTGGTAACCAGAAGGGACTATGGCGTGCAATAAAAGATTTAGTTTTAGGTAATGATCGTAAAGATATAACGAAAATAGAAATAAACGGTGCAATAGAGACAAATATATGTGCAATAGTAAATCATTTAAATGATTTTTTTGTTGATAGTGTCGTTGAAATAAATAATTCTATTTTGCATGTCCCCTACGTGTCCATTATATGCCCAGTACAATCTGTTTTCCTTTTCAAACCCCTTGCCATTAGTGATCTTGAAAGTGTTTTAAAAGAAATGAACAACAAAAAAGATGTTTTCGGAATAAACTCAACCATTTTTTTAGAGAATTTCGACTTAGTTGGCCATGAAATTTTAGAAATAATAAATGAGTCACTACAATGTGGAGTGTTTCCCAAAACCCTAAAAAAATCTGTTGTTGTCCCTGTTGCAAAAGTCCCAAATCCCAGAGAAGCACTTGAATATAGGCCAGTAAATATGTTACCGACAATGGAAAAAATTATTGAAAAAATAGTAAGCAAGCAACTTTCCCAACACGTCAAAACACAAAATATATTGATAGATCAACAATCTGGATTTCGGGGAGGGCATTCATGTGAAACAGCTCTAGTAAGTACAATCCACGACTGGAAGATAAAGATGGATGAAGGGAGAAAAATAATTGCCATATTCATGGATTTTAAAAGAGCGTTTGAAACCATTGATAGAGAAATTTTAATTGATAAGATGGAGAATTACGGCGTAAGAGGAATTGAGAAGAAATGGTTTGAATCTTACCTAAACCAAAGATCGCAAATAACTAAAATTTCAGAAAGTGAATCAAACGAAAGAAGTGTCAATATTGGAGTGCCACAAGGATCTAATTTGGGTGGTGAATTATTTCTTCTCTACATAAACGAAATTAACAAAGTGTTAAAATGGTGTAAATGTGTTCTTTTTGCAGATGACACTTTAATTTACATTGACTTTAAGAATATAATGGATGTATATGCAAAAATTAATGAAGATCTTGATAATGTTTATCAGTGGCTTTGTATGAACAAATTAAAACTAAATGTGTCAAAAACCAAATTTATGATTCTAAATTCAAATGAAATTGTAAATTTGCAAATTGGATCGGAAAATATCCAACAAGTGAAAAGCATAAAATATTTAGGTGTTATTATTGATAAAGACTTAAATTTCAAAGAACATTCTGATTATATTTGTGCGAAGATAAGCAAAAAAGTGGGCTTTTTAAATAGAGTCAGAAAGAAATTAAGCTTTAAAAATGCAGTAATGATTTACAACACAATTGTTCTGCCACATTTTGACTATTGTGCTACAATTCTGTACATGTGCAATATAGATCTTAGGCAAAGACTACAGGTTCTTCAAAATAAAGCTATGCGTGTTGTCTTAAAGTGTGATAGATATACCCCTTCAAATTTTATGTTACAATCCTTAAAGTGGTTAAATGTTAATCAGCGTCTAATACTGAAAGTCCTTATTTTTATTTATAATATAAAATCTTGCAATTATCCACAGTATCTACAAGAGAAATTGGTTTATGTTGGCGAATTGCAACCATTCAATCTAAGATCTGCAAATGATTTCAGACTGGAGAGATATAACCGGAGCAGCACTCAAAAATCTGTAATGTATCAAGGAGTGAAACTATTTAATTCACTGCCAAGAGATGTAAAAGATGAGTCCAACTTCCAACGTTTTAAGAAACTTCTCATAAATTTCATTAAAATAAATTATTGTTAGATTTCAAATCTTGTTATTATTCAAAATTTAAATTCTAAATTCAAATCAAAATTTTTGTTAATTTAAAATTTTGTTAAAGATTTAAACTTTTAATAGTTATATATATAATTAATAAAATAAATAAATCAAAAATCAAAAAATCTCTACTAAAAGCGTATACTTTTATGCAACTCAGTAAAAGTCAATAAAGTAAATGATCAACTATGTTAACAATACAAGTTTCTTTAAAAATAATAAAAAAAAAATAAAATATGTAAAAAACATTTTTATAAAAAAAAATTCTTTTTTATTTTATTACTATCAATTGCTTAACTTTTTAATATGTTTCTCAAATAACGAGTTTTGAATATAAATTGCAAGTAGATGTGTCTTCTATAAATTTATTCATTCTCATAATTTTTATGCGTTGCATACCTACTTACTCTACATTTAAATGAGATCTTATTTTCTTTCCGCACTAACAAAATATAAACATACATATTTATGAATAAATAAACAATTAACCGTATAATTGGGAATAAAAAAAAAATAGAAAATTAATCAGGATTAATGAGTTTGCTTCTCCCTCAAAAAAAAAAAAAAATGTTAACCCTCCCTCTTTTAATAAAGGATTATCATAAACCTGTCGTTATCACAATTTTTTGTTAATTTATCAACTAGAATAAATTTCAGTCAGGTAGATACCCATACTCCTGTATTAATCGATGTCAACTCCTCGCTTTTTTCCGTTAACAACCCAACCAACGATAAAAAAAAAAAACAAACAAACTTCATAGGTACAGTCTAACACAGAGCTGAAATATATTTTATCATAGAAGAACAAACCCCAAAAAATCCTAATATCAAATCCAAAAATAAAAAATTGTAATAAAAAAAAGAAACAAACTCTAGCTCGCAGAAAAAAATAAGGCTTCTCACAATCATCTACGTCATCACAAAAGTTTTGACACATTTCCACCTTTTTTTTTTTTATTGCAACAAACAATCAGAGCAAGAGAAGAAATATAACACAAGACAAAAAAAAAAATAACGCAAAACACATATAAACACACACACACACATACGCATCTCCAAAAATAAAAATATACACAAAAAAAAAACTCAAACAAAACAAACTCCACTGGGCTCAAACTGGATTAAACTAGATGCCTCCACCTAACACCGTACCAAACATGCTACCAACTAACCAAACCAACCAACAAAAATCTCATTGAAAATGGCCAACGTGTTGCTTGTGCATTCACTTTGCTCAGTTAAGTTTTCTCAGTGTGTTTCAGTGTTGTTTATGACTACCTTGGCTAACTAACTGACTGGTTGGTAAGTTAGCTGGTTATCTGCGCTTCACTGGCTACTATCATGGATATGAAAAAGAGTTTAGAGTAGATGAGATTACAACAGCTGACCATCATTGAAATAGGTTAACTTACATAACTTAAACGTGTGTGTAAATTAATTAATAAAAAAAAATAGTTTTTTGTATTTGTTGAAGGAGAGAAACTAAGCGATAATGCGATTTGGATTTGTTTACTGTGCTGAAAATGTGGCACATGCTGCACGCAAATTAAATGCAAAAAATTACAAGTGGAACGAACAAATGTCTTGAAGTTAGTTCCACCGCTGCTCGGCTGAAAGAGGATTTCGATTCTAATAATGTGAAAGGGCGAAGTGCAACCAATAAGGGCAAACAAGCATCGCCATCGTCAAAGACTAGGTACACTGCCGGTCAATAGAATAGGTTCACCTTTTAAACAGCAAGGTACAGCTTTTTTCTCTTAAATAAAGCTTTCCAAAAACATTTTCGAGAATGCAGTTTCAAAGCATGTCTTTTTTCCTAACTATAAATCAGAAAGAGGTAGTTGAAAAACTATTATAACGGTAAATGTACATCCTGTTTTGGAATTTTTCTAAATAAGTCTTATTTTAATCGGTCAATAGAATAGGTTCACTCACTTTTTTGGATTCAAAGAAACTTAGATTAGTGGGTGCGTTTTTTGGTGGAGTAAAGTGAGGTTTATTTTTAAACATGTTTTAAGGGAAAATGCGACAATCCAAGTGCCTTAGTTTCGAAGAAAAAATAAAAATCAAATTGTAGACCGAACAAAATTAAGGTGTGTGTGTAAAATCGAGAAAAAATTAAAAATCGAAGAATCTAGTTAGCAGTTCTTTAAGAAATAAAGAAAATTAGGAAAAAACTATAAGAAAAGAAAAATTATAAGAAAAGCGCAATATCCTTCGGTCGATTCTTCCGTATTTAAATCTTAAATTAAATCTTCCCCTGTAAGTACTCTTAGTTTTTGAACTGTAGAAGGATTGATGAGAAGTGTCCAAACCTAGAACGCATGCAAATCCAGTAGGAAACTCCGTTAAATGCTCAAAGAATCGAAAATAGGTTGAATTTCGAAAAGTATCACATTTGTTAGAAAAGAGATTTGCAGCGTATTTTCTTTCCGAGGAATTGAATAAAATTTGTGTATCCTGGAAGGTTTACATCATTTCCAATTTGATTTAGGAAGGGGCGAATTGCTTTTGCAACGACTTCATAGACACTAGGTCGAAATAATGGTTATAGTCGATATTCCATATTTTTATAAGACTAACCTTGATTTTTCGTCGTCTTGTTTCACTGCAAATTCATGCAAGCTCACTCTCAAAATTACTTAAGTGATTTTATTCGGATTTAGACTTTTCCGCGGAATAAAGAGGTATTCACACCGTCAGAACTGTACTGTAAAAAAACGAGTAAAATCTCGCACTTTTGAATAATTTTTCTACTCTTCGGACATTTAACTTGTTGGAAAAGGTCGTAAATATCTTGTTCGTGAATTCTATGAGTGAAAATAATAATTTTCCAATAAAATACAATCAAAACATCCAATAAGCCTGAAGAAAGTAAACTTAAATTACATGAAAAAGTTTTACTACCCGAAACCTAATGAAGTTTTTGGGATAGTTGTTAATGAAAAGGTTTCTTTTTCAATATAAATTCAGTAACATAAAATCAATCTTATCGATAGAAACTATTTTACAATTTTAAAGTACCTGGGCGAAGGTTTTTTAAAGTACCTGAGTTGAGGTGACTTGAACTTTAAAATTGAATTATATTCAATCGTTCCACTTAAAATAAAAATAATTTTGAAACTATTTTACATTAAAAATTTATTCTTTTTTGTCTAATTTTCCCAAATAAGACAAGTGAACCTAATCTATTGACCGATGAAAAAAGGTCTTTTTTTTTTGGGAGCATTGCAATAAATTGTATTAATTTTTTGTTTTAATAGTTTTGAGTCAGTTTTTTTTTTAAATAATAAGAAAAATGGATACTCTTGAATATGGATCATTAAAAAGGGGTTTTAATTCGGTTTTTGTAGGAGCAAAATTCAATTCTTTATCGTTTATAGGGTGAACCTATTCTATTGACCGGCAGTGTATCTACGTCAACAGTGCAAGAGGAGAGTAGAAAAAAAGAAAATAGCACAACACCCAAATCGACGGGTCTTCCCTGGCTCGCTCTGAGCTGCAACCAGCTCAAGATGAACAAATTTAATTAAACAACCTTCAAATAACTTTTTTTTGTAGTATTTTTGTACTTTCGTCTTTACATTTGACTATACGGCGACGCTGCTTGCTGCTGCTTCTGTTGTTTGTGTCTTGTGTGCTTTTTAGCTTCCCCCCGACTACATTTTTTCTGACTTCGCGCACCAAAAAAAAACGCAAAGCAGAAAAAAATCTAAAGAAAGTGACAGAGGAGTGGTAGACCACTCACAGCCACAGCATAACACTTAAGCAGCAAGCAAGCAAGCAGCAACCAACGCCAAGTAAAAAACCAAAAGCAACTCCCACTAGAAGAGGCAGGCGTTTAATATATTATTCGTCTTTAATTGAGAAAAAGAAAAATGCAAAAAAAAAAAAATAGCCTAGGTGTTTTTACTACATCCATTTCGATGAAGCTTCTAGGGAAATGATTTGATTTGTTTTATATAAAAATTACATTATTTTTTCTCAATGTCAGTGAATTTGGGACAAAGAAAGAAATAAAAAAAAAGGCACAAAGAAAGTTTCTGCGCTTTAGCCTAGCAACTAACAAAATAATAGACGCAAATTGTTGTTTGATTTTTGGCTTCTTTTTGCATGAAAATTAAGTATTTTCGATTTCGAAAAAAATAAAAAAAAATGTTGTTAAAAGAAAAAACAAACTTACCCTCGGGCCATTTCCAAACTCTTGATGAGTTTTTTGATTTTCCAGATTTCCACATTACGATCAGCGGACGTTTCTTCGCTCATTTTGATTTTTTTTTTGTTCCTTTTTTTTTAAATTCCTTGGATTAGATCAAGGGAGTGAGCGATTTTCGATTTGTGTATTTTTCTTCACACTTGAATCAACTACAATAATTCACAATAAATATAATTAAAGTATTTGATTAAAGTGAAGAAAAAACTAAAGAAAAAAAATGTGCAGCAAACAAAAGACGAGAACGAATTTTTTGTGTGTCCTGCCTGCGATGTGAAAAATCTTCTCTTCTGTATTAAAAAAAATTTGTGCCCCAAAGAAGACGACGACGAAAGGTTCTCGTGGCAAAATATGGCGTTTGACTAGACACACACACGTTCCAATTCGTTTTCATTCCAAAAAATTTACAAAAAGAGACAACATTATGTCTTTATCATAAGACTTTAATATACGTTCATCTCTTTCATTTGCATTGACATTTATGATTCTTTCACTTACACTTCAATATAGTTGTCTCTTTTTTGTCTTTGTGTTCCTCTCCTTGAAGATGTTTCGTTTTCTCAGAATTGCACTTTCTTTTTTTTTTATTTCAGTCGTCGTGGTTTTTTTTTTCTTTTCCTCGTCGTCTTCTGAGAAAACTGAAGGATGAATGAATTTCGCAAGAAAAAAAAAACTGCGGGGCAAAGGGTGAGGTTATAATGTACTGTCAGAGAGAGAGAAGTTTTTAATGGAAGTGACCTGGAAATGGATTATGTATATTTTTTTGGTTATTGTTTTAAGGAAAGTTTTAATAAAAATTTACTTACAATAAAAATAAATCGATTAAAAACGACCTGGCGAAGGTAATTGTAGAAAAACTGCTTTGAAATATGCCCAAATTGGCATGAGTAAGTACGGAGTAAGTTGAGCGAACTTCTCACGCCATGTGCAGTTTTCAAAGAAAAGGATGGAATTTTTTGAGTAATGGAATATAATCGGAACGATGTGGGTTTTGTTGGTGGATGATGGAATCACATTTTATTTTTAGATTGTAGCGGGGTGTGTTGGTGAAGTTGTGGTGGATGAAAGAAAATTTCGGGTAATTACGAAATAGTTGTTGGGTAATTTTTATCTTTCAAGTTAAGCCTGGTACGCTGCTCGAGCTAAATTTTAGCCAAGATAAAACTCCCATACAAGTTATCGATAATTTGTATGGGACTCATTTTAGCTCGGCTAAAATTTTAGCCTGCGAATTTCCACAGATGATTAACTAAACGATAGTTGTGTCAAAAAATGAAGGGGAATTGACTAATCTAGTACAAAATACTATTACATTTTAGAAACATCACGTGGTTTTTGACAATTTGAGGGTACGTATTTTTGTAAACAAAAATTCTTAACCTTGAAGCCTGGTACGCTGCTCGCGCTAAAATTTAGCTGAAATAAAATTCCCATACAAGTTATCGATAATTTGTATGGGATCCATTTTAGCTCAGATAAAAATAATCGATAATTTGTATGGGAGCTAAAATTTAGCGCGAGCAGCGTACCAGGCTTGACTGCGCAAAAAAAAAAAAACAGATTAGGTCGTTGACGATGAGTTTGCTTTTGTCGGATTCCTTAATAAAATCCACAGCAAAGCCAGACAGCATTGATTTTTTTCATTTGTACTAGCCATTTTAATTTTTTTTAACATTCTTTAATTTGAATTTAAAATTCAAGCTCCTTTTAGGGAATTATTTCATTTCAAACCAAAATGAAGTCTTCACCCCACACCCTAGATAAATTAATAACATGATACTGAGCTCACGATCTTAGTAATAATTCATATGTGGTCAAATCAATCTTAAAATGGCTTAAGCAAGCTCTAAACGCAGTGAATGGCGTTTAAGTTAAGCAATCGTTAAGCAACGTTTCTTAAATGTGTAAATTCTTTATAAATACACATTTTGTACTAAAAAGCTATTTAGAGGTTGTTTACCGTTAAACAACCTTTAAAATTCTTTTATAAATATGGCTGTAAGCCTTTATGTTTACTTGAGTCCTTTGGAATTATTGGTAGTTGATGATTTTTGTACATTTACTTCTAGAACTACTCATGCTCTTCTGTCCAAGTAGAGGTGAATTGCATTGATTTCATTGAAATTGCTTTTAATTGAAAATTGCTACTTTGACGCCTCTAAAGGGAAATTCTGTTATCTGAAAATTAAGACATTTTAGGGTTTTGACTGGGTCCAAGTTTTACTGCCAACCAAAAAACTTGCATAGTATAAAACACTGTTAATATAAACAAAGCCTTATGTAAACGATATGGAATCGAATTAATTTTCATTTCATTCCACTGTATTATTTTCCAAACATTCCCAATGTAATAAATTGTAATCTCTGAACATGCTCATTTTTTGACATTTCTCAGCGAGCGGCTTTCCTTGTGTACCACGATAATTTCTTTAAAATTTTAAATTTGAAAATAAATAAAAAAAAAAAATGCCACCAACAAATCGCAAATCACTTTATCCCGAATCTTCAGTTCCATACACAATTTATATCAAACCAACTGAAACCATTGCCCCATCAACAAGTAATGAAGCCGATCTTAAACTTGATCCAAGGCCAACCTGTAAGTAAACATTTTTATGAAACCCTACTCCGTCATCTAAACAAAACCTCAATGTTTTACAGTCCTCAAAGTCGGTATTCTATCTCAAGTCAAAGGTTCTGCTTATCTGGAATACGGAAACACAAAACTCTTAGCAGCCATTCTTCCTCCTCGAGAAATAAGCAAACAATCTAAGAAAAAGTTGGTCATTCGAACTCTTTTGAATATTCCTTGACTAATTCATATTCCTATTACAGTGCCCTAGGAGTTATACAATGTGATTTCAAATACGCTCCCTTTGCCACAAACGATCGCACCGAAAACCTTACAAAAAAGGAACAATTCCTCAGTGTCGCTCTGAAGAAGGCTCTCGAACCGGTCATTTGCTTACACGAGTTCCCCAACTTTCAAATCGACATTATGGTCTACATACTCCAAGATGACGGCTGTGCACTTAGTTCAGCCATCAATTGTTGTGGAGCAGCTTTAGCAGAAGGTGGAATTCCAATTTACGATGTTATTACTGCTTCCACAGTTTGTATTTATGGTCAACATGTTTTTATCAATCCAACAGGTAAGCAAATCTATTGAAACCATATAGCTCATTTACTTGAATACTGCCATAACTCAAAGATCACCAATTTTGAGTTACATATTAATGCAGAAGTTTTTGGAATAAAATAATCATCAATCCTACAAAAAGTTATTTCTTAGCTTTAAAAACTGACGGAGTTATTTAGGCCCAATTTTTCAGTAGTCTTCAGATAGAGCTTATTCCTAGGAATATCTTTTTTTTATATTGACTTTGTTCGTTTGATAACTGCCCGCGACTGTCGATCATCTCTCATGGAGATGTCAGAACAGTTTAACATTCACCGCTTTTGGGTGCCGGGTCAGAGAGATATTGTGGGAAACTGCGAAGCAGATGAACTCGCTATAGAGGCAACAAACATAAGATGGTCAAATATTATAACATGCAGATCTGGGCCATATTGCACCAACAACTTTGCATTTTGCAACTTTGCAAAACAATACTTTTCTGCAAAGTAAAAGTGCAAAGTGTTTCACCAAAAATTAAAAGTTCCCCACTTTGCAATTTTGTATGCTTTTTTTGCAAAGCAAAAAGTGCGGGCGTTGCACCAACTAAAAATGGAACTTTGCGTAATTTGAAAATTTGCAAAGTAAAGCAGTAAATAGTTTCAACATCTTTTCGTTGTTAAAAAAGGTTGAAATCTTCTTTTTTTTTTTTACTTAAACAACGATTTCTTTTGAAATTTGATTGTACTTTACTTTATCATTTTTGTTATTTTTTTGGTTATAGTTACTTAGAATTGCCTTACTTCAATTTGTTTAAGGAAGAAAATAATTGAATTTTTAATATTTATCAATATAATATCATTATTTTCACTTTAAATTGTAATCATTCATTGAATGACGCATAATTTTGAATAAGGTAGTTGGCAATTCCAGAGGAGGCTATGAAGCAGAAGGCATAGTTTATTTATGTTTATAATATCGAACTATGGTCTTTGGTTTAGTTACAATTTGTAGCTATTTGACAGCTGAACATCGTTCCTTAACTCCTTTTGGAGTGTGAATTAGTCACGATTCGTAACTACAGTTGAAACTCGATTAACCGGGATGGTCGGGACCGAGCCCATTACGGATAATCGAAAATCCCGGATAAGAGAACTTTTTTTTTCAAGAAAAAATTTATATGTTTTTAAGTTTTTATTAAAAAATAATAAAAAAAAAACAGCAAACAATTAAAAAATTATTTCATAAACGTAACAATTCATATTTTTTTTTGAGCATACATTACAATATCACGAGAACTTTAAGGAAAATTAAATAAAATGCACGACTGGGGCCGCACGTACTTGCTCTTGCAGTTCAAAGCCTTTTTATGTTAGCTTACTTGTAGGTTATTAGAGCTGCCTCTATATACATTTTTAAGAAATTTGGTTGATGTAGGGGAAGAGCCGGCATGGAGGCCAAATGTTAGTTAAATAAAATTTTTTTTTATTTTACTTGACTTTTTTGAAAAAACTAAAAACGCAGTTTTACTGCAATTACTTTGAATATTACGTATGCAAAATTTTATCAAAATCCTTAGAGCCATTTTTGAGAAAATTGCAATAACTCCATAATGATGTACGGGAAGAGCCGACATCCGCGATTTAAAAAAATGTAAAGACCATATTTCCACTATCCGTATTTTTTGAGAAAAACTAAAAACGCAGTTATGTTAGAACTATATCGTCGGTGAAACCAGAAAAGTGTGTAACTCCAAATTTTCTGAAAATTAGATTTGAATGCCATCTGTTAGACAAACCAAATATCTACCGTTCCTTAAACTCAGAATCCCCTTAAAATTCATAGTTTTTATTTTATTAGCAAATTAGAAAATGAAAACTCATAGAAATGCCTTCAAAACGATTTTGTTTTTTTGCTCTCCTATAAAATTTGCTAAAATGGAGTTACACACTTTTCTGGTTTCACCGACGATATACAGCATTACGTGTGCTAAATTTAATCGAAATCGTTAGAGCCGTTTTCGAGAAAATTGCAATAACTCGAAAATTTTGTATGGGAGGTATACGTTCTAAGCGAGTTATTAAAAAACAAAAAAAAAACCAACCTTGGAAATTACGAAAAAAACATCCATACCAAATTTCAAGAAAATCCGTCCACTCGTTTAGGCTGTAGCTACTTGTACAGATGGACGCACGGACGCACCGACGCACCGACGCACAGACCGACGGACGTTATGACGAAACCCACTTTTTTGGGCTTCTCCATCATCGTAATGTTAGTTTTGATTAAAACCTCGAATTTTTTTTTTTTGCACGAAACCAATACTTGCCCTATTGAGCAAGTAAAAATTGTTGCATGTTTAGGTTTTTTTTTATTACCACCGGGTTTAGCTGCACAAAAAAAGCGCAGTCAGGGCTAAGCAATTTACATGTTAAATGCAGCAACACCTTAGCCCCTTGGGCTTAGTTGTCAAGCCCGATGATATCCCTGGGCTTAAAGGTAGAACTATAATTGCCTGAAGCGTCCGATTCAACGGAGGGGAACAGCGCTTCCAACCGCACTCGACGGATGAAAGCTTATCAAAAAGTCAAAGAAAACAACAACAAAAACGAAGGATTTGACATAAGCTTCCGACTGCTTCCTCCAATTATAATTCTGGGTTAACTTTTTGAACAGTTTTAAATCTGTCTTACTAAACTAATTTTTTCATAAATTGTTTAGAATTGGTTTACAAACGGGAAAACTGACGTTTGAAACGACAAAATTTATTTAAGTAGTTTTGCTAGCATAAATTTTTGTATCTCTTTGTAAAACATACAAAAAAAATACAAGAAAGCCCGAAAGCGATAAATATGAAAACTCTAAATTTTCTTTGTGTCTGCTGATATCAGATCATTCAATAAGCAGTGCTGCCAAGATTTTCGGTTAAGCCCCGAGGCGTTTTTTTTGTCCAGCTAAGCCCGGTGGTAATAAAAAACACACCTATTGTGTGACAGGGGATTTTACCCGTTGCTTTTCTTCGATTGAATTGATGTGAATGCGGTCAACTATCAGTAAATCCTGATATGTTGTTCCAGAATAATTCTACTTTTCAAAAAAAAAAAAAAAAAAAAAAAAAAAATAAGAAAATAACTCTCTACAAAAAAAAATTTAAAATACTTTCTTTATTTTTGAGTGCTGATTTTGTATTTTTTAGTTAAATTTTCTTCTTTCCTGTTTTCATATTACGGATAGTAGAGTTTATTACGGATAATAGAGTTTAAATAAATAAATTTTGTTTATTGTCGAGAAAGAATTTCAAATATTTTCATCACGGATAATAGAGCGTCCCGGTTAATCGAATCCCGGATAATCGAGTTTCGACTGTATTTCCAATTCACTTCCATGGTCTGAGTTTAGTGTGTTGATCTGTGAAATTAGATGTTTGGTTTTCAAGAAAATTCAAACATTTTTATTTCTTTTATTAATCAGCGGAAAAATGAAATTAAAATGGAATTTTTGAAATTTTATGATGGGACAAATTGGCAAAACTTTGCGCTTTTTAGAAAAGTACTTTGTGCTTTGCAAATTTGTGGTTGGTGCAACAAAATTTGCAAAGAAGGAATTTTTGTCATACTTTTCAAAAAAATAATTTCCTCTTTACAAATTGGAGTTTGGCGCAACAGAATTTGCAAAATGCAAAGTGTTTGGTGCAATAGGGCCCTGGCCTAGGCTAGATTCAAAACGTTCAAAAAAATGTATTATCCTTAAGCAGATTGCATATCAGCTCTGTAATAAGTGTCCTAACAGAACACTGCTTTATAGGTAGGCACGCCATAGTTGTTGCTTTGATGAGGGACAAGAAGAAACAATCCAACATCTTCTCTGATCATGTCCTGCCCTTTCCAGTAGTGAGGAATTTCCTTGCAAAATCATGGTATCAAAATGGACCAAAAAGTGGTCTAAGTGTGTCAGTCGTTTTCCTGACAGCCATTTCAACCTAACCTTACCTATTCGTTTGATTGAAAAATCAGGGCCTTATCATATATTTCGACAATTAGGGATCAAAACAAAAAATGTTTATAGCTGTTTTTAAGTACAGAAATGTGAACATTTTAAGAACAAACTACTTAATATTTACTTTTAAACATTTTTCAAAAATCCAAAAAGAAAACCCTGGAAGTTAAGAGAGAAAAAGAATGTTTTTGGGATATCTTACTTTTGTAGGCATTGGTACATCTTTTCAAGAAAACCAAGCTTTCAAAATAAACTGTCAATAACATACATACTTATATTGACTTTTTTGGGTAACATGTTGAATTATTTCGATAAAGTAGTATTTAAAAATTAAGTTATTAAAGTCAAAAGAGATTCACATACTTACTTCGTATGGTTTTATGTGACATCTTTTTTGGTTCGTTACAAAAATGTCACATGGATAAAGGGTTAAAACTCGTTTCCTAAAAAAACCAGTTTTTTGAGTATTCAAGTAAATGGGCGATTTCATCCGATAAAAATAATCCTTAATTATTTCTATTTCAGCCGCCGAAGAAGAAATCGTTCAAATGAGAGAAGAAAAGACGGAAATAACCGAACAAGGTCTTTGTGTCATTGCCAGTCTGGCAGCCGTCGATCAAGTCGCCGAATGCTTTCAAAAAGGCTACATGACCTACGAAACCATCAAAAACCTAACCAACTATGCTTTAAAAGTCAATCAGAGTCTCCTGAGCACTGTCAAGCATGTTTTAGTAGACAAAGTAAAACATCACCTCAAGTGATTGGATCTTTTCCAAAAAAAATATTGTTCCATCTTTTTTTTTATTTTCATCCCAAAAGTTCTAGTTTCTTAAATAGTTTGCAAACTTTAAGCATCAGTGGCTGCTTCTAGGACAGCTCCCGAATAGGCCAAATCCCAGTAATGCTCGACCTGGTGCTTCTGGAAGAACTCACGAGCCATCTTCTCCATAGGGAACACCTTGAATTTGATTTCCCCAAAATGTCGCCGTTGACTGGTTCCCTCCCAAACTAACACACATGAATTCGGCACCTCCTGGCCGTCGGGGTTCTTTACCATATCCTCTTCCCACTTGACTCTGGTCAACATCAGTCGACGGTACTTTTTCTGTTGCTTTGGTCCTCCCTCGACCACGACGACACAGCAATCTCGGAATAGCACCACGGAGCCAGTCATGTGTAGTTGTTTGGCATTTGTTTCGACTTTGAACTTTTTGCTAGCATTGTCCTGAAGATCTCGAATGCGATATACACTCACATGGACTCCACACGAGGTGTCCTCTTTGATTTTGCGAATCTTTTTCTCTCGTTTCTGTTCGGCGGTTAGTTTCCTTGCATTGTTTGCGTCTTCGTGGGCTTTCTGTCGTTTGGCCATCTGTTCTCGAACGTGGGCTTCGATTTTAGTTGGGTCCTGGACAGCTTCGGAACCGAGTACTCTCATCAAATTGGAAATTCGCAACTTTGGCTCCGGTGGAGGGACCAAACCAAGACGGACCTTCTCCTGTTCCTCCTTCCAGGCTTCGCGGCGGTTCTGACGACGTAACTTCTTTCGTTCCTTCTTGGTCAGAAATACTGGCAGGTAAACTGGCTTTAATGGTTCATCTGAAAAGAGCAAAATATGTATTTATATTTATTTATCTACGATTTAAAACAACAGATTGTTGGCTTAAAGATAAATACATTACATATAAAAGTCAAAAGACAATATACTATCAAAAATAACCCCTATATCTTCAAACTCATTAACAAGAAGCAAAGGTTTATTCAGTAAGTATATGATGGAATCATATGAAAAAGTGTTCTATTATAAAGCATGCAAGCACACTTTTTATTATTTAACTCTAAATCATTTAAAAAAACACCATTTTGAAAGTTCATTCAGATCTTTTTGAAAAAGAGAGCAATCATTTATATCGTCGCTGTAGTCCTAATACCTCTTAACTCAGATACAATTATATTGTTGAAGAAATCCGGATGTAATAAAAAAAGACCCTTATTGAATAAAATCGATATTTTCAGAGCTTCGCTTAGACAAAACCAGATCATTTGTATTGGTCCTCATACATTTCATAATTAGTTTTTTACCTCTTGAACAATCAACTTTTCTGGTTTACGAGGTATTAGAACTACAGCGACGAGATTAGCCACTACAGCATAAAACTTGACGTCATCCGCAAACATCAAAAACCCAGAATATTAGGCAAATCATTAACAAGAAGCAAAAATAGAACTGCCTATTATTGGTTTTGAAAAAACACATCCCCAATGGCGATAAATTGCTTTCGCCAGAATAAATATGAATCAAATCAAACCACTTAAGCATATTTCCGAAAAATCCAAGGCAAACTCTGATATTGACCCTACTAAAGGCTTTGACAAAATCAGTATAATACAATATTAACTTGCTTATGCTGTTCTAAAGAATTAATGCAGAAGTTTGTAAATTCACTTAATTCACACAAGTTGTTCTTTTCTTAAAAAAAACATGTTTTCTGTTAAACACCTAAAGATAAAGATTTACTAATCAAAACATAAAGTGCATAAGAAATATTCCTTCTTGCGTGACCTTTTTTTAGTAAAATAAATTCAATTTTTTGTGTGCTATAAGTCTTTTCTTATTTTCCTACTTTTATCAGTCGACGCACATAGGAGTATTCTGGTCAGAAAGCTGGACAAAAGTCGATTTTCTAAAAATCAAAATTTTGAATTAAATTTTTTACTAAGCGGATGGTAAATATAGATGGGCACATATGATGCACTCCTTTTTTTTCTGGTAAAGTGTGTGGCGTGACAAAACAAGTTCAAAGTCAGCTGTTTATTTTCTGGATTTTTTTTTTGTTTTTTATGGTGATTTGGTGAGTATTGTTAGGAGATTGATTGTGAGCGAGTGTGCTTTTAAACATAACATTTTCAGATGAAAAATACAATTGCAGGTATTGAATAATAATTAAAGAGTAGCTATGGAAATATTTAATGTTTTTTGTTCATTTAAATGACAGTGGGAAAAGAGTCTGCCACATATGTGCCCATGATTATGAAAGTGGACTAAGTCACTTTTTGCATTGTTTGAAGAAAAACTTGCATAATAATTTTCTTATAACGATTTAATTATATTTCTTTTATGAAATCACTAGAGGAGCAATAAAGAAGTTTATTTACTGCAATTTCGCTTTCAAATAAACTTTACCCCTTAAATAACATAAATGTTTAGGCTTAATTTGATGCCATTTTTAGGAGTGACTTAGTCCACTTTCATAATTAAGGGCACATATAGATATTTTTATTGCTTTTTTTTTTAAAGTCTAATTGCTTTGTTATAGTATACCCTATTATTCTGCTTTGATACATAGATTTATGATAACTTTGACTAATCTTTTAATTTAATATCAAAAATTTGGGTGCGAATTTTTGCGATTAACAAAATAATTTGCGAATGAAATTTTCACTTTTAGTAAAAATCACTCATACGCCCTACGTGTTTTTCTTCCTGGTTGTTAACATTTTCCAGAAATTTTTTTATTGAAATTAATGCATTTGGATTCAGTAAGCCTAAAAATCACAATGGTTTCTTTCTAGAAGCTCTATTATTTTAAAGCGTTTTTAAAGTTTTTCAACTTATTTACATAAAACCGCCTTTCATTGCATAAATAATAGTTTCTAGCAAAAGTAAATTGTTTTACTTCAAAAAATAATTTTGTCCAGGTTTTTGATCGAAATACTCCTATGTGCGACGTTTCAGGTATGAATATATCTTTCTTCAGGACTCTATAAATAAAGTTTCTTAAAAATAACAAATAAACACTAAATATCTATACTTACTATATTAACAAAAAATCAACCTCTTAAGGTTTCTTAACAATCGTTAACCTTCCGATGACAATAGTGGTGCTATACAACCCGACTTGATTTTTTTTTGTACAATTATTATTTTTTTTTTATGAACTACCGATATTCTGTTGTTTTTTATTAAAGAAATTAAAAATTTGTTTGAAATACCCAAAAAATACCCAAACAAATCTTATCTAAGAATTCGATTTAAAAAGAGACAAACTTTAATCTAACACATTTCTGACTATAAATACTGCTAATGTCCGCCACAATCTGACTTTCAATTAACAGTATTATCTGGATCTAAAATGTGTAACATTTTTAGTAACGTCCTTTCACTATAATATTTTTCTAGCTGATTTCAATAACATAGACATACATAGATATTGTCTATGTTATTGAAATCTGATCTATGTCCTGCGTAGGGATGCAAACGATACATCGATGTTTTCAAAACATCGATGTTTCTTAAGCCGATACATCGCCGATACATCGACGTTAAATCTGCAAAGCATCGACATCGTTCATTTTGTTACTCGTTTTTCTTTTTTTGCATAATAACAGAACTTGAACTCTCAAACACGGTTGCCACTCGCATAAAAAATTTCCTACCAAAGTTTCCAAAAAAACCTACCAATTCAAAGAAAAACCTACCCAACGAAAATTTTCGATTTTAAGAGAATAAATTCTTGTTTAAAAAAATAAAATGCACGACTGGGTCGCACGAACTTGCTCTTGGAGTTATAGTTGCTTAAATTTTTAAGACTTTTTATATAGAAATTTGGAAAAAAAAATAAAATTCGTTTAAAAAAATAAAATAAAATCTGAAATTAAATTGCCCTCCAAAACAAGTATGCAGTTTTGATTGATATATTAACATGCATTTTTAGAAAAAAAAATTTCAAAATGTTTTTTAAAAAAACAATTTTTTATAAATAATTTTTTGGAAAAAAACTTTTAAAATAAAATTGTAATGCCATTTTGTAGAAATCACTAATCAAGAATGTGAAGTTAGTGTCAACACAAAACATGAAAATGGATGAGTTCAGACACCAACAATGAGGATACTGGGTTTACATACACTACTTAATATTATTACTCTCGGTTTAGATGGGCACATTTGTTTGGCACAAATATTTTGGGTAGATTTGACATAATTACAATTTTTTTTGTCAATTATTAAAAATAAAATTATTTTAGAGAAAGAACTTGGAAAAACCTACCAAATTGACTTCAAACCTACCAACCTACCCAAAGTAAAAAAACCTACCCAGTTTGGTAGGATCCTACCCACTCCGGCAACCGTGCTCTCAAACTCAATCTTTTTTGTCTAGTGTTCAAAGCTTCAAAGTTTTTTTTAATGTTTTCATTCAAAAGACTATTTCTATGTGTTCAGAAATCAGAACGCGACCATCAGAGGTGTACGTTGAGTTGCCAGGGCTCCGGGACAATATTAATTTTCAGGGGCCATTTCGATATAGACATTTTTTAAAAAGGATATGTATACGCCTTTCTCTTTTTTTGGGGGCCCCAGAAGTATTGTTTGTTGGTCGCTTAGATTATTTTAGTAGCATTTTTTGAGGTCCCTGAGGTAATATTTTTTCTACTTTATTTATAATAACAGTTTCCTTCTCTGCATTGTCTCCAGTCAGGACCCTAGCGTCAGTTGGGACCTCGGGGCACCGCCCCGCTTGGCCCAATGGTGTGTACGGCTATGGCGACCATTATTGACATGCTTGTGCGTTCCGTTCAGAGCTCTGAACGTTAAAAAATTGATTCCATTTGATTAGAATTGATGGTATTTATATATAAATAAAAACGAAAATCGTATTAAGAAAATATGTTTCATTTTGTTGATAAATTTGTCTGTTTTGTGGTACCTAAAAATTCAATTCAACTTAGGTTTTTGGGTTTTAAACAGATAAGGCATAAATATTTTGTTCTTTAGATACAGTAGAACGTATTTATGTGCAACAAAAATACATCGGGAAAACATCGATGTATCGAAGATAGAACCGATGTTTTTTTAACATCGATGTTGTAAATAAAACATCGATGTATTCAAACATCGATGTTTTTTTTAACGATGTTGCATCCCTAGTCCTTCGTCTATACAATGCAAAGCCAACCCTGTTTTTTGAGATAACAAAGCGATGAAGTACAATATTTTAAAACAATAGGGAAAAAACCTAAAAAAAATCAAACGAAGTTGAAGGAACAAGACTTGGTAAGGCATGAAAAACGTCTCCCGAAAGAAAACTGAATTAAACTACAATTATCAAATGACGAAAAATGTATCATGCTTGAAATCCAAAAAAAAAAAAAGAATATTTTACTCACTTGGTGGCTTCATTTGTGTTGGATGTTCAATCAGATTTGTAATGGCCGACCTTCGAATACAAATCTTTCCATTGTTATCCAGTGTATTCAAGTCATTCGTCAATATTACCGAATCCCACCATTCCATACTGGGTACATCATCAGGAGTGTCCTGTTTGGGAGCGATTAAAGCCAACTTAGTAGCCGAACTGATGCCAGTCTTTCTAGCAATCTGGGAAATCTCATTCTGTAACTTCTCCAGCTGCGATTTCATTCGCATTCTCTCAGCCATTTGTAAAAACTTGCCAGGTTCATGAAATCGAAGTGTTCTCTTATTGCGAATGGTTGGTTTCAAAGCAATTCGGTCATCAAAGAACTTAACAGTCTCGTCGGTAAGAGATTTATCAACAACTTGATTCTTGGTAAAGACTTCGCGTTTCTTTGCGCGGATGTTTGCTTTCAAAGTCGGTGTCAAAGTGGGAATATTAACAGCTCTTCCACTCTTGTCAATTGTCCGACCTTCATCGTCAAGAATCAATGGTTTAGGGCGGTCTTGGACAACAGGCGGAATAATGTTTGCCAAAGTTCCAGACAACTTTGCACGAATTTGAGCTTGAAGTTCAGCGATTTTTCGTGCTTTCTCTGAATCTTCAGGTTTTTTAGCTAGAACCTGAGTAGCTAATGCAACTGGAAGTCCAATTTGAGGAACTGCAGCTAGAATAGGATCTTGGGCTTTGAGATTATTCAAAGCCCGTTTACGTTCTTCGATTTCTCGTTGGGCATTTGCCATCATCAATTTAATTTGTGTGGAACTAAGATTACTCGGTGTTGGTTTGGCATCTGGTTGTTTTGGTGCTGTTGGATTAGAAGCACCCATTGGAGGAGCTTTAAGCTCCTCTACACGCTGTTTTTTAACATCTTTATTGTCTCCCCTCGACTCTTCGTTGGTTCTTTTTTTAGCTTTTTGTGTACTATTTCGATAGTCTTCTAAATGTTGTAGAATTTTGTCAGTTAGGCGAGATGCTTTTTTGGCGTCCATGGATGAAGCAATCTTATCACCAATTCGGCGTTTGTCATAGCCATTGTAGAGACAATGCTCGATTGCACTAACTAGAGTGCGATCTTCGGAGCCGACGGATTTGGAGACAATTGATGTTATGTCTGAATGAAGATCTTCGATTTCTTTACGGGAATAATATGTCATTGTTTATGTAGGTTTTGTTATTTTGTAATTGTTTGAAATTTTTCTAATTTGATCAGAAGAAAATAAAAATTTTTTAAACGTTTTCAGTTTTGTCAGAAATGTCAATTTTTTGACATTTTTGGTGAAATGTCAGAAAAAAAGAGTGCGTTTCATGAGATAAATTTTTGTTTAGGCAAACATTGGACAGTAAGAACAAAAAATTTCTTACGTTACATTACATTAAGGAAATAAATTATACTAGATTTCTACTCGCGAATAAACTACTACCTCCAATATGGAACCGTGCTACCCAACTACAATTTCAGGTAAAGGTATTACAGAAGCTACATTTTAGCTTCTTTTTAACTTTAGTAAGGTTGTTGGGCATGAAAACAAGGAGAACCTTATACAAGTTTGACAAGAATATACTCATAAGCAGGGATAGCATGTTGTGGAATTTGCCTTTTTTTCTTGCTTAATCGTACGACATTATAGATTAAAAACAAACACGTTTCACGTCCCCCTCGTGCCAAATATATGTATTTTATTTTGCCTTTTGTTTGCCTTTTCTTTCGTTATTGCCTTTTTTTGCCTTTTCTCTTGTTATTGCCTTTTTTTGTCTTTTTTTTTTTATCTTTTTAGCGTCTTAAAGGTAATGCCTACACACAAAACACTCAAATATACAAACAAAAAGCTAACTAAATTAAATTACCCCACACAAACAAAATTCGAATGCAACTTGATTGTCTGCTATTGCTACCATTTATTGTCTTCTACGTTCTATTGCGCGGCCGAAAACCGACACGTATCAGAGTTCAAAAGCTAACTTACTCAATTTACAATACTCGATTTGAAGAAGTTCTCCAGATTTTGGACATAATCAAGAGAAATTTGGAAGCTGCGAAAGGGGCAGTCGCAAAAGATGTTTTTGAGAAATACAGATCAATTTTTTTTTGGCAAATAAGAACTCGAAAGAGTTGAACAAATAAATTGCGTAATACATTGGAACACAAATCCAGGGGTCGAACTACGGCATACGTACGTTAACGTATTGACGCTTTATGTCTCTATCATTTTCTTCTAATTAAATAGAGAAAGCAATAGTCAAAACGTTAAAGAACGTATGCCGTAGTTCGACCTCAGAGCTCCCGGCAAATGTTGAAGTGGGCTATGTCGAGTTCTTTAATTGGAGTCCAGTCGTCTCTACAGATGTAGAGAGATATTTTAGCTCCTTTAGAGCACTCTTAAGGGACAATCGCAGGCGCTTGTTGACTGAAAATTTTAAAAAACTCATGATTGTTCAAAATTACTGCAATTAATTTTTATATTTTATTCTTTTCTCAATAAATGCCTTTTTATGCCTTTTTGGGAGTTTTATTTTGCCTTTTTTTAAGTTTTTAGGTCCACAAGATTTTATTCCTGCTCATAAGGTCTATAAGAAGCTTAAACTTTGAAAGAGCTTATATAGCTCCTTCAAACTAACAATTTCACTTTTATAATGATGGCGAGAGGCTTCTCCCTTCACCTCTTACCAGTAGACCATGCTCGAATATTAAAGATGAGTGGAAAATAGGGATACCTCACATTGAAATGCCCGACAAACAATTTTGGTTCTATAAAGCTTTACAGATGCAATTGTTGCTTCTGTAAAGCATTATAGAAGCAAAATTGTTAGTAGGATGCAATGTTTTTTTTTTCAAATGCACTAGAAAAATTGCATACTTTTAAGAAAAAAACATTGCATAATTACAAGAAGAAAATATTAGCCCTGTTCCTTTGGGAACAACAAAATGGTTGGCTTGCTTAACCAAGCCTTATACTAAACATATACAAAACTATTGCTTGTTGAGTAAAAAAAAAAAAAAAATTGGACCTTGTACAATCCAAATTGTTACTTGAGAAGCTGTATAAAAAGTACAATCTGCGAGACTTCAATTTACAGAAGCTGTTGTGTTAGTTGGGATTTGGATCTCTGGTAGGCAAGAGGGATAAGGAGTGGAGGGGAAGATGTTTACGAAGGGAACTGCATTTTCTAAGGGCTGTACAGTTCCATTGCTAAATTTTTAATCTCTCTGACATATTTTAACTTAAACGGCCTGTTGTACAGCTAAATATAGTTCAGGAATTTAATTTGCCATTTTGGGCTGCTTAGCTGTGGTTCAACTTTGGTTTAAGCATGGAATTGGGTATTTTAGCTCCAGTTGTACAAACGTGGTTCAGCCTCGGATCAGGAATTTAACTCGCCGATGTCGGCGGATTAGCAGTGGATCAACTTTGGTTCAAGGATGGATTTTGCTATTTCAACTTATATGGACCTAGAACCAGTGCTGGAAATCAATTTTACCTCCGAGTTCAGAAGATAAAAGTTGCTGAACAATGGATTAAATATTTGTACAACTGGCACTAACTCTATCATTTTACGACCATGGACATTTTACGATGTTCAATGAATATAATTCAGTTTTTATAAAAACATATTTCCTCATTCGCAACAATTTATCAAATAACTCGAAATCATAAATATCGTAAATTATTTTGTTTAAACCTTAAATATTTCATTTCCACTTCCATTACCATATCATTTTCCCATCCATTTCGATAACACATTTCAATTCCATCTTTTGTTTTGACTTTCTGTCTGGCACGCACACAACCCAACAATTACAACCATTCCGCCATGTTAGAAGCCGCTTTTGGACAATTTTGACGTCCATTACTTCTGGCTAGTGAATTTTCGGCAAATTAAGCCATTTAAAGTCGATTAATTGAGTGAAAACAATCTTAAACTAATAATATGGCATCCGAAGAAGAAAACGATGATACTTTGCAAGGTGAGTACATTAATTTATAGCCGGTAATTTGTAAATTGCAAACCAGTGTGCCAAATTTGCTTTTGTTCCCGCGTGCGATGTTCTCTCATGATGCAATTTGTATCTAAACAAAAATTAAATTCCAATTGTTCTACTAGGTCAGTATTTAAAAAAAGTGATAATTTTTGTTAATAGAAACAATTAAGATTAATTTAGTCGAAATTATGAAAAAAAAAAATCATACGTCAACTAGAAAATGGAAAATGTTAAATTTTCATTTTTTTCCATTGAAAAAAAAAAAAGAATAATATAGTTATCTCGCTCTTGTGTGAAACGTAATGAAAAGAATTGTGTTTCAATTTCCAGTAAACATACGAAGGTTGTGTATCGAATTTTAATTTGTTCCTGGTGATTTGTTTTGAGGAATGCATGGAATAGGAGTGTTGCAGTGTTTTTTTTCTCTCTTTGTTTTCTTAAGGCGCATATCAGTTTACTTGTTGACAGGTGCAATCGAACGGGCTTTTTGTGGCTTGTGCTTGCGCCCTCAATAATCATTGCGATTTGGGTTTAATTACAATTATGTAAAGCAGAGAGAAAGGCTTGCGCGCGAAAAAGAGAGATATATTGGTGGATGGTGTTATATCTTGGGAATAAAAAAAATTCCATTTTGCCATTTTGTTCTATTGATGCAGTGTTCATGATGGTTAAATGGGATTTATCATTTTTAAATTTGGGATATTTTATTTTACAGGGGATATTTAACTTTTAAGTTTTATTTTTTGTATGAGAAAATGTATGGAGATGAGATAAGATATAAATGTGTGGACTTATGTCTTGTATCATACAACATTTACATTACTTTTAAATATAATTATTAAAAACACTATCGTACATTTCTCAATTTTATAAAATAAGATTTAGTTTTAAGCAAATTACTATTTTGACTTATTTAAACAGAGCGAATGCATGATTGAATGAGATTTATTATAAAAATAAATTTAGATATAATGCCATTTTTCAGGTCTTGAATCTGATTCAATCAAAAATAGGAGAAACATATGTATTTCCACAACTTCTCCTATTAAACAAAAAAGTATCTTTTATGAAATGACATTTTACTCAAAACTACCTTTAGGTCGATAGCTGGCTTTAGTAGAAACCAGCTCCTCAATTATTTGATTATTACTTGTTTTCTTTACAGCCTAAATAAGATCATTCCATAAATTATCTCATTTCGAATGGCAAATAAAATTGTTTTCTAAACGATTTGTCATTCGAAATGAGATAATTTACTATCTCATTTATTTATAAAAATCATTTTCAGAACTTTTATCAGATTTTTTTTTTAATTTGAGGTTAATCCTATTTGTATTATTATAACATCTATTATGACTTGCAAGTTTTAAAAATGGATATGATTTGCATAGAAATATTTCTCCCTGATGAGCTCTGAGTCAATAATCAACACGAAATTATTAGACATATCTTTTATATATTTTTCTAGCAAGGCATAAGTTTGTTTTCGAAAAGCAATTACTTAAACTTAAATCTCCAAACAAACAAATAAAATTACTAAATCCTTGTGTTGCAACACAGGAAAGGTCAACTCCTGGGCTTTTAGAATTTGGTTTATTCAATTTTCGGAGAATATTTATGAAATAAAAGATTTTGATTGAGATGCAATTTTAATTAGCTTTTGGAGAAAAGGATGGATTGTGGTAAAAATTATTGGAAAATGTCGTTCAAACAGTATCAAATTTTTATCTTAAACAGTTGTGTGAAGACATTTTACAGATGGCGCATAATTGGATACAATTACATTTATATGGTCATGAGATATGGATCCATTAAAGTAGATAAGTATAAATAATTAATTTGACCGTTACTTATTACTCGCATTGTTTTCTTTTTAGCCATCAAAGTAAAAATTACTTCTTATGTAGAAAAGTCAGTCTAAAAATTTTCGACTCTATCTAATTTGTTCAGTCGACCATTATTTGGAAAATTTTTTGAACATTTCGAATTGGCTGGTAAAAATTATTTTATCTTAAAGCAAGCGCCTGCACTAAAAGTTTAAAAATTAAAATATGACTCAAATTGATATTATTTTTCCAATTTTCGGACAGAGAATTTAGTTATCACTCCTCTATAATGCATTGTGTACTTCGTTGCTTTTTTCGTACATAACATACAAATTTTTTCTAGGTTTTCCCATTCCAGAAGCAACTTTAGTCTCGAAAATTGGAATACTCCAAAAAATTTTAATTTTCTTTGTATTAAAATTGACAAATGAAATCACAAAAAAGAAAAACAAAAGTAAAATGATTCGGGTCATCGTCCGCAATGCACTTAGTACTTTTTAACAGATGTTATCAAAACCAATCTTAATACGTTACACTAAAACCAATTGTTAAGTGCAAGCTGCTTATGTAATATTCAACTTACATATATTTTTATGTTTTTCAACCCTCAATAAAGAAAGTAGGTGATTTAATATTTACAACCTCTTTTCAAATATTTTTAATAATAGCAATATTAGCGCCAAAATTGTATATCTACTTGTTTTTTGTATTCCCAGATAGGGAAAGTGTTGTCAGATATACTTACAAACAAAATTTTAATTTCAATATCATAACAATTATTCGTAAATTTGCTTGTTATATTTCGTTTACTCATTTCTTACATTTCTTACTTGTGTCTGAAAGCGTATCCATCCATAGATGAGAAGCCTTTGTGTAAAAAAACAAAAAATAATTCATTAAAATACTATTCTTTCATACTCAAATACATTCATCTTTTTTAGTATAAATTCGTTTATGAACCGGGCATATCAATAATATGTACAAATTTTATCTTCTTGATGTACAAGATAAATTTATCATGGATTTTCGCACATTCGATAAATAGATACATTTAAAAACCGGTTTGTTAGAAAAAGGATGCGAATGCGAAGTGTGCTATACGAAACGGACTGAAATCTTTCACGTTCATTGGAGTTTAAGAATGTAGCTGAAAACAAATATGTATACACACATTATCTATATACTTGAAATTTTCCATACATAAGTGTGATTAGTTTTTTTGCGCTTGAGCTGCAGTGCAAAACTAGTTTACATTTTGTCATAGCTTTACCAATGAGTCACAAAACAATAGATTTTTTTTTAATAAAAAGGAACACATAAATACCAAAAGTTATGTTACCCGTATCCTACTTTGTGATTCTCTTTCCTTATTTTCTGTTTTGAGAGATGCTTATCAAAAAAGTATTTAACATGTGCCTTTGGTTTGTTAAATCATTACTGTACTGCTGCCGCCTTAATTTTGTTTATGAATTTAATTTCAAAAAAAAAAAAATTTACAACCACTAATACAATTAATTTGAAATTATGTAAACACATTATTATTAAACAACCTTACATTATCTTATATTACAAATAAAAAAAAAAGTCTAGTACTCGTAAAGCTGATCTTTTTTCTATTTAACTTCAAGGAGGATGGGGCTCTTTATGACTCACCTTTAGTTTCCTATTCCGCAATAGTGCTCTCTCATCGTATTTATATGTGAAGTAAAGACAAGTTTTATTAATCTTACCAATGTAATTCTTTGGTTTTAACCAAGCTCTGATTTGAATATTTAAGACTGTAGTACTTTTCTAACAAACTGATTCGTCAGCTATAATGGTGATGTTTTTATGACGCTAATTCACTACTAAAAAGCTTTAAAGAATGGATCCATTCTGCAGAAAGTTTGGTAAAGACCCAAATAAATAAATAGACCTTGTAATATTAATACCAATCGGTTAAATAAATTTCGTGCAAAAGTTCTGTTGCCAGCTCTCTCTCTCTAATACCTTTCTTGTAGCTGAAAGGCGACATTATATTGTCGTTTTAATATAAGACAAATTTAAAAAAATGTTTTACAAGTGACAGCTATGAAATAAAGTAACATGCCACTCAAAATGGCATGGTCTGTACTAAATGGTTACTTTAGAGGTTTTTGAACTCTTGTTTGATCAGTGTATAAGACAATGGCTCGTATGCAATAAAAATGAGCTTAAGCTCTTATCTTACTTTTCAGTACATTTTCTTGAGATCTATCTCATTTTTTGAGATAGGTCTCTAGAAAATGTACTAAAAAGTGAGATAGAGCTTAAGTTCATTCTTTTTGCATATGGGCTAATGTATCATTGCCTTCAATTATTTCAAAAATTTTAACTGAAAATAAGAATAATTCCACAACAAAAATATTCGATAGGTATAGCATCGACTTTGTTTCAAAGAGATTTGTTAACAATATTTTGCTTCACGATCCGCTGTTCGTTTTTTGTGTTATTTCGTTTACAGCGTGCATAAAAGCACCCTTAACTAGACCTACTTCAAAATACAAAAGCCAAAAAACTAAAAAAAAAAGTGCAAAATATCAAAAACAAATTTATATTGATGTGACAATTAAAAATGTTCCAAAACATTGTTATGTATTTCATAAATACAAAAATTAACCTGTCGCCATTGTAATTTTATAATTGCATATTGTTTCAACAGAAGCAATAAAAGTCATCTTAAAATTTTTCGAGGGGAAAAAATTGCACTTAATCATTTTAAAGCCTTAACTACATTCACTAAAAAAGTGAAGACTAGAAAATTAAAACAAATGATGCAGAAAGCTTATTTTTTGGTCTAAAAAACAGTTTTTATACTCTTTTTCACAAAACAGTTGCGCTAGGCAGAAAAAAAAATATTTTCACTTTTGTATTTTTTCAAAAAGTGGTGTTTGTAGTTAAAGTGTGTATAACCTTCCCTCGAACGAGATATACGCATCGCACTTCATTAACAAATCTGTTTCACATCTAAAAAAAATATCCCTTCATCCTCGAATACTACAAGTCGCCTTGAAAACAATGCGCACTGACATTTTGTCGCCCTCTACCTCTCGCCTACCCTTTCTGTCCATATTCAACTCTATTCTCTATATAAATTTCATTCCATCTCCCTTCAACAATATCGATTCCACACATTCCACCCATCTAAACCATACAAGTTAGAGCGAGACCAAACCAATCCACACCATCATACATTAATTCCATACAATTTCGATTCATTGTTGCTTGGACGTGGCAGCCATGACGTGATTTTTGACTTTGACTTGGGTCTCTTGTTGGTTGGGAACAAATTTAATTTAACAAATTTACTCATTCTAAATGCCAATTAATTACATTCTCAAACTTCCATTATCTAACAACAAACTAGTGTTTAATTTGCATTCAAAATTCCAACTCCATCTCAAATGTATTGCATTGAAAAATAAAGTGAAAGTATTGCTCTGCTCGTTCTCCTCTTCAAAAAAAAAAAAACTTCTTCTTTTTTTTTTCTTTGAAATAATTTTTTTTTTATAAGAAATTTTTTTGTGACTCTACTTTGACTTAGACTGTGTGCTGCTTTTTTCTCTGAGACTCTGCTCGTGTGTGCGATTTTTTCATATTCTTCAAAAAAATCAGTTTTTTCTCTTGTGTGAAATAAGAGAAAAAAGCCAAAATATTTTAAAATAAGTCACAAGTTTGTTCAAAACTATCAAATCAAAAAAAAAAAAACCCAAATCAAATTGAACGACGAAGAAGAAGAAAAAAAAAATAATACAAAAAATTATGAAAGTGCCGTGAAGGTTCGTTCGTCGTCGTCGTCGCGGAATTTTTTTCTCTCCTTTTCCATCTCTCGCCGTCTCCTGTGCGATTCGAGAAACGAGAAACATTTTTCCCCTAACAAAAAAAACATTATTTTTGGATTTTCATCAATTTTGTCAAAAAAAATATCCAAAAAGGTGTTGAAAATTAAAAGTTGAGAAATTTTGCAGAAAAAAAAAAATAAAACTCGTCGTCGAAAAAGAAGAATTGAAATTTCGATTGTTGCTCTCTTTTTTTTTTTTTTTTTGTTAAATATTATTTTTTACTCCTCTCCTCTCTCTCTCACTCTATGTGTATTGCTGATATGCTCTAACTCTGCAGTGTACTTGTGTGTGTTAAAAAGAGAAGACACTATTTCGCATCAACGAACAACATCAAGAGGATTTTCCTTTTTTTTTTTTTTCTCTTGATTATATTTGGGGGATTTTCCTAGAGCGAGTGGTGGATGTGACTGACTGCATCGCGAATCGGAATTGGAATCGAATCGAAAACAGATCACAACATACCGTTGAAAGTTTACACGTCTGTTTTTTGTACCTTAACCCAATTAATTTTTGTCTTGTTCGTGTTTCGAAAAGCAGTTAAAATTGAGAAGAACAATTAAAAAAGAGAGTGAGTGAAAAAAAAAACTTGTAACAAAAAAAAAAGTAGTAGAATAATCACCCCAAATATCATCACTTTAGAGTTTACGATACGACTTCACAACCAGTAGCTGAAAGCAGTGGCAATCATAAAAATAAAAAAAAAAAAAAGTCTCTAGACAAACTACGACAACGAGAGAAGAAACGTAGGAGGAGAGAGAACATTGGGAAAGACGAAGAAGGTGATCAAAGGGGGGGCTTTTTTTTTCTTTTTTTTTCAACTTTATTTTAAATAAGTAGTCAAATCGAATCGACAAAAAAAAAAGAAGAAAGATAAAGCAAGATAGCAATAATAACGAGACAAGTGAAGGCCCACCACTTACTTACAACAACAACAACAACAAAAAACACACAAACAAATAAGAGAGAGAAAGAAAGAGAGAGCAAACACTCGCGACGAGTTCGCACTCTCTCTCAAAAGCAAAAAGCAAAAAAAACCATATTATACACGATACGAACCTCTAACAAGTTATGACAAATTCATGTGTGTCGTCAAAATGGCTTCCTCACATACAAACTGGCAACTATGGAATGTCACAGAATTCAATAGATGAAAGCAAGCAATATATTTTCGTCAAATTAACCGATTCCGCTTATCGGGCCGTCGAAGAGTATCAAAAGAACGAAAACAAATGCAATAGTAATGGCGCCCGGGCCAAGATTCAAGTCATTGGCAATGGTGGGGTTATATCCTTTCCCACAGCCGACGACAGTGAAGGGCAAAAATTTGGATTTGCCATTGATGATATTGAGGGATCATTTGAGTGCATTAAACAGACACAAAATGATCTCGATGTATTGGGGACACTGCCATATAAGATGCGAATACAGGCAAATGATGATGTGTATGAGAAGACGAGAGATCGTATGGCTGCTGCGGAGAGGACACAAAAGGATAAATGTACTAGAGAGATTAAACCGAATCAAACAGATATTGGGAGGAAGGTTAAGTTGAAAAATAGTATAGGAGGGGGAGGAGGGAGTGGAAGTAGCAGTGAGAGAGGAGGAGGAGGAGGAAGCAATATCAATGGCAATTTAAGTAGTAACAGTGGGAATAGTAGAAATGGAGTAAATAGTAGTAATGGCAGTAGTAGCATTGTGCTTCCTAAAAGAGATCCGGCAGCTTCCAATAATAATTGCAGTCCGCATTCATTGATTGTGAGTAATAATAGTAATAGTATCACCAACACCAATAACCACCCTCTTAAGACATCATCAAACTCAAGATCACCAAATCCATCAATGTCATTGTCTTCGTCAACGTCGTCGTCGTCCAGAAGTTCCAACATTAACAGCAATCTCGTTGGCATGCCAACATCTGCCTCATCTCTATCATCAGCTTTGTCTTCGGCAGCTGGTTCGGGAACATCGGGCATTAGTAATGGTTACTTTCGAGGCAATAGTCCAGAAATGAAGATGAATTCATCCTCCAGCAACAAGAATGGTCCAAATTTAGCTGGAGGAAGTAATCGCACGAAAGGTGGAAAGACATTGGGGGGAGGTAATGGTGGTAGCCTGGGAGGTGGAGGACTTGGTGGTGGTAATAACTCGAACCAAACACGCCACAAAGGCAATGATATTACCAAACGCAACATTCGGGAACGTTTAATTCACTTGTTGGCATTGAAACCCTTTAAAAAACCCGAACTCTATAGTCGTTTGACGAATGAGGGTATTCGAGATCGTGAAAAGTCTTTAATAAGCACGATTTTAAAAGAAATATCAACAATGCGTGACAACACATATAATCTAAAACGACCAATGTGGAATGATGTTAATGAAAATTGGCAATTCTATACGGAACAAGAGCTCCAGATGCTTAAGCGACGTAAGCCGCAAAATCTCACACCGCCAATAAGTTCGGATGCGGGTAGTTCAACGTCCGGACAGAGCCCAACAAGTACACATAATGGCAGTCCGCCACCAGCTGTTAAACGGCCACCTAGTCTGGACCATCGGGATCGTTGTTATGAAGACCCGAATGCAAAGAAGCCGCGAATAAGTCATTTTAAAAAGGACGGTAGCAATATTAGTAGTGCTAATTCGACGATTCTTGTTGCACCGCCACAAAGTAGAGAGAGTGGTAGTTGTGGTATTGGTGGGAGTAATAATGAAAAGAACCAACAACAAAACCTGATGAATTTAAATAATCAACAAAATAATAATCATATTGACACTGATGAAAATTCAGTTGATCTGAGTTATTCGGTATTGGATAATGATGAATTTATGATGGCTGGGAATGTTATGGGCAATAATCGAAGAGGTGGGGGAGCACCAAGTGGTTCTTCTACTGGTGGAGGTGGTGGCTTAAAGATATATCACAATAATAATAATAAAAGTCCCTTTAGTGATGCGACGACGACGACGGCAACATCAACATCGTCTTCATTGGCGATAGATAGGAAACGTTCGTCACCTTATAGCAACAATAGCACCAGTGGTAATAGTAGCAGGCAACAGCAGCAGCAGCAAAAAATGTCACCGAACATCCTAAATAGTAACACTAGCAAACAGAGTGTCATATATTCGCCCAATAGCCAACAACAACAACCACAAACAACGACAGCATCAGCAACAAATCATCATAGCAGCAGCAGCAGTAGCAGCAATTATGGTGGCCACTCTACTAAATCCACCCAGCAGCAGTATACACATCCTCAACAACAGCAACAACAACAACACCACCAACAACAACATCAATCCCTTCAACTTCAACAGCAGCAGCAAAAACAACAACATCATCACCAAAAAAATACGCAACAACACCAACAGCAGCATAAAAAGAATCAACAACAACAACATAATTATCAACAATTGCAACAACATCATCAACAACAACAGCAACAACAACCGCCACCACGCTATGACTTTAGCAACTACACCAAGATCGAAACCATCGAGCAGCGTCGTCAATACAAGACTGAGTTTGAGAACGATTTCGCCGAGTACCGTCAACTCTTGACCCAGATTGACAATGTGGGCAAGCGGTTTCAAATGTTGGCCGATCGTCTGCAAAGCGCTCGCAATGATGCCGACTATAGCAACATTAAGAAGCAAATTGTTAACGAATACGAGCACATTCGCAATGAAAAAGCCCACCAAAGGGATAAAATGCGATTCGATTACTTGCATGTTAAGTTGGCGCATATTAAAGGTCTTGTTAGTGAATATGATAAGATGTTGACTTCAGCGGCGGCCTCAGCAGCGGCAGCTGCAGCTGCACAACAACATCAATCTGGCCAAGCCAATAGGTTGACAGATCCAGCGGCAGCCGCACAACAACAGCAACGGTTTACGAATGGAAGTAATCAGCAGCAACAACAGATGTCGGCAACAGAACCCAGCAGCGGCTATTTTCCTCGGAGCAACAAAGTGTACAATATGACCCCATCGCCGCCTCTGCAAAGGAATGATGGTGCTGGCGGTGGTGGTGGTGGAGGAGGAACAGGCGGAGGCGGGGGAGGTGGTGTCATGGACAATGGTCCAGCGATACACCATCAGCAATCACACCACATGATCGACGATGACACCTACTGACGACGATTGTTTGATGCGAAATTTATTTTGTAAGAAAAACTGAATGCCTAGACCGACTTGCACTTAAAAAAAGAAAACATAAAAACATAAAAAAAATTAAGATAAAAAACAACACGCTGCAATCTGCAACTCTTTAAACAAAAAAAACCCAACAACACACAACAGCTACTGAAGAAAAATTAACTAAAAAGAAAAACTAAAAAAAAAAAAACAAACAAAAACACCTAGAAAAATATTTTTCACCAGCGATTTTATTTGATTTTCATTTTTTATTCAATTTGATTTTGATCAGAAGGATGGATTTTGGATGATGGAAGATGATGAAGAAGAAGATGGGCCGGTGGCGGCCACCGCCTGTAGCTCTGCAGAGATTATTGTTGTACCTTACAAAAAAAACAAAAACAAAAATCAAGTCCCAACAAACCCAACCCAACCCCCCAACTCCCTATAATCCCTTTTTATTAATCCTATTTGTTTCTAATTTTATTTATTTGATGGCAAGTCCAACTCAAAATTTGTTAAAACTTTTTTTTATTACGTTGAAAAAAAAAAACTAAAAATAAAAAATACAACATATTTACAAATTTTAAAAATTTTTTATAAGATCAAACTTTTGTTGTTTTTCCCTTAAAATTTAAATTATTATTTTTTTTAGAGCATTTAACACAAAGAAAAAAAAAAAAACAAAAAATAAAACGAAGAAGAATCGAAGAAAAGGCGGTGTGTCGCATGCGCAAACGTTTAGAAGGAATTTATTAAAACAAAAACAAAAATATAAAATTATTAAATAAAAAAAGGCAATGAAAGTACGGTAGAGAAATGAAAGAGAATTACATTTATTAATAAAAAAACAAATTTATATGATATATATATTATACATATATAAATAAATAAAAATAAAACAAAAAAAAATAAATATGATGCGGTGTTGTAATGTTTTTTATACCAATATTAGAAAGATGCAAAAAAAAAATATTATTATGCAAAATAAAATTTAAAAATGCAAAAAAAAAAATATAACTGAGGAATTTTACATAATATAAGTTTTATTTTATATATATAATAATTATTATTCGTTTCTTCTTTGATTTTTTTTTTATTAATTCTACTATTTGTTTTAGTTTATTATTATTTTTTTTTTTAAAGTTGATTAAAAAAAAAACTACAAGAAAAACAAAAGAAACAAAACAACAAACACATATTACATTACATGCATATATAGTGAAGAAGGAAGATTAAATAATAATAAAAAAAAAAAAAACGTTAAAAAAAATATATAAGAAAAATGCGCGAGAAAAACTAAAAAAAAAATATTAATAATACTATTGTTATAATAATTTGAAAGATGAAAAAAAAAACAAAAAAAAAAAATAAAAAATGATTTTATTTTAAGCAAACATTTAAAAAATGAACAAAAATTATTTGTGGTTTTTATTTATAATGATGATGATGTTGGTTGTTTTTTTGCTGTTTTCTGCTGCAATAATATGGGAAGTTTGTTTTCATCATTTTATAATAGCCGTTGTTGGTTTTAAAATTTTTTTTTTTTTACCGTGGAAGAAGAATGGAGAACAGCCTAGTAGATATATTGAAATTCACAAAGATGACTGAATTTCTGTTGAAATGTTGATAAAAGTTCTGGGTTTTGAGTTAAAACAGATACGCAACTTATAATTTAGGAAACTAATAGGTAGCAGCAAATAAATGAGTTCATATAATTCGTGCATCCAGAGAAAGGAAGTAGGTTGCCACGTTATGACTTTTGTTATGGGTATGCCTCAAATAAGTGGAATGAATTGCAGGTTGATAACACGGAAGCACTTAAAATTTCTAATGGCTCTTATTAGTTTGAACGAAAATACCTATGACATTAAGAGCCAATTTTTCAATAGTCAGATAAACCTCAGTTAGAGCTTATTCCTAGGAATAAAAGTTTTTTTTACTGACGCTTATTCTTCTAATAGTCTTACTGTCGGTTAAAAAATCAGAGCTAAGAGATATGTATATATAAGTGGGAGAGTAAAACTTGGCAAAAGATCCCGCATCTCGAAAAAACAACCGAGGAATCTGTTCGTAATGGAAAATTTTGTGGACTGTTTCTTCCGGATTTGTTGAAAATCTTTGATACAAATGGTATTCGTGACAAGGCCGAATATTGATACCGATGAAATAGTTATTCCATGTAGGTAAACGTAATCAAGTTTTTCGAAAATACATGTATTGATTTCAAACAAAGTACATATCGTCGGTGAAACCAGAAAAGTGTGTAACTCCATTTTAGAAAATTTTATAGGAGAGCAAAAAAACAAAATCGTTTTGAAGGCATCTGTATGAGTTTTCATTTTCTAATTTGCTAATAAAATAAAAACTATGAACTTTAAGGGGATTCTCGGTTTAAGGAACGGTAGATATCAAGTTTGTCTAACAGATGGCATTCAAATCAAATTTTCAGAAAATTTGGAGTTACACACTTTTCTGGTTTCACCGACGATATTTACAATTTTACATTCATATATCGTGAAGTTGTTGAACCTTTGCTTGAGCAAATTTCGATTTAGTCCATTGACTTTGTAAAACTTCGATCTTGTTCACAATAAGTGAAGAATGTTTAGAGAAAAAACATTAAAACAAGTGAATGTTATTTTAGTTCTGAAGTGAAATGGCTTCGAAGTCGCAATGAGCCATTCGATTCGATGCAATTCGACGCAATGATCGGTTTTTGAAGGCGACCATGGAACTAGTTAAGCGAAAGTTTTGAGTTATTTCACTCAAAAAAGTTTTCCAAGTAAAACTAAATAGGGCTCTTTAAGAGGCCTTTGAGATTGTAATAATAAAACTTTTGATTTAATTGTTGTGTTGTACTTTTAAATTAAAACCGAGTGGACATGAATCGGGATGTCATCTGGAATTTGAAACACCTTAAACAATTATTAAATAATTTAGATTGTTTGATATTAGGGCCGGTAGGCTATGCTTGCACACTGAGGCCATTTTCAAATACAGCTTCAATTTGAAAAAAAACCTTTTGTTATCAAAAATCCAGTTGAGCTATTAATTTGCAATCACAAAATTATATAAATTATATCAATATCCAAGTAGTTACTTGGAAAGAAATTATCAAACACACGTTTTGATTGTTTGTACAGGTAAGTATATTTCTATTAGATTTTGTGACCGTAGAAATCTATTGACGATAACAAACTCACTATAGTTACATTTTGCAAAGACCCTGTGAATAGGATTCTGGAAAAGGAATAGCTAGCCTCGAGAAATACACCTCAGAAGGCTTCCACGTTTATTTAATTTAGGCACCGTTGTTGCAAAAGATGTGGATCTTATTTGGACACTTAAATTTATAACTAATACTGGTATTATCGGTTTAATTTTGAAAAGAAATCAGGGGTGGAATCGGCTAAGGTGATTGTCGATTTTTGATCATCACAATTAATACTTTTGCTCCACGTAAGGTGATTATCAAAGTGACGATCACCTTTTTGTTATGGTTTGTGGGTGACAGCTAGGTGTTACTTTCACTTTCTGTTTTTATTGAAATCCTCAAGGGCGAACTAAATTTATATTCGAAACTAATACGAAAATGTTGGTACGTTGAGTAAAATATTTTTTCTTGTGAAGAAACAATATAGAATATTTAATATTTATCAAGGAATTAAAAAAAAAATTGGTCACCGTTAGGGATCGAACCTCGGTCTCCAGCGTGTGAGTCGAATACTCATCTAAATTGCTGCACTTGAAGGGGTTTTGGTGATCATTTTACTCAGAGTAAAGAATAGGTGATGGTCAAAAGTGACAATCAAAAAGGTGACAATCAACTATCACCTTAGACGATTCCAGCCCAGGTTCAAGCATTTAAAAAATATAAGAACGCGAAATTCAATGACCTACTGTTATTATTTCCTTATCTCACCATTTGTTGTATGGGGGCCATTAATCAAATATTTTCCAGAAACTTGTTTATTTTCGCTTCGTCACACTGTTTAGAATTTGATGGAACCTCTTAACAAAAATAAACCTTTAAAATCTAGAACTTTGCCCTAAAAAACGAATAATAATAGCATACAAATATTAATTACTTCAATAATGTTAAATTTGATAATTAAAATATATATAATAACAAAAACACCATAAAATAAGATAAAACGAACGACGATTTTTCGGTTCGTTGGTATAAATTCTTTTCTTAAAAATTAGGCCGTAAGTGTGTTGTTAGGCCTTGAGAATAAAGATATGTTCCAATTTCCTAACAATACAAAAATCAAAGACTCACAAAAAAAGAGCTTATTAAATCTTATTAAATCATCAAAAAAGTAAATAAGAAAAATACTAGACAGAATTGTTTGGTGATCAATTTTGTACTTGGAATGAATAAATAGGATTCGAAAACAGTAAAACAGCACTCGTAAAGCAAAATAAAAGTATCAATTTGCAGATTTGGCACACAGAAAGCAATTATAGTTAAAAATAAAACCAAATATTTATCAATGTTTAACTTTTAGATGAAGAGGAAGCCCAAGAGGAATCAGTTAAAGCTGCAGAATTATCCAATGATTCTGATGTTCCATTGAAGCCAACGGTAAGAAAGAAGGTGGTGTATTAAATTTTCTTTTTCTTTTATAGTTTTTTTTTTTTATTTTTGACTAACAACGAAAAATGCATGATGTTAAACTTTCATTTGTTTACATAATCATAAAGCATTACATTACAGAGAGATAAACTCTAATTCTCAAATCGAGATTTATCTCCGTCAAGTACCAGCCAGACTCTACAGAGATCATTTAATTGCCTTGACATTCATTTTGTAAACACAAATACATACTACCTAATATCAACATAAAAACAGGTGTCAAGCTTTATACTGTTTACTTTGCAATTCCAAACAGCAAGCAAATTAATTTATTGTTTTTCTCTAATCAAACAATAATAAATAAATTAATGCGAGCGTTAATTTCATCAAAACAAGATCAATCTTCTAAATGTTCTGTTTTTAACCACACATACATTCATACAAATATTTATTTATTTATTTATTTGTTTTTTTACATAAATAGAATAGAAAGTATGACGACAAGTAGGTATGTTGATTTTTAGTTACAAATTGATATCAGTAATTTTTGTTGTTAAAAAAAAAAATAAACTAAAAACAAAAACAAAACAGACGTAGAAGAAGTGAAGCGAAACAGTTGCGGTAAGACGATTGACGAGAACGATAAGAACTATTTTAATCAAATTAACAACCCCAACTTTTTATCTAGGCTTGAAAATAAAAAAATTGATTATTATTTTCACAGATTATTTAAGTGCATAAATCAAAGGTTTTTGCTGATGTTTAGTTTATCAAAAATAACTAACGTTTTGCTTCTAGTTTTATAATAAACCAAAATACTACCCTCATGTAGGTATGCAGATTGGAGTCTTAACGTTGCTCATGCTCAGTGACCTTCTTTGGTTCGACAAAATATATTGACAAATATTAGTTATTTGTTTCTTGATGTCTTCAATTCTGATTAAAATAATTTGGAATGATAGATAGTTTTTAGATAATTTTTCTAAGAATCTATTAAAATACCGGAATTCGTAACTTGACTTTTTTAAATAATAATTTTCAATGAGTTCATCATATTCGACAAATGAAATTTTTGTATAACCAAAAATTAGAGCAAGAAGTTAAGCAATCCCAAATATGGCATTAGTAGGTATAGGTATGTACATATTTATTAAAAAAAATGTAATCTTCAGCTTGGTATCGTTCAAGCAAAACCTAACTCCTTACTCACTTTCCGTGAATGGCAATAATTAATAAGGCCTGCTTCCATTTGTACACGCCACAGGAATCTTCCTTTATTGTCAACTCTTCAAAGCGTAGTCGGAAACTTCCGGTCCCGATCGTTGTTGTACTGTACATGCGCTTCATATGACTCAGTCATTGGACGCTATTTAATCTTTACAACTCGTTCAATTAATTGTTTTATCTTATTTTCTCCTTACTGATTATGCAAAAGTGACCAATGATCACCAGAAAAAAATGCTTCTCTCAAAAATCTTCTCTCACCAAATCATTAACAGGCATTAAGTACGGTGATGCTGTAAATCTTGTACAAGTACACTTTAGTATTAAGTATTATTTATAGACAGCTATTAGATTGCTTTCCAAGACCAAAAAATCAGCGATTGACAAGAGTAAGGGTGGAATTCATAGTCGTCAAGTTGTGATTTTCCTCAACTTCCTTAAGTCAAAAAAACAAATGGACCTGTCAAATCCACTTCCCTTTTCTTATAAGCTTTTGATATTTAATATCTAGGTGATTGCATTTCTTTTTAAGGTGAACAGTTCTGGCGCTACTGTCAAATACTAAGGAGATGAATCAGGCCAGGTCATCAACAAACTAGAAAAATTCATACATTTGACCAGTGATCCCGGTGGATTTTGATTGCAAATAACCTCGTTGTCTCCTTGGCTTTTAATCGGGTTGTTGATGCTTGCGAACCATACTTACTGGTTCAGTCGTGGTTTTTGTGAAAATGAGCATAACTTACTGGAAATTTCATAAAGTCCCCGATGTTCCTGTTCCTGCAGGGGCTCAGAAACATTTTAAGTAAATTCAATGGACCGTGGATCGACTGAAACATTCTCCCACAATCTCGATTCTAGATTACTCAAATTACATTTTTTGCATTTTTTTTTCTCTTCAATCTTAAAATCAATCTTATTCTTCGTTAAATCTCAGCGAAAGTATGAGTTTCGAAGTTTATAACGGAGATTGAGTACATACAATTCTTAACTACCTTCGGGTTATGACTCTGTATGATGACTTTCTGAGTCGATTTTTTTGTTCAATAAATCATATTCGGCATTTTGCTTATTACAAGTAAATCACCTCAAGATCGCTTTTAAAGGAATTCGACATAAGATAAGCTATTAAAACCGAATCCTCACAAAAGTGCCACTGACATCACTTGTAGGCTTGATAAACGTTCATACTGTCGATGCATCATTTCTGTTATCTTGAGACCTACGCACTTTTCTTTGACGAATTATTAAGAGAAGTCACATGGTAACGTCACACATCATTGAGATCTTTACGGAGACTGTTAACTCTGCAAAAATTCATGAGCATGACAAGGATATCAGAAGTAGGCTAACTAGGCTAATCAGATGTGATTAAAGTGATACCTTCTTCAAAAATACTGTCGATCTCTCACCGTAGTAACTATACTATGTAGAATCTACTAAATATATTCGTTTAAAATGGTGTCAATGTTCATGTTTTTAATTTAGCTACTGCCCAACCAACCAGTCATCGGAGTCTATTATGTTGTCTCCTTAAAACATTTGAACATATTAGATTTTTTTTAAACAAAGCAATACAAAACAGAGAACTTTTTGTGCATTCCCACAAAATAACCATAAGTATCTACCTACATAAGTCTTCCAAGAAATGTATGATGTTAATTGTTTATTATTTTTTTTTTGCATCAAATTTCAAAGAAAATTTTTGAATTTCTTTGTCCTAAAAAAATTGCTAATAGCAAACAACAAAACAATATAAAAAAAAGTTGCTATTTTTAGTAAAATTAAGTTTATTTCGCTCCAAGGCCCAATGACGCAATTAACTTCCAAAACAAGTAATAAAAAAATAAAAATATTTTGCATTTTAATTTAGTTAATCGTCATAAATTCGAAGAACTCCACTTTAACTTACAATAGCTACCCTTTTTACCTATATCTTGAGGCTATTTAAGCACCAAAGAAATAAAACAAAATCGATAACAAATCTCTGCCACTTTCTCATTCACACCTGTAGCTCTAGCAAGCTGACTGGCTTGGGCTATGAGCTGCCTAACTATCATCGATATATTTTATTTGTATATTCCTAGACTCGCTAATTAAATATCAATAACAACAATAAAGAGTAGGTATTCGAATTAAAATGACGCGCACATTCATTCATTCATCTTCTTCTCCTCCTCTGACTTTCACTTTTTTGTTTTGATATTTTTTTTCTATGTGGTCTTCTGTTTTATACCGATTTTTTTCGGTATTTATGTTGTTAATTTTTGACTATATAAAAATTCATGGTTCAGGAGGAAGATGATGACTATGACCCTGAAGATAATCGTAAGAAGAAAAAAGGCAAAAAGCGTAAGACTAAGAATGAGAAAGAAAAGGGTCGCAAGAAGAAGAAACGCAAGAAGAACGAAAGCGAAGAAGAGAGTGACTTCCAGCACGAGGAAGAAGTTGAATATCCAACCACTAAGCGCGGACGTAAGCGCAAGGATGCTGAGAAGGCAGCTGCCAAGGAGAAGGAAGCATCATCCTCATCAGGTAGAGTAGAATTGACCCCTGAGGAACCCTGTTTCTTATATCTTATCCCTATTTTTACATTTTAGGAATGCCATCCGTGGAAGATGTCTGTACAGCATTTAATGTGACCGACGTTGAGATAGAATACACTGACAGTGACATGCAAACTTTGACTTCGTACAAACTTTTCCAACAACACGTACGTCCAATTTTACAGAAGGAAAACGCCAAGGTCCCAGCTCCCAAGCTGATGATGTTGGTGGCAGCCAAGTGGAGAGACTTCTGCGAAGTAAATCCCAACATTCAGAATGAAACTAGCCGTGACGATGAAGAACCACGTTCATCGCGGTCTTCACGTAATGAAAAGGTAAGTTAGTCTCCTATCCAAAACAAAGAATTCAAAAGTTATAACATTCATTAATTCTCTTAGCCCGATGATATCTTCGAAGAAGAAGAAGAGGAAGAGGAGGAAGAGCAAGAACCAGATCAGCGTTCTCGTCGCAACAAACGTGGTCGAAATGCTAGCAAAAAAGGTCGTAAATCTGGCAAAGTACCAACTCTCAAGATCAAATTTGGTAAACGCAAACACCAAAGTTCAGATGACGATCCAGATGCCAGTGGAGCATCTGAGCGTGATTCTGATTTGGAATTTGAAAAAATGCTCCAGAAATCCGATTCGAGCAAGGACGAAAATATGGACGAGAATGCCGAAGAAGAAGAAGAACCAGCGCCAGTGGTAAAGAAAAAAGCCAAAACCAAGTTTGGCAATAAATTTAAGAAGAAGAAGAAAATGCACAAGACCAGTCGCTTTCCTGATGGCGATGATGGTGATCATGAACACCAAGATTACTGTGAGGTTTGCCAGCAAGGCGGAGAGATTATTCTTTGCGATACATGTCCAAGAGCATATCATTTGGTTTGTTTAGAACCAGAATTAGATGAAGCTCCCGAAGGCAAATGGTCATGTCCACATTGCGAAGCTGATGGCCCCGTAGAAGAACAAGAAGACGATGAGCATCAAGAATTCTGTCGAGTTTGCAAAGACGGTGGAGAGTTACTTTGCTGTGATTCCTGTCCATCGGCATATCACACATTCTGTTTGAATCCTCCATTGGATACAATTCCAGATGGCGATTGGAAGTGTCCTCGTTGTGGATGCCCAGCATTGAGTGGTAAGGCTGAAAAGATTCTTACTTGGCGTTGGATGGAGCCAAAGAATGAAGCATCCACATCAAAGAAACAACAACCAAGAGTTCGCGAGTACTTTATCAAATGGCACAACCAGTCCTACTGGCATTGTGAATGGGTGAGTGAGGTTCAGATGGATGTTCATCATCCGTTCATGTTACGCTCCTACATGCGCAAGTACGACATGGAGGAGCCACCTAAATTCGAGGAAACCCTAGACGAAGCCGACAGTCGTTTCCAAAGAATTCAGCGTCATAAGGCCAAAACTCATGCAAAAGACGAAGAGAATTGTGAAATCGACTTGGAAGAACGATTCTATCGCTATGGCGTTAAACCGGAATGGCTTATAGTCCATCGAGTGATTAACCATCGAACAGCTAGAGATGGTTCGGTTCTATATTTGGTTAAATGGCGTGATTTGCAATATGACAAATGTACATGGGAAGATGAAACCGATGACATTCCTGGCTTAAAGACAGCCATAGAATTCTACATGGATTTAAGGTCTGCATGCAATTCAGATACTGTTCGTAGCAGTGCTAAAAAGGGCAAAAAGGGTCGCAAGAGTAAGGCCAAGGAGCTGGAAGATGATGAGCGGCCAAGTAAACGTTACACACCACCACCAGATAAGCCAATAACTGATTTGAAAAAGAAATACGAGGGTCAACCGCCGTTTTTGGATGAAACTGGAATGCAACTTCATCCTTACCAGATTGAAGGTATCAATTGGTTGCGGTATTCGTGGGGACAAGGTATCGATACCATCCTTGCCGATGAAATGGGTCTGGGTAAGACTATCCAGACTGTAACATTCTTGTACTCACTCTACAAAGAAGGTCACTGCAAGGGTCCGTTCATTGTTGCGGTACCCCTTTCGACAGTAATCAATTGGGAGCGAGAATTCGAATTGTGGGCACCAGATTTCTATTGCATCACCTATGTCGGTGACAAGGATTCTCGAGCAGTAATTCGAGAGAACGAACTGACATTTGAAGAAGGAGCTATTCGTGGTTCAAAGCCTGGTCGCATTCGCACATCTTCGTTTAAATTCAATGTCCTGCTTACAAGTTATGAATTGGTATCCATGGATGCAGCCTGTTTGGGCTCCATCGATTGGTCTGTGCTCGTTGTGGACGAGGCACATCGTTTGAAGAGTAACCAGAGCAAGTTCTTCCGCATCTTGAACAGTTATAATATTGCTTATAAATTGCTTCTGACTGGTACACCTCTCCAGAATAATTTGGAAGAGTTGTTCCATTTGTTGAATTTCTTATCTCGACGTAAATTTAATGATTTAAATGCTTTCCAAAATGAATTTGCTGATGTAGCCAAGGAAGAACAGGTAAGAAGAGAACTCCTTTAAGATGTTCCATTTAATCATTGTTATTTTTGTTTTTTAGGTCAAACGTCTGCATGAAATGTTAGGACCCCACATGTTGCGTCGTCTTAAATCAGACGTATTAAAGAACATGCCTTCAAAGTCTGAGTTTATTGTTCGTGTGGAATTGTCACCACTTCAAAAGAAATATTACAAATTCATTCTGACTAAGAATTATGAAGCTTTGAATTCTAAGAGTGGAGGCAATTCATGCTCCCTTATTAACGTCATGATGGATTTGAAAAAATGTTGCAATCATCCATATCTTTTCCCATCGGCTGCCGAGGAAGCAACTCTCGCACCAGGTGGTGGTTATGAATTAGCTTCCATGACAAAAGCAGCTGGAAAGCTTGTTCTCCTCTCAAAAATGTTGAAACTACTTAAAGACCAAGGTCATCGTGTATTGATTTTCTCACAGATGACAAAAATGTTGGACATTTTAGAAGACTTCCTCGAAGGCGAAGGCTACAAATACGAGCGAATTGATGGTGGTATTACGGGAAGTGTTCGTCAAGAAGCTATTGACAGATTTAATGCACCCGGAGCACCACAATTTGTATTCTTGCTAAGTACTCGAGCTGGTGGTTTGGGTATTAATTTGGCTACAGCAGATACAGTTATTATTTATGATTCCGATTGGAATCCTCACAATGATATTCAAGCTTTTTCACGTGCTCATCGTATTGGACAGGCTAATAAAGTTATGATTTATCGTTTTGTTACTAGAAATTCAGTAGAAGAGAGGGTCACTCAAGTGGCTAAACGTAAAATGATGTTGACTCATTTGGTCGTACGTCCAGGAATGGGCGGCAAGGGAGCTAATTTTACCAAACAAGAATTGGATGATATTTTACGTTTTGGAACAGAGGAACTCTTTAAGGAGGATGGCAAAGAAGAAGAAGCCATTCATTATGATGACAAAGCTGTTGCTGAGCTATTGGATCGTTCGAATCGTGGTATCGAAGAGAAGGAAAGTTGGGCCAATGAGTACTTGTCTTCGTTTAAGGTGGCTTCGTATGCTACTAAGGAAGAAAACGAGGAAGAAGAGACAGAAATTATCAAGCAAGATGCAGAGAACTCTGATCCGGCTTATTGGGTTAAGTTGTTGAGACATCACTATGAACAGCATCAGGAGGATGTTAGCAGAACTCTTGGAAAGGGTAAACGTGTTAGGAAGCAGGTATATATACCTTCTTTTAAAACTATCTGTGAAAACCATTAAATTTTCTCTATTTTAGGTTAACTACACAGATGGTGGAGTTGTGGCTGCAGAGCCAAGAGATGACAACAATTGGCAAGACAATGCATCTGACTTCAACTCGGACTATTCAGGTGCTTCGGATGAAGACCGTGAAGATGATGACTTTGACGAACGTAATGACAATGGGGAGCCATCTAGAAAAGCCAAGAGACGTCCCGAACGCAGGGATGATCGTCCATTGCCACCGCTTCTTGCTCGTGTTGGAGGAAACATCGAAGTCCTCGGTTTCAATGCTCGTCAGCGCAAGAGTTTCTTGAACGCAATTATGCGCTATGGTATGCCACCACAAGATGCATTCAATTCGCAGTGGTTAGTAAGAGATTTGCGTGGCAAGTCGGAACGTAACTTCAAGGCTTATGTTTCGCTCTTTATGCGTCATCTATGTGAGCCTGGAGCTGATAATGCAGAGACATTTGCTGATGGAGTTCCTCGCGAGGGACTGAGTCGTCAGCATGTTTTGACACGAATTGGTGTCATGTCGCTGATAAGAAAGAAGGTACAGGAATTTGAACACATTAATGGCTACTACAGCATGCCAGAGTTGATTCTCAAGCCATGTGAGCCGGTTAGATATCAACATCAGCATATAATAGGAGATGGGGCGAGTGGCGATAAGAGTGCCACACCAAGTACAAGTGCGACTCCAGCAACCAGTGCCGCACCAAGTCCAGCACCGATTTCAGAGAAAGGGGAAGACAAATCTGTTGCATCTGGTGATGATAAGCCTCGAGTTGAGGGTACATCCGAAGGAGACAAAGATGATAAGGCGGCATTAAAGAAGGAATCGGGTGATGATGATGCTCAATCTGTAAAGTCTGATAGTAAGGACAAAGACACATCTGAGGCAGATGCGGCTTCGTTAAAGAAAGAAGAGGAAAAGGAAGAGGCCAAAGCTGTGACTGAAGATGATGATGACGATGTTCTTATCATTAAGGACGATGGAGAGGTTGAAAAACCAAAGCCAATGGAGAACAAACGCCACGACACAACAAAGATCGAAGAGAGCTTGGAGGTTCTCAAACGCAAATTCATGTTTAACATTGCCGACGGTGGGTTCACAGAATTACACACTCTCTGGCTAAATGAAGAAAAAGCCGCCGTTCCCGGTCGGGAATATGAAATCTGGCATCGTCGCCATGATTACTGGCTATTGGCCGGTATTGTAACACACGGCTATGGCCGTTGGCAAGATATCCAAAATGATATCCGTTTTGCGATCATCAATGAACCCTTCAAAATGGACGTTGGCAAGGGTAACTTTTTGGAAATCAAGAATAAATTCTTGGCTCGTCGATTCAAATTGCTCGAACAGGCTTTGGTTATTGAAGAGCAATTGAGGAGGGCTGCTTTCTTGAATTTAAGTCAAGATCCAAGTCATCCAGCGATGTCGTTGAATGCTCGCTTTGCTGAAGTTGAATGTTTGGCAGAATCTCATCAACATTTAAGCAAGGAATCGCTGGCAGGCAATAAGCCAGCCAATGCAGTACTTCATAAAGTATTGAATCAATTGGAGGAGCTTCTGTCCGATATGAAGAGTGATGTGTCACGTTTGCCAGCTACTCTGGCACGTATTCCACCGGTTGCACAGCGTTTGCAGATGTCGGAAAGGTCAATTTTGTCTAGATTGGCTGCTACCGCTGGAAATGTACCCAATTCTGGTAATAGTTTTTTTTTATATATCATTTTGTAATCGAGTTAAATTTTATATTTATTTGCAGCTCAATTGATGACACAATTCCCTGCTGGATTCCAAGGTGCTGCTTTGCCAGCATTCACCGGCAGCCCAGCCGCTAACTTTGGAACTTTCCGACCACAGTTTTCGGTACCAGGACAACCGTCGACCAGCTTTGCCGGCACAAATTAAATATTTTTCGATATTCTTTTTAAGTTATATAATCAAAAAAAAAAAAAAACTAGGATGAACCCCTTTCCCCTGCCCCCCCTCTCTTATATAAGACTTGTCCCACTATATTTCGTTTGTGTTTCTTTTTTAAGGTATTCCAGATCACACGGTTACCCACAAAAAATCTATGTGATCTTCATCCATCCTCCCCCCCCAATCCAAGGTGCTTTCTTCTGAGAAAGCGGCCTTTTGTGTACTTTTTTTTGTATTTGGGTTTTCTTTATGATTGTCTTAATTTTTTTTTTATTTTAACGTCACAATAAGATTTTTTAATTTATCATCTCATGAGATATCTGTAATGAATAAAAACAAAAAAGTATAGGAGATAAATCCATTCCAAGAAAAAAAAAAAAATAAGTGTGTTTCTGTTTCTCTTCTTATTTTTTGTATCTGCATCTTTGCCATCATTTTCGTTTGTCTTTTGTTGAACATTGATGATGGAACACTAGAGGACATTCTGGTTGCCTCCTTTTTGTAATTCCGTTCGAAAGGAATTTTCTTTTCTTTTCTACTATTTTTTTTTTATTTTTTCGAATGCTCTTATTGCTGGGGGTGATGATGATGGCTTTCCGTTGAGGTATTGTGTCATTCAAAATGCCTCTGTGTGACCAAGTGAGGTGTTTTTTTTTCCAAGAAAGCGAAATAAAAGAAGAACAGAAAATTTCTTTCTTTGTTTGGACGCATTGGATGGTGTTGCACTTTGTTCAGAGGTGTGATTGAAGTCGGAATTTATTGCTTTCCTCGTGGAAATGGTGGAAATGGCAATATGAATGCGAATTTGCTTTTTTTTTTTGTTGATGTGATTAATGCCGCTTAGATGAACATTGAACAACCAACATAAGGAAACGAAACAATATGCTGCTTGTTTTAAGATGTCAAAAGATGAAATTTGCATGGTCGGATGAAGGGCCGTAGTGGTTGGTGAGTTGGTTTTTTTTTCAAGATGAATCAGTAAATGTTTTTTATTTTTAAATTCTAATGGAAGAGAAGAATTTTATAAAAGATACAAATTAAATTAGTTCTTAAGATGGTATAATCTTACAAAGAGGGAATAACAAGTTTCACCTCATTTTCGAAATTTGCATTGTGGATGTGGAGTATACTAAAGTCAATCTAAAAAATCTTAGAAAATACTTGCCTTTGATTTTGGTGGGAGCGGTGAGTATTACGAGAAAACTTCAAAGGACAATCTCAAGTGAAATAAGGTCAGCTACAAATTTTTGGAACATTTTTTTTTGTCTAACAACGTTGGTTCGTAAGATAAGAATAAGTTCTTGTGAATTTTCATTCCCTATAAACGAACCAAGCTGGGCGGGGATACTGCAGGACTTTCACTTTGCTCAGATTTAAAACCACCTCAATACCCACTTGTATACAAAATCTTAGCCTGTTACAAATTTTTTCATTGAAAAAATCTATTTTTAATGGGCTTTATACTAATTCGTGGCTAACTATTGGGGAAATCGCGACAACTTTGCAACACGTTTTCTAAGAATGAACTTACTCTATGTTGAAGTTAACATTCGATTAGTTCTAAGGGCTCGGCTCGGAATATCATGTTCCACGTTAACATTCCTTACTTTGCTATAACAAGATTTTGAAAGTAGTGAATAGTAGTATGCTGTTGTTAATATAAGATTATTCTTCACCGTTGCAGTGTTGCAGTGTTGCCAGAATATTTTAGAGTCAAGGAGCCCATTTCAAAAAGCTTGGAGCCAAAAATAGCCACTTTAAAATATGGCCCAAAAAAATGCATACAATTTTTTTTGGTATGAGATTTTTGATATTTTTTAATTTTCAATTTTGCATAACAAGTAAAATTATTTTTTGTTTGTTTTCATTTTTTTAATATGTATATTCTGGTTTTTATGCTCATTGTAGTGGTTAATAATGAAAAATGTATGCAAATTGGTTATCTCTGTTCACATCTCCAACGGATTTATAGATAGTTGTGAAGTTTTTGGTGTCTGATTGTAAAGCTTTCAAAAAATTCTTCAAAATTACGAAAGTTGACTGGTAATACAGGTAATATAGGTATTTTATAAAAAAATTGTAACACTCATGAAACTTGGCAAAAAGTTTGCTTTTGGAATAAGAACCAAGGATCAAAAAAGTCTATAAGAAAAAATTGTGTAGAAGTTAAAAAATATAGTGAAAAAACACAGGTTTTTAAGGTATTTTTTATGCTGAATCTAATGACATAAAAATAAAGTCAATAAGAATGCGCTAAGAAAAGTTATTACCGATAAAGAACAAGGATGCTTGTTTTTCGACTTAAACAGGTAAATACTATCGAAACCCATGTGAAAAACAAGATACATTGATGAAATTTGGGATGAAGGTTTTAGATAAAGCAGGGGCAAAGGATTCATAAAATTTATAAAAATATTTTTGGTGAAAGGGTGTTTTTGAAGTGAAAACTTCTTTAGTATCGTAGTGATTTGTTTTAAAATTTTGACACTTTCTGAAAATTAAACATAAAATATTAAATTTATTTTTTTGTTTATTTAAAATTTTTTTTATTTTGCATATATAATAAATGCTTGTACTAAGCAGTCCCAATCTTTGACCTTCCTTTGATATTCGTATCACCATTCCCTTTACTTATTTAGTTCTTTTTAATTTGTTTTTACCTTCAAAAAACACTAAAAAGTGCCGATACGTTAATCATCCGCTAATGACTTCGTACTCGGTGAAAATGGACCCCAGCGCGTGTGGTATCTGGGGGGGAAAGAGGCGTGGGAAATTTAAAAAAAAAAATTTTAAAAGAAACGAAAACGCGACACGAACATTCAACTTGTTATAACTTTGTACTGTAGATAGGTACTGTAATAAACTATAAATGTACAAAATTTCAATTAATTTCATATTCAAAATTCTGAGATAACGGTAAAAAGATGTTCTTTTTCTACACACGTTATAACTTTTGATCTAGTGCACATACAGATTTAACTTTAATACGCATGCTGATAACATAACCTTTCATTTGATATATCACAATTAACTGTACAAGCTCTACACAACCTTAAATTGAAAAACTTGAAAAATACCTCAAAACACCTGTGGAGATCTGTTGACGATGACCAGTGTAGGAAGTACTGTAATCTCAGCTTGAAATTTCGACATAGTTGGCTTTAAAAAATTCTTATTTTTTTTCTAGGCATGGTAGAAATATGATGATCATATAAAAGGTGAAATAACCTTTCAGATGATATAATATTTACTATAGGTTGTCATTTAAAAAAATATATTTAATGTTGTTAAAAGAGAAAAAAGATTGATTTTTTTGCTTTTTTGATGAAAAGTGATTTGGTTTGAAAAAAATAAGCTCTTTTTGTAGATGTTGTATAGACATGGACTATTTAAATATTTTGAACTTTCAGATGATATAAAATTAATATAAGTTGTCATATAAAAAACATGTATTTAAAGGAGATAGAATAAAAACTAGGTAGATTTTTTCTTTTTTATTTGCAAGAAATTTTTTTTTAAGGTTTCACTTCTACCACGTGTGAATTGCACACATGACTTTTTTTGTTTTTTATGGGTTGAGTTATGTGTGTGAGAAAGGTATGGGTATCGTAACAATCGACATATCTTCTTCTTCTAAATTCTAAAAACATAAATTTTATTAATTTTTTAAACTTGGTGAAGAAGTTTCGTTTCTTATACAAGTTAGGAATCTAAAAAGTCTACAAAATTATCTTGAGTGAAAGGGTGTTTTTTTAAGAAATGATGAAATTCGGAATAAGTACCACAAAAACTTGGAAAATGAAAATCGGTACATATGTTTCAACTATAACAGAAACCAAAATCTAAGCAGTCTATACAAATATTTTAGGTGAAAGGGTGTTTTTTTGGGGAATAAGGGAAATCCGCTATAAGTCCGATAAAATCAATGGTATAATATTTACCCTTACTTTATTTATTAAAAATGTTGCCTTTCGCATGGGAATTACGAATAAAATATGTAAGTCCATACATTTTTTCATGTGAAAGGGTGTAGAGAAAATATTTGTATATTTAAAAAAGTGAGTAATACTAGAGTAATACTTGAGATTAGAATTTAAAAACAAGAATCTAAGAATATCATGGTTAAAAGCGTGTTTTTTTTTTAGTGAAAACAAAAATGATGGGTCACTCTAATAAAATTTTGTAAAAACGATGAAAAACGTTTGGGATAGAAAGCAATGATAAAAAGTTTTCATAAAAAAAATTAGGTGAAAGGATGTTTTTTTTTGTTGAAGAGACAGTAAAATCTGTAATAATTGGTCCCAAAAAGCCAATGATTAATTTTATTTTTGCTTGTGATAACAATTTAAACGTTTGAACAAAATCTAAAATCGAGAAAGCGGCTTTCAATTTAGTTTATTGAACTTGTTATTTACAATTGACTTAAATTTAACTTATTTCTAAGATACATTGGTTGATATAAAATTTTGTTGGCACAGAAGGGGCCTAACCTTATACAATGACTAAGTTATAAAATATAAATAAATATTATACATGGATAAACTTAATTTAAAAAGTCTGCTGACTAGGTTGTCCTCGGAGTGTTCAGACCCGGATGTCCAGTTGTGGGGTTGGTTGAGTTGGGTTGGTTTGATTGGCGTTTAGCCACGATAGTATGCCGACTGGGTGTCGGCGTAAAAGTTAACTGCTTCTTCGTTGTCCATTGAAATTATGTGCTCATCCAGTATATCCAAAGCGCAAAGGTACCTAGGTTCCGGATGTCGTTGTTGGGCTATCATTCTTCTCATCAGCTGATTGGGGTGGTTGGCGATATTTCCTACAAGTATCTTCGCCGATCGCAGTAGATACTTGTCCAGTGGTATGATTTTTGCTTCCTCGTAGAGTCGCTTGTTGCTGTAGTATTTTTGTCTCTGTCGATCGAAGTAAAGTCCGGTGCACATCCTCAGTATTTTTCTCTCGAACATTTGTAGTTCCTTCATGGCTGTCTTGGAGATGGTATACCATACCGGAAAGCTGTAGGCAATGACAGGTCGCACAAGCTGCTTGTAGATCAAGAGTTTCGTTGGTTGACTTAATCCTGTTCTTTTTTTTATCAGAGGGTGAAGGCGATGGAAGGCAAAGTTGGCTTTTTTGAGGACCAAACGGGAGTGATTGTTGAATCTGAGGAGCTCGTTAAAGTTGATTCCTAAGTACCTACTTGGCGCTGCGTTTGGCTGGCAATCTAGTTCCATCTGGAAGTGTCAATGTGATGCTTCTGCAGCTTCCAGCCGATCGACTGCCTCTTCCTCCTGATCGTCTAAGGCACAATAGTTCTGTTAAACGTTAAACGTTTGACTTGCTTAGTAAATTTCCGTCCAGGAAATGATGTTGGCTAAAAAATCAAATCTCAAATATTTCATAGAGGAACGCGAGAGAGTTCAAAGTCTACAATCTCCATGCAAGCTAAGATTTTTCTCAATGACACTTTTTGAGCTATTCATAAATCAAAGTTGTGAGCGAACGCTCAAGAGTATTTCCTTAGTTTGCATAATTAAGCAAAAAATTGAGCTTGTTTGCTTGATTGTCTAGCCAATTAGAATTCAAAAATTAGATATTTCAAATTTTTTTTTTTAATCAGCGGGGATTTTAAATTTTCTTTTTTAAAAAAAGTTTATGAAAATGAATTGTTAACTCACATTTTTACTAAGCAAGGGTAAACAATTAATTTTTTTTTTCAAATTAAGGTATGAGATTTCTGATTTCCATAGAAAAAAACCACCCTGTCCAATTAGGTCTTCACTCGTCCGTCAGTCGTCTGAATCCTCGACCTAAATATGGTCCTGACTCCAAAAGAGTGAAATTAATTTTCCATTCGCGTAAAACTTATTACTCTACTTGCTGTGGTTGTTCACTATAGTTCAACCCTTAGCGACTCGATTAGGTGGATGGCTATCATCATCAACCCTTAGGATTTGCAATCCATTCGTTCTCTTTTACTTTTTATTTTATTGTTTGGAGTAAGCAAAAAAAGTTTAAATGACATCCGCGCCTGATGACGGATATTTTGCCAAACTCCTTTAAAAAAAAGTCTCAAACCCTCTTCTAAACCCATTAGTATGAGCAGCACGATTATGAGATAAATGAATGTAAATTCACTTTGATAAGATTTTTTTGTGTTGTTACTCGTTCAAAACGTTGTGGTTTTTAGGAAAGATGAAAAACCCCCAAAAAAAAAAACATCACGATTTTTGAATGCGAAATTGATGTGATTCGCTCAAAATAAATGTAATTTAAATTCGTTACCATCATTTCATAACAAAAAACGGTGCCTTGTTATGGCATTGTTTAAATGAAAAGGGTTTGACAGAGGGGCTGAACTCCTCTCATCATCAGCAGCAGCAAAACCATATAATTAATTCCAATGGAAATAAACTTTTTTATAATTTTTGGTTAACTTGCATACTTTTGTAATTATTAAGGCAATTTAAAAAAAAACTCTGTTGGTGTTTTGAATGATGATTGAGTTGAGAGTAGAGAATGATTAAGCGCGTAATGGGAGCCTTAAAAAAATTATACAAGTGCAGAAATGAAATAGGATCTATGTTAAAGTCTTTTTGCGACCCTTGAGGCAATTTATGGTCCAATTAAAAAAACAAAAAAAAAAAAAAAGTTGCAACGACATAAAAACTTCGATGTTACGTGCGATGGTGCGAGATTTTTTTTTCCGTTGTTAGAAGTTCTTTTACTTGGTTTTTTTTGTTGTTGTTGTTTTTTGTAAAACATAAAAAGTACATAAATAATTTGAGTTTATTTTTCATGGCTTTCATTAAAAAATTACCACCGTTTAGAAATAGGTTACCTCCTAGCGATTTTAAATTGTTTCGCAAAAATATAGTCGTCGTCGTTGTGCGATGTCCTTCTGTGCTTCTGGCGATTGTGGACTTAACATTGTGAAGTGGCTTGGGTATAAATGACAGTGAGGGATAAAAGTTTGAGGTTGAATCATCATCTGCTTTGCTTGGCTTTTTTTTCAATCAATTATGATTTGAAGCTAAGAGTATACAAAATGCCCTACCAATCTTAACGCGTAGTTTGCTCTTAATTTTAAATCGATAACTTCATTAGTTTTTGAGTTACGTGAACAGTTTGCACGGTGTTTTGATCACACGAGTCTCGAGAAAAATGCGCTTAAAGTTTTTGTTCCTAAAAAGTTTGGGTTTGGGGACTATGTAGGGAAATAGTGAATAGTTTTTTCAGATGATAAATTAACTTTTTAAGCAAAATAATAAATTCAGAAATTCAAAAAAATGGTAAAATCATTTTATATTTTGCCGTCCAATGTAAAAGAAGCTTATGCTTAATGAATTCTTTTGAAGGTTTTAAGGGCTCGTCTTACAGAGACTTAAATTTGTTGAGGTTTGTTCAAACTTCGTGCCGATTATTTTGATGCCACGGCCCAAAATGTGTATGGGTTAAGACCTAAGGTATAAAATTTACAGACATAATCTATATAATAGAAATACAAAAATTGAGAAAAATCATAATACACAAAAATGTCCCCGATAATATATTTAACAGCATTTTAAGAAAAAAAAAAAAAAATATATTTCAACATTTAATTAAAATCGTAATAATTCCCGTTTGTTGCTTGTTGAAAGTCTCGAATAAACTGTAAATTGATCGATTTGCTGGTCACTGTGGTGTATGCGTGACATTTTTATTTTCTGAGTACACATCTGATTTAAAATTTTTAAAGCTGTTTATCCGATTCAATTTAATTTTGTGAACATTTACTGATCTTGTAGTACAGGTAAAATAGGCATTTCCAAAAAAAAAAATTGTTACACCAATGAAACTTGGCAAAAGGTTTGCTTTTGGGATAAGAACCAATGATAAAAAAGTCTATAAAAAAAGTTGGGTGGAAGGGTTTTCAAGGTATTTTTTGATGCTGAATCTAATGACATAAAAATTAAGTTAATACGATTGCTCTAAGAAAAGTTATTGCCGATTAAAAACATGGGTGCTTGTTTTTTGACTTGAACAGGTAAAATATAACAGAAATCTATGTGAAAAACATGCTACACTGATAAAATTCGGGATGAAGGTTTAAGATACAGCAGGGACAAAGGATAAGGATTCATAAAGATTTTAAAAATATTTTTGATGAAAGGGTGTTTTTTTTGGTGGGTTCAGTTGTGTGTGAGAAAGGTGTCATAACAGCTGACTTACATTTTGTTAATTTTTTAAACTTGGTGAAAAAGTAATGTCTGTTATAAGAACTAAGAACCAATAGAGTCTACAAAATTATCTTGAGTGAAAGGGTGTTTTTTTTTAAGAAATTCGGAATCAGTACCACAAAAACTGGGACGAAATTGTTACACAAATGAAAATGGGTACAAATGTTGGATTTATAACAGAAACCAAGAATCAAAGTAGTCTATAAAAATACTTTAGGTAAAAGGGTGTTTGTTTTTTGCGAAATGAGGAAAATTTGCGAAAAGTCTGATAAAATCAATGGAAACAAGGAAAGGGTGTTTTTTTTTAGGTGAACAGAAAATATGGGTATATCTGAAAAAGTGTGTAATACTAGAGTAGTACTAGTTGTACCCTATTGAAATTCAGCAATTATGTTGCTTTATAGATAAGAAACAAGAATCTAAAGTGTCTATAAGAACATCATGATTAAAAGGGTGTTTTTTTTTCTAGTACAAACAAAAATGATGGGCCACTCTAATGAAATTTGGTAAAAACGTTGAATTTGGGATAGAAAGCAAGAATAAAGGGTTTTCAGAAAAAAATTTTAATTAAAGGGTGTTTTTTTTCGAGGAGACAGTAAGAACTAAAGTAAAAACGTTCAATTTGTTATCAAAACCAAAAATAAAATGAATCATTGGCTTTTTGGGACCAATTAGAGATTTTACTGTCTCTTCGAAAAAAAACACCCTTTCACCTAAATTTTTTTCTAGACTACTTTTCTGGAAATCCCTAGGTTGTAAGAACCTCGAATAGGAAAATATATCTTGATAAAAGTGAATTTCTGACCAAAATATTAAAAATCTTAGCATCGAAAACTAAATAAAATGTCAACACAGATTTAATTAATGTTCAATCTTGACAATTTAATTTTTTTTCGACTGTTTAAAATCATAAAATTCCGTATTGTGTTTTTTCCAATTAATATTTGCAAACCGAGAACTTGACATGTTAAAATCATTTTGCCAATTGTCAAATATAAAATTTTACTCCGAAGTACAACTCCCAAAAAGAAGTTTAACTTCAAAAATAAAATGCAAGAATTTTTATTTTTGATAAACTGAAACTTGCGTAATTACGGAGCAAGTAATTTGGTCTTTATAAAAGAAATATCGCTTCTTCTAAATCTTAATAACCTTTGAGCCCCACACTGGGCGCCATTTCTTAATTTACTATCAATTTCTGATAGGTATGTATTATGTTGGAACTTATGTTATAAGCAAAAAGTTTTTTTTTTTTTTTTTTTTTTTTTAACTCCAAAACTCGACACCAACTCTTCCCATTATAAAACTTTTTATTATACTCTTGACGTTTCTCTAAGACCGTTTGCACCAAATTCAAAAAGACTTCTTGTGAGTGGTAAAAAAATATCGTGCATGTCCAAAAACTTGCTTAATTATTAAAGAATAGCCCAGAGATTATTGCACATTCTTTTATTTATGTGAAGTTTTCAAACTTTTTGTAGATAAAATTCTCTTATTCATTTGAAACATCGCTCTCCCGATATCACCAGTGATTTAAAACTTTTCCATATCACTGTATCTATATTTTTATGTATTAAGCTTACCTCAACTGTAATACATCACTCTGCCAAAGCAACCAAGCACACGATATGTTTTCCTTTGCATAAAATTAAGGATAAGACGACGACGACGATGATGCACAGGATGCACCAAGCGATTTTATCCTCCTCCCCATCAGAACCCATCTTCTTCAAACTCTTTCTACTTTCTTTCTTAACTATCAACCATCTATAGGTCGTCAGTAAGGCGAACATTGCACCTCTCTACGCTGTAAGATGCATTCGAAAGGGTGTACCGACGACGATAGGTGGCTCGGCCTACTGCCTATTGCCTATTCAGTTTTGTTAATTCAGAAACTTTTAGAGCGCTGTGTGTTTTTATTAAAACCCAGACCGACCTGTTTGTGTCCTTTATACTCTTGGTTCTGTTGGTGTGTGCTTCAGGCATATGTTGCTTAAATTTAAATGTATGAGTAAGGAGCGATAGTCCTTTTTGTGTACCTATACTATACTATCCTCTATCCTTACTATTGTTGTTGCTTTTGTTGTTGTTTTCATTTACATTGCTGCATGAGCACACATCTATTCAACTCTAGGGCTGCCACCCACTCGATTGCAGTCGAGTGGGCACCATATTGTAATTAACTGAATTTGATATACAACTTTAGATACAAACTTAGGTTTTGAACCCTGCAGAGTCGAGAGCCACCAGTAAGGTGGATATCTCTCAGACTAGAGGACACAAAGTCGAGAGGACGGGCAACAAACATATATGCACATTGCACACAAATGTGTGTATATACTCAATATCGACATGCAGATGGCTCTGGCAGCACAGTCTAGATGCGGTCGATAGGTTGAATGCGAGTGAATCGGAATTTCATGCAAATTAAGTGCGGATGCAAAAGCAACAAAAAAAAAAAAAATATTAGAAAAAAAGCTGCAGGATGCAAAAATAAAGATCCCCTGGTGGTGGGTGGAGGAACTAAAAATAACATCAACATTTAATATGAAAAGGGGAGAAAAGGGTGCAAGAGTAAATATAGGAGAGTGCATGTACTTATTTTCTTTTAATAGTTTTTCTAGAAATAGAGTCACCTCTCCACATTCTCTCACCCAACATATTGTTGTTGAGCCTTACGCTACTTTGCCCAACATCATCATCCACCCATTTACATTCTCTTTCTTCGCACGACTCGCCTCCACAAACTCAGAGTGCATAATGTTCATAATTAATTTTGTGCCCCGGCGCGCCCTGTACCTTTTGTGTTTAATCGTTCTTCTACTCTACTTTTGAACTCTGTGACTAACCGTCGGGACAAAGGAGCCCCAGAAAACGGATGAGATTATTATAAGGACGATTGCCAGAGAGGGTGCACAAAAAGCCAACAAGCGAGCACAATCTCCTCTCACAAGCACACAAATGAGTGGGGTTGTTTACGCTTAATGGGACTGACCTTAAATGGCCATCAGCAGCCAGCAATGTGAAGTATGACGCGAGTGGTACTTACTACTTTCTAATTTTCTCACGCCAGCCAGCCTCTCACTGATGCTGAGATTGAAGCAATATAATGGCAATCACCGATGCATAGTGCGGGATAAAAGCAATTTTCAAGCGCGGTGAATTGGTCTGAAAATGGTGAATTGAAAATAGCGTGAGAGAGAGGATATAATGGTTGTATAGGAGGAGGGACGGTGGAGGTAGCAAAAGAGTTGACATTAGCAATTGGCTAGTTAGTTGAACAAAAGAAACACTTGGTTGCATTATCTTTTCTTCTTGGTGGCATAAAGATGTCTTGTTTACGACACCTAACTCTGACACTTTCTATAGATTTAAAAATCGAACAAAACTTTTTCAGTGGATGCGTCCATTTTGGGTTAGGAGAGAAAAATGTGACAGTGATGCATTTATGATAGCTTTTTGTATATTATATAATTTGACAGTTTAATAATTTTTCTGCTATAAACTAATTCGATTCCACCCAAACTTGATTCTTAGATTAATGAGAGGACTAAACAGTAACCAAAAATGGGATCCATAGATAGAAATCCACTTAATTTAAGATGAAAATCTTAATATTTATACCTAAATTAAGTGGGTTTCCGCTTAATTTAAGAAGGAAGTCATCTTGGCAAAAAATCATGCAGACATTTTTAGGTAGTCTTTTTCTTCGTGTAGTACCAAACTGCTAAAACAAAGCATTTTTTATCTGTAAAGTTAAACCCCAGGTTTAGTGCTAAACATAGGTTTAAATTTTCTTTTGAATACCTACATTTAATCTCTGAAAAAGCTTTAACTCTGGACTTTCAAAGCAGAGTTTCTGAAAGGGCCTATTAAACAACTATGAATGGATAACGATATTTAAAAACAATTTTTTATTTTTTGAATGAAATGAATGCGTTCAGCACAACATTAATTAGGCCATATGGTTCATTTGCACTGAAAAATAATTAAAATTTGGAACCTTGTTTCGAATATATTTTCTAAATTCTTAATTTTCGAACAATGCAAAATGGTTTGAACGAACCATTTATAATCCCTTATAAACAAAAATCAAATCATTTGACAACTCGTCTAAATTATTGCGATGTCATGAAACGAGTGGGTTCAACGCTAAATTCGTTAGGTTTTGATAAGATTTAGATACTTGAGTTTATAGGTGAAGAATTAAAAAAATTTCATAAAAAAAAAAAAAACATTTAAACCCATTTTAATCGAGAAAAATACCAACAGCAATAATTTTGTTTTGTTCATTTTGACAGGCATTTTGCACAGCTGAATGTTTTGAAGAAAAAAAAGCATGACTGGGTCGCACGAACTTGCTCTTAGAGTTAAAGTTGCTTAAATTTTTAAGACTATATAGAAATTTGGAAAAAAAAAAATAAAATTCGTTTTTTAAAAAAATAAAATAAAATCTGAAATCAAATTGCCCACCAAAACAAGTATGCAGTTTTGATTGATATATTAAGGTGCATTTTAAGAAAAAAAATTTTCAAAATCGTTAGAGCCGTTTTTTAAAAAACAAATTTTTTATAAATAATTTTTTGGAAAAAAAGTTTTAAAATAAAATTGGTATGCCATTTTGTAGAAATCACTAATCAACATCTAAAAACTAAATTTCAAAAAAATTCAACGTCCCGTTTTCGAAAATTTGATTTTTCAAAAAAAAATTTTCAAAATTTGTTTAAAAATCCAAAAATTATTTTTTTGGAAATTTTATTTTTAGTTTATATTTAAATTACATAAATGCTTCTTCACAAAAAGTTTCGTTGAAATCGAATAAGCAATTTCGGAGATAATCGGATTTGAAAAAAACGGTTCAATGGCAGGTACCGTTAATAATGATTTTCAAAAATTTTTTTTTTCATTAGAAGATATACATACCTTAGCTTAAAACTAACACTTGAATTTTTTAAACAAAATCGTTGGAGCCGTTTTCGAGATATTTCAATTTTACTAAAATCGGTATATGACAAGTACCGTTATTTTTGGTCCAAAAAAATTAATTCCAAAAACCCCTCTGGAGAGTCACCAAATAACGCTACATACCAAGTTTGACATTAATCGGTCCATCCGTTTAGGCTGTAGCTCCTTATACAGACAGACTGACAGACAGACTGACTGACTGACAGACAGACAGACAGACAGACAGACAGACAGACAGACAGACAGACAGACAGACAGACAGACAGACAGACAGACAGACAGACAGACAGACAGACAGACAGACTGACAGACAGACTGACACACAGACTGACAGACGGACTTCCGGGACCCACTTTTTTGGCATTGTCTAGGATGTCTACCATCGTTATTTCATGGAAAAATTTTATCTCAACTTTTTTTTCTGTACAAATGCATAACTTGATATATAGTACCTATGTATATCGCAAGTAAAAACGGATAAGTATCCCCAAAGCTCACACTTTCTTTTGATGTTTTAGTTAAGACTTTTAATTGGGTGAGAAAGAGACCACCTAAAATGAAACGCATTTCTGCATGGTTTTTTGCCAAGATTTTATCCGTCTTAAATTAAGAGGAAATCTACTAAATTTAAGCAGAAAATCTTATTATCATTAAAATAAGAAACATTTCATCAAGTAGATTTCCGCTAAATTTAAGACAGAAAACATATTGGCAAAAAACCATGCGGAAATCCGCTTAATTTTATGTGCTTTTCTCTGTGCGCTAGCCCAGCGTTGTTGCGGTGTGTTGATTTATAAGGTTCTTTTAAAAAAAACGGGACACTTTTGCAGCGACACAACACAAATGCCAATGATTAGCGCAGTGCTGTTGTATAAAAATGCTGTCAGGAAACTCTAGTAAGACAAGATACATTTGACATTTGAACTGGTATTCTGGTTTTTAAGTGAAGCAAAACTTCCGATAGACTCCGCGTCCGCCTAGGTTGCATCTCAACAAACGAAAATATTTATCTTGTCGCTATATCGCCTTATGCATAAAACACAAGTCACGTGTAAATTCGTTCGGGAAAGTCATGCGAAAAAAAATTCTTTTTTTCACTTGACCTTAATGAGACAAATATTCGTTCCACTTCAACGGTTCATTATGCTATGCTATGCTCATTCACTCCTATAAAATATGTACAAAGACTACCACTAAACCTATATAATACGGATATAGTTCTCTCTGTCTCCATTGAAAGTCCCCCTCAATTTAGGGGACTGATTCCCTAATAATTTAGTGTGAAGCATCCGTATGCGTGATGCGGTGTTTTGGTGTGCATATGTGTTTCGGAGTGAGAGAAAGTCATGTCTCGTTAGGTTTTATATATATTTTTTTGCTGCTATCGAAATATTTTTCCTCCACAGCTTGACACGAATTACTAAAACAGGATATATATGAATGAGTGTCAGGGACATTGATATGTATATTGGATGAGCGAGCCCCAAGCCCCCAAAAACCGAAACCGTACTGATTTCATCTTCCATTACACATCCTTCAATACTCGCACATCGATCGCATGCCGTGCATATAAATGGCCCAATAAACTCAGTTGGCAGTTTAGCAGCGGGAACTTGGAACTTCTAGGAACAACTGGAACCCAAAAATGTTCCAGAGGGCGCTGCTGCTATCATTTCAGGGGGGGGGGGGGGGGAAGAAGGCACAAATGTTTTATATTTGTGTTTGTTGTATATGTCGCTTGGGGTGCCCCCTAGTGCCATTAAGGAATAAACATAAAAAAGTTTTTGCTAGGGAATAACAAATTGTCTTCACATTCGGCGACAGTATTGACATGTAATCGATTTGCCGGTTCATTGAGTTTTAGTTAGAAGAATATAGACGAACCCGAACCCGACAATCGAACCTTTCAGAGGAGCCACTTGCCACTCTGGTGTGGTTGTGTGTTGTCTTCACACATTATACGGATTATCCTTAAACATACATACTCTCTAAACACACGCTATACCGTTATACTTTCTGGGTTAAAAAAGGCCTTCAGTCTAGCACACAGTATGGAAGAATTCAATCCCCTTTTATGTGGAGAAAAGTCTAGAGTAGTTGAAAGTGATTTGCAAAATTAACTTTGAAGGAAAGATGATGATGATGACGATAATGATGATGGTGATGAAGCTGATGAGAATAAATCCAGAGAGTCTTAATGCTAATTAGGTTCGAGGCATAAATTCCTTTTTGTTTCTTTTGTTTGACGAGAGGAAATGGTTAAATTAAGAGTTCCGAGCCGAAATGAGACTTTTATTTTTGGGGGGCTTTGCAAACTAAAATAAATTTTCTCCTGAGAACAACTTTTGAAAATATATAATTCGTCCTTAGCGGGAAGTTTAGGTGTTTTTGTTTCTTTTTTTTTCATCTTCAATTTCGTCTATTATTGAGTTGGGCTATTCTATAAAGATGATAAGGATGTATGAAGCCTTATAATAATAGCTATTATAAAAGTTTTTTCAAGTTTGTTATTTTTTCACTGAAAGAGGTACTTAGTATTTTTTTTTTTTTTAGTTTTTGGAACCCGTGGCAGGTCAGAGTTCATAATGTTAAATGAAATTTGTGAATATTATATTAAGATAGTGGTGGCCACATAAGTTATATGTGATGTCTACGATTCATCCGGCAAAAGAGTGTATTTAAAACTGTTTATTTGTAGTCAGAACTGGTTAAATCCAGTCGAAGCTGGTTAATCGTAGCTCAAATTGGTAAATACGGGTATATTGCAGGTGAAAATTATAAAATTGCAAAAATCAGTGTGAATCAGATCAGTGTTTAAAGCAGAGATCAGAAATAAATCTCAACCTTTTGAAAGGTTCCTTAATAACTCTTATTTGTCGCCATTTTCAAAAAAGGTCATAAAATAACCTTTATTTAAAAAAAAGAAAAATTTCGGTCAAGGTCTTTATTTTGCATTTTTTTATGTTTCGGTCAACCAGTGAGATTTATGGCTGATAGAAAAAAATAAATCTCATCTGCAAATGTCTCAATTCCTAGAGACATGGGAGTGGTGGCATATGAAAGTTTATATTCTCAGCTACCCGATAGTGGTATAATCGGGTTTTTGTTTTTTTTTTTCAAAATTCAGAGAAAATCGCGTTTGAAAGTTGGGGAACATTTTTTTTTTCGAAAAATCCCCGAATCTTTGAAAGCTCCTGAAAGCTAAACCACTTGAGAGCAATTTTTGGGAGTGATGTCAAATAATAGCTTGTGTCATGGGCCTACGCTCTGCACATTCTCAGATTTTTAAAAAATCATCTTCAATGTTAAACCTCCACATCATGCCTATTTTTTCAGAATCGGGCTTAAATTTTTTTTTTACCTTTAAGTTCTCACGGTTTGAGAACGCGTGCACCTACAGGGATGAGGAATGTACCCAAATGTAGGTTAGAGTCCCCGCTACCTTTTGGCATCAAAAAAGTTGGGCGGGCGACAATGCTTTGACCTAGATATTAGAACATCGGTCTCCTGAAATATTCGAAATTGCATTGATTGTGCTTGTCGTCCCAGCGACTCAAATCACAGGAGAAAACACATTTTCGTCTTTAGTAATACTTTAAACGAAAAGAGATATAATCTTGGGTCTAAAGAACTTTGAGTCTATTTAGTTCATACATTATTTAATACATAAACTTAGAAAAAAACATTCTTTCGACATTTTCCTTTGAATTGACCATTTTTGATTTATTTTCAGCGAAAACGGTAAAAGGTTGACCTTTTCCATTTATTTTTTTGTAAAAATCTCAACCATTGAGAGATATTTAAAGAAATAAAAAATAAATCTCAACCGATAACCTGTATTTTTGATTTTTAAAAATCAATCTTAAACCTTAACCGAAACTATTTAAAGTAATGAAAACGGTTGAAAATAAAGGTTGACTGTTATTTCTGGTCTCTGGTTTAAAGTGTTTAATCGAAGTCAACAATATAATCTTTGAAACTTTTTACGAGATTTGGAGAACAGAGCCCGTTTCTAGGACTTTAAGACAAAAGCATACAAGATGTTTAACTACTAGATGATGCCCACTTTAAATCCCACCCTCTTAAAAAAATAAGATATCCGCTTGAAATAATTGTAATCCACTTTTATTCTGTTACATTTAAGGTGAACTTCATTTCATTTTAATCCTTTCTAGCCCACAGCTTTACTTTTACTCTCATGTAACATATACATATTTAGGTTTCGATGGTTTGATTAAAAGATTATAATGTCTAGTTACTAGATTAGTACAAAAAGTTATAGACCAGTGCCAATAATTTTTGAAAATAAAAAAATTATTAGCAGCATAAGGGTGGTGGGAAAATTTACGATAAATGGCATTCGATTTTTTCTGCCCTGTTCGATTTCACTAGTCAAAAAGTTTTTTTTATAGAAATAAAAATATATTTTTCTTATGGTTTTTTTTGCGCTGAGCTCGATTCCGAAGTCAAAAAAATTCTATCACATCACGTTTTTGAGATATTACCATGCAACACATCACAAAAATAGTGTTTTGGACGTTCAAAATTCAATACCTCAAAAACTTTTCACGTTAGAGCTATTCTAATGCTAGATTCATATTAAGAAAAACAAAGGCCATTAGAAAAGTATAATTTAAATTCTATGGAAAGTTATTTCTCTCCAATATTACTGTCATTTACGGAAAAATCGTTCTTAAAAATCGTTTTTTTGTTTCTTTTCAATTTTTCTCAATATTTTCTAAAACAGAAGTATAGTTTTTCCACACAATCTTAAACAATAGGTTTTAATCTTAATAATTGCACTCGAAACTTTTCAAAAATCAAAAATTTTTTGGTAACTTTTTTGTTTGAAAAATAGGCTATTTTTCAAATTAAATTCGTCAAAAATCCAAAAATTAACTTTTTGTTAAAAAAATATTTTAAATATATAAAAAATATAACAAAGTAATTTTTGACCAAGTTTTGTTAAAATCCAACCATTTTTGTAAAAGATAAAAATAAAAAATTAAAAAATTGTATTTTTGCATCTTTTTCAATATTTTGAGGTTATATTAAAAAAATGGTTTGAGTAAATGTTGTAGACACTTACGATCTACAACTTTTGCTTTTTTTGGTGTGGTAAATAAAAACTAATTCTTCTATAATTTTTAAACTAAGCGTAGGATAGCTAAAATAAAAGTTGGGCTAACCTAGGCTAACCTTGGACAATCGAATCAGACAGATTTGAAAACAAAATTAGCATTTGGGGGTGCCAGCTTTTACATAGCCGTCGAAAATTGGTCAAGAATTTTGACATGGAATCGGCCATTGTTGATGTAAATACCTACCACTACTATGAAACTATATTAACAGTTTTGTTCTATTCTTCTCAAGCCTATTAGTAATCTATCTTTAAGAGAGAGATCTATGAAAGACCTCATGGTTTTATTTTGATACCTAAAACTGCTCCGTATTCAAAAATTTATTAAAAAATTCATCAAAAAATAAACTAAATCCTAATTCACAAAACCACATCCGAACAACATTTCCCAAAAAATGATTTAAAGATAAATCTATAATTCAACCAACCCTAATGCTTACATTGCATAAATTTCTTTTGAATAATTTAAAAATTCATTCGAATTTAAAATAGAAAATGAAGAAGAAGAAGAAGCAGAAACACAGACATCAGAAATCTACCTTAACATTATATCTCCGACCTTCAAAAAAATTTGTCACAAGTTATGCTCTATGCTTACAACTAAAAAAGACCGAAAATCCAATTTCCAATAATGAAAGAACACACCAACAAGCAAAGCACACCTGAGGCTTATCCACTCTCAGCCAGCATGCGAAGGAAAGGTAGGGATACCTATCTAGTTTAAAGTGTGTAGACGTGGGTTTCTGGTAGGCTAAACATTCAAAAAGGGTTTTGGTTGTGGTTATAGAAAATCCGGTGGTGGCTGCATCTTATACATAAATTAGCTCAACTAAATCAAAGCTTTTAATATAAAAGGATATACCTTTCTATAGGTATAACGGTACCTAACCTACCTCCATTTGCAATCCAACCGATAAGAGAGAGATACCTTACCTCGTTTACCTGTAACTGAAAACGTTGGTAGTTTTTCAAAAATATGAGTTTCAACTTTTGAACCTTTTTTCAAAAACTCACACCCACATACATAGCTGATAGGCAAGGTAGCTACATGTATATGCAAAAAAGCTCTTAAGAGCAGCCTTTTGAATAAAGATTATCCTGCCTTTATTTTTGTACGAGACTTATATATTCGAGTATCCTTTTACTCCTCTCCTAACCTCGTTTACCTACTCTCAAAAATCAAAGCAAAAAAAAAAAAAAGTCACACACAAAACCCTAGAGGCTAGAAACTCTTCTGTGTATAGAAAAATCTTTGATACACACAATTGTGGTGATTGTCATCTTTGATGCGGATACTCGCTCTCTTTTTCTGTTTGTATACTCGTTTAAAGGATAAATCAATTGCTACATAAAAATAAAATATCCATACGTGACTCCAAGGCAAAAGAATCCTTTTTCCTTTCCTCTGTTTTCAGTTTCTGGTGGAAAAAATTGCAAGCAATGGAGGATAGTTACGGATACCGAATAATATACGAATACCCATGCGAATGGAAGGATACTTTTATCCTTGCTCCAGTCCACATCACTTCGTCAGGAGTGTAATATTTAAATTGAGAAGAAAAGTGATAGTTTTCTTTTTTTCCGATGCCACTATACTGCTACTGTTACTGGAGGAAGAGGTTTGTCCTTTGGGAGGCTGTACGACCCCGGCAACAGTTCTTTATAAAGAGTGCTGCGCATCATCCTTAAGTGCTCAATGAATGTGTGTGACTTAGAAGTAAAAAAAATCCTTTTTGAAATCCTTCAGAACGAATCGATGTTTGATCCCAGGCCATCATGACGAGGACGAACGATGTCGTCCGATCTATTTGTACGTTGCCTTAAGCATTTTGTAACGACGCGTATCCTCTTTTATTGCAATTGTTTAAGGAAGAGAAAGGGAATATAATGGTGGATTCACATTCAGTATGAAAAAGCAAAAGCAACAGGACAATTGAATAGAATTATTAGACCGCCACCGTTACCCCCATTTGGTTAACCGCAATTCTCGATTTTATTCGCAACAAAGTGTGTCCTTTGTCTGCGTGGTGGCGTTGCATGGTGGCGTGTGCAACAAACCTTTTCCTCTAACATAGACTCCCTTGGATGAGGCCATTAAAATGAAAATCCTTGTCACATAGGAACACAGTGCTCAAACATTAAGAGAAAAACTTAAGCCAGCCAGAGCACGATGCACGATATAGTGCTGGTGTGCTGCTGCATTGTGCTCCTAATGTTCAAAGAAGCATGCCAATGTGTATGCATTAGTGTGTAAAAGTCCGTAGCAGAGTGTGGAGCTGGAGCGGCAGGTATACTCTGTATTGTGTGCTCTGTGATGTAGCTTGTAGCTCCAAACAATTACTACTTTGTTTTAATTAAAAACCTCGACAGGTGTATTGTCCTCGGATAATGATGACACAATCCACACTCATCCCAGAGTCAGAGGTACATCTCTCTATCTCTCTATACCTATGACGACGTTTTTATTTCAAACATACAATGAAGGTAGATTTCTATAGTTTTTTTTTTTTTTGAAAAAAAAGGAGTAGAATGATATCCTGACAGCCTTACTCATCCTTTTTATCCCACACATGACACACTCTATACGAGTGAACGACTGAAGTATTCATGAAATCTTGTTGCTTGTTGTAAATAGTCCTGTGGCTTTATATGTGTGTGTAAGTAGTTTTTGGAATTTCCGGACTAGAATGCGAAGGTCGAAGTTTTTGTTTTAGTTGTAAGAAAAGTTCTAAAATTATTTAAGGATGATGAAATTTCTAATAAAGAAAACATTATACCTATACGAACGAGTACAAAGTAGATAACAACACAACAGAAGAACATGGTATTTTTTAATTAATACTTTTGCAAATAGGTTGTGAAACATAAAAGGTATTGTTGTTGTCATATCATAATAATGCGGGACAGGTTTTTGGGGTTAAATTAAACATTAACTTTTGTTAAAAGTTTATATTAATTTTTGGTATTTTGAAAATCCACTTTTATTCTCTCTCTGTCTCTGATGGTTTTTGTATTCAATAGTGACATGGTTAAAGGTCTTTGTTGTTTGTGTAGGTTATTGTGTTTACAGAAACTATCAGTCTTTTGTTGACGTTTTAAACGTCATCTATAATGAGTAATGGATTAAAATGGATTTGCATAGCATTTTGGTATAATAGTTTTGATTTATTCATTAATATAAGAGAATTATATGTAGCTCTAAGAACTATGATGGAATTCTAAAACAATTTAATTAAAATATATTTGAACTTCTGAGTTAAGGTTGTGAATGTTTACTACGTCTTTTAGATGAACTCGATGACGAGAAAAGAAAATGGGATTTCAAAAACGTAAATAAGTTTAAAACTACAATTTATTGAAAGGCTGTAGTTAAGCTCATCAGTTAATTCCAGGATATTAATTATTATTATTAATTAATTATATATTATTATTAATTAATAATGAAAGTGAGTAATCTGATGTCAAAGGTATTTTCCTTTTTTTATAACTTTTTGAGACATCACCGGATTTTTAATTATCAAACGTAAAGTTAGAAAGCTTCCGCAACGTCTTCGTAGACACTTAAGAAAATTGATTTTTAATAACCACTCATCGAGAAGAAGCTATTTATAGTTTTTAAAGCTTTAAAATAAATAAAATGAGTATGAATTAAGTTTTAAATAAGAATTAAAGTACACGATGAAAGGTGTTCACTGTGGTGTATACGTACTTTTTTTCTATATTTTTGTTTGAATCTAATTTTATGTAATTTAAACATGAAAACATACTTAAAAATATGTATATGTTTGAGATACAGTGATGTTGTATCTTGGTGTGGGTATATTTTCAACACTAATGCCATAGCTCCACCGCCACCTTAATCTTATTTAAGGTTGTTTACGCTAAATTTTTTCCAAATCAGAAGATTTTCAATACAAATTTGTGTATGGTTAATCTCGTACAAATCATGGAAATTTAAAATAAATCTTATCTAAATCTTCTTAAGGGCTAGTACACGGTTAAAAAAATTGGTGTAGATTCTACGAAAATTTGGGTTACATGTGAGGCAACACACTTAAATTTTATTTAAATTTAATACTTTGATTGTATACCTATATTTTTGAGTCTAATAAAAAATTTATTGAAATTTATATATTGCCAAGGACGTATTCATTCCTACACTTAAAGTTCCAGTTTATATTAATGATATTTCTTTCTTTTTTATTATTTTAAGTATTTTCTTTAATACTTTTTTAAATGAAACAAAACATTTCTGAAAGTGATTACTCATCATTATCATATACCTATAAAAATGATAGGTGATAGATCAATAACTGATACAATTACGTCTCTCGAGCACCGTCGTAACGTCTCATGTCTCACGTTGTTCTATCGTTATTTTTATAAGCAGTGCTCCGATGAAATAGCTAGTTGCATTCCTCCCCTGAAACAATTCAACCGTAATACTCGCGCTTCAAGGAATGCTCATCAGTTTACCCTAGAGTCCAACTTCGGACGTACCGTCAAATACAGAGATTCTTTCTTCAGCCGCACTACACGAATGTGGAACGCGTTACCCGCCTCTGTTTTCCCATCCCATTTCAAAACTCAGAACTTCGCGCGCTTATTATAAAAAAAAAAAATAATGGTGATATTATTTTCTCTTATATTTTTTTTACACAAACTATGTGAAGTGAAATTTTATTGCCGATCAAATTTTGTCAGTTAATCATATATTTTACTTCAATAGTGCAAATTCAGATTATTTATTTTTTAGTTTTCATCAGAAAAAAGGTTACCAAATGCATTTTTCTGAACCAAAATAGTTTTGTAGTTTTTTTTGGGTAACTTTCCAGGTAGCGATAATCCTAAATCCAGGCACAAACAAATTTATTTCTTTTTTTAAAATGGCCTCCATTTTCGTATACGTTTTAAACACAAGCTGATTTTCTTGCACTAAAAAAAGAAGACGAGTATTTAATTTCAATTCTTAACGAGATAAAGTTATAATTTAGGTGCCAAGGAATTAGTTTTTTTAAGTTCAAATTTTCTTATATTTCAATACTTTTGATTGCATTTTAATGTTTTGTTAAATAAAAGATAAAGAATTTTCTTATACTCATATATTATATGTTGTTTATTTAACAAACGTTTTCGGGAATTCTTCCCATCTTCAGGTTCAAGCAAATAATAAATATTTTAAATATTTTAAATTTAAATTTACATAAAAATCAATTTCTCAAATCTCTGAGAAATTGATTTTTATGTAAATTTAAATTTAAAATATTTAAAATATTTATTATTTGCTTGAACCTGAAGATGGGAAGAATTCCCGAAAACGTTTGTTAAATAAACAACATATAATATATGAGTATAAGAAAATTCTTTATCTTTTATTTAATTTAAAGACTCATATAGTTTCCAAAAAAAGTAATTTTTTACTTATTCAAATTTAATGTTTTGTATTTGCAAAAACTTTGAAATAAAATCGCAATATTAGAAACTAATAATTTTTGTTTTGAAAAAGGCCTTATTCCAAAGGTTGTACCTATTAAAAACTACTTCAGAATTTTTAACCATGAATCTATTTTTATTTTGTAGAAAAATCTAAAATTTTTTGCTACTTCGTCGTTTTTAGGAAAATATTAATTACCTAATTTAAAACCAAACACGAAAAACCCGTGTTTTTGTGAAACTTGAGTGAGCGTATATTTTATATATTTTCTAGAAATTAAATATCTGGAAGCAACCAAAAGCAACCAGTTTCCTTTTTCGATATTATTGAATTCGAAATATCTAAATTGTTTGCTCAACAACAAACGAATTGAGTAAAAAACTAAGATTAGATTCATTTCAAATTTAATAATAAGGCTTGTAACAGCTTGTTCAGTCGGTTGTCGTGTTGTGGTATCTTCCAAGCAAAACTCAGACACAAAAGGATATTTTAAAATAGTAGTTTTATTGAACAAACGAAGATTAAATGATTTACAAAGTTTGGTACTACTTCTATTGAAAGAGTATTATTATTGTGTTCCTACCCTTTGCTATTATGCGGTTGGTGTTCCGCAGTTATTACAGAAGGCGTAAGGAAACACTGTAATAATACTTTCAGAAAAGAAGCCAAGGATAAGAAGCGGTAAGTGTTACCTCTGTAATATCTTGACTCTTTCCTCTTTCAAGTCGAAAATGATTTAATTCTAATTTTGGCTCTCCTTTTATAGCAAGAAGACATTGATAAATTATTTAAAAAATAGGAGGCTTCGAAATTTAGAGAAAATATAAATAATAATAATATAGTCAAAGGCGACATTGATTTCAAACTTATATAAAATAAAATATAAAAATAATAGGCAAAGGCGGTACTGCATGCTAACAACAATAATGTGTTGCTGACTTTTTCGAGAAGTTTTGTTGAAGGTTTTGGCATACGCCTTTGTCCATTTTGTTTTGTCTTCATGAGCCTTTTTTAACACTGCTTTTTAATTCATTTATTCTCAAATTTTTTATGATTTAACGACTTTTTTTTAATCCTCACATGCCCAGACATACTTTTTATCCACCAAACACTATAAATTTCAATATTACCACACTCAGCATTCCAAAAGTTTTATTTATTTACTTTAGATTGCCATCAATTAGCAAAAAAGTTATGAATTGTTGAAACAAGAGCGCATCATAATCAATTAATAATGACACGAAATAAAATAATCATAATGCGTGTGTCCTTAATTAAACATAACAAAAAAATAAAAAAAAAAAAACAAAAACCAAACTAATGAGTCAACGATTGCTTAATCACAAAGTTGACATTGTGTGTGCAGGCTCTATATGCGAATACACTCACGCATAGAGAGACACAAACAAAAAAAAGTCCTCCTGTGCTGCTGTCTAGTGCAATATAACATTATCTGGCCTGATTTCATTGTTGCGGTTTTGCCTCCTCTGCCAACCAACGGAGGCACAATCCAATCCAGATCACGTTTCAATATTTACACATTTATCAGGCAAACTGATTAAACGATTAATTATTTCATTCAGACAATTACGAATGCAATTGCAAACAAAAATAAATTGCCTAACCGTTTTAAGAAATTCTAGCAAAAAAAAAAATAACAAAAAATACATATAAAACAATGAAATCCGACTCTCGTCTCGCATGCCAACTGTTGAGTGGCCCAATCACAGACAACCCACCACCACCTAAACCAGAACCACTCTGCCATTGTTGCCGCCGCACCACAAAACCATTCACTCATATACGCGGCCACAAACGTGACAACCTGCTCGTTTAGATTGGTTGCGCTGGTTCCTGGCTCTGCTCCTAGCTGTGCCACATTCTTTTCCTCTATCCTATATACCCGACCCGTATCTATATCGCTCCATCTCCCAGCCTTTGGGAAAGCGCAAATTGCCTGGTAGCTGTCAGGCAGCCAGGCAGTCAGGATAACCGGAGATTTGATCCGTGGAAACAACGGGCTTATGCTGTGTTATTCGTTTAGGGAATCAACATTTTTTTTTGTTGGCAACCTTTTTGTGTAGAAATAATTTTATTAACACTACCTCCGCTCCGCTAACATTTATTTGACATTCACAAATGATGACGCTTACGTTACGTTGTGTGTGCGTATGTCACACAAGCCTCCATTACTTGCTCTGTCATATTGTATCTATACCGGGTATAATATATGAAGCGCTGCTTTTTATTATCCTGTCTCTCTTCACTCTGTGAAACACACATGATGGGGCGACACCCACACCATCTATCAGCGGCTTTGTAATAAATCAATCTGTCAAAATCTGACGATACATTAAGTTTTTACATCCCGTTTTTGTCCTCTGTTTGTTTTGAATTGGCTCTATCCTGCTTTCGAGTATGTACCTATCCCCGGTATTATGGCCCTGTTAGATTTTTTGGAAACGTTAAAAAAAAAAAAATATAAAAAAGAATGTCAATATCCATATAGGTTTTAGCGCCCTCTGGTGGTGCTTTTTGATGATGGTGTATTGTTTGATGGTGCTCATGACATGAGGCCATTTATTTTTCACTCTTGGTCGCTTGGTTGCACCCCAAAATTAGTCAAATTTTTGGATTTATTGTATACTCGAGTAATTGGTGCTGATGACGATATGGTTCTGCCATTATTTGCCGTTTGTTGAAAGCCACAATTTGATGGCAGTCATTTGGGGGGGCTGAGAATTTCGGGGTCGTAGCGGAGCGGGAGATGTTGACAGAAATTCACGTGGTTGACAATTTGCAAACAACCCAAATATGGATGTAAATGTTATGTGTTATTTTCGGAAGTGAGAGGGTTGGTCCTAGTTGGCGGTCGGAATCGGAAGGGAGAGGCCTGTTAATATACATGCTTGCCTGCTTAGAGAGGATGTTGGTGTTCTCACACGTTTGTATAGTCTGTTATTATTATGGCCACCGTAAAATTTAGGGAAAGCGTGAAAGGAAAGATTACCGTTATACTACTGAAGCGAGTTTTGATTTAATGAGACATAAGCTTGTGAGATCGTGACATGGATAAGTCCTTGTGTAGAATCGCACATAAAATTAGCAAAGCTTGACAAAATATGGCAAAATACAGAAAATTGTATAATAATATTTGCTTGAGGCGGTATACACGTGTGCGGGTTATAGGTATACGTTTGCCTTTATAAAGTCCTGCTGCTGTTATAAAGTTAATTATGGAGTCACATGTGTGTGCCATCATGTGCATTCAGCTTAAATACTGTAAGTACCTTCGACGTTGTAGAGTTTTAAAGGGTAAATATTGATTTAGGTTTATTATCCCTGCAAGGCTTGAGTCCTGACGATTTAACATTTTTTTTTGTTTCGAGTAAAAATGTCTTTGAGTTGTCACGTGTGGTGTGTTTCTCCAAATTCAAATTCATCACAAAGGAAAATGTAAAACATGTCACTAAGCCCCCGAGTGGGTTGATTTTATGTCAAAGGAATTCTAAAGTGACATTTTTCTAACTTAGTTTTTGGATTTGAAATTCCTTTGAAAAAGTCATCACACTTTGTCTATTCTTTCTGTTAGGAGGAGGAAAAGAAGTTTTATTTGTGCTAGGCACATCCACTTGAAAAGCGGGAGAGAACTGGAAACTGTTTAAATGAGACAGAACTTTGAGCCAGACGATATAGCGATGTGGAATTGTTGGTTTGAAAAATTGACATTTGACTTAAAATTTTCGTTCGTTTACTTTTTCACTTTGAGTTGGTATGCAGTGTGTTCGTAGAAATACACGATAGTGAGAATTTGTATCCCGCGGTTCTTGGAAATTTTGTTTCCATTGAGAGTTTCCCAATGAAAGAGATTTAACTGATGTGTGTTTTACGACGGAAATCTAATTTTTGAGTAAATTTTTGTCATGATGTGAGTTTTCTGGTAGAAATGTAAAATTATAGAGAGAAATTGTGTGTAATTTAGTAATGAACAAGAGTGTTACAATTTAAGTTTTATTAGTAACCGATGTGGGATAAGTACCTAAAAATCATAGAGTCAGTTGGGGTAAGTGCACGCACTTTTCACTTTAAGGCAAAATTGTGAAGATTCTGTAAGAGATATCAGCATAAAGTTTTTTACATTTGATAAACCTATATTTTAGGAACAAGAAAACACAAAAAAAAAGTTTTTAGTTTAGTTTAGTTTTCATATGATTTTTTTGACACAACTCGAGAAATAAGCAGTGCGCGCTCTTACCCACTGCGCAATCTTACCCCAAATGACTCTGCACAATGAATGTCTTTATTGAAAGCAAATTAATAAGTATACTTGAGCGAATTACTTTTGCTGGAAATATCCTTAATCTTCAACACGTTTTGCATAAAAACTTTTAAAGTTTACTTTCCTATTAATCCGTTTTTTTTTTTTCGACGAAAACTTTTAAATCTTCTGCTTACAAATTACTCATTTTTTCGTGACCTGTTTTTTTCTTCTGGAAACGTGCTGTAACCATTCTAAAAAATGCTCTAATTTTAAATCCTTTCTATTTTGCAAAAAAAAAAAAAACATCTCTCTTTTGGATCAAAGTCAAATAAACAACGTTTCGGTCAATTTTTATCCAAATTTAAATTTAGCGTCACTTGAATAGAAACAACATTTTTTCTTTAGAAAATAGCGATTGGCGCTTTGGTGAGGTAACTTAGTAGATTTTTGGTTTTGCATATTCAAAGAGGAACTTTTAACAAACAATGTTGTAAAAACAAAAAACCCAAAACAGAAACAGTATGGCTACTAGTTGCGTTTTTTCGCATAACTTCACAAAAAACAGTGTTTTTTTTTGCGTCACTTGAATAGAAACAAGCTCTTAAATTAGATAAAAATGATGAAAAATCATGGACAACACTAATTTTAGTAAAGCAGTATTAAACTTTGACATTATTTGCACATTATAACCAATTATGGGCTACGAGCTACCAATAGGCACCACAGAAAATGCATAAATAGCAGCTCACATTGGAAATGCACTTGCACTATGCAAAATCGCGAAAGATATTGGAAAATTTCCCAAATTTGGATAAGAATATTTTTAACATATCGTAAACTAGTGATTGAATAAAAAAAAATAAGACAGGCGAGACCCAAATCAAGAGCAGAGAAAAAATAATTTAAAAATTAGATGCAATTTCCTTCACTTTGCCGCTAAAATCGGTCAAAAATGTGGTGTTAGTGCGATGATAATGTGTTGGTTTGTTCCACCATGGAAGTTATAAAAGGTGCACAACATTAAAAAAGCCTCAAAATGCAAAATAACAACATTTTAAGTTCTACTAAGATTACAAAAAAGTTAACTTTTTTATAGTTGCAATCGAACTGAAAAGAAGTGAGGTAAAGAGTGGATTTCAAAGGAAAACATACCAACTCAGATGGACCACTTTAATATTAGTCCTATTTTATTGGTTTATGAAAGAATAATTTTTATCGCATCGTCACCAAAGGGCACTAAAATGTGTTATAGTAATACGCTTTGTTTTTATGATGTGCAATAGCAAAATTGAAGCTTCACGCTTCGAAAAAAGATGCAAACTTTTACAAAGAAATAATGGTAAAAGCTCTTGAGAAGTTTAGGACCGTGGAAAAACAACCGTCTTAGAGGTTGCACAAGGATAGTTCCAGAAAAAACAAGCAAAAGAAACAAAACAGATGCATTTCGGACGAAAACGAAATTTTATTTCACTTATTCAATCCTTAAATTGTAAACAATATCATTTTCTTAATTTGTAAAAAGTTACCAAACACTTTTATCACTTTCTCCAATTAGGTCCACGATTGTGTACAGTACAAGTGCATTTCCAATGTTAGCTGCTATTTATGCATTTTCTGTGGTGCCTATTGGTAGCTCGTAGTTCCTAAAGTTCCTCTTTGAATATGCAAAACCAAAAATCTACTAAGTTACCTCACCAAAGCGCTAATCGCTAATTTCTAAAGAAAAAATGTTGTTTCTATTCAAGTGACGCGCAGTGTATATTCTCCAACGCAAGAAACAAAATTTCTTGGAGTTTCTGATGAGTACTCACTTTCCGGAGTGTGAGTATTGTGTATTATCACCCCAGAATCGGACATATTCTTAAATCCTACTTTGCTTTCAGTAACTGCAGAGAGCACACAAATTCCTTGATAACAAGAAAAAATACCTCCCTTTGTACCTATAACTTGCCAGTGTTTGGAGACTATCTAGCAATATTCCTTACATTTTCTTCAAAACTTTAAGAGTTTTTTAAGTTAACAATATTCATTTGCTAGAATCTTGTACTGAAATATATTTTATAAACGATCAAAGAACATCAGGAACGTGAACCTAGTCAATTACTCAGTATTCAATGAAACTTAATTGACTGCTTATAATGAGTTTCTAGTATAAAATTTTAACAACTTTCTCCTATTCGAAAAACCAATAAATTGTTGATAGTAAAATTTAATTACCTTTATACAAATGCATTTTAATTAAAGCAAATAGACTATAAATATAATAAACCCAAAAGCTTAAGCTCACATCCAGCGAGGTATAATTTGAACAACTTTAACAAGGAATTTAACTGCAACCCATTGTTACCGGCAACGACAACCAAATTAGATAATTTTATTCTAATCTCAAAGCCATGTTTCTGCATATATATTAGACTGGGCCAAAAAAATAAAATATTTTTTTTTTTTGAAAGTTACTTCGAAAATCTTGTTCAGGATGATGAAACAAAAATTTGGTGAAAATTTGAGCCGTTAAAAAAAATTTTAAGAGGTCTATCATCGGTGTTTTTTATTTTTATACATGATATGATGTTTTACAACAGAACTGCTAGACGATCAAAGTAAAAAAAATTTCTGTTCATTTTTTCTTATATAAAATTAAATTTCCTACAAAAAAGATCAAATTGAAAATTTTCGTCGGACGAGCCGTATTCGAGTAATTAAGCTTTTTAAATCGAAGTGTTTTTTCAATTTGCCTGTTTCACTTTGGAATTTTGTGATGAGCAAACAAGTGAATAGAAAAATAAAACCTCGACAGATTCTTATAGGAAATTTAATTCTCTACAAAAAAGGTCTCATAGTAATTTTCCCTAAATTGAGTTTTGAAGAAGTTATTCACGATTTAAATCGAGAAAAAAATTAAAAAATCAATTTTCAATTTCAAAATTATCTAATTCACTGAAAATTCAATATTTTCAAATTAGCAAGATGTTTTCTTGTAGGGAATTAAACGTTCTATAAAAAGTTCCTTGGCAGCAAATTAATTGCTTTAACCGTTTAGAAGATAATCGTATTCAAATCGCAAATGCATACTTGTCATAAGAAAACTATTGAAATCAGTGGGCATTGGTTTTGATACGAATATCTTCTTAACGGTTAAATCAATTAATTTGCTGCCAAGGAACTGTTTATAGAACGTTTTATTCCCTACAAGAAAACATCTTGCTAATTTGAAAATATTGAATTTTCAGTGAATTAGAAAATTTTGAAATTGAAAATTGATTTTTTAATTTTTTTCTCGATTTAAATCGTGAATAACTTCTTCAAAACTCAATTTAGGGAAAATTACTATGAGACCTTTTTTGTAGAGAATTAAATTTCCTATAAGAATCTGTCGAGGTTTTATTTTTCTATTCACTTGTTTGCTCATCACAAAATTCCAAAGTGAAACAGGCAAATTGAAAAAACACTTCGATTTAAAAAGCTTAATTACTCGAATACGGCTCGTCCGACGAAAATTTTCAATTTGATCTTTTTTGTAGGAAATTTAATTTTATATAAGAAAAAATGAACAGAAATTTTGTTTACTTTGATCGTCTAGCAGTTCTGTTGTAAAACATCATATCATGTATAAAAATTAAAAACACCGATGATAGACCTCTTAAAATTTTTTTTAACGGCTCAAATTTTCACCAAATTTTTGTTTCATCATCCTGAACAAGATTTTCGAAGTAACTTTCAAAAAAAAAAATATTTTATTTTTTTGGCCCAGTCTAATATATATGTGTATTTTGTACCTAAAACAACAACAAAAAACATACCTTCAACTCACTCAGGCTCAGGACATAACTTAATTATGTATTATCAGGTCTCGTATAACCTTTGATTCATTAATATTAGAAGCTTAATGTGCCAGGCAAAGTTACTCCAACCATATAACCCGCCACGCTACAACAAAGTCAGTAAAGTCATGAGAGTATGAGAAAAAAAAAAGATTACGTATACACCCCAATGTACCCGATGTAAAATTCGAAAAACAGTAGAGCGGTATAATCGACTCTTCTCCGAAAATTACCTCACATATAACCAAAGCATAATTTGCTTCTCTCCATGAAACCCACCTCTTCTAAACCCACCTAAAACATAACATATATGAGCCTGTTGGATGAGCGCCTTGTGTTATAAGCTGTAGCTTACATTCATTCATTAACAACATTCTGACGCAAAGATAAAAACTTTTTTATTACCAACAACCTGCGGCAGCGGAATGAGAGCAGAGAGGAGTCTATACCGATGAATCCACCTTAGGTGTACCTGTGTACTTCTAATTGAAGCTAACTTATTTGGCGCCCGGGACGGGACTAAAACAATAAAACAACAACGAAAACAGTAATAACCGTGAACGAAACGGAACAAATTACCATTGTGAATGTGGAATTCGCTTAATGTTTTATTAGAAATCGAACATTTTGGCAAAGGTGCTCAATGAGGTTATATAGAAAGGTGGCGCAGAGGCCAGGTTTTATAGGAAAAGGCATGGCACATATATAAAGTACAGGCGTTGGCTTGTGTTCACGTTTTAATGTTCATAATTTGCCCCTTCTTCATCATAGAGAGGTTATGTAAGGGAGGGTATTGGGTTATATGAATATGGCCTTCCATTAATAATATGCACAACAACGACGGCGGATGCATAAAATTTAACAACAGGTCGTTTTCTTTATAGGAACGTGTGTGTGGTGTGGTGTTGTGTTGTTCTCTCTCGTATGAGTAAAAGGTTTGGCGCGTTCGTTGGGTTGGTCTCGTTTTTTTTTAAGCAAACCAAAGCACCAACTGGGCCATTTTGCATTGCTAAATAGTCAATCTCAGCTTCCTTTTCTGGTACAATTCTGGTTATACGCGAAGTAGTTAGGAATTTTACAATCAACCAAATGGCAGTTGGGCGGGTTTAAGGTAGTTTATTTTTTTTTATTCTTCATACACCTACGATGACGATCTACATATTGTGTGGTGGAGTTTATAGAAAATAACAGATGGAACGAGAGGAAGAGACTTTGTGTTCATTATGCTTGTACAGGATGTATATTCACTCAGGTCTATAATTTGAAAGGATAAAATGTAAAATCTAGACTAATTCGTGCCTGATAAGAAAAAGAGCACAAAAAATGGAGTAGAAATAAAATTAAGAGGAGGGAGTCATTTTTACAGGCTGCGAGTGGAGTAGAATAAAATCTAAATATTATGTATGCCAATATGGAAATGTGTTTAAAAAAGAGGTTAACAAGGTTTACTTAAACGTGAAAAAATCGTTAAAAAGTTAATAATATTTCAAATTTAATCTACTATTTCAAATCCAATATTTTTGGGGTCATTAAATTGGATTGCACAGCTGTATTTTACTTTAAAAATAAAATATTTAAATTTCTTTATAGTTTTGTTTTATAATAAGTTAAGCCCGATACACACTCGCGTTTAATGACGCAGTGGTTAGATAAGTGTTTCCCAACGTTGGGCCCACGCACCACAGGAAGGTAATTTGATTTTAAAGGGGGCAATTCAAAATGATGCATGGACTTCTTATTAAAAAAAAAACTAAAGACACTTTTCGTAAAATATTAATCAATTGTTTTTGTTGTATACTAAAGTAAACGCAATAAGTTTGTTAATTTTCTTTGAGATTTAATTTTTTTTGGATTTCAAAAGTTGCTGGTGTTAAATTTTTTAGTCACAAAATTTCAGGGGTTCTGGTGGTTCATATCACAAAAAAGGTTTGGAAATACTGGGTTAGATGCTATGACGTTTACGTAGTTGCATCGCTCGTCTTTCCACGTTCCGAGCAGAATTCCCAAGTAAAAATGGAATTCCGTCTCACCTACGCTGCACCACGTTCGCACCATATTTAAAATTTCTAAACCACCGCGCCACACCACGACTGCACCACGTCTGCACCATTTCATTTTTAATGAAAAAAAAATCTTTTCTCGTACTTATACAAATGATTAAGTCGTCTTCAAAGTTATTTTGACCTAAGTAACAAATTGCCAGTTCGTATAGACATGACTTGGTGGTTGAGTGGTTAAGGTGTTGGACTTCTAATTGAAAGTGCTCTGGATACTCGGGTTCGAATCTTCTTCTCGTCGGTATTTTTTTACTTGCTCTATAGGGCAAGTATTGGTTTCGTGTAGAAAAAAAAAATCGAGGTTTTAATCAAAACCAACATTACGATGATGGAGAAGATCAAAAAAGTGGTTTTCGTCATGCCGTCCGTCGGTCTGTGCGTGTGTGCGTCTGTGCGTCTGTGCGTCTGTGCGTCTGTGCGTCCATCTGTACATCGAGCTAGGGCCTAAACGGGTGAATGGATTTGCTTGAAACTTGGTACAGATGATTTTTACGTAATTCCCTAGGTCCGTTTTTTTTATTTTTTTAATATCTCCAATTTAACGCATATCTCCCATATAACGTTTTCGAGGTATTTCAAATATCTCGAAAACGGCTCTAACGATTTCGTTTAAATTTGGTGTGCGCAGTACTCTTATTGATTCCAACAAAACTGCGTTTTTAGTTTTTCTCAAAAAATGCCAAGAGCGGAAATATGGCGTTGCCGTTTTTCAAAAATTTACATGTTTTTTAAGTCCATATATTTCATCAAAGCATAAGTCAATTTTTTCAAAATTTACAGACATCATAGGTATTGAAGTGTAAAATGTAAAAAAAAATTAAAAAAAAAAGTTTTTCAAAAAATTTTTTAAAAAATTGAATTTTTTTAACTTTCGATTTTTTTTTTGTTTTTATTTTTTTTTTCTTCACAAAACCTTAAATTTCCAATAGATATTTAAGATAAAGATGCTTTGAACTACAAGAGCAAGTACGTGCGACCCAGTCGTGCATTTTATTAAAATTATTTTTCAATAATCCAAAATTAGGCATCATGGTGCGGCGAATTTTTCATACAAAATGAAATGGTGCTGACATACGGTGCAGTCGTGGTGCGGCGGTGGTGCGCTGAAATTTTCCGCCAAACGGCGGTAATGTAGTTGTGGTGCGGCGGTCAAGATTTTTGTCTTCTTTATTTTTTGACAAAATTGTCAAACGGATTAACTATCAAACTTTAATGCCAAAGATAAAAACATTTTTTTTTTATGTAAAGCCTTCGCAAATTGTAGCTTACCGAGATATTATAAGTCTTGGAAACCAAGCTCTGGTGACACTTTGACATTCCTATTCTTGTTGTTAGGTTTTGCAATTATTATTATGAGAGACATTTTATCGTTTATAGTTTTCGCGAAAGCTTTATGTGCGGAATCATGAGATACCAAAGCCTAGTGCCTTACATCATTAACAATCTGTTCTTGATTTTAAAAACCTACAATGTTTTGTTTTAATGATTAAGATTAGACACTTCTTACTATTATGTATAATAGTCCTCGTAAAATCGTGATGTACTAAATAAAATGAGTTATGGAACACCAAGGCCTAGTAGCCTACACTATAAGAATTTGTATCTTGTTATTAGTGACCTTCAAGTCTGACTGGCTTATGCGATAATCTCATTAAAGTATTTCTAGATTAAATGAATTGTTAGAAACAAAGGTCTAGTGACCTACACTTTCAACATTCCTGTTTTTGTATGATTGTTTTATATGATTGGCTAAAATTCGAGACATTTTACCATGAAGGGTCTTCTTCAAAATTTTGAAAAACCAAGGGCTAGTGGTCTTCATTCATGCTAAACCACAAACTTGGGTTATTTTTTTTTGTTTACTGAACCTAAACCAATTGAATGACTATAACAAAAGCTTAACCATATTTTCTTTAAACCAATTCCAGTTCTAAATTTTTTATATATTCAATTCAATTATTTCAGTGTTTACACCCAATCTGAAAGTTACTCCCCCTTTAACTTTTCATACTTCCACTTTCCACTGTCACAAATCGCAAGTCGACCCTGCATTCACACACAAAATTATTCTACTTAAAAAAAAACCTTCTTTTCGTTTCGTATCCATATGTTCAACTCAAAGATTAAACTTAAACGGTGGTTGGAGAATGAAGAGGTTTCCAAAGCATTTTCATGCCAAGAAAACCATTAAAACTCTTTGCAAAACGAAATGTTTTTTCTCTCTCTCTCTCGATCTCATGTTTTACAAGGCCACTGACTAAAATGTACTATAACAAAGCCTCTACTGCTTTTGGCTTTTGGGAAATCAGCAGCAGCGCCGTCTTAAAGCAACCGGAATGGTATGATGGTGCTGGTGAATTAGATTGAATTAGGCAATCTACTTAATGCTGAGCCTTCGTCGTCGTTGTCGGCAAACCTCTATCTCTCGCCTTCTGTATAAATACTCATCCGTTTCGCGCTTACCCGCGCTCGAATTTGTGTTATATGTTTGGGTTGTTTTTTTTTTTTTGTGTATTTTGTGTCGCCTTACACTTGTCGCTTTATCCCTAAAAAAAAGTCTCCAAACCGCCATTGCTACCCGGTTCCCATTTGGATGATGATGTGATTTACAAGGCTTACAACACGAAATAAATAAATAAAAAATTTCCCAATTCCACATACAACGGCTATAATGCTGTTCCGCGTGGTTTTGTCGTTCCTTCCTCGTTGTCGGTAAGAATCGAAATCCTTTTCATATATACCTAAAGCCCTTTTCTCTCTCCATATGTGGATATGTAAAGGCTCTGGATGGTTTGGCAGAGCGAAGCGGCTCATATGAGATTGTAAAAAGGCACAGACGCCCACCCCTTGGAGCCAGGCTATAAACTGTAGAATGGGCAAACCGAAAAAAAAGAGGACGAAAGCTTTGGTTCGTAATTGCCAAATATTCATAGGAGCAGCTGGTGCTGGGTTATATTCGTTCTTCGTTCAGGTCCTCTTTGGTCCTGGAGTTTTCCTTGCCTCGCTTTGAGAGTGTACCAGTGCCAAGAGAAAGATTATGTGCGCCTTGCAGGGGTGTGTCTGTGTGGTTTGGGCTGGATATATCTTTCACTCTTCATCCAGAACGTCAAGGAGTTACTTAGAGTATTCCGTCTGTCTTGTATCCTTTTTGCTTTTTTAGTTCCGTCACGCTTTTCATTGTGTACTTTTCACTTGTTAAAATGAACAAGGCGAGATTCCTTTTTTCATCCCCTCTTTCTCCTCCTTCTGGTTTTATCCTTATCCCCGAATAGGAGGTCCTTTTGCCCGATGCCTACTTTTTCGGGAAGATGTTTTGGATATGTTCCAAAACGAACATACTCGTTTTTCGTACAAACTACAATGTGTTTTGTTGTTGTTTTGGTATAAGCTCGTTGTTTTCGTTTGTTACTCTCTAACTCCTTCAATCCTTAAAGTATCGTGTCCTGGATTTTATACTTAGGATCTAGCAAACTGAGGGTGTTGCCTGATGCATATAAAAAAAAGCTTAAGGGCTACTTTTCTCGGACATCTGTAAACGACCAGAAATACAACCGAGAGAAGGACGACGACCGGCCAAGTGGGCGATAGTAAGCCCAAAAACGATACAAGGACTATCTTTGCTTTCGTTGTTGTTGTTGGCTGGCATTTATGATGGTTTGGGAAGAAGTGGCAACAACACTAGGATCTTTTTCTTTCTTTCTTAATTCAAGTTTTGCGATAGAAAATGTGGGAGGGTGATGATGGGGCAAAAGGAGGAGGCTAAGATAATTGGCATGTTGATGCAGTTTTTTTTTGTGTATGCGGTCTTGAAGCCTTTTCTTCTAGAGCGGAGCCGAGTAAAGCTAAGAAGAAGAAAAGGATAATAATCGTTTAAGTGTTGCAATATAAAAATATTCTCATAGCATGTCTTTTCTTTCTGTTTTTGAGTATAGTTTTTGACTTGAATGTTGTTGGGGTGTGGCAGAGTGGCAGTTGTTGTTTTGGTCCTTTCTTTTTTTTTTTTTTTTGGTTTTGTACTTTTCTATGTTCCTTGGGGTTCTTAAGTATTTATTATTAAATCCTTGTTATCGGTGGCGGTAGAAATGGTGGTTCTAGCAATGGAAACAAACACCAGAAAAAATGAATAAAATAGTTGGCGGTGGTATAAGGTGGCAGAGGCAGCTATTATTTGGTCACATTTTGTGTGAAAGTAGGAAACGTATGCCAAGAATTGTTTTTTTGGCTTCACATTACCAGAGTCAAAGTGCAATGAAACAGGACGAAATCCAAATTGGTTGGAAGTTTGGTTGGCGTGTGGGGGGAAGGGCAAACGGTTTTTGTTATAAGTTGGCTTAGACTATAGACGAGGAAACTATTTTCGTGTGAAATTGAAGTAATACAGTAGGTGTTTGGGGGGAGGACTTTTGTTTTTTTTTTTTGTTAGAGGGAGTTTTGCAATTTTTTTGTGAAAGTTTTGTGGTTGAAATTATTATCTCTGACTTGTAGTTCATTATTATGAGGTTTTTTTTGTGGTGTTTTCCCTTTTTTTTTTGTTGGCAGAGAAAGTAGAAGGGAAAAAATAAAAGTTTGATAGACCATGTGATTTTGCTAACGTATGTGATTTGTTTTTTTTTTCCTTTTATTTTACTCAATAAAAAATCATTTAAATAATATGGTTTATTTATGTAAAAAGTGAAAAGAACATTTTAATAATGCATATTTCTTTTTCACTTTTGGGCTAAATTTTCTGAGGCTAGGTTGAATGTTCTAAAGTTTAAAAGTGTTTCTTGGTTTTGTTGTTGTTTTTGAAGTGAAAACTTCTTTAGTATCGTAGTGATTTTAAACCAATCAATTGAATATAACTTTTGTTTTAATAGATAGATGAATGAAAATTATACTGCAGATAGGTAATAGAATAAACTATAGTTGTGCAAAATTTCAATTAATTTCATATTCAAAATCCTGAAAAAAAAAAAACGGTGAAAAAATGTTCTTTTTCTAAACACGTTATATCTTTTGACCTAGAGCACATATTACCGATATTATTACCTTTCATTTAATATCTCACACATTACGGTACGTGCTCTACAAGTCAAACAATCTTAAATTAAAAAACTTGAAAAATTCCTGAAAACATCTGTGGAGATTTGTTGCCGATGGCCATAGCCACCAGTGTAAAAAGTACGGTAATCTCGACATGGTTGGCTTTAAAAAATTCTTACTTTTTTTGTAGACCTTGTAGAAATATGATTGAAGCGTCACATAAAAGGTGCAATAATAAGTTTTCAGATGATATTAAGTTTATTATAGGTAGGCATATAAAAAAATGGATTCAACAGAGTTAAAAGAGGAAAAAGATTGATTTTTTTGCTCTTTTTTTATGTAAACTGATTGGGTTCAAAAAATTCTAGCTCTTTTTGTAGATGTTGTAGAGACATGATCGATATAAAATTTTTTAAGCTGAAACAATTAGCTTTTAGATGATAGGGTCAATGTGGGTAAATGTAAACAGGGGTAAATGAGAACATGGCTCATAACAAGCTTCAGTTAAATCTCTTTGATGCATACATAAGTACAAATCGCGGACGCATGTATCTTTTAACTTATACGTCAAGCTCATTGCTGTCAAGAGAGTATTTTCCCTGAAAGATAATTTTTTAAAGTGTCAAACAAGTCGTTAGTCTTTCAGAAAAATTAAATATTTTTGCAGATTCAATTAAGTCAGTATATTTTGCATATACTTTTTAGTTTTCAATTTTGATGTAGATTCTATGTGAAACAAACAAATTTTAAAATACAGGACATTTATGTCGATTTGCATGTGTTTACATTTACCCCAGAATATTTTTCATAATGGGTAAATGTAAACAACGTATTCTGGGGGGTAAATATAAACATATATTTTTGCTAAAATTATTGGTTTTAATAAAAATAAAGTATGTTTAGTCAATTACTATTGGTAAGGTGCCGCGGAGTCACATTTTAAAGTACCAACACCATAATTTTCAGTGTATGATGTTGCAAAATCGGCCTTTGAGGTACAAAAAAAAAAAAAAAATATGACGTTCAGAGCTGCTCAGGATGCATATTGGGTGCCTATATAAAGAATCAAAGGAAGAAAACAAAAACTTTTATTGGAATTTGAAAAACTTGCAAACATACAACAAAATTATGCTGTATCCCGTAGCTCAGTGTGATGGGGTGGGTTCAGACTTTTTGATACACTTTATTAATCCGTCCGATTAATAAAATGTATCAAACAACAATAAAAAAAAAATACACAACAATTAAAAAAAATTATCTAAATGGAAATTAAATAAAAGTAAACACAGGGTGTTACTTCTACTTACTAGGGTGGGCGCCAGGAAACTTTTTAAGTGGAATTTTACCAAAACCAGACCAAAACTGATAAGTAATCTTCAAAATTTGAAAATAAAAGATATGAATTTATTTCCTAATTGGAATTTAAGAAATTTTATTTTTTAAAGACTGGGAAACCTTGGTAGTCCTGGACTAAAACCCAGTATCTTTTCGAAAACAAGAAATAGTACAATAATAATATATTCGAAACGACGAATGAAATGAAAAATGAAGATAAAAGAAAACCAAAAGCAGAAGTAAAATTACAATTTCTTTGCGCCAAAAAGACACAAAGCAAAACCACTTTGGGAAAGATCCCGAAAGACAACGGTAAGTTACAACGGTCGCGAGTCCCGCAAAATATCGGGATAAAACAAAACGGAACGAAGGCCTAATCGGTTACAAATTAATCCCACTTTAGGGTCACTCAAAAAAACGAAATTTCAAATACTAATTTTTCACAAATAAAAACCAAATACTTATCTCAACAATTGAATCCTTTATCCTGGTCAATATCCCCTACAAATTTCCTCCCTTAAAATGGCTCTATCGGACTTCCTCCGAATTAAAATTTCCCTCCAAAATTTTACCACAAAATATTCGCCCCAACTGGACTTATATTTTCTCAATCGCAAGTTAACTCTCAAAAATAAAATCGCAAAAATCGTAATAATTTTTCGTTTAAACTTTTCAAAAGTCTTCCAAGAAGTGAAGTAATAATGGCGGGCCAAAACGAACATGCCGCCACGACCATATGGTCATCCTCTTCCGATCTTTGTGCAAGGAGGTTTTCTGTCTCGGTCTAACAACAGCACCCTGCCTATTGGCTAGCGATATCTGCTCCGATGTCGAATAACCATCGCATGCGATCTCATGGCTCAGTGGACGCATTCAGCCCGCTTCCGCCAATTCCATTTAAAAAGAATTAAACGAAAAACTATTTAAAAATCACGCAAAGTCCCCAGCCCAAACCGGCCCAGAACTAATAAATTGGAGGAAAATATTTCTTCTAGACGGAGTCACGACCATTTACATTTTCAAATTAAACCGCGAGAAAGGATTCAAACGCGAAAATTAAATAAACTAAAACCGTAGACCTTCGCGCAGACAATTAGGGGAAGGGAAACACATCGCAAAGTGGTTTTACTTTTTGTGCAAGGCACTTATGTTGGGCACTCGGCTATACTAAATTTACGTTGGTGAATTTTAATTCACATTTACGTTGGGCATGGGTAAATACTTCATGCCTTTATATCCTGGGTGAGTCATCTCTCACAAACATATCAAATGTATCTTTCTTCAAGTAATTTTATGGACCGCCCATCCAAATAGATATAATTCTCAAAAAGTATGGACCGCCCGTCCAATACTGACTTTATAGTCTGTGTGAACCATCAATCACACGTCACACTATATGTTGTAATGTAAACCTGTTTTGTTTGCTTTTCCAAGATACTCAAAGAACAAGCTTCTGACTGATGGACCAGGTCTCTAATAATCTCTTCGAGCATTTTGGAGCAGCAAAAGAATGGGATTCAAGAAAATGATTAAAAGGGAATGGAATGGGGAGGTAAAACTTGTTGTGGTAAAATTTACCGCAACAAAATACCATCTTGAACGTTTTTCAAGTCGTTATCCATATGATAAAGAGGAATTTCTAAATTTTAAACCACCGTTTACTTTTACCCCGAATTTGTAAAAAAACACAAACATGGTGGGGTATTTGTAAACATGCCATATTTGACAGTTATTTAAACAATTTGGGAAATATTTGTTCATATATTTATAGAGAAGAATTGCTATCATTTCATATTTGCATTTCAAGTTGTTTCGTTAAAACATATTAAAATGTAAAGTCAAAAGAAAAAAAACACATGAAATTGTTTACATTTACCCACATTGACCCTATAGGTTGTCATAGTAAAAATGGATTTAACTGTTTTAGAAGAAAAAAATATATGATTTTTTTGCTATGACGTTATCACGTAAAATTATCGTCCGTAAACCGACTTTACAGACAACACCTTTTTACTTGCGATATAGGTACTATAGGGCAAGTTTAGGATTCGTAAAAAAAATCGAACTCGAGATAACAATTTTACATGACATTACGATGATGGAGAATGCCAAAAAAGTGGGTCCGGCAATTCTGTCTGTCTGTCTGTCTGTCTGTCTGTCTGTCTGTAAGAACCTCGAGCTACAGCCTAAACTACTGAAGCGATTTTCTTCAAACTTGGTAGTTAACAGTTTTGGGTGATTCCCTAGAGGAGAAATTGAATTTTTTTTTTTAGGACCAAAACTAACGGTACCTGTCATATAACGGAAACAGAAAAGTTGATTTATTTCAAAAACGGCTCTAACGATTTTGATTAAAATTTTTATGCTTACTGTTATTGATAAGTGCCGCCTTTGATAATACAAAAAATATTTTTTGTACCGTTATTAACGGTACCTGCCATAGAACGGTTTTTTGGATTTATGAATTTCTCATAAACGACAAAACAGATTTCGACCAAATTTTTAATACAGAAACGTTTAAACAATCATTATTTAAAAAAATTTTTAATTTTTCAAAAAACACATTTTTGGATTTTTAAAAAATATTTCAAATTTTTTTTTTGAAAAATCAATTTTTTGGAAACGGGTTGGTGAAAAATTTTGAAATTTCGTTTTTATGTGTAAATTAATTATTTATTCAAAATTGCATATCAATTTTTTTTTTGACAAATGTTAGGAAATTTTAATATATAAAAAATTATTTTTTTAAAAAACGGCTCTAACGATTTTCGAAATTTTTTTTCTAAAAATTCCTTTTTATACCAGAAATAAAATGGCATACTTAGTTTTTTGTAAAAGAGCATTTAAAACGGTATTTAATTATTTATAAAAATAGATTTTATTTTTTTGCACCACTAACGAAATTCAGTGAAAATATCAAATTTTAATTTTTCCCTTATTTTGTTCAATTGAAAACTTTAACATTAGAGTAACTTTTACCATAAGAGCAAGTACGTGCGACCCCAGTCGTGCAATTTATTTTTGAAGACTTTAAAAATTTTAATTTTAAAATATTTAAATTTAAAAAACATCCAGAACCAAAAGTAACAAAACTTTGCAAAAAATCTTAAGATTTGATTTTGTATTTTTAAGATCTTTTTCAGAATACTTTCAAACTTTTTGAGTCCTGAAGAAGAACTTAAACAGGTTAGAAACGTCGGCGAATAAATATTAATCTTATCAAACTTCGGATCAAAAAAATTAACAAATTTTCAATAACATGTCTATTTTTTTAATTTCATTTGACAAGGTTGGTAAGAGACTTCCTCGCTTAATCTGAAATTGAGAACAGACAAGTCCTATAGTAACAATAGTGCAAAGAATATATACCGTTATCTATCAACTTCAATAAAGTAGTTTTCAATGCACCTATGTATGTGACGTGTACATAAAACTCAGAGAATAAAATGCACTCAGTCTTTATTAATTACTCAAGCTTTAAACTCCCCTATCATGACAATTCATTAAAGTTTTGTTTCTTTTCAAATATTGTACACAAATGAATATGGAAGCATAATAAAATAGATTTCCTATTCAAATATAAAATCGATTTTTTCTAAATACACTCATATAAAATGCAGAATATTCAAATACAAATATCTTTTTAGGGCTTTCTAAGCCTATTAAGGGGGGGGGGGAGTTGAGAAGTTGGTAAGAGCTTGCTTGAAAGAGGCCCTTTTATGCGAACCTAAAACCATATAAATAATTCCATTGAATTGATATTCACAAAAACAAAAACCTTAATACGTGCAAGAGTACATATGCGTACATGGCGTAAGCGTATCTAATGCAGATATGATACTTCTACCATCCCTATACGCAACGCAAACTTTCAATTCACCATTCATTCAAATTAGGAAAGGGAACATTTTGTTTGGAGAATATTATTATGTGTGTGCTGTGTGTACTTTGTGTGTGTGTGTTTGGTTTTTGCATTACAGAATCCTTACAAAGTATAATATTGAAAGCAAATATTGGGGTTAAGCACAGAGTGGAGAGTGAGGCAACATAGAAAATCCTTTTTATATGATACCTACAACAAATAGGGCAGAGGAGGCCCAATGGCAGTGACATTTATATAAAAAGAAAACAAAAAATTATGGTCTTCTAAATTCTTTCTGGCTTTCAACGACGCACGATGGAAACGATGATGGTGACAACGTCGACGACATTCGCTGACGTTATCTCAATTTCAAGTTTATTTTTTAAATAGAACACAAAGTCAACGAAGTGTGGATAGAGCTTCTTAGGTAGGTTGTATACCTTCTATCATAAGATTGAATAAAATGTATATAAAGGAAAGGTCGGGATTTAAAACGTTTGAACAAGAAAAAAAGTTAACAAAATGTATTTTCCTTGATTAGAATTGTGTTTTTATATATATTAAATAAACCAAAAACAAGCAAACTCCATAATGTAAACATTATATCTATTATAGTTTTATATGTAGGATGTAGCTTTCCTTTTCGTCCTAACATTGATTGTTTAAAATTATTTACCGTCAAAGAACATAAAGACTAGCTGTATACTTTTGAACATACAATAAATTGATCATAGTTAAAATTTAATAATAGAAGTAGATGGCATCCCCGAGTAAAAATGGAATTCCAAAGCACCACCGCTGCACCACATCCGCACCATTTCATTTTGAATGAAAAATTCGATGCACCACCACAGTACCACGTCGGCACGATGTTTAATAAATGTTTAAGCAACAAACTGCCAGTTCGTACAAACATGACTTGGTGGTCGAGTGGTTAAGGCGTTGGACTTCTAATTGAAAGTGCTCTGGACACGAGGTTTCGAATCTCCTTTTCGCCGGAAGTTTTTTTTTATTTTTAAATAATCCAAAATTATTTATCATGGTGCAGCGAATTATTCATACAAAATGAAATGGTGTGGTGCAGTCGTGGTGGTGTGGTAGTGCCCCGAAATTTTCCACCAAACGGCGGTGGTGTAGCTGTAATACGGCCTTTAAAATCTCTTTTTTATTTTTTTCTTTAAAAAAATCAATTTCTATTTTTACTCGGGCAAGCACAGGCTAAATCTGTTGATAAAAACAAACTGAAGAAATAGCTCCAAATGAACATGTACCCGTACTTCGTTCCCCGGCCGGTTGCAGTTCTTTCCAACGTCTTTTCTCAAAGGCGTTCAACGAAACAAAAGGCTTCAATAAACTTCTTTAACGTGCTTATGAAGAAGGTTCTCTGTCTAGGTAGAGTGCGGGTTACAAACTCTATACCTAATTCCTAGGATTTCGATTTCATATTTAGCGACAACTTTTAATTAAAAGACTTTTATTTAAAATACCTAAATCTTGAAAAAAATCTTAAAAACCTTGGAGGTGGTTCCTCAGACACTATTTAGAACCGAATAAATTCTTGTGCTTAACTCTCGTGGAATGAACAATAAATTGATTGAAGGCCCGATGGAAGTAATCTCATGAAACCTCTAAAAATTTGACATTATTCAAAAATATAAATTAATTTCAAAAATTAAGCAATGGAAGCAACAAAATTCCACAAAATTAAAACTTCGCATTTGTCTCTATTTCATATTTCACTTTAACCCAAGGCTAAAAGTAATCAAGCCTTATATTCGACAGCAAAATGATGTTTAATTAAGTCGTAACAAAGCTCTAACAATCTCTCTCTCTCAAAGACGAAAACATTATTTATGTCCCTTACATCAGCTTGCGACTTTAATGAGAGGCCATTCCTTTTGATATCAATTCATCCACACAATGATACGGCCCATCCATATAAATGCCACCTAAAACTTCATCCCTCAAAAAATTCTACCAACCATCATTCCTTTCGCATTTCCATCATTTCCCCAAAAAATAGTTTTGCCTTAATGCGAAGCCTTCTTTTCTGTGTGTAAGAGAAGACACGATGAAAGACTACTATCACAAAGGCATGCCAATTTCCCTGTTATCCAGCAATTACTTTTTAATTCATCACTTGTCCGGGTATACGACGACGACGGTCTCGAGCTGTAGCTAAATAAATAACATTTTCCTCTGCTTTTCTCTGTGTAGAGAAGAGAGAGAGAGATACATTCGTTAAAGCACTCAAAGTAAGCCGGCTCATGGCCATAGTCGTAACGTAGTAACGTAAGACAAACAAAACAGAAAAAATAACGTAAAAACGAAGCACAACATCATCATTTGCCATCGTCAGATGGTAACGTCCCCTTTCATCAAATTCCGAATGAGTTTCCATTCCCTAACTAAATAACCATGCAATGAGGTTAACATGTCATCCATCCGGACGTGCGGTGGTACTTTCTGCTCTATCTGCTGCTTGTCGGTGCTGCTGTCCAAATGGCATTCCAGCTATTTATCCATACAAACACAAACACACATACAAAGTCTCTCTACCATCGGAATCTGTGCTGTGCCAAAATAAAAGCACAATCTTGTGATAAATTACAGATATTCGCAACTCTTTCCTGGATGGCAATATTTTTTTTTATTCTGTCCCAAAACCCTCAGTCTCCAGAGTCCCATTTCCACAGCTAACCAACTACCAAACCCCAATGATGATGCCCATACTCCTACACTTTACCATATTTGCAAAAAGGCGAGCGTAAGGTCGGACACGGACACGACGAGGACAGTGACAGAAGAGCGGAATGAAAATGCGGCATCATGTGCCATGACATGGATTTCCGGAAAAACTAATTTCCGGCGAGCACAAGAACGGACACATAATATGACTAAGTTATTTGTCACATTAACTGCATGTTGACGATGCTCGTATAAGTTTTTTGGGGGCTGTGTAGGGGGCGCGCTGGTCGGTATGTAGAATGCTGCTGTCCTCTGGTGGTGCTATATGCCCGGGTTTTAGCCCAGAAGGATTATCTTGTACGACTTGTGACACTCTCTGCGAGCTTCGAGGGTGCCATCATATCGCCTTGCCAAAAGTAGTTGCGGGTTTTTGTGTGTGTTGTCCTCAACTCAGAGCAGAGCTCTATATCTGTCCTTGTGCTGATGTGTGTCCTTCTGTGGTTTATTATTACTACGCTGATATTCGTCGCAGTTTGTGATGATGATGATAATCACCATCAGTATCACCCTCCCTCCTAACCATCACCAGCGCCATCACCATCACCCAGAGAGAGAGAAAACTTTTGTGTTAGAGATTTTGTGGGATGAAAGTAAATATTACGTTCATGTGTCAATAACGCGACGAAAATGTGATCTAAGCAGTATTCATTATCTCTGGGGGAAACTCCCATTCTCCCTGCCTCCTGGTGCGCCCCCTCGTGGACTGATTATTATTTATTGACGACCCAAAACTATGGGTGATTAGTGCTAATATTGATACATGGAATCAATTGTCATCACTGGTGGACATCAGTGCGGTAGCCATGGCCACTTGCGGACTAAGATAAACAAAGAAAACATGATGGTCATCGTGAATGTGAATTATATTGAATAACACTACTGGCATAAATGGCGTGTGTCTTGGTCAAATAAAATTGCTGCTGGAGACTATGTGAAATCGATATCTGCAGAGTGTCATTTGTTGGGTGACCTTTTTTAACATATTTAATGTCACAGATAAGTATTTGTTTGCAAACATATATGCCATTTATACATGTATATGTAGGTTAATTTGTAGGCACTAATAAATATTATGAAATGATCGTTATTTTAGTCAGGAATGATTTTTTGTCAGTCTTTTTCCGTGAAAATAAAAAAAAAATATTTTCAAAGATTGATACAAATTTTAAAGCACCTGTGCCGACTTTTCACGAGTCGATTTCGAGTCAACACACAGCTAAGTGTGACAAAACTTTTAGTGCAATGGACTATCACGCCAGAGGTCGAAGCTTCAAAGCCAGCCTCCATTAAAAAAAAAAAATTGTTCAAGGCAACTTCTTCTTGCGAGGAATTGATAAAGCCCCCGACCTTCAAGGTCAGTCCCTTTAATGACAGAACGATAGGCCGACTTAGCCATTCCTTACAGACATGTGCTGTAAATACGTTTGAGTTCTGATCAGGTCATATCAAGGGTCACGGTATAGTGTCCAGCCAAGTTTTCCAGCAACTTTGGCACTACACTCTTATTTACAGGAAACAACTCAGGCCATTTTCTACCCCCCTCTAACTTCCACACCGAAGATGCTAGAAATTAGAAACTCACTACATTTGTTAAGCTAGTCAAAACCAAATTTCAGCTTCTTACGATGAGTAGTTTCTGAGATATAGGGCTTCAAAAATCGCTAAAACCGTAACTGACTCACTGATAGATCATCAAAATTATGGAGAACTTCCCACTATCGTAGAAAATTGAAATTTCACACGGTGGTGATAGGACTTGTGGTGTATAGAAAGGGAAAAATCGAAAATTTGAGATTTTCAATTCAGGGGGCGCACAGTGCGTTGATTGGATGCAAAGTATGGAAAAAATTCAAAACAGCCTGATTTTTATGATCTTTTCTTTTAACATTATTTTTAAGTCTCAGGGCAAGTAAATAGTGTATAAAAACATTTTTTATTTCGGTTATAAGTTTTTGTCACATAAGTACACTAAGGATTGTTATTTTTATAACTCAAAAAGTGCGTTTTTCATACAAATTGTGTGTAAAAAGGCTTGAAACAAACAGTGATAGCCAGCAGGGACGCGGGTGGACGCGGATGAATGATACCTTTTTGGAAAGGTCGTGAATCAAAAATGATGCTGAAGTTTGAAAATAAGCTGTTTTTGGGAGAAATAAACCGTTACTTAACCAATTATTGAAACGATCGAAGGCTTTCGAGTGAAAAAAAAACCAATACTCTACTCTTAAGAAGAGTATTGGTTTTTTTTTTCACCAATTAAAAACCGGTTTATTTGGAGCAATTTAACTCCGCGATGCAGCGCTTCGTAGATCATCACTAAATGGCCTACTTTTGACATGTTACCTTTAAGAGGTTGTATAGCTTGCTGTAGGTGCATTTTACAAAAAAAAAATTTACAGTTCATCTAGTTAGAAGTCTGGCTATAATATTGCATTTTTCAAAACCCGTTTTAGAAGATCATTTTTTTTTTACTTTTTTCCACTTGTCGCCGAACTGTGGGGCGTGGCATCCTCCCAATTCCGCTGAGTTTTCATCAAATATTATAGAGCACTTCTGATTATCTTAGAATCTTGAAATTTGGTAGAATGGTAGAGCTGGTAGTTTATACAAAGGAAAAATTTAAAATTTGAGAATTTTAGCCAGGGGGCGTGGCAACCCACATTTCCGCTGAATTTTCATCAAATATTATAGATTGTTTACTTGGCAATTTTTGAAATAACTTTAAATATCGCTAAATCCAAACTTTAGAACTTGGTACACTTTTACATCTCAGTACTTTTTGTGCTAGCATAATATCAACATAGGAGAACTTGGCTCTTTTTTAACAGTAATGTTTTTGTTGTGATAAATTGTTTGGCCTAACTTAAATTATTGTGATGCTTCTGTTGATTCTAAAATTAATTCTAAGCCATGACATGTTTCCAAACTCGTTCGCTTGTACAAGATTTTCATGGAGCACTCTCGCTGCTCCATCAAAGTCGGCCACAATCACAAGTAGGTCTTGGACGAGTGTTGATGTTCAGCATGCTGAGGATAGAAGGTGAATTGATTGATCTGGATATCGAACACTTTCAATTTTATTTATTTGGTTTTGTAACTAAAGTTAACAGACTTCTTGAATTTTATAAACTTTTTTCCATTAAAATTTTTATTTTTCTCCAAGAAATTAAGCAAGGGGACAAAATATTAATACATTTGAAAAAACCTATAATTTTGAATTATGTTTTTTTTTGTTTAAAAAGTGAACTTTATTTTAGGAAATAGTTCTTCAGTTTAACCTAAGAAAAAAATTGTATGGGAAGGGGGCTGTATCACCCCTCGTTCCGGTGGGAGGGGCAATTTTCTGAAAATTTGACCTTAAATAAAAAAAAAATACAAAAAATCAAGAAAAAGACATAGAATACTGTGCAATAGCTTTTTTGAAAGCTTATTTACCATTCTTTCAAATGTTTTTTGATTAAAGTAGTTTTCGCGAATACTTTTTGTGAAATATAATTTCAAAGTCAAAACTTTGAAAAAAATTGTCAAATTTGATGTTCAAGTTATTTTTTTTTTTTCAAATTTGCTTTGTAAGGTGGGACTTTTTTTAAAAAACCTTATAGCCGCATCAATTCTAATTGGAAAAAAATTAATAATAAATTAAATTAAAAAATATTTTAATAAAAAAAAAGTTAAAAACAAAAGCACTAACTTTATATAACAAATCACTCTGTTTCACGAAACTTCTTATAATAAAATAAAAAAAAAAAACAACTTTTAAAAAGAAAAAAAGAATGATTTTGTAATTTATTTTAATAAAAACAAAAAAGCACTTTCTTTAAAAAAAACGTTTTTTGAAGTTCAAAATTTCATTAAAAATATTTTAGGCAAATATATAGCAAAAGTGTTTATATGGGCTAATAGAGAAATTGCTTATCATGCTTTCTCCATTTTCAGACTTGCTAAATATTTGCCTAAACAGAAGATTTTGAAAAAAAAAACTTTAAGATGCGTTTCAAAAAATTTATTATTTTCTCATTCAATTTTTAAATATAAGAAATTTAAAAAAATTTATTTTTTTCTCAAATAATATTGAGTTTAAACAAAAGAACAAAAGAACACCTTTTTTATTACTTATTAAAAACTGAATTTTTCTTCTAAAACTCTTAACTTCAACAGCATGAATAAACATAAATCAAAGACTTTGAACAAAACAAATATGTGCGTCGCGTCGTAGCTAGGACACCATACACAGCTACAATATTCAACTATGGGACGGACGAGAGCACAATAAAGAACCTTTAGATTATGAGGATCATTGAATTCTTTTGAGAACCTCATTATAAACCCGAGGCGACTCCTTGCCTTGCTTATGATGGTATCCATATGAGGCTTGAACGACAGCTTTGTATCAAATAAGACTCCTAAGTCATTTAAATGTTCAAATCTTTCGACCATGTATTCTTTTACAAAGTAGTAAGATAAATAGGGGTTCCTGCTCCTGGAATAGGACATTACTTTTCACATTCAAATATTCTGTCAATGTCGTGTTGTAGAAATGAATAGCCATTTGGGTTCGTATAACCGTAAAAAAAGTTTGAAGTCGTCAGCGAATTTGAGGATTTTACAATACGAAATATCCTTAAAAATATCATTGAGAAAAAAGATAAATAAAAGTGGTCCAATATGGCTATCCTGTGGAACTCCAAATAAGACATGAATTTGCTTAGATATACTTTTCTTATAAAGATGACAAACTGTGTTCGTGCTTGTAAATAAGATTTAATTCAGTCAAGAAAAAGAATCCACGCAGGAAAACCGTATTTTGCCAATTTAATAAATATTATGGAGTGGCATATTCTATCAAAAGCTTTGCTAAGATTCAAGTCGTGTATAGCTTATTGTAAAACATAATGATAGAAAAAACGATGGTTGCATCAGTTAAATCATTTACTGGAGTTTTTTCAAGAAAAGCACGTGCTGGTCCCGTTAAAATTGGTCGGACAAATTTTGGAAAATCAACTTTTTTGTTGTTATTGTTAATTCCATGATGATAGTGTTATCAAGTTACATCAATAAGACCACTTATTAAATTATGCTAAACCCTGTTACCTACATTAAATCACTAACAGACTCGGACAGTCCCGACAAAGTCTAGAACTAATTCGTTTTAGCTCATTTATGAGTCGGTTGAAATTACAGGGTTTTAAAGTTACAGTTTGCAAGGATTGATTTGTTGAATTAAAAGGAAGCCCTGGTAAAATAACGATTTGTCTTAGCCCGTAATCACCTCGGACTGCTTTTACAATATTCAACCTAACTAAAAGACATATTCTCAAATGATGATTATGAGACTGATGGAAAAGAAATTCATTAAAGTAGCGTTTAAAACCCTAATCTTTGCGGAACCAAAAACCCAAACCTACTTTATATAGCAACAAGTTATTCTGCATGAAAAGCGGGAAACTTCTTCCGAAGAACTTATCTAAGATGCTTGAAACAACTATTGAAAACCATTTCGAAAACGCAAAAGTGTGGTTTAGTAAGAAAATCTAAAGTTACATAAAATTTGACGACTTCTTCTTCCATTTCCAAGAAACTATATAAAAAAAATGTACATCATTTTCTACACCATTAGAATTCGTGCCAGTTAAACTTAAACTAAAAAGTACTAAGGGTCTAGGAGGTTTATCTATTTTTTTCTATTTCATTGTTTTATCCACAATTTCTTCTTACGAAAAGTTCACGCAATTTCCTATTAAAAAAATTTTTAGTTTTTAATATTAACTGAATTCTTAGATCAAAGTTTGAGATTAAATTTCGCTCTTATCCTTCTTTTCTCTTCTTCTCTTCACGACGACGACGACTATTAATATTCAAACTTTCAAGAATGTTTTCCATTTTGTTGCAACAGCAGAAGCAGAGAGTGGTGCTATGGTTTATTTTTCATAAACTTTAAAGTCCTTTTCCTATCCAACAAAAGCCAAGCAAACTTAAAAAAACCTCCACTTCAACGACAAAACTTATTTAAATAAAAGCAAAGCAAAATCCTTAAAGTTTATCTCTCTTCGTCATCATTGTGTAATCAAAATTCCTTGGAACAAAACTTTATTACCACATAAAATGTACTTAACAGGTCTTCCCGCCCGCACTTCTTTGCTTTACTCTACTCTATGCAATAAGATCCGCAACGCCGCCCAAACTATCCAACCAACCGCATCGCATTGGCTTTCCAAAGGAATGCTCTCTTTACTACCCACAATTATTCGTTATATTATTACAATTTCTTCTTTTCGAAGCTTTGAGGATAAATCTGTGTATTATCTTTAATAAAAAAAAAAAAACCAATTACAATTATTCATGCACAATGGCAGCAAAAATCCGATCAGAAAGCATTCAGTTCAGACCCTTTTTCCAGAAAGGGAAAGGGTAGGTAAAAAGCAATATTGCACCCTTGCCTGTAAATACTGATGTTCTGATATTCGTTCGGCGGCGTATCTTTTTGTAGAGATAAAGTATCTGGAGGTATTCCAACCGCAACAACATAACCACCATTCGGATTGTTTCAATTCGTGTACCATTTTCTCTGATGGCAGCAGCAAAACAAGGATCAAAATGGTGGGGAAAAGGATGACGCGGGTGGACGGGTTGAACCGCTCTCTGTGTATTGATTGTTGGAAATTCTGTGGTGTATTTTTTGAAGGGAAACAGAAAAATTCATTCAATACCATCACCATCACACACAAAAGATACACAATTTTAATTGCAAATGATAAAGGAAAACATTTATACAAGTCGCTACTTAAAGAAATGACTTGAATCAACATCATTATCAGTGTCATTATGGGATTTATGGGAGATACACTTTCTGGTATTCAAAAAGTTTTGCTCCCCATCTTTTCCTCCCATCATCATCATCATCTTCTATGTAGCAACAGCGAACGCAGTGAAGCCAGCCGTTCATTTGAAAAAGCTGAAAAACAGCAAGAAGAAGATGATTTTTTTTTTAGCTGTGTTTCTCGCACAACGAAACAATTGGGGGTTTTTGAAGCATAAACATTGAACGCACGCCTCAGTGTTGTATTGGTGTGACCATTCTAATAACATAATTTCTATTAAATTCTGCAATTTCACCTTGAACCAGAGGTTAAATTCTTCTTATAAATTGAAACCATATCGTTTGAACTACATTTTTGAACTCCCTTATCAAAATCCACGTGGATTCATTGGAATATGGTTTAATTTTTCCCCAGAAAGAGAATCAGAAAATTCGATCGGCATAGGGTAGAAAAGCAATAGAAACTGTCAATTGAACTAAAATTACCTTACATTTTAATTTTTGTTTTTCAAATATTGCAATAAAAGCAAATGATTCATTATTTAAGGTTAAATTGAAAATGCCTTTATCGTAAAAGGTACTGAAATTCACATTTTTTGTTTAATTTTTTTTTTGCAAAAATTTTATTTTATTTTAGAAGAAGTAGCATACATTACACTGTGTTACAAAAATCAGGTTTCAAAATATACGCGGGCAAAAATAGGAGTTAATGAGTTTTTAAAATTTTTTTTGCCTATTTTTAACTTTGAAATGGATTATTTCAAAAACAATTAGTTGAAATATATTGATTTAAAAACTATAATTAAATGTGCAATTCTGCCTTTCGGAAATGGTATCATTTATTACTTTAAGTGTTGCCGTTGTTTTTTAATATTTTTTTTTTATTTTAATATGTTTTTGTTTTTAGAAAATTACCCCTCCCTCCTAAAGGGGGTAGATAGACCCCCCTCCCATAGTAAAAAATGATTGTATTGAACTCCTCTACAAAAAACCGTTATCAAATTCTGGCGCCCAAGTTATCGTACTACGTGCCAAAATAACATTTTTGTTCGGTGCCCTAACGTTCGAATTTCTGTGCCTGGGTTGAAATCGTAAATTTTTTTTTTCTAAGCCATTTTGTAATGATTTCCATAAAAAATACCTTGTTTCATTTGGAAATGAATATTATTTAAGAATATAATTTTTAAAACAGCATGTTGTTTTGAAAACATATACTTTAAATTAATGTCGAAGTTGGGAAAATGACAAAAAAAAAAAAATGGAATTTTTGAATTTTGACAGCTTATAAATTCTAGGACGTTTAACTGAATCACATGTCTTATGCATTTTTGAAAAGGTATAATTATCTTCTCAGGGAAGATTCAAAATAAAACAACTTAAAATAGATGATAATCACATTGATTTAACGACTTTTCAGAATGATTTTGCGTTGAAGATGAACAATTAATTTAATTTTTGGTGGTTTTGTAACTTTGAAACAAAGACGTTTCAACTTCAATTTATTTTTTCCCTTAGGGCCAATTTTTCAATAGTCGGTTAAACAGTCAGTTAGTACTTATTCCTCAGATATAGCAAAAATCATTTTTTCAACAGGCAGATATAGCTATTCCTAGGAATAAAACTATCTGCTTCTTTCAGAGACGAATAAAAATTATTCTAAGGAATAATTTCCACACAAATTTTGTTTCAATTGTCAAAGCTACTTTGAAAGAATTTTGACAAAAAATTCAGAGGAACACAAGAAAACAAAAACAATTATAAATAAAAACGACGTTTAATTTTGAATATTTTTGAATTTGACAATTTTTTTTTGTTATTCTGTAGAATAAATTATTCTTGATTGAAAAATTCAATGTTGTTATCTGGTTGTTTATGAGCCTAATAACTTTATACGTTGAACAGTTAACTGACGGTTTATTAGAAGATTGAAAAATCGGCTCTAAGTGTATCAGAAACTATAAAAAAATCAAAAATGGGTAAAAATTTGACGAAGCTAGAATTTTTTCAATGGGTGAAGGTCCAAAAAATCGTTTTTTGCCCCTAGCTCCAGATTTTGGGGGTTTGGGGAAAATTTCTGGAAATTTAACCCTTTCGGACCCAGCGTTACTCTCATGTAACATTTTTTTTTAAATTCGTAAAAAATATTAAATTAAACAATTTTTAAGGTTTCGATGGCTTAATTGAAAGATAATAATGCCTAGTTACTGGATTATTACAAAAAGTTAGTCAAATATCATACCTTTATTTTTTTTTAATCGAAAAAGAGACTGAAATTCACATTTTTTTTTTGCAAAATTTTTTTTTTTTTATATATGGTCATAATTTTGAAAAAAAGATATAAAAAATGTTAATGCAGAAAGTGTTAGGTTTTTTTGCTTAGAAGAAGTAGCATACATTATAGTTTCATAAAAAGTTATTTTCTCAGTTCTCCGACTTTTTTTGGTGATCATAGGCAGTGCATGTTACTTACATGTAATATGAGAAAAACACATTAGTTTTGCTATTTATTATTTTGGAAAATAACTTTTTGCTAATCATAATTCTTAGTTGTGATGTTTTTGACCCGATAATACCGAAAAAACATTTTTTAATATTGATTTTCATAGCTTGGGTTCGAAAGGGTTAACAAATTTTCTGGAAAATGTTAAAAAACAGTTAAAATAAGCATAACTTTAAAATAAGTACGAAATTAACCCTAAAATGTGAAAAACTATAATATTTCAAAAAATAGAGCTCCTAGAAAAACATGAATGTGATTTTTAGGTTTACTGACCCAAAATACATTGAATTTGATATACATTTTTCTTGAAAATTTGAATAAATGCTCAAAATAAGAAAAACTTAAAAATTAGTGTGAATATCTCCCCAAAAATGAAAAATTAAATATGTATTTCAAAAACTAGAGCTGCTAGAAAGAAACCAATATTATTTTTGATCTTACTGAACCCAAATCTATAAAATTTGATATAAATATTTCTGGAAAATTTTAACAAGTTGAAAATTGTTATCCAGTGTAAAATGATGATAAAACTCTAATTCAGAGATGGTACTCGTAAGTTACATCTTTGTCAACCTGTATTGTAAAAATCAGTCTGCTAATAAAATTTTAAAATTTTTCTTTAAGTTCCAGTTATCTTTGCTGAACATATCAAAAGTTCATTGTTACGGAAAAACTGTGTTAGAAGACCACAAAATTAACGCTCATTTTTTTAAGTTCTAGATTCGTGTAAAAAATTAAAACGTTCGATTTTGATAAACTCTATCCTTCACCTTCTCCACTTCCTCTCTTTATAAACGCTATAGCTAATCATAAAACAATTAATCATGGACAACCCATGGGGGGCCATTTCATCAAAAGAAACAATTTTAAAGAAAAATAAAAACAAACACCGTTAGAAAATGTCCCTTTTTAAAAAAAAGAAAAGCGTTTAAATAAATTGAACTAAAATTAAATTTGTTTCAATCTTATGATGTTCTGTCTCATGATGATGAGTTGTCATAGATGATATTTACTCTGTGATATTTTGGGTTAACTTGCATGTTGGAGAGGGTAAAATTCTTCGTCGATAAAAATCATAAAAATTCATTAATTAATTTATTCTGACATTAGTTAATACTAAACTATATGATGGTCACTCTAATAATATGCACTTGCCTTCACTAAAACTTAAATTGTTGCCTCTCTTCACAAACTATTGTCGTTGAACGACAAAAGAAGAACTTTTAATTATGTTAATTTCTTATGGTAAAAAGTTCAGTACACTTCGTTTGTCTTGAAGTGGAAACACAAAAAAAAAAAAAATAAAATAAAAATTAAATTAAAAAAAAAAACACAACATCCCTTTAAAAAGGGCTAGTGTGGTAGTGTTGGTAAGGGTAACATTGGTATATCTGGCGCTCTGCTCTGCGACAAATTCTATAAAACGCTATGTCTATGTTTGTACAAATTTAAGTTCTTGTGCCACAGCTTTGATTTGAATTCATTATATTATTTTGTGCCAGGCATAAAATCTTAGAACGATGACGACTTTAACGAGAGCAAACTATATTCTCAGACTGCAATAACTATATACATACCTACACTACGACCGACACAACTACGACAACTATAAGACGATGAAAGAAGTTGTATAATTGGCCTTTATTTGTTGATCCTTGGGCAAAAAAGTAAAAAGAAAATTATGATGAAGAAGAAGAGGAGGGAAGAGGATGGTTTGTCAATACTTTTCTACATGGAAAAGACTTTGTCCTTACCATCATCATCATCCTAGAATAATTATAATTTCAACAAGATGATGAGATGAGGAAGAAAAAGGAAGCTTATTATGATGGTAATGCTTGTGATGATGATGAAAAGAAGGAAGAAGACCATCCTCTATGTTTTTTGTGGGTGTTAGGAGGGGCGAAGGTGATGCTAATTGCACCCTGCCAGTTTCATAATTGAATTAAAACATAATTCTAAAGGAACACAATCTCATCAAGAGATTAGAAGGAGGCAGAGAGGGTATATTGTGGGCATTTTATACTCTTACTTTCTTTATCGATGCTGCCAATGATGACACCCCAGAAGAAGAAGTAAATTTCCTCTTTCTCCTTTTACATTTAGTTCCGAAGCAAAGTTCGATAGAACATGGCGATTTCACATTTACCTCCTACCCAACAGGGTCTTTCATCTTTACCAAAACAAGGTTGCTAGCTTTGAAGGATTAGTTTATTTGGAAAAGAATAATCATTTTTAGCAAAAAAACAAAACCGACTTCCATGGATCAAAACTAGGTTTTATGGTTTTTAAAATAGTTCCTATGGCAAAAAGTGAACGAAATTGAAATGGGACCACACTGCAGCCACCAGCTATCCAAAACTAAAAGAATTATCAAAATTGGTTCACTCAGTCCAAAGTTATGCGGTAACAAACAAAAAATACAGACGAATTGAATACCTCCTCCTTTTTGGAAGTCGGTAAGAAGTTTTTTATTTTTCGGTAGAACCTGCTGAAATAATTGGGAACTTTTACCGAAATACTAAGTTCTTATTTTTTAAAAGTTTCAATATTCTACAGTGTTGAAAAAGACTGACGGAATAAGGGTTAAGTGGAGAAAGAAGTTTTGAATCCATATTCTTCGTCAAACACTAGTTTCCTATACCTACCAAATTTCGTTTAGAAGTTGTAGCTTCTATAAAGTTTCTATTGGGCTTTCCTTACAAAAAAATTTATTATAGAAGTCATAACTTCGTTAATAGCTTCTTAATAGCTTAGTGTACCTACTTACCAAATTTCTTTTAGAAGTTTTAGCTTCTATAAAGTTTCTATGTAGCATTCCCCACAGCAAATTTTACTGTGGAAACTATGACTTCGTTAATAGCTTCTTAATAGTTTCCTGTACCTTCCAATTTTTTTTTAGAAGTTTAAGTTCTATAAAGTTTCTGTGTAGCATTCCCCACAGCAAATTTTACTGTGGAAACTATGACTTCGTTGATAGCTTCTTAATAGTTTCCTGTACCTGCTAAATTTTTTTTAGAAGTTTTAGCTTTTATAAAGTTTCTATGTAGCATTCCCCACAACAAATTTTATTGTGGAAGCCATACATTCTTAATAGTTTCTTGTACTTACCAAATTTCTTTTAGAAGTTTTAGCTTCTATAAAGTTTCTATGTAGCGTTTCCCTCAGCAAATTTTACTGTGGAAACTATGACTTCGTTGATAGCTTCTTAGTAGTTTCCTGTACCTGCTAAATTTTTTTTAGAAGTTTTAGCTTCTATAAAGTTTCTATGTAGCATTCCCCACAACAAATTTTATGGTGGAAGCCATAACTTCTTAATAGTTTCCTGTACTTAGCAAATTTCTTTTAGAAGTTTTAGCTTCTATAAAGTTTCTATGTAGCATTCTCCAAACCAAGTTTCATTGTGGAAGCCATAACTTCGTTAATAGCTTCTTTAAAGTGGTTTGAAAGTGTTTCAAATAGTCTTAGCGAATCTTCCTGGTTGGAATTAGAAGTTAGATAAATTAGGATATTACGGTAAAGACTTCTTTAGCAGCTCAAAAAAGGCTTTTATTGAAGATTTATATGAGAATTTATCAGTTGCTTCTGTAATAGTTTAAAGAGGCTAAATTAATTTTATTTTGTGTTTGGCAACCATGATTCCCGTTTTTGTTCTTTATCTCCTCAAGTTGGAAATCTATTTAATCTCTTCGAAAGCTTCTTAGGGGTTTGTGTCCATCTTTGTTTCATTTTTTGTGTTGTTTTCTTGTTGTTTTTTCCTTGTTTTCACTCAAAGCATCTGATGAGGTTAGAAAATATCCTTGAAACACATTTGGGGCAAAACAAATGGATAATATTCATAAAATGTTATGACGAGAAGTTTCTTCTTCTTCTTTTTTTTTTGCCTATTACGTAAAGAACAATTTGTGGCAAGAAATAATGGAAGACCAAAAGGCAACCAAAGTATAAGGATATACTATAGAGTAGAGTCGTAGTCATAGTCGTCTAAGGTAAACCATCATTGCCATTTGCCATTATGCGAATGTTGGAATATAAAACAAGGTATCGGTTGAGATTAGTTTAATGAATGGATTGGGCACAGGCAAATGGCCGATTGGCATTAAAATGAAAAGCAGGTAAAAGTATATACCAGAATACAAATATAGCAAATGAAGGTGTATAGATACTCTGTAATAGTAGTAAAAACTCTTGAAGACAAGAAGAAGAAAAATAAAAAAAAAGGTTCAAATAGAAGGAAACGAAAGCAATGAAGTGAGAATGTATAATAAAATCAATGCACATTGATTAGTTGTTGGAAGCGAGACTATCTATGAAAATGTACATAGTCAAGGCATCACTCAAGACATTTCGAGAGAGAGGATATAAACTGGAAATAAATGCAAAAGTTTCGTTTGACTTCAAATGGATCTTAAAAAAAAAAAGCATAGGAAAGATTTTATGAAGTGGAAACATTTCGATTCATTGGAAGAGTTTGTCCTCTGGATTTCTACAGAGAGAGAGTGAGAGGAAACGATATCAATAAAGCTCGATGCTTCTTCTCTCTGAATGTTGGAATTTTATTGTTTTTGTTGTTTCAACTATTTTTATGTTATCTTTTTCGGTAGGTAGATAGACTTAAGTTGTTGCCTAGTCGAGAATTAAAAAAAATCATCATCGATGATGTAGAATTAATTAATTTTAATTAAAATTCATAAAAATTAATTGCAAATTGTTCTCATTTTCGGCGCGGATGCACGTCAGGAACTTCAGTCAGTAAATTTTAATTGATATTTTGTTATGAGAAGTACCTAATCCTAATGATTGATGAAAATGATGCAAATAATTTTAAATAAATGCAAATTTAAAAAAAAGTGTAGATTACGAAATACTGAATGTTTGGGATATGAAAGCAAGTTTTATCAGAGAATCATTGAAATTCGACTATTGAGTAGAAACGGAAGATCATATTATTCTTGAATAACTTTCTATTTCTATTGTAATGTAAGAGTAAATACCGATTATCCGTCTACTGTTGTTCGTCTGATTTTCCCGCTCAAGACTGAACTGACGAGTATTTCGAAAAAAACTTGATCAGGGGATGAATGCAAATTCTTTCTTCTAAAGTAAACAGTCCAGTAAATAAAGGACCTATATAAAAGGTCCGGTAGTTCTAAATTTTTGATATGTTGTTAGGTATGGTTGGTAGATGGAAAAACCTTCAGCATCACCGAAAAACCATAGAAACCTTGCACTTTTTTCAGTTTTATGCCTCTAACTTTCTTCTGGTGCATTTTATTGAAAAAAAAAAAAATTTGTTCGGATACTTGAATCGGTGATTGTTAAAACAACATAAGTGACAAATTTTTTGAAACCACTTTTTGTAGAAAACAAAAATTCTTGCAAAAATGAATTCGGTAGTATTTTTTTACAACCAAAAACAACGAAATTATGAAGCTTCCAAAAACATGTAAAATTTCGGATTTTGAAATATTTTAAGTTTCTTGTCACATAACAGTTCTATAAGTCTTTAACAATTGACTTTTACTCAAAAGTCTTCACAATCAATGTTATAGACAATATTATTATTACGGGAAAGTAAGATTTTGCTATATGAAAATTAAATTATTTCAAGTTTGTCATACATTGTTTTTCTGTAGGTTCAAAAATACGCGAGTTATATGAAAAACTAAAATTTTTATTAAAAAAAAAAAAAATGGCGGCCAAATGACTCTTGGTGCGATTGTACAAAATGTGCTTTTAGACTCTTTCGATCCCTGGGTTTATGCTCTTTCGAGCCCTGAAGTCAAAATGCATTTCGGATTTTTTCCCAGACCCCAATATAGCAAAATCTAACTTTCCCGTACTATTGAGATACCTTTTAGGGCGTCTGGCAGAGGGTAGGCTGAAACAAAACTGGCTTAAACTTATATTTTCTAAGTCAGGAAAAGGCAGAGAAAGTTAATAATTGGCCATCATATGGTTACTCTAAACAAAAAAATATTATTTCAATTTTATAAGAAAAAAACAGAAACTATAGGTGTTTTTTGTATGGAAAAACCTGTTTGGGAAACCTTTAAGGGCGTCTGGCAGAGGGAAGGCTGAAAAATATCTGGCTAAAACTTATATTTTCTAAACCAGGAATAGACATAGAATTTTTGTTTGTTACCATCATACGGTTATACCCAACTGAAAATAAGCTATTAGGTTTTTTATTAGAAAAATGCATTTCAAAATGCTTCAAAGCGGTCTGGCGGGGCGAAAACTGAAAAAAAACTTCTGGTACCCACATTTTTGAAATCATTGGATTTTTTATGATTTTTTGGTGTATCATTTATTCGGTTTATACCTAGCAAAACGCCAAAAGTTGATTTTTGACTGCACTTTGGATGCGTCTGGCAGAGGGAAGGCTGAAAAATAGCTGGCTAAAAATTATATTTTCTAGACCTGGAATAGACATAGAATATTAATTTGTTACCATCATTCGGTTATACCTAACAGAAAATAAGTAATTAGGTTTTTTATTAGAAAAATGCACTTAAAAATGCTTTAAAGCGGTCTGGCGGGGGGAAAGCTGAAAAAGAAACTTGCGGTACCCACAGTTTCGAAATCAGGGAATTTTTTATGATTTTTTGGTTATACCAAAACGCCAAAAGTTGATTTTTTGCTGCACTTTGGATGCGTCTGGCAAGGGAAAGCTGAAAAAGATCACTGCCAGACTTTTTCCGTTGACATACTGTGGTGCATATCTAGATATGTGCATACTCGAATTTCGGTTATATCAAAACTGCCAAAATATGCTGCCGGCTCTCGGTCTATAACCAAGTTAGGGATAAAATAGTAAAATAGTATTTTTAAATAGTTTTCGACACTTTTTGAATTATCCATTAATGAAAGATTTGTATCCTAAAAAAGCTCGGGTGGTTCTTATTTGATATTTTATCAGGTTTGAATGGTTAAAATAAACATAAGAAACAATAGAAATGGGAAAGACATGAAACAATTCGTCAGTAGTGGATGATGTGAATTTCATTGACAGAAGAATTTTTATTTCGCGAAAACCCAGAATCCCGAGTACTCAAAATCCTGAATGGGTTTCCGAAAAAAATTTGAACAAACCAAACATGTCGAGAACCCAAAATCCCGAAAAGTTTACGTAGTATTTAATTTTTCGGGATTTGTATTCCATTCGGAATTTTCGGTCTTTTGGATTTTGAGTTTTCGGTGTTTTATTTTTTTGGTTTTTCGGGATTGTGTCCATCTCCCAGTATTGAACTCAAAATCCAGGGAATAGATAAGGTATATCATAATGTATTTACTGAATCCTAAATAAACCAACATTTTAATTTATAAACTAAAGCCCAATTTATTGACTCTCCATTAAATTTAAAATAGTCAATAAGAAAGGGAATTTCAAAATTAAAAACGAAATTCATTTAATCAGTCTCATTTACCTCAGCATTTTTTTTAAGTTTGACATAAGCTGCGTTCCTTTGGAAATATTTATCTACTTTTTAGTACTTAACGCTGCTTTGAACTACTTTTTCAGTATAGCAAAAGTAATTCAAAGTAGTTTTAAGTACTAAAAAGTAGATAAATATTTCCAAAGGAACGCAGCTATAATTGACTGATTGAGTATTAAATTCAAAAGACCTTTTAGTTAAAACTCCAAATTCGACCATTTAAGATGGATTTTGTAGGTCTAATTTATTCACACTCCCCTAAATTTAAACCCACCATTAAAAAAGGACTATTTTAAAATTTGTATAAACACCAAAATACTTTTTGATGTCTAAAGCTATGATTACACGGTCAACGAAATCGGTCAACGCGTTGACTCTCTGACGTCAAGAAAAAATCCATATTCTCTCTGTCATCTCACCGTCAACGTTCACAATGTCAATGCATAAAACATTGACTGTCAACGTGACGTTTACTTAGCAGTGTCAACGCGTTGACTCGCAAAACTATGTTGATCAAACTGTTTGACACAAAGCAAAAATTTAAATTTTCCAAAAATATTTTGAAAAAAAAGCGGAGAAAATGATATTTAAAAGTTCTCATAGAAAAATTAAACAAAAATTAATTTGACATGGTTGCATTGAATTGTAAAAATTTCGAGATATACGCAATGCACTTTTAAGATGAAAGTCTTAAATGATTGCTGATAAGATTGTTGAACGAATATAAATGTAAAATTACCAAAGTTTTGTCGAAAAATTAGAAAAAAAAAATTAAAAAAGTTTCTACATTTGATTTAAAAAAAATCGAATAAAAATCAATATGGCCACCTTCAAACGCTTATAGGATAGCATAGGAACGCCGCACCCAATGTTAATGGTTATGGTCTTAAAATGTAGTTTGGAATCTACAAATGGTTTTTGGTTTTTTGCAAAAAAAAAAATTTTGCATCCAACATGGATGCCATGGCCATACCGAAAAGTTTTTTTTTTTGTAAAAAAAATAACAAAAAGGTGAAATGAGAACCGCCCTCCCTCCAAAACGGTACTCCATTAAAAAAATCGCCCTACAAAAAATTTTCCCCATTCAACTTTCATCACATTTCTATTCAAAAAACAATGTCAATCTGAAACGATGACACGGTATTAAATTCTGCCGCGTCAACTCTGGGACAGGGTCATTGCGATGACACCCAGTCCTAAAACCCTGTCAACGCGTCCCAATGGCATTGACAGAGAGATTACACTGTCATCGAAAATAGTCAATGCGTTGACCCAAAAATGTGGGTCAACGCGAGTGTCATCGTACCCGTCAACGCAATGACAGCAGTTTTCGTTGACGATCACACGACGTGACACTCTTGGGACAGATTGTGATGGCATTTTTACGTCAGAGAGTCAACGCGTTGACCCATTTCGTTGACCGTGTAATCATAGCTTAATAAGGGCAGTGAATTAAAAAAAAAAATTTTAATTTTTATCAACATATTTTCATATATTTTAGTTGTCATAAATGGTTATACTTTAATAGATTAAAGTATATAATATTTGCACCTATATGTTTGGAATGATATTTCTATATTTATGACAGTTTAAACAGAAAGTGATCAAAACCAAACAACTGCGTTACTTTGCTCCAAATTTCAGTTTTATTTGTAAAATCATATAATTAAGCTTTCTGATATTCCTATTTGAAACTAAAAGAACAATGTAAATCTCCTAAGAAGTTAAATCACAGAAAATATAATTTCAATTAGTAGTTTATTACCAAAAATCAGCTTTAAAACTTGAAATACCACTGCGTTACCAAGATAAACCGCAATATTACTGTGATTTGTAAACAATTCGATCCAAATTTGGGTTTCAAACTTGTAAAAGTAAATATTATGTTAATTTTATAAATCAATATAGTTTTTCTATTAATTTGTACTTTTTTTTTCAAGAAAAATGAAATTCAAAAAAGGGACATTTTTTTAGGCACTATAAATAATATTTTGGCTTAGGTACCAAAAATATGGTTTCTGAAGCGTAATATTTCACTTTAAAAACAACTTTACTGATTGGAATATCAACTACCTACATTGTTAACCACTTGATTTTGAGCAACATTATTTAAGTAAAACTTAACTGTCCCTAAAGCTTTAGGCATCTCTCCCCTTCCTATCAAATCAATTGTCAAAATATATAAATAAACTTATAGGCTACAATCTTCTCACAATAAAGCCCTTTCCCCCCCCCCCCCCCCCACTATAACATTTATAAATAGTCTTTTTCCATCTCACACCCTAAATTTTGATTGATTATCTTCTTTGACTTGATTCCTTTGAAATCAAATAGTTATCAACTTCTTAACTTCTTATCTCTATAATGCCAGGGGGTCGTCGTCGGTCGCATAGAAAATCAATAAGTCGCACTATATATCTACCCAAAAGGAAATCAAACAAAAAGTAAATCGAGCATTTTGCTGTCCATCATAAATCTTTTTTAATCTTCAACAAAGACAACGACGACATAAAACCATCAATGTCATCTCCTGTGTACACAATAACACACACACACATCCTTTTGAATGGAAACTATATCAATAAATCCTTTAACCGCACACAAAACACCAACAATAACATTGCACCCAAACAAAAACGACGGACATCCTATCCCCTTTCCCGTTCTCGGTTGAAAGTTATAAATATTACAACATTTTTGACACATTTGACACTTAAAATATCATCGGCCATTGTTGTCTTGAACAAATAATCAAAAATAATCAAAGAAACGTCCAGATCCTATTAATTCTCGGTTGCTGCTCGCAAGCAATTTTCAGTGAGTGGATTTAGTATAAGAAGGCCAAGCCCGAGTATACAAAAACCCAAACCCAAACCCTGGGAAACCCCCACCAACCTATAAAGCCTTTCAAAACTAAAGAGAACCCCCCAAATCTCCTCCACACAAAAGAAAACTGGGTTGGGTATGAGATGAGTGTGTGGAAGAACAAATTACCTGCTTAGAAATTCAATTTCTTGAAAAAGCAACGATAACCATCCGTTTAGAGGTGCTACAAGGCTCTATGGTTCTCTGTTTTTCTGGGAATATATAGTCGATCGTTTTGTATCACTCACGATTACCTTGGCAATAAATCCTCGAAATAGCCATCAGCAATGCGAACTCATTCGCAAGCTTCTCCGTTCCGTCCGTCGTCATCATCGTCCGAATGGGTTTTTACGAAGAATAGCGCCAGCTAAACCCTTTTGTTGAGGAACAAAATAAAATTGATTAACATGGAAGTGGTTCTCCGGCTACCAACCAGCACCAACCTTTTCTCTACCCCCCTTCATTTGAAAAACCCGGGCTAGCTAGGGCAACCAGCTGAAGCAAGGTGTTTACACATCGACCTGACACACCCAGGTATAGACCTTGCCAAGGCCGATGGACGGAAGAGGGGTGTGCTGATGAAGCTGAGGCTCAAGCTCAGGTAATGCTGTGTGCAAACACCTGAGAACTTTAGAAAATTATGCGACATTTGTCGTCCTCTCTCTCTCTGTGAATGTCCTGTTCCTGTGTGTGCCTTGTCAGTCTTTGGTTGTCTTGTTTGTTAGGCTGTCGTCTTCATCGTGTGTCGTTGTCGTGTGCTCGTCCTGAGGTTGAATGATATCAGATTTACGTGTCAAATGGAAGGTGCGAAATGAGATAAGAAAATATAACCCTAATAGGAAGAATGGCCTCTCTTTCTCTTTGCTAGGCTACTAGGCTGAAGCTAAGCTAGATTGAGCTGGGTGTTGGTGCTTGTTTGCTTGATTTCAAGCTACCTACATGTGCTTGTGCATCTATCTATCTTACCATTAACCAAAGGGGATTACCACAACCAAAAGATACCAGAACAGAGAGTGAAGTATGAATGATTGAAAGGCGTTTAACGTCCGTCATGCGGTGAATATGCTCACAAAATCGTGGTTGCCAGCTTAGTTGAAATTAAAATGGCAATAATTTATTTTAAAAACAAAGTTGGGAACTAGAAGACGCGGAATTCGGAATAGAATTCGGGATTACCCCAGCAAGGCTTTTATAATTATGGGCTATACATTTTTGGCAATAAGACAGAGTAGCTTATGTCGACTTAAGGAATTTTTGAAAATTTTATTTTCAATGCTATTTTTTAAAGGTTTTTAATTTTAATTGAACTGAAATTTTTGTCTCTACATTTAAGCGTGGATCTTAGCTAAATTTCTGTAATTTTGTTTTTAAATTAAAACTTATATGTAATGCAGATAAGAGTTGACTGGATTTCAAATTTTTTTTTTTTGGACTTATTGCCACAGACATATAACAACGTAGAGTTTTGAAAATTATGAACTTCCTATACATATTTTGTTTTGTTTGCAATATTGTTTTCTATGTTTCAAAATTTCGGGTTTTTGTGGTTTTAGGTAATTTTTGATTTAAAGATTCTGGTGCTATATTCAGAGATTAGCAGTGTGTTTTCATTCCGGATTTTAACTTTTATAGGGTTTCATTAATACGAATTTTTTATTTTCGGGATTTCAGATTTCGTTTGCAGAATATTGACTACAAATAAATAATCACAATGAGTAAGGTTTTGAAATCAAAATTTCTAAATACCCTTTAGTAGAAATAATGTTACATAGGTAGAAATTAATTCGAATTCAAGTTTATTTCTATTGGATTTTTTAAGTTTCTGCGATTCAAGCATTAATGAGGATTATGGGTTTTGATGAGGTTGGGGTTTTTCGATTTCCTGGATTTGGGTAATTTTTGATCTTTCAAGATACCTACTTTTATTTTTTATCCGAATTTTTTGATTTTATCGAATGAGATAATTGAAGATATTTTCCATTCTGAATCTGAAAATTTTAGGTTTTAGGCATTGAAGTTTCATAAGATCTCGGAATTTTGGGTGTTCTGTAGTTTTGTGTATTTCTTTGGATTCCAACATTTCTAAAAATGTCCTTTGGCGAAATTTAGTTTAAGAGTTGAAACTAATTTTTTCTTTGGGTTCTGAATTTCAAATTAAAATTTTTCAATTCGCCGGGAAACTTTAATGATAACCCTTTGTTGTTTTGATTTTGCGCTTTATAATTTGGGATTTAAGCTGCTTGGGATTTGTTTTCGAAACATTTACCCAAACCTAAAATCAATCTGAAGCTCAAAATCATACTTCAATAAAAAATTGATATTTATGTATGGTTTTTATTGACAACTCAATAGAAGTTTCCCATTTTCAACTATTGCACACTTATTTCCCAATTTTAGATACCAAACTTTCGGTTTCTATTTTTTGAGATTTTTGGGCAAAAATGTCTGCAAAATATTTTTTTTGGGGTTTCAAGTGCCTGAATTATCAGAAGGTTGAATTTCAGAATTAGGAGTTTTTGCAGTATTAAAAAATTAGGACTTTTCAGTATACATATTAGAATTAGTAGATTTTTCCGATTCGGGGTCATAGAATTCTGACTTAGATTTAAAATCACATCGTGACTTATATATTAGAAAATTCAAAAACATTATTTTCATTATCGCAAAAACTTGAGAAATGTTTAATATCTATGCACATTTTTTTAAAAGTTCAAACATATTTTTAAATTTTTTCACGAATGTTAGGATTTATATTTTTGGGTATTTCAGCTTTGGGAAATTTGAATTTTTGGTTTTTCGAGATTTAGAGTTTTCATATTTTAGGATCTTTGAATCAAACTTCTACTATCTAGATTTTTAGTAGGTAATTTTCTTCCTTCTTTTTTTTTTTTTACCTGAATTGGCTGCACCATTTCTTTGGTTGTCCTAGCAGCAGCTTAATACAGTTCCGTTGGCGTTTTATCTAGGTGGATGCAGAAAAAATTTTAGTTTTGATTTTTAACAGTGTTTAGACCTTGAGACAATAGTCGGAAAAGGTATTACAATCTACCATTCATCTTCGATATTCTATTTTTTTTTGTATTGATCATTAAACTTTTTTTCAAAACCATTATGTAACCATTAAAAATGAGAAATCTTTCAAAACGTATTCAAATTTAAAATTTCTCATTTTAAATGGCAGCTTTAAAGGTATTGAAGTCTAAATAAATTGGTTTAGTCATGAAGAATAATCTATTTGAATAACCAAAGTTGGTAGCCATTACCAAAAATTCCAATTTTATCCGCTCAAAAAGCACTTCCACCCGAATGATTTGACAGTAGGTCATCTCACATGTGACACTAGAGAGAGAGAGAGGGGAGTGCAAATGTACATCATCTCAAACGTGTAAACAAACACACTGCCTCTAGTCTAGGCACCACACCGACTGAACAGAGCTCGGCTCTCTTGCTTGCTTGCATACATATCTTTTGGTTTATTTTCAAGACAAACAAGGGTTGTACTACAAGGATTTAGGCAAGCCAGATAGATAATCTCCTGCTCGTAATTTTCCTATTGACACTAACTATACGACACCATACTGACCTTTCTCTCAAATTGTGTATGTTCACACAATAAAACACAAAACCATCATACACAAGTCAGCAACAATATTGTATGATGCATGTAGGTGTTTTGTGTGTTGTGTTGTGTTGTGTGCAGTTTAAATATTTCTCAGCAATTTGTAAGTCGTTTATATCCTGAGAAATTTCTTTTCAAATAAATTTAAGTCTTTTGTTCAAAATATCTGTACAAGAAGGGGACTTGACTTGAAAGATGGGTATTTACTGTATTTGTTAGCCCTTAAAGTCTGCTTAGTCACCATATCGAACAATCAAAGGCAATTTTATATAAATGTACATATATTTGTTGTCCATGCCCATGTCTAGAGAGACAATCTTTAAGTAGTTTTGATTGTGGTCCAGGATGGACTTTTGTGTTTTTGTGTTGAATCCTATACAAACCAGAAATTGGACACACTCACTCGCATGAAAAGAGTTAAATAACTGTGTGATAAGGGATCTTATTCAATGACTTGACTCAGATTTTGTGTGTTAATTAAATCTACAACACTTAACTGGATAAATGTGGGAAAAACGGTAACAAAAGAAAGAACACATAAACACAAAAAGGAAAATCAACTTGTTCCTTTATAAATACCATTGTCTACTTTTAGGAGAGTACAGCAAATAAATTTAGATGGTTTTGCAAGAGTGATTAGACACACGCCCTCCAGTCCAGCCCCCGCCCCACCCAAAAAAAAAAAACTTAAGGAAGTCCTTTATCCTTGTTTAATGTAGGTATTGTCCTTACGTAGTTGACTGAGTGTATTTGGAGTAAGGTGAGGTATTTCTTTTCTACTTTTTATTTCCAACAAATGCAAACCAACACAACACAACACAACACAACACAACACAAAACTCAATCAAATCGAAAATCTCGTGGCTAGAGAGATTGTGAAAAGCAGATTGTTTCCTTGGTAAATTGATTTGGCTCAATGAATAATCTTGACATCTAAGGAATTCAATTTGTAGATTTTCTTGTGAACTTTATTTGTCTGGATGAAACGATGGTGACTCTGGCTGGGAACTGGGAGAGTGTGTGTGTGTGTTTTATGTGTGTTTGTGTGTGTTTGCCTTGAAGGACCAACCAAAGAGACGAAAATCATGTTTACTGATTGATTTTGTTCCAAATGTAAATATTTATTTCACGCAGCAGGTTTTGTAGCAGAAAATATCAGAAAAAAAAAATGTTTTATTTCGGGAACAATCATCATGGCACAGTCTCTCTCTACTGTAAAAGTAAAAGACGATGAAAAATAAGGAAAAAATCTACTACAAAGAGTTTCTTTTTAAGTTTTGACAGAAAATAGGAAATGATATTTGAGGAATAAAAAAAAGCACAAAGGTGAATAACAAAAAAAAAAACCTTTAAATCTAGTTTACACAAATCGATTGAAAATTTTGTTAAATTCATAAAAAATCGAATTGGTGTGAAATTTAAAACTTCTATTTGACACAAAATTACCTAATTTATTGACATTTGTGTAGAATTCTTTAAAGCTTCTTTAAGAAGAACTATTTAACAGTGGGAAGTAGGTTAAGGATTATTTAAAGGACTAAATATCATCAATTACTGTGTTAAATCGGGTTGGGGTCAAAATTCTTTTGTCCAAATTCTGCATTTTCCAAACCAATTTTACAGAATTTTGTAAAATCATCATCTCGAAAAATTTGCTGCTTATTTGAGTTTACTTACTTACGAGTACTATGTCAATTTTTTTGTAGAATCTTTTTTTTTTGATGAATTAATAAATTTAAAAATATTGAGAAAAGGTTTTTAATGATAAAAATTTTTGAAAAATAATTATTGAAATTTTTTTAATAAATCAAATAGAAATTAGTATCATTACCCAACATCGTTTCAAATTTAATTTCAACGGTATATAGATGTGGGTTATAAGAAAGTCAGTCTTCTAGACAGCTAGGAAAGTACCAAACTTAAATTACATCAATGAGGTGTTTTTTTGTTTAGTAAACGCATAATCTATGAAAAAAAAACAAAATTAGCAGAAATTTTTTTCTTAAAAAAAAATTATGGCAGAATTTTGAAAAGCAGAATTTTAAAAAGCAGAATTTTGAAAGACAGAATACAAAAAAATCAAAATTTTGAAAAACAGAATTTTCTTGAAAAAAGCATAGTTTTGAAGCCAGAATTCTGACTTAAGAATAACTCAGTCCAGTAGTCAGCAATTGCTACCAATCTCGTATTATTCTGTTCAGAATAAAGTAAACTTCTTGTCATTTTATTATATTTGCTTTTATCAGCCTAAAAGAAGTAAAACTTCAAGAAGTGTAAATCGCACATTACTCAGACCTAATTCCAGTAAAAATAAGAAAATACATTATCATAAAGAAAACTGTAAGAAAATTTAACCTCCACACTTAACTTCATTTCCAGTTTTAATAATTCAATAAAAATAGTCCTCAAAAGAGAAATTCCCATCCATAAGAAACTTCATTCCTTATGCAATGCACACAAAATCGTCTCCTTTTCAATGTTGTGGCTTATATTTTGAATTATTGATGTCTTTAAACTTTTACAACTAAATTCCAAAAGTAATGGCAATATATAGCAACTGACCCCATTTTAAAAAGTAAAGCGCCTATAAAGTAAAAGTCAATGGTCCTTAAATATAAAAAAAAAGTAAACCATAATACAACAAGTCTCTCTTAAAAAAAACTTTATTGAAACACATTCGACAGTTTGTCGTCATCGTGTGGACGTTGTAAAATGTTTTGAAGAGAGAAACGTTTTTGCAACAACTTTTACCATAATACAAAACCCCAGTTATAGAGTCAATAAGTTACAAAAACAAAATAAATCTTCATCAACTTTGGTCTTTTTCCGGAGGAGGCCTTCGCTATTTATATTGATCTACCCTTACCCTACCACCGCATCATACTGCCTTTTGTCGCCCAGTCAGTTATAAAACAATGAACTAAACACAATTCATCATGTTCGAAAAAGCTATAAATTCTAACTCGACCTTCAATCAGCGCGCCGTAAAAGAACCCAATTTCCATTTCATCACTTCATCTTTCGTCCATGATATTTTTATGACCATAGAATCAAAGGACTTTGTCCAAAAGATTAATGGACCTTCAAATAGTGCGAAGCGATCTTCTCAATATACACTATAAAAAGTCCTATCCCTATCGGTTGGTTCCAGAGAATCATACAAAATAACCTTCTCTCTTCTAGGTCCTTGGTCGAAGGATCTACGTCACTATAGACACTCACTCACTCACACACACATACGGTCTTTTAGTGTCGTATATATTCTATGATTTTCCCTATGAAAATCATTTTTCATCGGAAAACGCGTCACTTTAATAACTCAGCAGTAAATATGGTGGCACGCAGAGTGAGTAGAGCAGAGCAGAAGCATGTCCTTATCAGGACGAAAGAAATAATAGCTTCCAATAATTCTCCTTGAGGATAAATTACAATTTTTTTTTTGTTTTTGTCTTTTTCTTATGAGATTTCTTTTTCGAAAAATACTGTCGATGTTGTAGTAGTCCTTGTAGTCCTTAAGGAAAAAAACAGAACATGTCGAAGAAAAAAACTGCTGACCATCGAGGAAAAACACTACACTCCCTTACCCCAAACCACCATACCATATTGGATCACACTGAGTTAAAGTACACATAACCGGAATGGAGTACCGTCTAAGGAAAAGGATTTTTTATTGCAATGAAGATACACACACCATTCGTTGTAACGACTGGAACGACATGTATAAGTTTTTATCACCTTTTTCAGTCCCGATAGCCTTATTCGTTCACTTTAACGACTCAACAGATGCGAGCGAGAGACAATATATATAGAAAGTAGGTTGTTCGTCGTTGTTCTTGTGGCTCTATGCGGCCTCTGTTGGAGTTTGTGATGATGGTCTACAGTAATTCTGTTTCATATTATGGCTAAAAGCGAAAAAAAACATAAAAAACACTGGAATCATTTATCAAAAAGTGATAGGACGATGGAGCGATGGAACTATGACGAGAGTAAATGGTCGCTTTTGATAGTTTTAATTAACTTTTGATGTAAAATTATAGGTTTTGTTTCCTTTATTATGTTGCTGTTAGGTATCGTATAAGCTTCAATTTACTTTGTTACATTTGTAAAGTTCAGCGAAATTGAAAAATATGCTTTTACTTAGAGTTTAAATTAATGAGTGACTTTAATTTTATTTTCAGTAGGAACAAGGGCCACCTTCCGTGGGAAAATAGTTAATAGACACTATTCTGATGTGTATCACAGCTTTCTGCAGAAAAGTTGACAGATTAGGTCAATAGGTATCACTGGCCTTTTCTAATAGGTATCACCAAGTGCTGTTAGTATCACAAATTACTGTCCAGTGTATCTTTAATACTATTTTTCCAATGAATACCCTGGAAAGTATCATGATTTGTACCATTGAACGTTAGTCTTTCAAGTATATATATTAAGTATTCCGCGATTACTCTAATAAGTATCACAGCCCTACTAACAATTTTGCTTGTATAATGCCTTACAGAATCAACAATTGCATCTGTAAAGCTTTATAGAACCAAAATTGTTTTTCGGGAGATGAATATCACAGCATGCTTCTTTATAGATGGCATTTCAAACAGTATCTCAAAGTTTCCCTGTGCACTGTAACACTTATTGCTTCAGAATATGTTACGAACATTTTCAGTATTAAGAGAAAGAACTGTCAGCATATATCACAAATTACAGCAGCCAATGTATCACGGTATGTCCCATTCTATATATATTCCCAAAAGAGTCTATGTAATTGGTTACCATATTTAAATAATTTTATAAAAATCTACGTCAACCTTTAATCATTCTCACGTCTCGTCGATTTTGGGTGTCTTATTTCATATTGTTAATGTTGTCATTTCAAACCTAATTGAACACAAAACAAATAAAATGACAGAGTGCGTGTACCTTCTCCCAATCGAAAAAAATAAACGTCACGTCTATTTTGTAAAATTGAATTTCAATCTCTCAACAGATAAATATCAACTCTAATTGCCATAGACAACAGAAGATACCTAATGGCTTGTGCAAAAAATAAGAAAAAAACAAAAAGTAAAAAAAAAATTGTAAACAATTTATGTCAAAACATTATATTGACAAATGAAAACAAACACCTCTCCTACATATGCCATTCAAAGGAAAAAGGTACTAAAGAAATTGGATTAGTTTTTCACTTTTCTCGCACATAAAAAAAGGTGGGTACTGAAATAAACATCTCAAGTTGAAAAATAAACTTCATTATTAAGAAAAAAAAAAATAAAACAAGGATCCCAAACATCTCACATGTCACACTTTTTTCTCTCTCCTTATACAAATAAATGTGTCATCCCAAATCAGTCATTTTGGAGTATGTGTATAGCCTATAATTCCCTACTGGGTACCTGTGAGAGATGGCAAGGTGGCGGCTGGTTCATCAACCTGTCTTATTTGAAACAAAAAACCCAGGAAAATATCTGACAGTTGGATAAAAAAAAGGTTTTTTTTTTCTTCTTCTTTATTTGCTAAGGAGTATGAGAATTCATATATCGTAGGTACATATGAGAAAAGAAAATACAGAAGAGGGAGAGGTTCTTTTCAAACATCCGTCAGCTAGCTTGGTGCAATGACTTGACTGCTGTCAAAAAGACAAACAAACTGTCAGTGGCTTGTCTATAATTCGTTTTCAATTAAGCAGCAAACTCAAATTAAAACAAAAGAAGAAGCAAGTCATACACACGGAGAGAAAAACAAAATAATGTTCAAAATCTCTCCCGAATTATCCTAAGAAAGTTTAAAGTTAGGACGGTAAAGTAGTGAAATTTGTATGCCACTGTCAACTGCTCTCAAACCATCAATAAACCAGTGTTTAACTATTTTCAAAACTTCTCCCAAAACATCTACAAAAAGATCCAGCTGAAATTGAATGCTTAGTAAGAAAAAGATAGTTTAAGGTCGATAAGGTAGTGTTCATATTTATGTTTTTTCCAATCGCTTTCAAGCTATTATTAAACCTGAGTCAAACCACTTTAAACCCTCTCACAAACCATTCACAAAAAGAGCCAATTTCAAGTCAATGCTTAGGCAGGATAATATAAGTTAGAATCGGTAAGGTAGTGTACATTTTTATGTCTCTTTCAACTGCTCTCAAACAATCACTAAAACATCAAACCGCTTTCAAAAACCTCTCCCAAACCATGTATAAAAAAGAGCCAGTTGAAAGTCAATATTATTTAGGTAGGATAAGATAGTTTAAAGTCGGTAGGGTAGTTTTATATTATTTTCAACCGCTCACACAGTATCAACTCACTTTTAAAATCTCTGCCAAACCATTCACAAAAAAGAGCCATTTAAAAGGAATACTTAAAAAGGATAAAATTGTGTAGAGTCGGGAACGTAGTGGTTTGTAGTTGTTTTTTTAAATGAAGAAACTTTAACTTAAACTTCGCATATTAGCCACTGAAGTGTCATTTACAGGAGTGGGATTTGGGCATCAACCAAAAAACCATCTAATAGTCGGGCAGTTCTATCGTTTGTACAGGTCGGTAAGACAGTTTTTATTTCAACAATGCAAGTTACACTTAAATCTCCAATATTAGATATTTATGGAAGTGCCAATTGAGTCCTTATTTTTGACACTTAAGAGGTGGAAGAGATTATCAATTAGAAAGATTTCAAATTTTAACAAATCTCCAACCAAACACAGGCTGAAAGACAGTTATCTTATTGATGTTAAGAAGTCTCCAAAATGTTCAAAAGCTAACCTGAAAACAATTTTTCAGCCAATGATTTGGAGTAAACTTATAAGATTTATGGGTTTATAAAAAATATTCATCAAACTTCTCTTAGCCCCACTTTAATCACTCTCCTTTAAATTTAAAGTCACAATTAAATAAAAAAAATGGAATTTGACAGATGTCACATTTTTAATAGCGATTTTAAATTTATAGAGTGTATAAATTGGGCCTAACTGAATTAGGTATTTGGTGTCGATTTTAACTGACATTTGTAGTTGCTTCTTTTCCACGCTTTGATTTTGAAATATTCAGAGTGTAAGCCCAGCTTTTCTCCAAGTGTACGAAATACAAAATTGCAGGTAGATGTACACATATTTGCTTTACTCTAATGAAGTTCCGCCACACTAGATGTGCTGGAAGTGATTTTTTTTTGTTTCATTTATTCCTCCCCCACCATTACCATCACAAAATAAAGAAGAGCAGGAAAAAATAAAATAAAACAGTTAGCCCAGTTTGACATTCCCACCACGTTTGATATGGCATCACGTTTGTTAAGGGCCCACACACACTATATAAATTCTACATCACGAATGGCAGTCGTTGGGTAGGCTCGTTCAGCGCTCATCATATACACAGAAGCCAAATCGATGTTTAAAAAAAAGAAACAACACAATTTCCTACCTGAACTGAACGTTGTAGCCTGATGGAAATTTTTGACAGTTGCCAAAAAAAAAAAAAATAAAAACACTCACGATGTATAACGCTCGAACGTATGCAATTTGGGAAAATCTGTTATTCATTGGCAATTTGTAAGATTCATGCGTTCTGTATTCGATTCTCATCGTGTTGTGTGTTGGTCGTCTCTCTGTCGTCGTTCGGTCCGTCGTCCGTTGTAGAGTAGAGAGTAGAAACAACAAATTTGCTTTTCGAGTGCACTGTTGCAATAATCACTGTTAATTCGATGGTGCATGCAAATGGAACTGGACCCCACCCAACTCATCCCATTTTTATTCCCAATTCGTAATTTCTTGCTCTGAATGCACCCACTACGGAACTGTGTGTGTTCAGTCAGGCAGCAGGGGGGTTTTCCGTGTTGCGTCATCGATGGCAAAAGCATTGTTTGGCAGTGGCTGTTACCAAATGCAATTACGAGTTTGGAAAATTTGCTTCCTAAAATATACTCGGGAATTGGACATCCCCAAATTGTTTGCACTTTGGAGACAAATACGATTCCGCTGCCATATATCGACATAGTTTGGCATCCTATTGTCGATATTTTCAGCAGCGTGAGATGGAATTGAATCGGATTTAATTATATCGAGAACGCGAGAGAATAATTCATATGAAATGCGCCGCTGAACGTGAATGCTAATGCTGTATGCTTGCTTTCACCATCAACTCTACACTCTGTTTGTATAAAATGGCTGCATTCAGCAGAGTGAACGTCCAACTTGTTGTTCAAATATTTATTTTATTATTTATTGTTTTTTCTCTCATAATTACACTGAAAAGAGATAAAATTTAATTCACTAATTTGTCGTCGTTATAGGTTTACATGTGTGGAGATAGTGTGGTGGTAAGCCAAAGTTTGTGTGTAGAGAGTAGTTGCGTTCAAGCGGGAGGAGAAATTAATAAAACTCTACTCTGATGGTTACGTTCAGTGGGTTAAAAGGCAGTAATCCAAATGTTAGCACTACCACATGTTATGTGGGTGTGGGCGGGTGTGTTGGTAGGGTTTTGTTGGAGTGGATATCTATCTATCTAACTAAAATCTAGGTATACCGTTATATTGAATCAGTTTTCAAATTGCGGACGGAGTTAGTTTCGCCTTTCGCCGACCGAAATGTGTTTGCTAAAGTGTGGTGATTGTTGGGCCACTTGAAATGGGTTGTGCGGTTCAGCTTGTTGATTTTGATATACACCTACTTGAAATATAAAAGTGAGTGAGTGAGAGAGAGGAATTGAGGAGAGGATGCTGCTGTAAAAAAAAGGTTAACCTAGTTCTGTTTGTTTTCATAAACTTTCAATCGGGATATAGTTTTTTTTTGGTTGCTCTCTCTGCCACACTTGGAGTGGATGCTTATATTTTTTGTTGTTGTTGTATTTACTGTGAAGTAGGCCGGTAGGTAAAAATTCAGTTTTTTTGGCAAAAATGAATGCCTCTTATGGTCTTTTCCTGTAGATAGAGTTTGTTTGTAATTTTTTAAGGTTGTTAGTAGGAAAAAAAGACTTTGCTGCGTTCAACAAGCCAGAGAAATGTAATTTGTTGAACAAAAATCATATGGTTGATGAGGATCTACCTACATCTCTATATTTTTTTTTTTTTAAGTTGAGTGTGTTTTATATGTCAGAAATTTATAAGGCCAGGTGAGTATCGCATATAAATCACTGAGCAAGATGAATTGGATTCAAATGAACACTTTGAAGGTAATAAATTGAAACCTTAGTTATCTTTATTGGGTTGCTCGGGATTTATAGTTTGGAAAACAAAGAGGGTTTTTCTTAGAAGCATTTTGGAGATTTATTTAGGACCTTTATTGATTTAAATGGAAGATTAGAGAACCAATTATTGGGTTTTAATCCAATTAACGAATTTAAAATAACCTTTAAAATTTTTGAAAAAAGAAAATAAAAAGAACATTTGAAAATATATGGCATTTTTCCAAATTAGTAACATGTAGTTTTCTTGGAGTATTTTGTTTGCTACACGTGTAAGTAAACAAATTCCACACCTGAACGTTGACGTTCCGGTTTGTATTTTTTTTTTTCATGCAAAAACATCATAGTAATCGAAGAATTTTAAGAACACAAACATGAGTAGAAAATGTACTATGTTTTTCTGGTTGAGTACAATTCGAAATGGGTAAATCGCAGCAAAAATTAGTAAATCGCAAGCGATTCTGGAAAATCGTAAATTGCTACCGAAAATGGCAGGTCGTTGCCGAAATCGATAAATCGCAGGGAAACACGGTAAATTACAGCTAAACGTAATAAATCGTAGGTGGAACCTTTGAATTGCACGAGACCCTTAAAAAATCGCTGCCGATTTTGGTAAACTTCAGTCGATACAGCTTAATGACAGCCGATACTAGTGAATTTATAGAAACAAAGTGTAATTTACATAAAGGTAAAATAAAGAAAAACGGTTATGAAGTTCTACTTCATTCGATATGTTCCGTACCTTGTGAAAGTCCTAAATTCCAACAAAAACAATACAAAAAAGAACGTATGTATAAAATACATAGAACGAAAAAAAAAACACATACCCGTGTTGGGCGCCATTTAAATTATCTTCCAAATTTTTACACACCCAACTCGATCTACTTAATATTTTTATCATCATCACTTCCTTCTCCTATACTTTCTAAACTTGAATCTAGCATCATTCTCTGGTGTAATGAAAAAATCATCCATGCAAAAAGCAATGAAAAACTTCTATCCTCCATTCGAAAAACGACATACCTACTACATAATATAATAAAGGCGCTTCTTCCTCCAGAAAACAATTGATAATTGTACTTAACTCAATTAAACTCTTGAAGCACATTCAAATTATCTTTTAATGGGTTAAAGATGAGCTCAGCGAAAATATTAATTACACCTACTTTAAGTTCGTGTCACATGTACTGAACGAACACATCCCCACATATATGACAGAAATCCCACTCTCATTTTCCATCTATACTATATTCAAGGCTTTACTCAAAAATGAACAAACTTTTTTGATAATAAGCTCAGAGGGGTTTTGAGTTGGTAGTCACAAACAGTGGGACAATTTGACTTCAACTTTCTTTCGAATTAAAGTGCTTCATTTTCGAAAAACTGTACAAATTGCAAATTACAAATTCGAAATTATATTTTTTACAAAGATGATCGAGTAATTTGTTCGAAAACAGTAGTTCGTTGATTAGTTATTCCAATTTGACCGTTTCAAAATTCCAATAGTACATGAATGCACGAAGTTTTCGAATATAAATATTCGAATATTTATTCGAAAACTAAGATAGGTTTACATTTTTGGTTATTTTTATAATTCAAACTCAGACTAATATTGTATCTATATTTTTCGAAAACCTTAAGGAGTGTTCGAACATATGTTGTCGAAAAAGTTGTTCGAAACGGAGATTGTCTTGCATTTTTGGTTATTTTTATAATTTATGTTTAAACTGCATTTTGACTGATATTTTTCGAAAATCTTTAGGAGTGTTGGAAATCATGTATAGTTCGAAAATTCTCATGTTGTATAAAATGTTCAAAAATTGTTCTTTCGAAATTTCGAATAGGTACTGAAGTTTGTCAAATTTAAGTCCTTAAACCAATTTATCTACCTTCCAGCCCCACTGTACATCATCGTCTTTTTGTTGTATCACTGTGATAGGAAGAGAAATTAAGGAAGTTCTTTGGAAAAAGGGAATTCACTGCTTTCAATCCAGCGTTTTGTTGAGTATATAGGGAACGTTTTCATTTTTTTGCCTCTCGCTCTCTTTTGTAAACGCAAAGTCATGTAATATATAAATGGGTGACATAGGATTTGCATATATTTCATGAGACTTTCGCTGATTAAATACGTGCACATGCAAACACAATAGAAAAGCTTTTCAAAAAAAAAAAAAACATAACAAGTCAAGAGAACTGAAAAACAAGCCAGAAAAAAAAAAAAACAAAAACACTCCCATCTTCAAGTCTCCTTTGCAATTAATTTTCTTCCTTTTTTTGTGCGTTCTTCTTCTTCTTCTTCCAAGGGTAATTAGAAAGCTTAATTAAGTTAACGTCTTAAGCACTCACAAGGGGGCGACGCCAACGCCGACGATGACTCTATGCGGTTAGCCATCCTAATAGGATTTCTAACAAATGATTGAGGATTTCATATAAATTGAGGGATAAATTCCCTCAAGTAATAATTTCGCCTTAAAGAGAAGAACCTTTCCCGATCCCCAACAAGACAAGAGGGTTTTTATTCTTTCCTTATCATTTCTGTCGTTGAGACCCATACTCTCATTCTCAACAGAAAAATCCCCTCAGATATATGTATATAGAAATGTTGTAACAGGAAACCCTGCTGACGGACGACTACGGACGACACCGGTGACGACGATGTAGAAATTCTGACAGTCGAAGCATATCTCCTATACGTTCTTCTTCTGCTTGTACAGATTCGGACGGAAAATTGGAGTATTTCACACACATTGACCATTGTCAAAGTGTCGTTGTCGTCCTCTTCTTGCCAGTCCGTCCGGTTGTCAGTATTCGCTTCGATTGTTCTTAACACCACCGCACCACATCACTACCGCCTGGTATTTTCTGAGAATGTTATCCTCAGGACATTCCGCACAGATCCACATTTTGCTTCTCTTTATTCTATACTTGGAATTTCTGTTCTGCTGATGCTTTTGTGTATCTCTTAATGTCTCCACAAACAGAGCTAGAGCATATCAGCATTGCCATGCCACCTGGCGGTGGTGGTGAGTAGTATGTTAGCTGGGTTTGTCATGATGGTCTTAGAGTTTGGACCATTTGACATATTGAATAAAATGAAACATAGAACTCATTGTGTATTGTGAGTTTATCATTTGAGATATTTGCGGGACACCTATCGCTGATGGAGAGATATCTTCCGTTCCTGCTGATGCAGCTGCAATAGGATATTGCAGTTTTTGAAGTTTCTCTATTTCAGATTATGTTGTGTTATCTATTGTATTTGTATGTGTGTCATGTTAGGACTCGATGGGATGACAGATTTATGCGAATAAAAGTGGCTTTGCAGGTCTTTTTCTGGGCTCTTGTCTCTCTCCATTGCGTCTATGGTATGTGGCTGTCATTTGCTCTGTCAGCTGATGCCATTTTATGTTCCAATGTTGTTGTTCGGGAATACATATATCTACTCTATGCTAGTGACGCGTTTTTGTGGTTCTCCATCGCTGTGTGATTCGTATATACACTCGTTCGACCAATAAATGACACCGTCCTGCATTTTGGAGACTATATATGCGAGTATAGAAAACCTAATTCTTTTGTGTCGTCTCTGCAAATGTCCGGTGAATTTGGCATTGATGGCGGTAATGGTGGTGGTGGTGGCGCTGGTCACGCTCTGGACAGACACGAAACTGTGTGTGGACAGATGAAAACATGGCTGCACTGAGATGGAAGCTTTATAGAAGTACGTACAATGCACGCGTAGTTTTTCATCTAGCTTGATCATTGGTTTTGTGGATTGTGTGTGTGTGAGTGTGTGGTGTGCATTCGATGATGAATACCACGCGTGCTAAGTTTCCGGGATGTGCTTGGGCATGGTTGTTCAGTTTGACGTTTTTCTTTTTTTCTTTTTTGAAACGGGTTTTTGTGGTTGTCGGGTGTTTATGTTCTGTCGAAAGAGTTTGTTCAACAATCAGTCACTTCTTTATCTCTAATTGAGGGTTGCTGTCATTAATTTATAAGATAAACAGACTGGACAGGGCTGTCAATTAGTCAAAAGTGGGTTTGATGCGTTTTAATCAAATACACAAATCATATCGAACGGTTCTCTGAACTTTATGATAAAAGAAAAAAATAAATCGAAAGCTAAACAAAACATTGACTTGAGAGAACTCTAAAAGAGTATATTTATGGGCTTGGGCATGAAAGTCAACCAAACATTAGAACCAGCCGTCTGTTACGAGGTTTCTCTGTAATTTACCAATTTCAGCCACAATTTACCAGTTTTGGCAGCGATTTACCATAATCGGCTATAAATTAATACAATCGGCTGCGATTTACCAGTATCAATTACAATTCACCATGTTTCGGTTACGACTTATCAATTTCGGTTGTGATTAACCATGATCGGCTGCAATTCAACAAGTTCACTTTGCAATTAAGGTTTACTTGCGATTTAGTATCGGCTGCGATTAAGAAAATTTGCCTCCGATTTACCTTTTTTGGAAGCAATTTAGAACTTTAGGCTATAATTTATTATTATCGGCATCATTCTTCCAGAATCGGCTGCGATTTTGAGTTTCAAATGCCTCGATTTATCAGTTTTGTCTGTTACTTACCATTTTCCATAGCGATATAACAAGTTCACAATTTACCAGGTTCGACTATGATTTAATATTTTTTGGGTTACGATTTATCAGTATCGACCTAACTGTTGCGATTTATAAGTTTTGTCTGCGATTACTGGTAAATAAAGAAGCTGGATTTGAACCTATAACCCTTGGCGTGAAAAGTCCATTGCATTAACCATGGCGTCTCGGGTACTTCTTCTTAAACGGTTTGGGGCACCAAAATCTACTTGGCTTCTATTAAGCTTCTTTTAAGCCATATTCAGCAAAAAATTTCTATTAGAAGTTATAGTTTTGTTTAATTTTGATTGAAATTGCATGGAAAAAAATACTGAATTCCCACGAATTCAAATTGAGGGCGACCAAAAGCTACCTAGCTTCTTCAAAGCATCTTTTGAGGTATTCTTATACAAATGATTGCTTCGTTTAATATATTCATGGAAGTTGCATGAAGAAGATACACAAGTCTTATGAATTAACGTTGAAGGCCAAAATAGATGCCTGGCTTCTATAATGCTTCTTTTATTTTGTTTTAGAAGTTATAGCTTCTTTTAATTAAGCTTTTTAAAAGCGATATAATTTGTTTTACCGAAGTATGGATTTATTTTCGGTAAGGGAGCTTAAGAAAGTTAGAATAAGCAGAAATTCCTAAAAGATTTCTTAAAGTACTTCTTCATGCTTTTATCTAATTAAAAGAAAAAATACTTATTTATTTTCTTATTTTTCAAACATTTTGAAAAAAAATTCTAAATAAGCCATTTTATAACCCCATTCAAAATGCATACAAAAATGGTCCTTTGACCTGGATTTTCCTCATTTAACATAGCAAATTTCGAATAACCCCATAAGTATTGCATAAGTCTATGAGATTAAATCAGTTTCTAAAATAAAAAAAAAGAATATTCATTTGCTCCCTATTTAAATATGTAAATAAGAAATTTAAGTTCAAAAGTCCTTTTCGTCGATAAAAATACAAAACAAATATCTTACCTAAATAACTTCCTCCAATATTCCCCTTAAACAAAATTAAATCTCAAAGTTCTCAATTAAGTTCCTCTCATTCGATTACCAATTGGAACTAAGTCCTTAAAACTTATTCAAATGTTAATAACTCCCGAAAAGCAACAACAACAGAAAATATATAAAATTAATTTGAACAAAATAAAGAAAACAGAAACAAGAAATAAAAAGTAGGTACCTAAAGTTAACTCGCGTAACGACTTTTTAGAGAGATGTCTCTCTCCCAATGAACAACTTCATAAATAATACATAAACTTTCAAGCCAAAAACCTCAATTAGATTCTTCGAGTCTCCAAATAAACCTTTCAATTACATTTAAATGACAAAGAAAAGTAAGAAAAAAATAACCTAACTTCATTCTTAAGTAGAAAAATAAATACACAAAATAAAAAAAAAATGGGCAACACAAAACTCGCAGGTCCAACAAAATCTGAATAGGTAATGACTCCAGAAAATTAAAAACTTTTATTTTATTTGATTTTTCTTTTTTTTTTTTTCATTTTCAAAATTTCCAAATACGCCTAAAAGTATATACCTACTTTTGTTTCGCGAAAAACTTTTTCCCTTCAAATGTACCTTCAAACTTCTCTGGTATATGTATATTTAATATCCTGGGCAAATGACAATGTAAATATAACGGAAATATCAATATGAAATTTCTACCAATAAGGACGATGAGGAAAGGAGGACAAAAAACTAACCATCGTCCGTCCATTCAATTCGAAATAGTTCTTCAATAAATAGAAATTGGATCGACAAAATGAAAGGCAACCAGCAAAGAAAATCGAGATGAATTTCACTTGACGAGTTTTTTTTTTTCACCCCCATCCATTATCACAAAACTCCTCCAAAATCAACCAAAAAGGACCTTAACAAATATTGAAATGTCTTGCACAAGGGTCTGCCGCGAAAGAAATGGGAAAAAGCTGTTTTTTTTTGCGCCTCTTGCTTTGTTAAAATATTTGAAAAATTTATTACACCATTCGGCCACCGGGGGAATGCGAAGGAATGCGCGCTATAGGTCTCGAATGAATACTAAATCTAACATATACCCATCCTCTCTATCACATCATCCGGGTCAAAAGGACCAAAATTTCACGTTTAAATTGACAACTTTCCGCTGAGCAAACAGAACATGGCTTCCTCGTAAAATCCACAAGTTAAATTTCTCAATTTAAAATGAAAAAAAAAAAAAAGAATAGAAACAAATTCGCGTGAGGAACACGAGAAAGCACACGATTTACCAGCCCATTCCAGGCCCATTTCAATTCCCAGTTCTCCATGTCCAAGTTCTGAATTTTGATTCCTCCGCCTCATCCAAGTGTGGAAAGATATCATGTTAGACACACCTCTCCGCACACCTCAAGTCCAAGGATTCAAAAAAATAAAGTCTTAGGACATTTAGAACATTGTTCTTTGATTGTTCTGGAAATATAAAAATTGAATTGGTTCACAACTTCTGCACGATTTTTCTAGAATTTACTTTTTTTTTCTTCTTTTGCTTTCCACGCTGAAGAAAGCGACGTTGATGACGGTATATATGATTGGAATGGGTAAGGGTGATGTTGGTTTTTCGTTTTGTTGTCCTTGGCAGGACAATGAGGAAAAATAATAATAAAAAAAAAACCTTTGTGTTGTGTTATAAGGATAGTGTGATAGGTATCAGATTTTGTAGGGATAAAGTCTCAAGTATTGTAGTATACCTAAGTAAAAGTTGAGAAGGAACAACAGAAAAAAAAAAAAAAAATAATAAGCCTAACGTGTTGGATATAAATTTGATGTCATTTTATCGGGCGAGTGCCATTGAATAGATAAACCCTGGGTGTTGTTGTTTTTTGATTTTTTTTTCTGTTGTGTGTTCGTTTCGTTTCGTTTTGTTATATTTTTGTATTTTTATTTTTATATTGTGTACTGTGCTGTTCTCCTTTTGAATTGATGGGCTTGTACACGATATCTTTGTTCTTATTTCTAAGCAATGAAACCTTATATATGCGGCTCTCAAAGGCTGTCGCTGAATTTTTCTTCAAAGGGGAAGTTCGAAATTGAACATTTATCATTTTCTTGTCATGATAGTGAAAAGCTGGTAGAAGTTTATCTAGTTTTGGTAAACATAAAGCAAGAAAAAGATTCTAGTTCCGAAAATAAGGTTTACTTTATTTTTGTACGAAATTCTTTAAGACAAAAGAAAATTATTCAAAATTAAAAAAAAAAGAAATAATATTTTTACTGGAATGCGAACTTTTTATCCTCTGTCTATTGCGAGGATTCTTTTGCTCGCTGGGATACTGTAGCTTAAGAGGTATAACATAAACTGTTTCTTTTTGAAAAACACAAGAGACAATGTTAAAATTAAAAAAAAAGAAAACAATTCGACAAAATTTCCTAAAGAATCGATTTAAATACATTTAAAAAATAAATTATTTTTTCATCGAAATTTCTATACTCTCTCAAATAACTCTAACAGAGCTATACATAAGTTTTTAATATTTGTTGTTATTTTTCCTATCATTTGACACTTTAATCGTAAAAATGGAACTAAAATTGTGGAAAGTAGAGCTAATTATGTGAAGTATTATAAAATTCGGTCACTGTGGCGTATGCGTAACATTTTTTTGTTTTTTTTTGTAAATTATATTTTTTTCTCATCTTCTTAAAACTTTATTTTTTAATATGTAAACGAATTGCTGTAGATATGTATGTTGGCTTACAAGCCAAGGAAAATGAATATTTTTATTCTAAATATCAAGAATTTCTGTAGTTATTAAAATTCAAAAGTAACATGGGTTGATAAAGGTACTTCAAACTGAATACGCTTTTTGAATTCTTTTCCGTTGAAATTTTGCAATTTTTTGAACTGTCAAAAGTGACGATAATTTAATTAATTATTATTTGTGGTGTTTATTAAAAACTTGATAACTTCAAAAAGGGTATTTTTGATTTGTGTAAGATTTTCAAAATTTCAAAATTTATTGCAAAAAAGTTTAAACAGTTTGATTTGATATTTGGATTTCGCATATGGATTTTGCATATAAGAAGATACCATTTTTATTGAAACCGTTTTATTATATGATTTAAAATATATGTACCTACATTTAAAAAAAAAAGGTCGAAACAAGAATTTTTTTTACATAACCTTAAATTATTCGAAAATGAATATTTAATTACATATATTGAAATGTTCTAAAAATGTGAAATAATTTGTCATTTTTTAGTTGGAAACATTAATAAAATAAAAAAATATTGTTGGTTTTAAATACGAGTAAAAGTACTCGTACTTAAAAATCCATGCTTAAAATTAAAATAAGCTTTAAATCGATGTTAGTTTTCCCTGTATCAGATATAAATGTATGCATCCGTATGTTCATCCGTAACATCAAAGCTTTTAAACTACTTATCGTTATTTTAAAAATGGGGTATCGTTGAAAGCGTCTCGCTTTTCCGTTGGTTATGTGATGTTGCATGAAAGTGATAAAAGGACTATCTTTAGGCAAAATTCATGAACTATTTACTATTACTTCTTGAATGTATAAATTTTGAAAATATTTTATAAGGAAATAATACCACCAAAATAATTTAAATAAAAAAAAATAAGTTTTAAAACTTACAAAAACATTCTAACAGTAATAATTGGTTTTCTGAACACAGCTATCAACTGAATATCACATACAAATTTCAAACGAGAATATTTTCTTGTTTCATACTTTTTGGATCTTGATTTTGAGCAATCAGGTTAAAGTTTTTGAATTTATCTTCTGATTTTCACTAAATTTAATCTCAAAATATATCTAATTTCAGAAATATAGCTCAAATTTTCATTATTCTTTTTATTACTTTAACAAGTAATGTATGTAAGATTTTGGCAATCGACTCATCACAAAACTAAAAGTGGTTTTGATGTTTTCTTCATAATGGAATATATAATAGGACATTTTTAGAAGTATTAGATAATACACAAAGAAAAAAACTGAGAAATTCTAGGATTCTAGGCATTTTTGAACTTTTGAAATTTTAACGTTCATCTTGAAAGGGTTAAATTTGATAACAGATTGCTGATATATTTTAGTTGTTGACTTTAAATTTGAAGTCCTATCTTTGTTAAAAACTTTAAAACTTTTCCCCAAAAATTATAAAAATTGGGAACGTTCTTAGATTTAGATTCTGATAGATTTAATGCAAAGGTATGTTCGAAAGCAGCAACCTCACTTAAGTAAAAACGAGCTGAAAAAATGCCGAAAAAATTACAAATGATAAGAAAAGTTTATCTTTCAGAAAAGCAAACATTTGAAACCAGAATTTTGACGCACTTCAATTAAATAAAAATAAAATACTAAACATTCTACCTTGAAAAAATAGGAGTATTTTATATATATATTTTTTTTCATTTAAAGTCAATTAAGCAGCAAATTCGTAGTAAATTTTTTTTCTTGTAATGATGAAGGACGTTTCTCTTTAATTCCTTGGCTGGAGACATTTTGTTTAAGATTAACAAGTGTAATAGAAGTTCTAAATGAAAAAAAAAAAAAAAAAAAATGAAAAAAAAGAAAATTATATAGGTGTTCTATTATAGAACGGACGGAAGTCCGTCCGTCTGTCAGTCTGTCAGTCTGTCTGTCTGCCTGTCTGTATAAGGAGCTACAGCCTAAACGGATGGACCGATTGACTTCAAACTTGGTATGTAGCATTTTAGCGACTCTCCAGAGGGGTTTTTGGAATTAACTTTTTTGGACCAAAAATAACGGTACTTGTCATATATCGATTTTAGTAAAGTTAAAATTGCTCAAAAACGGCTCCAACGATTTTGTATAAAAAATTCAAATGTTAGTTTTAAGACAAGGTCTATCTTCTAATGAAAAAAATTTTTTTTCAAAATCATTATTAACGGTACCTGCCATAGAACCGTTTTTTTTTTTTAAATCCGACTATCTACGAAACTGCTTATTCGATTTCAACGAAACTTTTTTTGAAGAAGCATTTATATAATTTAAATATAAGCCATAAATAAAATTTTGAAAAAATTAATTTTTGGATTTTTAAAAAAATTTTGAAAAAATTTAATTTTTTGAAATTTTGTATGTAGATGTTGATAAGTGATTTCTAAAAAAATGGCATACCAATTTTATTTTAAAACTTTTTTTCCAAAAAATTATTTATAAAAACGATTTTGAAAATTTTTTTTCTAAAAATGCATCTTAATATATCAATCAAAACTGCATACTTGTTTTGGGGGGCAATTTGATTTTAGATTTTATATTATTTTTTTAAAAAACGAATTTTATTTTTTTTTTCTGTACTCATATAGTAGGTACCTACATTTTCCAAATTTTTATATAAAAATTCTTAAAAATGTAAGCAACTTGAACTCTAAGAGCAAGTTCGTGCGACCCAGTCGTGCATTTTATTTCATTTAGTTATTGTTGTCATAAACTTATGAAAAATTGACCTCAAAGCAAAAATTAGAACCATTAAGAAAAATGAAATAGAATTAAAAAACAAACATCTGAGGAAAGTTATCAAAATTACTTATACACTGCTCTTTAAGGTAGTATTTCTTTTAATAATAAAGTCCTTGAAAAAATTTTCAATTTTATTATTAACAGAGAAATAATGGTAAATATGGGCTACGCTATACCAAAATAATCAATCGATAAGCAATATCAACCTTGGAGATAGATTCTTATTGGACACCAGTTTTGTTCTTAAAATACATCAAAAAATCATCCTTTAAATTTTCCTTGACTAATTTGATGCATTAAGTTCATCAAAAAAGGTGGGTCACTGTGGCGTATACGTAATATTTGTGTCTATTGAATAATATTATACTTGAATATTATATATTTTTTTTAATTTACTCACTTTATTCATAAGATTGTATAGAAAAATAATCTTCTGCAGATAAGCTACGGCTTCGCAGATACTAACTTAATTGTAAATGAAAACTGAATAATTATAAAAAAAAGAAGAACTATTCGATCATACCAATTTATTTATTTTATTTATTATTTATTTATTTAATTTATTTAATTTATTTAATTTATTATTTTCTCATCATTCAATTGATAAATGTTCGTCAAGTAAGGTCCTAGAGCAGCAATTAGCAATTTTAACAAGTTAGCCTTTCATAAATTGAGAAAATACGGGTTTCTCAGAGAGGACATTTTTGATATATTAAAAATCTCATCGGATTTGAATACAAAATATATACGGACTTGTGATGTTTCATCTCTTATCTACAAAAATCTGCAATGGAGGGCAAGTACCCTCCGCACAAAGTGTCACTATGTTATGACCTCCTGTCTGTGCTTTAGCGTGTAATCATAAAGGAAACGTACTCGCAGTTAAACACACACCACTTTTATACTCAGCCGTGTGGGTGAGTAGTGGTGTAGGTGCAGAGATGAAGGTGCAGAGATGAAGGAGGAGGTTAGTTGAAGGCATAAATGTGAAAAAAGTCCTTTTTTCCGATTTGCTGTTCCAGCTTATTTTTTTCGTTCATCGTGTGTAGAGGAGATATTTCTTTTTAGGCAAAAGGTAAAAGGCAGAAAACTTCAACTTCACGTTCACTCATCGTCGTCGTCGTTGGTTCATGTCTTGGTTTTCCTCCCATGAAAGTCAAATAAAAACCGCACACACTATAAACCTGGAAGGACTCACGATTTGCCTCTACTTTTTTGCTCTCTCTCTACGTATAGCTCCTTGACAAGGATATTTTTCGTTTTATTTTATTTGAATGGTTTTTATTTGACGTGTGTGTGTGATGATTTAGCTCAGCCAGCGTTATATATCTTTTTTCTTTGAATGTTTTGTCAGGAAACGAATAAAAAGTGATTTCGCGCCAACGGCGAGCCAGCTCCTGGATTCTTATTTCTTTTCGTCCTTTTTTTTTGGTATGATTGTTCCAAAATCTTCGTAAATTGTGAACAATTTATTTATTTTTATTGATTCAGTGACAGAAAGAGGGTGATAGGGGAGGACAGGGCAAGAAAGTTCAGCGATGTTGATGTACGTAGGAAGGTGGCATTGATGGTGATAGCAGTCGTGTCTGTAGCAGGAGGACACAATGGTAGAGTGGCGAATATAGAAACGATGATGATGGCTAGAATTTTGGTTCAACGAAGAAATAGTACCATCAGAAAAAGTAGCAGTGGATGATGAAGAAGAAGGTGTGCATAAATTTGTTCCTAACGACTTGGGCAAAAAGTTTTGTTTCTATTTCGTTTTTGGTTGTTATTGTTATTTTTTCTGTTTTTATTGTTGACAGCGGGCGGTATGTGTGTTGTATGTGTATAGAAAAAACTAGAGAAAACGAGAAAATGTGATTGCGCTAGCTTAGCTTGATTAGAGGATAGAAACACAAAATGGAAACATCCAATTCCGGTGTTTTGAATTCAATTTCATTGAGTTTAGTTATATGAGAACTGAAACTATGGATGGAAGAGAGCTTTATGTTGGATATATGGAAACATCCGGGGATATTATTTGATTAGCTATCTCTAGGATTTTCTTTATTATCTTTTTTATGAATCAGCAATGGTTTTATTTTTATTTATTTTTTTTTTTATGAATAGAGGACAGAATTAAGGAAGAGAAAAAAAAGTTATTGCTGTTGGAAGGTATCTTGTTACATCATCATGGATTCAATCAACACCATCAGGGGAATTAAGTTGATTTGATTGCTTCGAAAAACTGCTGCTGCTGGTAGTAGGTAGATAAAAGGTAAGTTAGTAAAGAAATAATAATATTCAATTGTTCAATCAAGCATGGAGACAAATAAAGACAAAAGCTTTATGTATTTAAACAGAAAATTCGAAAGATCAACAATAAATTGACATTTGAAGTAAGATAGAATAAAAAAAAAGCTTTTATCATTAGAAGATCAGAAGATGGAGTATACTGCTTATATGCAACATCATTTTGATTTAAGTAAGCAGCCGTGGTCATAGGACAACTATTAATGTCAAAATGCATTGTTTGTAAGAATCTGCTGCTATTGAATCAATGATAAAAAACTACTTTACTACTTTTTCCTCTAGAGGGCGCCATATTCAATAAAATGTAAATCTACATAATCTATGACTAAAAGAAAGCATCTTAACGATACCCCATTTTTCAAATTGCGATGAGTGGTTTAGAAACTATGATGGAAAACATGAACATAATCACATACATTTTGAAAAAAACAATTAATATTTGAGATTCATACTCAGATTTTTCTGAAAACTGTTAATATTTCGCAAAATGTCTGAACATTTCAAGCATTTAGCATTTTAGTATTTAGCATTCAGCATTCAGCATTTAGCATTTAGCATTTAGTATTTAGCATTTAACATTTTGCATTTAGCATTGAGCATTTTGCAATTTAGCATTTGCATTTGCATTTGCATTTGCATTTGCATTTGCATTTGCATTTGCATTTGCATTTGCATTTGCATTTGCATTTGCATTTGCATTTGCATTTGCATTTGCATTTGCATTTGCATTTGCATTTGCATTTGCATTTGCATTTGCATTTGCATTTGCATTTGCATTTGCATTTGCATTGTGATTTTGATTGTGATTGTAACTGTGATTGTGATGGATTGTAGAGCTTTCTATGCTATATACTTCAAAGAAGAGATCATAAAATTCTTCTAAAACTTAACTTTATAACTTTAAAATATCATGCAAAAGCGTTATTAAATCATTTACTTTAATAACATCGTATTAAAAAATCTAATAAAAAATAACCACTCCTCCCTTATGACAATATAATGGATCTCATTTCTATTCCAAAATTCCACCACGCGACATAAATTTAAAATTTAAAATGCCACTTTACTTCACTACGTTTCGCTTTTATGTCCTCGAAACACCTTTTATGAACTTCCAACGCTTTTATTGGCCAATTTTACATAAAAAAAAAGGAAATAAAGAAAAAAATAACACATCCTCTCTTCCTATGTTTGCTTTGACTATACTTTCACGCACCTTTCCTCTTTTTTGAAGTGAAGTGCACAAACGGCGATGACAACAACAAAAGCAATATTATATTAAAAAAAAAATTCCCGCAGAAAAATATTTACATATCCTCACCACCACTTCCATCGACGACTAGGACAACTTCCTTTTATGCAAATCTCCATAATTTTCCCTCCACTTTTGACACCTGCCCAGGAGCTAACATAGCCTTTTCCTTCCGTTTTCCGTGCAATTTAATTCAAAATGTCGTGCCATAGCGACAACAATCGATCATCACAAGTATAACAATCCCCCGCACCTATTCTGGGCGAGGAGAAATAAAATCGAATCCATAGAATTAAATCGACCAGAAAAAATGGAAAGAGAAAAACGTGTTCTATTCCCATGCTCCCTCTAAAGAAGTCGTAATAAAAAATTTAATAAACATAAGTTGAATTCCTAAAAAAAAATGCCTCCTCCATCACCCACATTCCAATTCCAATTCACATTGACCACCACCTTTACCGTCACCACACAAACACGAAAGGACGAGGACACCTTTCCTTTCCTTCTCTATAAAAATTAAATAAAATCTCTCCTTTGAGATCCGATTCCTTGTAGATCATGGCTCCTCTCGCTCCTTCATTTTTGACCTAATTCCGGTCAACAGAATATGAATGGCACAAGAAAAAGTAAATCCAAAAAGGATTTCAAAGTGAATAATTAATACAAAAAAGGACTCTTGAACCAAAGCCTGGGCCTGGTCCAGGGCTAAGGATATCAAAACTAGAAAAAATAACGAAAAAGGAAGAAGAAAAATCTAAAGAAATTCACCAGAGTATAAAATTGCTTGCTTACTTCATTAAGGTCATAGTGACGACGGGTTTCGTTTTCTTTAGGTACAAATTTCAAGTAAAAAAAAAAAGAACCCGAAAAAATAAGAAACCGATATCCTGGCTACCGCAGTGCGTAAACATCTACAATCTACACAGAAATGGATTGTGTTGCTCTCTTTTTTTTTATATTCTATCTCAACTTCCAAGGAATATATAAAAATAAAATAAAAATAAAAATAAAAATGATGGAATCAAGAAAAAAAAAACGCCTTTTTGACCCTGGGAAATGTCCAATGAATATAAAAGTTACAATTTAAATAACAAAAATCTAATATTTATAGTCCTTTTGCCAAGTTGCCACATCCTTATTACAATTGGAGAGGGCATCCTTCTTACATAAAGCTTAGATATGGCAAATTTTTTATTAAGAAGATTTATTTGCTCCTCTCCAACTCCAAATCAAGATGTCTCAGATAATCCCAAGTTAAATAGAAAAATAAAAAAATATATTCCTTGATGGTGTTGTGTCCCTTTGGTAGGATGAGATTAGAGATTATCTCTAGGATGTCATAAGGCGATGTTAGAAGCAGCAAAAGAGCATCCATCTAGCTGCACATAGGGGTGTGCTAAAGAGCAATTTTTTAAGAGCAGAGTGATAGCAATGTGCAGCATATAAAAAGAGCAGCTATTATTAACTGATATTTAACCACTCTTTATATAAATTTCTTTCTGATATGAAATATATGCTTGAAAATATTAAATATAAAAAAAAATTAAATGAAAGTGACCCTTTTCGCCATTTTAATATGAAATAACGCCTTGAATGCCTGCACTAAACAAAGATACTTAAAATTGATCTGCTCTGTTTCGTGATCATCATAGTAAACTTTTCTCTACCTCTTTGCTATTTTCGTCGTAAGTCAAATTATTAGAAGAACAGAATGCAAAAAAAAAAGTGGTTGTCTGTAAAGCCGGTTTACATTTAAGAAAACAGGTTGTGTGCTTTTGTTAACAAAAAAATCACTTCGATTAATTTTATACCATCTGAAAGCCTATTATTTCAGCTCAAATATTTATATCGATCATGTCAGTGCGACATCTACAAAAGAGCTAGAATTTTTTGAACCCAATCAGTTGTCATTAAAAAAAAAAAACAAAAAAATCATTCTTTTTTATCTTCTCACACCATTAAATTAATTTTTTTCTTAAACAACCTATATAAAATTTTATATCATAAGAAAGCTTATTATTTCACTTTTTATATGACGCTTCATTCATATTTCTGCGATGCCTACAAAAAAAGTTAGAATTTTTTAAAGCCAAACATGTCGAAATTTCAAACTAAGAATACGGTACTTCGCATACTGGTGGCTGGTCATGAGCAACAGAATTTCCACAGGTGTTTTGAGGTATTTCTGAAGTTTTTTAATTTAACATTGTGTTGCTTTTAGTAAATGTACCGTTATTTGTGATATATCTACCGTGACCGTGACCATATTTCTGGAAGCGAAACCCGGGACAGATAAAAAAATTCTTTGGATCGTTTTGAAAATATTGATTTTTAGGTAACGAAATTCTTACGTGTGCTAATGGAGAATTTTTAATAGTTTGTCACTCCCATTTATTTGTCCAAGCAATTTTTCTTCTGGCAAAAGTTTTTTGACTTTGGAGACTTAGAAAAATTTTCGTTTTGCTTCAGCAACGTACTAATGCTTTATCCAAAAAATTAGAAAAATTTTAATTTCCAGCCACTGTTTTCTTGTTTTTCGTACAAAGTATTTAAAATATTGAATACAAAAATCAGAGAATGTCCAAATACGGGACAATCACGGGACAAATTACAAAATACGGGACACTTACACGTCCCGGGTTTCTTAAATAAAAACCCGGGACAAGCTGTAGATATACGGGACAGTTCCGGGTAAACCGGGACGGATGGTCACCGTAGATATATCAAATAAAAGGTAATATTATTAGCATGCTCAGTAAAGTTAAATTAAATTTTTATCTGTTTTAGAACAAAAGAAAAAACTTGTTGACAAATAAGACTTTATTTTACCGTTATCTCAAAATTGTGACTACAAACTTAATTGAAATTTTGCACAAATATAGTCCTGCCTGTTATCTATCTACAGTATAAATTTGATTAATTTGTCTGTTGAAGAAAAAAAGATAAAAATAAAAAACGGTTTAAAACGGTTTAAAACGGTCAAAAAACTTGGGACAAAAAACTTGTTTTTCCCGTTATTTTGTCAAAAATCCTTTTACAATACCAATTTTTTGTGCATGCATGCGCACAATTATTTACTACAAATTCTATAATTTTTAGATTTTTTGAACGCTAAGAAAAGTTTATAAAAATAAAAACCCACCCAAAAATACCACAAAAAAAGTAGGTGTTCTTCAAAAATTCATATTTTGAAACGCAAAGACTTAAAAAAAATCCGTATCAGACCTCTAACTTTTTTTTATTATCTTTCAAACGAAGTTTTTCAAAGTGTCAAAAAAATGTCTCCTAACTATAATCACTACTTGGTCAAAGGTCTACTTCATGTTTTAGTTTTAAAAGACCATTTATAACTTGGTTTTGAAATTTCTTGGAATTTTTTCAATACTATTTTCAACCTCACAATAAATTTATCTATCGATTAAAAAAAAAAAAAAAAATTCAACATTCTCTAACGTCGCGTTTAGAAAATAGCCACTTTTTGCAATTTTGTTTTACCCCTATTTACCCTATTAAATGATAGAATTTTAAAAATTCCTTCATGTGTATTCAACTTTAGGTTATTATCTTTTAAATAAGTTATGGAAAATGTTTGTATCTCTAATAGGTTATTTTTAATTTTTAATTGAAATTTTTGCCACACTGCTAAAAATTTCAAGTGGAACGGGAGAAAATGGCGTCACTTTTTTCGTGGATGCTACTCTGGTTCATCGATTTATAAGACTGTTTTCTGCTCAGTGAAAGAACAGCTATCGCAATAACATTCTCAGCTCTATTAGCACATGGACATCACAGAGACCCATGATTTCGATATGAGGAATTGCATTTGGAATTCATGGAATGATTTGTTACGACGACAAGCAAAAGGATATCTATCAAAGCAGGTGCGATGATGATCAAGTGCATTAGCATTAGTGACAACGCGTCGGTCATCGCCGCCGCCGTAATTATCCCAGGATACAGAGGTTGCATGCATTTGATATTGCACACAGATCAAAGGACTTAGGTAATCTGCTTTAGAGAGAGAAATGAGTTTAAGGCAAATGGACTTACTATGTACTTCGATTACCACTTAAATTGCTAGATCCTATTACAGCATATTGAGACTTTTATGACGACAGACGAGGATTGGTATTGGGCTTCTACCTCATATCGGATAAACGATTCACAATTGTAGATGGCATTGGGGTCGAATTTTATGAGAAAAAAAAAAAAAAAAAATAGAAAAACAAAATGGTTGTGAGGTGCTGTGTTGCTCCTGCTCCTGATGGTTGAATTAAGTGTGAGTGTGTTTTTTTTGCTCCACCATCTCCATCTCTATTTCGATATTTGAAATTCTGATAAGGGTATTAGAGGATATTTGTGTCATTTGAAGAATGCAATGTGGAGGGGGGTAGAAGGACGAGGACTAGGAATTCGCTTTCTGCCTTCGTTCGTTCTTTGCTTTGCTTCGTTCGGAAAAATGAAATGCATGGAATCTTATTTAGATGTCAGATATTTGTATTGGAAAAATGGGGAGGGAGGGAGAAGGGAAGAACGCCGTTTGATATAAAGGACGATAAAAGGGTTGCCATGTTGGAGGTGCAATATTGGAATGTTATACATATTTCTTTAGTAGATGATGTCTTTGAAATTGATAAAAAAAATTTAACAGTCGCATTTTTAAAATTATTTAAAATAATTCCTTATCATTTTACCAAAAAAGATAACCAAAATAAAAGTCATAGTTAGATAAAATTTGTTGATTTTATTAAAAAAAATTTTGTGGAACTGTAATAATTATATTTCGTTGCTATTCAGCCTTCTTGTTGAATGACCTATAGGACCAAGGATATTGAAACAAACTTTATTTCCCAACTTCTGTGGATAAAATTGCAGTCAGATTATTTTTTCTAAGAAGGAAGGTCTGGTTTATAATTGAGTTTCCAGATATGGATACAAAAATTCTTCTTCCAAGTTTTGAGGAATAGTAAATAATATTTTTACTTTTTGCCTTTTTTAATGAAATTTTTTGTGGCAGTTGATATTTTGATATTTTGTTCCTTCCCTCAAAAAGAATATAAAACTGAACATTCAAATTTTAGTCAAAAATATGTTTCTTCAGAAATCCATAAAATTTATTAACTTCTTCTTCTTCGAAATATCCTTTTAAAATAATTCTACGAATGAATGGGATTTATGAAGTCGTATCCCTTAATTCAGTGAACTTGAAAAACTATCTTAGTAATTCCAAATCAGCTTCAAAATTGAGTTGGATTTCTGATGAATAGTAGTAGGCACATTAAGGAAAATATTTCATAAAGGTCAAAAAATTTTAAACATGAAAATAGGATTTGTTTTGTTTAAAACCTTATATGTTACTCTATTCAATTGAAAATAAGTTACATCAAAACACTTTTGAGAAGTTTGCCTTCTCTGTTCTCTATGATTAAGCCTAGTACGCAGCTGAAGCGAAACGAAATTTTCCATACAAAGTTTCGTTAACGAAATCTTGTACGAAATTAAATTTCCCGACAAACAATTTTGGTTCTATAAAGCTTTACAGATGCAATTGTTGCTTCTGTAAAGCATTATAGAAGCAAAATTGTTAGAAGGGTTGTTTTGTTTTTGCTTTAAAACTTATTTTCTGATGTTTTTTCTTGAATTTTTTGATATGTACTTTTATTATTTTTACTTTGCTATATTACCCGATGTGTATTTTTTCGTTAACATGTTCGCTGTTTACTTTGGAGACTTCAAAATTTTTCGTTTCGTTTCAGCTGCGTACTAGGCTTTAAAATGTTGACTTTTGACATAAACCCATTTCTTTGTCTTGTGAAAAAAACTGTCAAAGAAATTAAAAAGAAGAGAAACTCCTTGAAAATAAAAAAAAAAACTAATTTTACATATGTTACATGTCACTACGAATTTTTACAAATACTTTAAATCTTAGATGGAAAGTGTTCATATTTATTTTCACTCTTACTTTTCGATAAATAAAAGTTAACAAAAATTGACTAACTTGAAGTTAGAAAAGACAAAATGAGTCTTAAAAACTTGTAACCATTCTTTTTTTTTTGGATTCTCCAGACAGATTTTTTTGATGAAGAAAATAAATTAATGGTAGGTATCTAAAAATTACACTAGCCAACAATTTTCAACTTTTTAAAATTTTCCAGAAAGTTTTAGCTAGTATCAAATTTTATAGATTTGGGTTCAATAAGCTCAAAAATCATATTGGTTTCTTTCTAGCAGCTCTAGTTTTTGAAATATTTAATTTTTCATATTTGGTGGAATATATTTGTACTAATTTTTAGGTTTTCCTTATTTTGAGCGTTTATTAAAATTTTCCAGAAAAATTTATATTAAACTTAATGTATTTGAGGTCAGTAAACCTAAAAATCACATTCATTTATTTCGAAGAGCTCTATTTTTTCAAATATTTAAGTTTTTTTTTCACATTTTGGTGGTAAATTCATACTATTTTTTAGATTTTATAATTACAAAGGTTTTTTAGTTTTTGCTGGAAAATTTTGTTTAAATGTAATGTAATTTGGTTCAGTAAGTAAAATAAAAATACAAAAAAATGTTTTAAATAAAAAAGTTTACAAAAAAAAAAATTGTATGAATGGCTTTTCGTTTTCATGTATGAATAATAATTTAAAAACTAAGGACGATTTTATTCACTCGAAGTTGAATACAACTCGAGGATTTTTATATTCAACTTGAGAATTCGAATTTGTTCACACAAAGTTGAAGTTTTTAACTTTCAATTTTAGAAACTAGAGTTTATCAACTTTAGCTTTTCTGAACTCCCAAAAATATGAGAAGTTTGCGAGCAAACTTGAGATTCTGGTTTAAAATGTCATTGATTTATTTTTATTTTTGTGTCAAAAAGATTCTTCAGATGTAAACGAAATCAAAAATTATTGTTGTGTTTTAAGAAATTAACCATTCTTCAATTTTTTGGATAATGGAAATAATGAGATTTTGTGTTACCAGAGACCAAAAATAGTTTGTGCCACCAAAACGTGTCGTGAACCAATTTCTTTTTTTTTTGTTAGAACAAAAGTGTTTTTGAAAAAAAGAATCGCATAATTTTTGTTCACATTAATAATAATAAATGAAGCGCGATGTGTGTAACAAAAATGTACATACATATCTTTTTTCTTTTTTCCCAAAAAAAAATATTTGGTCCAGGATTTCTTTTTGTGATCTCACGTGAAAATGAGCTCTAAAATATGTTTTCGCCGAGATCATTTTAATTTTATAAAAAAATAAACATGTACATTGCAGTTTAAAATATACAAAAAGGGCCATTCATAAATTCGAAAAAAATGAAACTTCAATTTGAATGACAAAAAATTCAAAATAAATTTGAAATTGGCAGATTGTTTTAATTTGTCCCAAATATCCCACGGATATTTTTCAAATTGGAAGTTGGTCAGCTTTAGATTTAAAACTGGAGAGTTGAGAGAAAAATAAGTGAATAAAACGAATTTTCAAATTGGGATTTATCTCTCAAGTTGCGGTCAACTCTGGAGTTATTCAAATTGAGATTTTGCCCCAAGTTGAACATAAGTGAATAAAATGGCCCTAAAGCTGCTAGACAAAAAACTAATGTTTTCGGAATCAACACCCTAAATTTATTAAGAAATGATAAACAACGTTCTGGAAAATTTTTGTGTGTTGGGCAGTGTTATCTATCAATATTTAAAACAGTGTCAAATTTAATTGCAGTCCAATTTTATATGAAAGACCTATCTCTTTATGAAAAACTTTTAAATTTTGAACTTGTCTTACAAAATTTAACAGATTTCAATGATTTTGCTTTTATATATGTTAAAGCATTTATATTTCCCCAAACTCCCACGCCATTTTTTAAAAATCCGATGACATAATTTCAAATCAATTTTAAGTTGATTTAGGGCCAATTTATTGAGCCTCCATTAAATTTTGAAATTTATCGCTTTAGTTAACGGCCTCGTTAAACTATTGTCGCCTTTAAGTATACATCATTAAAAATTCATTTAATTCACTCTTCATTAGTTAAAGTCCTTACTTTTAATGGAAACTTTAAATTTAAAACTCTGTTAAAAATATCCTAGGGATTTTTTATTTTGTTTGAAAAATAATCTGTCAAAAGCTACAATTTTGTCAAATCAAATAGATTTGAATTGGAAGAAAAACCAAAAAACTATGACCTGTAAGTATTTTGCAGCTGAAAACGCTAGAAAATGCAAGAGATTAACGATATACCAGTGGTAACCAAAGAATGCTACAACCTACAATTGAAACCATGAGAAGAAGAAGGAGTGAAGTGAAATTTTTAATTTTTTCCATCGGTGTCAAATAACAACTTAAATTTAAGTGTTATCGGCATTCATCTCGTGTCATTGGTTTAGAAGTAAGCTTTATATCTCTTCTTCTCATGGCTTCAATTGCAATGTTATGTATGTTATGTATGTTATGTATGTATTATGCAGCATCTCAAAAATGATTAGTTTTGAAGTGGAGAATATAATCTAGTAGATCTAGTATTATCTGTGCGAAGTAGACAAGAAATGCATTAATTTCTTTGAATTTTGTTCTTTTTTATGGTACAAATGCATGTGTGTATACCTACAAAAAATTCTAGTCTGGACTTTTTAATAATAATTCTTTAGCTCATTTGACATTTTTCAAATAAAATAATAATTCAAATAAAAAAAATAAATGAAATGACATTTGACACTAATGGAGAGTGAATAAATAGAAATTCTGTTTAAAACCTCCATTAGCTCTAAAAATCCCTCCTAAAAGGTCGAATTTGGTGTTTTAACTAAAACTACTTTTAAATTTAATGCTCAATTAGTTAATGATGCCAAACTTCAAAAAAATCCTTAAAAGAGACTGAATTAAACGAAATTGATTTTTAATTTTAAAATTCCCTTTTTTAATGGCGATTTAAGTTTAATGGAGAGTCAATAAATTGGGCCTTAGTCCTGATTTTGTAATCGTCAGTGAGACTATTAGAAGAATAAATGTCAATACAAAAAAAACTTTTATATAATTTCTTAATTATTTAAAAAAAAAAAATTTAAATAATGTTGGTTTGCCATGCTCACTGAATCACAGCTATTAACAACTTTGCCAAAAATCTGGATAAGAGAACTATAACGTTCATAATATTTTATTGCATTTTAGTATCAATCATTCTACAAGTTTTAATATCTTCTAAGTTAAAGTATTTGGTGGTACAATCTCAACTTTTTTCTTGATTTAATTTTAAAGCTTTCAACAGAATTCTTATTCTTAATGTTTATCAAATCGACTGATTTTGCGTTTTTCTTTCTTTCCTTCCATTTTGATTTCTTTTCCATGCTTTTGGTTAACTTAAGCTGTCACTTATCTTTAATCTGAGTTTCCTGCTGCGACTTCGACTTTGAAAACAAAACAAAAAAAAGACAGAACCATCATTCTACTGAATAAATACACATCAATCGTTCGTAATTTGCACACTCCTCCACCAGCACTCTCACAAAAAAAAAAAAAAAAACGAACTACCTAACTCCACAAAAAAAAAAAAAAACTAGTCTTCATCTCCATCAGCTTAACGCCATTGGGTCGTCACATCATCAATCACAAACTAAAAGGGATAAATAGTCAGCTGTCCGTTACGTGTGACATAACAAATTGCATTCGAAAAAGGACGACATTTTCGTTCGTCTTGGTTTTTCTCTCTATCACAGAAAAAAAAAAAAAAAAAACGATTTCTCTATCGTCGACATGGTAACACTTTTTAAAGACTTTTTCTTCTTCTCAAGGATATCAACCGTCTGGTCAGAATTTTTGCTTCAACTTCAAAATTTAATACATTTTTATATACAGATTTAAGTTTTTTCTTTTCATAAAAAATCAGAGCTTTTGAACTACACTTCACCATTTCACAACAACCACAACCACGACGGATCTTTCTCTGCTGCTGGCACTATTGCAGAAAAAGGAAGCAACCAATGTCTTTAAACACATTTTTTGAAAAGCCTCTTTTTTTTCAAATACCTACTCAATTCGGCATTCATGGCATATAATCAAGGATTTACCTGGACTTTAAAAGATGAAATGTATAGAATTATATTGAAATTGAAGAAAAAGTTAAAAAAAAAAAATGGAAACATAAAAAATTCACACAGCCATATCCTTGTTTAGATAAGGAGCAAAAAGGATTCACAAAAGTTGTTCAAGCTCTTTCTCTGCCGTTCTTCAATATTGCAAATTAAATTCAATCTAAAAATCTCAGAACGAAGAAGGACGAGGAAAGGATTGTATTTAGATAGAGGAGAGACCGCAGCTAAGAAATACAAGGACTCTCTCTTCCAGACCTTAGCCAGAAGCACATCTCGCTTTAATGAAGTCCAACAAATGCACATCCTTTCCTAAGCTAATCTTCGTATCGTGGCGTACAGTGGCATTGTGGGTAGTTTCCATTCTACACATAGTGGCAATGGCAACGAAGCCAAACAAAATGGATTTAATTAAAAGTCATTCAGAAGAGTTTGGGGGCAGCACATTATAACACAAATGGATACCAGACTTGAAAAAGGACGAGAAAAGGAGAAACTGAAAATTAAATTCCTCATTTTTTCTTCTTCTTTTTTTTCTATATTTTCTTCGAGTTGCAAATGTCATCCAAATAAATAACAAATTACGAATAAAATACTGATAAACGGGGTAAAAAAGAAGGAAAATTCTGTCTGGGAGTCCTTTAACCGCATCAATATATGAAGAACAATCATTGGCAAGAAGGGTTCCAAAGGCTAGTGATGGGAACTATAGAATGATTTGAACTATCGAATAGTTCATTCATTTATTCATTCGAATAAAAACTATCTAATAAAACTATCGAATAAAAACTATCGAATAAACTATCGAATACAAACTATAGAATAAACTATCGAATAAAAGCTATCGAATAAAAAAAATATTCGAATGAAAAAACTATCGTTTAAGAAAACTATTCGAATGAAAAAACTATCGAATAAAAAAACTTTTCGAATGAAAAAAACTATCGAATAAAAAAAATATTCAAATGGAAAAACTATCGAATAAAAAAACTATTCGAATGAAAAAAACTATCGAATAAAAAAACTTTTCGAATGAAAAAACTATCGAATAAAAAAACTTTTCGAATGAAAAAAACTATCGAATAAAAAAACTTTTCGAATGAAAAAACTATCGAATAAAAAAAACTATTCGAATGGAAAAACTATCGCATAAAAAAAACTATTCGAATGAAAAAACTATTCGAAAAAAAATATTCGAATGAAAAAAACTATCGAATAAAAAACTTTTCGAATGAAAAAAACTATCTTTTAAGAAAACTATTCGAATGGAAAAACTATCGAATGAAAAAACTATTCGAATGAAAAAACTATCGAATAAAAAAACTATTTGAATGAAAAAATTATGGAATAAAAAAAATATTCGAACGAAAAAACTATCGAATAAAAAGTAACTAAATGAATAAATAATTGATTTAAAACTATCGAATGAATGAATATTTTAGAATAATCGATAGTTTGATAGTTTTTATTCGATAGTTCTCATCACTATTCCAAACCACTTCAGAAGCTCTCGAAGCATCCTGGGTGTGATGTACATTGCACAGAGAAGAAAGAAATAATGAATCCTTCGTGTATTTAATCACAAAAAGGACTAAAGTAATTTGGTTGAAAACTTACTACGATCTACTCCTGCTACTGGTTTCTTTTGCTCCTGCAAGGATCTGCCTATGGCAGACGACCAACCGACCGACGACGCAAAAAAAAAAGAACAAAGCACCACACTCAAGTGAGTTTAATTTCCTGGAACAAGGATATTTATACGAAGTTCAGCAAATGTCCTGCAAGCACACTCTGGTCTTTGCTCTCTCTTACAAGGTCCTTTACTCGCACCAGTCCAGCCAGCAGTCTGCATGCACATAAACTTGATGCATGCAGAATGAATATGTGAATTAGTTTTTTTTATAAAGCACAAGTGGAAGTTGAGAGAAGAGGATAAAAGGACGACAACGTCTAGAAAATGTATGACGAACTATTTTGCACATGCTATAACTCTCTAAATAGTACAGGACTTATCCACCATATCCTCCTCTCGGTGTCCATTGTCCAATAGCTCAAGGTGTAGAAAGATGCTTTCGCTTGTGTGTTCCTTCGTCCACAGGACAATGGAGATGCCAAAGTTTTGTGTATTATGTGTGCATACCAGAGACAGAGACACACGGAATCCGATGAGCTCCTTTTCGATGCGTGTGTTGTATATACTTTTTCTTCTTCTAGCATCGTTTTGTATAGCTCCCTCTGGTGTGTGAATATGCAACAGAGAAGAAGAAGAAACCCAAGGGAATATTGCATGGTTCTAGTAGAATATTTTTGCAAAAGAATTTTGTGGAGCAAAATTATTTTTGATGGATATGATGCAGTAAGATAGGTCGACCTATGTGGAGATGCTGATGCTACGAGGACGACGACGACGACGACGATGACATGATGTCAAGAGTACGAGAGAGAAGTTTATGCAAAGAGAGATTCTTCAAGGATTTTTATACTATTTTTTTTTATGTGTGTGTTTTTGATAGTTGTTGTTGTTGGGAAAAACCGGACGCATCCACTTTATCATTCTTCAAGGATATTGCTACACATCATGTCTTTGTCTCTTTTTTTTTTATAGTAAACCCTTTTTGTGTCATGTTGATGAGCATATGCGTGTGTGTGTGTGTAGGTAAAATCACTCAAACGTGTAAAATTGAAGGATATATTCATTTTATCCCCAGAGGCCATACTTTTACTTTGAATTATTGGATGACATTAAAGTGTCGAAGGTATTTTCTTTTTTTTTGACAAAAAAATAAAAACGAATATGTCAGTTTTTTTTTTAGGGATGAAGGTGTAGTGTGTGTCAAGTCAAGTAGTGTGAGTTATGAAAACTGATGGATATCGGAATGAAAGAACAGAGGCTTATGGGTATTTATCTTTTTTACTGGGTTCTGGAAGAATTGTAATCTGTTTTTTCATCAGAAGTAGGTATAAGGTAGTTAGCACACTTTTAGGTGTTGTAGTTAGAATAGATTTTTGTGCAAATGTTCCAAAGGTCAGTTTGTATAGATTGATTTTGATTGTAGTAAATAAAACTTGTTAGAAATTGTGTCATTTTACATTTGTGTGAATTGATTTGGTGATTTGATAAAATTGATGCTTTAGAGAACCATTCTTGAGAAAGTGGTAATCCTTTTGAGAGATTTCTAGTCTTTTCGCTTCAATTTCGGGATTTAAAATAATCACAAGTATCATTCAATTAGTAATTGAAATATTGTAATGAATGAATTATAAAATGCATTAATTTGGTGTTTCATCATGTCTACTATACAACCTGTGAATGGCGCTATTCATGGTACCTATTCATCGCAGTTAAATTAAACCTTTTCCAGTTTTAATGATTAAATTCTTAATCTTGCTGGATATAGTTCATTATATTAGGTTTTTGTTAAAAAATATATTTCATTACAACAAAGACTGTTTGTTATTAACAAATATAAACTAATTTTTTGAATAAGTACCAGAGTTCAAACCTTGTTCTGTTCGGAGCATATTTTAACCACTTTCGGGGAAAAAAGATCTACTTCAACGTTTGCCGTAACGATTTTCTGGAACTTACCCCACTTTTTTCTTACCTACTGAAAAAAACAACTGCGTATACAGGGGGGGGGGTCACGGATCATGACCCCCCCCCCCCCCCAAGAACTCAAAACTTAAGTAAGAAATTGTTGTGTGCTACTAAATTCTTTTGAGTACGATGATTTTCAAAATGTCGAAGTTTTAGAACAAGAACGAAAATGAAAAGTGAAAATATTTTTGCCATATCTGGGGATGTGGTCATATTTTTAGCGAACACTATGCTGGATTAGGATTATTTTGATTCGTACGATAATATAAGGCATTGATAGGCTACAAATTAAGCTGTGTTGTAGAGCTTTGTATGGATTTAAAATCCAAATATTTTTTTTAATTTTGACTAAACCGAGAATAGATAAGAATATAGGCAACCTCTTCTAAAGGCAAATTAAATATTTAAGCAAGCTTAGGTCACTTAAAATAACCTTCGAAATCAATTTAAGAAAATCTAATAAATATAACTGAATATGTTTTATATTTTAAACCGCTGATAAATACCTGAAAGCTGATTAAATGAGAGCCGAATATTATAAAATATTATAACAGCATTTCTTTAATTAGTTGTGATCATTGCCGTTTGAAATTTCGAAAAAATATCTAAACTAGCATAATTTTGTTTAATATTTTCTGTTACGCCAAAAATATTTTTTTGTCCTTACTATTTTGACAGAGGTATTTGAATCCTGTATCGTCTTAAAAGAAAAAAATCGCGTACAATTTTAAAACAAAATTTAAAAAATATTATAACCTTGCGATTCGTTTGCCTAAGGTTAGGAAGACAATTAATTCGAAAGTTATCAGTGTTATTAAACTAAAAAGATTTTATTTTAACATGTAAAATAATTCTGGACTACTGGAAAACAATGCAGAGTTGTTTAAAGGCAAATTATTCAATCGAAGTACTTGTACATTACACTGTATTTTAAGGACAGGATGGTCTTAATTGGTGAAGATTTAAGGCTAAACAAATAAAAGCAAACGAATCACACAACGTTTTTGTTTGGTTATTCTTAGAACTCTTCGGAACTGTTCGATTTGAAATGCAAAACGAACAAATTTTAATATTTTTAATTTAAATAGCACATTTCCAAGTTTATGCCTACTATCAAAAAATTTTGGCATGACCCCCTCAAGAAGAAACCTGTATACGCCCCTGTGAAAAAATGTTGACCTAATATAACCCACAACCCTGGATATGAATTTTTGTAATTGAATTTGTATTTATTTTGGAATTGTAAAAACATTTTTGAACCACCATTTCAAAATTTCATAACTTAGGTTTGTTTTTATTATTACTCATTGAAAATTAATTAATATAAAAAAATAAAAGTATTATTTCGCTTATTTTTAGTTATTGGTACAACCTACCCCGGTATGTGTTACACTTTGTCCCGTATGTGGGGTAAGTTGAAACCACACGATTTTTTTTGGAAGCTTTATTTTTCAAAAAATTTTGTGATGGATCTTGAAGCTAAAATATGGGTCTTTAATTTAAAAAAGGTTGGGTTGACTTATTGTCAAATTTGTATAAGCACCATTGGTTTTAGTAAAAAGTGTTACATTTGGCCCCCCTCTCCCCTACCTCAAAAGTCAAAACCTTATACTACATAATTTTCGCAGTATTCTCTCCTATCAGGTAGGAAAATAAAAAGTCCAACTTCCGCCATTTTGTTTTAACCATTTTGTTGGCGTATTAACTGTGGGTCACTGTGGTGTATGTGTAACTTTTTTTTATATTGAAATATCTTATTGGTTAATAATTATTTTACAATTTCTGTAATTATTATAATAGTTACAGAAATTGTAAAATAGGGTAAATAACACCGGCACACAAAAAAAAAAAGTGTCATGAACCAGAAACCAGACCTATCTTTCTATATGTTTTTGGGCACGCTGAATCCGAATTTGAAGTCCGTTTGGCCCCATCACCCTCCAGTTTTGAGCTGTGAGTGCATTTTGTTTGAATTTTTATGACTTTTTTGGAGTTTTTTGCATTTTTCTCAAAACTGAAGGGTGACCGGGCAAAACGGACTTGAAAATCGGATTCAGCGGTCCCAAAAACATATAGAAAGATAGGTCTGCTTCCTGGTACATGAAACTTTTTTTTTTGTGTGCCGGGTATGACAGCGACATGTCGCGACAGTGCTAGCACACAAAAAAAAAAGTTGTATGAACCAGAAAGCAGACCTATCTTTCTATATGTTTTTGGGACCGCTGAATCCGAATTTCAAGTCCGTTTTGCCCGGTCACCCTCCAGTTTTGAGAAAAGTGTAAAAAAGACCCCAAAAACTACCTTTTTTTGAGTTTTTTGCATATTACTCAAAACGGGTATGACAGCGACATGTCGCGACAGTGCTAGCACACAAAAAAAAAAGTTGTATGAACCAGAAAGCAGACCTATCTTTCTATATGTTTTTGGGACCGCTGAATCCGAATTTTAAGTCCGTTTTGCCCGATCACCCTCCAGTTTTGAGAAAAGTGTAAAAAAGACCCCAAAAACTACCTTTTTTTGAGTTTTTTGCATATTACTCAAAACTGGAGGGTGACAGGGCCAAACGGACTTGAAATTCGGATTCAGCGGGTCCAAAAACATATAGAAAGATAGGTCTGGTTTCTGGTTCATGACATTTTTTTTTTGTGTGCCGGTGTAATTTTTGTATTTATTAATTAATTTACTGACATCCCGAAAATTCATGTCACCATTGATATCATCCCGAAAAGTTGAAGCTTATTTCTGTATGCGCTCTACAGTAAATGAAATATTTGAACAGCATTTCCAAATCTAACTTATGGATAAGAAAAAAAGATGAGCCATGCTATCTCTGAGCTGAAAATTGAAGGACTATAACATTGGCACTTTCTGATGAAACTATATTGCCATAACAATGAGTAGAAAAAGCGGATTGAGCCATAAAACGAAACTTCTCATCTAGCTTCTTCGACTGGTCAACGACTGTATCTGTCACTTAGCGTGCCCATCTTCTAGACAGCCAAGAAAGAGCTACAAATGTTTCACAGAAAAATCCTGAGGATATGCAGCAACAACCTGGATGATAAGTGTCTCTTAGCACTTCTTCTTTGAGTCATTTGAAAGAAGAAATTACAATACACCGAGCAAACTCTTAATTTAAAAAAATCTTAAGGATTTATACTGCAAAATGTTTGGTGGCAGCATCTCCTTAAAATTCTCAGAAAAAAATTGTGTTAGAAAAAAAAAAAAACATTAATACATTGGCATTAGTTATTGTCACAACAGAAATAGATACTATAAACCCTTTTTAAAATTTCTTAAGCTCTAAATTTTAGGATTAAAAAAAAAATATAAATCAAAACCGGCGGCGGCGGCGACATCAGATTTTCATTCAATATTATAAATTTTTCCACAAGGCTAAACCTTTTTCAAAACTCACGCTGGCGTTGATTTTTATTTTGACAATATAAGATTAGTCTCATGAATAGAATAAAATTCCCACACACAAGTTTGTGTGTGTTTGTGTGTCAATAAATCACTAAACTGTGGTTATCCAACCGTTCGACACAAAATAACAATAATATTTCCGTTTTTGTCTGAGTTATCGTCGCTGTTAAAAAAAAAAAAAACAATAGAAAATACATAAAAATCAATTCAATGCCCGTGAGTTGCGTCGTTTTTAAAACCCGAAAATATGTCCTTCAATCATTTTTATATATGTATTTTTTTAAGGTTATCCAATGGAATTACGATGCCAGCGTGGGCACAAATATGGTGTGTGTCCTCATAACTCTTAACTATAACAACACAAATCACATGGAAATAAAATCCACTTGAATGCGCCCTTGCTTTTTTTCTAATAGAGGGAGACAGAGTTACCGTTTAGATATCCCTCCTTTAATCCTATCAATCATTTTAATCCATCATATATGCCTGCTCTGCCAACACGAAAAAAATCAATCTCTCGCCTCAGAGCACTTAAAAAAAAACACCTCACTCACAGGCTTTCTCTGAAATAGGGTAAACTAGGACAAAAGAGCTTAAGCAAAAAAACAGTTAAATGACACACAAGCAACAACTTCCAAAAATTGGTTTCGACTAAATTTATAGCGAAGTGAATAAATTCGCGAGATATCGAAATGGCGCGGTAATATAAACAATATTGCCAACATAAACAACATCCTGCCATCGCAGATTGCCAGAGAATATTGATATCCCATCAATTGTCCGGAAATATACAAAAAAAAAAATGAAACAAAAAAAAATATATATTATACAATTTCATCATAATACTCGTATTGTATAATAATTGAAATGTTGTGTTGTTTTTTTGGAAGGATATTTTTTTTGCAACATGAATATCGTTTGTGTGTGAAGGTCGGAAACGAGATTACAATCTTTTTGTCATAAAAAAAGGGATATTTTTCAACCAATTCAATAAATTACGCGCTGAGAGTTGTATAGTTGCTATTGGTGTTGAAGTGGAGTGGAGTTGTTCGCGCCTCCACTTTTCATTTTGAATAGACACAACAAGCCTCCTGGATCCTTTGGGACTCATTCTCGTAAATTGCCATGGTTCATCCTTGTGCTCTCCCACACTCACAAACACACACATGAGGACTTTTTGTTAGGTAGATTTGCTGTGTGCACAACCAAAAACAAAAAAAAAATATCGACAATTTATTTAATTTATTAATAAATAGTTTGGATGCGAACAGCGAAATCAACAACCGATAAACGAGCGAGAGCGTGAAGATTGTCGTTAAAAAAAATCGGTTCACAAAAAAAAACCGCACACAACGAAAAAATCCCTGAATAGAGTGAATTGGGAACTTGGAACAACAACGGGGAAGTTCTGGGAAATAAAATTTACAACACATACATTTATTTTCCTTGTTTTGTTGTGAATGTTTATTTGAATACTCCATATTTGGGGGATAGGGTGAAATGGGGGTAAGTGGGGTAGTGTTGTGCATTTGGTTTGTTATACAACTTAGCCACGTTTCCTGGGATAAGGGTGGTGTTTGCTGTTGGTTCACACACTAAAAGCATAGGATCAGATTCCAGGACGAGTGGAAACAGGACGAACGACGACGAGTGAAGGTATGTCCTTAGAGTAATAAAATTTTATGAGTGGCATAATTTTTACAAGAATAAAAGGATGAATAAAATTTTACCTTTTCTCTGGCATAACCAAACGAACTCACCCCCTTTTGGGAATGATTGGTTTGATGTGTGGAGGAGGAAGGACTTTTTTTTTTGTCTATCTTGTTGTATTGTGTTGCAATTCATATCCACTCCACTTAATACACAAAACAACAACAAAAAACTGATATATATTCTGTGAGAGTGATAAAAATAAAACGAGAATATAAGTACGCGGAATCCCGTCATCAATTTATTGCTGCAGATTATTGACATGCAGAATTCAATTTTAAGGATCTTCCGCCTGGCACCTGGAACAGAGTATAAAGGGATGCTGCTGATGATGAGTGAGTGAATGATGTTGATGGAAACCATACAAATGAACATGGTAGGATTCTATGTATAAAGTGCAATATTCTGGGGGAAAATCCAAGCTTGTGGTTGTGCGACAGCAGCAGCAGCTGTGACATCAGGCAGCCATCAGGAAGAAGAATATGATTATATGTGTGTGGAGTCCTTACCTCTTCTATACACACTCCATGTGCTGCATGCTTCAAGGATATTATTATTATTATTTTTTTTTTATTTTTATTATCTATTCTATAGAGAGATTTAAGTGGTTTTGGCTCAGTGTTTCCATTTCCCTACCCCCTTTTTCCCTCCCTCACTCTATATAACCAGATTAGCCTTGCATGGTGCAATAATATTATTGCGAGAGCTGTCGTTGTCATCATCGTATAGATTGAAGAGTGTGACTTTTGTGATGAATATTGTCTGAGAGAGAGAGGACACGTTGAGAGGGTTTTGAGCGCTTAAGTGATGGAATTACGATGCGAAAATGTAAGGATTTTGCAAAAACTATTTACACAGAACAGAATAAAGTACAGGTGAGAGGACGCGCTCATCAGCTTTGTTGGAAAATATAATGAAATTAGGTTTGAGCGATGGAAATTGCAGAGAGGTAGAATATTAAACTTGAGAGTATTAGAAGTGTACCTACTACCGCACAAAGTGTGATTTCCAACAAAGTAGAGATTAAGGTCATATATGTAGACGGATTTCGGTTTTAAAAAATTGAAAACATATTTGTGTAGATACTTGGTGGGAGTTTCATGTGAATTTGAGCTTAAGCAAAACAATTTTGACCTTTCGTGATGGCGAAATGACGATGAAGGATAATAGAAATTTTGTTTTTGATAATTTCGATAATAGAGCTTAAGTCATTTCTGTTTTTAGTTATTTAAGACCCCATTCGTCTAGATGGCAATTTCATAGAGCCTTAAAGAATGAACTCGTCCAACAAAAGGTTCAAATTGTAAATCTTATTGTCAAGAAAGTTATCGTGAATTTTATATCACAACTGATTTTTTGCACAAGAGTATGAAACAGAGTATTTATATAAAACCACTGCTAAACACCATTTTTTAAAAAATGTGTTGAAGAAAAATGATTCAAAAAGACCGAAAACAGTAAATTTTGAAAGTCCATATTTTATCCAATTTTTATCAATTGCGACCATAAAAAATTGCTCAAAGGATAAAAATAGACCGTTTATTAAAAACATCAAAAATTTCGTTTTTTTTTTCTCTTTTTTGAATAGTTTTCTTAAGTTTTTTACAGTATTTTAATTTTAATTTTTTTTTACAGATACATATCAATAGGAAATTTAATTATCTAAAGAAAATTACTTAATAGAAATTTTCAAATTCTTCTTGTTTTTCAAGTTATAGTTAAAAACTCAAAAAGTAATAAAAAAAAGAGGTTGTCTGTAAAGCCGGTTTACGGACGATGATTTTACGTGATAACGTCGTCAGAAAACAGGTTGTGTTCTTTTGTTTAAAATGAGTCAATTGAAGCGTTTACTTATTTCAACCCTTTTTAATTTTCTCATTATATTAATTTTTTTTATTTTAAAAGCTTACAAAAAAATTATGCAATTTAAAAGCCAAGTATTTCTTCTTAAGAATAAAACCATTTTTAAACTTTTACAATGCGAAAAAAGTATAAAAATAATTTATTAAAAACAATCATTTTCATCAAAAAAAAGCAAAAAAAAAACATGAATTTTTATCTTCTCACGTCATTAATTCCATTTTTTTCTTAAACAACCTATATACCTATAATTTATACCACCTGAAAGCTGATTGTTTTAGCTCAAAATATATATATCGATCAGGTCTATGATCGACATCTACAAAAAGAGCTAGAATTTTTTGAACTCGATCAAATTTCATTAAAAAAAGCAAAAAAAAAAAACATTACTTTTTATGTTCTCAGGCTATGGAATCAATTTTTTTGTTTAACAACCTATAAAAAATATATACCATGTGAAAGCTTATTATTTCAAGTTTCACATGACGTATCAATCTCAATTCAAAGATGCCTACAAGAGAAGTTAGAATTTTTTAATATCAACCATGTGGAATTTCCAGACTGAGATTACGGTAATTCCCACACTGGTGGCTGTTCGGGGGGCAACAGATCTCCACTGGTGTTTTGAGGTTTTTCGCAAGTTTCTTGATTTAACATTGTGTAGCTAAGTTTAATAAAATTTCTATCTGCTCTTGGTCAAAAGTTATAACCTGTTGAATTCTAAAATTTTATTTTACCGTTATCTCAAAATTGTGTTTATGAAAATGATTGAAACATATAGTCGTAGTCATGGTCTATCATTACTTCATGTACTCTATTCCTGTACATATCTATTAAAGAAAAAAAGATAAAAATAAAAAACGATGAAAATCGGTTAATAACGGTCAAAAAACATGTTTTTTAAAAACTTGTTTCTTCCGTTATTCAGTCAAAACTCACTAAACGATTCCAAGTTTGCACATGTATGCATGTATGCAAAACCTACATGTCCTATAAGTTTGAGATTTTTTGAACGCTCCAAAAAAAAGCTAAAAATCTAAAATTACCCAAAAATACCCATAAAAAACAAGGTGTTTTTCAAAAATTCATATTTCGAAACGCAGAGTGTTGGAAAAAAGTCCGTATCCCTTACCTTTCACCTGGCATCTTTAGAATTGCCAAAAAAAATGTCCTTTACCCAAAATCATCATTTTGTCATAGCCCCAACACGTGTACAACGTTCAAACAAAACGTTATAGCTTAGTTTAAAAATTTTGTAGAATTTTTTCGTAGATGCAGTTATTCTAAAATTAATTTCATCTATCTATAGCAAGAAAAATCAATTCTCTACGACTTCGAGTTTAGATTTTAGCCCAAATTTCGTCTTTCCGTTTTACCCCTGCTTACTCTATTAAATGACGAAATTTTTAAAAATCCTTCATTTGGATTAAGCTTTAGGTTATTATCTTTCAAATAAGCTATAGAAGATTTTTGTATCTCTAATAGTTTATTTTTAATTTTTAATTGAAATTTTTTGCCGCACTGCGAAAGTGCGAGAGTGTAACGCTAGAAAATGGCGTCACTTTTTTGTGGTGGCTGCCATGGTTTATCGATTTATAAGACGTTATCACTTCAAAAAAAAACAAGGTTTTGAGATATGTATCATAAATTTCTTTTTCTAATATCTTTGAACAAAAAAATTGTTTTGAAAAAAAAAATGCCTTTAGGACGTTTTGATAAGGCGTTTTGGGAGTGCATAAGTAGTTTTGCAAAATAAAAATTAACGGAGATGTAATTCGACGTCAAATGTACCCAAAAAAACGCGTTTTTGACCTATTAATATTGAAGTATTTCAAAAACGTGACATGCTATTGAAATTTTGACTTCGGATGCAGACTCAGCACACAAAAATCCTTCAAAAATATACAAATTTTGATAAATCATTATCTTCTGTTTCCCCGAAGTAGGTATATTGAAAGAAATTATCTAATTCAGCAAAAAAACAATTACCTTTCTTTTTTCGTTCAATAAGATGAGAGAGAATTAGACAAAAAGGCAGTCACAGTAATATTAAAACAAAAAGGAAGTACCTACTTAATAAGATAGATTTGACTGTACTTCTCAGAAATAAAACTAATATAATATTACAAAAATATTCCTTACAAAACCTCACAAAGCCAACAACTCATAAAACACAACTTTTACCTACTTAAACAAAGCCTTTAAATACACATTTCTTTAAAAAAAAGTTGCCCAATTTCATATATAAAGCCTTAGTTTCAAAGAATCGTGTATCCATGCTAATTTTCGTTTAAATTTTATTCCACAAACATATGGCTGCGAATCTTCCTATCTACTTCAATCATAAAAAAAGAAGAAAATCCCCTCAGCTAAGAAGCTATCAAGTCTAAAGCCGCTTAGAGTTTTATTAACTTTTTATTATTTTCGAAAGAAAAAAAATTATATGTCCTTGATAGAATTTGCTTTTCATTTCAAATAAAATTACAAAAACAACAACAGTGTCTTTCTACCTTAATATTACCTACTTTTACCTTTACTCAAAAAATGAATAATAATAAAAAAAACTTCCAACAAATCATTTAAATATTTAAACAACAACATCAAAAACATTTTTTTATGTAAATAAACTTGCAGGGCTTAAAAAAAACCAAGGACATGTGTTGCCTAAATTTTGATAAAAAAAAAATGAAAAATAAAAAACATCTCATGCTTTTAACCTTTTATTTAAATTTAAGAAAAAAAATCTCGACCTCAAATGATGGATTTTGATTTTTTCAAACGTTGTACATTTTTTTTTTCTCAGCTCTCGTCTTCCAAGCATTAAAAAGGTTTCTGTGTGAGGTTTCAACACCACCTAAGTCATACAGAGAAAAATACCAAAAAATACAAACGTACAGCAAAAATAAAAATCTTTTCCAAAAGGTTACACTAAGAAGTCAAAACATAATTCCTTCTTTGTCGAAACAATTTCATTTTTTTAAATATTCCAAACACGTCGTCGTGGATGCTGGATCTCTGTGCTTTAAGAACCTCAAGTTTTGTATACCTACTTTCTACACAATTCATCATGTATGTGTTTTGTACAGGCACAGGACAAAAAAAAAAAAGGAAGGAAGAACCATGAAAAATCTACAAACACTTGGCACGTAAGTTTCACCTACTTCTTGTAAAACGAAACCAAAACGTAGGGAATTCATATCCTTGTGTGTCGTTTTGTCCCTACTTTCACTCTTCTCTCCCCATTCACCCATTTTTGAACATTTGAAAGAGCATTAAGCTCTCTTTTCATTTTTGGTTTATTAATGCTACGAAGATCCTCTTTAAAGTGTTTTCAATTTATACCTACCTACGTTCTTCGTACGTATACATTTGCCATGCAATTGAAAGCCAATGATTTATGTATGTTTCAGGACATAAATTTGGTACACCCTTCTCTCTGCCTCTCTTCAATCTTCATCTCTCTTTCAAACATCTGGATGTGTTTCCCAATTAGTGCGAGTTCCTTTACATTTCAGGTTACATTTTGGGGTACAGACAGACACCAAAAAGCACTTGTTCTTTCCCTTTACTGGTGTTTTTTTTTTTCAAATATATATATTATTTTATTGGGGTACAAGGAGCTGGTTGAAAGTTGGAAGGGGAAAGTGGGGGAAAGTGTGTGAATTAGGTAGATCCTTTTTCGTGTTCCTAATTAATTATTTCTCTTCTCGATTTCCACAATTGGCGCAGAAAGAATTTCTTCTTCGTTTCTATATGTAGGTATGTATAGTGTCTGCATACAAACAGCCGCAGCATGTAGGTTTTTTTGGGTATAAGTTTACTTTATCATTGCTTGAATGCCATGCCACATGTTTGTGGCACCAAATTAATGTGCCATTAAGGTTTTTCTTTAGGTTTTCTTTTTCCTTTTTGTTTTTCTTATTTTTTTTTTTATTATTATTCAGAATGAACTCGAAACTCATGATTTTGTGTGTGTGCGTTCGTTTTGACAATTTTCTTCACAAAACATAACTCCTGCTATACGGAAAAACCTCCCTCCCCCTCTCATGAGACAAAGTATTCTATTTCCATTCATTTGTGATATAGAATTGATGAAAGTATGTTCAAAATTTTAGGGTGGTAGCACAAGAGACAGAAATGAGAGCTAATTTTGTGTTCTATTGGCAGCTCTGGAGTCATAGCCACATAAATGTTTGTTTGTAAGTGATATCATAAAATGATTGGTATTTTTGGATAGGTCTTTGAACTATTTGTATGAAAAGTTCATAAGTTTTTCATTTTCAAGTGGGAACATTTGGAAGTTAAAGTGCAATTATACCATGCATTTTTTTTAAATAATTACACTGGTCTGCAAAATTCATCTTTTTTTTCTCTTTCAAATAATTTTTTGAAATTATGAAAGATTTGACTTTCCTGAATTTAAATCTGGTTTCAGACAAATTCTAGCACGTACCATTTTTTTTTTTCAAATGGTTTTTGAAAAAAGTAGTTTGTAGAAAATTACCCTTTCGTACCCAAGTAACAATTTATCTTTCATAAGGGCCAATGCAAGCTATTTTTTGGCTTTCATAACAAGAAGGACAGGTCTTATACAAATCATTTTGGCGCATTTTACCGAAATTGCATAGGACTTTAATTCACAGGTAATCCACAAGCTAATAGCTTGTGACAAACTGCTTAAAATGGCCTTACGGAGGTCTTCCTGCAGAGGGTTTATTTAATGCACTTGCGTAGGATGTTATAATAAGGCCTTATAGAAGTTGTTTAAGGTGTTGTAGAAAATGTTGAATTTATGCATAAAAAAAAAGAATTTATTGAATTTTATTTAATTTTTTTTTTTTTTGATTTTCTTTTGATTTTTTCTGTTTGCATTTTCTACTTTTTATTTTATTTTTTTTCATTTCTTCCATTTTGTTTTTCTCCTTTTTCGGAAATTCTACAGCTTTTTCTGTTGTTCTGTAATGGTAGGAATATTAATTTACAGTAAAACCCGGATAAGTACCTCACCTTGAATGCCCCGTTTTGATAGGCACTAAAGCGGGTTAAGTACTTACAAGAACCCGCTTAAGTGCTCATAGGCACTTATCTCTTTATTTATTCAATAATAAAAAATAACATGTTTGATAACTAAAAAAATAATCTTCACAAACAAAATTTGCTTTGAAAGTTTAAAATAGCTAACGAGTTAGTTTTTACCTTTAGTAAAATTTTTGAATTATAGCAAACGAAGTTTTTCTTATTGTTGAAACTTGTTTCAAATGTGTACTTAAAAGAAATTTCTGCAAGTAAATTCAATTATAAGTATTTGAAATAGCAGGTAATTAAGCGGGGAAGGTAGTTAAGCGAAAGGTACTTAAGAGATGAGTTATATATGAAAAAATCCTTAAAATTTTGGTTCTAAAAAAAACAAAGGTACTTATGCGGGCTAGGCACTTAAGCGAGAGGCACTTATCCGGGTTTTACTGTAATTGAAAAAGAACACATATTTTTATTTTCACATGCTCCGGCCAGCCAGTAATCGATCCCACGTACCTCTGCATACCAGGCCAGCACCTTACCAGTAGGCCATACTCGAATATTAAAGATGAGTGGAAAAAGGGAGCTAATTGAAACCTCACATAAAAATGCAATGTTTTTTTCTAAAGCGTTACAAACATTGCATATCTGCAGGATAAAAGCTTTGCATAGTTACTTGTGAAAAACATTGCATACTTATGAGATGAAACATTGCATACTTCACATGAAAATACAAGGCTTCTTTAGAACGGTTCAAACAGGTCTTATAAAGGTCTTTTTTAACTTATATTTACAAGGCTTCTTCTAAACACTTCGAGATAGCCTTAAGGAGACCTCTTTTATTTCCAAAATGGATGATTTGTGTAAGTAAGCCTTAAACTAAACGTATACAAACTATAGCTTGCCGAATCGAAGAAAATGGACCTTATGCAAGTAAAATTGTTACTTGTGTATTGAGCTCAAATTTGGAGGACTTATTTCTCATAACATGATCTATAATATAAGATCAAATTTGTATTTATTAATAAAAGCTTACACACATTTTAAGATGCTAGTTGACAAAAACAGCAAAAATATTGATATCTTGCAGTTTTTAGTAAATCCCATGAACATGAACAAAAACATCTTAATTAAGGGAAATGTAAAACGCCCGTTTTATTTAAAAAGTCAAATATGTGAAAAAAAACTATAATAAAATACATTAAAACAAATTTATAAGTGTTTTGTAATTTTATATACTATTCTTCTATTTAGAAATATCTTATCTGTGATAAACCATTCAAAACACTGCCTTCTTAAGCTTAATATTTTTTTTCCTAGTAACAAAAGTATACTATTCTTACGGTTTTTGATATGCTGAGTTTGAATCCGAAGTCAAAAAAAAAAATATAGAACGTTCGGATTTTGATATATACGCGTTAGATAATCACAAAATCAAGTTTTTTGTTTAGAAAATCTCAAAAAAAAAAACTATTATGTCTCAAAAACGGGAGCTAATCGATTTTTTTTTAATTCGGATTTTAAATCAGCATACTAAAACTTATTAGAAAAGTATACTTTTGTTCTTGGGAGCAAGAAATATAAATTTTTAAAGATCAGTTTTTTTTATGGAAAGATAAGCTAATTATACTAAACTTACTTAAATTTAAATTATTTCTATCTTAAATTAAGATATCTCGGATAAAAAAAGAGATATTGAGAAGATTAAAACTGAATTTGAAAGAATAAAATATGTTCTTTTATAAACCGTGACAAGTTTAGTTGAAAAAGTTTACATTACACCAAAATATTGCTTCGAAAACAGCAAAAAAATGGGTTTTGAGATTTTTCGAACGGGAATATCTAAAAAAAAAATGTGACGTGCTGGACCAATTTTGACTTCGGATTCGGAATCAGCACACAAAAATCATTTTAGAAAAGTATAGTTTATTAAAAGGAGGCTTTGCACAAAGCCAAAACCACGAATCTGCAAAATTGTAGTTTGGAAAAAAACGGCTTCAAAGTTTTGGAAACACATGCAATCATATGGAAACTCGTGCAACAAAAAATGATATTTTAGGCTTCTAGGTAACAGATGGAGGATTGGGATTGACGCAGTGAATAGAGGGACCGATTACAAGTAAAATGACACATTAAAGTCAAAATGTCCAAAAATGCAGATTCGCGGTTTTGGCGTTGTGCCGACGATATGTAGATAGTTTTTGTGTCTCAAAGAAATATGTCAGTATCAACCTTTTTGATGGTATCATAATTATTATAAAAAAAAAAATGCTTTCTAACTTTTACTTTGAGCCCATAACGTCCCTTATTGTAATTCTCAAAGATAATAATCATTTCTAGATATCGACTTTTTGATTGCAGTATAGAAAGACTTGCCTTCTAGTCCAATTGGCGTTGAAAACTTCTCGGGCTGGTCATATTCTCTGTGTGTCTCAATATTTCTTATAATTTCTTGTGTAGCTATTTAACTAATGACGTTGATTTTGATTTCCTTTAATACACCTACTCTTGTCTAGAAAAACCCACTCATAAACGGAAATTTCCGAGAGATCATCTGCAAAAATAAGAAATTAATTCTTAGATAAACACGACGACTTCATTGCTTGAGTTTTGGACTTGGGACGATTGACAAAGTATCAGAAATTGTACCGAAAAAAAACCGAAAAAAGCTTACCGTAGCTTAAAGAAAATTTAAACTGTGCAAAAAAATATTGTCCTTTATTAAAGAAAAAAAACCTTGATTGAACATTTTATTCTTTCTTAAATATATCCTTTCTCCTTAAATGCCTACAAAGCACCTTAAACGAAACAAAAAAACTTTCCATAATAACGTTTGAAATCTTCTTCCATCTCATCTCCTTTTTTTGTTGTGTGTTTGTTTTAATCTGCATTTAAGCGTATAGTGCCTGAAAGGAGAAGCAAAGTGAGTATTCTTTTGTGCGTCTAATTACAGCAGTTAATTGAATTTGGTACCTGCTTCACACATAAAAACACACAAAAAAACACAAAATTGTTGTAGTCTTATGGCATAATAACTCACAAACGCTTATATAATATTTCATTAAGAAGCAAAACATTTGCCAAAAGCCACATTTTTGGACACATTCACGTGATGACATTAAACGTAGACTAAATTATACGGCTTATTTCTCTTTTATCCTTGAAAAAAGGCAAGCACGAAAAAGAATTTATCATCATCCTCTCACCTGAGCTCTAAGCAAAAAGTAAAGACCTCATTTCCTTTTTCATACACAATTTTATGTGTAATAGGGTTTTGTAGCCATCTCATCTCAGGGTATGGGTTAAGATTATTCCGACGTGAATACATTTGGCAACAAATTTCGCATGTAATAGAACATAAATTCCTCCTTGAAAGTATGTATACAAAACCGAGTCCAATTACCAGCCTTCGTAATTAGGGATTAAATAATAACAAAAACACTCTTCAGGATTCAGGACTCAAAATCTACTTCTTCTACTATACTCTTGTGTCTTTGTTTTTAACCAACAAAAACCTACTCGCTGTTGTTTCAGCCGACATCGTTGTTGTTGCCACCAAACTCCTCTATGCGATGGGCTCCCTATTTCGATCTCAACGCAAAAACCACATCACATCACCATGTGCTAAATGGTATTCAAAGAATTTCTCAACCCCAAAACATCATCTTGGATTCCACACTCAAAAGTCTTCACAGCATCACCAGCACCATCTACCCTCTATATTCTACTACCAACTCACAGTCCTTTATACCAAAACCAACCCATCAGTCTAGCCCCAAGTGTTTGCATATAGAAAAAAAAAAACTTGTTGAATTGAATGTGTGTCAGAGGGCACAAAGGGGGTGTGGGTGGAGAGTTAGAGGAAGAACAAGAATAGATTTCCCACAAACCTCGTTTGCATTCTAACTCGACATACATGTGTGTGTGAATTTGAGTGTGATTTTGACACTGGCAAAATGTGGTTCCAACTCAAATAACAAAAAGACCAAATGAAAGTCTCTTCAATTCCCTTTAAAAGGGTGTTATAACAATTTTGTTGTTGTTGTTGTTTTTTTTTTCAACCCTTTTTTTATTTCAGAGCTTTTGGAACCCACGAGATTATCAATTTTTTTTTTGTTTTTTTCGAAACAAAAATAATCACATTGACACTTGACATTATGATGACAGTAGCTGTCAATCAAACATCGTTATAGGATCTATACATGTTTGACAGTTTTCGCACAACATTTTGACGTTTACTTGTTTCAACTTTTGGTAAACAAAATTGGTTTAAGATAAAACGCGTTATGTGTGGTAGGGTTATACATGTTTGACGAATAGGAAAATGGAATTGTTATTTTTGTATCATGAATTTTGATGGCATCAGAGACAGTGTGATTATGTTTTCGCGTATAGGGGGCGATTGTGGGGGAAATTTGTTGAACTTATTCTAGGTTTTTATGTAACAAAAGACGTCACTGAATAACGCATAATTTGGACACCATATTTTTTCAATTTTATTACGTTAACTATTGGACATTATTTAAACTTGACAGAAAAACTTGAATTTTTTAATCGGCTGCAGGAGTGATTTCTAAGCTTATTGACGAGCATATTAAGATTGTCAAAACGAGATCGTCGTCTTCTACCCTGAAATTATAATTTTTGACATAACGAAAGAATGAACAGCATTTAGGTTCATCTGTGACATCACAGCTCTTAATCTTCTAGTTGCAATTTAACAAATGAGGTATCGATGGAAGCGTCTTGCTTGCCCGCTGGTTATTGGCTATGTGACGTCACACCAAATCAAATTTGGCGCTCTATTGTGGTAAATATAATAAACAAATTAAAACTTTTTTTTTTTAAATTATAATTAAAATGTAATTTTAATAACTAAAGTGATAGATAGAAAATCAATTGTCATTTTTAGAAGCTGCATTAAAGTAACAACATAAACTTTATCTTAGGCTGAAAATGGAAATCAACTTTCCTAAGAACAGAAAAATTTACTAAATTAGATATTTTGGAACTAAGACATGAACCTGTTTCAGTTTGTGTTGATACTTTCGAAAATATTTGATCTTTTTTAAGTTAAATGATCTCGCAAACCATATCAATCTCTATCATGTAAAAAACATTGGAAAACTTTTCAAAAAGAATCTAGTATAAAAATGTAATATTTGTGGTTTTTCACACACAAAAAAAAAACAAATTTTAGCTATCTAATTGACTTATATAAAAAAAAAGGTATAATCAAATGTCAAAGATTCAATTTTTTTAACATTTCTTTTAAAAATAGCCAAGTAATTTTAGGTTTTATCTGCGGAAAAATTCCTATTGGGCTCCGAAAATGGTTAATGTTATAGAAAAATGCATAAAGCAATATTTATAGATAATTTTAGGACGAACAATTTTTCTATAGACCCCGATTGACCTACGAGCAAGACGTCGCGAGATACATGCGATATGATTTTCGTGACCTTTTGACCTCTATAACTTCTAACGCCGGCACGATATCAATGTCGATTTTTCACATCTTCATTACAAAGTCGTAACGAAGGTGTATACCGGTAGGAATTTTTCCGAAGATTGGGGTTAAAAATGCCTTAAATTACTGGACTAAAAATGAGTTTTGTGTAAAATATTTTCAATTCTTCGTTTCGTAGACAGGAATATTTTCTTAAAAACTATATATGAAAATATAATGAATTTATTGAAATTCCCAGTTGATAATTTGCTGATTCCAAACATTCATAGAAAACTGCATCGTAATTTTTCCAAACAAAACCCAACCCCAGAATTCAGCCTTGTTCGATTGTGAGATGTCGAAATTATATTTGGTCTTTTTTTTTCGTCCTATTACATTTTTAGGGGCTTCTGCTGTTTCTTTTCGATGAACAAGGATTACTAAATTAAACATATGTTAAATTCTCAGAGGTGAAAAAATTGCAGCACGCTCGAGTATATTAGATATAACACAGGTCGACAAAAATAAAAATATTTTTTGTGCTTGGGCTTAATTTGCACTTTTTGGGTTCATTGTAAACCAAAACAATAGATAATCACCCTTTCCCCTCCTAAGATTTGCTTTTGTAGTGTTGGGAACAAAAATACAATTTTCATACCCTTTGAGTCTAACTCGAGTTTAATGAGGTATAGTGCAAGAACCGTGGATTGTACAAAAAAACTGTAAAGGTATAAAATGTAGATAATTGATCTACATTTTTGCTAAAGCACTTTATTCGACTTAAATTATAACAAAAAAGTTTTGATGAATACAAGGTTTTTTTGCTCTGAAAAACCCTTTTTTTTTAGTTCAAACTGTAATATTTTTTTTATCTAACTTCAACTTTGGAAACTTTTATAGAAATTGAGTTTTTACGAAACTTGGAACTGTTCATTAATTTGCAGAAAAATGGCGTATGAAATAAAAAATGTTTTTATTAATTAATTGTTTCTTATTGTTAAGCAATGTTTTATTGAAAGAATTGTAAAAAACAAAAATCAATTATGGGCAGAGGAAGCAAAATACTGATGCCAAGTAGGGAAATTTCACAAGAACTGCATATTTAATCGAAAACCGTAAGTATTTGGGCTGAACAGAACAAGTTACCAAATTCTGAGAGATCTTAAGTTTCGTTTACTTTTTATTACTATTACTTTCTAGACACCCTGTATATGCAACAAAATAATAAAAATACTAAGCAAACAAATTAATTTAATGTTTCAATAAATAAAGAATTTCAATATGAACTAGTTTGGCTACAGTTTGGATACAGTTATTTTTGTAGATTTCAGAGTGAATTACTTTTACCATAAATATTGAAAATAGAAGGTATCAAATAATGCCTCAAGCTCCCATTTCACAAAAATTCGAACAAAACGAAATTTTCGATTTAATTTTTCTTTTGTATTCTTAATTTTCTTTTTTTTTTTTTAATTTCCTGAATATGAATATGAAAACAGCATTAAAATGAAAAAAACAAAACAAAAATCAGCCAAATCGGTTTGGACATTCTCGAGTTTTTGCCAAAATTACATCCGACAATTTTTGTAAAAGACAGGTTTTCTTGAATACTGGAAATTGCTCTGCTGACTTCAAAAGCAAATTAAAAAAAAAAAGAAAAATGTTTTCCAGATGAGTATCAATATTAGTGAGGCGGCTTAGCATCTAAATCGTGCACTTTGTGATAATAGCATGAAATTTATATCATGGGTATTACTCAATATTAGAGTTATTTTGAAATATTTGGCCACTTTGTATTCCATCCAGGAGCGTAGATACAAGAGATTTTCTGTGTTGCACCCGCATTGTTGCATATCATAGTATAGCTGATGAAACCTTTTTATTAATATAATACATGATTTCGAGGTAATTTTTAACGCCCGATCGAATAAAACCAATAGCAATATGCCTGGACAGTCATGTAAAAAGTTATTGCACTTTTTATAAATTGTCTTTTACTCAAACAGCAAGATTCAGAATATTACCAATAACTCCTTGAAAAAAAGTGGTAGGTTGATAAAATTTAGTGTGGACTTTTCTAATACCATAGAAAAAAATAATAAAATATGTCCATCAAAAAATTTCAGGTCAAAGGGTGTTTTTTTTTAGCGAGAAAGAACACTTTTGAAATGGTACCATTGCAACACATGGAAAATTTATGAATTTTTTTGAACCGCATATATATTTTATACATCGTATGAGAATCAAAAATAATCAAAAAATGAATTATATTTACCATGGAACATTGAATTTTCATGCAAAACTTAAATTGCTTGCTTTTATTTTTTATTGAATTTTCATACAAATTAATGTTTTGAAGGAGTGAGGTGCAAAAGTAAAAGTATGAAAAATAATTGTGCAGTTTGTGATAAAAGGATCAAATTAATAGGATTGTTAGTACAATATGTAACCCTCATTTTAAGATATTGGGCCTTTTAATATTTCACCTATGAGGATGTACATGAGCCATCTAATAATCACAAATTTCACAAAACTTCATTTAAATTGCTTTCTGTGCATCGTTATAAACATCTTTAAAGGTAAAATATTAGTTGGCCCAATATCTTTAAATGAGGGTTACATATTGTACTAACAATCCTATTAATTTGATCCTTTTATCACAAACTGCACAATTATTTTTCATACTTTTACTTTTGCACCTCACTCCTTCAAAACATTAATTTGTATGAATTTATCCTATTTTCGTGACCTTTTTTCCAATCAAAATTTTGATCCTAAGTGGGCTGTAGGTCTGTCTTAGGATCAAAATTTTGATTAATTTGTATGAAAATTCAATAAAAAATAAAAGCAAGCAATTTAAGTTTTGCATGAAAATTCAATGTTCCATGGTAAATATAATTCATTTTTTGATTATTTTTGATTCTCATACGATGTATAAAATATATATGCGGTTCAAAAAAATTCATAAATTTTCCATGTGTTGCAATGGTACCATTTCAAAAGTGTTCTTTCTCGCTAAAAAAAACACCCTTTGACCTGAAATTTTTTGATGGACATATTTTATTATTTTTTTCTATGGTATTAGAAAAGTCCACACTAAATTTTATCAACCTACCACTTTTTTTCAAGGAGTACTTGATAATATTTTGACTCTTGCTCTTTGAGTAAAAGACAATTCATAAAGAGTCCAATAACTTTTTACATGATGGTCGAGACATTTTGGTATTGACTTTATTCGATCGGGCGTTAGAAAATATCTCGAAATCATGTATCATATTAATACAATATTTCATTGCCTATACTACGATATGCAACAAATCGAGTGCAACACAGAAAAAGTCTTGTATCTACCCTTCCGAATGGAATACAAGGTGGCCCAATATCTCAAAATAACTCTTAAATTGAGTACTACCAACGATGTTAATTTCATGCTTTTATCACAAAGTGCACGATTGAACTCTTTTTTAATGCTAAGCCGCCTCACTATATAGCTATCATAATTTCATAGTCACAACCCAAGCACAAATTCCGTGTTGACCCGTGTAATGAATGCATGCTCTTCAACCATTAACCCGGGGCGTAGAGGGATAAAAATATTCTTTTTATTCACAAAAAATAAAGCCTTGAATACGAATCCGAGAAGAACTTTCAGTCAATTAGTCCGACATCTTTAAAAAAACAAATCGGAGCATATTTATGAAACTGATATCCCTTACTTTATCAGATACTTTGTGGCGGAGTCAAAAAAAATTTTCTCAGTAGATAATAAAAGCTGTATGCTAATTTGTTGCGCAAACCAATACCTAATTTGTAGCTCTCTTGGTTTTTTGTGTTATTTAATTATCTGCTAAAACAAGTCTGAAGTTAGTGGATAAACTCGGTAATGAATGAACAAATAAGTTAAATTTGTAGCTTTTTAAATGTTTTTAATCTCCATAAGCTTCATTTTTACAGCTTCAATAGTTTTTTGTTTTGTTTACAAATTCCGTTTAAATAAGACTGAAGTTAGTGAGAAAAAAAAAATACGAAAATTATTATTTTTTTTACTGTCCAAATTGGAAGCTTAATTGCTGGCAAAAATTTAATTTTGAAGTTAAAAAAGTCAAAAGTGTAGAAGCCCCCAATTCGAATGCGAAGTAGTTCGACAAACTGAGTTACATCCAAAAAGATATTGCCAATCTTAAACAAAGGTCTAAAAAATGATCTTATCGTCGTCAGTGCCACTAAATGCTTGTGCATCGTTTCTCCTATCTAGCATCATTAAACTTAAAAAAATCATTTATCCTTCCTAACACAGGTAACTCGAGTTATGGTGGTGAAAATGGAGCATGCTATTACTAATTAAATCATCTAATCACCCTCGTCCTCAAAATATAATCGTTTTCTTCACACTTAAACAATTGTTTTGCCATTCGAACATCTTTAAAGTCAATTAAGTAATCTTAAAAAAAAAATCCATTAAAAATTCTTACACAATCTATATAATCTTAACTTAAAACAAATATAACAAAGTCAACAAAGTAGATCTAAAATAGACATAAAAAGAAAAAAAAAAGAAAAAAAACCAATAAATCTCCCTCCACCCCAAAAAAAAAGTCCTCCTTTCAAAAGTGAAAACATGTTGAAAGAGATAAAAGGAAATGCAAATTAAATCACATCTCGATTTCATCAGTATAAACTTTCGTCCTTCATCCACACAGTATCTATCTCCCCTACTAAATCCCCGGCATAACAAAACAAAAAAAACGTGGAACCAAACTAACGACAGGACGAAAAAAAAAATCAAAATCTTGTCATGCGACGAAATTAATTCATAAAACCTAATTATGCCAAGGTAAACGTTGATTGGACTATACTACCAGCCATGGTCAATAGCGCTCATTTTTAATTCAGAGGATTCCCTGAGAGCGATTAATGCAAATTACAATGTCCACGTAGAAAATTAGTAGTCAAGTTGGAATATTAACTGACACACGCACGCAACAGGACGAAAACACACTCTCTCTCTCTCTCTACCTCATCACAAAGATCCAAGTCCAATTTGAGTTTGCCAGTTCCAGTGTTGGGCTGCTTTTCATGTTCATGTTCGGTTCGTTTCGTTTCGATTCTGTTCTTGGAACAGAGCATCGACATCAACGAGCACCAGGACTAGAACCCAGGTCCACCTTGACATCCTGACATCATTATCATCAGATTCCGGCTATCATTTCCGTTTTATATGCTTCTCTTGCTGATTACGCTCCTGATGTTGACACTGATGCTGCTGCTGACTACTGCTGCTTTTCTACTCTGTTCTCTGTTCTCCTACCGTTCAGTTCAGCTCATCACTTTATATACCTGTCACTGTTCTATTAACTGAAATGACTTCCTCATTTGCGTATACATTCGCTGGGTCATCCGTTGTTCGTTTTACACGCTTGAAAGGCAGGCACTTCCATCCAGCACCTCCTGATGGTTCGTCCTGTGTACCACCTCTTCCTCCTTTTCGTATCGTCGTCACTCAGAATGACACGGCATTCACTCGAGCTCCCACTCACTCACTCTGTGCAGCATTTCGAAATCATCAGCATCACCACGATGCCATCGCCACCATCCTTTTATCACAGAAAAGGAGCATATAAATCCTTCTGTACAGAAATGTGCTGCAGAAGGATGGTGAATGGATAAAAAGGGCCTCATGGAGAAAATCAGGTTTGTCATTCCCAGCCCACCGCCCCCACCTTATTTCGACAGAGAGAGTTTATAAATTCCAAACCCAAATGAATAGTTGTGCATATCCGAGAAGATCCTTCTTACTGCATCACCGTCAGCCATCAGCGCGGAGGGATTCGAAAAGGATGTAATATAAGCTTGCAGCGCCACCAACTCAACTAGGTACTATTGCCAGGGATAAAAAAAACCTAGCGAAATAGTAATAATCATTTGAAATAAGTTCACGGTATTATGGCTGCTTTGGTGGCAGCATTAGTGACGCGGTTTTATATTTGCTGCAAGAGGGGCATGGTCCTGGAACAAGACAGTGAACCAAAAAAAAAAATAAAATTCAATGAAGACAAAAAAAAAAAGAAGAAAAACCGGCACTAAGCCGTTGTTAAAATAAAATGCAGACAAAAAGGAATTATTTTTTTGTGGCAGAAATGAGAGAAAAGCTATTCAAATGTTTTTCCGGAAAAGGATCTTTAGCTTGACAATTTGAATGTCTAACTTTTCCTCCATTTTTTTTTTCAATTTTCTCTTTTTCACTCTCTGCAAAAGTGCAATGGCTGCAAAAAGTTTTTTTTTTTATTATCTTTTTTTTTCTAGTTCGTTGTCGTTGCATCTTTTTTTCCGGTGTCCTCTTGACCTTTTTTTTTCTTCTTCTGTTTCTTGTGATTTGGAAACATTGAGAAGAAGTAAACAAGATGTTTTCCAGAGTTTCATTTTGCGATTCACAAGAGGATTCTTGGGCAAAAGTTGAGAAATGTTTCTTCGGTTGCAAAAAGCAATGAAAGAAAAAGTAAGAAAAAAAAAAGGAAAATGTGTATAAAAGTGAAACCCAAAGGACTTGAAGATTCATTTGTAAAAAAAAGTTGGACAAATGAATCTTAAGAATGTCGGTAAAACCGTAAGAACCCAGGTATTATATAAAAAGAGAGACAAAATAAAAATTCCAAATATAAAGTTGGAGACACTAATAAAGAAGGGCCAAAAGCTTGAGTAAGTTTGCTATGTAGTTGTTGTTGTAGACTTTCTTACATTTTTTTTTAAATTTTTTGAATGACTATGGATAAGTATCTGCGAAAGGGGGTGAGTTGTTATTTGGATTTTTTTTTCTTATTAATATAAAAAAAATATATATCAACATTAGGGTTAACTGGTGCAGATTCTTTGAGTTCTAGGTCGAATTTAATGAAAAAAGATTACTCAAGCTTGGATTAATGAAATTGAATTGAGATTACTTCACCCTTTAAGGCCAAGGAAAAAGGAAAAAGAAAGAAAAAAAAAATCGAAAGATTTGTGGTTGATTGCTAGATGAATTTCATGCCTACCAAGAACACAAAGTTGAAAATAACAGATGGATAATCTTCACCTTCAGGAATATTTATGGATTAGATTGTATACAAAACAAGAAAAGATTACTTTTTAAAGTACCTTAAACTTTTTTGCTGACAATTTTTTCGTCTTACTTACCACTTACCTAATACTGGCAGGTGTTAAAGCCTTCAAAAGGTTTTTTTCGACATTGTAAGCTTTAGTAATATTCTGATCTTAGTTGATGGCCCTGAGTTTCCAGCAAGATTTTGAAACCTTCAAGATCTTTTTTCGTTCATTTTGATGTTAATTTTAGCTCTTAACAAGCAAGGTTCTGCTCCTAAAATGATTTAGTAACGATTTTGTAATTGTGATGTGGCCTTAAAATTGAAAAGTCCATCATCATTTCGTAAGAGAATTTTTTTTCTGCATAAGACAAATTTGAAAAAAAAAAATGTTACTCATACACCACAGTGACCTTTGAATTTTCCCTAATTATTGATATGACATGCCGCGTCATGTATGTTGAACCAACTGCCCAACACAAATCTCCAAAATGCTGTTTCAAGGAAAACGTCGACTTTTTTAAAAATAATTGTTGCGTGTTCCGAAGAAACGTCTTCGCAAAACGTTAGAAATAAAAAGATGGCATTTGAATTTTAAATTCAGATTTATGTACACAGTCGAATTCTACATGAAATTTACGACTATTTTAGAAACAAAAAAAAAAAATCGATTATTTGGAATTTCTAAATTTTTATTTTTCCTTTTAAGAAAAAACAAAACTAGAAAAATGCAATATTTAAATTTTTTCATACTAAATTTCTTTTCCTAGAATGGTCAAAGTAATTTTTGTACAAAATATTATTGTCTACGAAACGAATTGAAAATATTTTACAAAAATATCATTTTTTAAAAGAAATGTTAGAAAAAATGGAATTTTTAACATTTGACCAACTTTTTTGACGTGATAACGTCTTATAAATCGATGAACCATGGTAGCTACCACGAAAAAGTGACGCCATTTTCTCCCGTTCCACTTGAAATTTTTAGCAGTGCGGCAAAAATTTCAATTAAAAATTAAAAAAAAAAAAACTCTTAGAGATACAAAAATTTATTTGAAAGATATTAACCTAAAGTTGAAGATAAATGAAGAATTTTTAAAAATTCCATAATTTAATAGGGTAAATAGGGGTAAAACAAATTTCAAAAAAGTCGCTATTTTGTAAATGCGACGTTGTAGAAACATGATTTTTTTTAATCGATAGATAAATTTATTGTAAGCAGTGCCGGATTAGCCTCAAGGCAAACTAGGCAGCTGCCTAGGGGCCCCACTTCAGCTAGGGGCCCCTCGCCCCGACTACGAACAAACAAAATTTCTTGGAGTTGTACCTTCAATAAAAAACAGCATTACATTTGTATTAGTAAAAATAAGAAAAAAGAAGAATAAAAAAAACGTTTGCAAATCATTAAACATTAGCCCCGTTTCATTTAAATCACTGCCAAAGAAAATATCTATCATGTTTAATTATATAAGTTTTCCTTATTTTGTGTATATTTATGCCAAAGATCAAATAAGAAAAAAAAAAAATAAATATTTAGATTAAGAATTTTCGGACCACTTTCAAAACATGTGCTTTATATATTTTTTTTTTTGTAAAAATGCAATATTCTTCGCACTTAAACAAATCTGTAAATGTAAATTAAGTTTATTTTTATTTAAACAATGTTGGCTATATTCTTCAATAAATTCTTTCATGACTATACATTTTTTGCAAAAAGATAATAAATATTTATATAAAATTTAATCAAAATGTAAAATGTATACAAGTTTAAAATAATATTGTTAATTACTGTGCATTTGGTGTACATAAAAAATATACGCTTCAAAATTTTTTTAAACTTAGAAAAATATTAGCTAAAGGCCAGTTAAAAAATAGAATAAAATTTAACTATACTTTTTATGCTATATATTGATCGTTTTTTTAATTAAATTTAATTCAATATTTTTGTTGATGATTGCCTTTCCTGTTTTTTTTTGTTTTATTTTATTTAATATTTTTTTTAGTTAAATTTAAGGTTACTTTAGGTTTTTGCAAAACATTTACAGCACGCTTTAATGCCAAATATAATTCAGTTTTATGTACAGTTATATAGAGATTTCATTTACAATAAATTAGGTACATACCATTCATAGATATATAAAGTGTATAGCAAACAATAATAATAATAATAATCAATTCAAATAAATGTAATAAACCCACACATACTAAAAATTAGATTTGTTCATAAACAATATAATGCACTTTCGCATTTTATATAAATTTGAGATTTTATTTTAAGAAAAAATAAATAAGAAAAACTATTTATACAAAGTGTAATATTTTTATTTAAATAAATTGAACAGTTTATGAAAGAAATGGAACATTTTGTTATTTTTCAAACACACAATTCTACTACCGTTTAACATGTTGGATATCCAGATCATTAGATCTGGACATCCGTTGTAAGACTAACGTTATTGCAGGACGCAGAACTTCCCGAAAAATGAAATAAGGCCGAAAAATGTTTTTAATGCCCAGTTCTATAATGACCCTGAACTTTGCAGACAATTTAACTGCTGGTCTTTGGACTTCTGCCACTGCCGTAAAACTCAACTGATTTTCAAAAAATTAACGGCAATCGCTTTGTCTCAACAAATACTCGATACGCCATTTTTTAGTTTTTTTTTATTTACCGTTTTTACGAAGTTTTGGCCAAAAGAGCCAAATTCCTCAAAAAAAATGTCGTCTAAAACTTCAGACCTCTGCCACTGCCGTAAAACTCAACTGATTTTCAAAAACTTAACTTCAATCGCTTTGTCTTAACAAATACTCGATACGCCATTTTTTAGTTTTTTTTTATTTACCGTTTTTACGAAGTTTTGGCCAAAAGAGCCAAATTCCTCAAAAAAAAAATGTCGTCTAAAACTTCAGACCTCTGCCACTGCCGTAAAACTCAACTGATTTTCAAAAACTTAACGGCAATCGCTTTGTCTCAACAAATACTCGATACGCCATTTTTTAGTTTTTTTTTATTTACCGTTTTTACGAAGTTTTGGCCAAAAGAGCCAAATTCCTCAAAAAAAATGTCGTCTAAAACTTCAGACCTCTGCCACTGCCGTAAAACTCAACTGTTTTTCAAAAACTTAACGGCAATCGCTTTGTCTCAACAAATACTCGATACGCCATTTTTTTGTTTTTTTTTTATTTACCGTTTTTTCGAAGTTTTGGCCAAAAGAGCCAAATTCCTCAAAAAAAATGTCGTCTAAAACTTCAGACCTCTGCCACTGGCGTAAAACTCAACTGTTTTTCAAAAACTTAAAGGCAATCGCTTTGTCTCAACAAATACTCGATACGCCATTTTTTAGTTTTTTTTTATTTACCGTTTTTACGAAGTTTTGGCCAAAAGAGCCAAATTCCTCAAAAAAAAAATGTCGTCTAAAACTTCAGACCTCTGCCACTGCCGTAAAACTCAACTGATTTTCAAAAACTTAACGGCAATCGCTTTGTCTCAACAAATACTCGATACGCCATTTTTTAGTTTTTTTTTATTTACCGTTTTTACGAAGTTTTGGCCAAAAGAGCCAAATTCCTCAAAAAAAATGTCGTCTAAAACTTCAGACCTCTGCCACTGCCGTAAAACTCAACTGTTTTTCAAAAACTTAACGGCAATCGCTTTGTCTCAACAAATACTCGATACGCCATTTTTTTGTTTTTTTTTTATTTACCGTTTTTTCGAAGTTTTGGCCAAAAGAGCCAAATTCCTCAAAAAAAATGTCGTCTAAAACTTCAGACCTCTGCCACTGGCGTAAAACTCAACTGTTTTTCAAAAACTTAAAGGCAATCGCTTTGTCTCAACAAATACTCGATACGCCATTTTTTAGTTTTTTTTTATTTACCGTTTTTACGAAGTTTTGGCCAAAAGAGCCAAATTCCTCAAAAAAAATGTCGTCTAAAACTTCAGACCTCTGCCACTGCCGTAAAACTCAACTGATTTTCAAAAACTTAACGGCAATCGTTTTGTCTCAACAAATACTCGATACGCCATTTTTTAGTTTTTTTTTATTTACCGTTTTTACGAAGTTTTGGCCAAAAGAGCCAAATTCCTCAAAAAAAATGTCGTCTAAAACTTCAGACCTCTGCCACTGCCGTAAAACTCAACTGATTTTCAAAAACTAAACGGCAATCGCTTTGTCTCAACAAATACTCGATACGCCATTTTTTAGTTTTTTTTTTATTTACCGTTTTTACGAAGTTTTGGCCAAAAGAGCCAAATTCCTCAAAAAAAATGTCGTCTAAAACTTCAGACCTCTGCCACTGCCGTAAAACTCAACTGATTTTCAAAAACTTAACGGCAATCGCTTTGTCTCAACAAATACTCGATACGCCATTTTTTAGTTTTTTTTTATTTACCGTTTTTACGAAGTTTTGGCCAAAAGAGCCAAATTCCTCAAAAAAAATGTCGTCTAAAACTTCAGACCTCTGCCACTGCCGTAAAACTCAACTGTTTTTCAAAAACTTAAAGGCAATCGCTTTGTCTCAACAAATACTCGATACGCCATTTTTTAGTTTTTTTTATTTACCGTTTTTACGAAGTTTTGGCCAAAAGAGCCAAATTCCTCAAAAAAAATGTCGTCTAAAACTTCGAACCTCTCTCTGCCGGCAGAGGGTTTTTAGTTTTTGATATTGTTTAACTTTCTTCAGCTTCTATTTATTTATTAAATTTTCGTATTATTTTAGTTTTATTAAATTAGTTTTATTATTGTAAGTTGGTTAGCCACTTTGAACAGAGATCGCAATTGTAAACGAAGTATTCATCTTCAATTTCTTCCTTTGTTTTTTTCAAATAAGACAAGCAGGTTAAATGCGTCCATTTCTTGCATAAATTGCAAATTACCCAATCTGTTCGTCTTCCGATCTCTCCCTGACCACAAACCAAACATCTACCATGTACATTTAATGATTTTTTGACGCACTCAACCTGTAATGTTTTTCTCAAAGAATCAGGGTCAACTTTGGTAATTTTGTCTATTCTTTGATTTAATATTTCCTGTATGTAGTGTATAACAAAAATACCGCAGTTATATCCATCCTTTTGTTTTGGATATTTTATTTTTTGTTTAATTTTAAATTTTGTTTTTGCATCAGAAAAAACTATAGCGTAAAATTTTGAAAACTTGTTTAACAAATGATAAGCCCTTGTGCTATCAGGTTTATCGGCAGAATCAAAGACATAAAAACTTTTTTCTTCCAAATGGGCGTAACATAAAATCCAATGACTCTGGTCAATGTTCAAGGGTAACAAAATTGCGGTTTTTCCAAACCATTCTTGTTCAAATTTAGTCAAAAGACTGGTTTCTAAATTGTCACATCCCTTTATTAAAATTATTTGGCTTAACTCGCACATCACATAAGCCACTTTTTTATAAAAAACTGATTCTGAAATATATAAATTTGCACAATAGTCTATGACAAAATTACATAGCCATTCTTTATTGAATAGTGATAAATAATCTTCCCCGTATAAAAACACCTTGTTGGAATCATTATTTACGTTTATTGTATATCCGACAAAATATTGGCGAGGTGGGTTCAAGGTTTTGTAATAATTGTCGTTGGCAATTGTTTCGTTCTCATTAAATGTAAGTTTTGTACACAATTCGTTTTTGTTAACTGTTTCTAGGATATTCTTTCTTCTTACATAAGGTACACCTAGAGTCTTAATTTTTCCGCGATTCCAATGTTCCTCTGACATAATATTGTCCGGTTCATTGATTTTTCTTTTATTCTTATTGACATTTACACGTGGTGTGGGAAGGTCGAGTTCTTTGAAAGAGGTCTTTAATCTCTCAAAATTTTTTTCAATAAAACGACCAACTTTTAGATTTTTGTCATTTTCTAACTTGACTACCTTGAAATAGTTTTCCACAGAGCTATTGGTATAGTGCTTTTCTTGAGGACCTAATAAAATAGTCCAGAATGGAATAAATGGAATAAGATGTTCCATAAAGTATTGAGCGAAAATCTCTGATCGATAGTTGTTTTCAGGCTTTTTGTTGTCATTTTCAACTTCTTTTAAAATTTTATCGTAAATGGCAATGAATTTTTTATAAAATGGGCTTGATTTATAAACAGATTCGTTCGAGAAACTTTCTATATTCAAGTTTGTTTTTTCAGAATTGATTTCATCAATTACTTGTTGATGGTATTCTTCACTTGAAATATTTTCGAATGCTTGATAAAATTTTCTATCTTTTCGCTTGTATAGCGATATAATAAGCAATGATTCTACTTTTATTTTTAAAGAATCAATATCTTGGCAATGCACAATAGTAGCAATTGATTCCAGAAATATTGTCATTTGTGGTCTCTTAATTTTATGCATCGAAAGATATCGTGAAACCATCTTCATAAGATGAGGATAACAAGTAAATAATTTAATAATATTTTTAGGAAACTCATTTTTGAAATAAATGTTTTCGTAAGTTAAAGCAAGATATTCCACAACAGTTAAATTGTTCCAAGAACTCATAATGGCATTTATACTTGCCCATGACCAATCACTTACCATAGCTTTTAATGGAGGCCATTTGACTTTATTACTTATCCAGTAATTCTTAAAAAAAGTTAAACATTCACTAATTGATAAAGATGTGTGGTTATTTGTTATCATTTCTAGCAAGGGATATAACTTTTTATTTATATTAACTATACCCGCATAAAAATAGACTCTCTTTGAATGTCTATACGGCTTCCGTATTATTGACCCAGTAGCATCAAAATTGCATACCAAATCATTATTATTTTTTAAAAGGTTTATTTGCTCTGTACATCCAAGATAAATATCAAAGGGTGTGGAAAATTTACGTATGTAAATATGTGCGTGATTTGCTTCAATTATCTTCATATTGACGTCGATGATGTCATTTGAGTGGAGATCATTTTTTCCCAAAGCTTCAGATCGCGCTTTTTGAAGTACTTGTAGTGTGTGCCCAAATTGATAGTTGCCGTCTCTTCGAGCAAGATTTATATCAATTGATTCAACTACTTTGTTGCGGATAGTAGTAGGTTTCGCGTTTTCTAGAAGTTCCTTAGTTCTTCTTCGTTTTTCTCCTCTGAGTTGGTAAACTAGGGGCAAGTCATGATTTTCAGAACTATTAGTTGAAAATATTTTGACTATTGCATGCATACCCTTTATTTCACCATGAAATTTAAATTTTTTTCTGCAAGAAGGTTGGCGACAAGTTGCATAGTCACGAAAACTATTTTTATTCTTACTTTTCAAACCAGAAAATCGCAAAATACAAGAGATTTTCATTTGGCTTGGTAGAACCAATCTGATTTGGGTATGAAACAAATCAGACGAAATTTTAGCATTTTCAGTAATGAGCCCTGATACCACATTGATCGTTTTAATCAATTGATAAGTGTTCTCAAAAGAACTTATTTTTTCCGTGTTACGGCTTTCAGAAAAAGAAAAAGGTGAGTTGGAGTTCTCAAAAGAACTGATTTTCTCAGTATCATGTTTTTCAGTCGAAAAAACTGATACATTATCAAAATAATTGATTTTATCGATGTAACGATTTTCAGATAAAGAACAAAGTGAGTTCTCAAAAGAACTGGTTTTGTCATTATCATCGTTTTCAGGTGTAGAAAAAGCTAAGTTCTCAAAAGAACTGATTTTATCAGCATCTTGATCTTTAGGCAAAGAAAAAGATGAGTTCTTAAAAGAACTGATTTTGTCAGCAAAACAATTTCTGTTTTTTCTCAGCATGAAATCACACCAAGATCGAAATTTTTTGGAATCTTTCTTTCTAACACCAAGATACAAACATAGCTTTTGTATCAGTGGCGCATGAAAAAAGCCTTCATTGAGCTCTCCAATGTCCTCAACACAATGAAATATTCCATCTAACACTTTCTCGATTTTAAAATTCTTCATTTTAATTCTCCGCAGTTAGGTCGCCAAACGTCTTCCAATAGAGCTTGCAAGAGAATGAGACATTTATTTGAAAAAAAAATTAAATTTGGGAAATAAATAAAAATTAAATGGGAGCCCAAAAAAAAAAATAAAAACATTCTTTTGGCCGAAACTTCGTAAAAACGGTAAATAAAAAAAAACTAAAAAATGGCGTATCGAGTATTTGTTGAGACAAAGCGATTGCCGTTAAGTTTTTGAAAATCAGTTGAGTTTTACGGCAGTGGCAGAGGTCTGAAGTTTTAGACGACATTTTTTTTGAGGAATTTGGCTCTTTTGGCCAAAACTTCGTAAAAACGGTAAATAAAAAAAAACTAAAAAATGGCGTATCGAGTATTTGTTGAGACAAAGCGATTGCCATTAAGTTTTTAAAAATCAGTTGAGTTTTACGGCAGTGGCAGAGGTCTGAAGTTTTAGACGACATTTTTTTTGAGGAATTTGGCTCTTTTGGCCAAAACTTCGTAAAAACGGTAAATAAAAAAAAACTAAAAAATGGCGTATCGAGTATTTGTTGAGACAAAGCGATTGCCGTTAAGTTTTTGAAAATCAGTTGAGTTTTACGGCAGTGGCAGAGGTCTGAAGTTTTAGACGACATTTTTTTTGAGGAATTTGGCTCTTTTGGCCAAAACTTCGTAAAAACGGTAAATAAAACAAAAACTAAAAAATGGCGTATCGAGTATTTGTTGAGACAAAGCGATTGCTGTTAAGTTTTTGAAAAACAGTTGAGTTTTACGGCAGTGGCAGAGGTCTGAAGTTTTAGACGACATTTTTTTTGAGGAATTTGGCTCTTTTGGCCAAAACTTCGTAAAAACGGTAAATAAAAAAAAACTAAAAAATGGCGTATCGAGTATTTGTTGAGACAAAGCGATTGCCGTTAAGTTTTTGAAAAACAGTTGAGTTTTACGGCAGTGGCAGAGGTCTGAAGTTTTAGACGACATTTTTTTTGAGGAATTTGGCTCTTTTGGCCAAAACTTCGTAAAAACGGTAAATAAAAAAAAACTAAAAAATGGCGTATCGAGTATTTGTTGAGACAAAGCGATTGCCGTTAAGTTTTTGAAAATCAGTTGAGTTTTACGGCAGTGGCAGAGGTCTGAAGTTTTAGACGACATTTTTTTTGAGGAATTTGGCTCTTTTGGCCAAAACTTCGTAAAAACGGTAAATAAAAAAAAACTAAAAAATGGCGTATCGAGTATTTGTTGAGACAAAGCGATTGCCGTTAAGTTTTTGAAAAACAGTTGAGTTTTACGGCAGTGGCAGAGGTCTGAAGTTTTAGACGACATTTTTTTTGAGGAATTTGGCTCTTTTGGCCAAAACTTCGTAAAAACGGTAAATAAAAAAAAACTAAAAAATGGCGTATCAAGTATTTGTTGAGACAAAGCGATTGCCGTTTAGTTTTTGAAAATCAGTTGAGTTTTACGGCAGTGGCAGAGGTCTGAAGTTTTAGACGACATTTTTTTTGAGGAATTTGGCTCTTTTGGCCAAAACTTCGTAAAAACGGTAAATAAAAAAAAACTAAAAAATGGCGTATCGAGTATTTGTTGAGACAAAACGATTGCCGTTAAGTTTTTGAAAATCAGTTGAGTTTTACGGCAGTGGCAGAGGTCTGAAGTTTTAGACGACATTTTTTTTGAGGAATTTGGCTCTTTTGGCCAAAACTTCGTAAAAACGGTAAATAAAAAAAAACTAAAAAATGGCGTATCGAGTATTTGTTGAGACAAAGCGATTGCCTTTAAGTTTTTGAAAAACAGTTGAGTTTTACGGCAGTGGCAGAGGTCTGAAGTTTTAGACGACATTTTTTTTGAGGAATTTGGCTCTTTTGGCCAAAACTTCGAAAAAACGGTAAATAAAAAAAAACTAAAAAATGGCGTATCGAGTATTTGTTGAGACAAAGCGATTGCCGTTAAGTTTTTGAAAATCAGTTAAGTTTTACGGCAGTGGCAGAGGTCTGAAGTTTTAGACGACATTTTTTTTGAGGAATTTGGCTCTTTTGGCCAAAACTTCGTAAAAACGGTAAATAAAAAAAAAACTAAAAAATGGCGTATCGAGTATTTGTTGAGACAAAGCGATTGCCGTTAAGTTTTTGAAAAACAGTTGAGTTTTACGGCAGTGGCAGAGGTCTGAAGTTTTAGACGACATTTTTTTTGAGGAATTTGGCTCTTTTGGCCAAAACTTCGTAAAAACGGTAAATAAAAAAAAACTAAAAAATGGCGTATCGAGTATTTGTTGAGACAAAGCGATTGCCGTTAAGTTTATGAAAATCAGTTGAGTTTTACGGCAGTGGCAGAAGTCCAAAGACCAGCAGTTAAATTGTCTGCAAAGTTCAGGGTCATGTTCTATATAGGTTTTCATCAAAACCACATGTTTATTTATCATCAATTAGTTAAAAATTCACCACGCTAGAATAGTGGTGAATGACTACAGGTGGAAATATTTATTTCTCCAAACTCGCAGAAAACAAAATGTAGCATTTAACAAGTTTAACCAGCTGCCCTACAAATCATACTAAGTTCCAAGAAAAATATTTTTTTAAAGTTGTTTTTACCACACAATGGTACTTGTCATACACCATTACATTATTTAAGCGTGTTCGAATCACAAAAATCTGCATAAAATAATATTCAAAAAGAGTTGTTTTATACATATATCACAGCAATAAAAAAATACCTTAAAATCATATTTCATCATTCCAAAATAATGAAGATGAAAATTTTTACACCTAGGGCAAAATTGTTATTCACACTATTTGAAAACTGTCAACGTGCACTGGGGTGTATACGTGCTTTTTTGTATTTATTTGTTTCAAACAGGGTGATTCAGGAGGAATGTGCCAAAAAGATAGAGCGTGTAGGTTGGATTGAGGGGGTTCTACTCTCCCTCGTTTACCCGGGAATCTATGGGTGGCGGGCACCCCAGACATAATAAGAAAAATTCTCAGGCCACTTTTGATCAATTCAGGGTTAATCTAATATTGTGTCACTTTGCTGTATCCTCAGTCAAGTCTGAATGTTTAAAAAAAAAAAAAATAGACGAAAAGTTAATGTTTCATAAATTAATTTATCAACAAGTCCAGCCATGTAAAAACAAAAAATAAAGCGGTTTCTTAGAAAAAGGTAGTTTTGGAAAAAGCGGATGAGCTTGCAAGACAAGGCTTGATCCCTCTCTCATAGACCATAATATCAGAATCCCACAATGTGAAAGAAAACAAAACGAAATATCGTCAACAATATTTTTCAAAAAACCAATGAAAGATGGAACCAGTGCCTACGTTCTGTAACTCTCGCATCGAGAAATTTCTCGCATGAAACACGCAAATCGGAACAAAAATAATGTGAATCGAAACAAAAATCATTTTCTCACATTCGTTTGTTTCTATAAACAAAAGTTTTCTCGCCTTGAAACATTTCTGAATGAAAATGCTTGACAGACTGGAAAAATGTGAATAATTTGTAAGACTGACAATAGTATTGAAAAAATACTAAAAAACTTTAGAACCAAGTTATAAATGGTTTTTTAAACATGAAGTAGACCGTTGGCAAAGTATAGTGATTATAGGAAGGAGAGATTTTTTTTGAGAAATGAGGAAAACAAGTTTTTTCGTCCCTAGTTTTTTGTCCGTTTTTTATGTTTATCTTTTTTCTTCAACAGATAAATAAGTAAAAAATACTATACTGTAGATATATAATAGACAGGACTATACCTGTACAAAATTTTAATCAATTTTGTATTCACAATTTTGAGATAACGGTAAAAAATGTTCTATTTTTCAACACCTTCTTACTTTTGATCTAGAACAGATAAAAATTTAACTTTATTATGCATGCTGATAATATTACCTTTCATTTGATATATCATACATAACGGTACATTTACCACAAGCTACACAATGTTAAATTAAAAAACTTCAGAAATACCTCAAAATATATGTGGAGATCTGTTGCCCATGACCAGTCACCAGTCAGTGTGGGAAGTACCGTTTCCTCAGTTTGAAATTTCGACATGGTTGGCTTTAAAAAATTCTAACTTTTTTTTGTAGGCATCATAAAAATATGATTGAAGCGTCATATGAAAAGTGAAATAATAAGCTTTCTTATGATATAAAATTTAATATAGGTTGTTAAAGAAAAAAATTAATTTAATGGCGTGAGAAGATAAAAAAGAATGATTTTTTTGCTTTTTTTTTAATGAAAACTGATTGGGCATACAACCTGTTTTCTTATCACGTAAAATCATCGTCCGTAAACCGGCTTTACAGAGAACCACTTTTTTTATAAATACTTACAAGTCAATTAGAAAACTCAGATTTGTGTTTTGTTTTAAAAAAAAACACCATTATTACATTTTTTAACTAGACTCTTTTTAAAAAGTTTTCCAATGTTTTTGACATGATAGAGATTGAAATGGTTTGCGAGATCATTTAATTTAAAAAAAATCAAATATTTTCGAACGTCTCAATCATGTCTTAGTTATTTTTATTATTTTATATTATTTATAACTATACACTTCTTTAAAAGAGGATCAATTTACAAACAAAAAATTACTTTACTTACAAAAAATAACTTGATTTCGATCCTATATCAAATTGCTTGGGATCAAATATTAAACTATACATTTAAATTCAGAAATGTTTCTTCTTATTAATCACATATACACAACACAGCACCTTCGAATAAACATTCCCCATAAAACTTTGTTATCTCATAATTTCTGTTTTGTTGATAGAAATCCTTCCGCAATCAATCAACTTAATATTTTCAAACATTCCTTTTAGCTACGAACTCGATTTCTCTACACACACACGCTTTACCCAGATAGAAAATTCTCACGAACAACTTTTATTAGATAAATCATTCAACCAAAGCTTCTTTGTAATTAAACTTCCACCCGCCTAACAGTCTTCTAGCTCGACACAAATCGAATTTCATTTCTACCCTTCACTCATATCCTCTCTGACCATCATCCTTAAACTAATCCAAAGCCATACCCAAAAACTTCTAGCTCTTTGCAAACTATTTCGCATACACATGTCAGAATTTTGTATTTTCTTGCGACTGCTGCCACGCCATTCATATGAGTTTGGGGTAAGCAAAGGTAAATCGTAAACCAAAAAGTTACACTTTTCTTCTGTGCGCGTATATGACTGATTGAAAATGGTTTTTGCCCTTTATGATGGAGGTTCCTTATGATGATGCTGATGTTGTGTACCCATGATGGTGTTTGCTACTTTTGCTACTCTATGTTGAATTGTATTGGGTACGTACCTACTTCATAATAAGTTGACTTCCTGCCGCGCCCAGATGTTCAAAGGAAGTTTAATACCAAACTTGTTAGCTTATCTCTCTCACTAAATTCAGAGGGAAATTAGCTTTTGCGGAGGAGAGGGGGCTACAAAATCTCACGCCCTAACCTACTCCCTCTGTAGTTGGCACTTTAAGGACAACTTCTCTCATCTTAAGATCTTGCTTCTCGTCTCGTCTCGACTCCTGGGGCAAATATGCCCCCACACATCATCAAACAGGTTATAACGAAAATTTCCATTGCAGTCTAACGCCTTGGCATTTGTATCGCCGCCGCACTTTTGCCTTTTCCTTTTGCTTTTACTTTTGCCATTTGCCACAAGCTCAAGCTTGTTTTCAATTTAATTATAAAAGTTTTTTTCTCCGAAGGGAGAAGTAGCTATCCTGGCAGGACTACACAGACTGAAGACTACATACCCACCGAACGATGAAGCCATGCCATACGCACATCCATTAAGAAGTGTGCCCGCAATGTTTTCTAAATTAAATTTTCTTTCATTGGCCAGGTGCGACATATCATAAAGTTTCCTGCCATCATCGTTTGTAGACGTCGTCGTAGTCCTTGATTCCGCCGTCGTCGCATCATCATCTCTCTGAAAAACCAAATGCTGTTTGGCGCAATGACTTTGCCGTCGTCGTAGTCGTCTTGCCTGCGAAGCTTTTTAGCCTTCCCAAAGGAATCTATAGCGATAACATTTTTTTTTTTACCCAACATCAGCATCAGCACTTATAACAACCACCCCCTCAGCTTCATCCCCATCGATGAGAGCAGATATATGATACTCGTGTGGCGTTGAAAAAAAAAAATGAGTATCCAAGCCCCCTTTTTTATCCCCCTACTAATATCATGTGTGCGAATGTGTGCTGCATGAATGAAGATGGCAGGAAAAGTTAACAACTTTTTGCTGTGTGTTAAGTGCCATCCTTGCAGATGAAAGGGTGCGATATTGAATGAAATGATGACATTAATTTATCGGTGCCGTTCGGTACCGGGAGGAGCATATAATTTTTGTCTGTGTCCTGGGAAGCGTGTTGTACAGTTCATAAAAAAAAGCAAGCAATATTTATGTTTTATAAAAAAAAAAAAGAAAGAAAAGAACTGAACGTTCAAATGCTGATCGTTGCATTTTATCGCGTTCCAAGTACTAAAGTCGTAAGTCACTGAAGCTGGCGACAACCCTGACTACGACAAAGACGACGCACGGCGCACGACTTTTTCTTTTATGGTGAAATGGAGAAGAATTAATGAGGTCTTTAAATTTTGCTTCGTTTAAATTTTTAAGAATCTTTTTAACTCCGCCAGTATCGGAGGACTATATAGAAACACTTTTTTTCTTTTGTATTCATACCATAGGAAAGAGTCGAGCTTTCTGAGATAGATGATGGTTGAAAGAGTTTTACTCCATTTTATAGAGCTGTAGGATGTAGGTTTTTATAGTAGAATTGATTGTAAAATGTTTCTCTCGCGGAAGACATTAAAATTGGAAGGAAGAAAAAAGGAAGTTTAAATTGGTTAAGTATACGTGCAAGTTAATATTTACAATGTTGGTACAAGAAGGAAGAGATTCCAGCAGAATCTTCCTTATGGGGAATTTTATTTAAAATTTTGTAATCCGAATATTTTTAATTATATTGCTGTCATGGGTAAATTGATAGGGGATATACTGGAAATAATATTATGAAAAATGATGGCTGGTACCATCTGTAAATCGTTTTTAACAGAAGGGGTCACTTTGTTCCGTTGAGTAGAGGTTGTTTTCTTAAAAATAACTTTGTACTCTGAAATCAGAAAGTTTGCTTGGTTACAAATTCGAAAAAATCGTTCAACAAAAAACAAAAAAAGTAATAAACCAAAGCAATCGTTTATTTCAGAAACAACATAAGTCCACTTTTTCCAAAAATTTTTTTTTGGAAATTTCTCTGTATAGTTATTCATCTTCTGAAAAAAATTAGGTATGTCTGACCCCCCAAAATACGAAAACTGAAAGTAAAGGGCTCAAAATATATGGAAATATTTCACGCGGTGGCAACATTTTTGACTGTTAAATACATGACTTTTTACCAGTTTTAAATTATTTTTACAGCAATATTGACACACACGCCCTTTTGTTATACATTTATGAAAAGGTTAGGAATTACTTTACACCGAAAAAAAAAATTGATAATAACAGCTATCAAATTAACATTTTTCAGTGACAAAAGTAGTCCAACAATTAAAATATCAATTTTGATATTTTAGCTTAACATTTTGACATTTGTCAAAGTGAAAATTTCACTTTGACAATTAAAATGTCAATGTTGACTAGATTTTACGTGTTAGTTAATTATAATGAAACCTATTTCTTTCCTTTTCGTTTTTATTATTTTTATTATTTTAAGAATTTTCTTTCTTTTTTCAAAACATTACTGAAAGGGAATATTCTTTACAAAATAATGGTGATATTATTTTTTCTATTATTATAGGTGATATAATTGTTTTGTTATTTTGTTTTAACATTTTAAATATCATAAAACACATTTTATAGAGCATTTTTGATATTTTGATATTTAAAAAATGTTAATTTGATATTTAAAAAATGTTAAATTGATATTGGTTTTTTTTCGGTGTATCTATATCTATTAAATTTATTAAAATTGAGCTCAGGGTTCAAAAGTTATAGCCAGATTTCTCGCGGTGGCAGCATTTTTAACTCTTGAATTATATGGACGTTTTAACAGTTTTAAATTATTTTAGCAAACATCATGACACGCAAGCCTTTAAGTTATACATTCATAAAAAGGTAAAGATTTACTCTATCTACTGCTATTTTATTTATTAAAATCGAAAGCTGGGTTCGAAAGTTATCTTATATATAAAAGAGAGTTCGTTTAGTGTGTGTGGCCGATAAACTCGAGTTTGGCTGGTTCTATTTTGGTATTTTTTTTTTTTTGTTTAAAAGGTATTAATATGTAGATGGTTTGTATCAAAAAAAAATAATACCTTTTCTCGCATCTTTACATAGCTGTCAATTTGTACGAGTAAAAAAACACTATCTTTTTAAAAATTTTTACTAATGTCGTTTTCGATTGGTTTCACTCAAGGATTCACTCATTCTGAAATCCAATAAAACAGTTTGAATCGCTTCCACTCAATTCTGTTTTTTTTTTGTGTTTGTGAAATTTCAAATGTCAAATAAATTTTATTTTTTTTCTTCCAAACGAAAAAATTATGAAAAATTATAAATCTGAAGACGACGATGAAGAAGAAAATGGTTAAAAAATATATCATTGCATTAAGGTACCCATTTTAACATTCTAATTAATTTTAATTTCATTAAATAATAAATTTTTGAATGACAACAAAAAAAGAATGATTGAGTATTTTTTTGTTGACATTTTAGTGTTCATGTATTAGTGCTTCTGATTTTAAATCGAGAAGAGAATTTCGCTTCTAAGAAGCATTCTGTCTGTCATTTTTGTGCGAATAAAACACTTTAAGAAGTCTTCTGAATGATTCCGGACGCTTCCGGACTGCCAATCGAAAACGACATAAGCTTGATTTGTAAAGCTTTAAAAATAATTAAAAAAGCCCTGATTTTGAGTGAAACAAATAATTATTCGTCTTGTGACTAATCTCTCAATCTCTGATCTTCATTGAGGACACGTGTTTGATTATTGCGAGTAAAGCATTGGCACCGTTAGGATTAGTTGTTCAAAATCGTGCAGACCAAGATGTTCTTGATCAGAAATACTACGCGAAAGGCAATAAAATTACGTTGAATAAATTAAAAATATGTGCCGAAGTTAAACGATCAACAAAAGTACATATGTGTATGACACCATTATGCAAGGTGTCAGCAATCAGAATTATGGTTTGTATCTATTATATATATTTCTCCCGTGCGTTTGTTTGTGACCCTACTCCTTTTAAACGATTAGACAGATTGTTGGCACTGTTGTCAAGTTTTAAGAAAATTGCATATTTTGAACGAACTACTGGACAGATTTTTGTGAAATTTTTTGTGTCTGATAAAATTCATTCGAAACATGTTTTGTTTCATAAATTGGACCCGTTAGGTGGCGCTATTGCCGAAGTATGTATAGACAAATTTCATATTTGGAGTCCGAAAGACTTGACAGATTTTTGTGAAAGTTCGTTTATGTGATAAGGTCCATCCATGTTTTGTAAATTAAAATTGTATACGGTAGGTGGCGCTGTTGTCAAATTATAGGCAAATATTCCATATTTGGAGTTCGAAAAACTGGACGCTGTTGTCAAGTTATAGTTTGATTCCATATTTGGAGTCCGAACGGTTGTATAGACTTTTATGAAATTTTTTGCGTTTGATAAGGTTCATTCGAGATAGGTTTTCTCTTATAGTTGGACCTGGTACGTGGCGCTGCTGTCAAGTTATGAGCAAATACAATATTTGGGGTTCAAAGAGCTCATATTCAAGGCTAATAAAAACAAACATAATTTAACTCTTTAAAATGTTATTTCCTCAAATAAAATTGTTTACCACTAAGCTATCTCAGAGTTGAAAACTGGTATGATAAACTAAAACTTAAAATTTGTTTAAGTTGTTTCAACTATCAATTATAATTGAAATTTTCGTGTTGATTGTTGAGAAAAATGTTCCAGAATTTTGCTGATGTCTTTAAGGAAAGATGATAGCACTATTCTTTGGGATTTTTGCGGTTTTTGCGGTTGTTGATTCAGTTATTCATTGCTTGTGGAAGCCTTTTGGAGATTCCACCCAAAACAGCTGAATTCTTTGGCCTGGATTGTTGAGTGTATCCGTTAATTCTTAAGTACTATCAATTCCAAACTACGTGGTATATGAATAAAATTTGATAAAGCCAACAGAAGATTTTTTAAACCTAAAATCAAACAAGAAATTTAATAGAAAAATCTCCAACTTAATGTCTTCAAAAAGGCTCAAAAAACTACAAAAAAGTAATCCGTTTTCAACAGCCTCCTAGATTTTATTTCACGAAAATCGACAAAGATCGAAGATTCCTTGTATCTGCCAGTGATCTGTTAGGTTAGCATTAGCAGTTCAACATTCGCCTTTGTCTAATGTCTAGAAAGAAAATTAAACTAAAAAAAATCTGAAATGGCATTGCCATTTAATTTGACAATATGAAACTTTAAGAACTAACCAATTAACAAACTAAGTTCTTTACTGTCATCAATTTACAACTTAAAAAATGTGAACATAACTTTGAATTAGCCAATTGACTGTTTTGTATTCATCCGCTCATGAATTCCATAAACGAAACGAAAGAGCTGAGCAGAAAACTTGATATAGAATTTTAAGTAAAAAAAGCTGATCAAATCGTGTTAGTTTGTTTACTAAAGCTGACAACTTTGTTTTACAATGCAAAATCTACTCAAATTAAAAAGAAGTGGTGAAATTTCTTGGTAAACTCCGAGCTGAAAGAAAACTCCAAAATGTTAATATGTCAAAACCTTTTTTGTTCTACATTTGAACGAGTATTATCACGATAATAATCAATGCAATTTCCATTTCTTCAGCTAATTCAACAAAAAAATACTTGTCAGTAAATGTTTTTTTTTTGTATCCTCTTCCCAAAGCCAACAAAATATTTGGCTTTTATTTTCTCTTTTTAAATTCACATGAAGACATTTTCTTTTGGAAATGCCACAAAACTGACCGAAAATTTTGTTTGAAATTTCAACACATTCTTAGAATCAACACACAAACGCACACACATGCATTTTGTGCTTCTGTTTTTTTTTTGTTAAATTCCAAAAAATGAAAATCACATTTCTTTTGTCGGAATCTTGCCAAAAACTCTCTTGCAACACATTTCCAAAAATTTAAGACACTTCTTTCTATTTTCCCCCGAAAGCCAGATGACAGCTTATTGCCATAAGCATCATATGCGCATATACAATTTAGTATATGTCATCCATGTGTACCAGAAGCAAGAGCTCCATATGGAGTCATAACCTCTCAACTCTGCATAGCTTTTTCCAAATTTGCGTTGGTATTTTGCCAAAGAAACAAAAATCCAAAAAAATAAACAAAACGAATGTCAACATCATATGTGTTCGAGAATATGGGACACAAACTGGCCAAATGCAAACATTCTTCCCATTCCATAGAATATATCCTCTCGTGGCGAGAGAGAGAGAAAAGAATGTCTCGATTTGATTTATCGAAAGATAACTGTAACTTAATTAAGAGACCTCTCCTTGTTTTAATAGAGACCCCCTTTCCAAAAATGGATGTAAAATATTTGCTAAACGTTTCTCAAGTGTACAAAAAAGAAAAACATTTACTTGGCAACTCTATCTCATACTCTCTCTAAAACCCCTTAAAACCGAACAACTCTATCTATATCATAGGGCAACTGTGGAGGACAATAGAGATCCTGGTCCAGGATAAACTCCATTGACAAACAAAAATGTTAATATTACCCCACAGCTAATTTGTGAAAGAGAAAAAAAGACCACGACACAATCGTTAAGCCCTACCAAAAGTCCATAAATCCTTTTTCCTCGCTTTTATAAAAGAAAATATATAGAAAATGAAACTAAAGGCTGCTGTGGCTGCTGCTCCAAAAAGCAACATTGAACTCAGTTGCGAGCTAGAGAGTATATAGAGAGGAAAGTGTAATTTAGAAAATTTACATGGCCGAAGGACAAGTAGGTCCTTGCTAGGCCATTGCTTCAAATGAAAAATTAACTGCCATAAATTAAGCTGCCCTTTTGGCACCGCTGCGCTGTGCGCTTACACACCTTATTCACCACATTGATGGTGAAGATAATAGCCAACGGGATAATGTTTCGACTGGTTTGGTTACCTTAGGTTTGAGGGAAAAAAGGGAGACAGAGAAAACTCTAAACGTCGTCGTCGTCGTCATGTGGAATAGGAAATGAGGCACAATGTGAATGAAAATTCCTTGTGCAGGAATAATTTATCAGAAATACAATTTCTCCCTCTAGCCCCGCTTTCTGTATACACTAGGGCAAACTATGTAATGAAAGGCCACAACCTTTTAGTTGGTGCGGTTTTCTTGCTCAACGTTGTTGCCAACGGACATTTGAACTACTCTCCACCACAAACTAAAGCATCTCCCTCTTCCCCCCTTTCATCCAAACTCGTAGCATCCTGATGGAAAACATCATATTGCAAGTTGAAGCTTGGAACTCTGTTAAAAGCAAAATAAATTAAGTTTCAAAAGTAAATTTAATTGAAAGCTTTTCATCATTCATTCTCACTTGCGGGCGGCCCGTCGCAGTTGCTCCTCTCGCTCGTCCTGGAGAGTTAGTTCATTCAATCTATACCACTTTGTAGAGCCCCCCCGTTCACATCCCATGGTTGGTCGACGACGTCATGTCATTTTTCTCTTTCCCTCACTTGTTCAACAACAACTCCCCCTGCCGAGCTGATGTGATATGAACAATGTTTAAAATTGAAAATTGAATTCAACTTCCATTTGGAAAAACGAGTGAATGATTCTTTTTTGGGGGGAGGTGGAGAATTTGGAATGGTGGAGTGGAGAATTCCATGGAAAAGAATGGCCCATCTCTCCATTAATTAAACACGCATAATGCCTGCTTTTGACAAGTTTAAAACAATTTTAAATTGGACGTTATATAGGTAGAATGAATATAGTGAATCGACTAGATTCCAGAGAAAGAGAGAGACAGAGACAGATAAAGTGAAAACAAAGCATACAAAGTAACTTCAATTAAAAACCGTAATTGGCGTAAATAGTGAGTATAAAATTGTCATTTTGTGACAAGTAAAACTCTCTCTCCGAAAAAAAACCTGTCATAAGCACACACTAGACTGAAAGTATGTTTGTTTTTTTTTTTCCTCTTCTGTCATTTTCACACACTCGAATGTCATTTACAAAAAAAGAATAAAATGAAAAAAGGATGAAGGGAAGAAAAAAATTAAACTTCAATTTGAGAGAGAGTAGATTTGAAAAGTTGCTCAAACGGAAAATGAGACCCTTTCTCCAAAATGGCTGAAAAGTTTTTATCTTCTATCTATTTTATAACACCTATCCTTCCTCTTGAGTTGAGAGTTCTTTTTTCTTTTTTAGCTTTTTTCTATCTTTTTTTTCTATTTTACGACATAATCTTTGCTGTGTGTTGTGTAGAGTATGTTTCTGTCCTGTTTTTTGTGTTGAGAGCATTGATCAGATCTGTTGTTCAAAAAAGGGAAAAAAATAATAATAATAAATAAATTGGAAAACGACAACCATTATAAGAACTATAATAGGTACAAGGAAAAAGAAAGTGAGAGAATATAGTAGGTAAAAGGATATAGGGAATGTCATCTGTCAAATGCATTCTTAGATGTCAAATACACACAATCAAACAAAAAAGTACACGACGACACACGACACATACCGGAAGAGCAATGTACAAGTTTTTTTTTTTTAGTTGATAAATTCATATATCGAAGCGAAGAAGGGTTATGAATTGTGTGGAGTTGAAGTGAAACGAAGTGTTTAATGGAATGTCGCTTAGAGGGATTGCCAAATAGTTGTATAAATTGGGTTTCTAATTTGTCATATATATCAGATTAATTGGAAAGAAAATGAAATCGATTTATGTTAGTTGGCTCTATTCTCTTGAAAGTTTCAATCACTTTCAAAAATTAGCAATTTTCAGGGCAAAATCATGAAAAATTCATAGTTTATTACAGATTATGCCACTTTTCATATAAAGTGAGCAAACAGAACGAAAAATTAATGGTAATTTGTTAACTCGATCTTCAATTGCATCCCTTTGAATATTGTTAACATAACATTGAATAATGGATTCATATACAGGGTTTCCCAAAAGTAATGGATCAAACGAAGTATGCTGATAGGCCAACTTTAGGGCTCTCAGAATTTGGTAACTTGTTCATCCCAAATCCTTACGGTTTTTGATTTAATGCAGTTTTTGTGAAATTTAGATAAATCCCGACTTTGCAACAGTATTTTGCTTCCTCCGCTCATAATTGATTTTTGTTTTTTACAATTCTTTCACTAAAACATTGCCTAATAATAAGAAATAATTAATTAATCAAAATATTTTTTATATCATTCGCCATTTTGCTGCAAATGAATTAACAGTTCCATGTTTTATGAAAACTCAATTTTTCACTTTTATTTCAGAGCAACACCCTGAACAAATTTTTTATGGTGTGACCCTGGTTTATTATTTTGAAAACTTGCCGTGTTATTACAGATTTCAAAAATGTATAAAAGTTTCCAAAGATAAAATTAGAACGAAAGATATTTCAATTTGAATGCAAAAAAACAGAGGTTTTCAGAGCAAAATAACAAACAAAAATCGAGGCTTTTATTCAAAAAGAAATAAACAAACAACAGTCGAGAAAATTTGTATATTTTTCATTGTTATTTTTCTCTGACAGACCCTGTTTTCATGCTTTTAAATTGTAATATCTTTAGTTCTAACTTCAACTTTGAAAACTTTTATACATTTTTGAAAACTGCAATAACACGACAAGTTTTTAAAATAATAAACCAGTATAACACCATACAAATTTTTTTCGGGATGCTGCTCTGAAATAAAAGTAAGAAATTGAGTTTTTATAAAACTTGGAACTGTTAATTAATTTGCAGCAAAATGGCGTATGAAATAAAAAATATTTTGATAAATTAATGATTTCCTATTATTAGGCAATGTTTTAGTGGAAGAATTGTAAAAAAAAAATCAATTATGAGCGGAGGAAGAAAAATACTGATGCAAAGTCGGGATTTTTCGAAATTTCACAAAAACTGCATTAAATCGAAAACCGTAAAGATTTGGGATGAACAAGTTACCAAATTCTGAGAGCCCTTAAGTTGGCCTATCAGCATATTTCGTTTGATCCATTACTTTTGGGACACCCTGTATATAAAGTTGAATTTATTGGATCTAGAGTTCAAAAATTACACTGGTCGGCAAAAAACTAAAAAAAAGTCGGGACCAAGAACTTTATAAGGTGATTTTGATTGACTTTAGTGTGCTGAATTCAAAACTGTTTACAGATTTTTTGTATCACGTCTAGTTTTTGAGATATACTCATCACTATTTTCGCTATAAAGCTTCAAAAACTAATTTTTAATTGAGTTTTATATTTTCCATAATATGTTGCTCTTTATAAGTCCAAATCAGAAGACGCAAGATGGAATTTGATTCAAAAAACCATTCATTACTTTGAAAAAAATAATCAAGATTTTGAGATATCAATCATAAATTTCTTTTTTCAATATCTTTGAGAAAAAAAATAATTTTGAAAAAATATAAATACCTTTAGGACGTGTTGATATGGCGTTTTGAGATTGCATAAGTAGTTTTACAAAACAAAAAATTAACGGTGATGTAATTCGAAAACACGCGTTTTTGACCTATTAATATTCAATTATTTCAAAAACGTGACGTGCCAGTGAAATTTTGACTTCAGATTCGGACTCAGCACACAAAATTCCTCTCGAAAAGTAGGGTTTGGTTCTTGCTCTATATCCGTTGCCGACCAGTGTTATCTGAGATGATCGTCAGTTAAAATTAGGAAAAGCACTGTACACAAAGAGGAACCCTATGGCACACCAGCATTTAGGCTTGAATCCATCTTTATCAGACTTGAGTTAAATGGTCTTTAAAAGTTGTTTCTGATGTAAGGTTGGAGAGGGGGAAGTGAATGCAATTGACTGGGTCAAGAAGATTCATTTTTTTAAGGGACTGCTTGGACAAATACTCTTTTCTGTCAACTCGAGATTTCTGCTACTAAAAAAGTAAGAATTAAAATTTGTCCCATGATATTATTCAAAACTGAAAAAATCAAGCCTGTCTTAGGGACTGTTCTTTGTTGGATTTGAAATATATGCTATGCCTTTATAAAAAAAAACACGTGGTAGAAAAGAAACCTTAAAAAATCATTTTTCATATAAAAAAAATGAATTTAAAAGTGATGGAGTTATAATCCTACATTTTTCGATGTTTTTTTTTTAAAGAAAAATTATTTTTTAAGGTTGAACTTCTACCACGTGTGAATTGCACACATGATTTTTTTTTTTTTATGACAGCTTATAATAAATTTTATATCATTTGAAAGCTTATTATTTCAGTTCAAAATATTTGAATCGACCATGAATATACAACATGAGCTAGAATTTTTTTTAACCCAGTCAGTTTTCATCAATGAAAGCAAACAAAATCAAACTTTTTTCTCTTCAAACACCATTAAATCCATTTTTTTAAATGACAACCTATAATAAATTTTATATCATCTGAAAGCTTATTATTTCAACTTTTATATGACGCTTCAATCATGTTTCTATCATGCCTACAAAAAAAGTAAGAATTTTTTAAATCCAACCATGTTGAAATTTCAAACTAAGATTACAGTACTTCCTACACTGTAGCTGGTCATCGGCAACAGATCTCCACAGATGTTTTGAAGTATTTTTTAAAGTTTTTAACTTAAAGATTGTGTAACTAGCATGCGTAATAAAATTAAAAACTGATGTGCTCTAGATCAAAAGATATAACGTGTTTAGAAAAAGGACATCTTTTCACCGTTATCTCAGGGTTGTGAATATGAACATAATTGTTATGTTGTGTGTTTATTACCTATCTACAGTATAAATTTCATTCATCTAGCCATTAAAACAAAAAAAAACAATACGTATACTGCCGTGCTAAGCAAAAAGGGCGCATATCCATTTTTGTAGTTTTGAGATAATGCATTTTACTGAAAAAGGAAAGAGTTGAGAATTGTGTATGTGCTCAGTTTCAAAAGTTATTTTGAGCAACTTGTAGTAGGAAATATACATATTTTATTTTACACAGTAATAATATAATATTCAAGCTTCCCAAATGCGAAAAAAATTTTTTTTTTAATTCTTAGTGTTAGAAAAAATGCATTTTTCTATTAGGGAATACAGCGGAGAAATATCGTTGTGCTCATCTTCATTGACTATTTTGAGCCACTTGGAATTGGAAATGCGATGTTTTTAGTTAACATATAAATGAGGCATTGTTTCAGGAAGTCAAATATACCCTTAACTCAATTTTGGATTTTTGGCTCATACGCCCTTTCTGCTTAGTACGGCAGTATAGGTAATCAATTAATTTTTACTGTCGCTTTTTAGTTTCATTGTGTTACAAATCACTACGATACTAAAGAAGTTTTACTTCAAAAAGATTTTAAATTAAACAAATTCGAAAATTTGTTTTTCGAAAATTTTACTTATTTTTAGTTTTACTTTATCTAAAACGCTTTTGTATATAGAAAATTAATGATAAATAACGAGTGATTCAGAAATTAAGTAAACTTTTAATCACGGATAAAAAAATAAATCTTCTATGTATTTTGAATATTTATATATATATATACTCAAAAATCTATAAATTAACATTTTTTTCGATACGATTTTTAAGTATAACTTAACTTGTTAAAGCTAATAACGTTTTAGTTACATTAAAAAAGAAATACATTTTCGATTTAATTTTTATAATGGTCCAGCATAAAAGCCCAACACTAAAATTAAATTTTCACCAAAAAGTCAATTTCCATTAATTTCCATTAAGTTTCCCAATTATTTTCAAAATATTGATATTTCTCTCAAAAACCCATGGGATGGTAAAACATTGTGGTTTCAACATACCAAGGTTTCAAGTACACTCATATTAAACCATAAAAAAAAACCCTTTAACGATATTGTTTCTTACTCATCCTTAATTTCTGTTCAATTCAATAGAAATAGCTATAGATAAATATATGTTTTGGGCATGCATTAAAGAAAGGGTTCTTAAGTGCTCTTGAGTCTATCCAATTTTGTCATTAATAATTTAAAAAAAATTAAATCTTTAAGGATTTAACTAAATGCGTTTTAGCCTTGACCCAAAAAAAGGATATAAATAGTTTTCTAATTGTAAGTGTTAGACAGTCATGGATCCATTTAAACTAATTGTATAAATAACTTTATATGTATTGAATCACCTACTTATGTATTACGTGGGTTATTTTCTTACTAAGAATTACACAATCTATAAAAAGAACTTCTAAAAATAATATTATTCAATAATTTTGCATTTTTCACAAAAGTCCCTCCTAATTAAATTAAAAATATCATGAAATAGCTATATAAAGTACACTTTTAATTTGCATCAATGCATTTTCAGTTTCTTCGAATTAAATCAAAAGAATTTTTTTCCTTTGAATTTACAAATGAATAAAAATCAACTATTTCCTAGAATAAATAAACAAACAGAGTCAAATGAATGTAATTAAACCATGTTAAGTGTATTAATGTTAATTGAATTTTAAAATTAAATGTAAAATAATAAAAAAAAAAAAAAAAAAACAACCCCAAACATTCAATTAATGAGACCAAATTGTATAAGGTAGTAGATTGGGGTTTTGGTCCAATTATAAAACATTTACTCCAATCATTTTCTCATGTAAAAGAACTTTAATTCAATTTAAAAAATTTTCAAACTGTTGTTTATTATATATTTTTCTGGTTTGCTTTTGTTTTTTTTTTTTTATTTATATTTTTATTTTATAAATAATTGTATTATATCCTGCTTGTGAGTAGATTTTAATTAATATTCCAATATGTGAATCATTTACCGACACAGCATTAAGTGCTTAAGAGTGCTTAAATGCTCTTGTTCGATGCTCTTTTTATATGGAAACAACAACAAAAAAAAAATCAAATTTTTCCATTAACTTCATATATTTATAGACTGGGTAATATAACACAACCCACTCGATGTCAATTAATTCCATAATGCCTCTGCTTAACTCAAACAAAAACACACACTCACTCATACAAAATATAGAGTATATTCTCATTGATCCAAAGGATAAAAAGTCTATATACGGATAGAAAATTGCAATTTATTACGCTCCAAATCAAACTGAAATCGATGATGGCCAATTTTAACTCAAACCTCTTTTTCGTCCTTATGCCTATCAACATTCACCACGATTCACTTCTCTACCACCGCACATAAAAAAGGAAGTTTCATTAATAAAACTTCCGTTATCGCCATCTGCAATACCACCAAACCAAGTGGTATATCTCTTGCATGTTCCCATTTAAAATTTTCAAAAAAAAAAGGACCAAAAAGGACTTGAATATCCACAAAAAAAAAACAAGCACATGCATTCATATAAATGATTCAATGAGTCTCGTAGGCTTTCCGGCCTACCGCAGTGACACTTTCGTCTGATTATCCTGATTTCCATTAAAAAATGAAAAAAATATATCCAAAATCGAAAAAAAAGGACATCAATTGATAAAAAAATATAAAAACAAAAGCAAAAAAAAAAAAGAAATCAACAAACAAAACAAATGTCCACTCAACATAATTATCATTGCTAAAGAATTATTTTGCAATTCACTTCTACCGAGAATGGCCATTGGGCTGGACAGTGGGCAGGAGAGAGAGGAAATGCATACGAACGAAAAAAAAAAGGACATTTGAACTGGAAAAATATCACAACACTCATTGAGGATGGGAAAATGCATGTATTTTTCCTCTTTTTGTTTTTATTAATACTGCGCATCCTGTGGGTTGGTTTGGAAAATATAAATCATACAAAATCAGAACACGGCAGGCAGGACGAAAAAAAAATAAAAATAAGGATGCAAGTGCAATAGTTCGTCGTTGATTTGAATGCACTGAAAAAATTATTATTCTTAAAAACTATGAATCTCATACATAAATCAAAATTCATAAATTTTTAAGAAATATTCATTAAAGGAGATGGCACATTTTTGGGCCCAGTGTGTTCACTAACGAAATTGGTATCAAATGAAAGGTGACGGTAAGCACATTACGTGGGTAAAATATTTTCAAATTCGTACGTGGGGTTTTGGAGATATTTGAGTTTGAAGTTTCGGATTTCAGAATCAAGATTTCAGCAATTTTTTCGAACAATTAATCGTAGAATGCGTAATTATGGATGCACAGAAATAATATTGGTATCAAATGAAAGGTATTTCTCTTGTCTATAAATCTGTATCAAAAGTTTTTTTTCTTTGTTTAAAAAAATAATACATATTAGGTATTTAGTTCTCAAAAGGTGATTTTTTTTAAGCGAGGCATTTGGCGCATCGAAATATCGAAATATTCAGTGGTGACATGTACTTTTTTTGCAATTTTTGGATAACTTAATGTGTTACCTTTAGTTCAATATATAAAAAAGTTCTATAAATCATACAAAAACCTTAAAATAAGCAAAATACACAAAAACGCGCTGAAATATGCATATTAATTAAAAGAATAGAAACTATAGTTCAGTCAATTGGGGAAAAATCCGAAAAAAGTTGTCACGTCAGCTAAGTTTGAATGCCAGTATTGAAGAGTGGTTTATCCCAAGTACAAATCTCAGATTGCGTATTGTTTGGTCTTGTGGGGCGACCGCCATTTTGAAAAACGCATTTGTCTCAATATCTCGAGAACGACTGGTCGGACAAAAAACTAGACAGGACTTTTTAGATTGGAAATTAATTAATCTTTCTTTTTCTAGTACATCATTTTTCTCTAAGAGTTATACTTTCCGAGTAAAGTATCTCATTCTCAGTAATCCCGCACTTAACTCTAAGGGTTGTTTAAAATATTCAAAATATCAAAAAACACACAATTTGCGGTACTGTTACTCTGAAATTATAACTCGTAGAGAAAAATAATGTACTAGAAAAAAAAAGATTAATTCATTTCCAATCTAAAAAGTCCTGTCTAGTTTTTTGTCCGACCAGTCGTTCTCGAGATATTGAGACAAATGCGTTTTTCAAAATGGCGGTCGCCCCACAAGACCAAACAATACGCAATCTGAGATTTTTACTTGGGATAAACCCCTCTTCAATACTGCATTCAAACTTAGCTGACGTGACAACTTTTTTCGGATTTTTCCCCCATTGACTGAACTATAGTTTCTATTCTTTTAATTAATATGCATATTTCAGCGCGTTTTTGTGTATTTTGCTTATTATAAGTTTTTTGTATGATTTATAGAACTTTTTTATATATTGAATTAAAGGTAACACATTGAGCTATCCAAAAATTGCAAAAAAAGTACATGTCACCACTGAATATTTCGATATTTCGATGCGCCAAATGCCTCGCTTAAAAAAATCACCTTTTGAGAAGTAAATACCTAATATGTATTATTTTTTTAAACAAAGAAAAAAAACTTTTGATACAGATTTATAGACAAGAGAAATACCTTTCATTTGATACCAATATTATTTCTGTGCATCCATAATTACGCATTCTACGATTAATTGTTCGAAAAAATTGCTGAAATCTTGATTCTGAAATCCGAAACTTCAAACTCAAATATCTCCAAAACCCCACGTACGAATTTGAAAATATTTTACCCACGTAATGTGCTCACCGTCACCTTTCATTTGATACTAATTTCGTTAGTGAACACACTGGGCCCAAGCTCCATAGAAAAATGTGCCATCTCCTTTAAGCACGAATTCTTAAAAACAAATTTATTTTTAAGAACAATACATAAAATTTAAGAATCAGTTTTCATAAAAAAAATTCCTATGGAAAATAATTTTTTTTTAAGAACGAATACGAAGACTTATGAATAAATTCGTAAAATTCTAGCTCCAATTTGAAAGAATATTTTGCTGAATCTTAGAATTTGTACATACTTTTCAGAACGAAATTAACTATTATTTTGCATTTAATTGTATTTTGAGTTAAAATAATTTTTAAAATTGACTTTTTTTCCTTTCTAAAATTAAAAAAATCAATTTTCAAAATTAAATTTTTAAGAAGTTTATGAATTTTGTGTTTTTAGTTATTTTTTCTTAAAATGAATGGGTCAAAAAGACCAAAAACAGTAGATTTTGAAAGTCCATATTTTGTCCAATTTTAGCCGTATTCAATTTTTGTGACCATTGAAATGGTAACGGAGTTACGAAAAACAGAGTTACGCGACAGAGTTACGGCCGTCAAAGTTACGCGAAACCGAAGTTACGAAAAACTAGAGTTACGAATTCTAAAGTTATGTTAAGCTATGAAATGTGATTTTTGGGTTGGCAACAATTGCGAGGAACGATATGGAATTATGGAAACATAAATAAGAGAATATCGGTTCTCATTGGTTATTTTAATAGATTTTAACGAAAATGGGTGTGGTTTAATCTTTTTATGCAAAAAACAACCCCATTCTTTGTTTATTTATTTGACACAGGATAAATTAAAAATCAAACAAAAACCCCACCTAATAAAAAGAATTCTAATATACCTATATATTTGCCATATGGGCAGGTCTTTTGTGTCATATTTATGTACCTGCCCAACTATCAGAATTTTATGTTTTTTTTTTTTTTGGTTCGTTAGAAGATTGTCAATTGCTATTGTCAACTATAGTTGATGTATACTAAAATTTAATAATTGAGTTTAAAAAGACAACGAATTTCAGTATTTATCATCAATTAATATCTGACAATTGCAATAAGGATGACCTATCCAATCAAAATTTTACAAGATTATATAACACCCATTTTCACTTTACTCATTTAGTTCTGACCAATGAGAAAAATGTTAATCTCTTGTTTGTATTTCCATAATTCCATATCGTTCCTCGCAATTGTTTCCAACCCAAAAATCACATGTCATAGCTTAACATAACTTTAGAATTCGTAACTCTAGTTTTTCGTAACTTCGGTTTCGCGTAACTTTGACGCTCGTAACTCTGTCGCCCGTAACTCTGGTATTCGTAACTTCGTCGGTTTCCCAAATAGACCATTTAGTAAAAACATCAAAAATGTTGTATTTTTTCTCTTTTTTCTTAAGTTTTTTAGACTATTTTAATTTTAATTTTTTTAAAAGGATACACATCGGGAAATTTAATTATCTACAAAAAAATACCTAAAAAAAAAATTTAAAATTCGGCTTACTTTACTTTATATAAAAAAATTCAAAAAGTAACAGAAAAAGTCGAAAATATTGATCGTTACAAAAATGGTCATATCTTTATAATTTATCCATAGATTTTGAAAAAAAATTATCTTTTTATCTTTGCCAGAGAGTGTACTACACATGAATAATTTTAAACTATAAGGATTCAAAAGATTTTGATTTCTTCTTTTAGTTATAAAGTTTTTTTTGCAAAAATTTTCTTTAAAAAATCGATTTTTCTTTTAAAATGTTTTAATACATTGCACTTAAATATCTGGAGTGATCCAGAAAAGTTGTTCTAATGTTTCTTGTATATTTACTCAGCTTTCAGGCGCTGTCTTTTCTGTTCAGATAGGTCGTTTATTTATCAAGATTTAGCCCGAATACTAAGTATTCTGGAAAAAAACAACAACAAAAAACCTTGAAAAATCATACCTCGAAAACGTATCCGTCGTAATTTTTTTTAAAGTGATTTCCGAGTCCCTGAGGTCAAAGTACGTAAGAAAAAAATAGTGGGATTGAGTGTCCATTTTGACTGTAAACCAGTGTTATAGAAGAAAAAAATACGACTTAAGAAATAATTCTTAAATTTTATGAATGTTTCTTAAAAACTAAGAAAATTTTTGAATTAGTGTATGAACGGAAGTCATTAAATTTAAGAACTCATTCTTAATTTTTTAAGAAAGAATCATTTCCTTATGTATTTGTTCATAAAAAGATTCTTTGCTAATTTGCCATGAATTTTTGCATTAATTTAATGTACAAATTCATTTATTTTATGTACCTTTTTGGTTCAGTGTGTGTATTTCTCTCTCTTGGTCCAACCAAGTCATGTCCTTGTCGACGTAGATGGGTGCACACTGCACATATCAACTAAACTAATGTATCTACATTTTAAAATAGAAAGACAGGATATAGGTTTTAAATTTCCTCAATCTGACAGAAACCGCCAATCGATTGTGTTAATATGTTTCTCTTTCAGATTGTGTGTGTGTGTGGGTAGGCCTTGTCATTCAATATTGCATTTGAGTTTGATTGAAAAAAAAAAATGTCACAAATAAAAATGAAAAACAATCACAGAAAGATACAAAAAAATGACATTTCTGCAAATAAACATAGAGAGATAGTAGGAGCATAGGCTTATTTGTGCCACGAAAATATTGTTTTAGTAGCCATTTCTGGATAGGATATATGTGATAATATTGTGACAGGTTTGATTTTCCCTTTTTTTTTTGTAGTCGGTGTGTTTCCTTTTCCAGGAATTCGATTGAATAATATTTTTTGAAATTGATTTGTTAATAGAAGGGTTTTGGCACGTGTTTTTTTTCGTTTGGAGAACAAATGTTTTTATAACTTGATTTATTTTTTTTTTTTTTCAATATTTATTTGAAATCGTTATTACACCACGTTTTTTTTGCACCGTGTTTAAATACATTTTTTGTGAATACATCAATATTATTTCATTCAATTTATTTGAAAAAAAAAAAAAACAAAAATAAAATTATTTGGAAAATTATTTCCCTCTTAATTGACATGAGCTAGCTCAAATTTCGGTGAGATTTAAATGATTTTCCTTTTCATCATTTACAATTTCCAATCATTGAATATGATTTCTAAGAAATTAGGTAATAGAATTTACAATTTTTCTTCTCTGTTAATTGAATTTTCTGTAACGTAAAGTGATTAAGCTATTTCCCTGTAGTAGGTTACTTCTCATATTTCTGAAATAAAGGAAGTCTGTTAATGTTAGGATCTCTTACTCTTAGAAAAGTGAATATTTATTTTTCAAATTCTTTAAAATATTTCAATTTTTTTTCCATTGAATCAATTGACTATTTTTTAACAATTAGTAAATTGGATTCTTTTGTTCTTCTTCCAAAGATGCTGGTCGAATATTTGCTTAAAAAATATTGTTTTCCTAGCAGCTGACCCTTTTGATCAGGGGCGTATACAGGTTTGCTTCTTTTTTTTTTCAAAAGTTTTGATAGCAGGCATAAACCTGAAAATGGGCTTTTTGAATTATTTAACATTAAAATTTGTGCGTCTTGCATTTCGAATCGAAAAGTTCCGAATGTAGTTCTAAAAATAACCGAACAAAAAAGGTATGAGATTAGTTTAAGTTTAGCGTTAAGCCTTAAAGCCTAGAACGCTGCTGATGTGAAACGAAATTTTTCGTCGGTCTCCACGAGGACAACGAAATGCTTGCGAAATCTGGACCGAAAAATACTCAAAAATTGCAAAACATAAATGAAAAAAAAAAGCAAACACGCATCGCAGAAAGACATGCAATGAAAAAATGAACAACAAAAACAAACAAAAAAACTCAAAATGTCCCACACATAATGAATATCCCCGGCAATTGTTTGTGTGCTAAAAAGAAGTTTAGACTTTCAATTTCGTTGTGCCGAACAGCGTACTACAGAACAAAAAGTTGAACGAAATTTTTGGTTTACCATTTCGTTGTTTCATTTTTGTATGGGATTTTTCGTTTCTTATCAGCAGCGTACTAGGCTTTAATTTTGACCAATTGAGGCTATCCTCTCCTAAAAATAAAATCATTGAATAATTACAAATAGAAGTGACACCGCAGATTACTCATGCGACTATAAGAGTACCGGAAGATAGATGAACTACATGTTTGCGCCTCAACTATCATGTGTTTTCGAGTTGAGTCTTAACTAATAATTTTTTTAAACCTTCATAAAAAAATTAATAATTATTATTATACATTTCAAAGAGCTTATATTGATATAAGTTTTCATATTTTGAAAAGTCATATTAGTCTAGAGAACAAGGACGATGCCTTTTACTCCTACTGGCCTAGTTTCGAATACCGGTAAAATTTGAAATTTTTTTCTTTTGCGGAGATTTTTTTTTAAATTTAATTAATTTTTATTCTAGTAATGTAAAAACAAAAAAACAATCTCAATTTCCCGTCAGATTCGAACCTGGGCAGGTAAACTTAACAGACATTCACCTTATCCTCTAGGCTATCTCCACTTTTTGAAATAGGAAAACTTTTATCTATATGTATAAGCTGTTTAGGATTTGCTTTTGGATTGTTGGCTTTGCTTTTGGATTGTTGGATCTGCTTTTTTAATTCAACGCACGATACTAGCGACGACAATTTTACAGCGGAAGTTTCCCTGGGTGTCCACTTCTATTTGTAATTATTCAATGATAAAATGTACTGTACGAGTACTTCCATTGAATAATTTGCCTTAAAACATACTGTTCATTGTTTTCCGCTAGCCCAGAAAGTTAAAATAAAAATCGTTTTTACTTTGAATTGAAAGTCTTCGTAACCTCAGGCAAACGAATCGCAAAGTTTTGTATAAAAAATTGCATTTGAAAATATAATTTTTTTTAAATTTTGTTTTAAAATTGTATGGGAATTTAAAATACCTCTATTAAAATAGTAAAGACAAAAAAAATTATTTTGGCGATATTTTCGAATTCGTCCGTTTTCAGGTATTAATCAGCGGTTTACAATATAAAAAACATTCAGTTGTATTTATTAGATTAAGCCCTGCTTTTTCAATCGTCAGATAGATTATCAGAAGAATAAATGTCACTATAAAAAAAAACTTTTATTCCTAGGAATAAGCTCTAACTTAGGTTTATCTAACTATTGAAAAAATTAGCCCTAAGTGATATTTAATAATAATATTTAAATTGCCTTAGATAAGGTTGCTTACATTGCTTCTATAATTGGCTGGCCATTGATGATTAACAAATCGATAGTTGTTTTAAAAAATGCAACAGATCAAGCAAATTTAGTATGTACAAAATACTGTTATATTCTGTAAGCAAACAAAATTCACCAAATTTTATCAGACGAATGTATTGAACTGGAACATTACAAAAAACTAAAAAGATTTGAGAAATGATATCCTTCTTTAACATTTTGCCGATGACGAATTTTATCAACAGAATTGACCTCCACACAGCAAGGCCACAGAAAGCTTTCCTATTTAAAACATATTTTATTCTGCTGCTTGTTTTATTTGCTGGTAAGCAGTGTCTTGCCCTTAAAATATTATTTTTGTGTACCTCCCCGATTTAATTTCTTTTAAAAAACTTTGAATAAAATACTTATCCGGATTTTGTTTTCATACAAAACTCTACAGCACAGCTCAACTAATATTATCGAACGAATCAAAATAATCCTAATCCAGCATAGCGTTCGCTAAAAATATGACCACATCCCCAAAATATGGTAAAATAGTTTGTTTGAATACCAAAAATTTTTTTACTTTTAATTTTCGTTCATGTTCTAAAACTTCAACATTTTTAAAATAATCTTACTCAAGAGATTTCAGGTATCACATAACAAATTCTTTTTTATGTTCTGAGTTCTTGGGGGGGGGGGGGGGGGTCATGACCCCGTGACCCCCCCCTTGTATACGCCGTTGCTTTTGATACGTTTTACCAAGAAAAGAATATCGAGATGGATGGTTTAGGAGAAAATAAGATTATTGCGCTTACTATTTCAAAATTATTCGTTGAAAATTATTTAGCCCTATTCTGAATGAAAACTCCCGGGAAAATGTGTTTGGGAGAAGGGCTGCCAATCAAAAAAATCCCAGGATATCGTTGGTTTTCCGTAAATGATGATACAAAATAAAAAAAGGGAGCAAAATTTTTCGAATCTTTTTGATGAAAGCCTTTTTCTCGAACCCGTTTCCCCGAGAGTTTTCCTTCAGAATAGGGCTGATTTCACTGGCCAACAATTTTCAACTTTTTAAAGTTTTCCAGAAAGTTTATTTATTAAAGTACAATGGTAATTTTGGCCCTGAGACCAATAACGATGAGTCATATGTCATTGAAAAGGTATTTTTGCGTACTTCAAACTTGCTCAAAAAAGATTTTTTTATGTATTTTTTTGTTGTTTTTAATTTAAATATCGTAGCCAATTTGTAGGCCTACATTCCGAATATTATTTTATTGATTTTTCACTATTTAGGCTTTTGTGTGACATTTCAAAAATTTTCTTATTTGATCATATTACAAAGATATGCCATTTTTTCTTTTAAAATAGGGTTGCCACCTAGAAGTTCCAATTTTAAAAGCGGTAACCCTATTTTTTCATTTTCTCTATCAACTTATCTTTAATTTGACACCAATTTGAACCCCTAACCTCGTGAGCTTAGTAAGTCTACGGCCGTTTCTCCGAATATTGCCTATTCTTACCCAGCTCTACATTTTTATGTCTATAACTTTTTATACACAGCGAATTGAAATTTGTCGCCATACAAACAATTGATATACGCATTGAATACCTCATCAATGACACATGAGTCATCGTTATTGGTCTCAGGGCCAACTCCCATACATAAATTATCATTGTCCTTTTTACTTGCTCAATAGGGCAAGTATTGGTTTCGTGTAAAAAAAAAAATTCGAGGTTTTAATCAAAACTAACATTACGATGATGGAGAAGTCCGAAAAAGTGGTTTTCGTCATGACGTCCGTCGGTCTGTGCGTCGGTGCGTCGGTGCGTCGTCACAAAAAGCTGTACATGAAGCTGCAGCCTAAACGGGTTGAGGGATTTTCTTGAAATTTGGTACAGAAGATTTTTTTGTAATTTCCAAGGTTTGTTTTTTTTTGTTTTTTAATATCTCGCTTTAAACGTATACCTCCCATACAAAGTTTTGGAGTTATTGCAACTTTCTCGAAAACGGCTCTAACGATTTTGATTAAATTTAACATACGTAATGCTGTTTGTAGTTCTAACATAACTGCGTTTTTAGTTTTTCTCAAAAAATGTAGATACTGAAAATATGACATTAACTCTTTTTTAAATCGCGGATGTCGGCTCTTCCCGTACATCTTAATGGAGTTATTGCAATTTTCTCGTAAATGACTCTAACGATTTCGATTAAATTTTACACAAGTAATGTTATACGTAAATCTAACGTAACTGCATTTTTAGTTTTTCTCAAAAAATACGGATAATGGAAATATGACTTTACATTTTTTTTTAATCTTTGATGTCGGCTCTTCCCGTACACCGTTAATGAGTTATTACAATTTTCTAGACTAAATTTGACATACATAATGCTTTAAGTGATTTTAATATATGTAGCTAATTGCATTTTTTGTTTTTGTCAAAAAAAAACACGAGTAACAAAAATATGGCGTAAGAAAACCCAAAAAAAAAATAATTTCGTATTTTTGTATTTCTTATGAAATTCCTTAAAAAAATCAAATTTTAACTAATTCAAAATTATTTTTTTCTAAATCTTTGACATAAAAGCTACTTTTATCATAAGAGCAAGTACGTGCGGCCCCAGTCATGCATTTTATTTAGATTTGGGTTCAATAAGCTCAAAAATCATATTGGTTTTTTTCTAGCAGCTCTAGTTTTTGAAATATTTAATTTTTCATATTTGGGGGAATGTCGAACCATTTAATACTGGTCTTATAATACTGGTCATTATAAGAAATAAGATGGATTCAAGTCTTAATGCTGGTGTGCCACAGAACTTTGTGTTACGCCCGACAGAGTTACGGCCGTCAAAGTTACGCGAAACCGAAGTTACGAAAAACTAGAGTTACGAATTCTAAAGTTATGTTAAGCTATGACATGTGATTTTTGGGTTGGCAACAATTGCAACAACAGTTCACCACACCAAAATAACGTCTGTAAAAAAAAGGGGTGGTTTGGTTATTATTTTAATATATATAATAACAAAGTGGGTATTACAAAATACGCTATGAATAATTATATTAATTAATAGAAACAAAAAATTACGTATTTGCAATATTAGTTGGACAAATAAGAAGTTAAATTCAATTATGTCCCCCAAACTTACATTAGTATACTTGTGTTTTTTTTTCTATTTCAACGTTTTTGCGATCTTCTCACAAAAACAAAACCATATATGTATGTATATCTATACCTATCCAATCAAAATTTTACAAGATTAAATAACACCCATTTTCGCTTTACTCATTTAGTTCTGACCAATGAGAAAAATGTAAATCTCTTGTTTGTATTTCCAAAATTCCATATCGTTCCTCGCAATTGTTGCCAACCCAAAAATCACATGTCATAGCTTAACATAACTTTAGAATTCGTAACTCTAGTTTTTCGTAACTTCGGTTTCGCGTAACTTTGACGCTCGTAACTCTGTCGCCCGTAACTCTGGTATTCGTAACTTCGTCGGTTTCCCATCTTAGCCATATACTTGTTCTAAAACATAATTAATGTTATTTTAAATTTTCATATTGATTAAATCTTTTAAATTGTTTTTCTCAATATTTTTATAAAAGGTATTTATTGAATTTTGAAAGACATTTAGGTAATTCAAAATTCAATAAGTACCTTTTATAAAAACATTGAGAAAAATATTCTAAACGATTTTAACTCAGGACAAAGATGCAGAAATTCAACGAAACTTATCTTTTTGTTTTGAACCCAAATCATCGAATTTCTGCCTGGCTTCAAATCTTTTGAAAATTTTTCTCAATCAATTCCAAAACCACTCCAATTGGTAGAAAATTGACGGCTATAATTCTTGTTAAGGCATGTTTTGTTATTAAACCAAAAATATTTAAAGTCCATTTTTTTAACAACTCCCTAAAAAATTTCCAACTCGTCCGGTCTGTAACGCAAAATTTGTTACACCCGAAAAGAAAAGAAAAAAGAGGGAGTGTGTTTGTATTTTTACCTCGAATCAGAACTATCAGCGAAATTCTTCTATTTCATCCACTTGAAAGTTGGAAGTCTCAAATTAAAAGCGTTAAAATGGTAGTTAAAATTGATTTTAAGAAATAAAAATTTGAAATTTTAAGAAATAAAAATTTCAAAAATAAAACAGAAGAAAAGTTTTCCCATCCAAATTAGATGTTTTTCAAAGCCAATAAAGTGAATATTTCGATTAACGTTAATCGATTTAAAGAAAAGGGGTGTAAATTTCCCCCGAAGCGATAGAATCACCCAATAATTGATTCAATAAATACGAAACAAATCCATCTATTTAACCTTAATACAAAATGATTAAAATATTTTGTAGAATTTTTAAAGTGAGTTACTTACCACCAAAACGCTTTTCTTAGAAATTGTAAACTTGAGATGATTTTTTTTTTTTCTCAGAAACATTAATACACTTTACAATTTCCTTAAAATGATTGCCACTTTTGTTTTGCCAGAAAAAGAACTTAATTACATTTCGTTACCAGAAGACTCAATTAACAGAGAAGATACAAGAAATTCTTTTGACATATTTCTGAGAAAATCGTATAAATTTTTGGATTTAAAAATGATGAAGGAAAAAAGTTAAAACACACAGGCACGTGAGTGGGATTTTGGCCCAAATTCATTGAGGTGAACAATTTTAATTCCATTTTTTTTGTAATCAAACCATAAAAAAATTTGTATGCATTTAAAAATGTAGTAATTTTAGGTAGAAAAGTGATCATTCCATCTAAATATAAGTCGTTCCCAGAACGCTAACAAAGCTGAAAAACTTACAATCAAGCTGTGAACGGTTTTTTTAAGACGTTTAATAGTAAAATGATTCTTTTAATAGACAAATTAATTGAATTAATGTTTTAAGTGAGATTCAATTTGATTTCCGGGAACGCTGATTTTGTAATGGGTTTAGAAACAGAATTAGCATAGGTAGATTAACTTAAATTAATTGACATAAGATATCGAAAACAAAATGATGAGTAAAAGTTAAGTGATAACCTTTTTATTCCTAAAGTTTCGATGAATAAACTAATGGATGTAATCGAATAATGTTTTCATAAGAAGCAAAAAAGTAGGTAGCACCCATTAATTTTGACTTTTCTCATTTCCATAAAAATTCCTAAAATGACCAATAAAAACTTTCTCACTTCACTGACATCATCTTATAACACTGTATATTACACTTTCAGCCGTCTATTTAATTTTTCCTATCAAACGATTTTATTTGGCCTCCTACAGTTACACACCTACATCATTAAATCCCAACGAATCGTCATTATTGATGTGTGCTTGCTATAGCAAACATTATTATATACCTTTCATGTCTCATAAAAAAAAACAGCCATTAACAAATTCTGCCTCTTGTCCAGCACCTTGTTCAACTGTCAATAAATAAAAGGATCTCCCTAAACCAGTTAGGCATTGCCATATAGTGTGTCGAAAAGCTGACATAACAACATCTCTTCAACAGAAAAAAAAAAAATGAAACTAAAACTAAATGAACCACCACTCCAAGCCAGAAAATAACATCAAATTAACAGCCCCTCTTTCCAACATACTTGAACTAGTAGTATTTTCATGCACTAGGCACTACCAAAAGGACAATAAAACTTAATAGCCCCAACGATGAAGGCTTCCACATATTCATAGTCATATACACAGCATCCCTTTTCTCGTGTCGTGTCGTAAAAACAAAGCAACGACAACAACTAACAAAACAAAACACAACAAAACACAGAAAAAAAAACTACCAAAAACTCTCTCATATCTCGAACCATACCTCTACAGACCCAGGCTACACATACTCAGAGTCACAACATAAAGGCTATTATTATGGAATCGTATAAGCCTCTTAAAGGTATAATCGCCTCTTCCTATGCTTTTGTATCATCGTCATCGTCATCGCCATCGTATCGGTTAGTATCCAACCCGATCCGATCCTTGTGTGTGTCTATTGTTTGAATTGCTAAAGTTTACATCCCCTTCGAACACCATAAACCACCCAAAAACAAGGCGGATTATACATCAACAAGAGGCTTTGGCTTTTGTTCCTGATCCTGGTCCCTGTTTCCAGCCCGGAGCCCGGACTCCAGCACAATTCGCATATAGCACATACTCACGCATTCAAAATGAACTCGCAGCCTTTCCTATATCTGGCGCCCGGGAGAACGAGACTCGCAACCAAATACACTCTTTCCGATTCCGGTTGCGCCGCGCCATTTTGCCGATGTAACGGCTTCCATTTTATGTTGCATACATTAATTTGTTCAATTAAATCCTTTTATTGGATTTTGTGAATAGAAAGGGTGCGGTTATGGAGGGTTTTTTCGCGCGAAATTCAAATACAATTTTTTTTTTGTTTTGTTTGCATAGAAGATCAAAGGCTTTTTGAAGCAATTATTCTTCTCTTAAATGGGCGACGTTTTCTTCCTTTTTTTCTTCGTTGATTTCTTCTTTACCATTCCTTTCTTAGCTCTTATCCCAGTTTTGCCATCAGCAGAAAAGTGCTTATAAAGTCCTAATTGACCTCCTTGATGGCACTAAAAAAGGAAATTTAAAAAAAAAACAAAGATGGTGTGGAGCCAAGGCGGGTATTAAAAGAAGAAATAAAATAAAAATATATATTTCTATGCAGAGAGAGAGAGAGAGAAAGAGAAACACTTTGAGCTTTTAATGTAATAACTTGTTAGAATTTATGCTATTCCTCGTATCACAGACACATTCGCATATAAATCCCGAGATTATGATCGTAAATCATATTTTTATTAGGGTCGCACGCACATTAACATTCATATACAAAAAAAAAATAAAACATAGAGACAAAAATGGTAAACGGATGCTGGCTGCTTCTTTTAGTCATCTGCTCCCATTCCAGAGTAATATATAGAAGGAAATCGCATGAAAAACAATAAAAATGAAATTATATATTTTTTCACATATAAATTCATTCACATAAACTATATACACGCAGAAATAAAAATAAAAAAAAAATATATAATAATAAAATAAAATATATCAAATAAAAGTGAAAAACATACATTCTTCTCAGGGATTTTTCTATGCGGTCCATTGAACTTTGAGTATCATTTTTTTTCCAGGCCGAAGGATGTTATATGCAATTGCAGAATTCCATTTGAATATTTTTTTTACTACCCAATTCTTCCATATCAGTAGCAGTGGTGTAAAATCGTAACTCCTGGGAAAACATTCGCTATTCGTCCTTCGAACAAAATCATCAGGTGTTGTTGTGGTTTTATTCTTTTTTTTTTAAACATTTTTTTTTTCGGCAAAATGAATCAGGATAGAATGAATTTTGGTAGCAGTGCTAACACTTTAATTAGAGTTTTTGTTTCCAGTTGGGAATTGAGTTACGGAAGAGATTAATCAAAAGGCCATTAAGGAAATTACAGTCCTTGAAAAGAACATTTTATTTCCCCTTAAATAAAAAAAAAATTCTAAACCAAAAGTATCATAACGGGCATTGCTTTATGTCAGTGGTCAAAAAATGTTTAGACTTCCCAAGCTGCATTTTGAAAACTACTAGATTTATGAATATGTTTTATAGCCAATTCGATTATTTTGAAAATGTATGAGTCAAAACCATGGATCAGAATTTTTTAATATTCATCTTTTTTTTATATAATGATCATAAAAATATTGGTAATAGTTTGTATCTTCTGTAATAAATAATGCTTCAGAACTTGGAAGCATTACCGCTCTCAAATTGATGAATTCTACGTTCAGCAACTGTGTCCGAGTAATGTTGCAAGCAAAACGTTGATTGGATTTGGTGCTGCTTGTTGAGCCTGTTCAATTGTTCACCTTTCCTTTATATCTTGATCTTGAACATTGCTGGCAAATAGGTAACTTCTAAAGGACGAAAGTTGCTAGTTTTGTTTTCATTAAAATAAAAATGCTTCGAATTCAAATACTTATCAATATGATCCATACCCATTTTGTCATTGTTTGTTTTTAGTCAGTCTTGAAAAATTTTTAAATTTTGGTCTATATTGAAGTATTTCAATTCAAATTTGAAGTTATTCAATAACAAGAATTCAAACATGATAACAATTTTTTAACATGATTAGGTACATACAATTTTTACTTTTCTTAATGTTATTCATCAGAAACTTCTGTTTTTATGTGGGGAACTAATTTTTAGGAAATTTTCTTGGATTGTACTGTGGTCCAAATTGTAAAAATATCATAACTGAAGTTTGGAATAGCTTGTAGCCCAAAAATAAACAGATTTTGTAAGTTTGTTTTGCCTTGTTTTGTCTGCTTAAATCTTTGATCAAATAAATGAATAAGTCTGGAGTAAAAATGGAAATCGGCCGCACCACCGCTGCACCACGTCGTCCGCAGCACTTTTTGACAGCTGCACCTGCGCTGCACCACGTCCGCACCATTTCAAAAATGTTTAAACCGCCACACCACGACTGCACCACGTCTGGACCGTTTAATTTTGAATGAAAAAAACATCTTTTCTCTTATACAAATGTTTAAGTCGTCTTCAAAGTTATTTTGACTTAAGTAACAAATTTCCAGTTCGTACAAACATAGTGGTTAAAGCGTTGGCCTTCTAATTGAAAATGCTCTGGATACTTGGGTTCGAATCTGCTTCTCGTCGGTAGTTTTTTTTTTATTTTTCAATAATCCAAAATTATGTTTCAATAATCCAAAGATATGTATCAAATTTGTCATTCAAAATGAAATGGTGACGCGGTGGTGCACTGAAATTTTCCGCCAAACGGCGGTGGTGCAGCTGTGGTGCGGCGCGGCGGTCAAGATTTTTTAAAATTTTTTCTTTAAAAATTCTATTTCTATTTATACTCGAGGTTGCTGCAGATTCCTCTCAGTATCTATTGTTGAACATCTTCCGCATTTTTTTTTTTCGCAAAAATATGTAAATATTAGAGTGACAAAAAAAAAGTAAAAAATTAATAAGGCTTCTATAGATCTATAACTGCTTCGTATGTCCTACTCCCTAATTAGTTAATTCTCCTGTTTACTTACCCTAAATGTACATATGTATGTCTTAGTTGACAGAATTCCCCAAAATTAATACCTTCAATAATTCAAAAAAACTTCTTATTCATTCACCTGAAATAAAGACGTTCATCATTTTAATTTCGAAAAAATTTAATTGCTGCCTATTAACTTGAAATCAATTATTATTTCCACTAAATCAACAGGGGAGCAGCAAATGCCCAAAGGCAAACATACACACAAATACCTACCCAAAAAAAAAGACAAAAATAATTAACAAAATATCCATTTCTAACAGTTCTTTTTTTTTTGTATATTTTGTTGGCAAGCAAATTACTTTTGAATTACCACACAAGTGCCGATAGACCGCACAAAACGATTCGAATTTCATTCGCTTTTAATTGCTTTGCCTGGAGGTCCATTACATAGCGCGTTGTCTACCCACCGAACTATGCTACCGAGAGACAGTCACAGTCAGATTCGGCTACAATTCCGGTCCCGCTATCTACAAAGAGAGGACTAAGCTCTGGTCGACACAAATATAAAAACGAATAAACACAAAAAAAAATAAAAAGAACCCAAACACAAACGCACCAAACCATAATAAACTCAGAAATAACATTCCTCTATTCTATTCAATATAGATGAAAGCTACCGAAGTGTGGGAGGGGGTTGGGGGGAGGAATGAGAATGGCGTGCCGTGGAAATGCGGAAACAAGAAATCCGAGTAGTCATCGATTTTACGAATGATAACGTTTTTAAGGACGACACAAAAATGACCCCCAATAATAACGGACGCACAGTATAATCGACTTGAGCTACCACCCCCTCTTATCCGCACACACCCTCACACAAACAACGAAAATATACACGAACGCCACTCCGCCCACTGAATGATAATTAATAGCGTGGCCTTTTCATAAAACTCAATTAGCCTCAAAGTGAAATAAGTGATTAATGACTTTTATGTATGGTTTACGTATGTGTGTGAGGGCGGGGAGGGGCAGGGGGCTTGTTGATACTCAAAAACGGATATATACGCACTCTCGTGTGACATAATAATGCCACCCGATGACAATGATACCGGATATCTGCGACACACCGTTGGATAAGAGCTGCAAAAAGGACCCAGGCATGAAGGACGACACTTCCAATTTTACACTCTCTTCAATCGAAGGGCGGAAGGACGATGAACGACGTAGCGGATTTTCGGCTGAATATGTCGCAATAATTGAAATCCGAATTCTGAAATCCGGATTTTTCGTCCTTTTGAAATTGTAAGAGAGGTTTTTTTTTCTGACATTGTGTCGTGGTAAGAATTGGCGTAGCGTGCCAAAAGCGAATAAGGTCGTCATCATCATCAACATCATCATCATCCAATGAAATGAATTGAGTATAAGTTTGTTTTTTTTTTTTTTATTTTTCATAGCTTACAACTCAGAATCCTGAGACTAGTGGTCATTTAATTCGATATAAGTCGCATTTAATCCCCGAGATTCAATTGAATTCCTGCGAGACCGCGTGCCTCTTGAAATTGCTTTAATTAAGCAGTTTACGTGGATATCGCTGATTTCGGTTTCATTTGCATATGTCCTTGTATGTCACATTCTCGCTCTCTCGTCCTTTGGGGGATTTAATTGATATGTTTTTCCAATGGAAAGAAGGTGGAGGAGGAGGAGGATTTTGCCATAACTGTTGCTCCTTATGGTATGCAATTGCAATTGCAACAGTTAATTATCCATTGGACTTGCTAAGTATTTCTGAGTTCGACATAAAATGATTAATTTCTGCTGCGGGATTTATTGCAATTTCTCTTATCTCTGCTGACTTCAGGGTGTGAGGATTTACCTACCGCTATTTTGTGGTGATGGGAAATATTTTTTTTTTCTTTTTTTTTTTTTTCATTTTCAAGGAAAACAATTTTTTTTGGTTCTCTTTTTCCCACCAAAAAAAAAAGAACAAAAAAAGTAGTCAACCTTTTGTTGACACATTATGGTGATGGATCTATTGACGTCTTCAAAAAAAAAAAAAAAAACCCTATGCGTGTTGTTTAGAAAAGTCGAACAAGCCATTTTTGATTTGTGGCCCTACACAGAATAAATTGATGCCCGGATGCGATTAATCAATATTGAAAGAAAAATTGCTACCAATTTTTCATATAGCAGAAGTTTTCTATTACAACAATATTGTAGTAAGGTTTTTTTTTTTTTGTGAGCGAGCTTCGTGTGTTGTCAGATAGTCTTTTGTGTGTGCGTGTGTCATCTTTTTTTGGGGATCATATCGTTTTGGGAAAAGTTTGTGTGTTGGTAATTATTGACACTTGGTTTTTATGATTTTGATGCAAGGATTTTTTTTTAAGTTGATGTGCTTAGTTTAAACAAAATTAAGTTTTTGATTTTTGAGATTTTGATAAAGAGAAGAATTTGAGGAAGCTTTATAATGAAAAATGGGAGATTTACATACATTGCAATTTCTGTAAACTCTGGCTTTGTTGCTCTTTTTAGAGAATTTGAATAATTAACACAGTAAAAAAGTTTCTAAAAAAGGTCCACTATTTCTGCTGAGCATTGTTTTAGCTGTATTTCAATTTTTACAGAAAACTTTGTATTCCGAGTTCAAAACAACAACACGGGGGGGCACGGGGGCACTATTTGTTGGGTAAACACGAATTTTTTTTTTTTTTCGATTTAAAAAAAAGGGAATTTTTAAGTGATTTTGGTGAAAAATTTTGATATGGACATCGACAATTCTTTGGCGCCGTGTACAAAGGTGTTAAGTCAGAAAATGTAGTTTTGAGGAAAATGAAATTGAAGTTTCAATTTTTGTTTGTAAATCTGAATATTATTATTTTTAAAAAGTAATGATGCAGAAACATTAAAGATGATTTATTGAACAATTTAGAGTTAATAATCGAGAAAGTGGAGATCAATTTTTTTATTTAAAAATTTAAAATGAAAAATGAATGCAAAAACAAAGGAGTTAAGTCAACTTACGCCCTTTTTGTTTTTAAAATAGCGCAACATGCCACAACATTGCATAAAATATATATTATTGAACTGCTGGATATATAGAACAATCTTGCATTTCAAGAGTTTGCCCAAGTTTGCACCCCTGAAAATAAAGACCCCTTGAAATAAAAAACTTTTATAAATATTATGTTATTGAGAAAATTTCTTCAGGGATACCTTTAAAAATATGTAAAGAAAAAGTGTTCCAAATTTCAAAAGAATCGGTGCAGTAGTTTTGAAGTTATAAAGGCCACCGGCTTGAAAACATTAGTTGTGAGGAGAACAATTTAAAGTTTTGAACCCTGGACGAAAACGTTGGTAAGCGAAGTATTAAAATACTCATAACTTTATCAATTTGGCTAAAATACAATTTGAACACAATATTCTTGAGATATAAAAAAAATCATTGCAAATAAAAACAGCAAAACTGGGTTTCCCAGAAAAAAAGTACCTACCTATGTTTCAGTTTTTTTTTTAATCTTAGGAACTTTAATATTTTTTTATTAGAATGAAGTCTTTAGTATTTGAATAAAAACTACGAGGTCATTAAAAAATGGTATTAAATATGTCCATAATATTGCAAAATTTTATATAAAATCAATTATCATTTCATCTTTAAAACTTATTTTCTCAAAAACTATTTAATGAAACAACTTGACTCAAAAAATAAAATAAATAACTAACTTTAAGAACACCCCAAATAACTTTAAGAAAAGTTATAGCACAGGGTTATACGTGCATTTTATGATTTTTAATATTTTTTTTTCTCCCGGCTAATCGGGAGGGAAGTGGGTAAGCACTTAAGTGGCTTTTACTGTAGTAAGAAAATGAAAATTTTTCCTTCCGAATATTTTTTTCGTCATTTTGTACCTATTTGATGTGGAAAATGTGCCCAAATATTTTTGGACAGCTTTTAGACTAAAATACCGCACTGTGCGTCGTTAAAATTCACTGCTTGTCAGTCAGTCTTAACTAAACTTCACTTTATTTCTAATTGTTATTGCTGATTTTTTGCCAATCCGTCTCTTGTCTCTTGTGGGATCGATTCCTTGGCCATTTGTGAAATCAAAAAAATTTGTTCTGTTTCAATTAAAATAAAATTCTTCCCATTTCTGAACAACAGCATTTCAATGTTCTACTTTGATTTTAAAATTTTCGTCTTCAACGCAAAATCATTCCGAAAAATAGTTGAATCTACGTTGTTTTCGTTGATTTTAAGTTGTTTTTCCCTCAGTGTAATCGGCTTTAACGCCGGTACACACATTGGTTTTTCTTATGCTCGAAGCCGCAGCCATTAGATTTTACACGAATCATACAAAAGTGCGGTGACGCTGAGACGTGTTACCACTTTTGCGGTAACGCAGTGGGCACGCTCTGCATGACCGCAAGAATGGTTACATCTATCAGTATATTGGCAAAGCGTTACCGCACTTTTGTGTGATTCCTGAAGATTGCGTCATGGAGCGTCGAAAAAACGTCGTGGAATTTGATGGAACAGAAATTTTTTGGAATTTTGTACAAATGGAGTTAAATGGAGAGTTTTTGCTTACACATCAAAACACGATTCAACGTCTTGAATGGAAGACTTTCATATATTTTTAAAGATTGAAGCTCATTATGGTACCAGTATATATCAGTTATCAGTTTTGTTTTGATTAGAGATAAGCGTTTAACTAAAGTAGTGATTGCATTGCCAGCAAAGCAGAGTTTTTAATGTTGATTTTTCTCCTGAAAAAGTCGGTACTCTTTAGCTCTCTCTCTCTTACCTGTAAAATTCATAGCCGGTTTTGATGTTTTACTGCATTGTACTTTGCTTATGGTAAATGTTTTGCTGATTTATGATGATTTATCGTTATAGTAACCCTGTAAAGCTTCTATAACACCTTCTTGGTAACGTTACCTCTGAGCGACCAAAGCCCTTTAAATTGATGTGATCCATCGAAGCAGGTTACTCGTTGAGTAACAATCTTAGGTCTTAATTAGTTTTGCAGCTTGACTCGGTCTTTTAAAGTACCTAATTATCATCAGTTAAAACGTCAGTATCCAAAGCTTGATGTTCTTATATTACTATCTCATACTCTTGACCCTCCATTTCCCTATAGCCAGAGTCAATTAGATAAAATTCTTTAATATGATCAAATCACTTGACCTGAATTGTGCACAATATCAATCCCATTCCAACTTTTATTTGTTTACTTTTCATTTAAAACAAAAATCCAATTTTAATCTATCCCTTTCATCAAAATAGAAATTGATAAGCCCAACAAACATCAAATCATGTCATAGTCAGCAGAATCAATTGAGTTTGAAATGAAACAACTATCCCTTGGATTGACTTAATTTTGCTTACAAAGTTTATTTTTTTTTTGTCAAAAAGAATACAAAACAAATACAAAAAGACAACAACAGACAAACAAAGAAAAAAACTGCCAACCCTTTTTCTGCCAAATGAGGCAAAATTAAGCCTCTCGGGCTAAAACACAGCCATCCAACTCGTTGTGTTATGTTTGACTAAAACTAGTCGATCAGGGTTAAATCAACCTTAAATTTCAAAGCGAACGAGGGAAAAAAAAGAAAAAAAAAAAACAGAAAATCCATTATCTATCCCCTTGAAGTTACCCCAAAGTTCAACGTTGTTTGATAGTGCTTTGGGTTTTTTTTTTTTTATTTTTTCCTGTACAATCCTCAACTGTACTCAACAATCCTCAAGGGCAACTCTTCTACCTACTCCAGCACTATATATTCAAAGTTCCCCCATATTTTACCATGACTCGACCGAACCGAACCGAGAACCGACCTATACCCGGACTCGAGATCCCTCGCAAAAAAGCAAACTCCATGAGGTTTAAAGTTTCCAATCAGTTTACAATCTGTTAGCTTTTAGTCGCTTCACTGATGATGTTATTATTATGTGAGGACACTATAAGCTAGTATGTGTGTGTGTGTGAAACTTTGTTAGTGTGTATGTGTTGTTTTAGCATCTGTTTTTCTCTATACTTTACGATGAGATGAAAGATGCCGATAATAATGATGATGATGGAATAAAAACATTTTTATTGATTATTATGCTCTCCGTTCGGTAAGCATCATCATAAGCAAATTCAAACAAACCGGATCGGATCCGGAACGGAACCCCACACATCACGCCGCACGTCACTCACTGCAGGCGTTTTTTGTTTAGTTTGTGTATATGAATAAAATACATATACAAAACACTGATGTAGACTACTAATGGAGAAACAAACAACAACAACAATGCAACATGTTGAAGAGGAAACAATGTTCTTTCCAGTTTTTTTTTTTTTTTTTCTTTATAGAGAAAATAGAACGCCATCATGAATGTGTATATTATCGGGGAGAGGGGAAACTTTTTGAGCAGGGGGCTACTTTGACCACCCTCAATCCTCATGAATGAAAATCAAGTTTGCTAAATACATGCGAACATCCTCAACGTCGTTGTTGTTATTGTAGTTGTGTGTAGTCATTCTACAGAGATTGCTGGTGGCACACGTCACTGCAGGAGAAAAGGACCATTTTACCACACTAAAGTGGTCTTGGTGATTGTTTCAAGTGTCTGCACTTTATAAATAGAGGTGTATGGCTCCTCCGTTCCGTATCCGTATATCTACCATCGTCATCATCATCATCACCCACCCACCATCACTATACCAATCAGCAGTAGCATATTACCCAACATCCAACACGAGGATACGAACGTACCGGGTTTTTGTCTCGTAACATGTGTCCTTCGCCTGATTTTCATGCAACGCATGACGTTAGTTACTGTTAAGTATATATTTTCCCTTCTTTCCTCTCCCCACTTTTGTGATCATCCTCACCATTGTTGATTAAAGTGACTTTAAATTGAAATTCAACCGCCCCATCACTCGTTAATGTTTAACATAACGAAAAGGGAGTGAAGCATTTTGGATACAAAAAAAAAAAAAACTTTTATTTTATTTTTTTGTTTGAAAAATTATGTGCTGAAGGGGATGGATAAATTGTTTGCTTGGCTCTTAAGCGCGAGGTAGTCTCACCTGATTATCGACTACGAGTCCTTGGTTAAGTCATCGCATCTATGTATATGTGCATCATCGATATATAATTCGATGAAATTTTAAAGAAACTTTACAGAAAGTAGGAGAGTATCTATGTACCAGGTTCATTGTACCTAGTTTTATTTTCAAGTTTCTGTTTATAGCGGTTTTGGGTTAAATTCAATGGGAAATAAAGTCCATTGATGGGTCGTAAATACCAGCTTTATAACAGCTCCTTTTTCACGACGTCCTTAGCCCTTAGTAATTAGTCCTTAGTTGTTAGTCCTTAGTCCTTGGTCCTTAGTCCTTAGTCCTTAGTCCTTAGTCCTTAGTCCTCAGTCCTTAGTCCTTAGTCCTTAGTCCTTAGTCCTTAGTCCTTAGTCCTTAGTCCTTAGTCCTTAGTCCTTAGTCCTTAGTCCTTAGTCCTTAGTCCTTAGTCCTTAGTCCTTAGTCCTTAGTCCTTAGTCCTTAGTCCTTAGTCCTTAGTCCTAAGTCCTTGGTCCTTAGTCCTTAGTCCTTAGTCCTTAGTCCTTAGTCCTTAGTCCTTAGTCCTTAGTCCTTAGTCCTTAGTCCTCAGTCCTTAGTCCTTAGTCCTTAGTCCTTAGTCCTTAGTCCTTAGTCCTTAGTCCTTAGTCCTTAGTCCTTAGTCCTTAGTCCTTAGTCCTTAGTCCTTAGTCCTTAGTCCTTAGTCCTTAGTCCTTAGTCCTTAGTCCTTAGTCCTTAGTCCTTAGTCCTTAGTCCTTAGTCCTTAGTCCTTAGCCCTTAGTCCTTAGTCTTTAGTCCTTAGTCCTTAATACCAAAAATATTAACAAAAAAAAATATCAAAAATATCAAAAACATCAAAAACATCAAAAATATCAAAAAATCAAAATTATAAAAAATATCAAAAATATCAAAAATTTTATCAATAATATCAAAAATATCAAAAATATCAAATATATCAAATATATCACAAATATCACAAATATCAAAAATATCAAAAATATCAAAAATATCAAAAATCTCAAAAATATCAAAAATATCAAAAATGTCAAAAAATCAAAATTATAAAAAATATCAATAATATCAAAAATATCAACAAAAAAATCAAAAATATCAAAAACATCAAAAATATCAAATATATCACAAACATCAAAAATATACAAATATCAAAAATATCAATTATATCAAAAATATCAAAAATATCAAAAATATCAAAAATATCAAAAATATCAAAAAATCAAAAATATCAAAAATATCAAATATATCACAAATATCACAAATATCAAAAAAAAAAAAAAAATCAAAAATATCAAAAACATCAAAAATATCAAAAAATCAAAAATATTAAAAACATCAAAAATATCAAATATATCACAAATATCACAAATATCACAAATATCAAAAATATAAAAATATTAAAAATATTAAAAATATTAAAAATATCAAAAATATCAAAAATACCAAAATATCAAAAATATCAAATATATCACAAATATCAAAAATATCAAAAAAAAAATCAAAAATATCAAAAACATCAAAAATATCACAAATATTAAAAATATCAACAAAAAAATATCAAATATGTATATCACAAATATCACAAATATCAAAAATATAAAAATATTAAAAATATTAAAAATATTAAAAATATCAAAAATACAAAAATACAAAAATACAAAAATATAAAAAAAAATATCAAATCTCAAATATCAAATGTCAAATATCAAATATCACATATCAAATGTCAAATATCAAAAATAAGAATAAAAATCAGAAAATACAAAGTCAAAAATCAATCATTAATATGAGAAGTCGTCATACTTTTGAAAAATAATTGCTGCCCAATGTTAATTTTTGGCCAAAAAGTGAATGTGAATTGAGAGCAATAAGCTTCAAATTTGAATGAAAAACCTGGTGGAAAGTAATTCTGAGCTATCAAAAGCTAATTTTCTTAATTTTTTTTTAACGAGTGCATAACGTACCTAGCCTTTATAAAATCATTCACAAAGTATCTTAACATTTTTGCGAACTAAAAAACTACATTATTAAATCTGACACTTTCAAAAAAGTCTTTAAAATAGCTTAATTTTTTTTTTTTGTAATATTGAAAGTGTTTTGTCGGTGTAATTGAAAATTGATACGTCATTTACATTCTCACTCAATCCCCAAAAGATTAATCTTTTTTAGATATTGTTTTGCGGTTAAGTTAAGCTCATTCGAGTGGAAGGTAATTGATAAATGGTGTCTTGTCAGTTTTGTGCTGTTGACTTGTTTTTAACCTCTTAAATTTGTATCATGGGGAGAAGAAACGTTTCCCTTGCCACCCATTCTCTTTCAAATTAAACTTTAATCACTTTGGTCAATTGTCTTGAAATTCATTGTTAAGTCAATCAGACTACAGAGAGAGGTAACTTAATTTGGTGGAAACGAAATACAGAGTAGCAGCAAAATTGGTAGGAAGGAAGGAAGGAAGGAAGGTCACTACCTATCTACTTGCCGTTGATGAGTTGATTTTCTGTCTCACTGACATTACTCCCCAAATTGGATTTGACACATGACAAGCGATTTCCTGCGATTTGTCATTTACACAACACAATCGACCACCAAGCGTTTAATCATTTCAGTTCACGTGCGTGTGTTCGTGTGTGTCTGTTTAACACATGTGTGTGGGTGAATATATTGCGAATGACTTCAAGTGGAAGTTTATGGATCCGAGTGACAGCTGTCGTAAGTCAAAAGGATGTCGGTTAATTCGTTAATTGATGTGAGGATTTGGAACATTTAATCCAATGTGTCTAACATGCAATGGTGCATGATTTGCTTCAAAGGGATTTAGAGTAAGTAGTTAGAGGTACCTGAAGGATAAGCTGTGTGTGGGGATAGAGAAAAAAGAAAAAACAACTAACAGCAAACACTCAATGAAAAGGAATTACATGTTGATTTGCTGGCCTAACCAAGGTGACTTTGTATAATTCGATTATGATGGTTGTAATGGGAATCAATAAAATATTTATTTGAGGCTTTTAGGGAAATGGGGTGGAAGCAAAAGCAGAGTAAATTAATAGAGGTACTCAATACCTTCTCTCTCGTGACCAACAATCATATTTTTATTTTATATTAATGGTGTGTTGAAGTTATAGTTCGTCATGCTTGACGAGTCCTGAAATTTTCTACCCCCCCTTTCTCCCAAAAAAACAGCCTTCATTAGTCTTCAATCATTTCGTATACTTTGTGTGCACATAGAAAAGTTTTCACTTTTTGTTTTGTGTAGATTTTTGGGAATTTTATGGTTTGATTCGATATAATTTGTGGGTACTTTGTTGGCCTACTGTGCTGGATAAAGGATTGCTTTCGGTTATAATTTTGTTTTAATTTGTATACCAACACACTTCAACTGCTATGGAAATGTATAAATCCTTAATGTGTCTAGGAGAGAATTAATGAGGGAGTGCTTGTGAATTTCTGTGTATAAAAGGCAATTCAGGGAATTGATATTAGTTCGATTGAAATAATTCCATTTTAAGAACCAGGCGTAAATATTTGTGTGAAAGAGCTAAAAAGGAAATTTTGGCTTGAAAAGTTTATGTAACTTAATCAAGTGTTCTCAGTAAAATGATTAAATCGGTATTTGATTTAATTAAATTCGAAACAACTTTATAACTTTTCTGATTAAATTATTTCTTCCTTTTAGATTATGCCATCTCTTTTGTCTATAGTTAGATAACTGACTTGTGCCAAAAAAAGAATGAATCTTTAATATTTATAAGGTAAAACGAAGATATGAACGATTTTTGGCATATAGACAGAAAAAAGACTAAAAAATTTAAAAAAAAAAGTTACGTATACACCACAGTTACGTATACACCACTTTTGAGGATTTTAGTATTTATTAGTTATTCATAAGCAATAAAACTAATATTTTAAAATAGAATCTAACTAAATTACCCATTTAGTGTCAGAAATAACTACCCGTGTGGAAAAAAGCCCTAAAAAACCCCAAATGCGTATTCATGTCACAATGACATTAATAAAAGGATACAAAAAAGCTTATCCTCTTTTACTTTTTACCTGCTTTGTATATCTCTTATCCCATTACATTTCTAAGAAAAAGAATATAAAAGAGTAAAAAAACCTATAATGTTTTTACAAAAACTACATTAAAACACCCCTTTTTTTTATCCGAATGTGTCTATCGATTTAACGACAACAAGGATATCAAATGCCTACGTCTATTGTCTGTCAAGTCATTCTCTATATTGAGAATATAGAGAAAGGTTTTATATACCACAACAACGCATTCAACAAAGTATAAATAGATAGAGAATTTGCGTCAATGGAAAACATCAAGAAGTGACAATGAGTGGCTCCTTTATGTCAAAATAATAATATTCTTCAAATGAAGTGAGTGATGGTGTTTTTGAAAATTATGTAGGTACATTTCTATCATTCTTGTTTTGGAGATATTGGTCGATATTTGTATACAGAAAATGCATATTATGTGTCGTGTTATAATAATTAGATTATGACTATGAGGAGGATACTTCAAGTCTCAAGATATAAGAGTATGATTAAGTGACGGCCACAAACACTCAATGTCAAATCAAAGCAAAACTGCAAAATGAACAGAGACAGAGAGAGAGAGAAACTGATAAATCAATTTTTTGTTGGGTGATTTTTAAGTGACAATGTCATGGAATAAAAAAAATTTTAAATGCTGGATGGAAGAATTTTTTTTTATTTTTAAATGAACAGGAGAAAAGAAAAATGGTTTAAAAAAACCAAAAACAGAAGATTTTGAAAGTCCATATTTTATCCAATTTTAGCTGAATTAAATTTGTGAGGCCATTATGTTGACAGAGAAATTATCATCTTTTCTCCTTTACATGTTCAAATTATGTATAGGTACATTTCTATCATTCTTGTTTGGAGATATTGGTCGATATTTGTATACAGAAAATGCATATTATGTGTCATGTTATAATAATTAGATTATGACTATGAGGAGGATACTTCAAGTCTCAAGATATAAGAGTATGATTAAGTGACGGCCACAAACACTCAATGTCAAATCAAAGCAAAACTGCAAAATGAACAGAGACAGAGAGAGAGAGAAACTGATAAATCAATTTTTTGTTGGGTGATTTTTAAGTGACAATGTCATGGAATAAAAAAAATTTTAAATGCTGGATGGAAGAATTTTTTTTTATTTTTAAATGAACAGGAGAAAAGAAAAATGGTTTAAAAAAACCAAAAACAGAAGATTTTGAAAGTCCATATTTTATCCAATTTTAGCTGAATTAAATTTGTGAGGCCATTATGTTGACAGAGAAAGTATCATCTTTTCTCCTTTACATGTTCAATATCTTTAAATGCTCAAAGGATAAAAATAAACTAATTAGTAATAACATCAAAAATGTCGTTTTTGCCTCTTTTTTGAATATTTTTTCTTAAGTTTTTTGCAATATTTTAATTTTAAATTTAAATTTAATTATGTACAAAAAATCGTTTAATACAAATTTTCAAATTCGGCTTGCTTTTTAAGTTATAGACAAAAACTCAAAAAGTAACAAAAAAAAATCGAAAATTTTGTTCGGTACAAAAATAGTCATATCTTTGTAGTTTTTTGAAGAAAAGTATCATGTTATCTTTGTCAAAAAGTGTTCTACACATGCAAAATTTAAAACTATATGTGGATTCAAAAGATTTTGATTTTTTCTTTCAGTAAGAAATTTTTTTTTGTCAAAAATTTACTTTAAAAATCGTTTTTTTTTTTAAATGTTTTGATAGATTTCCAAAAAAAAATTATTTTAGTATTTCCTGCTTATTTATTTAGCTCTCAGGTGCTGGTTCTTCTGTTCAGATTGATTGTTATTTTTCAAGATATAGACCAAATACAAATTATGCTGGGAAAAACAACGACAAAAAATTTTGAAAAATCATATCTCGAAAACCTATCCATATTATTTTTTTTAGATTCAATTTTCACAATTTCTGGGCTCAAATCTATACGAAAAGTATAACGGCACTTGGTGTCCAAAAATGTTTTATGTTTTTTGTAAACTAGTGATATCAGAATGAAGTAATGGTTTTCAAATTAATAAAAGTTTTTAAATTGTTAAATTAAAAAAATCGTCTATTTCAGATTCCTAGAGCTGCTCTTTGATACAAACCAAGCATTGCTAAGAAGACACTATTTAAAGCTCTTCTTATAGGTAGGAAGACATCTCGAAAAAAGGTACAACAACGAACATCAAATGTTTTTGAATATCCTAAAGTTTAAAGGCTAGACTAAAAAGGTTCCGAAAAAAAGAAAGTTCATGGTGACTTAGAATTTCAATAGATTTGTATGGATAAATATTTAACAGACAAGGAATTACCAATTTTATTAAAGTTTCAATTATCTGTACATAAGTTAATATTTTTGCTGTTTTTACAACTTCTTCAATAAATCTTTTTTTGTGTCTGTCAGATATAAAATTTATATCCTTTGATATACGACTTTCCAATTAAATGATTCAGAACTTATTCTTCCACTCAAATTACAATAATTTTCTTCTCTTTCTCTCAAAAAAAAAAAAGAAAACAAACATTTATTTCAATATTTTAAAGCAATCTTCTAGTTTTATGAAAATAAACAAAGAAAAAAGAGAAAACAAAAGCTAACCTCAATTTAAAATCAATTCAACAGAGTGCTCCCGGTCTTATCCACTTATATTCTAGCCCCTACACTTCCGCAAGCTTTAAGGACTCGTTAACTTTCTATCCATTTCTCTATCACAACAATAACAGAAATGCCTCTTTTCACTTTTCTTTGAAAAAAAAATAAAAACCACAAAAAACCATTCAAAACCCAATGCCAGCCATCTTTGTTCACATCTCTCCTCAGTTCTCACCCTTTTTATAAAAACTCATCGCACTCCTTAACTCATCCTTTTGTGTAAATTAACCTACTTCATCCTTCATAGCTATAATTTGTATCTCAAAAAATTACTGAATAAGAATTTCCGGAAATATTTTCATAATTCTTTTTTTGTTCTTTCATTTCGTTTGGTTTTAGTTCTTTTTTGGTCGCTCTTTTTTTTTCTATCAAAAGTGAAATCTTTCGGAAAGTTATCCGCTTTGTGATCTCCAAACAAGCAGAAAAAAGTTTTCTGTCATTTGTGTGTAACATCCTCCGCTGCCTTCGGGCCCCTCCGGACTTAACGTATTTATATCCTTATTGCTTTTGGTTGTGGCTCTTAGTAGTTCTTTTTTTTTTTTTGAATTTTTGCTTTTTTCTGTTAACTATCCTTTTGCACAATGCCTGATTACATCAAACACAAATTGTTTTTTTTTTTTATCTTTCAGCCTACAAGGATTCCCAGGGTGTAACGAGGACAGACAGATACATATGGTGTATAGTTGGCCTGTCCAAAAGTTATATAACTGTGGCGACACACAGGACAAAAAAGTTGTGCTTTTAGTTTACTGTAAAAATGACAAGAGATTATTGTTAAAACAACAATGATAACTGGTAACATAAATAAAAATCCCCCTCTCTCATTCTCCTTAACATAACTAACGCCATCAGTGTTCTCAATCGAAATGCGGGCCTCATCTCATACTCTTCAACATGAGAACATCATCATCATCGACATTGTTGTGGATGAATCCTGGATCAGGAGCAGGAGGATAATCAGAAGCAGAACGGAACTGTGGGTATGAGGCCATCATCAGGCCTTGAGGGCCTGTTAGATACATAGACAAGGGCAAAAGGCGATGGAATGGAAATCGAGGTACAAATAATAATTTTTATTGAGCGTGATTGAATGATAATAATGGAACATCGCATCGCATAGGCAAAAGCAAAAGGACTTTTGCGTTCGTTCCGTAGCCCTAAAATCCACTTTATCTGTCTGTGTAAATCCTTGAAGCAATATTTATGGAAATTGAAGCCCTCTCCTGTCTCTTGTGCCTTCATACATATTTTGAACGAGAGAGCATTATGAGTATGATGAGGGGTTTCATTTGGTCCTCGTGATTCCATTTTGGTTTTCCTTATTTATTCTCTCGTTTATTCGGTATGAATTTCCCTTGTTTTTTTTTTATTATTTTCATTCCTTTTGTGTGTTATTAGTGGAACCCTAGATTTTGATGATGAATGTATATTTTATTCCTGTTCCTCTGGATTCTCCAATTCTGATGATGGGTTTGCCTTTTGTCTTCAGAGGACCTGGAGCCAGGATATATTCCTATGAAACGAATTTATATATATTTTTTTTATTTTTTTCGAGATGAATAGAGCGTGTTTTGTGGAGTGGAGGAGCAGGAGCAGCTCATTTTGTTTGAATTTGAAAAATTTAGTTTATTTTGATGCTTTTTGGAGCTGTCATCGGGATTTTAAGTGATTTTGTTCCTTTTTTTTTGTCTTTGTTCTTTTTGTTGTTGTGTTCTGTTTCTAAAATGGATATTATATTTGATGACCTGATAACTGTGGAGAGCTGTGGGTGTTATTACGTTTATTAAAATGCATTTAGAATTGTAGAGTAGGTAAGCACTTTTACTAGACTTTGGCAAAATTACAAAAAGAGAATATGACCAAGGAGTCTTTATTGTACTTATATCAAATAATCATTTTAAGCAAAAAAACAAAACCGACTTAAATGGATCAAAACTGGGTTTTATGGTTTTTAAAATAGTTCCAATGGCTAAAAGTGAACGGAATTGACATGGGACCACACTGCAGCCACCAGCTTTCCAATACAAAAAATTATCAAAATTGGTTCACTCAGTCCAAAGTTATGCGGTAACAAACATAAAAAAAAAAAAAAAAAAAAAAAATACAGACGAATTGAATACCTCCTCCTTTTTGGAAGTCGGTAAAAATAGATCCTTTTGAGAACTTTGGATATTCAAGTTGCCTAAATATATAGAAAGATAATGATAATTTTAAATAGTGTTAGAGATTGTCTCGAGAATAAGAATGAGAATAGAAGATAACTTTCCTGTAACAAACCAAGGTAATGAAAGTTGGTTGTAAGTGCCAAACATTTTCCCCTCTTTTCATCAAATTAACCAATAAATAGAAGAACACTAGTTTAGTTTTAGATCAAGTGCGATAAATCAAATACATAGAATCTCCAACAACATTAAGAAAGTTCTTGAAGAAAAAATAAGTTATTCAGAGGTTTCTTTAGAACTGTCCCAAGTTTTGAAAAAGTAAAACAAGAATTCCTCAACTTGAAACATATCCTACCTAAATGACTATACAAATCCTTGATAAATGGGTGATATGTATAAAAAGGTAGTACTTATCTACTTAAAGTAGGTAAAGGTTGAAAGTAAATACAAAAAATTCTAGTAAAAGGTAAACTTTATGGTATTTACTTAATTTCATATGCATGAAAAAAAGTACACTGAACCAAAAAGGTACATAAAATTAATGAATTTGTACATTAAATTAATGTAAAAATTCATGGCAAATGAGCCAATGTAAAAATTCATTAAATTTAAGAATCTTTTTAAGAACAAATTCATAAGGGAATGAATCTTTCTTAAAAATTAAGAATAAGTTCTTAAATGTTAAGAATTCTGTTCATAAACGAATTCGAAAATTTTTGAACATGTTTAAGAAAAGTTTCTTAGATTTTAAGAAAAATTTCTTAGATTTTAAGAAAAGTTTCTTAGATTTTAAGAAAAGATTCTTAGATTTTAAGAAAAGTTTCTTAGATTTTTAGAAAAGTTTCTTAGAAAAGTTTCTTAGATTTTAAGAAAAGTTTCTTAGATTTTAAGAAAAGTTTCTTACATTTTAAGATTATTTCTTAAATTTTATGATTTTTTTCATAAATTTCGTAAAAGTTTAAATGAAATGTTGCTTAAATTTTATGAAAAAAATCGTAAAAACTATGAATTTTTCTTAAAGTTGCATGATTGTTTTCATAAAATATAATACGCTTTTCATTAAAGGCATGCATTTATTTATATAAATGCATATAATACATTACCATTTCCATTCCAAGCCTTTAATTTGTTCCTAGAAAAAATTGTATCCCAAACAAACAAACAGCAAAAGAAAACATCCCAAAATCTAAAACAAAAAAATGAAAATTGTTTTTAAAAATAAAAGAAATTATTAAGTTTAAACGTTATAAAAATGTTTTATTGATAATTATCACTATACATTTCACTTTAAAGTTAATTTTTAATTTAATTTTACTTTTTTAATGGATGCATCATCTGAAAAGATAGAAAAAAGTTTGTATTAGTAAAATGAATATGTACTATTTGGTTTAAAAAATTGAAATAGCTAGAAGGTTAAATTATCTTTTACCCTATTGTAATCGGCAGCATTAGACTTTGGAGCTGAAAAAAAAAAAAACAATACAAAATTGAATAAGTTGGGGAAAAATAAAAATATAAAGAATTTAGATAGGTATCTACATCATATAGAATAATTTGAGAAATGTTGATAATATTAAGTTAAAACAAAATTTAAATATTTAGAGAAATAAAATAAAATTCAACACTTACCTACTAAATACTATGTTTTGCTTTAGTTAGCAATGACAATTTCAAGTGTACAGGATTAGTTGAGAGTCGCCTTTAATATGGTTTTTATTTTGTGTTGATTTTTTCCCCTTTGCCGGTCCAAAGTTGAAGATTATGTATGTGCCTCCTTATTTCACAAAAATATCAAATCACGATTTTTAATTTTAAAATACGCACCTATAAGAAAAAAAAATTAAAATATGTTTAATATATAAAAGAAAGCAATTTTTAACATTCTATGTTTTTATACTTATCTGAGTATATGGGAAAGAGGCAACCACCAATATTTTACACTGTTAAATGTACCTACTTATACTCTTCAAAATTGTCTACATGGTTGAAATACTTAACACTGATGTTTATAGTAAATATTGTGTTTTATTCACAAACTTTTATAACTTATTTCGGCAACGACCGTCCACTTTGAATATCAGATTTTAAATTAAATCCTCAAAGAAATCTTTCTGAGGCATAGATTCAGAACAACAGTTATTATTTTCTAGATTGATGAAAAAGTACATAGACTTTAAGAAAATATACTTAAAAACTCAAAACGTAAGAATTTTTTCATAAATTATAAGTATACTTTCATAATATTTAATGAATTAATTATTAAATTTTGGAAAAATATGAATTTCGAACTTAAAAAGTATGAACAGATTCTTAAATTTTAAGAATAAGTTCTTAATACCGAATACAGGATAACGGTAAAATATTCGTTATTTTTCGATTAATGAAAAAATACATTCTTTTTAAGAAAAAATACTTAAAATTACAAAATTTATGAACTTCTTACAAATGTAATTTTTAAAATAGATTTTTTCAATTTTAGAAGGGAAAAAACGTCAATTATAAAAATTATTTTAACTCATAATACAAATGAATGCAAAATAATAGTGAATTTAGTTTATAAAGGTATGTACAGATTCTAAGATTCAGCAAAAAAATCTTTCCAATTGGATCTAGAAGTTTATGAATTTGTTCATAAACTTTCGTATTCGTTCTTAAAAAAAATTCATAAAAATATTTTCCATAGGAAAATTTGTATGAAAACTGATTCTTAAATTTTATGAATCTTTCTTAAAACTAAACTTTTTTTTTAAGAATTTGTGCTTAAATTTAATGAATTTTTCTTAAAAATTTATGAATTTTGGTTTATGAACGAGATTCATAGTTTTTAAGAATAATACTTTTTTCAGTGTAGGCAAATACTTTTAGTAGGTACTAAATTCATCCAACTAAATACTAGAAATCATCCAAAAATGGTATTAGTTTCGTATTTAAGCCTAGTAGGTATGCTGCTTAAGTGAAACGAAAATTTTCTTACAATACAAGCACAAATTGTGAACGAACATTTTTTTTCAGCTTGCCCAACGAAATTCTTACCTATTCCCGAAAATTAAAATCATAAGTCACTAGAAGTTAATTGTCCAGGTCAGTTTATTTTCTAAAAAAGAGTTTTTGACTTTGGAGACCTAGACATTTCGTCGCCCTAGTATTGGAGTGCCGTATACGCCAAATTGCATTTTTTGAACTAGGTATGCAGTCGTATGTTTTCGAAGTTGCTCTTTTCAAATCTGCTGTCCGTTTTTTTCTATCTTTTTTCGTTGCCGAGATATTCACTATTGTTTTGACAAAAACAAGAAATTTTGGCATTTACGTCAAATTTTTCATGCAATGCAAGAAAATTTTGAGAATTGTTTTGACGTACGTTATGTTTTTTTTTTTTGACGTACGTGTATATGAATAAAAGAAACTTCTGATTTTCTTGGCGTATACGGCAAACTCATTTTGGACAAAAATTTAAATATTTTGAAAACTAAACGAATTGCAGATGTCCAATAACATGTATATAAAAGACACATTTTAATTATATATCATACTAAAATATCAAAAAATACCAGCGGTTAGTTCTTTCGCAATTATCTTCCGAACATTTAAATGCGATTTCCCAAAAATGTAAAAATGGCGTATACGGCACTTCAATACTAGGGCGACGATTTGTCTTTTGCGTTTTGTTTTAGCAGCGTACTAGGCCTTACAAATAAATTGTTCTGAAAGTTTTACCGTGTAATCCAATACAAATTTTTAATGTTTCTTAAATTTGAGTTCATGAACATCAGTTAGTGCTATTTTGAGAATCAAAAGTAAACTTAACAGCAGCATAAAAAAATCGAACTCGATATAACGATCAGACATTACATGACGACTCTAACGATTATGTAAAAACAAAAATTTAATATGTAAAATTTGGACCGTAATAAACGGCATTTCCGTTAGAACTGTTTTCTCGTAAACGACACCACCGATTTCAATAAACATTTTTGAAAAAAAACATTTTAGTATCCTTAAAGTTAAATTATAGCAAAATTTTCAATAAAATCATTTCTGAATTAAAAAAAAGATCGACATTTAGTACCTATGAACAATCTATTTTGAAAACTGCTCAATCACTGAACCAAATCCTTACGTCAATACAACGAAAAAATTCGTTGAGCCAAAGAAAATTTAATTAATTTTCAGCCGATGAAAAATTTAATTGGCTCAACGAAATGGCTTTCATACGTTAATGAAGAACTTCATCAATCAACGAAAACTGTAGTATTTTAATGAAATTTTTCATAAAAAATTTTGATCGAGAATTAATGAATTTTTACATAACTTTACGAAATTTTTTCATCGATTAACGTAAAATTTAATTAAGCACGGTGATATTTTTCGTTAGTCAATGTATTTTTTGATTAATTTATGAAAGAACTGTCGTTAGCTAACGAATTTTTTCGTAGATTTTATGAATATTTTAATTAAATTATGAAAAAATATTCGTTACCTTACGAAACTTTTCGTTGTATTAATTATGTTTTTAGTAGATTATACTTGCATTCTTTTCGTAGAATTACGAATTTTTTCGTTAACCTACGAAATTTTTCATTCATTTTCTTATCTTAATTTTGGAATAAAAAACCTGAAATTCAGAAAATTCGCTGAAAATTTTTAAATATAAAAAAAAACACATTTTGAATTTTTTAATAAATTGGCGTTTCGTCCCGGTGGAGCTTACTTGGACTCATCATTTGGCTTTTCGTGAGACACCATGTCAATACGCAAACATTTTTTATATTCAGCTCAACTTACATAGATTTTTAAACAAAAACATAATGTGAACTATATCCAGCAAGATTCAATTTTTAATCATTAAAAACAGAAATGCACCCAAGTCTACGTTTTTTTTTTTTTTTTTTTGTAAGGCAACGATTTTTTTCGTTAACTGATGTATTTTTTCATAAGCCGATGTATGAAGATTTTCGTTAGTTAATGTTGAATTTCAAAAGTTAATGAATTTTTTCGTTACTTAATTAAAACTTTGATAAAGTAATTAAAAAATTCGTATTTTTATTCTTTAAAATGAGTATGAAATTTTTCGTTAATTGATGAATCTTTTCATTAAATTGGATTTTTTGGCACTAAAAAAGAAGAAAAAGTGTATGAAACGTTTTCATTAATTGATGAAGGTTTTCATATTACGAAAAATTTCATATTTTCGTTGAGCCAACGAAAGTTTCGATGGGCCAACGAAAATGTAGTGTATGAAACGATTTTCGTAATTTTACGAAATTTATTATTTTCAGTGTAAGAGCATGTACGTGCGACCAAGTTTTACATTTTTTTTTTCATTTCGAATCCCTTAAAATATATTTATTAATCATTGCTAATAAAGTAATAATATACTATTGGCAAATTGTTTCAAATATGATTCAGCATTCAGAGTTGAAATTATCTCATTTTGAAACTTGGCATTACTTAAAAAAAAAACTTACTGTAAAAAATTTACTATTCATTTACAATAATAACTTACCAATAAAAAAATAGAAATAACCATACATTTTTAAGAAATATCATGAACCGATAAGTTTCATGGCTTCAGAATGGCGATTTTAAAACAAAAAAGTATATACTATCAATTTTACAAGTTGATATTTTGTAATTTTTTAGAAAAATTTAAATAAAAAAAATATTTACTAATTTTTATGCATACGGAATAAAGTATTTACTTAAAAAGTTTATCCTAAAATGTAGTTACTATGAATGATAGTAAATACTTAATTTTTAGCATTTACTTGATTTTTGTGCCTTCCAAAAATAGTAGATATATACCTACTTGAAAATTTATTTACTATCATTTACTATTATTACAGGGTCGGACTGGTGCAAAGGGGCCCGGGTGGTAAAATAATAAAAAGGGCCCGCACCGCTGCTTCATATATGGAACTAAAAAAAAATTACAATACCACAAAAATTTAATTTTTAAGATTTTTGGTGCTTCTTTTGGCGTTTCTAGTATTAAAAATTACATATTAAAAATAAATAAATAGAGTATGAGGGGCCCCAAGAGGCATGCGTTGAGCTCAGTTTAATTTTTTTTAATTTTTGACAAGTATCATTCAGAATTTCTATTAAAAAAAAAACAGATAGTCGACAAAATTTTAAATTGTAGACAAATTTGAAAGCTCTTCACAAACTAAGTTGAAAAATTTATTAAAACACGGAATTTTTAACTATCTGTATAAAGATTTTGAAATTTTTGAACTTGTAGCTGCAAATAGACAATGACTTATAAACAAAAAAATTTATTAAATAATCCTGCATTAATGTTTTATAAGGATTTTTACATGTAGTACGAGAAAAACCCCATAGTTTGTATTTATTTCTTACATCCTGTTTATTTCCTACATACAATATAACGTGGGGCCCTAGCATATATGGGGGCCCCGGAACACTGCCCCGACTGCCCCAAGGGTAGATTCATACACCAATGGGGTCCCAAAACTTTTCACTTCTTATACAATTATAAAATATAATATAGTCAAATAGTCCGATTTAGGGCCTGCACTTATTAAACGGGCCCCTGTTCTTTAGACATGAGACTGTTTGAAATTTTTATTTGTACTTGTTTCGTATATGTTCTTTATGAATTTTTATTTTGTATATGGGATAGCTGAGGGCCCGGGTGGCAATCGCCAACTCGGTTATATGGCCAGTCCGACCCTGCTATTATATGCATTTGCATATCAACCAATATCTATAAAAGAGAATTTACCACTTTTGACACAAAATGAATCGATTTTATTCATTCAGACTTCATGAAATAAGTGGCTGAGGTACCACAAAGCAGTGTTGTAGGTCCAAATTTATAAATTTTGTTTAAACGTGATAAAACTAAATAAAAAAAACATTTATTAGCTTTCTTTTAACTTGGAATCAGGTAGTTTTTTTATTTTTATTATTCTCTCAAATATAGAAGAAAGTGTTTTCAAAAATAAATTTTAGCAAAGGGAACCAAATAACGCAAAATATTCAATGACTTAAATGGGGTCTTCCTTAACACAAAACATTATTATCATTCGTATTCTCTTTACGTTTTTCGGTTTTGAAAATGCTTTTACAAAGTTTATTTATATTTTGATATTCAAAAGTTAATGAAAACCATTTCCTTTAGAAATATAAGTTTTGTTATTTGAATTTGATATAAAATAATATTTAAATTAACATTTTATTTCCAAAGCTAAGTTTATTGAGAATTCCATTTCTCAAAAGCATTTTTATAACCCTTTTTACATAAAATCAACTCCCATCCTAGCTTTAAGGTAGGTATACTTAGCACCAAGTATGTTTACGAGGCCATTCCTTCAACCTTTGATGTTCAATAAGACTTTACTATAATATTTTCCGAAGCGAATGGACCTCTCTAATAAAATATAGATCCGTGATGTATCCCCTCTAAACCTGCTACTATATTATTCAATTAAAACAAAGAACCCTATAAACTCTCCAGGATGTTGACATCTTCCGCTATATTCACTACCAAATCCATTTCCATCCCAACTCTCTAACAATTTTAGCTATTATTTTATAGTCCGCAGGAATTTACAACTTTCATTTTCTAACCATGAAACAAATCTTCACGATTGTTATGATATAGATATCTCCTGTTCCTTTATTTTTACGTCCATCAACGACTCCATTAAACAAAATAAGACTCACAGATAAACAAGTCAGTGTTCCACCATCGCATCACTCTCTACCAACCAACACGCATATTATATTGTTTTGTTATTATACAATTGTAATCAAAGGATCATTGTTGAGATCCTTTACACACAAAAAAGGTTTTACATGAAATTGAGTCGTTAAAATGTTTTAATAACTACGATAAGCCTTAACCAAGGCGAAGAATGAAGAACACACCTCAAGACTTTAACAACTGACAGAGAGTAATAATTTTCGTCCTTAGCAAGGACTTAGATTGTTGCTTTTCGAAGTTGTCAAGTGTTGGTTGGTGTGGAATGGAAAGTGGAACCTTAAGTGCGAGTGCTATGAAAATGACAAAATATCTAAACAAATGGATATTTAATAACCGACTATGAGACTATGATGATAACCTCGAGAATTAAATATTCAAAATAATTCTTCTTCTGGTTAACGGATAGGTATCGTTGTTGAGTCGAGTTGTGTCGTGTCGATGTCCTTGGCCATGTCGTTCAAAAATTGTTGCCTCTCTCTGCCATCTAATACTACACCCAAGGACTTGAAAGGATTGTTATAGTTGGCACGAAAAACATGAATAGAGAGACAAATTGGCCCAAAGAGGCAAACAAATGGAAATTTTCTTCACACAAAAAAAAAAAAATGAAAAACAAAAAAAAAACTTAATAATGACATGAAAAAACGTCCATTCAGGAAACAACTTTCTCACTTCTGCAGGATAAATGGAAACATTGTGGGGTGGGGATTTGGATGAGTGCAAATAAAAACAAAAACACAAAATAGATAGGTAGAACTTGAAAAACTTGAAACTCTCCCAAAGTTGGTAGAAAAAAACTATAGTTTCGTTTCTTATTCTACCTTGACAACGACACGACTCACAACCAACGACAATGGACGAGGACGACACAAAATGACTACTCAAAAACTCCGCAAGTTGTGTTTTCTTCTATACACATCCTTTTTATCGTTCGTCCTGTCGGTCGTCCTCTCCCGGTATTGTGTTTTCTATTTTTTTTTTTTTTTTTTTTTTTTCTTCTGTCATTACACAGAATATAAACCAAATAGAATGAGCTAAGTTTTTTCCCCCTGTTTACCCTACCCCGCCTCCCGCCCAATTTCATCCACATGATGACTATGATGATGACAACAAAAAATACAAAAAAAAATTAAAAGAAAACTTATTGTTAACACTTTTTTGTTTTGTTCATCCTCTCAGGCGCACACACTGAGTACTTCCTTCGTCTTCATCGTGTATCCTTGAAGGATTCACATCTGTTAGTGTAGGCTAGAAGGCATGGTGCGCGCTAGTTCTATGTGGATCCAGCCATCAGGCCCAGGGTTAAGAAATTTTATTCTCAAAAAAAAAAAAAACTCTTAGGCAAAATATAAAAATTGACTCAGTTAACGACTCGGTGAGGATGACAACACAACGGTATGGTGGCGTGAGGGTGGTTTTTTTTTCTCACAACCCCAAAACCCTATGGCTCCTATCATGCCTCCTGCTGATGGTGCCAGCCAAGGATATGGCAATGGAATACACTAACTAACTTACTATAATACACAAACATCACAAAAAGGGGGATGAGGTGTCTGTATATGACAAAATCAGTTATAGATAGAAAGGCGCGCGAAGCACGGCCGTCATCATTTTTCACGCGAGTAGAGATAACTTTTATGTTTCTTGCACTGTGAGTGAAGGCGTGACGACGACGGCAAGAGTTTTTTTTTTTTTTCTTACTCCAGGTGAAGCCAGAAGTGGCAACATCTCGGGCCAACTATGAAACTTTTCTTTTCATTGCATGTTAGCTCGCGAGAACTTATAAATAAATTGTTTTGTTTAACTCTTTCTTTACTTACGACAACTGTCAAATTGAATCAGTGATGCCACTTTGAATAAACATTTTACTAGATTTCAAGACCAAAAGTAAGAAATCCAGGTTTACACTGATGTAAACTTTACACAAATAAATAAATATATGCATTTTCATCTCTTCCATCATACCTAACTTCTAAACTACTAATTGTAATTTGACAAATATATCGTTAGAAGGGGCTAGTTTATCCGCTGGTCATAAGTCATAAAATTTTCATATTAAATTGAATATGCCAACGTTTTTGACCTGTTTCAAATAGAAAAAATAAGTCAAAAACTTAACAGAATCGAAAATCAGTCATAGCCTACTTAAACATAAAGCGTTCTTATAGAAATAATTTGCATATAACACCCTGAATCGATGAATAAAATACTATTTTAAACTGGCGCCCGAGCAGGAACCATTATCTTTGTTTTAATTAAATCTAAGTCCCAAGCTACCATTAAAAAAAAATTATGTGTGCAATTCACACGTGGTAAAAGTGAAACCTTAAAAAAGCATTTTATTGGAAAAAAATAATAAAAAAAAAAAAATAGAAAAAATCTAGTCTTTTTTATTCTATCACTAATACATTAATTTTTTTATATGACAACCAATAATAAATTTTATATCATCTGAAAGATTATTGTTTATATGGACCATGTCTATACAACATCTAGAATATTTTGAACTCAATCAGTTTTCATCAAAAATGCAAAAAAAATAAATCTTTTTTCTCTTCTAACACCATTAAATCCATTTTTTTAGATGAGAACCTATAGTAAATTTTATATCATCTAAAAGCTTATTATTTCACCTTTTATATGACGCTTGAATCATATTTCTACCATACCTACAACCTACACTGGTGGCTGGCCATCGGCAACAGATATCCACAGGAGTTTTAGAGGTATTTTTCAAGCTTTTCAATTTAAGATTGTGTAACTTATAGAACACGTACACTCAGAGAAAAAATCCCATAAAATCAATAGGAAAACTATTGTTCCAATAGTTTTCTACTATTAAATTTGGTCAATAGGATTTGTACTATTGTTTCAATGGTTTTCATACCATTATGTTTCGGCGATGTGAAATAATAGGTTCATACTATAAATTCAATGGTATATCCTATAAAAGATTTCGAAATAAGAAAGAAATTTCGAAATCGAAATTCGAAGTTTAAATAATTTCGAACACACACATTAATGGTTTAATACTATTGAAACAAGAGTATGATACTATTGATATAATGGTATAAGACTATTAATTTAATGGTGGTATACTATCAATTTAAAGTAATGTACTTTTAATATTATGGTATCTTACTATTAATTTAATGGTAGTATACTATTAATTTAATAGTACTGTACTATTAATATTATAGTATCTTACCATTAATTTGTAATACTATTCATTGGATAGTACTGTACTGATTTAACAGTATTGTACCATTAATTTAATGGTAGTGTACTATTGAACTTTTATTAATATTCACTTAGCTTACCAGATGCCGAACTTATCCACAAATTGTTCAAAAAGAAACCTTATTAAATATGTAAACAGCAAAATTTGCAATTTTTAAAATTTCTTTTATTATAATTATATAACCATAACATTTTCATAAATAATACTTTTAAATGTTAATTCATTTAATTAAATAAATATTATTTTGTTAGTCTCAACACTTTAAGATACTTGTATAAGATTAATTCAAATTAATTCAATTAAGTAGATTAATTTTTTTTCAGTCTAAAAACTTTTATGATTATTTGGTAAGAAATGGATATGAATTGGTGGACTGTCGAAATACGTTATACACATACAGTGCCATGACATTTGTTTTTTGTTTTACATTTTTAACTCTTTAAATTATGATAACAGCTTACACGAGTTAAAGCTTAAAAAAAGGAACTTAACAAATGAGGATAGAAAAAATTGAAATGGGCAAGGAAGCAGGAAGCAATATAAAATATTGAAAATTAAAAATAATTAATATGTATTTAAAAAGAAGGATACACCTACTTGCGCTAATACTCTCGAGATCGTTTAATAGAGTCCATGAACCTTTCTCCTTCACTTGTTTTTTTATAACGGGAACGATTTGTTTTATGAATGAAGGCCAGAGTTTGAAAAGTTGCGATTGATTGTTTGGTTTCAGGATATTATAGTCGATTTCAACCTGGAAGTATGTATTTTGGAAATAAAAATTTTACTACTATTATTTATTCAGATTTCCAAGTGAAATTATATGAATGATAACTTACAAGTGTATGTCCGAGTGATGCTTTTCTTCATCATAGGAGTTAAGTATGCTCTGACCCCTCTCTGTCTGGCTTAACAATTCTTTCAATGTGTTGTTGTCGAAAAAGATCGAATCATTTTCAAAGGACCGATGTGAAGATGAGGGTGAACTTATATTACTATGTACTGAACTGGAATTCGGTTCTAAGTAATTTGACTCAATCCAGTTCTTGCATGCCTCAGAAATATTTTTCGGTGGCTAATTAAAAAAAAAAATTAAGCTTTAAATCAAGTTATCATTCAAATATATTGTACATACATTCTTTCTCCAGAAATTCAAATGAAACTTAAATTTTGCCCTTGTGCCTAAGAGAGAAGCTGGAAATAACTCGTTTATTTCCGATTCGGTTGCAACCAAAAGGCTCTCCAAGTCGAAACCATTGTCTTAAATGCATGTGAAATGAGTTTATTTTTAAAAATTTGGGAATAGTTTTGAAGGTACCTGCCACACGCTTAAACACATTTTCGTCGAATCCAAATTTTTCGCAATTTAATTCCTTAGGTTCATTTTGCTCGCTTGCGTTGTTCTGCATTCCAAGAGATGATGCATCGAGAATAATGCTGCCCTCCACATGTATGGTTTGTTCATTTTCTAATTCGCATTAGTTTTCAATAAGCAATAAATTGCCAAGTGCGCAGGGATCCATAGCTTTTTAAAAATAATAATAGAAAAGGGTTTTTAATCGAACACTTTCTTTTATACTAGCGGAAGTTTTAATGGTTTAACTTTAAAGTTAATGGTATATACTATTAAAATTGTTCACTAATGGTATTCGTACCATGAAAATATAACGGGACTCTGGTGACGTCTGATATTATAGCATTTTAGATTATTGAAAAATTATTAGCAAAAAACATTGAAAAACCTTTTATTTTAAGACAATTTAAAGTAAGGAATACTACCTGACTTATTTTCGATTGAAATATGTAGCATACGTAGTTAAAATTTGTATCACTTTTTTTATTTAGCTCACTACTATGCTCTGATAAATTCTATAAGTTTTTGAAAAGGTCTGCACTCACGGACATTAACGAAACGAATGTGGAGAATTTCAAGAATTAAAAAAAAAATATTCCACATTTTAATCGGATACCATTGAAGTTGATGGTATATACTATTATAAGTCTGAAGTTTTAATGGTTTAACTTTAAGGTTAATGGTATATACTATTAAAATTGTTTACTAATGGTATTCATACCATGAAAATATAACGGGACTCTGGCGGCGTCTGATATTATCGCATTTAAGATTATTGATTATTAGCAAAAAAACATTGCAGAATCTTTTATTTTAAGAAAATTTGAAATATTTTCGATTGAAATATGTATTACGTAGTTAAAATTTGTATCCCTTTTTTGTATTTAGCTCACTAATATTTTACTTACCTTCCATTACTTACCTACGCAATTTGAGAAAAATTGTAATTTCATTAACATGAACTCCGACAATTCAAAACTCAATGCTTAAGCCCGTCAGCAAAGATAAATTGCGATTAACTTTCGAAAATATACTATTTTTTTATTAATTTTATGTTTCATATTGATTGTATATATATGTATTACTTTTACTTGCTCTACCTATAGAAGTTATAGTCATAGAGCAAGTATTGCAACTGCAGTTTTTGAGATTTTATTTTCCGGAACTCTGCGATGAAATATATAGGCCCTTCCTTGACCTATGTCTTTTTCTTTTCAAAGGCAAATAAAAAGGCTTGGAGGATTTAGTTGAGATTTAGTACAGCTGAAATTTTTGATAAGGTCTAGGATTTCTTTCTTAAATGTTCTCGAATTTAAGGGTCACCAAACACCAAAAATGTTTTCTCAAAAACGGCTAAACTATTTGGATGAAATCCTGTGGGTGTTCTTAACTCTTTCAAGTACGGGTTACAGAGTCGTGCATTTCCTTATTTACTTATAATTAAATCAAATGCTATTCCTAACTCGCTCATAACTGTGTAAATGATTGAAATATACATACATATAAAGTAATCTTCTGTTAGTTATAGTAGTTTGTCGAATTAATATCTCTTTTTCTTAAAAAAAATCTTCATATAAGTATAATTTTACTTCTAACATGATTTTTATTAATATAAACTCTGGCAACACTGTCGTGTTACATTACATTCCTGGCAATCCTTAGATATTGGCAATTCTTTTTATTAGATTAATAATAATAATTCATAATATAATCAACAACGTGAATAATCCTATTAAATTTGTGTAGTTATGTTTAAATATTCAATATTAATAATATTTTGAGCTGATAATACGTAACAAAAGTATGAACTATAAATTTTAGTCTAAAATATTTATGAAGCACTCAATATGACAATACTAAAATAAGAATGTATGTTTACGATCGAAGCCAATGGTACTGTACTATTAGTACCTATATACGATTAAAACCAATAATACTTATCTTATTAAATCATTAAACATCTAATAGGATCCACCATTAAAAAATACTTTTCGAAGTTCGACAGAGTTAAAAGTACTGTACTATTAAAACTGTAGTATATACGATTAAAACGAATGGTACTTGTCTTATTAAATCATAAAAAATCTAACAGGATCCACCATTAAAAATTACTTTTCGAAGTTCGACAGAGTTAAAAGTACAGTACTATTAAAACTATAGTATATACGATTAAAACCAATGGTATTTGTCTTATTAAAACGAAAATTATCTAATGGGATACACCATTACAAATTATTTTTCGAATTCCGAGACAGTTAATAGTACGATACTATTAATACAATAGTAAATACCATAAGTTTACATAGTATTTACTATTAAATCAATAGTTTCTGTCCTATAAATAATAATAGTTTCAAAACTATTAATACAATGGTACAAAACTATTGAAATACTATTAAAAAGAGTCTTTTTTTCATTAATGGTAGTCCCATTACCGACTTATGGGATTTTTTTCTCTGAGTGTACCGTTAAGTGTGATATATCAAATGAAAGGTAATATTATCACCATGCGTATTAGAGTTTAATTAAGTTTGTATGTGATCTAAATCAATAGATATTAAGTGTTTAGAAAAAGAAAATCTTTTTACCGTTATCTCAGGATTTTGAATATGAAATTGATCGACATTTTGCACAATTATATTTTATTTTATTATAGCATAAATTTCATTTATCTGTTTATCAAAACAAAAAAGTTATAATCAATTCATTTTTCCTGCCGCTTTTTCTTTTCATCGTTTTTCAAAGCATTACGATACTAAAGAAGTTTTCACTTCAAAAAAATAGATTCTATTAACAAAAATAAAACAAAACTGGTGCTCGCAAATTCTAGAGTACATGCATTTCATATTCAGAAATATGAGCTTTTTTTCGATATATCATTAAATGGCGCCCAAGCCATGATTTTTTGTTTCCTTTATAGATTCATTGGTGTAATTTTGATGTAATTGATGTATAAAAAATCGGTTTAAAAACGGCGCCCAAGCAAAGACTGGTACATATTATAGCATTAAGTACATATACAAATCATTAAGTACATATCAGTTTACTTTTGTACTAAAAAATGCATAAGAACGACAAAAAAGATGGAAATTTAGTGTTGCCACTTAAGAGATTTTCTTCTAAATTTTTGGTGTTTTACTTTCCTTCTTCGATAAAAGTGTTGTTTTGTATAGGTTTTATAAGCTTCTCTTATACCTAAAACAAGTTAATTTGATGTGTTATCAAATAAGTTTAGTGTTGCCACTTTAGAAATAAATTCACTTCATGCTTTTTATAATGAGTTCTGTTAATTAAAACGCCCTAAGCTTTAAATACTTTAAATCAATAAGTATTGAAAAATACAAGTGCGTGCAGCCACTTGAAAAGTTTTCATCCCAACGCTTGGATTTTTATTTATTCTGAAGTATTTTCAAATTAGTTTGTTTTACCTCAAAAACTCGACCTGGTTTAAAAAAAAAATAAACTTCTCATTCATCACTAAACTAGTTAGTCAATTTAATATTGAAGTTGTACTCAACGGTGGACCCACATCATTTGCTCCATTTTGTATATGCAAAATTGAAAAAGTTTCATTTTAATTTTATTAAACAAAACCAAAAAAAATTCACTTCAAGTGTCATCACTTAAACTAATTTATGCGAAGCAAAGTTTTCAGCTCTATGCAGACAGTAGTGCTACTTGGGTGCGTGTTACGTATAAATCTAGTGAATTCCATTTACCTGTTTTTCGTTTTTTTTTTTTTCTTGCAACTTTGAGGTAAAAGTAATTCTGACACATCACTCGCCCGCCCCCTTCCCCCCGCCCACTCTTATACAATTGAAAATTGTAATATTTTTCTTCTCGTTGTTGCCACTTTACAAAACTCTTGCAAAAATATATATAAAATTCAAGCAGATGGGAGAGTTTTTTTTTTGTAGATGTAGGTAAATACCACACACACTCCGCTGCTATGAACTGACGACGACTACTCTCACACTCGAAAATGAGGTATGAGTAGGTGCATAATTAGTGTGCCCTAGGTGTATTCATCTCCACATCGTGATGACTCTTTGTGTCCTTTAGCATTCTCTCTCTTGAGTCCCCATCACTCCCACCTCCCGAAATACAAAAAAAAAAAAATTAAAACTCTATCCCTTTAGTTAGTCTTCTACTCCCCCTACTACCCCCTCCAACCCCCTCCTCCCCTATCTGTTAGTTAACTTTTATTCAGAGAGAGAGAGAGAGATTCTTCTCGGAATTTCATCAAGGTGTGTATAAAAGGTGGCTTTGCCGTTGAACGTTACTCATGTGAAATTGAAAATAATTTTAAACTATATCCTTGGTAGGTCCTTCTCGTTGCACAGGTACCGTACACAGCATCAGTTTTCTGTAGTTGGTGTTGCCACAAAACGGCTCTGGAGGATTGCTGGGATGTTGATGTTGCTGTTGCAGCTTCTCCTCTAGGGAAAACGTCAGCGCGATGCGATGGTTCCTGGTTCGAACTTAACTCCATAACCACCACTCATCCTGGTGGCAGAGTCGTGTTGGCTGTTACCATTGTCGCTGATGGGCTGGGGGTTTTGTGCTCCTCGGTATGCCCCGTTATTCATGGTTAAAATGTAAATGAGAAAATTACTTGCATTTTAATTGAATTTTAATTTCATTACAGAGTTTTTCTTTTAACTCACAGAATACTTGCAGATATAGAAATGCGGCAGATAGGTCGACTTCGACAGCTGGATTCGCTCCTTTCGAAAAAAAAATAAAACAGGATGTGTTCGTTGAGTGGAGAACTAATGCGCTTCATTTAAAGTTTTGAATAATAATTTCTTTTTCTCTTCTTTCACCTACAGACACTCTACAAACTACACACACTGACAATTTTTGTCTTCTTTTCTATTTCTTGTGGTTTTTATGTTTTAGTGTTGCTTGCTTCTTCTTTTTTTTTTTTTTGGAGTGTAATGAGTTTGAATTTCCAATTGAGTTAGAAGTGAAGTATGGAAAGACAAAGACTCTAATTTTATTAAAGTTTCTTTTCTGTGTTGGTTTTGGTCCTTTTAACCTAAAAATCTAGTTTTTAAATGCAAATTTTCATTGAAAAGAAAATAACCTGAAGTGAAGTGAAGTTTTTTATTAAGATGTGCATTTGGGTGAGTTTTATTTTCTTCGAATTTGATATATTTCTTAGAATACTTAACTTTTGTTAGAAAGGAGGAAAAGATTCACAAAATAAATCGTATGGAAGGAATAATGAAAATGCAAAGTATCTACCTAGAAACGTAGGTGTTTTTTTTTTTTCATTTAAACGAAAAGGAAAATTTAAAATAAGTTAAGTTACTTATATGTGAAGTATGCACTCCTTAGTTTCTGACTCCCGAACAGTCATCATCTTAATATAAGAAGTAGAAAATTATTTTGTTTTTTTTTTTGAGGTGATATAAATCGATGAATCATGGCAGCATCCACGAAAAAGTGACGCCATTTTCTCCCGTTCCATCTGAAATTTTTAGCAATGCGGGATAAATTTCAATTAAAAATTGAAAATAAACTATTTTGACACAAAAGTCTTCTATAGCTTATTTTAAAGATATTAATTTGAAGGTTATAATATTTGCAAAAATTCAATCACTAAATAGGGTAAATAGGGGTAAATTTTTGTTTGACAGTTTGAAAAATGCCATTCAAAAGCTAATGAAAAAAAAGGTCTAAAATGGATTTTTTGCGTTTCGAGATATAAATTTTTGAAAAACCTTTTTAGGGGTATTTTTGTGTGTTTTTTTTTTATTTTTAGAAATTTTTTGGAGCATTCAAAAATTCTCAAACTTATATAGGACATAATAGGTTATGGCCATGCGCATGCATTTACATAAAATTGGTATTTTTTTTTTTTTATTTTTGATTTTTTACCGAATATCGGGAAAAACAAAACATATGAAAGGTGACATAATAATCTTTCACATGAAACAAAACTTCTTATAGGTTGTGATAGAAAAAAATTGTTTTAATAGTGTGAGAAAATAAAAAAATGTTTTCAATAAATTATTTTTATACTTTTTGCGCAAAAAAAGGTAATTCTTAGATTTTTCTTGTAAATTATGATTGGAGTCAAGAAATTATTTCGTTTTTTTTTCACAAAACATACAGATGCACAGTAGCGAGCAAAAAAAAATGCAAACCAAAAAGGTTTAAAGAGTTTCGAACAAGAACTAAGTTACCAAATTTAGCATATTGAAACTGTTTTATTTTTATTAAACAGAGTCAATTTGTGGAATATTTTACTCCAAAACCATTATTTCGTCAAAAGTCTACATAAATATGCGTTTTTAGACGAGCAAAAAAATGCAAATGTTTTTATTGTTTGCATTTTTTTTTTGTTTTGCTCGCTACTGTAAATATGTCAGGTCTTTAGCTTAAGTACTTTACTATAAGAATTATTATATTATAAATTTTTTTACAAGAAAGTTAGCAAATAAAAAAATTGTAGATAATTTTTTTCAAGTTTTCCACTTTTTGGGGGCAGTATCATAATAATTTAAAAGTTATGCTTATTATAACTGTTTGTTTACATTTGTCGAACCTAATGCAATTGGGTTCACTAAGCCTAAAAATTACAATTGTTGCTTTCTAGGAGCTCTATTGGTTTTTTTTTAGATATTTTCATTTTTCACATTTTGTGGGTAGTTTCATACAATTTTTTTTTTAGATTTTATTATTACAAGCGTTTTTAAAGTTTTGCTGGAAAAATTTATTTGTAATGTAATGTATTTCGGTTCAGTAAGTAAAATAAAAATACAAAATGAATTTCTATGCATTTTCATGTATGACTAATTTAAAAACTAGAGCTGCTAGAAAAAAAACTAATGTTGTTTTCGGAATCAGCACCCTTAAATTAGTAAGAAATGATAAGCAACAGATAGATATCAGTGTTACACTAAGGACAGTAACCGGTTAATGATCCGTTTCAACAATACTAAATCGAGGAGAAGCCAGTTCAGAAACACACTTGGGAAAAATAGAAGAAATATCTTACCAAAATATTCGATTAGCCCAAAACATCAGTTAAGGTTCTGTCTGGTACATCACTTACCAATTACTGAAATAAGACTAGATTTTAAAAAAATTCTCACTGAGGTGACAAACAATTAGTAATTTACACCCATCCATAGTTTAGAATTCAAACTTTTGATCGGGCAATGCAATGCCATTCTGCGGACATACTTTCTTCCAACAATATTCGGAAAATGAGTTTTGGCATTCTCGCAAAATGAATAAAATGAGTAATAAAGATTTTTTACCCTCAATATAAACTATTTCCCAAAACCTCCATCAATCTTGAAACTATTGATTCAACTTAACTAAATTAACTCATTAACAAAAATCAAATTTCCATTCAACAAAACGAAAATTAATTTGATTATAAAGTCTCTTTTCCCTGATTACATTTTGATATGATGACATGAACGCGAAAATTCTCAAAATAGTAACTTTTTCGTATACCCATTTCCCATTTCTGTCAAAAACCAATTCCAAAAAAAAGTAAGCTTACACACCTCAGGCCAAAATTAACTAGATGAGTTCATCGCACATAGTTTTGATTTGACTTTCTACCCCGGAAACGGACAGTTCAATCAGAAATTGATAAGGACATTTTTCCCTTTTCTCCTCCAGGCATTGAATGGTTTAATTTATTTATACATCACGTCCACCATAGTCAGCAGCGATCAGCGTTACCATGCCATCAAAAAACTTTCCTTCTCTCACACAAAATCATCATTCGCAACTTAATCCCAATTTCAATGCAAATATCTTTTCATAGCTCGAAGGCTTGAAAGGCATAACGCAAAAGATATTATCTCTCTCCGTCCGAACAAAACCAACAAAAACATAAAAAAGCTGGACTCGAATCTGTGTGTGTGTGTGAGTTCATGTGGATGGGTTAACTTATTATTAATGTCCAGAATCAAATTGCCAGAAAAATCGTTGCCGTTCCCAGGGTTGAAAAAGAAGAAGAAAGGGTAGAAACATTTTGCATGGCTCAGCTACCACGCTAATTTAAAATTAAAAATGTATATTAACAATGCTAGCGAAGGATCGCAAAAAGCAAACTGCACAACAACAACAAGAACCAACTAAAGCTTCTTTTTTTTCTTCCATTTCCATAGTCCGTCCGGAATGAATCGTGTGGTCGCTCACACGCAAACAATAACAACAACAAAAACAACAACAACTTCAAAAAGGATAACAAAGAGAGAAAAAACAACAACAAAAACAAGACCAGATAGTGTATAGTTGGAAAACGCTAAGTGGACATCAAGTCCTTCTGTTTTTTACTCGACTCTGGACCACTGGACAGGACATTAAGGAGTAACAACGACGACGGACGACGGACGCGCGAAATGGAAAGATGGAACGTTAAAGCCATGGATACTGCTGAACTCGCGTAATTGTAATCGCATAACAAGAGCTTAATGGATGTTTAACTTTTGTGTGTTTATGTTGTTTTTTTTTTTTTTGTATTCTGCTGAGTTTTTGTTCTGTTATCCTGGCATTAAATATTTTTTTTTCTCTCTTTGTAAGCAGGACACGCGAAAAAAATCATAAGCAGTATGGCCGACAAAGCAGTTCTTAAAAAACCTTCCCCGCATTCCAATACTAAGCGCCAATCACTTGAGTGCGGATAGCTCCTTTTCCTTAATAAGGAGCCAAGTCAAAATTTATGGTTAAGGAGCCTGGGATATTATTAAAACTGAAACTGGAAGAATTCCCTTATGCCATAGTCAGTATCCATGTGGTGTTTGTGTACCTTCGGGATTTTGATGTTTGTTTGTTTATTTGTTTTTCGTCGTCGTCGTCGTCGGAGTTGCTTGTAAGCCAAAGCCAATGAACTGCTGCGGGGCTATTTCAATCAGGGTGCATATTTAGCCAAGGTCCTTGTATTTTTCGTCGTCCGCGTTGTCAGCGCACGAAAATGAATACGAATACGAAAACAGAAAACCCCTCGGGGGCTTACGACAAAATTAAAGACTACCGACGACGAAACTTAAAGCCTTGAATGTTGTCGTACATAAACAAATATATGTACATCCTCATTCTACCTTAAAATTCTAAACAACACAATGAGAAGAGCTCTGACTCTGTTCTAACAATCACCCATCAGCCCAGGCCCAGACCCAGGTCCTAGATTTCTCAGAAAGAGAGCACACAGCAAGACCAAGAGAGAGAGAGATTTATCTTTTCGGTTAGAAAATGATTTGTGTGCGGCTGACTTTATGTGTTGTGTTGTGTCTTGTGTATTAGGCCTTCATATTTTTGGGGCGGTGGAACCTCTCGCCGAGATGGAAATGGAAATAAATACAAATGAGGACATTGTTATGTTTTTCGTTTTCGTATATTTTGGGACCAGAGCAAACAGCAGCAGCATCAAGAAGAGGGACAGTCTATATATCTACTCTCGGTGACAGTATTTGTAGTCCATTAGGAGATAGTTGACATGATGACGGAGTATGCTCTTATTCCTGCCTGGGATGCTGCTCTGCTCTGCTCCGGTCCATGCTCCTCCATGGCCAACAAAATATATTCTTCTAGGTTTTTGCTTGAAAGCTCTCAAGATTTCTGGTTGAGAAATGATTGCAATCTTCAAGCCTGGAATTGGAATAAATGATATATATATTTTTTTTCTCTCTCTGTGTCATTCTGTCGACCAAACTTGGGTTTTTTTGGGCCAAGCAAAATTGAAAATTTCAATCAATTACCTGAGACCTGAGCTAATCAAAATTGTCATAACCTATATGATTTGTTTGTGTGGGAGAGAGATACATTTATTATTTGTGTGATGGTGGTTTCCTTAACATGTCCTTTGATTCTCTTGGAAAGGAATATAAAACTGGAGAATTTCTGAAAATATTATAATAAAACTAATCAAAAGCCATATTTTGGTATCGGTTAGACCAGATGGCATATTTATGAATTTCCTTAAAATAACTTTATGTATGCTAACAAGGACAAAGAATCCTTAATATACCAGAAACAAATAAGAGATTGTTGTGTTTCAAATAAATTTTAAAATGTAAATATTTTTGATTTTATCTTCTAACAAATTATATTTATAGTAGAGTAACTAAAGCAAATTATTAGGAAACCCGGCCGAACAGCTCTTATTTTGACGTTATTTTTTTTTTTTTCAAACGTAGGTAATTAAAAGTACTTTAAAGTCTATAGATTAAAAATTGCCGATGTTGCCGTATTGTTTTTTAAAATTAAAATTAAATTTTTTTTTAACAAAACCATTTTTTTTTTGCTTAAATTTCATAAAAAAAATGATAGCAAAAGATTTTCTAGGTAATTTAAGGAAAAAAATATAGGAGAGTAAGGGACAACCTTCCATAGTTAAAGCGATAAATGCAATTTTCTCACAATCTGACTTCAAACACAAAAAAAATATTTTGAAAACAACGGCAACACCTACAATATTTTAAAATACATTTTATTCTTATCTCTTAAAATTAAATCCTCAAACTCAGAATTTAAAAAAAAAATGTTACTAAAAAAATTTTACAATGACTTTTTTCCAAACGTGTTCTAATAAAATATGAAAAAAAATTAACATATATCACACTTTTGAAAAAAAAAAAAAATTCAAAATGACTGTTTTCTGCTGGGTTTTTCGATAAAAACTGAATTTTTGCATTGAAATAATTAATTTTCTCAAAGACTTTGGTAAATAAGAACTTTCAATTTTTGCTATTTAACTTTCAACAGTAAGGGTTATTAAATGAATAAAAAATAATTTTATGTTTAGATGTTGAACTTTAAAAAAAAAATAAGTTAAATATTTTTTCAAAACTTCTATTAAAAAAAGTTTTTCGAAAATAAAATTTTTTTCATAAACCTTAATACATGTTGACATTTCCTTTTATAATTTCAAATCATAATAAATGCAGTAAAAAAAATTTTGAAAATAAATGCAATTTATATTACGAAAAAGTTTTAAAAACGACATGCTAAAATTTTTTCAATAGTTTTTTTTTTCAAAAATCTGAGTTCAGTTACCATTCTTTCAAAAGCCCTTACTTCAATTAACTTAAATTTCTAGCTTTTTAAAAATGTATATTTAAATATTGTAGGTGTTGCCGTTGCGCTCAAATATTTTTTTTTGTGTTTGAAGTCAATTAATAAGAAAATTGCATCTATCGCTTGAACGTTTGTCCCTCACTTCCCTTTTTTTTTTTTGAATTTCGTAGACAATCTTTTGGCATCAATTAATTTATGAAATTTAAGAAAAATTTTGAAAAAAAATTTTGTTGTTCACGAAAATCTTCAATTAAATTTAAAAAATCAAAACGGCAACACCGGCAATTTAAAAAAGAAGATTATCAAAATCTAAGCTGTTCGGCCGGGTTCCCTAATATTGCCAATTTTTGAGCTTTAGTTACTCCAATATTAACTCTTCATTATTAACATTTTGTGTTTTTATTTTTAGAAGAAAAAAAAAGTGTATCAAATAATATTTTTCTAGGATGCACCTTATTTCGCATGTGTGAATCTTGTTATATTCTGAAAATGTTAGTTAATTTAACTTCATGCCTGAAGGACTCTTGATTCGGAGAAATTGTTTATAAAATACAAAAATAAATTTTCCTTTTTTTTTTTGACGTTGCGGTTATTTTGGTTTCATTAGAAAGATCTTTGTTATTGTTTGTTAAGACCACAAAAATATATGATGTGAAAATTACAACATTTTTAAATGTTGGTGTAATATTTGAAGCGAATACAATTTGGAATTTTTGTTTTCTATTAAATGGTTACTCAAAGAATAACCTTGACTTTATAAACGAGCCAGTTTTAATGAAATATAAATAGAGACATCTCGTTTGGTTGAATTTAATGTAGGGTCTTATTGGTTTGTAACTAAGAATAATGTGTATTCTACATGTAATGTCACATTTTGTCTGTTTTTTTATAAACTTACTAAGTACATCAAATATGACAAAAGACAAAATGTACGAGTCGCAATTATTTCCACTTGTTGTTAAAGTTGCTTTAAGGTATTTCCATTGTAACGGGTGTGAGTTACACTGAGGGAAAAGTAACAATAAAACAACGTAAAATCAATGAAAACAACATTGATTTAACTTTTATTCGGAATGATTTTGCGTTGAAGATAAACATTTTAAAATCAACGTGGAAAAAACTTAAATTTTTAGTGGTAACCTATTTTAAAGTAACATAAATCAAAGTAGTTCATCTTTAAAACAAAGACTTTTCAACTTCAATTTATTTTTTCCCTCAGTGTACTTCATTTTTTACTTGCGATATAGGTACTATATATCAAGTTATGCATTCGTACAAAAAAAAAAGTTGAGATAACATTTTTCCATGACATTACGATGGTAGACAATGCCAAAAAAGTGGGTCCCGGAAGTCCGTCTGTCCGATTTTGTTTAAAAAATTCAAATGTTAGTTTTAAGCTAAGGTCTATCTTTCAGAGAAAATTTTTTTTTTTTTGAAAATCATTATTAACGGTACCTGCCATAGAAGCGTTTTTTTTTCAAATCCCCTTATCTCCGAAACTGCTTATTCGATTTCAACGAAACTTTTTGTGAAGAAGCATTTATATAATTTAAATATAAGCCAAAAATAAAATTTTGAAAAAAATTATTTTTGGATTTTTAAAAAAATTTTGAAATTTTTGAAAACGGGACATTGAATTTTTTTGAAATTTTGTTTTTAGATGTTGATTAGTGATTTCTACAAAATGGCATACCAATTTTATTTTAAAACTTTTTTTCCAAAAAATTATTTATAAAAAATTAGTTTTTAAAAAAACGGCTCTAACGATTTTGAAAATTTTTTTTTTTCTAAAAATGCATGTTAATATATCAATCAAAACTGCATACTTGTTTTGGAGGGCAATTTAATTTCAAATTTTTTTTTTTTTTTAAACGAATTTTATTTTTTTTTTTCCAAATTTCTGTATAAAAAGTCTTAAAAATTTAAGCAACTTTAACTCTAAGAGCAAGTTTGTGCGACCCAGTCGTTCTTTATATTGTTCATGGGTTGTGTACTTTTTAATAAATAAAGCAGGTACCTAATGTATTTACTTGTTAAACTCTTAAAATTAGATGTAACGGGTGTGACGCTAGAAAATCAATTCTGCTTATGTCTGCTTATGTGAAATTATAGATTTTTTAACGAAAAGTCGCGGAAATCGTATTCAATATAAAAGGAGATTTTATTACGTTTCCAGTAAGAAAACAGAATTGTCCAATCCTTAGGAAGGAAGACACTCTGAAATGCCCCGAATCCATGTGCATTTTATTATTTTATTCAAATTGGGAAAACAGGTGCCAAAAGCCGGAACACAAGCTTGTGACAATTTTTGCCTTCAAAAATCCTATTACTATACATGGGCTTTAATCGACTGAATTCTTGACATATTAAAAAAAATACTGTTAAAAAGAGATTTCCACACTAAAACCACCTTGTTTTTGAAAGTGATGAGCTGATATCGATTGTACTACACTTAAATTTTAATATACCTAGCTTTTTGACAAATTTATATTTCTTAGAAATAAGCAAAACTTCCTTTAGTATGACAGTACATTTCGAAAGGAATAATAATAATGATCAATATAATACTGTCATATTATTTATCCCACAATTTATTAACAAGCATTTATGATTCGCTTGTTTCATTAACCTCTATTAGCTTTGACTATCCAACATACCCGTATATATTTAAAGGCATTCACAGTCTTATAGTAATAGTTTGGAGTTTAATGTAATTACCTCTACACTTAACTAATTAAGTCATGCATAAGCATAAAGCCTTGAACCATGACCCTCTATTCAACTCATGAGGTCAGTTGGCAATTTGTACAAAAGCTCTAATACAAATTACACATGGATTGCAAAATAGCAATAATAATCTTCCCACCTCACAACCCCATCCTTGCTATTCAAGTGGTTTTTGTTCTTGTATACACTTTCGAACAATCAATATCAATACATGCGAATTGCTATAGATTTTAATTGTTTCCATTCGATGAATGATTTTGTGGTATTTTCAACAAAACAAAAGAAGAATTAAAGCATAAAAAATAGAATAAAAATTATGAGGATTTTTTTTTTACCAAAATTCTATTGAAAAGTGTTTTTAAATATAATTTCTCAGAAACACATAATTTTCAGAATAAATACATGATTTTTGGAACTTAATACAATGTTACCATCAAAAATACACATAATTAGTCCCTCATAATTTAAGCCATGAACTGTTAAATTTTGTTGAGAATGGTTGTTATGTTGATCCATTAACAAAACATCTTAAAAAGTTGAAAATTTTGTCACAGTTTTTTTGATCTAGAAAAAGATGATTTAAGGTCAAGTGTGTGAAATTTGGAGCAAAATATATTATTTAAGTCCAAAATATAATTTATTTCCTATCTATCAAGCTCAGAATTGTTAAATTCAGACAGAGATTGATTAAAAGAAAATAATTTATTGCTCCTCCAGGGAGGGATATTAAAATTGTAAAATTTGATGCAAAGCAATACTTTTGCCAAAATCATAAGATTTTCTGAAAATTCAGACTTTCATCACCAAAAATGAAAAATTCCTACCCAAAACTCAGTTTTCATTAATTTTTCTGAATTTAAATTAAATTAATATATAAAATTAAATTAATATATACATTCATTTTAATGAAGATTAAATGAAGAATTTTGGAATCATAAATCATTCATATAAAAAAAGTAAAAGAATTCAAATTGCATCATAAGTGAATTCTTTGCCGGTCAGTTTCTTCACTTTTGTGATTTATTTATGTTTCAATTCTGAATTAAAATGTTTGCTGGGTTATTTTGTAAGTCATATATTGTCAAATTTTATTGCCAAATGGATTATTATGATGGTGATTGGAGAAGAAGATACAGCAACGAGCTTTACGGGTTGTACAAGGACGCTAACCTAGCCAAGAGAGTGAAGGTGCAGCGCCTGAGATGGCTAAGTCACGTGGAGCGCATGGACAACAATGCTCCGGCCCGGAAAGTTTTCGACTCCAACCCAGAGGGACGGCGCAGTAGAGGAAGACCTCGTCTGAGGTGTCGCAACCAAGTGGAAGGGGACCTCAATCAACTTGGCGTGCGAAACTGGAAGTAACGAGCTAAGGATAGAGCTGGCTGGCGAAGCTTGTTGGTTGAGGCCCAAATCCACAGCGGAAAAAAGTAGGGAAAGTATTAAAGTTGAAGTACATTAATGAGCTGTAAGCGCATTTGCTATGAAAAAAAAATAAAACAAAATTAGTTGAATTTTTAAATTCAAAATAGAAAAAACTAGAATTTTGAAAAATTTAATTTTCGTTAAAAAAGCAGATTTTTTAAAGCAGTATTTTGACCCGCTCCCAAAAGAAACATAGAACAATTCTAAACAAACTATATTATTAGTGTTTAAAATAAAGCTTATATTCCTCATCTAGGAAGCCTGGAACTGTTTGATTCCATCAAAGAATGCGTAATTTCTATATACTCAGTTTCATACTTTTTTCAGAAAGAGTTCCATTTAATGATGTTTAGGTGTCATTTGAAAGAAAATTCAGTTTTCTATTTTTCAAGTCATATTATTATATTCCATTAATGACTTAAATGTTCACGTGTTTTTTTTTTTTATTTACGAAAATCGGATATTTTTACACTTTTTTAGCTTCAGAAACAGAAAGTTTTATGGGAAATAAATGCCAATTTGAACAAAATGCACTATTAATTACAATAATATAGCTTATTCCTCATCCATCAAGGCAATAAATGTTAAACTTAATTGAAGATTGAATACGATATTGATGGATTGCGAAATCCCCTCACAAATCTAAAATTTTCATTTTTCGGCAGGTGGCCATGGCACAGAGGAATAAGTAGATGACTTCAGAGCCAGACATCGTGGGTTCGAGCCCAACGGTCGGCTCAGAAGTTTTTTCTAAATCGCCAGCTTAACTGAAGCCACCTGTGCGATAATATGAGACAATTTTCAACTATGTCTCCTCCTCTGTGCCACGTAGTTCTATGTTATATGTTCTTTCTTTGTGTCTATCTGTCCTTCTCTTTGTCATTGTCTGGTGTTGTCTCAGCCAAATGGCCTCAGTTGCCGCGCTGATAAGTGTCAGTAGTTCGTACATTCATGTACGAAGTACTATGTATATAATAATAATAATAATTTTTCGTAATTTTGTAGTTTTAAAATTAATCTTGGTTTTTTTTTAAATTATACTTTTTCCGCTTAAAATGTATTCTTAAATAAGTCAAGGGATGCAGTATCGAATATAAATTGCTAAAATGGTAAAAGTCAACAGTAACTTACCAAATTGATGACAAAAAAGCTGTAATGCGTTCAACTAAAAAAGTTGAAAATCATAGATTAAAAATTTTTACACATGCAACTGTGCAATTATTCGAAATCCATTTCGAATTTCCAACTCGTTTTCAACTATTGTTTCCAACGTTAATTGGTCCCAAAATTCTATTTCAATCTATAAAACAAAGCACTACTCATTTTTATTTCTGTCGGTGTTAATTTGTTCTCCTCGCCCAGAACCACTTAAAACACGGAAATGAGTTCCTCGTAAAAAGAACATTTTATTTATATTCTTAAATAAGCGTTAATACTATTTCCGTAAAAAAGCAGTTAAACTGAGCCATTTCCATGGAGAATACAAAAAAAAAATAAATAAAAGAACACCTCTCCATCGCCAATAACAATACTTAACAAAATAAGCTGTATACTATATTATTTATTTTTTTCTTTAAAAATGTGAAAATAATTTTTAAAAATAAAATAAAATTTAACGACATAATTAATTTTACCAGTATTTAAATTCAGGTTTATGTAGTTTTCATCTTTTGTGTATTTTTTTTTTTTATTTTTTGCCCCCACTTAGCCACGATGAATGTGTCAGGAGGACAAAGCTTAATCACTCACTCTCTGTATAAATTGAAATTAAAATTTAATTTTTGTTGTTGTTGTTGTATGAGCGTGAGCGTGTACCGTGGAATACTTCTATACATGGCGTCGTTCATACTCGCGTATAAAATATAATTTATACATCATCATCATCATCCTCCCTAACAACAACAACAACGACGACTCTCCTTTAAAATGATATTAACGGTACACGAAATAATTAAAACCCTGCTCTTTCGTTATGTTTTTTTTTTTTTTTTTTTTTTGTAGCTCAACTCACAACCATATAATCAAAACAAAATAATAAATGAAACCAAACCCAACCCCCCGCTTAAATATCGTTGACGTTGTTCGCTTGCTTGTTTGCGTTACGTTGCGAAGGATTGCGCAAACTATACAACACAAAACCTTTCGAGGAACAGGGAATTAATTAAAAAAATATATAAATTTTCCAAAAAAAAAAGAATAAAAATAAAAATAAATAAAACAAGAAGCAAAAAAAAAATAAAAACCTTATAATAAATTCACATTTGTGTGTCTGTTGAATGTGAGTGTGTATGAAGCTAAAAATATCCCTTTTTTCTACTACTACAACTCTACAACAACCACTTGTAAAAATTTATATTCTTTTGGAATTTTAAATTTTTGTTTTTTTTTAAGGATTTTTATCTTTTGTTGTTTATAAAATCTCATTGGGGGTGAAATTGCATTTTCTATTCTGTGTTACGGACTAGAGAATATCATGTGTCCCTGTGTGACACCAACAACTACAGCCATCATCAGCAGGAGTGGATTTTTTTTGTCTTTCATTCGAAATGAAATGAATTTATCCCCAGCACCCAGCCAACAAACCTTCTAACAACTGTGTGTGACGAAAATGTGTAGTAAATAAAAAAAAAAAATAAAAATACACCCCAACAAGGACGAAATAGAAAGTAGACAAAAAATCATAAGGAACCCAGTGCCCAAGTGACCTGGTAAGATGTGAAGCTAAATCTATTTCCGTGGGATAGGTCGCAAAGATGTAAACGGATAACTGCGAGGACTGACTGAGAATTGGAAAATTCCATGCTCAATTCATTTGGATAAAAATACTCTTGTCAAGTTTTTTCTCTGAGAAGAGGATATTGGGAATATCTTGCGCAGAGATGAGGATTTTTGAACTCTTTTGGTTTGAAGCTGAATTTGTTCGATGTTTGAAAAGGTTTGATGTGGGGGAGGTCAAACTTCGGAGTGTATGATGTTTGATAAGGTTTGAAAGAAATTATGTTGAATTCTCTGCTGGTTTAACTAATTCAGCCGGATATAAGGGAAAAAGGTCTTACTCTATTATTAAATTAAAGAGATAACAACCACGTGTATACAAATTTGTGATGGTCTTTGAACTGATAACGGTATTTTAAATGATTTCTTTACAGAGAAATTATTAATATGCCCAAAGTAAACGGATTTATTTGAATTTTCGGAACAAGTGCGTAGAGTTTTGGTAAATGACGATGAAATTAGTTTGATCCAAAAGTGTTTCAAATAATCATTTTTATCAAAAAAAAACAAAACCGACTTCCATGGATCAAAACGGGTTTTATGGTGATTCTCATAGTTTCTGTAGCCATAACTGGACGAAATTGAAATGGGACCACATTGCAAGCACCAGCTTTCCAATACAAAAAGAATTATCAAAATTGGTTTCTTTAGTAATCATAATAACAAACATAAAAAAAAATCCAGACGAATTGAACACCTCATCCTTTTTGGAAGTAGGTAAAAAGTGGAAAGTTTTGGTTAATAACGAATCAGAAGTTTTTGTAAAGAAAATATGAGAAATTATGGAAAAAAAAATTTTTTTTTGCTTGAAAAGTGAAAAGCATGTCCCGAAGATGTCCCGAGCATGTTCAGAGCATGTCCCGACAATGTCCCGAGCATGTCCCGAGCATATCCCGGGCATGTCCCGAGCATGTCCCAAGCATGTCCCGAGCATGTCCCGAAGTTGTCCCCCGCATGTCCCGAGCATATCCCGATCACGTCCCGAGCATGTCCCGAGCATGTCCTGAGCATGTCCCGAAGATGTCCTGAAGATATCCCGAGAATGTAATGATCATGTCCCGAGCATGTCCCGAGCATGTCCCGAGCATGTCCCGAGCATGTCCCGAGCATGTCCCGAGCATGTCCCGAGCATGTCCCGAGCATGTCCCGAGCATGTCCCGAATATGTCCCGAGCATGTCTCGAGAATGTCCCGAAGATGTCCCGAGCAAGTCCCGAAGATGTCCCGAAGTTGTCCCAAGCATGTCCCGAAGATGTCCCGAAGATGTCCCGAGCAAGTCCCGAAGATGTCCCGAAGATGTCCCGAGCATGTAACGAAGATGTCCCGAAGTTGTCCCGAGCATGTCCCGAAGATGTCCCGAAGATGTCCCGAAGATGTCCCGAAGATGTCCCGAAGATGTCCCGAAGATGTCCCGAAGATGTCCCGAGCCAGTCCCGAAGATGTCCCGAAGTTGTCCCGAGCATGTCCCGAAGATGTCCCGAAGATGTCCCGAGCATGTCCCGAAGATGTCCCGAAGATGTCCCGAAGATGTCCCGAAGATGTCCCGAAGATGTCCCGAGCATGTAACGAAGATGTCCCGAGCATGTCCCGAGCATATCCCGAAGATATCCCGAAGATGTCCCGAAGATGTCCCGAAAATATCCCAAAGATGTCCCGAGCATGTCCCGAACATCTCCAGAAGATGTCCCGAAGATGTCAAAAAGATGTCTCGTGCATGTCCCGTGCATGTCCCGAGTCCCGAAGCTGTCCCGAAGATGTCACGAGCATGTCCTGAAGATGTCCCGGAATATACCGAAGATATCTCGAAGATGTCCCAAAGATATCCCGAAGATCTCCCGAAGATGTAACGAGCATATCCCGAAGATGTCCCGAAGATGTCCCGAAGATGTCCCGAAGATGTCCCGAGCATGTCCTGAGCATGTCTCGAGCATGCCCCGAGCATGTCCCGAAGATGTCCCGAGCATGTCCCGAAGATGTCTCGAGCATGTCCCGAGCATGTCCCGAAGATGTCCCGAAGATGTCCCGAGCATGTCCCGAGCATGTCCCGAAGATGTCCCGAAGTTGTCCCGAAGTTGTCCCGAAGATGTCCCGAAGATGTCCCGAAGATCTCCCGAGCATGTCCCGAAGATGTCCCGAGCATGTCCCGAAGATGTCCCGAAGATGTCCCGAGCATGTCCCGAAGATGTCCCGAAGATGTCCCGAAGATGTCCCGAAGATGTCCCGAAGATGTCCCGAATATGTCCCGAAGATGTCCCGAAGATGTTCCGAAGATGTCCCGAAGATGTCCCGAAGATGTCCCGAAGATGTCCCGAAGATGTCCCGAGCATGTCCCGAAGATGTCCCGAAGATGTCCCGAAGATGTCCCGAAGATTTCCCGAAGATGTCCCGAAGATGTCCCGAACATGTCCCGAGCATGTCCCGAAGATGTCCCGAAGATGTCCCGAAGATGTCCCGAAGATGTCCCGAAGATGTCCCGAGCATGTCCCGAAGATGTCCCGAAGATGTCCCGAAGATGTCCCGAAGATATCCCGAAGATGTCCCGAAGATGTCCCGAAGATGTCCCGAAGATGTCCCGAAGATGTCCCGAGCATGTCCCGAAGATGTCCCGAAGATGTCCCGAAGATGTCCCGAAGATGTCCCGAGCATGTCCCGAAGATGTCCCGAAAATGTCCCGAAGATGTCCCGAAGATGTCCCGAAGATGTCCCGAAGATGTCCCGAGCATGTCCCGAAGATGTCCCGAAGATGTCCCGAAGATGTCCCGAAGATGTCCCGAAGATGTCCCGAAGATGTCCCGAAGATATCCCGAAGATGTCCCGAAGATGTCCCGAAGATGTCCCGAGCATGTCCCGAAGATGTCCCGAAGATGTCCCGAAGATGTCCCGAAGATGTCCCGAAGATTTCCCGAAGATGTCCCGAAGATGTCCCGAACATGTCCCGAGCATGTCCCGAAGATGTCCCGAAGATGTCCCGAAGATGTCCCGAAGATGTCCCGAAGATGTCCCGAGCATGTCCCGAAGATGTCCCGAAGATGTCCCGAGCATGTCCCGAAGATGTCCCGAAAATGTCCCGAAGATGTCCCGAAGATGTCCCGAAGTTGTCCCGAGCATGTCCCGAAGATGTCCCGCAGATGTCCCGAAGATGTCCCAAAGATGTCCTGAAGATGTCCCGAAGATGTCCCGAACATGTCCCGAGCATGTCCCGAGCATGTCCCGAAGATGTCCCGAAGATGTCCCGAAGATGTCCCGAAGATGTCCCGAAGTTGTCCCGAGCATGTCCCGAAGATGTCCCGAAGATGTCCCGAAGATGTCCCGAAGATGTCCCGAGCATGTCCCGAAGATGTCCCGAAGATGTCCCGAAGATGCCCCGAAGATGTCCCGAGCATGTCCCGAAGATGTCCCGAAGATGTCCCGAAGATGTCCCGAAGATGTCCCAAAGATGTCCCGAAGATGTCCCGAAGATGTCCCGAATATGTCCCGAAGATGTCCCGAAGATGTCCCGAAGATGTCCCGAAGCTGTCCCGAGCATGTCCCGAAGATGTCCCGAAGATGTCCCGAAGATGTCCCGAAGATGTCCCGAAGATGTCCCGAACATGTCCCGAAGATGTCCCGAAGATGTCCCGAAGATGTCCCGAAGATGTCCCGAAGATGTCCCGAAGATGTCCCGAAGATGTCCCGAAGATGTCCCGAAGATGTCCCGAAGATGTCCCGAAGATGTCCCGAAGATGTCCCGAAGATGTCCCGAAGATGTCCCGAAGATGTCCCGAAGATGTCCCGAAGATGTCCCGAAGATGTTCCGAAGATGTCCCGAAGATGTCCCGAAGATGTCCCGAGCATGTCCCGAAGATGTCCCGAAGATGTCCCGAACATGTCCCGAACATGTCCCGAACATGTCCCGAACATGTCCCGAACATGTCCCGAACATGTCCCGAGCATGTCCGGAAGATGTCCCGAAGATGTCCCGAGCATGTCCTGAAGATGTCCCGAAGATGTCCCGAAGCTGTCCCGAAGATGTCCCGAAGATGTTCCGAAGATGTCCCGAAGATGTCCCGAGCATGTCCCGAAGATGTCCCGAAGATGTCCCGAAGATGTCCCGAAGATGTCCCGAAGATGTCCCGAAGATGTCCCGAAGATGTCCCGAAGATGTCCCGAAGATGTCCCGAATATGTCCCGAAGATGTCCCGCAGATGTCCCGAAGATGTCCCAAAGATGTCCTGAAGATGTCCCGAACATGTCCCGAGCATGTCCCGAGCATGTCCCGAAGATGTCCCGAAGATGTCCCGAAGATGTCCCGAAGATGTCCCGAAGTTGTCCCGAGCATGTCCCGAAGATGTCCCGAAGATGTCCCGAAGATGTCCCGAAGATGTCCCGAGCATGTCCCGAAGATGTCCCGAAGATGCCCCGAAGATGTCCCGAGCATGTCCCGAAGATGTCCCGAAGATGTCCCGAAGATGTCCCGAAGATGTCCCAAAGATGTCCCGAAGATGTCCCGAAGATGTCCCGAATATGTCCCGAAGATGTCCCGAAGATGTCCCGAAGATGTCCCGAAGATGTCCCGAGCATGTCCCGAAGATGTCCCGAAGATGTCCCGAAGATGTCCCGAAGATGTCCCGAAGATGTCCCGAACATGTCCCGAACATGTCCCGAAGATGTCCCGAAGATGTCCCGAAGATCTCCCGAGCATGTCCCGAAGATGTCCCGAAGATATCCCGAGCATGTCCCGAAGATGTCCCGAAGATGTCCCGAGCATGTCCCGAAGATGTCCCGAAGATGTCCCGAAGATGTCCCGAAGATGTCCCGAAGTTGTCCCGAGCATGTCCCGAAGATGTCCCGAAGATGTCCCGAAGATGTCCCGAAGATGTCCCGAAGATGTCCTGAAGATGTCCCAAAGATGTCCCGAAGATGTCCCGAGCATGTCCCGAAGATGTCCCGAAGATGTCCCGAAGATGTCCCGAAGATGTCCCGAAGATGTCCCGAGCATGTCCCGAAGATGTCCCGAAGATGTCCCGAAGATGTCCCGAAGATGTCCCGAAGATTTCCCGAAGATGTCCCGAAGATGTCCCGAACATGTCCCGAGCATGTCCCGAAGATGTCCCGAAGATGTCCCGAAGATGTCCCGAAGATGTCCCGAAGATGTCCCGAGCATGTCCCGAAGATGTCCCGAAGATGTCCCGAAGATGTCCCGAAGATGTTCCGAAGATGTCCCGAAGATGTCCCGAGCATGTCCCGAAGATGTCCCGAAGATGTCCCGAAGATGTCCCGAATATGTCCCGAAGATGTCCCGAATATGTCCCGAAGATGTCCCGAAGATGTCCCGAAGATGTCCCGAAGATGTCCCGAAGATGTCCCGAGCATGTCCCGAAGATGTCCCGAAGATGTCCCGAAGATGTCCCGAAGATGTCCCGAACATGTCCCGAACATGTCCCGAAGATGTCCCGAAGATGTCCCGAAGATCTCCCGAGCATGTCCCGAAGATGTCCCGAAGATGTCACGAGCATGTCCCGAAGATGTCCCGAAGATGTCCCGAACATGTCCCGAAGATGTCCCGAACATGTCCCGAACATGTCCCGAACATGTCCCGAAGATGTCCCGAAGATGTCCCGAAGATCTCCCGAGCATGTCCCCAAGATGTCTCGAGTATGTCCCGAGCATGTCCCGTAGATGTCCCGAAGATCTCCCGAGCATGTCCCGAAGATGTCCCGAAGATGTCCCGAAGATGTCCCGAAGATGTCCCGAAGATGTCCCGAAGATGTCCCGAAGATGTCCCGAAGATGTCCCGAGCATGTCCCGAAGATGTCCCGAAGATGTCCCGAGCATGTCCCGAAGATGTCCCGAAGATGTCCCGAAGATGTCCCGAAGATGTCCCGAAGATTTCCCGAAGATGTCCCGAAGATGTCCCGAACATGTCCCGAGCATGTCCCGAAGATGTCCCGAAGATGTCCCGAAGATGTCCCGAAGATGTCCCGAAGATGTCCCGAAGATGTCCCGAGCATGTCCCGAAGATGTCCCGAAGATGTCCCGAAGATGTGCCGAAGATGTCCCGAAGATGTCCCGAAGATGTCCCGAAGATGTCCCGAATATGTCCCGAAGATGTCCCGAACATGTCCCGAGCATGTCCCGAAGATGTCCCGAAGATGTCCCGAAGATGTCCCGAAGATGTCCCGAAGATGTCCCAAAGATGTCCCGAAGATGTACCGAAGATGTCCCGAAGATGTCCCGAAGATGTACCCGGCATGTCCCGAAGATGTCCCGAAGATGTCCCGAAGTTGTCCCGAAGATGTCCCGAAGAGTGATTTTTTTTCGGTGTATATGGTATAAAAGAAGAGAAAATAGCCAACAATATAATATATGGAGTACATTATGTATTATGCCCAATGCCCATCAAAAGAAAGTTCGTTTAAAAATCAGCTATTTTTGAGTAAAACACACATAATACTTTAAATTGACCTATGTGCGTTCCCTGGCGAAAAATTCTCATATTATAAAATGTTTCTGACCAAGTTTCAAGATTCTACGATGAAAAATTCAGTGAAAATGGAAAATCTCAAATTTTCGATTTTTTTTTGCCAAATTACAAGGTACTGCGATTTTAATTGGGAGATTCTCCAAATTTTGACAATCGATCAGTTGGTCAGTGAGTCACTTACGGTTTTTGTGATTTTTAAACCACTATATTATTCTAATTCTGAGCGAAATATTAGAACGCTAAACAAAACAACTTTCACATTTACATAAAAATCTTCTGTATATCAAATTTGAAGAATATCCGTCTACCCGTTCAAACTTGGAAAATGTGTACCAGAGCCGGATATAAACGGTTTGAAAATTCAAAGCAACTTGCATTTTAGATTTTATTAAATATGTACATATTGTTGAAATATCAATTTTCTATAAATACTTTATTCTTTAATACAAATAATCAAACACTATCAGGAACTGATTTTGTTTCAATGATCTTTTTGTACAAAAGTGCCGATTTCTTGGGTGTGCGTTCTTTCTTTGCACTTCTCATATCAACAGAAAATAAACCAAATTTCATTCTGAAACGATTAAAAAAGAAAAATATTGTTTAAACTACGTTAAGATCTTTTATATTGATCCAACTTACGTATATCCTTGATTCCATTCAAAATTATCAATCAAGCTCCAAGCAGAGTATGCCGTAGTATTGCATCCATCATTGACAGCGTTCAAAACAGCTTGAATGTGACTCTAAAAAGTATAAACACAAATTTAATTACTATTTTATTTATTTGAAATGAAAACCTACCTTAAAGTAATTAATACGTTCATCATCATTTATTTCACCAGAGTCTGGCCATCCATTCTCTGTGATCTTAACCTCAACATTGTCATACTCATCCCGAATATATCTGTTGAAAGACAGAAAGTCAAAAACTACTAAATTTTTCTTTTATATAAAAAAATTACTTCAAAAGATTTTCCAATCCTTCCGGAACACAATACATCCAGTCTGCATTTGCTCTTGGCCAATTTGGATCAACATCAAGCTGATAATTTTGATCTCTTTCCATTGATGGATTTTCACCTAAAGGTTCAGTGGAAGGTGTTACATATCTCGAGGTGTAATAGTTAACACCCATAAAATCAGCAGAGCCTTTAATAATGTTAGTCCAATATTCACCAAGACTTGGAAGTCGAGATTTTTTTCTTCCTTCTATTTCTAAACTGCTCTTTTCGATTTCTTTCAAAACTATCGCAGGAAAATCACCAGTTTTACTAAATATTGGATGTGCTAAAAGTCCCAACTAAAATTTTTGAATTAGTCATAACTTAAAAAAGTATTGGACAATTTCGAAAACTTACAGTATATTGCATTGCACGATCGATATCATCTGTATTATTTGTTTTCGAAAAGTAAAATCTACAATCCAAAGAAATACCTACTTTTCCTTTTTGTTCTTTAGCAAATTTCTCTTTATACAAACGATAAGTTGCACCATGTGCCTTAAGCAAATTTGTATAGCAAATATAGTCGCCAACTCCAGAAGCCGCTATTAAAGGTGGTGACTCGGCAAGTCCATAACCTTCTTTACAAATTTTATGTGGTTCATTTAATGTTATCCATATTTTAACCTTTAACAAAAATCTCAAAAAAATGTTTCAAAAAACTGCTAAACAATGTTTAATTTACCCTATCTCCGAATAATTTGAATAGTTCCTCCGCGTAGTTCGAAAAATGTTCAACTATTTGAGAATTAGAAAAACCACCAAACTTTTGTAAATCAACTGGCATATCCCAGTGATACATAGTAACAATTGGTTCAATGCCATTTGCCAGAAGTTTATCGATAACACTATTGTAGTAATCGATTCCTTTTTGATTTTTCAAATGAACATGGCCAATTGGAAAGATTCGAGTCCAAGCGATAGAAAAACGATATTGGTTTACCTGTTTTTAATAATTTTTGTCAAAAATTGAAATTTTTTGAATCAAAATTGTCACAGACTCACCCCAAGATCCTTTAATGCTTTTAAATCCAAATCAAAAAGTCGATATGATTCTGCAGATGAATCACCATTGGATCGATCCTTGATTCTATCAGGATAATTGTGTGTGTATTCATCCCAAATTGATAATCCTTTGCCATCTGCATTCCAACCACCTTCTATTTGATAAGCTGATGTTGCAACACCAAAAGTAAAATCATTTGGAAATTTCGAATTTCCTTTTGCTTGAATTGTACAATTAGCAGCTTCGACAGAAATTTTAGACCCAAACAGTCCAAGAACGAGGAACAGAACTAACGACCACATTTCTTGATATTATGATTTAAACCTAAAGAAACAAGTTGTATATAGAATATTTATATCAAATTCGAACTCTGATAGATAAACATAATCGAAGAAGATAAGTTGATAACATAGATTATATGTGAATTAACAGAAATTCATAATAATGCCTCTCATTATATAATAACAAAATGCCCTAATGCAATAAAGTTAAGAGCGAGATAAAGTTATTTTATCAAGTATAAACAAAAAGTTTATTTTTTTAATTAAAACTTGGCAACCCTACCACCAAATATCACACATTTCATCAGGCATCGAATTCTATCGAGTCATCCTCCACCAAAGACAAATAATTTTAAAGAATTCATTTTATGGGGTTTTCATTGATTTATAAGTTTTTAATGACTGATTGATTGATAAACTTATCTTCGGTGGATATAATAATTGTCTATTTTATCGATATGATCAGTTGAAGATAGTAACTTGAAATTAAGCGCTTTCATTGAGATATACGTCAAAATGATGGCAAAATTGTGAAAATTAATTTTATTTTTTAATTATAAAATCTTTAATACAAACAAAAGTTTCCGAATCCTATGTTCAATATCTTTTCCCAGGGGCGTACACACCATTGGGGCAAGCGGGGCACTGCCCCGGGGCCCCAAATGGAGACAATGCAGAGAAGGCAACTTTTTATACATGCATATAACGAAGCAAAAAGATAAGATGTTTTATATGAATCACTTCGAACACAAGAGAGACAAATTATATTCTTCAATGTTATGCATAACACTGGTTAACAAAATTAAACTTTTTTTTTGTTGCCGAAACAAAGGTTTCTGAAGGTTTTCGGTGTGCTGAACTCGAATCTGAAGTCAAAAAAAAATTAATCAGCTCCCGTTTTTGAAATATTACCGTTAGAAAATGCAGTACTTCGGACCTTATTCTTTTATATAAGGAACATTTTTTGAGCATATTTAGTAACGGTTTTCGTAAGTACTATTTACCACCTTTTTAAATCTGTTTAAATCTTTCCGATATCTTTTTTACTGCCCGAGATATCCTAAGTTGTTTGGTATTTTTATAAATTTTATAACGCATTATCTTCTTTATGATATATGAAGCCAAACCCACTTACTTCAGTTTGAGATATCTCGGGCAATATAAAAGATATTGAAAAGATTTAAACAGGTGTCGAAAGATGGAAAACAGTTCTTATAGAAACCGTTATACTTAATATGCTCAAACAATTTTCTTTATACAAAAGAATAAGGTCCGAAGAATTAAAAAAAAAACGTATTTTTGCATTTTCTAACGGTAATATCTCAAAAACGGGAGCTGATTAGTTGTTTCTGACTTCGAATTCGAGTTCAGCACCAAAAACCTTCAGAAAAATATATTTTTGTTTCGGCAACAAAACCCTTGTAAACCGGTGTAATGAATCAAAAAAATATTACCTGAGGGGCCCCAAACAAATAAATAGCTTTTTTGAACGAAAACTTATATACCTATTATCTTAGAGCTTCAAAAAATATTACTTAAATAATCTTAGCGACCAACAAATGATACATCAGGGACCCCAAAAAAAAAAAAAGTAGGGCGTTTACGTACTTTTTTATTTGTTCTTATTTTCTATATCAAATGGGACCCAAATATCAAATGGGCCCCCAAATTTAGTCCTGCCCCGGGGCCTCCGCAACTCAACGTACGCCACTGTATTTCCTTACCAAAAGAAGCTCTTGTAGCTAACTATAACTATAAAGTAAAGTTTCTCATCACTTTTTGAAGATTTGTGTGTCTCCTTATATTTTATAGCAAAAGGTGTCAAAATTTGCATATAACCGAGTACCTTATAATTTTGATCTTACTTTTTGATTTTAATATAACTTTTCGAGATATACTAGTGTCACTTGAGTGTGAAAATGAGGTATTTAAAAAATCGCTGATAGAGGACCAAAATAAATTCGGTTACCGAATAATGTCATCTAATTTCTTGTATAAGAAATAAATTTTAGAAAAATTGGAAATTGAAACGGTCGTTTTTTAAGAAAACAATTTCTTATCTACATATAAAATTTTTCTAACATTGAAAAAATGAAGTTGATATGCTTATAAAAAAAAATAATAAAAATTAAAAAAAAAAAACCAAATTTGGAACCATTTTCAAAAAAATGATTTTGAAATATTTTTTTTATAAAGCCAAAAACCTTTTTTTTAATTTTGTAAAATTTTTATATAACGGTTACTTCAACGCTTCTGCATCAAAATTTTAGTTGCTTAAGAGAAATTCAGAAATCAAAAAAAGTTTACGACAGGTCTTATTTGACGAATTACAGACAAAAGTTTATTGCGATTTGTTGGAATTTATTGCATGATTTGTGATGATTGTGTAGAATTGTATTATCTTTATTTAGTGTGATTAATGTTAGTATTGTGTTTTTTTTTACCAAAATCCATGTGTATCGTAATTGTTTGCCTCTTGTGTTTGTTTATAAATGTTCCAAATTTTGAATTAAGAGTATTTTCATATTTTCAACACAATAAACTATCGTGATTTTTATTTAATTCTATGATATACCTAATTCGTAGTTCTTATGAAACTATATTACTTGTTCATAAATGATTTAGAAGAGTAAAGTGGTCGAGCGACCACTCGTTAACAACTGAATGCAGAATGATTAAAAATGTAATTGAAAGCTTAAGCAAAAGCAAATTATTAAAATTACTAATTTAGAGCTTTAAACAATTCATTTTTTAATAGAAGAAATATGCTCAGTTTTTTGTAAAGCGGGAAGCGCAAATGCAACACAAAAAGAGGGAAAGAGTTAATAGATTAAATCTTATGATAAGAAAATTATAGGGTGATACGTTCAATGTTTGGTATTATTAAGCTGTCTGAAAAAATTTCAATAAAATCGATTCAGTCTTTAACAAGATATACGTGATGTAAGAATTCGGTTTGTCCTAAACTGTGTTCTTCTCGAGCACTAACACTATTTTGGTTTGAGTATTGAATTACACAAAAAAATGTAGATTTTTATTAAATGTTTCTATAAAAATAATTCTAAGATGTAATAATATAATTTTTGATTAGGTACCTATTATAGTGTTTGGCTTCCATAAATATATCTATCTGGTTTCTCCTCAAATACAATTTACTCCAATTTCGAAAAATACCACCCCAATTGCTTTAACAGATTATAATCCCTTTTTATTTCATCCCCTGAATTCTGTTCTGAATTAAGTTCGAATAAATTTTGTTCTAAGAATCGAAACTACCCTTAGAACAATTTTATATTTTTTACCATAAAGCTGAATAATACACAGGAAGTCATGAAAGGTTGTGGAATAAAATATTTTTGAGAACAATTGTTGAATTGAAATTCTATAATCTTTTTCCATAAACTATACAAAGGGTCACTTGTAAGGATATAAAAGAGTTTAATATTCATTAATATCATCCCTAACCCCTTTTAAATATCGCTTTCATCTCAATTTAAAATAATTTATTTTAAAATTTCTGAATATCGTAATAATTTTTTTTGTAAAATTTTTACTTAATAAGAGCTAGAAAAATTTAAGTTCTACATAAAACTTTATGCGACAGTTTCCGCGGAGGAAAAAGTAGGGAATAAGAATTTATGCTTTACTTAAATTATTTAAGTTTAGTTTTAGCAAGTGGCTCTAAGTAAAATATTCATAAAAAATAATTATAAAAATTAAAACAAGCTAAAACATAGTACCTCATAAGTTCTAAAATTGAAATATCATTGTTATCTTATAAGCAATGGAGATGTATAGGAAAGGAACATTTTTCTACCATGGTCCTTTTTATAGAATCCTAAAAAGAAAATCATATACACAAATATTTTCGGACAATAAATGTTCAATTTTTTAAAACATTGTACGTGCTAAATGTTTAGTACTTAAGTACTAAATTTTAGTGCCAGCTAGTGAGAATTACATTTCAGGCATTCGAAAAAATATTTGGTTCTAGCATAGAAGAGCAATTTATATCTTTCTCTCGAAAGTCGGTAAGAAGGTGTTGGAATTTACTTGACGAATAAGAAAAAGTTTCTTCATTGAAAGCTTTAAATAAAAAAAACAGTGAAAACACTTATTTTTATCATTTATTAATTGTAAAAAAGATTTTAATCATAAAGATTTAAAATATTTTCCCCCAGGAGTGAGTATTTTGCTCGGTTGAAAGTTGAAACACAGATCCGCCCTGTTTCGTTAACATAATCGTGTTACAATTCCTTGATAAACCGTGTTTATTGACGGAATATTCAATAAAAACTGTTTATGAAGGAATTTTCTTTTGCAATATTATTATTCACATTAACTTATCGTATATTTTGTTATAAGTCCACTTTTTAGTTCATGCTTTAAAAAAATGTTCCTTTTTTTTATTTTCATTTTTCTTGAAGAAAAAGTATAAATTAGTAGAAAAACTATAATAAAGTTATAAAATTGACATTTTTTACTTTTACATGTTTGAAACCCAAATTTGGATCGAATTGTGTACAAATAACGGTAAAATTATGCTTGATCTTGGTAACGCAGAGGTATTTTAAGTTTTAAAGCTGATTTTTGGTAATAGGTAACACTGGTCAACAAAATTTAACTTTTTTTTGCCACAAGAACTAAAATATACTTTTCTAGTAGTTTTTGGGGTGCTGAGTCCGAATTTGAAGTCAGAAAAATTTGATTGGCCTCCGTTTTTGAAATATTAGCGTTATAAAATGCTAAAAAAACCTTATTTTGGCTGTTTTCGAGGTTCTGTTTTTATGTGGAGTAGTTCATTATAAACAAATTTGTAACGGTTATTATAAGAACAAATATTCTTCTTTCAAAAACTGTTTAAATTTTCCCGATATCTCTTTTATTGCTCGAGATATCTTAAGTTTCAGTTAATAAGCCAAAGAGAAACTAATCTTAATATAAAGTTTAAGTCACTGGTCACAGAATTTTTGCCACAAAAACCAAAATATACTTTTCTGAAGGTATTTGAATTGCTGAACTCAAATCCGCAATCAAAAAAAATCCTATTAGCCTCCGTTCTTGAAATATAACCGTTTAAAAAAAAAAACCTTTTTTTTGCATTTTATAACGGTAATATTTCAAGAACGAAGGCTAATAGAATTTTTCTGATTGTGGATTCGAGTTCAGCAACCCAAAAACCTTCAGAAAAGTATATTTTGATTCTTGTGGCAAAAAAAGTTTAATTTGGTTGGCCAGTGCTGTTTCTGAGTCAAAGACCGCTACTTAAATTTTAAATATCTCGGGCAAAAAAAGAGATAGGTATCGGAAAGATTTAAACATTTTTTTAAAGAATAAAACTAGCTCTTATAGGCACCGTTACAAATTTATTCATAATGAATTACTCCACATAAAAACATAACCTCGGAAACAGCCAAAATTACGTTTTTTGACATTTTCTAACGGTATTATTTCAAAAACTGAGGCCAATCAAATTTTTCTGACTTCAGATTCGGATTTAGCACTCCAAAAACTACTAGAAAAGTATATTTTGGTTCTTGTGGCAAAAACCTTGTTGACCAGTGTAATCTATTAAGAATATTTAATTGAAATTAATTTTTCTGTGATTTAACTTCATAGGAGACTTACGTTGTTTCTATAGTTTCAAAAAGGAGGGTTTAAGGGTTTAATTTCAAATAAAACTGCAGTAAAGCAGTTCTTTGTTTTTGATCACTTTCTGTTTAAACTGTCATAAATATAGAAATATCATTTAAAACATATCGGTGCAAATGTTATTTTATAATAGATTAAAATATAACCATTTTATGTCAACTAAAATATATGAAAGTATATTGATAAAAATGTCCATATTTTATTTCAAAATTCACTAACTTTTTAGGCGCTATATAGTTTTTTGGTCCATGTACCTATTTACTAATGAAGTATGTTTGTATGGTTTATTCAAAAGGAAAGAACAAACTTTATAAAAAACATAACTTGAAAAAAAATATCGCTTTCAATCAATTTGAAATTTAAAAATCATCCCCTGTAAAATTGGCTTTTTTTTTACTTAGAACAATTTTATTTTCCGCAGACGTTATGACAAAATTTTATAATTCTTGTTAAATGAACAAATCGAGTTTATTTATTTCGTATTTGTTTGAATTAGAAAAAAAAAAGAAAATCGTTTGAACCGTTTAAAAACAAAAAATGTATGTATCAAAATTTTCTTTTTCAAAAAAAAAAAAAAAAAAATATGATTCTTAAGAAAATATTAATTTAATATTAAAACCAAATTTCAAAACAAAATCAACCCGTTTTCAAGACATTGATTTTTCAACAAAAAAAATGTTTGAAATATTTTTTTTTAAATCTAAAAATGTGTCTTTTTTTTGAAAATTTTCATGTTCAAGAGTTTTCATGTTCAATTTTTTGTTAGTTTGAATCGTTTGAAAAACTTTCGAACAAAAACAAAAGTGTTTGGCTTAAAAATCTTGTATTAAGAGTTCTATTGGTCGGATTTTCAAGATCAATGTCTTCAGGGTCAGGGAAAATGACAGAGCTTCATATTATATATTTAAAATAAAAATATAATTCAATTTTTCCCTCACACATTAAACGATGCATTAACAATACTAATATTGCAATATCTTGCATTCTTAAAGTAATACCGCGAAACTTTCAATGTAAAAGTTTTTCCTAAGATATAGCTCTTTCATTTGATACCAATTTCATGAATGGCCGCTCAACGTCCAAAATGTCCATTCTCCTTTCAGAAATAAAAATTAAGGCTAAACAAATAATAAGTATTTTTTTCGACAGTTCCCTGATATGCTCTGAGGTATAAAAAAGGACCATTATAATAGTTCAAAAAACTTTTTTTTTTTTAATTTTAATAATTGGGTCTTATTTTTTGCAATACTCACAAATCAATACCAATTGCAGGACCCACCTCCTTGGCCTTCTTCATCGTCGTAATGTCATGTCTGATTGTTATCTCGCATTAGATTTTTTTACGAATCATACATTTGACCTCTTGTACCTACATACATTGCAAGTAAAAATAGTAAACTTACGCGGGTAGCATTCTTGATTAAAATACCTGTAAGACGACTGTACTTTACATACCCTTCCAAATTAAATGAAAAACATCAACAATTTGTATCGGTTTTTTGTATTATTTCTTTTTTTTTTATTTTTCATAAACGTATCAATATTTTACAATAACTGCATTGATTTTACGCTTACATCCTTACATCGATGTATACGCGGCGTACTTATATAATTTATTTCATATTTTTTTCTTTTCATTTTTTGTATTTTTTATTTTGTTTTGTCTATCAAGTTTTATTATTTTTAAATTAGTGTCTTTGACACATACAAATATGTTCCATATACTCGTATTATATAATATATATATAATTTTATAGTATTTTTTTATCATTTTGCTTGTCTAAATATAAGTTTTCTTTTATTTTTTCTAAATTAAAAAAAAATAATAATAATAAAATCAAGGTACCGTAAAACACAACTTATAAACAAAAATAACACATTTTCTCTCTCTTAATTTAGTTTTTTATTTTAATTAATTTAACACTATGAGTTGTTTTGGGATTGTTTATTTTATTTGTTGTGAGTAATTTATTTACATTGCAAAATAAAATTAATCTTTATTTTTTGTATTATTTTTTTTATGTATAAATAAATATTTTTTTTTTAGTTTTTTCTTATAATTTATCATATGTGCCTAAAAAATTTATTTAAAAACAATTATTCACAACGAAATACATTAGCCCTATAACAATGCCACAAGCATTCAATTATATTTTTTTTTGTTTTTTCTTGTTTTAGTGTAAGCTTAGCTTTAAGTTTTTTTTTTGACATTTCAGATGATCATCAAATGTCAAATTTTGCAGATATCTTGCAACATTGTTATCAAAGCTCCACTCATCCATTTGTGGTGTTTGTTCGTACTTTTAAACACACGACCACCAGTGTTGTCAACCCATCTCTGTTTTGTTTCAAATTAAGTAACAATTATAATGCTATATACGTATAAGGAAATTATTTTTTAGTTAAAGACGAAAGTTATAAAGTTTACTGTTTTTGCAAAAGTTTCTGTGGTAGAAGATCTATGTATATAACTTTACTTTAATGCTGCTGCTGCTGTTGTTTGTTGTTGTTGCAAATATTAAAAATATATATTTTTATTTTATTTATTTTGTGAGAAAGTTCATTTTTTTATTTTTTTTTTTTTTCAATTCGAAAATTTTAAACTCGTCTAATTTCCCATTTTCAAGGCGAGCTCTGTTTGTAAAAAGTTACTTAAGTCATTTAGGGTTTGTTTGTTTTTTTATTTTTTTTATTTTTATTCAGTCCGTCGATTTCCTACCTTTTTTTTCATACAAAAAAATAACAATTTTGTTCCACTTAAAGTGTAAATCTGCATAACAAATACAAAAAAAAACTCTTACTACAGAGACACTACATTTTTCATATTTCTTTTGTTTTGGTTTTATTTTTGTCTGTCACTTTAGTGACGTTTGAGATTTAAAAACGATCTGTCGAAACTGTCGTTGAATCTGGCGCAAGAGTTGTTGTGACAGCTGTTTGGATGAGTTTTGTGACAGTTTCTTCTCCCATCTGACCACTGTCAGATGTAATTGTGGTGAATAGTGTTCCCATTGTGGTTGGCAGGGCAGCCATTGATGATGCCAATGTTGTCAAAAGAGTTGTTGTAGTTGTTGCAATTGTGGTGGCAACAGCAGTTGACGTTGATAGTGTTGTTGGAGTTGTGGGAGCCAGAGTGGTCATAAGAATGGTGCTGTTGGGTGTGGTGACATGATGTAGATTGGAATTGTCAATAATCATGTGTGACGGAATGTAAGGGTATGTGGGGCAGGGATTGGTCAATTGGGCCCCCAACATTGACTCAAACACATAGCCAATCAGTGAGCCAGCTGTCAGACCGACATTGTATGACAGAGTCATCATATTTCCTGTGACCTCTTTAAGGGTTCCAGGGACCTTGGCTGGTGCAAGCATCATTGGAAGACTTCCTGCAAGACCGTTACTAACTCCTAAACCAATGGTGAAGATAAAAGCAGCAGTTTCACCAGAAATAACTGGATGTGCACGTGGGGCACAGCAGAGTAAGAGCATGGGCACCAAGACAATTCTCAAGCCAGACATCAAGATTAATTGCCGGCGTGACCATGTGTATGGCACAGCGGCCAAGATTTTTCCAATAACATCCGCTGTATTGAAGGTGAACATGAGCAAGACTGGCAACCATGTTCCCAAGCTGCAGGAAATTATTTCCGACTCGATACCGGGATAGAGCGAGAGAGTAACACAATAAGCCAGAGCTATGCAAACCATGTAAGGATAGATAGCTTGGGCAACTCTCCATCGTGAATCGAAGCCATTTCGGAGATCTGTCAATTTGCCAGGATTGCACTGTCCTGGGGTGAGAATGTGTTCCACTTTATACGCGACATTGGGTTGCTCTTGGGGAGTTGTTGGAACTTCGGGTAGATTATTCAAACCCTCAATGACAGATTCACCAGCTGTTGGATTTGACAGCTCATACACAGGATTACTAGAAATACAATCAAATTCACCTTACTTATGTCAAATTTCAAATGAATTTCACCACAAAACTCACCTAAAACTTAATGCTGTTGGTGCATTTCCAGTTGCTTGCATCGATGGCGGACTTGATTCCAAAGTCAGCACCCCATATTTAGCTGTAGCTGTATCTCCGTCCAGTGCATCATTCTGGTATGAATAAAACTTTAAAAAATGGTTAGGGCTGGATAATTTATAGATGCTAGCTTACCAATCGATCTTCATCGGGTCTCAAAACAATTTTGGCACATGCCTTCATGTGATATCGGACAAATGGTGAATGTATGGTCATAATGTGCAACACATAACTAAATGCAATGTACATTGTTGATGTCAAAAAGAAGATAACAGTTGAAACACGATCATTTTGAATAAGTAATTTGGTCACAACACGATTGGAAGACACCAGAAATCCGGCTAAACTTTCACCGGCCATTACAGCTTGAGTATATTGTTTTGGCAACATGCTAGCAAATCCATAAAAGCTTGATTGTTGTACTAAAATTGAAGAAACCTTAGAAATTTTTGATAAATTACAGTTTTTGAGTCTCTTTTACCTGTACAACCAATAGCAACTAGCGAAACTGCAGCCAAGTTTACAGAATAAGCGGTATTAGCAGCAAACATATGCCATGCAACTTCACAAACAGCTACAAATATCAATGTGGTAAACGATATGATATAGCCGAAAAGTACACGTATCCGGAATGGTGCCAGCGATAGGAAAACATTATTCAGCAGGACTGTGGCAAAGGCTACAATTATGTAGGTCATGGACATGTCCAGGGCAACTGAGCGTCCGGGAAAGCGGGCTTGCCAATAATCTGCAGCTATGATGAAGCTGAAAAGAAAAATATTTAAGCAGAATTAGAAAACCAATCTTTCAGGAAACAAAAAAGTTGAAGTGCCTCCAAGTAGGTCTCCTACAAAACTCAAATCGAAAAAGTTATCTAGAACCGAAAACAGATTAACCTTCAGCTAAAATTCACCTTTTTTGGTTGATATATTTTTTCAATTCAGCCCTCGTTTCAGGAGATATTTATCATTTCAGCTGAGTTTCGCTAGAGATAAAACTATTTCAAATTAAAGTTTTAGCTCAAATATAACTTATTCAGCGGATTTTAACTGATTTTACTAAAATTAAACAAATTCAGATGAGTTTCAGCTGATGTTAACTAGTTTCAACTGATGATTTACTTAATCAAAAGTTATGTTTCAGCTAAGTTTCAGATGATACTATCCACAACTCTTCTAAATTCATTACATAAAGCTGAATTCAGTAATTATTTTCTAAATTCAGCAGAGTTGAGATTAGCTGAAATTGGTAAGTTTCAGCTGTAATAAAAGAAATTCAGCTTAGATCTGAAGTTTACCATGTTTCAGTTAAGTCTTTGCAGCTTCCGCTGAGCTCTGCAGTTAAAATTTGTAAGTTATGTAAATTTAACCAAATTCAGCAGAGTTTTAGCTTATACCAATGTTTTACATTTTCTACTAACGTTTATCAGTTCTTCGTAATCAAACAGTTTTCGTTGAGATTAACCAATTTTCTCTGTAGATTCACCAAATTCAGCTCAAATATCGGCTGATATTTGAAAGCTTCAGTTATGTTTTTTTTTTTTTCATTTAGGTACCCAGTTTTCAGGTGACACTTACCAATTTCAGATATTAACCATTTTCAGCTGAAATTTGTAAGTTTCAGCTGATGTTTCCGAAATTCAGCTGAGACAAACCAAATTCAGCCGAGTTTATCTCTGCTTGAGAGTATCAGCTGATATGCTTGAGAGTTTCTACTAAGATTACCATTTTCTTTGAAAATTCAAGAGTTTTTGCAAATATTAACCAGTTTTATTAGAGATTCACTAAATTCAGCTCATGTCTAGCTGATATTTATAAGTTTTCGCATAATTTCGTCTGAGGTTAATCAATTTCAGCTACGATTGAGCACTTTTCACAAAGATTAACCACATTCAGCTAATTTTCAGCTAACATTTCTCAGATTCAGCTGAGGTTTTATGAACATTGAAGCGTACATTTATGATATTCAGCAAACTTTAAGTCAATATTTGCCAGTAAAAAAAAAAAACAATTACAAAAACAAAAACCATAAAAATCAATTTAGGGTTGCCATTGTATTTTTATAACTGTCAAACTTATTGGCTCCATTTAAGCTCAAAGATTGCAATCAATATCATCTGGCTAACTGTAAATAAAACCCCAGAAGCCAAAAATACTAAACACTCTTTCTCAAAAGAAAATTTCAAATCAAATGCAATCATTCGCTCGACATAGAAAAAATAGAAGCAAATCATCATCATGGATCTGGACTTGTGCCACTAGCCAATAATCATTTTCTCTCTTCAACATGTCATTCATTTTATCTACATGATTGAATTATATTCTTCGACAAATTGAACAGAGAGACAGAGAGAAAGACAACAGAAAAAAAAAGACTTTTAGTAATGTTTTTCTTCCTACTTTGGATTGTTTTTCAAAGTCAAGGCTCTTTTCACCTTTCGCCCGTAACCCCACACAATATTAGAAAGGTGTCAGTAGATACAACAGTATAAACTTTCTTGCAAAAAACATAGAAAACAACAAACAAAAAAAAATACAGAGATAATAAAAAGGTTGAACTTTAATCAAAGGATACTCGCCACCCACGTATCATTTATTCGAAGCAATATCATATCTTTGGGGGTTAGGTTGGGTTGGGATTTCTATATGTGGCACATTTTTTTGTGGCGCCTTGTAAAATAAAAGAAAAATCCACATTTAGCGAGGAATGAGGGAAAAAATAGTATTTTTTTTTGTGTTGCTCATCCGTATAAGCACTTTGTGGCGAATGGCTATCTATCTATTCATATATACACTTTATATACTGCCACTTCTGCTGGAAAATAGTAGAGCTCTCTGTTGGTGTCATTTGGATGGGTTAAAGTGTCCTGGATTTTTTTTTCCTTTTTTTTTCATTTTTCAAAAACAATAAAAACCGAATAAATCGATAGCCCATAGTAGTTATTGTGTGTATTGTATGTTAGGTACTCCTTTCCCTGATGGTTGTTAGATGAATGGAGGCTCTCTCTCGGTTATCATCATTTTCAATCTGGGAGCCTATCCAAAAAATTAATACGAATCTATAATACCTACATCCTGATATGTGTGATAAACAAATTCGATTCTATATAGAAATAGGTACTTAAAGGACATGAAATTTGTGTGCTTATAGAGAGTTAAGCATGTTCGAGATTATGTTTATAAATTTTATTTGGGTTATCTTTATCAGAAAAAGTACTTTGGTTAACCTTGATGTGATTCATGTTTCAGTACCTATTTATTTTGGTATTTTATCGACTTTGAATCTTTTGGGTTTGTAAATATTTCGAATGATATAAATACACAGTAAAGTCCTTTTTAAATGATTCCGCTCTATTTAAATCGATTTTTCCTCTTGTTCACGACTTTGGTGATATGATCTCCAAATTTATTTCTGTAGTTTTTCCATAAAGTATCACAGATTGCTATGGTAAGAGACAGTGATTTCTTCGGTTGCTTTGGTAGAATTCTGCAGTTAGTATCACAGATAAACCCTGTTAGCACCACAGAATCATCTCCATTTCTCTGCAAAGTATCACGAATTAATATCACGACTCACTACACAAATTATCTTGGACTTCAATTCGCTTACTTTACGGGCAAGTATCACGTATTTCTGTAATAAATATCATTGATTTCTTCGTTGAGAATTACGGATTCATCCGATAAATATTAAGGATTCTTTGTCTAAGAACCTACATTGATTTCTCCAATTAATATCACAAGTTTTTTAGTAAAAATCTTGGATTTCTCTGGAAAGTATAAAGAATTAGTACCACGGATTACTACGCAAAGTACCGTGGACTTCTTTTTTTTTTATTAAGTATCAAGGATTTCTGTTATAAGTAACTATCATTGATTAATCGGTTAAGTAATACGAATTTATCCGATAAGTATTTATTATTATTATTATTATTTATTATAACTTTACAATAAATGTACAGTATAATGTATATACATAGCCTTTAGCTGCCGAGACTTGAGGCTGATAGTATCACGGATTCTTTCACTAAGTTCCTTTCATGGACTTCTGACAGCTTTTCTCCAGGAAATATCACAGATTTCCTAGTAACACGAATTTCTTCGATTAGTATCACAGATTTTTTTTAGATAGTATCACGGATAATGCCACAGATTAACACGGTTAGTATCACAAATTTATAACGTTAAATACCACCGATTTTCTATTAAATTTCTATTAGAAAGGGAAAGTTTAACTGATTAGTATCACGGATGTCTTTATGGTAAGTGTCAGAAATATCCTTCAGTTACTATCACGAAATTCTTCCATAAACATTATGGATATTCTGGTTAAAATCAGGGATTCCTCTGAAAAGTATCACATATATGTATCACGTATTTCTACGGTAGGTTGAAGGGATTCCCTCGATAAGTATTGTGGATTCCTCCAGTTACTATCACGGATCACGGTAAATATCACAGATCACCCCAGTATCACAGATCGCTAAGCTATTATCATGGACTTCTGCGGTAATTTTCAAGTCATTGACTTTTTTGGTGAGTATCAAGGATTTCTGTGATAAGTATCATTAAATGCTCGGGCAAGTATTACGTATTTCTCCGATAAGTATCACGTATTCTTACACTAAGCTTCTATAGTGTCACGGATATTCCAGCAAAAATTTAGATTTCTCTGTAAAGTATCAGTCACACATTAGTATCACGGATTGCTAAGCAAACTATAATGGACTTCTTTCGTAAATTTGTAAGTCGTTGAGGATTATGGATTTCCGGTGGATATCATGCATTTCTACTATAAGTATCACAGATTCTTTCACTAAGTGCCTATCACAGTTTTTTGTGATATTTATCACGTATTGAGGATTTTTCTTTCAAGTATCACTGATTATCATGCAAGAATTATAATTCACAGAAAGTATCACGAATAACCAGGTTAGTATCACGGATTTCTTCGGTAAACATCACGAAATAAAAATCATGGTCTTTTTGGAAAGTATCACGGATCACTATGCAAAGTATAATTGACTTTTGCGGTAATTTCAGGTTATTGACTTTTATGGTTGGTATCAAGGATTTCTGTGATAAGTATCATGTATAAAGTAAAGTATAAAGGATTTCTCCGAGAAGTATCACGGTTTCCTCCACAAAGTGCCTAACAAAGACCTATTGGGCAAATATCACAGCATTCTTTGGTATAGCTTTTATATGTATCACGGATTTTTCTACTAAGTATCACGAAGTACTCCAATTGGTAGCACGGACTGGTCTATTACTTTCGTAAATATCACAGAAAAAACAACAATCAGACCTATCATATATAGCGGTTGTGTTTCTTCTGTTTTTTTAAGTAAGTGAAATGTAGAGGTTCAGCTGGATATATTCAATTTTGTCCGAAATTTTTAAATTTAATCCTTAAAAAATTTTACACAAAAATCCAGTTGTTCCTCTTCCTTAAAAAAACAATATTTTGCATATATCCACTTGAGTGAATAGGTACTAGAACCCACACTAAAAAAAGTCTAACGAGAACCCAGCAGACAGTCTTTAATTTGTTAAAAATTCTTTTCGTAATTCCTTGTTTACCACCATCCACAGACATTTCATCTTGAAAAATTCACAGCCGGCTGAATTTGGTACTTCACTTTTCAACAAAGTTGCAAACTTTTTTTAACTCTCTTGCATCATACTCGCCTAAATTATTATGCTTCAAAATGGGATCACTTGTTCGTATCACATAAACCAAAAAGATGGTTGTTGTTCATCTCGTTAAAAAAAAAAAAAAAAAAAAAAAAACAACATATACACTCCGCTTCAACTGAATAAGCACACAAATTTTCAAAGGTATTTTTTCCATTTTTTCCTAAGATTGAGCTTTCATGTATTATTTGATGATGTTTACAGTTAGTCTGCGATGTTGAGAAACCAAATCAGAAAGAATAATTCTCAAAGTACCGCTATTTTTTTTCTTGTTCTCTTACAAAGCGTCCCATATGGAAAAATGCAGTTTTTTTTTGCGTCAACTGAATAGACACACGGTCTTTCAAGGTCAATATCTTCGTTGTTTATGAGAGTTTTGAGGTGTTTGGCATACCAAATCAAAGGTTGAAATGTTCTCAGTGAGATTTTGTCATTTAATTAAAATTAAAAAAAAAGTAGTAGATTAAAAGCTTTGAATACTGTCGACAGAGCTAAAATTAATTTGTTAACGGAACAAGTACTGACCGGGTCTGCTATAGCTACCAAAATTGATCGGAGTTTTAGTGTGTTGCCTATTCGTACCTCAAAAATAAAAGTTCGTACAGGAAAAATATGAATTGAGGTAAAAAACGGCAAAAATAGCAGTTAATCGACGAGAAATTTTGAGATCTGCCTCCAATTCATTTGACTCTGGGGCAAAAATCAAACAAAAAGCTGGTGTTTCTGCAAGTGTTTCAACACTCCGCAGAGTAATTAACAGCACAGATCATTTTAACCCATTAAAAGTCCAAAAGAAACCACCTTTAAACAAGCAACAAAAAGGTATTCGTTTAGAATTTTCTAGACTCCATATGAGCTGGAAAAATGAGTGACTCAAAGTGGTTTTTTTCGTTTGAAAAAGGTCAATTTTGATAGCCCCGATGACTTCAATTATGAATCCATCAAAATTGACCTTTTTCAAACGAAAAAAAACAACTTTGCGTCACTCATTTTTCCAGATCATATGGAGTCTAGAAAATTCTAAGCGAATACCTTTTTTTTTTCTTGTTTAAAGGTGGTTTCTTTTGGACTTTTAATGGGTTAAAATGATCTGTGCTGTTAATTACTCTGCGGAGTGTTGAAACACTTGCAGAAACACCAGCTTTTTGTTTGATTTTTGCCCCAGAGTCAAATGAATTGGAGGCAGATCTCAAAATTTCTCGTCGATTAACTGCTATTTTTGCCGTTTTTTACCTCAATTCATATTTTTCCTGTACGAACTTTTATTTTTGAGGTACGAATAGGCAACACACTAAAACTCCGATCAATTTTGGTAGCTATAGCAGACCCGGTCAGTACTTGTTCCGTTAACAAATTAATTTTAGCTCTGTCGACAGTATTCAAAGCTTTTAATCTACTACTTTTTTTTTAATTTTAATTAAATGACAAAATCTCACTGAGAACATTTCAACCTTTGATTTGGTATGCCAAACACCTCAAAACTCTCATAAACAACGAAGATATTGACCTTGAAAGACCGTGTGTCTATTCAGTTGACGCAAAAAAAAACTGCATTTTTCCATATGGGACGCTTTGTAAGAGAACACGAAAAAAAATAGCGGTACTTTGAGAATTATTCTTTCTGATTTGGTTTCTCAACATCGCAGACTAACTGTAAACATCATCAAATAATACATGAAAGCTCAATCTTAGGAAAAAATGGAAAAATACCTTTGAAAATTTGTGTGCTTATTCAGTTGAAGCGGAGTGTAAAACTTGCATAATTGCAACCACTTCTTTAGTTTTTTTTTCATGTTTTTGTTTTCATTTTGGTTTATGATAACGAGTCCAACGTGATTATCCTCGATATAATTTGTGTGTTTTTGTATATTCTTTTATAATCACCTTTCCAAGAAGACGGAAGGAAGGAAAAATATAATAGTGTCCTACCTACCTAGTTTTGAGAAGTAGGTCTGTTTGGTTATCTACTTTCTATTCATTTTCTATTCACGTTTTTTTTTCTAGTTGTTTGGTTTGCCTTTCGCTTTAAAGTCTAATAGACGTCAGTCGTCGCACTATCAAACACACAGTCAATATCTACTTAAGGACTACTTTTCTGCGCGACTAGCCTTCACTCAAAAAAACCTCCCTTGGGTGTATAGTATATCGATGTGATTACTTGAGCTACATTATTGGCGTAATTAGTTTATTAAAATTGTGCCAATATTTACACAATAGTTAAATGCTGACCTCTGATGAAAGGAATAGAATAGAATGAAAACAAAAATAAATAAAATGCAAAAGTGGATCGCAAAAAATACTGAGTCATACTAGACTTGGGGATATTTAAAATCGATTTTAGATTGTTTTTTTTTTTTTTTTTTCATTTTGCAACTGGAAATCTTCAAATGACTCTTGGGACTATTCGGAGCTCCTGCTGCATACAAAACTCTTGGTAACCAGTACCAATCTATAAAAAAGTTCAATAAACGATTTTTCTTTCTTATACCTAGAATTTAAAAATAGGGCTGGAGAAAATTGAGGAGTGATTGTCTTTATTGCAAAGGATCCATTAGTCACTTAAACAGAAAAGAGCATGCATCAGTTTCCTAAAATAGGCTGAAAATTATGTGGAAAATCACAATTTAACAGTTTTACTTTTCTGAGAAATTGCAAAAGTTTAACTACTTCCCTTTTGAAAAGCAATCTCTTGGCAGAGTTTTTGTGGTTTTATAGTTTATGCGTTGTATTGTATGATGCAGCATTTTTTCATATACTAGCTGACCCGGCGGACTTCGTTCCGCCATTTCTTGTTTTTATTTTTAATTTTCAAATGAAAAAGAGGATCAAAACTTGAAAAATTCATAAAATGAGTTTAAAAATGTTAACTTTAAAACCTTTAGAAAAATGGCCTATGCAAAATGCTTATGCATGCGCATGATTAAAACCTATATTTCCTATAAGTTTGAGATTTTTTGCAGACTTTTAAAAATTCCAAAAAAAATAAAAACTACTCAAAAATGTCCCTAAAAATTAGGTTGTTTTTCAAAAATTTTTGGATTACAGAATTTTGATATTTTCTATGCAGAACCTTGAAGCAGTTTGCGTTCGCCAGCTAAAGTTAAGTGTTATGAGTTAATCGTGATATAAAATGAATTCAGAAAATTGGAAAATATTAAATTATTAAAACCTAATAAAGGAAAGGATAAATTGTGTGTCGATGGTTTTATGTTTAATAACGAAGAAAAAATTTTTGGAAAATAGGGTACTTAACTCAAATTAGTCATGCACTTAATAACTCAATTCGAATTTTGTCGAAAAAAATTGAATTTTTTGAGAAAAATTAAATTCAAGCCAGCAGAACATGAAAATCTAGGAAAACTTATCTGAAAATGGAGCGCTTAATTCAAATTAGTCGAACATTCAATTATTTATGTCCAATTTTTTTCGAAAAAGTGGAATTTTTTGAAAAAAAAACAAATTCAAGTTAGTAGAACATGAATTTATATGGAAAATGAAAATATTTTTTTTTAATGGAAAATCTCGGAAGTTTTTTCGAAAATTTGGTACTTAACTCAAAGCACTTAATTATTCAAGATAATTTCAAAAAACAATTTTTTTTCGAAGATCACAGAAAAAAAATAATTTTTGTAAAAAATTTTTTTTTTTTTTGAATTTTTGTTTGGCACCTAAATATTAAACCAAACCCGAATTTTTTACTAACAGTTTAAGGCATTTTCTGGTAATTGCTCTGCTAACTTTAAATCGAGTTAGCAGAACATTAAGTTTTTCCAAAAGTAGGGGAGCACTTGATATAATATTTGGGTACTTGCTCGGCTTACTTGAGGGACATGATTTAATGTAGAGATTTAAAATTACAGAATTTTTAAAAGCAGAATAATGGATTTGTAGAATTTTGAAAAACAGAATTTTGGATTTACAGAATTTTGAAATACAGAATAATAGAAGGGCAGAATAATGGAATACAGAATTATGTTCATACAGAATTTTTTCTTCAGATACAGAATTTTGGTCATACAGAATTTTGGAATACAGAATTACGACCCGTTCCCAAAACCAAACTTTAATATATATAATAGATTAAGACAAAAGCCAGGTAAAAACGGAATCGTTTTAACATTTTTTTAACATTCTCACGAAAGAATTGCTAGACATTTTGTCTAGTGGCCATTTTAAGTCCCTTTAATTATTATTTTTTAAAGGAAAGTTCTGGAATTCTTTCTGTGCATATTTTCTCGTATTGGATTCTGTGTGAAGTTGCATTTAAAAAAATAGAGTCTTCCGCGCTTCCGCAATTTAGGGGTATGTCGTTTGATACTGTGGAAAGGCTCTGAAATTGTCTGAATTTAAACAAATTCCCTTAGAGTATTAAAATTCACAGTATATTCATGCTGTTAATTTTATAAGTGTCGGTAAACATCGACCAAAATAAGGCATCTTAGTAAGGGTACGACATATCTAACTGATGAGATGAGCCCACTGTCGTACCTGGGCGAAACGCTTTGGAGTTGAGGTCACTTGAACTTTAAAATTGAATTAAGGCTCCTCGGTTTTTTTTTATTAAAAGTAGGAACTTTCAGGCTGCCAAGGAGTTCACAGCGAACATGCCTAAGCGTTTAGGTACAAAAATTACAAATTTATTTTTTTCAGATTTTTGATAAAAAAATCTAAGGGGTACCCCTTGCCGAAAAAAATGCATCGAGTGAGCCATCAAATTAAAGGAATTTTTAAGCACTATTCCTAAATGAAACCTAAGGGTTTCTTGGAGGTCTGGTTGCTGAGTTATAATTTATTTACATAAACATGTTTCTTTACTACAGAATTTTTTCTTGGATCCCCGGCATACGTTGGGGGGCTCGGAGCACTGCCTTGTGGCTGCCCCGATGTTATGTGACAAGAGTTACGGCGATGGATGGGTGAAGAAAGCTTTCTCCGACTTGTATACTTACTACCAGAAGCTATTAGATAATTTCGTAGGAACGTGCGTAAAAGAGTAGCATTATCAATTTCAGCTGATGAAGATAGTGAAATTGTGAAATTTGGGGACTTGCTGAAAAAAGGCCTGAATTCTGAATCCTCCATTTACAAAGCATACACTGAGGGAAAAAACGCAATGTAAAATGTAATCTGAAACATCTTTAAATTAAATTTGAAACAACGTAAAAAAATTTTCGATTTTTGTCGCACTTTAGCTTTTCTTGCTAAAATTGACAACTTTGATTTAAGTATGTTTTGTAAGTGAAAACCACTTTGAACTAACGATGTTCTACTTTGATTTTAAAATTTTCGTCTTCAACGCAAAATCATTCCGAAAAATAGTTGAATCAACGTGGTTCTCGTTGATTTTAAGTTGTTTTTTCCCTCAGTGTACTTCATTTAAGTAAACCACTTCTTGAACCCCAAGACCTACTTCGTAACTAAAAACACTTAAGGCTGTTATTTAAAGGCCATTCTATTTGCATTTTAAGGACATTTTCACGCTTATTATTCAGTTTATCTAGTTGAAGAAGCAATCTTTTTTCTTGAAGCTTGGTAGGTCTTAAGGGCTCATGATAAAGTTGAAGTTCTAGAAGTTTCAAGAAAAACTAATTCAAAATAGTTTAATTATTTAATTATTAACAGACAAAGACGGTTACGGAGAAGACTTGTACGCGTCTTCTCCGTTACCGCTTTATTTGTGAATAATTTGGCTACGTTTAATTAGTTTTTCGTGAAACTTCTAGAAGATCAACTTTATCATGAGCCCTTAAAACCTACAAAGTTTCAAGAAAAAGATTGCTTCTTCAACGAGATAACCTTTAAACAAAGTCAATATCTCCTCTCCGTTACTTTGGAATGGCAGAGGTGCACTCATCGGCTTAGACTTCATTTCTCAACTAGAGACTAGAGCTGCCAAAAGAACGGGAAGATGTTTTCCATTTCCTAGGAGTTTGCCCAATACTCAAGGATTACCGAAAAGGCTGTTTTGGGGTAGAAATACTTTGTTTAGATTAACATTTTGAATGGAGAAAATGGCTAAGATTGTACTCACTGAACACTTTTCGAGACTGAACCCGTATATTTCATGTATAAATTTTACATATATCACAGTTGGCCTTCGACCAAAACATTTAAAAACTTATTTTATCTTACAATTAGGAAAATATAGAATTTGTATTAACTTCTGAAGTCAATAAAACTAAAAGTTGTTTGGCAGCAATTCCACATTTGTGTTCCACCTTAAACAAAAAAAAAAACACCCTTTAACTCATAAACAAAATTATCATTTTTATATTAGTTACCTATTCGCTTTAAGAAACGAAGAAAAAATAATAAAAACTTTATTTTTATTTAAAGTGGAGCGATTGAATACATATAATTCAATTTTAAAGTTCAAAACTCCAAAGCATTTCGCCCACGGACGACAGTGGGTGAAACCGTGAAACGCTTTGGAGTTGAGGTCACTTTTACTTTTAAATTTAATTATTCGCTTTTAATTATAGAAGCTACGAATGTATTCTGTATGTACAAAGCCAAAGGATATGAAAACAAAATTTAAATAGACTCGCAGAAATTCTGTAAATCGCTTGTCAAACAAGCGAATCTATTTAAATTTTGAATATATCCTGTCTATTTTCAAAAATTATCAAGTTGAAACATTTTCCATTAATTAGTTTAATAACACTGTGTTCGAAAATGGAACTTTTTTTTTCCGACAGAGGACTCTCATATCTACTAAAGATAATTCGAGTATTCTGAACACGATGGCGTACTTAGTTTTTCTGGATTAGGTCAAATAAGAAAGATTTATGCGTTTGAAATTTTGTTTGCACATGCCAAATATTTTCTAATTTTTGATTTTTTATCTATGTAAAATGATGGAAAATCTATTTTTTTGGAAGTATTATTCGTAAAAAAAAGTTATTTAAAAAAAAATCTATCGAAAGACTATTTAAATCATTATTTTAATGGAAAAATTCATCGATTTTTCTTCAATTTTTCTAATATTTTTCGTATTACTTAAAATGCAGCACTCGGTGGCAACGATCTGATCGTTACCGTTTATGTTAAAAGTAAGTTGCACTTTTTACCGTGAGATAGTTAAAAATTTTAACTTATTCTTTTTTATAATGAAAGGTTGATATTCAAGAGTATTTATGGTGAGAGAATGAATCCTAAAGGTTTGAACCTTAAGAAAAAAAATATTCTAGAATATCAGGTAAGATCGGAAGGGGGCAAAACACCCATGGGCTCAAGTAGCTAAAAAAATAAAAAAAAAATAGATGACCGTTAAAGGAGTCAAAACAGATAAGCGTGACAAACCCCCTTAAGTTAGAGATGGACTGTGACAAATATATTATGTGTTGTGTAATGTGTATGTATGTAAGCTCATATAATGCAGTATGCAGATGGAAGTAATAGTAAATATGTTTTAATTTTAAAACAAATTGAAAGAATTTAAATTAAAATATTGATACCATGCCCGATTTTTTAATTAAATATTTACATCTACATATGTATAATATTCCAGAGTACTAACATATAAAAGGTGTCTACATAAAAATGTGGAGTTTTCGCATACATTTGTACCTTTATAGTTAAAAAATTTAAGAAAAATCGACGTTTTTTTCCATAAAATAACGATTTAAATAGTCATTCCACAGATTTTTTTTCAAATAACTTTTTTACGAATAATACTTCCAAAAAAATAGATTTTCCATCATTTTACATAGATAAAAAATTAAAAATTGGAAAATATATGGTGTTTTATACCCTCATTTTTGGCATGTGCAAACAAAATTTCAAACGCAAAAATCTTTCTTATTTGACCTGATCCAGAAAAACTAAGTACGCCATCGTGTTCAGCATACTCGAATTATCTTTAGTAGACATGAGAGCCCTCTGTCGGTTTTTTGAACTATCACAGTGTAATTGATCAACGAAATTTACTGTTATTTTTAAGAAATTAAATTTTGAATAACTATGTACTATATGTGTAGAATTTGAAATGTATACAAAAAGTTCATTGTAAAAATGTCCCACCCGTGACGAAACTATTTCTATCATTGATTTTGTGAGACTTGTATCATATTTTTACCTATTTTCCAAAAAAAAACAAGCATTTATCCAAAATATTTGTGTGAGCACTTTTCATCCTTCCTTTTAATCAGAAAAAAAAAAAACGTTGCCGTAATTTTAGATAACAAGTATTTTTCAACCAAATTCTTATGAAACGTGTTTTGTTAAAAATGTTATAAAAAATACCTACGCAAACCATTATTTCTTCAAAATTGTGGAATCATTAGAATTAATGAACGAAAAATGAAAATATATTTAAATTAAATTCCAAAAAAAGAAAATACTCTTCCTAATAACATTGACCTTATCAATTTCCTTATAAAATCAAATCACAAAAACATAATTCTAAGAAAATTATTATAAAATAAATCTGTTACTCATATCTGATAGCATCTGTGTATCAATATAAATACAATCAGTAGCGGATTTGATAATAACCAAGGTGTTTCTGTTTAAACATTCTCCAAAATTAACAACAGAAAATGTTGAATATATGCAACATATGCTTACTGATGCTTAATTCAACATTTAACACTATTAAGAAACTCAGAAATGTCAAAAATCAATCAATAACATTCCAATACAACAACTAACAGAATGTTTAAAAATCTATATTTCCTAAAACTAGTGATGGGAACTATCGAATGATTTGAACTTTCGAATAGTTCATTCATTCATTTATTCATTCATTCATTTGAATGAAAAGAAATGGTAACGGAGTTACGAATAAAAGAGTTACGCGCGACAGAGTTACGGCCGTCAAAGTTACGCGAATTCCATATCGTTCCTCGCAATTGTTGCCAACCCAAAAATCACATGTCATAGCTTAACATAACTTTAGAATTCGTAACTCTAGTTTTTCGTAACTTCGGTTTCGCGTAACTTTGACGCTCGTAGCTCTGTCACCCGTAACTCTGGTATTCGTAACTTCGTCGGTTTCCCGAATGAAAACTATAGAATAAAACTACCGAATAAACAATCGAATAAAATATCGAATAATAAAAAAACTATTTGAATGAAAAAAAAAAATTGTATAAAGAAACCATTCGAATGAAAACACTATCGTTGAAAAAAAACTATTCGAATGAAAAAACTATCGAATAAAAAAAACTATTCGAATAAAAAACTATCGAATGAAAATAGTATACATGAATGAATGAATGATTTAAAACTATCGAATAAATGAATATTTCACTACTATCAATAGTTTGATTGTTTTTATTCGATAGTTTCCATCACTATCTAAAACCAATGCCCTATTTAGTGACAAACGGCCTTGAAGCTTGAACTCACAAATAAATTTGCTCTTGATGCGTCTTAACAATTAAATCCTGCACTGAATTTAAAATGAACCCCATCATTCAATGAAACATTCTACTTTGCTTTAATAAGCCTCTTATTCACATATTCGCATACAACTTCGTATCAAAACAACTCATCGTCGGTCGTGCTCTCTCGTCATAATATAAAAAAAAATCTTCCTCAACTCGACCTCTGCCATATCATTTTCTATCGTTTACTTTCCCACTGACTATGACTGTGCTAAAAAAACAACATTTCGAGGATGAGGTTTCTTCTATACTTTTTTTGGTTCAAAAAAACATTACGTCAACATTGCGGTACACACGAAAAACAACGATATCGCATCGGAAGCATGGTGGAAAGAGTCCAAATAAACTTGAGGTACACCCTAATTACATATTCATCGTTGGTTGGCTCAAGGAATTTTTGCATCGTAGAGAGGTATAGTTTGTAAGAATTTATACCCCCTTTCTACACTTGGATTCGAAATTTAAAGCTCATACCCTTTTTTAAGCCCTGCGTGTACATTAAGCTGAAGGACTTTTTTTTGTAACAGGTGGAGCCTCTCAAAAAAAAATAACCCATCCATCACAGTCGCGGATTATACGTTCTGATTTAAAATACGCATCACCTTGAAATACCTGAAACACCTGACGTATGTGAACTGATCACGAAATTCTGTCGAAATAAATCGATTTTGACAGGAGAAAAAATCTTTTTTTTTGGGCAGGGCAGGTGAACATCTCCCAATTGACCATCATCATCATTTTTTATACCAACCTATTATAGGGCAAAACGAATCCAATTCCAGCAGCGAGTAGCGCCAAGTAGACTACATGTTTCCTGTCCTTGGGTGGACCGACATCGATTTCTGGACTATCCATCGGTTCGTGATGATTTACTCTACGTCCTTCGAGGGGTTCATAAGTTGTTGCCTGGGCACTTTCCATAGTGTCGTCGTCAAATTAGCTGGTAAACAAATGCTTAATGTTAATCCCAACACCCACTATACCGGGTTGACCCACACTAAAAAAAAATGGGGTTTTCGGATAGTTTCGCGTCGCTTAGTCGGACCGCAGTAATTCAAGGCGTCAGAAAGATTATCTCTCCTCTTCAAAAAAAAAAAATGAAAACACCAGATACTTTGTGTTTTGTGATGTAATATTCACACACGCACTCACTGTACTCAACTCAACTCAAGTTGGCATAATTTTTGACTTGAAAACTTCTTGTTTCCGGAATTGTTATTTTTTTTTGTCGAATACGTCGTGTCGTCGTATATTTTCTTATGGTTCACTTTTTTTTTCGCCACTTTTCAGCGATGCAGAGGGATTTCGTGTGTTTATAGCTGTTTTAGTGAGAAAGATTGTAAAAATATGTCATGGATTTTGAAAAAAAATCCAGACATTTTTTTTTAAATTCACTTTAAGCTATTTTTAACAGAGACCGAAAACTGGAGGAGATAATCTTTAGTTGGAATTTTTTTTTATAAATAGGAACAAATTTTATCGAGCAAATTAAAGCAAAAATTTGCTATTTTCCGCGAACCATTTCTCGAGATGTGTGTTTTCAGTGGAAAGTTGAAATTTTCACTGTGGGCTGCAGCGCATGCATCGAAATATTGATTATTTCTGCACCCAAGTGTCATAGATGGTGGTGAATTGTAATGTGGGGGTTTTTTTTTGGCAGATATAAATATTTAGAACAGAGAGGTAGTTTTCAGAGGTATAAATAGTTCATGGAATTGTGTGGTGGGTTTTGGAATTTTTTTTTAACGGTTTTCTAAATTTGAAATTTTGTTAATGTTGAAAACAAAAATATTTAGAAGTTGGTTTCAAAGAAGTTTCTTGTTTAGAATTGTTTGCTGGTTTAGTTTAAGTTTTTTTTTTTTCTTGGAGCTTTGCTAAGTTCATATAAACTTGTAGTCCAGGAGAGATAAGAAATTTAGTACTGCGGGGTCAACAAAATTAATTCATGACTTTTACACAAGTAATGGCTCGTGTTCAAACAATTTCGAGGTTTGAATAAAAAAAAAAGTGTCATCGAGTTATAAATAGAATAAAATAAGTTACGCATACGCCGCAGTGAGCACTTTAGTTTCTTCTTCTTCCTTTTATTTGGTACTGTTATGATGTCGAGGGGATCATAACTCTACAATAGTGTTCGGCCTGTCGGGTTCACCGGGGGTGAACTCAGAAATGGACGACAAGCCTCCCAGTTTTTTATTTGTTCAATTTCTGAGGCCAACTGAATAATGGTGTTGTTGCATTTGCTTGAAGCAGAAGTTTTTAGGTCTACACACTTTTTTTTACTTTGCGATCATTTTGGAACGTTGTATGGGATTGCCTTTTTGATGCGGTTCCTGGTTAACATAACTAATGATTTTTTGAAGAAATATTCTAATTTGTGACTTCTAGTTTGGTTTAAAAAAGTAACATTATTACGGAAAATTGAAAACATATTCTGGATTTAACATAAAAAGAATTTGCGGCGTACCATTGGGGCAGCCAGTGCAGAGCCCTGGGGTTATCAATGGATGCCAAAGCAAAAATTTTGACACAAATATGAAACCTGTCAAATTTTAAGAAGTGGGGATGAAATCCTCTCAGAGAAAAAAAAAATTAAGCAAAAGAACCCAAATACTTTTAGACAAAATTGTCTGCTTTTTTTTAACACCAACAAAAATGTAAACAACAACACCAATTGAAAAAAAAATTAAAAAACGAAAAATATAAAAACCACTTTGTACCTATTATTTTTTAAAAACTTTTTTATAATTTTTTTCATAAAACATTCATTTATTTTGAGAATTACAACACTAAAACGCTAAATAAATAAAAAATAAGACAAGGCCGCACAGCCATGTTTGTAGTTTGTTTTGTTTATGTTGTGCGACAAGAACAAATAAAGAAAAACAGATAAAGCACTATCTACCTTTTGACAGATTTCAGATTTTTGTCCGAAGAAATTTTTTGTGCAGAAATTCGCAAGAAGGGGAAATTGTTTTATCTCTCACGGGTGTTTTTTTTTTTTTTTTTTGTGAAAAAATGCACAATTTCAGAGTATCTACCCAAAGAGAAATTAAGTTGAGAATAGTAAAAAACTAGAACTTTAAGATACCTTTTTTTTTGATGCCTCACTTGATGGATTTGGAGGAAATTTTTGAAAATATATTTTTTTTTGGCAAGGAAATTTCGGAATTTTTTCAAAAATCTTAAAAATATTTTTTTTATATATTTTAAATTTTTTTAACCTTATTGCATAAGCCTGTTTATTTATGAACTCATATCTTTAACTCAAAACCTGTTGCGACACTTTGTTCAAAAAATATCGTCTTCTGAATGTAAGAAAAAAGAAATATTTTGATTGCAAATAATTCAACAGCTAAACCTCCTAGAAACGTTTGGTTTTTAGTAATAAATATGATTAATCATTGCTTATTTTTCATATTTCTCTAGTCTTCTTTTTTTCTTACACCAAGTAAAATTGCTCAATTTCTCAATTCTCTAAATTAATTTAAAGGCTTGCAAACGCTATAAGACTGATGTTCATTTTTACTTGCGATATAGGTTACCTATATCAACTTATGCATTCGTACCAACAAGAATTTTAAAAAAATTTGGAATTAATTTTTTGGACTAAAAATAACGGTACCTGTCATATCGTCGGTGAAACCAGAAAAGTGTGTAACTCCATTTTAGCAAATTTTATAGGAGAGCAAAAAAACAAAATCGTTTTGAAGGCATTTGTATGAGTTTTCATTTTCTAATTTGCTATCTCCCAAATAATCATTTTAATTTAAACGAATTTTTTAATACAAACACATTTATGTTGCCCAAACATAAAAATTAGTTTTTTTTTTTTTAAACCGCTCTAAAGATTTTGAAATTTTTTTTTCTAAAAATGCACCTTTATAATATAAATTAAACTGGATACTTTGTTTGGAGCTCAATTTCATTAAAAGACTGTTTTTTTTTTTTTCATTTGAAGAACAAATTATATATCTTTTTTTTTATTATTTTATTTTCATATGTACATATATGTACCTACATACATTTGCCAAATTTTTTATAAAAGACTTAGAAAATTTAGTAATTTCTATTCAAGAGCAAGTAGGTACGTGTGACCCAGTCGTGCATTTTATTTTCAGTTTGTTTCCTTAAAAAAATATTTTTTGACATTTCAAATTTTTTGTATTAAAACAAAAACTATTCTATTTCGAGAATTTTTGCATTGGAAACAAAAAACATCAAAAAAGTAATTCCAAAACAAATTTAAGAAAAAAATGTCATAATGAATTAAAAATAAAATTTCATGCAAAATGCGGGCATTAAATGTATTTCCATAATTTTAGTCAACTTTTTGCAATAATTTTTTTTTTATGCCAACAAATTTCTATTTTCACTAAATTTGTTTTTTAATTTCACATTCATTTTTTAAGATATATGTACATATATGTATATTTTTAAATTTCAACAAAGTTTTTTTTTTTTAACTGGTTTTTTTTTCCAATATCCTTTCAACTAATTCGCAATTTGAAGATTTTTTTATATAGGATAAATGTTTTATATTTACAGTAAATTTAAACCTCAAAACTTTTTATTTTGTGAACAAATTTGCAGCGAACTTTATCCAACTTTAACCGGGTACACCCTATCATCGATCATCGATGATCCCCAAATTATTATAATCTTCTACATTTTTTCAGCCAAACTTGTTATTAAATCGATGGGTAACTGTTTTTCGCCTCGAGAATTATGCACCAAACTTCAGTCATATTCCGTACATGGCTCAAGTTCTTCGTTTCCTACATTTCCCCGTTTGCAAAATGATCGTCTTAATTATAATTAATTTTTTTTCAACGTTATTAGTTTTATGTTAATTAAATTAAAGTTAAAATTAAATATTAAATTTATTTCTTTATTAACTTTGCATTTTGCTTTGTTATCGCGTGTAAACAAACGAAATATCTTCAACCCACAAAAAAACACAATGAGCATTAGCGATGAGAGCTTTCCCGATGATGATCTCTACACAACCAAGATCAATAATAATTGCAAATGTAACGTTTCATCAAGTCTTTCTTCATCCCCACTAAATGATCGCAATCTATCAGCATCAACTTCTGGACAATCGTCTTCCGGTCATAGCCGCGAGACAACTCAAAGTGTTCCTGTAAAGGTTCCCGAACGTCACGATGAAGAAGACTATCCACACAAAGTGCGATCATATCAAGATCTGCACTCAGCCTATACAAAACGAAGATATCCCCATGTTAAGAGTAAAGTTCGAGAATTCATTGAAAGCCAAAAAGCTGAAGAGGAGTTAAGAAAATCGACTAGAGACTATCTTCGTCGTTTTTCTACTCCAAATGCCAAAGATGATACCAACAATAAGTTGGACTTTGATGGAACCGAAAACCATCCAGAAACCGAAGAAGACCCATCTGACATCGCCAAGTTTATGGTCGAAAAGGAACAAGAGGTGGTTTGCTTGAAAGCACTCAATGAATACTTGCAGGAAAGTCTTCAGGAGAAGATGATCGAGGCAACAAGGCTACGTCGGAATGTCGACTGTTTGCGTGTAGAGCTGTTAAATGCTAAAGACAAGGCTAAACGCCACTCGATGCACAGCGTTGGCATGGAATATCGTGCTAATCAATCACGCCCCAGACTGTCATTACCAACTTTGGTCTACAAACAGCAGCGAACCACAACTGCAACTCAAACTGATTTCGAGCTGTATGAAGCTCCACCAACAACCGATGACAATAATAACAATAGTATCGGGCTCTACGATCAAAAAATCGTCGCAACTGTTCAGCCATTGCCACTCAATTATTCCAACGATCATTTGGGTCACATTCAACGACAAATTCGTCGTCGGAATAATTCGAATCCCCCTACACCCACGGCAGAGCATCAATCCACACCGAATCGAGTGGACAGTGCTCCGAGTGATTCAGCTATCGACACCGAGGAGGGTGATGACTCCTCATCAGAAAATGCTCTCCGTGAGGAATTTATGTTATTCGAAAAGATCAATCCCAATGATACCACCAACTTTGCCAATCAATCCAATACTCAAATGAAGAAGAAACGATCGTTCAAACGTAAATTTAAGTGGATTTTTGGGCCATGTGGAAAGTGTAGCGATCAGAGGAATAATAGTAGCATTGGAGAGCAATACAGTCAGACTCCATTATTGGACTCGTTGACGTCTGATCATAAGTTACGTTTCACAGATAACAGCATTACGTCATAAATTTATTATTTTTTTCGTTGGTATTAACGTTGTTTTATTTGATATTTATTTTTTAAGTTTGTCTTTTTTTCGATTTGTAAGTTAATCAGTTATTTATTTTTTGGTTTGAGTCTAAAATGGCCTTAATGTTAAGTTTAAACAAAATTTAATTTAATTCATTGAGCATTCATTTTTTTTTTGTTTTAAATATTATTATTAATTTAAAGCAGGCTTTAAAATAAAATTCAAGTCTTACATAATATTCCTTAAAACATTGACTTTTGTTTTATTTAAATTGGATGTGAATTGGCAAATTAACTACCATATACACCGAATTGTTAGATGGACTTTCAAATAATTCAGTAGTTGGCAACCATTTTTTTAATATGAAGGTGGTTTGTGAACTTCCAAAGGAGCTTTATACCACACCCAAGATGGTAAGTACTATGACAACAAGTAACGCTTTTCTCCACTTTCGACATAGCAAAGTTTTATCAAATTCAAAAGCAAATTCCTCTGATTTAAAAAACATTTTAAATTAAACTTTCTTTTGAAATTTCCATTTGGTTGAATTTTATGTTTAGTTGACATTCACTGCCAATTTTTTTCATATTAGTAAAGTTAAATTTATTTAAAATTACTATAACATTGTCTTCTTTTTTACTCTTGATGACTATAAAACCAATTGAAGGGTCCAGGAGAAAAACGGCACATATCTTTTGTCAAAAATAAACCAATGTTGAGGTCTTGTAGTATTTACTGAGCACTGTCTGATGGCATTCTTACTTTTTCTCGGAATAAGTTGAAATGGACTTGTTTTGTTTTCTTTAAATCTCCCATTATTTTAACAGGGTGTTTTTTGTACTTGTTCCACAACGTTTTTACTCTCTTAAAAACAAAACACCGTTTCTCAAAATATTTCGATGCACTCTTTTGGTTCTTAGCTCTCAATGCAAATGAAACGTTCATGCCGAATTTTATCCCTGTACCATCATGGGAAGTGGGTTTTCTGAAATATGTACCGTTTCACTGAAAATAGTCACTACATTAAAAGTTTTTTTATGGCCACAGTAAATAAAATTCATCTGTGAAATGATCAGATCACACTCAATAAAGACCATTTGTTTGTATTAAAAAAAAATTGCATCAATTAAATATAGTTAAATTTAAACCGGTAACTGTGGCGTATGAGGGATATTTTTTTTTACAAATTTCTTAGACAAACTAGCAATAATGAAAATAATACTCCAAATATCTCATCCTCAACCAATAACTTGGATTTATCTTATCCTGTGTAACATGGTACGAGTATCTTACACCCGTATTGCGAGTGTCAACTATCAATTAATAGTTGATAAATATTAAAATTTGGTGTTTTAAAACCTTACTTATGGGAGAACAGGTCAACTCTTTTGTTTAATCCGCTATAAAAAAAATTTATTAGCTCACAGTTACAAAAATATCTCTTGACAGTATCCATTTCCCAGAAAAAAATAATAATATCCTACAAAAATCTCTGGTTTAAATAGTATTTAAAACGTTGTTTGCATCAAAAATGCAATTAGATATGTTTGGCAAATTTTTGTACCAAAATGTTTTAAATTTGTCCCATTAAGCAAGAGGATGAAATTCTCTCAAAAAGGAAGTTTTTCGATAATCTTAGGTCGTGTAAGTTGGGCAATTTTACTATGATTATTGAGTATTAAATGAAAATATCTTCATTCTTAAATCTGTTATGACCAGTCCGTGAATACGAAATTATTTTACTTTCTCATTTACTTCTAAATATTCATCTTTAAAGTTATAGACGTTAGGTTTCGGTTTTTTTTCACAGAACTATAATTACAGTGGACGTCGATATAACGAACAGTTTTTAAGATTTACATTAACATCTCAAAATAACTTTTTTTCATTGCGTCGTTATAGTTTGATATGAAGTTATTGACATGTTTACCTTAGATCTCAACTTAAAGTGGGACAAGGTCGTTAATTGTTTTATTTTCTTTAAATAATTTTGTTAAATATGATTAAAAAAAGATAGCAGAACCATTTAATTTCATATAAGCTGTAAAACATAAATAAATTTACCAATCAATTTATTGGATTTTTTAAATGAAAAGTCGATCGAAATAGCAAACGCGCTCGATATGGTAAATGAAAATCAAACATTATATCATTCGTTATACTGGACGTCCACTGTATACCAAAAAGTGAATTAGTGAAAATTATTTCAATTCACTTTTAACAATAACCAACAAAAGAACTTTTTCCGATTCGAAAGTCTTATAAGACCTTAATTTGAATCCGTAATGTAAAATATTTTCTTCAAAAACAATAATACTCGTTTTAAAATATATTTTGAAAATTATTCTTTATTATATTCTTAATTTATCAATACACAATAATAAATAAATTGATCTTTACAAGATTCTACAGAGATTTAAAAATTTTAACAAAATATTAAAAAAAAAAACAATAAATAAAAATAAGATCCAAATTTAAACAAAAATAAAGAATAATTTTTTTAAATACTTGTAATAGTTTTTTTTTATACTTTATAAGCAATTTTTTTTAGTATTTTTATTTTTTATTATAACTGTTGCTATTGTAAATTAACAAAAGCATTTTTTTATGTAGGTTTGTATAATATATCATTTAACGTTATAGCATGCAAGGTTAAAAGTTTTATTGTTTTTTGTATTTATATATAAATTTCAACCCCAATCACCGTGGTGCACATACTATTTTTGGGTTTTTTGTTTTGCTTTTCTAAGAAAAGTTTTGATATTATTTTGGATTAAAAATATAAATTTAATAAAAAACAAACAAAAAAAAACATCGTTGAAATTGAAAGGAATGCTTCTTAATAGTTTCTTCGGTCATTTAATGAATTATAAGTTGGTGGTAGATCCTGCAATAAAAAATAAGAAAACAAATGGAATTTGAAAAAACTCAAGTAAAAATTTAATTTTAAAAAAATCTTACACCATAAGATGGTGGGGGCATATCATTCGGATGTTGTTGTTGTTGTTGTTGTTGATGTTGTTGGTTATTCCTTTGGTTTTCTGTTGTATTGAATGCGCTCCTCAAGGCTTCAGCTTCCTTGGAATCTAGAATAAGCAAATACATCAACAAATATTTATCAGTAAAATAAATTTCCCATCGATTTAAAAGCTTTAAAAAAAGCATAATTTTACAAGCGCGAATCAGCTGCAAGAAAAAGAAAAAAAAAAACTAAAAATATATACAAACAACTGTTAAAGCTTACCTAACTTATAAAGAAACTTGAGTTTTATTTTTTTGGAAATTATACAAAAATAACAGGAATTGGTATGAAATAAAAACTATTATATGGATAATAGTAACGGTTATAGCGACGATCTGCAAAAAAGTAACACAACGGAAATTTTTTTGTAACACAACGAATGGTTAAGGAAACGAAAAAAAGGAGGTTAGGTGCACGCGTTTGTGATTTTGACCTTCTCGGCAGTTTTTTTGTTTTTTTGGTTTTTGAAAATGATTTTGAAAAAGGAGGGTTAAAAAAAAAAACAACAAACGAAAAAATACCTTCAAACGGTTTTGGAGTTGACAGTTTTGTTTGTTTATTGTGGAGCTTATGTAGCTGCAAAGAGGAAGAAAAGAAATGAAAATTTTTCACTTCAATCTTGGGAAAGGTGCTGTTTTTTTTGTGTCTAAATTTGTACATACACTCGCTGATACCCAATTTACCCATGACCCCAATCAACACACAAATAAATTCTTTCCTACTTACTTGCTGGGGGTGCTGAAAATCCCATTGATCCGGATGGTCCATTGCTTCCACCCTGTCCGGGATAGCCTGGATAGCCGTTTGGCATTGCTGGAGTGTATCCACCAACTGGTGGAGCCGATGCTCCTGGCTGTTGTCCGTATGGGGGATACCCGGGTTGAGTTGGGAAGCCACCCTGTTGTGGAGGAACAGTGAATCCACCATAAGAAGGTGGTGGTCCATAAGCTCCCTGAGGTGGTGCATAGCCACCTCCTTGAGGATATCCTCCTTGACCTGGATATCCACCAGCACCTTGTGGTGCAGCATAACCAGGCATTGGATATCCAGCAGCTCCTCCATATCCACCAGTTTGTGGAGGATAGCCACCACCTCCATAGCCTCCTTGTTGTGGCTCACTTGGGTAATTCTGATGATTCTGGTAAGTTGGCGCTGTTTTATTAATTTAAAAAAAAAAGGAAACCACATATATGCCAATTTGTACTCTCTCAATTTGCCGAGAAGGTTAGTTAGGAACAAAATGAACAGATAAAAAAATTCTACATACGTGTACCAATTCCTGGATATGGTGGTGGATTATCGCTCACAAATACCGAATTGGGTGCTGGGCCAGTAAAGGCATCATTCTGTGGAATCCATCCGTAGTAGCCTGGTGGTGGTTGATAGGCTGGTGGTGGAGCCTCATGCCATGCCCCAGATGGAGTGTATGGTGGTGGATCATCAAAGTTACCATTGGAATTACGCATATTTTGCTGAGCGATAGATGCAGCTCGTAACATTGCCTGTCCATATTCAATAGCTCCGCCAGATTTGAAATACAACTTGAATTTTACTTCACCAATGAAATTGCCATTTGGTTGAGCACGAACTTTGCCTTTAATATAATTGGCACCGAAAACTGGTTGCTCAATATCAACCTAAACAAGATGAGGAAAAGTTAAGTGTTTGGGTAGCAAGGAGGCTTAAAAAAAAACAACTTACATCACTCATAGCTATAAATGGAGCACTGAATGACATCAATTCTTCATTTTGCTTCTTGCTATTGAAGATCATTCGATGTGATGTCAAATAAATGTGTCCATTTTTGGTTCCTTTGAATATTGGATTATCCTGTCCGACAAAATCCAAGCTCACATTTTCACTGTGAATTAGAATGCTGTAAAAGAAAAAAGATTATAATAAAATTAAAGAAGAATTTATTTAATTTTTAGAATTTCTTGCTTATGGGCAAAGGCTCATATGCAAAAAGAATGGTCTTAAGCTACATTTTCTGGAGATCTATTTCAAGTAACTGAGATAGTTCTCAAGAAAATGTACTGAAAAGTGAGATAAGAGCTCATTTTTATTACATACAAACAAAAATTTGGAATGAAGGTTTTAGATAAAGGTTTCATAAAATTTCTAAAAATATTTTTGATGAAGACGTGTTTTTTGATGGGTTGAGTTATGTGTGAGAAAACTAAACTTGGTGAAAAAGTTTCTTCTCTTATAAGAGCTAATAATTTAAAAAGTCTACAAAATTATCTTGAGTGCAAGGGTGTTTTTTTTTTTTAAGAAATGATGAAATTCGGAATTAGTACCATAAAAACTGGACAAAAATGTTACACCAACGAAAACTGGTACAAATATTTCATTTATAACAGAAACTAAAAATCTAAGCAGTCTATAGAAATATTTTAGGTGAAAGGGTGTTTTTTTTTTTTTTTTTGAAATAGGGAAAATCCCCGATAATTCCGATAAAATCAATGGTATAAAAGTTACCCTTACGAAATTTATAAAAAAATATTGTCTTTCCAATGGGAATTACGAATAAAATAATTCTGAAAGGGTGTTATTTTTAGGTGTAGATAAAATGTGGTACGTTATTAAAATTTAGCAATTATGTTACTTTTGAGATTAGAAACAAGAATCTAAAGTGTCTATTAGAATATCATGGTTAAAAGGGTGTTTTTTTTTTTAGAGAAAACAAAAATAACGGGTCACCCTAATGAAATTTGGTAAAAACGTTGAATTATGGGAAAGAAAGCAAGAATAAAGAGTTTTTATAAAAAAAAAATTAGGTGAAAAGGTGTTTTTTTTTTCAAAGGGACAGTAAAATCTGTAATTGGTCCCAAAAAGCCAATAATAAGGTTTTTATTTCAGTGATAGCATTTATCACAATGAAATAAATCTTAATTTAGTTAAAGTCAAAGACTTTCGTTTCTGAGATAAGAGAAGAAAATGTTTATAGGATATTGAAAAGTGATGTCAATACATATTTGAATACACAGGTAAGTTTGAGTTTGAGGGATCATAGGAATAAAGAACATGATTAGGCAAAATACCATAAAACATCAAAGCCATGAAACTTGCAGAGAGAGAAGGTAAACTAAACGTTTCATAAACCTTGAATCAATATTTTTATTAAAAGAAGAAAGTCAGAACGAAGTACGCTTTTGCCATTAAGAGCCCAAGAATTTTTTTCGTTTTCCTTCTGCATACATTTTCATGGTTGTCATGTAAATTCATATGTACGAATGATAGGTGCACAAACGACATCGTTGGCGATTTCAAAGCCAATATCGGCAAACATATCGGAAAACACTTTCTGCAGCCTGATCAACTTTGCAACGGCATGGAGTCATAATATTAAACAGTTATTTGATGAAGTAAAGGAGAATTGACACTCTATAGTCAACTAAATTTATCATGTAGTGATTAACGTCAGGTTCCGAAGAGCCAAAATTGTTGTTAAACTCTATATATCGCATGTTGAGAAAAATAGTAACAAATAAAAAAACGCGATTTTTCAGGAAAAGTAAAATAAGAAAATCATATAACTAAATTTACATTTCAAACAGATGAATTTGATAGCGACACTTCTGCTTTCTAACGGCGAGTTTTGTAGATAGAGTCACGCCATTTGGTACTTATGTAAAACCTGACCTTGCGAACTCTTTCTCAACCTGCGAATGTATATGACCGCATATTGAAGAAAATTTGACGTCAAAAAACTTTTATCACAATATAGGGCCAGAACTTTTGCTGACCGCATCTCCCTTAATTTCCCGGAAGTTACCAATAGAAACAAAAATATGGAGAATGCATCATTGTATATATATTTCTATAGTACTATCATGAAGTCGAATTTAGTATTAGTTCATGTCGCCACTTTTTTGAGGTGGCGCTCAGTGTGTTTTTTTCATACAAATTCTGATTTTTCAAGTCACCACTAGAGTTCCTAAGATCGTTTTACTTCATGATAGTACTATAGAAATATATATACAATGGAATGCATTAGAGGAAAGATGGCGCACGCAAGAGAAAGGCGAACTCAATCAACTTTGCGTGCGAAATTGGAAGTATGCAGCTGGCTGGAGAAACTTGTTGAATGAGGCATGAATCCACAATGGATTGTAACGCCATCTTAAGGCGTCACTCTAAGTAAGTACAGAATTACAACCTAGAACTAAGAAGACATATAGACCTTAATATTCCTGTTACAAGGAAATGCAAAACCGATAGGCTTATCACCGCTTTCTGAGGTCAACCTGATGATCCCACGGATCATTAGTGTGAGTTTTAATTCGACATCAATATAACAGGGCAGAATTAAATAGAGAAATACAGTCAAGTAAGCTCCAAATTGCGTCAACTGTTCGGTAATCGCAAAAACAATGTTTGGCACTGCAATGGATCTTTTTTTCTCTTTAAAAATTTGTTCCAAGAAGTTTTTATTGTGCCTTTTTTGCAATAACAAGAAATCTTAAAAATAGATTTTGAAGGGTTTTTTAAGAAGACCCAATGTAAGCTTTCACGAATCAAATTTTAAGTGCTTGGGCACTGTGGGCAGGAAGCATCGATAGGTTGCACAAAAATTTCGACAAAAACTGCAAGTTGGGTTGTATTTGTTGATGATTATACGTGCAAAATCCGTTGGAATTGAAATCCTAGCTGCTCATTTTCAAAATTTATTCATACTTTTGTATTTCTAATCAGGACAATTTGGAATAAAAATCAAAAGTTCTTAGACGACGGTATTTTGTAGAGGAGTTTAATACAATAATTTTTTTAAATGGGAGGGGGGGTCCATCTCCCCCGTTTAGTCGGGAGGGGCAATTTTCTAAAATATCACGGTAAATACAAAACAAATTATTAAAAAAACAACGGCAACATTTACAGTTATGAATAATACCTTTTTCAAAAGCTAGAATTGTGCACTTGATTCTAATTTTTAAATCATCTCGAAATAATCAACTTCAAAGTCAAAATTTGTATGCCCCTTTGCAACCCCCCAGCTTGGGCACACTTTTATAGGATTTGGGAAGGGTGCGAGTTTGGGTGAAGGCAAATTTTCTTCAGAATTCTTCAGAATATAAGCGAAAATAGTTAAGAAAATGAAAATCTGATAAAAAGGTAATTTTCTTATTTTCAATTTTCTCGGATATTATAAGGCATAGAAGCATATGGTTTTCAGTATTTGATAAGAAATTGATTGAGGCAGTTTATTTCATTGATTAATTTCATATTTAAATTTATATTTTTTTACTACGATTTTTTGCGATTTGACTAAAGATAGAAACATGAAACTTACAGTGCACAGTGGTACCGGTTTCTAAGAAGGGCGGCCATAGGGGATTATGGTTAGGAAAGCAACAAAATATACTTGAATATGTGTGAGAATATATTTTTTTAGCAATAAAAAATGAATAAATTTAAAAAGAATTGTTTTATAAAGAAATCTTGTATATATTTAATAACAAAATGTAAAAAGAAGCCTTGAATCTACATACAAACAAATCATAAGTTATTTTTTAAAATTATTTATTTGGTTTTTTTTTTTCAATTTCAGTCATAATTTTTATGTTACATTTCAGATTTAAAGCTTGCTTGATATCATATATTTTTATAAAAATATGTGCAAAAACTTAAGGAAAACATAAAAACTTAAAAAAAAAAAATTTTTTTTGAAAAAGTTTTAAATATGAGAAATATGGGTAAAATTGAAACAATGAGTGTGAAAGAGTCAGTCGTAGCCCGTCGCACTTATTCGCAGACAGATTAAATTGTTTAAGAAACTACACGTGCTAGAGAAAATTTATGTATATGAATCATGTATTTATATTGATGACAACATAGTTAAAAGTTTCAGTAAAGTGAGAAGAAAAACAAAAGTATGGAATTTGAACCTGTCTTTTTATAGTCTGTTTTTTATTGAAAATTTTAAATAAAATAGAATTGTAAACTCTTTAAATAAAGTACATACCTTCAACTTTAAGTTCCATAACAAAAAAAAAACTTTAAAAATAATTTTAACCGAAAAATACACTTAAAAGTTTAAGTTGATTCGGGACCAAAAATAAAGCATTGAAATCAGACTTTTTTCGACAACTTTTCATGGTCGATATGAAAAGTTCCGTTATTTTCTCAAAATGTCTGTTATGCTATCTTAAAGAATAGGCTTTTTATAACAAATATAACGAAAAATGACGTCATTATATTGACATCGATATTTCGGCCTATGGCCTACTACGGAACCACTGTGCAGTGTGTTAAGTTGAAACTTTGAACTTTAAGTTCTGAAAAAAAATTGTGTTATTTTCACATCTTCTTAGTGTACCACTTGTTTGAAAATTCGCAAAAATGCTAAAAAGCCAAAATAACCACTACTTAAGGCTATGATTGCATTATCTTTGACATAAGATAGAAGCATGAAATTTATAGCATATTTAGTTCGTACTCTTAACTTGACACACTGTAAGTTTCACATTTCTTCGTTTAGTCAAATCGTGGTATATGACAGTATAAAAATTAGCTTTTTTAAAAAACTCAATACTTTGAACTTAAAATTTTTGCATAAGGAGTACAGCTATCGAGTTCATTTTAGATTTATTTTGTTGAAAAATATCTGTTTTTAATATTTGGTAAGTATAAGCCTCGTACATATAATAACCAAGGTTCTGGAGCCAGTCAAAAACCATGAAAAATCAGCAATATTACCAGTTTCTCAAAAATTATTTTTAATTCAGGGATAATTATTACGTAGTTTTTTAATATATATTCAAAAATTACTATTCTTAAGCTTTAAAACTGCGTTTCAAACAAAAAGATATATTTAGTAGACGCAAAGCTATAATAACATAAATATGACCTTCTGAAAAAGTTCGAATGCGGGTAGCGGGGAAACCACCCAACTTAAAATTAAATCATCATGGATTTGCTTCCTTACAGTCCTAGATAACATCCCTACAAAGTTTGAGCAAAATCTAAAATGAGACATCAATTCCGATTGACGCTTGCATACGGAATGACAGTAAACGGTCCATGGAGAGCGGTGAAATTTTTTTGTTTAACTTTCTTATTTGACCCTTTAATAATGCAGCCCTATACTCGATTTTCAGATGCATCGACTTTCCCTGGATTCCGAGATTTTACAAATTTTATGTTTAATTTGGCTCGACTATTAGGTGTGAAGGTGTTTTGGTCAAGTAATATAATTTATTCATACTTAAATAAGAACAACGCCGATTATATAGATTTATTGGTATTTACATATATTTATATCTAGTTAGGTACATATTTTTTATTCCTATGTCTAGATTATATGTATGTAAGTTATAAAGGTCTTGTAACGGGGAATTACATGTTGCTAATAGAGACGCCTATTTAATTAGAATTTCCGATATTTTTCTTCGGAAAGTCGACAACAATCTTGTGAAATTCTATCCAAATTTTATAACAATTTAGAAAAAAATAATTCAACCAGAAATAATAAAAATAAATGAGATTTATGAATAGTTTGAGGAATAGACAGATAAAATAAAAAACATGATTTTGTTGTTGTTTTTGGTGACAAAAAATAAAATGACGAATTTTATTTTAATTTAATCAACTTTTATTGAACCAGTTTTTATGATTCCAGATAAAAGAATTTATTTTTTCTAAAACCCAAAACATAGGTACATCGTATTGATTAAATTTAATAAAACAAAAACAAATAAATTGTTTGATTATAATCTCGTGACCTCATAAAATTCCTATGACGTCGTAACTTTTTATTAAACTGTTTTTTCTGTAATTTTTTACAATATTCTAAATTACTTACTATTCTCCATAGTGAATAAGCACACCACCATTGGTATGAGCTGTATTTACAGACATTTTTTGTCTGAATTTTCTTTTTAAAATTGGAGTTTTATTTGTTTTTCTAAATACTTATTTTTTTTGCAATGCAAAAATAATTAATCCAACAAACACTTTTGCTTTGCCGAAAAGATTAGATTTTTTTTCCAGAAACGTCAAAAAAGTGATTCATTTGTGTTTTGATTTCATTTTGTTTCAGTTTGGTTGGCAAAAGAAAATTTATTTACAGAGCTTCGTAAACTGTTTAAGGTGATACATAAACTAGTTAGAAATTGGAACTAAATAATTTGGACTCTTTTAACCAGTCACAATTTTTAAAATTTTTTTAAATTTTTTATGACTATGGGAAAAACAAATTTTATATCTACAATTTTATGTCGTTTTCTATTGACTCTTGAGATTTTTGTGTAAAAATCTCAGATTTTCCACTGCAAATAAAATATGAAATCTAGTTTAGTAATTGTGCACGAAATCTGTGCGTATAAAAAAAATAATCTGCGTGAATCTTGATAAAAGTCAAGATTCAGATTGCTGATTCTCAGATTCATTTTTTTGTCATTTTTTTGAATCTCAAGACGCAAATAGATCATGAAATCTGAGATTTTTCCACTATTTTCCCTCTTCACCCCCCCCCCCCCCCCTTTCAGCTTTCACAGATTCACAAATCTCTTTCTGAGATTCGTCAATAGAAAACGACATTAATCTCTACAAAACATTTTTTTATGTCGCGCAAAATTTTGAAGTTGAAGAAATCAAGTAAATTCTGTCAATTTACAAAATATTTTTCTTCTTTTAAATTAGATAGATTGAATTTATTTTCATTTATTTCCATTAGATTCTGAATTTTATATTTCGTCTTCACTTTAGCCTGGTACGCTGCTCGCGCTAAATTTTAGCTGAGATAAAATTCCCATACAAGTTATCGATAACTTGTATGGGATCCATTTTATCTCGGCTAAAAATTTTCGATAATCTGTATGGGAGATAAAATTTAGCGCGAGCAGCGTACCAGGCTTTTTAAAGTATTTTTAATAAAGAGTCCCCCTTAATTTTGTTTGAGTTTTTTTCAATTTTGTTTTATTTATTTTTTTTTCTTGTCACAATTTTGCCAGCAGAAGTAGAATAATGCTTCGATCTACGTACCAAGCTTTAACTACCAAACACAAGTTTTTTAGAGGAAAAGTTACAAAATCCTTTAATAGAAAAATAATAAAGTTTAAATAAAACTTAATAAAAATTGATTTTAAATTTGTACTTACATTCATCTGTTTTTAATACAAATTCACGATTAAAATGTGATCAAGATTTTTACAAATTGGCTTTTTAGAACGGATGTAATTTTTTCGATTAGTTTTTTTTTTTTTTTGACATTTACATAGTAAAGGCTTAACTACATACGCCACTTTTTGAAAAAGTACAAAAGTGAAAATATTTTTTTTCTGGCTAGCGCAATTGTTTTGTGAAAAAGAGTATACAAATTGTTTATTAGACCAAAAAATAAGCTTTCTGCATCATTTGTTTTAATTTTTCATTCCGAAAAACTATACAAAAATGCGTGTGAAAATTTTCACTTTTGTACTTTTTCACTTTTTGAGCCAATGTAGTTAAGGCTTAAGTATTATTAGGATAGTTAGTATAGGGTGGGCATGGGCATACTTAATTATTAGGGAAGAACTTAAAGTGGTTCTTTTAAGTATGCAATGTTTTTATCTTTTAAGTATGCAATATTTTCTTTTTGTCAGTATGCAATGTTTTTTCATAATAGTATCCATTTTTGGTAGTGCTTTCGAACAAAACATAGCACTTCAATGTGAGGTATCAATTTGGGAGCGGGGGTCTATGTCTCCCCTTTAGGCGGGAGGGGCAAATACTTTAAATCATAAAAAAAAATTATTAAAAAACAACGGCATAACTTACAGTTATCAATGATACTTTTAATTTTTAAATCAATTTATTTCTATCAATTTTTTTCGATATAATCGATTTCAAATTCAACATTATTGTTAAAAATAAGTTCAAAAAAATACATTAAATACTATTTTTGTAAATTGCCTCAGTAAATTCTTTATCAAATACTGAAAACCATATATATATCGAGCTCACTATTGAACGTACTGGCAGAGATACCCAAAGGAGATGGGAAACTTCTGACACTTTTGGATAAGTATGCGTGAAAAAACGAACGCTTTTGGCTAAGTATGCGAGAAAACACTATGGTTACACTGTGTGTGTTTTTCAAATTTATCCACGAATACAAAAGAAATTACAACAACACGAAATAAAAAAATGGGTTTTGGGGGGTAAAACGTACGAAAGTTTCCCATCTCCTTTGGGTATCTCTGGAACTGGTACCAAAAAATTTTATTTTTAAGATCCAATTTTAAATGGAAATACCTAAAACCCATTCATGGTGTCGAAGTAGATAAAGCACGGTATATTTTAGTTTTTGAAAATGGTAAAGCAAAAAATCCAAGAAAATAAAAATCTGAATTTTAATTTCAAGTTTGAAAAAAAAATCATTAAAATCGCAGTTCTGCTGATATAATTCTTTGCCGCCGGGTACAAAGGGGTTAAGTCATAAATGATAGTTTGCCAGAAAATGCGATTGAAGCTGAATCGATGAATTTTTGAGCATTGATCCTCTTATTTTTATAGAAAGGAGTATCTCTAAATTTATGTTTTTGATACAAAATAAAAGAGAAAAAAGTGCTTCACGAATCACGAATTTAGTAAAAATTTATTTGCAATTTTCTATTTAATTACACTACTCAATTGAATCATTTATTTTCAAAACATGATAAGTCCACTTTTTTTCAAAATTCGTTTATTTTTGACAAAATTGTTACTCTAGGGATAACCATGTCTGTCTTCAAAATATGAAGTATCTACTCCATCTATATCCGATTTTACTGCTACGCGAAACATTTTTTTAGTATCAAAAACATGATAAGTCCCGGACTTATCATCTTTTAAAAATAAACAACAGCTTCTTTATGTGTGAATGCTATATTAGGCTACTGGCTGAAAATCTTAAGTTTAAAGCGTCTTGAAAGTTAAATAAGCACTCCGGACATTATATTTTAATCTCAAATACAATTGTGTGATAGACTGGGGATGAAGCAAAATTGTATATCCATTTTAACCCTCTACTGCATAAATTAATATTAGCGGACGAAAAAATTAAAAAATGCTTTACATGGGTTCTTTGGGTTATTTCAAAACGGTTTACATTAAAAAAATTTGTTTAAATTAATTTGTTTACAAAAAATTGTTTATAAGCCAAATTTGGCTTCGTATGCATAAAGGGGTAAGAAATTTTACTAATTTTATTTATTCAGATTATGTAAAGAATAAAATTTAAAAAATTAAAAGATAAATATTTATCATTTAAAAACAAAATAAAGTAAAACAAATACATTGCATTACAGAAGGTTAAGAATTAATTCAAATTTGGCTCAGTTTAAGCCATGGAACTGAGAAAAGCAATTTGTTTTTTTCCGTTATATATATTTTTTTCTGGTTCACATTCTTTCCACTGTCAAAGTAAGTCTTGCTCCAACATTTTCACCCACTCCCAGATCTTAAAAACACTAAAAAGTATTAATATGATTGAAAAATACGCCCCTGGAAATGGGGTTAACATAAAAAAAATGTCTCTAAAGCGAAGGGGCTCCATTTCTGAAGCTTCTAAGCAAAAAGAAATGTAAAGGAACAAAATTTTCCAACAAAAAAATTTAACAAATTGTGTAGATTTAAAACCCCTTAATGCATACGAAGCCAAATATGGCTGACGTACTTTTTGCCCTCCCAAGACCAGGCCAATAACTTTTTTTCAATAAAAATTGGTTCATAGCATACATAGTCAGACAATCGATCAAAAATAAATTTTTAATTCAACTTTTCTTTCCAAACAAACGCAGTAATTAACACTTAAAGTATGAATATATTCTACACTTTCGATTTCAATGCACACGACTGATCGACTCACCTGTGATCATAAAATACACCTTTATTTTGTGTCGGACACACGAAAAAACTATCCTTATGGGTTCTCAGAAACACAAAGAAGAGGATTGTATTGAATCTTTATAATTTTTTTGTCACAGAGAAGAGAAAACTGCATACAAATAGACAAAACCATATTTGGCTTCATATGCAGTAGAGGGTTAAAACTAATTTCACATCCGTTTATTTTCAAAGTATGATAAGTCCAAAAGCGTTTTTATTTTTTATCTTTTGAACTATCGCTCCAAAAATTAAAAACGAAATGGTATTCTGTACCTAGGCAAAAAAAAAAATGTTCTTCTCCTGAAAAATTATAGACTTATCATGTTTTGAAAATAAATGATTCAATGATAAATGATTTTAATGATAAATGAAAATATATTTTGCTAAAGTTTTCTATCATCTTTATTTCCTTCCCATTGAACAGTTTGATAAGACAATTCACCTTCCTTACCCTCATAAGCAAATACACACAATTTATTAACAATAACTGACAATCTCACCTTTGCAATCAACTGCAATGGATTGATTGTAGGCTTGTCTAAAACAATAACAATATGAGAAGCATGGAAGACAATTGGATCACCAGGATAGACAATGAAATCTGCTCCGAATGCTTCACCGCACGTCACAAACTTGCCACGTTCCCAGAAATCTTTAAAAACTCTATATTTTAAAGAATTATCTTCTGGGAGGGTCATCAAAGTTCCCTCTTAAATATGAAAACTTGAATAAGAATTTTATGTAAACATGAATAGATTAAAAAAGTTACCATGAATTCTTGGATGTTCACAATGAATTTCAACTAAGGCATTCTTTCGATCGTATTGTACACTATCTCTGATTTCTTGTAGAACTTCTTCTTTTGATAGTTTTATGTCTAGAAAGTATTCAATGGTTAATAGCTCTATGGTAATGATTTTTGTGTTTACCTTTTTCCAGAACTCCTGATTTTAGAAGCTTTTTTCTTTTCCCATAAATAATTTTGTCAATATAATGCAATGATTCTTTGACCTTACCGTCTTTTAAATGTTCTTCCTGGCTCTGAAGTCTTGATTCAGTTTCTTTTTTGTACATTTCAACATCTTCTTCTGTCGGTGGGCGGAGGAGAGATTCAGTTTTACTAACCAATTCGGCGATGCCTTTCTCAATCAACAATTGCGTTTCATATTTGGTTAATTCAACAGGAAGACCTTTATTTATGTTTTGTTAAGTATTTTTAATTTAATTTATTTATTATTTTAACTTACAAGTACTATTTCCAGACCATCCTCGTGAGCAACTTGTTCCAACCATTGAACCAATAATTCTATGGTTTTTTCTCACTGTCATGTAATCTGATAAAGTAAATTATTGAAGTATTTAAGATGGAGATTTAATTTACTTACCTTTTGAATTAAAAATGAAACCAGTTCCATTTAAATAAGTTAAAATAATTTTATTTTCTTTGGGATCCATGAAAAGTAGATTTTTTGTTTATTTACATGCCTGAAATAAATAAAGAAATGTCATGAGGGCTGTCACTTTACAATTGACAATTACAGCTTTTCTCAAACTGTGAAATAAAACATTTCATATTTAAAGGTGGAATCACATTGAAGCTGCTGGTGACTCTTTGAGAGCGACATGACTGCGACATTTTTTTTTTTTTATATTAGAAATACGTTATTGCGTTGTTGTTAGAATTGGGATAAGTCACTGTGTAAATAAAATTTGATTAATACAGAAACGTGTTAGATTAACAAAAACTATTAATTACATTATTAAAACAAAAAAAAACTCATTTCAATTTTGCTGCTATACCTAATAGGGCTTCTAAGCAACCCTTCAAGCAAACGAGTCCGACCTCGGTCCGAATCCGCTCCACCTGATTCCGACCTCGACTACGAAATGGGTCCCACGGCGGCAGCGGCTGAAATTAGTATGGAAATTATAATCACCGCGGAGCCGATTTTGGTGTATTGGTTTTTTCACCACTATTTCTCCTTCGACTTTGTGTTCATACACAAAAAGTTGCAAGTGTGTGCGTGCAATCCCGTTTTTCTCGTTTTGAGGTCGGAGTGTCTTTTCTGAACTCAGTTTTCTTGCTTGAAGGGAAGTACTCAAAAGTCAAACTGTCCACTTTGATGAACTTGAAATTTGTTTTTCCATAAGAAATCATTAGGTGTGTTTTTTTGTTTATCTATATAGATTTTGTGTATAAAAACGACATCGGGATTTTTGAAATCCATGCAAACATTTGGCACCACTGTACATATACTTTGGCAGTTGTCTGTCAAAAATGTTGCTTTTGTTTTTTTTTTATTTTAACTCCGAAGTGGGAAGGCCATCATTGTATATATATTTCTATAGTACTATCATGAAGTCGAATTTAGTATTAGTTCATGTCGCCACTTTTTTGAGGTGGCGCTCAGTGTGTTTTTTTCATACAAATTCTGATTTTTCAAGTCACCACTAGAGTTCCTAAGATCGTTTTACTTCATGATAGTACTATGGAAATATATATACAATGAAGGCCATTACATTCATGTTGGATGCAAACAAAAATGTTCATATGGCCATGGCATCCATGTTGGATTCAAAAAAATTGTTTTTTCACAAAAAACCAAAAATTATCTGTATATTCTTAGCTACATTTTAAGACCATGACCATTATCATTAGTTGCGTCGTTCTTGTGTTATAAGCGTTTGAAGGTAGCCATATTGAATTTTTTTTCGATTTTTAAAAAATCAAATGTGAAAACTTTTTTATTTTTATTTCTAATTTTTCGAAAAAACTTTGGTAATTTTATACACACATATAAACATTTCAATGCAACCATGTCAAACAAATTTTTGATTATTTTTTTCTATGAGAGCTTTTTTCAAACCTCGTTTTCTTCGTTTTCTTCGTTTTTTTTTTTGTTAATAGGTGTGTTTTTTATTACAACCGGTCTTAACTAGACAAAAAAAAAACGCAGTCTGGGCTAAGCAATTTACATGTCAAATATAACAACACCTTAGCCCCTTTGGGATTAGTTGTTTAGCCCGGAGATTTCTCTGGGCTTAACTTTTTGAAGAGTTTTAAATCTGTGCTACCAAACAAATTTTTTCATAAATTGCTTAGAATTTGTTTAAAAACGTGAAAACTCACGTTTGGAAGGACAAAATGTATTAAAATAGTTTTGCTAGCATACATTTTTGTATCTCTTTGTAAAACATACATGAAAAATACAAGAAAATGACGAAAGCGAAAAATATGACAACTCTAAATTTTTGTTGTGTCTGCTGTTTTCGGAACATTCAATATACAGTGCTGCCAAGATTTCAGGTTAAGCCCCGAGGCGTTTTTTTTTTGTCCAGTTAAGACCGGTGGTAATAAAAAACACACCTAATATTTTCAGATATTTCTGTATGAACACAACAGTTAAACTACCTTGGCACTACTGTTTTTATCGAGAGAAAGTAAAATCTGGATAATTATCTGCATTTTTCAAAAATCTATACAGATAAAGTTTTTGTTGTTTTTAACACGTAAATTGTTTTGATTTCAAAAATCTCGATGTCGTTTTTTTGCACAAAATCTATATAGATAAACAAAAAAACACACCTATTTTTGGAAACTATAAAGTTATGTTTTTTAACAACAAAAAAATCAATTTAACAAGAGTCTTTACAGGAATAATTTAGCTAATAAATTCATACGAAAATTAATTTAGGTAAAACCCGTGTTTTATTAAATTTAAAATTTGTATCTGGCTCTTCATCAAGGCCGGGGTTGTCAGATTTGTCTTTGACAGTTTCTGTTGCATCCCTGTTTTCTCTAGAGCCCAAAATTAGATGAGTTCAAATTAGGTCAGTTCAGCTATGTGTCCCTATTTTTTTCTACTGATTCAATAGAGACATAAATAGTTAAAACGTTAACGTATGATCGTAATTCGACCCAAGATTTCAAATTAAATTTTTTTCTATGCAATTTGACATTCGAAATGAGAAAATTTGCGAAATTATCTCATTTGGGCTATTATGAAAACAGGCTATAAGCCTTTTTGATGCTACTTTTGCTTCCGTAAAGCTTTATAGAAGCAAAATTGGTAGCTGGGATATGTCGCTTTAGTTTAGCAAAGTTTTCATTCATAAAGTTTACTATATTTTGTTAACAAGAAAGCAGTCGGGAGCTCGTTTTGTTTCTGTTACTGGCAGTCGTTGGAAATCTTTTTTGTAAAAGTCAATTAACATGGCAAAAGCCGTGTTGTCGAAGCAAAAATTTTTCACAGGGTCGAACAACAAAAAATTACACAGAAAAAAACAAGGTAAAATTATTAAAAGTAAACATGATTCATTATAGGTATTTCGGATTATTTTAAAAGGACTCCATTCCTTTAGAGACAACATTTCGTTCATGTTAAAACAACTTTTTTATCTATCTAAAAAAAATCTACGCCAAATTTGCACTTTTCTATCTTCTCTGTGCACTTCCCTCTCTCTCTCGCTCTTTTCTCTAAATGTTTTAATCTTATTTTTTAATTGCTTCCAACTTCCAACCACAGCCGGAAATTGAACCAGGAACGATTTTGTGTTTTTCAATTCACAAGGGAAATCCTTTTGTTTGAAATGTAAAGACCGTGTTTCATGTTGAATCAAAACTAAAACATCTAGTTCTTACATTGTTTAGATCAAAAAAGTATAATTCTTGTCATTTTAAAACGAAACCAGGGGTCGAATTACGACATACGTTCGTTAACGAATGGTTGCTATGTGTCCTTATCGTTTTCTTATAGCTAAATAGAGACAGAAATAGTCAAAACGTTAATGTATGATCGTAATCGTGTGCCGTAATTCGACCCCAGTACAAATCGAATTGAGAAAAAAAAAACAAAATAAAAGGTTGAGAATCATTATTTTAAAAAAATTATCAATTTTTCCCTTTGATTTTACCTTGAGTTTTTTTTCTCTGTGTACAAGTAATTATTTCACCTTTTTTCTTTTAACAAAAATGAGTTGGGGATTCAAATACTTTTAAGCTGTAGCTGTAGCGGAATTCATGAAGTGCGTAAGTGTGGTAAACGTGGTAAATTGGTAAAAATGAGCTGTTAAAATTTGTATTAAAAAACTTTACCAAAATGAGGTAAGCTTTCCTGCACAATTTTGTGTGGTAGGTAAAGCTTACCATTTGAATGTACCTTACCTAGTAAATGTTTAAAACTTTTCATGTTTAATTTTGACGATAAAATTAACTAAATTGACTGCAAAAGGTGGGAGTATATTTGCAAAAAATATATCTATTAAAATAGTAAAAAAATTTTTTGAATTGTTTTTTATTTTCCTTTTTCACTTTCTAGCACCAAATAAACATATTTACTTAAGTTGATTTTAGAGGGTGTTCATGAAACGTGTACGGAAAACTTTTCCATTTTGCGATGTGGTAAAGGTTAAATTAAAAATATATCATCTTTACAAAAAGTATTTTAAAAGTGGCATGATTGACGCTTATCCATTTTCAATGAGTCACTTGGGCAACGAACAAACAGAAACACATTGGTGGCAGCCATTAAATGAAAATGGAATGGACCCAGGAGCTCATCGTTATTATCTAAACTACCGAAAACTGGCGCCCGGGTGACGATATTTTATACGAGGTTTCCTTTTAAAAATTTTATTTTAAATAATTTTCACGAAAGTATTAGTAAATAACTAATAATAATACTACTTTAAATACAGAATAAAGCGCTAGTTCATAACAACTGCACAATTATTCAAAGCCATGTCAAGAACACTATAATATGTAAATCTGTCATAGTCAAAATTAGTTTTCCCGGAATGACATTTTGATCTTCAATGTTTAAGTTTTTTATCTCACCATATGAAAATAAACCATACATTTTTAATGATATGTTGCGGTGATTCTCATAATTATCATAACACCGTAAACGAAAATACAATTTTAATAATAGAAAATTTCCCACAAAGCGTTCCCGGAATGACTTTTAATTTATTTAGGCTATTTACATAAATATCAAACTAGAGCTAACATTTTAAATTATTTTTTTACTAGATTAATAAATTCAGTGATGTCAAGTCAACCTATTCACGACATACCGCAAAGGTCGCATGTTGACTGTTGTGTCATCTGCATTTTAAATGAGTGTAAATTAATTAATGATGTTTGTATTTTTAAAGAAAAGTTAAAATTTAATTTAATTTCGTTGGATTATAGTGTTTTGATCTAAGAAACATCTAGATATCAGAGTTTTTTTTAATTCTCCCTTTAAATTATTATTTTTACAAATTTAGGTATGTCTTATATAACTTGTTTGTACAGCGAAGTGTATTAAAAATTAATTACTACTATAAGCTCATAAAGTTAATCCATACAAATTACATCCCCCTTCAAAAAAAAACCACAATAATTTTTAACTTTGTTGTGAGTAAACAAAAATTCCCAACTTTTTTGCCGATAAGACACATTTACTGACAGATGATGATTTATTAAAATCAGATCGCCAGCGAAAGTTTCCATCATTTCACCCCCCTCTCATCCATTATCCCCTCGTATATCAATACCAATCTATCACACTTAACCCCCAATTTACAGCAAACCAAAAAAAAAAAACTAGGTCAAACAATTTTATATCATTTTTACGGATGTAAATAAATAAGAGAAATGAGATGTTTTTTCTTAAAAGGAAATGTTAAAAAAAAATAAGTTACACAAAAAACACGTGCAGAATATTCACCAAGGAGCAAAAAAAAAAAAATTCAAATGACCTTACATCAATATTGACAACAAAAATGTTATGAAACAAACTTTTTATTTTCTCTATAGGCAAGGCAGGCAGGCAGGCCAGGTCCGTGCGGTTATAACTATTTGCATAGTTTTGAAGAAAAACTTTTGAAAAAAAAAACCCATCGCATTTCATATGAATGGCTATAGAATTCGGGCCAGTCAGTATGATGTCCGATATGTGTCCTCAGAGAATATGTAGGCACCACAAACCGCATTGATGTATGATGTTACCCCCCTCAAACCCCCCTCTCCCCTTATTACACATCAAACCATGAAACCACACGTGAAAAGCCATCCCTCTGAGGAAAACGCATGTTAAATTATGCCCCTCTCTCTGTGAGTTTTCAATGTGATCTAAAGCATTCATCTTCAAGTTGAAGGACGCATAGATTAGTGTCCGTACGAGTGAGTGTTTTTGGACTGGACATAAAACTGACACGCTTAAAGCATTACTCGCCTCACCGTCAATAGACAGCAGGCGCTTTACCATATATTCATAATTCAAGAGACACAAACTCTGAATGAAAATAGCAATAAATTATACTTCCTATACAGAGAACAAACATCACCACCAGAAAAGATGCAAAAAAAAAAAGAAGATGGACGAAAAGAACCAGAAGCTGTTATATATGATGAAAAGACTACTTTTTCACTCAATGGTGTGACCCACTTTAAGATGAATATAAAAAAAATAAAAACGAATAACCTCCTCCGCATGGTTCTATAATAACCCTGAAAGATACAAAAGATACTATCCATACTTACACATAGAGAGCCAACACAAACAGAAGAAACACGCACAAAAGTGAAAAGAAGTTAAAAACCCGAACAAAGGTGATTGTCCTAAGGGTGCTATATTGTGTGTGTATAACTCTCTCGGAATTGCTATAGAAATTCCTCAATAGTAGTCAAGCGGACAAGCTCTCTGGCTACTTAACTAAACATTCTTTTAGGTCAAGTATATGAGAAACGCAGCAGCACAATTTGCTTTAGTTAAACCATACGCAAATTTCCTAAACTTCATACAGTGGGACACAATTGGGTTAAAGTTGGATCTAAATGAGTGAAATACACTTTTTCAAAAAGAAGCATTTCTTCTTCTAAGTCCTAAATTAATGAAAAGGACTTAAAAAAACCAAACGTCAAATTTGTCAGTAATTTTTTTGTTTCATTGACATTTCATTGACGTTTCATTTGACATTTCTGTGAATCCAAAGATTTCGAATGACGGTGATGTTCACATTAGAGACTCACTCCACCGATTCATTAGGCGCGTCCCACCAAGAAGAGATCTCTGAAGGCTAAATGTCATTTTGGAAGAGAGGAAAATAATTTTGTGGAACGAGTTTCTCACATGAATCCAATTTTTCAACTCCCACTTCACACAAGTGCAATTTTTCTTCAAATATTAAATTGTGATAAAAAATTATTTCAAAATTAGTTATTTTGTGAAGAAAGCTCAAAATAATAACATTTTCTTCAAATTTTCATTAAATTTTACATGTTTTTAGCATTTTTATAGCTGCACACCACCAAAAAAAAAAAAAACCAAAACAATGACAAAAAAAAAAAAAAAAAAAAATTAAAGAAAGAGAAAAAAACTGAGAAATTGAATCCAAAAAATGTTCGTCTCCGAAATCTCATACAAAAACAGTGAGCGCTCAGATGAGATTTTTTGTCTTACTTAAAAAATCTTTGAGCGCAAGTTTTAAATGAGCTTAAAATTTCCTTCCTTTGGCAATCTCTTTCTCATTAAAGCTGAAACACAATCACGCTTTGCCGTCGATTTTGACAACTGCGAAAAGTTCAACTATAGGAAATCTGTGTATCCTCACACAATGACGCTTTTCTTACGTACGCTTTTTTTGACAAACGTAAGGAAACGTAAGAAAGCGAGCAAAAGTTCAACCAGACTGAACTTTTGCTCGCTTTCTGACATTTATCAGACATAGTTACAGTCACCCACATTATTATTGCGCCAAATGTGAATTAAAAAAAATAAATTATTGCAAACCTAGGTGTGTTTTTTAATTTCTCTATATAGATTTTGCACAAAAAAAACGACATCGAGATATTTTAAATCAAAACAATTTACGTATTAAAAACAAAAAAAATTTAATAATGTTTTAGACTGAGTTTTATTGTTAAAAACAATATATTTTGATTGGTTTTGTTTTTATAAATATCGGATTAAAGAATAAACAAATTTCTATGCATTTTTTAAACACATTAATATCCTTTTTCATTTTTCCACAATTAAATCAAGATAAAGACTTGGCCCAATAATTTTGTGAGTGAGTGTGTTTTTTTTATTTGACAGCAGATTTTATGTTGCAATCAGCTGTTCAAAGTCAAAGTGACAGAAGCGCGCTTTGAGGATTTCTCAACGTAACGCAACGAAGCGACGCCCTGAAGCGTGATTGTGTTTCAGCTTTTATGAAGTCCAAGTGAAAAAGCAACATAGATATGTCAAAATGAATTGGCGGAGTATGGCCAATGTGAACACCGTCATTTAAAATCTTTGGACTCACAGAAATCCAAAATTAGTCGGTGGAGTGAGTCCAATTTGAACAATTAAATACAATTTCTGACAACTTTGACGTTTGGTTGTCTTTAGCCCTTTTCACCGTGGGGACATTATCATTTTGACAAGAAAATATTGAGTACCTATAATTTCAAGATCTGTCAAATTATATTGATAAGTTTAACAATTTTTCTGCTAAGTTGGTAATTTAATAAATAAATAAAAAGTAAATTTGTGGCACCAAGTGCTGACAAAAAACCTGGACCTAGTGACTTTCGAGTATAACAGTTTACTAGTCTGTCATACGCAAGAGAGTAGATTCATAAAAATATGCTTTCACCAATAAGGGCAATTCATAATTTGATTAGACTGACAGATGTAAAGTTGAGAGGTTTATAAAAGACCGGCTTACGTTTAATCATGAAAAAAAAACTAAATTGACTCTAATCTCTAATAAAACTAGAAAATTAATTGACTCAATTTCCCTACCTGCTTTTAACGAAATTATAAATGTCAGATTCTTAGACAATTTGACGTTTGAGAGATGAATATATTGCTGATTGCTTGAAATGCATATTAAAGAAGTGTTATAGTAGTTATTATTGCACACTTAATATCCGCATACAAAAGCTAGATTCCTTTTTAAAAGGGTTCAATAATATTGTTTGTATAACAGTATAACAGTTTAGTTATTCTAATCTCTTTTAAATAATAAATGAGTGAAACCAGAAAATGTATTTACGCAGTACTGAAATGATTACTTGTTCCACTATTTTGTTCGATGAAATATTTACAGATTTCTTAACGCAGAAGAAGGGTACCTATGTGACTATTAAAAATCTTTCCAAACAATAAAAAAAAGGTGAACAAAAAAGGTTAAGATAAAAGTTGATTTTATGTTGCAAACTACTAGTATGTATAACTCTCGTATATCTTTTACTCTCTATTCTCCATAGATAGATTTTTGTTTCTATTGTTTTCACCCAAAAGAAACGAGAGAAAAAAAAACTTCAAAAGCATGAATCCGTTGAAATGTACTTTTACTTTCTATCAGGTGAGTTGAAGTTTGTACACATAGAAATCTCTTCGCAACCGGTGTTGTCGGTTTGAAAATACAACAAAAAAAAAATCACCTGAAAAAAACTTTCAGCTTCTTTTGTGAAGATTCTTCTACATCTCTCTAAAAGGTGACTCTTCGACGACCGACGTCGACTTTTTATGGTACATTGATCTTCTGGTCTGAATTGGATGATGATGGTGTAGAGGGTATATGCAGGTGGAGATTTTGGTTTGGTCTTTTGTATTTTTGGACAAACAGAAATTCACAAAAAAAAAACTCTTCGGAGGCTAAAAGCCAAACAAAAGTAGGTGCCGCGAAGAAAGAGGTGCCCAAAGTAAACAGACAAAAACAAATCTCTCAGATAAATTAAGAAAGAAGATAATAAAAAAAAAAATTGTATTTAATGAAGAAAGATGTTAATTTGTAGGTTTCAGCATGAAAAAAGTTCGTATTTGTTGTTTTTTCTCGTGAGATGGAGTAAGAAAATAACAAAGTAAAATAGGTACCTACCTATACAAAAATTGCAAAAGAGAAGAGATAATATTTTTAATGATTCTTTCTTTTTTGTAAGGTTGGAGAGATTTTTTTTAATATTTTTTTTTTCTCTAATTTAGAGATCTTCACTTGTAATTTTTTCTATAAGTAAGGCAATAACAGCGCTATCAATGAGGAATTTCGTTTTTAAATTTATTTTTAATAACACTGTTAATATTTTGTAGGTACAATTTAAAAATTTAGAAATATACAGGACATAGCCTCTTTTTGTCTTATTAGATTTATATTTAAAATTGAATTTAAAAATGTTTGGGCTCGATATAAGAGGTCGTAGAACTCTTCCTTGATAGTGATGAAAGGTATTTCCACAAATAAGGTTGTCAATAACTGTTTCATGCTTCAAAGTCATTCTAATTTCATTAAGAGTTCATTTTGTTCCAAAGTTTTGAGCCAACAATTTGTTTATAATACAAAATTAAATTATTCACTCGGGTGTATACGTAATTTTTTTTTTTTAAATAAATAATTTCAACACTGAAAATTCAATCAATCATGTCATGCACCTAACAATTAAACTTGCTTTTCACTTTCCAGCGCTAAAGATTGTCATGAGTACGAACCACCACCGAAGCACCAATCTACTGCTTTTTGAGAGCCGAAGAACATCTGAACCCTAGCCCGATTTTCATAATCTTGTTTTTTAAATTCCTGCCATTAAAATCCCGTTTTTTTAATACTGTTTTTTAAAATCTTGATTTTTTAAAATCCCGATTTTAAAATCCCGTTTTTTACTATCCATTCAATTTATATCTTAAGGCTTGACCACACCGGAAAAAAATGAAAAAAATTGCACATCTGAACATTAATGTTCCAGTTGACAATTTTTGCATAGAATTATCCGTACCGCTACCGCATACCCTTCCAGTGTGGTCAAGCTTTTTTTCAAAATCATTTATGAAAAAAACCTTAATATTGAAATACTTCCTCCTTCAAATGCGCTTTTTATTTCCAAAGATAATGTTGTCAATGATTAATGCTTCGACGTCATTCCAGTTTCAGTTAGAACACATTTTTATCAGAAGTTTTTAGCCGACAATCTGTTTAGAATAAAAAAATAAAATAATACACTCGGGCGTATACATAACTTTTTTTCTAACATTAATTTCAATACCGAAATTTTTTCATTTAATCATAGCTACCACTATACCTAATTAAATTTGCTTTTTCTACTATCCTCATCTTTTCAGAAATACTTAATGATCGCATCACATAAAAATTGAATCTATCAACAAATCGACAAACTTGTTACTAACACAGAAATAGCGTGTAATAATTTTGTCTTCAGGCAAAAAATTAATAAAAACTAAAACGTTACCATTTGCCACCATTTCATTTAATAAGTTCGTTAACTTATAATAAACTACTGTAAAATATAAGACTAAAGTTCAGCTGAACCGTACATTTGGCCTCTTAAATGGTACTTTGTATCCATCGTTCTGCCTCCGCCGTCGATCGGCACAGTTTCAGTTTATTTAACAAAAAAAAAAAAAAAAAACAGGAAAATTATCTGATCGTAGTTGTTTGTGTAGTTTTTGTTTAGCTGTTCTCCCTCAGCAGTCTTTGGTGCCTCTAAGATATTTTCCACTAAAAGCTTCCATATTGTCGCGTGTATCGTATCGTACTACGAGAAACTGCACAGCTAGCAATATCCAAACTATATAGGCAACTACGACATCCAAAACGACACCAAAAAAAAATCTCGTGGAGAGTGAAAATCTCCTCTGGATGCGGCATCCATTGGCACATGGAGGAACCTGCAAAGTTCAATTTGATTCAACGAAAACGACTTAGATCAGTCTGATGACGGCAGTTTGTGGTCCGCCGCCGTGTTGTCGTTGTTAGTCGCGATTTTTTCTACAAGTTTGAAAAAAAAAAATATTACGAACAAAAAAGTCGTTATCGTTTGGTGCCGATCTTTAACGTCCGATCGTTCTGAGCAAGGTGTGTTTATTTTGTGATTTGTGCGTCACTTTACCCCCTTCCCAGAGTATAACCAATAAATGCCTCAGATTTGTAATAACTCAGAGGAAAAAGTCTATCGGTGTTTTTTTCTTGATTACCCAAGAGGCCAAGGGTGTTAACTTAGTATTTCCATTAATTTTTTTTTCTATTTAATCCGATGATTATATAGTGTTTGTCTGTTTGTTCATAAATAAATGTATAAATATGCAAAATTTAAATGAATTGTAGCAATACTATTTCCAGCTTTTGATGGCGATTTATAATAATTGAGTGTCTATTATGAATCTGTTAGTTTTTCAATAAAACTGCATACCTTTTGATTGGTACTTGTTAATTAAATCAAAAATTCCAGTGTGAGATTTTTTAAGAGAAATTGATTTAATTATATATATGGTAGATTAAGTAATTTTATTGATTTATTAATATTTTTTTAATTTTAAGTAAATAACTTATCGGTTGTTATTTATGTGTAACGTTGTTTGGGTGAACGTGTGACGTCGGTTTTTTTGCTGCTGTTGTTTATCTGTTTTTTTGTTAATAAATTATTTTTTATGAAGGAAACAATTTCGAAGGTGTTTTTTTCTGTATTTTTCATAATTTAAATGTGTTTTTGTGGATTATTGGTAAAAATAGCGTATCTGATGGGGAATTTTTTTTCTAAATTTGTCATGGAAATTTCAAACAACTATAACAGAATAATAGGTAGGTATACAATTTTCAATTTTATGGGCAATGTTCTAGTTCAATTCAATTCAATAACGTATTGAGTCTTTCTCCCAAGAAACAATCTTTAAATATAAATAATTCTACTGGTAAGCGTGATTTAAAAGATTTTTTAAAGAAGATTTTAAAACAAAACACTTAGCCCTGATTTATTCATCTTCTATAAAATCTAGAGTCTCGATTATGAAAAAATTTAAGTGTGATTTGACAGGTTTCAATTTTTTAATGGGGACTTTAATTTCCATATAGGTATTTACGACTTTCTTCGTTAATTTTGGTTTTTTTCCAATTCTTAGGATTTTAGAAAGAATTAAAAAAAAACCTAACTTGACTCACTTTCAAAAAGCTGTTTTTACACTTAATTTGTCCCTTAAGAGTGCCAAAGACTAAGATTAATTACTATCGTCCAATTACACTGGTCGCAAAAAAAAAAAAAAAAACAAAAAAAAGTCGGGAGCAAGAACTTTGTTAAGTGAATTAAATTTAGCGTGCTGAATTCAAAACTGTTTACAGATTTATTCTTTCACGTCTAGTCTTGGAGCTACACTCATCACTATTTTCGCTTTAAGTCTCAAAAACTAATTTTCAATTGTGTGGATCAGAATCAAAACCCATTTTATCCACTTTTTTTGATTTCGAGTAAATCGAGAAAAACTTGTATCTCGTAAATGAAACATTTTTTAGTACTTTTTTAAATGCAGGATTGATTCAATTAGGATTCCCTACAATTCAAGTCCAGAAATCGTGATCTGAGGGTTTTAGTTTTAGAGCTATACCCAAAACAAATATGGATATAATGGATTTTGAAAATCACCTCTGAATTTCAGGCCAAAATAAGAAAATATGGCATTCAAAAAAACTCAATTAAAAACGAGAAAACTTTATTTCCTTTTTTTTAACTACGCCTACTTTCTTGAACAAATAAATTCAAACCTAAATGCCGAAATTTTTTTTTCAAAAATCCGTATAAATTATCGGATATTCCCATCTAATCTCATCCCATGGATAAAATGGTTTTTGAATTTCAAATTTATTTTAGAAATAATATTTTGAATGGATATAATGGATTTTGATGCGAATAAAATTGTTTGGATATAATGGGTTTTGAAACAAAAACTCAAGTGGATAAAATGGGTTTTGAAATTAACCTCTAACTTTGTGGTCTGATTTCTACGCCAAAAAATGCAGTTAGAGACTCAAACTTGGGCGCAACGTATGTATTTGAATACTAGAAACAAAACCTCATACCTAAGTCATTTTTTTTGAAAAGTGGATATAATGGGTTTTGATTCTGATCCACACAATTTATAGTTCTTTTTGATGTTTAGTCAAAAATATATTATGTATTTTCCCGTTTAGTTTTTTTTTTTTTAAGTGAAAATCAGAAGACGCAAACTGAAATTTTGTTCAAAAAACCATTCATTACTTTGAAAAATAAAACAAGCAAGATCTTGAGGTATTTATCATGAATTTCTTTTTTCAACATGTTTGAGAAAAAAAAAAATAGATTAATACCTTAAGGACGTTTTAATATGGCGTTTCGAGATTGCATAAGTAGTTTTGCAAAAAAAAAATACTTAACGGTGATGTAATTCGACGTCAAATGTACACAAAAAATGCGTTTTTGACCTGTTAATATTCAAGTATTTCAAAACGTGACGTGTTAGTGAAATTTCGACTTTGGATTCGGACTCAGCACACAAAAATTCTTTACAAAAGTAGGGTTTGGTTCAAGCTCTATTTTCGTTGCCAACCAATGTTATTTGAAAATAACGTTGTATTTAAACATACAACGTTCTAATACGTTAGCGAAATAAGAAAAAAGGTAGGCCTAAGGACTTCTGGTACAATCAAAAGCAAATATTTTCAGCATTCAGTTTTCTTATTCTGTCACTTTTGAGAGATAAAATTGGATGTTTACATGGTTGATAGAAAATTGGTGAAATATTGTTGCCAAAAATCGGCCAATATTGCAAGATTTTTCTATATTTTGATTTGACTATAGAAATTCTTAGTTTTGGTATTTAAACGGGAATGTTATCAATGTTAAACTATTTAATGAGAAAATTGAAATATAAATATTAAAAGCGAATGGTAATACGTATGTAAAATTGTAAATACATAATGTTTATCTAACAGAGTTGTAACAATGATTCATATTGAATCATTTATGAACACAACACTTTTATATTTTATTTCTCTTTCAAGACATTTATCAAGAGGGTGTAACCGTAAGTGTCACAAAAAGAACTGAAACCCGTTTGATATAATAAAATCTTAACAACACTTTGTTGTCTTGTCAACGGATTTATATACAAAAAAGACCATTAATCAATAACAATGTAACTTTTCGTGACCATAAGTTTTATATTCACTTCAGAAGTGACAAAATTAATGATATAACCATTTTATTTGAATTCCTATATAATACAATAAAAAAAAAACAAAAGAATTTAGGCTTGGAACTTGCAAATCTACTACATATTTTTATTTAGGTATTAAAGTACACGAAACACGAACACTGATACTGATAGTGTTGTTTAAAGAGTAACGAGATTTGTTTAAAGTTATCTTTGTTTTCTTTATTCAAAAAAATGCAAATAAATCTTTATCAAAAGAAAACGAACAGAAGAAGAGAAAATTAACGTTAATTAAAGTGTAAGGTATGTTTGTTTAAGATATGCAAAACGTACCGAATTTATATACTGTCTCATTCTCAGATAAGATACAATTCTATTTTCTTATTGTTTTAATAAATCCAAGAAAAAAAAAAAAAAAGAATTCATGGATAGTGAAATATTGGAAATATAATGTCTGAATTATAGGTACAATATGCTTTTTTGCAGTTAAATGAAGCTAAATGTCACTTTTCAGATAGTGGCATTTTTTACTGATGAAAATTGACAGATGGGTGACATTTAAAGAACAAATTAACTGACAGAAAGAAAAATTTAATTGAAAAAATTGACATTAATAAACTTTTGTAAAATTAAAAAAAAAAAAACTTAACAAACTTAGACCAAAGCCTCTATTTCTTTTACCTTAGAAATTACTTCTTAAACCTAAACCACACTTTAAGATTCACACAAGCAAAAATCATAAAGTTCACACCTCTCTTTGAAAACTATAAAATACCACAAGAGTTCATCATGCACACACGACTATAGCTGCAGCTTCAGAGTCAGAGTCAACTCATATAATAGGCTTCGTTATATATAAACCGCAACATCACATATGTCAATATATTGTATATGTCGAGTAGAATTCCAAGTCATTACTGTAAAATTTTCCACAAAAAAAAAAAAAACATAGAAACAAGTTTCTGCAGTAGGTATATAGTTAACTCCATAACATTTGCACTCTCCGGATAACGTGTGTAGGTAATCCAAAGAAGTAAAAAAAAAAAACTTAACTTGAGATACTTCAAAATGTCTAGAATGTGGGACTTTTGACATTAACCCAGTTGCACATTGAAGTATGTTTTTTTTTTTCATCTTTTTTAATTAATGCAACTTATATACAACTGTTATATAGGTTTATATGATGAATGACTACTGCACAACTCTGCTGTATACTCGACTGTTATTTGTAGCGCAATGGAAGTTCTTCAACTTTCGAATTAATTTATTTTCACAAAGAGAGAGAGAAAAAAAAATTATAAAGTAAAAGAACAGAACTTTTTTTCTATTTTTTTCTCTCGTTTTTTTTTTTTTTTTTGCATGAACTACGAAACTACAAAACTGCTAAATATTTTAATTGCTTTCCATATTTTTCTCTCGATTTAGAAGCCAACGCATTTAGTCGATTTCCTCTTTGTAAAAAAAAAAATGATAAAAAAAATAACTGAAAAATATGAATCAATACAAATACACAAGCGCCCCCATGTGGCAAACACACAACAACAACAAAAACAGTCAAAAAACCTATTAATAGATTAATCTCAATAAATCTCTTTTATGTTTTTTTTTTTAATTTTATTTTTTTTTCTTGCTAAAATATGCTTTAAGGCATTTTTATGACAGGTGTCTGCAATCGCACACTAATTCAAGTCTGGAAGGAGGAGGAGTATTTTTTGAATAACATGTGGGAGCTATTTTTATATCACAGCTTTTGGTAGTGGTGCGAATTTTTCACTCGATTTCCCAAGTGAACAAAAAAATGCACACAGAATGGAAAGAGTATGAGAACTTTTGGCGGTTAGTGGATTTCATTAATTTTAATTATTGGTTCTTTTGGCTAATCAATTAATTATTTGATTTATGTTTGTAATTAAGAGAACACAGGAAAGAGAGAAAAAATTACTCCAACCGGAAGTTGAATGTAACAATATGAATTTTTCTTTTGATTGATTATGTTATTGCTTAGCCCAGCGAAAACCACCAAGAGATTAGTTACAGAGCTTTTACCAGCTTAGCTCAGCTTGAATGGGTTGTAATAAATTGTTTTGTAATCAGTTTGGTGTAAAAGTCAGCTGAACCTCCATCAAAATAAATATAGATTTTTAATTTATTAGATTGGATCATTTAGAGCTTTGGACTGTGAAGGAAGGGAATTTTAAAGTAAATTGGGGAAGAAATTAACACAGGTATTTTTTTGTTTGTATGTATTAAATTAAATGGTCAACTGGTGGTTAAAAATGAAAACAAAATTTGAGATTTAAAAAGATAAAAACGAGTAGAACAAAAAATTAAAGAAAGAAAACATTTAAATAAGGCAATAACAAAATCTGTTTACAAAAAATATGCGTGACTGATAAAGTTAGTCATAAGAAATCAATCGGACGTGTCTCAATAAATATAAAATTATCATTAAATACAAAAGCTTCTCTAATAATAAAGACCTCAGAGCCAATGCATCGACGGCGATGTATTCTTAACAAGAATTCAATTTCAGCTATAAATCACGTCTTAACTCTTCATGTCAAAAACCACCTGCAATCCAACTGATAATATACCTAAGTTAATCTTAGTTTAAGAAGATGGTGTCATATGCAGTGGATCTCTAACGTCAACGGGTAATCCTATAAAACTTTCTCTCGATACGTACTTTGCTGACAGGGAAGAAAATTCTAAGAATTTAAAGTAACAAATTTCTATTCTTGATAGGTATTTCTACCTTGTGCTTAGCTGGCTTTTGCTTTTTTGTTATGAATATTGTTTAAAGCTTTTTGTTGAAATATTTGAGTAGAAATGATTTTTAATTGAATAAAATACCTTAGATAAATTAGAATGTTTTTAACAGCCATGATAAAGTAAAAAGTGAAAGTGCATTTATTCATTACATTGTATTGGAAGCATCGAACCATTAAATAAAGAAATTTACATAGATATAGAAAATATTCAAAAACAAGAAATCCCCTTTTTTTAGTAGAAGTCGGAATTTTTATAAGTTGAATGAAGTTAGGCCGCATTTTAAGAATTTGGCATTGTTGTTAAAAATAGGAGCGTATCGGTATCCCGCATTTTAAAATCTCTTTTTTTAATAAAATGCACGACTGGGTCGCACGTATACTTGCTCTTGTAGTTCACAGTATCTTTATCTTAAATATCTATTGGAAGATTTTGTTTAGTGTCGAGAAAAAAAATAAAAAAAAAAAAAAAATCGAAAGTTTAAAAATTAAATATGAAAATTTTTTTTTAATGTTTAAATTTTTTTTTTACATTTTATACTTCAAAATGATGTCTGTAAATTTTTAATAAAATTGGCTTATGCTTTGATGACGCAGTTTTGTTAGAATCAATAAGTCTATTACGTATACCAAATTTTATTAAAAATCGTTAGGGCCGTTTTCGAGAAAATTGCAATACCTCGAAAACGTTATATGGGAGATATGCGTTAAAAAGAAGATATTAAATAAATAAAAAACAACTGGTCTAGGGAATAACGTAAAAAGCATCTGTACCAAGTTTCAAGCAAATCCATCTATCCGTTTAGGCCCTAGCTCGATGTACAGATGGACGCACAGATGCACAGACGCACGGACGCACAGGCGCACAGACGCACAGACCGACGGACGGCATGATGAAAACCACTTTTTTGATCTTCTCCATCATCGTAATGTTGGTTTTGATTAAAACCTCAAATTTTTTTTCTACGCGAAACCAATACTAACTTGTAATATAGAGCAAGTAAAAATCATTAAAAATAGATAAAAAATGAGTAAAACTGTTTTTTCCCTTCGTTTTTTTCCCTTAGCTGGGTTTGAGCGCAGATTCATCTAGAAAATAACACATTTCTTTTCAACTACACATTTTTTTATCTGTCAGAATTGAGCCGACGAAAATTAAATCAAGAAAAACGGAGAAAAAAAAGTCACCTAAAATTGAGCGCGATCTTCTTACTTGGCTTTAAGTTTATTTTTTTTTTTTTTTGTTTTAAACAAATATTACCTACTTTAATTTTTTTATAAATTATATTTGTTTAAAGGTTACAATGACAACATTTTGGTTGTCAGGTCAATTTGTACAACCTATGTTATTTGGGTGAATAAAATGAATTTAGAAAAATCTATCGTTTTTTATTTGGTCTAATTTTTACTATCCCGATTTTGCAATCAAAACCTATTTATTTCTTTTTGTTTTAAAAATCGCGCGATAAAACAACTACTTTTATAAATGCATACAATTACAATTAAAAAAAAAATATTCGTTTGCCGTTCATTTGAAGTTTCGATTTTTAAATCCTTCAAGGAGTAAACAAAAAACAAAGTTTATTCTTAAAATTTGAGTTATGATTTAAAGCTTTTGCAATACAAAATCCTAAGATACTAAGACAATCTGCAACCCATTTTTCAAGGTTGTAAAAAATCACTTTTTTAAGCATTTGCATTCCATTACAAATTATAAAAAAATATTTTTTGCAAATAAAAAAAATCCGTTAAAAACTATTTTATTCTAAACAAAAACACCTATTTTGCTTTAAACAACGGCGTATACAGGGGGGGGTCACGGGGTCATGACCCCCCCCCCCCCCCCAAGAGCTCAAAACTTAAACAAGAAATTGTTATGTGATTTGCAAAATGTCGAAGTTTTAGAACATGAACGAAAATGAAAAGTGAAAAGTGGTATTCAAACCAACTATTTTCCTATATTTGGGGATATTTTTAGCAACCGCTATGCTGGATTAGGATTATTTTGATTCGTTCGATAATATAAGGCATTGATAGGCTAAAAGTTAAGCTGTGTTGTAGAGTTTTGTATGGATTTAGAATCCAAATACTATTTTAATTTTGACTAAACCGATAAAATAGATAAGAATATAAGCAAGCTTGTCTAAAGGCAAATTAAATATTTAAGCAAGCTTAGATCACTTAAAATATCCTTCGATAATCAATTTAACAAAAACTAATAAATATAACTGTATATGTTTTATATTTTAAACCGCCGATAAATACCTCAAAGCTGACGAAATCAGAGCCGAAAATTGTAAAATCCTTAGTGAGTGATCTAAAACATTTCTTTAATTAGTATTGGCGTTTGAAATTTCGAAAAAATATCTACCCTAAAACTATCATAATTTTGTTTAATATTTTCTGTTACGACAAAATATATTGATTAATAAAAATATTAATAATCACAATACATTTAATAACTCAACTAATAACAAAATTTCTGAATCCGTTCTCAAACTTTCAAATGAAGTTGAGAATTTATTAACAATAAGCAATAATAATTTTGATGAAAGCAACAATCATTTCGCAGCTTTGGAGAATGAGTTAAAAAGTACCAAAGATAGTTTAAATAAATTGATCAATATTGAAATTTCTAATTCCACGATTCCCACTACCAACCAAACTTCGGTCAATGCTCTTGAAAACCCTGTTTCAATGTCTATTCAGGAAGAAATGCAGTTTCATGTTCACAACAATAATCTTACAATAAACACTGAAAGTTTATCTAATAATAACATCAATGTAAACTCAATTCAAACTCAAAACCCAACCAACATCACTTTGCCTATTGCTAATACTAATTCTCCAGTAAACATATTTCAACCTAGAGTTGTACCCTGTCCCAAAAATATATTTATCTCTAAATTTGATATTTCAACATCTCATACAGACATTTTAGATCACATTAAGTCTGTCCTTATTAAAAATAACGTTTCTAATGACCTAAACTTAGTGAAATGTAAAAACATTACTAGGTCTAATGGAAGAGTAGCATCATTTAAAGTTTCAGTTCCCGAACCTATGTTTAATTTGTTGATGCACCCTTCATCATGGCCTGATAACACATTTATTCAAGAATTTGTAAACAAAAACACACAAGGGTCAAAAATCCATTTAAATGCAGCTCCAAAAAACTAATATGCTTGTCCCTTTATTATCAAAATGTAAGGGGACTCCGCTCCAAAGCTTCTGATGTATTCTTAAAGTCGCAAGAGCTTCCTTTTGATGTTTTTGCTTTAAGCGAAACTAATTTAACTAATGATTTTAATAGTAATGAATTTTTTTCATCAGACTATAATGTTTACCGTAAAGATGGTCAGTTAGAATTAGGGAATAGGTCTGGAAGAGGGGTTCTTATTGCTGTTAACACTAGTTACGACAGTTCTCTGATTGAAATTCCTAATACCGAAAACATTGAAATGATTTGTGTAAAAATTAAACTTATGCGAAAAAACATTTATATTATGTGCTGCTATTTGCGACCTTGCAGCCCCATCGAAACTTATCAAAATCTCATTAATGCAGTTGACTTCTTGGATGACACTATTGAAGTTCATGATAACTTATTGGTCCTAGGTGATTTTAATCTTCCTAATCTGTCGTGGTCAAAGTCCGATGATGACTCACATTTTATTGCAACTAACGCAACAACCGAAAAAGAAACTTTATTCACTGATAATCTGTCTGATTGCGGCTTACTTCAGATTAGCGATATAAAAAATAACTTGAATAGGCAACTCGATCTGATCTTCTCCAATGATGCTCATAACTGCATCGTAAAGGAAAGTAACCTTATTCTCTCAACTATTGACCTGTATCATCCACCACTATGCTTAAGTTTCGCCTATGAACATTGTAACTCAGAAGTAGAGTCTGAAAAACAATATTGTTTTAATTTCCGGAAGGCTAACTTTAACAAACTGAATGAGCTTCTAAGTAATATAAATTTTGATCTTATTTTAAATAGTGTCAACGATAGTATCGATAGTTTAACCACCAATTTTTACGTAGCCATTTTCGAATGTTTTTACCAGTCAGTACCATATTCACAAAAGAAAAATATGTCTTCTTCACCCCCATGGTATTCAAAGGAGCTTCGTTCTCTACGCAACTCCCGAAACGCTCTATGGAAGAAATATTTAAGATCTAGATCAGACATGGATTTTTCTCTTTATATGGATGTAAGCAATGAATTTTCGAGCCTTTCAAAACTTCTCTACGATGACTACATCAATCAAATGCAAATTGATTTAATTTCAAACCCTAAGCGTTTTTGGCAATTTATTAATCTAAAAAGAAAGTCAGACGGTTATCCTAATACCTTAAATTATTTAAATCACTCTTCTAGTGATTCTAAAGTTATAACTAATTTATTTGCCAATTTTTTCAGTCTTGCGTTTTCTGATAGTAACTTTGTGCCTGATAGTAACTATTTCACCTACATGAATAACTGTAACCAAACATCTTTAGTATCAATTAATATTACTGTTGAAGACGTGATACAAAAAATTCATAAACTTAAGAATGATTTCTCATCGGGTCCTGATGGCTTGCCCGCGATTGTACTAAAAAATTGTGTAGCCCATTTAGCCTCACCTATTGCCACTCTGTTTCAAAAATCCATAACTCTAGGGTTTTTTCCATCAATCTGGAAGGATTCATTCATCATCCCTATTCACAAAAAGGGATGCAAAAGTGATATTGCTAACTATAGACCAATTGCCAAATTATCGTGCATCCCAAAACTTTTTGAAAGTATTATCTTCGACACACTATATTTTAATTGTAAATCATTGTTTTCAGCCAGACAACACGGTTTTCTGAAAGGCAAATCTACGACCACTAATTTAACCGAGTTTGTATCGTACACTTTGAAATCATTAGAAAATAAGAACGAAGTTGATGTCATTGCTACAGACTTTAGCAAGGCGTTTGATAGAATATCACATAAAATTATATCGTTTAAACTTAAAGCTCTAGGATTTCCTCCCGGTTTTATTCAATGGATGAATTCATACCTTTATAATCGTAAATATCAAGTACTTTTTAGATCTTCAATCTCAGATCCATTTATTGCAAAGTCGGGCGTCCCACAAGGAAGTCATTTAGGCCCCATAATTTTTATTTTGACAATCAATGACGTAGAATCAGTCATTCAGCATTGTGAAGTCTCTACGTACGCAGATGATATGAAAATCTTTAGGACAATTTCATCGTCAAACGACCCTTTGCTTTTGCAAATTGATTTAGACAATTTCTTTGTTTGGTGTCAGAAAAATAACTTAGATCTTAATGTTGAAAAATGCCAAGCAATCACATATTCCCGCAAACGACTCCGTCCTCCACCACGTGACTATTTTATCAATGAATGTATTGTTTCAAGAGTAACAACCATTAAGGATTTGGGTGTAATTTGTGATAATGAACTTAACTTCAGATCCCACTATGACAATATTATATCTAGGGCTAATTCTGCTTTAGGTTTCGTCAAGCGCTGGTCTAAAGAGTTTTCTGACCCTTACGTTACGAAATCACTTTATACCACGTTTGTGAGGCCTTTACTTGAATATGCTAGCCAAGTCTGGTCCCCTTATCACCAAGTCCACATCAAGAGAATTGAAGCAGTACAGCGTAGATTCCTCCGTTTTGCCTTAAGAGGACTTCCGTGGGTTGATAATTTCAACTTGCCCCCTTATCAAGAACGTTTGCAACTCATTAACTTACAATCTTTAGAAAAACGTCGCGAAGTTGCCGATGTTATTTTCATACACCAAATTTTATGTAATGTAATTGAAAACTCCACCCTCCTCGAGCAAATTAGTTTTAACGTAAGTTCCTATTCTCTCAGAACGACCCCGCAATTTCATCAAGCTCTTCATAGAACTGATTATGGCAAAAATGAACCGATTACGAGAATGTTAAGGAATGTTAATAAAAATTGTAATATTTTTGATTGTAATAACAGCAAGATCACACAAAAAAACCTACTATATGGTATTTCATAGCCCTCTTGGACCTAAAGATTAGTAAAGATTAGTAAATAGTGAAATAGTAAAAGAGAAACTGAAACTGGACTTTTTATTTTTTTTACTGATCTAACAAGTGCATAAGCATGCTTTTTTATTTTATTTATTGTTTTTTTCTCTACACTTTTTTAATTTTTTTACTTATTTTTAAATTTTAACTTTATTTAATACTTTATTTTAATTCTTTTTCTATATGGTTGTATGTTTCCCCATGCTCCCATATAGTTACATATTTATTTTTATATTTTGTATCTGCTTGTAATAAGCAGCCCCGCTCTTATCTCGTGTTTATTTTTTTTCTTCAAAAAACTCTAATTTAAGTGCCGATATGACTAGCCACCGCAAGTGCCATCATACTCGGTGTAAATGGACCCCAGCGCGTGCGGTATCTGGGGGGGAAAGAGGCGTGGGATAATTTAATTTAATTTAAAAATATTTTTTTGTCTTTACTGTTTTCACAGAGGTTCCTATTTGAATCCTGTAACCCCCTCGTCTTAAGAAAAAATAAAAATTCGCGTACAATTTTAAAACAAAATTTAAAAAAAAAATTATATTTTCAAACACAATTTTTTTGGAAAAACTTTGCGATTCGTTTGCCTGAGGTTAGGAAGACAATTAATTCGAAAGTTACCAGTGTTATTAAATTAAAATGATTTTTATTTTAACTTATAAAATAATTCTGGACTAGCGGAAAACAATGCAGAGTTGTTTAAAGGCAAATTATTGAATCGAAGGACTTGTACATTACTAGGGATCGGGTTTCCATGCAAATGCATGTTTTTTAGGAACACCTCGGAAGCATGGCAATGAAGTATGTACACAAATCAGGATATTTCCTTTAAAATGGCAATCAATCGTTAGTGCATATTTTTGCATATTTTGCATTTGTTAGCATTTTTTTTTTTTTGCATATTTTGACATATTTTGGAAATAAATGCATGTTTTTCGTTCATATTTTCGCAAAAATTGGCAAAAATAACGAAATTTCACGCTTAAAATTTTTGACTAAAAGTGACTGAAAGTCAATTGGAAAAAAGTCAAAAACGTAAGCAAATGCTGTGCAAAACTGGCAAATTGTCCAAACTCATAAAAAACACGCTCAAATGATAAATTGGATTATTTAAGAGTAAATTTTCGCCAATTTTATTTATTGTTTTTAAAGAAAACCCCAATATTTCCAAAAAGTTACATCTTTGAACTCGGAAATGGTTTCGTTTATAGATTTCATAAAAGTTACGTAAAATCTTTTTATAATTTCAAAGAAATATTTATATTTTAAAAATTCATGTGGCCTTAAAAGCATATTTAAAGTAGATATTTTTTTTTAAAGAGGATATTTTGAGCGCATATTTTTCGTTTTTAAGTGTATGCAAATCCTATCCGTATACATTACACTGTACTTTAAGGACAGGATGGTCTTAATTGGTTAGACTTAAGGTTGAACCCTAAACAAAAGCAAACGAATCACACAACGTTTTTGTTTGGTTATTCTTAGAACTCTTCGGAACTGCTCGATTCGATTTGCAAAACGAGTAAACTTTAATATTTTTAATTCAAATAGGACATTTTCAAGTTTATGCCTACTATCAAAACTTTTGTAAAAAAAAATTTGGCATCAAGATTTGAGATATGTATGTATGTATCTATCACAATTTTTTTTTTTTAAATATGTTTGAGAATAAAAATAGTTTTGAAAAAAAGTTGATAGGTACCTTTATTACGTTTCAATAAGGCGTTTTGAGATTGCATAAGTAGTTTTGCAAAAAACGTTAGTTTGTACTGAAAAAACGCGTTTTTGACCTGTTTATACTCAAGTATTTCAAAAACGCGACGTGCGAGTGAAGTTTTGACATCGGATTCGAACTCAGCACACAAAAATCAAGCTCTATAGCCTGTCGAGCTCTATAGCCTGTCAACTCCGTTTGTATAAAAAAATGTTACCTAATTGAAAGCTTTACAGACTTGAGTTATTTTACCATTAAAAGTTATCATACAAACTGCGAACATCTAACTTTTTTCCATTTTTTATTAAATTTAAATTCTTCCTCGATTAAATGGCAGTTTTTCTTTAATTTGCACCAGAAATAATTTTTTTGGTTAGTTCTGTCTCAGTTAATATTTGCTCAGTATTTTGAAATTTTCTTCAAAAAAAAAAAAAAATTACTCGACTGAAAAAAGTTTTGTAAATCTGTTCTGATGTTAGATATACTTTCATGAACAAGTGCAACAATTACAAAACCACTACTCTGATTTTATATCTATATTAAAATCACATGAGCACTCTGTATCTATAATAGCTTTTAAACATGCAAACTAGAAAAATTAAAATTCATAAAAAAAAAATAAGCATTGCTCTCCATAAAATTACCTAACTCCAACTTCTAGAAAATTACATACAACTTTCCAACCTTATACAATCTTTTGTAAACCAAAAAATTCAGTATAAAAGTAATCTTATGGTTAGATACTAAAACGAAATGAATTACCTACACCCACACGATTTTGACCCGAAAACCCACTTAAAATACCAATTAAAAAAGAACACATTTTTTTTTTTTCTTCTAATTGATATGACTACCCCTTGAAGCTAAGGGTGTTGTATACCCAAACCCATGTGCCAGACCGCACATTAAAAGAAAAAAAGCTCTGTCTACCGCATGTTGAGTTTCATTCTGTTAAAAATGAAAAATGAAAAGAATTTTCATTAAAAATATTATCTTCTTTAAGAAGAAAAAGAAAAAAGAACAACAATGAAATAAAAAAAAGAACACCCTCACTATAGCACGGTACTGGTGCGTTTTTGTAGTCATCGTCATCGTGTCTCTATTGTTTCCTTCATTAAAGATAAGCTTTTCCGACGACATTTGCATATTTAAACTTAAACAACCAACAACCTGTTGTTTAATTATTTAATCTTGCAATGTTGGCAATAAGGAGGGTATAATAGTGGTTCACTTTTTTACACCAAACTACAAAAAGCAAAAAAACTATGTAAATTTTATTTTTATTTTTAAAATTCTGATTGAAGGCGTTAGAAAAAATGCATTTGTGTCACGAAAACTCATGATAATCCCATTTTAAGTTTTAAATTATTTAACAAAAAAAAAAGCAAATTAAACTTTTGTTAACTATTTATCGTGTTTTTGTATTTTACTATGAGCAAGTGGCTAGATTCACTTGTAAATTCCAAGCCACATCAACTATCACTAAATACAAGTCGAAAAGCCAGTAGTTTGATTGCTGCAGCTGCTGGCGGCGGGAGTGCATTTGTGAAAAGCAATCGTGATCGGTATAAACAAATTGGTTATTCGGTTTTAGCGGATGCGGGTACTGAAGATAGTAAACGGCAGCATTTATCGTTGGATTTAAGTTCTGTTTCGAGTTCAAGTGAGGAGGATCTTTTTCAACAGCAGTCAAGGAGTAATAGCAGACCGCAAAGAAGTCGTGCAAAGAGAAAAATGGTCACTAAGAGGGCGTATTCGATGAATAATGGAACTGAAAATAGTCGAGAGGTGAGTTTTTTTTTGTCTTGAATTGATAAAATAAATAAGTTTAAAGCTAATTTTGAAAAGGTACAAAATAAGTGGTTTGATTTTTTAAATTTAAAATGAGATATCATTTTACCGATTTGTTTATTAATGGGTTGGATATGGTTGGATATTACATATAAGCTAGGTTTTTCGTGTAACTCAAATTTTGTCAGAACGGAAGATTAGTACCAAAACAAGGCACATAGATTTGAAACATTTAAAACGTTGTTTACTCTTAAATTGCCTATATTTCGTTAATATTAAGTGAATTTCGGTTCAAATTCTCAAGTATGAATTAGAAAAAATGCTCTAAACTAAACAAACGACATAACAGGATGGGGAGAAAAATCGGCGTTGCGGAACACCGATTGTGATGAAAATATATTTGGATAGAAAGTAATGAATAAGAAATTGGTAATATTCTGATGAACGGGAATGCAAAAAAATCAGGCCGGAAAGTAGAGAGTTCGGTGAATAATGTTTTTAAAAAACTATCCTTCTTAAAATTGTTTTTTTTTTTTTTTGGAAAAATATAAATTTTTGGAAATTATAAAAAAAAGTCATGACATCCCTGGAATCTGCTTTTTGTTAATGATTTTTTAATTAACAAAAGAAACTATTGTGTCGAAATATCCTAGCAAAAGTTTTTAAAAAACTATCCTTCTTAAAATTGTTTTTTTTTTTTGGAAAAATATAAATTTTTGGAAATTATAAAAAAAAAAAGTCATGACATCCCTGGAATCTGCTTTTTGTTTATGATTTTCTAATTAACAAAAGAAACTATTGTGTCGAAATATCCTAGCAAAAGTTTTTGCCTCAATATTGCAATAAATTAAAAGAATTAAAGACATATTTTTTTTATTTTCCAAAAAAATTTTTTTTTTGTTGAAAAATATACCTTTTTTTAAGCGACGAGCTAAGGACTTTTATTTTAGAAGAAATCTAACTACAAAACAAATTAATGCCTGATTCTCGATATTGCGAGACGATGAGAGCGTTGCGAGCGTAAAATTGATGTCTAGTTTTCGATGTTTAGCCAAATAATTTCCTTTTTTTTGCACATATTCTTCTATTTCCTGTCAAAAATAAACAATTACCATAAAAAAATCTTAACAATTCGAAATGGCTTACGAATTAAATGACCAAGAAAAAATCTCGTCTTGCTCTCGTCTCGTCGTCTCGCAATATTGTAAATCAGGCATAAGTCTCATCGTTTATTAAGGCCAGACTTAATAAAAAAAAAAATGGAAGTTTAGTAAGAACATACATACATAGGTAGTTCATTATGATAGTTATTGTACTATCTACGCAAATCCTTTGCGTAGAAGGATTACACTAGTTGCCAAAAAAATTGAGCTTGAACTTAAATTTCGAAAGAATTTTTGTATGTTTATTCCGAATTCAAAGTAAAAATTTCACTGGCACGTCACGTTTTTGAAATACTTGAATATAAGGTCTGTTTAATGAAAAAAATCTAAATCAGAACAGATCATAGCAGCACAGGTTTGTAAATACCGTCAAAACAAGAAAGAACAGAAAAGTTCAACTTCGTATTTAACAAGATTGACAGTTGTTGTCTATATCAGTTGCAAAATTTTAAATTCGAAAATCATTTCTTGAAATTAATGATCTTTTTACTAAAATACTCGTAAATGATTTGCTAGCACTTTTAATATTCCCGTAATTTTATTTTGTTATTAATTTAAATACTCTTAAGAAATTCACTTTTTAAAATCTTATTTTCTCTTATTTTTATCACAAACAAACAAACAGCTGACAATTGACACTTTTCACTCACTTCTTATTTGCAACAAATTATGGAAAAATATTAATTTTGAAATTGAACATATGTATAAAACAGAAGTTTTGAGACTTTAAATTACAAAAAGGGATTATAAAAGCTCAAAATCTAACCTACTTACTCCACATAAAAATTGATTAAAAATTCAAAAAGCTTTAAAATCTTATCTTAGCTATTGTAGTTATGAAAAGAATAAAAATATTTGAAATACAAATAGATAAAGCTTAGAAAATTTGTTTAGTTCATTTAAATTTATTTTGTATTTAAAAATTATATATTTTTTAAATTCACTCATTTTGTTTATTTTTTTTAATTACTTTCGGTATTTTTTTTTTTTTTTTTGGAAAAAAAACTTATTTTTTTTTTAAGAAAATACTCATTTACGTGTTTTTTTTTTACTTAAATGATATAAAAGTGTAAAAAATAACTTACGAAACGATAAAAATTGTGTTTGATGCTAAATTGCTGAGAAACGGTTGTCTGCAGAAAAAAAACTTTTAAGAAAAACTAAAACTGTATCTAATAAATTCTTGATTGGTTGTAAAAAAAATGTTTCGAGTCAGACGTATTTAAGCAAAGATAAAGCCAGTTAAAGGAAAAGAGAGCAAAAATCATAAAAAACGTCATGACTCGAAAACGGGACGAGAACTAGAAAATTGCCACTTGAGTTTTTCGAATTAAAATAACCTGAGGAATCTATGGTTTTCATTTGGGGCGGTGACTGTGGGACACCCTGTATTTAATTTTTTTTACGAATGTAAAAGTAGAGTTAGCTGTTTTTCACTCTAAGCTGACGATATGGCAATTAAATCTCTAAACTAACCTATTAAAATTATGCATCTATACAAATCTTTCTATCAAAGATTTTCAAACAAGTAAACTATATTTCTTGGTAATCCATTAGTTTTTACTGAGTTAGCGATTACTACAAACAAACGCTTACTTCGTCTTTTAATGTGAATCTACCAAACAATTACTTTGTAGCTTGTAAACAAACAAAATTGTGACACCCACTTTCTTACCTTATTTTAATGTTTTATTAAAACTTTAATATAATTTAATCAAAAGTTCCCCCAAAGAGGCACCTTACATCCTCTAATTCTTCTCAAGAAAAATTCTCAAACTTGTAATTATCTCATCATTTTTTTAAATACCTGCAGTTTAATGAATTAACTGTCCATAAATTAAAACCCCTTTTTGACGTCAAAATTAAACTCTTTCTGAAACAGATCTTAAATTATATTTATTGCATAAAGAATTAAAGAATTAAAATTCACAATAAAAATGGAAAGGAATCGTGTAATCGTGACTTAAACAAAATCCGACAACATGTCACAAGATACACTTCTTTTTTTATAATGACACCTCATAGTTTTACAATTACTATCTCATCGCTGACGTTTATTTCAACACAACAAGTCACGTATACGCCACCATCAACATTCTGTGCAAACTTCTTTAAAATGAAACTTTACTCAATGTAATGTGTGTAAACCTCTTTAACGGTGTGTTGCACTAAATAATCGTTACAAAATTTGTTCAAATCTCTACATCTTCTTTCCAGACTGGAGAGGTTATACCAATCCAATATACCCTAAATCTCTCGATAAATCTAATTCTTTATACCTACTCCATGCAATGTCACTTCATTCTGGTACCTAGCTGATACTCTCTATGTCAACGAATCAAAAAAAGTAAGGGAAGCAAAAAAAAAAACAATATAACTCATCCAAGTAGAAAAATTGCAGAAACATGCCATAGTCACACACAACCATTGCTAGCTTATGTCAAGTTCAACGCTATGCTCTACTCTCTTCTACTGTGTACTCGCTGTGCAATTCGATCTATATCAGTTAATCGAACGACATACAACTAACTACCTTGACTGTCGCTGCTGTGTTGTTCTCGTCCGTTGTCGTCGTTGTCGGTGCCACCAATTATGATGACGTCACATTGGTGCCGTGCTGTGCTGATTCCACCCTACGGCTAAAACCGCATCAATGAACTCAAATTAACTTTTACAAATCAAAACAACCAGCGAAATAGCTTTTCTTTCTCTTTCTCTCTCTCAAATGTCATCTCTCTCAAAAACTTTCATCCCCCCCAAATAGAAAAATTCAAAACAAAGAATAAACGCTTTCACCACACAAAACTCTTAAAACCCACCTCGATTTGTTATGAACCTGTCAAAAATAAAAGCGGCACATTTGGCCCACTGCCGAAATTCACCACACTCTTATTTACTATTCATCCCAACAGCTGTTGTCGTTTTCTTGTGGTTCTCATTCTTCGCCGCGGAGTAGCGCGGTGCATTGTGCGGTCTCTATGGCGAATGAGTAACAAAACAAAAACTCTAGATAAGTATCCTCTAGAGACCTCCTCTCAAACATTCAACAAAAAACGACCAAATGGAGCACAGAGGGAGCACATGTTCTGTTTGATTCTCTGTGTGTTGTGTGCACCTTTTATTTGTCCTCTCGTCGTTTGGTTCTCGATTCGGAAATCGTTGTTGGTTGAATTCTCTTGTTTTTGCTATTCTCCATCTCCATCATTATCTTTATTATTGTCATCTTTTACTCTCCTCTCCTCTTAATACCTCTCTGGTGATGGGTGAAGTCGAAGCGCCCCCTACATACCGCTAATCGTAAGTGCTCTCTGTTACTGTTCCGTTTGTTGTATATTTGAAATGGTGTGTGGTGGTGGCAGCTGCTTATCGTGGTGTGTAGGAGAGTTGGGAGTGAAAGGAGGCCTGCTGTGTTCAATGTTGTTGATGGTGGAGCTCGCTCCCTCTCCAGACTGCGAATGCTTCTGCTTCAGTGTGGAGCTGTCAATATGAAGATTGCGGCATCGAAAAGCCAACAAAACGAGTGTCAGTTGGTGCAGGCAGGCAGGAAGGCTGGCAAGTAGACGACACAAGGCAAAAAGCAAAGCAAATCCGTTTTAGACATTTCAATCAGTTTTTCAGTTGCAAGTGAGTGTCCGAGAGGAAAGGTTCCTTCTGTGCGCTGGTGGAGAGCTGACTATCGGAGTCTTTCGTAGTTTCTGTCCATATTTCCATTTTAATATAAAATACACGTCGTTTGGTCGCCGTGTTGTCTGTGATACGCGCGCAAAACACGAAAGTGTCAGTAGAGTGTCAAGAAAAAGACACAAAATCTGATTCACAAACGGGCAAAGTTTAAAGAAAAAAAGTAATAAAAAAAATTAAATTTTTCTAAACACATAATCAAATTGTTTAGTAGTTGGGTTTTTTTTTTCTGTTTTGTTTAACAGATTTATTTTTTTTTTTTTTTTTAATTTAATACAAAACAACTTGGATTGTGACCTTGTTTATACATATGGAGAGAAAATACCTTCTATGTAATGTGTATTTGATGTTAAATTAAAACAAATTATTTTTGATAAATTGCTATAGAATGTGGATCTTCTGTGAGCAATAAAATTGATATCAAGTGGTGCAAGTGTAATTTGATTGATCACAAGAAGAGGAAGAAGGAAAAACAAATTAAATTGAATTTAATTTTTTTTTGGGATTTTCTCAAGAAATTCAATAACGGGGATTTTTTTTTTGGGACTGTCCCCCCCTCAAAAGAAAAAAAAAAGGTTGATTTAAATTGTCCAAAATAAAATATCGTGAGTACCTACCTAACAGAGTTTGTAAGAGGTAACTGATTTAGTCGAAAAAAAAATTGTTGGATTTTTTTTTGGTTTACCTAAAGAATTTTCTTTTTTGTAATTTTAATGGTGGAGTAATTTAATATTTAAGAGTAAAAAAAAAAACTGGTCTTGTCTGAAGTCGGAGTTTGGTTTTAGCCAGAGGCTTGAAAAATTGGCCTAGTTATATTTTTTATGAAATGAAAAAAAAAAAAAATTATTGTACAAATATTTTTATGCTCCATAAAACGTTAGCGATAAACAACCTGTTTTGCTATTTGGCGAATAAATGTTTGACTAGTATAAAACTTATTGTTTTAGAACCTTACTCTGATTATGAAATTTTTAAATTAAATTTTTTTGTGAAAAAAAAACTGAAACAAAGTTTAGTGCAAGTGAGCCTCAGTTTGTTTGATTGATGGTAAAGTGATGTTATAAACCTAACTTATCAATCATCAATTTGCATGATATTTTGTTTAAATTTAATTTGAGATGGCAAACTTTTTCGTGTAAATTTGTACTTTAAAATTTATAATAACAATTTTTGACTTTTCCGGGTTTTTAAGCAGCTTGCAATAGTGAATATCCCATCCCATTTTTAAAAGAATTTTTTGTGTGCATAAAATTTTAAATTTTGAAACATAGTTTTTTATTGAAGATTTTAAATGTAAGAAAAATCACGAAGAACTAACGCCGAATTCATTCACAATCCACTACATTCAAAGTCTCCATTAAAAACGTCATTTTAAAATTTGTAAGTGATTCGACACATTTCATATTTTTAATAAAGTTTTGAAATATATTGGAGTGTGAATAAATTGGGCCTAAATTTTTTAAAGTACCCTACACTGAGGGAAAAGCCACCATAAAACAACGTAGAATCAATGAAAACCACCATTGAAGATAAACATTTTAAAATCAACGTGGAAAAAAGGTTAATTTCTTATGGTTTCGTATCTTAAAGTCACATACCTAAATCAAAGTACCTAGTTCATCTTTGAAACAAAGGCGTTTCAACTTCAATTTATTTTTTCCCTCAGTGTAGCTATTTGGAATTTAAAGTTTAGACGTTAACAGAACCTTATCCCGTTTTAAAGCCTAATTCGATTATTGAAAACTAAAAAAGTGAAACTAATTTTGGAAATTGATATCCCTTCAAGACACTGCGACAATCGTGATAATTTTTTTCATTAATTTTAACCTTTTGTGAAATATGCATACCTAAATTTGCAAATTAAATTCAATATTTTGCAAATTTAATTTATTATTTTGCAGATGTTAAAATGAAAACTTCCAAATCTTTATTTAGTAACAAAACTGGGGTCGAACTACGGCCTTAACGTATTGACGCTTTATGTCGCTATCATTTTCTTCTGATTAAATAGAGAGAGCATATAGTCAAAACGTTAACGAACGTATCACGTATGTCGTAGTTCGACCCCTGATTTTTTTGTAATTTAAAATAAAATGCACGACTGGGTCGCACGAACTTGCTCTTAGAGTTAAAGTTGCTTAAATTTTTAAGACTTTTTATATAGAAATTTGGAAAAAAAAATAAAATTCGTTAAAAAAAAAAAATAAAATAAAATCTAAAATTTAAAATTTAATTGCCCTCCAAAACAAGTATGCAGTTTTGATTGATATATTAAGATGCATTTTTAGAAAAAAAATTTTCAAAATCGTTAGAGCCGTTTTTTAAAAAAATAATTTTTTATAAATAATTTTTTGGAAAAAAAAGTTTAAAAATAAAATTGGTATGCCATTCTGTAGAAATCACTAATCAACATTTAAAAACAAAATTTCAAAAAAATTCAATGTCCCGTTTTCGAAAATTTGATTTTTCAAAAAAAAAAATTTCAAAATTTTTTTAAAAATCCAAAAATTATTTTTTTCAAAATTTTGGCTTATATTTAAATTATATAAATGCTTCTTCACAAAAAGTTTCGATGAAATCGAATAAGCAGTTTCGGAGATAATCGGATTTGAAAAAAATGATTCTATGGCAGGTACCGTTAATAATGATTAAAAAAAAAATGTTTTCATTGAAAGATAGACCTTAGCTTAAAACTAACATTTAAATTTTTTAAACAAAATCGTTGGAGCCGTTTTCGAGATATTTCAATTTTACTAAAATCGGTATATGACAAGTACCGTTATTTTTGGTCCAAAAAAATTAATTCCAAAAACGCCTCTGGAGAGTCACCAAATAACGCTATATACCAAGTTTGACATTAATCGGTCCATCCGTTTAGGCTGTAGCTCCTTATACAGACAGACAGACTGACAGACTGACAGACTGACAGACTGACAGACAGACAGACGGACTTCCGGGACCCACTTTTTTGGCATTGTCTACCATCGTAATGTCATGGAAAAATGTTATCTCAACTTTTTTTTTTGTACGAATGCATAACTTGATATATAGTACCTATATCGCAAGTAAAAATACTGAAAACTGACGAAACAGGAATTTTTGTAGCTTAAAACACCTTTTTTTACCTAAATGCCAATTTTAAGTGTGTAGTGAAAACCTTAAAAACCCTATCTGAGTACAATAGATAAAATTGATTTAGAAATAAACAAATTATCTTTTTTGTATAAAAGTGAATTAATTTTGCAAAAAGAATGTTAAAGGGTGAACTTAATGTGAAAAACCTGTAGCACTTTTATCAGACCGAGTAGATATAAATCCTTTAATCTTTACTTTAATCTTCGCTTTAACTCTTACTTATTTTTTTTTGTCCCCAATCATAAGAAAATCACTTTAGTTAAAATCATCCTCGAAATCTTCTGACTTTATGGTTCAAAATCACATAAAATTTAAATTTTTCCAAATGCAGATTCTTAGTTATACATGATCCGATGATCCCTTATTTTACTAATGTCGTTTTCGATTGGCTCTCCGGAAGCGTCCGGAATCATTCAGAAGACTTCTGAAACCGTTTTATTGGCATGAAAATGACAGCCAGAACGCTTCTCAGAAGAGAAATTCTCTTCTTGATTTAAAATCAGAATCAAATCAAGAAGCACTAATACATGAATACATGTCAATCATTGTTTTTTATTATTTTTCATTAAAATTTTTTTCGTTTTCTGAAATTAATTTGTTTATTTATTTTCAAACAAATAAATTACCTAAGCTTTAAAAATATCTTGCAAAACGAATTCCCGATTAATTTGTTGAATATTAGGTACTATTTTCTTCACATATTAATTATTTTTCAAGTCTTATGCCATATTTGACATTTTAAATTTCACAGAAAAACAAACACAAACACAAAAAAAAATAGAATTGAGTGAAAGTAATTCAAACTGTTTTATTGGATTTCAGTATTAGTGAATCCTTGAGTGATTCCAATCGAAAACGACATACATAAATATACACGATAAAATTAATAAAATTTACTATTTTCCAAGATTAATTTTTTTCAAAACATTATTCTTACAGCATGATTTGCTTTTACCAATAACAAGGAAAAAAAACTATTTATCATTTTATTTAAAAAAAAAACGAAAAGAATATTTCGCAATTTTAATATTCTTAACACAGCTACATTAAATAAAACTGGAATTAAAAATCCACTAAAATTATTTTTTTATGGTATGTTTCGATCTTTACATAGTATTTAATTTTTTTTTTTTTTTTTATTTTTTGAAATCTTTTTTAACCACAGGTGTTTACCTAATAAGTTTACTACCCAATAAGCATTCTTAGTTTTCGGACAAAAGTATAGAACGCAACATGTAAAAAATTGAAAACAAAATCAAACTTTCCAAAAATTTTAGGGTTTAAAGTTTTTTTTTTTTGAAAAACCGATGTATCATCGTTGGAAGTTTTTAGCAAATTTCCAATAACTGCAGCCAAATCTATCAATGCATCTCCAAGATATTGCTTTTTAAATAACTTTTTCCGTCGATAGTTTCTACCAAAATCAGTGGTCTCAAAAGAATTGAAAATATTAACGAATTATGTCAAGTAAAAAACTTTTCAAATTGATGTCTTTACGTTCATAAACATTTTGGGTATTCCGATTAATTGCTTTGAAGATAGGGCATTATTGGTTGACAGAATTATTAGGTTAAAAAACTGTATTTTCTTTATAAATACCTACTCGAATGCAATCGTATAGAAGGTAAATAGGTCAATGTCACTTTCCAGTTGTCTAACAAATCACATGTTACAAAAGTGTCAATTTTTACAATCAACAAGCAAATATGTATGAAAATAACCGATTTCACCCTTGATTCATAAAAAATATTATACCTTTAATCTTCGAGTTAACTTTCTTACGTAGTTTTACAAAAAAAAAAAAAGCAGTTAAAGATTTCTGTTGACGTATACCTAGTGTATTTTTTAATCTTAAATAAATATTATTTGTTTATCAATCAAGATTAAACTTAATATTGTTATTAAAATGTCTATGTCTAATCGAACAGATTAAAAGTTAATTACTTGTTGACACTTTCAGAGCAATTTTGTACCTACATAATTTTATACTTGATGCACTAATTTCGAGAAAATATTTTTGTTCACTTCGGAAATCAGTAAAAATACTTTATACATGAGCATTCTTATTATAGATAATAAATATTTATAATTTTATAATAATTATAAATATTATTATAAAATAAATAAATATGTATTAATGTCGATTTTCATTTGAAACAGAGATTTTTGTATCAAATCTATTAATCCCTCGTGGCAAATAATGGATATTGTCATTTGATTTATTTTTATTCATAGCTGTGTAGGAACAATTTGTCCGTACTTAAAAAACCTAATCAAGAATTTATAAAAAACAAATGTCCACATAAATGTCAAATACTGCGGCGCGGCGTGTGTGAAAGTGCGTGTGCAAATAGGTGTAAATCTCGTTAAAAATCGATATATGGGAAATTTGATCTGAAATCAAAAATAATTGATCTCTTTTAGCAAATAGAATATGAGATGCCAGTATTTCCCGGTATTTTTTGAAAGAACATAAAAAATAATTGATTTTTTGTGGCAAAAAGAAATTATTCACATAAGAAACATTTTTCAAAACGTCAATAAAAAACAAGCACGGAAAAATTGTTTAAAAAATATGTTTCTTTTAGCTGAAATTTTAAGAAATTTAAGGAAAACATTCTGTATTAGTTTAGTCCTGAAATGAAAAGTAATTTCCGTCAAAAAGAAATAAAGTGCATGCTTATGTTTCATTGGTATAATTTTCGTAAGTTTTTATTTAAGACTCGAAATCTTCAAACAAGTCTTGTCAAAAATATAAGTTTGCTAAAATGTTGCAATTTAAAATTTTTACTTAATATTGCTACTAAGTTGGGCAATGCTGAAGATGTTTAACTTATTACTTACAACCAAATTCTTTAATTCGCGTCATTAATATTTTGAAAATTTTTAATTTCTTGCCATTTTATATAAAAGTTCAGGATACATACATTTACGTATTATAGATATATGTACAAATTATGAATTTATGTTCTTATAGTAACAAATCCATACTAATGAGAAATTGCTTTTTTTAAATAAACCAAACAGAAAAAAATGTGTTGAAAAAAAAAAATATTCACCGATTTATTATGCAGTTGGCATGTTGTTGAGAGAGAAAAATAGAGGATGTAATCTAGGTTCCCATCTCGGACATGATTTTTGACCTCATTAAAATGCCTGAAGTCATCTATGTGTGTTGGCGCCTTCGCTATCGACTTTTGCCTTTCTCGTCCGTCGTCATCCTCATCTATCAGATTTCCAAGAAACGAAGAAACCCTCTAAGCCAAACACAATCACTTTATGTCATTGGCCTGCGTTATATCTATCAATCTTTCTTTTTTATAAATTTTTTCCCTCATCGAAAAAAAAAATCCCTTTCCACAAACCACATGTGTGAATCGATTCGCGTTAACTTTACATACGTAACGTTCCATCGCACACGGCTGCCAATCTATAGTTTACCATATAAAATAAAAACCTATAGATAGATAGATACTTTCCTATAAAACAGAGTTGACTATTGGCAAACCGCAAACGAATAAATTAAAATAAGGAGTAAAGTAAAGTAAAATAAAAAAAAAATAAAATCACTTGTGCTACCCGCGCAATATTATCTCAATTTATATGTAGATTTCACTTTTTTGTCGCCCCCTTTTTTTGGGGGTAGTAGGTAGTAGTAAGGTACACTGCAGAGTCTTCAATAATTGCGAAAAGTGAAGGCAAGTAAAACATATAGCAACAACAAAAACAACAGAAAACTCTGCTCCAGCCTTCTGCTGGATGTTATGGAAACTATGAAACTAAAGCTTCTCTCGGACGCAGAATGTGCTGCTGCTGTGCATCCGTGAAAGAAATCCGCAAGATGCAATGAGAGAATAGAAATATTATACTCTGCAAAACTCCGGCACATCTTTATTCTTCTTCCTCAATGAAAAACCACCGAAGAGCTCATGGGTGCACCGCACGACCAACAATGTGGGCGGATTTGGTTTCTCATTACACAGAGTAGTAGTAGATATGGGGAGCTTTCTTTTATTGTTTACGTCGTTCGTCGTCGGTCGATCCTTGTCGTATAGTTCTCATCGTCATCGTCGTAGTCTTAGTCTTCTTTTGCGAAAATGCAAATTAACTTTTCACTATAACATTCTATTACTCCTCACACTGCTGCTGTACTGTAGGAATGAGGAACAACGAGCGAATAGCGAGTGTAATTTGATAGTCTTAGAGATCAAGTTGCAAATTAGAAAGTGATTTATTAATGACACACAAGTTTGTTCGTTCTAAATCAATAGTTTTTGGGATGGACTTTCAGTTTTCCTAAAAGCTGAATATAAATACTAGCAACTCAGTTGGTTTTAATATGGTGACACTTATAAAGTTACTAATTCTCACAACAAAAAAACTTATTTCCTTACGAAGTACTCCATTGATTTTGAAGTTTTTGGTCTTGAGTCGTTGCAATTGAAGTAGAGACTTATTAAGTATAATTAATTTAATTCTTTGAAGGCTAAAAAGTGATAAAGAGATAGGGTGCAATTCGTCGTTCAATTAAAAAAAAAATGTAAAATCACTTCATATTCAATACAACGAAAGTATTGATTACTTTGCGTAGCTCACAGGTGATTCCTGATCGGTTTAGTATATTTTCAGTCACATTACGAAACCTCATGAATATTAAAAACCATTTGTGTGTTGGCCTAGTCTATTAAAATTATTATTAGAAAGTGATTTACAAATGACACAAGTTTATTCGTTGGAAATCAATAGTTTTTGGGATGAAGTTTCAGTTATCCGTTCTTATTCTTATAAACTTAATATGAACACCAGTAACATATTTGGTTTTAACAGGGTGACACTTATAAAGATACTAAACCTCACAACAAACTAGCTTACACGTCAAAAATGAACCGAATTTTTCGGCAGATTTTTTTTTTTTTTTTTTAATTTTGGAGTTAGGTCAGTTAAGACTTAATTGCTTGCGAACTACTCCTTTGATTTTGACGTTTTTGGTCTTGATTAGTTGCTATTAAATCAGAGAGTCATTAAGTATAATTTAGTTGGTACTTTAAAGGCTAAAAAGCTATAAAAACACTGAGAGCAACTCGTCGTTCAATTAAAAATAAATGTCAAATTGCTTCTCATTCAATACTAGAAAAGTGTTGCATACTTTGCCCGGCTTACAGTTAAAAGGATCTGGGTCTTCGACGATGTACTATTATTAACAATTATTATGTTTTTTTCCTTATTGATCCTTTTTGTGTATTTTCAGTCACATTAAATGCACCTCATGAATATTAAAAACCATTTCCCAACACATTTTCATAGACTATCAAAAATAATATGCGCTCGCATAGTTATTCCCTTCCTTGTGTTCAATTATTTGTATTTTTGAATTGATTTTAAGGGTAAATTTGAATGAATTTGAAGCTTAAGCGCGTAACAATTCAACGAGTCTGAGAGTCAGTTCAGTGTATAAACAAATTTATTGCACAAAATAAATTTATTTCAACGAGACACAACTATACCAAACCACCCTCTCCTAAACAACCTGTGTAGGGAATTTTTAATTAATTCATTAATAGTCTGTAGATAAATCGCAGTTTAAGTTGACAATTTTAAATGACAATAAAATAGAGAAGTCGTATAAAAGCTGGGTAAAAGGTCTAAAAATAGACAAAATTTTAAGTATTTATATTGCAGGAGTGGCAGATTGAATATTTGTTGAGTAATTATTATGTTTACTATTTTTGATGATTATTTGATTGTTTTTTTTTCTAACAAAATAATGTTTATTGTTCTTAATAATAAATTAAATAGTATTTAAATGTGTTTTATACCAACAAAATTTACACAAATTCAAATAAAGCTAAAATATGTAATCATAAAGTTTATGCAGTGCAATGCAATTATTTTCAAATTTTTTATAAGCTTTCGGAATAGGATTTAGATGCTTTTTAAATTAGAATTACAAAAGGTTAGGTACACAGTAAAATTGAAAATTAAAAATATACACTGTTTAAAAATAAAAAGTCGTCAACAAAGAAATGACATTTTCCACATTTTTAGTTTTCATTTATCCATCTGTTTCCACCATTTTCTTTTTTTATTTAACTTGTCAACTATTTAGTCGACTTTCGCTGTTTTTGATTATTTTGTTTAAAAAACCCTAGCCAAGGGGACATTTTTTCTAATTTAATTTTTGACTGACAACACAAAAAATAATAATTTTCTGATTAAGTTTAGGTATTTGTTTTAAATTTTTAATATTGTTATGTAAAACTTAAAATTCAACAAAAAAAAAAATACATGCGTGTAGGCAATTTATTATATCAGCTTTAAACAATACCTCAACACTTTAAATGTTTACTCGTATTTCCAGAATTAATCAAATAACAAAAAAAAAATTAGCAACTGTAAATAGATTATTGTTTAACCAATTGGTGTTTTTTCAAAATGATCGAATATAAATATGCAAATGAAAAAAAAAAAAAAACATCATAGACGTAGACGTAAGCAAAGTGTTTTTTTTTATTGTTTTTGTTTAAGTAAATAGACACAAGTACCAATCTATAGTAAAAATGTTTTTCTGAAAATTGCGCATAAATTATGTTTGGAAAATTTCAATCATTTCAATTTATACACAAAAAAAAATCTGTTTATTTTAACTTTCTCTGTTATACTCGTACATATATGGAAAAACGATTCAAAAAATTAACAACTGATTTATAAATATTTTTTTTTTTGTTAAGCGTTGAAATACTAAATATGAAGTTTGTGGCATTGAAAAATTGAAAAATAAATAGGTATTAATAATACAATGAGGTAATTATTTAAAAAAAAATCTATATCATATCTCTATCTAAATAAGTACATAAATATACTTCCAATAAGACACTAACGGATTCTTTTTATATTAAAAAAATTAAACCAAAATTCAAAATCACATAACTTATAATTTAATTCAGGTGTCAAGAAAATCTTCTATCACTTTGGCAGGATATTTATTTTCAAATTTATACTTTTTTGGAAAACTAACAACTAGTCAACATGGTTTTAAGGCACTAAAAACTTTATTTTTAAGTATTTGTTCTTTTTTTTTCTTTTTTTTGACACAAATCAAATTGTAATAACTTTATATTTATTATTTAAGAGATTTGATGAGGCCTCATAACTCAAAATAGGGTTTTAAGGCCCATATGTATAAACTTTGATGTCCACTTTATTTTAATGGTTTTACTGGTGAAGATTTATCAGCCCATAACCTTATCAATTGATTGTTATTTCGGGTTTTACTGTTCCAATAATATCGTACACAAATAATGATGGACTTCGAAACTATAAAGTAGAAGGCCTTGATATTTCTTTTTTTTTCATTATTCAAGTAATATAGTTTTACTGAGTTACTGAGTGTGGCACCACATGTTCTAATAAAAACTTATCCTATCTTTTACCGAACTAAAGTTAATTCAGTTGGTTGCAATTAATATTAAAACTCTGATTTGTTGGGAACTTCTTTAAATACGAAAACGTCTGCAAACAATTTCGTTAGTAACCGATTTTTTTAATTTTTTTTTTCACATTACCTAACAGGAAGGCAAGTATCTATTTAAAGGGATGTAGAAACTTCTAGATTTCTATTTCACATGTTCAACTATTGTGTCATTGTTTTTAATAGTCAGATAAACCTCAGTTAGAGCTTATTCCAAGGAATAAAAGTTTTTTTTTTATATTGACATTTTTTCTTCTGATAGTCTAACGGAAAAATCACGGATTAATCTATTTTTTTTGACAGGCCAAAAATCATCAAATTTTCACGTGAATTTTAAAACTTTTTTTCATTTTAATTTATTTTACTTTTATTGAGATTTAACGTTACAACATTCTTATTTGATGAGCTTTTTTAAATTGATTTATTTCAGACCACTGTGAAGGTCACTATCACGGCAGCAGCTAAGAACCTATTCTCTATGAATTTAGACAATTTTGTAGAAAATATTTTTAGTACATTTGCTTTCCATTACAAATTAAATAAGTATTAATTACAAAAAAATATTGTAAATAAAAGTAATTTGCATCCAAAAAATTGTAATTGCAATAGGTAATTCAATATTATGGTGGAAATTACTAATTTAAATTCAAATAGTCAAAATTGTTAGAAATTTGACGAATATTAAAAAAAAATATATAAAATTCACACATTTTTCATTGAGTTTTTTTTAATGCAGAACATTTTTAATAATTATTTTCTTTTAAATAACTTTTTTTAACTACAATTTTAACTAACTTTGCTCAAAACTACTACCAGATTAAATAACCGTTTTTTTTTTTATTACTTATTAGGTACCTATAAAGATTACCTAGCAAATTATTTCTTCAAAAATAAAAGAAGGAACAAATCATTTTTATATTTTTTTTTTTTATTGAAATGTTTTCCCCACAACACACGTGGGTCTCCTTACATTCCCGTCTGCTACCGATTTTTTTTATATTTTAATTTGAATGTGAAAGTTTAAAGAAAAAGGAAAAGAAAAATTTATTCCAATTTGCAAAATGTATGTATTACATTTTGTACCCACATATTCGTATGACACACTTTTGCGATAGGTACCTACCTACATAAATTTGTATAACACAATTTGTAAATGTCATAACTTTCCAACTTTAGTGTGCTAATCTTTTACCCATAACGTAACAAAATTTCAAGTGCAAACATTTCACCCAAAAGAAAAGAACAACAAACCCCCTATATTTTGCTATGGTTCAACCATATAATCAATACCTAATCGAATTATAATGTAATTTATCACACCTTTACACCTTTTCCTTTATAATACCCGTATTTATATTCGATTCATTTATATAAGTTATATGTATATTCATAAATTGTATATTTTAGATATTGGGTTATTATGAAACATAAGTACAATCTCAAATTCGACAATTCTCTAAATTCAATATTTTCCCATTGACTTTAGGAACTACATACTCTCTCATTTATTTCTACCCTCTGAAATTGTGTTGGATATCCTCTTAAAAGACCTTCCTTCTCTAAAGACCAAATATTATGTACAAATATCTTCTGATTCTGAATATACATTCAATTAGTTTGGTTTTGCTGTATTATATTTACCCACTTTATACGAATGAAATATACAAACATTTTGTATACATATCTTTCTTATTTGGGTTACAACTATGTGTCAAACATACTTAGGCACTTTATTTATGTATCTGACAGCGAAAATCTTGTTAATCTTATCCGCATTGCCATATATTTTTATATGCCAAAACAACAATAAAATTTATTATTATTATTTATTTTTTTTTTTTTTTTTTTGATATCGACTTGTTCTGTTCTGCTTCTGACATAAAAACGCTAACGATTAGATTTCCTCCTTCATCAGCTAGCACAATCATAGTGATGGGAATGGTTATTATTTTTATATATTCGATATCCCCGCAGGAAATAAGACCCAAAAAATTGTGTTTGTGTCATACAAACTCCATCTTGTTGGAAAAACGTCACCACAAGTTTGCTTTTTTTAGGTGAATCGATAAAAATCAAGTCGATGACTTGGAAATAATAATAACAAGACTCAAAAACTCTCAAAAATGCAAACAAAAACAACCCCCAATCCAACCCAACCAACGTTAAAAGATGGGAAAGATTGAAAAAGAATCTATAAAAAAAAAAAAAAAAAACGATTCTCATGTGCTTATGCGGTACTTAAACTTTCAACAATCTTCTTCTTCTCCCTTCGTAACCCCAATTCACCGATATGATTCCATCACAACCCTAACCATCACCGCACAAACAACACATCGTCAACAATACGACCCCTAATCTGTTCTTGCCCGCATTCCTCCATCGCACACAAATATAATCCACACAGCACCGAGAAATAGAATCCACCTCTGTGCTGCGTGCCCCCGATTTATGACTATCTTTTTGTTATATTCCCTATATATTTTCTTCATCCCGAAAAACCCCCAAGTCAGCTTAATTCAATTGAACAGACATTTTTATTACTTGAGAAGAATTTTTCAAATACAAAGATACATCTGCGAACCGATTTGATGGGTGCAGGGGCTTGTCGAGGTATAACTATTTTAACTTACCTTCCAATCGACCTCTCTACGAAGCTTGTCTGTGATGCATCCGTATCTACTTACTAGGTAAGCAGTGTCAGTAGTTAAGTGGCAGTCAAAGTGCAGAGGAGTAGTTAAAGTTGGGATCTTTTTCTTATTGTTTGTTGTTGTTGTTTTTGTGTTTACTTGACAGCTATACTTTGAAGGTTCCTCTTCTTCTTTTTATAAGCCCGCCTTCTTGAAATCTTTTTTTTTTTTCTTCTGTTTGATTCAGATATAGTATAGAAGAGGATATTGTTCAGGCGGTTTAGCTCTTTTATGTCATTGTTATCCTCTTTTTTTCCGCAAAAGATACACCATAAGTATCCCCTATTCAAGCTATCTAAATAGTTAAGTGTTTTTCATCATCATCAACATCTTCATCATCATCATCATCTTCATCGTCTTGCGGATCTTCTACTTTTTTTTTTTTTCGTTTTTGTGTTGGCTTTTGCGAATTGTGTACGGCATTGGACCGGGAAGATGAACAGCTTGAGCCAGATATAACTACCTCTACTATTCTAAAAGATATCTACAAACAAACTAATATAACGAAATAAACTTAAACTCACACCGCCCCCTGGTGAGCAAGCTAGCTAGAAGTATTACACTATTCATGCGGTGTGCCGCACACACAAAATGGTGACAAGCACTTGTGGTTATTTTATCTGGAAGTTGCTATTGTCGCCAAGTCTATTAGGTGACATTCTCTCAACACATCATACAAAAGGCGGAGCACAGTGCGGTATTTTGGTCTAAAACGTGGCCAAAAATATTTGGGCACATTTTTCACATCAAATAGGTACTAAATGACTAAAAAGTTATTTGGATAGAAAATTTTTCATTTTCTTGGTACAGTAAAACCCACTTAAGTGCTTAACTCCCGATTAGCCGTGAAAAAAAAAATGATTAAAAATCAAAAAATTCACGTACAGTCCTGTGCTATAACTTTTCTTAAATCTAGTAGTTTATTCTTTATTTTGCTTTTTGACTAAAGTTGTTTCATTAAATAGTTTTTGAGAAATTAAGTTTTAAAGATGAAAATTAGAAATTTTTTTAATTGATTCTGTATAAAATTTTGCAATATTATGGACCTTTTTTATCATTATTTAATGACCTGTCAAATACTAAAGAATCCATTCCAATAAACATCAAAGTTCCTAAGAAATAAAAAAAAAAAACTGAAACATAATTTTTTCAGGGAAACCCTGTTTCCTGTTTTTGTTTTATTTGCATTCAAATTTGTTATTTATTTTGAATGCATTAAAATATTGTGTCAAAATTTTAGGTCGATTGGAGCCAAATTGACAAAGTTATGAGTATTTTAATACTTCGCTTACGAATATTTTATTCCAGAGTTCAAAACTTTAAATCGTTCTCCCGACAACTAACGTTTTCAAAGCCTTATTACTTCAAAACAACTGCAATGATTCTGCTGAAATTTGAAACACTATTTCTGTACACATTTTTAAAAGTATCCCTGGAGAAATTTTTTCATAATACATTCAATGGAATAATATAAAAATCTATTAGTAAGGGTCGTTTTTGAGGAGTTTTTTCAAAGGGGTCTTAATTTCCGGAGGGGCAAACTCGGGCAAAATCTTAAAATGCAAGATTGTTCTACATATCCAACAGTTTTATAATACATAGGTTAGACTATGTTGCGGCGTTTTGCACTATTTTAAAAACACAAATGTTTAAAAAAAACAACGAAAAAAGTGCAATTTTTTAAGTGTGTACTTTATCCCCTCCGAATGCAAAAAAAAAGAGTTGCATATACAATTAATTTTTTTTTAAATACCATAAATACCTTGATTGTCAATGTCCATATCAAATTTTTTCACTAAAATCACTTTTAAGTTAAAAAAAAAAACACTTTTTTTTATAAAAACGCAGAAAAAATCGCTAAAATGCCACACTGTGAGGCAGGCGGAATGGGTGTCCTAGTCTCTATTATGTGTTGTTTTCTTAAATAAATCATAAGGAAATTGTGTTAACGTTGTTTTCGTGGTGGTTATTTTGTTTGCGCGCTATTTTCTGTTTATGATTCTCAATTGGATCTAACGCATGATTTGTGAATGTTTTTGTTAAGGCATTTTTGTGTTGCTTAAAAAGTAACAAAATGTGTTCAAGGGACCTTAATTACTTATGTCAGAAGTGGGATCTCATTAAGAAGATTATTTATTTTGTATGAAAAAGAGGATGGGTTTTCTTTATTATTTTATTTTTGTTGTTGTGGTTGTGGGATTATTATTGTCATTTTGTTGGTTAACACTGAAAATCCATTGGAGACTAATATTAAAGAAGTGCAAAATTACCTAACGCATGTGAGAGATAGATTGAGCAAGACAGGCTTAATGGGGATATAGCTACATTTATTTTTTTTTTCTTGTTTTTATATGTAAAAGTCTTATAATATGTGCGAGATAATAAAAGCAGTCGTCTGTAGAAAATATAACATTTCCCCAGACAAAACAAGACGTATAATTATTTGTGTGTGTCTCTGGGAGAAAATAAATAACTCAAGGTCGTTAAAAATTACATATATACACATTTCCTAGAATCCTTATGTATATAACATCTAAAACAGACATAAGTTACCTTCTTCTTTACATGGAAATAGCTTTTAAAAAAAGGAACCTTGACTTTAGTATTGTATTTAGAAATGAAGAAAAAAAAAATGCGTTGGCCATCAACCCCATTATCAAGAAGAATAAAAGGTAGAATTTTATTCACGTTTGGAAGTTAAATTGATAATATACGAACCGGTAACATCCGTATTTAAGGAATAAACAACAGACAGTCGTTAAGCTGGAGAGGGTTTCAATTTGAGGATTTTTTTTGTTGGTTTTTATGTTTGTAATAAAAATTTAATATGTTTTTTTTTTTTTTTGTTCATGAATGCATACATTCATCGTTTTCTTGCGATTAAACCCAGACTTAATGTGGGGAAAGTTCAAGTGGATGTGAATTATGTTTATTTATGAGAATTAAAGTAGAAGAAATAGATCAATTAAAAAAAATAGCACTCATACACCACAGTGAACCTTTCAAATTAAAATTTTATTAAAAACTCCTATAATTTATTGATAAAATATGAATCAAGTTGCATTAAAGTATTATACTGTTGAATTTTCAGCCTAGTTTCTTATGTAGAAGGGGGTGCTGATCGATATTAAATAAAATGTACGACTGGGGTCGCACGTAATTTCTCTTATGATAAAAGTAACTCTAATAATAAAACTTTTTTATTCAACTAAATTAGGGAAAATTTAAAATTTATTACACTTCTGCTCAAATTTAACGCACATCCTATTTATTTTAAAATAAAGTCCTGCTATTACTTTATGTCATAGCATCATGGTTATTTTCTCAAATGAGACAATAGTGATCTTAAATTAAAGGTATGGAATAATATGTTTGTCGGGAAGATTTGGGGAGAGATTTGCTGAAGTCCGTCTGTTAACCCGCGAGCCTTTTAAAGAAGAGTCATAAAATTTCATGGAGTTAAATCTGCTTTACAACACCTACGGAGTTAGCGAGCCTTTCTAGACCTAAGTTAAGTACCCAAAAATACTTGACTGATGCCCTCGAACAGCATCTGGTTCCAATCACCCCTAGATTTGGTCCACAGTTTAGTCTGATGCACGATAATGCATGCTAGAGTAGTTTGAGAATATCTTCAAGATTTTAATCTGGATTTGAATTCAATAGAACATGTGTAGGAAATATTGAAAAGATGCATTCGCGACCGAAATCCACCTCCAAGCAGTCTTGATCAACTGAAAACTTCAGTGAAAGAAGTGTTAAAACAAAACCTTCAAAAGTTAATTAGTGGAATGGACAAACGACTCCAGGTTGTCATATGCGCTAGAGGAGACTATACCAAGTATTGCATACAATTATGGGAAAGAACCGTCACCCGCTTCCATTTTTTTTAAATTTTTCTTCTTAAAAATAAAAATTATTTTATAATCAGTTTTCAGACCTTGAATTGTTAAATTTGGTTTATCTTTTTTTTGGTTGATAATACTGTTGCAGTTAAGCATTTTTTCGACTTGCTAAACAATAACAAAACACAAAAAAAATGCACCAAAGAATTTTAAAGCCTTTTAAAATAAGATGCAGGGGTATAACTTCAGACGAAAAATGTGTGCGTTAATTTTGAGCAGGAGTTTATTTTTCAGGAATTTCATTAGTAGAGTAAAACAAGTAAAATCTTTTTTTATAATTAATTAAACATCGTTTTAGATGATCTTCCTATCCCACTTGATTTCTTGTATAAAAATTTAAAAAAAAATTCAAAATTTCGAAAATCGTAAGAGAAAATTGTCTAACATTAGAAAAAAAAAAGTTGGTACACCATGTATACAAATATATTATTCAGCACATCAAAACGAAATTTTGATTTAATTCATTAACCAGTTTTCAAAAATTTGATTTTTCAAAAAAAAATTTTAAAATATTTTTAAAAAATCCAAAAATGTGTTTTTTGAATATATTTTTAGGACTAAAGTTACATAAACGCTTTTGTATAAAAATTTACGTTGAAATTGGAATAGTAATGTTCAAGATATTGAGAAACCAAAAAAACAATGGCAGGTACCGTTAATTTTTTGTATGTAAAAGTTGTATGTTATATTTAACATTACACACAAATAGTTTTATTAAAATCGTTAGAGCCGCTTCTGAGAAAAATTAATTTTTCTTTATGTGACATGTACCATAACGAAGAAAAAATAACTAAAATAATAAAAATTATTAAAATTATTTTTATTTTAAATGAAGCGATTGAGTATAATTCAATTTATAAGTTCAAGTGACCTCAACTCCAAAAATTTATAAAGCGTTTCGCCCAGGTACGACAGTGGGCTCATCAGTTAGATCTGTCGTGAGTTTTATATAGTGTCGGTAAACATCGACCAAAATAAGGCGTCTTAGTAAGGGTACGATAGATCTAACTTATGACATGTACCGTTAGTTTTGGTCCTAAAAAACAAATTTCCAATTTCTATATCGCAAGTAAAAATTGTATTTATTTTTGAAAAAAATTAAAGTTCTGAAAAAAAAAATCGAAATTATACTTAAATTCTGGCATCACTCCCAAGTCTATTTCGTCACGTATTTTTTTATGTTGCACTTTTTGTAATAGTTAATACTTGTTATTAATTATTGCTCAAATTTTTTTGAAAGAAATATTTAATATGTTTTATAAAGATAATTAAAACTTAAATAAAATATTTACTTTTAAAAAAGTTTATCAAAAACTAAGATTCCAAAAACCTTAATATTGAATAGTTGTCAGCGCCCTCTTGCGTTTAAGATAGCGACCGAATATCGAAAAAAAACATGTTTTTTGGACCACCAATTCTTATACATAAGTTACTTATAAGTTTACTAGGTGACCCCCTAAAATAAAACTCTATCTATTTCCTGTGTGAAAAAAAAAATAAATATTCAAACATTAAAATTCTAAAGATAAAATTATTCACAAATAATCACAACTCATGATAAAAACTATAACAAATTCTTAAAGTCAAACAATAAAAACAAAAAAAAAACTACCATCAATCAAAAAAAAAATATTTATCATTTTAAATAATCTCTTTTTTGTTGGCTAATCTCTTTCAAATTTCCTATAGAATTGACATTATTTCCAAATACTTGTCAAACAATCAACTTAAAAGACATTTATTTTCTTTTAAAAGTGCTTATAACTTTTTCAAAAAAAAAAAAAAAAAAAAAAATAAAATGACGAAAATAAAATAAAACTCACATATAAAATCACATTTATATAAAGAGTAAATCAAACTTAAACTTTTTAGTCAGCAAAATAGAGAGGAAGAATAAAACAAACACACTCACAAAAAAAAAAACAGATAAAGAAAACACCAAAATTCTCAGCACTTTGTCTTCATATCTCTTCTTTATATAATATGGTATATCCCCTATCCTACCCTATTCTATTTCTATATGAAATGTCGAAAAACTTTTCTGAATATTATGAAAATTTTCAAATGAAAAACATGTCAATGTTCCATTTCTTGCGCCCGGCCGTCGTTTTATTCTACCCATAAGTTTGCACACCTCTTCTTTTGCTCTCTGCCGATATATAATACTACTTCTACTCTACTATATGAGAAGAAAAAGGACTTCAAAAAGAAGCAAGCAGGCCTTTAAACTAAAGTTTTAGTTTTAGAAGAAAAGACGAATAAAAAAAAAAGAAATAATAATAATAAAGAACAAAAAATAAAAAAAATGAGAAAAGAAAAACAGGACAAAAAATATGAAGACTACAATAGAGAGATAACTTTTCCTGCTTTCAACAGATTAAGTTCGGGAAAAACGATGGCACACTGCTTCCGGTTTCCTCTGCTGCTTCACAATCTCTCTCATTGGGCATAAGTCATTGTCCTGCAGGACTACTTTATGTGTTATGGCATATTTTTGCACTTTTTTAGTCTTTATGTTATATACAGTTTTTTTTTTTTGGAAATTTAATAATTCTTTTTGTGTGTGTGGTTGTGGAATGAGAGTGTTTAACCAAAAACTTTATCTTTCAAAAATAAGAAAACTTTTGGTGTTAAGAATAAGTTCCATAATTTAAAGACAACTTCTACACTTCATCTACACAAATATCTAAACACCTTGTATAGATGTCATTTTTTTTTATGGAAAGGACAAAATAAGCAGGTGGTTACCCTTAACAGGTGGTCATAACGCAATCTCATTGAATTAAAAATAAAATCCCAAATATTCTCAGTTATAGGTATTTCGAAAAAAAAAAAAAATATAAAAATTAATTGAAAGCTAAACTTTTTGACTTTGCAATGGAAACTTTCTGTATTAGATTTTTATTTAGGAGTTTCCTGCGAGAAGAAAGAATTTTGATACAAAATTTTGAATTAGGGAACCCAAGACAGTCTTGTATTACAAATATTGATCCTAATTCCAAGAAATTTGCTCACGTACAGCAGGGATAAGAGTGGAATGGTGAAATTGAAATTTCCCTCAATCCTGTCAAAATTACCTTCAGTGATTTACGTTGATAACAGAAGAATCAATAATAACAGATTATATTTTAGGGATAAACGATCAAATCAAAACTTGAACCAATTAATTAAGAAGGTTCTATTTCCCACACAAACAAACGAACAACGATTATCTCCTTTCCCAATAAAGGAACAAGACAAAGATAATTGCTTCCTTAAACATCTTCTCTTCATGCACTAAAGCTTTACCATTTTATTTTTCGTACTTAGCTGATGTAATAATTAATCCCTAATTAGTTTTTGTTTTGCTCCCTTTGCTGTAATTAACAATTATACACATAAACCTAAAGCTTAACTCTTCCCTTTTTTTTCTGCTCAAGTGTAATATAATAAGTTGTTGCGTTATTGTGAACAAATGACCATTTTAATTAAAACCACTCCCAAAGTAGTTCAACATTAAAACAACCATAACATATCATAAAAAAAAAAGTTATTTACAGTGCCGGCATAAGGAACATACAACGACATGAGCCTTGGGGCCTCCTTGGGAATATGGTTGGTAAAAAACATATGAAAAATATTGTTTTATTGTAAGGTTTTTGACCAGTTATTTTCTAAAAGATGAAAGAGTGAAGGGAATTTTTTCAATTTTCATTTTATATGTGTGTGAGTTATTGTGGCAGAGAATTTATATTTAATTTTATAAATTGATGAACAAATCACACTTTGAAAAATTTAAAATTATCCTGACAAAAGAAATTATATTTTTTATTTATTCTGTTTTGTGTAGTGAAGAAGGAATATTGGTACTTAGCGTTCTTAATAATGAAATTCTACAGCTTCTAGTATAGTAAATGAAAATAAAGAACAAAATTATAAACGCTTCTTTACATAAAACTTCAAAATTAATATTCAAATAAAAACTGCATAATATTGAATTTTTTTAATTTTAACGGTCACTGTGGTGTATGAGTAACTTTTTTTATGGATTAACATTTTTATATGTCTCTGACATTTTTTGATCATTTTTTGAACTTTAAAGTAAGAATGTGAAACATTTGTATCATTACATAGAGATGCTTTATTTTAGAGCCTAGAGGGAGATGTAGTTTTATGGAAAATTGCTCATTGAAAAAAAAGTATGTTGTGCTAAGAAAAAATTTAATAAACTAGTAAATTGCAGTCGAAACTAGTAATTTGAAGATGAAACTGGTTAATTAAAGCTAAAAGTTTCAACTAGTAAATCGCAGCTAAATCTGGTATTATTCTAACCAAAGCTGGAGAATCGTAGCCGATAAATGTAGGTACATTGTAGAAAAAAAATTTTACAGTATTTCTTGGTTTTTAGGAAGCTCATGACTCAAAAAAGCACTTCAAAATTCTTTAGTTACAATGCGCAAATGGAGCTATCTGGACCAATGGAAGGTATTTTACTTTTGAAGTCCAAATACTTTTGTTGTTTATATGAAACCATCTGTAATTCTAATTCTAACTTTATGTTCTTACTCTAACTCCTTTTTATTGTCCATAAAATATTGTCAAGCAACATTTCCTTCTTGCATTCCCTTTAAGAAATATAACTAACACCTTCCACAAAACATTTCGGAATCAGAATATAGTAGCTATTGTATAATTAAAGGTTGATGTCTTTTTCACCCAGAAGGCGCACAATATGAAGTACTATATCCAGTTGGTTGAACATAAAATAGGTTACTCACCAAGAATTGTATATATATATTGTGAATATTAATGTTTACAAGCTAGGAATTTCCTTTTTTTCGCATCGTTAAATTAATCCTCACAAATATAACCTCAGAAAGTCATAACGCCAGTAAGAAAACCTAGATAACTCGTTAAGCTTTCTTTCATGTCCACAATAACAACAGCAGCAGCGCCCCCTTTCTAACAAAAACAAACAACATTATATATTTCCGCAAAAGAGCAATGACTTGGAAAATTGCAACTTCTATTCTATACCTGTCCTGCTGCTGGGTACTTCAAAATCTCCTCATTTTCTAGGAAAACCATATTTTCCATCTCCCATAGGAATTTCCATCCATTCAGCTATTCTGTTGAATTTGTGGTTAACTATTAATTGCTGAAAGCAAAAAACAGAAACACAAGATAGGTAAGGTATTAAAGCTAACTGGGGCTACAAACTCTAATTTGTTTTCGCGAAATCATTAAAACTCAACATTCACACTTCATCCGACTTTGCTATTTGTTTTGTAACTTAACGACAACGACAATCCTTTTCTGTATAGCCATTCATTCGTGCCCCCACGTAACAAGTTTCACCTTTCAACCCTTTTTTCCAAGAACAGAATGGATAACTATCTGCAAAAAGATCTAACCATCCTCCTCCCAGAGCTCAGGGTTTATAGTATATAGTGTCATTTGTTCGTGATGTCGCGTCCTGTGTCCTGACCCCTTTTGCCCGCCTTCATTTAGCTTAGCTTTGGCTGTTGTCGACAGAAACGAACACATCCCCTAGTTTTATTGTGCAATTTCAACGTGAATTTATGAACAGCTTTGGGGAAGTTATAGTTCTGTCATTCTGCATTCAATTGTTTTACATTTGCATCCCTTAAAAATGTTCCGACTCGAGTCGAATAAACGAAAATGAAAACGAAACGACGACAACGAAGGTCTTTTTTGCCCGGCATTTCTTAGGTTGACAAACCACATGGCATTAAGGAGGTAACACAGTGCGCAAAAGAAAATTAACAATTCTAATGCCTCGCGAACACTGGGGAAATTAGATTCAATGTCAATTGCTGATGCTTGCTGTGCTGCTGGCACGAAGGAATTGCTATTCCTGTTATATACACGAGTTTCATCATTTAAGTTGGAACTTATCCGTGTGCGTCTTTTTTGTAGAGTTTGGAGGTGAATAGGGTTGCCAAGGTTAGCCAAAATGATTCTTTAAAAATTTAAACTAAGGATTAATTCAATTTTTTTTTTTTTTATTTTCTTTGTCAAAACATCTGTGAAATTGTGTCATGACATTGACATTAAATAAATGATGGCAACCCTAATCCATAATAATCTGTTTAATCGCACATCATTGGGTTTTCGTTAACATTAACTGACTACATTGACAGAGAATGTATCTCTAGATACAAAGACGTGACTAAACTTACTTAGGCATTGTTATCTTCGGGGTCTTTTGTTCTTATTCTTATTTTTTTGTTATTGTTTTTTTTTTAATTCTGTTTTTTTGTTCTTGTTTTTTTTTTTTTTTTAAAATTCCTCGAAGCTATTGTCTAATGTTTTATTATTTTCGTTATTTAAAAAGCCTCCAAGTGTGGAAAGTGAAAATATTTAAGTTGTTTTTTTTGTTTTTGTTTTTTGCTTTGTTCTTATTCACGACATTCCTATTGTTCATAGAATGCATCCCTTTTTTGTTCATCTTATGGATGAAGGTAAAAAGATTTTGTCTAATGATGAAAAGAAGTCAAATTATAAAATTTTATTATGTAATAAGTCTAGAAGGGCCTTTTTTGTATGTGTTGTTTTGTTTTTGTGAATTGGCGACCTTGGTGAATTGTGTGAAAAGTGTTAAGTCTGAAGGGCATGTTCTTGACAATACATAACATGCAATTTTTTTTTTTGTCTGCTATGAATGAAGAAGGGAATGAAAAAGTTGCGAAGTTTTAATTGTAGGCCTATCTTCATTTCTTAGAAAATATTTTTTCAAAAAATGTGAGGTGAAAGTCATGACATAATTATAATTTAATTTTTTAACCTTCTACTCAGATTAATGAGTAGGTACAACCTTCATTTAGATGGAATCAGGTAAATTTAACCAATATGATTATTTTTTAATTACAATGGCTTAAATGTGATTCGCTTATCAATATGACAAAGACTATGACAACGGGAATGACAAGTTCGATAATTGAATAATCATTTTACAAGTTCGCGACAACCGAGTAAACAAATTTCATTTTTTATGGGCATGGGCACCTAACTAGAACAGCACCAAAGCAAAAACTTTGAGCTTGTTGAGCACCCAGATCCAACTCAGCTAAAAAGCTGATATTTTATGTGTTTAATACAAAATATACAGGGTGTCCGGTAAAAAATGGATAAGCCTGAAATGGTTGATAGGTGCACTTTTTACTGTTCTGAAACCGAATAGAAAAAGTTTCTATCGCAACCAGTTTAGAAAATATTAGCTTTTTTTCGTTCAGTGTACTTTAAATTTCATCATCTTACGTTTTCTTTAACCACAACCACGAATGAATGAATTTTATAAATTTCTTATTTTTATAATTTTCTACAACAATTGGCTCACTACATAAGAAGTTAAAAAATTTTAAAACTGTTGCATCTTTTTTTTTAAAAAATTTTGAAATTTGTTTTTCGATGCAAAATGTGAAAAAAAAAATTTTATGAAAATTTTCAAACACCTGTGGTATAAAAAAAAATCCAAAGGAACGTAGGTGGCCAACTTTTTTAAAAATATGCGCGTCCAAAGGGGATTGCAGAATGGTGAAAGTTTTTATCAAATCTATAGTTACTAGGAAGTTATTGGTACCAAAGTGCAAAAAAAGCCTATTAATTTAATAAATTATTTTAACTGTAAGATCTTAAGTTTTTCACATTGCTGCCACAAATGCATGGATTCCATACGTTTTTTTAATCAGTCATATTTTACAATAATTCTTCTTACACATAACTATTAAAAAAGCGTTATAACCGTTGGACAATGGCTATAAAAAAAATAATTTAACTTTTTTTTTAATGCGAAGTAGAAAAAAATATTTGTTTGCTCAGTTTAAGCATGGGAATGCAATTGTGCATCGGGACAGCTTGTTTTGAGTTTTGACTTCTTAATGATCTCGTTTTAAAGAAAAATTGAGATTTTCGGCCCAATGCAAACTCATCAAAAATGTTGCAATGTTTTCGAATTTGTGTTCAATTCCCAATCTTATTGGGCTACGAAAAACGTCCAATATTTGTTAGATGCAATTTAATTTACAGTTAATATTGTGAGCCACTTCTTATTTTATCTTTTAAACTGGTTATTAGCAAATTAGCAAACAAATATTTTTTTCTACTTTGCATTAAAAAAAAGTTAAATTATTTATTTTATAGCCATTGTTCAACGGTTATAACGCTTTTTTAATAGTTATGTGTAAGAAGAATTATTGTAAAATATGACTGATTAAAAAAACGTATGGAATCCATGCATTTGTGGCAGCAATGTGAAAAACTTAAGATCTTACAGTTAAAATAAGTTATTAAATTAATAGGATTTTTTTTCACTTTGGTACCAATAAAACTACCTAGTAACTCTAGATTTGATAAAAACTTTCACCATTCTGCAATCCCCTTTGGACGCGCATATTTTTAAAAAAGTTGGCCACCTACGTTCCTTTGGATTTTTTTTTATACCACAGGTGTTTGAAAATTTTCATAAAATTTTTTTTTTCACATTTTGCATCGAAAAACAAATTTCAAAATTTAAAAAAAAAAAAGATGCAACAGTTTTAAAATTTTTTAACTTCTTATGTAGTGAGCCAATTGTTGTAGAAAATTATAAAAATAAGAAATTTATAAAATTCATTCATTCGTGGTTGTGGTTAAAGAAAACGTAAGATGATGAAATTTAAAGTACACTGAACGAAAAAAAGCTAATATTTTCTAAACTGTTTGCGATAGAAACTTTTTCTATTCGGTTTCAGAACAGTTAAAAGTGCACCTATCAACCATTTCAGGCTTATCCATTTTCTACCGGACACCCTGTATATGTAACAAGTTTTTAAGTGGGGAATAGCAAAAATGTGAAATCTAAAAAAATGGACCACCTTCGTAAAAGGTTTGGACTTTTTCTTTCAGACTTATTCATAAATTCACATTTTTCATAATCAATGTCTTAATCCGTTATCATTAGGGGAAGGGTATAGCCTGATTCAGGACAACACGACTTTGTACACCCCGACTCACGACAGCCCGATTAAACCCATAGCCCGACTCAAGATAACCCGACTCATAGCAACTCGACTCAGGTCGAGTTCTTACCTGAGTCGAGTTACGATGACTCGGGCTATCTTGAGTCGGGCTATGGGTTTAATCGGGCTATCGTGAGTCGGGGTGTACAAAGTCGTGTTGTCCTGAGTCGGGCTCTGCTTCTACTATCATTAGCTTATCCAGGCTATCGCTTAGACTTTGATCTTGGTAAGTTGTGTCTCTTTGTGAGTTTAAGGATATGATGTCGCTGATAACACTGTCAACTTATTTACGGATGTGTTAACACGCAGATTGACGATTGACGCTTTTGATAAAATTAACGATTGTAAAAATATAAAGTTCAAAAATTTTTAGAACAATACTGATCGACTCACATTGTGAACAGTTTAAAAATAAATAGCATTTTTTTTTTGTTTAAATTACCAAACAATGGTCTTTCCCTTTGCAAACCAAGGAACTCTGAAATATAAAGTTGCTTCAAATGACTTTTCGTAAAAATATTCCCCAATTTTCTTCTAATTTGAAACTGCTTGAATAATCCGAATGAATATTACATCCTTCATTTCAAATAAATCTTCAAAAATTTCCTTGAGAAATTCTTAGCAAATTTCCTTTTACTCTTATAAAGAGTATCTCATTATATTTTTTAGAAGAAGAACACAATCCCCTCCCCAAAAATCTCAAAAGCCCAAAAGAGAATCAAATCAACTCCACTTGAGTGCACACTTTTTCAGTCGTATCGTGCAATTATAAAACAAAACACAACAAACAACAAGGTCATATAAAAATTTAAATAACAAATTTTCTAACATAACGTAGGTATACCTACGCCGCGTTGTTGTTAGAAGAAAAAACTCCCAAAAGATTTAATAATGCTGCTGGTTTTGTCGTATCTTTCAATATTCACCTCCATGGACTACTTGAAACACGTTTGCTTCTATGGTGTTCTTTTTAGATATATAAATATATGCATCGAACTAAAATACGTGTCTTTTAAAACATTGACACACCAGTTTCGTGATCATGCGAATCCTTTTTCCTCGACTTGTTTCATCTTAGAAACTTCAACAACATCACAAAACTTTTGAATAAATTACTTTTACCTACTTTTCTCCTATTACAATCCTCTTAACCTCAATACACACTATCATCATCAAAAGTGAATTACAAAATTCCAGAGTAGTTGAAAATGTTATTGTTTTTGTTTTCTAATGTGCAAGAGTAAGATACACACACATTTTCCCTTAGCAAAAATGTCGTCCAATGGACATTTTGAGTTATTGTTGACTCAAATGGTACTTAACTCTCTCAGTCCCTATACTCTGCCCTCAATCATCAACAAAAAAAAAAAATACACAAAAACTAATCTTCTTGATCTTCTTCTTCAACAAAATAAGAAGAGAATTTCTCGAACTATTACACCCATCAAACGATAATAATCACACAACAGAAAACATTAATTAAATCCTTCTCGAGAACTTCCTGATTTCACTTTGGCACCCATCGCCTTGATGTCATACTAAACTGACTTGACTACAACTGTCACACAGAGGGCACTGGGGAGTGAGGAGGCTCGGGAATACAAAAATGAATCTGCTGTGTAAGTACAGAAGTACAATGCTTTGAAATGATGTTGCTGCTGCGGAAGAGGAAGTTAAAACTTTGTACTATCGCCAGCAAAAGACGAAGACGACAGAGAGAGAGAGAGAGAGAGAGAGAAGGAAAAAGATAGATAGAGGAATTGTTTATAACTAACGAACCCCAAGGAATGCTCCATTGGCTCGGAATAAAAAAGGTTCCCCCCAATTATATTCTATGCGGCGCTGTCAACAATGCTTTATGTTTGGTTCATCCTAAACGAAGCGGAGTGAGGTTACACCAGGGGGCGCTGTCACGTACGAACAAAAAACAACAGCTTGCACCAAAAATGTCTCAGTAAGAGCTTATTGCAATTCTCTCGATTCTGTGATGATTCTCGGCAAATTGTCATCGTTCTCTCATCTCATCATTACAATCAGAGGAGTCTTAAATTTAATTTCACATTCATTGGAGATATCCTTCATGTCAAACTGATGGTCAGTCGAGATGTCAGATAAATGGGATGAGAGAGAGAGACGAAGAACATGGACTAGGAACATGGCTGGTATTTCATTCCCAGCACGGCGACACAATACAATTAGGAAATTCGAATATTTGGCACCCATAAAGATTATACCAAAAGTTGTGTGTGCACACAATACAACTTTTGAATTGCCAAGGGGGAGAGGGGGGTTAATATCAGATCCTTGTACTGCCCTCAGACACAAAATTGTATTGTTCAAGAGCAAGAGTGGAATTGAGTGCTCTACTCATACACTGCCTACTGGCCAGTTGGTCCAGTAAATACGATTTTATGTATGAGTGAATTGCATGTGTGTGTGTAAGTGTATTGTGTTGTGTCCAAGAGAGTTGAACTGAACGTGAACATGCCTTGTATTCTTGTGATGGAAAAGTCAATAAATGCAGTTGGCAGCAGCTAAAGGAGAGCTGGTGCATGTTAAGGCATTATACCATCCATATGCTCAAGTGGATGGAATAATGGTCTGAGAAAAAGTTGTATTATTTTGTGAATAACAACACTAAAAAAAACCGAAAAAACACAAGCATCCATATCCTCTTATACCTTATATTCACTCTGTGGTTCTGATATTATGATGGGCTTGTGTTGCCACCCTAAAGGCAACACTCAGTATGTCAAGGTTGTGTTCTTCGTTCGCATCCTGATGTAGAAATGAGACTTTTGATATGAAAGCGAGTATATAGGAAATGTCAAAAAAAAAGGTGTAAAAGATCGAGAGCGAGAGGTTTTGGTTTTGGTTTGGGAAAAGTGCGCAAAATATATAAAATGAATTCTATATTTACTTTGAATTTCTAAAGGATATGGTGGCAGCGCGAGTCTTTCTTTATTGCAAGTTGCCTTCTCTTTTCTTCTTTGCACACAGACAGAAGGTGAACGAACAAAAAAGAAATGAAACCATCAAAGAAGAGACAAAATCGCAATTTTGATTTGGAGGCCAAAGGCTTCTAATAATTACTAGGTCTTTGCTTTGCCTGCTGCCTGTCAAGAGGTTATGTCTACAGTGATAGAGTCGTATCTTCATCATTCAGCATCCATCGTATTCATGCACTGTGTCAATTTTCATCCTTTTACAAAACTTTATTAAAACGTAAATTTGAAAGGAGAAAGTGACGGTTTTTTGTTCATTTTTTTTGATTCAGCAGGAATTTTGTGCTCTAAATGGAAACACTAAAAGGAAGATGTAGTTCTTCAATAGGCCAGTAGGTAGAGTAAATTGTTGATGTGGAAGACTGTGCAGGCTTTGATTTGCACATCCTGTTGGAGTTTTGGAAGAAATTTTGGAATTTTCACTTTGACAGTTGACAGCACTAGGTCTTCTTCAGAACACCAAAATAGATTTTGAATTTGTACCTTTGAATTTTTTTTACCCTAGCGTTACTGTACGAGTAAATCTGAAGTGAGATATCGTTGCGTCAATCTACTGATCGTGCGGTAACGCTGAGGTGACGTTGCGGTGTTTTAGGAACCTGCTGCAAGTCGCACGAGGGTTTCCATTTAAGCGTGATGCAAACATGCGTGTTTTGACACCATTTGATTCTACAGGAAACATACACAAGTGTGGTGACGCTGCATCAATCGAGTGATCGTGCGCTCACGCTGATGATGTTTTTGGAACCTGTGAGTCTTTTTTCTACCCCAGCGTCACCGCACGATTACGTTACAAGTTCGGTGATATTGCGTGTCTATCTACTCGAGCGTCGAGCGGTGACTCTGTGCTCAGAGATGACGCTGTGGTTTTTGGGAACCTGTAAGCCTTTTTTCACGCAGCGTTACCACAAGAGTGTCGAGAGAGAGAAAAAAGTTAAATGGAATTCTATTAAAAGAGAAAATGATTGCGTTGATCCAAAAACAAATTTGTATCTATGGCATTTTCAATGCAACTCCACCTAAATTTTTTATTTTAATTTTTTTTTTGACGCTCAACGTGTAAATTATAAAGAGCGAGAAACAGAATTAAGCAATAGAGCTTTGAAGCATGAAGTGCTCAAACGTCAAACTGTTCACTTTGATGACACTGACATTTGTTTTTCTACTAGAAAGCATTTATGGGAACTGTTAAATTATTCTTTTTAATACAAAAAAAATCAATTTAACAAGAGTCTTTAAGCAGTCAGCAACATTTAAGCTAGTAAATTAATACCAAAATTAATTTAAATTTAAAATTTGTTTTTGTCATATTCATCAAAGTTTGAGTTGTCAGATTTGGCTTTGACAGATTCGCTTACACTGTCACCTTGAATAAAAGAAACACTGTCCATATATTTCGATCAACACTTTTTTGTAAGCTGTTCAGCAGCATTTTCAGTTAATTGCAGTCGTGTCATTTTTGATATTGAATATCAGTGAAATGTCAGTTTTGAATTCAACTCCCATTTCTCAATTTTTACCGATTTTAATCAAAGTAACGTTTGGTTCAAGAAATATGAGCATCGTTATTAATCAAACTGTGAACTTTTAGTACACTTTTTTGATCAAACGTTACGATCTCCACAAATCAATATAATGTGCACTCTGCTTAAAGATCAGCTATATTTTGCAGCTTTTCCTAAAAGACGTGTTCATTTGAATCCTGCAAAGTAATTCTGGTTGCATTCAGTGGCCTTTGGAGAGAGAATTTCCGCCAAATGTCATTTCACCGACTAATGTCTTTTACGTTGAAAGCAGAAATAAAAAGAGCATTTTTTGTCTTCGATGGTTTGGGAGACTTGGAAATGTTCAATACTTTTAAAATAATTTAAAACTACCTAAACTTACAGTTATTTGAATAAAAATGAATTTAGAGAATTGATTTTTATTTAATACTTTCCGGTTCAATTCGTAAAAGATCTCCTTGGACATCAAACACGAAAAAAACAAAATTTCGTGCATAAATTTATCAGCTAAAACTTTTAAATTCCTCCAAATCCCTATCCTCAAATTTCATTGAATAAATTTGCTAAAAAAAAAAAAAAAACAAATCCACAAATCATTTTGGTGTGAATTGTGGTTCTGATGGGGGTTCTATATAACACATTGAACCACAATCAAATATCTAAATCATTTCTAAATAGAACTCTGGGTTAACCCGTCCGTCGTCCGCCATCATTGCTTAAATATTCAAAATACACACATTTTCTAACCAAAATTCAACCACTCCCCCCTTTTTTTTAACATCAATTCCAAATGGCAAATAAAATATCTAACCTATCATTTTTCTATCATTCCGAATCCGATATGTGTGGTACAATATTATGATGCCTGTCTCCCAAAAAAAAAAGCCCAAAATTGCCAGATTAAAGTCATTCGCTCTCTCTATTCGATGATGAGGCGGTACTAATAAAATTTCAAGTAGCAATATAAAATCCCTGAACTCGGCCATTTTCGTGTTCGAATTCAAAAATCATTTTTTAAATCTTTTTTTTTGTTTTTGCTTTTTGTCGACAATGAACGACGATGAGATAAACTCATCGATTGCCGCTGTCATCCATGGAAAGACAGGTCAGGGTTGTTATGTCAAATGATGAAACCTAGCAGGTTGCCAACTCTCTCTCTCTCTCTACAGTAATGAACTGGAAAATTATATTGACGAAAAAAAAGAAAGAAAACCGAACACACATACAAATTTTTCACCCTTCTACTATCCCTCAAAATGTTAATTGGGGCGCAAAGGCGCGACGAATTTTTTCCCGAACAACGTTGTTTTTCTCATGAATTTTACTCAAACCCGCATCCTGGTCCTTATGGGGCTGCTATAGGTGTATAATAGAAGCAAAGGTTTGCATGGGCTGCATGCTGCCTACTGACATAGTCGTACAAAAAAAAACACAAAAATGAACTTCCACGACAACACGAACGTTGCGAGAATTTGCTCTAGCATCTGAAGCCTCTATCCATGCCACCATACTCTTCACACAATCCACACTGACAACTAGAGAATGATGACGGTTTATAATTATGGCGTCGATGGGAGCTCGCCGCCGCGCGTTTCTCTAGCAGCCGCGAGCGTGACATTAAAAAGTTCAGTAAACTTTTTTACTTTTTTGCCAGTTTTTGCCACGTTCACACATTCATTCGTCTCCCATACTCCCTCCACTGTGCTTTCCACAGATTCCACAGAGGCACAGTGCGAGTAAAAAAAAACATGTAAAGTCAAAGTACTATAGCTGTCGTATAGTTAAAATTGCTGGCATGAGATTGTTGTCGTAGTTGGTAGTCATCGTCGTCAACCAAGTCGTTTACACAGTGAGTCGTCATCGTCATCAGAGCAGCATCAAGCATCAATGTAGCCGTGTCGTTTGTTCGTTCGTAAGTTGATTCGTCGTTGTTCGGCAAATCAGTGTAGACTTTCACTTTTTACGCTAAATTGGCGCTCATAGTGGTTTATTGCAAATTACGATTGCACTATGACAGCACAACGGCTTTAGTAGATGGCAGCACAGTAGTAAAATGCTGGTTGTTTGGATGGTCTTGGATTTGCATTGTTGTTGCTTTGATTTTGTTTTGCATGCGATGCTGTAAAATGTGCAGACTTGGATATGTTCGGGTTTATTATATAGCCGGGACGGGACTTTTAGGTCAAATCGTAATCGGGTGGATTGTCGGCTTTGGCTTTAGAGATGCCGCCAAGAGTACTCTCTGATGTGGTTTTGAAAATATAGAGAATGAGATAGAGCAAAGGATTATATTATAGTTTACTCGTTGGTCGGTGGGCATGAGGAAGCGGATGCGTTCACAAACGTGATTTGTTTTTTTTTTTTTTTGAGATGGGAAATTTTAATTGGTGAATGCACACACTACACACAAAGTATACTCTGCTCTGCAGTCATCGTTAAGTAAATCTGGTGTATGTGTTGTAAGCGACTTTTAATTTATATTTAACTGAAAACCTGGGTACTAAACCGAGTTTGGTGTGGATGAGTGTGTTTGTGTGTACTTACCTGGTTTGTTTTGTGTTAATTGTGGAGAGTTTGTATTTGTTATGCATATAGGTAGGTTTGACTGGATTTACTATGTGGCAAAGCAAGGTTTAGTGGGTTTTTCATTTTTTTCTGTTTGGTTTGCATTAATGTGGACACACACATTTTTTTTTTTAGTTTTTTGCAAAAATGTTGCAAAGTTGTGATATGTTTGTGCTGATGTAACTTAGCGGTAAGAGGGAAAAAATACTTCAAGGTGTAAATTATAGTCACGATTAACACTTTAAACATGGCACGAGATTTAAATGCTGGATGCTTGTCTGGCTTTAAATAAATTCTTTAAGTTTTGAGTAAATACTTTGAGCTTATTAAAATGTTATTTCAACACTCCAGAAGTTAAGACTTAAGATCCTATACCGAAGGCGTAAATATTATAGTCAGTGCAAATATTCAGCAGACATAAATTTTATGAAAAAAAAATGCTGTCATAAAAATTGTTCTTCTTTAAGGCTTTATAGAACCAACAATAGCATCTGTAAAGCCTTATACCAGCAAAAGTTGAATAAGCGGCTATGTTGTAAAACTTTGACTATCTATCTGTCTATAAAACTTTGACAGCTGAGCAAATAATGACTGAAAAGAAGCCCAGGTTTGTGAGAGCTATATTTGGCATTTTATATTTCGAACTCTATCTGTAAAACAAATTGGAGTCACTCTTGCGAAATTATTTACGTGAATACGAATTTCTGTGTACACAAGTAAACACGAACAACTCTAAATTTTACACAAACAATCTTAAATGTAACCACTTTCTTTCTACACACTGAACTGATTTACATAGAATGCTTTTTCCATGGCTATCCCAACTAACATTTCAGCTTCGTTAAAGGTATTACAGAAGCTACATTTCAACTTCTTTTTAACTTTAGAAAGGTTGTTGGTCATGGGGGCATGGATAAAGGAGAACGTTATACAAGTTTGACCCTTTATAAGAATGTAATAAGTCTATAATAAACTTAAACGAAGCTTTACCGAAGCTCTACCACAGCTTTGAGATTTTATAGATAGCTTCGGAAGAGCTTGTATAGCTCTTTAGAACATGTTTTATAGAAATTAAAAACAACTACAAAAACAAAAATTGGGTTTGATTTGATTTTAAATCATGAATTTTATCTTTTAATCTGAAATTATAAATAACATTCTATTAGTTTTTAGTATAACTATTAATAATAATTTTAAAAGTATATAATTTTTTTACCACACCCAGGAATCGAACTTCGTATCTGTTTGGTGTCAGTCCGCCACTCTACCCACTCGGCCATCCTACTATATTCATTAATGAAATCAAAATCTTAATCAGTTCAAATAGCAGATGTTAAAACAAACAAATATCCGAGCTAAATTATTCAATGTCAAAGCCAAAAAGTGTCCGAGCTAGATTATTGAATATCAAGCCAAAAATCAAATACAAAACTTGGTAATTTCTAAAAAGCTTCTATAAATTTACTAACCAAGCTTATCCGAAAAACAAGCTTTCTTTGGTTAAGTTTCTTTAACAGTATTTAAATAACTTATAAGAAGTTAAAACTTCTATAAGCAATTGAATTCTTTATTTTTAATGGTTTTGGACCATGTTTACACTGGACGACATTTTCTGTCTCAAATTGGAAATAGAAACACAAATGAAAGACCAGAAAAGTATTTTTGAATTCAAAAGACATAAAAACGAAATGTCGAGTATCAGCATGCTCGGTTTCATCGTGTGATCAGGGCTTTATTTTTTTTTATTTTTAGGTCATGTTCACACTGAAAGACAAATTTTTCCAAAATTTCTTATTTTCTTATTTATTTTGATCCCAATAGCAACTATAGTCATTGTATCAACTACAAAAGGTTTTTACAAAGAAAATCTCTTCAAACATGCTCTAAATTTTTGCTTCCGTACAATCAAATCCTTTTTTTCTTCAAATCCACCTTAATTTTATTTTCTTCACCTATATAACCTTGTATAAGAATATAAAAAGTATCAAAAGAGTAACGACATGCTATTTAACAACTTAAAACAAAGTTTGACCTCAATAAACACACCAAAAAGTCTCCTACATACTTTCGATTTTAATTACAATTAAATCGTTCCGGATCTTAGAACTTGCTATGAAAACTTTCTTACTACCACCGACCGCCGCCGCCGCCCGCCACAACAATCAACTACCCGGAAAAAGGAAGTTACAAACTGCTAAGAGACATCCTTTTAAACCCACCATTACATCATCAAAAACTTCGTCAATTAGCAAAATTTAATTTCAAGACTAACTTTTGTCCATAGTTTGCAGATTTAAGTTAAGTTTTGAAGAACATAGCGCATAGAAAAGTGAGAATTTTAGAGGAAATGCGGGGCAGCAAAAGCTACGATGATGGCATGTCATTTGCTCGGCTCTGGCTATACAAGTTCTTAACATAAGTATCTACTACATGTGGGCGCGCTTCCCCTCTTATATACTTTTATCATTAAACTACAATTTGAGTGTCATTAATGTCCACTTTTATTCTAAACTTGTTCTTCTTCGTCGTCGACATCATCGTCGTTGGTGTAGGTATCGTCATCTTGTCTTCGAATAGATATAGATACGGGATTGGTTGAAATTCTTTAGAAGCAAAGTTTTCTGCATATTTTGTGCTATAGAGGAATTCTCAATAGGATATACACGTAAAACCTAGGATCGTTTTAATGTGTTTTCTGGTGATGGGTACACCCAGAGGAAAACTAATAAAATAAGTGAATACACAGAAAAAGGACCTGAGTTTTACCTACAGAATTCATAGACAGTTGAAAAATGTATTTGTAAGGTCAATACTTGTTTAAAAAAAAGTGGCACAGAGCAATTCGCCTTGAACTTATTATTGTTGGTACAATTTGGTTCTTCTTTTTCATGCCTGTAAAAATAAATATTATTTTAAATCCTCGCTGGTATTGAAAGGAAATATTAAAAAGTTAATTTCCATTCCCATAAATTAGACAGTAACTTTCGGATAAACTTCTCACAAATAAGACACAATTTTATAACATGTAACAAATTTTGTTAAATATTTAGTGCGGGGAATCGGGACTCAAGACGATTTAATTAACAAGTCGATTAGCTTATCGTTAAATGTCTGCAATCTTAACACTTTTAACATCAAATTCGATGATAACATTCCACTAAAAGTTTTCCAAAAACGAAAAATTCAGAAATACTTTGTAAATACCAACCTTAAATCACAATGACATTTCTGTTAATTGTTTCCTCTTTTTTTATCCGCAGAATTTATCCAAGAAATTATCCAAGTTTTGAAAAATTACTACCTACTATCTTACAACTTGTTCTTTCTTTTGAAAGTGGTGCCCAGCCCAACTGGTAACACAAAGTGTTTTTCTTTGACCAAAATATCTTTTCAAAATAAAATGATACTTCAGTAGCTCGTGCACAAGGTGCACGAATATAAAAAGAACATTATGGCCAAAAGCGTTCTATTTTTTCCATTCGAGTTAATCAAAATCTTTTGAGACATATCTTTCAAATATGATTTGATGCTTAGATTCTTATGCTATTTATTGCTAGATCTTTATGTTTAATCATCTGATACTCAGAAATGGCGCCAAAATGAAAACCAAATTCTTCACAAAATCCTAGGTGACCATTTCTTAGGTCTTTGTGCTTCATGATTTGATGATGAAAAATGGCGCCCAACTAAAAACTTAAGTCACTACATTAGCAAAATCAGATAATTTTTGTATTTGCTGATAAAATTTGAAATAGAAGCCAGTGGCTTCAGCCCTTAGGCGACCATTGGTAGATCTTTATGTTTCGGAAGACACAAAATTTTAGCTAAAAAAAAAATTTCCAGGGTGAAAAGGGTTCAAAGAACAAAATCCTCAAGAAAATAATCTTTTTTTTTTCAGTATCTCTAAAATTTGTACATACTTTTTACAATACTAATAAAAACATAATTCGATTACCTCTTTGAACTATTTTACTTAGAAATCGTATTAAAATTCAAGAATAATGTAATTCACATTTTGAAAACAGTTATTAGCTGCGTTCCTTTGGAAATATTTATCTACTTTTTAGTACTTAAAACTACTTTGAACTACTATATAAGAACTACTATATTGAAAAAGTAGTTTAAAGCAGCTTTAAGTACTAAAAATTAGATAAATATTTCCAAAGGAACGCAGCTATTGTAATTAATATACATATTTTTGTACTTGACAAATTTAACATTCAGGTTCAGTCAAAAACAAAAAGTTTTTTTTTGACACGTTACAGTTACAATTTTCACTCTTATTATGATTAAAGATTGTTAAATTGAAATGCAAACAAATTTCCTTCCTAAAATTTTGGGATTTTCTTTTGGAGATTTTTTTGTTTGACCTTTTTTTAGGGCATTTTGGCTTCCCATCATTTTATTTTTTGGGATTTTCTATTTTAGATTATTGGCTTTGGACATTCATCACTTACTCTTGCGTTCCATCATCCTAAAGTTAGAAATGGCGCCCAATTGAGAACCAAGATCACCTCCTATGTGCAATCAGATCATTTGTGTCTATCCCCCAAAAGTTAAAAACAGAACCCAGTTAAAAATGAAAATCACTTAAAAATGGCGCCCAATTGAAGATCAAAATAACTTCTTAGACGAAATAAAGATTACATTTTTTTGCTCGTTAGAAGTCTCATCATTGGAAGAGAAAGTTTAGGCCCACAAGGAAAACCAACGATTCTACAAACAAATCAGGTCACAAGATATATGGTATCAAAACGACATCAACCAGCAATAATTTGGCTCAAATTAGCTTTGAAAAAAAGATTTATAAAAATTTATGATAAATGTTGCGTAAGCGTTAGCTTGTATTATTAATCGTACCTTTTAAGAACTCATTTCTCAAGAATAAACTTCGAAAAAGTGAGTTCATTTGTGAAGTCACAAATCATTTGTGGAAATTGGAAATTTAAATTTATGTAAAATATTCTATATTTTCACTGTTATTTGACAGATAGTAAATTCTAAATTCATATATTTATTTTAAAACTTTAAAATCATGAAATAAACCTTTGCTAGTAAAATATAGTCAATGTAAGCCTTATAGAAGCAATAACTTGCAATTACCACTTCAAATACACAAACGTTCACCCCTCATTCAATCAAAATATTCACTCATATTGATTTCATCAAAAATTTTCGCTCAGTGTATGTTCATCCGTTGAATAGCATTGCATGATTTCTGTGTGCAGCAGCAAACTGCATATATATCCCCACACATAAAAGAGATAGATAGTTTTCAATTGAAACCAGAAGTATCCCAATATTGCAATTTTCAAAAGAAAACGTTTAATAAAAATTGACCTTCTCCCAACCAAAAAAATAAAGAAAAAAAAAATAAAATGAATCAAATAAAATTAAATTAAAAAAAAAGAAAGAAGATAAAAAACATTTTTTGAGGCTGGAGAAGGGAGAAGCAGAGTATAGAGTAGGCAATATAATTTCACAGATTGTGCACGAATTAATTTAAATAAAATGTGATGAGTAGGTTATATCATCATCAGCGGCGGCATCACCATTGCCATCACCATCACCAAAAAAAAAAAAAACCAATGCTATCATCATCATCACCTTGAATAAATCCTTGTTTATTTCAAAAAGGAGCCGTCCCATCAAGCACATACTCGGTATCCTCGTATTTAATATGTTTATTTATTTTTTTTGAATTTTTTTTTTTTTTTGGTTTTTTGGATTTTTCGTTTGTGAAACATGAAAGTTGACTGTCGTCCTTTCACTACTGACTCTCTTTTTCTCTCTATTTATCAGACAGAGTATTATTTAAGGATTTTCTCATATTTTCACCATTCGCCACTATTCACATTCAACGGAATTCACCCGGAAAATGGGAGAAAAAACTCTAGACGGAAAAAGCCGAAGGATACTTCAATTAATATTTTTCTGTCAGTCAGTAGAAGAAGGAGGATTGCGATGGGGAGTGGGGCATTTAACAATTTTTGTGTTGTCAGGATAAGAAATAACAACAACACAACACTATCACCACCAACAGCCTCAGAATATAAAAAAAAAGAAATAAAATTAAAAAATTATACAAAGAGGATATATTCGCTCGTTCGGTAAAGACTACAAATAAAGCTCGAGCCAACAAAAGGTGGAACTTTGGACATTTCATTCGTTAGTTATTTTTTTCCCCCATTTGATTTGATTTTTTTTTTTATTATTATATTTTTCGAATGAAAAAACTTTTCATTTGTTTGGAATTTTTGTTGAGGGGGTACCCAACACTATACCCATTTTCACCATCATCATCATCATCATCAAAAATCAGTTGTTATGGGGCATCTCGTTGAAAGTTGCGCTTTGTTCAGCTGCTAATTCCAAGCGAGTCCTAACTACTACTACTTCTACTTTTAATAGTCCTTGATGGTTTGTTTTGTGAGCTGTGAGCTGGGGGTGGAATGGAATGCAGCTTTCAAAATAAATTGGGTAGCTAGCAGTGAACTAATTGGAACAAGAAGGAAGAAGGAATTTTAGTTTTTCGGTATTTGTCTGAAATAAATAAATGCTGGATTTTAATGTCTTACTAAGTTACAAACAAACACCACACAGCTCACATATGCTGTTTTGTTTTGCAAGGAAAAAGGAGAGAAACTTAAACTATAGAGTTTGCAAGAGACTTGTGTTCTTGAGAGTGTAATCAAATATATGGGTTTGCTTTAGCTTGAGTTGAAAGAAGAAAATGGTTTGCTCTCAGGCGAAACACACACTCTTCTATCGAAGTTCTAAGTTGTTTGTCTATAATTTGTTGGAAGGATATTAAACTTTTTTGTGTAAGGATGCTATTGGTGTGGTTTCTTATATTCTGAATATATACCGAATTGCTCTAGTTTTTGGTGGAAAGTTTTCCATTAAGTGATGGTGAAGTTATTTTCAAGTAAAAAAAAAAAAAAAAAAAACTTTCGTTATTGACTTTTCAAAGTAACGCACAACAAGAGAAATTATGATTATAGAATTTTTGGCATCCGTAAGGCATTTTTGGGATTTAAATATTATTTTTTTTTGTTTTTGTTCAATAAGCTAATCGAACGAATGAAATTTACAAGAGTAAAATGAGAGGAAAACTATTAGAACTTTTGTGAACCTAACAAAAAGTTTCTATTATATGGCAATAAAAATACGACTTTTGTGTCCCTGAAAAAATAGTTTTTGGAATATTTTAAAAAAAATTTATTATTTAGATTCGTTTTTGTTTCCTTTCAAATTAAATTCTATGGAACCAATTACAATCTACTCCTACTTTAATTTTAATGTTCTACTTCTACACCGTTCTAGGAAAACGGAGATGACAGTCACAAGTTTTTTTTTTTTTTGTATAGTTTTCAAACTAACATTGTTTCCATGAGGAAAAAAAGAAAATATCAGAGAAATTATGTGCATAATATATTTAATTCAATTTATGAAGTTTTTAAATTTAATAAAACATAATATGGACAAGTTGGAACAGTTTTAAACAACTAAAAATAGTTGTTTAAATTTTGTTTTAATGAATTAACTAGAGAATGTTAATTTTTATTTAAATTTAACTATGACTGCAGTCAAGAAGTTTGCAGAAGTGAAAAATAGAACAGTTTATGTTATTTATATGCAGCTATTTGCGGTAACGATTGAGTTAGATTTTGATTTTAAATGGAACAACAAAAAAAATTAAAAGACATAGGTACAGATTAAAATTTTCATGTGGCTTGGGGCAGGTGAATATGAGTTAAGTCCTATAATTAGTTAAATCTGAATATACACTAATCTAAAGATGACTGGTTAAGTAGTTTCATAGTTCAGGAAAGAAATAGTTTTAGAATTTAAAATAAAATTTTCAAATTCAATTAAGATTTTTTTATAAATATTCTTTAAGCAATTTTTATCAGAAGAGCTACAGCCCAAACCTCTCATTCGATTTTCTTCAAATTGTGTAGTTAAGGGTTTTGGGTGATTTTCTAAAGGGGAAATTGAAATCATTTTCTTATGATCACAATCAACTAACTTAATTCTTTCAAAAACAACTTCAATAGTTTTGAATTTTTGATTGTTTATGTGGAAAGGTTTTTCAATTCATTTAAGAGCAATTTTTTCCCTCTAATGGCCTCCAATTTGTTTTGAAAAATGGCTCATTTTTCGGAAGAAGAATTTGAAATTATGATTACTGAATTATGTGAAAAATAAATGTCTAGCTGCATGGGCCGAACGGGGGTTGTTTTTTTAAATTTGACAGCTTAGACCGAAGGATCTGAGGTTAGTCTCTAGAGGACGAATTGAAATTACAAACGAAATCTTTTACTGATCCGTGTTTCATAGTTTATACATTGTCATGTTTATCCCTCAGTATCAGTAGGCACACCTCTTTTTTGCGAATTTGGTTTATACTTTTGCATGGCGCTAGAACTTTTTTCGGTCTCACTATTTTATGGAGAATCATTATATATGAAATTGATGTAGAATTTTCCAAGAAATTCGAATACTGTATTCACAATTTCAAAAAAATGTATTTTCAACCTTATAAAGACACTTTTCTGTGACCACTTTTCATTTTTGTCCTGCCAAATTCGCACCCGTGTGCCGACAGAGGGTTATTACACATTTTCTTAACTTTTTTTTTTAATACGAACAAAATCGAAAAATATGACAGACTATGAATATACAACAGCAAAAAGTCCCTTGGATAAGATTCTCAAGTTTGGCTTAGTTTTAGCGATGATGTGCCGAAAATATTAAGAATTGATAATTTTTGGAGTTTGCACCCGACATTTTTTAAAGCACGTTGTTGATTTACATTTTATCATTTCGCTACGTTTGAGTTTTTGAAAGTGAATTCAATTCTGAAACGGGACATAGTAACTCAAACAACGTGATTATTTATGTTTACGGGCTTGTTCGAATAAAAATAATTTTTTTATTAATCTAAACAAAAAAATTTGTCTCACCAAAATCAAAAACACTTTGATATTTTGCAATAATGGCGGGCTTGGCTAGTTTACTGAGACTATGTTTAAGTCTCTTGCTTAAGCGAAAAAATTACTGACTTCATCGCCACTACGTTCGTGTCTAAGAATTAATAGTTAATTAATTATTGGGAAATTACTAACTTGACCATATTTCTTTTTTTTTTCCTAAATTGAATTTTATTCAATTTAGTCTCCTTATAAGAAATTATTTCCTTAACCTCATTTTTTCAATGAACAATAAGTACATTTCTAAACTCAAACTTTCTTCATGTAAATTTTGATGACTTTTGCTCATTGATATTCTAAGTACTAATAAATGTAAGCTAGAAAAACATCTTGTCATAAGTTGTATACTTTACAAATATTAAGAATTATGTAGTTTTAAAAGTGAATAATAAATTGTTTACAATTATTCCAAGTTTACATGTTTAATCTTTTATGCAAAACCGTATAATCTCCAAACTCAACAACATCTAAAAGGTCAATTCATGTGTTCATATATTCACAAAATAAAAGCAAAAGTTTTTTTTTCCCAATTTATCAGCAAAAAAAAAAACGAAACTTACAAAATATTTCAAGAACTTTTATTCCAAGAAAATAAAATTTTGTTTTCCACACATTTTCATGCTGACCCAAATTTTAAAACTTTTTTTTTTTTGCATAAACCAAATTTTTACACATGTGTAGTTCGTTCTTTATACATATAGGTACTTTTAAATGTTATTCAAGCTTCATCAAACCAAAATTCCATCTCAAGACCACCAAAACCCAAAAATGACGATGACGATGGAATGAACCGAACCGAATTGAACTCGAACTGAACATCTGTAAGCTAAATTCGAAATTGGCATAAAATATAAATTTTAACCAAACCACCTGATGAAATGGCCCATAGCCACAAATCCAAATCGAAATCTCTTCAAAATCTCTACCATTATTATTTCCGTAGTGGAACTTTGGGGTAGGAAAAAACCCACCCTCACACCCCCTAAAAAAACATATCCTCGTACATAAAAAAAAAAAAAAACTAAAAAAAAAATAGAAAAATAAAAATAATTGCAAATACACCACACACTCATACAATATTGTGTGTGTAGTTTGAAGCTTGGAGATTTTCTAGCGATTTTTATGTTGTTGTTGTAGTTTGGTTTTACATATATTTGCTTTAGTATTCAAAACTATTTGGGACGACTGTTTAAGGTAAAAAAAAAATATATACGAGATGAGAAAAAATGGGTGCAGTCACTCACCGAAGGGTCCCAACCACAATTCACTTACATCCACCCCCCTTCGCCCACCCGCAACCTAAGCTAATGTTAAAGCTGCCGATTCCGCTGCTGTTGCTACTACTATATTGTGCTGAGTAAAAAACGCAAACAATGAGCAAGCTGGAGCAAAATCGCAAAATCGCTTAATGGAAAAACTTCAGGACTCCCCACATAGCGAGTAGAGATATTGTAGTGTAAATGCGGTGGCATTGCTTATTTCATATGTTAGCTTGAGCAGGCAGCGAGACTAGAGTGAGTGTATCCTGGCTGAAGTTGAGGCTGCTGATGTGGTAGTGGTATAGTATAGTACTTTTGCTTCATTGTTATTTGTTGCTGCGTGAAACGTGGTATTTTTTCGCCTCCGATTTTTTTCTGTTTTTACAGTTTTTTTTTTTGCCACTCTCTGATGTTTTTTGTTTGATATAAAACATTTTTTTTTTTTTTCTGTTGACTGTTTATCTTATATTTTTAGGCACAGGATTTTTCCAGGACGCCCTTTGTGAGAGTTGAACATCAAGCATGTGGCTTACACAATCAGTTTTGTTTCGTTTGGATGAATGTTGGTTGGTTGTTGTATATGGAGTTGTATAAAATCCGTATTCAAATCCCACATTTATATATGTGTATAATCCTGCATCTCATCCATAAATCACTCTGGCAATTTACATAAATGTAATGAGTTCTTCACCACAAGAGCTCTCTTTGGATGGAAATCGATGAGAGAAGGTTTCTCCTTCATCCAGTAGAAGCAGCAGCAGTTTTGATTTATAAAACGATTTCGATTATGTCGATGAACGCACTCGAATGGGTCGTTTCTTTTGCCAAAGATATAAATAAATCTTTTCTACTCAAAGGTAGATAGATACCTCACTCAACCCTCTAAATATACCTCCTTGAATATTTCCAATGAACTTTAGAAACAACAAGGACCTCTCTTCCATTTAAACTGTTGAGTTGAGTTGAGTTGAATTTCGAGATGATGATGATGACAAGGACGATTGCGGATCATTCAAAATTGCATCCCACGTAATCCATTAAATTGTGGTTAGTTCATTCATTCATAGATGCATTTGGTTAATTGATAAATATTTTACCGTCTTTGGGGTGTCCTTATAATCTTTTCGAAGACAATTTGTAGAGAGTGTGTAATGTGCCAGAGGCATAAGATTACCATATATGTGCTAGCGAGGCTATATTCAGATATCGCTTAAGAGGCCTGAAGCTGGGAGGGTGTATTATACGAGATGAGAGTCGTATATAGGTATACTCTGCTTCTATAGAGAATCCTCTTATGAGAAAGCAATATGCCTGAAGGGTTTTGAATGTGTAACGGATTTTTTTTTGTGTTTCTTTTTTTTTAATATTTTTTTTTTGTTGAGTCCTTTTGTTCGGAACAAACACTCTGTGTGATGTCTTTATTGTTGCTCATGCATGATGAAATGATGAAATACATTCACTGCACTATCCCATGGACAGAGATTTTTTTTGTTGTTGTTGTTTTTTTTTTAAAGTTTTTTTTTGGTCCAACAAGGTAAAAGTATTCAATCAAATGGATGAACACTGTTGTGTAATTTAATTGAAATATAGATAGAAAATATGATTATGCTGGAATATACCTGCAGGATGAGTAGTTTTTTTTTTGTAACTTTGTTGATGATGTCATAAGTTCCTCTATTTGGCAAAAATGCAGGAGATTAAATTTTTTTGTAAAATGGATTTTTGAAATTTTTTTCGCTAATGCTGTTATAAATAATGGCAATTAGTTCATATCTTGCTTTTGTTGTTTGAATAAAATAAATCACCAGAAACACACATGGTCATCATATGACAATTTGAAACAATATGATTTTTAACTTGTTTGATATAAGTTGACGAGTATGATGTACGGGTTCTGACATTCACTAGTTGTCCCTGTGCAAGTGACAATTTTTTAATATTAAGCACTGCTGTATCAGGATGTTGACAATATCCAATTTTTTATAGTTCATTCAGCGTTGGATGAAATTGAATAATGTACAAATATCAGAGATAATATAATAATTTCCTCTGATTTGGTTTTTAGTTTGGGAAATATTTTTTTGTTATAATAGGTATAAGTGTATACATTAGGGCGTTAGTTATTTTTTAATCAAGTTCCTAAGTAGAAAAACTGTTTCTAAATAATAAAAAAAAATTCCTTTAATTTTTTCGATTTTTATTTTGACACTAGATGGCGCCCCAAGAGGGTTAAAGTTTTTTAACATTTGAAATAGGTATGTGTTGACTTATGAGGCCATATTTTTAGATGTATACTACAATCAAATTTTTTTGATGACGTTCTTGTCTACATTAAACAACGCCAACGGTTGTATTTTATTTTTCATGCTATTTCATATGCTTGTTTTAATAAAACATTCTTGCTTTAATAAACCTAAAAAATTATGCATGCCCTGCCTAAACCCCTGGTCCTAGAAATGATTTATACCTTTTTGAAAACGTTGTAAAATGTAGACAAGAACCTCATCAAAAAAATTTGATTGAAGTCTATATCCAAAGCTTAATTTTTACGTGCGATATAAAAGAAGTACCAGCCTACTCTGACAGGTAGTTTTACTTCAAACTTGGTGTGTGGCATTTCCAAGAATTTTTTTGAATCTAAATAACCAAAAATAAAACTATTTAACACCAATTTTTAAAATATTTAACAACGAAGAAGATCTATTTATATGCTTAAATTCCGATAAATTTAATTAGCACATTTCTGAGAAAATGTTCACTTTGAAATCGAAAACCAAGCCAAATTTGACCCAAGACAAACTTTTGTTGGTAATAAGATTTCGTCAAGGATAATGTGGAAAATGATTCTTAGTCTATATTTCCAATATTTTAATAGTAAAAACTTCACCCAGAATACTTACCTTTTTTTAAAAATTTTGTTTTTGGAACTATCCACAAAAATTTTGTTTTTTTTTTTGAAAATGTTTTACCTTTGCTTTAGAATTTGAATAAAAGCCCTGTACGTCCAATGGAGTCAAATGTTGCGTTTTCACATTTTGAAGAATCATAATGTCGTGTTCTTTTTCGAAAATAAATATCTACCCTCTCCAAATATAAACAAAAAATTATAGGAAAAAACTAAAGGAAAACACTTTGTGAAACTTTAGCTCATTGTTTTTATTTATTTTAATTTTTTTCTGTTATATTTCTGTTTCTGCCAATATTTCATAATTCTTCTTCTAGAACAACCTTGAGCCACAATAAATAGTTTCACTTCAGTAAATATCCAAATACACGTAAACAAAAGCACACAATAATTCTACTCTTTCTCTATCTTTTTCTCTCTCTCTATGAAATCCATAATGGTTTTACAATTTTAAATAAATTGGCTACATCATTATTGTTGTTCAAATATGTAGTAAATAAAAAAATATATCCTTTATAGTCAGTAAAAATAAGCTCTTAGGCGCCAGGCTAGGATAATCCAACTTAAAAAAAATAATAACAACAGCAAATACAAAAAAGTAGACACAATAGATTGTGGACTCTATGGCGTATACGCAATATATTTTTCTTTACAAAATTTTTCTTGTTTGCAGTTTGTAAATTTTTTAAATTTTTTTGTCCTCTCTCCCACTTTTCATTAAAACATTTTCCAATTAATCACTCAATGCTCAAGATCCCTCCCATGCAGCTTGTATAGTGTCAGTGCAGTTAGCCAGTCAGCACCACCGCATCAGCATCTCCATCCATATTACTTTACCGCACTCTCTTTTCTCTCCTTGGAACGTCCAAGAACACTTTGGTTTATTATTGTCCCCTTCACTTTATCAAGATACAAGACAAAGTATCGACAAAATGTTTTCGACCCCGAAAACAGCAAAAAAAAATAAAAAAGATGATAATTTACGATATAGGGGCGGGACGCGCCGGCCGGACGCAACACTGGAATGCACACAAAAAAGGGGGTCAATGCGATTTTTTTGTTGGTTGGTTTGGTTTGGTCGTTCGTTTCGTTGCTCTCATAGCTCTCTTCAGACTACGACTCCTACCTACTAGACGACGGAGACGACGACCGACGGCAATGGTCCAAAGAAGCTCAAAATATTCAACGACCAAATCCGATTTTCATTAATATTCTTCAAAAATTTCGAAAGTGTTCGACAACAACCTCCAGCGTGTTCCCATATTCATATTTAGTATACGTTCGAAATCATGAGGAGAGGATAGGAGAGAAGGGAAAAGTGGGATGGCAGGAATCAGGGTAAAGAGGATTTTTTTTATTACAGAAAAAGACCAACCATGCAGATATGGATCGGGCGGGAGTTCGGTCGGCAGGCAAATGAACGACGACGAACGAAAATTTGGTTCCGTGCCAATTTGTCAGCCAGATAGATGAAAAAGTAAAACAGTTGCAATGCTTCTCTCAACACGGTTTGGCTGGGTGGCTGTTTTGTTTTTTTCTTTTTCAATTTTTTTTTCTGAATTTGTGTAGGTATTATTTTGTTTTGTGTGTCCTTATTTCCTGGCATTCAAACAGGATTTTGAATAAAAATTTTCAGTAATTGTTTGATAATACATCATCGGCAAGTTGTCATAACTGGGGAAATACACTGTCGTTAGGTTTTTATTTTCTTACTTGTTTATCCTTTTTTTCTGAGCCATTTGTAAGAGGTCTTCGTCTTTTTCGAGATTTTTTTTTCTCATTATTGTTGTGATAGTTTTTTTTGTCTTTTTCTTTGGAGTATTTTTTTGCAGCAACAATTTAATTTGATAGTTATGGCGATTTATTGCTGTAGACTGTTAAGTGTAATAAAATTGAAAAAAATTATTATTAAGTTTGCACTTTTGCAAGAGTAATCGTTTGGATGATGAGCTCTTCTGGAAAAGTAATTCTTTGTCGATGGAGTAATGATGACGAAGATAAGAGTTTTTTTATGATTTTTACTTATTGTTTTCTTATGAATAAAATTGAAAAGTTGAGGAAAACAATAATTGGGAAAGTCTTTCTAAAAAAAGGTTGATTATCAGGAAGAAGATTGCGATGTTTCTGCACGTTCAATTTATGAACCAGTCTGAGAGTGAGACTTGATTTGGAGCTGTGAGTTTGTATAATCTCGTCTACACAGTCAATTTTGATGCCGGTTAAAGCAAATTGTCTGAGGAATTGTTTCATAGAAGAAAAATTAACATTTTCAATTTCGGGAATCAAACAATTTTTATGTATTTTTTTTTTTTCAACTCATGGCCAACACTTTCATCATTTTTTGTTAAAGAATTTTTTTGTAAGACTTTTTTTTCTAATAAATCACCAGACAAAGAAACGAATTAGGGAATTCATTTGGGAAATATGAAAAATTTCGCGAGAATTTTTGTTTTCTTTCCTCCAAACAAAATGTATTATTTTCTAACATCAATTTAATATCCTCAACTGACCAAATATTCCCTGTGGCTCTATGTAGCTAGTTTGGTTTTTTCCACCAAAAATAAAATTGAGTAAAATGTTGTGGGAAGTATTCAATTTAGGGAATATAAATAAAACAATCCCGACAACAAATCTAAATTGAGATCATTTTTCATTGCGGAATTTCGCTCCCCAATCAAATTTCAAAGCGCACTCTATGATGTTGTATTTCTTCATAATTTTTATTTGTATACTGGAACATTTTTGTTTTAATCCATTTTTTTAAACTTAGGTAATTATTATTGAAGTATGCATTTAAAGAATGTTAAATTTGAATTATTTTAATACAGCTCAGGAAATAAAAAAGGAAGAACGATGTTTCAAGTCATTTAATCAGTTACAGAGGATTAATCCCAATGAGAAAAAAAAAACTAAGATAAAATCTGAAAACTGAACATTTGTTAGAAGAGCAATTTTAATTCCAAATAAATAGAAGCTATGGAATTTTAAGCAACTAATTTCACGCAAATGATTTTCTATGAATATTTCATTTAAAGACGAAATGAGATCTAGCTTATATCCATAACAAGCTTGAGAAAATGTAAATTAGTGATAAAAAATTGTCATTTAGGTCGATTTTAATTTAAAAAATATGTTTGATGGTTCTATACAAAATGATCGAAATTTGAACTTAACCTAAGATTCACCAATACTTAACTTTAAACATTAACGCAAACAAAAGATATAGTGTTTATAAAAAGTTAAACGCTGGTAGACGATTACTCCGAACAGAGGGAAAAGTGTGTTTTTTTTGTTACAGTTACCATATTTTTGGCAGCGAAACCCGAGACAAAAAGTTTTATAAAATTTAAACAAAATGCAAGATTCCTTAGAATATTAAAGTTTCATAAAAATATTTTTTAAATTAATTTAATAAGAATTTAATGAAAATTTAAAAATTATATGAAATTTGTTTTAGAAACTACATTCTTAAACGAGTTTATGGGAACATTTTCTTTGAAATAATTTAAATCAAATTTTCTGATGGCATGACAAAAATTATTTTTTTCACTTCAGATTCTTTGATATTTTATTTGAGGATCCTCAAAATCTATTAATTCAGTGGTTCAAAACAGTCAAATGGAAAATTAAATATCAATTCAGGGGCCCCAACATAAATACATCAGGGCCCAAAATAAAAACATTACGTTATTGGTAGCATTCCGAATATTACTTCAGAACAGAGGCCCCAATACCTATTAATTCTTGGCTCCAAAAAAATTATATTATATTTTAGGGGCCTCTAAACACTTAATTTTTTGGCCCCAAAAATAATTTTTCAGGGGCCCCGAAAGAAATAAACTATGTTTGATGATGGAAAATCAAATGTGTACATGCGTATTACTTCAGAACAGAGGCCCCAAGAACTATCAATTCTAAGCTAAAAAAAAATTTATTTTAGGGGTCTCTAAATATTTAATTTTTAGTACAAGTATTTACTACTTTTATGATAGAAATTTTAAGTAAGTAGGTATAGCAAAGTGCATTACGAACATATTAAAACATTAAAATAAACCTAAAAAATAAATAAACCATACAAAAAAAATGTATGGCGTATACGTACTTTTTTTGTATCTAAGTGGCCCCGAAATATCAAAGAGGCCCAAAAATGTAGTCTAAATACGCGACACTGAATACGTCCCGGGTTTCTTAAACTAAAATCCGGGGGAAATACGGAACAGTCCCGGGAAACCGGTAAAACTAGACTTAAAAAAAAAAAAGTTTACTACCTAAAACTAATCAGCCAAATGTATCTTTTTTTTTTACACCATAAACAAATATAACAATTCATATGTGGGCAAAATATTTCAATTTTAACCCATCCATTCATCTGATTAAATATTAACATATAATATAAGTATCACACATAATAATGCAAATGTTTTAAATAATGTCCTCTTTCATAGTTTTCTCATTAGTCATCTTTTCTATCCACAAGCGGCCTCACCTTTAAACTTAAACCTTTTCTGTGATGGTCACAATCATCTAGAATTGAAACAAATTACTCTCGACCATTTCCCCTTAATTCATTTGTCCCTAATAAGGCTTGATCTCTTCACTATTTTTTTATTTTCTTCTGCTTTTCCACCTACTTTCCTACCAAACAACAAAAAAGGATAACAACCTGTGGGCTTTCAAGTGTACCTTACCTTCGTTTCCTTGAGGATTTATTTAAAATCCTTAAATGATTAAATGATTTGAATTAACTTTAAGCACCTTTAAATGAGGTGTTTTTTCTTTGGACATTTCTATAAGAGCTTAAAAAAAATAATAATCCTTCACATTTTAAGGTTATGTAAGCAATTTCACTTGACAAATTTTTGATGAACAAAAAAAAAAAAAATAAAAAAATGATTATGAAGAAATTGTTGACTTTGAGTTAAATTTTAATGGAAATTAATTGCGAATTAATTCCACTATCCTCTTTTCTTCTCCTTCAACCTAACCAAATAGATAGATTTTCAAGGAAAAATGAAAAAAAAAAAGTTGAAAACAACAAAAACCACCAACTTGTGAGTTTTCAAACGCTCCATCGAGCAGAATACATTAATTACATAATCCCCTTAGATTCTTATAGAGAGATCTAATTATCTTAATTTTCATCCTTAAAATGATAAATTTCCTTAATGAATTTTGATACAATCCAATTTGCGAATCAAAAATTGCTGTGTTCGCCTTGGTTCAGTCAGCCCCCCTTCTCAACAAAAATTTTCTAATTGAATCAAAAATACGAAGGAATTTTTCGCCTCTAACCTCGAACTCGTTTCATTTTCGTTCGTTTCGGATGCCATGGTCAGGTCATTATCATAAACTCATTATATTAGCGAGAGCACAGAGCAAAAGCAACATACAAAAAAAAAAAATAAAAAAGAAAAGAAAAGCAAACAATAAAAAAAAAAAAATAAAATATCTTCCCCCATCATCAACATCATCATTGGCAAAAAGCAAGAGGAGTTACTTTCTGCTCCTGATGATGATATTTCTACATTTTTTTGAGTGCGAGTGCTGCCTTAGAAAAAAGGGTGAATTTCTTGACATTCTCCAATTTCATCCTTAAGTCCACTTATTAATATCAAATATCCTTCTTATCCTCACTTCTTTGCTGGCCGAACTTATAGCCATCTCACCAAAAGGATTATCTAATTGGCCTTGTGGGGGCTTAACAGGACTTAACACTTATGTAGGCAGAGTAGAACGAACCCAAAACTCTCCAAAAACCCACTATTTTCTTCTTCTATAATAATGCCACAGAGAAAGAGAAAAACATCAATAACTATCAGAATGGCCATGTTTGGGTTTGGTCTTGGTCATATCCTAGGGGTTTCGGCCGCCTTTCAAAGCCAGGATGACATAGAAAAGTCGTGAATTGGGGGTTTCAAGAAAGAGGCTGAGCGAGATGATATAGAAAATCCAAAGAAATGAGGCAATTACCTTGAACGTTTTCTATTTTTTCTTCTTTATATTTTATTTCGTTCAATTTTTTTTTTTATTTTTTCGATTTAATTTTCTTCTTGGTTTTTCATTTTTTTTTTCTCCATCGCATCATGACATTAGATAAAAGTGTACACAGACCTCAAAATAATTGCTGCGACTTTATACTTTGTGGGGTAGTAGAGTAGAGGCTCTCAAACACACATAGCTGAACACATCCGATAGCATCTCCTTTTTCCATTTAAGCTATCTCATTGAGCCGAACCAAACTAAACCCATAACCAAGTCGAGTCGTGGTGTATGCCTTTTTCCGGGTCGGTTCGGTGTGGAAGAGGAGTAAGCAATTTCTATAAGGTATAAGCAGGCAATGGGGCAAGTTGTATGAAGTGAAGAAGACTTCTTACCTTTTTTTTTAGAATATTATTTCTTGCTCCAATATTTCTCATCCATAACCAATGTCGAGGTAGGAACTAGAGAGAGATACGAGTAAAGGAAGAAGCTTTAAAAAAAATGAAAAAGGATATTTTCATGTGAATTTCAAAGAAGACTTTCCTTGGACACGATTGAGGTTTAATATTGGGGTAGAAGGTAGAAAAGGTAGATGAACGATGAACTTGTCCCATTTGTGGAGAGCGAATATATCTGTTTATGAGATGCTATTCCATACTCAAGGCAAGGATGATGTTTATTGATTGCCGCCGGATGTGGCTCTATAGAAGAGGTGAAGGTGTTCGTTTTTCTCTCCTCTGGTTCGTGTGTGTTGCTTTTTTTTCCACTTCAAGTCACTTTGGTATGTGCTCGAGAATTATGGTACTTTTTGTATGAACAAAAACACCTCGATGTGTCTTTAACTCTCGAGGAGAAGGTATATTATATCTGCGAGAGAGTGTTATAAGGGAAAGGAAAAGTTTTTTTTTGTTTTTAAATCAGATTTGCAAAAATTTGCATTTCCAGTAGACTTCACCTGGAGATAATAAAATGGGATTTAACGATGCAGATTAGTGCGAGATTTACGACAGCGACAACGATATATAACAGTAAAAACGACTATACATACATATATGAATTTTTATATATAAGGCAAAAAGAAGAGATGGGCTTTACTTTGACATTTCATGTGGATGTAATGCGTTTTTCTATAAAACATTTTTCATATACTCGTATAAACTAAAATGAGAGTGTTTTTTCTTTTCATTTCGGTTTGACAGTTTGCCAATATAATGTGTCAAAGGTATGCTTATGCTGAAACGTATAAACGAGGACATGATGGATATTTATACTTGCTAATGCAGTAGAAAGATATACTAAATGTTCATAATGTTAGTCAAGATTGAAAAAAATATGACACGAGTCTTTTGAATCTTAAATTCGAATGGCTTGAACAAAAATAATCCAAGAGTTTAACAACTTCAGATTTTTCAATCACAAAATTGGAAAAATAATCATAAATTTCGCCATATGTAACTAACTTTGAACCTCACAAGAATTTCATAAGAAAGAAGATTTCTCAGTTGTGTTTTTTATGACGCTTCGATCTATACCCATAGAAGCACTATGGTGCTATTAAATTATTGAAGATCAAAGAACCCTTACAAGTTTCCCATGACTAATCTTTTAAACAATAATTTTTGCGTTAATAAAAAAACTTAATGCAGCTTAAAAACTTAGATAACTCAAAACGGAAATATGTCTTTTTACCGAAAATAAATGTTTTTAAAAAGAGAGCGATAAAAAATTTGAATTATGATGTCGATTTCGATTTGATATCCTTCTTATAGAGTTAAAAATATTCCAAACTTTCTGTATTGTAATGTAGAAAAATTAGGTACTTTTAAAAAATTTTCATTTTTTTGTCGGACAAGACGCTTAAAAAAAGGGTTCCATTATTTCTAATCCCCTTAAAACTCTGCAAAAGAATATTTGAATTTTTTAACACTTGAACTAAATAAATAAATAAGATAAATATTTGAAATAAAATTTCAGAATTTATGATTTTTGACAGCTTTGCGCTGGATTGAAAATTAAATTTATTTATTCGACCACCGCCATCAAAAACTCAGGCGAAATTCACTGTTCCCAAATTTGACACCCCAGCAGTTTTTTCATCGAATTTTTCTTGAATATTTTTGATCATTAAAATAGAGTGATTTTAATTTTATTTAAAAAAAGAACATTAATATACAATGTGAATAGATCAAAAATAATTTTTGTTTTAGGCGAAAAAAAATTCGCAAAATTGTAATGGTTCATACATTAATAAGATATTTATTTATGCAAGAGAAAAAATTAAATTAAGTAAAACTAAGGCATATAAAACCCAAAAAAATCTTCTTTTTTTATTTATTTTGTTTTTCCTAACCACCAATTTGTTCAAAAAACTTAAAAATTATTTGATTATATAACGCCCATTAATACAATAACGAAAGCATAGTAAAATCCAACCTCACTTCTAGTACATTTAAAATAGGCATAATAAAAAATGTTTCACTCATGAAAGCAAGTGAAAAGTGTTTTTTTTTTTAGGGGCAAAGGTTTTAAAACAGCTGATATAAATATTTAATATCAGGTTTTATTTGTTAAAAAAGAAACTAAGAATCTAAGGTTTACAAACATATTTTGAGTGAATGTACTTTTTTTTCAAAGAAAAAATTGAAATTCAGAATTTGTACCATATAAACACTTGACAAAAATAATACTTAATTTAAAATTTGTACAAAAATGTTTCTTTAAGAACAAAAAAAAAAAAACAGAAACCTTTTAATCATGATATTAGATATTATAAAACTTTAGATTCTTGGTTCCACCGGCTGATCCAGGGGGGGGGGGGGGCACGGGGGCACGTGCCCCTCCCCCCCCCCCCCCCCAAACTGGTTCATACTTAAAGCAAATCAAATTATAAGAGTTGTTAAAATATATGAATAATAACAGAAAGAACTTGGGTGAAACTTTTGTCTATTTCTGGCTGAAAATGTGATTTTTATTGTTTGTTGCATCTCTTTCCCATGAAAAGTTCCACCTCACCAATAAATAAACGACTATTTGTTGATGGGTAAACACGAATCTTTTTTCGATTTAAAAAAAAATGAATTTTCTAAGTGTTTTTTTTTTTAACTTCAAAGTGATTTTGGTGAAAAATTTTGATATGGACATCGACAATCAAGGTATGAATGGTATTCTAAAAAAAAAATTTAATTATATACTCAACTCTATTTTTCCATACGGAGGGATTGAAGTTCACACTTAAAAAATTTGCACTTTTTTCGTTGTTTTTTTTTTAACATTAGTGTTTTTAAAATAGCGCAACACTCCACAACATTGCCTATATATTATTGAACTGCTGGATATGTAGAACAAACTTGCATTTCAGAAGTTTGCCCAAAATTGCACCCCGAAAATAAAGACCCCTTGAAAAAAACTCCTCAAAAGCGACCCTTACTTATAGATTTTTATAAACATTATGTTATTGAGAAAATTTCTCCAGGGATACCTTTAAAAATATGTAAAAAAAAAAATAGTGTTCCAAATTTCAAAAGAATCGGTGCATTAGTTTTGAAGTTATGAGGGGCACCGGCTTTAAAAACATTAGTTGTGGGGAGAACGATTTAAAGTTATGAACTCTGGACTAAAACTTTCGTAAGCGAAGTATTAAAATACCCATAACTTGGTCAATTTGGCTCCAATAGACCTACAATTTGAACACAATATTCTTGAGATATAAAAAATTTTAATGCAAATAAAAAAAAAAAAAAAAACTGGGTTTCCCGGGGAAAAAGTATGTTTCAGTTTTTTTTTGTTATTCTTTTAGAACTTTAATATTTATTAGAATGAAGATTTAAGTATTTGACTAAAAACTACTAGGTCATTAAATAATACATATTATAAATATGTCCATGATATAATTGCAAAATTTTATACAAAATCAATTAAAAAACGTAGACATTTTTTTTTTCTAAATTTTATCTTTAAAACTCAATTTCTCAAAAACTATTTAATGAAACAACTTAAGTCAAAAAATAAAATAAGGAATAGATTAGGTACTAACTTTAATAAAGCACAGCATTGTACATGCATTTTATGATTTTTTATATTTTTTTTTTCTCCCGGCTAATCAGGAGGTAAATAGGTAAGCACTTAAGTGGCTTTTACTGTAACAAGAAAATTAAAATTTTTCCTTCCGAATAACTTTTTTGTCATTTGGTACCTATTTGATGTGGAAAATGTGCCAAAATATTTTTGGCCAGGTTTTAGACCAAAATACCGCACTGTGCGTCGTTAAAATTCGCTGCTTGTTAGTCAGTCGTCATTTTATTTCTAACTGTTATTGCTGATTTTGTTTTGCCAATCCGTCCCTTGTGCCCCACCCAGAAAAATATCCTGGATCCTCCCCTGCTTGGTTCCATTCTTAAGTTCAACATACATAATTGCTGGATTTTCAATAGGGTACCATAATTATTATTTAGTTTTTTTTTTTCAATAAACCCACATTTGGTCGTATGTATGTACCTGAAACAAACCCTTTCACATTAAAAAAAAATGTTAAGACCTATTTTAAGCATAATTCTGATAGTAAAGACAACAATTTAGATACATTTCGTAAGGATATGGCAGATTTTTGTATGGCAGCTAAAATTTAGCTCGAACTGCATACTAGACCATAACGATGAAAAACTGCCACCCAGTCCCATAAGACGTATCTGCAACAAACCTCCAAAAGAGTAAATGAAATTTTTCTGATTTAAACATATCGATACCTTCCCGTAAGAATGTATTAAGCGATATTTCTAAAATTGTTCAGGAAACGCAAAAAACAACATTATTCTAGTTTCATTTGCATACAGGATAGAACAACCAAAATGGTAACAAAACGTGGCCCTTAACTCATATTATATTTCGACATCAAAAAGTCATTTTACATTCTTACGGGAAGGTATCGATATAGTTACATCAAAATCAAATAAAAAAAAGTCGATTTCATCTGCGTCAGTTAAACCTGTTTAAACAAAGTTTGACCTTTATTATAAACACGTCATAATTGTTAAATTTCAAAATGTAATTTCCTCCTGTTAATTCGCTTTAACCATCGTAAAATCTCATTTCCTTGTTTTAAATGAACCATCATCAAATTTTGGGCAATTTATTTCAACCTTTACACAAATTACCCAACTCAAAATCCCAAAATTCTAATTGGTTTTGTATAAATCTAACTAAACAACCATACAGTTTAGACCATCAACAAATGTTAGATACCTTCCACCATCACCGCAAACCACAAATTAATCAGCCAACAACAACACCATCTAACGTATCGTATATGTTCAATGAAATAGAACAAAACTCGCAAACAGCATTGCGTATGTACAATCAACATTACACCACTAACTAACAGAGACTCAACGAGAGAGGAAGAAGAATGTCGAGGAACGAAACAGCAACGGCCGAAATAGGCCGAAGTGATCAGGTAAGTTTTTTACTACCTCCCCAAATACATTGTTTTTTGAAAGCCAATCCCTACTCCATTTTAAACCTTGTAAATTTCTAATTGTTATTGCATCTTGTAGAAGTTTTTTTTTACAATTTTTTTCTTGTTTACTTGTTTTTTATTCAATTTTTTTTTTTGAGAAGAAAATTTTATTTTGTAGTTCGAATTAATTGAATTCTTTTGCCTTTGGAATGTGTTGATTTCCAAAACTTTTTCAACTATAAGCACTCTCTGACTGACTGAATTTTGTGCTGTGAGAGAATCTGTGTATATCCTTTTTAGCCAATTAATTTCACCGGAAGTGATAGAGATAGATTTGTCTATTTTGTCTATTTGTTTTTTGATAAAAGACTGATTGGATTCAATCTGGTGAAACTTCTCCTCTACCATGAACTAAGACGAGTTTACTCGATTCGTACAAACCTATTTGCTTCCATTAGATGCTTCCGATCAAAAATTGAAAATTTACAGAGAATAAGGATTAAAGGATGGCTGGGTAAAAAACAAATTGTAGGTATTGGTGCCTACAGAGAGTACACGGTGAGTGCTCGTTTTATGTCTTCCAATCAGCTTGCATCCGGAATTCCGGTCATAAATGGCGATGAGGACGACTCGACTGTGCTATACGACGACGAGAAGGACTAAAATCGCAATGAGAATTAATCTCTCTATTTTTCTCTCACAAGGTGTTTTTTTTTTATATTTTTGTTTTTTGTTCGTGTTCTCTCGGTTGGCAAGTGTTGATTGGGGGTGAGAGAGAATTGGGTACGAAGATGAGTGCCATTTTTACCTCGAAAAAGAAGGTTATGTGTTTTCCCTCCCCCTCCAAAGGGAGCAGTGGTGTAAGGGCAGACAGGAGATCACAATAAAAGCGTCGTCGTCTTCATAGTGTAGTCTAGGCAGGAAGAGGGTGTTGACAATGTGGCAATCTGTCTGTATGTTTTTCTCATAGGTTTTTTTTTCATTTTTTCTTATTTTTTCCAACACTCAGCTTTTGACGTTATATTTTTGTGTGTATGGGGAATAGAGAAGAGGAAGAGAAAAGGTATAAAGTCTTTTGGTTAACTTGGCTTAGCACCAAATTCCATAGAGTGCTTGGGAATAATGTCACTTTTTTTTTTTTTTTAGTTGTGATTGCAATTGTTCTACTCTGCTTGTAGTAGAGAAAAAGAACGTAAAACAGAACAAAAAAATATTTGAAAAAAAAAACTGCACCAGCTGATAGAAGAAGATATGATTTTCCAGAGTTACATTATAGTCTTAGTGGTTTGATCGGAGAATTAGGTTGATTAAAAAATAAGGAGACAACGTCTGGGTTTTGGGGATCGCAGAGAGAGTACAAGTTGATTTAAGGTAGAATTGATGACAATGGGTTTTGAGAGTGTAAATGTGGTCAGACAAACAGGAGTCAGTTTGGTTATTTTTTTTTTTTTTGTTGGAATGGTTTAATTGGAATTTTATCAGTTTGTTTTTCTTTCATCCAGAAAACAAACTTAAAAAAGAAAATCAGAGCAGATGTTTTATGATTCATGAGAAAGAGGATAATATTTTTGTAAAGGATTGATAGTTCGGACTTAGTGGTATCTATTGAATATTTAATGAATATGAATTGATTTATGTCTAGGAGCTATTGGTTTTTCTTTGAGACCAATATTTAGACAAGATTATGTTCAACTGAACTAACAAGAACTACACGGTTAAAAATTCTGGAGTATTTTTTAATATTTTTTGGGTTACATATAGGTCTACACCAGAAATGTATTAAAATTTAATACATGACAAGTATTAAAATTTTTATTTAATACAAAATGTATTAAAATTTAATATAGTTGTATTAAAAAATAATACAGTTTATATTAGAATTTAATACCAAATGTATTAAATTACTAGTATTGCATATTAAAATTTAATCTTTTATATTAATTTCTAATAACAATTTTATTAAAAGATTATACAAAATATTTCAATTTAATACCAAAAGTATTTAAAATTAATAAAATGTATTCTTTTCCTCAATTCATTACTGAAAATAAATACTAATCAATAATCATAAATAATATAATAATGGTGATATTATTTTCTCTAGTTTATCTGTTTCACAAACTGTGGCATGTAAAATCTTCTGCCGATCAAAATTCATCTGCAATGTATGCATTTTGCTTCGAAAAAACACAAAGCGCCTTAAAATTAGTACAAATTTACATTTTCTGATTTCATTTTTTTTTTATAGAAAAGGTACCTCAAACAATGGATTTTTTCTGGCTGCTGGCGTCGTTTGATTAAAATTTAATATTATTGTATTTATACAATTGAATATATTAAAATGTAATACAAAAATATTTAAATCTAGTACAGCGGTATTAAAATTCAATACAAGATTAGAATTTAACCCACGCAGATTATTTTCTAATAATTTTTGTATTACAAGTAGTAAACTTAATACTTAAATATTGAAATTTAATACAAAAAAGATTAAAAATAATTTTAATATTTTGGAAGTATTAAAATGTAATATATTTTCTATTGAAAATTGCTTTAATACAAGAGCTGTATTAAAAAATACTACAGAATTTTTAACCGTGTACTTATCTACGACCCACTCAGAATTGGCTTCAATATTCTTTCTAGACAGATTGTTTTCCCGATAGTGAGTTATTTAAAGAAGTTCGATTTTAAAAGTCGTAAAATGGTGGCAACAATTGTGTGTAAAAATCAGTCGATTTAAATAACAATTGTTTGCAATACATTCTAGGAAACATTTTGATAAAAAAGGCCAAGAAGGAGACAGCTGCACTATTTTTCTATGATTCTCTATAATCGTTAGTTGTGCGAAATGTTTTTTTTTTTCAAAACTGCAATATATGTACATATTTGACGTCGAGGAGAGCTTACATTGCTATAAATTCAACATTTTCCACCTACCTTTCAAAACAAAAAAACCTATTGCTTATTTTGCTTTACTTGTCTAAAAATACATAAGAGTTAAAAAAATCATTTTTGCAAGAGATTTTGTTGAATAGAGATATTAATATGTTCCACATACGCCATAGTGACCGCGTACATTTAAACTTCCTGTTGAACGTTCTCTGACTTTGAATTGATATACCGCATGTAAACAAAGGGACCCAAATTCACTGCCACATGTGCCATAACGTTTTCCTAAAGTGATCGAGAAACATTTAAGGCAAAAGCTCTTGCCAAACTGCATGTGATTTAAAAATGAGTACGTGAAAATATTTTGGATAAAAGAGTATTTTTTATGGGTTCAAAATAATAGAAAATAGTACCTTTTCATAAATATGCTTCTGGTCTCTTTTTAAGACTAAGTTAAATAAGACCTTCAGCCAATTATTCACAAAAAACAGTTTCAAAGCTTTCGATTTCAATTTTTGAAACGGAAAGTCAAATTTAAATGTACTAAATTTTCAATTTCCATTTTTCGAAAAAAAATGTTATAGGTAAATTCAACCACTTGGAATAATTTAAATTTTAATTATTTTTACTTGCTCTATTGGACTTGCTTGTTATATCGGACGAAAAGTCGTAAAATTTTCTACACTGAACAATATTACGAGAAGTAATGAAGAATACGAAAAAGCTGCCAACTTTGATGACGAAATTGATTTTTTTCGAATTTGTATTCATATAAAGAATATTAAACGAAAAATTAAATATTTAGTTTTGTTGAATATTGTAATTTTTATTTTTTCATGTTATTTGCTGAAAAATATAGTTGAAAATTATATAACGTCAAAAAAGTCAATTATGTTAATATATTATAAAAAGTAGGAATGAAGTCAAAACTGTTACCAATTTATGATAAAATCAAACAAAAAGCATAGTAAAATGAATACCTAAGCTAAAAATAAGTAGGTTCTTTGAACCAAAAAAGCAAGCTATTGCATTTTTTTCGCAAATGTTTTTATGTAAATTTAAAAAAAAGTTACGCATACGCCACAGTGATCAGATAAGTTTAAAATTTACTGAAAACCAAGCAAATATCAAACGTTTGCCAATTACTTATAACAAATAATAGCAATCGTCATAAACATCTCCTGCAATAATTTAGTATTCGTGCGATGCTTTGAAAAAAAAAACAAAATGGTCCTCACTTGAAATTGTTTTTCCAGCATTTGTCTCGAAAACATATTCTTGGAAAAAACTCTTTTAAATAACAGTTGCATGAAGAATATATGTAATATGACAGTGATTTCCTTAATTTTTAAAAGTCCCTTAATCAATGAAACAAAAAAAATATACCTATGGAAACCTTCCTGCCTAAACTATGAATTTCGTTCGACTTGTTTTTTCGCTTATAAACCTGATTTTGAATCTATAAAAAAAAAAAAATTAATTTAAACCATTTAATCCTACAAAACCTTAACACAACCTAAAAACGTTACCCCAATTTTTCGTAAACATTCCAAAATATTCTTTGTTCCAAAATAATTCATATGAATTATTGTCAGATTCGGGGTATGACCTAGTTGTGTTTATTCAAACTTTACTCATAATAATTTCCATAAACAAAAAAAAAACCTACACAAAATTAAACTTCAAAACTTCAGCTAATTCCACACACAAACTAGAACAAAATTATTATACCTACACTTGACATTGTTCAAAAAACAAAAAAAAAATCCAACACACTTAAGAAAATCCCTTAAAAGCTGTAATTAAAAATCCACACTGAGGAAGTCATCAATTAGGCTTGATTACACTAACAATTTCCATATTGCAATTTATGAGGAAATCTCTTTTCCTCCATAAACAAAAAACCCAACCTATTAACGCGCTTTAAAAAACCCATCCAAACAAAAAAAAAACCGCACACAAAACAAAAAACTGAAAACAAACTTTCCACCGCCAACAACAATGCATGCATGTGCTGGTTGTGGCAATTAAGATGCAAAAACATATACACACATATAAGCTAACAGGAGGAAAATTTTTTTGAAAAACTCCTTCAGCCGTTAGTAAGTAGGTAAGACCAAGCAATTTACCTAGTTTTCCACTCTTCCATTATATTTTAGAGTGGTAAGAGGTTAAAATTTATTACAATTTTTTTTTTTTTTTCAACAAAATTTTTAAACAATTTTAAGCTTGCCTTCTTTTTCAAGACTTTTTTAGTTTTTCCCTTTTTAACTTTTAATTATTTGCATTCTTATAGGCATGATGTTTTCTTCAAACAATTAATTTTTTTCTTTTTCTTCTTTAAATTTGTTAAATTATAAAAAATTAAAAAAAAAAAAAAACAATTAAAAATAATGCTCGTTTTCTATAATTCACACCTGCTTTTCACCACTCGTTCGTTTGCGTTCAATGCCAGTTATGTTCTTTAAGTAGCAAAATTAAAACAAACAAAAAAAGTTAAAAGTAAAATTTTGAACTTTTCCAACTTAGCAAAAAGAACACCCAACAAAAAAACACAGAATTCCTATTATAATTCTTATCCCTCAGGTATATGGGCCACCAATGCACAAACGTAACATATGTTGGAACCCATACGGAAGGGGCGACATTCATGATATCTATTGGAATCCACCCGCCACAACTACAACTCGTCATCACCTACCAAATTGTCCTTGCGAACTAGCATACGAACAGTCCTACGAAAAGGTACGTGTGTGAGTGTAATATAATGTGTGTTTGGGGTTAAGCTTTTAGCCAAAAACATCTAAATCAGATCAAACCCTGTGGGTGTATAAGACACAAGGATATATATCGTTCTCTCTAAAATGAAGGTACAACAACAACAACAACATTATTTCATGTATTTTTAAAGTTTCCAGTTAATTGTATCCATTTGTTTTTTGAGTTTTTTTTTTTTCTTTTTTTGTTAAGTTTTTTCCTCATTTCAATTTCGTTTGTTTTAACCCACACACAATCCTTGATGATAGTATCAAGGATTTTAAAAAGGAAATGGACAAAAAAAAATATATATAAAGAAGTAAAGCAAGGCACACTGTTATGGGATTGCCCTTCCTCTTGTGAATCCGGTGTGAATATTTCAATGGCTCACCTCACATGCTTTGCCTCACATCCGGCAGGCAAAACATATTATTATGGTCCCTCATTTAGTCTTTCAGAAAGAAAATATGTATGTTCTATACACCCACTCACTCAGAGTATACTTTCCCACATGTATCATTGGGTTATTCTCTGATTCTTTGCATTTTCAAATGCACGGAAATCCTTTTCATTTTTCTCCTTCTGTTTTATTTTTTTTTTTAATTTTTTTTCTTCTTTGAAAAAAAACGGATGAAATAAAAATTCCCAAATGGAAAAAAGAAAAATTACATCCGCAGTCCTAAGGCAGTATTCCAATATGTATAGATATAAGCAGATAACTTAAAATCACATACAACCCCCCAAAGGACACACGGGTTAATTAAGGCGACTTTCTATACACGTACTCATGCATTGAGTTTATCCTTGTACTTCTATACTTCAACACTATTCACTCTCTCGTTCTCTTTCTGTTTTATACTCATTCTCTATGATGGAGGAAAGGGTAAATAGAAAATCATTGACTGTCCTTATTCCAATTTGTTTAATTACACCTGAAATAGTGGAGGTTTGTTGACACATCCAAAGGATCGACACTGACACCCATGGATAACAGGTGAGCTGAAAAGGAAAAATGAATGAAACAAAATACATACAAAAAAAAAAAGTAAAAGTACAAAAGCAAACATTGCAGACTGTTTAGTATGAAATGCAAAATGTATGATGCCCTATTTAGATGTTGTTTTTGTTCTAAGAAGGACTTTTTTTTGTTGAAAGGATTAGAAGTAAAAGAATTTTATTGAAAAGAATAAGTGGTTTTTCATTAAATACAAGGATAACAGAAGAAAGTTGAAGATTTTACTAAAAAGAAGATTGAGAAAAAAGAAGAAAAAGAATCTAGTTAAACATTATCTTTATTTCTTCTGTCCTCCAGCATGGTGTGCACGATTGACATCCCAACTATCTTAATTGCTTGGTTATTCTTTTTCCAACTGTTACGCTCTACAAGACTCATTGGAAAAAAAAACTATTTGTGTAGCAAAAAATATTGGATATGTCGGCCTAATAACATAGACATACTCAAGCGTTCTTATATTTTACCAAATTGTTTCGAATATGAAAAGAGCGGTTTTTTGTCGTGAAAAGAACTTTTCTTGGAGGATTTATTTGTGAATAAAAACTTTAAAGGCTCAAGTCTAAAATCCACAAAGCAAAAGGTAGAGTGAACCACGAGCGAGTTTATTGTTATTCTCTATTTATGAACTCCTTTCTGACTTTATTAATTGACTCTTCTGTTTTACCCAAAAGTAACATTTAAATTTCTATAAAGTGTAACGGAAGCTAAATTTTCACTTGGTTAAAGCTTCCATAAGAAGTCTATTCTTTATAAAATGTTGAGCCTTTTAAAGGTCTTTAAGAACTGATACAAAAATTTTTTCCGAAGTTCTTAAGACTTTCTTTAAACACTTTTAAACGACTTATGAATTAAGGGGGGAAATCCCTCCGGAATTTTTTATTTTTGCATTTTTTTTTGCGTAATAAATTTATTTATCAACCGAAGAAACTATTTTCAGTGGTCTTAGCCTTAAATGAAGCCTCAAAAGTGCCTAGATAGTCCCGAAACCAATGCGCTCCGAACCTACCATAGTACGAAAACGAAAACTTTAAACGCATTTTTTTCGAAACTAGTTTTTTTCCGCGCCGTGCAATGTTACTCAAAAACTAATGAAGCTATCGACTTGAAATTTGAAGCAAATTACTCCTTAAATCATTGGCCACAACATGAACCTAAGAGTTGAATAAAATTTGTACAGTAAATATTTTTTTTAACTACTTCTTTGTAAAAAAAACATGTTTTTTTTTCTTTTTTTTGATTTCTAATTTTTATTTTTCATTTAAAAAAATTTAGGTTCATGCAATGCGTACTAATATCATCTAACGGAAAAATTTAAGATGATTTCCTGGACCTGTACATTGCACGGCGCAAACTAGAAGCGTCAACTTTGAAAGGCTCCAGAGCCGCCATTTTGTTATTTTTTCATTTCAAAAAATTTTTTTTCAATTCTTGATAATGTCAGTAATATCTTGTCTTTTTCCAAATTTCAATAAGTGCTTTCAGTTTTTCATAAAAAAATAGTGAAAAAGGTGTCGTCTGGAGGGATTTCCCCCCTTAATGAATTCGATAAAAACGTCGATTTTTTTAAGAAGAGTCAGATTTTTCAGATTTTCTATTCGTTTTATAGTTCACTCTTATGTTTTTTCAGATATGGAAATGTTTAGCCGCACTACACGAATGTGGATTATTTCGCATAACTTGAAAACCATGATTTTGCACCGTTATCTACTTTTAAAGAATGAACAACTGATTAGCCAATGCCGTTTACCAGGACGAACAAAAAATCACAAAAACTGTAGGTTTCAGAGATAAAAGTGATGCAAAAAAATTGTATGTAAAATTAGTTAAGTTACAAGTTTGCAGACCATTTGCTCTGAAACCTACAGTCTTTAAGGTATAAGTTTTTGTGACCTTTGAGCCCATATTACAAGACTATCAGAAGGAGAAAACTTCAGGGCTTTTAACAGATTTAAAAGTAACTCAATCTCAACCTGAGTTCAAAAAATCTGCCTGTTACTATTTTTTCCTTTAAACAGTCTATTTTTACTGGGCTTTTAAACGCAGTTGTTTTTGGGTTTCCACCATTTATTTGTGAACTGGTACTTGTATCTGCTTTGTATTTCGCTCTAACTCAAAATGAATAAATAGTCCGGTCAAATTAGACTAAAAAAAGGGGTGAGGTTACAAAAATTCCCATCAAGTTGAAAATTGGTAGGATTGTTGGAAACACAATCATAAATGAAATTTAAGAAATCCTCATCGATCCGAGGCCTGGAAAAAATTTACTTGGTGTCAAAGGTCACAAAAACGGTTTTTTTACGATTTTCAGCAAAACTTTAAGTCTTTTCAAAAAAATCTTTGCAAAAATTGTAGATCAAATAATTATTATATATAAAAAGTGTCACTTAACTTTTTTTCCTAAGACCTACCGTTTTTGAGATATACCGATTCAAAAAGTTGAAGTTGAGTTGTAATCGTCATAATCAAGTCTATTCTAAACACAAAATCCGTATGAAAAGTTTTCTGGAAAAGGGATCCCAACTGAAAAGTTCCAGGGATCTCAGTATCTTAAAGCTAAAAGATAATGAAATTTCAGGAACTTTTCAATTGGGAATTTTTTTCAGAATAGGCCTTATTATGACGATTACAACTCAACTTAAACTTTTTGAATCGGTAATTCGACTTACCGTTTTGCCTAATATCGTGTAAACTCCGTTTTTGTGACTTTTGACCCCAAGTAAATTTTTTTCTAGGTCTCGGATTGATAAGGACATTTTTAAATTTCATTTATGATGGTGTTTCCAACAATATTACCAATTTTCAGCTAGCTGAGAATTTATATAACAAAAATGTACCTTGTCCCAATATGCCTCTTAGCCATAAAACAAATTGAAGTCGTTAAAAAAATCGAGGGTATCGCCTAGAATTTGTTTATACTGTTTCCAAGATTTCCTTCTTTTGAATGTTGTGTAAAAATTTAACAATAGTAACAAATTTGAAAAATTGTAACAAATTCGGAAAAATCAAACCTTTTATTATATTTTTATTTTTATTTTGGAATATATCCCACATTTGAAGCAATTTTCCTTTTTAATTTAAAACGACAAGGTTAAAATTATATTCGAGAAAAAATTTTTTTGGCTAGACCTCCTAAATAATTTACCCTACATAATTTATGCTTTATGCTCTGTTATTATCTATTTTCTATTAAACATTTCAGCACTTAACTTATCCAAATGAATCGAAAAAGTGAAAAAAAAACTATGAAATAATGTACAAAACTCAATGTTTTCCAAAATTTTCAATGTCACATATAAGAACCTCTCATATTTCAGTATACTTTAAAATTATAATTCAGTTTTTTTTTTTAATGACCTTCACCAAGACCTTCCCATTCAACGTACCTATACAAAAAATGTTCCCACTTCATTTGCAATTGAAACTTAAAAAATGTATTTTAACGACCAAAAAAAACTTTGCAAGTGATCTCTCTTCGTTACAAAACGAGGACCACTACAAATCATACCTTAAAAAATACATAACAAATCTCTCTCTGTGGTATAAAATACCACAACACTGTTTCGAGTATTGACAACAACACCAACAAAAAAACTAAAAGATAGAAATGAAAAAAAAAAAAAACATTACATAAAACAAAAAAAGGACAAAAAAAAAATAGAAATAAAACTGAACTTCACCACATTTTCCCATGTGGCCTTCAATCAAAGTAAAAGAATACAAAATACCTACAAACCAAACCAACGGCAATGGCAACGAACGAAAGTGGAAATTTCATTTTCATAACTCTCCACTGCAGTAAAGTTCATGAGCGAACTACTACCGTGTTACCGTTATATGTGTACCTTTCCTTTTTCCATTCCTTTCCTAGTACACTACAACTGTGTGTTTGTTTCTCCATCATCATCGTTGGGCGCCATTGAGAATTGAGGTTAGGTTTGTTAAAGTCATAACGGTTATTCCAATGTATATATGCATAAAGCAGATAGATAGATAGAAACATTAAGGTGATGCGAGACGGCACGGCGCAGACGGAGCGGTGGCAAGGTGGTGCGGTGCGGCACGGTGCAAACACAAATGTTAATTTAAGGATTTGATAAATTGAATGCAGACAGAGGGACCAATGGAAATATTTATATGAAATTGTCTAGGATGTTGTAAGGTAAAGCGCAAAAAAAAATAAAATAGGAAACGGATACTGACACTGGCTTGCTGCTTCCGGCAGTTGCATGGGTTTTCGTTTTGTAAGTTTTTTTCGAAATTTATTTTTTATGTTTGTTGGTATTTTTCTGTTGCAACGCTTTCTAGGAAGGTAGAAATTGAAAATAGGTATAGGAAGAAAAAAGGACCAAACTGATGGAGTCAATTCATGTCATTTTATTTGTTTGTTTGTTCTCATGCCTTTGGGGAGATATGACAGCGCGCTGTGTTGTTTTGGATGCCTATACTTTTTCTCTATGGTTCTATGCTACACAGTGAAGGACTCTACTTTTGAAAATTGAAAATGAAAAGCTATTTGATTGAGGATTTTGATGTTAATATTGAAGTTTTCTTGGTCAACAACAAATATTGTTCACATAAAAAAGTATATCTCTATGTGGATCTTGTAGAGGAGGAGGAAAAAAAAATTTATTAAAAAGAACGAAGAAGAAGAAGATGAACTAAATTCAATGAAGATTTTTTTCTTCTTCTTCGTTTACAAGATGGAATATAAAGGGAGGATGGGATGTTTTCATTGTTTGAGAGCAGATGTGCGGTCACTTTCAGTGTTTGTCAGTTTTCTGGATTAAATTGAGTTTTTTTTTTTTTTGCTATTTTCTTTTCTCAAACAAAGAATTGTTCTTTTATGAATCGGGAAAAATTGGCCGGGTTTGATAGTTTTGGGTACGTAAGTGGCATCTGTCAAATCGTATTTGACAGATTTAGGAGAACAATGAATTTTAAGGAACAATATTGAATGGAACAGATGTTTGAAGTAGAAAAAACAGTTTTATGTATCTTCCTGATTCTTCCCATTTTCAAAAATAAAGAATAAGATATTTCGCTTCTATAAAGCTTAACAGAAGCTGTATTTGCATCTGTAAGGCTTAATGGAAGGGAAATTGTTTGTTGGAAATTTTCTTGATAATATACATTTTAAATGTAATAAACTTCCCGGACCAAGGGACTAGGGATGCAAACGATACATCGATGTTTTCAAAACATCGATGTTTTTGTTAAAAACATCGATGTATACATCGATGTTTCTTAAGCCGATACATCGCCGATACATCGACGTTAAATCTGCAAAACATCGACATCGTTCATTTTGTTACTCGTTTTTCTTTTTTTGCATAATAACAGAACTTGAACTCTCAAACTCAATCTTTTTTGTCTAGTGTTCAAAGCTTCAAAGTTTTTTTTTAATGTTTTCATTCAAAAGACTGTTTCTGTGTGTTCAGAAATCAGAACGCGACCATCAGAGGCGTACGTTGAGTTGCCGGGGCTCCGGGACAATATTAATTTTAAGGGGCCATTTCGACATTTTTTTAAAAAGGATATGTATACGCCTTTCTCTTTTTTTGGGGGCCCCAGAAGTATGATTTGTTGGTCGCTTAGATTATTTTAGTAGCATTTTTTGAGGTCCCTGAGGATATATTTTTTCTACTTTATTTATAATAACAGTTTCCTTCTCTGCATTGTCTCCAGTCAGGGCCCTAGCGTCAGTTGGGGCCTCGGGGCACCGCCCCGCGAAACTTTTAAGCGCGTATTTAAATTCAGCCATTTTCAATATAACAAACGTTGTTTGTTAGTTGATTTCCGTACGTTACGTTATGTTACGTTATGAAGAAAAACTTAAATTCCCATTTGTTTATAGATACAAGTTGTTTAAAAAATTCCCGTTGATGAAAACCGAGATAGACCAAACAAATTTGACGTTTCAGAAAAGTAACGCAGTTCAAACTGTCAAATGAGATCGGAGATGACATTACATGAATTCGTGAATATCTAAAGTACATTTATGTCTGTATAGACTGTAGATAAAAGTGAACACTAGATTATGTCTGGAAAATGGGACTAGATCCCTTATCCATAGCAATCAAACGCACTGTCTATAATACTGATACGACTTATTGGACCACGTGTAAAATGCGACCATGTGAACCAAAATAAATCCTTCTTTGAGATTCACAACGTCACTTCAAATTGACAATTGCTATTTTATTGAATTTCACTGTCCATTATTGCGAACACCTGAAAAATTGAAAATTCCATACAATTAAATCTAATGTAACCGCTGACTTAGTTGGTATTTGTCGTATCGTATTGTTAAATATGATCTGTTAACCCTGCAACGCAACCACACCACACAGCAAAACACCACCACACACCTCAAACCACACCACACACCGTATAACGTTGAAATAGTTGAAAGCCAATATAATGACATAATCGAATATTTTATTATTCTGACAGCAAACTATCCGCATAGCTTTGGTGATGGTGATACATTTCAAATTTGCGAAAAGTATCTATTTTCAATTTTTTTCGAATATACGTATACCTTTCTAAGCAATGGTTGATATGGAGGCATGGCCACCAGTTGAAGATAAATTAGATAAAACCTACCTTCTATAGACCTTCTTTAGCACTTGATTGCAAAGACGAAAAGTGACAGTTTGAAAAGAAAGTGACGGAAATGGAAGGCATTGAATTGTTGTGTATACTCGTACTATGCCTATCATGAATGAATATTGTGCACGGCACGTTTTACCTGAATGCGTCCGTTTGTTCGCGTCTCGTCATCGATAACGACAACGCAACGACCGAAGACGTTCGTTGGTCAACCGACCAAGACGTGCAATGAACAAAAGTGTACATTTACTTTACGTGCATCAAAAAGTAAGTCTGACTTGAAGACCATGTCGGTCGTGAGTTGGAACTTTGGTATTCCGTATGCGAGTTTCTCTTTCTTATATCAATTTTTGGATTTTTTTTTTTGTTTCTCTCAAAAAATTTACACAGCCCGATGTACAGCTGGCTCATGTGGAATCCGAGATTTATGAAACCTTTTTGTTTACTCAATCTTATTGATATCGGATTATAACTTGGCTTTGAGATTTTCATTGTTTGGCAATATCTTTTTGGGTAACTGGGGCATTTTCAACAGAGTGTAGGAGTGCAATGGTTTTCTAATGATCTATTTATCAAATTCGTGGTATGAATTGACAAAAACAATCAATTTTAAATCCACTAAGCTCAAACTATAATGGATGTGATAAGAATACTAACTATAATGATTTTGCTTTTTTAAGTGCATTTCTTTTTTCTCAACCTTGAAGTTGTTTAGTACTTATTTGTGAACGTGTTCTGCAGTCTTAAAAAAACTAATCTTATCGTTTTAGTTTAAATTGAGACTTGTTAATGTATTAGACCAATATTAAAAAGGAAAATAAAAAACGCTTTGGATTTTATTAATTTACAACTTAAATTGAACTTAGAACTTGCTTAGATTATACATATTTGAGCGAAATAATGATTTTTTTACTATTCAATACCTTTTTCATAATAATTGTTCTGTTGATAATCTAATAAATATTACTTTTGACATAAATTTTGTGATTGTACCTAGTAGATTAAAATCAGCCTTAAATGGTTGACGGGCTTTCCGTTTCTTGTTGTAGCGATAAGCTTCGGACACTAATTCATTAGGTTTTTTTTTTTTTTTTGTTTTTCAAGTGTAATGAAATATCTTAATATAAAGAAATGTTTGATCGAACTAATTGATAAGTATAGCAACTGTAATAGAGTTAATATTTACTTTATCAAGAAAAATAATTATAAAATGTTAAAAAGATAAGATCGTGTTTTTGGTCATAAAGGTAAACAAAATTATTAGTTTGTTTTTCTAAATCTAAAATTTTCCGATAGCGAAAAAACGGATTTTGATTAAATCAGCTATTAAACTTTTTTTTCAGTAAAGAAATCAAAACTTATGATAAGGGCTATGATATCGCTTGAAATCACTTACTCGCGTTAGAAAAATTGTAGACACCGGAACCTTAATGTCTAGTTTAAAAAATAAATTTGAATCTAGCTAAAATAATTGAATTAATATGATACATCTCATCGTCACGGGTGTTACACTAAAACATTGAATTCGTCTCCTTTTGAAATTCTACACAGAATTCTTCAAAATTTTCGTAGGCTTTCATAAGTTAAATTTATTGATAAATTATAATTAAACTGGGCAACGGAAATTGTGTGGATTTGATTGACAAGAACTAACAATTTTCAAAAAAAAAAAAGGTTACGCATACACCACAGTGACCAAATAAGTTCACCCAAAATTAAAAAAATATTTAATAGCTGATTAAATTTTAAAATAAATAACTAACTTAACTTGAACATTTACATGCGGGGTTCTAAGACCTCGCTCGGAAAAAAAAATATAGTTTAGTTTTTGTCCGGTGTCACAAAATGCAATCAGCAAGTGTTAAAAATGAAAATTCGAAGATGGTTAAACACTTTTAGAATTTTGTTAAAGATCTACATTGAATAAGTTAGTCTGTGCAACAAGCCGTATCGTTCACAGAAAAAAATTAACACCTAAATACAAGCGGATTTCACATTAAATTAAGCGGACAAATCTTCTTAATTTCTTGAATGTCTAAAAGAAATCCACTTAATTTAAGCAGAAAATCTTTTGAATTAATGATAATTTGACCAATTATTTGAACTATAATTGTTTATGTTGAATCGGGCTTTTTTTGTCACTTCCTTCTATATGCAAATAAAAATCTTTATTTCAAACTTTTTCCCTACGTTTCGTCGTAATTTCTCGACTTCTTCAGGGGTATTTTATTAAATCTGTTAAATATTATATTGAAAACTTTTTACACTAATTACAAAAATTACATGAAAATATTATTTTGTTACATTTATTAATTGACAGATGATTAATAATTAAAAACTTTTGAATTTTCTAAAATAAAAATATAAATTATTGACATTTAATAAATAAAAGTTAAACTTCAGAAAAACTAAATGAAAAACAATTTGAATTTAAATTTGAATTATATAACAGAAAATTACACAGCTCTTAATTTCTCTTAAGACGAAACGTTGGGGAAAAGTATGAAATAAAGATTTTTATTTGCATATAGAAGGAAGTGACCAAAAAAGCCCGATTCAACATAAACAGAAAATCTTTTTATTTTTATGTGGAAACATTTTAATTAACAGCATTAACAGAATTGATTTCAAAAATAAGCAATTTATACATATTTTGACCTTAGGGACTCGGAAATTGCATTTACAAAAAATAGAATGAATATGTTTTCGAGATAAGATTTTTTTAAGTTTTTATCGAGCTATATCTCCTGAACAGAAGAAATTCTATATGAAACCTGAATTTATAAGCAAGAAACACTAGAATAACTTTTCTGGGCTTTCAGGTACCGGATATTCTTCTACTCAATTTAAGTACAATTTTCAGTATGAAAAAATAAATTTCAATTAAACTTTGGAAAAAGCAATGATACTTACCTACGGTTAAAAGATTATCTTGAATGTTTATTACCGATTTCAAAAACATTAAAGAGCCATTAATCATTTCATTTATCTTAATTGACACTTGAATGTTGAAGTTTCATGCTTCGAATAGTATCGCACTTCCTTTTGCAATGATTGTTATTTATTATTTATATACAAAGGACTATGTCATCTCACTTTGAAGGACACTCATAATCTTTTAGAGCTTGAAATCATTTAGAAACATCAATCACAACTAATTCATCCACATCATCAAATACATTAATGCGCGTATTTATTTTCAAATAATTCTAATAACTCTCTCATCATCTTTGTCGTCGTCGCCTCGTCAAATCTACATCACACCTTTATCATGAAACAAACAATCTTCACTTCCGATGAATTGAAGCCCGCTGCCGACAGCATATTACCTACAAAAAACAAAGAAAAACAACAACAAATATGTCACAACACTTCCGTCTGTGTACGTTAAAGCTAATTACTTTATTACTCTGTTTTTACGGTTCATAAATCAAAAGCTTTACACAGAGCCGTCCCCATGTTGTAAGGTATAAAGCCAAGTCGAAGTAAAAACCGGCATAAAAAAAAGAGAGACCAGAAAGTGAGACATGATGTTGTCTTCAAAACTGTCAAACCCTCTTATTGAAATGCAAAGCACAATATTCTTCCCATTGAATTCAATTCTTTTGAAAAAAAAGCAAAACAAAAATATAGTTAAACAAAAAAAAAAAATATAAATAAAAATACTCGTTGTACCTACTTTGTATCTCAAAGTTAAAAGCAAAATGCAAACAAAAAAATATTATATAGGTACTTGGAATTTTTTGGTCATCTCTGATGGTGTGTTTGAATTTTTCAAAGGAAAAAATGATTCAATCTGCAGCTTTGATTTTTTTTTTTGTGTTACCCATCATAAACCAAGTACCTCTACCTACTATAACATAGAAGGTTCTTTCCTGATGGTTTTATCTTATTATGGGAAGCTCGTCGGACGTGATGTCGCATAAATTTTGATAAAATGACAAAAGCAACAAAAAAAAAAAACTTTGCCTATAGTAAGTTCGGTACATACCTAAAAGTGTCGCCCTTTCAAAAGATATACTATACGAGTGTATATTCAAATGTCATAATTAGCATGCAAAGTAAAATATAAACCTCGTTCGCTAACTCGACTCGCCACCACAAAAAAAAAGGATAATTAACACTTCCTTTTGCCTATTTCACAGTATATGACTGCATACATCATAATATAATGATTCTGTGTGTGTCAGGGCTGGAATAAGAGTGAAACAGGTTTTAAACATTAGAAAAATAAAACCTCACCCGGTTTAGCTTCTATAAAGTTTTCTTCAGAAATAAATTCTTGTACAAGTTATAACTTCTATAAAAACTTCTTTAAAGTTAATTTAAAGAGTTTTAAGTATGTTTATTAACCTTCGTTAAGTCTTCAACATTAACTTTATAGAAGAAAGAACAAGCTGGTATTTCGGAAAGAGATATTTATAAAACGAAGTTTTTTTTTTAAGGTGACCGGAATAGGAATCCTTTAAATTAACACAAAAGCTATTTCAACAATGGAAACATTGAAATTTTACACAATGAAGCTTGTGTAAGACTTCTATAAAGTTTTCTTTAAATCAGATTTCTTGTAGAAGTTATAACTTCTGTAACAATTTCTTTAAAATTATATACAAGTACATATTTTAAATTTTTTTATCGATAAATCGGTAAGACTTCGATAAGTTATTTTATAGAAGCAAGAAATTCGGAAAGTAAGAGTTTATAGTTATTTATGAATGCACGATAAACACATTTAAAAATAACAATAACTTTCATAAGGCTTTATAGAAGTTGGAATGGTTTTTCCGTAAAAATTCTAGAAGTATAAAAGTTTCGCCTTATAATAACTCCACCCCTGGACATATTCTATGGAATCGTATAAACCAAAGCGGCTAGCAAACCGAACGGGTGCAATTCAAGTGAGTGCAAAGGGTATAGCTTTAAAACCACCAAATGCGTGCATTGAATTCTTAATATTTTAGTTCGTCTTTAATTTTGCTGTCTGTCTTCTATCTTTCACGTGTCGTCTTTTTCAATAGTTTAAGCTGCAATATTCAAAACTTTGTGTCTCCTCAAAGTGCCACCCGCATTTGCTAATACGTGATTCGAATGGAATTCTATATAGTTGTTGTGACTGTGACAAGATAGAGAGAGAAAGAGATAGAGAGATTATATGATGCAAGTAGTGTCCATTATAAGGTGCAGCAGCGTGTTGTGGGTTGAACATAATTATTTGCCACATCGTCACACGTTGTGCTTGGTTATGCTTTCACTTATAGAATCAACTTTGACGATGACGGCGACGACGACAACACACGGTAGAGAAGAGACACTGTCCAGCAGCGGCGATTTTATGTGAGAAGGAATTTGCATTCACAGACTTCGAACTATGTGTAATGTATTAGGTAGGTTTATATAGTTTTGTATGATTGCTTGGGGATTATGCTTTTTCGTGACTTAAGTGGCGTGAAATTTAAAATTGAAAAGCCTCTTCAACTTATTACGATAACTTTACTGGCGGAAGTTAGAACGGACACGACAACAAAAAGTCGCAGACAAAACTGTGTTAACAAACACTGATACTCGCAAAAATTAAAATCGATTTACCAAGAAGTAGGTACTACCTTTGTTTCTGAAAATGAAAAAAATGAGGCAGTTGTTCTGAGAAAACGGAAATCGGTGTAAAGAACCCGCCATTACAGACATAAGGCTTATTGAACACTAGCTTTTGACAGCTAATAGTTTGTGACATAATCGCAGTCTTTCAACCAAGTTATTGAACCATTATTTTTAAACTTGTGTGTTGACCTCTATCGATAAATCTTCCAGCTTCCGCTCTTACTTAGTCTCCATTGTCAAACGTCGATATCCTCAAAAACCTTGAAATGAAAGAGATCTTCAAGTTGTCAACCATACAAAACATAACATTTCCTCCAAAAAAAAAAAACAACTTAACCTAGTCTTTAACATAACTAAATGTTTGGAAAATGAATAAAAACAAAAGAAAGAGCCTCTTAAATCATCTCGATATACATATAAAAAGAGTGATATAGCGATTTCGAAATTAATGGCATGGAAAAATTAAAAACACGTAGTACTACGGGAAATGGGTTACGATGGGAATCAGTATGGCTGAAAGAAGCAATGGAAAAGAAATGAATTATATATACGATATGGAATAAAAAAAATATTCATGTTGAAGAATAAAAAAAAAGAGATTTCGCATCTAATTGACTATAAATATTTTGATGAACGCTTAAAGTAATGATTTTTTAAATCCTTCTTTAGCCTAGAATCCATATTCTGCCTTTTTTTATTGAAGTAAACTTTTCTCTTGATGTAAATATTTATATCTAACATTTTGAGATACATTGGAAAATGATACTACAAGAGTTTTACTTCTAGGCCTTGATAAGGATGCTCAAAATAATGTACCTTTACATCGTATCATTTTCTAAACCTTGAAACTTTACAATAAATATGGAAGCACAAAAATGGTATCTGAAAGGAAGTACATTTTATGTTACTTGTGAATTTCAATCGAGAACATACTTTTTGTTTCAAGGAATTATAACGAGCAGAGATTTATATTCGTTATAAAAGAAAAAAAGGCTACAAAGAAGCAGATGAATTGAAAACATTTAATTGCTTCCTTTTTGAAAAGAGTGTTGTCATAAATTAATAGATATTTAAGAAACTTTCTGTTACTTCGGCATTCGGACTTATTTTCAAAAAGCTTTATAACTTCCCTCATTTTTTCTTTTTTTGTTTTACTTTGTCTTTTTGCAGGTTGCATTTGCATTTTTTAGTTATAGTCCAGGAAAAATTAGCAAAATATATCTACAAATACAGCTAAGAAGAATTTTATTGTTTTATTTTAAAGAGGCCCTTTTGAGGATTCTAAAACCACAAAGTTCGAACAAAATAACCCTTTGCTTCGTGCGCCATTTAAAAAAAAAAGCTGAAAAAAGAAAATACTTGATTTTCTCCGCCGTTATTGGCCGTAGAGTAATTATTTCTGTTTACTTTTATAGAATATCACGTTCTCTACAGTTTTGTTAAGACAAAATTTTTGATAGCTCTTACCAATAAAAAGTTATTGTCGAAAAACTGTTGAAATTTCGGACTAAAAAACGGATTTTAATGTTTATCTCATCCAATTGCCATCCGATCTAAAAATCATTCTTAATACTTTTTATAGACTATCAAATTTCCTAAATTTTTTACATGTACATACATCAACAAACTTTCAAAATAGAGAAGAGTTAATGAGAAAAAGTGCACTTACGGGTACGAGTGCGATAAGATGAGAATTGATGACGGCGTTTTATAGAGGAGTTCAATACAATAATTTTCTACTATGGGAGGGGGGTCTATCTCCCCCATTTAGGCGGGAAGGGCAATTTTATAAAAATTGACTTAAAACAAAAAAAAAAAATTATTAATGAACGACGGCAACACTTACAGCTATGAATGATACCTTTTTCAAAAGCCAAAAGAGTACACGTAATTATCATTTTTAAATAAAATTATTTAAATTAATTATTTTCGAAATAGTCGATTTAAAAGTCGAAATTTGGGAATTTCGAAAATAATTTTAAATCGATTATCTCGAAAATAATTGATTTAAATAACTTTATTTAAAAATTATAATTATAAGTGTACTCTTTTGGCACAAGTTTGAATTTGTTGATTGAAAATTTAGTCATTAATATGAAGTTTTTCTTTCTGTTTCGTGGAATTCAATTTATTTAGATTCAATCATTTACCACAAAAATCTTATAAAGCCTTTTTAAATAATCTTCATTAAATTTATTTAAATTTTTAGATTTCCTTCTTCAAAATTAAGGAATTTATTGTAATTGAAAACCAATAATGATGTAATTCAAGTAGGCATCTAGCAACAGACAAAAGAATAGATTTATTTTTATTGCCGTTTTTATATTAACAATTTGTATTCTGCAAAATTGCGTTGATTTCAGGGATTTGATTTTATTATTTTTTTTTTTGTGTTGTCTGTTGCTAACGCAAGGATATAAGGAAATCCTTGATGGTATTTCTTTTTAAACATACACAATTTCATTTTAAAAAAGCAATTGCCATAAAATTAAACACTCAACTGTGTCGTAAGTAGTTGCTTGTATGGATTAAGGATTTAATGTCTTAATGTTTAACAGAATTGAATCCAAAGTGTAAAATGAAGCACACATAAATTACTAACATTTTAAAATTACTTATTTAAATTGTAATTGGTATAATTTTGAAGCTTCTTTAATTTTTTGCTCTCTCGATTTATTTACTCGATTGTAATTTACGTTTTGTTTTTTACACAAAACCAATACTTGGTCATTTGCAATAACTTAAAAAATGAAAAATTCCCCGACGCACTTATCGTTATTACTAAAGGGAGTTTGATTAGTTCAGGAAAAATGAAAAATAACAAAAAAAAAAAAAAGAAAAAAATAAACACACTCTTTTATGAACTGAGAGTACGACCATATGTGTAAAACTGATACACATTACGAAGGGCAGGTTTGGGGTTAGAGTATCTGACGGAGCAAGAATAAAAATTGCAAAAGGAGAAAGACTGTACAAATTTTAAGACTATACTATCAGCGAAAAGAATTCGGTATTTTTTAATTGGTTCTTAAAATTTTGAAAATTTATATCATCTTTTTACAAATAAAAAATAAAAATATTGCTTCAGAAGGGTAAACTGAAATATTATAAGCTTTATATAAAATACTTATATATTTAATCTTATATAATCTTTAAATATATTTAGTCACAATGCGTAGATGAGTATTTTAAAATTACACAAATCAGGGTTTCAAATGAAGCTACTGTTTTAACTAGAACCAAAATGAGATAATTTGCGGGTAATCACGCTTTTTTCGCCCCGGGTAAAAACTACAATGTCGCATTTCGGGATCTCAGAACCGCACATGTAAATCGTCAACTTCAGTTTAATTGTTTCACAATTTCAGCGATTAATTTTCTTAGTTATTTTTCTTAGTTTTTTTTAGGTTAAACTTAGTTGGTCACTGTGGTGTATGCGTAATCTTTTTCATTGAAAAATTTAAACGGTTATGCAAATTATTATATCGTGAGTCGGTTCAAAGGAAAAACTTACTAACTGCTGTATTGAAAACGTATGTAGTTAGTGAGTTTTTCCTTTGGACCGACCGCGACGACGATATATGGTGTTTTCATAAACGTCTGCCTAACTTAGGCCTGCGTTAGTCGTGTTCATAAAGTCAGATCTGCGATAGTCTAACTGCAGTTCTGCTGTTCATAAACGTCAGTATGTCGTCAACATCGGGCAGATTGCGCAGCCAAAATTTTATTGCTGCAGAACTCAAGAAGAAATTTATTTGGCTCTTGATTCGATTTTTTTTGTTAATAAACTTAAATATTGTTAGAAAAAAATGAAAAGCAAAAATATTAATTAGGGTGGTGCAAAAAATGTTTCTTTTTTCATTTTTCGAAAAATTTAAATTTAAATGACACAGAAAATTTCGAAATCGTGTTTTTTGAGATAATGAGTTTATATTAAATTATTTTCGTATTAGGGTGGCTCTAAGAAATGTTATCTTCTACAGTTGCTTGAAGAATTCCAAAAAAATCAACGTGAATATTGTTTTGACCAAATTATCGAAGAAAAAAAAAATTTCCATTAGGGGGGTTCAAACTTTTTTTTTAATTAATTACAAAAATTATTTTTCACTGCAGAGAAAGTTTGTAAAACATGGTTTATGAAATATAATGTAAAATTGGGGTAGGTATTTTCGAATTAGGGCGCTCAGAAAAATGGTATATTTAACATTCAACCAAATTCAATTTAATTAATTCGGCATGAATTTAATATTACTATAGCAAAAACGCACTTAACAAACTTTCTGTGCACTAAAAATCATTTCTTTTTTTTCAAACGCATAAAAAAACTTTCTTGAACACCCTAATTAAAAATATTTTTTCCATAGATAATTTGTTTTAAATGTGAACTACTCGGTGTTTTTATTATTTTTTTTTTTAAAGAAAGTATTTTTTTTTAGCCACCCTAATGTAACACGGTTTACAAATTTTTCGTGTTATTAAAAACAATATTTTCGGGAACTGAAAAAGAAATGTTTTTTTGCTTAAACAAAACTCATTCTGTGGTAATTTTTTTATATTTTTTTTCTGACGTTTATGAACACTCAGTGACTGCTGAAAATTGTACCAACGCAGGCCTGCAAACATTCTGCAGAATTGGTGTGTTCATTAATGCAGCAAAGCAGAAAGACGATTGGACTGACGCAGATTTCCGACGTATATGAAAACACCCATAATCTAGAGTCAATATGAAATAATTTTCAAAAACTTTTCAAAACTGCTAAGAATTCAAACATTTTTTTCAGCAACATTTGGTAACTATCCTGCAAACCTAGTTTTTGGGGAAATTCCGCTTTTCATACTCCAATGGAAACTTGATAGAGGTTTAAGGGAAAACATACAGAAGACCTCTGTATACCTTTTTAGGAATTTTTTCCTGCTTATTCGAAGTCAGTTTGTTTGTACTCGAAATAATCCAGACATTTTTTGAAAAATAGGATGAATGAATGAATTAAATCACTGAATTTCTACCTAAACTATTTCAAAACTTCAATTACTCATACAAAAAAATCTTATTTTTCAATTCCAGGACCTAATTTATTCCAAAAAACGAATTCGAAATATTCGTATAATCTTGGGAGTGATTGGCGCTATTGTCCTAATCGGTCTCATTACCGTAGCTGTAATCTTATTAGTAAATAGCAGCGAATCAAATGATCTACCCTCAGCACAAACCGGCAATGGTATTAAGCTAGATGATATTTTAACGGGGAAATTACAAGCGAGAAGATTCAATGGATCATGGACATCGGGAGCAAATATTATGTATAAGGAACTTAATGTAAGATCGAACAAAATTTATAAAAAATAGAACAATTAATAATTTTTATATTCCATTGTAGCACGTTTATGAATATAATGTTGCCAACGGTAAACAAACACAATTATGGCATGATGATAAACAACAATATTCAGTTTTTGAAAAATCCGCCGATGGAAAATATCTACTTTTGGGGAAAAATCATCTCAAGGTAAGTGATTTCTACATTGTGGAATCTATGTGGATCGTATTTGAAAAATAATATAATTTTTTGTTTTCTTTTTTTAAAGATCTTTCGACATAGTTTTCAAGCCGAATATGATATTGTTGATCTTGAAACTGGTGCCGTACAACCACTCAAGATCAAAGGCAACCAAGAACGTCTCTATCTAGTCCAATGGTCACCCGTTGGCAATGCCCTCATTATCAATTTCGAAAGAAATCTTTACTACAAACCAACAGCATTCGATAGTGATGAAATTCAATTAACCACAAGTACAAGTCCAACCATTTTGAATGGCATTCCAGATTGGGTCTATGAAGAAGAAGTCTTTGGAACAAATTCCGCCGTTTGGTTTAATCCAAATGGTACAAAAATTGCATTTATACAATTTGATGATTCACCGACGAAAATCATCAATTTCCCTTATTATGGTGAAGCTGGAGATTTACGATACCAATACCCATGGAATCAACCTGTTGCCTATCCCAAAGCTGGTTCACCAAATCCCTTTGTTAAACTTTTCACCGCTGATTTACAATTGGCTATGAAATCCAATGATTTCTTGACGGGTGTACCCGTTCCAAGTGCTCTTAACACTCAGAGTCACATTATAACCGTCGTAACATGGTTAAACGATCAAAATGTCCTCTCGGTATGGATGAATCGTATTCAGAATGCCGCTTATATACAAGTCTTCGAAGGACTTCGCAGGACCGAACCTTTTAGTATAGAATCAAAGACCGGTTGGGTTGATTTGTTTACGGAACCTTTAAAGAATAGAGATGGCAGTGAAATTGCATTGTTACTGCCACATCGACAAGATTCGGATGGTAATTTCAGACATATAAGTCTTTTATCGACAAAAAATTCCAATGGTGCTGTATTGCCAATTACTAGCGGAAAGTATGTGGTAACAGCGATACTTCATTGGGATGCAGAACGAAATATTATCTTCTATACGGCCAATACCGAAAATGCCTCAAATTCTTTGCATGTTTATGCAATTAAAGCAGCAAAAGACCAAAAGCCACAATGCCTTACATGTAATCTTGTTATTGATGGTAAGTATCAAAAAAATAAATTACTTCTGTAAAGCTTCTATAAGGCTTTATAGAAGCAATTTAAACAAATATGTTTCTTCTATCGGATTTAACCTAATTTTTTTCGAAATTAGGTACCCAACAAAGTTATTTTGGAGCTGAATTCAGTGAGTCCAATTATGTTGTGATAAGTTCTCTGGGTCCAGGTGTCCCAGCTCATGCTGTCTACGAATGGTCATACTCTAATGGTAAGACAATTTATTGATCTAGCAAGTTCCAAAATGTATGGTTTTTTTGTCCACAGGAGAGGTTCTTATCAATAAAGTCTATGATTGGGAAATAAATTCAAATTTGAAGAATGAATTGGCAACCATTGCCATGCCAGAGCAAGAAATCCACACAATCAACATTGCCAATGGATTCACAGCTAAAGTTCTCCTTCAATTGCCTCCAAATGTTGATCGTAGTGGCGATACAAAGTATCCAATGCTTGTTGATGTCTATGGCGGGCCAGACTCTTACTCTGTTATTGACAAATGGGGTATGGATTGGGGTACTTATTTGTCATCGAATCAATCGGTGATCTATGCAAAGATTGATGGACGAGGATCGGGCTTGAGAGGTGATAAACTGCTTCATTCGATTTACTTGAAGTTGGGAACTGTCGAAATCACCGATCAAATTGATGTTACAAGGTAAAATTTTCCCAAAACAGAGCTTTAGACGAATTCGAATTAAATACCCTTTTTTATCATGATAGATCACTGCATCAAAAGTTGCCTTATATTGATGCTAATCGAACTGGTATCTGGGGATGGAGTTATGGTGGTTATGCAGCTGCAATGGCTTTGGCTAACGATCAGTCAGGAACATTTAAATGTGCAGCTTCAATAGCTCCCGTAACAGATTGGGCTTATTATGGTAAGATCATATCATTTTTTGGTCAATATTGAGTCATAATGTAACTTTGTGTACAGATTCCATTTACACGGAACGATATATGGGAGTTCCCGATGAAAACCCACAAGGTTATGCCAACTCCCGATTGAGTACTTTGGCCACGAAATTCAAAGGAAAGAAATTCCTGCTGGTCCATGGAACTCTAGACGATAATGTCCATTACCAACAAGCAATGATCTTAGCCAAAAATTTAGAACGAAGGGATATTCTCTTCAAACAAATCGTAAGTCGACTTATCTGCATTTTCTAACTTGATTAAAACTTTATTTTTTTTCTTTTTTACAGAGCTACCCTGATGAAGATCACGGTTTGGCCGGTGTTAGGCCACATCTTTATCATTCTCTGGACAAATTCTTTGGAGAGTGTTTTAATCTTAAAAGGCTGAGCAAATGGGGACGCAAATAAAACCAAAACTTAGTTCTGTAGTGAAAACAAAATAATTAAAAAACAACAATGTGTTGAGGTTATAATACGAATGAAAAGCTTAAAGGATCGGTTTTTTTTTTCAAAACTAATCGAGACCTGTACTTAAAGGGATTCTCCCCCCAAATAAAGTCCTCCTTTAAATCATCCCAAAAAGAAAAGAAATCAAAAAAAAAATATAACCTACACACATTTTGCAGTGTAACATTTTGTAGTTGTGCCTCTAGGAAATTAAAGAAAACAAAAAATAAAAATAATTTCAAAATAAGTAAATTTAAGAAATAAATTTAAAAACAAAACAAAAAATATTAATAAATTTGTTTTATCAAAAAAAAAAATCAAATAGTGCCAGGATTTTTACCTCCGTTTAAAATGACCTACCCCGCGCGTCCATTTTTAATAAAAAAAAAAATAATAAAAACACATTCAATTTAAATTATTTTTATTAAACCCTCTCGTCCTCCTCTCTTCCATGCATTTTCTACAGTTTTTTAAAACAAAAAAAATATATGTATTTTCATTGTGAAACGTTAGGATTTTTCCCTAACTTTGTTTTATTTTTTTTTTTATTGAAAAATTTATTTTTTTAATTTTATTTTTGTTATATTGTAAAATGTATATACAACATATAAATATATTTTTTTTTTCGGATTAAGTTGTCGATGTAAAAAATAAAGAAATGTAGGAAAATATAAATTATATTACAAAATTAATGGTGGGTTTTTCATTTGAGCAAATTAGAAGGATTTTCGAAGACTATTGATAAAGGTAAGTGTAAGACCATATTCTATTTTCTTTCAAATTATGTAGCTATGCTATTTCCTTTCGAAATTTGATGCAAATGCATATTATCAGCTTCCGAAAGTAAGAAAAAAAAAAATAAACTAGTTTTTTCCCTTTAAAACCCTTAAACATTAAAAATAATATTTCGATTGCAAAAAACTCTGAAACATGACCTCAAGGAAAGTTTTGGATTTTTCAAAATGCATTTTTTTCGGTAAGGGGCTAACCTTGATTTTTTTTTCGAAAATCCGAAAATAATTGATTATTATTTTTTTACCTAAATGCATATGTCTCATATGAACTCATGTCTTTGAATAAAAGGTTGTTTCGAGACTTAGATGTCTGCCTGCAAAAGTTAGAAAAAAATATATCGATTGCAAATAACTCAGTAAGCCTACCTTAATGAAACCTTTGGGTTTCAATTTTAATCACGATTAGGGCTTTCTTTTCCTTTCTTTTGGTACCTCACTCAATGGATTTAGAGGAAATTTTTTAAAATGCATTTTTTTGTGAAAATGTTTCTGTTCGCTTATCTTTGAATATTTGTTCAAATTCAAACTCTAAAACCAGACCTCAAATCGATGGATTTGGAGGAAATTTTTAAATGCATTTTTTCGGGAAGGGGTTAACCTTGTTTTTTTTTCGAAAATCCGAAAAAAATTGAATTGTATTTTTTGTACCAAAATGCATAGGTCTATTTGGTATGAACATATATCGTTGAACAAAAACTTAATTCGAGACTTAAATCCAAGAAAAATCTCTTATCGATTTAATCGTCTACGTAATTTCCGTTCAGAAAATAGCTTACACTATACAGGGTGTCCCAAAAGTAATGGATCAAACGAAATATGCTGATTGGGTAACTTAAGGGCTCTCAGAATTTGGTAACTTGTTCATCCCAAATCCTTACGGTTTTCGATTTAATGCAATATTTGTGAAATTTCGAAAAATTCCTACTTGGCAACAGTATTTTGCTTCCTGCGCCCATTATTGATTTTTGTTTTTTTAAATTCTTTCACGAAAACATTGCAAAATAATTAGGAACAATAAATTAATCAATATATTTTTTATTCCATACGCCATTTCGCTGCAAATTAACTAACAGTTTCAAGTTTTATAAAAAATCTATTTCTAACTTTTATTTGAGAGCAACACCGCAAACAAATTTCGTACGGTGTGACACTGGTTTATTATTTTAAAAACTTGTCCCAGTATTGCAGTTTTCAAAAAAGTATAAATATTTCCAAAGTTGAAGTTAGATCGCAAAATATTGCAATTTGAATTCAACAAAACAAGGTTTCTCAAAGAAAAAATTCAAACAAAAAGAGAGGCTTTTGTTCAAAGAGAAATAAACAAACAACTGTTCAAGAAAATTTGTTTATTTTTGTTTGTTTTTTGCTCTGAAAAACCCTGTTTTGTTGAATTAAAATTGTAATAATTTGCGATCTAGCTTAAACTTTGGAAACTTTTATACTTTTTTGAAAACTGCAATACTGGGACAAGTTTTTAAAATAATAAACCAGTGTCACACCGTACGAAATTTGTTTGCGGTGTTGCTCTCAAATAAAAGTTAGAAATAGATTTTTTATAAAACTTGAAACTGTTAGTTAATTTGCAGCGAAATGGCGTATGGAATAAAAAATATATTGATTAATTTATTGTTCCTAATTATTTGGCAGTGTTTTCGTAAAAGAATTTAAAAAAACAAAAATCAATAATGGGCGCAGGAAGCAAAATACTGTTGCCAAGTAGGAATTTTTCGAAATTTCACAAATATTGCATTAAATCGAAAACCGTAAGGATTTGGGATGAACAAGTTACCAAATTCTGAGAGCCCTTAAGTTCCCCAATCAGCATATTTCGTTTGATCCATTACTTTTGGGACACCCTGTATAATCTAGTCCACAATTTTCCCTGAACATGCACAGTAAATTAATAAATATATTTGACAGTTACTTACCTACCATCCATTGAATGAAATACATCCTATTGAAATTCTTATCTGGTTTCTTAGACTTGGTATATTTTTGTAGACATTCAAATTTTTTCTTTATGTCTCATTGATTTTTTTTAGACGAATCAAAATTGATACTTTCAAAATCTTCTTCTTGATATTTAATTTGAAACCTTTAAAACCAAGAAAAAAATTGTAACGTTTAAAACTTAAAGGAATTTTTACTTACGAGAATTTAAAAGGGATCTTAATTTTGTTATAGGTATCAGTTATTTTTAGGTTTGGCTTTTTGTTAAAATAAACCTTCAGACAGAACAAGCTTTGAATTCAGAAATATCCTTGAATGTTTGTGTTTCTATTCGAAAGAGTTTTTGTACGAATAGTCGATATATTTTTGTGCATAATTACATATTTTTTTTCCTTTAAAACATCGAAGGCCTTAAATGCATATTTTGGGATTTTTTTACGGTTTTCATATAGCCTGGTTGAATTCATGAATGCACCTGCTTTTTGTATGATCGAAAACACTACCCTAATTGAAAAGCATCATCTTTACACCGGAAGTTGATTATTATTTTACTTCAACTTAAAATTCAAGCACATTTTGTGTTTATTTGCTGACTCTTCATATATTTTCTTAGCGTCAACAAATCATTTTTTTATTTTGTGTTATATTTCAGCTTGAATATTACCCGAAAAATAAAATTTATTTTCTTAAACACTTTGATTTTCTTTCAAAATCCTAACACATTCCTGGTTTGTTTCCCTATCATATTTGTTGCAACAGTTTTTTTGTATTCGAATGCTTTTCCCATTCAGAAACGAGTTAACAGGAGCAAAAATTTCACATTCGGACTTCTCATTTTGAAAGTAGTAGATTTTATTCCACTTTAGGAATAGAGTAGAATAATAGAGTAGTTCATTTTACATTGCATTCGAGTAGTTTTGAGGTCGTGGTTGATGTGTATTTTTAACTCGTTATTGACGAACATTTCAGATCAAACAAAAGAACTCGTTGACATCTCACAGACAAACCAATCCAATTGTAAGTCACGTGGAAAACTTTTCTCTCGAAATATTTTTTTTTTTTTTTTTGCCTGGAATAAACTGCCACTTTTTCTGCATTCCACCGAAAAATTTCAATTGCATGAGGAACAACATTCAATCCTATTTTTAAATCCATGCGAAAAAAAACTGCATTGATAATGTCGTCTTCTATTCGAATTAACTTCCATATCAGTTCTAGTTTAAGTGGTTTTATATGAAAAATAGGTGCAAAAAGTTTTCGAAAAAAAAACAAATTTTCTCATGAGATGATGAAGCAACAAATTTTTCCAAAATACGTACCAACGCACTTGAACGAAAATATAGAAATTAAAAAAACTTTTAAAATAAATTTACGAACAAACTCATTTATTGCGTTTTCTTTTTCAATGATTTCTTTTTTTTTATATATATTCCACGTATTTTTGTTTTTCATTTTACTCTATATTTACTTCCATCTCTTCCACTTACGATTGCAATTTTTTTTAATTTAAGATACATAAAATAATTTTAGTTAAATTTTAAACACTTTTTTTTATAATTCATTTTTTTTTTCTTTTTACTTTTTACTAATTTTTAATTTAATTACATTTTAAAACATTTTTTTGTTTTTCTTTATGTTGAATCAAATTCAATATTAATTTATTTTAAGTTTGTTGTGCTACTTTTTGTTTTATAATTTAAAAATTGTTTTGTTTGCTTTTTTTAAAAAATACTTATTACACCGTTTACATACATAATAATAATATCTATCGTCGGTGAAACCAGAAAAGTGTATAACTCCATTTTAGGAAATTTTATAGGAGAACAAAAAAACAAAATCGTTTTGAAGGCATTTGTATGAGTTTTCATTTTCTAATTTGCTAATAAAATAAAAACTATGAACTTTAAGGGGATTCCCAGTTTAGGGAACGGTAGATATCAGGTTTGTCTAACAGATGGCATTCAAATCTAATTTTCAGAAAATTTGGAGTTACACACTTTTCTGGTTTCACCGACGCTATATTTTTTTTTGTTTTTATTATTACATATATCAAACTACGTTGGTATTTTTTTTATTTTTTAAATTTATATATAACTTTGTATATATATAGAAATTTTTAATAAATATTATTTTTTAGGTTTTTATCATATTTTACAACAAAATTTTGCCTTAAATGTCTCGAGATAGAAATTTTAAATTTGTTTTACATTTTAAAAATACAAATATATATTTATGTATGTAGATTTTGTTTGTTTTTTATAATTAAAAGTTAGTTTTGCTTACAAGTTGACACACATTTATACACAATCAAGTTAATTATAATTTTTTGTTTATTTTTTTTTCTTGTTTTACATAATAATTTATGTTTACACCTACTTACTAATTTTAATTAAGTATTTACAGCACCTGAACTTAAAGTTTAGAAAAAAATTAAATTTAAAAAAATCCATTATGATCAATTTTTGATATCATTCTTTTGTTTTTGTATATATTTTTGTTTGCTTTGTTTCATTTGAGAAAGAATTGCTCCTCGTCATCATCGTCATCATCAAGAGGGTCATGATCAGGAGGTGGTCGATCGACATTTCCATCATGGGGAGGTTCTTCTTCAATCAGATGATGCTCTTCCCCATCTGGCTCTTCCGGTTTATAATGATCGAGTTCATGATAATGCTGTTCGTCCGATTCTTCGATGACCTCACTCGACTCAACAACATGATGGTGATGGTGGCTAATATGTTGATGTTGTTGTAAATGATGTTCTTCAACATACTGCTGATGCTGTTGCTCATGATGGTAAAACTGTTGTCGTATTACCTGCTGATTATGACCCTGTTGTTGCCGTTGTCGATGCTCTGCAGTTGTTGTGATAGTCGAGGTTGCATTGGTCTCCGCCGTCGGCACCAGGTTTATGAAATATAACCTGTTGTCATCGGGCGAATTTGGTTTTGATCATCATTACGTATTATTGTTGCCTTTTAAAATAAAAACCTTTTTAACCAAAATGTTATGATTTTTCTGCTACAATGGAATTTTTGTTTAACGATTTTTTTTTTTTGAGATTTTTTTTTCAATATTTTTTATTTTTTTATTGATTTTTTTTTGTTTTGTGGAGATGAAAAGAGAAAAAATTGAAGAAAAAAAAGACAAGAATTGGTCAACATGAATTTGGTTATTTGCTATTAATTAATATAAATTCAATTTGGTTTTTTGTATTATATACGTAAATAATGTATTTTTTTTTTTAATCACATAAGGGAGGAGGGAGGTTTGAGAAAGGCACATTTGGAAATAGAGAGTACAAACAATAATGAAATCTACAAAATGCAAAGAAGATAAAAAATAATAAATAAATAAAGAAAAAAAAATGATTTTTTTTTTGTTTTTTATGTATAATTGAGAAGAAATTCATTTTTATTATTTTTTTCTTTTTTTCAATTTTAACTACATAAATATATTATATATATAAATATATCTACAGGCTTAAATATGTTTTTTTTTACAAACTTAAATCAAAATAAGAAGAAAAGAAATAGAATAAAACAATAAATTTTCAAGACTTGTAGTTTAAGTAAATAAATATGTTTAACATAATAAAATATATATATTTTTCTATAGGATATAAGATTATATAAATACACATGATGTTTTTTTAAACCAAAATTCAACCCTTTTTAGCACCTTTGTTAATAAAAATAAAATTAGATATGTTGATTGACAAGCGATTTTCAATTAGTGTAAAAAATGTGTAAAAAAATATGCTTTATTTATTAAAAAAAAAGTATTATTAAATATAAAAAAAAAACAATCACCGTGTGAAATAAATTAAGTTTGTTAAATATTGTTTAGCTAGAGCCGATTTATCTTATTAACTAAGTAGTAACATGTAAATAAAGTTTTAAAATATATAAAGGACCATTGAAGACTAAAGTGATTTTTCTTACTCATCCAACTAACAAATTTAGGTTTAGTTGGGATACAAGTTCTTAAAAAGTGTATTTTTTAAATTGAAAACTATGTATATTTCAGTTGGCTGATTGATGGCAAGCAGTTTAGTAAAGGTTAAAATCCTTTAATTAGTAAAATATTACTCCTGACTGTATCGCCGCTAATCTACCTAAATTTATAAAATATTAAAAACAACTGTACTTTATTTCTATTGAAGAAAAAAAAATATAAAGCTTTGAACTCAATGCTTTAGAATTTATCTCTTCGCCAGATGAGTCTTCAGCACAAAGAGCATTTTTATTAACTAGGTTTTGTCCAGCATGTCGAAAATGTATAATTTTTTTGAAATTTATTTTCGTGCCTTGGAGCAACCAGAAACTTTGTTTCATTTTTTAAAGACAAGAAAAACCATTAAATCGTCTACAGCATAATCACAAGCTTTAAATATGCGTTGTGTAAGAATTTAAAGATGCTGAGAAATGTTATCTCAGAAAACAAAAGTTAAGGCAATAGTTAATTAAATCTCTGGCTGTCCCTTTTTGAAAACTTTAAGTCGAAATTCAATTTTTTGAAGCTACTTTTTTCAATTTACATTAAGGAAATTTTGCCATTCTTTTTTGAGACAATTAATTTTTAACACAAGTTCAAGTGACCTCAACTCCAAAAATTTATAAAGCGTTTCGCCCAGGTACGACAGTGGGCTCATCAGTTAGATCTGTCGTACCCTTACTAAGAGGCCTTATTTTGGTCGATTTTCGATCACTCCACTTAAAATTAAAATAATTTTAATAATTTTTTATTATTTTTGTTATTTTTTTCTTCGTTATCAATTAATTTTTATGTTTCCCTATTCCTAGATTATTCAATAGAGTAGATAGATAGTAGGAAAACAGTTCGAACCCTTGGCACATTTTGTACTTTTATAATAATAATACGTCAAATTTTTTTAAAGAATGGATATTTGATGCGAGATAAGCGAATATGAAGCTTTTGTTCAAAAAATCATCGAAGGAAAAAAAATCTCAAGGAGTAAAAAGGTTGTTGTTAAATTCCAAAATTCATCTTTGCTCGTCACCGAAACAAAACACCTCGGAAAAACTTTTCTTATTTAGTCCAAAAACATTTTTTTTTCTCGTATCCTTCTTTGACTGTGGGTTTTTTTATCCAACATTTTTATTTTTCTTGACACCTTTATATAAATAAACTATCTAAGGAAAACGATACAGGCTTTGATAGTGGTGGACACTTAGACCAAATCTTATACCCCTTCCTACTCCTTTTTCCATAAAAAAAAAAATCGATAAGAACTCTTTTAAATAATTTAAGGTTTTGGTTCATGCATAGCTTTATCGTGCAAAGTGTGTCATTTTTAGAAATCTTCTGTTGTGCTCATAGCTATTTTTGTATTAATTACATGCCAATGTGCTGTATTTTTAATGATGGATAAACTTTGTCTTTAAAGTCTAGTACGTAGATTGCACTAAATTAAAGCTAATGGACCATATTCATAGTCGTTTTTAGACCCCAGTTTATCTTAGACTGGGGTTTTTCACATTTTGTGATTTGAATAGAATAAACTCCAGAAGCCGTTTAGAGAGTGTCTATGAATATGGCCCAATATTTTTTCCCCCGTTTTCCTTGCTATAAATTGTGGCAGATACAATATTAAAAATTGGAAACAAAAATAAGATTTGTAACAGGAACTGCCGGCAGTTCTTGAATATATTTTAGTTCGGCTCAATTTTTAAGAGAATTTTGTATGGAATCTAAAATTTAGGTCGATCTACCTACTAGGATTGAGCTATCAAAAATGTGTGATCTTACAGTCAGTTTTAATTTGTATATCTTTTTTTGTAAAAAATCTGTGAAACTACTTTTTATTATATTTAAAAGGTTATTATATTACTGTATATTACTGTATCATATGTTGTTTATAAATATTACAATTTGTATCTTCAATTTTGTACACTAAATTATGCCTCACTCTTTTTGATATTTCAATTACATTCATTAGCTAGCAACTCAATAAACGTTCGAGACTTAAAGTACAACAAGGAACTCTTAGATTCTTTGGCAGATTAATTGACTACATGGAGCTGCATTTAAGAACGTTAAATGTGAAAAAAAAAAACTAAAATGTATCCGACTTGTAAACTTAAATTTCGTTGACTTGTACAAAAAAAAGTTAAAAAATAAAAATAGTTTTTAATATACAGATTTGTAACAGATCTATTGCACAAAATTAAAAATGAACTTTTCCCTTAACTCATCTAATACACTCAAAAAAATATATAGGTTTTTCTAAATAACAAAGATTATAATCTAGTTGACTATGTATACTTGGGAAGCTGACTAAATATTTAAATTAGATTATCTAAAATATTTTAAAATTTAAAACGAAACATTTTCAATACACCCAACGAAAAACCAAAATTTCCAACATTCCTGCACTACTACCAATACAACTAAACTATTAAGTTAACTATACAAACAAAAGCTTTGAAGAAAAGTAAAAAAAGTGTTAAGTATAAAGTTAATTTTACTTACAAAATAAAGAAAAGCAAAGAAATAAAATAAGAAGTTGGAGGTAGGTTGATTGGATTGGTTGATTTTTTTTTTTTTTTTTTTAAGTTGTGGTGGTCGTGGTTGGATTGTATTTTTTTTTTTATTTATGTTTCTATATGTCTCACAACTGGTGTTGGTGATGATGGTATTCATGCATATTCACCTGATTGATATTGCCTATCAATTGATGGCCCTGCAGCGTTTGAACTTGAGCTATAGACAACGATGTTGTGCCATCTGTGTGCTCTTGTTGTGTCACAATTGTTGGTTGTCCATTGCCAGTTGCAGTTGTTATATTACCCGATTGATCAATTATTTGATGGTGAACTTGTTGATGTTGTTGTTGCTGTACTTGGACCTGTTGCTGTTGTTGTTGCTGTTGCTGCTGTTGTTGTTGTTGCTGTGATGATGTGCTTACAGCTACAGATACTTGATTGCCACCTGTTGAGATGGAATCGGGTTCCTTTTTGACTTGCACTGCTTGAACTGTGTGTAGGGATTGCACTGTTTGAACTTGGGGTATAGTTCCGCTGACTACTGTTGTTGTATTCGTACTAGAATTTGCTGTGCTTGATGTTGTGAGTAGTTTTTTGGTTCCACCTGGGACAACTACAAATAAAATTGAATGAATTTGAAATCTAGACTCTTTCTTAACTCTTTATTACCCTTTCGTTCTTTTTTGACTCCAGGTTTAGCAAAATGCCGTAGTTCTAAATGGCGTCTTAGGTTTCTTGATTGGCGTATAACTGCATAGCATATGGGACAAGTTGCTGGCTGCTCAGATTGTGATCTTGATCTTCCTTCTTAAAGCAACACAATTATTTAATTAATAAAATCTGTAAAATTGATTACGACTTACTTCCACTTCCAATTTTTGTTGTTGAACCATCACCAGTTGAAGTAGCCGATACATTTGTTGTTGTTGTTGGTGTTAAACTAGCATCCGAGAAGGTAATTGATTCGTTTGTCTTGAGAATTTCTGTCTTGATTGGTGTCGATGCTGCCATTGAAATAGTTTCGCCATTTTCATGTGTCTGGGTAATAGTTTGTGTTTGATTTTGATTTGTCGTTATTGGTGATGGCATGATACTTTCCATTCCGTCGGTCCTTGCAATTTTTGATTCAGTAGCTGTAATGGAATGAATTATAATAACTGCAGACTTTTTATTTATTAATTGATAACTTACGTGACATTTTCTTAACACGCGGTCTCCTTTTACGGGCTGGCAAGAATTGGTTGATAGCATCTTTAACCTCACCTACATCTTGAATTATTGGGCCTTGTTGATGTTGAATGTCTTCGACTACTTGAGCATGTACGGTCTGTTGGGGAGCGGTGTTTATAGTAGCAATCAGTTGTTCTTGGTCCTGAAAACAAAGTATCATTTGAGTATTTAGTTTGACCAAACTTAGTTATTAGAGTACGTCCACGTCCAGTTTCATTTCATATAACCATTTTGGTTAATTTATTTCATTGATCAAAGAGCTTAATCCCTTAGATTCCTTCGGAATTTCCCGATGATTGTTCAAAATCGAGGTTGTTTTATTAAACAAAATTTCTTGAAAGAGATTTTACTGAATTACTTACTCATCTCATCTTGAGCTTAGACAAAGTCATGGACGCTTTCCAAGCCAAATCAAATTTAAAATTAATAATATTTAAGACAAATATGTACTTAAATAAACGATTGACATACTTCGACTATTAATAGATCCATTGTGATATCAAAGCAGATTTTTAGGAATTTCCCATCTAAATTATTAAGCTGGAGCTTTTGATAAAGCGATTATGATTGCAAATAAATTCTGAATTATGAGTCGGTATATTGGGAAGTGGTATACAGGCCCCAACCCATAGAATCCGTTGCGTCCGTTCCGTCGTTTTTGTAAAAAAGAAACATTAAGTTCACTTTTAAACTATCCACAATTTTGGTTTTGTTTTTGTTGCGACAGACGATATTTAACATTAAAGAAATAAACGCTACGGGAATTATTAAAAAATATATAATTTTAGATGATAGTTTCCTCAAATCAGTCAAATTTTGTGAGTTTGATTGAAAAAAAATATTTTGTCAAGGCAATATTTTACTCTACTCAGGGTGAAGGCTTAAGTTAAGAAAAATCTTAGCTTGAGTAACGACTATGAAATTCCCCCTTAGTTGGTTTCCCACGATTTCCCGCTACAAAAGTGGTACTGAAATGTAGAATAATGTTCTACCTTTCAAAATACATAACAGTACATATATATTTTTCCCGTTTTTTTCCTTTTCTCGAGTTATATAGGGAGGCGCAAATAAATGTACTTATTTGATTAGACTAACATTATGTACATATATTAAAAAAAATGTTTTTTTTCAAGAAAAGTTTATATGAAAATGTAAAATGAATAACATTTAGTAAAAAAAAAACTAACACTACCCAATTTGATGCACAATTATGCTCGATTTACGGCATTTTTCATATGCATAAAAACTATTAAAAACCTAATTTTATAAATATTTTGCAGTTTTTTGTGCATTTTCTTTAAAATAATGTAAGCATTTTAATTTTGACCACACTTTGTATGGGAAGGTACCCACTGTGCTTTGTGAGGTAACATATTGAACCATTTATTGCAAGAGTTATGATCCCCTTGAGATCAAGATCATAACAGCGCCGAAAAAGGGAGAAGAAGAAGCTTTTCGCAAGGTTGAGGAGCAAACCTTTCTGACTCTTTTTTGTATATTCGTTTATTAAACAAATTTTGTCTTAAAGAATGTATCTGAGGTGTAACAAAAAAAAAAGACGCACATATTTAGCTTCGCTTTCCTGATACGGCAATGGCGACTCTTTTTTTGTGTATGCAATGCAACCACTCTAAATATTTCCAAGGCTTAATATTAGATCGTTTACCACAATGTTAAATAAAAGTGAGCATGGGACACCAAATTGGGTTAGGTGACACCATTTATGATGACAGATTTTGAAAACATTTGACACCTTTGGCATTATTGAATACATACATTCAAGTTGTCTCAGACCTCATCTTTCAGTTCGTGTTTTGACATCATTTTTCAATTAATTTGAAATCGAAAAAATGAAATTATATCGAAAAAATGTCCTAATATCAGATAATGTATCTGATGCTTGGACAAATGCTTTGCATCACCCCAAGAAGCAGTTGAGGCTGTCAAAACCCACGTTTTACAGCTGTAAACTTCGGATTGTTCAAAGTGCTTCAAGAAATTGTTAATTTTTAAAAGCAATAAAGCATTTCTGTTTATAAATTTCTGGTTTTAATTACTGTTTCCCGAAATTTTTAAGACAGCCCGCATAAATCAAAATAACATCCGAAGCTAATGGTTCAAAATAAAATTCAATTTCAAACGGAATACATTCTAGTTTTCCACTGCACATGAAAAGCGAATAATTGTAAGATGTCTTTCTTGGAAATCAGATTTTGCTATAATTCTTATAATATTTATTAGCTGCGTTCCTTTGGCAACATTTATCTACTACTTAGTACTTAAATCTACCTTGAACTACTTTTGCTCTATTGAAAAAGTATTTCAAATCAGCTTTAAGTACTTAGTAGCAGATAAGTGTTGCCAAAGGAAAGCAGCTAATAATTAAAGTAACTAAATTTATCACAGATACAAATTTGATAACTTACCTCTTCCTGGCATACATCAATAACGGTCTTAACATGTTGTGGTATCATATGTTGCAATTGAATTGAATGTGTATAATCATCTTTTGTAACTGTTTGTGGGGCTAGCCCTTGAATATTAAGACATTGTGCTGCCTGCAACAATGATGGCAGCTGAGCGTGATCAACACTTACTTCGCCGCGATAAACAAATTCAAGTAGAGCCTCTAGATCATTGGCATTTACACCGGCAAGCATTACCACTGGATGTTTACATGGGGTGTTCTGCAAAAAAAAAAATAAGAAAAAACATAAATATAAACAAAAAATCAAAATAATAACAAAAGATGAATGAATATTTACATAAATAAGATAAGTACATAGGTGTTGTTGGTGAGTTCAAATTGAACACAAAAGAGAGTTGAAAACAAATGAAATTATCACAATGTGTATACAAATGTTTATTTTGAAATTTGAGACCAAAAGATACAGATGGTTTGGTACTCAAAAATGAAAAAAAAAAAAAAAAACATTTTGAATATCATCGACTTAAGAGATGAACATGAACAATTTTCTCTTTATAAATGATGTTTCAGTTGCTCTCATCATTTACAATTAATTTATACCGTTCCCGTTGCCCTTTAATATAGATGAGTGGACGGTTAAAGAGAAGAAGTATACATTTTGTAAACAGAGAGGAGGAAAAAGAATTTTAATGTTCCACCGACATCGACAGTTCAACGCACTTTTTTTCGAACGAGAGTATTGAAAGTTGGTCGCAGCTAAATACATATATTATACATACATACAATGGTTTGATACGTTAATCAACAATGAATATGAATACAAATACACACAGAAACAACTAGATCACACTTATTAAAAAGTGAAAGTTCTTACGATCCTTTTTCAAACATGAATACCTACCGAACTATTTTGTTATCTCTAACTATTGTTTTTAAGAACCCAAGAATTTAAGGTTTGGAAGGTGGTTATAAAAGGTGATATGGTAACGCATATTTGAACTGACTGCCGAACAGTTTGTTTTTAACTTACACAGCTAGGTAGGTACCTGTAAATCGGTTGTCGGCAGGTGTATCAGATAATTTGAAGGTAAAGTAGGAAAAACAAAACATTTACAGGTGCACTTAAGTATTCATTAATTTTTCGCCACTGAATAATATTTTTTAAAAAAACACAATCAGCCACAATCTTCCTTTTTATATTCGGCGCTATTATAATCACGATGTGGAGGGGATCATAAATCTCCCACGTATCTGCTTTTCACTAAGATCCGCCTATTAAGTTCATAAACGTCAGAAAAAAAATTTAAAAAATGACCACAGAATGAGTTTGGTATAAGCAAAAAAATGTTTCCTTTTTTAGTTTTCGAAAATATTGTTTTTAATAATACAGAAAATTTGTAAACCGTGTTACATTAGGGTGGCGCAAAAAAAAAATACATATTCTTTTCTACTTTTCATAGCGGAATATAAAAAACCGAGTGGTTCACATTTGAAACAAATTATCGATGGAAAAAAATATTTTTAATTAGGGTGTTCAAAAAAAATTTTTTTTTTCATATGTATGTATTTTATAAACCATGTTTTACAAACTTTCTCTAAGTGAAAATTAATTTTTTTCAATAATTAGTAAAAGAAATTTAAACCACCCTAATGGAATTTTTTTTTCTTCGATAATTCGGTCCATAACCATTGGACCAAAATTATCGAAGATTTGATTTTTTTCGAATTTCACAAGCAACTGTTTTAGATCCACCCTAATACGAAAAAAATCAATTTAAACTCATTGTATCAAAGAACACAACTTAGAAATTTTCTGTGTCATTAAAATCTAAATTTTTCGAAAAATGAAAAAAGAAACATTTTTTGCACCACCCTAATTAATAATTATTTTTTTTACAATATTTACATTTGCCCTAAACAGTTTTATGATGTCCTCGATTTTGTCGGGGTGTTAAAATTCTCTCTATTCAAATTGGTTATATTAACTTCAGATATTATATAATCTGAAATTCATCAACGCTGTGATATTGTTCTTTCAGGATCGATACCATGCTTAACAAGTGTAGTTTCGGGTGGGTTATTTGGAGTACTTCCACAAAAGCCAAACCATAAAAAATGATCTAAAGATCTAGAGTTGAAGTGTCACTAGGTCCAACTTGGTCCTTACCTACATATCAACTAAGTGTCATTACTTCTACAAAAGCAAGGGAAAAAATGTAGTACATAGTCAGTTACTTTTTCTTTTCGGGGTTAAAGCTTTCCGAAAATACCAAGAAATGAAAATCAAACTTAACATTTTTTAAACAAATTTTATACTATATTAATCTGACAGAAAAAAATCTCTGGAACTCAAGAAACCTAAAGTGACAAATTACATCTAATGGAACACAGCATAAATGTACATATGTTTATATTGCCCAGGCTTCTTCTATTTCATTTTCAGCAATCTTTTATTTTCAAATTGGTGTCATGTCTTACAGACCTCATGAAGCTCAAAACGTTCCTGTTAATATTAGCGACGTCAGTATATCAGTCTGAAACTACGCTGGCATTGTGAAATTGGCAAGATATTTTGTTTGAAATTTCACTTGAACGGTTAAAGGGAAAAGAAGTTTTAAGAACGCTTTTGTACGAGTTTGAAGTTATTCCTGGTTTTCTACTAATCCGTAGTTATTCGGGACCGAGTCATTTGTGACAAATCGTACAAAAATAGAAAATAGCTTCCAAAGCATAACTCCGCCTTGAAAATAACATTCAACGACTTAAGGTGCAAAATTCTAGATAAAATTGTTAGGGTTCTAGGTGACTTGAAGAGAATATTGATCGATGTAATGACATCAGTATTAAGCACTTTTTTTTAAATATGAATCATATAGATAGCTTTTGAATAATTTATTGCAGTTAAGTCATGAATCACGACATTGTGAGCTCATTAAATCATTAACTATGAACTACGAACCCAAGAGCGCATATACTTGTGTGTGTATACATATTTTTCTATTCATTAAAAATATCGATACCGACGAACATGGCTATGAATTTCTTACAGACCATGAAGGGGGATTTACAACAAATAACTATGCAATTTTATTTATAGTTATGATAGCGAAGGAAATGTTGCCTTCACTAAATTAAAAGAATAATCTTAAAATATCATTCATTTTATGTTATCTTTAAAAGCAAAAAACACTGTAAAGACGAGCAGCTCTTTGTTTCGCAAAGTTGTAAATTCCGGGATAAGCAACATCAATGCGCTGTAATCCGGTCTGCCTTAAAGGGCATGTTTCATTCATCAGTGCTCATACACTGTTCGGTTCTCAGGAATCTTAGCTGATGTTTTGAACTTTCGTACCAAGTCAATATCTCTGCAAAGCATGTTTAATTTACTCGAAGAATCTTTCTATCAAAGCAGCCTTGAAGGTTTTTACTAGCCCTTTCAAGAGGTCAAATGCACTTAACACTTTTTAAAGTATTTCATTGGAATCGATCTCAAGAAAACATTCTAAATGAGTTTGAACTCATCTTTTTGAATAAACCAATGTCTATGTCTCCGACCCATACAGGATCCATACATGTGTTCCGAAGTTCTTTGAGAGAGGACGCTTTACTGCATAAATGCCTTCTTAGCTTGAAGAAGATATGTGCACCGTTGTCAGTTTAAATGAGTCCAAAATAGGTACACAAATTCTCTAACTAGTTCAACCCATATAAAATGTATAGAAAGTTAACTTCGTATTTCGGGCACTTATCACACGTTTTCTCAAGAAGGTCGTCAAATGTTTCCTTGTTTGAATCATCTTTTTTCCCTCTATTGGTATTTGTGTATTTTTTTATATATATGATTTTAACATTCTAGCTCCAAGTTTTTGAATGTTTAATGTGGGAAATTGGTTGGTATGCAATAAAAATGAGCTTAAGCTCTTATTTCACTTTTCAGTACATTTTCTTGAGATCTATCTCATTTCTCCATAAGTTCTAAGGCCTACCTCTTCTTCGCGATTGCGTTGGAACGTCGTATGCGATCGCCTTCTGAACTGGGTTCTCAGGGTTTCTTCTTTGTACATGACAGTACCAGCTTAAGCGGTCATGCTGAATTTTATAAGCGGTCATGCTGTATTTTATCCAAGACGGTATTTTTGACGTTAAGTCTTGCTCGGATTTTCTTGATTCTGATTCGATCAAGCTTTTGTTACTCCTGCATCCTGCTTTCATGCGAAGCATCTTCATCTCAGCGGCTGTCAATTTACTCTCATAAGTTTTCATCATAAATCCAAGATATTTGTACTTTTCACACTTGGGAAGAATTGTTCAATCCCGGTAGGTGTCCGGAATAGAGGCGTCTGGATATTTTTCGAACTAATGCGGTATCCACTTCTCTCCAGAACATCCCATCCACCCATACATCAAGTGCTCGTTGCAAGGATGTTGGATTTTCAATAATGATGGCTCCATCATCAGCAAATAATAACTGATTTACTTTTGGATCCGTCACTTTTCCTTCAAGCAAAAAATCAAGGACTGTGATAAAGGGCAAAGGACTCAGGACGCTTCCCTGGTGCACACCGACTTTGATTGGGAACTCTTCGGTGAATCCTGCGGGGCATTTTACCTTCGTTTTTACTTACTCCTACATGTCCATGATCATTCACACGTACGTTTCCGGAATCCCTCGCTGTCTCAAGGACACCCATATCAGATCTCGTGGTTGTCTATCGAATGCCTTTTCGAAATCAACTAGCACAATATGCAAATCCCTTGACGAATCACGGTGTTTTTCCATTCGGATTCTTAAAATCTGTATTGCATCTGTGGTTGATTTACCCCAGACAAACCCGCGCTGGTCATCAGACACCGGTTCAACGGTGTGTGGCATCAGCTTAATGTATTGGTAGTTATCACAGTTTCGTGAGTCCCCTTTTCCTTTGTAGATTGGAAGAAGGTAACTTTCTCTCGACTGATTTGGCATTTGGAGATGAGAATCGTGAGCCATTTAGAAACGATGTATCCCATCTTCTTCCAGAACTCAAAGGGTAATTCGTCTGGACCAATCGTTTTTCCTTTCTTGGAGTTCTTCACCTCCACACTAACTTCGTCGACTGTAAGGTCGGGTAGTTCGTCTAAATTAGGTTCGGCTGTTGGAAAGCATATCCTGGGAAATTTTTCATTTAAAAGCTCGTCACAATACTGTCGCCAACTGTGAAGAATTTTTACGTCATAGACAAGACTACTTAGTGGTAGGCCTTGAGCATCGCTTATGAACTGGCTCCACATAAGCATGTGTCATTTGCCTTGCTTGTTATTAGAAAACTGCTATATTTTTATCTAAGAGCTTCTTTCCCATATTTTTTTTTTTTTAGAAAATGATCTAAATTCATAAGGTTTCCTCAATCAGTGAATCAAAAAATGGACAAACCAAAACTAAACAATCATTAAAAACATGTGTTCCAATAGTTCATCTCCCGCATATCTCACACCAACCTAACAAATCAAAAGGGAACAAAAATAAATTACCCAGAGCAACCTTTCTTCCTTAACCACCACCAAAGAACTATTTCATATAAAATAACTGATCAACAGTGCTTGTGTCTCACAGACACAAAACACAAGAATTCAATTTTATTGAGCAACCAAAACAATCCTCGCTCACTGCTCATTTAATATATATTATATAAATGTATGTATGATTTCTCATTTTATTCACTCTTTTCAAATTTTTACAGACGACCAAAAACGCAACTCGATTTGGAAGAAGAAAGCAAAAATCATATAAAAAAAAAATAAAAAAAAATGTGGACAACAGCAAAGAGAAACTGTACTCAAAACATTAATTTTTAGAGAAGAGCAGCAAGCAGCAGCAGCAGCAGAGTCAGAGCCAGAGCATCAATCAATGTAGGTATAATATTTTTTTGTTTTTCTTCCCTTTTTCTTTCCTGAGAAATACAAAAATTACCCCTGCTTAGTTTTTTGCCTTTGCTTATATCCAACTTAGAAATCCAATTCAGTCTCATCTCAAAACTAGATTTTTTAAGGGTTGATAATGTTTGTTAGGTTTTTTGTTGTTCAATCTCTTTAAATAAATCCTTCTAATTGGGACTTGTGTGATTGGGAAAAGAAACACCTGAAAAAGGTGTCACCATGAGTTGGAGGGATAACAAAACAAACCAAATCGAGAGGGAATCTAGAGCATTTTTGATGTGTCTCATGATTGTGGTGGTGGCCACCACGAGGATGATAATGATTGTAAACAAACTTTTTAAGCGAGAGGCTATCCAAATCTCCGTCTCCGGACATTTGTCGAGAATTGAGCAGAGGGTAGAGCTAGAGTCACAAATCCACCAAAGATTGAGAGGAATCAACACTCAAACCCAGAGACGGAGGCAGAGTCAGAGCCAGAGCCACTTTAATTCTTCCTCTTCTCAGTGAGGGAATTGAACATTTTAACTAAACTAAAAAAAACACCAACACACTTCTCTGTGCGCTGTTGGTGTCGGTTGTCGTCGTTGCTCATGGCTCGTTCGTCGGTCGATTTTGCTAAGAAAATATTATATAGGTAGAGTAGAGTAAGGTACAAGAAAAACAAAAGAGGGCACTTCTCTTTCCTCTCTGTGTGGTGTTGCAGAAAGCAGCAGCAGAATGCCTTTTATATATTATTTATCATTTATGAATGTGTGTGATGTGTAGACTCTGAAAAGGCAAAAAGCAGAGGCAGAGGAGGCAACAACAACTATAAATTAAATGATCTCTGTTTACAAAATATCTTAAGCTCAATCTCAGGAGCGAGCTAAACTCGAAAGTGGTAAATGGTTAAAAACACCACTCTGCCAATTTGACACTTGTAAGTATCACGTTCATGGTCTCTACAACCACTCACATCATCAACTTTGCAGCAGAGTTCGCTACTCAGTTTATTAGAAAAGAAATCAAATTGGGCGGGAGATGATAAGAATTTAAATTGTGATAACAATAAGAGCACCTATTAATGAATTTTGTTTTTGGAACAAAATACTTACCTTTAGCAATTCCAAAAGAAAAGGACTAGCTGCACATAAGACTATTTTATGAGCTGGGAAACTTCGGCCGCCAGCCGCCAAGGTGCAGTCTACCAAATCACCATGGCAGCGCAAAAGTTGAATGGCCGACACAAGCGAGCTTCCATAATCGCCCCACGTAAGCGAATATAAAGAGTTCATTGGCAACGCCATCATTTAGACGGTTTTTGGTTATTCCAAAATGGAATTGAACGAGTGTAGAAGAAAAATATTAATCAACAAAACGCTTCTAATAGCGATTTTTTCTTCTCACTCTCCAACAAAAAAAAAAAAGTGTCGTCGTGTACTAGCTGCTGCTCGTCTTGGAGCTTGCTTTTGCTTGTACTTGTCGTCGCCAATAAATTTTATTGTGTATGTATACAGTTTGTGAAGTTGGCTATGGTTAACCCGACAACGACGTAGGTAAAAAAAAAACGGGTGGGAGGTCAAAGGGGGTGGGCTGCTGTTGTATACGCAGCGCTAATAAATTTCCTCTCCTTCTCTTGAAGTTTTTTTCTCACTTCACTTTTTTTCAATTCAAAGGAAAGAAATTCCTCTTTTTCTTAAAACTTTCTTCTCTCTATTTAATAGGAATTAAGAAATAAAATTACATATATTTTCACCAGAAAAAAAAAAAATCCCAATTATCGCAACATATACATATAAATATATAGTGTAATGCACTAAAACAGAGAGAGCAAGCGAGAGCGCGAGAGTAGCCTGTCAATACAAATCCCTCGGAGAGAGATAGAGAGAGGATGATAACGACGACGAACGGCAAAGTCACTGATATGATGTAGAAAAAAAAAAGAATGAGGAAGAAAAAATTTCCCTTTAGCACTGGGTATCTGATTTCGATTCGATTTTTTCACGTTTCTTTTTTTTTCGAATCAATCGATCAAATTCGAAGTAAATTCATTCGAATTGTAGAATACGAATAAAATTTGCCAGAAATTTCACTTCTATTATTGTTTTTTTTTTTCTTCTCTGAGAATAACTAAATTTTTTCTCCGATTTCACACGTCGAGAAAATCTCCACTCTATCTACACGTACACACGCGTACGTTGCACGACCAAAAGAAATTCTACTGACGACGACGATGAGCGATGATGACGGTGATGGTAGATAGAAACCAAAAGGGAAGGTAAAGTATATTTATATACTCGCTGTTGTGTGTATATAAGAAGAATTTTCTCTATGCTTCTCCATCCAACAATACCCGCATACATACACACACACACACGACTCGTTCGTCGCTCGCAGAGAATTTTTTTTTCTCTGCTGATGGAAGATTTTTTTTTTCTATCTTACGGTTCTTTTTATGGAGCAGAGCAATAATTTTTACACTCGCGAAACCGGATATTTGGGAATTGAAATCAAAAACAAAAACTTTGGTTGTTGGGAATTTTGTTATTTTCAAAGAAGAGAAGATTGATGGGATTTTTTTTGCTGGTTGCTATCAGGGAAAAATTGAAGTCACACACGGTTAAAGTCACTATACAATTCAATTCGTCGCCACCACACAGGAATATGAACTTGCTATTGGTAATGGGAAAACGAAATAAATGTCGAAGCTGAGTTGTTGGTTGGTTTTTTTTTGTGTTGAAAGTAGAAGAGCGAGAGACGAATGCTGTCGAGGGAGAGGAGAAAAAATTCTTGGTATATTTGAAATAAAATATGGCGGCTAAAATAGTGAATACTCTTTGCAGATCTTATATATATAATAATTTCTTGCTTATGTATTTGCTCGTATGTGGGACACACGACGAAGAGTGAAATCGCAGAAAAGGTATGAATATATGGGTGGGAGAGTGAGAGAGATGATATATATATGCAAATAAGTGATGCCAAAATACTCTTTTTTTGGAAGATATTGCGAGAGACATCTATGTGTTAAGATTAAGAGTAAAAATATGAGGTATTTAGTTAAAATAGGGTATGTTATGGGGACTTTTTTTGGTAGCCTGAAAAATATTTTTGTATGATGATTAAGAAATCGATATGTAGTAGGAAAGTGAAAAAGTTGCTTTTCCAATAAAGCCATAACTACAGCGAACTTGAAAAAGTGAAAAAAATCTGTTCTCTTTTTCGAACTCATTTCAAAATTCTATCTCCCATCTAATGAGAAACAAAAGATTTAAAATTCTTAAATGCTTAACTATATACACCACTTTTTGAAACAGTACAAAAGTGAAAATATTGTTTTTCTGGCTAGCGCAATTGTTTTGTGAAAAAGAGTATTCAAATTGCAAAAATGCGTTTGAAAATTTTCATTTTTGTACTTTTTCACTTTTTGAACCTGTGTAGTTAAGGCTTAACGATTTTGCCGGAATCGGCATATTTGAGCCAACACATCAATTGACCAAGTTTGGAAAGGTTTTACTGTTCATTATAGCCCCGTTCCATTGGAGGTGGTAGTTTACTCATGATTAGATTTTATACTTACTAGAATTAACACATGATCTTCTACTCGAGGAGATAGGAATGTGTAGTTGTAGTGTACTAGATTTCTACTCACGAGTAAACTGCCACCTCCAATGGAACAGCGCTTATGTTGATTTGGAACGCATGTTGAACGTGTTGATCAACCTAGTGTGGACCCAGCTTAACATTTCAACCGAATGTTTGGGAATCAGGGAAAAGTGATCTCTTATGGTTCTAATAATCTTATTGTTGGTTACATCATCATTAAAAAAACTGCATTGCTATTGCACTATTTTTTCAGAATCGGCAACAATACAAACTGACAGACTCAAATGCTTCCTATCTCAATAAATTTTTAAATAGAAAAGGTTGAAAAAAATTTAACGTTCTCGTCTTGTGAATGATGTATAGGTAATTAAACTGTTTTATACAAAATAAGAATACATATTTCCATTTTTAAACAAGCACAACAAATTAAAAAATAAAAACCGTTATAACTTAAGAACGAAGTAAAAACGAGAAAATTACCTCACAAGTTTTTCACATTTTCCATTTCACACACACATTTTCTGTTTCACATTTTCCATTCTTTTCAATGATTCATTTAATGTTACACTACACAATACCTAATTTAACGGATTTTTGTTCAAGTACAAAAAGTAAGGAGGAATTTGTATTCAAGTGTGACTGGCTTTTAGAAATGGATGGATGAATCCCACACCGATTGACATACATACATTCATAGTTAAGGTTCTTCAAACCTTACATACTAACAGATAGTAGGGCCGCTTATCACGAATTCCATTCGTATCGGAAAAAAAATCACAAAATCCGATCGTAGTGACGAGTTGTATGAAATTTTCCATTACGAACGGATTCCGTGATTGTTTTTTCGTGAATCGTAGCAAATTTCCGATACGAATAGAATTCGTGACAGGCCAGAGTAAGAGAATATTATTCTAGGTGTGATTTTTCTTAATTTAAAAAAATTAACTTTTGTAAAAATACCTAACCATTTTTTGGAGTTTTTGATTTCTCAAAAAAGGTTACCAAAATTTATTCAAAGACCACACGAATATTTAGGTGTAACTATTATGGCCATTTGATTTTAGAAAAAAGTACAAAAATTGTTTTTGAAATAAAAAAATAAGCTTTCTGCATCATTATTTTAATTTTTAAATGTTGCTATCTTATCATTTGTTTATCACAAAATGCTTCTGAAAATTTTCACTTTTTGCAAAAAGTGCCCGTTGTAGTTATACCTTCAAGCGACTATTGTTAGTTTTTTTTTCTGCACAATAATCAAATAAGGAATCTGACCATTTCAATTATTTTAAGTTTATTTAAAAATATCGTTTGCGGCTCAAAGAATTTTATTCAAAATGTATCAACAGACATTTCTTATCATCTGAATATGCATTCAAGACTTTAAAAGAAATTTAATTGTTTATTTTAACGGTGTCATGAATAAAATAAAACAAAATTTTTTTATTTGCATTGCAAACCTGGGTCCCTTTATTTTTCTTGAAAGGAACCACTATTTCAAAATTGTTTATTTTATGTTTTAATTTTATAATATATATGTAGATATATTTTTTATAATATATTTATTTGTTTTATAAAATAGAACTAATGAATAAATTGTTTTTTTCTTGTTGTTGCACTTATATAAAGATTTCTGTTTTTTTTTTTTCTTCTTGTTTGTTTTAGATTTGAATAAAAACATTTATGAATGTAATGTAAAATTTAAAATCGTTATGTTTACAATTGAAATTTATAATAATAAAATATTTTATTTTTTTAGTGTGCCTTAAGCTGACGCAGAAGAAAAAGAAAATTAAAATTGAATTATTATTATTTTTAATTATAACCTTACACTTATCCGAATAATGCAGCCTTAACTCTTGTTTTTCTTTCTCATTAATATCGTCTCGCTGGGAGAGAGGGGTGACTTTTTGTTTCGAAAGCAAGCAAATGCAAGCAAAAATATAGTTATGATGTGATACTAAGCCATTTCATAAATTCCATTGTTATCAGTTAATTACATTATCTAATCGTAATGGGAATTTGTATGATATTTTCCACAGCTAATGGATAATGGGAGACTCGACGACAAATAATTCCAATAACAATGGAATATGTGATAGGGATGATATTCTGATGGATTCATATTAACAAGACAAAATTTGAAGTGAAAGCGAATTAATAAAAAATTAGACAAAAAACCCGCAGCATTGTACTGAGTTGGGAAAAAACTACCATGATTGAAGAGTCTTAGAAATAGGGAGAACATCTAAATTTGGATTAAGGTCGGTAATTAAATAAGTATTTGATGAACTCATTGTTATAGCCCAAAACAAATGAATCGCAATTATTTCCAGCCAGCTGTAAACTCTTATAAACGTTGGTAATACATTGTTTTGAGCTTTACCTAGAGATATACCCACAAGCAATAGAGATATACCCACAAGCAATCGTGATGAAAGTGACTCCTATCCCAACCACTAAGTGCCTGGGGAATATTTTTTTTAAAGAACTTCCATCCTAAATAAAAAATTGAAACCCTCTTCTGTCAAAATACGTCTTTATCCAACTCAGTCATGCCATCTAATGTTTTTTTTTCTACGATTTTACATTGTGAAATTCTGTGTAAAGTCATACTCAATAGTTGGTATGACAGTTTGAACGAATTTAAGGAATATAATCAAATAAAGATGCACCCCCAATTGACCACCGCCTTCTTCGACAGTTTGAATAATCTTCTTCATGATATCAGCATGACGACAAGGATGTACAGAAGCCATATTCGGACCGGGCAAATGTGGATGGCTTTCCATGGTGACAGTCTTTTTGGCGTGATCTTGGCTAACATCTTCGTACATCTGTTCAACTGTTAGTGGTTTGCGGTTCTATTTTCAAAAAATATATATAAAAAAAGGATTATGAAAAATGATTCATGATTGTAGAGCTTACCTCATCATATCCAACTACCCAGAGACGTGGTGTCTGATAGTACTTGTCATAAGTAATGTGCAAATCATAAGTCCTTGTGTGTAAAACTGAGTCACCACCATCACCACTATCACGACCATCCGAAGTCGATGCTTTGGATGATTCGGGTTTTCTTGTAGCCACAGCCTAGTTAGTGAACAAAAAGTTTATAGTTTATTGAATCTAAAATTAAACCAAAACAGCAGTCTCTATAATAAGAACAATTCTTTAGCATTTTAATCAGTCACTTTTATTTTTAGCTTTAAAACTACAAAGGGGCTGAAGTTTTAAAATACAATATTTTTTGATACAATAGTCTAGTAAGCAGTATAGCCTTTCTGATCCAGGGCTAAGAATTAGTGTTCGTAACCCTGGACTAGAAAAGCTATTTATTCCTCCATCGCAAAATATTTGTTTTTAAATGTTTTAACAATCATTAGGCAGTTAGGAAACAAATTCAAAGAAACCCGAACCGCTCTTATGAGAGACTAGATTTCCTATCAGAAAGGTACCTACTTGGAAATTGTCTTGCTTTCAAATCTATTTCACAAGTGCTTCTATTTAAGAGAATGATTACAGCATATAATTTTCTTTTCCTTTTACTATATCACGTAGGATTGTCAATATCATCAGCATAAGCCAGAATTTCAATGAACTTTTGAAAAATTATGCATTTCATCATCATTAACCTATTTACGCTATTAAAGGTTAAAGGTAAGTATATCAATGATTGTGGTTTTTTTTTAAACCTGACCGACTATAAATTTTGGTCGGTCGTTGGCAGAGTTCTAAGCTATAATCCAAGGTTGAAGACAAAATTTTGTTTTGGGTGTTTAAAAGATTCATACCATTGTAGTTGTACAAATGGAGGATACTATGGCAAGTCTCCATTCGTTCACTCCATTCGTTCCACTCTTTTTTTAAATTTGAGCTCTGGCTCTGAGATATTTTTCTCTCCGAAACCATGAGGAACTATTGAAAAATTCCGAAAACATTTTTTTTCTTGTTATTAACTTATTACAAATAAGTTAATTTTTTGGAAAATCGATTTGTGTAGAATTTTTTCTTGTGGTAAAAGTAAAATAAAAAAAATTCATAAACATGTAAACAGATAAATTTTGTGACGAAACTTCTGCTCTCTTGCGGCGAGTTTTGAAGAAAGTGTTACGCCATCTGGTAAATCTTGACCTTGCGAACTCGAATATAAATTTCTGTTGAAGTCGGGTTAGTGGTTTAGAAGAAATTCAGAAATCAAAAATATAGTGCAGGTGGCCATGGCACAGAGGAATAGGTAGATGACTTCAGAGCCAGACACCGTGGGTTCGAACCCAGCGGTCGGCTCAGAAGTTTTTTCTAAATCGCCAGCTTAACTGAAGCCACCTGTGCGATAACATGAGACAATTGTCAACGATGTCTCCCCCTCTGTGCCACGTAGTTATGTGTTATATGTGTTTCTGTTGTTCTTTCTATTGTCTTTCTCTGTTGTATAAATGTATTGTGCTGTATCAGCCAAATGGACTAAGTTTCCGAAGCTGTAAGTGTGTCTAGTCCGAAGATTCATCTTCGGATTTGATTAATATGTAATATAATGTAATGTAAAAATATGGTTGTATCGGAGGTACCCTTAATAACGGTTCAAAAATAGTTTTTATTAAAAAAAAAAGGGTTTCACCTACTAAATTATACACAAAAATTTTAGTTAGAGCAGGTTTTTGAAATTTCAATCCGCCATTGGGGAAAACTGTTAACTATCAAGTTAAAAGAAAATCTCTGAAACGGTTAAGGCTTTAGCTCTAGGTAAATATCGACTGACAGATAGAATTCCGAGACCCACAATTTTGGCATTTTCTATCATCGTAATGTCTGATTGATATGTCGATTTTAATTTTTTTTTTAACAAAACCCTAAACTTGCCCTAAACACTCACTATATTTCTTGTACAGAAAAAAATCTATTCTATAATATCAGTGGTGTGGTATAGTTTCAAAATATCTTCAAGACGTTACACCAAGTTTGGAAACCCCCAGAAACCTGGATTTGGTTTCAAAAGAATGTGCCTGGGAGATGCAAGAGACATTTTCGTCACCACAATGAAAGAGGTTAGGTTAGGTTAGGACAACATTATTGTCACTTGTTTCTAAATGTTTTATTCTTTATTCTTAAAAAAACAAAATTTATGTTGATATCAACTTTCAGAGTATGAATTTTTAAGTTGTGTTTATAATTCTTTGTGTTGATAATGGCTGTGTTCCTTTGGGCTCAGCAAAGTACTCTTTAGTACTTCTAAATCCATTCAAAGTAATTTTTTCTATAGAAGAAATGGAGTTGAACACAACGAGAAGTACTTTGCAGTAGATACTTAAGACCAAAGGAACACAGCTAATATTGTTGCTGTTAAGCATTTTGCTATAAAATTAGGAAATACTCAAAAATACGCACTAAAATTTTAAACCTGTTTAAAATGATGCATATTTACGAATCTCGGCCCTAGCAAAGTAATCTGTCGGAGCGGAAATTCTCCGATTTCATACGAAATATGCTTCGAGGTGTTAATCCGACATGTATAAGAGCCCCCGCACACTACAAACTTTCTATCGGCCGACAGTTTAGTCGGTCTCTTAATCAGTATGAAAATGTATTAGAATGCGCACACTACACCGATTAAGTATCGGCCGATCAAAAAGTTTGTTTGATCGAAAAAAAAGTTACACAATTGCCTTCAAACTAAAATATTTCCTAGCGACCCAACTATTTAGTCGGCTGCCTGTGCGCACACTAGGAGCCCAACCCGACTAAACTATCGGCCGATATAAAGTTTGTAGTGTGCGGGGGCTCTAATCAGTATCAAAATGTATGAAAGTGCGCACACTACAACGATTAAGTATCGGCCGATCAAAAAGTTTGTTTGATCGAAAAAAAAGTTACACAATTGCCTTCAAACTAAAATATTTCCTAGCGACCCAACTATTTAGTCGGCTGCCTGTGCGCACACTAGGAGCCCAACCCGACTAAACTATCGGCCGATAGAAAGTCTGTAGTGTGCAGGGGTTCTTAACTGGCCGATTCGTTTGTAATCGGACTAAATCCGCTCTGACGAATTACCTAAGATGTTTCCAACTGACCCAATTGGAAAGTATTGAAGCTGAGTCTTGAACCGCTAGTTTTCTTACTATCAAGCCTAATTTCAAATACCGCAACGAACAATATTCTGGACAATGCACCAATAAATCAAAGATTGAAAAAAACTAAATCGGTCATATTAAGAGCGGGACATAATAAATCTGCATGTCACATTCCTCTCCATTTCATTTATTCATTGAAACTATAAAAGCTAGTAGGTACGTGCCATTTACTCATGTCCATAATTTGTATTTAATTTTAAACGTGCAAAAATTTGATGCAACGTAATACAATTGCTCGCAATTGAGAAGCAATTATACTTCATAAATTTAATGTAATTTCATTTGTGAAAGAAGAAGAAAAAATACAGTCTTTTTCGTTGACTAAACACAATCTTATCGCTTATTGTGCGCTAACTTATAGACTCTCTCAGCTAGAAAAAAAATTGAATTGCCCTTATAGTCTATTTAATAGACCCGAGCTCCAGAGCAAAAATAGAACAAATTCGTTCAAGACTTTTTATTGGCGATTATGATTCCTTGGCATACAAGAATACTCTAGCCAAAAGTGCTACTAAATCCGTTGGTGCATTTCTGAGAAAACGGCAACACTGGTCGGTTTTCAGTTTTTTTGATTTAACTCGAAAACCAAGCTTGACTTTGAAATGGTTCAAAGACACTTTTCATAGCAAATTAAATTTTCTGTCAAGTTAAGATGGTTACAAAATTTTTAAAATTATTTTTGACTAAAATTCTAACCTAAAATCAAAGAAAAAAAAGTTAAAAAATTGACAATTTTATTTTTTTTTACTAAATCAAGGGGCATTTTGTGTATGTAGCCGGGACGTCCAAACTTTGTACTAATGAAATAAAGTAGAGGTAAAATCCTTTGATAATATGCAATTTTTAATTTTTTTTCTCAAGAAACAACTTAAATGTACCTATTCAAAAAATAACACTTTTTCTAAATTTTTGACTTTTTTAGTTAAAAGCAAGTTTTTAAAACTCCATAAAATCGTATTAATTGGTAACTTTTAGACTTTTAAAGTAAGCATACTTCGAGGGATTGATTTAATATAAACTAAATATGACAAACAAAAAAATTTATTTGCATCCTTATGGCCTTTTGTGCAATTTTGTGTATGTGCATTTTTATAAATTCGGGTCGAATGGATGGACAGAGAGCCATTAGCTTTGGTCTATTGCATAGAAGAACATTTAATACCAACTCTTTTACTGTTTTCAATGGCCTGAAAAACAATTCTTGTAAAATCCGCGACCAACGAAAAGTTTCTCTTGAAAAACGAAAAAAATACTCTAATGAGTTTGAAACAAAATAGCTCAGGCAAATTAGTAAATCAAATTGCACTTTTCGCGGGACAAATTTTTTTCATGGAACGTGTTTAGGTGAATGTCCTTATCGTAAAAGTGAATTTTTTGGGATGATAAGATATCGTGAACAGTCGCCATCTTGGAAAAGAGGTCGGTGCCGTTTTTATTTTATAACTCCATTTTTACTCATTTAAACCAAAAATGTCCGAGGATAGACTTATTATCAATTAAATTATCTAAAAAATGATATACAAATGAATTCCATGAGTTAGTTAAATTCAATTTTATAGTCGGTCAAAGTCCGGGTTCTTCTCTCAAGGTTAAGACAATATGACATTTTTTAAAATATCTGAAGAACTTTTGATTTGTTTGGGATTTTCTAAAAGAATGAAATATAGCACTTTTAATTATCTATGAAATGAACCTTTTATTGTTTTTGTAACCATCACATTGTAGAAGCAACCAAACGTCGAAGTCATGATATACGATTTTTTAACTGAACATATTTGGAATTTCAATAGTTCAAATAAACAATCAAAAATTAAACACAATAGTCTCGAAAACATAACGGCTTACACACCTCATATCTTGAGTTATACTTATCGTAATGCTGAGATTGAGGTGTTCATGTTTAGGAAAAATGACAGGGCATCAGTTCTTATATTTAGAATTTTAAATAGTGTCACTTTAGCTTATTCACATTAATTGGAAAATTCACTTCATTTAAAACCTCGAAAACCATATAAAGGTTAACATTAAAGATTTCAAACTTTGAATTCAATATTTAGACGAATATAGTTAAAAAACTGTTTACTTATATTTTGGTTATACCTCCACTTCAAAAATTTGCTCGGTCTAATAGAAGAAAACTTGATATTTTCTCACTTTTGACTGGTAGAATGTGAACTTCGACGTTAGATAACTTATACATTATGTTGGTTACAGTAACGATAAAGGGCTCATTTCATAGATAATTAAAAGTGCTATAATTCATTTTTTAAGAAAATCCCAAACAAATCAAAAGTTCTTCAGCTATTTGAAAAAATGTCATATTGTCTTAACCTTGCGAGAAGAACCCGGACTTTGACCGACTATAAAATTGAATTTAACTAACTCACGGAATTCATTTGTATATCATTTTTTAGATAATTTAATTGATAATAAGTTTATCCTCGGACATTTTTGGTTTAAATGAGTAAAAATGGAGTTATAAAATAAAAACGGCACCGACCTCTTTTCCAAGATGGCGGCTGTTCCCGATATCTTATCATCCCAAAAAATTCAATTTTACGATAAGGACATTCACCTAAACACGTTTTATGAAAAAAATTTGTCCCGCGAAAAGTGCAATTTGATTTACTAATTTGCCTGAGCTATTTTGTTTCAAACTCATTAGAGTATTTTTTTCGTTTTTCAAGAGAAACTTTTCGTTGGTCGCGGATTTTACAAGAATTGTTTTTCAGGCCATTGAAAACAGTAAAAATGTTGGTATTAAATGTTCTTCTATGCAATAGACCAAAGCTAATGGCTCTCTGCCCATCCATTCGACCCGAATTTATAAAAATGCACATACACAAAATTGCACAAAAGGCCATAAGGATGCAAATAAATTTTTTTGTTTGTCATATTTAGTTTATATTAAATCAATCCCTCGAAGTATGCTTACTTTAAAAGTCTAAAAGTTACCAATTAATACGATTTTATGGAGTTTTAAAAACTTGCTTTTAACTAAAAAAGTCAAAAATTTAGAAAAAGTGCTAATTTTTGAATAGGTACATTTAAGTTGTTTCTTGAGAAAAAAAATTAAAAATTGCATATTATCAAAGGATTTTACCTCTACTTTATTTCATTAGTACAAAGTTTGGACGTCCCGGCTACATACACAAAATGCCCCTTGATTTAGTAAAAAAAAATAAAATTGTCAATTTTTTAACTTTTTTTTCTTTGATTTTAGGTTAGAATTTTAGTCAAAAATAATTTTAAAAATTTTTTAACCATCTTAACTTGACAGAAAATTTAATTTGCTATGAAAAGTGTCTTTGAACCATTTCAAAGTCAAGCTTGGTTTTCGAGTTAAATCAAAAAAACTGAAAACCGACCAGTGTTGCCGTTTTCTCAGAAATGCACCAACGGATTTAGTAGCACTTTTGGCTAGAGTATTCTTGTATGCCAAGGAATCATAATCGCCAATAAAAAGTCTTGAACGAATTTGTTCCATCCAAAAAGGTCTATTCAATAGACTATTATCATCGTTCGAGATCAAACTAATTGCTGTGCGCTTGGAGATGAGGTGCTCTGACTCATTCGTCATCCCCATAAAAAAAACTAAATACTTACTGGATCAACTAACTCCAACATTCCATTCTCTTCAAACTCTTCCATATCAATAGCCTCATCATCATCGTCGTCATCATCCTCATTCTGCTGCTGATTGATGTGCTCGTCCATATCTTGAACATCTTCATCGTCGTCATCCCTTCCACTCAATGTCATCTCGCACACTTTCTCATCCAACTCGGCGACTCCATCCTCATTCAGCTGATGTGTCTCCACCCAACCATCGCCACCCTCATTCTCAACCACAATCTCCTCGCCCACATATTCCATTTGCTTGCAACGTCGCGAACAAGCAACATTGCGAGTTATTAAGAATTGCTTATCTGCAATTCAAAATAAATACAAAACAAAAAAGTGCAATCGCATTTCTAAAAGAATAATGTCCAATTTGTTGGCAGATGATCAAACTCACCTTTGGGCAGATAAGGCTTTGCTTTGGACTCATCTCCGGCTGCCCATTGCCACGTAGGACAGTGGTGCACTAAATGCTCGCCAGCGGCAACAAATTCTTCTGGAGTCAAAACTCCTGTTTCCCTAAATTTGCTTTCCTATACAAAATAACAAAACAACAAACAATTGAATGAATGAATCATCTTTTTTCTTCGTTCATTGGCCAGAGTTTCAAATTGGAATTTTCGTCTTTTTTTGTGACAAGAGAATGTGGGAGAACTTTCACATTCACAAAAGAAATAGAAAAGTAGTTTTTTTACCTTGAGAACTGGAGTTAAATATTCAGCGACTCCTAAGGCCGTACCTTTGACGGTATTGATAACACTTTGCATTTTTTAACAAAAAGTTTTTTAATGCAACTTTTATTTTTTGTTAAAAGGTTAAAAAGTAATTTTTGTTGTTTATTATTTCCTTTTGTGGGTGAAAATCAACCAAGAAAAATGATGAACGTTTTTTGTCGCAATCTTGTTTACGGATGAAAAAAAAAATATACGCCAAATATATGAAACGTCTAGACAAATTTTGTCATCTTTTTTATTGTTGTCTCTCGTACTCTCGTCTTCGAAAAGTGGTTGACTCGCTTTTTTAGCTTTTGTCAACCACAAAAAGTGTCAAGTGAAACGTTGGCTCTCAGCTGTGAGGAAAAATGAAATAACAAATTTTTTTGTTGGAAGAAAAAAAAGGAAAGAAAACTAGACGAGTAAACAGGGATGTGACGGAGTTGATGTGTTTCAAAAAAAAATTAAAAGTTGAATAAAAATTTTTTGATCCAAAATATTTTAAATGTTTACTTTCAAGCCTAAAGTAAATTTTATCTCCACAATTTTTATCTCTAGACGTGTTAGCTAAAAGCCACGATAAATTAAATTTTAAAAACAAACGACTGAATGACAGTTTCATTTACCTATATAGGACCATTCCGCTATAATGCCGACTTTTCACGAGTCGATTTTGGCCTAACGATCGGGAAAAATTTTATTTCTCAAGGCTTAAAGCCTTAACTACATTGGCTCAAAAAGTGAAAATTTTCAAACGCGTTTTTGTATAGTTTTACGGGCTGGAAAATTAAAACAAATGTTGCATAAAGCTTATTTTTTGGCCTAAAAAAACAATTTGTATGCTCTTTTTCACAAAACAATTGCGCTAGCCAGAAAAAAAATATTTTCTTAGGTTTTATTTGGGCTTTAATGATCTTTATTTTTGGATGCAATTAATGAAACACTAATTCATCTTTTTGTTACCCTACGTTTCGCCGGTTTCTTTCCAGCTTCCTCAGGGGATTTTTTATTTGATTTTAGTGGTGAAAAATTAAATTTTAGTACATTTTTATTATTGTTGTTTGAATTTAAAATTTTTAAATAAATAATTTAATAAATGAACATGAAAAACTAAACAAAAACACTACAACAAAAACTTAGAGCTATTATCACAATTTCTTATCACAGACTTTAATTTATGGCAACACTATATATATACTATATATACACATATAGTGTTGCCATAAATTAAAGTCTGTGATAAGAAATTGTGATAATAGCTCTAAGTTTTTGTTGTAGTGTTTTTGTTTAGTTTTTCATGTTCATTTATTAAATTATTTATTTAAAAATTTTAAATTCAAACAACAATAATAAAAATGTACTAAAATTTAATTTTTCACCACTAAAATCAAATAAAAAATCCCCTGAGGAAGCTGGAAAGAAACCGGCGAAACGTAGGGTAACAAAAAGATGAATTAGTGTTTCATTAATTGCATCCAAAAATAAAGATCATTAAAGCCCAAATAAAACCTAAAAAATTTAAATTTCAATCATATGATCAAAAGTTCACATAAAATATTTTCACTTTTGTACTTTTTCACTTTTTTTTTCTGGCTAGCGCAATTGTTTTGTGAAAAAGAGTATAAAAATTGTTTATTAGACCAAAAAATAAGCTTTCTGCATCATTTGTTTTAATTTTGAGGGCCGAAAAACTATACAAAAATGCGTTTGAAAATTTTTACTTTTGTATACCTTTTCACTTTTGAGTTAAGGCTTCAAACAAATTTTTTCTCGGGACAAATTTTGTCTTGAATATTTTTCCAAGCAGTACGCAGTTCACGCGCAAAATATAAATATTTGAAGCCGCTGTAAAGAAAAAGTCTCCACTTAATCTTGCGTGGACAAATAATGTTCGAAGCATTGAATAATTACAAATAGAAGTGACACCGCAGATTACTCATGTGACTATAGGAGTATCGGAAGATAGATGAACTACATAGGGTTGCGCGTCAATTGTTGCTTTACAGAAGCAACAATTGCATTTGTAAAGCTTTATAGAACCAAAATTGTTTGTCGGGTTGTAGGCAAGAGGGATGATGAGTGAGGGGGGAAGATGCTCATGAAGGGAACTGAATTTTCTGAGGGCAGTACAGATCCATTGCTAAATTTTTCCTCTTTTTGACATTTGTTCCTAGAAAAATGTAAAAGTGGAACGTGATTGGGCACAACAGTGTGTAGCCACCGCATGTGATTTTTCAATCGATTGAAAAATCACTGTGTAGCCAGGCACATAGCTGACTATTTTGTGCATGGAAAATTTCGTTTCGCTTCAAATTCTCCCTACCGATGTACAAAAGCAATCTACCTTTCAAAATTGGAAATAATTTTTGGTTCAATGAAAATAGCTGTGTTTTATTTTCCTCGTGATCCGGATCAGATCATTGATTTATTTGCGATACTGAAAAAGTAGTTCAAAGCAGCTTTAAGTACTAAAAAGTAGATAAATATTTCCAAAGGAACGCAGCTACAATAACAAAACAAAATCCTTCTTTTGTTGTAAAGCTAATAAAAACAATGATCTGATCCGGATCACGAGGAAAACAAAACACAGCTAATGATAACCAAGTGCCGGGCTACACGGTGATTTTTCAATCGATTGAAAAATCACATGCGGGGGCTACGTGATTTGGAACGTGATTGGGCACAACACTAGGTGTTTTTTTTATTACCACCGGGCTTAACTGGTTAAAAAAAACGCCTCGGGGCTTAGCGAGAAAAATTGGCAGCACTGCATACTAAATGTTCCGAAATCAGCTGACACAAAAAAATATAAAGTTATCATTTTTTTCGCTTTTGGGTTTTCTTGTGTGTTTTTGAAAAAAAATAGTTTAACTAATCATTAAATAAATATTTAAAATAATAATTGTCATTCCAAACATCAGTTTTGATGTTTTTAAACAAATTCTAAACAATTTACGAACAAGTTAATTTGGTAGCACAGATTTAAATCTGTTGAAAAAGTTAAGCCCAGAGAATTCTCCGTGCTAAGCAACTAAGCCCAAGGGGCTAAAGTGTTGTTGCATTTAACATGTAAATTGCTTAGTCCCGACTGCGTTTTTTTTGTCCAGTTAAGACCGGTGGTAATAAAAAACACACCTATTGTGTAGCCAGGCCTCAATTCACACAACATTTGTATGTTTCAAATTCATTGACCTATTATATATGGACTGCTAGTCGTTTGACTTTTCCATACAAAAATTAAAAAAAAAAATGATTCCACATCTTTCTAGCTCTACTAGCGGTATAACCTTAGACGGCGAAAAGAGGAAACTTTTAGTGAATGACATCTGTCGTTAAAAGGTAGTGCTTTCTCTGTTTTTCTATATTTGTTCCTTTCGCACTTCATCAAAAATGTTGCACTTATTCTCCGCTTTTTTTTAGGGCGCTAGTATCGCGAAGAAACAAGTGGAACCAACCTGAATATGCTTCTAGCAGTCCATATATATTAAGTCAATGTTCAAATTAATCACTTTCACTTGAGTAGAGTCTTGGTATAAACACGACCTTAAAACAATTCATATATAAAAAATAAATTCCCTACCATTTGAACACACCCCTTTACCCAAAATGACAAACACTTCTACCAACATTCCCCCACCAAAAAACTCGAGCAACCATTTTTATTCATTGTAGAAAAAATAGAAAAACTTTCCACAAAAAACCAGCACAAAAGTAGCCAGCCATATCTACCAACCATCAGCACACAAAAAGTCAACAACAAGAGAGAGAAAAAAAAAATATAAAATCGACAACGAAGGCGAGTGAGACGAGAACGAGAGAAAATTTTCATTTTCTAATTTTTTCGTGAGAAAATTTTATTTTTTTTTGAAAAAATTCGTGTGAAAAATATCAGCAAATAGATGAAATACATTTCAAATCGATAAATTCCATATTATTAAAAAGGAATTTGACAAAAAAGAATGCAAATAAATGCCGCCGTTTTAAGAAAGTGGAGTGTTTGTCGACGCTGTTGAAAATTCACTGCAATTGGTTTTCGTGTTTTGGCTCCTCCGTGGATAAAAGAACCACAAAGGTTTGTTTAAAAAATTTCATAATTTGTTTAATTTAATGTGTATTTTAGTGAATTTTAATTATTTCAAGTGAAAATGTCGATGGGAATTGTGAAAATTTTGCATTGAAAAGCAGCTGGCTTTGTGTGTGTGTGTGTGTGTAATTCTTTCATCTATACTGACTGACTACGTGCGCCCTTCCGCCCCCGACCCCCTTTTCACACAGCAAAAGTCCCTTGAATTTCGGGCGTAACACCCCGTGTTTTTTTTTGTGTGTCATGTTGTTTCTATTTTTCTTCCATTTACATTTCGATCCCCGTCTCCACTCCTCTCCAAAGCATTTATACTATTTTTAGGTAAGAAAATATTGGGCAATAATAATTCTGGGAATGGAATTTGTAGATACGACAAAAATATAACTTTGAGGGTTTTTGGATTGATTTATTGTATGTCTTTTTTTCTCCCAAGATCTTTTCTGAATTCTCCATTCATCATCAACTCCAGTATACGATGAGTGGAGAAGAAGAAGAACAAAGGTCGTGGTGCAAACTTGGAGAGAGAAAAAGTTGAGTCGTCTTTCTTTTCTTTCTGGCAAAGAAATTAATTGAAAAGTTGGTAAACCATGAAAGAAATAAGACCCACAGGGAAGTTCTACCTCCTCCCCTCGTCATCCTTCAACCAAACCAATGAGTGTCTTTTAATCACGTTTGCTAGTATTTGCAGGGCCGCCACTGGGTTGTTTTGGCGCCCGCGTGCCAGAGCCCAAAATGCCGCCCTACGTTTTATGAGGGAATATCAAATCCAATTACAACTTAATCTTTTTCAAACCCAATCCCAATTTTATCTTTTTTAAGAATCAAAACCAACAAAATAAGCAATAATGCATTATTCTTTTTTACAAAATTAATTTACATTTATTTGAAATAAATTAATAACATAAAAATAAATTCTACAGGGTGTCCCAAAAGTAATGGATCAAACGAAATATGCTGCTAGGTCAACTTTAGGGCTCTCAGAATTTGGTAACTTGTTCATCCCAAATCCTTACGGTTTTCGATTTAATGCAGTTTTTGTGAAATTTCGAAAAATCCCGACTTTGCAACAGTATTTTGCTTCCTCCGCTCATAATTGATTTTTGTTTTTCACAATTCTTTCACTAAAACATTGCCTAATAATAAGAAATAATTAATTAATCAAAATATTTTTCATTTCATATGCCATTTTGCTGCAAATTAATTAACAGTTCCATGTTTTATAAAAACTCAATTTCTTTCTTTTATTTCAGAGCAACACCCTGAAAAAAATTCGTATGATGTGGCACTGATTTATTATTTTGAAAACTTGTTGTGTTGTTGCAGTTTTCAAAAATGTATAAAAGTTTCCAAAGTTGAAGTTAGAACTGAAGATATTACAATTTAAAAGCAACAAAACAGGGCTTTTCACAGAAAAATAACAAAGAAAAATAAACACATTTTCTCGACTGTTTATTTCTTTTTGAACAAAAGCCTCGATTTTTGTTTGTTATTTTGCTCTGAAAACGTCTGTTTTTTTGCATTCAAATTGTAATATCTTTCTTTCTAATTTCAACTTTGGAAATTTGTATACATTTTTGAAAACTGCAATAACACGGCAAGTTTTCAAAATAATAAACCAGTGCCACACCATACAAATTTTTTTCAGGGTGTTGCTCTGAAATAAAAGAAAGAAATTGAGTTTTTATAAAACATGGAACTGTAAATTAATTTGCAGCAAAATGGCGTATGAAATGAAAAATATTTTGATTAATTAATTATTTCTTATTATTAGGCAATGTTTTAGTGAAAGAATTGTGAAAAACAAAAATCAATTATGAGCGGAGGAAGCAAAATACTGTTGCAAAGTCGGGATTTTTCAAAATTTCACAAAAATTGCATTAAATCGAAAACCGTAAGGATTTGGGGTGAACAAGTTACCAAATTCTGAGAGCCCTAAAGGTGGCCTATCAGCATATTTCGTTTGATCCATTACTTTTGGGACACCCTGTATATGTATTATAGCTAATGTGTTAATAAATATAGATTTTATATTGAATATTGCAAAAAATATTAATAATAATTATTACAGAAATGTTCATACATTATTAAATAATTTTGGTTTTCATTCCAACATTCTTAAATGGTTACAATCGTATTTATGTGATCGTATCCAATACGTCCATTTAAATAATGTAAATTCCCATCCTATCAATGTTTCTTCCGGCGTCCCTCAAGGAAGCCACCTAGGTCCTTTACTATTTTTAATTCTTATTAATGATATTCCCTCTCTCTAAAAAAACTTTTATTTGCCAACGACTTAAAAATCTACTGTCAAATAAAGTCGTATTCCGATTGTATACTTCTTCAAGAAGATCTTGATGCGTGGTGTAAAAAACAAACAACTTTTTCTCAATGTGTCTAAGTGCCAAGTTATGTCTTATTATCGTTCCCAGTCCCCTGTTTTATGAGTATAAAATTGGTAATACACCTCTGATCAGAATCACTGAAAAGAAGGATCTCGGGGTCATAGGTATTTGATCAAAAACTAAGCTTTGACCTTCACATTGACTACATTGTAGCTAAAGGGAATGTTAGGTTTCATATCGAGGAACACCAAAGAGTTCACCGATTCGTATACCCTCAAATCCCTTTTCAATTCCTTTGTTCGATTCGTTTTAGAATACTGCTCTGTTATTTGGAGCCCATTTTATAAAAATGCCTCAGAAAGGCTTGAACATATATACAAAAACGTTTTACAAGACTTGTGATGTATCGTTTACATTGGAACATTCGAATGCCCTTGTATGAAACTCGTTGTCAACTTATTGGCCTAATAAAGCTTCCGGTTTGTCGTAATTTTTTTTGTGTTATTTTTGTAAGGGACATATTAAATAAAAATATAAACTGTCCTTATTTGGTATCATTGATAAAGATTTATGCTTCTTCAAGGTATCTTCGATCCAGATGCTTATTCTTTTAACCTTTCCATAGATTTAATTATATCCAAAATGAGCCTTTTACTAGATGTTTACGAGAACTAATGCTATTTCTAACGATGTCGATTTCTTTAGCTTACAATAGAAATATATTTAAAAAACAGCTATTATTTATTTTAAGTAACCTGAGTGGTAACTAATTTATCTAGTAATTTTAATTAAATATGTATAAAATGCATATCTGTTTGATGAAATAATAATAAATAAATAAACATATAATGCATTCGCATTATTTTATGCTATGCTAGTAGAATTGAACCCTTCTCACTTTAATAGAAACAAAGTCTTCTATGATTTGCTTGGAATCGAACCGTTCTTAGATTCTAAATTAGTGAATCTTTGTTGGCACATAGTGGACCCTAAATAATTTTTTATTTATTAATTAATTATTAATTTATCTAAAAGATTAACACACATTTGAGTATTGATTGTTGGATTTTGCATCATTTTGCTCAAAGCATTTATGTTGTTCAAAATATCAAACCAAATTACTACCGAGCAAATAAATTTATAGGTTTGAATGTTTAATGCAAGCGAATGAGCCTTATGTGATGTTGTGGAATCCTATTCCGAAGAATTACTCTCCGAGATTTCCAAAAAGCATCAAATATTTTTTCGAGATTGTACCGTAATGGGTGGCCTGCATCTATTTTTGTAGACCATTGCGTAGCGCTTAAAGCTTTCAATTTAATATCTGGCACATGTTGTAAGATTATGGATCATCTCTTTGTGGAAGCCGAAAAGAACACATACATTTCTTGAATGACATTAAGAAAATTTATAGTTTCGTGCGAAATATTTGCAGCATCATGAACTACTAAATTTAAGCTATGTTTTAGAGCCGGTATGAGCGCTCATAAAGCTATGAGCGCTTGGTGAATACTTTACTTAGAGACACAAAACTTTTTTTTTTTCCTTTTATCTGGGCCTTTGTCGGTGATTTTCTCAACTGTGTATTTTTGCTGTTCTTTTTCATCAATAAAATAAGCAATGTTGAACAAAATATACAGATTTTTAGTAGATTGTGTGTGAGCACTACGTAGTGATGAAAATGTTAACACGTTAAATTATTTTAAAGAAAACAATTGTTTTTTTTCCGTAGACTTGGAGCGTGCTCTATAAATTGAGTTAAATCGATCTCTTAATTTTCCGCCCCTAAACGGTTGGCGCCTTTGTGCGCCGCACATTTCGCACATATGGTAGCGGCGGCCCTGCAGTAGTTGCTACACATAATGATGAATAATTGAGGGAACAAAATTGTGTATTGTGGGCGCACCACACACATCCGTTGCAAGTTGATTATGAGAGACAGGTGTTCGGGCGGAAGGCGTTTTTTGTTGTTGTTAATTTACCATCGCGTATTTAAGCCTCTAAACAAATGGTCATCAAAAAGTGTTGTTACACAAAACAAACAACGTAAATTGTTAGGTACAATACCTTCCTTTTCTGTCATGGATACTCTCCACTTTTGCTTGTAACAACTTTTTTTGATAAATTCATCAGTTTGACCTTTGTTTACATTGAAAATGAGTGTTAAATGAATGGTGTACAGAGCCACCAAGTTTTGTAGGTTGTAGGCTGGAAGGTAAAGTAGATAGGTTATCCTCAAGGTTTTTGTTTCAAAATTTATTTATTTTTTTTTTCTTTCATTTTTTGTTTGAGTTATTGACCTATCTTTAAGGATTGTTATTTTTTTTTTGTGTGTTTTTTTTTTCTGAGCCATGCGTACACAAAAGCATAATTTGTCTTTTATAATTTCTGCGTTGTTTTGTTTTTCGTTTGTGTACCTACATATATCTTTGCCATATCAATTATACTACGACGAGAGAAAAGCATTCAAGGACATTTTGATTGTTATTTGGATCTATGTACTACCTACGCAGGTATCTAGATGTAATAAATTGCACGACTGGGGTCGCACGTACTTGCTCTTATGCTTAAAGTAACTATAATGTTAAAGCTTTTTATTCAAGAAATTTAAAATTCGATATTTTGAAGAAATTTCATAAGTAGTATAAAAAAATTAAATCTGTTTTTATAATTAATAAAACTCCGTTTTAAAATATCTTAAAAAAAAAAACAAATATGCCATTTTATTTCTCGTATAAAAAGGTATTTTTAGAAAAAAAATTTTGAAAATTGTAGGAGCCGTTTTTTAAAAAAATAATTTTTTATATATAAAATTTTTTTAACATTTTTCAAAAAAAAAGTTGGTATGCCATTTTGAAGAAATAATTAATTTACACATAAAAACTAAATTTCAAAATTTTTCATTGATCCGTTTTCAAAAAATTGATTTTTCAAAAAAAAATTTTGAAATATTTTTTAAAAAACCAAAAATGCGTTTTTTGAAAATTTTCTAAAATTTTAATATTATCTTAACTAACACACTTTTGTATAAAAATTTTCATTTAAATCGGGTTAATTTTGTACGAGATATTCAGAAACGAAAAAAACCGTTCTATGACAGGTACCGTTAATAACGGTACAAAAAATATTTTTTTTATTTAAAAAGTTGGCCCTTATGTGTAGTATTACACACAAAAATTTTAATCAAAATCGTTAGAGCCGTTTTTGAAAAAAATTAACTTTTCTATTTCCGTTATATGGCAGGTACCGTTAGTTTTGGTCATAAAAAAAAAATTTCAATTTCCCCTCTAGGGAATCACCAAAAACTGCTAACTACCAAGTTTGAAGAAAATCACTTCACTCGTTTAGGCTGCAGCTCCAGATAGAGACAGACGGACAGACAGACAGACAGACAGACAGACAGACAGACAGACAGAATTGCCGGACCCACTTTTTTGGCATTCTCCATCATCGTAATGTCATGTAAAATTGTTATCTCGAGTTCGATTTTTTTTACGAATCCTAAACTTGCCCTATAGTACCTATATCGCAAGTAAAAAAATGTTAACCTACATACACTTTTTTTTTTGTTCGTGTTATTTTGGGAAAAATGGGTTGTTGTTTTAAGTTAATTAAGAAGTAATTAGTGTCTGATTTGCAAGAAAGATGCATATCGCTGTTTGGACGTTGAGAAGATAGGAGGTATTGTCTGGTGTAATGACAAAAAACACAAAAACATGGAGTTAATCCTTTGTTTAAAGGTACCGTTTTTTTTTATTAGAGTTGATTAGAGTTAAACTGATGTTTTTTACTGGCCTAGTTTTTGTCCCTTTTGAATATCGGAATATTCCTTTAATACACTACTTTTTGAGTTGGCAGGGCTTACCTTTATTTTGATAATTAGCTCACTTTGAGTAATAAAAAAATGACTATGAGGGAATTACTTTCCTAACTGTTCCCATGGAAACCTTTACTTCTAAAAAGAAATGTCATTTAATTTGTTTTTTTTTGTCCTGTCTTTTGAGCATTGATAAAGCTAACATTAATAATTCCAGGTTAAAAAGTCTCTGGTGTAGAATTGACAAAGCTTTGAAGAGGGTAATTTCCATGCAAAACCGCATTTCACTTAAGCGTTCGAATCTTGCAAACTATTTAAACGCACGGGCATGAAAACAGAGAATGAGATTCTATCTTTTACTTGCTTAATAGCATCAGAGCTGAGTTAGGTACCTCAAGGTCGCACTCAAAATTCTCTTCCAGCCAGCTTGAACTCCAGCAAACCATATTCAATTTCTAAAAAAAAACTGAAACCCATACAATTGCCCTCAATCTGAGCAATGATTCCAAAATGATGTTTTCCATTTTTCTCATTCCTCTTATCAGGTAGGAATGTGGTGGCGAGACCGTTTCTCGTCTTTAATTATTGATTTATGCACAGTACATACAGTATTGTGAAAGTTTCTTTCCCAGTCCAACTCTTCGCGTCAGTTCATTGTCTTCTTTCATTATATCCTCTCGTTTAGCTAAAACAAATGGCTAGAAAATTTCCTAAAGTCATAACTCCAACGACCCTTTAGCTTTTCAATTGCTGGAATTATGCTTGGAGACGAGTTCTATTTTTATCTTCGTTATAGCCTTTTAAAGTGAAAATAGTTGATATCAAACTCACAAAACTTGTATTGTTCATTGAGTCTATGAATTTTTCACTCACGACAGTTACTATTACTCCTTCAAAATTTGTTATGAGGGATGTCCTTTTACACAGGCATTGTTTTGCCAAGCTCTACACATTATTTTGTTTGGGTTTTATAGAAAGTGGGCTTTTTCTTTTCGATAGAATTTATACACAATTGCTAATGCTATTTTATTTAGTTCAACTAAGAATATATAAAATAATTTGATTTCATAACTTCTAGAGGAGTGTTTTTTTCAAGTTAGTCATAAAAGGCTGATCCTTTCCTGGCTCGCTTACTAAATTTAATGCCAATGTGACATAATCGGTAATTCTATGGAAGGGTTATGGTTGTTTTTTGTTTGACTTTTTAGTAAGTTAAGTCGGCAGAAACCCTTCCATGGAATTACCCATATGTAAGACCCAGATAAGAGTTACTCTGACGTTAAAATTCAGATAAGCGAGTTCATGTGCCTGATTATCGCTTATGATAGCTACATCGTCTGAATTATTGAGTTTACGAATTTTGCATGCTCCTTTAATTTTCAGTATCCAGTATTTTGATAGGATGGGTGAAGTATTGCTCTAAATTTTCATTTGGCAGTTGATTGTAAATAGCCTTTTCCAATATTAAATATGTATTTCATAATCACTTAGTTATTTTTCTATATTTTGAGTTTTTTCAAGACAGGTATAGAATACAGTTTTCGAATTATTCGCTTTTAAGTATATTGGTACAATCGAGCGTTCTCCATTAAACCAAATTAAATGCTGCCGATACTAGATTGTATCGAGCACACTCGATTGTATCAACTTACTTGCTAGGGCCTCAGCTATGAGACTTTCAAAGAAAAAACTCTTTTTCCTATAACAAATCCTTGGCCCCTATTTAAATAATTATAATTTGCTAAGAGTGGAATAAAATATAAATTTTGTCCAGTCCATGGCTAAAAGTTCAAATTTTCCTCCATTGATACGATCGACTGCACTTATATCGCTTGTTTCTTAACTAATTTAATTGAAATATCTTGAAAATATATTTTTAATTATCCTTATGAATTTAAAGATCTCTTCTCCAAAATACTTACTTTTATTATCAAAAAGTTACTTTTCATTTGAAACTCTTCATTATGGATTTAACCTCAAGCAAAAAATTTAAATTTAATCTCAACGTTTTTTTATAATTTCAGATAGACGCTGTGTGGGGCTGGGCTTCTGCCCCGCTGCGTTTGGCGGCAAACAGAATGGGCGATCCACTATTGGGGGATCGGCCGCCGTCGCCGGCGCGTCTATCGCACACCTCAGAGAAGCATCCCAAGGTGACACTGTCGGAGTTGAATCTCCTACGGCGTCACCGTGAGTTGTGCGATGTTGTGTTGAATGTAGGCGGGCGCAAAATCTTTGCCCATCGAGTGATCCTGTCCGCATGCAGCCCCTACTTCCGGGCCATGTTTACAGGTGAGCTGGAGGAGTCACGACAAACCGAAGTCACTATACGCGACATCGATGAAAATGCCATGGAACTTTTAATTGATTTTTGTTATACGGCACACATCATTGTCGAGGAATCCAATGTCCAAACACTGCTGCCAGCAGCTTGTCTCTTGCAACTCGTCGAGATCCAGGACATTTGTTGTGAGTTTCTCAAAAGGCAATTGGATCCGACAAATTGCTTGGGCATACGAGCATTTGCCGATACACATTCGTGCCGGGAACTGCTACGCATTGCTGACAAATTCACACAGCACAACTTCCAAGAGGTTATGGAGAGTGAGGAGTTCCTGTTGTTGCCCGTCGGCCAGCTGGTCGATATAATTTGCAGCGATGAGCTGAATGTTCGATCCGAGGAGCAAGTCTTCAATGCAGTGATGTCCTGGTTGAAGTACAATGTGGCCGATCGAAGACAACATTTAGCTCAGGTCCTCCAACACGTCCGATTGCCCCTATTAAGTCCCAAATTCCTTGTTGGCACTGTGGGCTCTGATCTGCTAGTTCGATCCGATGAAGCCTGCCGAGACTTGGTCGATGAGGCCAAAAATTATTTATTGCTTCCACAAGAACGTCCATTGATGCAGGGTCCACGTACTCGTCCGCGAAAGCCAACACGTCGCGGTGAGGTTCTCTTCGCCGTGGGTGGATGGTGTTCGGGCGATGCTATCGCATCGGTGGAACGTTTCGATCCCCAGACAAATGACTGGAAGATGGTGGCGCCCATGAGCAAGCGTCGCTGTGGCGTTGGAGTCGCAGTTTTGAATGATTTACTTTATGCTGTTGGTGGTCACGATGGCCAGAGCTATTTGAACAGCATCGAGAGGTATGATCCTCAGACAAACCAATGGTCCTGCGATGTAGCACCGACTACATCATGCCGCACAAGTGTGGGTGTGGCAGTCCTTGATGGATTTCTGTATGCCGTTGGCGGACAAGATGGGGTGCAATGTTTGAACCATGTTGAAAGATATGATCCCAAAGAAAATAAATGGTCAAAGGTGAGAAGAAGATTTTGGAATGTTTTGAGTTGATTGTTAATGGATTGGTTTTTTTTTTATTTAGGTGGCTCCAATGACAACTCGAAGACTCGGAGTTGCTGTAGCCGTTCTTGGAGGCTATTTGTATGCTATCGGTGGCTCAGATGGACAGTGCCCACTCAACACTGTCGAACGTTATGATCCTAGGTTTGTTTTTAAACATTAATATAATGAGAGGCTTAAATTAATTTGATTAATAAAATTTAGACAAAATAAATGGTGTGCCGTTAATCCAATGTCAACGCGGCGAAAACACTTAGGCTGTGCTGTATTCAACAATTACATTTATGCCGTTGGCGGACGCGATGATTGCATGGAACTATCATCTGCCGAACGCTATAATCCACATACAAATACCTGGAGTCCAATTGTTGCTATGACATCTAGACGAAGTGGAGTAAGTTTAACAAATCTTTTGTTCTAAAAGAAGACTTTTATAATTTTGTTTGTTCTAAAAGGTTGGTCTAGCTGTAGTTAATGGACAACTATACGCTGTTGGTGGCTTTGATGGGTCAGCGTATTTGAAAACAATTGAGGTTTATGATCCTGAGACCAACCAATGGCGCCTATGTGGCTGCATGAATTATCGTCGTTTGGGTGGCGGCGTTGGCGTCATGAGAGCTCCACAGACTGAAAATTACATGTGGTATGTTAGAAAACTCAAAATAACCTGATTTTGTTTATTAATTTTGTTTTTTTTTTCAGGATTCGCAAAGACTCCGTAGTTTAAATGCTACTCCATCTCCATTTAATAATTAATAAATTAAAAGAAATAATAAAAACAAAAAATTCCAAAATCAAAAAACAAAACAAAAGCATTACACACATTATAATCAATCATCATTTTTTTGATGAATAAATTCTAAAATAATACAACGCAAATGAAAACCGCCAAAACTGGAGAAATATATTGGTCTGCCACGTGTGTCTCCTTCAAGAAGAAAAAACAAAATAAAAACAAACAAAAAACAGAAGAAACACTCCTCCCCGCCCCCTAATTCTCCATTTAGTTGTATCTTTCTCCTCTTTTTTGTTCTAAGTTTGTATTCTTATTACCTAGTTTGTAATGCATTATATAGTTTATAGTTAAATAAAAAGAATAATAAAGAGAGAAATAGAAAGAATCGAGAAAAGAACCGAAAAGAGTAACATCTAAAAGGACAACAAACAACAAAAAAAAAAAAAAAAAGAAGACGAATTAATAATAAAAAATAAACTTTATAAAATAAGAGCACCAATAAATTTATGACCTGCAATCAATGAAGAATTTTTTCTGTTACTCAAGGAAAACCTATTTTTTTTGAAAAAAAGGCTTTCTTCAAATTTATCTATTTAAACTTTAATATATATTTGTAATTCTTTTTTTTTATTATTAAATAATATATATATTATTGTGAACTCATATGTATTTTGTTGGAAATTACTACTACAACTTTTTTTTTTTTTGTTTTTCTATTATTTTTTTTGCTGAATACGGAATACAATTTACTATAGTTGGAAATTGATGTAAATAAAAATTAAATAATAAAAAAAGTTAAAAATTTACTAGACATTAGGTTTAATTTGTAAAATAAAAAGAAATAAAAAGAAAGGTAGGCCTAAAAACTCCTGGTACAAGCAAATGCAAAAACACCAGCATTCAATTGGCCTCAGAAACGGAACAATACAAAACCGGGAGGCTTGCCGCCGATTTCTGAGGTCAACCCGGCGAACCCCACAGGCGGATCACTAGTGTGAAGCAGTAACGTGGGAAGGTTATGATCCCCTCGACATCGAGATCATAACAGCGCCGAGAAAAAAAGGAAGAAGAAGAATTAGGTTTAATTTGTATGTTTTTTCTTTTTCTTCGTAAGAATAAAAATCATTAGTGGGTGTTATTTCTTACAGTGAGAAGTAATTACTGAGAAAGAGGTAATTAAAAGGGATTAAGATTTGCTTAACCTAATAAGAAGCGTCATGAACGAGATTCTCGGTCTGAAATAGGCTAAAATTTTTAGAAATACCTATCTTTGTTTGAACAACATAACTCACCTTAAAATTTTTATAAATATTGCAATCTTTTAAGTCGAACTGGGAGGTTTAGGTTAATAAAATTGAATTATTTTTTTTTCTGACCTATTCTATACATTCTATACATGATAATAAGTATTTTTGAATGAAGAATCCAGAGAGACTAAAAACAAGTCAATCCGACCAAACCCTTTTAATGATCAGGGGCCCTATTCTGTAAAACGATTATCGTTAAAACTATTTCTTTTTCGTTGAAATGCGACTACGTATTACGATAATCGTTTTACTTCAACGATACTCGTTAATCTTTACGACTGCCATTTACCTATCGTTTAACTTTCGTTTTCGTTCAGCTGTCACAATATTATTGCGTTTGCTGGTAGAATTCATGTGAGTCTAAAAAAAAATATTTTTTTCGGTCTAGTTTGGCCAAACGACTTTCTTGTTTTACATAATCGCTCTTTGTCGTGACTATCGTTTACTTCAGTATCGTTGACTTGCCGCTCGTTTCGTTTTACGTAATAGACCCCCAGAAATTTCGTTCGTAATGAATGACAGTTAGTGTGAAATTTTTTAATACGAACGGATTGTGTGATTATTTTTTCTTGTTCGTAGATTATTTCAATTCGTGATTAGGCCGGCCCAGCCGGTTAATTCATAAAACTCCATATGGCATAAAGGTGCTTTTAGGGGGGATAGTGTGGAAACTGTGTGGGACTAGTATCAGAAACATTGGGCCCTATCAAGATTCACGAATTCCATTCGAATCGGAAATTTTTCGGGAATCGTAGCAAATTTTCGATACGAATGCAATCCGTGATAAGGCCCCTTGCGTTTTTTTGCTTTTAATATATTGTTTTTTTGCTTTTAATATATTGTTATATCGAAATGCAATAATTGCAAGGAGTTACACCACTTTAATTTTATGAGTAATCAATTTACATTTAAGGTTTTGAGTGAACAACAACAACTTGTGTGTGTTACTACTAACTTCATAGACTGCGGGGTTATAGCTATTTTACGAGGACCAACCCGATAGTGATTTATTCAAAACCAATTGCATTTTGGAGAGATTCTGTCGTAATCTAGATTATTATGAATTAGACTATGGAAACTAAAATCGAATAAATTTTTGCTCAAAATCTAGATTTTAATTCGTTGTGAAAAGGGCATAATAAATTGTTACAATTTTGAAATTCCTTATAATTTTTGGAACAATCCTAATTGAAAGGTTAGAAGCAGCTTCCGGGTAATATAATGCTCCTTTATTGTGCGCGGTTTTGTAGGCAAGCTAAACTTTAGTAAGTGATCTCTCATGTGTAGATTTTGTAGCATCACCAGTCTCATTTGATGCAGAAGCTGCCTTTTTGTGTGTTGGTTTGTATCTTAAAATTGTTGCTGAGGACGTATTTGTAAGGGTAAGTTGGAAAACAGATGCACAATATTTTGTGAAAAAAACATTGCAAACTCATTTGCTAAACACAATTTTGAGATTGAGAGATTTGATAACTGAAACTCGAAGCCATTCATTTAAATACGGTAATTCTACTGATTGATCTAAATAATAAAACTTAATATATTCACTAAACTTTTTTTCATATAAAACTAGTTCCAAATAAAACTAGTTTTATAGTTTGGAATTAATATGGCTGATATGGTATCCGTTTCAATCGATATTGGACAATTTTCTAATAATGCATCCGTTCTGATTGACGTTTCGGACAAATCTTTCTAAAATAATATAATACGTTCACAAACGCATTCTTAAGTAATCACTTTCTACTTTTGTACAAAAACTATCACATTTTTTTATTTATTTTTTTTTTTCTAAAAATTGTCAGCTTGATTTATGGTTTTCAAAAAAAACGAAAAAGTTTCAGCAGTGGCTCAAACGTCCAAATAAGGTCTAGTAGAACTGGCAAAAACTACATAAAAAGCTAACATTTATTTGAATACATAAAATATCTCTGTAGTTTTCTATTTGGCATTAATTTATGTACTTTCGAAAAGATTTAAAACGTACTAAGCGAATGCACTACTCAAAACAGAAAAGCCTCTGATCCACTTAGTACCTTAATATATGTTTTTTGGCCTGAACTTTTTTTTATGGTACATAGGTAAAATATTTATTTAATAAATTTAAAAAAAAATTTCCCCACAACCATTCTGTTACAAAATATCGAAATGGGTTACTGTGGCGTATACGTAACCTTTTTTATACTGAAATTTCGTACTTTTAATACAGAAAATTCTTCTCTTGGTTTTGCAAATCCAATTCAAAGTTACGTTCAGCTACATATTATGTATGTATGTATGTATGTATTTTGTTAAATCCTAACAAAAAATTCTCGCATGATGAAAATGTTAATTGCAGTTAAAGCCAAAGGCATATTGAACTTTATATGAAGCACAGAAGGTAGGGTAAGCGGAGATACATTTGAAACCGGGGCACATTTGACTTTGCGTTTTTCGGTATGATCGTGCCCTTAATTAACAATAGTTTGGATGAAGAAAGAAGCTTAGTTTGATTTAAAGAAATTTTGAGAAATTTCGCAGTCTTTCATTAACTTTTCGCGAAGTACCACGTGTTTTCGTGTTTTCTGTATTTCTGATCTAATTTTTGACCACCGGTATGTAAGCGATTTCTGAACCTAATAAAACAGTTTTTTTTTATGGTGAATCAATATTTTGATAGCACTAAGCTTAAAATTAAGTAAATTAAAACCAGCTTTGTAAAAAAATAGTATTAGTTATTGAAAAAAAAAGAAAAACAGTTCTGTGGCTCCTTCGGTTCACCTTTGACTTTTGCAATGTGGGCACAGTTTTAAGTTGATTTTGGGGAATTATATATTAAATAAATTATTTTAAAATAAATCGATATCGATTAATTTTGATTAAGATTTAAATGGAGAGTTTTTTTGAAATATTTTATGGTTTTTTGTTTTTTCTTCTTCTTTTTAGAAAATAATTTTTTTGATTTTTTTTTCGTTATATTGTTTAGTAGATTGTTTAAAACCAAAAATTAATTTTTTTTTTCTAATTAAACAATAGACAAGCAAGATTCGCTGATAGTTTTAAAAATATAATGCACACGATGTGGGGTTTAATCCACCATTGTCAAATGTACCCCTTTTAAAGTCAAATGTGGCACTTTTGACAAAATGACTTTTTTTAGAAAACATTCTTTTTTAAATGTTGTAATATGGTAAAACAAAAAAAATTACTGTTAGTATAATCTTGAATAGTCAATAAATCAAATACAAAACATTGGAAAAAATTAACAGTTTTCGAAAATACAGACCTTTAAAACCCTCTACTGCATACGAAGCCAAATATGGTTTTGTCTGTTTGTATGCACTTTTCTCTTCTCTGTCACAAAAAAATGGTAAAGATTAAATACAATCCTCTTCTTTGTGTTTCTGAGAACCCATAGAGATAGTTTTTTCGTGTGTCCGACACAAAATAAAGGTGTATTTTATGATCACAGGTGAGTCGATCAGTCGTGTGCATTGAAATCGAAAGTGTAGAATATATTCATACTTTAAGTGTTAATTACTGCGTTTGTTTGGTAAGAAAAGTGGAATTAAAAATTTATTTTTGATCGATTGTCTTATTATGTATGCTATGAACCAATTTTTATTGAAAAAAAAAATTATTGGCCTGGTCTTGAGAGGGAAAAAAGTACGGAAGCCATATTTGGCTTCGTATGCATTAAGGGGTTTTAAATCTACACAATTTGTTAAATTTTTTTGTTGAAAAATTTTGTTCCTTTACATTTTTATTTTGCTTGGAAGCTATGTTTTACTTCAGAAATGGAGCCCCTTCACTTTTAGAGATATTTTTTTTATGTTAACCCCATTTCCAGGGGCGTAACCACAAAAAATTAAGGGGGAGGGAGGCTCACCTATAATATTTTTCAATCATTTTATAACTTTTAAGTTTTTTTTAAGATCTAGGAGTGGGTGAAAATGTTGGAGCAAGACTTACTTTGACAGTGGAAAGAATGTGAATCAGAAAAAATATATATATGGCTTAAAATAAGCCAAATTTGAATTAATTCTCAACCTTTTATAATGCAATGTATTTATTTTACTTTATTTTGTTTTTAAATGATAAATATTTATCTCCTGATATTTTTAATTTTATTCTTTACATAATCTGAATAAATAGAATTAGTAAAAATTGTTAACCCTTAATACATACGAAGCCAAATTTGGCTTATAAACAAATTTTTTAAACCAACCAAAAGAACCCATGTAAAGCATTTTTTAATTTTTTCGTCCGCTAATATCAATTCATGCAGTAGAGGGTTAAAAACTAAGTGTCAAATGTACCCCCATCTCCCCTACAATAGACGCCTTTTTTGTTTTGTTTTTTAGATTTTAAAATCTTTCACTAAAATTAAAATTGATTTTTTAACAGTACTTTGGAAAAAAAATATTTTTAAATAAAAACGTCAAGTTAAAATAAATAAATAAAACAATTCATGCCTTGGGACCTTACTACAGAGTTTGAATTCTAATAAAAATGTGCAGAACTGAAATGACTAAAATGCAAATTGCAAATTTTGTGATAGAAAAAGTTAATCAAATTTTATGACCTGCATCAGGTTTAATAAAATTGCAAAATTAGGCGCTATTTCGATACCGCCTTAAGATGGTTAGAAACTAACGAATATAGCTTATTTTGAATTCAAAAGATAATCAAACTATCTATTTTGTTATGTTAATTTCATCATAATCATTGCATAAATCTTAACGAGTTATCAAAACCTTCCAAAAAAATTTCAAACACCTAGCAGGTATCTAATTTATTTTTTATAGTCTTTGCTGGTCAATGACCCCAGAACTGTCCAGGGCAACCATGATCGCCAAACCACTTTCACTTTCGTGCCATTGGCAAGCGTTAGATTAAAGAAGGTTGTCAAAAAGGTACGTAAAACACACGGGGAGAGAATCTATTTTTAGGGGGAACTCGTTTACTCGCACTCTGTTTACTTAAGTGGCCAATGAGCTCGTTCGTACAAAGGCGGGCTATCACACGCAGTCGGTCAGTAGTGCGAAGGTAAAAATAATTGTCACAAAATGAAAAAAAGATGCTCATATCCAACTGGCATACAAATGAGGTTTGGCCCACCTGAAGTTCATTGATCTTTGTCATTTCTTTCTTCATAAAATATTGCTATTACAGTTTTGATAATGATGATGAAAAAATATTTCAACGATCTTTTGACGGCTCGTTTTTGTTTTCTCTTTTGGTAAGTAAATTCCGTGGGTTTTTTTTTATATTTATTTTTATGATTGATCAGTGCGTTTACAAAAAGTAATTTACATCTTTTTTTTTTTCTTTTGTTAAACTTATTGTGGACTTGGGACTTTAAAAGTCTTTTATCTTTTTAAGTTTCTACAAATGTATTTTGGCAATTTAAAGAAAGCACATATTAACAAATAAGATTGGAATATGTGATTGACAAAGGAGCTGGAGCTGCAAAATAAAGACTACAAGTAAGTTATTATGAGGAACATGACCACAAGGAAAAACTTTTTGTAAAAAGTTGGAAATTTTATATGTGTATGTGCACATTTAAAATAAATCCACTTAATTTAAGCGGGAAAACATCTTATAGTTAAGTCAAATTAGATTTATACCTCGGAATCCATGGAAAGTCGATGAATCTGTAAAACTAGTATAGGGCTGAATTATTAAAAGTTCAAATAAGAAAGTTAAAAACAAAAAATTCACCGCTGTCGATTACAACAATATTTAAGGACCGTTTGCTGTCATTCCGTATGCAAGCGTTCAATCGGAATTGATGTCTCATTTTAGATTCTGCTCAAACTTTGTAGGGATGTTCTCTAGGACTGTAAGGAAGTGAATCTATAATGATTTAATTTTAAGTTGCGTGGTTTCCCCGCTACCCGTATTCGAACTTTTGGAAAACGTCATTTTCATGTTTCATAGTTTGGCGTCTATTATTATTTGGCCTTTTAATAATGCAGCCCTCTACTAGTTTTACAGATTCATCGACTTTCCCTGGATTCCGAGATTTTACCGATTTTATGCTCATAGACCAGTGGCGATGCCTTCAAAAACATTAAAAAGTACAAAAAAATCATAGTAGGATGAAACCCATTGGAAAAGGAGGGGAATATGATAAGAATGAAAGGAAAAATAAATTACGGGCGAGCCGAGTTCGGGAAGTGGGTGGGTTGAGTTTTTAATGGTAAATGGTATATCTCGATTTCCGGCAAAACTACAAATCCTATAGAAAAAAGTTATATGGCAAAGTTGTAGGTAATAAAAAGATCTACAACTTTTGTATCAACAATTTTTTCACATAACCTTTAAAATTTATGTGAAAAAATCAAAAAACCGAGTTTTTGGTTTTTTATTTCCATCTTTTTCAAAAACAAAAATTTTTCTACGAAATTTGGTGAAAACTTACCTTATTATGTCCCAAATACACTGTAATTTATTTGATTTAAAATATTAATTTGTTCACCTTATTTTGACTTAATACCAAAAAAAAAACACCCTTATTTTCAATCGAAAATTCACGTGTCAAAATATCAGCTTTTTTCAAAAAGTCGGTGAGCATGACTTTCGTTAAAATGTCTATTTTCTGATGGTGTAAAAAAAATTTTACATTAGTATACTATAGAACATGTTCTAGTAAAATTCAAAAAATGAAAAAAGCTTGAATTCAAAAAAAAAAATTTTTATCATTGTTTACAATTTTGGCCTATTTATTCAAATTTACACTTTAATTACTCAAAAAAACGTAAGATTTCATGTAACATTATTAAAAAAAAACAGCTGTTTTGTAGAAAGAAATATAGGCAGTCTGTTTTTTTTCAAAATTATAATTAATTTGGTGTACCTAATGGTATGGACAAAAAAACACTTTTTTTTCACGAAAAGTACTCTTTTTGAGAATTTTGTTTGCACCATATTTTCTTTGTATAAAATTTTGAAAACCCTTCATCACAGCAACTAATGTTTGTGTTAACATTAAAGAATGGGTTTTCTTTTTGGCTTCAAAAAAGATAAAGTACAATATTGAAGGTGTAGGCGTGGTTTTGTTTTATAATTTGTTTCCTATCTTAAGCCATATTTTGTACTTTTTTTTTTAAATCCAAAGAGAAAACACTTTTTTTATATTCGTCATATGGAAAGAATGTACCGTTGATTTTGGTCCTAAAAAAAATTTCAATTTCCCCTTTAGCGAATCAGAAAAAAATACGAAGTTTTAAGTAATTCACTTCTTTGCTTTAGGCTGGAACTCGAAATAAATACCGATAGACACACAAGCAAAATTTTGAAACACACTTTCTTGCATTCTCTATCATCGAAATGTCATGGAATTATATAGTATCTACCGATGTATGTACTTACATATTATATCGCATGTAAAAATAATATTACTTTCTCAAGGACTAAAAAACAAAAAATAAAATAACAACCTTAAGAATAATGCTCACACAGAAAAAAAATATATTTCCTGCAACTTTGTAAAAACAACATTTTCGGTTAAAGTAGGTAATTGTTTCGGAGATAAAGACAAATGTTTTTTTTTTTTTTTTAATTGTATATTTCGGGGGGAGGCGTCCGAAAACCAGGACTTTTCTTACACACTTCTCTCATGCTTAGAAAAAAAAAAGCTTTGATGGTCACTGTGGTGTATGCGTAACTTTTTTTTGCTTAAAAATCAATAAAACTATACAATTGTTTGTGGATCATTTTAGGATGCTAAAAGTATGGTTGAATGCGTAATAAAAAGTGGTATTTAACCTATGTCAAAGCAGTTGCCACAGTGGAATCTTAAGAAGCTCCAAAATAACTAACTTATATCAATAAATAAAGTCATTTGGGTGCTATGTACGTTTTATCTATGTATGTATACCTTAATTAAAGTCCTTAATTTAGTATTGAATGTTTAATTTTGTTTTAACTAATTTCAAAACCTATTTTACCTATTTAATTTTTAATTTGTATTATTTAATAAAAAAAGCCACCGTGGAAATGACAAGTACGATAAATTGAAATATCATATTTTAGAAAGAAGCAACGGGTGTGATATATAGAAATTACCCCCTTTCTGAAACGGCAAGGTTCTATTAGACCAAAATCAGGATTACATAATGATATATGCTTGTTTGACTTTATCACTTTTTACTGTTAAACTAATATTTATCAAAAAAAATTCTAAAAAAAATGCGAACTTTTGAAAACATGTGCTACAATACCTCACCCCAATCCGTTCTACCATCATATTTAAGTTAAGCTTCCCAAAAATTTCTCTTCATTATAACCTGCACCTACCTAAAATTTGGCTCAACACTTCTTGTTGTTGACTCACCACATTCACCCAAAGACTTTGACCATACACCTGCGAGCCATGGTATTCGTCATACTTTTTTTTGTTTGACCAAATATGTAACACTTTTTGGTCAGTCGTCAGTGTGTCAGTGTAATTATTTGTTTGTGTGTGTATTCAACACACACCCTACTTACACATTAACTTAATTTTTCGTGGTTCCCTTTTATTTCTGCAAGCAAAGCAAACAAAATCAAAATTTTTTTGTTCGCTTATAAAAGGGTCCCGCTAACACAATTAGCAGCTTACAACCTCAGTTGCTTTTCCGTTGTTTTAGCTTAATGTAGTTCTTTCTTATGTATTATTTTTTTTTATTAGTTTTAACTTAATTTATTTTGATTATTTTTTCAAATAATATTAAGTTTTAATTTTTTTTTATTTATATTTGCTTAAATGTTGTTCTAAAATATTAATGTCAATATTAAAACGGAAAAGTTAATTCAAATAAAAAAAAAAGATTAAAAATATAATTTGTATGTCAATAAGTGGCAGTGGGTGCATATTTAAAACACGATCAGTAAACTCTCACATGATCATCATTAGTCGGTAAATGTGAGACGTAATTTTCATTAAAGCAATCTTAATCATTTTTTCGTCTCGTGTCTCTTTGTTTTTGAATGTTTGTTCTCAAAAATTATATGGGTCAGTAGTATAACCGGGAACTTTTTGTGGTTCTTCCAAACCTAAACAATGCACAATAATTGTTAGCTTAATGTCTGTTCAAAGTGAGAACAAAGATTTATGATAAAGGGTACACATCGATAAGGTAAGTTTCATTCAAAATTGCTTATGTTATTAATTGTCTGTCTACCCCTGAAGTGCCATCGATAGAAATGTAATTATGTATTTGAATTAATTGTTAGACCTTTTATTATCAAAAATTAAATTTACTCAAAATTCTCACTTTTGCGTAATTCGTTTAAATGAAATAATAAACAAAATACGCTAGCAAGAAATTGTTCATGGTGGTCTGAACGCACTCAATATTTAAAGAAAATTGCGTTCAATTGTTTTTTGTTCTGTTTGTTTACTTTACTCTGTAATAGAACTGAAGTTCATTGAAGTTATGCAAGTTGAATCCGTTTTGAACTGAAAGTTCTGAGTGTTTAAGAGCGGAATTAATAGTCGTTACTCGAGTTAAGATTTTTCTCAACTCCAGTAAGTTGAGAAATATTTCAAGAATCGCTCAAGGTAATTAAAAATAGGGCTGTCACTTGAGTAAAAAATATATCTTGTCTAAAGGGAATTTTTTTCTTAAACTCGAAAATTTGAAAGATTTGAATTAACTGTCATCAAAAAAAACATTTTTTTAATAATTCGCCAATATACTCGTCGAATTCGTCTTCCCACCTGTACAACTCAAACAAATATTCGCGATTCATTTATTTTATTATAAAATTTAGAACACATTTGAATGGTTAAATAATACAAAAAACAAACGCTCGCAATGACACTTGCGTTTTAATGTCAACTGATTGAAAAAAAACTTAAGCGTTTTCTCAAGTAAAAAAGCCTCCTCAGACGTTTACTTGAGAAAAATTTCAACTCCAGTGATGACTATGAATAAGAATTCACCTGAGCGAATGCTTAAGATATTTCTTAACTTGAGTGACGAATATGAATTCCGCCCTAAGTGATTTTTGAAATGAGAAGAAAACACAGGATTTGATATTCTTCATTATATTTTTCAAATTCACAACACTGCTTTAAAATTTGCATATCAATTAACATAATTTATTTTGATTATTTTAAAATTTGCATATCAGTTAAGCAGACTCGACTGTATTTTTGCGCATTATCTATGCAAAAGTGTGCACAAGAAAATAACAAATAATTTCGAATACAAACGTTCTTTATCAACATAAACATACCCAAGTTTGTCCTTCAACTGCAACCAAACTTCATCAAATTTCATCGAGTTTTTTTTCTTTTCTTATTCGTATCAAGATTAGGTATGTTCGTCTAAGAGATGTTCAAGGTTGCAGAACAAAAAAAAAAAAATAAAAAACACGAATTCTGAATTCAAGGTTGAAAAAAAAAAAAAAACAAAAAAACAAACGAGGATTGTTGATGCTGATTCTTCTTCGCAGGTAGGACAAATGCGTTTTAAACTTATATGTTTGATGTTTTGCAAAGCTTCGAGCTTCATTATAAATGCGATGTGTGTTCTTAAGAATAGATATTTCTAAGAATATTGAGACGTAATTTGTTGTTGTTTATTTTTTTTTAGGAGCATGGAATTCTTTGAATAATATTTTGATGGGTTATTATATCAATTATCACATTTAGTGAATTTTGTTATAGAGGAAACTGATTTGGTTCTTTCAAAATTCATCTTGCTTAAGGTTTTTTTTTCGTTTATTCAATTTTTTGCTTGTTATACCTGCCAGCAATACATTCGAGGTTTGAAGAAGTAACATTTAATTAGTTTATTTTTACCAAATTTTGTTATTTTTACCAAATTTTGTCCAACAAATTAGAAACGAATTTTGTGTTTCCTTAAATAACCTCTGAGTTCACAAAGATGTTTTTCGGTCGATACACCTATTCGATGAGCTAAATTTTAACTCTCATACAGTTCCAGCAAAAAAACAAAACCTAATTTTGGTTTCCTATTACTACTACATATTCTGCCAAAGATCAAATTTTGTAAATACAAACTTTTAAAATAGATTTTGTATAACAGTGTTAATTTTGGTAGAACACATTTTTCATCTCTGATTTTTCCCTTATTTTTCAAATTGTCAATTAGACTATCAAACGAATAATGTCAATGTAAGAAAAATAGAAACCTACTAATAAAATTCTAGTAGGTATTCTCTATAAATTTTAGACTTCAAAATTTAACTGATTTTTGGAGGGAAAAAGTTCAGCTAAAATTAAGCGCGATCTGCGTACTAGGCTCAAGTGTACCTATTACCGCGATAACTTTTCAACTTGTATCCGTCAGGCTTAGTAAAGTATGGAATGGATTGTCAGTTTTCACTTTGAGAGATTAGGAAAGTTACCTATTTCTCCATATTTTATTTTCAAGTATAAATATGTTTGAAACTATGGAACTTCCACACAAAAAGTGCTGTAAGATAAGATTGATTTTGGAGCCTTTGGAAATACTAGATCTAGATCTACTGCTCATGATGTAGTATAATACAACCTCCAAAGGAACGCGGCTATTAAAAAGGTATGTTCGATTCAAAATTGTGTAGCAGCGTTCAGTGTTTTACTTATGAGTAGTTTTCGTACATGGTATAAGAAAAGTAGGTATGATCACGCGAAGAAAGTCTGTATCGAGAACTGTCAGATGAAAGAAAATAATTATGACTTCCTAAGTTTTTGACAGCTGCCCCATTGAAATTGTTGTTGTTTCCAAATTTGTCTTGGAAATTATTGTTGCTTTTGACTTTGCGAAATTAAAAGTCAAAAACTTATTACTCCATTTTGTAAAATGGCGACTCTTATGATCATTCCTTCTCTTCTTAAACCATGGTTTTCGTATTAGTTAAAAATTGCTGGTATAAGGAATATTATATTTTTATATCAAGTTGTTAATCACGATAAAATTTCCACCATCTAATATTATACTGATACCTTAATATGGAAACGGTTAATAGTACCCAATAAGGCTTGCTAAAATGCGCATATGCGTGATATAAAGTCATAAACTTGTGCAGGCATATGTTCATTTTGGTTTATTTAGCTAAGTCCTGATTTTTCAATCATCAGTTAAGTGCCATTCATATGAGCTACGAACTGCATCTGCGAATAATTTTTAAAATCTTCTTTTAAAGCAATTATTAACTTATTCACTTTAAAACAATTCAAATAAGAATAAATGATTATAATATTTACATAATATAAATATAGAATATTGTGTAAAACTGGTTAAAAATACAAAATAAACACATTTTAATATTTTTTATGCGACCAACAACTCCGATCTGCGAACTGTCAAATTTAAATTTGCGGTCTTTTCTTCTTCCTTTTTCTCGGCGCTGTTATGATCTCGATGTCGAGGGGATCATAACTATCCCACGTAACTGCTTCACACTAGTGATCCGCCTGTGGGGTTCGCCGGGTTGACCTCAGAAATCGGCGGCAAGCCTCCCGGTTTTGGGAGATGGTGTTTTTAACATGAAGGCTTCCTCGGATCTTCGTACTTCTAATTCTATCAAGCTTTGTTACTCCTGCTGTGATACGAAGCATCTTCATCTCAGCTGCCGTTAACTTACTCTCATACTTTTTGTACATAGTCCAACATTGTGAACCGTATGTGAGTGCTGGACGCACAACTGCGGTGTAGAGTCTTCCTTTCAGCTTAGGGGGCATTTTTCGATCACAGAAGATGGCAGAATTTTCCCGCCACTTCATCCACCCTACGCTTACGCGATGATTGATATCGTCATCACAAGTACCTTCGTTATTTATCATAGACCCCAGATATTTAAACTTTTCACACTTGGGAAGCACTACACCATTCAAATAAATGTCAGGAATAGGCCTGTGTGGATCAGAAAATGGGCAGCATAGGTATTCTGTCTTTTTCGCGCTTATGCGGTACCCACTACCTTCTAGAACATCCACCCATACATCAAGTGCTCGTTGCAGGGATATCGGGTCTTCACTTATGATGGCTCCATCGTCAGCAAAGAATAACTGATGCACTTTTGGGTCCGTCACTTTGCCTTCAAGCAGGTAATCAAGAACGGTAATAAAGAGCAGAGGACTCAAGACGCTTCCCTGGTGTACACCTACTGTGATTTCGAATTCTTCGGTGACTCCAGCTGCACATCTTACTTTAGTTACTGCTCCATCATACATGTCCATAATTATCCGCACATAGGTTTCCGGAACTCCTCGTTGTCTGAGGGCCACCCATATCAGATCTCGTGGTTGTCGATCGAATGCTTTTTCAAAATCAACCAATACAAAACGCATTCCACAAAGTTACGAACAAATAATTCGCACGAATTAAACCTCATTTTTGATTTAGTTTCAATTTTTGTATTATAGTTCGCACCCTACTAACAATTTTGCTTCTATAATGCTTTATAGAAGCAACAATTGCATCTGTAAAGCTTTATAGAACCAAAATTGTTTGTCGGGCAGCTCTCTGCGACCACTCATATGAATGAAATGTCAAATTCAGCGACTATTAGCAATTCGCAGACGCAGTTCGCATATCCCTACGAATGGCACTTTAGCCTATCATCAGACTAAAGGACTTTGCACATGAGCTACGAACTACGAACTACGAACTGCGAACTGTGGATGGTCGCATATTTTGACATATCTTTCACATGAGTTAATATTTCAATTCGCAGACAGCGACGAATTGTATAATAGAAAACAAAAACAAGAGTAATTTTGAGGTTAAGTCGCGCGCGAACAATTTATTCGTTGTAGTGTGGATGGTATGTGGAACGCGAATAGAGTTTGACAATTCGTAGCAACCAAACTGCAATTCGTAACTACCAAATTGTTTTTACAAATTTTTCTTATTTTAGCAACCAAAATGCAAATTTTAGTATTCTAACATTAGTATCAATTGGTTTCTTATAATTTGAATCATTTTTTGTTTGAAATTGAGTCGTTGAAATGTGTTAAATCTCATTTGTTCGTCCATTCGTTCATTCGTTGGTCGCTCTCATGTGCAAAGTCCTTAATGAAGTCAATATAAAAAAATGAATATTCCCAGGAATAAGCTCTAACGGCCCTGAGAGGGTTATGCACATGCTTTTGATCCTAAATCACATAAGAAAGAGAAATAATTAGTATAACCAACAATCATACAAAATACAATACATAAATTAAAGAATCATTATAAGAACCTAAATAACAAAATTATCTCATCCAAAAATAACCAACTCCACAATTCTGACGTTTTCTGACTCCAGGCAAACCGATGACGATCGCAATAACAAAACAAATCACCTCCCCTTTTCCCCAAACAACCAGTTTGCACATCCAAATTTACACGACAAATAAAAATAAAAAGTAATGAATTGAAAAAAGCTTTTACGATACACATTCCACAGAATATTGCTTCCGCCTTTGGTTGTTTACATTTTTTCCTCTTCGTGTCATGAGCGTGACTCGGTTCCCCATTGGGCCACTGCCCTAGATTGCAAAAAAGCTCTTCCATAATGTGGATACATACACACATCCATGTTGTTGTTGTTGTTGAATAAAAACAAAACAAAAAAAAGTTCCTTCTCTGCACTCAGTCGATACTAGTATATCGACACAACATGCGGGTATCTACTTTATTGTTGTTGTATTATATACTCGTAGTTTTTACTCTCAAGGTCGACTCAATTGCAATGTCATTAACTTTTGCAAAATAGCATTTAGCTTGGAGAGCGATGGAAAAAGATGATATCATTGCCATTTTTATATGCGCTAGCAGTGTTTGCGCGATTTATCTATTAATTCAGGAAACTATCTAACGATCGTGCGCAAATAGAATCGATTAGAATAATAAATATAAAAGCACCCAGTCTCTCCTCCTTCTTCTTTCCATTTTTTCACACGAACGCATATAATTCGAGGTCACCCACTGCCACTTGAATTTATTGAACGAAGAATATTTGCGCTAGTTGTTGGTGTAATTAGTGTGCTGAATGAGTCTCATACGTCACTTTTATATACCCACGAGCCAGTGAGTGCATTCAACTCTTGCTTGCTTGTGCGATGACAGGTGGTAGGATAAATGGCGGTGCTTTTTGCTGCTGTTGACAGCAGTGTGCAATTTGAACGAGGAAATTGAATAAAATGCAAGTTATGTCATCAAGTGAGGTCTGGTGCTTGGGGGTTGTTATAAAATATTTTACAAGATTGAATGATAAATAAGCCGTGTTCATGGTCAAAAGGTGATTGAACTTATTGAGTACAAAAATACTGATAAGAGCAAAAAAATATAATAAGGAGAGGAAATCATAATGATTCATGTTCTCTGGGCTCTCTCGCAAATTGAACACAGGTATGTTTTGCTCGCTGCAAAAAGCTTTTTTTAATTGAATTTTGCGGAATGTCAGTAATATGCTCATAAGGCTTATCGTATCTTGGGGGATTTTTGGCAAATTGATTAGAGAGAGGTTCATTGACATAAATATTATCTAAGGTACTCGTGCAATTAGTTCAATGAATTAGGTATTGAAAAATATTATCAACATAGAAACAATAAATTAAATAGGTAGGTACTCATGTTCCAGAAGGATCCAATCATAATTATTTAGAATTTTTGAAAAGCTTATTTTTATGTTACCTAGGCAGAGGTTTATCTTTGAAGTATCAAAGCTTTTTTGTATTATTGAAGCTAAGGGTGAATGATCTTTCATTGAATTGAGACTTTTAATTTATTTAATTTTCAGTAAAGCTGTTATGTTACAATGTATTGTATAGTGTAGTTAGTCTTTTGATACAAAGTTGCAAAATTTTGTTTGTTGTTATGGGTTCAATGTGCTAATTAAGAATTATGTCTGAGATAACTAGTACATAATAGACCTGTTCCTTTGGGAGGTGGCAAAGTACTACTAATAGTTTACTAGAGATTTTCAATGGAACGCAATTTCAACGAATTCAATACAAATTGTCAGTGGCGGCCTCGCTCTTGCGGGGGCCTCTCGCAAAAACCCAAGAAAACTTTTTAAAATATTTATAAATTTTTTTCATTATATTTTTTATTTAAAACTTTTGATTTTGATTCTAAACTATTTATTCAGATTATTACATAGCGTAGCGGGGCCTCGCTCTTGCCTTGCTCTTAAGAATCAAAATCAAAAGTTTTAAATAAAACAAAAATATAGTGAAAAAAATCTATACCTCTTTTTGCAAAGTTTTCTTGGTTTGTCGCGCGAGGCTATTAACTAAAATAATTTATACATTTAAAACATATTTGAAAAATTTATTATGTAGTATCTACCTACTTGAATATCGCGCCTCGAAATAATTGAAGATCGGTCAAATCGCATAACACAGTTGCTTTCGTTTTCTAAAGGGGATATTCTGTTTACAAAACAAACTCAAAATTTTTGTTTGCATTTTGGTAATCAGTGGAAAAATAAAATTAAAATAGAAGTTTTGCAATTTAATGATGACAGAGAATTTATTTTGAATAAAAACCATGATTTTCTGTTATAACAGCTGCGTTCCTTTGACCCATTTATATACTTTATAAGCCTTAAATATATGCCTTTTCCACACTCAGTTTGAGACTTGCGAATTTAGTCATATTTAAATATTTTTGCTCTGATTCTGTTCCCAATTTCAAAAACTGTCCTTTTTTTCGAAGAAGATAGCGCTTAGAGAGTAAAATAAAATCTCTCCACTCTGACGAATTTTGTCCCAGAAATTTCTTTTGTAAATCTTTCAATATAAACTATTTTAAATACCTAATCTAAAACTTAAATGGAACTTGTCAAACAAGAGAAATCCAAACACCAAACAAGCAGACCTTCTTTCGCATCAAATATTTATCAAGAAGGACAAAGGGGCCTCACAAAGACCTGCCGCCTGGAGCCTCGCAATTCGTAAGGCCGCCGCTGCAAATCTTATCTACTCCGAAAGAAGAGCATGAGTAGATGATACTACTTGATTAACCAAAATATTTACTATTGGTAGACTACCACCTCCAATGGAACAGGGCTAATATTACGAATTGGTTTAGTGTTCTAGCACTTTTGATGACCTCTTGAAAATGTCATGATGAACCTACCATAAATTTTAAATTTTTAATAAATGCGGCTTTTAAAAGTGTTCTTTCGGAGATGGTAGACTACTCATGAGTACCTAGTTGATTAGTAATCTTGTAATCTATCACTCCTCTGCTCGACTAGCTCGATGTTCAAATTTTAAAAGAACACACTTTCAACGAAATCAATGCAAATTCCGTCTACTCGGGAAGAAGAGTATGAGCAGTTCTAGTAGAAAATGTACTAACTATAGATTATCTACTTATGAGTAAACTACCACATTCAAAGGAACGCGGCTTATGTATATAGTTTGTAGTACTAGATTTATCGTTTTCTCATAAAAAGTCTACTACCTCCAACAGGTAACGGCTATTAAAAAGGTTTGTTCGATTCAAAATATTATGGCAACATTCAGTATTTCACTTATGGGTATAGTTTTCATTTGAGTCAAAAGTGTTTTTTTAGTATGTCTTTTCGAGTATAACTTTTTACACCGAAATTTGGTAGGACATCCCTACTAACAATTTTCCTTCTATAATGCTTAACAGAAGCAAAAATTGCATCTGTAAAGCTTTATAGAACCCAAATTGTTTGTCGGAATCGTTCATAGTTAAAATTATTATTATTATTATTAAAAACAATTCAGGTAGACCCTATAACGTTGTTTATATACACCATAAATATTAAAGTTTCTTGTCAGCAAATGACCCTAATTGTTTTTTTTTTTTAGTTTACCTCAATCTACTTCAAAACGTTTTAAAGGCATTAAAAGAAGATTGTATTCGATTATCACAAAAGTGTAAGATGGTACACTTCGGTTAGACTTGTAAAAAGCTTTTTAAAGACCTCTTGATACAAGCAAATGCAAAACCACCAGCATTAAGTTGGACTTACAAATGGAACAATACAAAACATGGAGGCTTGCCTCCGATTTCTGAGGTCAACTTGGCGAACCCCTCAGGCAGTTTGTAAGTTAACACGTGCAGGCAAGTTGACGTACATGAAACTGATTAGATTACTTTTCTAATGGCATCAAAATTTGGATGCCCAGTTGACATGCAAGAAGTAAAAGTATGAATATGTTAATAAAAGAGCTTAGATGTACAGCTGTGTTCAAAATAATAGTAGTGCCTGCAACAAAATAACATTTTTTATATTTACTGTGCTTTTACGGTTAAAAATTTAATTTCTTTGATGTCAAAGTTTGTAACGGTCAATTACTAATAAATGTATCGTAGGTTTAAAATGAAAAAGAAGGTGCTAAATAATTTTTCATTGACCTTTGGTTGTTCTTTCTAATTTGGCCTGTTCAAAATAATAGTAGTTAAAGTTATTTTTGAAGAATTTAAAAGCGGTTTATAGCTTAGAATATTTATTTTTGCTTTAAAAGTAAGTACTCATATAATTTGAACAATTTTTCAACAAAAAACGATTTGTTTCGGTTTTAATCTATTAAAAGTTCGAAGAGCAAAACACTGCAGTTCGGATTACGGAAACTTATACGAAAGCTGCTTGAAGAAGGGAAAACCTACTTGGAAATTCAAGGTTATATTAGGATGGTCCCCTACAATGGTAGCCAATGCAATAAACTCAACGAAAAACCCGAAACGTGCGGTAGAAAAAGAAAAAAGACCGTCGTAGATGACAGGCGTATTGTCCAGATGAGCAAAGTTGAGCCTTCTGCATCGTCGTTTCAAATCCAGAAGGACAATTACAAGCTTATACCTACTTTCTGGAAACTTATTCCCAATTTATTATCCAATTTTAACAATTAGATTGTAAACCAAATATCCCAAACCAAATATCCCAAAAGGTTCTGTTCTTATTTTTATTATTATTATTTATTATATAATTATAGTCTAACTGACGTGAGTCACGTAGTTCAATATTTCTAAAAAAAAAAACACTTCAAAAGTTCAATAAACCCAAGCCGCAAATTTTCAAAGTCCACTTATTCCAAATCCACTCATATCTAACAATCGTTATGATAAACTTATGCCATCTATAAATTACAAACAATTATTAATTCCATTTTTCGTCTACAAACCTTTTCTGACGCTTCACATAATTTATGCCGCCAAAATTACATCATATGAGTGTGTAACACTGACCTTCAGTCAGTCATTCACCCTATACTCAAAACGTAAACAAAACAACAAAAGCTTTTCCCATCAGACCCACGAAAATACAAAAAAAAAAGCTTTATTTCATTCAACAGAACACAAAACTCTTCTAGAGTTCAAAATCCTCTCCAAACACAAAACAACATCACATAACAAAAAAAAAAAAAAAAAATTCCCACATTAAACGACCTTGCAAACGTACACACCACTTCGTTATAATTCTTATAAATACCCCTAAGTTCATTCAACCCTTGTTCTCGCTCTCTTATAGAAGTATTCTTTTCCGAGTGCAATATTACAATTTCCTCTATTTATAGGTCACTCATCACACAAATTGCGCGTCAACCCTTTGTTTTTTATTGAGTTGCAACAAATACTATTGACACCTTCAATATATTGCATATTTACACCGCACACACCTTTCAAATGCATTGCTGCAATTGATAGCACTAATACCCTTCATCATCGTGAGCAGCGCGAACAAAAAAGCTTTCTTACAAAAGTTCTAAGCAACTAAGTCGATACTCAAATACTCACAAAAGCAACAACCCCTACTGATACACACTTACTACTATAACGCTTCTATAAGTGCACTATAGCACTGATATACATCGTCGTGCGTCGCTCACCGCCATTGCCGCTGCCACCACTCAATCAGCGTTAGATACTTGAGATTAGAAGCAAAATAAAAAACGAAATAGAACCTAAACACAACGTGTATAAAAGCTTTATAGATGTTTCGAAGAGCTATCAGTCAGTGTTCAACCATTAGAAAGGCAACACAATTTTGTTAAAAGAGAAAACTTTTTAGAAGAAAATAAAACTGTCAGAAAAAAGATGACTTCAGAGGTTCTACCATTAGGTTTGCTGGAAGCAATAGCAAAAATTGTCCAAAAGGAAGGTTTTGACAATAAGTATATTTTGGAGACTAGCCAATTGGCTGGTATTGGTGAGAATTCTTATGGACTGGTGTTACAAGCCAAGATCAGTTGTCCCAACAAAACAAGGGAACCATTTTTTTGCGTCTTAAAAATCGCTCCATCCAATCCAGCCCGCAGGATACACATGAGAGTTGCTGATTACTACAAACGTGAAGCTTTCATGTACAATGATGTTTTGCGAGCTTTTCAAGAAATCCAAGAGGAAGAGAGAATCCCAGTGGAGGAAGCTTTCAATGCTATACCAAAAGTTTATCACGCATCACTCAAGGATCTTGAAGAGTTTTTCATTTTCGAAGATCTAATCCAAGGCGGATTCAGTCGAAATTCCCGTTCGAACTTACCAACTTTCGAACTTGCCATTTCAGCTTTGAAAGCTTTGGCAAAATATCACGCAATGTCATTTGTCATACAAGCTAAGAAACCGGAATTATTTCAAAAGCTCATTGGAGAGTTACGTTTCAATGACAATCTCTACACTCCAACCATGGACCAAGTTACCATTGAATTTGCCAAGAAATATGTTCGCCGTACAAAGGAAATGATCGCCGACGATAAACATCGATCAAATCGAACAGAACTAATGAAAGTGGTGCAAATATTCGAAGATACGTTCAAAGAAATTGGATTGAGATCTGTCGATGGAGGTGGATGTGCGCCGTATGCGGTGATCTGTCACGGTGACTTCTGGAACAATAACGTTCTTTATCGTTATGACGTAAGTAACTATGCAAAATGTTTATTGTTTCATAATTTTTTTTGTTGATAAAGCCTTATGAGGGGTAGAAATATAGTGAGTGTTTAACCTAGTTTTGAAAGTGAATGCGCATTGAAGCAGCTGCATTATCGTGATAACATTTAGACAATGGCTTGTGACTTCTCTCCAAAGCAGGGGCGAATATACTCTGTGAAACTAGTTTCGTCGAGTTATTTATTAAGCTTTGTTTGTTTTATAATTTTTTTGTTGTTATTGTTTTTGTTCACTCTTGAACAAGAGATCTTCCGAATTCCGGTGAATGGAAAATCTTATCACGATTTTCATGGTTTTTACGATAACGAAGCGTTGCAAGCTGTTTTTATTGTTATTATATTTCAAATACAAATTTTGCGTAGATAAGAATTTGTACAAGTTTGTGCATACCGCATACTGATGATAGTCAATGACATAGCCTTGATACCTATAGATGATTCGCATAGAATCGATTTGGCGAATTTTTTTTAATGCCAACACGTGCGTCTGCAATTTGATAGATAAATTGTATTTTTGGCGCCGTTTCAAGGAGTTGTTGTTTTTGATAACAAAAAAAAATGTTTACGATAGAAATTTTACAGTCTTCGATTTGTATTTTTATTGCGTGGTGATATTTTTGACACTACGAGGTGTTAAATGCGTTTTGATGAAACAAACTTTTATCTCCAACTGTCAAATTCCGTTTTTTTTCAATTTTTAAGCCTTGTTATGACTTTAAAGCTTTTATCCAAATTTTTCGTTAAGTTTACTTGATTTCTTTCAATATCTTCTGGGGTATTAGAAACCTGTCAAATACTAGCTGTCACTTTTCTAATGAAATAGTAACTCATGAAAACTTAACGAAACTTAGTGGTCAGTTCTAATCTAAGCGATTATAGTGTTGTAACTTATGTCAAAATCTTTAAAATAGTTTATTTTTCGATATTTACCTATCTTAACTCAAAACTTAACGATTTCTTTTTTCTCTTTATCTTTCAGGAATGCAACAACCCTATCGATGCTAAACTCATCGATTTCCAAATGTCTCGATATGCTTCTCCGGTCTTAGATATCGTACACTATCTGTTTGCTTGCACTGAAAAGGAACTTCGAGATGCTCATTTTGATGAATTTATAAATGTCTACCATGCAACTTTAACTGAACATTTGCGGCTCTTTAATTTAGATCCTGAGGTCATATTTCCTCGATCAGTTTTAAATAGTCACCTTAAAACCTATGGACCTTATGGTTTCTGCATGGCGATATTTTCAGTGCCTTTCTTCATTTGTGACTCAAGTGATTTGCCAGATTTGGATGAAGTCTCCGAAGCGATACATGAACTTTCTTCTGAAGGATCAGATTCCGAAGACAGAAACCAAGAGCAAAATAATAATATCGATTTGGAAATGGAAAAGAAGAGTCGAGTTTTGGTGGAGGAATTTGAATTATTGAACGAAAAAACAACACCGTTATTCAAGAAACGCTTAACAGGAATTGTACTAGATTTGGTTAAGTATGATATGGTTGATGAGTTAGTTGCGTTTGGTAAGAAAGTTCGAGAAGAAAAAATGACAGCAAATTAAGAGAGAAATGCACAAATCGATAATTATAGTGAGAGTTTTCCAATGAGGCGTATATATGTAAATTAGCTATCGAGAAGCTAAAAACAAAACAATTGAGTACCTTACAGATTGTGTTATTAGATAAACAAAAAAATAATAATAATAATAAAAGAAAAAAAAAAACAGTATTGTATTTAAGTGTTTAAAAAGTTCAAATCAAATTTTAATAAAATTAATATGCCAATGTATGTATTTTAAAAAAGATTTTAATATTAAATATTTAATATATATATATATAATTGTAAGTTTGCATAATATAAAAAAAATGTTTTATAAAAAAAATTATTTGTTATTGTAAATTGTACATCTTTTTAATAAAAACAAATAAAAATAAATAAATTTAAAAATATTTATAAGAAATTATAGTTTTTTTTTTATGAGATAGATGGAATTCAAGAGTTAGCTGTTAAGTTTTAGGGCTAATAAAAGCTTTACAATTCTTTGTATATTTTTAACTGAAGTTTGACAAACAGTATTTTGCTCAACCTGTATTCTAAGGCACAAAATTTTGCATTTAAAGTACGTGGAAATAAAGGATTTTAGCCAATCAGTATAATGAATATACAGCATCTTTTACCCCCTTCGATAGTTCTTAGGAATGTAAGGTAGCAGTTTTTAAAAATTAATCCAAATAGTATTTTAGTTTAATTTCAAAACAACAATAGCTGTGTTTTATTGTTCCCGTGATCCGGATCAGATCATTGATTTTATTTGCTTTACAACACGTACGGAGTTAGTGAGCTCTCCTAAACCTACGTTAAGTACCCAAAGATACTTGACTGATATTCTCGAACAGCATGCGGTTCCAATTACTCCTAGATTTGGTCCACAATTTAGTCTGGTGCACGATAATGCATGCTAGAGTGATTTGAGAATATCTTCAAGAGTTTAATATGCCAGTTTTGGATTGACCACACAGAAATCCCGATTTAAATTCAATAGAACATGTCTTAGAAATGTCGAAAACGTGCATTCGCTACCGAAATCCACCTCCAAGCAGTCTTGATCAATTGAAAAATGCACTGGAGGAAGAGTTACAACAAAACCTTCAAAAGCTAATTCGTGGAATGATTAGACGAGTCCAGGTTGTCACATGCACAAGAGGAGACAATACCGAGTATTGAATAAAATTATTGGAAAGAACTGTCACTTGCTTCCATTTTTTAAAATTAAAAAAAAAAAAAAAAACAAAAAATATTTCAATATCAGTTTTTAGACGTTGGGCCTTACCAATTGTGCTTCTATTACCAGATCTATTACATTTGTTGTCAAAATGACATCATTGAAGTGACATTTTTTGCATGTAATGTAGATAATAATGAACAAAACATAAGTACAAAATACCTACATACCTTCATATATTTTTATTTTGGTTGTAAAAGTTAAAAAAATGGAGCCAAAGCAAGGAGGCCAAAAGTGCATACAAAAAAAGTTCATCCATCGTGAAGTACGACGATGAAAATTTGCAGATCTATTTCTTTTTAAGTTTTCTTTTTCAGCCTTTTCTGAAAGTAATGAATATTATATTATGTTTATAAATATTTATAAACAAATACATTTTTCCATTTACTTACATATTTAATAATTTGCCGCCAATATTATTAATTTTTCGCAATAACTGGTTGACTTGACGAATGTTTTTTTTTTTTGCTGTCAAATGACAGTGCAAATCGTGCGTTTTAATTTAACCGTGCGTTTATAGTTCAGTTTTCCAGCTATAAAATTAACGTGGCGTTAACCCTTAACCTGCCTATTAAATTGGTTATTGGTATGGAGAAATATTTAAAGCTCAGTTAAATATTTAACTGAGCTTTAAATTTGATTATTAGTAAGGCCCGTTGAGTTGTTAAATTTGATTTATCTTTTTTTTTGGTTAATAATACTGTCGCAGTTTAGCATTTTTGAGACTTGGTAAACAATAAGCAAACACAAAACAAAAATAGACCAAAGAATTTTAAAGCCATTTAAAATGAGATACAGGGGTAATACTATGGAAGAAAAACAGCGTGCGTTAATTTTGAGCAGGAGTGTATATCATTTTAAAACTTTTCATACAAATTATCGAAAAACTTTTTGTCTTAAAAACTCAAAAAAGGCAAATGTTTTCAGTACTATGAATAGTTAAAGGTAAACATTTTTTTTATTTTTTTTTTTAAACAAGGTTAGAAAGTGAAAAGTAGCCATCAATTTCAATATTTAATAGAGTCTGATATTGTCGGTTATTTTTATCTGACCAAATGTTCAAAATAAGCGACACCCTAGTCTACATTTTATAGTTCTTTGATCTTAATAAAGTGGAATATTCTCTGAAAATCATGTAGCCAAAATGAATTCCATATAAAAATTTTATAATCAAACACCAGTCACGCACATCTCCCTTTACATCACTCATTTAGGGCCGGTTTGTTGACACTCGATTATCTTTTAATCAAGGATTTTTGTATGGAATAATCCTTGATTAAAAGAGAATCGACTGTGAACAAACCGGCACTTAGTCTCATTTTTCTTTCAAAAAATAAGAATTCTCAAAAAGTTTTCTTTACCTTAAAAATTTGGCAGGATAATACACTGTTTATCTTCTTCTTATAATTTTCAAGGAAACTTGTTTCTTTGATTATCTTTTTACAGACTTCACTGTATGAAAGCTTTCAAAAAGTGAAGCTCTAGATATTCTAACAAAACTTTACGAACCGGTAATTTGGATTGTGTCTAGGATATCTTAATATATTTTAAATTCAGATGTCGCTAGTGTTTAAAAACCGTTACTTTTAAAATAAACATTTGAATTCACAAACAAAACTTTCAGAAAAAGTTATATAAGGTTACTTCTATAAAAAATTTTAATTTAGGTACTCCGCCAATGGTAAAAACTAAATGCTCGCAATTTCTTAAGAGTTTATTTTCGTTGCACCAGTTTATTCACTATCCATTATATTACCTAAAATTAAAATTTAAAATGTCAAATCACATACAAATTTAAAAATTTGCACTTGTAAATGGCATCTTTAAATTAAGGAAAGTGGTAAAAAATTGAAATTTAGAATTTTAAAACATTTTTACTAATGAGCATAATGTAAACAATTATTTAATTCTGAAAAGACGTAGTAGGTAGTATGTAGTAGTAGGTATAACTGTTTTTATGGTCAATCGCAGAGAAAGTCAAGAATTAATAATTTCTAAGAAGACAATAGTAGACTATGGATATCTACGTTCGTCTTGTGAACTCTATTACCAGTCCTGGGCCCTCTTTCACCAACTTACAAATTTTTAATTACAAGTAATTTTCACAGTATTTGTGAAAAAATCGATAAATTTTGTCTCACCAGTTTCTTGTGATCACAAAATTGTACTTTTTAAATTTTAAATTTGTGAAAAAATCCATTTTCTGTTTCACCGAAACTTGTATTTTACAAGTAACGAATTTGTGAGCTTTCAAGTTTCTTGTGGGTTTCTGTTTCACCAAACAAAAAAAATTACAAGGTTCTATTTATTTGTGAAAATTTTCTACAAGAGTCAAGATACGTATGTCATTTTTGCTACGTAAAAACAGTATTTTAGAGTAATTAAAGTGTTTAAAATGGCCTTACGCTGAAGGCCATTATAATATTATTTTCACAAAAGCTCTGTTATTATTATTCAGGGTTGTAAAAATATCAATTGACAAAAAAAAATGAATTTGAAATTAAAAAAAAAATCATTTAGATATTGCAATTACAAAAATTAATATATACATAGTACCTATATTAATTTTTTTTAATTGCAATAAATTAAATTATATTACACATACGCAATAAATGATTTTTTTTATTGCAACTGAAAAAATTGCACTAAAAAAACTTTTATTGCAACGGAAAAATATTTGTATTAAAAATATGAAAAAATAAATATTGATTTCTAGGTATTTACAATTTTGACTATTTGGCCTTAAGGGCTTAGTAGTATAGTTGAATTAACTAATGTATGGTCAAATAGCCAAAGTTGTAAGAAATTCGACGAATATTAAGTAAAAATATTCAATGATTTTTTTTTATATTGAGAAAATTTTTTATTTGCGATATTTTTTTTAATGCAAATTATTATTATTTGCCATGCAAATATTTTTCAGTTGCAATAACATTAAAATTTATTTTTTAATGCAACATTTTTTTATTTTTAATAGATATTATTTTTAATTTGTAATTTAAAAATAGATATAGCATTTGTGTTTCAAATCTAATGAAAACATCACAAAATATCTATTTACAAAATTTTCCTGATCGCTATAACCTTAAGTGTGTAAAATTTCATTCTCTTTTGATCAAAGAAGCCCTAATAGTGTTTTTATTTCTCATATTTGTAGTCCTTCATTCCTTATATTATTTTATTAATTTTTCTCACTATTTAGAATTTTGTTTTAAATTTAAGAAAATTTTTATTTGATTAAACTACAAAGATATCACAGTATTAGTTATTTGACAATTTTCCGTTTAAAATAGGGTTGCCAGATAAGAGCTATAGTTTTAAAAGTGGCAATCCTTTTTTATCATATTCAATATTAACTTATTTTTCGAACATCTTTTTGACATCAATTTAGAAAAATTTCTAGCTTATATTCAGTTTTGTAAAAGAAAATTCAATAAACGCTTATTCTGTCCGCCATTTTGGAACCACATTATTGAAAAAATAAAAGATGGAAGATTTTTCGTATTTCTCATACTAATATGCTTCAGTGTCCCAAATTTCATGACTAACTTTTCGTCAAGAAATGGCCGTGTAAATGATTTTTGACGATTTTTTTCGTAAAAATAGGAATTTTGTCATATTTCGACATATTTCAAAACGCATGTGCGAACGGAAGTCCCTACCCAATTTGAACAATTTTTTTGTCTACTAAACATTTAGCTAATATAAAGGTTGTCCAAAGCTATTTTATTAAAAAAAAAAGATGTTAGGGTGTTTGATTATTTTTTTGTAAAAATACAATTTTTTTTTTAATATTTTTTCAAGCTTTAGAGCCGATGCGCGGATTGAAGATATTAACCGATTTTGATTATTTTTTAACCCCTTCTTAGTCTTCACCATTCACAAGTTTTGAAATTCGAAAAAAAAACCCAAAAACGACCCACCTTAATAACATATTTTGAGTTTTTATAAGTACGAAAATTTAAAAAAGGTAAATCAGAAGAATTTGGAAAACTTTGATGTTTTTGTTCAACAGAACAGGGTTCTTTTTATTTATTTTTATTTAAACAAAAACATCTTCCAAACCAAGGAACACTTTTGTCATCTGTGATGAACTTAAGTGAGTTCAAATTTCATGTGAAAGTCTTTGAATAATGAATGAAAACTTCTACTTCTTAAAAAATACACCAACTACAAATTACCTAGGCAATATTGTATATTTCCTTGCATAATATAAGTACTTACATGTTTCTTTTTTACCAGCTATCCATAACAGAGACCCTTTCCACAACATAATCCTTCATGACACTGGCACTTACCTAGTTCCTTTTACTTGTATAAAAAAATTTCGCGTTAGCAAAAAATAAAAATACGGTCCTGTCACACGCAAATGATGCACTCCATAAGTGTGCTTTGCTTACCTAAGGTTTTAAGAGCGTCTTTGAAAAAATAAGACTTTCCAAAAATGTTTTTTTTTTGTGTAAACACAAACACATCTTATAGTGAACCTGTGTCGCCTGGCAGATCTCTGCAACATAGAAAACCCTACATAAGCTTCCCCAAAAGATATGTTTATTCATAAATTTACACTTTTCTCAGAGTTCCGGTCGCCATATTGCCGCCATAAGCAGTTTCCACCGCCTATCTGTCGACACGATGCGGTATAGAATATCCACTTAAGGATGAATTTACCATAAACACACACATCAACGACACGAAAAGCAAAAAAAAAAACCGCTTTTGTGTGTAAAAGAAAACCCTTCGCTCATTTAATAGAATATGGATGAGAAATAGAGCAGGTGGCAGCAGATCATGCATCCTCTCCAGCTCCTTTCAAATCTGCTTTCTCATCTTTATTTTTTCTTGGTTATAGGTACTTTTTTCTCTCGGTCCCATCTCTTAGGCAAGATACCCATCTATCGCGTCCCATTTGTTTATATTTGATGTGTGTGGAATCTACATTTATATATACCTTCTGCAAGTCGCGGTGGGCTCCCGATTTTGCTGGTGGGAAAAGTTTGTTTTATTTGGTGAATCCCCCTCAAACTCAGCCTTTTTTTCCATTTATTATGCTTTTCTGTTACCAGAAGTACTTATCTAGCAAAAGAAAAATATTTCAACGAGAATTAAGATGGCGTGAGTTGAGTATATCATCGTCATCCTCGTCAGCAGGTATACGCGCGCCAGGATCCGACACACATACACCAACTCCCACTTTCACATTGTGAGGCATACATCGTTGTTATAGAAGCTCCATAAAGCAACGACGACGCACGGTAAAGCGCTGCAATTATGGATGATTATCTTAACGCTTAACAATGCGCGAAGCATTACAATCAAAAACTTTAACATTCAGCTGGAATTATTATTTCCTTCTCTTCTACTCTGTTCTTCCTGCAGTTGACTGCTGTTACAACGACGCAACCCCCTGGCAAAGACAACCCTATAAAGAAACTATACTTGCAACAACAGAAGAAGTAGCATCCTCCCAAACCCCAAGCAGCAGCAGCATCAGTAACTTTGGAAAGAATTTTTCTTCATTTTTCTTCCTCGCAAGATTTTTTTCCGTTCATTTTCTTCGAGACAAGAGATATCTGCCGCATGCCGCACCCCGAACGCTGCTGACTAGTGGAGCGTGCGTTCCTCAAGAAAATTACTTTTAACGAGTTTTTTCCTTCGAGAATATACCTACCGATTCTCTACCCGAGTTACCGAGTTGTTACTGGCGCTGCGCTTTTCAGCGTATAGTATTTCTTAGTAGAACATCCGATCATAGTCATCATCATCGTCGTCATCATCATCTTTTTCCACGTCATTTTCAGTAAGCAGAGCAGTAACGCTTTTTGCGAACTATTGGCGGTGGCGGGCGTTACTTTTTTTTTTTCTTTCGATTTAGTTACTGTTTTGTTGTTGTTTTTGTTGTTTGAACTCATAATTCAGGAAAGGAGATGAGTAAATGGGTATATGATGCTGATGATAGCCACATCCATATGAGGAAAATTCTTTAGCGTGAAAAGTTTGTTTTTTTTTTTCTTACTTTTTTTTTGTTTGTTTGTGTGAGTTACGCGCCGTTCTACCAGATAGAGTTTTGTTCGAAAACTTAACTTTTCAAGTGAAATGTTCTTGCTTGATGCTACGAGTATAGGAATCTGATGTCTAAAAGGAACACAAGTTCCTATATAGCCTTCGGGGAATAGACAAGTTTTTTGTGATATTACAGTAAGATGGGCAAGTATTCGTAAATATTTACAATTTTTTGAAAATATTAGACTTGGAAAATTCAAACTTTTAAGCTTTTATTAGCTTTTGATAATGTCTGAAATTGATCCAGTTAGTTATAAATTTGGCAATATCGACTTGTTGTTGTTGTTAGAACAATTTCCTAAAACTTCCTAGTAAAAACATTAACTTAAAAAAGTTTATAAAAATAATGCTGCACTTTTTTCAACATGGATGTCCAACGCCAAATGAAGCTTCGCATACATATTTTTACTTGCGATATATATGTAGGTACTATATATCAAGTTATGCATTCTTACAAAAAAAAAAGTTGAGTTAAAATTTTTCCATGATATTACGATGGAAGAGAATGCCAAAAAAGTGAGTCCCGGAAGTCCGTCTGTCTGTCTGTCTGTATAAGGAGCCACAGCCCAAACGGATGGACCGATTAATGTTAAACTTGGTATGTAGCGTTATTTGGCGACTCTCCAGAGGGGTTTTTGGAATTAATTTTTTAGTAAAGTTGAAATTGCTCAAAAACGGCTATAACGATTTTGTTTAAAAAAATTCAAATGTAAGTTTTAAGACAAGTTAACGGCACCTGCCATAGATTTTTTCAAATCCGATTTCAACGAAACTTTTTGTGAAAAAGCATTATATAATTTTAATGTAAGCCAAAAACAACATTTCAAAAAAAAAATATATTTGGATATTTTAAAAACTTTTAAAAATTTTTTTTTGAAAAATCAAATTTTCGAAAACGGGACATTGAATTTTTTTGAAATTTTGTTTTAAGATATTGATTAGTGATTTCTACAAAATGGCATTCCAATTTTATTTTAAAACTTTTTTTCCCAAAAATTATTTATAAAAAATTAATTTTTTTAAAAAACGGCTCTAACGACTTTGAAAATTTTTGTTCTAAAAATGCATCTTAATTTATTAATCAAAACTGCATAATTGTTTTGGAGGGCAATTTGATTTCAAATTTTATTTTAATTTTTTAAAAAACGAATTTTTATTTTATTTTTTTTTTGTACCGACATAGTCGGTACCTACATTTTCCAAATTTCTATATAAAAAGTCTTAAAAATTTAAGCAAGTTCGTGTGACTCAGTCGTGCATTTTATTTTAAATCACTTCTTCGCCCTTAACAGTTAAAAAAATTTGTCTTTATCGAACAAGGTGAAATTACATTCGACCCAAATTTCTAAAATATGTCAGTTCCCTACAGCAACAAAATGCAAAAGAAATATCATTTTTGAAATTTTTTTAAATATGTACATAAATGTATAATTAAATGGCTGTAAGGATATTAAATCCTGACATGTCATTGTGGCAAGTGCTGCTAAATTAAAAAAAAGTAGCCTATAAATGACATTTTTTTATGTTTCTCTCAAACTCTATAGACAAAACATTTATGTATTGTATAATAATAAAGACAATTAACAAAAAAGTCAATGTAACTCTGCTTTCATTTGTTACTTCAATCTCAAAAATCAAAAGTGTATTGTCAAAAAAACTGTTTTATTTTATTTGTATTCAAAGGGTTCACTATGGTGTATGCGTAACATTTAATACATTGAAACTAAATAACCAATTGATCGAAGCTGAAAGGTGAAAAAGTTATCAGAATTTGGTAGTTTTAATATAAATAGGTATGCAGTTCTTGTTGAATGTCAAAAAACAACTAAAAACTAAAAAATGGTAGCACTAGAAAAAACCAAGCCGAACAGCTCCCATTTTCATATAATCTTTTTTTCTAAAAAACTTTTGTTTTTATTTGAAAGTGCTTCCAGTGTAGTCCAATTTCAATTTGGTCTAGTTCTAACTATGGCATTTATAAGATAAATTTTAGCCAAATTTTAATAAAAACGTTTCGTTTGATTAATTTAATTTTTTATAATAGGTATTTAAGGAGCAAAATCTCTTCGGGGAAGTGAAAATTTCACTAGAACTTTTTTCGATCTCACTATTTTTTATATAGAATCATATATGAAATTGATGTAGAATATTCCGAGGAATTTGAATATTGTATTCACAATTCAAAAAAATGTATTTTCACCCTTAAAAAGACACTTTTTTGTGACCACTTTTAATGTTTGTCCTGTCAAATTTGCACCCGTATGCTGACAGAGGGTTAATAAACCGATGAGGGCAACTTTTTTACAAATTTAGTTCAAAGTTATTTAAACAGAATGACAACTTCTACAGTAAACCTACATTTTCTAAAAGTTAGAAAAATTTGCAAAATTGATCCTTAAACTCAGATTTTTGAAGACAAAATTAAAAAAAATTCATGTTTTTTTTCAAACAAATTTCGTTATAAAATGTAAATTAATCTTTTAAATTTGGCTGGGCATATTTATTGTTAGTTGAATTCAGAAGAGTTCATCTAATTATTTATTAAAAAGTACCTGAAAAAAAGATTCAATTCAACTTGATTATAAACAGAAATGCTTAATTGGAATCAAAAGCCTTTATAAATCCTAACAAAAAAAGTAGTATTATTTTTATTGAAATATTTTAATATAACCACGTTGAAAGTATATATAGGACATCTTCAGTAGAAAAAATCACCAGGGACACCTTTTGACATTATTTTACAGGAAAGAAAAAGTCTCTCACTCGTCGCCATAAAGCCTAGTGTAAACTAAAACGTTGGGATTTCTGCGAAGAATAAAGAAAAATCATTTCAAAGTTGCTGCACCTTAATCGTCGATACTGCGGTTTATCTTTAACTAAAACTTAACTCAAAGGGGAATATTAAAAAACATTTAAAAGCTCTTTTAAATGCATGAACATCTTCAGTTTAACTTTAATTTTATTTAAAATTTGAAAAAAAATAAGTTCAATTAAACGGAAATATACACACATATAATTATTATCGAAGTGCGTCACTATGGCGTATGTGTAACATTTTTCCGTTGAAAAACTTAAACGGGAGATTTACAAAACTAAACCTTTCTGTGATTCAAAAATAAACAATTTAGACGATTTAGTTTTTTTACTTATTTAATTAGTAATTTATCTGACAGTAACCTTTCGTTCTTCTTATTTTGGAATAAGACTCCATCAGCAGCAGATTATAAAGTCCTAAAAACTCTTCAAACCATATTTCGTGAGCTCTCCAAGTGAAATAAATATTAAAACATGTACGAGTATGTAAGTTGTAGGTACTTCAATTTTAAAAGTAGATGTGAACTTGCATTCCAAATGGAGTGAGGGTCATTACAGAGGAAATTACATCTAAATTAAATTTAATCTGAAGTTCCTTTTTTTTTTTGTAGGTACTACTTGACAAAGCAGACCCAACCCCATCTAAATACTTCTTTTTTACATCATTAACCCCTCATATGTACAATGTACACCCTAAGCAATTATACTATTTAAATGTAAAAATTTCGAAATTTATATGAGTTTATAACGCCCGCGTGTGAATTATGTGAAATATGCAGCTGCCATTGGATAACTTTTCAACCCCATTGTACCCCGAACACTCATATATTCTTGTTCCTGTTGCTCTCTTCACTTTGGAGATGAGTATTTAAATAGTTCCTTGGGTTCTTTCTAAATTTTTTATGAAATAACAAAAAAAAAAAAAAAACTTTCGCGTTCACATACTTTCACAACTTTACAACAATGGAACTCTCATTCACTACTGCATACAGGGAAATAAATTACATTTGCAGAATAAATTGTAATTAAACATGCACCTGAATTGAATTCCTGCATACTTTCGGATTCGTTCGGATGCATGTTGTTACTCTTCGTTGCGTTCGTCGTCGGAGTCGTCCTTTCTATATTTTATATATTATTTGTCTCTGTTCCACGAGAGTTGGGTAGAGGGTAGGGTATCTCTAGGATGATATAAACAAATATGTAAAAGTACATACAGACTTACTGCATGTAACGGTATTTTAGTGCAGCTGCTTCCAGTTTTAATTACTTTTGAAATTAGATAAATGTTTGTAGTTAGGTTATTCTTTATTATATTTATTTTGCAGCAGCTCCAAAGTTGTTTCTTTTCTTTTTTCCTTCAGTTTTTTTTTTTTTTGTTTTGTTAAGTTTTGTTTAAACTTTTACTCACTTGGGTTGGCTATAATCGTTTACAATTCTGGGAAATTGTTTCAGGTATGTTGATACTTTGTTAAACCTCCCTCGTTGCAGAAAAAGTAGCAGACTCGTGGGACTCGTGGAAGTTATTTTGAGAATTATTTCAGTTTAAGTTTTTGTTGAAATGAAATGAAATTATTTATCGCGATGTACCTACACTTTTGCAAAAGGAATTTCCTCAAGGGAATTTTCTTAAGCTTTTAATGGACTTCTTGAAGTGTTTATCTATAAGACAAAGATAGTGGTGTAGGTGGGTTAAGCTTGAGGGCTAAGAAGAATAAGTATAATGATAAATAACATTTTAGTTTTTGAGAATCTTTTAAGTAAAGTTTTTATCTTTGGAAATAGTAATAAATAATGGTTATTGATAATGTGTCACATTGTCACAATACAGTTTTGAGGGCATTTTAGTTTAATAATATTGATAAGAAAGTTTTGAAAATTATGGCAACCAATATAATATTCAACTACACTGAAATAAAATTAAAAATTCTATTATTGGTTATTGATTTGATATTTGAAGCCATCTTCTAAGATTTTGCTAGTTTTTTTTTTATCTAAGGCCCAATTTATTCACTCTCCATTATATTTTTTAAAGTCTCCATTAAAAATGAAAAATCTGTCAAATCGCATACAAATTTTAAAATTTCCCGTTTCGAAAGGCGACTTTAAATTTAATAGAGTGTGACCTAAATCAAGAAATAAGAGGGAGAACATCTTCAAAATGTTATGGATTACTTAATTTTGTGTGCTCTTTGGATATGAAAATAAACTGGGCTTTAATAAAAAGCACAAAAAAGTTGTACTCATTAACGTGTTTTTTTTTGACTTAAATGATATGAAAGTGTAAAAAACAACTTAAAAAACGAAGAAAATTGTGTTTGATGAAAAATTGTGGAGAAACGGTTGTCCGCAGAAAAAAAAGTTTTGAGCCAAACTTAAACTGCAATAAATTCTTGATTGGTTGCAAAAAAATCTTTTTAATCAAACGTAGTTTGGCAAAGATAAGGCCAGTTAGAGGACAAAAGAGAAAAAATCATAAAAACCGTGGTAACTCGAAAACGGGACGAAAACGAGAAAATTACCTCTTAAGTTTTTCGACTTAAAATTACCTCAGGAATCCATGGTTTCATTTGGGGCGGTGACTGTGGGACACCATGTATATACTTTTATAATATACCTAGATATATCAGCTTTATTTAAAGCATATTTTTTTCAATAAAGCAAGTTTCTTTAATTTTGATAAATTTAAGGTGAGAGTTTAAAGTGTTTTTTTTTACGAAAGCTGAAAAAGAAAAAATTAACAAAAAAGTAATATAGCAGAACTTGGTACTTGGTACTAAAAACTTATTAGATACTACATAATTTTCGCAGTATTTTTTCTAATCAGTAAAAAGTTCATCAAACTTCCGCCATTTTGTTTGAAACATAATGCTTTACCCATTTCAGGTTGCGATAATTAGTGGCTCCGAAATTTTGATATTTATTGAATGATCAACAAAGGTGGACTGATGTAATTGCTAAGACAGCTATAATTTTGTTTTAATTATTTTGTTTGCGTCCTAACTGCGGATCACTGTGGTGTATGCGTAACTTTTTTATATTGAAATATCTTATTGGTTATAACTTAACACAAATTGTAAAATATGGTAAGTAATTTTTATATTATTTAATTACACTTTTTAAGATCCTTTTTCATTGAAAAATAACTACTTACCAACAAATAATTTTGATTACCTTCTTGGGTCAAATACCCAAAAAAAAATTATTGGATTGCTTGTTTTTCAAGCCACTCGCAGTTTCTAGGTTGGCAATTTAGGTCGCGACTCTTTTTATAAGTCTGTTTTTTGGTTTGTTTATCTCCATGTTGGAATAAGTTTTTTTTGAAAATAAAAAATTATAATTAAAAAAAAAATACAAAAGAAAATGCAAATTAAAAAAAAATTTTTATCAAAAGCTGTAAAATGTTCATAAAACTAAATTTTTGGATTTTGAAAAAAAAAAAAAAAAATACATATTTTCAAAACTGTATTCATAAGTTGCAAAACAGTTCTACCAATTTTGATTTATTTAATCCATGTACCTAAATCATCTGAAGATCTGCATTAACGCGAATAACAAAATCTCTACGCGAGAGATAAATTTTTATATCATCCGTATTCAAATGGAAAATAAAATGCACGACTGGGGTCGCACGTACTTGCTCTTGCCATTGCTTTAAATATTACGTATACAAAGTTTAATCAAAATCGTTAGAGCCGTTTTCGAGAAATTCGCAATATCGTATTTTTTTGTATGGGAGGTATGCGTTCTAAACGAGATATAAAAAAAACAAAAAAAAACCAACTTTCAGAATTCCATAAAATCATCTGTACCAAATTTGAAGAAAATCCATAAACGCGTTAAGGCTGTGCAAATGTGTACAGATGGACCCATTTTTTTGGAATTCTCCGTCATCGTAATGTTGGTTTTGATTAAAACGACGAAACCAATACTTGCCCTATAGAACAAGTAAAAAAACATACATAAGGCAGATTGTAAATGTTTTTATAATTTTTTTTAACTTTGACCTCGAAAAACTTTAGAATGGTTAGATTAATGAAAAAAGTTAATAAGACCTTTTTTGTGGAGCAATCAGTTTTCTACAAAAATATGTTTTGCGCGTTTTATTATTATGATTTTTCAATTTGTTACAAAATTAAGAACAAAAAACGACTTTTTAAAAATGTTCTCGATTTTTGGACCTCAAATATCTATTAAACGGTTAGATAAACAAAAAAAGTGTTTAAGAACTTTTTTGTAGTGCGTTCTACAAGGAGATGTAAAGAAATTTGCTAAAAAGTCAATTAATAATAAAATGATTTTTTTAGTAGGAGCTTAATGTAAAAATGGAAAATTGCGAAACGGAGGACCTTCCCATTAATATAAAGAGCTCATATTTGGTGTGTATATTCTAGAGTTGTCTAGCAATCGATTTTTCGGAGCACAAAATAAATAAAAAAAAGAATTTTGATTTTTTTGACCCACCCTAATATGCCTACATTTATATAATCCAAAACATTTATATGAGATAAACGATTACAAACTAAACCAGGTTTTAATGTAAAGCATTTAATTAGAAAAACTGTATCAAGTAGAAGCTATCATCAAATCTAGATTGATGCCTATCACATAATTACACTTAAAAACCTTCTCTACTTAAACATCAGTCCATAACTGAACACTTTGCTATATTTCAAGCTTCCGTTAAAGAATTATAAAAAAAAAATTAATTTTCAAAGTACAACAAACTGGGTCACCCTCTCTTTCTCTCTCCACCCAACATAAATATGAACGACTTAACGACGCGTAAAACCGCAAAGGAAGCAAAATTATTCCCATCATATACAGCTACATAATTTGGTTTCATTTAGAGACGACGACGCATTATTGTTGAAGAAAAATAATAAAGCAACAAAAAAAAAAAAAATGATTACAATAAAAAAAGAATATCTGTCACACCCCCTTCGACACACAATAAATCAACAAAAAATTCCACACTCCCGCCTGCAATTCAAAAAACCGCCCTCTCCATATGAATGAGAATGACTAAAACGCACATTATAGAAACCAGAAGAAAAACCAAAAATGTTTAATGATCCAGCAAAAATATGTATTTCCTTCAAAAAAATAAAAAAAAAAAAAGAGAAAACAACAACAACTGCGTAGATGTAGGGTAACTTCGGGCATTATGGCGCACCGGGCATTATGGCGCACCTCTCAACTACCATACTTTCAATACTCGCATTTAAATAAAACCAATGCAGAAACTTTGGCCTTCGTCGAACACTAGCCTTGTGACGATCGCAGGTCAGTGCTTTTATTTTTGTGCCAAACAAAAAAGAAAACAAAAAAAATATACCGGTTCTGGGTTCCAATATAATATCGCTTTGTTTTTGTTTGTGTGTATCTCGGTAAGTATACAGTGCACGTGTTTGTTGTAAAGAGTGAAACGCAGAGTACAGTTTTGGTTTGGTTATATCACTTGTTATATTTTAACTGAAGTAAGAATTGTGTTTAGTTTTTGGAGTTTTGTGAATATGTGTATATCTTGCAATATGGCGCAGATGTAATAAGGGCATTATGGCGCTATATTATACCTGACTGCGCCATAATGCCCTTATGTAAAACTAATTTCAAAAGTAACTCTGCATTTTTTTAAATTTGAAAATAACCTCAATTTAACGTTAATTTTATGAAACTTATTTACAATTTTATTTCAGAAATGCTGAATATACGTAAAAAAAGTAAAGGGTTCCGAAGTAAATGGGGTTCGCCATATTGCCCGTACATAGGGCAATATGGTTTTTTTTGGACTATTTTTAATTTAATTTATTTTTTGTTAAAAAGCTTGAATTTTTATTCTTAAATAATTTATTTATGTTACGTTTTTATGAAATTTAATTAAAAAAAATGATTGAAGTAAAAATTGTAGTCCGTAGTAAAGTTATTTGAGTTTGTGCTTAGGTATGCCATAATGCCCTAATTTACCCTATGTATCCTTCCGGCGGAGGTGATTAATTTTCCAAATTACCCCATTAACATAAAGGAAAAGGTGTGCGGTTCTGCACGATGACAGACGCATATTATAAACATCCCGTCAAGATTTTAAATTAAATTCAAAGCTTTACCCTGAAAAATGTTTCCTTTTCGACAAGTGAAATAAGGTCCTGCAGAAAACCACACTGCTGCGTAGTGAAAATAACAAGTCGTTCGACGACGACAAGTTAAAGCCATCAGTTGTGTTCAAAGTGTAGAAAATTCTGAAAGGTATAGTCAGTCCTTTGAGTGTTAAAAGTCATTATCCTGGTGAGAAGAAAATGAAACCCACCAAAATCGAGAAAAAAAAAAAAAAACACCCAAAACCAAAAGGTACAATGACTGATGTTCCTGATGGGAGTCCTTGTGTGTGCCTTCAAGCAGAATCTTCTCAGCCAACCCACTTAAGGATAATTAAGAAATTCCGTTCTCGAGATGAGTAGAAGAACAAAAAATGAAAATACAGAAGAAAAGCCATCCAAACCAGAAGGAATCTTTAGGCCACCTTCAATCAACACCTTGACAATCGGAAACAACAATCTGTGTGTGTGCAGGTCCTTCTTCCTTTCTTTCATATACGAGAAGAATAATATACACAAGACTCCTTGTCATGTATTTACTTAGAGGATTAAGAGGAACGAGGCTAACGAAACAAACAAACACAAACATCAGCAAAGTCTTCTCTGTGTCTCTCTAAACCAGATTTCATCGACATTTCCGGGCTTATTGTCCGAGATCCGTTGAAAGCCCAAAGCTAAAGCCCAATCCCCTCACCCCCCGATATCCGAATAACACAATAGGTGTAGGTTTAGCTACACCTGAAAGGAATTTAGAGAAAATGCTTGAGCTTAATTATCTTAATTATAATTATTATAAATTGGTAGGTATCGACTCACTCTTCGTATATGTTGTTTTCGTCCTTCATCTCAAGACTCGACTCTATCGTTGAAAGATGGTGAAGGTGATGGTGATGTTGTTGATGATGACGATGATGGTGTATAGTGTTGAGCAAGAGCACTGATGTGGAAAACGTGTCCAAATTTGTTTGACTTTACAGTTGGGCGGTTTTTATGATATGAAGGATGTTTTTTTTTTCTGTCCGATGGATGCTTTTTCTTTTATTTATTTTTATTTCTTGTTGTTGTTGTTATTTTGTTTGCTCTATCGATATTAAAGTGGAAAAAATACTTGATGGTATCGGGTTCTTTTTTTTTGGTGGAGGTGAGTGTTGCACAGGGCCGTTTTAAAGTTCAAAGACAGAGAAAAAACAGGTTTTTGAGTCGAAAATTGGTAAAACTAACTTTGGGCAGTTAGAACTCGAAGACCAAGTCTCTAAAGTTTTTTAAGTTTTCATACCTGAACGGAATGGGAAATGATCTTTCTTTTGATATCCATATTGCTTGATACAAATCAAGTACTTTTTCTAAAATATGGATTTTAGACACAACACTTTGAACTTCTAAAAAAAGAAAATAGTTACAAATTGCGTGCTTAAAGTTCTACATACAAAAGATGTTTTACCTTGTTCAAAGACAGAAAGAAACAGGTTTTTGAGTCGAAAATTGGTAAAACTAACTTTGGGCAGTTAGAACTCGAAGACCAAGTCTCTAAAGTTTGTTAAGTTTTCACACCTGAACGGAATGGGAAATGATCTTTCTTTTGATATCCATATTGCTTGATACAAATCAAGTACTTTTTCTAAAATATGGATTTTAGACACAACACTTTGAACTTCTAAAAAAAGAAAATAGTTACAAATTGCGTGCTTAAAGTTCTACATACAAAAGATGTTTTACGTTGTTCAAAGACAGAAAGAAACAGGTTTTTGAGTCAAAAATTGGTAAAACTAACTTTGGGGAGTTAGAACTCGAAGACCAAGTCTCCAATATTTGTTTAGTTTTCACACTTGAACGAAATGAGAAATTACCTTTCTTTTGATATGCATATTGCTTGGTACAATTTCAATACTTTTTCTAAGATATCAATTTCGGACAGTACACATTGAACTTAAAAAAATAGAAAATCGTGAAAAATTGCCTGCTTACAGTTCTACATCCAAAAACTTTTTTGCGTCAAAGAACTTGAATATTTTGCGTAAATTTGCTTATAAAAATATATGACCGTTCCAAAATTTTTTGGACCGAAAATTGTTTAGAAAACACCAATAGCAGAAAAACCAAATATCATTCATTGTCAACTTGTCGTCCTCGAAAATTGGCGCCTTGTTAGGACTTATTCTTCGTCCATGATATTTTCAAGCCTCTGTTTCCGGTCTTCAATAAGCACCTTTTTTCACAATGGAGATTTAAGTATAAGAAAATTCTTGAAAGTAAACATTTTGACGCAAGAATGGACTTAAATAAGTATATGTGTGTTATTGTAGCTGTGGAAAAAGTGGAGAGCTGTGTATATGTATACGGGATAGATATACCTAACACTGATGGATTTTCGGGGGGTAAAGTCAAGTTGAATGAACTCAGGGTTGGTAGGCAGGGTATATATTTGATGGGATGAGTGATGTTGAGAGGATAAGTGGAATAACAACCCAAAGTATTTTTGAGTTTTTAATGATGCTATTTGGGTTGTTTTTTTTATTCTGCTCTCCATTTTCTTTTCTACTTTTTTTTTTGTATTCTTATATGGAGGAAAAAAAAGTAGACAAAAGAAATTGCCTTTCCAAAATAAGAAAAAGAAAAATAATAGGAAATTGCTTTTATCAATATTATTATATTGACAAGCTAAGCGATGTGGCTTTAGCTTATCGGAAATATATTTCTGTTTTTGTAGTTTTTCTTCTTTGTTTTTTTTTGTTTCTTTGAATTTATTTTTTCATTTTGATTGAGGTAATGCACATGGGTTTAAGTATAAGATTTGGGTCAGAACTCCAGAAGGGTTTATTCGCTTTTTTTTTATTTTGTTTTAAAAATATCCCATAAGTTCGGTTTGAAAGCCAATTTTAATGATTGATAACTTTGCTCTATTGAATTTAACACCTTCAAATTATTTATTTTTCCTCGAAAATTTAGTCTTTATTGGTAAAAAATTGTATATTCTTAAAAATGCAAATTAAATTGATTTTTTATAAGAAGGTATTTGATTGATCGTAAAAATAAAATAAGAATTTTGGCAAGTTTATTTAAAACAAAATTAATGTAAACCCAAATAACAATTTTTGGTTAGAAAACCATAAATAAGCTGGATGTTAAGCTGGGTTAATTAACCGGAAAGTTCCAAATCTGGTTAAAAAGACGTCTCAGAGACGTTCCAGGAGCGTCTCCACAACCGAAAATGGTCAGTTAATTTTTAAATTGGTCGAAGTAATGAAAAAATGAGTAATTTAAAATTTTGTTTTAAACCTAAGATCTATTTTGGATAATTTCTAGCTTAAAAATAGCTTACTTAAAATTTGGAATCAAAATTTGCTTATTTTGTAACCCTTAAAACACAAATACAAACGTTATTTAAAAACTTATTTAAAACTTTGGGTAAAAAAAAGAGTTATTAAAATACTTTTAAAAAAACTTGGTTATTAAAATACCAAATTCCAACTTTAGTTATTATTTAACAAATAAAAATTGGTTAAAAACCACCAGAAAGTAACTTGGGTTTAAAAAAAAAGTAAATTAATACCCAAAATATCACCTTGATTTAAAAAGGAATTTTTGAAACCAACCTTTTATGACTAAAAGGTTTATTTTGAGTATAAATTTAACCCAAAACCAACCTCCGAAAATACTCAAAATTAACCAGAAAATTTTAATAACCCGTTTATAGCCGCTTTTTGACCACGGTTATTTTTGGTTATTTTACAACTTCGGTTATTTTGCAACCGAGGTTAGAAATTGTTTCTTAAGAAGGTGGTCCTAGTTGCAAGGGAAGATGCTTGTCTGTCCGTCGAAATCCAGCTTATTTGTGACTGATGGTTAATTGTTTTTTCTACGTCAATAAGTTTGTAAAAGTGTTTTACGACAAGTTATATCTATAAACTATCAACTTGCTTACAAAAATTTATCATTAAAATTAACGCATCTAAAATAACCACATATTGCCAGAAAAAAAAAGTAATACGTAAATTATGAAAACGAATCGCTTTATATTTCTCATGAATTAAACAAAATTGCAAAAAATTTTTAATCAGATGTAATACAACCTCATTTACATTTGTAGAATTAAAACCTTTTTTCAAAATAAAAAAAAAAACTGTGTATAAATCAAAGAAACAAAAAGCCTATTCAATTCAAAAATACATATTTCCATCACATATGAACATATATAATTCCCCGTAAAAAGTTTTTCGAAACAAAAAAAAAATACAAAAATAAAAAGAACTAATTGTGATAAAAATGCACTCATATCAGTTTCAAAAACTATACAAAAACACACAAAACAAAAAAAAAAGTTAAATAAAAAAAAACAAATACAGAAACAATTTTTTTTTGTTTTTTGTTTTTTGTTTATTTTTGAAATAAAAAGTTTGAATAAAAATTTCGGTGACATTGTCAGAAAATGTTTTTTAATTAAAATGCCGACAATGTTGTCTGATGCTGTTGCTGGCAATTGTATGCATTGTAACCGATAAGGGTTCCCCCATCACACAATTCCCAACCCACCCACATATTCACCCCCCATTTTCCCTCAAGGCCTCGCTATACCTTAATTCTATCCATATGCAGAGGGTGGACTTGAACAAAAAAATAAAAAATTACATCGAAACAGGTAAAAATTAAAAAAATAAATACGTGGTCATCCTTTTTGTTGTAGCAACATGTTAAACCAACCAAAGCCCCAAACCAATCTGTTTAACACAACGAGTTCCTGAATATTCTGTTGCAGAAACGGCAGCAGGAGAATCCTTAAACTTTATCCCATCAAAAGCAGAAAACATATCAACCCGATCCCGCACATTTTTGGACAATGACAATTTATTTCGGGATATAAAATGAAGGCACATGTATGAAGTTGAAAACTGCAAGGATAACCTACCTACCACAGAAAAAAAATGAAACAAAAAAATATCCTTCCATGCGAGAGTTGAAATGCAGGAATGTTCAACAAAATGTACAATTTTATTTTCATTTTTTTAAATTTTTTACTTTTGTGTCCTTTTTAATGTATAAATTCAAATTAATTGCAAGGGTGGTGCTTTTGTATCCGGGGGATGGATATATAATAAGTGTGTGTGTGTGTGTGGGTTGTTTCAAAAATAAAATGATTTCCAGGAACAAAATTTTTCATAATGACTGGGATTTGTGTGTTATTTTGTTTTATTTTAAATTTTTTTTTGAAAGAAATGAAAATAAAACGAATACAACTGATGGCAAGGTACATGCTCCTGCATACTATATTGAGGATATTGTAAAAATTGAATGGTTTTTTTTTTGTTAAGCGTTCTGTTTGCTGTTATTTTTGTTTCTTTTTTAAAACGTGAAATGCAAGTTATTGAAATAATTTTGTTAAAACAATAATATACCGAATACAAGTGCTTATATGCGGTAGGTGTGGGAGGAGAGTATTTGCAAAAGAGTTTAATAAACCAGCAGCAAAGGATATTGCAATTAATAAAACGTGCGCTATTTTTTCTCAGAACAAATATAAATTATTCAGCTAAAAAATGTATAAAATAATTTTTTGTTTTTCGGATGAAAAATAAATATAGTGTGGGTAGATTTTGGGACATGTTAGTTTTTGGTAGTTATTTTTAGGTAAGTATTGGCTTTGTGTGAATAAAGTTAAATTTTTCAATCAAAACTCATGACCTCTGTCGCACATAGGTTGATTTGCAAGATTTAGGCGGCCAAAATTATTTTATGTTTTATTTTGTCTTTAAACCATATATACATTAATGGAAAATAATCCACTTCTTAAAATAAATATGTACAGTACAACCCGCTTGACTTAACTCGGCTAACAGAAAAACTCATTTATTACAAAAAAAATTAGCTTTACTGAAAAATGAATAAAGCTAAAGTTTTTGTCGTTTCACTTAAACGGGTTTGAATGTATCATTAACCAGAAAGTGAAGAAGTAAAAGGACAAATTTGAAACAATTAATTTGTATGTATTTTTATTTGAGAAACTTTATTTATTCCAGTCAAATTGTATTCAGACTCATATAGGTACCTAAAAGTGGAAAGTTCTGGTTAATATAACGAATCAAAAATTGCCCAGTGAAATTTTTCAAGAAAATATGAGAAATTATTGAAACGTGATTTTTGTTCGGTGTATGTTGTATAAAGAAGAGAAAATAGCCATAACAATTTAATGTATGGACATCTTATGCCCGTCGAATTAAAGTTCGTTGAAAAATCATCAGTTTTTGAGTAGAACACAAAGGCATTGATTTTATAGACTTTCTAAACGTTTTTGACATTTTTAGTGAAAACCATAAATCGTACAAGCAAGTAGTTAAGACATGAATTTTTGGTAATGTTCTCCACTTCAATTTCACATAAGCCGTTTTTACTTGCGATATAGGTACTATATATCAAGTTATGCATTCGTACAAAAAAAAAAGTTGAGATAACATTTTTCCATGACATTACGATGGTAGAGAATGCCAAAAAAGTGGGTCCCGGAAGTCCGTCTGTCTGTCTGTCTGTATAAGGAGCTACAGCCTAAACGGATGGACCGATTAATGTCAAACTTGGTATGTAGCGTTATTTGGCGACTCTCCAGAGGGGTTTTTGGAATTAATTTTTTTGGACCGAAAATAACGGTACTTGTCATATACCGATTTTAGTAAAATTGAAATATCTCAAAAACGGCTCCAACGATTTTGTTTAAAAAAACAACTGTAAGTTTTAAGCTAAGGCCTATCTTCCAATGAAAAAATTTTTTTTTGAACATCATTATTAACGGTACCTGCCATAGAACCGTTTTTTTCAAATCCGATTATCTCCGAAACTGCTAATTCGATTTCAACGAAACTTTTTGTGAAGAAGCATTTATAGAATCTAAATATAAACGAAAAAAATAATTTTTGGATTTTTAAAAAAATTTTGAAATTTTTTTTTTGAAAAATCAAATTTTCTAAAACGGGACATTGAATTTTTTTGAAATTTTGTTTTTAGATGTTGATTAGTGGATTCTACAAAATGGCATAGGTACCAATTTTATTTTACAACTTTTTTTCTGAAAAATTATTTATAAAAAATTAGATTTTTAAAAAACGGCTCTAACGATTTTGAAATTTTTTTTTCTAAAAATGCATGTTAATATATCAATTAAAACTGCATACTTGCTTTGGAGCGCAATTTAATTTCAGATTTTATTTTATTTTTTTTTTTAAACAATTTTATTTTTTTCCAAATTTCTATATAAAAAGTCTTAAAAATTTAAGCAACTTTAACTCTAAGAGCAAGTTCGTACTACCCAGTCGTGCATTTTATTTTTTTTAAAAACGTCTCTTTTTTTCAGTAATATCCCCCAGTAAAAAAAAACTATATTTTTCAAAATTTTTAAAACTCAATAAATTGACCATCCGCAGGTTTCCGCAGCAAGTCTATATGTATGTCATTACCTTACCAAATACATAAAGTTAAGTGTGTTTAGTTTGGTTTTTGTATAAGTGTGTTTTATCTTTAAGGCATCAGTGAATCGCAGCTTTTCGCAAATATTTTTGATTTTATCGTCATGAAACAATACATCAAAAATTGAAGAAATATGTCTAATTTTTGTAGTGCAATCTCTATTCCCGAGCCTTTTTTACTGATTGACCACAGGTTTTCAATTGGATTGAGGTCAGGACGGTTGCCAGGTCAATCCACAACAACAATTTTTTGATTTGATTTTTGTTGGTTTTGAGGGCATAGAGAAAGATCCTGTTTCAAAACCGAGTTTGGTACCGAAAATGTCCGAGAGAAGCAGCACTTGCGTCAAAACTTCTGCATATTGGGTTCTAATCATCATTCCCTCTTATGGCCTCAGTCTTGCGGGGACTTCAGATATGAAACAGCCCAAACATGATTTTAAAGGGGATAATTTGACCCTTGAACAATATGGCCGGGTTGGAGTTTTTCTTTTGAACTTTTTCTCCCGACACTTACCCGGTATCTTCGGACCTCAAAAGTGACTCTCGTTGAAAATTTATGTTTTGGATTGAACTGGGCAACCGTCCTGACCTTAACCCAATTGAAAACCTGTGGTCAGCTCAGGAATAGAGATTGCACCACAAAAATTAGGCATATTTTTTCAATTTTTGACTGTAGCATTGACTAGTTGACGAAAACCCGAGTAAAAATAGAAATTCAATTTCTACTTGAAAAAAAAAACATTGCTTGGCCGCCCGCACTCTAGTGGGATTATATTTCGCCGCACCATGCGGCTGCGGTTCGGTGATGATGCAGGAGAATAGACATTTTTGATCATGGTGCGGCTGTGGTGCGGTAGTGATATAGCTCTCAAAAAGCCGTGCGGCGGTTGTTGTTCGGTGTGGAATTTCATTTTTACACGGAAAGTCATGAAATTCGGTATACTTAATCATATTAATATGGAAAATACGAAAAATCTGTGGTGTACGGAATATGCAAGATGAGGTTATGGGTAAGAATGTCACGTTATTCCTCTATAAACAAAATTTAAGTATTAGATCGGTGTGGTAATTCTCCGGGCATGAATTCCAAAGAAAACGTCTTTTAGAACTTACTTATACTTTTCTGTACATTATTGGGCATCAAAATGTATGATTTTACTTATTTTTAAGTCAGTCCGGTATCCAATTGTCAAAAAAAAACTTTATAAATTGTATTACCTATTTTATTCAAATACTGTCGGATTTTCACGTTTGACCACACCGTGAAAACCACAGCGTTTAAAAAAAAATCTTTCCATAAAATTCAGTCCATAATTGGGACAAAAATAAAGATTTTTAAATAATCTAAAACCTCTTAATTTAAATAGGAACTCAACTATACCAAAGCTTGTTACTGGTAGTGCCTTAAACTTAAACTCTTGTACCTTCTAAATATATCTTCTATATTTCAATACATGAGTCCAAACATAAATTGGATCCCAACCGAATCTCAAAAAAAAAAAAAAAAAAACATGAAGAAAAAATAATATAATATTTTCGTATTCATATATGTTTATTAGAAGATATAACAACATTTCATGGAAAAATGTTCCTTCCGGCCAACCACCAGGACAGGATAAACATAGAAACATAAATATGGACTCCGTTTTTTTTTTTTTTTTGTTGGTTGGTAAGGTACATATAGAAAAGAAGCCCATTTTCAAATATACAATTATTCTTCCTAATATAATATTTCAAAAGGCAACCAAAAACCCAAGTTTTTACCTCGACGAGAGAATTGTGAGTTTATTTCTGGGTTCTTTAAAAATTTGTTTTATTTTCTTATTTAAAGGGAGGGAGGGGGGAGAGAGTTTTTGGTCCTGGGTACAAAGGTATACCATCAAGAGAGCTCTCTTTTACAAACATAGTTTTGTTATTTGATTTTCTATGTGCTTCTTTTATCGTATCGTCCATGTATTTATTAATCTTGTTGTTGTTGCTATATAATACTTCTTCATACCTACTATACTCTTGTCAGGTATCCTTAGGCTTAGTTTTTGAAAACATTTATTTATTATTTTTTTTCCTTAGCTTTCCTTGAACTAAAGGTATAGAAATATAAGGTTTTTGCATGTTAAAACGAATACGTGGTAGATGTGGTGCAGTATATCTTTTTCTGAATGAGAATAGGTGGGTGGGTGGTGAGGAGATAGGGGTGTTGTGGAGAAGATAACACAAAACAACAAACAACAAATATGTACATTATTCAGAAAGTCACGAAATTGGATTTTGTGCCTTGCGTTATTCAAAATTTATACAAATTTCAAAATCATGATACATATTTTCGGATCGACACAACACAACACTACACAAGAGGAAAAGCAGGCAGAGACAGGCTCTCTGGGTTACCTTTATATAGGTATGCATTCCTATGGGGCTTCGATATTTCAAATATGTATTGGAAGAATGTAAACTGTGAATTTTGAAACAGTGGTGCTCAGGAAAATTCTACAAATGTTATTTAAAAAAAAACATCCAAATCAAAATTAAAATAATTAGACACAAGCATTTTTAAAATTGCGATGCAGGGACATAATGAACTCATGTCCCACCTTACTGGGACATAATTCCACTATTTCATTATGCACTTGTGTCTCACTTAAGACGGAAAAATGTCCATATTGTTGTTGTTGAAAGATTGGACATTACTCTACAATTTTAGCTCTGTTGCATAACACTGTGAAGCCAGTAAAGTTGCATTATTTGGGAAATCTATTCATCAAAAAAATCGCAGGTGGGACATAACTCTACACGTATCTTTTATGAACTTATGTTCCTGTTCATTGTTTTCAACGGACCAATTACCTTCTAGATTTATTACTAAAAGAACTGGCTTAAAATATAGCAGCCACTTTTAAAATAGGAACATGTATGTGGCAACCCTAATTTAAAGGATAAAGTGTCAAATAGCTAATTTTCTTTTCTTTGTAGATTCGTAATATAAGAAAATTTTTAATATTTCAAACAAAAGCCTTAAAAGTGACAACAATTATTGAAATAATTTATGGAATGTAAGCCTTCAAACATGGTAACCCTATTAAAAAAAAAAACAAACAAACAAAAAACCTTTTTTGCACAAAAATGTATGACTTTTTATACAATAAAAGACTTAAGTATGCACTGAACTTTAGCTGATACTTTCTTTTATCTAAAAAACAGTAGTTGCGAACTCTTAAATACGAGCAATTACTTGGCAACCCTACTCAAATCGCTTATAATAATACCAAAAACACTTATTTTTAATTTATGACATATTAAAACCTTCTTCTATTTAAAAAATATCGGGTGGGAGCTCTTAAATACGAGTAAGTACTCGGCAACCCTACTCGAATACAAAAAAACACCAAAAACACTTTTATCATATTTTAGGTGAGACCATCTTCTATCTAAATAAAATGGTCGACTTGCTCTTAGAACTAAAAACTTTTTAATTAAAAACTTGGTTTGCCAAGTTGTAGAAATTTATAATCAACACGTGAAACCAAAATTTATAAAAAATCAATGTCACGTTTTCGAAAATTTGATTTTTCAAAAAGAAATTTCAAATTTGTTTTAAAAATCGAAAAATTATTTTTTTTCAAAATTTTGTTTTTGATTTAGGTATATTTAGGCAATATAAATGTTTTTGCATACAAAAATTCCTTGAAATTCAACTAATTTCCCATAGAACCGTTTTTTAAATCTCAACTTTTAGATTTAAAAAACGGTTTTATGGGAAGTACCGTTAATATCGGTTTTTGAAAAAAACTTTTTTTATGAAAGGATAAAAACTAATACTTGAATTTTTTGATCAAAATCGTACCAGCCGTGTGTGAAAAAATTAAACTTTTCCAAAATTGGTGTATGACAGGAACCGTTATTTTTGGTTCAAAAAAATTAATTCCAAAAAGCCCTCTGAAAAAGACCCAACAATTGCTACATACCAAATTTGAAGAGGATCAACTCATCCGTTTAGGCTGTAGCCCCTTATACAGACCGACAAACATCCTGACAGAATGACAGGCAGATGGACTGACGGACTTTTAAGACCCACTTTTTTCACATTCTCTATCGTGGAAAAATATTATCTCACTATCCGATTTTGGTTGGGATTTTCCAACTTTCCTTAGACTAATCGTTTGCGTTATTTGTTTGAGTGTAATTTAATAGTTCAGCTTTGGGTACGATTTATAAGTTTTCCCTACGATTTTTCAGTTTTGACTGCAATTTTCCAACTTGGCTACGACTTACCGATTTTGGTGGCGATTTATTAGTTCAAGCTATTATTTATTTTGTTTTGGTTCCGATACTATTTTTTGCTGCCATTAACTTGTTTTAGCTGGAATTTTTATTCTAGTTACGTATCCGATTTATCAGTTTTGGCAGTACGATTCATTAGTTTAAGCAACGATTTATCAATTTTGATTGTAATATTCCATCTTTGGCAACGATTAATCAGCTTCAATTTGTTTTAAGCTGAAATTTACTAGTTTCCTTCTTCTGCTAGGATCGATTTCTGCTGTTATTTATTGATTTTGACAGTGATTTTTTAGTTCAGCTTTGGCTACGAATTTACAGTTTTGGCAGTCCAATTCAATATAGTGACAGTTATGATTTACCCAGTTTCGAAAGAATTTTATCATTTTCGGCTGCGATTTACCTATCGGTTCCGATTCAGTTTCAGCTCATAACATTTCAACACCACTGTACAGCGAATCACTTTCTTTATATCCAAAATACCTCTGTAAAATATTCGAATATTGATAACCTACACACTAGCTTATACTCGTACCTATATTCATGTTTGAATTCCTCAAGGTGCCTTTGCTATACATACGAAAATGGGTATAAGTTAGGGTAGTTATACATTCCACCCCCCATCCTTACCCACATATCCTTAGATAACTTTTCCATTTGATATGTGAAATAGCAAATCCTGTTGTTTAAGTGTCATAAAATGAAAACGACTATAAATACACACAAACATATAGAAGATACAATTTTTTAAAGCCCCCATCAAAACTACCACCCACAATACCACACAAAAATCCCATCAACTATAGAAAAATAGCGGATGTGAAATTTGTGCGCGGAAAAGGTTAACACTTTTGCGATTTGCGAATCTCCGTACCGATACCGCCGCAGTTCAAAAAATTTCCATTTACACTGAAAAAAGTATTATTCTTAAAAACTATGAATCTCGTTCATAAACCAAAATTCATACATTTTTAAGAAAAATTCACTAAATTTAAGCACAAATTCTTAAAAAAAAAGTTTAGTTTTAAGAAAGATTCATAAAATTTAAGAATCAGTTTTCATAAAAATTTTCCTATGGAAAATATTTTTATGAATTTTTTTTAAGAACGAATACGAAAGTTTATGAATAAATTCATAAACTTCTAACTCCAATTTGAAAGAATATTTTGCTGAATCATAGAATCTGGACATACTTTTATGAATGAAATTTACTATTATTTTCCAATCAGTTGTATTTTGAGCTAAAATAATTTTTAAAATTGACTTTTTCCCTTCTAAAATTGAAAAAAATCTATTTTCAAAAATACATTTGTAAGAAGTTCATAAATTTTGTGTTTTTAAGTAATTTTTCTTAAAATGAATGTATTTTTTCATTGATCGAAAAACAAGGGATATTTTACCGTTATCCCTGTATTCGGTATTAAGAACTTATTCTTAAAATTTAAGAATCTGTTCATACTTTTTATGTTCGAAATTCATATTTTTCCAAAATTTAAGAATTAATTCATTGAATTTTATGAAAGTATAGATATAATTAATGAAAAAAATTCTTACGTTTTGAGTGTTTAAGTATATTTTCTTAAAGTCTATGTACTTTTTCATCAATCTAGAAAATAACAACTGTTGTTCTGAATCTATGCCTTAGAAAGATTTCTTTGAGGATTTAATTTAAAATCTGATATTCAAAGTGGACGTCGTTGCCGAAAAAAGTTATAAAAGTTTGTGAATAAAAGACAATATTTATTATAGTGTTAAGCATTTTAATCACATAGACAATTTTGAAGAGTATAAGTACATTTCAAAGTGTAAAATGTTGTTGGTTCCTGTTGCCTCTTTCCCATATACTCAGATAAGTATAAAAACATATAATGTTAAAAATTGCTTTCTTTTATTTATTAAATATATTTTATTTTTTTTTGTTATAGGTTCATATTTTAAAATTGAAAATCGTAATTTGATATTTTTGTGAAATATGGAGGCATGTACGTAATCTTCAACTTTGGACTGGCAAAATAAAAACCATATTAAAGGCGATTCTCAACAAATCCTGTACACTTGAAATTGTCATTGCAAACTAAAGCAAAACATTGAATTTAGTAAGTGTTGCATTTTATTTTATTTCTCTAAATATTTAAATTTTGTTTTAAACTAATAATATCAATATTTCTCATAGGAACCTACTTTCTTTATATTTTTATCTTTCCCCAACTTATTCAATTTTGTATTGTTTTTTTTTCAGCTCCTGACTCTAATGCTGCCGATTAAAATAAGGTAAGAATAAGATAATTTCACCTTCTAGCTATTTCGATTTTTTATACCAAAAAGTATATATTCATTTTACTAATACAAACTTTTTTCTATCTTTCCAGATGATGCATCCATTAAAAAAGTAAAATTTGATTAAAAATTTAATTTATAGTGAAATTTATAGTGATAGTGATCAATAAAACATTTTTATAACGTTAATAATTTCTTTTATTTTTAGAAACAATTTTCATTTTTTTGTTTTAGATTTTGGGTTGTTTTCATTTGCTGTTTGTTTGGAATACAATTTTTTAGGAACAAACTAAAGGCTGGAAATGGTAATGTATTATATGCATTTATATAAATAACTGCATAAATTTTAATGAAAAGTGTATTATAATTTATGAAAACAATCATACAACTTTAAGAAAAATTCATAGTTTTTATGATTTTTTCATAAAATTCAAGCAAAATTTCATTTAAATTTTTACGAAATTTATGAAAAAAATCATAAAATTTAAGAAATAATCTTAAAATGTAAGAAACTTTTCTTAAAATCTAAGAAACTTTTCTTAAAATCTAAGAAACTTTTCTAAAAATCTAAGAAACTTTTCTAAAAATCTAAGAAACTTTTCTTAAAATCTAAGAAACTTTTCTTAAAATCTAAAAAACTTTTCTTAAAATCTAAGAAACTTTTCTTAAACATATTCAAAAATTTTCGAATTCGTTTATGAACAGAATTCTTAAAATTTAAGAACTTATTCTTAATTTTTAAGAAAGATTCATTCCCTTATGAATTTGTTCATAAAAAGATTCTTAAATTTAATGAATTTGTACATTGGCTCATTTGCCATGAATTTTTACATTAATTTAATGTACAAATTCATTAACTTTATGTACCTTTTTGGTTCAGTGTACATTGCAACTACGTGTAACTTTTGCTGTTGGCAAATCCAACCAAACAAACTTTATATTCGGGTATAGTTTTTGTGTTGAGAATGTCAAAAAAAAAACGGGCCAACATTTCTCATGATGTGTGTGCTGGGTTTTCAGTTGGTTGCAAGTTTGAGTTTAAAAATCACGCAAAAATTTACAACCTCCCAGGCAATTTCACAGTACAAAAAAAAAAAAGAGAAAACGAAACATTTTGCAAGAATTTTGCAATTCAGCTTTTTACCCTTAGCAGAAATCTAGTAGAAACAAAAACGAGTACAAAAAACCTTTAAGCGAAACCCCAAAATGACAGTCACTCAGTTGCCGTTTGACAGTTTGGCTATATTTTCCAGTCTAATTCAGTAGCGCTGTCGTCGCGCGCGAACTCTTCATTCGCAAATTATGCTACGTGTTTCTGGAGATGATATAACCTTCACCTTTTTACCCTCCTCCAGCACAATTTTGTGACAAGAAAAGTTACATCAACACAGCTTAAGATACAAATTCATATTTTATACATTTGCGCTTCTCGTAAAATCTCTGAACTTTTACCCAGAAGTTGGCAGCTAAAATTATGTTTCCAGTTTTCTCCTTGCACCCTTATAATGTATGATATATACAGAGGAGGGGGGTTGGGAGGGGGTGGGGTTTGGTTGTTAGGTGTTCCTGTTCTCTATTCTGAGATGAACTTTCTTCCTGTTCCCGAAATATCTACCAAGCACAGATAAATCTGATTTAGAATTTGAATTGAAAATGAGTAGGAAAACCGGGGGGGGGGGGGGGGGGAATTAGGGGGTTGGAGGGTGGTTAAGAAATTTCGGATCACATTCGCATACAAAGTTACTTTTATTGTTACATAGATTTTGGTTGAATTTATGCCACGAATTATCACAAGAAAAGTTTTACATCAAATGAGGTTACACAAGGATAAAGAGAGAGAGAGTACAAGGGTACAAAGTATTAAGGGGGTGAGTATATTGTTTTTTTTTTCTTCATTTTTTTTTTATTTAAACCTCGAGGACATACGAAACAGGAAAAGTTATAAAACAATCATAAAAAAAATAATTGCCATCGAGACATTTTGGTAGAAAAATTTGGGAAAGGGGGATGCTTTTTTCATCCCTAAATGAATGAGATGAAGCAGAAAAAAAATATAATATTCAAATAGCAGATGTGAATTGTGTTTTAAATCATCTTCATAATTAGAAGTTAATGAAGAGAAACCAAGATTAATTGCCACAACATAAGGTGGTGTAGAAAAATATGGGCAAAAAGTTTCAATTTTTTTTTTTTTGCTTTGAATTTTTTTCGATGAGGGGTTGAAGGAAGAGGGAGATTTCCTGGTTGTATAAATTCTCTGTTTCCTCTGTTTCTATGGGAATTTTATTACGCAATTAAACTTTGTTTCGAGTTTTTTTTTTTTTTTTAATGAATTATAAACAGAAAAATAGAGAGATGGATAGGATGTAAACTGATGGCGTAGGCGATGAAAGAGGGGCTATTATTTTTTTTTTTAAATTGTTTTGTACTACAAAAAATAAAATTAAAACAAGTTAAATAATGAAAATAAAAATTATGCCATCTATTATGTTGGTGGATTTAATTTGGTTGTATTTTTTGTTTTTCATTTTTTTGTTTTGGAGATAAATTGTTATTAGAAATTAAAAGAGGGAATTTAATTTAATCCTGTTTTTTAATTATCCTTATTGACTTTATTTTATTTTATTAATTTTATGGAATTGTTCAATTAATATTTAAGCTTTTAAAATGTCAACCTAACCTGACCTCAAATATTTGTTGTAGATTTAGTATACCAACATATGTACATATGTATTTGTACATTCTGTTCAAGGTTTTTATTCAAAACAGGGATTTCGAAAAAGTTTTTTTTGAAGTGAAAACTTCTTTAGTATCGTAGTGATTTCAAACACGATGAAACGAAAAAGCGACAGGAAAAATCAATTGATCTTAACTTTTTTGTTTTAATAGTAAGATAAATGAAATTTATACTGTAGATAGATAATATAATAAACTATAATTGTAAGAAATTTCAGTTAATTTCATATTCAAAATCCTGAGATAATGGTGAAAAGATGTTCTTTTTCTAAACAAGTTATATATATATATATAGAAATCATAGAAATATGATTGAAACGTCATAAAAAAGGTGTAATAATAAGCTTTCAGATGATATAAAATTTATTTTAGGTTGCTATTTAAAAATATGGATTTAATAGTGTTAGAAGAGAGAAAAGATTGATTTGTTTGCTTTTTTTTTAATGAAAACTGATTGGGTTAAAATCATTCTAGCTCTGTTTTTAGATGTTGCATAGACATGATCGATATAAATATTTTATGCTGAAACAATAAACTTTCAGATGATATAAAATGTATTATATGTTGTCATTCAAAAAAATGGATTTAATGGTGTTTGAAGAATAAAAGATTTTTTTTTTCTTTTTTTATGGAAAATGATACTTTAATACTTTAATGATACAATTATACTTTTTGCGCATTGTTAAAATTTAAGTATGTCTTTATTCTTTAGGAAAATTTGTAAGCTTTTTGATGGTGTAGTTTATTTTTTCAAGAAAAATGATTTTTTGAGGTTTCACTTCTACCACGTGTGAATTGCATACATGATTTTTTTTTTTTTATTTATAGTTGTAATGTTTATGGGTCAAAATCATGGAGGTGGCAAATTTCCGAATTCTTAAAAAATCAATTTTGTTTTATGATGAAAATTTCATGCTCAAATGTAATTTGTCGGTTCATGAACGGGCAGATCACAAAAATGTATATTTCTCAATCTGCCGCAAAACCCCAAAAATTAGTACCTACTAGAAAAACGTTCCTCGAAATGATGGTGATCTCTTCAAAACGACTTTAGAGGTCTAGAAGTATTTATGAATGTGCGAAGCATGATGTATCATTTTATTAACATAGTAGGTCTTAAATAAATCACATATAACTGCATTTCTTGGTTCAGAGACCAATTTCTACAAAAAAAAAAATTGCACGACTGGGGTCGCACGTACTTGCTCCTATGCTTAAAGTAACTCTAATGTTAAAGCTTTTTATTCATGAAATTTAAAGTTTGATATTTTGATATAATTTCATAAGTAGTATAAAAAAATAAAATCTGTTTTTATAATTAATAAAACACCGTTTTAAATGATCTTTTACAAAAAACGCAGTATGCCATTTTATTTCTTATATAAAAGAGTATTTTTAGAAAAAAATTTTCGAAAATCGTTGGAGCCGTTTTTAAAAAAAAATAATTTTTTATATATATCTAAAAATTTTCTAAAAGTTTTCAAAAAAAAGTTGATATGCCATTTTGAATAAATAATTAATTTACACATAAAAACGAAATTTAAAAATTTTTCGTCAACCCGTTTTCAAAAAATTGATTTTTGGATAAAAAATTTTGAAATAATTATTGAAGTAATTTTTTTATTTTGTTTTTTTTGGTAGTTTTTTGGTTTAAGTGTATATTACATTATACTGATTAAAAATACCCAAAAAATGCAGAACTTTGTGTGTAAGACCACATTATTTATTCGGATTCTAAGAGCGTTCCCGGAAATTACCCTAAATTTATTTTTATTTTTTATGTCACAAAGTTAAACGAAAAATTTTTGAGATTATTGTAGTGGCCTTGATTTCTGATCATAATATCACAAAAAAAAACAAAATTTTAATCTAAATGAACGCCAAAACAAGCGTTCCCGGAGTGACGGTTAATTGATGTACGCTACTTAAAAATTAAACTTAAACTATCTTACATAAAATACATTTAATATATGTATTTATCAATAAAAATAGGTATGCAATGATAAATCTATTTAATATCAAATTTTAAAACTGCTTGCAGCATCATTTGTATGTTAGATGATTAAAGTATTGACACTTTAAGAAATTTTGGTACAATGCGTCATTTTTCTTGGGAGAACTTTTATTTAGGTATAAAAAATAAAAAAAAATAATTTTTTAGTAAGCGATGTACAAATTTTTAAAGAGTACCTTATTTAATTTTTGTGCATAAATGGTGTTAGGAAGAGATATACCTCAAAATAATTGACTTTAATGTGTTTTTAAGCCATTTGAATATTAGTTTTTGAGTTATTGACATATCCGGGAACGCTTTTTTGAGTAGGGTAACTTCGGGCATTATGGCGCACCTCTCAACTACCATACTTCCAATACTCAAATATAAATTAAACCAATGCAGAAACTTGGTCTTCGTTACCTTAATATAAACTTAATATATAATTATATTTCAGAAATGCCGAATGAACGTAAAAAAAGTAAAGGGCTCCGATATAAATGGGGTTCGCCATATTGCCCGTACATAGGGCAATATGGTTTTTTTTTTGGACTATTTTTAGTTTAATTTATTTTTTTTTTTAAAACTTTTACTTCTATTCTTAAATAATTTATTTATGTTACGTTTTTATGAAATTTAATAAAAAAAAAATGATTGAAGTAAAAATTGTTGTCCGTAGTAAAGTTATTTGAGTTTGTGCTTAGGTATGCCATAATACCCTAATTTACATTATAGGTATTAGATGCAATAAAAAAGAAGTAAAAACTTTTCTAACGGAAACATATATATTCATAGGTGCGTGGCTATTATTTGAAGTGGTAAATGAGAAAAAATCTCTAATTAAATATTGTTTTGATTTAAAAAAAAAAATGCCTGGACATCAAATTTTCCACCTCCATGATTTTGACCCATATAACATTTTTAGTTAACAAAGTGAGGTCAAAAATAAAATAATTGAGAAATTTACCCAGAAAATCAAGTATAAGAGATTAACAAGCAACAATTTTCAAAATTTGTAAAAAAAAACGGTTGTTTTGTTTGAGGGTAGAATTTACTTGGGACTTTTTCAACAAGAAGCTGTAAAAGGCTTATAAACTTTTAAATTTAATAAAAAATTCCAAAATGTATAAATTCTTTAACCACCCCATTGAAGAAATAACACAATTTTTATTTAGATAGATTAATGATGACTTCTTCAGTTATACTATTAACTTATCAGTCTATTTTTTTTAACCTCTCAGACTTTTACTTCTTGACATTTCCTTTTCAATGTTGTAAACTTCCGCCCGATGACATTTTCATGATCGGATTTTCTTTCTGTTTTTTTCCTTGTTATTATGTTTTTACTTTCTTTCAAAATTTTCTTTCGTTCGTTAATATCCCAAGACGTATTTTAAGATGTCAAAGTCTCTAAGGACTTTTGCTTTCGTCTTCAAATTTTCGTATCACTTTGTGCTATTGTTACCGCAGAAATGCGTGCGTGAGTTTGGCATCGGATATATATTTTAATGAAATTTGATTGAACTCACAGATGCACACTGCCTTTGCTAGAAAGAAGAATTTAAGACCAAAGAAAGAGCTTTCTTATAAAAGTAATTTGCAAAAATTGATGTTGCCATTTGTGCCCGTAAGTCTTCTTTTACTCTCAAGAAGAACGCACAATAGGATTTTATTTTTTATTTTTCGCTCGAGTAACACCCCTATAAACACTTACATGTTTATGTTAGATAAAATATAAAAATAAAAAACAAAATGGCAAATTTAATTCCGTCTAATGGATGTGCGGTTGTTGTTTTTTTTTTGTATTCTATGCGTTGTTTATTTCCGGTGGGAATTTTCAGTACAGCAGCACTTTCAAAAGCAAAAAACCGCCATAGACAGCTTCGACGAGGTTTATTGTTTTGTCGAACAAGAATCCAAATTGTTTTAACGAAAAAAAAAAAAAAATCGACAAAAGGAAAACAGAAGCTTCTTGTACCCTATTTTATCCCCACAAGGCTTGAAACTTTTTGTTCCTTGTAAATTGCAAATGACGATTATCCTTCTTTTCTCTGCAGAATAATACACGTGTGCTTCAATTTCATTGCCAAATTGAAGGCTTATTTCCAGGAAATGAAAATTATCATAGAAATGGTTCCCATATACATAAATCCATATATCCTTGAAACCTTTTTGAATTTTAATTTTGTTCAAGTGTGAAATTTTTATTTATTTTCTTATAATTTTCTTTCAAAAAAAAAGATTTCCAAAAAAAAAGGAAATTAAGGCATTTGGATAAAATAAAAGGAATTTGGTTAAATTATTGATTTTTTTCTTTCATTCTCTTATTGTTTCGTCCTTGAGTTTGACCTATGATCCTTTGATGATGAAGGATTTTCCTCCTAATGGAGGAATTAGGTTCTTATAATTTTTTTTTGTTCACAATTCTCATGTTGGAACAATTGGCCTTTTATATAATACAAGGAAGTTAAGTTTTTTTTTTGTTGTGTTGGCCTCCAGCTTTTTATACCTATATAAATGAAAGAGTATAGGTTAGGTGTGTAGTTATGTGTATGGTATGTTTAGTTTATGCGAACATAATTTTGTGATTAAAGAAAAAGGACCCTAGAAAGAATCCCATTGGAATTCTGAACTGAACAAAACATGCAAAGCTACTTAGGAAAACTAAGCTAAAATTCGTTTGTTTGAGCTAAGTGGGCATTAAAAGGCAAAGTTGTTTTGTATATATTAATCAGCTCAAGAGGCTGGAAATCAGGAGTTTTTTTTTCTTTCCTCCTTTTTTTTTTTGATTAAAGAGAGGTGAAGATGTGTTGTTTTTATAAAAGCAAAGGGTAACTTTTGTAATAAAGTTGACGAATAACTTTTATAAATTAAAAAAAAATATACATAAATTACAAATTAAAACAAAATATAACAATTTAATAAGAAATTTCTTTAGTAAGGTATTCCTCGTTTTTAGAAGGTACCTATTCATCATTCTTAATTAATTCATTAGAATGTCCACTAAGGTGGTCCACGCATTTATGGGAAAAATAAAATTTGCAAAAAGTCGTTGGGCCACCCCCTAGTTTGGTTGGGTGCTGATCGATATTGAATAATTGTATTTTTTTTTTCAAAAAAGTAAAAAAATGTTTTTTTTTTCTTTTTTTAAGTTAATAATTGCTTGAAAGTTATTGTTGTTGTAATTATTCTAAAAAAAATCGAAATAATAATTTCTGGGGCCACTTCTCATTCAATTCCAATCAAATTTCGTTAAGAGGTAAATAAAATAATGGCCTCTATCGATAGTGAGCCTACAAAAAAAAAAAATCATGTGTGCAATGCACACGTGGTAGAAGTGAAACCTTAAAAAATCATTTTTCTCGAAAAAAATAGACCATTAAAAAGCTTACAAAGTTTTCTAAAGAATTAAGCCATACTAAAATTTTTACAATGCATAAAAAGTATAAAAATAATTTATTGAAAACAATCATTTTCATCAAAAAAAGCGAAAAAACACGTCATTTTATCTTCTCACGCTATTAAATGCATTTTTTTTCTAACAACCTATACAAATTTTTACACCATCTGAAAGCTTATTGTAAGAGCTCAAAATATATATATCGATCAGGTCTATGAGACATCTACAAAAAGAACTAAAAATTTTTTTAACTCGATGAAATTCATCCAAAAACCAAAAAAAAACATATATTTTTATGTTCTCATGCTATTAAATAAATTAAATTAAATTTTATACCATGTGAAAGCTTATTGTTTCACCTTGTATAATGATGCATAAATCTTGTTTCAAAGATGTCTACAAGAGAAGTTAGAATTTTTTAAAGTCAACCATGTCGAATTTCCAGACTGAGATTACGGTAGTTCCTACACTGGCAGCTGGTCATCGCCAACAGATCTCCACAGGTGTTTTGAGGTATTTTTAAATTTTTTCAATTTAAGATTGTGTAACTTGTAAAGCACCTACCGTTATGTGTGATATATCAAATAAAAGGTAATGTTATCAGCATGCGTATTAAAGTTAAATCAAATTTGTATGTGCACTAGATCAAAAGATATAACGTGTGTTGGAAAAGAACATCTTTTTACCGTTATCTCCGAACTTTGAATATGAAATTAATTGAAATTTTGTACATTTATAATTTAATTTAATTACCTATCTACAGTACAAATTTCATTCATCTATCTATTAAAACAAAAAAGTTATAACAAGTTGAAGTCGTGTCGCGTTTTCGTTTCATCTTGTTTCAAATCACTACGATACTAAAGAAGTTTTCACTTCAAAAAAATTTTTTTCCTGGAAATATTTTTTTTCTACGGAATCTCCCTTAGAATTCAATTCCAGGGAACAAAAGCTTGACTGCTAAAAATCTAAATTTGTATTCACGATAAACACCAACAAGTTCCAAATCCTGAAAAAACAATCACAAAATCCGTTTGTATAATTCAAAATGTATATGAAATTTTCTAATGTGAACGGATTTTATGATTGTTTTTTTTCGTAGGAAATTTGCGATAGGAATGAAATTCGTGATAAATCGAAAAAAGTTTGAAAATAAACAAAAACAACTGATTAATATCTGATTTAAGAGTTGAACAGAAAAGGACAAAACAGAACAGTTACATGAGAAAAGTCAGAACAAAAAAACACATTTGGCAGTTTTAACACATGTGTTTTAAGATGTTCTGAATTAAAAACAAGTGTAGAAATTTTTTAAATTCTTCCCGATAGGGACAGAGGACCAAAAATGCTGATTGGAAGAGAAATTTTCGGTTCCGAACAGTTTAGAACAGACTCACTAATCAGAACAATGAATGATAGATCATTAATAGATTTTCACCAACTAATAATAGAAATTCACTTTTTGTGGAACTTTAGCCGTTTGGAGGAAAAATGCAGCCGCACGCTTTGTGCGGTTGTGGTACGGCGGGCTCGAGGGTCGTACAGCGGTGGTGGTTCAGAGGAGTTCCATTTTTACTTGGGTCAGCAATGGGTTTGAGGCAGTGTTTCTTCTGAAGAACTCTTGATGCCAAACCTGACAATTTACCGATTTGATTTTCTGTTCATATTTTACACGTATCCCGAAAATTCCAGAAACAATTTCGTATTTCAGTTCTTTTATGTTCTATTCAGTTGCACACCTGCTTTTGTAGCGTGAAGATTCTAGGCTATGTTAACTGACCTGAAGAAATTTACATTCCGTTTGCTAGAAAATATTTTTCCGTCAATTGCAATACAGACAATTCGTGCATGTGTACCACGCAAGATCTTTTATATTTTGTATTATCTCATCAGTCTTAGAGCCCTTTACTGAAACCTAATATTAGGGGTATTCACGTTAACGCGGAAAACCCATAGAAACCGTAGAAACCGAAGAATTTTCTATCGGTAGAAATGAGCTGTCAAAATTTGTATGGGAAAAATATTCTGCAAATCATAGAATTTTATTTGACAAATTTGAAGCAGAAACCGTAGAAAAAAAAAATCAGATAAACTTTGGGTGTGTTCAATCACCTATCGGATAGGCTATCTGGGATCCCCGTATCTGGAATATCTTTTTGAACGCGATTTATGTCTTATTATTCAGATAACCAGAAATAAAATATGTTAATATTGAAATAAAAATATTATTTTATTTGAGCAAATTACGTTTTTTTGAAGTGAAAACTTCTTTAGTATCGTAGTGATTTGAAACAAGATGAAACGAAAACGCGACACGACTTCAACTTGTTATAACTTTTTTGTTTTAATAGATAGATGAATGAAATTTGTATTGTGGATACGTAATTAAATAAATTATAATTGTACAAAATTTCATTTTATTTCATATTCAAAATTCTGAGATAACGGTAAAAAGATGTTCTTTTCCTACTTACGTTATATCTTTTGATCTAGTGCTTATACAAATTCGATTTAACTTTAATACGAATGCTGATAACATAACCTTTAATTTGATATATCACACAAAACGTTACGTTCTCTACAAGTTACACAATCTTAAATTGAAAAAATTGAAAAATACCTCAAAACACCTGTGGAGATCTGTTGCCGATGACCAGCCACTTTACAAACTTTACAAAAATCTAACTTCTCTTGTAGGCATCTTTGAAATGAGATTGATACGTCATATGAAAGGTGAAACAATAAGCTTTCAGATGGTATACAATTTTTTATAGGTTGTTTGGCAAAAAATGCATTTAATAGCGTGAGAAGATAAAATTACGTGTTTTTTCGCTTTTTTGATGAAAATGATTGTTTTCAATAAATTATTTGTATACTTTTTGTGCATTATAAAAATTTAAGTATGGCTTTATCCTTCAGAAAATTTTATATGCTTTTTAATGGTGTAATTTTTTGAAGTGAAAACTTTTTTAGTATCGTAGTGATTTGAAACAAGATCAAACGAAAAAGCGGCAGGAAAAATCAATTGATTATAACTTTTTTGTTTTAATAGATAGATGAATGAAATTTTTACTGTAGATAGGTAATTAAATAAACTATTATTGTGCAAGATTCCATTTAATTTAATATTAAAAATCCTGAGATAACGGTAAAAAGATGTTCTTTTTCTAAACACGTTATTTGGGCACATATCTTTAATTTAAAAACGTGAAAATACCTCAAAACACGTGTGGAGATCTGTTGCCGATGACCAGCCATTAGTCAGTGCAGGAAGAACAGTAATCTCAATTTTAAATTTCGAAATGGTTGGCTTTAAAAAATTCTTACTTTTTTTGTAGGCATCGTAGAAACATGATAATATGTGAAATAAAAAGCTTGCAGATTAGATGATATAAATTTTATTATTATTTAAGTTATTAGGTTGTCATATAAAAGATATGGATTTAAAGATGATGGAATAAAATAAGGTAAATTTTTTCGATTTTTATTTCTTGCAAAAAAAAAATAATTTTTAAGGTTTCACTTCTACCACGTGTGAATTGCACACATGATTTTTTTTTTTTTATTGTTGCATAGTATTTAAAATATTAGCTTGACTTTATTTTTTTAATTGAACAAATTTTATAAGTTCAAATTGACGTTTAAAAAACAGCTGCTTGTTTCCCTTGTTTACGAAATTATTTTCTACTGGGGTGTTCATTTAAACCTTTTACAGAAATTTCTATTTTTCTGCAAAGTAGAAAACTATCTCATTACGTGAATACCCTTATTGAAATAATTAAATTGATAACTGTGTAAATTGCGACACTATGTTGTATTAATATTTTTCAAACTTTGTCTTATAGAAACTGAGAAAACACTTCTTCTTTCCATTTATGTTGAATAATATAGGAAATTCAAGGCCTTGTTTCTCAGAAATACCTACCTTTTTTTTCAAAAATTACCTCTCCAAATGCAAATCTATCTATCCAAACCATTTCTCCATCATCATCAATTTATTTAAATCTTATTCCGCACCAACTCCAATAGACCACCACCTTGTCATTCCAAAATACTGTCACACACTTCTTCCAAATCTAAAAAAAAAAACCATCGTCTGAACGAGGCAAGCTTTCAAATTAAAAAATCGTGAAAAAAACACACAATTCCCCCAGGAGAAGAGGACACAGAAAACGGTACTAAATAGAAAATAATTGCAAAAATAAAAAAAAAAAAAATTAAAATAAATAAAACGAAAAGACAAGCAGAGACGACCAACGACGAAAAAATAAAAAATTGCTTCAAATTACTAAGTTCACTCATGGAAATGGAATGGACATTCGTCCCATTTGACATTCCTCCGCAAGCTTCCTCCTCTTATTCATCCTCTTAGTTTTTCAATACTTTATCCAACTGGCCTGGCTAGAGAGATGGCTATGTTTGTTGGTGTCACCATCATCCCGTCCCGTGCCAGTGCCAGTTGGTTCGCCCAATTCCCATTCCCGTGTATAGTTGTAGTGCCGGTGTGCAGTTTTTAAATTTCCATTAGTGTTCCATGTTTGCTAATTGCCAGAGGTATCGCACGAATGCCAAAGAGAATTGCGAATCTATGTTTAAACAGGCTTTCGTGCAGACGGACCAAAAAAAAAAAAACAAAATACAAAAAAAAGATTTTAAGACCCAAGAGGCAACAGGAGGACGAGGAATATACCTAGAAGAGAAAGGTAGACTATTGAAACTCTGGGTGGTGGTGGATTCGTGTATCAATTTTTTTTTGCTTTTTCCACTACCATCCACCACCAGGAGGGCCATCACCATCGTACCGTTGTCGTTCTCGTCGTCGTCGCATCGTTAATGGCTGGTTTTCGAAGTGCGGCGAGATCATCATTATGTACTTATGACTTTAATCTGCCTCTCTTCTCTTTCCTACAAAAAAGACAAAAAAAAGTTCCTTTTTTAAATATTTTATTCGTGGATGATACTCCTGTGAAAGCAACAGCTGCAAAAACAGCCCTCTTCTCATTCCTTCAATTTCGTCGTCGTCATTATCGCAACGATATGACGTTGAATGAGGAGATTCATTGATTTAATTTTGAGTTTTCCTACAAAAAAAAAAATAAAAATTGAAAAAAAGGATATGTAAGGGACTACTGTGAATGCTTAAGGCACCCTTTGTACATGCAAGGTTTCAAAACAGTTGCAAATAAGTAATTTTTTAACCTCTGTTCCAAATCATTGTAAGGGCCTATTCCTCTGACTGGAATACTGCTAGGTAAGTCCGCTATATTTGGACTTGCATGTCTCTAACTTACGAAACTTTTTCAATTAGGTTGAAGACTGAGTTCGAGTTGATATCTAAACTGACAGATTGATATCTAAACATTTCCAATTCGGTTGCAATCTAGTTTCAAAACAGTTACGAAATAGTTTATATTGCTTTATGATCTAAACAACTTTCAGGGCATCATCATTCTAATCATCACGAAGTAAATTAGATTTATGTTAAAAAAATGTTGAAATGGATAGGAAACTTGGTTTCAATAGAATTGCAAACAAGTTTCAATTCAGTCAAGTCAATATTGAATTTCGGTTCACTTGTATCTACTGAATTTCGGTCTACTTCTATTTGTTCCGAGATTCATGTCTCTAGCTGACTGGAAAGTCTGTTAAAAATCATCTGTCAATCATTTAATTTGTGATTCTAAAACAGTTTCACTTTAGTTTCAAAACGGTTGAAAAAAAGTTCAAGCTCTGAAATGTATTTAAGGCTTCATGTCTCCATTTCACCAAGAAGTAAGTTTAAAACTATTGATAAATATAGTGGCAAATGATTAAAAAATTTAAGTTTCAACTCGGCTGCAAAATAGTATCTTGTCAATATTGCATTGCGCTTTAATCCTGGCTCCTGGGTTATTTTTGTTTTATTTTCAAACACTTACATAAGTTCATCAAAAAAAAAAAAAAAAATTAAAAAATATCATAAAATTAGTTTTTTAAAGGAACTAAACAACATCTGAAATCAAATTACCCCTCAAAACAAGTATGCAGTCTTATTTGATATGTTAAGATGCATTTTTAGAAAAAAAATTTCAAAATCGTTTTCTTTAGAACCGTTTTTTTAAAAACTTTTATTTTACAAATAATTTTTTGAAAAAAAGAAGTTTTAAAATAAAATTGGTACCTATTCTATTTTGTAGAAATAACAAATCAACATCTAAAACCAAAATTTCAACAAAATTCAATGTTCCGTTTTCAAAAATTCGATTTTTCAAAAAAAAATTTTTTTTTTTAAATCCAAAAATTATTTATTTTTGGCTTATATTAAAATTATATAAATGCTTTTTACAAAAAGTTTCGTTGAAATCGAATAAGTAGTTTCGGAGCAAATCGGATTAAAAAAAAAAACTGTTCTATGGCAGGTAGGTACCGTTAATAAATGATTTTCAAAGAAAAATTTTTTCATTAAAAGATAGACCTTGTCTTAAAACTTATGCTTGAATTTTTTTTTAACAGAATTGTTGGAGCCATTTTCAAGCAAATTCAACTTTACTTAAATCGATACTTAATTCCATAACCTCTTCTGGAGAGTCGCCAAAAAACGCTATATACCAAGTTTGATCTTCATCGGTCCATTCGTTTAGGCTGTAGCTTCGTATACAGACAGACAAACTGACAGACGGACTTCCGGGACCCACTTTTTTTAGAATTCGCTATTAACGTAATGTCATGGAAAAATGTTATCTCAACTTTTTTTACTTGCTCTCTATAGGGCAAGTATTGGTTTCGTGTCGAAAAAAAAATTTGAGGTTTTAATCAAAACCAACATTACGATGATGGAGAATTCCAAAAAAGTGGGTCTCGCAAATCCGTCCGTGCGTCTGTGCGTCTGTACGTCCATCTGTACACATTTCCACAGCCTTAACGCGTGGGTGGATTTTCTTAAAATTTGGTACATATGATTTTTATGGAATTCTGAAAGTTGGTTTTTTTTTGTTTTTTTTATATCTCGTTTAGAACGTATACCTCCCATACAAAAAAATACGATATTGTGAATTTCTCGAAAACGGCTCTAACGATTTTGATTAAACTTTGTATACGTAATATTCAAAGCAATGGCAATAAAATTGCATTTTTATTTTTTCTCAAAAAAGTCAAATACAAAAAAAAAATTTTTTTTTTTTTAAAGAAAAAAATTTAGTCTAAATGTCGGCTCTTCCCCAACCTCAACAAAATTTCTTTAAAATTTATTTTAGAGGCAGCTCGTAAAATCTACAAGTAAACTAACATAAAAGTGCTTTGAACTGCAAGAGCAAGTACGTGCGACCCCAGTCGTGCATTTTATTTTTGTACGAACGCATAACTTGATATTTATAGTACCTAAGTATGTATATCACAAGTAAAAAGAAGAAGTAATTTTGTTTGAAAATCATTTGTAAATTGATTGCAATCTAGTTTAAAATTGGTTGCAAACAACTGGATTAATTTGTTAATTAAGTATAGCTCGGATATGCGAGCTAGCTTACTATTAAGTGATTTCAAAACTAAGCTCTAATTTACTATAAATCGATTAAAACTCATTTTCAAATTGGTTGGTATCTACATAGTTTCAAATTGATTACAAAACAGTTTATGGTATTGAGTTCTTAAACACGTTTTAGACTCCTTGGTTCGCTATCAGCTGGGAGAACATTTACAATAATTAATGACTCAAACGGTCAAAAGCTATTAAAAATTAGTTTCCTCATGCTTGCAAACCAGTTTTTAATCGGTTCCAATATAACTAATATTGTATTGTACTCCAGTTTGCTTCAGGTTTAGCCCAATTCTGTTCACGTTGCATCTAGACTTATTTATTGTAGGTATACGACTCGAAAAAAAAATTAAACTCGTGTGCAGTGTGCCTTATGTTTATCTCATTTCCCTGTAAAAATGAAAACGAATGATTGGAAATAAAAAAAAAAAAAAGAAAAAAAAAATTAACCAATTTATCGTTAAGTATCCTTATAATGGATTTCTGGTGGCATAACGGACTGATTAGTGCCTTTCATCAATGTTTCATAAGAAAACGAGTGTATCTCTCTCTGTGTTGTGTGTGTTGGGGACCAGTTTTTTTTGGTACAACGAGGCAACTGTGAAATAAATAAACTTGAGGGACTATCATTCGTCTCCGTTGAGATTTATTATTTCTCATCCAACATCCTTTTTTTGACGTCCGCTTCCCTTTTCCTTCTCCCTTCTGTTTCCATCATCATCATCTTGCAACGTTTTATCAGTATTTTCTGTTTGATTCGACCCACACCTTTTGTACATTTTATACTCTTGTGTCCTCTTTTATGTTCAGTTAAGCGTTTTGAATTTACTGCCGTTGCCAATGCCGGGCGAGAATGGGAAATCGAAGCTGAGCAAATATTGAAAGTTATCATTAGATGAAGGAAAGATCTTGGAATCACTTACCTACTTCTTGTTTCCTTCAAGTATCTATTCTATCTATAGGAAAATATTGGATGATGATGAATGAGGCGGCGGCAGTGTTTGGTGGAAGCAGGCTGCGGATTATTTTCTTTGAAGCTTTTTAAAGAATGGGGTCGTCGACGAAGAGCCCTCTGTTACACTGTGTAAAGTGATTTTTAGAAGAGTTTCGAACAAAGTAGGCTTTAGAGTTAATAACATTTGAGTTAGTGCGCTGTGAGCTTGTGACACGATGTTGTATACAACCAAGCCTGTGCTTCTGTTGGTGATTTACGAGGATGTTTTCATTTCACAATTTTTTTTTGCTGTTGTGTGTTTTCTAGGGGAAAATGTGGAAGGGAAGGTATAGGAATTGGTACTCATCAGTCTTTGAAATAATCTTTGGTGTGCGTTTAATTAGGTAATATTATGGATGACAGGACGATGACTGAGAAGAGAGAGAAGATCGTATTGTTATAGAAAGAAAATTAAGTTTATTTATAAATTTGTATAAAAGGGGTGTCTTTTATGTCTATCTTTGCTAAAGAAAATAAGTTTTGGTATACGAAAAATCGATAGGTACCCCGAAAATATTAATTTTAAATTCTTAAGAAATTATTTACTTCCTAAGAGAAGGGTTAGCTTTGCGACAAAATCTAGAACTTAAAACATAGAAACTTTCATTTAAAAGTCATTTTAATGGTAAAATAAAATTAGAGGTGTGCTAAAGAGCGATTTTGAGGTGATAACGTCTTATAAATCGATGAACCATGGCAGCCACCACAAAAAAGTGACGCCATTTTCTAACGTTACACTCTTGCACTTTCGCAGTGCGGCAAAAAATTTCAATTCAAAATTAAAAATAAACTATTAGAGATACAAAAATTTTCTATAGCTTATTTGAAAGATAATAACCTAAAGCTTAATCCAAATGAAGGATTTTTAAAAATTCAGTCATTTAATAGGGTAAACAGGGGTAAAACGGAACACGTGTTGGTGCTATGACAAAATGATGATTTTGGATAAAGGAAATGTTTTTTGACAATTCTAAAGATGCCAGGTGAAAGATGAGAGAAAAAAAAGTTAGGTGTCTGATACGGATTTTTTTCCAACACTCTGCGTTTCGAAATATGAATTTTTGAAAAGCACCTTGTATTTTAGGGGTATTTTTGGATAATTTTTGATTTTTAGCTTTTTTTTGGAGCGTTCTCAAACTTATAGGACATGTAGGTTTTGGCCTTATGCATACATGTGCAAAAACTTGGAATCGTTTAGTGAGTTTTGACTGAATAACGGAAGAAACAAATTTTTAAAGAACACGTTTTTTTACCGTTTTTAACCGATTTTCATCGTTTTTTTATTTTTATCTTTTTTTCTTTAATATATACAGGAATAAAGTATATGGGATAATGATAGACCGTGACCACGACTAAATGTGTGCGAAATTTCATTCATTTTCGTAAACATAATTTTGAGATAACGGTAAAATAAAATTTTAGAATTCAACAGACAGGTTATAATTTTTGACCAAGAGCAGATAGAAATTTTATTAAACTTTTATAAGCATCCTGATACAATTACCTTTCATTTGGTATATAGTCACATCCGGACCCTTTAAATAGAGTCAGCACATTCTTAATTCTTATGCTTCTCATAAGAATGCTTTTAATAAGAATCTTATCTATCTTTAAATTCGCAGAATGCAATGCAGCACTTTTAGCTGCAATGCATTCTCGCCCACAACTTGCTGCTTGCTTCTCTTTTAAGATACCTATTGACACCAGTTGTGTTTTGATCGTCAGAAGTTGAAGTTACAATATTTATTACAAATTGAAATAATAAAATATCATTTTAAGAAAAGCAAATAAATACATTTTTTTAAATCAACCACGGCACCCACGATCACTGGCGACGAGGATTAAAAAAAAAAATATAAAGAAAAACAACAAAACCACACTCAAACAACAACAACAAAAATTTGTGCCCAAAATCGAAATCCCAATTTGAAGAAGTGACAAAGAATTATTGCCAAGCGATGGATGAGCTCAAAAGATGTAATTCAACACGAAATAGGATTGAAAATGCAGGAAATGGTGATTATTATTATTAAACATTATATTTTAAGTAAACATAGCTGTGCCAAAAAGAATTGCAGAAAAAGAAAAATAAATAAAATTAAAAAAGAAGTCTATGCCATCTACCTAGTGTATAATATTTGATGAGCAATTCATTAATGTGTTTTCCCAAAATGAAGTGAAAAAAAAAAAACAGAACTATAATTTTTGTTGTTACAATTCTTATTTTAGTATTTTATAACGAAATATAAGTGAATTTCATAAATACCTGATCATATAAAATAAATGGTCTATTTGAAAAAGAAGGCGACAAAGTTTCTAATCCAAAATTGTAAGACAAAAAAGCAAACCCTATCTAAATATTGACAGAGATACATAGTGCAAGAAGAAAAAAAATAATATAGCTAGCTAAGCTGTTTTGAAATTAAATGACTCCAGTGAATTTTTAAATTGTCTTTTAGTGTATGTTTTTGTTAATACATATAAACAAAAATTATTCATTATTCAAAATATAATCATACATTTTTTTTTCTCCACATTATTATAAGATTTGTTAAAAAAAAAAAAAAAAAAAAAATGGCTAATTCAGTAGAAAATATGAATTTAATTCTTAATTGTATTAAGAACATACAAGACTTTGACGGAACTGACAAATACCATTTAGTGGACTTTCTACAGCAGGTTGACTATTTAGTTCCTACGATTGACAGCTTTGACGACAACAACAAAAAAGTTCTAATAGGTTTCCTTAAAAATAAATGCGTTGGACGCACACGTCCAGTTCTCCAAAGACACGGCTTGATAGAAAGCTGGAAAAGAATCAAAGAAATTTTGCTTGAGAATTTCGGTGAAAAAGAAAATAGTTTCACCTTAATAGACAAATTGAAAATGTGTAGAGTAGACTCTACTATTGAAAAGTATTTTTATGAAATAAACAAAATTACCAGTAGAATACATATTCGTATTCTATCACACGGTGACACAAACTACACAACTGATGAGGTAAACAGGATAGCTCTGAATGTTTTTAGAGAGAATCTTCCAGAGCCTACTAAAACATTAGTTTTTAGTAGAAACCCAAGTACACTAGATGCCGCTTACAAAATAATTTTAGAAGCGCGTCACCAAAGTTATACGGCATATCAATCAAACCATATCAAAAATAATTTAAATTCGAATAAAAATCAATCAACAGGAAATCCATACAGAGGTAGGAGCAATCAAAATTCCTTCGAATTCCAAAGAGGTACTAATACGTTTAGAAACAGAAATAATCAAAACTTTAATGAGAATCAGGAATCAAGTAACACATATAGAAATATTAATAGGAATAATCAAAACTTAAACGAAAACCAAGAATCAGGAAATACTTACAGAAATATAAATAGAAATCATCAAAACCCTTTTGATAATTATGGGTCAGGAAATACGCGTACTAGTAGAAATTATCAGAATTTTAACGTCAACCAGCAAAATGGAAACCCCTTCAGAAATAATTCCAATTCTAACCAATATCAAAGATCTGCTAATAGAAGTAGAAATCAACAAAACAGTGGTGCACGATCCACAGAACCAATGGAATTGGGAAATTTTTTAATGGAGAGCCCAAACACCTTCCCTATATAATAATTAATACTGAAATTAGAAAACTTTACTTTATTGTTGATACAGGCGCAGAAGTCAGTGTCATTAAACCTCAGATATGTCACCCAAAATGGAAAAAACAAGTTCACATACCAGTGAGATCGATCGGAGATAGTTTTGTTTTAAATACAATGTGTTCAATTCCAGTTTTCAAGGAATTCAATGAAAACGAAGATGTTTTTTGCGAGTTTCTAGAACACGATCTCAAAAATAACTACGATGGAATAATAGGTAATAATATTCTTAAAAGATTTAATGCAATTGTAGATTACCCTAAACAGCAGTTAATATTGAATAAAGCAGTGCTTAAGTTGTATTTCGATAAACAAGAAGAAATTTATGACAATCTTGCATATAATAATGAAAATGTAGTAGAAATTAATTTTAATAATGAGGTGGGAATCAATAACAATATAGGTGAATTTATTGAAAGCGAGCATTTAAGTGAACATGAGAAAGGTTTACTTTACAGTGTTTTGAAGAAATTTAAAAGAACATTTTACAATGAAAATGATGACTTATCGTTTACAAATGAAGTAAAGCATCACATACATACAAAACATGAACTACCAGTTTATTCAAAATTATACCGTTACCCGGAAGTACATAGGGATGAGGTCGATAGACAAATTGAAGAAATGCTTAGGCAGGGTATAATTAGGGAATCTAATAGTCCTTTCAATAGTCCAATATGGGTAGTTCCCAAAAAAGAAGACCTTTCAGGTAAAAAACAGTGGCGCATAGTTATCGATTACCGAAAACTAAATGAGATAACAATAGAAGACCGACAGCCTATGCCAAATATCGAAGAGATATTTGATAAATTAGGTCGATGTCAGTATTTTACAACGCTGGATCTCGCTAAGGGATTTCATCAAATTGAAATGCATCATAGCGACATTCATAAGACCGCGTTTTCCACATCCAATGGTCACTACGAATTTCTTCGTATGCCATTTGGATTGCGTAATGCACCTGCCACATTTCAAAGACTGATTAACAATGTATTAAAAGAATATATTGGCAAAATTTGTCTTGTTTACCTGGATGACATTTTGATTTTTTCAACTAGTATTGAAGAACACATGGAATCACTATCCAAAATTTTGAAACGATTAAGAGAGGCTAATCTAAAAATTCAATTGAATAAATGTCAGTTTATGAAAAAAGAAACCGCATTTTTAGGTCACGTGGTTACACCTGACGGCATTAAAACTAATCCTAAAAAAGTTGAAGCTATAGACAAAATACCACTCCCGAGTAATCAGAAAGAAATTAAAAGTTTTCTTGGCATCACAGGTTATTACAGACGGTTTATTAAAGATTACTCTAAAGTTGCTCATCACCTTGTTAAGTACTTGAAAAAGAATACCAAAGTCAATAAAAAAGACAAAAAATTCATAGCTGCGTTTCATAAGCTTAAAGAACTAATTAAAAATGATCCAATTTTAGTACACCCTGACTTCAAAAAGAAGTTCACATTAGTAACAGACGCCAGCAACTATGCGTTAGGGGCAGTCTTAACCCAAGATAATAAGGCTATAAGTTTCGCAAGTCGATCTCTGAATGATCACGAAAAAAAAATATAGTACAATAGAGAAAGAGCTTTTGGCCATTGTTTGGGCAACCAAACATTTCAGGCCTTACTTATATGGAAGAAGTTTTGTGGTCAAAACTGATCACAAACCATTAGTTTGGTTAAATTCCTTAAAAGAGCCCAACATGAAATTACAACGTTGGAAAATAAAATTAAATGAGTTTGACTTCATAATAGAGTATATTAAAGGCAAAGAAAATGTAGTAGCCGACGGGCTAAGCAGAATAAACTATGAAAAGATCGACAATGCAGATGAAGTTTTAATAAATCTCAACGAGATCTTTGATGACGAAATTGACACCGTGCACAGTGCAGACACTGACAGTGCCGATTTTATATCTATTACTGAAAAACCACTGAATATTTTTAAATACCAATTCGTATTAAAAAAATCAATAAGGGAATCCACGACAAAAAAAATCATTTTTAAAAAGAAAATACGAACCACGTTGTATATAAATTCTGAAAGCAATTTATTAGAATTAATGAGAAATCAATTACCCGAAAAAGGTTTAATAGTTGTATTTTGTGAGGATAATGAATTGTTTTTGACTTTTCAAAACAATTACGTAAAATATTTTTCAAAGAATAAAAATCTCAAAGTAATGAAAACTAGTAAAGTATTGGAAGATTTAACCGATAAAGAAAAATTGTTGAAAATCATTGAATATGAACATTTGAAAAATAATCATAGGGGGATTAGCGAAATATTCTTAGAAATGAAAGCTAACTACTATTATCCAAACCTTCAAAAAGAAATTCAAAAATTCATAAATAATTGTAACATATGTAACTCAGCTAAATTTGACAGAATGCCTATAAAACATAAATTTAATATAACAGATACCCCTACAAGACATAACGATATTGTTCACGTAGATATATGGTTTCCTATGCGAAATGTCATGTATTTGACAACAATTGATAAACTCACCAAATATGCTACGGCTGACCTTTTAGAAGACAGAACATGGATTTCAATTACAAAAGCACTTAAAACCCGAATGCAATATTTGGGAAAGCCAAAACTTATCGTTACTGATAACGAACTAGACACAGTTTCAATAAGACAATTTTTAACTTCATATGACATTCAACTTCATGTCACAACTCCTTATTTGAAAACTGGCAATGCTGACATAGAACGCTTGCATTCAACATTTAATGAACACATAAGACTGTTTAATGCTGATCCTTGCAACGAAGATAGTCTTGATGAAAAAGTTTTTAAAGCTGTTGTTTTATACAACAATACAATTCATACAAGTACGAAAATGAGGCCAATAGACTTTATAAACAATATTATTTCAGAGGAAGAAATTACCTCATTGTCTAAGTTATTACATGCAAATAAAACAAATAAAATAAATAAGTTGAACGAAAACAGAGAAACTGTTACTAATTTTGAAAATGAATTCGTTAGAAATAATAGAATAGGGAAGTCAAATCCTAAGTATATAAATATAAAAAACTATAAACAAGCAGGAAATCATTTGATATCTGACAAACATCCAAAAAAATCTTATAAGAACCAAGTCAAACGCAAAACTAAATTCCAAAATTATCATTACAGACAAAATGATGACGTTGGCAATTCTAATGCTGTTAGTTCCTCTAATCAGCGGACAACGAATTGACATTACCCCAATTCATAATGACAATGGGTATACCATTATCAGATTCGAAGAAACTAAAATAATTGATCATTACAATAAGTTTTTACACATTGTAAACATATCAAAATATTTAGAGGCGACAGAAGCAATTGAAACAAGCTTTAAATCCCTTAAAACAAGTAATTCAGTAATGGAAATCGGAATGACAATTATTGAAAAAGAAATAATTTCAATAAAACAAGAACTGTATTGCTTTAGAAACTACATGAAAACTACACGCCAAAAGCGAGGTTTAATAAATATTTGGGGTAACGGTATGAAATTGTTAGCAGGAACTATGGACAGTGAAGACTCTAAGGAAATATATTCGTTTATGGAAAATGTAGAAAAGAATATGAAACATTTAACTGACGAAACGAACAAGCAAGTTGAAATAAATAATAATATGATTCAGAATTTTGAAACCATCAGAAAGCATATCATAGAAAACGATGTGAAAATGAATCAATTTTATAAAAACATTTCGACTTTGACAGAAGACATTCTTTTTAAGACGGACAAAAACTCTTTGATCCTACAGCTTTACATGTACTCATGTAATTTAAAAAATGAAATCTCTAAAATTAAAGACAATATTTTGTTATCAAAAATAAACTTACTAGAACACGATATGTTTAATATTGATGAAATGAGAGATTATAACATAACTATTGAAATGTTACCACTTATAAAAACTGCTGTGCTATTAAAAAATAATCTTATAATATTCGTTGTATCAATTCCGATATTTTGCAAAGAAAAATTTTATAATTCAGCCATTATACCTATTCCAAACCTAGATTCAATGGAAATTGAATTTGATATAACATTTGTAATCATAAATGAGATGAAAATTTACCTCTCAAATACAGAAAATCTTTTAAAAAATAATTTAATTCCATTTCCGAACAAATGTATAAGAAATCTTTTAAATGAAAATAATGTTTGTAACTATAAAAGTAACAAAGAAACTTCAATAACAAAAATTAACGAACACACCATTGTAACTAAAAATCTGGAAGTCATTGAAATTGATCAAGACTGCATTGATCAAAAAATTGTCATTAAAAATCACAATATTATTAGTATTGAAAACTGTACAGTAAAATTAAAAGAATTCGAAATAAGTGTAAAACAGAAAACTTATTATGAAACTTTTGTAATACCGCATTTTATAACCAATACAAGTAAAATATTTAGTAACTTTACATTATCTGATTTAAATTTAAGGAATATTGAAAATAGAAAATATATAAAATATGTTGAAAATAACCACAAGGTAACTTCAAGTTTAACTTTTGTATTAATTATGTTAATTATAATTACAATTTTATTATATTTTAAATGTAAATCTAAAGGAAAAGCAAGCAATACTATTGAATTAAAAATTAATCCTTGTTCAACGGAGACCGTTGAATCTATGGGGGGAGGAGTCACATCCGGACCCTTTAAATAGAGTCAGCACATTCTTAATTCTTATGCTTCTCATAAGAATGCTTTTAATAAGAATCTTATCTATCTTTAAATTCGCAGAATGCAATGCAGCACTTTTAGCTGCAATGCATTCTCGCCCACAACTTGCTGCTTGCTTCTCTTTTAAGATACCTATTGACACCAGTTGTGTTTTGATCGTCAGAAGTTGAAGTTACAATATTTATTACAAATTGAAATAATAAAATATCATTTTAAGAAAAGCAAATAAATACATTTTTTTAAATCAACCACGGCACCCACGATCACTATATCACATATAACATATAACTCCTTGAATGCCTGCACTAAAACAATGGTAATTCAAATAGAATTTCTCTGTTTCGCCATCATGTTAATTTTTTCTCTACATCATTGCCTTTTTTCATTGTTAATCAAATCATTAGATAAAGTTAACAGCATAGTCACAAAAGAGCAGAAGAGGTTTAAAAAGAGTAGAGAATACTTTCTGAAAAAGAGCAGTTAAGTTACAAAGAACAGAGAGCAGCTTTGCTTTTAAGAGCAGTGAAATCCTCAAGATCATCTAACATTATTACAGTTTTTCCTATTCACTTGATCGCTTTATGTTTATAATTGTAAATATAAGAACTAAAATCAGATTGGTTTGCTTTTTGTAAGTTGTGGACTGAGCAGTGAGCAGATATATTGAAGAGCAATTGCAACTGTTCACTGCTCAGTGGAAGAGCAGAGTGATTGAAAGCAGGGGATCGGGTCAAAATTCTGGCTTCAAAATTCTGCTTTTCAAAATTCTGCTTTTTCAGCGAAAATTCTGTTTTTCAAAATTCTGCTTTTTTTCTATTCTGTTTTTCAAAATTCTGCTTTTTAAAATTCTGCTTTTCAAAATTCTGCCAGCATTATATTTGAACAAAAAAAATTCTGCTAATTCTGTTTTTTTTTTTATTGAATATGCGCTGGCTAAAGAAAAATACACCTCATCAATGTAATTCAACATTGGTACTTTCCTAAATTTTTTTATTTAAGTGTCGCAAATATTTTTTGAAATGCATATACTGACTTTCTTTCAAATAAAATATGTATACTAATTGGAACCGATGTTGTATATTCCTTTTCTTATTCAAATTTTTGAATATTCATCTTTATTTGATAAATTAATAAATTTTTAGTTATTTTTGGAAATGTTTAATATTAAAAACCTTTTCTTAATATTTTCAAATTTATTCATTTATAAAACAAAAATTAATTCGCATTTAAAAAATGTGTGTAAGTAATCAAATAAGCAGATAATTTTTCAAAAAGATGATTTTACAGAATTCTGCAAAAAATTAAAAAAGGGTTTGGAAAATGTTTAAAAGCGCGCGCTTTTTAACATTTTCCAAACCCTTTTTTAATTTTTTGCAGAATTTTGAAAAGCAGAATTATGAAAAGCAGAATTTTGAAAAACAGAATTTTGAAAAACAGAATTTTGAAAAGCAGAATTTTGAAAGCAGAATTTTGTTAAGCAGAATTTTGAAAGCAGAATTTTGACAAAAGAATTTTGACCCCAGCAGAATTTTGACCCCAACCCTGAAAGCAGCTATCGCAATAGCAGGCTCAGCTCTAAAAATAATACTTTAATATAACACTACTTGTCAGCTAGTACAAAATATTATTCATAAATCACTGTTTTAGACTTTAACTTTGAAAAAAAAAAATATTTTTTCTGAGAGAATTAAATTTTTCTATTAAGCTATTTGAATTATAAACAAAGTCAAACATTTTGTGATACGGATTTTTGAACTTAAAAAATTACTCCGAGGTTTCAAAATAAAACCACATTTCTACTAAAAAAAATTTCCAAATGCACACTCGATATATGTACTTCGGCAACGAGCTCTTCCGTTGTTGAATTTATGATTGAGCCTCTGAAGGCATAATGAGCATTAAGAAAAATCAAAGAAAGGAAAAGAAATGGAGCTTCATGATAAGTCAGAATGTGAAAAATTTTTTAATGAGTATTGTCCAGTGGATTCTTCAGTTTGTTGACCTAAAAAAAAACTCAATTTCGCTGCCATATATTCTTCCTATACAAACTTAATTTCACAAAAATTACTTGTGCGATTTATTGGTAAGTGACCAAATTTTTCTGATTATTTTATACATTGTTTATTTCTAAGTAGAGTTATCTTAAGGAAATAATGGCATAACTATAAACTATTTAAGATCATGTACATAAGTCTAAGTGGTGTCCTGAAAAGGATTAAATTTTTCAACATAAATTTGCTATTGTTACCTTAATTTTTTTATTTTCAATCAATCTTAATAAGATTTCTTGGTTCTAAAGTGCAAAATATGGCACTGATATATCTAAAGGGTATTATAAGGGTAAACTAGGCAGAAACTTTTTCAGTTGATTGCATAGTCTTAGTAAATCCAACTCACAATTTATTTTCCTTTTATAAGTGTCGAAAATAATTAAAATTAAAATTCATGTACTTAAAAGTTTTCAAATCAAAAATGTGGTTTTGGATTTTTTTTTTTTGTAAGTATAAATGGCGCCCGGCACAAAACCTCAAATCTGTTATACTTGATGTTCTAGATGAACTTTACAATAAATTCGATATCGACCTCGCACAAATCTCGTTTCTTTAGTATGACTTGTATTCTTCAATTAAAATTAAAATAAATTAAATTTATGCATATATTCGTTAAAATGGCGCCCGGGTAGAATTGACTTTTATACTGTGCCTGAAAAAAAGTTCCTTCTACTTTTTGTACGCTCAAATTATTATTTTTTACCGACTTCCTCGTCTGTATTTTTTTTTGTGTGTTTGTTACCTTGGACTGAGTTAACCAATTTTGATAATTCTTTCTGTATTGGAAAGCTGGTGGTCCCATTTCAATTTCGTTCAGTTCTGGCCATAGGAACTTTTAGAAAACCATAAAATCCAGTTTTGAACCATGGAAGTTAGTTTTGTTTTTTGATAAAAATGATTATTTAAAATTTTAATTATTCAAATTAAAGCGTCGGAACCATGTGAGTCGAAATGGCGCTGAAAGAAAATTTAAAAATTTTGGAAAAAGTATTGCGGAAATTTGGTCTTGCTTCAATTGCACCAACTTATTTTAACTTGCGATCACATAAGTTCAAATTATCCACTCTTAAAAAAGGTTAGACATGACATTTTGGAACAAAAATAACGGTATATATCTGTCAAATCTGTCATATACCGATTTTGGAAAATTTCAATTTTCCTCGGAAACGGCTCCAAGGATTTTGTTAAAAAAAATTTAAATATTAGTTTTTTTTCAACCGTTTTTTTAAACTTGAATTTCTACCAAATATAACTGAATTTTTATTTAAAAGTATTTATATTGTTTTACTTTAAATCAAAAATACAATTTTGAAAAAAATTATTTTTTGAAACATCAAATTTTCGAAATCGGAAGATGAAATTTTAAAATTTTGTTTTTAGGTGCTGATTAACACAAAATATTGTGAAAAATACTTCAGCAAAGACTTTTCCAATATACCATTTTTACAGGTTTTTAAAGTTTTTTATGTTTGAAATTTGAAACCTTGATCTCAGTATAGGTAGATAGTACTTTTCCACTTTTTTTCTGAAAATTTGTGTGGAACGTATTTATTTTTAGAATTCACCAGCTGTTCTCGTTTCAGTAGTAAAGCTGCTTTACTACACCACTAAGTTTATAATTTTACAACCAGTCGTATCGTTAGGTTAGAAATTTTTACGGAACTATGTATTTTTAGTCCATACTAAAAAAAAACTGCTTCAGCAACCTTACCTCGCTATTTTTATTATTTGAGTGTCTCAAATTAAAAATAATAAAATACTCCCACTCCGATCTAAATGGCTAATGGTGAAGGCAGCTTATCGGAAATGAGCTGCCATAAAAACGAAGTAAATATTTACCAACTAAATAAATTCATAAAATAGCAAAAAATAAAACGAATTTTTATATTTTTATACACAACCAACGAAGGACGATGGCAAAAAAATCCTAAAACACCACCCAATATAAATTTTTTTTTGTTTTCTTATTTTTATTAGTTAAAGTGCACCTCCAGGAAGGATATTCTCTTCCACTCCCAATTCACCATCATTGCTGACACCACTTATTTGTTGTGTTGTAAACCCCCCTCCACTGAATAGTGTACATGGGCGCAAAAGGAGCGTGCTCCATTTCGGACACTAAACCACAATTTCCTGTAGCACGAAACTTCATCCGGAAGGTAGACCGAAAAACCAAAAAACACCATATAACCTAGTATACCTCCATCAGCAACAAAACGATGAAGACGAAGACGACTTTTGGTTCAACGCGGTTGGCGCGGAGCCTTCCATCTCATTTAAATTGCCCACTATCTTCCGAAACAGAATTTCCATCTTCCTTTTGGTTTTGGCACTTATTGGAAAGAAGCAAAAGCCTCTTGCACCCAACAAGCAAGCTAGCGAATGAGCAGCGCAGCGCAGCGCAGTGTACGGAAACCATGAAAACTTGTCCATTTTCGTTCCCTTCTTCTTCTTCGTGCGGATGTCTTCCTGAAATCATATCGTCGAAGTTGAAGTTGAATTTAAAGTCGAAGGAGTATACACTCGCCTCTCTGTGGGCCATATCGTCCTCTTCTTCGGTTTATTTGGTCTTCCTTTTTGGTCGTCGTAAAGTTGAATTTCGATTTGAAGATCCTATCGCGCGGATGTTTAATTTCTTGATAGTCACGAATCTGTCGTTTGTTGTGTTTTGTGTTGCTTTTTAGATACTTTTTTATCTTTTATGTGTCTTGTTGTTTTTTTTTTTTTTTTATTATTTTCTTTTAAAAGAGTTTTCGGAAGTTTAAGTTGCAAACTAATAATCAAAGCGAAGAGTTTATCCGATGGTTCCATCTCTTCTCTATGTGTTGGGGACCTGAGCCTCTGTGTACCTTAGACTAGACCCTACCAGAAAATAGTTGTAGATAGATAGTTCTTGCGGGTTTTGTGATTTTCCGCTCATGCAAAAATCTCATAAAACTAATTTTTGTCTTCCCGTTTGCCGAACTCTGTGTTGTACACATGCAATGATGATGGCCCCCAAGGCCCGATGTTGCTACTTTTTTTTTTGTTGGTTATGGTTACTCAAGCCATTTCATCTTTAAGCCTTTGCACCTCTTTTATACTTCTTTGGCAGTCGTCGCGTCGTCGGCTGTTCGCCCCTTAGGTTAGGTGTGCCGAGTGCCGCGTATGCCAGAGGCAGCGCAAGTAGTAGGTAGTGACTGGTGTTGTTCGACTTTGGATATAGAGGTCTCTACCATCGCCAACTCGCAAGACTGCAAGCAACTTTGGCTTCTTTGTGACTTTCAATAATTTAATGCTAATCTCTTTTCGCGTATAAAATAATGATAATTCAAAGTCAGGCTATAATGTGCTTTTGGGTCATTTTTTTTTACTATTTGTATAGAAGGAGCTAGTGTTGTTAGAGAGAAAAGGGGCTCCCCATCAAACTCAACTCCACACAATATGGTGGCGGATTGTATATCTAGATGCGGCTGCAATAAATTGCATTTTGCAAAAATCGTGACCAGAAAATGTTAGAGAGCGCAACCAGATACAACTTTAATTCAAGTGTGAGATGAGCTCGAGAGACATCACATGCTCTGGGCTCAAATAGAGAGAAGAGAGGGGATAGAAGGGGAGGAGGTCTGAAATTTTATTGTCGCACTTGGAATTTATGGAGTTCTCGAGTTCGGGTTATATGGCCCGTTCTTTTGTTGTGCACACAAAATATACTTTTTTTTTCGGGTGGGATTTATTGTTATTATGTTTTGCTTCGTGGGATTTTTGGTAAAGATAATATTATTTTGTGAGGGTTACAACGTGCTGCCATATATAGTCAATGCTATCGCCACCGCATGGCACCACAGATTTCGCTACCTTAGGAGGGTTTCGGTATCAAAACGAGTCTATGGATGGATTTGATATGTATACCGTTTGGGGGATTAAATCTTGTCTCTTTTTTTTTAAATATGCATTTTGCATAATCTCGAGGCTTGATGACATATTTTATGTGCGTTATATGCTTATTATGAATATGTATTAGTTTTTTTTTTTTTTTGTATTTTTAAGTTACAACAAGAAAAGAGGAAAAGTAACGATGGCATTAGGATGTAAATAATAAAGTAAAAGGTTAAATATGATTAGGTTAGGTTGGATGGAGTTTTTATTGAGATCAATTATTTAAAAGTTAATCATAGGGCAGAAGTTCATGACAAATTTTCTTTAAGTTAAAAAGTTAAAGCCTTTCAAAGGCATTCAAAAAAGACATCAGAAAATTGCAATGAGTAAATTTTTTGTAAAGTGGAATTTGAAGCTCTGAATCACCATAACGCATCCTTCACATATGCATGCAAATTTTCGAAAATGGCTGTAACGATTTCGATAATGTTTGATGTATGTAATTGTCTAGTTGATTCTTAGAAAAACTGCATTTTTAATTTTTTTTTCTCATATAAAATTGACTACGGATTATGGCGTTGTCCTATTTTTTTTTTATAAAGCAGTTGCTTTTCATTTAATCAAAATATTGCCGTGCAAGAGTATGTGTACTACGTATTACTTGAACAATGTTTTTAAAATAATAAGTTTCTAATCCAAGTTGAAGCTTATTTCACATTACATTTAAAAAAAAAAAATATAAAACATTTTGTCCTCAGGAAGACTAAAATCTAGTAACCCTGCGTTACAATGTAAAAGTAACCTTAATTTACCTCATTTAATTTGACTTGTTGAAACTCTTTAAAAAAAATGATAGAAGATATTGGTGGGAAGAAATAATCTAGACAAATAAGTTGGTTTGAAAGTCACTGGAAAGAGGTGCGAGTTTTTATTGCGTGACCACTGAGTTACAGCACTTGTGAGATAAGTAAAGGCGAAATTTTTAATATTGTTATTATTTTACAGAGTTTTTATGCTGATAGCTATAGTTTTTAAAGGGATAACATTTTGCTGTTGGTTTTGTAATCAAGCTTACATTTACAATACAATTAGATATTTACGACTGCGTCACTGCTCCATTGCGTTACTATAAAAAAAGCATTGGTAACGCTGTTGTTGTTGATTTTTCTTTGCATACTGGACATAGTGAAACTGCTGTAATAAAACAAATCATGTGTGTAATTCACACGTGGTAGAAGTGAAACCTTAAAAATCATTTTTCTTGCAAAAAAAAAAAAAAAATTGAAAAATCTACCTTTTTTTAATCCATCACCTCTAAATCCATTTTTTTTTACATGACAACCTTTCCTAAATCTTATATCATCTGAAAGCTTATTATTTCACCTTTTATATGACGCTTTAATCATATTTCTACCATGCTTACAAAAAAAGTAAGAATTTTTTAAGGCCAACCGTGTCGAAATTTCAAACTCAGATTACGGTACTTCCTACACTGGTGGCTGGTCACACGTGTTTAAAGGTATTTTTCAAGTTTTTCAATTTCAGATTGTGTAACTTGTTGAGAACGTACCGTTATGTGTGATATACCAAATGAAAGGTAATATTATCAGCATGCATATTAAAGTTAAATAAAATTTGTATATGCCCTAGATTAAAAGATATAACGTATTTAGCAAAAAATCTCAGATTTTGAATATGAAATTAATTGAAATTTTGCACAATTATAGTTTATCTACATTCAAAAAAGTTATAATCAATTGATTTTTCCTGTAGTTTTTTCCTTTCATCTTGTTTCAAATCACTATACGATACTAAAGAAGTTTTCACTTTACTTTTTGTTGGTTGTTGATGTTCCATGTAATGGATTGTACTTTGATGGGCTTCCCGTTACTACTTGTCCTATGATAAGCTGTGGAGTGACATCGCTGAAATCTTCTAAACTTACAACTTTTAACTTAAAGTTCTGATATTTTATATGAAATTTAAAAACAAACTTTTTTGGTATCTCAACTTCTACTATAAATTTAAGACTTCAAACCAAGTGAAAAATATCCTCGACTATTCATCAAAACTTAATTTATAATCATCGAAATTTTTGCTTTTCAACAAAAAGGATGTTTTCCACCTAACGCTTACCAAACGACTTTCCACCATGCCAAGTCAGCCCTTTTTCTCTCCATCTTTTAGCGAATCATTGATAGATGTATTATTTTTCAAGCTGCTGCTTTTCTATTTGAAAGTACAAAGTACAGAGAAAAAGTATAAAAATAACAGGAAAAGAGCAACCGTGTGCAATTAAACCAGGATTATTTGTAATGATTAATCGGAACGGAATTTCTTGTTAAGGGATTTCCTGTTCGCTATTCAAGAGAGGAGTTATGTTACAACCTTTTTGTGTTGTGTTTTCTATGAGTCTGTGTGAGTGTGTTTATTCATCTGAAAGTATCGAAACTGATGCTGCCTTCGTTATTTTCACTTCCGATGAGGTAACGATTAAACTTAAGATGGTGCTTTATTCCTTTTATATTCCTCGTCATCATGCTACTCCTACACTCTTTCTCTTTCTACTATGGATATGGGAGTAAAGCAAAAGGAAACTGACTTATTTAGAAGAACAAAACATCACATCGTCGTCGAAGCCAAACGAAGCTGAAATTAAGTATAAACCTTCTCTTACAGAGAAAATGAAAGGAGCAAGCAAACAAGAAAATAAGAAGTAGAAAAAAAAACACACACAAAATAAAATAAAAACGCTTACATTTTAAATTGATTTAATTGGTTTAGTTTAAAAGCTGAGAATGAGAAGAAATTCAAATTTAAATTTTTCGGTATTCTTCTTCTTTTCTTCTTACTTTTTGGAGGAATAGAAAGAAAAAGATCCTTGAAGTACTTTGAATAATTTTGCAATTTTGCTTGGGTCGTTAGTTCAAAGTACATTTTCTTAAAACTTCCTTCAGAGTTAGTTGCTATTTTTGTTGTTGTTGTTGTTCTTCTATTTTACTTTATATTGAAAAATTCCAAAGAAACAAGAAAGTGAAATATTTATTTAAGCTTCTATAGTGTATAGCGATTGCAAATCCATTTAACTTTGACTTGATGAAATTGCTTTCGATTTGTATTTAGTTTTCGCTAAATGTGAGTTTCTTGTAATTCTTTCCAAAGCGCTATGATTAGAAAAGGGATTCTTATAGTGAATTCTTATGCAGAAATAACAACCTATCGATCTAACTAAAGAATTTGGCTTTAAATGGTTATAATTAATTTTTGCAAACGGTTTACCAATATAAATACATTTAAAGTCAGTAGCTACTTAAAACGTATGTGAATGAAAGTTTTAGTACAGAATCTGTTTTTTATTAAATTAAATTAAATTATCCCACGCCTCTTTCCCCCCAGATACCGCACGCGCTGGGGTCCATTTACACCGAGTATGATGGCACTTGCGGTGGCTAGTCATATCGGCACTTAAATTAGAGTTTTTTGAAGAAAAAAATAAACACGAGATAAGAGCGGGGCTGCTTATTACAAGCAGATACAAAATGTAAAAATAAATATGTAACTATATGGGAGCATGGGGAAACATACAACCATATAGAAAAAAAATTAAAATAAAGTATTAAATAAAGTTAAAATTTAAAAATAAGTAAAAAAATTAAAAAAGTGTAGAAAAAAAAACAATAAATAAAATAAAAAAGCATGCTTAAGCACTTGTTAGATCAGTAAAAAAAATAAAAAGTCCAGTTTCAGTTTCTCTTTTACTATTTCACTATTTACTAATCTTTACTAATCTTTAGGTCCAAGAGGGCTATGAAATACCATATAGTAGGTTTTTTTGTGTGATCTTGCTGTTATTACAATCAAAAATATTACAATTTTTATTAACATTCCTTAACATTCTCGTAATCGGTTCATTTTTGCCATAATCAGTTCTATGAAGAGCTTGATGAAATTGCGGGGTCGTTCTGAGAGAATAGGAACTTACGTTAAAACTAATTTGCTCAAGGAGGGTGGAGTTTTCAATTACATTACATAAAATTTGGTGTATGAAAATAACATCGGCAACTTCGCGACGTTTTTCTAAAGATTGTAAGTTAATGAGTTGCAAACGTTCTTGATAAGGGGGCAAGTTGAAATTATCAACCCACGGAAGTCCTCTTAAGGCAAAACGGAGGAATCTACGCTGTACTGCTTCAATTCTCTTGATGTGGACTTGGTGATAAGGGGACCAGACTTGGCTAGCAAACCTTAGTCAAACGTTGGTTAAACTACGGTTAATCTTCTTCTTAGGCAACACGTATGATTTTTTACTACTTTTAACAAAAATTTATGCTTCAATTCGTCTCGACCAAAAGAATTATCCTAATTTAGCGGTTCCTCGTTTTGTGTAAAGGTAACAAAATTTTGATTTTTTACGAAAAAGACATAAGAGAAAGAAAAAAAGGGGTTGTCTGTAAAGCCGGTTTACGGACGATGATTTTACGTGATTATTACGTCATAAGAAAACAGATTGTATGCTTTTGTTAAAAAAAAATGATGTAAAAAAATTTATAAGGTAGGTATCTAGTAAATCTTATTGTAAAATACTTAATCTTAAGATTAAGACCTTACATATTATTTTATATCTGTATGTTTTGTAGAAAAATCGGAATACCTAACTTTTTTAACCCTATCATAATTTACAAGAAAAAGCTAAGACAAAATACCTTTTTTTTTCTTTTCTCATAATATCAATTTTTGTATATGAAAAGCTTACAAACAAATTACACCATTAAAAAGTTTTATATATTTTTTCTAAAGAATAAAGCCATACTAAAATTTTTAATGATTATTAAACAATCATTTTTCATGAAAAAAGTGAAAAGATCAAACCTTTTTCTCCTAACACCATTAAATCCATTTTTTTAATATTAATTTTATACCATCTTAAAGACTATTGTTTCAGCTTAAAATATTTATGTCAACCATGTCTGCATGACATCTACAAAAAGAGCAAGAATATTTTGAACCCAATCAATTTTCATCAAAAAAAGCAAGAAAATCAATCTCTTTTTTTTTTCAGTCACATTAAAGTCCATTTTTTTAAATGACAACCTAAAATAAATTTTATATCATGTGAAAGCTTATTATTTCACCTTTTATATGAAGCTTCAAACATATTTCTACGATGCTTTCAAAAAAAGTGAGAATTTTTTAATGCCAACCATGTCGAAATTTCAAACTGAGATTACAGGTGGCTGGCCATGACAACAGATCTCCATAAGAGTTTTAAGGTATTTCTGAAGTTTTTTATTTTAACATTGTGTAGCTTGTAGTAAATGTACCGTTATGTGTGATATATCAAATGAAAGATAATATTATTAGGATGCTTAATAAAGTTAAATCAAAGTTTTATGTGCTCTAGATCAAAAGTTATAACCTGTTGAAAGGTAGAACTTTATTTTACCATTATTTCAAAATTGTGAATATCTACGAAATTGATTGAAATTTTACACAAATATAGTCCTGCCTATTATCTATCAACAGTATAAATTTCATTTACTTATTTATCCAATTTTCACATTCACATTCACGCGCATGACTATAAACTATATGTACTATAAATTTATACGTTCAAAAAATTGCTAAAAATAAAAATCCACCCGAAAATACCTCTAAAAAAGTAGGTGTTTTTCAAAAAGTCATATTTAAAAACGCAGAGATTTTGAAAAAAATCCTTAAGAGACTCCTATTTTTTTGTAGTATCTTTTGAATGACATTTTTCAAATTGTCAAAAAAAAAAATTCCCCTATTTAAAATCACTACTTTGGCAAAGGTCTATCTCATGTTTTAGTTATAAAAAACCATTTATAACTTGTTTTTTGAATAATTTCAATATCATTGTTAGCCTTACAATGATTTTATCTATCGATTTAAAAAAATTCGTTTTTCTACAGCGTTGTTTTTAGAAAATAATCACTTTTTTGTTTTACCCCTATTTACCCTATAAAATGATGAAGTTTTTAAAAATCCTTCATGAGTATTCAATTTAAGGTTATCATCTTTCAAATAAGCTATACAAAATTTTTGTATCTTCAATAGTTTATTTTTAATTTTTAACTGAAATTCTTGCCACACTGCTAAAAATTTCAGGTGGAACGGGAGAAAATGGCGTAACTTTTTCGTGGAAGCTCCAATGGTTCATCGATTTATAAGACGTTATCACGTCATAATGGTGTTCTTAATCCAATAAAGAATCCACTGATATCACTTCATAAAATTCCTCTTATTCCATTTTTTTTTCCTCTCTTAAAATGTAATTTATATAAATTATATCCCACTTCTGATCTCAAAAACATTGTTATTCCCTCATAAACTCTTTCACCACCACCAACACCAACAAACCAATGAATTGTTTAGACCATAAGACAACATCAGTAAAAACTCACCTCTATACACTCATACAATATAACCAAGCTAAAACAAATCATCTCCTAAGCAATTCTCCAAGGACACATAATAAGCTTTATACCACAAGAAGCCCATTCATCTATTGTTTCTTCATGTTTCACCGAACGCTAAAAGCAAAAAATGTTATACGAGTGAAAACGCAAAAAAAAAAGATGTTCCAAACGACATTGGATACGAAATTTTTCGACAAATAACCGTAAATTCCCATAAAATAATAAAAAAAACCGGAGAAAACTTATCTTTGTTTCACACATGCCAACACCAAGGACATGATTGTAAGTCCTCATTTTTTTGTTGTATTTTTTCATCATTTTTATTATTGATGGTATAAGCGGTTGAACTTTTTTCCTTGATGTAGTTTCGAATAATCTTCGTCTTGGTACCTACTTTTTTTTTGTTCCTAAATCTCACTCTCGTGACCCAAACTGGAGCAGGTTATATTTTATCTTTTTTCTTTCGCAATCTCTGAAGAACGAAAAAAAAGTTTAACCTGTTTCATGCCATGTTCACACGTTGCAACAGAATAAAAATGTGCCTTGAGCGCATTTGAGCCTTATTCCAAGTGCAATTCTACCTTATAGCCACTTTCCTGTTCCAAATGTCATTTTTGTTTAGGCTGATGGCTGCTGGCATGTTTGCACAGATAGCCATTTCCTAAAGACAGAAAAAACCATTAAACAAAACAGACAAAAAAAAACGGAACTCAAGTCGTGATTTTTATGGTGCAACCTGATACCTGGTGTGCGGCCGATGCGGGCGCTCCCAAACTCCAAGCCTGCAGCAATTACCAAAATCTAGGGCATGTGTTGCCCCCAACTAAAAAAGCTGATGGAAACGCATGTCTGCTAGGTATAGCAAATGTCAAAGTGTATAATCTAACGGTTTGGGAGTGCCTGTGCGATATATACGCGGCGAGTATCAGGCAAAATGTATCTCTCTTAAGTTGCAGCTCCAACAAAAGAAACTAGAAAAAGTTAAGTGTAATCTTCGAACACCTGCTCCATGGAATAAGTCTTTTTCTGGTCTCTGTAAGCTGGGGTCTGGGAACACCTTTTCTTTGGGAACTGGAGGAGTGTGAAGGAGTACCGCCGCAACACACCAATTCATATCTCTAGTGAATAAATAAAACTTTAATGGACTTTGCGACGACACGATGGCGATGGTGACGGGAGAAGCCAAGACGCATTTATGAGCGCCACTGCGCGACCCACGACTCGACCGACGCTGGCACGGTAATGGCAGTGCTGCATGCAATCGCGAGCACTCTTGAGACTTGTGAGGTTGCAAAAGGTTAGGTACACTAGATCGCTAAAGGAGAGTTATTATAGTCGAGTTGCAGTCGCAAGTCTTGGAATCGTGCAAGTAGATGATGATGGTGATGCTGATGCCATTCGACGACACGGTGGCGGTGGAGAAGTATGGTGTTTTAACTGGTTGGTACTATAACCAAGGTGCAAGTGCGAACTCTATTAGTTTTTGAGGGCATCGAAGAATGATTTATGGCAGCAAGGTGGATGGCGTGGCTGCTTGTAATCGAATTTGTGTGAACGCAGATAAACTTGTGTGCTGTTTAAAAAAAAATATATATATAAAAAGAGGCAGAGGGAAGAAGAAGGGGACGGGGGGGTTTCAGCATATAAGTTCTTTTTGTAAAAATAAAGTAGAACGAGGTGTTTCGAACCTGATAAGAATATGCTCTTTCTGGCAGAACAATTTGGCAGTTATCTATTTTATGTGCGAGAAATATTTATGGAGTTGGGTTTAACGACTTTTTTTTTTCTCATCGGCTGCGGTACCTAACTCTTGTAAAGTGAGAGACGATAAAGTATATATCACAACTGAACGGATAAGGTCATAAAATAAAATTGATATTTCGAAAATATTTAATCGTCGATAAAATTTTACGGCAGTTAACCGAATCTTTTTTTGCATATGTGGTGTGATATGATGAGGTTGTAATGTTTTTGTGAATTAGTTTTCGGCTAGAAGAGAATCTTTCAAACTTTGTAGCTGCATTTTTGAAGTGAAAACTTCTTTAGTATCGTTGTGATGAAACAACAAAAGCGACAGGAAAAATCAATTGATTATAACTTTTTTGTTTTAATAGATAGATGAATGAAATTCATATTGTAGAAAGGTAATAGAATAAAGTATAATTGTGTAAAATTTCAAATAATTTCATATTCTAAATTCTGAGATAACGATGAAAAGATGTTCTTTTTTCTAAACACATTATATCGTTTGATCTAGAGCACATAGAAAAATTGAAAAATACCTCAAAACAACTGTGGACTTTTTTTGCCGATGACCAGCCACCAGTGTAGAAAGTACCGTAATCTCAGTTTTAAAATTTCGACATGGTTGGCTTTAAAAAATTCTTACTTTTCTTGTAGGCATGGTAGAAATATGATTTATGCTTCATATAAAAGGTGGAATAATAAGCTTTCGGATGATATAAAATTTATTTTAGGTTGTCATTTAAAAAATGGATTTAATGGAGATGGAGAAGAGAAAAAAGATTGATTTTTTTTTATGAAAACTGATTGGGTGCAAAAAATTCTAGTTCTTTTTGTATATGTTAAATAGACATGGTCGATATAAATACTTTGAGCTGAAACAATCAGCTTTCAGATTATATAAAATTTATTAAAGCTTGTTGATACAAAAATGGATTTAATGGTGATGGAACAAAAAAAAAAAAAAAAATAGATTTTTTCTATTTTTTTTCAAGAATTTTTTTTTTTTAATAGTGGTTCTGTAAATCCTATGATTTCCTCAGCAGAACTCCTGATATCGATCTGCGAACTCTCCCAATTATCTTTCAGGTCCATTTATTCAGTTATAGAATTTTTCGCATGATAGTTTTACCTTAATAAGCTTGCGAAGAAGCGTTCTATATTTTTATATTTTTTTTTTCATCAGCATTACTTGCCTTTGCCATTAACAATGAATGTATATCAAACATTAAATATGCAATAGTTTTAATAAATTAACACTCCAAATGCAAAAATGCATACGATTTTAATTTCTATTTATATAGTTCACACCTAGTTAATCCATAAGGTATTATGTGGTATTCTGTCTACCAAGAAGGGTTTTAATGTCGACCAGATGCTAATAATCAAAATATTGCAGACTTCTATGTACATAGTAAAGTCAAAGCGAGGGTTATGTGTTTGAGAGGTATGCTCACCTGCTCCATCATAACTTCTAAACTACTTACCATTATTTGACCATTGAGGTATTTCTGAAAGCATGTTGCTATTTCGCTGGTAATTGAATATAGCGCCCTCTAGAACAAAATTTATAAACTAAAAAAATTGATGTTATTATATTATCCCCAAGACATTGAAATAATAAAAGGTGAAAACCATGAATGGTTTTGTGAATGTTAAGATCGGAAATCGAGTGTTGCTAAGCATCAAAGACATTTTATTTGAACTTTTACATAAATTAACTACTCAAAAAGCCTTTTCTAAAAATTTTGAAGTGACAAGTTAAGTAAAACCTTGAAGTACGAATTTACAAATAAGTTGATTAATTTTTCTATTTAGTTAAAGCTAAAACTTACATAATTCCGAAGAAAAATAAAAAGTCAAAACTAAACAATTTTCTGTGAAAATAAAAGAAAACTCAATTTCAAATTTTATGAAGAAAACATAATAAATTTCAAATTACCTACTCTTAAGGACCCTTCTTTTGTTTTAAAACGAAAAAGAAACCATATTTAGCTTTTGAGAGTCGAGAAAATTAATTTGAAGTTCTCGAGTTGTTCTGAAATTGAAATGAAAGAATTTTCTCAAAAAAAAAAAAAATTACCAGTCAACAAAGTAAAAAAAAATAAAAATTAATAAAAAAAGAAGTAAAACAAAACTTTGAAACAACTCATGCAAAGCCCTTTTTGAACTGAAATGCTTTTAACCCATATCCGGTTGGGAGAGCTCCTTCAGACGGACCAAACAACTAACGGAGCTAGGTATTTATGTTCTCGAACAATTATTTCCAACTTTTTAAATGAATCCGTGTTGTTAGCCGCACGAATACCTCCTAATCTCAAGGACACCACCATCATCGTATATAGTCATCGTCAAAAGAAGCAGTTTTATCGTCATGAGTGCAAGGACGACTACAAGGAAGAGGTGTTCATTATTTTCTTAAAAAAAAAAAATAAAATAAAATGAAAAAAAACTTTTGTCAAAGGTTAATTCCTAAATCGGATACACGAATCCCATTTGAATGTGAGAATTGAAAAGTTTTTTGTTTTATTTTTATTTCTATTTTATTTTCTCTGTAAAGTTCATTTTATTTTCTCTTCCTCATTGCTGCCGCAGGGTGAAGCAGCCAGCAGCAGCCAACGCGACATAAGAACGACAGCGGCGTCAAAAGTAATTAATTCAAGTGTACAAGGACAAAAAAGGATTTTATTCTCAAATAAAAACAAGCAAAAAGAAAAAAAAAAAACAAAATTGTATAAAGTACAAACTTAAAACTATAAAACAGTTGAAAACTTAATAGCTATGCGGTGTTGAGTTGGAAATAGAAGCAGCAAAAGCAAAGAGAAAAAGAGTGGGACCATCCCACTTTGCACACGGAGAATTTTCATTCGTTTTAATTAGGAGGCAGGATTCATGAACCGACGTCATCATCATCATCATCATCATAATTATCATCAACATCTTGAGCTTTCATTATATTCTTTACTTTGTGCGAGAATACCACCTGAAGTGGCACATATGTGGCTTGATTCGGTTTGAAGGAGCCAACAACATCTTGCTCTAGAGAGGATTATAGAAGAAAGCCTTCTGCTTTTCTCTGATGTTGATATGCTGCTGCTGCTTCTGCTACCTCATTTTTTGTGCTGCGCCAAAAACACTTGCCCCCGAAACCAAGCAAGTGAAAAAGGAATCCTTTTCGGTATGCTGCGAATAAGAGTATAGTCAAATATATACACACACTTACGCTTGAGTGAATTTTGTGTTCTAATGTATTTGCAAGGATTTAGAAAGAGCGGTACCCAAAGTTGGCTTGTCTGTGTGCTACCAAAAGAATTTGGTGTAATTATTATTTATGTAAAAGGTATTCCGTAGAGAGCTGGAGGATTCCTTTCTTCCGTTTTTATATTTTGGAATGCAAGAAAAAGGACTCTTTTTCTCTTTTCATTTAGGATTTTAAGTGGTCTGGTGTGCCAAATATGTGTTGATAGTCGCGCGTATGTATATGAACTGAATACACACGTCAGAGAAAAGGTCCTTGGCCACCTGGAGAGAGAGTTTGTGCCAAAACAAAAAACCTCTTCTAAATAAAGACAAGAAATATATTTCAGTTCACATTTTAGGAAAACTAGGAAGAGGAAAAAGGACTACAAACATATTTACGTATGAAAATTGAGGAACTGAGTAGTTGCCTAATGTAGATCTAAAGGAGGCTTCATTTTGGGCGCCATGCCGCATGCTGTGTGCGGTTTTAATCATATTTTGTGTGTGCGAGTGAGCTTTATTTGATCCCCAGTTAGGAAATGAAGTGCATAGCTCAGGAAGTTTTCCATCCTAGATAAATGAATAACAGCATAATTTGTAAAGACTTAGGTATATGAACTTAAATTTCGAAAAGAATTTTTTGGGTAGAATGAAATTGGAATGAGAGGATGTTGCTATAGAAATTATGAAAACTAAGAAGTACATAGGTAGTACACATAAATGACTAAATTATTTGTGTTCAAAACTTCATTCAAATCGTTATGTACCCGTTCTTAATTTTTTTGGGACCAAAATTTCAAAATTGGTTTTAAAAGTTAATAGTTAAGTTGATAGAGTCTATGTCAAAAACGTGATGTGATAGAATTTTTCTGACTTCAGATTCGAGCTCAACGCACAAAAAACCATTAGAAAAATTTTTTTCTGCAATGTTCGATTTCACTAGTCAAAAAGTTTTTTTTATAGAAATCAAAGTATATTTTTCTAATGGTTTTTTGTGCGTTGAGCTCGAATCTGAAGTCAGAAAAATTCTATCACATCACGTTTTTGACATATTACCATGCCAAAAATCAGAAAAATAGTGTTTTGGACGTTCAAAATTCAATATCTCAAAAAATTTGCACGTTAGAGCTATTCTAGTGATTGATTCAAATTGAAAAGGTCAATGTCCATTAGAAAAGTATAATTTGGTTTCTATGGAAAATTATTTCTCGCCAATATTACTGTCATTTACGGAAAAATCAATTTTAAAAATCGTTTTTTTGTTTTTTTCAATTTTTCTCAATATTTTCTAAAACAAAAGTATAGTTTTTCCACACAATCTTTAAAAAACGGTTTTAAGCTAAATAATTGCATTCCAAACTTTTCAAAAATCAAAAACTTTTTCGGTAACTTTTTTGATTGAAAAATAGGCTATTTTTTCAAATTAAATTCGTCAAAAATCCAAAAATTAACTTTTTGCTCAAAAAACATTTTTAATAGATAGAAAACATAACAAAGTAATTTTTAACCAAGTTTTGTTAAAATCCAAATATTTTTGTAAAATATAAAAATAAAAAATAAAAAAATCGTATTTTTGCATTTTTTTCAATATTTTTGAGGTTATAGAAAAAAATTGTTTGAGTAAAAGTTGTAGACATTTATACTACCTATAACTTTTGCATTTGACTTTTTTCGATGGGACGTCTAGTTTTGACAGAAATCGTAAAAAACCATGATTTTTGACACCCACCCCACTTTTTCGGCCACCCACCCCCTTTCCCCTAATTTTTTTCCCCTTTCATATACCATTTATCCTAAATTTTCCCACCACCCATATGCTGCTAATAATTTTTTTATTTTCAAAAATTATTGGCACTGGTCTATATACGTTACGTTTTGTTTTTGTTTAATCTCTTTATAACTAAAGTGGGGAGTTAATTTTGTTGTGCTCGAGGTTCACCAAAGATGAATATATTCGGAAATTATTTCAAACGTTTCTATTTTACAATCAAAGTTTTTGATATTTCAGTTTATCCAAAAGTTCTATATTTGACCAAAATTAGATGTGAAAATATCGTTTAACCATACCATTCTCATGCAACCGACATTTTTGAAGTGGAAACTTCTTTAGTATCGTAGTGATTTGAAACAAGATGAAACGAAAAAGCGACACGAAAAATCAATTGATCATAACTTTTTTGTTTTAATAGATATGTAGATAAATGAAATTTATACAGTAGATAGGCAATTAAATAAATTATGATTGTGCAAAATTTCAATTAATTTCATATTCAAAATTCTGAGATAACGGTAAGAAGATGTTCTTTTTCTAAACACGTTATATCTTTTGATCTAGAGCACATAACAAATTTATTTAACTTTAATAATACGCATGCTGATAATATTACCTTTCATTTAATATATCACACATAACGGTACGTGCTCTACAAGTTATATAATCTTTAATTGAAAAACTTGAAAAATACCTCAAAACACCTGTGATTTGTTGCCGATGACCAGCTAGCAGTAGAGGAAGTACCGTAAGCTCAGTTTGAAATTTCGACATGGTTGGCTTTAAAAAATTCTTACTTTTCTTGTAGGCATGGTAGAAATATGATTGAAGTGTCATATAAGAGGTGAAATAATAATGATATAAAATATATTTTAGGCTGTCTTTTAAAAAATAGATTTAATGGCGTTAGAAGAGAAAAGAGATTAATTGTTTTGCTTTTTTTATGAAAACTAATTAGGTTAAAAAAATTCTAGCACTTTTTGTAGATGTTGTATAGACATGTTCAATATAAATATTTTGAGCTGAAACATGGTATAAAATTTATTGCAGGTTGTCATATAAAAAAAAGTGATGGAATAAAAAACAGTTATATTTTTTCGATTTTTTTAAAATGATTTTTAAGGTTTCACTTCAACCACGTGTGAATTGCACACATGATTTTTTTTAATTGTGGAAATGCTCAAAACGGGGGTTATATTTTTGACCAGTTGATATGATTGTACGTGTGTTCATCTATTTCATCATAACTTTCAATGTACTTTAGTAATTTGACAAAAAACAATAAACCCCAAAAATCTCCAATTTGAACACGATTTTGAATCAGCGCGTCAAAATACAAAAAGATAGATATGTCCGGTGAAAAGTACAAACCACTTTTTATTTTTTGTGGGCCGGTACTACCGATGCGTTAAAAAAAAATTATAATAAATACTTAAAAAAAAAATCCAACACTGAGAGTATTGAAAATTTTAAGCCATTTTAATGTTACAACCGTTTTAGTTTAGGCGTTATTTTAGGAATTAAAACTATTTGTTAAGGCTTGGCCACACCGAAGGGTACATGGGGTAGCGGTACGGGTACTTGTATGAAAAAAATTCCCAACTGACACATCCACGTTCAGATGTGGAATTTTTTTCATACAATTACCCGTACCGCTACCGCATGTACCCTTCGGTGTGGCCAAGCCTTTATGGATTTTTTTCTATTAGCACACTCTTCATATTTTCAAAACTAAATGCGTAATAAATACTACTACTATGAAAAATCAGCACGAAAGGTATTTGAAATAATCGTTTAGTTATTATAGTACAGGTAAAATAGGCATTTATAAAAAAAAATTGTTCCACTCATGAAACTTGGCAAAAAGTTTGCTTTTGGGATAAGAACCAAGTACAAAAAAAGTCTATAAAAAAAAGTTGATTGGAAGGGTGTTTTTTCGCGGAAAAGAGGGAAGGGGTAAAGTTCAAAAATATACTGAAAAAAATTGTTTGTTGAATATCATCATATGACACATGTTTTCAAGGTATTTTTTGATGCTGAATCTAATGACATAAAAATAAAGTCAATACGATTGCTCTAAGAAAAGTTATTTCCGATTAAAAACCAGGTTGCTTGTTTTTTGATCTCAACAGGTAAAATATGTATAACCGAAACCCATGTGAAAAACATGCTACACTGACAAAATTTGGGATGAAGGTTTAAGATAAAACAGGGACAAGGGATTCATAAAGTTTTTAAAAATATTTTTGGTGAAAGGGTGTTTTTTTGATAGGTTAAGTTGTGTGTGAGAAAGGTATCATAACAGCTAACTTATATTTTATTAATTTTTAAAACTTGGTGAAATAGTTTTGGTTGGTATAAGAATTAAGAATCTATAAAAAGTAAAAAATTATTTTGAGTGACAGGGTGTTTTTTTCAAGAAATGATGAAATTCGGAATTAGTACCACAAAAACTGGGAAAAAATTGTTACACCAATGAAAATTGGTAAAAATGTTTCATTTAAAACAGAAAGCAAGAACTCAAAAAGTCTATACAAATATTTTAGGTTAAAGGGTGTTTTTTTGGGAAATAGGGAAAAATCCGCGATAAGTCCGATAAAATCAATGGTATAAATGGTACCCTTACGAAATTCATTTAATATGTTCTCTTTCCAATGGGAATTACGAATAATGTAAGTCTATAAATTTTTTTTATGTGAAAGGGTGTTTTTTTTTTAGAAGTAAAGAAAATATGGGTATATTTTCAAAATACCTCCAAAATCTGGATTTAGGGTCAAAAAACGGTTTTTAAGGCCTTCAAACTTTTCATATACTCTAGCTTTGTCAATTTTAAACCCTTATTTATCTTAATTATGTTTACACGATTTTTGTAAACATCTTATGAGTCATATTTTATAGGAAAATGATTTTTTTTCACAACTTTTAATAAATTAAAAATTAAGAAAAAATCGAACCTTAAAAAGTTCACATTTAATAGTTCACAAATTTTTAAATATTTATAAATGGATGTTATGATTGCCTCCACCGACATCCAAATCATAATATTGCCGAGCAAAAAAAGGAAGATTATTGATATGTTTTTTATCCTAAAAAATGAGAACCAAAAATATATAACTCTTCTTAAAATGTTATCGATGTTAAGCAATAAGTCTTTTTCAACTTTTTTTGTATTTCAAGGCTATAAAGAGAGGTACAACAAACCCTATCAGCTACTCTTTTTATTCGTAAAAAGAGTAGCTGACTGTGCAGCGAATTATATAAAATTGACACGAAGTATTGAAAAACACTCAAAAGCATTAAAGCTAAATGACAAAATTTGGGTTAATTTATTCCTGGGATGTGAAAAACAAGACAAGCTTCACAGTAAATCTAAGAAGCTCCTGTTCGTGCGTGGGAATAAAGGTTCTAAATTGTTTATATTTTTTTTTTGTTCTCGAAATGGAGACTTGTTTTCTGCATTTAAAGTCTGCACTCTGTTTTGTTTTGTTTTAATTCTGCGATTTTCTGTATAATTTAGCAATTTTCTTAGTTTTTTAACAAAAGGGACTACGTCAGTACAGAAAAGTATATTTTTCTAGAAAATCAATTCTTTTTTCACAGCCCAAACAAAACGTGTCTACACAACTTCATGTGTGTTATTCTTCAAGCTTAATTTATATAAGAACAAGGATAATCGTTTGGAAATTAATTTACACATCACTTTTATCTGAAAAGATATTTTAACAATAACTCTCATGTTGGCATTTTAATTAAAGTCTCTTTCTCTCTCTCTCTCTCGCTCTGTGTATCTATCTTTCCTCGCATTATTATTATTATTATTGTTATGCTATTCCATTAATTTAAGCTTCTTATCGGTATAACATTATATCCCAGTGAATTAAATTCAATGAGGTATACTTTCGTAGGTAGGTTAGGTGTAGATAGATAAAGAGGCATGGGAATTTAACATTTACTTTATATATGTATGGCGATAAGTTAAACTTATCTGCATATAAACATTATATTCTATATATATTATGTAGTTATATCTATATAAAACGGGAAATGCGTGTGCGGATTAAGTGATGGTGACGATGATGATGATGATATTCAAGCAGACACACAATAGATTATAAATTAATGACATTTGTGATTAGGCGGTTTATAATTTATTAACTACTCGGATATGTTGTTGGGGGAGGTAATAAATTCTGTCTGATTAAGAGAAGGTGGAATATTTATTGAAATTGAAAATTTTTTTTTTCAAAGTAATTGTTTATTTTTCATCTATTTTTTGCTTGTAAAACACGGAGGTTTTAATTAATTGAATATTTTAAGCCCTTTTTAAATTTATTTTTTCTATAAATCATTTTAAATTGTAGTCTCATTAACTCTGGATAGAACAAGATAACTTTTTTTTTGTCTCTTCATTGACCGTTTACTGTGAGAGGACAAGCTAAATTCATCGTAGTTTGACCTAAGCAAAAAGCTTGCTAAATTTTTTTAAACATAAAAGGTTGGTAATTTTGTAACTATTATGTCCCTTTCTATCATAAATGTCGTTTGCAAACGAAATCCTACTTAAATTCACTCATAAATATGAAATTTAAGCAAATTTTTTAAAAGTTCACTAGGGTGTATACGTAACCAAAAAAGTAAATATCATTTTTTAAGGATTTTTCGATGTCATTTGTGATATTTTTAGTCTCAATAATGACGTTAAATGACTTTTTGTATGCATTTCAATAAATAATTTATCATAAATACATATGACAGCCATCAATGCATAATTTAAACATTTGACAACCAACAAAAGTCAATTATCAGATAGGCAATAAAACAAAAACAAAAAAAAAATAGTTCATTGTGCACAAGAAGTGAACTTAAACAACTGAACCTATATAAGCAAATTAAATTGTCCTTTTTTTAAACTCACAGTCAAGAAATCATCAGTTATCTTTACAAAAGTTAACATTTACAGACTTTAGAGCCATAATTACAGAAAAAAAAAGTCTACAGAATAACTAACTTATCTATCCGCAAAATTGCGGTATTCATACAAAACCACGGTAGTCGTAGTCGTCGTCCACCAACCATACCTCATCTTCTTGTATTATAAAATGTCAATTTGCTATGTTGCCCCCTCGATGTCAAACTCTAAGCCACCTACACCTCAACATCAGAGTTCACAGAGTTTGTTTTTTTTTTTTAGAATTTATTTTTTATTGTATAAGAACTCACCTTACCACTGTCAGATTACAAGTCATTGCGGTAATGCGGTCGGCTCTTGCAAAATTATTCATAAACTTGCAATTGCAATTCTTATTCTCTAGTTTTCTGTTCTGTCTTCTGACTTCACTAACTGCTGGATTTTTGTTCCCAATTGGATATGGAAAGTCAGGGATGGTAATGGTTTATTTTAATTTGCATAAAGCTGGAATTTGAAACAAAAATTGTATCAACTAAGTCCTAAATGAATTAATTTTTTTTTTTTCAAATAAATTGGAAAAAAGAATTATTGGAAATCGCTATCAAATTAGTTCCATATTAATCGCAATTGTTTTTAAAATAAATTAAAAAAAAGTTTCAAGTTGGTTATACAAACAAGTTTCAAAATAACTTAGTTTAAAAAAAAATAGATTTTTTTTTTTAATTGGAAACAGAATTGGGAAATGCTTATCAACTAATCCCAAATTAATAGCAAATCAAAAAAAAAAAAAAGGTACATTTCAAGAAGTTTCAAATTGGTTACAAAAAAGTTAAAAATCAGTTCAATTTCAAATAAATAGAAATATGTATACATTAAAGAACAGAATTGGAAATAGCTTAAAAATTGGACAAAATAATTGCAAATTGAAAAAGAATAAATTTCAAGAAGTTTCATATTGGTTACAAACAAGTATCAAAATAACTAAGTTTCAAAATAAATTAAAATTTTTGTTTTGTTTTCTTAAATTGCAAAAAGAAATCGATATCGTTTGCAAATTAGTCCACAATTAATTGAATTTTTGAAAAATACATTTTAAACAAGTTTTAAAATGGTTGCGAACAGGTTTCAAAATAACTTAGTTTTGAAATAAATACAAATTTTTGTTTGGTTTTCTTAAATTGCGAACAGAATTAGAAATCGCTTGCAAAAGAGTTTAAAATTAATTGCAATTTAAAAAAAAATACATTTTGAAGATATTTCAAATTTGTTACAAAAAGTTTAAAAATAACTAAGTTTTAAAATAAATAGAAATTTTTTTTTGTTATTTTAAATTGCAAACAAAATTGTCAATTGCTTGTAAATAATGTCCAAATCAATAATTGGAAATTGAATGAATATAAATTTCAAGAAATATGAAATTGATTACAAAAAAGTATCAAAATAACTTAGATTCAAAGGCAATAGAAATGTGTTTGTTTTGTTTTGTTAAATTGTGTTTTGTTTTCTTAAATTGTAGTGGAGTAACTAAAGATCAAAACTTGGCAATATTAGGGAACCCGGCCGAACAGCTTAGATTTTGATGATCTTTTTTTTCAAACGTCGGTAATTAAAAATACTTTAAAGTCTATAGATTAAAAATTGCCGGTGTTGCCGTTTTGATTTTTTAAATTTAATTGAAGATTTTTGTGAACAAAAACAAATTTTTTTCAAATATTTTTCTTAAATTTCATAAATTAATTGATGCCAAAAGATTGTCTAGGTAACTCAAGGAAAAAAAAAATATATGGGAGTGAGGGACAATCTTCAATAGTTCAAGCGATAGATGCAATTTTCTCATTAATTGACTTCAAACGCAAAAAAAAATATTTGAACACAACGGCAACACCTACAATATTCAAATATACATTTTTTAAAAGCTAGAAGCTTAGTCACATTTGTAAAATTAAAATTCAGTTAATTGAATGAACGGCTTTTGAAAGAATGGTAATTGAACTCAGATTTTTGAAAACAAAAAATATTGAAAAAATTTTAACATGTCGTTTTTTAAACTTGGTCGTAATATAAAATGCATTTATTTTCAAATTTTTTTGGCCGCATTTATTATGATTTCAAATTATAAAAGGAAATGGCAATATGTATTACGGTTTATGAAAAAAATTAAAAAGTATTTCATTTTCGAAGAACTTTTTTTAATAAAAGTTTTGAAAAAAAATGTAACTTATTTTTTTTTTAAAGTTCAACATCTAAACATACAATTATTTTTTATTCATTTAATAACCCTTACTGTTGAAAGTTAAATAGCAAAAATTTAAAGTTCCTATTTACCACAGTCTTTGAGAAAATTAATTATTTCAATGCAAAAATTCAGTTTTAATAAAAAAAAAACCATTGAAATTGAAGTAATTTTTCATTTTTTTTTTCAAAAGTGTGATATATTTTACCTTTTTTGCTTCGAAATTCAACTGATAATATTTATGGCCAAAAATTTTTTTTAAATAAATTCATATTTTATTAGAAAAAGTTTGGAAAAAAGTCATTTTAAATTTTTCTAATAACATTTTTTTTTTTAAATTCTGAGTTTGAGGACCATTTTTTCAAAAAGTCTTGATTAAATTTAGTGGATTTAAATTTAAGAGATAAGAATGAGCTTCTGGCTTTTTAAAAATATTTTAAAATTATTTTAGGTGTTGCCGTTGTTTTCAAAATATTTTTTTTGTGTTTGCTGTCAAAATGTTAGAAAATTGCATTTATCGCTTAAACGATGGAAGATTGTCCCTTACTGCCTTTTATATATTTTCCTTAAATTACCTAGAGAATCTTTTGCTATCATTTGTTTTATGAAATTTAAGCAAAAAAAAAAATGGTTTTGTTAAAAAAAAATTTAATTTTAATTTAAAAAAAAAATACGGCAACACCGGCAATTTTAATCTATAGACTTTAAAGTATTTTTAATTACCTACGTTTGAAAAAAAAAAAATCGTCAAAATCACAGCTGTTCGGCCGGGTTCCCTAATAATTTGCTTTAGTTACTCTACTATTGGAAACAAAATTCGATATCGCTTGCAAATGAAAAATAAATTTCAAGAAGCTTCAAATTAGTTACAAACAAATTTCAAAATAACTTTGTTTCATATTGATAAAAATTTTCATTTCCAATAAAATAAAAACAGAAACTTCTTGCAAATTACATAGTTCCAAATTAACAGAAATTTAAGAAAAAAAAAAATTTGAAAAATTTCAAATTAGTCAAAAACAAGTTTCAAAATAGCTTTGTTTCATATGAACACTGTATTTTAATTTTTTATATATTGAACAGGTATTTTAATTTTTTTTTAATAAATTTTAGACAACATTTTACGCTTACTATGATCTAAATTATGTCACAAAATAAAATAAATCAAGAAGTTTCAAATAAGTTACAAATCGGTTATTTTGCAACCTAATCTAGTTTTGAGTTATTAAAATTTATCATCGACTCCAAAAAAAAAAAACTAATATGTCATCCCTGAACTGTTTTTACTGAGTAATGACACCGACAGCAACAACAGAATAAGCAAAAGAATAAAAAAAAAACTCAAACTTACATATTCATGCAATTCAAATGCAAAGAGCAAATAAATAAAACAGCACACAGCAGCGGCATAACGAGAAGCAGTACAAAACTTCAACTCTAACGTCGTTTTGGTTGTCGTCGACTTCATAGTCATCGTTCTCATTCTCATCCTTGGTGGTATCGTATAGCATAGCAACGTCATCGCAAAGCGCACCAAACCAAACCCATATCTCTCTCTGACTAGTTAAATTAACCCATGTAGTTCCATGTGCATTGCGATACATGGCTTTGTATCATTCATAGTCGCTCGCTTGACGACGAGGACGACTCCGAGTAGAGTTGGCAAAAAGTTGATGATATCCTCGCCCGCACTTTGCCCTCTATTTATTCTGCATTCACACACAAATAACGGCGGAGCCCTCCAGAGGTGATATATGCTAGCTGTTTTGCACATTACTTGAACTAACATAACATGCTTTATTGCCAGCAACCAACAATGGTGCTCCTCCTCCTCCTTTTTAACCTCCCAACATTCTGTTTTATATATATGAGTCCTTCAGGGATGCATGCAATGAGACAGCGAGTGTAGGTGAAGTAGTTATATGAGAATGCGAAACAGGGAACATATACGACATATTACTCGAGAATTATTATTCTCCATTTCAGTTAATTCTTTGGGCCTGGGAGATGCGAGATGCTGCCGGCTTTTTCTTTCTTTTCACTCTCTAAGACTCTCGTTTTACTGTTGATCTGTCTGGGAGACGACCGACGACATTGTCGGAGTCTATGACAAATAATTTCAACGACAATGAGAGGGGGAAAATATTATTCAGCAGTGCATTTAATTGCACAGTTTGTAATGGGGGTAATCAAGTGAAAATTTTGTGGTAGATTCTGTCAGAGTGGAGAAGCTGATGACTGTCGAGTTGAGAGTGGATCCTTTACAAAAGTGAAGTTACAAAGACATATTTTGTCACCCGCCGCTGTTATAACTTTCAGTCAGAAGATGATGAGGTCACACCTAAAATACATACATGGTTCATCTCGATAAACATCAAAGGAAAAGAAGTTAGAGGCCTTTGTCCAATGTTTTATTTAAACTTTAAGGATTAAAAAACTCTTTACCAACATAAAACTAATTGAGGATTCAGGTGTCATAATCATGGCCTATAAAGCATCCTATTTACGCACACTTTGAATAGATAAAAAACATTTTTTTTTATTAAATTCATGAATTCATATTTTTTTGTTACGTATACGCCCGAGTGAATTTTCAAATTTGCTTCAATTTCATACTTTTGAGTGTCGAAAAGTAAAGCTTCGTGTGCAATATTATAAGAATGATAGAAAAGGATAAAATATAATTACAGACTTTTGTTATGTGGAGGCAATATTAAAGTTTGAATGGAAAGAAAAAGTGGTCTTACTAAAACCATATAATCAAGAAATAAAATGGTCTCAAATAGCGTTTTTCAAACGAAATATATTTTTATCAAGTGTGTTTACATTTCTTATTTTGTTGGGACTTTCGTCATGGGTTTTTCAATTTGTGCATCTATTTCCATTAATGTTAAGTATTTATTAAAAAACATTATTTGAAAACGAAATAAAAAAATAAATCATCAATCCATGTTCAAAAAATTGATTTAAAACGAAAATATGTATATTTTGTTAAAATGTTTATAGAAGTTTAGTAACACTGGTCGGCAAAAAAACACAAAAAAAGTCGGCAGCAAGAACTTTGTTGGGTGATTTTCATTGATTTTAGTTGTTAGTTAATGCTGAATTCAAAGCTGTTTACAGATTTATTCTATCATTTCTAATTTTTGAGCTACACTCACCACTATTTTCGCTATAACCTCCCAAAAACTAATTTTTAATTAAGTTATTTTTGATATTTAGTCAGAAATAATATATTTTTTCGTAATATGTTGCTTTTTTTAGAGTCCAAATCAGAAGATGCAAACTGGAATTTGGTAAAAAAAAACCATTCATTACTTTGAAAAAATAAACAAACAAGATTTTGAGATATTATCATAAATTTCTTTTTTTCAGAAAAAAAAAAATAATTTTGAAATAAAATAAATACCTTAAAGACGTTTTGATACGGCGTTTTGAATTGCATAAGTAGTTTTGCAAAGAAAATAACTTAACGGTGATGTAATTCGACGTCAAATGTACCCAAAAAAATGCGTTTTTGACCTCTTAATACTCAAGTTTTTCAAAAACGTGACGTGCCAGTGAATTTTTGACTTCGGATTCGGACTCAGCACACAAAAATCCTTTGTTTTTGTTACCGACCAGTGTAATCAAATGTTTCTCTCTAACAATATTCGTCAATATCGGATACGAGAAATTCTGAAATAAAAAAAGTCCTTTTGGGGTAGGTACCATAAAAATGGTTCAAAAAATATTCTTTTTAATCACAAAAGAAATCTTTATAGCCATTTTTTTTTTATTTTCGTTAAAAACAATATCCTCCTACCGAATTGCCCATTTATTGTTAACTGCCAAGTTTGCAGAAAATTGCAAAAATGTACCCCAAAACAAGCGTTCCCGGAATGACTACCATTTCATTAATTTTAAGAATTTTATGCAAGTGTTTTTAAGCCAGTTTAATTGTAGTTTTTGAGTAATGAAGGCGTTCAGAATAATAGTGGGTCAGATCCATTTGAAATTTGTGTATTATTTTAAACTTTGAGAAGCTTTTTTTCTGGAATTTAAATTTAATTAAATAGCTCTTAATCTCCAGAAATTCTTTCTTTCATTCTATTTGATATAAAACAATACCATTAATTTTTGAAACCTTAAAACATGGACTTTACCCATTATTATTCTGAACGCCACATATCTGTGCTATTGTTTGTAAGAAAATAATATAAAAGCTTCTTCGATAAAGCTTCCATTAATCTTCGTTAAGACTTCAGATTTGTAAGAAGACCTAACTAGGCAGATAGTAGTTTAAGTTTTGAAGACCGTTTGTCGGCGGAAGTGGTCATGGTTTTGTAATTCTGTGACAATTTAATAACAATCGATTACGAAACTTTTTAAAGAAATTTTAAAGGAACTTTTCATAGTATACAGTTTTGCTAAAATGTCTCATCGATTTTATATGAATTTAAACAAGAAAAAGAACAACTTCTAAAAGTATTCTTTTTTTGTATTTTAATGAAATAGTGCAATAGCTTCGGTAAGGTTTCGTATAACAGATTAGAACTGGAAAGGTGAAGGATGTACGGCAAAGTACTCTGAATCCCATTTTAAGACACAGAAATGAAATTTCAGTCTAAAAAAGGTGATCTTCAAACATCTTTTGTTATTTCGAAGCTTTATGGAAGCTTCTGACAAAAAATTGATATCATTGTCTGTTAGCTACTTACAAACTTTTAAAATGAAAGGACATACTTAAATTAATCTTTTTTTATTGACAAAAAAATGCAACAACTTCGGTAAAGTTTCCACTAAAGCTCTTTAATACTTCCTTATCTTAAAACCCCAAGTTTAAACTCTTTAAGGATTAAAGACTTTTCTAAAGAAGTTTAAGTCTAAGATATAAGACTGAGTTTACAATTCAAAACTTGAAGTCTTGAAAGAAGGAGATGAAAATCTATTTAGGTCCATTTTCTTCACTCGGAGTTGAACATAACTTTAGAATTTTTAATATAAAAATTCTCAAGTTTTGTTCAACTTCGAGTGAAGAAAATGGACCTAAGGCTGCTCAAGTTCGAGGGAACTTTCTATTGAAAAAATCTTTGAATGAAAATATTCTTTCATCTAAAGCCTTTCTTAGCTCTTGATACTAAAGTAGTTTTACCGTAATGGAGGAACTTAATTTTATAGCGATCCATGTGAATATGTCATTATAGAAATGAACATCACCTCCATAATGTATGAAGAAAATTAACTGCAATAGTGAGCCATAAAACATAAAACCAACTTTCGTTCATTCGATGGATAAAATGTTAGAACAAAAACCAAGAAATGCAAATAAATTAATATGGACATAAACCCCTTTTTGAAATTGACGACTTTCAAACGGACAACAGCATCATCTGTCATCTAGCTATTAAACTCTGAAATTCCAACTGGTTTTGTCAATAACTTTTCATCAAAAAGACCGAACCCTAAAATATAATAAAATTCGTCCCTTTTTGCTAAATTATTAAGCTCGTTTTATTAAACCATCAGACACATAGTTTTCTCAAAAAACAAACCCATCACTAAAATAGCAATTCCACAGTTTTATTACCATTTTCCAAGGAAAACCCTCATAAATTCCAAAAAACCACCATAACACCCAGAACAAGAGCAGAAAAACCTATAAAAAAGGCTTAAAATAAATAACTCATTTGGAATCCAATAATTAATCCCGCACTTTTACGACTCTGAGTGAAATTCATTATAAAACTAAGCGTTTTCTCTCTACATCGTAAAAGTCTCTCAAGTTTTTCATTTTTGTGTGAGTTTTTGAACTTTTTTTTTTCATTTTAATTTTGTGAAAATGTATAAACTTCAAACTTTTCTCCAAACAAAAATCAGGATAATCTTGTTTATATTTTTAGAACAAAGGGAAGTTCAAATTGTACAAAAATAAAAGAAATAACTTCACTTAAGTAGGATGAAGGACGAACGAAGGAGGAGTAGAGTTTTAGAGTCATTTTGTTTGCAACTAATTAAAAAGGATTAAGTACACACACACACACACACTCTCACAAATGAACAACACTGATTGCACATCACTAAATCCCTGACCACAATTTGGTCGATGGGAAATCCTTTCACCCGTGCGTCAGTCAGGTCGATCTTCTGTCCATTCCGTAGTCGTCCTTCAACCCCATCCCCCTTTTCTCGATAAAACATTGAACATATGGGAAAATATCAATTTTCATATAGACACAAGAGTATACACCACCACACAACCACACACATTCCACATACACACTCACATTGTAGCCGAATTAATTACCCTGCTTACTAAACAACCTTAGGGGTGGGACTTAGCAAAACATGAGATTTCCATGTGCAAAATAGTTGTTATGGCAAATTAATCCCTAAGTCTTTGTGTACACTCTCACTCCCTCTCACCGCCATTCCCAGTCTCAGCTTCAGTTTTAGTGTCGGTGATTGTATGATGTGCAGAATCTTAAGTTATCTGTGGTTCGAGTCTCGGCTGAAGGGAGGGAGGTTTTGAATCCCAAACAATGCGGGTAAAATATCTTATAACTATAAGGCTGCTGAGTTCGCCTCTTTTTTGGCAAAAGTTTGAGGTGCCGCAATTTGTGTTCGAATTAGGGCGCTGCCTGGCAGAGTTGTAGCAGGGCAGGGTTTGAGGCCATGGTGGGGATTAGCAACTTTAAAAGAGAGAACTTTCTTCGTGTACTCTCTGTGTTTGTATTTGTGTGGTGCTGGCTGGTCTTAAATTGAAATTAAAAATCAATGACACCAACTTTTTGCTAATCCGTAAGTGGCCAAAAATGTAGAATAGTACGCTCTTGCCACTGTGTCATCGCCACGATGCACTCTCTGCCACTGTTGCCACACTTAAAAAAAAAGTATCCTAGAGAGACACCATCATCATCAGGGTATTTTAATCCTTTCCGCAATCATTTGCTTTGCTCCTTTGTTGCATGCACCACACTCAGGATATTAGCGAGGATTAAATTTCCCATACACACATACACAATTCATAGATATATATCTGCAGAAAAAGGAAGAGGAGATAGAAAAGTTTTATTGTAATTCCCAAATGCATGTTGGTATAGTTTTGAAAGTTGAAATAAATTTGGTTGCCCTTGAAGCTCATAAACGCTTCTCAAGCTCGCTCTTCTAGTCTCTCACTCTCTTTCATTAATTTTCTGCCTGCAGTATGGTCTCGTGGTTTTGGGATTTAGTTTTGCATGCATTTGTGTGTTGGGGTTGGTCGGGGTGGTATGTTGGTTTTTGGTGTTAAATGCATTTCCATTTTGCCGGCGAATATGTATTATTATGATGATGGTGGGGAGGGGAGTCCTTTTTGATAAGGTTGCCCGTCGACGTACTTAATACATACTCATAGTTAAAATGGGGTTTTGGAGAATGAACTTGTGGCACCTGGGTTTTCGGAGAGCCCGCGGCGGCGGTGGTGCTTGTTCGAATTGAGTTTACGAAAACCGACATGCAAATGGACTGAATTGCAGATAGATGTAGGTTTTTGGTAAACTCTCTCTCGCGTATATATATGCGGACAAAACATAACCTCAACAACGTTAAGTGGTGCAATGCTTAATGCTACGTGGTTACTTAATTGAAGTTTACTCGCACATCGCACTCTCTCACCTTCTTAGCGAGTGAAATAATATGTTTTCCAGGGGGTTATCATATAGAAACTTGGTCTTAATGTTCAAAAAGGAAGTTTATAGATTATTTTAATTTATTCAATATAGGTAAACTTTTCTTTTGAAAGTGTTGTCTTAGAACTAAATTAAACTTTCAGGATTTAAACGTGTTTTTGATAACAAGTTTACAGAAAAACCTTGATTTTTGTAAAGGTCCGTTGCAGACAATTTGAGAACCGTATTAAGGACACATTTGGCAATTTTTTTACTATTTTTGATGATATCAATTCAATTCAATTCAATTCAATTCAATTCAATTCAATTCAATTCAATTCAATTCAATTCAATTCAATTCAATTCAATTCAATTCAATTCAATTCAATTCAATTCAATTCAATTCAATTCAATTCAATTCAATTCAATTCAATTCAATTCAATTCAATTCAATTCAATTCAATTCAATTCAATTCAATTCAATTCAATTCAATTCAATTCAATTCAATTCAATTCAATTCAATTCAATTCAATTCAATTCAATTCAATTCAATTCAATTCAATTCAATTCAATTCAATTCAATTCAATTCAATTCAATTCAATTCAATTCAATTCAATTCAATTCAATTCAATTCAATTCAATTCAATTCAATTCAATTCAATTCAATTCAATTCAATTCAATTCAATTCAATGCAACAAAAGGTTGAACTTATATAAAGTCCATTTTTATCAAGTATATCAGTTTATGCACAAAGACTTTTTTTAAGCAATTTTCAAAATTCACTCGGGCGTATACGTAATCGTAAAAATATGTTTTTACTTACTTAGGTTCTGTAGAACAAGTGGTTGTCTGTAAAGCCGGTTTATCGACCATAATTTCAGAAAACCCCAGATTTTTCAATGAGTTTTGAAAATCTTGAACAAATCTTATGGAATGGATACATTCTGTTAGAAACTGTTTCCTAAAAACAACTCAAAAAAATACCAATGAATTTAATATGAATTTAAATCCTTAAAATGGTTATTTTATTCAAAAATAATGTTCTTAAATTTAGAATAAAGTGTCAGTATAAATGCAAATCAAATTGTTGTCCTTTATAACAATTTTAACAAAAAATAAATATTTTCAAAAATAAACTGCTGTTTAATTTTTAATATAATTCAACCTGTTTTTCCTTAGTTTTTTTTTATTTTTTTTTTTGCTGTGAAAATTAAAAACAATAAATAGAACCTCGCACCATCATCATTTCCATAACAATATTCTATTTAATCTACTTATTTTCCATTTCCTTCTTCCGTATTTTTCTTCTTCTACTTTTTCATTCCTATGAAACAGTGTACAATGTACATCCTCAAAAAGGACACAAAATTTACATTCTATTAAAATTCTTAAACAAATTTTTTTTTTCCCAACAAAAACGAGTCAAGCAAAAAAAAAAAACAATGCAAAAGTTTTTACTCTACCGTAGGCTACCATGAGGCTCCTTCATAGTGCTGCCAAATAACGCTCCAACTCAGTGAATTCATCCATAATCAACGTCCATTCATCGAAGAAAGTCGTGCATCGTTATTCTAATGAGCAACATTTGGTTTTTGCATGAATGACAAAATTTTCCTCCTCATCTCATCTTTCTACACTGACAGCAGAACAAAGGAAGCGCCATGAAGACTCTCATCCTTTTGAACAAAATAAAAAAAGAAACAAAAAAAAAAAAATCGAATGAAAGTTAACCGAAGCAGGATCGAGGACATAAATATTAATAAAAAAATGATTCATCGAATGCTGTATGCTTAAGATAATTACACACAAATTCCAATAAAGAATACAACAACAATAACAAAAAAACCTCCACCACGTTATACAAAGTAATGAGCAAACACCCAGAGGTGCCAGCTTGCGGTCCTCATTCTACTTATATAGCTTTTCCGCATTCTCTCTTTCGAATAAAACAAAGACAAAAAAAAAAAACTGCGTTTACCTACTTGTGTCAACAATAAAATAATAATAATGGATCCAAATTGATTTCGTTTTTCTTTTTGTTATTTTCTGAAATTGCTCACCAGCGAGAGTCGAGGCCGCAATAAATTCTCATTTTTAAAACTTTTATTGGTCTCAACGCTCGAATGGCTTGACAAAACAAATAGGAGCTGTAGCGGCGGCGGCGGGTGGTGGAGGCTGTTTTTGCGGAGGCGGTTATGTATTGGGATTTTGATATGCAGGAGCGGATGTTGGATTTCATTTGAACCCTTTAAGTGAACCAATTTTATTGTCTGTCCATATACAAGTTTTATGGAAGCTATGAAATGCTGATGAAAGGTTTCCATAAAAAAGTCATTAATTTTCTTCAAATTTACAAAAAATCGAACTTCAATGATTCATTTTCTGTGATTTATGAAAATAATAAACTAGCTTCGATAAAGCTTCCATTAAGATTCGTTAAGACTTCCCTTTTGTAAGACTTGAAAATGCAGATAGGAGTTTAAGTTTTGAACACCGTTTGTCGGTATGGTATTGTAATTCTTTAACAGTTTAATAACAATCAATTAAGAAACTTTTTGAAAGAAATTTTATAGAAGCTTTAGCTGGCATAAGGTTTTGTTAAAATTTCTTATTGATTTTTACAGATTTAAATAAAGAAAAGAACAACTTCTATAAGTACTCTTCTTTTGTATTTTAAGTAAATAGTGCAAAAGCTTCGGTAAGGTTTTCTATTAATGTTCTTTAAGAATGCTTCCTTTTTAGAAAACAAACACATATTAGAAGTGAAGAGGTGGACGATGTTCGGCAAAGGCAAATTAGTATTCTGATTCCCATATTAAGGTGCGAAAGTTAGATTTTAATCTAAAAAAAGGTGATCTTTAAACATATTCTTATGGTTCGAAGCTTCTTTCACAAGTTTTATAGAAGCTTCTGAAAAAAAATTATATATGTATCATTGTTATTAAGTTACTTACAGATTTTTATTAAGGAAGGACTTAATTCAATTAATCTTGAGCTTAGGTAAGGTTTCCATTAAAGCTCTTTAAGACTTCCTTTTCTTAAGAGCTTCCATTTAGACTCTTTAAGGCTTAAAGTCTTTTCTAAAATAGTTTTAGACTAAGATATAAAACTTAGTTTCCAATTCAAAACTTGAAGTCTTGAAAGAAGAAGAATGAAACTCGATAAAGGCTCAAAAGTCATCTCAAATACGCCCCCGGTCTGAACGCAAGGTCCGAATTTCCCGCGAACGGACTAAAGCGAAGGCGGTCGACGATGCTGATGCCAATGGTATTGGTGTCAGTGTTGTTATATATCTGCACATAATATGACTATACACGAACTCTATCCAACCGAAAAAGCCTCAGGGTTAAAAATGTATTATTGCCTGTTTATTTTCGTGGCATTTTTCTCTTCGTCCTTTTTGGTTTTACACAACAGAATTTTCTGTGTTTTTCATTTTTTTTTTATTTTATTTAAATTTTATTTTTTTTACGTTCGTTGAAAATATTAAAATAATTAATACTTGTATAGCCGAACGACGAGCCATCGAATTTTAATTGGAGTTTAACGTCGAATCAATAAACAAAGCCATGAAATTAATTATTCGTGCACATCCCTATTCTCTGCGACGCACCGCACACAACCCATTTTATATGTCAAAATGGCCACCAAACGATACTAAAAAAAGAACACTTGGAAAGAGCGAGAAATATATTTTATGTCCACATATAATTTGGTGCTCTTCTTCTAGAGAAAGAGATGGGGTAGGGTAGTGATGGGCGCGTTACGTATAAACTATATCGATATTGAGAGGGTGTTGTTTGCCTTTCAATCTATTATTGGAATTTGAAATAAAATTTTATAAGGGCAATTAATTTGTGCGGTTTTTTTCAACCCCAAATATGGAATGGTGGGGAGGTAATATGGGGGAGGTTGAAAAGAATGGACAATTGATTTGGGTATGGCATGTTGCCGCAACATTATGGTAAAGCTTATCCCAAATGGCCTTCAGGCAAAGAACCACCTCTTTTTTGCTGCCACCATCTGCCAGCACTCTCTGTCTCTCTGGAGCCGATCAAATAAATTTTTCATCAATCTATGGTTTTGATTTTTCAATATATACTATATAAGTAGACTAGAGTGAGAGTTGAGTGGAATAGTGAGGAGAAAGAGTTTGGTTATAATAATATAACGTGCTGAAAATCTGAGGGCCACAAATGAGTCAATTTAAATTTAATGTCGACCAATTGGCCATAATGGTGTTTCATTTGGTTTTGCGTGAATGTCGAATTCAATTCCTATCCCGTTCCAGTTTCGGCCCGCACAGCCATCAGAGTATTTATATCTTTTCAAACCAATTTTCACTTAAAAAAAAATCGATTTTATATAACTACACGAAAAAAAAGAGCATAATAAAATTGAAATTAATTTTTAATACGACTCTTTTTGAGGTCGATACACAGTGTGTTGTGAGAGAAAACTATGATTCTGATATTACTATTTGTCACAATGGAAAAGCTAAATTATAATCTGGGTATTTAAAAAAAATTGGGCTTTTGATATTAAATATTATCTTCTTTTAAACATTTTTAACTTTTTTTTTAAATTAATATCCCTATTCTTCCGAAACAAACATACATTTAATGCGAATTATTATTGTTTGGTCAAGAATTTATATGGTATAAGAGATTTACGTCAAAAGCTACGGTTACTTTTTTCAAGGTTTCTTCACATAGTCTTATAGTTATTGTCATTTAATTTGCATTCAGCTGAAATTTTATTTATCTGGATCTGCTAATTCAAAATTGATAACCGGGCCAGAGGTTCAAACTGGCAAAAATAAAATATTTTATACATACCAAAATAAATTGCACGACTGGGTTGTACGTACTTGCTCTTGCAGCTCAAAACACTTTTAATACCAGTATACTTGTAGATTTTAGAAGCTGCCTCTATATAAAATTTAAAGAAAATTTGGTGATGTTGGCGAAGAGCCAACATTAAGGCCAAAATTTTGTTAAATGAAAAAAAAATTAACTTTTTTTTGAAAAAATAAAAATGCAGTTTTATTGCAATCGCTTTGAATATTACGTCTGCAAAGTTTAATCAAAATCGTTAGAGCCGTTTTCGAGTAAATTTGTATAAATTGAAAAATTTGTATCTAAGCGAGATCTAAACAAACAAAAAAACAACTTTCAGAATTCCATAAAAATCATCTTTACCAAATTTGAAGAAAATCCATTCACCCGTTTAGGTTTTGGAAATGTGTACAGATGGACGCACGGACGAAATTGCAAGAGCCACTTTTTTGGAGTTTTCCACCATCGTAATGTTGGTTTTGATTAAAACCTAAATTTTTTTTTGACACGGGGCCAATACTTGGCCTTAGAGCAAGTAAGAAATGAAGTATAAGAAAAAAATTATTTGTTAAAGTATAACAATAAAATATGTAATTACTTAATTATAATTAGACTATAAGATGTAAGACTATAAACGACAAACCCAAAACCACGAATCTGCAAAATTGTAGTTTTGAGAAAAACGTCTTCAAAGTGTAGGAAACTCATGCAAACACATGCAAACTCATTGATAGTTTAGACTGCTAGAAAACAGATGGAGGATTGGTGTTAACGCAGTGAATAGAGGGACCGATATCGATGAATTAAAGTAAAACATTCCAAAAATGCAGATTCACGGTTTTGGCTTTGTGCCAACGATATAATGGTCTAAATTTTATATAGGTTATTTTTTTATTGTCTTTTTGTATCTGGAAGAATGTTGCATTTTTTTTTTGAGAACTGGGTGTGAATTATAATTTCATAAAAAACACTCAGCGACAGTTTTTTAATACGTTTACTCTTGTGATTTTACTTTTTTGGGACTGTCTTTACGGAATGAAAAAAAGGTTTCAGAAACTCGTTTTTAAAAGTCTATTTTTTTTACTTTGTTATGTTTTCAGTATTTAATAAGATTTATTTTTTAAGTTAATAAAAGAAAATTGTATTAAGAAATTTTCAAAATTGAAATCTCTTGGCGGTAGTTTTTTTTTGCTAGTCAACGATTTCACTTGCCCTTTTCTTTTTCACAACATAATTGAATGGACTCTTGAGCGTCTTGAATCCTTCCATAATAGAATATTTTACCAAGTTTTATTAAACGTTAATTTTTTTTGGGCAGTAGCACATTTTTGTTCACAATCTTCTTCAGAAAATAAAGTAGGCATGATCTCCATTTGAAATCTTACATTGAAAAAATTCACTTACGAATCATTTATCATTGAGCTTTTGGGACTTATAGCTGATTTTTCTAGTTTCTTTCAAAATAATCACACTTTCAGTAGTTGTAATAAATCTTGGTTTTATAGAAAATGTTTGTGACAGTTCTTATTCTAGCATCATTTTAATTCTAGGTTTTAAGTACTTATCCTGAATTCTATTAAAATAAAATGCACGACTGGGTCGTACGAACTTGCTCCTATAATTTACAACTTTTTATATATAAATGTATAAAAAAGAAACTTAAAATTCGTTCTTAAAATATAAAAGACAACTCTTGAATGAAATTGAGCTCCAAAAAAAGTATGCAGTTTAATTTATTTTATAAAGATGCATTTTTAGAAAAAAAAAAAAAAAAAATTGAAAATCGTTTTTTAAAAAAGTTATTTTTATAAATAATTTTTTGAAAAAAAATTTAAAAATAAATTTGGTATGCATTGTTTAGAAACTTTTAATCAACATGTTTAACCAAAATTTTCAAAAAAATTCAATGTCACGTTTTCGAAAATTTGATTTTTCAAAAAAGAGAAAAATTTCAAATTATTTTTTTAAATCCAAAAATTTTTTTTTTCAAAATTTTGTTTTTGATTTATATTTAGGCATAAGTAAAATCGTTAAAATTGAACTAGTAGTTTTGAATATATTTTGAAATTTCAAAAACGGTTCTAAAATCCTAATTAACGGTACCTTCTTAATTAACGGACCTTATTTAGAAACTTATACTTGATTTTTTTAATAAAAATCTTATAAGTAGGAGCCGCTTTTTGAGTAAATTAAACTTTTCCAAAATTGGTATATGACAGTTTCTGTTATTTTTTGTCCAAAAATCCTTCTGTACAGGATCCAAAAACTGCTACATACGAAGTTTGAAGTAGATCGGCTTATCTGTTTAGGCTGTAGCTTCTTATACAGACCGACAGACATCCTGACAGACTGAACGAACTTTTTTTCGCATTCTCTATCATCGTTATATCATGGAAAATTGTTATCTCAACATTTTTTTACGAATGCATTACAAACAACCTTTTAGAAAAAATAATTTTTCAAACACAAAAATGTTTCAGTAGAAATTAAACTTTTCGAAACCAAGTTTAAAATTTCAGTTGAAGTGTTATATTTTTCAGAAATAACTGCACCACTAAAAAAATAAATATTTTAGCTAATACCTACACTCCTTTCATTGCCAAGTTGTGAACTGCAACAAACTAAAATTTCATAAAATCTGAATAAAACCGCATTTTTCCTACTCCAGATCCGGGTTCTTTAAATTCAATTTTTTTTTTGTTTAAAATTAAACTGTGTGAATATTTTTGTGACTCACTGTTATCATTTTCTTTTCTAATGCAGCTATGTGGAAAACACAAAACATTGTCGATGGTGTGCTACCTCAAAAGACAATTGAACACAAGTTCTTCCATTATCGTTGCTCTTCATCGTTGTTTTATTTCTTTTTTTTTATTTTATTTTCTTTTTTTCATTCAACAAAAACGAATCAGTTCAAATTGATTGATTTTATTCAGGTGCTTTGAAGAGAGAAAAAGGTTTTATGCAATATGCAATGAAAATGAAAAAAGGATTCACAGTGTGTCTGTGCTTGCTTGCTTGGTTGGCAAAGACTTAAACATCCCTGAAATGATAATGACGGTGATCACCTCTCCTCCCTAAAAAAAATACTTAAATGCTAAGCTTCTTTCATTGCCGGCGGAAACTAAACGAAAAGTACGAATCCATTAGATTTGTATTCTTCTGTTCTGGTTCTCTTTCTCCTCCTGCTCTTTCTTCTTCTTCAAACTTCTTCAACACCACACTTCATGCCGGATGGAATATTCTTCAATGACAAAACAAAACACCATCACTTTGGTCCAAGGACGATAAGGACGATGACTATAACGACGAAAAACGACAACGATGAAGTCGAAGAATGAAGAGAGGATAACTAAAAAACACAAAAAAAAAAAAAATAAAGGAATGATGTAAATCCTCTTCCACCTGTGCAAAAAGGACGATTCCAGGGAAGAAGGAACATCATCACAAGCAAAACTATGGGACCGATTCAATGAATGGAAATGAGTGAAATAAAATTCGAAACGTTGAACAAAATTAAATCTAAATGCGACGGAAGTGTAGCACTTACCTTCTTCATCATTTTATGTCGATTTTTAGTACTTTCTATCTATCTTCTCTATGTTCTTCTTGCGACTAGGATGTGGTTGTGTTGTGTATGTATTTGTGCAATGTATCCCTTTTTCACTTTTGGAAAATTATTTGCAGATGAATCTAGCTCATGCATCATTAATTGAAAATAAACAAATTGAAACGAAACGAAAGGCGAGACATGCTACCTAACATCAATTCGAACATCCTGTTTCGTGTCTTTCCTCTCTCGCTGCGATATGTTGGAATGTAAAAATGTCGATATATAGTTAAAAGGTATAGGTATTTTGCTGGTATACAATTTCGTCGTCGTCCTTGGTTTTTGTATAGCGATGGTTTGATGGATATGAACTAGACGGACTATGTTGTTGTTATTTCGTTTCTTAACTAAGTCGAGTAGGTGAAACAGGATGAAGATGATGATGATGATGATTCCCTTTTATATAGCAAAAAGAGGCAGATCTTCAATTAAAATCCAATCTCACTTGGGTTTTTGCAGCAGAAAAGGATTCGAATTTTTGAAAAAGGACTGGGGTTTCAAGTGAATGATTGGAGTATTGATGATGGTTGTGATGATATGGACAGCGAGAAGTTCACTTTAGGAGAATTTTGAATTCATGACTTGAGAGTGGAGGAAGGTACTACTCGCTGGAAGGATTATTGAAAAAGTTAGTTATTAGAATTTGAATGGGTTGTTTTGAAACAACTTTGGTAGTAACAAGGGGAATTTTGGTCCAAATTGCCTTGAATGAGAATGTTTAAGAAGTATAGTTGTTTGGAATTTAGATAGGTTTTTAGAAATTCCTTGCATAAAGAAAAATACCTTCAAAAATCGATACTAAATTGAAACTTACTCGGTGTTAGCAGAAACAAGGTTAGATATGGTTGGTAATGGCTGATGAGTTATTTAGCTGAAATTTGTTTTGTTATTGTGTTATTCAACATCTTAACTTTTTTGTGTTAATTGAAAGGTCCAGCTTTTATGTTTTGGTGCAGATTCTTTGAAAATTCACTGCTTTTAATCGATCTTAAAAAATGTTTTTTTTTTTTGTTTTTTTTTTTTCAATTTTTCTCAATATTTTCTGAAATGAAAATGTATTTCTACTAGATACATATTCTTAAATAAAAGGTTTCAATCTAAAATGTGGCATCCCAAATTTTTAAAAAATCGGTTGAAAAATAGGCTATTTTTTCGAATTAAATTCGTAAAAAATCCAAAAATTAATATTTTGCTAAGAAACATTAAAAATAAAAAAAAAACATAAAAATGTTGGTTTACATTAAGTTTTGTTAAAATTCAACTATTTTTGTAAAAGATAAAATTAAAGAACCAAAAAGTCGTATTTTTGCATTTTTCTCACTATTTTTGAGGTTATTTAAAAAAATGTTGTAGATCATATTGTCATCTACAACTTTTGTATTTAATTTTTTTCGATAGAAGGTCTACTTTCCACAGAAAACTTAAAAAAACACGATTTTTGACACCCACCCCACTTTTACTCCCACCCACCCCCTTTCCCAAAAAGTTTTTTATCATAAATTTTCCCACTACTCTCATGCTGCTTATATTTTTTTTTCAAAAATTATTGGCACGTGTCCAAATGTACCCAGCGTAAACTAAAATTAGCCATAACTTTTTATATAAGGTTGTACAAAACTCGGCTTTGGTTCTACAAAACTGTACAAAACTTGTACAAAACTTTAGCATACTTTTTTTTTTTTTTAATTTTGCGGTAGGTCCGGGCTGGAAAAATGCACGTCTTATGTCAGCCTCAATATTGGGGTCACATTAACACCAAAAAAGTGAAACCTGTTGCCTACTACTTTAAAGAAAACCTTACGCCCGATCCATATTCTGAGAACCGATGTTTTTGGATAAAGTTATAAGTCACCTGACCTTTCAACATAGAAAGAGTTGAATTTGAAGACACAAATCCATCAAAAAAAGAAAATAGTGGAAAATATAGCGAAATTTAAGGCTAAAAAGTGGGATGGACCTAATGTGGTCTCCGAATTCGTACTAAAAATTTGATTACCCGGTAACATCTTCCAGATGCTGAAAACGGTAAAAATCATAGTAAGTCCCAAAAATGATGCTCAAATCTTTATTTCCAACTACAGGTCAATATCACTCTTCAACAGAACCTTGAATGAACGATTTTAATGAATTTATTTCTCTTATTATTTTCTACAAATAATTGGGTTACTACACTACACAAGCAATACAAAATTTCATATCTTATGTACCTTTTTTTTAAGAAAAGTTTAAAAACTATTTTCAGTGCAAAATATGAAAAAAATATTTTTTGATAATTTTTAAAAATCTTTGGTATGCAAAAGAATCTATAGGAACGTAGGTGGCCAATTTTTTTTTTTTAATGCTTGTCTAAAGAGGTGTTTAACAAGGTGCCAATTTGTATGAGTATCTAGAATAGTTAAGAAGTTATTGGTACCAATATCATGGTCACTGTGGTGTATGCGTAACATTTTTTCTATAAGAAAAAATTAAATCAGTTAATATAAATTCTCTATGGGTGATATAATAATATAATCGGGAGTTTAAAGTAGACATTAACATTCTTGTTAAAGCATTTTTTTCTGCTGATCAAAACAAAAACAAAAATATGGGAACTAAAACATTTAAATACTTGATATAGAGAGCTTTTTTTTTTTTTTTCAATGACAACCGGACCTGAACAACCCGAGTTAAGAAGCTGCCAACAGAATTAATATTTAAAACAAACACAATGACAATTAACTGTAAATTTAGCTTAAAAAAAAAAAACAATGTAAAAACGTTAGGCCCCTTTTGTGCCAACATATTACTAATATAATCAATGTACATTTTTAGATTACTAGCCTTAAGCAAATTGTATATATAATAACTGTTCAATAAAAATATCGTTAAAAAAAAAAAAAAAAAAAAAAAGAGCTTTTTTTAAACTCATAAGCAAGTATTGTCGAATTCGGATCAATCACGAGATTATGTTGAATAGGACTAGAAAGCTTCATGTTTAAGCATTTTTTAATGTAATAACGTCTTATAAATTATTGAAAACTGGTTTTATTTACGAAAAAACGTAACTTATCCTCACGTTCTTTATGGGCCTGTTAGCAGGGTGGTATAGATTGCAATTTGATCTTAAAGACAAAATCATTTGACTCCAAGCCCAACTTAAGACAGCTACAGATATATAGAGTCAGTAGACCAGACTGTTAAACAATTTGTTTTTTTGAACCAGAAGTCTGGGGTTCAAATCCAAAGAAAGACGAATTTTTTTTTTGCTCACAAATAATTTCTAAACGACTTCCCAATCGTTTTCATTGATAGTCATAAGACCAAGAATTTTTTTTTTAGTACATATTTTTTTTTGGTTTTAAAAAAATTTGAGGTAGTTTCGATTTGTCTTACAATCGGTAATAACGTCGTTCTGGTCATAAATTGACATCAGTGCGTTGAGTATATGTCTGCAAGGGGAGGGGAAGGATTATTACAAAAAAAGGAGTAATTTTCATAAGAAAAAAAGAAATTATTTTATGGGATCACAAATCATAACGTATTAGTCGGATTTCAAATATTCAACAGTTAAAAGTACCTATAAGTAAATGGTCAAAAGATCAACTAATACTATTATTTGATAAGAATAATTATGATAGTTAAAAACAAAAAAACGAAGACAAAATAATAGAAATAATAAAAATTATTATTTTTATTTTATGTGGAGCGATTGAATATAATTTTAAAGTTAAAGTGACCTCAACTCCAAAGCGTTTCGCTCAGGTACGACAGTGAGCTCATCAGTTAGATCTGTCGTACCTTAACTAAGACGCCTTATTTTGGTCATGCTGTGAGTTTTATAAGTTGTCGGTAAACATCGACCAAAATAAGTCGTCTTAGTTAAGGTACGACAGATCTAACTGATGAGCTCACTGTCGTACCTGAGCGATTAGCTTTGGAGTTGAGGAGGTGACTTGAACTTTAAAAATTGAATTATGAAAGTTTATTTTTATCAAATTTAAAAATTTTAAAATTGGTCACTATGGCGTATGCGTAATATTTTTTTCATCTAGTAAAAACTAGAGTTAAACCTTATGATTACGAGATGAGCCTTGTGTTTACGATTGGTTTGATGAAATTTTAACTTGAAGTGCTATTATTTAAACGACTTCAAAAAAAAAATCATATTAAGAGTTCATATGACTGAGGCAATCATAAGCTTTCAAAGCTTGAATATCTAAAAATATATTTTGACAACCGAAGTCCAACTGGCCCATTAGCTCAGTTGGTTAGAGCGTCGTGCTAATAACGCGAAGGTCGTGGGTTCGATCCCCCCATGGGCCAAGATAATTTTTTTATTTACAATTTGCTTAATAAATAATAAAAAATAATTTAATAAAAATAACACTGGTTTACAAAATTAAACTTTTTTTTTGTTGCCGGAACAAAAATATACTTTTCTGAAGGTTTTCGGTGTGCTGAACTTGAATCCGAAGTCAAAAAAATTCTAGCAGCTCCCGTTTTTGAGATATTACCGTTAGAAAGTGCAGCACTTCGGACCTTATTCTTTTATATAAGGAAAATTGTTTGAGCATATTTAGTAACGGTTTTTATAAGAACTATTTACCACCTTTTTAAATCTGTTTAAATCTCTCCGATATCTTTTTTACTTCCCGAGATATCCTCAGTTGTTTGATATTTTTAAAAATTTTATAATGTCATTATCTTCTTTATGATATATGAAGCCAAACCCACTGACTTCAGTTTAAGATATCTCGGGCAATACATAAGATATTGAAAAGATTTAAACAGGTATCGAAAGATGGGAAATAGTTCTTATAGAAACCGTTACTAAATATGCTCAAACAATTTTCCTTATACAATAGAATAAGGTCCGAAAAAATCAAAAATACGTTTTTTTTGCATTTTCTAACGGTAATATCTCAAAAACGGGAGCTGCTAGAATTTTTTTGACTTCGGATTCGAGTTCAGCACACCAAAAACCTTCAGAAAAGTATATTTTAGTTCCGGCAACAGAACCCTTGTTAACCAGTGTAATAATTAGTACAAAATTTATTATAAAATAGGAATGAAAAAAAGAAAAGAAACCAATTTAATTCCGTTTAAGTTCGGTTAACTAATAGACTGTTTGAAACTTCTTAAGCTATTTGGGATGGTTCCAGGAAACTGAAAAATGTTTTAAACTAAGTTTTAAGTAATAAAATAAATTAATTAATAATTCTATATACTTTTTATATCAACTTTCAACGTATTCTCGAAGTGAATCAACAAAGCCAAAAACTCAATCCTTTCAAATTCCGTCTTCATCGTTGTAGGGCTTCTTAAAAATTCCTTTTAGAGTCATTCACAAAAGTCTCAAATGAAACTAAAGATTACCTTTTTTAAATTCAACCAAATGTAAGAAGCTCACTAATCATAAAGTAAACTCTCCTTCTTCTGTCTTCATTTTTCTTTTATTCTCTGTCTTCTAACTTGAAGTTCCTTCAATACCTAGACACATTAATTTTTTTATTTTCCTTTTTTTTAACTTCTATTCAAAAAAAAAAAAAATTCTACGAAAAAGATGAAAGAGTTAAGCAAACCACACTGAAAGCAAACAGTAATTAAAGAAAACTTTTGCCCAAAAAATTTCTAAAGGAAAAACAAAATAAGAAGAACACAGAATCGGAAAAATTTTTGCACCGGCACACTATGTCATAAAGAAAAACCACTAAAGCCTGCAGAGGCATCATCATCAACCAAACAGCCATAGCCAGCCAAAGCCAAGTCGAGCCAAAACCAAACCAAACCAAAGCCAACAAAGTCAAAACCTATTCGTATAAAGCTTAACAAGAAACAGCGAATAAAAGTGAAACCACAGACTTGTCGAAGAAGTCCTACTTTATACAACTAACAAAAAAAAAATAAAGAAGAAATACCAAAAAATAATACAAAAAACAAGAAAAGAAAACATTGCGGAATGTTTTGAATGAAAGAAAGAAAATGTCCTTAAGATTTCGTCCTTTTGAGTTGTAAAAGGAGAGAAAAGAATCCAACTGTGGGATTCTAGGACGGAGACGCTGAATTCCTCTCTATTTATATAAAACTCCCAAGGCTGGCTTAAAAGGACAAACTATAACGACGACGAAGACGAGAAGGACGATAAAGATGACGACGACGACGACATGGGTAATTAAAAACTTTTATTCGCTTTTTAAACTAACAAGAGAAAACTACACAAAGTCTTTCCCTTATTTTGATCCTTTTTCACCTCATAATTTTTTTTTTTCTTTTTTGCAAAGAATTTTTTTTTGTGGGCTTCTTTCCGTCATTCTTTGGTTTCCAAGGAATTTCTTTTTTTTTTACTTTGATTTTTTTTCCCTTCTAGCTTTAACATGCATTCAGACACATAGACCAACAAAACAAGCAAAAAAAAAAAAAAAAACACAAGAAAAATATTTGAGACTTTGAATAAATCGTCTTCATGGCATAATGATGATGATGGAAAACTGAATCCTTTTCTTTTTCACCTCAACCAGAGCCTGATATTGTTCTTCTTTTGCCGTTTTTCCCCCTTCCTTGAATTTTTTCTTTGAGTATTTTTTTTTTCTTTTTCTAAACTGTAGCCTTAAAGTCCTTAAGGTAATGTTAGCTTATGCTTGTGGGACAAAGGAAAAGCAATAATTTGCTTCGCAAATTGCATGACCGCAAGTAAATTTTATTATTTCTATTTCTTTTTCTATTTTCGTTTCTTTCTTTTTTTTTGCAATTCCTTCAAGAGATGGCATTATAATCCCGTTCGTGCTCGTAATTAGCTCAATTAAATTAACACAAAACGACTTTAACAAGAAATATAAATGTTCCATTGCTTTGGATGGTGCTAGTTTGGTGCACTGTGTCAAAGCGCAAAGGAGTAATTCCAAAGAATTTTCAAATAGTTTTTGCTTGCTCGTGTAAGTTACACTTCAAGGACTTTTATTTAATCAGAGCGTTATTGAAGTTTTTTTTTTCGAGAGTTTTTAACACGAATTCTTAAAATTTAATTGGGCTCATAGCTCGAAGATCAATTATCACACTATCAAGTTAAAGCAATATATTTACCAACACATGTGTTTGTAACATATCTCTAAATTGTTGAAAAAAAAATTGATGATAAGGAAATAAGTTTAGTAGTTAGCATTTTGTCAACTTTACGAAAAGTTTATCCAAGCTAATTGCTATCTTATCCAGAGTTCCACAAGGTAGCCATATTGGACCACTTTCATTTATCCTTTTTCTCAATGATATTTTTATTTTATCGCTGGCGACTTCAAACTTTTTCGCGATTCTGCGAACTTAAGTGGCTATTTGAGCATTAGAATGGTGCAACACAAATGTAATGGAACTCAAGAAAAAAAAAAATGCAAAGTAATGTCCTTCTCCAGGCGCAAGAACCCGCATTTATCCTACTATTTTCTAAAAGAATATTATGGTTGAAAGAGTTGAACACTTCAATGACTTAAAAGTCTTATTTGATACAAAGGTGTCGAATTTAATGGTCATTATAATCTAAGTGTTCTTTATTGTGCTTTTGTCCATCCAATCGTTGAATATTGTAGCTGTATATGGTGTCCTAGCTATGATGTAGCCATAAATAAAATTAAAAGTGTTCAAAAACGATTTTTTCTATTTGCTCTTTGATATCTTCATTGGGACTCGGATTTAAATCTTCCGGCTTATGAAAGTCGTTTAAACTTCTGGGACTATCGACACTCAAGAAATGAAGAGAAGTTCTTTTTATCTACCAACTTATACCCGGATCAATCAATTCGCCCTGTATACCCAAAATGCTAAACATCAACACTCACCCAAGGGGAGACGGACAGAATCCCGAAATCCAAAATCCAGAAAACCCTAAATCCCGAAAAACCAAAATCCCGAAAACGCAAAATCCAGAAAGGTCGATTTCGATCAACGATTTTTCCAACCTAACTCAATTACAACAAAACACTGCTGAAAGCACAATAAGAACTTTAAATCATGTAAAAAAGAGATTAACAGAATCATGCACTTCTATTGTTTTTTACGTGTTAACACCTTAATTTCACACTTAGGATTGTTTTCGAAACCGACATCCCGAAAAATTATATAAAATAAAAAATTTGCGCAAATTTTTCATTTTATTTAATTTTTGGGGATTCCGGGATCCCTATTCGGGATTTTGGGTTTTCGGTATTCTGGGTTTTCGGGATTCTGGGATTTTGACCCCAATCCTCGCCCAAGACTTACACCCAACCCTTTCTTTTTACTTACTCGAAAGTGCGTCTGTCTATACGGATAGGCCGATACACTTTAAATTTGGTATGTAGCCGTTTTTTGGCACTGTACCTACCTGCCATATATTAATTTTTTTAAAGTATAACTTTCTCAAAAACGGCTCCTACAATTTTAGTAATATAATATTTTTTAGACAAGGTCTCATCTTTTAGAGCCCCCACACACTACAGACTTTCTATATCGGCCGATAGTTTCGTCGGGTTGGGCTTCTAGTGTGCGCACAGGTGGGTGACTAAATAGTCGACTGGGTAAGAAAAACAAACAATTTTTTCGATCGAACAAACTTTTTGACCGGCCGATACTTAATCGTTGTAGTGTGTTCACTTTCATACATTTTCATACTGATTAAGAGACCGACTAAACTGTCGGCCGATAGAAAGTTTGTAGTGTGCGGGGCTCTTAGTGAAATTTGATTTTTTTTTCAAAAATTGTTATTAACGGTACATCCCGTAGAACGTGTTTTTTTTTTAATTTCTAACTATTTCCCAAATAACTTGGATTTAAAAAAAAATTTGGAATTTATTTTTGAAAAATCAAATTTTCGAAAACGTGACATTGGATTTTTTTTTAAATTTTGATTTAAGGTGTTGATTGCTGCAAACTAGAGCTGGGCAAATCGTTCATTTCAAAAGATCGAATCGTTCAAAGATTGATTTCACCAAAGATTCGGTCTTTTCTATCAATCGTTCTTTCGTTCATTTATTCGAAACCATTTCTTTTTCACTCATTTCGTTCTGAAAAATGAGAGAGGAAACAAGAAATCGCATATAACCTTACATATTAACATTTCAATGCAACCATATAAAACAATTTTTCGTTTATATTTTCTATGAGAGTTTTTTAAAAATTTAATTATCTCCGCTTTTTTTTTGAAAATATATTTTTGGAAAATTTTAATGGTAACTTTGATTATCAGTAAGGCATTATGTCTCCGCCAAGTTCAAAACGTCGAAATAGATACATCAAAAATAAAAAGAAGTCAAGGTCAGATATTCGATAGAAATTCCCAATCGAATTCGACTCAATTCAAACTCTGAACCTGCTTATATAAACTTGTATCAGTTGTATGCATGGAATCGAAAGGATGATTGAGAATGAATGGAATGAACGAAATCCGAGTTCTGAGAGATTTTTTAGATGATTTTTGATTGTGAACGATTTGGATGAACAAAACGTTCTTTTCCACTTCGTGGTTTTTGATTGTAAACGATTTGGATGAACGAAACGCACTTTTCTACTTCGTACTTTCTTATTTTATGAACGAGATTGATATAAGGATTGATTGATTTGGTTTATAGTGATTGCAATCACTCAGAATTTCCGGTGAACGGGTCAAAAAGACCGAATCAATCACGATTGACACAGCTCTACTGCAAACTAGCAGTTTTTTGAAAAACGTCTCTAACGATTTTGAAATTTTTCTTTTCTAAAAATGCATCATAATAAAATAAATTAAACTGCATACCTTTTTTGAAGTTAAATTTCTTTTCAAATATTGTTTTTTGTTGTTTTATTTTAATTTTTCATGCTCATTTACTAAATTTTTTATATAAAAAGTCTTGAGTTCTAAGAGCAGGTTCGTGTGACCCAGTCGAGAATTATATTTTATACCATTCTGAGCCAGAGTTAACTACGGAATTAATGAGCCTTATTTTAATTTATCAATAAATATTTAAAAACCAAAACTATTGAATTGTTTATTATTTAATATTTTTGTATAAAACCAATTATTAAAGTTTTGAGCTTCTTAAACACTTTAGTCTGTAGTAGACTAATTTTTGATATTACTTGTCTTATTTTACTTATTATATTATATTAATTTTATATTATTTGAACCCTCAAGCCTTTGACTATTTTAAGTGAACTTAACTTTAATTTAATTTTATTAAAATTACTTCCATGTTTTCCCTTAAAAATTCCTTCAATGTACACTCTGTGAGTGCCTGTGTGTGTGTGTCTGAATGTTTATCTCCCAGAATGTTTAAGTAAATGTAATTTCAGTTGGTTCCGCTTTCGATGTTGTTGATGATGATCCGTTTTTTATGACCAAGATATAAAATAACCCTTTTCAGAGGCAGGCAGGAGAGCGAGAGACTCAAAAGCAAGGTAGGCCACTACAACACACCGAGTCCTATCTACCGCGAAGGCCAGGAACCAAACCTCTCATAGACTCATATAATCATCATCATTATCCGAACTCTGCAGGAGCAGGCGTTGCAAACCTGATTCTGGTTAACTACCAGACTATATATGGTTGGCCTAGAACTGCACCTACTTCCATAGTAACCAACACACACTCTGAAAAAAAAAAAAAACAGCCCTCGTTGCAGCGCCATAGCAAAATGTGTATACAAAATATTACACTTTATATTTAAACGTGTTGTATACGAAACTCTGTCATAAAGATAAAGGATAAGTGGAAACTTTATGGTTATTACTGGCAAAAGTGTAAGGATAATAATATTAAATGTGATGTGTGTGTCTTATACAACACATAACATAACCCTAGCCCACCACCTCTTTGCCTTTTTCTCTCTATCTCTCGCTTATGCAAGGACCTCCCGAAAAAAAAGGAAGAAAGAAAAAAAAAAAAACTTGCGAAATAAGCTTCAACCAAACTATGTAATAAAATTTCTTATCTCGCAGCTGCTACGTTGTCATTTCGATGATATAGACAGACAGGGAGACATCCTTTGCTCCTGGCAAGGATATTAAATAAAAATTAAATTAGCAAATGGATCAGTTGACTCTTTCAACGTGGATTTCTTGCTGTCGTATTGTTGTTTTTATGGAATTATTGGAATTGCCAATCCAGCCGCTTTTAATTTCTCCATTTCTCTATACCATTTTTGATCTGCTATAGCTAAATAATCCGATAGACGATAACAATTCTATAGATGAAGTTGGGGGTTGGATTGCGTGCTCCTTTCAACGGATATCCTTCAATTCTTCCATTTTGATGGAATTCTTCTTCACCCAGTTTTATTGTTTATTACAATGCATTAACATTTGGCATTAAAGTGCTTGGGCTAAAGCCTGGGCGGGACTCGAGACTCAAGTCTCCAGGACACACAATATAATAATGTTGATGGCTAAATGGTAAATGCAAAAGTTTTGCTCCTGTAAATGTAATTATGTGTGTGGAAATGGGATTTTGTGTTTTGTTTTTGTTCGAGACAGGAGCACAGTGAGAGGATATAAAGCATCTAGAATGGGGCATAATGCATGAAGTGGAACGTTTTATGTTCAAGTGGAATAGGTCCTTTGGGGATGAGTGCGGTATTATTTTAATATAAAAATGTATTTCTAAGATGAGATGAGAGAGAGAGTGACTATACTTTGTTGTTGTGTAATTTTTGTTTTTATTGACATTTAAGAGAGATGAATGGTTTGTGGAGAATTAGATTATGACAGGGAGGTGAAATGAAAGATTTTTTTTTTTGTGGGGGAGATTTGGAAATTATTTATTTGCAAATCTGAATGCCATTATGTTTCATGAAATGAAATTATATTCCACTCTGTTGTCGGTCGTCCAGAGAGGACACACAGGTTAACTTATGGCCCACAAAAATGTTATTCGTGAATAAAAAATTATACTTGTAAACTTGAAAAGGTACTTTTTTTTTATTGATGGTTTTGTTTGGAGGGTAAATGAATGCCCCGAATCCATGGTAAATAGGTAAATACGAAAATTATTTCTTTTTAAGAAGCATTAGAGTGCTTTTTCGTTACAGAGTTTTATTTGAAAAGTGAATAACTAATCAAAGTTGTAGAAGTCCTTGTAATAAATATTAAAAATAATTTGACAAGTTTAATAAAATATTTGTCTAATGGTTAATGGGAAAGTGTAGGTAGTCTACTTGTTATTCGATAAAATATTCAGGCCTTACAAATTCTAACAGAACTGATTGTTTTAGTTTTTAGTAGCTTATAAAATAATGTAATGGAATAATGATTTTTTAGAGACATTTTGCATGTTTAATTCGCAGTTTCTATTTTGTTTATTTATAACATATGCTTACGAAATGATGAATCAGAAACAGAATTGATAAAAGAGATCAAAATGTAAAAAAAAAATTGTTTTAAATCCTGTTTTAAATTGCGTCTTAAAATTGGTTGAGAACGAATAAATTCGGGCTTAGTCTAAAATAAAATTTCCAACTATAATTTTGTATTTTCTTTTTATTAATTTGTTCAAAACTTATTTGGTGATAATTTTTTTTTAATAAAGAATTTTTTCAAGAAATTGTCATTTTTGTCTTTTTTATCATAAAATTAATTTTATACAATTTATCTAACGGTTATTAATTTTTAAGGAAATTCTCCTTTTTTTTAACTTGCGATATTGGACCAAGAAAAATTCGTAAAAAGAATCAAATTCGAAAAAGTTGTATGAATCAAACTTTGGTTGGTTTACAAGATACAGAATCTCACCCCTTCACTAAGAAAAAAAAAGTTTTTAATATGTATTATCATTTAACAGTTTTTTTGATTTTTGACTTTATCATTAACGACTGGATTGTTTTCAACGTAAATAATTTTTGTACAAAAGCAGCAATAGTAAAATTAAGTTATATTTGAAAAAAAATTTTGAATTTAAAAAATGTTTAAATTTCACTCAGGATTTAGAAGCCAATTTTATACTGATTTAAGTGATTTTTACTATGTATAAAACTTGTGGTTTTTATATGAAATTTAGACTTCATAAGCTTAAGAGTTTAGGAAAATACAGTTTTTTTTGTCGATTTTAAGCATAAACTTGATGTTCACCATGAAATATCACGACATAATTCAGTTTTCGAAAAAAAAAAATGTGGCAACGCCACATTTCTGTTATCCGTATTTTTGTAGAAAAGCTAAAAAATAGTTCTGTTGGAATTACTTAATACTTTAAGTACACCAAATTTAATCAAAATTGTTATCGCCGCCGTTTTCGAGAAAATAGAAATAAGTCGAAGGATGACACACGTATTAAGCGAGATAGAAAAAGAAACAAAAAAACAACGGGTTGGGTTCGAAATTCTGTATTTGCCAAAATTCGGATTTCAAAATTCTGTATTCCAAAATTCTGTATTCTGAAATTCTGTAAAAACAAAATTCTGTATTCCAAAATTCTGTAAATGATTAAAGGTAAGTGTAAGGTAAGTGTTTATTTTTTTTTTTTTTGAAAGGTCTTTTATTGACATTTGCTGAAACAAAACTGAAATATTTAAGTAGAACATAAACTCATATTTCCTAATTTTTCCTCTGCGTAGACTGTCACATAAGGTTTTATGTAGAACATAAGTCCTTAAGTTTCGTTTTAGCAAACGACTCTTATACACTGTTATACTTAATTTGTTAATTGAATATAAATTGTTTAACAGGCAAGATGAAAATGTATAAGTTTGGAATATACAGAATTCCAAAAAGCAGAATATTGGATTTGCAGAATTTTGAAAACAGAATTTTGGATTTACAGAATTTTGAAATACAGAATAAATGAAAAGCGGAATAATGGAATACAGAATTATGTTCATACAGAATTTTTCATTCAAATACAGAATTTAGGTCATACAGAATTTTGGTCATACAGAATTTTGGAATGCAGAATAACGACCCGTTCCCAAAAAAAACCCATTAGATATTACAAACAAAAAAAAAGTGTACGAAATTTCAGCCGAACCCATGCCACCGTTTGGGCTGTCGCGATTAACAGACCGACCGACACGGTTGGTATGACGAAACCCACGTTTTTGTACTCTAGGGGAGAGTGGGGCTAAATGTAACAGGGGTAAGAATTAACAGCTAAAAAAAGCGATGTTCCTTTCAATATTAAGAAACGCGTAAAGGAGAAAAATGCTCAATTTTTGAATATCTACCGGCACATTTTCTTCAGATGAAGATTAGACGACAGGGTGAGAAGTTACACTAGTGGTGCCCAAAAAATGCATGTTTGTAACTTTTTTTTTTAATTTTATTTTTGGTCTACCTCTTTACCCGAAAAAGATAGAGTGCTAAGTGTTTTTTTGTTATATGCAACCGTGTTTTGGCTCAAATTGCGTGTATGTGTTATGTCTATATCAGTTTCGCTTTTTTTTTAAATTGATTTTATGTGCCAAATTTCATGCTGGGGCTAGTTGTAACATTTTTCCGGGGCAAGTTGTACCATGTAAAAACCTACCTATACTGAAAAACTGTTTACCTAATATAATTAACAACCCTGAATATGAATGCTTGTAATTGAATTTGTATTTATTTTGAAATTGGAAACACATTTTTGAACCACCATTTGAATTCATAAAGCTTATAAAACAATTTATGAATTCGAATAACTTTTATTTAAGACTACTGTCAAATTTTCTCTGGAAATCTTGGATTTGCTCCACTTTTTACAAATTTGCACCAAAATTTCATGACTAAGATTTGTTTTTATTGTTATTAATTAAAAACAAATAAATATAAACAAATAAAGGTATTTTTCTCTTATTTTTAGTTCTTGGTACAACCTACCCCGGTATGTGTTACACTTTGCCCCGTATGTGGGGTAAGTTGAAACAACACGATTTTTTTTTTGGAAGCTATATTTTTCAACATTACCGTTATGTTTTGCTAAATTTTTATGATGGATCTTGGAGCTAAAACATGGGTCTTTAATTTAAAAAAGGTCTGGTTGACCCACTTTCAAATTTGTAGGAGAACCATCGATTTTAGAAAAAAGTGTTACATTTGGCCCCACTCTCCCCTACATCATCGCAATGTAGGTTTTGATCGAAACCTCGAAATTTTATGTTTACAGGAAACCAATACTTGTCCTATAGAAAAAGTGAAAATCAATTTAGTTTTGCAGGTGGCCATGGCACAGAGGAATGAGTAGATGACTTCAGAGCCAGACATCGTGGGTTCGAACCCAACGGTCGACTCAGAAGTTTTTTCTAAATCGCCAGCTTAACTGAAGCCACCTGTGCGATAACATGAGACAATTGTCAACGATGTCTCCCCCTCTGTGCCACGTAGTTATGTGTTATATGTGTTTCTGTTGTTCTTTCTTTCTTTGTCTTTCTCTTTGTTGTATTAATGTCTTGTGCTGTATCCGCAAAATGGACTAAGTTTCCGAAGCTGTAGTGTGTGTCTAGTCCGTAGATTTATCTTCGGATTAGATTAATATGTAATGTAATGTAATGTAATTTAGTTTTAAAGAAGCTGCATCAAGTTGATTTATTTGAATATTGTTAAAATATATACCAAAAGTATAAGGGCAAGTTTGCAGCCTTGAAAGACTTTTGCTAGCTGCAGGATACAAGAAACGCCTCAAATTTTGGAAATTTGTGCAGTTCTGAAATTGTAACTCCCTAAAAGTGTATCTTATCGAAAAGTTTTTCAAAACAATAGGTAAAACATAGTTTTAAATATTATAAAGGGTCTGCTTTAAAGAAATTGATTTTCAAAAAAATGCAAATAAAAAATTTGAACTTACTTTTTTGTTTTAACTTAAAATCATTCAAACGTTTTTTTTACAAAAAATTTCCTTGAAATCAGCTTAGTTGTAAAACTAATTCAAAAACTAAGAAAAATGTTCTATATGGATGTTCCGTTTACTATGTTTTTTATTTCAAATATTTAATTTACCCTTGTGGGTAACAGAAAAATTTGAATCAAAATCGTTAGAACCATTTTGAGAAAATTGACTTTGATTTCGAACATTTAAATACAAAACAAGGAGTTTTTGGGTAGTAGTTTAGTTTTACATTGGTTTAAAATCGTTCAAAAAAATTTTCTCAACCAATCCTCGACAGGTTTTCAAAGAATGTAAGTACCTTTTTTTTATTTGAAAAAGTTTTTGTTTGAATAGAACATCTTTTAACATTTTTCTATTACAAAAATTATAAATTACTCTTTAATACCATTCATGTTATTTTTGTTCTTTTATTGTTTGTTTTTTTTTTTTTGTGATGTAATGCTGCTTATGTCTGCAGCAGAAACTCTTCCACTGTTTTGATTGGTTGGCAGTTGAAAGTTATGTTAAAAGCATAGAACATCAAGGTTTTCTTTTTAAGACGGATAATTCAAACCAAACGTACAGAGGAAAAACTTTGATAATAGTTCCTGTAAATATAATGCAATCCGGGAGAATTTTGAAACATCATTAATAGAGATTTCTAATAAGATAGGTGAAACACCTATACGATTCTGATAATTTTTATTCATTTATTACTGCTGAATTTAAATTTTTCAGAAATTTGAAATAAGCCTCGCAACATTTTAATGAAACTGTATTACCCCCTTTATTTATGTAACAAGGCTTTCCCTATACCAAATGCAGGTCAATAAAACAAATGATTTCAAATTAGGGAAGTCAATTCAAAGATTTGTTTCTGTTGTACTTTGTAGCCCTATTCTGCTATTCGATTCACACGAATTAAATAGGATTTGAAAACCTTTTTCTCGTCATGAAAAAGCGTGGCGTCCCGTCTGTCTGAATAAGAAATTCTCACGAAAAATTCATATTCTAGACTCGCACGTGAATCGAATAGCAGGATTGGGCTTATGATTTCCATTTCAATTAGTCTTTCATACAAAAAATCATAATATGGATTCCATATCGTCGGTGAAACCCGAAAATCGTGTAACTCCATATTTTCTGAAAATTACATTTGAATGCCATCTGTTAGACAAACCTGATATCTAAGGTTCCTTAAACTGAGAATTGCCTTAAAGTTCATAGTTTTTATTTTATTAGCAAATTAGAAAATGAAAACTCATACCAATGCCTTCAAAACGATTTTGTTTTTTCGCCTCAAAACCTCAAACAATGTCCTTTGAATTGACAAAATACAGAACGTAAATGAAGAAACGGTATTTTCAAGAATTTCCTTTTACATCTCTTACTTTAAATAAAAATGTCACAAGGTATGATCCCAAATTAAACTTAAAACGTTAATTTAAATTCTTCTGTTTCCTGGGGCTTTCATGTAATAGGTATGTCAATAAAAAATAACAACAACTGACTGTTATTTTTTTCTTTCTTTTCTTTTTTAATTCAAAATGCAGCCATTATAAAGAAGCAGCAGAATACTTTACCTAACCAATTTTTTTACTGTCTTCACTTTAACTCGCATGTCATTGGCATCATTATAACAATTTCACATCTTTATACTTGGAAAATCTGTAAATGAACGCAAATTGTAAAAGCTTCTCTCTTCTGTGATGTTACAAGCCAACAAAAAACACACACACAGAGTAAAAAATATCCTGTTTAGTCCTAACAAACTCCCGACTTCTTTATTCCTGTACAACGAAGCGGAACTAAATGCAAATGCTCCACATATGTTTGTAGAGTAGATATATTTTCAGAGGATAAAAATAAAAGTGTGAGGGGGGGATACCTACTCACATGGGAACGAATGCGAACATAATTGAAATATTTTACTATAAGGACTCCGCATTTATATGTGTGTGTGTTTTGTAGATACATTCAAAGAGAAAAAAGAATAAAAGAAAAAAAGAAGAAGCGCATTTAACTTCAGGTTGTCTCCTTGATTTGTTACTAGCAACTCAACGAGTCTATTTATATTTATCCAGCTACACAAAACCTCCCCCCTCTCTTCTATCGTTCTCGTTCTATTTACCTCCGTTTACCTTCTTTTTCCATCGCAGCATTTTATACAACATTGAACAATAAAAATGGAATTCCCGAGAATCCTCTGGCAACTGAGAAAGTAAAAAAAGCAAAAAAAAAAAAAAAGAAACTTTCCCAACATCACAGAAAGGAGATCATCCTCCTGCACGAAAGCTAAAACCTAACAGTTGTATTATTGAGTGAGGGATGAGACTGCATATGAGGGTGGTTAAGGGAGCAATGAAAATGCGTACAGGAGTTGATGGAAGAAGAAAAAGTAGAAAAAATGAACGTACCATGACAACGCATCCTTGCACACAACCTTTTATAGCTTACAGAGGGATTCTGTTCTGTGAAATTTTTTTATCTTAAATTGGCTTTTATTATACTTGATGCTGTGCTAGCAGCTTTGACTAGGATGAGAAGTAGCACATGCTGATGTCGATTTTGCTGGATGTTGATGTTGATGAATGCATCCCCTCGACCGTCGTCGTAGTTGCGACCTAATGGGACGCGCGCATTCCTTTGCCTTTATTATATTTCAATTTGGAATAGGTAGAACTTTGGGGGTAGAAATGCAGCCCCTTCCCCCTCTCAATCTGATGAAGCCTGATGACGGTGTATATCCTTGGAAAAAAAGTGGAATTTAATTTCAATGTAACAGGAAACTAGTGATGGGAACTATCGAATAAAAACTATCAAACTATGCGATTGTTTGTAATCATTCATTCATTCATTCATTCATTCATTCATTCATTCATTCATTCATTCATTCATTCATTCATTCATTCATTCATTCATTCATTCATTCATTCATTCATTCATTCATTCATTCATTCATTCATTCATTCATTCATTCATTCATTCATTCATTCATTCATTCATTCATTCATTCATTCATTCATTCATTCATTCATTCATTCATTCATTCATTCATTCATTCATTCATTCATTCATTCATTCATTCATTCATTCATTCATTCATTCATTCATTCATTCATTCATTCATTCATTCATTCATTCATTCATTCATTCATTCATTCATTCATTCATTCATTCATTCATTCATTCATTCATTCATTCATTCATTCATTCATTCATTCATTCATTCATTCATTCATTCATTCATTCATTCATTCATTCATTCATTCATTCATTCATTCATTCATTCATTCATTCATTCATTCATTCATTCATTCATTCATTCATTCATTCATTCATTCATTCATTCATTCATTCATTCATTCATTCATTCATTCATTCATTCATTCATTCATTCATTCATTCATTCATTCATTCATTCATTCATTCATTCATTCATTCATTCATTCATTCATTCATTCATTCATTCATTCATTCATTCATTCATTCATTCATTCATTCATTCATTCATTCATTCATTCATTCATTCATTCATTCATTCATTCATTCATTCATTCATTCATTCATTCATTCATTCATTCATTCATTCATTCATTCATTCATTCATTCATTCATTCATTCATTCATTCATTCATTCATTCATTCATTCATTCATTCATTCATTCATTCATTCATTCATTCATTCATTCATTCATTCATTCATTCATTCATTCATTCATTCATTCATTCATTCATTCATTCATTCATTCATTCATTCATTCATTCATTCATTCATTCATTCATTCATTCATTCATTCATTCATTCATTCATTCATTCATTCATTCATTTCATTTATTCGGTAGTTTTTATTCGATTGAATAAATGAATAAACTATTTGATAGTTCAAATCATTCGATTGTTCCCATCACTACAAAAAACCGTGGATACATTTTTTTTTCGCTCTGCACTACCGACTCATACCTCCTTTGTTAGAGGGCACTCATATCGATAGTTAGCTTTAAAAAAAAATCAACTTTAACCAAAAGGACCAACAAGGATATAATCTCAAAAAGAAAAATGAGAAATATATATTCAACCCAGCAACTCAAACAATTAAACATCCGTTGGAAGCAAATTGAAATCCATCGATGTAAATATAATAACCAATATCCGTTGGAAAAGTTGGCTTTTTTTTTTGCTTTGATTTGAAGAGAGAGAGATGTAGTAGCAGCCGGAGCTTGTAACAGAGGCCACCAGGATATTGAAGGAATGGGATGAATAATTTCCCATGGATCGAAAGGAAAGAAATTCATTTTCATTTTGATTTTCATTTTTAATCCATCATCGGGCCACGGTAGACCGAGCAATAGGCAAACGTTCAAAACCAAAACCAAAGGCAAAGGCAACATCTTGCCTTTTTGCCTATTGCCTATGGTAACCGCGCGCTTATCCTTATATAACACAAAGGATGCGGCCTGGATTGGATTGCGGCGGCGAGCTGGAGCAGAATGAATTGGAGAGTTTCTTGTTAGCTGCTGTTCCCTATCCCTGTACACCCGCTTGCTCACTTATTCTGCTTTCTATTATTTAATTATTTCTTGTTTTTCATTTTTTTTTCTCGTCCTTTTTGTATTCTTTTTAATTTATTCTGCGAAATTCAATCGTCCCGCTGCTGCTGCTGCCACCCACACAACCAAAGTCCGCTTTTATATGAACAACTTTGGCAAGTTGAATTTTTCTCTATCGGTTTTGGTGTATCATTGTGTCTGTGTGTCTTTCTTTGTATGTGTCTGTTAGAGTCCTGGGAGTTCTTGCTGCTGCTTCTGCTGGTAGAGATACATTTTTGCCTTGTGTCCTGTTTGCATAATTTTTTAATTAACGTTGATTTATTGAAAGCCCCGAGGTTGATTTTTCCGAACGTGTTCACTGTGGTGGAACAAATTAAAAACTCAATTTGGTAAAGTGGAATTATTAAAATGTCCTTGCGCTTGTGCTTACTTTGCTTTGCTGGTGCGTGGACCTAGGACGTTATGTTCCTTGTGTTTGGTTTGGTTCGTTGAATTTGGGTGTGTATGTGTGTGGAGGATTTTGTTCCAGAATGGGAGTTGGTTGATGATGGAATATACCTTCTTTTAGTGCTTGGTCAAGAGAATTATAATAAATAATATAGGGTAAAAAGAAGACTCACTTTATAGTTATGGTTTCAAGAAAAACATTCTTTGCTGTCATTTTATTTAACTCAAGAGTAAATAATTGAAGTGAACGGATGTCGTAAAATATTAAGATCAATAGATACGTTTTATTTAAACGTAGTTTATATTTATTATTATTTATTAGTATGGAATATGAATAAATTAAATGCAAACATCTTGAAGAGGATCACGTGCATGACAGTTCTAAGAAAAATAAGTTTTCAAGAAATTAAAGATTTTCAATGTATTTTTATGAAATATTATGTTTACAAATTATAACAACAACAACAACACCAACAACAACAACAACAACAACAACAACAACAACAACAACAACAACAACAACAACAACAACAACAACAACAACAACAACAACAACAACAACAACAACAACAACAACAACAACAACAACAACAACAACAACAACAACAACAACAACAACAACAACAACAACAACAACAACAACAACAACAACAACAATAACAACAACAACAACAACAACAACAACAGCAACAACAACAACAACAACAACAACAACAACAACAATAACAACAACAACAACAACAACAACAACAACAACAACAACATCTCCCAAACATTCAATTTACCTGCGTTTACTGAGTGCAATTTTGCTGCAGTGCTTTAGTAGCCTTACCAAACTTCTTAATACCATGTTAAATATTTTTTTCTAAATCTGAAAAGAGAAGCTACTATTAATACATACTTCATTATTGTTAAAAAGATTGATGATAAAAAAAACAATATTATAAGGAAACAAGTTTTAAATACCAATGACAGCATATTCATTAATTACAGTTATAAATATAAATTTTAAATATACATACTACGCTTATTTGTGAATAAAAATTTATGTTTTTTTATTTTTTGGCATTAAACGTGTAAAAATCGATTTTTCGAAAAAGTCTAAAAAAATGATTTTCTTTACCAAGCTAAATCTCAAAAATTATAACAATTAAAAATCTGAAAAATGTTCACATGATACATACACTTATAAAGTTTGAGTCTGTAAAGTTTTAAGTTTTTTGAACAAATGGTTTGGTTGGAATTTAAAATTGATCGAACAAGGTCCAAAAAACCCCATGTTATTCGCATAAGAAACTTCAAGCACTTGAGGTGCGGGTTAGAATTAAGTTAGAGACTTGAAACTTGGGGAATATTTTTTTTAGTTTATTTTCAACTATATAAGATCTTAAGAGCATACAAATTCTAATTATTTTAAAATAACGAGCACCCTATTAAGCACCTTGCAATACACATCATGATATGCCATATTTTCTAGTTACAAAAAAGTAGCATATATTCCTCAGTTTTTGGTGAAATTCAATAAAAAAAAAATACACCAATTTGTGAATAAATAAATATTCTTTCAGAATATTACCTAACTTTTTTTGTTTGTTTCTTTTACTGTACAATCAAAATGGGTTAAGTTGGAAAAATTGAGGAAAAAATCACTTTTTCAAGATTTAAGGTCTGAAAACGCTTTTTCCAAAAACATTTAACATATTGAGAATTGTTTAAAAAAATGACTGAGATATTCATAGATTACCTCGTAAAATCTGTGAAAATGGTTTTTTGTAAATAAAAAAAAAATTGGATGATTCTAAAAATATAAAAAAATATTTTCATGCATTATTCGACATTAAGTTACTTGTTCTATGTGTATTTAATTTTTTTTTAATTTTGTAGGACAGTGTTATTTATCAAAAAATACCCGTAACTGCTCCTTATTAAAACCCTTTTACTTTCTAGCCATTATAAATAAATTATTTAAGTTTAACTTAAGCTTTACGTTTCGTCTTAAAGTGCTGTAGGTTTAAGTTTAAAAATAGAAAAACATTATATTAACGGAGGTACTTTATGCTATTTGTCTACCGTTTCAAACCTTAAACACTGTCTCTCTCTGCCTCCATTTCCTTTGCAAAACACATACCTACCATATACCTTCGAGTAGATAAAAACAAATGTTAGGATTCTCAAAATTGTAATTTGTCAGTTTATTCAAAAACCTTCAACAAAAACAAATACACAAAAACACACACATAAACAAAGGTAGTAGATAGGTAGTAGTATAGTCAAAGGATAAAAACATACAATCTTAAAATGCTTAATTTCGAAACCAATTACCCTTTCCAGCAAATTTTTTGGGAGAAAGACACTTTAACTCCATGTTGTGTCTTTATACAAATGTATAGAGGGTTATAATACCTCTCCTCCCAAAACTTAAGGCCCACACACATTTAAAAGGACTCTATAACCAACTTCTTTTTCACTGTGTCTCTGTAGCTTTACTTCTTTACCTTTCACATGACTCGTTACTTATTCATTCTAAAATGTAATGATGGCAATTTCATTTTCCTGTGGCTTTGGTTTTGTATTGAGAATTTTGAATGGGACTTTAGAAATTGAGAGAAAATTACATAATAACCTCTAACATATATATACACACAGGACATACACTACAGGACCTTTCAAAAGGACCTAAGTAGTAGCTTACTATGCTTACCATTTACTAGGATATTCTGTTAGGCAATCGATTTCGCATTGAATGCGCTTTTGTGACGACTATAATGCAGCACTGTATAGCCAGCAAAGAGAGACATGTCCTTGGCGTGTTGTATATATCCTTGCAAGGGATTCAAATCACAAGCATTTTGAAGTCATTTCAAGTAATTTGGATGTGTGTCTATCTCTAATTGCATTGTCGCCCAAGTGGTCGGTTCGGTGGGTCTTCTTCCTGCCACTCTATAAAATGGTTCGACGGACAGATAGATGGCGGTCGTCGTCGGTCGTCAGTTGGTAGAAACTTCAAGCTCGGCAGCTGTTCGTTTGCGAGTGTTGCTAAATTTCAAACATGGCTAACCATGCGGTACACCACAACTCACTTCTATAATGACAAAATAATGCCAGGGAAATTATCCTGCGAACGCCGTCAGAATAGAGAGGGCCATCATCCTCCCTCTCGACGTTAATAACTTAAGAGGCTACTCGCGAAGAAGAGAGGTTCGAGTAATTTGTGTGTTGAAAAGGCTTGATGATGACTTCGTTTTCGGAATTGGCATCGGGATCGGCAAGCCATAATCGATATTTCAAAATTTGTGTTTATATTCCTTGAGGAAGGACATGCCGCCGATGACAACTTCGACGATGACGATGATGATCATGATGACACCTAAGGAAGAGCGAAAAGGAGTAGCTTTTCGGTGATGGTAAAATCGTCGTCCTATCGTGTAACCGACAACGACCGACGACGGCAATGATGATGATGATGATGTAGTGCACCAGTTGTCGCAGCACAACAAAACACATAAATCAAAACGAGCACAAATTAATTTTCTGTCAGATATGTATCTGGGTGTAATAAATTTCGAAATGTCCTTTATATTAAAATGAGAGAGAGGATGTGGATGTGTGTGTGTTGGAAAAGGGAAGCACACAAATACACACACACACACACATAAACCAGAGATATGGATACCTCTATGGTTAAGTTTTGACTACACACAAAATTGTGAGGGAGGTAATGGTTTTGAGTTGGGGTTAGGGAAACCATGAAAACCAGATGTGATTCATGGGACGACGACGACGACGGATGCAGTTTTGCATTTTGTGCTTTAAATAAATGGTTTTACTATGGTTTGAGTATGGTTCTGACCCAGCATCATATATACATTCTCATGCCCTTGCCAAAAGCCCATGCCCATCATGCCCATGATATTGTTTGTATATCCTGTAAGGATGCGACTGGGACATGATGCATTTAAAGTGACATTGGGATTTAATTTTAAAGAATGGCATTCGTTTAAATAATGGTGCAGCAGAGTTAAAGAGAGAATACTAAATATGTGTTCTTCTCTCTGTGTGTGATGGCACTTTGTGTTGCCCCATATCGCATATATGATGGAGACTTTGTTCCTAGCAAGGACTTTCAAAGTCAGAATTGATATATAAAAGAAGTTTGCATATATATACCTAATAAAAAAGGTCAAGCAATCGGAATGCAAGTTGAATTTTATTATCATTTTGTCTAAATTGTCTTTAAAAGGATATATAGTATGGACATGGACATGGGTGACGCACATAGAGCTGATGTTAGATGTGACTGCAATTTTATATATCTTTTTCTTATGCATGCTAAAAGTTAATTATAAGATAGGGTCTTGAAGGAACTTTGACATTCACATTTTACACTAAAGACAGAGGGAAAAAAATACTGATGAATAAAAGATTTTGAAAGAAATAAGACCTTTTAACTTGAGGGGGTGATTCACATTTAAAAGGTCTCTGCAAGTTATCTTACACTACATCTCTTAGTAGTCAAACAAATTACAATATGAACGTACATGTATTTATATTTGAAGAACTTTCCAGGTTTGATTTCTCAAATCAATACAACATTGACATTTCACACTTTTATGTTTTGACATTATTCATTCCGGGAAAGAACTGCTTTGATAAGATATCTTTAGAGCCAATTTTTTAACCAAATTCATTATAATGAAAGATGTAGCTTTGTTATCATTATTTTATAACCTAAAAAACTTAAAAAAAGTCAAATAAAAATAACATAAAAGGAAAAAAGGAATATTAAATAAAAAAGAGGTTGTCTGTAAAGCCGGTTTACGGACGATAATTTTACGTGATAACGTCGCGTCGTGGGAAAACAAAAGTTTAAAATGAGGCAATTAAAGCGTTTATTTATTTCAAACTATCATAAATTTAAAAGAAAAAGCTAAAAAAAATTACCTTTTTTCTTTTCTCATTATATTAATTTTTTTATTTTAAAAGCTTTAAAAAAAAAATTAAACCTACCATTAAAAAGCCAAATATTTCTTCTAAAGAATAAAACCATTTTTAAATTTTTACAACGCGCAAAATGTTTTAAAATAATTTATTAAAAATAATCATTTCTTATGAAAAAAGTGAAAAAATCACTTCCATCACCCAAAAATCCATTTTTTTGAAACAACCTACACAAAATTTGATACCACCTGAAAGCTTATTGCTTCAGTTCAAAATATATATATCGATTTTGTCTATTAGACATCTACAAAACGAGCTAGATATTTTTGAACTCGATCAATTGTCACCAAAAAAAGCAAAAAAACATATAATTTTATCTCCTCACGCTATTGAATCAAATTTTTTCAATGACAACCTATAACAAATTTTATATCATGTGAAAGATTATTATTTCACCTTTCATATGACGTTTCAATCTTATTTCTGCGTTGCCTAGAAAAAAAGTTAGAACTTTTTAAAGCCAAACCATGTCGAAATTCCAAACTGAGATAATTGTGACTACAAAATTGATTGAAATTTTGCACAAATATAGTCCTGCCTATTATCTTTCTACTTTATAAATATCATTCATTTATCTGTTGAAGAAAAAAAGATATAGATAAAAAACGGTTAAAAACGGTCAAAAAACTTGGGCCAAAAAAACTTGTTTTTCCCGTTCTTCGGTCAAAAATCATTTTTAAATACCAATTTTTTGCAAATGTAATAGCACGGTCATAGACTACATATTCTTTAAGTTTGATTTTTTGAACACTACGAAAAATTTAAAAAAATAAAAACTCACCCAAAAATACCGCAAAATTAGTAGGTGTTTTTCAAAAATTCATATTTCGAAACGCAGAAACTTAAAAAAAAATCTGTATTAGACCCTTAACTTTTTTTATATTATCTTTCGAATGAGGTTTTTCAAATTGTCAAAAAAAATTTCCCCTACCTATAATCACTACTTCGTCAAAGGTCTACTTCATGTTTTAGTTATTAGAAAACCATTTATTACTTGGTTTTGAAACTTTTGAAAATTTTTTTCAATAAATTTTCAATCTTTTAATAAATTTATCCATCTATTAAAAAAAATTCAACTCTTTACATTGTCGTGTTTAGAAAATAGCCAATTTTTTGAAATTTTGTTTTTTTTTTTTTGTTATCGATTTATAAGACGTTATCACGTCAAAAAGAATAATAAACTTGATATTTAAATATGAAAGTACTGAACTACCAACAACTTTTTTTCAGTTTTTTTTTTAAATGAGCTCTCTCTACTTGAGCAGAAAGGATAGAACCCGATTTAAAAGTGTCTAAGTTAGTCACTTCAATGTTTTTGGGAAGTCTTGAGTTGATGTCGTCATTAATTACAGAATATACATCAGTGGCGTACGTTGAGTTGCCGGGGCCCCGGGGCAAGACTTAATTTTGGGGCCCCTTTGATATTTGGGGGCCACTTAGATACAAAAACAAAAGTACGTATACGCCATACATTTTTTTTTTGTATGGCTTATTTATTTTTAGGTTTATTTTAATGTTTTATTATGTTCGTAATGCACTTTGCTATACTTACTTAAAATTTTTATCATAAAAGTAGCAAATCCTTATACTAGGGGCCCCCAAAATTGAATATTTAGAGACCCCTAAAATAAATTTTTTTTTTAGCTTAGAATTGATAGTTCTTGGGGCCTTTGTTCTGAAGTAATATGAACATGTAAATATTTGATTTTCCATCATTAAACATAATTTTTTTTTTTACTGTGCGCCCCCTGAAAAATTAATTTTGGGGCATACTATAGGTTAGGTATTTGATTTTCCGTCACCAGACATAATTTTTTTTATTTTGGGGTCCCTGAAAAACTATTTTTGGGGCCTCAAAAGTGAGTGCTTAGAGGCCCCTAAAATATAATATAATTTTTTTGGAGCTAAGAATTAATAGGTATTGGGGCCTCTGTTCTGAAGTAATATTCGAAATGCCACCTATAAAATAATGTTTTTATTTTGGGCTCTGATGTATTTATGTTGGTGCCCCTGAATTGATATTTAATTTTCCATTTGATTGTTTTGAACCACTGAAGTAATAGCTTTTGAGGATCCTCAAATAATATTTGTCATGACATCAGAAAATTTAATGAATATTTTTGGGCTCCATAGTAATAGATTTTGGGGCCCCCAAATTAATATTTGATCGGCTCTCAACTAACGGGGTTCCTGAAAAATTATTTTTTGGGACAATTCATATAATATTTTTGGAGCCCCGAAGTCATATTTTTTGGGGCTCCTAAAGTAATATTTAGTAATCCATCAACAAATGTACCTAATTTAATTTAAAAAACAATTTTTTTTAATTTAATTTTTTTTTTGACGCCCCGAAGTAAAGGCTTCTGGGACCCGTGGCCTGAAGTTGTTTTTTTGCTTTTTTGGGGCCCCTAATGTATTATTTGTGGTTGCAAAGATTTTTCAAGCAATATTTTTTGGGGCCCTAAGATAAAATTAAAATTTTTTCTTTTAAAAAAGCAGTTTATATTTTTGGGGCCCATGCGGTAACCTTTTTATTAAATCAATATATATTGTGTGGCTACCAATGCATTATACATTACACTGAATGATAAAATTTGTCTCCCTTGTATCCGAAGTGATTCAAATACATTTTAATTTATCTACTTCGTAACTCAATTTATTCTAAAAGTTTCCTGCTCTGCATTGTCTCCAGTTGGGGCCCTGGGGTCGGTCGGGGGCCCCGGGGCGCCGCCCCGCTTGCCCCAAGGGAGTGTACGCCCCTGATATACATATTTGCTCAATTATTTTTATTCCCTGATTGAAGTTGAAAATAGTAGTGAATTTTCAATAACACTGGTCAACAAGGTTTTTGTTACAGACACCAAGATATACTTTTCTATAGGTCTTTTGGGTGCTGAGCTCGAATCCGAAGTCAGAACAATTCTACCACATCACGTTTTTGAGATAATCCCGTTAGAAAAGCGACAATGCCGCTTTTTTACCAGTTTTCGAGATTATTTCTTAGCTTTTGGTTATTTGTTTTAAATAAATTTGTAACGGTTTCTAATAGAACTAAATCTTGTCTTTCTAAATCAGTTTAAATCTTTTAAAAATCTCTTATCTTCTTTGAGAAATCTGAAATTGAAATCAACGTGTTCGGTATATCTCATATTTTTTTGCTTTTAATAGTAAATCTCGAAATGTTCTTTGCCAATCGCTTTCAAATTTTGACACAACGTTTCATTTACATTCCAGTAAGTTCTTATCTTGTTTTTAACAAGAAAAAAAATTATATTTTTCTCACTAGTAATTATTTAGTATAAGTATCTGACACGGTCACGCTTTGATGTATCTCACTGCGATTCACCACCTTCGCAAATATAAAAACTTGCAAGATTCTAAATGGAACGTTGTGTCAAAATTTGAAAGCGATTGGAAAAGAACTTTTCGAGATTCGCTATTAAAAGTAAATAAACATGAGATATACCAAACACGTTGATTTATTTCTCAAAGAAGATAAGAGATTTTTAAAAGATTTAAACGGATTTAGAAAGACAATATTTAGTTCTATTAGAAACCGTTACAAATTTATTTAAAACAAATAACCAAAAGCTAAGAAATAATCTCGAAAACTGGTAAAAAGCGGCATTTTCGATTTTTTTAACGGGATTATCTCAAAAACGTGATGTGATAGAGTTTTTTTGACTTCGGATTTGAGCTCAGCACACCAAAATCCTATAGAAAAGTATACCTTGGTTTCTGTAACAAAAAAAAAGTTTAATTTTGTTGACCAGTGTAATTTATTTTCGTTCATATTCTTTTAAAAGGGCAACATTTGCCCAATCGATGTCCTTTAAAAATAAAAGTAAATATGTACAATTACAGTCTCGCAAAACTAACTGTGGCGAATTGATAGTTGATAGTCAAAAATTGATAATTTTGCTCCAAAAATCGTCGATTTTGATTATTAACTATCGACTATCGCGTTAGCCGATTTTACCCCTAATATTCGTAAGCATTCGAAAATTTATGTTAAAACCCAAACAAAATCCAAAAAATTATTTTAGTGCTTGTGACAAAAAATATGAAATCAAAGAGTAAAGTGTGGCAGCGTTGCCAGAGCCGGCTATTTATCGCCAAACAGACTCCTTGAACTTTTCGATTTATCGGGTTTTGGCTCTTTTAATTTTGAACTTGGCGATTTAAGGTTCCTTTAAAAGGATTTTAAAAGCATTTTATAGCAAAAATCCACCAAAGATTTAAATTTAATTTTACGTAAATGAAATTGAAAAACAGAATATATAAACAAAATGAAAAAAATAATTATACTTGAAGTCTGAAAAGCAAAAGTTATTTGTAACTTAAAAAAAAATTAAATTTCATGCCACAAAAATTTTTTGCGTTTTTTGGACCATTTTTGAAAGCGGATATTTTTGGCTCCAAGATTTTTCAAAATCGGCTCCTTGCCTCGAAAATATTCTGGCAACACTGAAGTCTTGTACAAAATTATTAATAAATGAAAAAAAAAAAACAAGAACTCAGTTTGTGAATGTAATGAAATGACCGAGGTCATAAACTATAATATGCCTTTGTCTAACCACTTTGGGAGAAAAATGAGATTTTGTAACGTAATTTAATTTTTGTAAACTTTTTTAAGGTAAATTATATTTTCTGTAAATATTGTAAAAGTATTTATCCTTATAAAAGATTTTGTATTACAAAAATACCTATCAGTTTTTTGCCGAATTGAAGTTTTATTTCATTTGTTAACAATGGAAACTCCAAAATATAACTCAAAACTGGTAACTATCACTCACTTAAACTTTATCTCTTTTCTTAAATAATAGTAGTTAATCAAAGTATTGATTCAATTAACATTTTATTTTTGTAAAATATTTCTCAATAAACGTGTTTATCGAATTCAGGAGTTGTGTTTAAATTATAGATTCCATTATTATTAATAGTTCTGGGAGTTTCACTGAATACAAAAATTACAATTTCTCCTAACCAGTGCATTAATAGTCTTTTTTTTTTAATTTTCTTTTTTTTTTTACAATTTGCTAATTTTAAATTTCCTGAAACCAACATTTTATTTTTTCAGAACTGTGAAATTAATTTTGCAATTTTTGCAGAAATTTTTATGTTAATCAAAACATTTAATTCCATTTGAAAAATGGTTGGTAATTTAAAAAATGCAACATCCGCCACTGAATATTTATTCTTTCGACAAAAATATCTGTACTGTTCTACTTTGCCCTTTTGCTATGCCCTCAAAACTTGAACAGATGTTAATAGTTTCGAGTAGAGAAGCACTGCCCATTCAAGGACTTACTTTTGTCAGATGTCAATTTAAATGTAAATTCATCATTAACAAGCCTTTGTACGTTTTTTCTTCTAAATGACATTCCATTGCTCGGAATGAATTAAGAGCACTCTCCGACTCTCCCCCAACTCTTGGATCAAAAACTTAATGTGGTCGACCTACGCCATGGATATAAAAAAAAGTTTTCTACCCTCAACTCTACCCTCCTTATCAGAGAAGGAGGAAAAACTCATCCACAAGAGAATAATAAAAAAAAAAAAAAAAAAAAAATATAAAAACTACCTACTTCAAGCTGAAACTTTTTTTTTGCCCCAACACAAAAAAAGGACATTCAGTTCCTGAAAAGGTTGTAAAAACTAAAAAAAAAGAAAAAAAATTGAAAACAACTCTTAAGGGCTATGGGGAATGAGTTTTTTTTTTTATTTCACAGTGGTGAAAGAAATACTTTGTTACTAGGAATTGAAATTGGACCATAACTCAGCGTCAGAAGGCTCAAGCTTTACCAGGTACCGAAAAAAATTAAGAGGAATAATAACTCAAGCAGCTTCGTTCGTCGTTTCATTCATTGATGACTTTGGGTCGTAAAAAAGGACCAAACTAAAAAGGCAAAAATTCATTTCTCTATTCAATACCCCACAAACTATATTGATCACCAGGGTTGTTATCAAATACAATAAATTCTAGGACTAAATAAACCATATCCTTCAAAAAACGTACATTTTATAAGAAATATTTGTGTCCTGCTGAAATACAAAATAGTTTTGTATAATTTATAAAAAATTATAAAAAAATCTATAAATTTTGTATAACAACCCTGGTTTTTTAAGTAAAATGCAAGATTTTCCAAGTTACTTCCACTAAAATGCGGTTTCCAGTGCACGTTTTTTTGGTATTAAATTAGAAAACCAGTCTCCAGGATAATTGCTTTTTTGCCCAAATCATTTTCATTCTTGAGTCCTTTCGAAAGAAAAAGGAACAATCATGGCATTGCATACCAATAACTCGGTTGATTCTCCTGATTGCGTCATCATTTTTGGTGTATATTCACGCTCGGTTATGCGACAAAGAAAACCGAGTAAAATTAAATTGTTTCCAATGCGCGCGCGATTAATTAAATTTACTCACAAGGACGAAAATTAGAAAAAAAGGACTTTCTTTCTCTCTTCTCGTGTAAAGGATGAAACTTAAAATTTGTATTCCCTTTTACTTAAGTCTAATGACATTACGTAATATCGTCGCCAACAATATCTACCACCGCGTTCTCTGTGTCGTCCTTGCTATGATTCGACAATTTCTAGGACATCATAAGGAACAAATGAATATTTTAACATAATGAATGCGATCTATAGACAGTTGGTTGGTGCGCTGCTGCTTCTGGATGGGGTATCAAAATTCAAATTCACCAACATCCTGCCACACCAGAAGACCGACGACGACGTAACGGAGAAAAAAAAGGACACTAAAATCCGTAAGTTTTTGGTACATTACGGAGAGAGTGAGTTCATTTATTTCATGGTCCTTATGAATTTCAAATTACATTTTCGAATTTAACTTATCTTGTCGAAATAAGGATGTATGCTAACGGGACCGAAAGATAATGATGATGCCGATGCCAATGCCTTTGCTGGTTGATGATGATAAAGATAATGATTATGTTGATGTGTGAGAGATATCCACATTCAAAAGGATATCAACCACAACGTAAAATGTATTGTTAAGGATTATTCTAGTGGCAATTCCATTTACATGAAATTTCTCTTCTTCTGATGTAAAGTCGACAAGCAAACAAACAGACACATCCGACAGAGATATAGAAAATTGTTTGTTTTTCGTTGGCCTTGGTTTTCGTTTCGTATTTTAGGATGGAGAAAAAGGATGAGAGAGATATTTCATTTGAAAAGGATACTCTTTTGATTTCATATGGGAATTGGAAAAACGAGATACAAACATATTCAACGAACTGAATCCATTTGAGCGGCAATTCGTTTGTTTTCTCCCAGATACAAAACACAGACTTATACACAGTATTTTTGGCATATCACAATTTCACAATAGACACCTCTTCCTTATACAACCTTTGCGGATTCAGAATTTATGTAACATTTTTTTTTTGTTTGGACATCATTCAACATTCAAACAGATTTTCAAGTCCGAAAAAACATACCAAAAAAAAAACTTTGGTTGTTATGGTCATATCCTATATCAAAGGGTGTAGATCTCTCTAACTGTGATGGGGTTGTATTATGTGTCCTTTTTGGTCAATCTTTTATGCATAAAGTTTGTGGTTTATTCTTATTTCATGGATCATAGAACTGTAACTGGAAAAGTATTGAGTTTTTTTTTTTTTCATTCAACACAAAAAAAAAATAAGAATCTTTTTTGATGGTTATAGACTCAAGGATATCCTTTATTTGTTTGATTTTTGTGAAAATGATAAGGAATGTTTTGGGGACTATTTTAAGACAAATAAGTTAATCGTGTGTAAAAGCAAATAGAAATTTTTTGAAGAAGAAAATGTATTTTCTTTAAGAAATTGAGTAAAATAAGATACAAATTGTTGAATTTGAATTTCAATTTTTACATTGCACAGCAATTATTTGCGATAAATGTTTTTTTTGATTAAATTGAATCTTGAAGAAAAAGATAAGAAGAAGTATTTAAAGGTTAATAGATTTTTTTCAATTGTCTTTATTAAAGTTTAACTCACTTTTCACGATACTGGTAATACAAACAAAAACAGGAATTGAAAACAAAATGTTTACCCATCAAACTCGTTAACCATTCTTAGTCCTAATGCATTCTTGAGTGTTGAGATAAGAGATCACAATTTATCACTCTATCATGTTAATGGGGATATTCTCTTCTCATTTACCCAAAGAAAGAAATACAATAAAATTAAAAAAAAATGTTGCGCATACGCCATAGTGATCAACTTTGACATTATTCAATTAAGTACACTACCCCTCGGCACACTAATTTAATTTTTAAAAATGATGGTATTAATATGTAAGAATATCCCAAGAAAAACACAAAAAACACTTTTCATTAATAATATACATGAAATATCTAATTCATTAGTCTATATAAAATAGACCGGAGCTCCAGAGCAAAAGTCGAACAAATTCGTTCAAGAGTTTTTATTGCTGAATATGATTCCTTGCCATAAAAGAATACTCCAGCCAAAAGTGCTACTAAATCCATTTGTGCATTTCTGAGAAAACGGCAACACTGGGTGGTTTTCAGTTTTTCGATTTAACTCGAAAACCAAGCTTAACTTTGAAATGGTTCAAAGACACTATTCATAGCAAATTAAATTTTCTGTCAAGTTAAGATGGTTAAAAAATTTTAAAAATTATTTTTGACTAAAAATATCAGTGTAAAAAAGTTAAGAAATTGAGGATTTTAATTTTTAATTTTTTTTTTGTCAAGAAACGACTTAAATGTACATTAATCCAGTTAAATAAGGGTTTAACCTCGGAATGAATGTTAGTAGAATTTTTTTTTGCTCAATATCTTCCTTTTGCCATTCTATAACATAACTCAAAAGTCTAGAAAAATCTCATGTCCGCTTGACGCGATTAACTGATTGCTGATTCCAAAAAATCTAAAATCAAGACAATTTGACAAGTTATACCTGTTTTTCATGTGTCAACTCATATTATTATAACAGTTGCAAACTTACTGCCGAAAAACCCTTAAAAGTTATGGTAGATGAACCAAATTTTGCATGAAGATTTTAGAATCCATCATTATTAAAAATCAAAACAATCCCTTACAAAAAATATATATACCTACGAAATAATGGTATTTTTTGATGGAGGGGCAAATTTTAGCATATGCACTAAAGAAGATTCTTGTTCATCTTAGGAATAAGTGCAAATAGGCTAATTTTTTCATTTTAATCTTTGTTTGGATATTCTTTAACTACCCCCAAAAATCTAAAAAAATCTCATGTCCGCAAGTCCTAATTTTCTTGGTTTGAAAATAAGGTGCAGATTTTAAAAAATTGGAAAACTACACTTCAGATATTTGTGTCAGATCAACATGAATAAAGGTGCATTACTTTTCAGGGATGGTCAGGTTGACTTGTTTGTGAGTTTTGTTGGAATTAGTGTTAAAAAATACCTTTAAATCATGTCGCTTATTTTGGTATACATATACAAATTTAAACTTTTCTTATTAATTTTTTAAAATCTGCACCTTATTTTCAAACCAAGAAAGTTAGGACTTGCGGACATGAGATTTTTTTAGATTTTTGAGGGTAGTTAAAGAATATCAAAACAAAGATTAAAATGAAAAAATAAGCCTATTTGCACTTATTCCTAAGATGAACAAGAATCTTCTTTAGTGCATATGCTAAAATTTGCCCCTCCATCAAAAAATACCATTATTTCGTAGGTATATATATTTTTTGTAAGGGATTGTTTTGATTTTTAATAATGATGGATTCTAAAATCTTCATGCAAAATTTGGTTCATCTACCATAACTTTTAAGGGTTTTTCGGCAGTAAGTTTGCAACTGTTATAATAATATGAATTGACAGATGAAAAACAGGTATAACTTTTTCCAGAGACGTCAAATTGTCTTGATTTTAGATTTTTTGGAATCAGCATTAAAAAATACCTTGAAATCATGTATCATACGTGTATATACTACCATAGCCTATTTTTGCTAATTTTGAAAATCTCCATTTCGCGATATGACCTTGAAATCGCGACAAGCGGACATGAGATTTTTCTAGACTTTTGAGATATGTTATAGAATGGCAAAAGGAAGATATTGAGCAAAAAAAATTTCTACTAACATTCATTCCGAGATTTACCCCTTTTTTCTCCTTATTTTACTGTATACCTTTTCAAAAATTAACACTTTTTCTATATTTTTTACTTTTTTAGTTAAAAGCAAGTTTTTAAAACTCGATAAAATCATATTAATTGGTAACTTTTAGACTTTTAAAGTAAACAGACTTCGAGGGATTGATTTAATATAAACTAAGTATGACAGACAAAAAAATTTATTTGCATCCTTATGGCCTTGTGCAAAATTTCAACTTTCAATTTGTATGGTTTTTGACACAAAAACCCATAAAAAACACCACTGTGGCCCAACTGGGAGCTTTCAGATCTCTGAATCAAAAGGTTTTACCATGTGAATGGTTTTAGAACTAAACTTGATATAATTTAGGTTTTTTATTGAAATGTCTGAAGACCTACAGGTAGTAATAGCTTTGACAATTATGTGATTTCTTAAGATATCTTATTCTTCTACATTACCGACACAAGTTATTTCATACTTCCATTAGATTGGAGTGTTCAATTGTCCATAATATTAGTTATCCAATTGACTTTTGGCCAAGTGTCAGCGAGTCTAACCACTAAATAATACAATTGCAACAAATTGTTTCTTATGTATCGTATAATAACCATTACTTTTTAACCCTGTGCTTCCTGTAAATATAACTATCAACAAAAAAAAAGCCAAAGGCTATGAAATAAATCACAACCCAAATAGAGACCCCCTGTTGTAACTTTCAAGCCATTCGAATTCAACTGCTATTACCATAAACCTTACAGAGCTTACAACAAAGTCAAAACCGATTTTCTTTACAAATATATAACTTAAAATCGTATACGATATACCGCCACGTTGGCTAAATCATTATAAGACTCTCGACTCTATTTCTACACCATCAATGTACTTACTCTGTGTGGATGTGTAGTGTAACTCATTTTACAGCCACTGAATCCTTATTCTAGCGAAACATTTCACAGCGGGATATTAATACTGATTGCGTTTTTCCGTCTTCTCTATCTCTCTCTATATCGCTCTCGAGTCTTGTGTGCTGTCGATATGGTTTGTAAGTTTTTAGCGATAATCCAAGGATGTAACGGCGCAATGAATGCACAAAAAGATGGAGTCTTTCATCTTCCCTCCAAGCACATCGGCAGAGTTGTGATTGTATATATATTCATTTTGCAATTCCCGTACGCGAGATAAACCCACTGAACCATAAAAGTAAACCAAAATCTGATGCAGTAAGGATACCAACCACACAACACAAAAGCCAGTACAAAAGTACATTCTAACAAAAAGGAAAAAAAAACCAAATGTTCAAAAAAGAATTGCTGCACTCATCGAAAGGAAGAGGAAACCGGCAGGATACAATTTACTACGCCATCTTCTCTCATTTTGTCTCTCACAAAAGCCAAAACCCCAAGTTCCACAATAAAAATGTTGCACTGCCATTTCAAGAGGGAAATATCCTGCCGAAACCCCAAGCAACCATCAAAGAAATGAAACGAAAAAAAAAACTACAAGAATGTTCTCCACATAAACTGCTTACTGTCGACAACGACAATAACGCACATGAAACAAGGAGTAGGGAAAAGGATCTTCCCCTTGACTATGGCTACTGCTAACCAGCTTAACCAGAACTACCCAGTGGGAGCTGAGTGAGGCTGTGGCCTGTGGGACATGACACAACAACCAAAATGTACAATCGAAAGCGACATGGAATTGGGGATTTGCGGAATCCAAAAAGGACTCTCTCCTCCTGTCCTCTTGCTCAACTCTGCCACTGTGGAAATGGGAAAATAAAACGAAAATGTCGGTCTAGGCAGTAATACTGGCTCATTGCCAATCAGTTGTGACATGATGAGTAGGCACAGAATATTGCTCGAGCTCGAACTGTTGGGAGTAACGAAGTTTCAGTTTTTTTTTCGAAGGTCTATCCTTCGTCTCAGCCACAACAAAATTTAACAATGTGTATGCAAAAATTGAAGTTTTATTACTTCCATATCTTCTTCCTTAAGCAAAAGAGAGACTAGTTTTTTAACTGGAGCCTGTCAGTGTTTCTATTTCTGTGCCAGAGTCAGAAAACCCTGAACCCAGAGAAGGCGGGAAACGTGTCGGTAGGATGAAGGCGTTTAATGGTGACAGTAACTCTGTTCGGTCTGAGCCAAAGCTCTATTACTGCCAACTTCTATTACTTGTGGTATGTGACGAGCGAGACGACACACAAGGACCTTCCCTTGAAAAAGACATTCTTGCATAAGACACAGCAAAAAAAGAAGGACACCCTTCGGTACCGTAATAGTAGACAAAATTACAGTGGTGTATACAAAAATACATATATAGGCCTTTTGCAAAAAGGATTCTAGCCGTGAAATGGCCACCACATTGCTGTGCCTCTCTGAGCTAAAATTAAAACTTATAAATCTTGAGTGCACCATTTAACGGTATAGTGTGCATAAACCCTGTTGTGGAATCCGATTATATGCATGGTGCACTATGTATGTCCTTTTTTTTAGGCCAGCCATGGCACGTTAAAATGTTAACCTCAAGCAGAAAATCGATTCCAGCCAGCTCACCCAATCTATCCGGCTCGAGAAGGACCATATTTATACATATCGAATGGAACCCAAACCAAACTATAACACACACATACACATATAAAAGCTATATTGAAAATATGCAAATTTACAGTTTGTGTGCAATTTTTTTTTCCAAATGAAGTTATTCGCACAGTCAAGCAGAGATAGAGAGACGGAGATAGAGTGGAAGGACCGGACCGCACCAGCAAAGACGGGAAGAGAATTTCTGGAATTCGATGTCAATGCAAAGGGGGTAACCCTATACCTCCAATCATTTGCCTGAGATGTCTTCATTTGTTTTTTAGTCCTCTTTTAGGAAGGACGAGAATCTAACTGCACAGGACACAACATATCGAAAAATAAAATTTTGTTAAAATATGAAAATGCAAAACTTAGACTTGTCCGGTTCGTGTCTGGCATCTGCTGGATGCTGCAGTTGGCTTGAGAGCTCAGAGAGGGCTAATGTACCGTTCGTCGTCGTCATCAGCATCCCGGCCGACTTTCAGCCCAAACCGCTATGATATCGGTCGGTCGTGGTAGATGTCTACTCTGCCTACTCTATGTGTAGTATATATATAGTCAGAGTGTAGAGTCCTGCCACAGGCGCATAAACGAGTCACCATCTGGCGGGATATTTAATTATTTTGTTGCCGAAGTTAATTTAACTTTGGACATTCTCTCTACAACATCGCATCCATCGGTTTGGTTGATAGACGACAGAGATAGGGAAAATTGAATTATGACCTTGTTTTTGCTCGGGATTATTTATACACAACCCAACAAGCCAGCATCATGATGGGCTATGAAGTCTGTTTTTTTTTTTTTTAATTCCACTTTTTTTTTATGATGGTGCTCTGTTCTTGTTGTTTTGTTGGTGCTGCGGTATTGAATTCAAAAATGCCTAACTTTGAAAACAAGTGATGCCACTTTGATGGGATTTGACAAGCTAATAAAATGAAACGATGAGAAGAGATTAGACTAACGAATAAGAGAGCATTCGATTAGTTAAGAATTTCCAGCAGGAATGGGACTGTTTCAATAGAACCTTCCTCTGTTAATCATAAAAAAGAAAAAAAAAAAAAAAAAACAAAAAAATTATGTATTTTTATCTTCTCACACTATTTAATCAATTTTTTTCTATAACAACTTATAATGAATTGTATATCATGTGAAAGCTTATTATTTTACCTTTTATATGACGTTTCAATCATATCTCTACGATGTCTACAAAAAAAATAAGAATTTTTTAAAGCCGACCATGTCGAAATTTCAAACTAAGATTACAGTACTTCCCACACTGGTGGCTGGCCATGGGCAAAAGATCTCCACAGGTGTTTTGAGGTATTTCTCAAGTTTTTTTAATTTAAGATTGTGTTAAAATTCAACTTTCTAAAACCTTCTTTGAATTTTTCAAAATCCTTCATTTTTATTCACTTGTAGGTTATTACCTTTCAAATAAACTATAGAAAATTTTTTTACCTTCAATAGTTTATTTTTGATTTTAAATTGAAACTTTTGCCGCACTGCTACGATTTTCAGGTGGACCAAAAGGGTATCGTGTTGAGCTTCTTTTTCGTCCGTTGGTTTTTAGCTTTCATCACCATTTTTATGAAGACATCCTCAGAAACTTGTAGACGAAGCAATTACCCAAAATAGTTTGTATTTTTTTAAAAACCTGTCTTAAGAAGTTAATGAGAAAGTAACAAAAGCTCCTGATTTGTAACACATCAATGACTTCTTTTGGTATTGCAACAAATTCAGACGTTGATCATCGAGGGCACTTGAAACTGCTTTTTTGGGTAATTATACAATATACAAATCACTTTTAGGGAAATCTAACCAACTCAAATTATGCAACTTTATTTCTTTCTACAAAACTGGGTGTGAACTATAAGATGACAGAAGGTAGGTTTTCATAGTCTGGTGCATCACTTTCTTCTTTTCCTTTTATTTTCTTGAGTCTTGACACAAATCAATACCAATACCAGAGCAACAAAGAGGTTTACATGAATTAATCGGTGCAAATGTATGTTCATCTATTCCTTCACAACTTCTAAACTACTTATTATAACATGACAAATGAGGTATTGTTTGAAGCGTTTTGCTTGCCTGATAGTTATTGGCTATATGACAAGATATTGAAATTGTTTAAAATGGCAACACTAATTTGTTATTTGTCCACATATAGACAAAAACAACTTCTTTAACACATTCAAAATGCATAAAAATCGATCACCGTAGGCGTCGGCTGCACTGATGCATGCGTATATGCAAATGCAAACACACATCACAACACAAATACTATCAACATCAGCAAATGCAAATATCTCATTTATGTGTTGTCTGTCTGTGTGTTTGCGAAAATCCAATGTATGCAATTGCCAAAGCCAACAACGACCAAAAAGACAGAGATTATAATTTTGTATCTGTATATATCTCTGTATATATGTATGTGTATAATTCTAGATGAGAGGGAGAGTGTATGTGTTAATTAACAAACTATGCATGATTTAGCATCCAGGGTCGAATTATGCAATTAACTTGTAATTTGAATTCGAATAAAATTCCTGAGCCTGTAATTCCTGTCCAATCATGCAATCTCGTCCGTCCGCCCTGACTTTAAAATCTATTCCCCCCCCCCCTCTCTCACTTTGTGTGAAACCCCCAAAAGCTCTCTATAATTCCCTCTCGTGTTGTTGTTATACCTCGTCCCCCAAAACTCTCCAATCCAACCATTCCCCCCCTCCAACTTATTCCGCTTGCCTGAATTGTGATGAAATTTGATTCGAGATTCAATCCAATTTGAGTGCTATCAGTCCACTTCAGTGTCGATATGCATACACAACACATAGAAGAGGATTGTGTTGTAGCACATCATCAGGATATAGCTTCTGATGCATTATGGGAAAGGATGTTGTTGTACCTACTTTTTGGTATGAGGCAAGGCGAGGCGAGTGTACTATTGGGAGGACCTTATCCGATTATCTCGTATTTCTGGTGAATTCCATTTGCGGAAATTAATACACACACACACGTCGTCAGCCAGCAGCCCCCCAGCATTATAGATACACACATTCTCTCACAGTTTTGTCAATTTTTGTCATACCCCAACTCCAACCAACTCCATACAACATGCAACCGACAACAACGAGACATGTAATTATTTAGGGGATTAACAGTGTTACATGTAATACCCAAATTAAATGCAATTTCTAGATATGCCTCCACAGCAAAATCATGTTTGGCCTATTAAAAAATTTATAACCAATCCCTTTTGCATATTAAAGTTTTTGGACATTTTGACAAAGTGTATGAGTGCGAAGGGGCAGGTTGCACTTTTGAAGTGATAACGTCTTATTAATCGATGAACCTTGGCAGCATCCACAAAAAAGTGACGCCATTTTCTCCCGTTCCGCTTGAAATTTTTAACAGTTCGGCAAAAATTTCAATTCAAAATAAACTATTCGAGATACAAAAATGTTCTATAACTTTTTTGGAAGATATTAACCTGGAGTTAAATACTTATGAAGGATTTTCAAAAGTTCTACCATTTAATAGGGTAAATAGGGGTAAAATAAAATTGCAAAAAAGTGGCTATTTTCTAAACACGACCTTATATAAAGTTGAATTTTTTTAAATGGTAGATAAATTTCTTATTAGATTCACAATGGTATTGAAAAAATTCTACAAAATGTCAAAACCAAGTTATTAATAGTTTTCTAAGACTAAAACATGAGACAGACCTTTGACAAAGTTCTGATTATATGTAGGGAATATTTTGTTTGACAGTTTGAAAAATGCCATTCAAAAGACGATGAGAAAAAAGAACAGAGGTCTCTTACGGATTTTTTTTTTTTAATCTCTGAGTTTCGAAATATGCATTTTTGAAAAACACCTACTCGTTTAGGGATATTTTTGAGTAAGTTTTTATTTTTAGCAATTTTTTGGAGCGTTCAAAAAATTACATGCATGTGCAAAAAAATGGTATTATGAAATAATTTTTGACCGAATAACGGGAAAAAACAAGTTTTTTCGTCCCAAATTTTGTTTAACGTATTTTATTTTTATCCTTTTTTTTAACAGATAAATAAATGAAATTTAAACTGTAGATAGATAACACTGGTTAACAAAATTAAACATTTTTTTTGTTGCCGGAACAAAAATATACTTTTCTGAAGGTTTTCGGTGTGCTGAACTCGAATCCGAAGTCGAAAAAAATTCATCAGCTCCCGTTTTTGAAATATTACCGTTAGAAAATGCAGTACTTCGGACCTTATTAATTTATATAAGTAAAATTGTTTGAGCATATTTAGTAACAGTTTTTAAAAGAACTATTTTCCACCTTTTTAAATCTGTTTAAATCTTTCCGATATCTTTTTTACAGCCTGAGATATCCTCAGTTGTTTGGTATTTTTATAAATTTAAAAACGTCATTATCTCCTTTATGATATATGAAGCCAAATCCACTAACTTCATTTTAAGATATCTTGGGCAATACAAAAGATATATAAAAAAGATTTAAACAGGTATCGAAAGATGGAAAACAGTTCTTATATAAACCGTTACTAAATATGCTCAAACAATTTTCCTTATACAAAAGAATAAGGTCCGAAGAACTAAAAAAAAAAAACATTTTTTTGCATTTTCTAACGGTAATATCTCAAAAACGGGACTTCGGATTCGAGTTCAGCACACCGAAAACCTTCAGAAAAGTATGTTTTTGTTTCGGCAACAAAACCCTTGTAAACCAATGTAATAGGCAGAACTATATTTATGCAAAATTTGAATCAATTTTGAGATAACGGTAAAATAAAGTCTTATTTTTCAACACGTTCTTTCTTTTGATCTACAGTAGATAAAAATTTAACTTTATCGAGCATGCTGATAATATTACCTTTCATTTGATATATCACACATAACGGTACATTTGCTACAATGTACACAATGTTGAATTAAAAAACTTCACAAATACCTCAAAACACCTATGGAGATCTGTTGCCCAAGACCAGAAACTAGTGTGGGAAGTACCGTAATCTCAGTTAAAAATTTCGACATGGTTGGTTTTAAAAAATTTTGACGTCATATAAAAGGTGATATCATAAGCTTTCAAATGATATAAAATTTATTATACGTTGTCATACAAAAATTGGATTTAATGGTGTTAGAAGATAAAAATGATTGATTTTTTCACTTTTTTCATGCAAAATGATTGTTTTCAATAAATTATTTTTATACCTTTTACGCATTGTAAAAATTTAAGTGTTGCTCAAGTTTTTAGAAAAATTTTTTAATGGTGTGATTTTTTTGTAAGCTTTTCATATAAAAAAATTGATACAATTAGAAAAGAAAAAAAAAAGTATTTTTTTAGCTTTATCTTGTAAATTATGATTTCTACAAAACATACAGATATAAATATGTAACGTCTTAATCTTTAGCTGTAGTACTTGACAAATTCATAATTTTTAGATCATTTAAAGCACACAACCTGTCTTCTTAAGACGTTATAATTTAAAATTATCGTCCGTAAACCGACTTTACACTTACCAGTTTTTTTTCTGTAGAAAGATCGATCCTAATGAGAAAAAATGCAAATTACTTGACTTTTGGTGATATTTTGTTTCTCATACCAAAGCTTCAGAGTTCTTAACTATTCAAGGAATCTTAACACTCCATTAACCTCAAAGGTTGAAAGAATCATTTTTCACATAAAAAGCAAGAAACTTTCAAACCAGTAGCAGCTTCTCTACCTCCATTTCTTCAGCTCGCTGAAGAAAAACCAACGGACAAAGTAACTCTTTCCGATTGAATGCCATCTTTTCTGAGAAGATGCACCAATAGCCCCTGTTAGTTTAAGGGTGAGTGCTAAGGTGTTGATGTTCTCCCTGGGTTTTGAAAAGAAAAAACCCAGTCAAGTGAATGCGAATAAAAGACCGAGTGAGAAGAGAGAACTCGCAGAAAAGTCACTGCGAAATTTGTTAACCTCATTTATCAAACAATGATGCCACCCGTCCGCCCCTCAGCTTCAAGTTGAGTTGGAATAAAAGGGGCCGAAGACCGGTGGCATAACCTACGAATATACCCAAATGACAAATGGTTTAAGTTTCCATTTTGGAATTATTACGAGTTCATAAAGCATAGCGAAGAACAACTAGAGACTACTTCTCTCAGTCTTCGAGGAGAATTTTGAGGGTGGATCTTTATACCGACACGAGAACTATTTTTCCTTCGCAACTAACTGTTTCATTTGAATGCAAAATGAGGACAAAGTCATTTCTGCATTTTGTGAGAAGAAAATTAAAAGTTACAATCATTACAATTGTGTGTTGTTGGTGGAGAGAGAAAAGACGAACGAAGAAGAAAAAAGAAGACGAGAGCGAACGAAAAGAGCTCAGGAAGTAAGTTTCTGCTTTGATTAATCTACGTGGTGTGAAATTCATGACCCTTGACTGAAAAGTTGGCTCGAAAGTCGAAACTCGAACTCTCTTACTCTAACCAAACCAACTTTGTCGGCTGCTAAAAATATAGGGTTGTATGTGCTACGCATTATTCTTTTGATCTATGTGTTTGAAATGAAGGCTCTTTTGCCTTTGCTTTTTGCATATAGTTGAAAAAGGTATTTTGGTCTAGTGATTGTATTCTTATAGGTTTTTTTTTTGGTTGCGGTGAAGGAATAATTCATAATTCTTGTCTTTCCATTGGAATATAAATGCAAAAAGTTATTTTGGTATAAAAGGGAAAAGTTTTTTGTTTTATTCGTTTTATTTTGTCGAAATGATGTACTGCGAGTTCTTTTTTGACATATTTATATAAATTTGCATTCAAACGCAATGAATTCAAATCAGATTATCAAGACGGTTTTAGTGTATTAGATCTCTTAGTTTTAAAGAGTCTTAGCAACATTTGTATGTCTTTAACTTTACACTGGTTAACAAGGGTTTTGCTGACGAAACAAAAATATACTTTTTTGAAGGTTTTCGGCTTGTTGAACCCGAATCCAAAGTCAGAAAAGATTAATAAGCTCCGGATTTTGAAATGTTGCCGTTAGGAAATGCAAAAATAAGTTTTTTTTTACTACTTCGGACCCTATTCTTTTATATAAGCAAAATTGTTTGAACATATCTAGTAACGGTTTCTATAAAAACTTTCCTTCTTTAAGGGGTAATAACACCTTGTAAACCATGAAATCGAGCGTCATTTTTATCAGCGTATAAAACAAAGAAGAAATATTATTTTCTTTTGGTGTTTGTTTAGTTTAATTAAGTATATTAATAAATAACAGAAAAGGCTTATGTTAAATTTTTTAATGATGTGAAATTTTTTAAATGGCGGTGTAGTTCATGATGATGATTGTAAAATCCTGTGCTCCCATCGGGCGACCAACTAACTCCTACAGTTTTTAACCGATTGGGCTGAAATTTTGTGTGGAGCTTAAAAATACTATTCTCTAGTAAAGTACGTGGATTTTTTTGAAATATTAATTTTTAAAGAAATGGCATTAGTTTGAAAAAATTATTTCATTTCAAAAACAAAATTCGTTGAAAAAAGACCATAAAATCGTTAAATTTTAATATTTCAAAAAAATCCTACGTACTTCACTAGAAAATAGTATTTTTAAGCTCCACACAAAATTTCAGCCCAATCGGTTAAAAACTGTAGGAGTTAGTTGGTCGCCCGATGGGAGCACAGGATTTTACTATCATCCTGAACTACACCGCCATTTAAAAAATTTCACATCATTAAAAAATTTAACATAAGCCTTTTCTGTTATTTATTAATATACTTAATTAAACTAAACAAACACCAAAAGAAAATAATATTTCTTCTTTGTTTTATACGCTGATGAAAATGACGCTCGATTTCATGGTTTACAAGGTGTTATTACCCCTTAAAGACCTGTTTAAATCTTCCCGATAACTCTTTTATTGTCCAATATATCTTGAATTTTGATAATGACGTTAAACAATTGAAGATTATTATCTCGGACAGCCCGAGTAAAAACGGAATTCCGCCGCTCCAGGACTGCACCACGTCATCACCATTTCATTTTGAATGAAAAATTCGGTGCACCACGTCTGCACCATGATCAAAAATTCTATTTTCGTACTTATACAAATGTTTGAGTTTTTTTTTTACTTAAACAACAAATTGCCAGTTCGTACAAACTTGAACTGGTGGTCGAGTGGTTAAGGCGTTGGACTTCTAATTGAAAGTGTTCTAGATACTCGGGTTCGAATCTCCTCGTCGCACATAGGAGTATTTTCATTAAAAACCTGGCCATAATTATTTTTCGTGGTTTTTGTTAGTATTTCTGTTTAAAATGAATATTCCTACAAGAAAATACACCCAATACAAACCTAGTTTTTGTTATTTTTATTTTTCCATCAAAAACTCAAAAATTTGATTAATGGCCTGTCGACATTATTTTTCTCAATTTTTTTTTCTTCATCCCTACTACGCAATTCTCAGTTTCTTTTCTCTCTTCCCCAAACTTAATTAATATCACCCAAAATAAAATACACTAATAACTCATATTTTAACAAGACACGATCGAAAAACAAAAAAAAAATAAGTGCAGCATATTGACACATGTTTATTTTGCACCCACTTTGCCAAACTTTTTAGTGTCAATTTTGATTTTCAGAAAATCGACGCACATAGGAGTATTTCCATTAAAAACCTGGACAAAATTATTTTTTGAAGTAAAACAATTTATTTATGCTAGAACTTATTATTTATGCAATGAAAGGCGGTTTTATGTAAATAAGTTGAAAAACTTTAAAAACGCTCGTGATAAGAAAAACTAAAAAAAAATAGTATACAATTTCATACACCTAAAATGTGAAAAATTTAAAAATCTAAATTATTAGAGCTTCTAGAAAAAAACCATTGTGATTTTTAGGCTAAGTGAATCCAAATGCATCAAGTTCAATAACACAAATTTCTGGAATATGTTAACAACCAGTAAAAAAAACGTAGGGCGTATGAGTGTTTTTTACTCAAAGTGAAAATTTCATTCGCAAATTATTTCGTTAATCGCAAAAAATCGCACCCAAATTTTTGATATTAAATTAAAAGAATAGTCAAAGTTATCATAAATCTATGTTTCAAGGCAGAATAGTAGGGTATACTATAACAAAGCACTTAGACTTAAAAAAAAAATCAATAAAATTATCTATATGTGGCAGACTCTTTTCCCACTGTCATTTAATTAAACAAAAAACATTTAATATTTCCATAATTACTCTTTAATTATTATTCAATACTTGCAATTGTATTTTTAATTTGAACATTTTATGTTTAATAGCACACTCGCTCACAATCAATCTCACCAAATCACTACAAATTAAAAAAAAAAATTCAGAAAATAAACAACTGACTTTGAACTTGTTTTGTAACTCCACACAATTTACCACAAAAAAAGAGGTGCATTATATGAGCCACTGTATATTTACCATCCGCTTTGTAAAAAAATTAATTGAAAATTGACTTTTGTCCAGCTTTTCGACCAGAATACTCCAATTTGCGACGACCAGGTTTTTACTGCAAATACTCTTATGTGCGTCGGTAGTTTTCTTTTATTTTTCAATAATCCAAAATTATGTATCATGGTGTAGCGAATTTGACGTGGTGTGGCGGTGGTGCGCCGGAATTTTCCGATAAACGGCGGTGGTGCAGCTGTGGTGGGGCGGTCAAGATTTTTTATTTTTTTCTTTAAAAATTTAATTTCTATTTTTACTCGAGAAAAAAAAGTTTAATTTTGTGTTTGGGAAATTCTTTCACAATGTCGAAAAGGAAATGCCTAGAATCTGCAATGAGTTGAGTGATGTCACTGTGAAGCCCGTAAAGCACGTCATTGAACCTTCGTTTCTACTCCAAAATAGAAGATTTTTATCCGGTCTTGTCTTTATTTTATATAAGTCATATCTCCTGTCGTCGAGCAGGATGATTATGGTCTTGTACAGGGCTTCCTTGGTTCTTTGTATTGCTTTTTCGAAGAAACAGCGTTTGGGAAGATTGATTCCATACTTGATCTCTGCGCTAATGAATTTCACTTCTTTAAGATACATAAATGTGGCAGGATGACTCAAAGAAGGGGCAAGTTCTAGTGACTTAAAACAATTGTCACGACCATTTCCGTGTGGACATTGTTCGATTACAAGAATGGAAAGGACCTACAATTTTTGTATGGATCTGAACGGCTTAGCGTAGGTATTCCAAAGAGATTTTTCAATTGCTTGATAGAAATTTCTAAGTGGTGGAGCTGAATTTGAACCCAGAACCTCTAGCATGCCAGCTAATCGTGGCTACCATTCTACTACGGGGTATACAACGTGCATCGATTACTTTAACTTATTTTTCAAATGTTCGATATTTTAGGGCCCAGAAAACAAACAAATTTCCAACAATATGTAAAACCCCTTCGAAAAGTTAAAAAACTGATAAACTTTCATTTTTACTTTAAAAAAAAAGACTGTTTCCGATGATCTACCAATTTTTCTTTTTCACATGTGTAACATCTCTTTGAATTGCGATTGTGAAGAATGAAAAACTTTTTAACTTATTATTTTTTTTTTTTGTAATATTTTTGTTCAAAAATTGTCTCAGAGAAAAACTATCAGCAAACTTGAAAGTAACTATACTATCTGAAGGACTTGTGAAGCTTGTGTGTTCCACATGCTTGCACCATCACTAAAGGTATTCGATAAATTATTGAAGACAATCTTCAACAAAAAAAAAAAACTACTATTTCCAGACTCTCTAGATCCCCAATGTTATCTTGCAATAATGTGTTTCTGCAACTCTGGCGGTCTCGTTTTTCCTTCCTCTCAAACTTAAAAAAAAAAAAAAAAAATCATGAACATAATTTTACATCGCCAGCAGCACCATCAGGTTGCATATCTCCTGGTGCTATATAATATACAGACAGACAGAAAATTGCAAACCACACATCTCTATGATGATGCCTGGGAAAACAAAATATTTAAACACTCATTTAGTTAACTCGAATGAAATAGAATTTTTCGTGCCAGGAGATGGTTTTGGTCCTTCGCTTTTTCGGTGACGACACACACGGCAGAGATGGAGGCGGCAAAGCAGCAAACTTTTCCCATATATGATAAAATGAACTAAGTTATGCTCTCCACCATAAAGCCCCACATCCGTTTTTCGTTTTCGTTCCGTCGTTGTCGTAGTCGTCAGAGAGTTGTCGTTGTTGGCCTCCCTAAAAAAAAAACCAAAAGAACCCCTCTAACCACAGGGCGTAAAAAGACCGAGAATGTGTGTGGTTTATGAGTTCGGGGGTGCAATGGAAAACTTTTTGCCACCTTCTCTCTATGTAGCCTGTGTGTGGTACCTATAGCTACCCGGGTTAAATCGTAACTTACTTATCAGTTCCTTTTGCGAAATTTATGCACGTATCCTTGGCAAACGATAAAAGTAAACTTTGTCATACGTGAAAGCGCAACTTTCACATCTCTCCACACATCTCTCCACACATATAGAAAATCGACCTTCATTTTCTAGTGAAGGTGGTGTCGTGGAACATCTGCTCTATAAGGACCATCAGAGGAAGAAGCAGGATGAAGGACTAAAATATCATTTGCTTATCCTTTGCAATAGAAGTATTTTTATATTAAGGACGAAGCTTCTTCTATCTTCCACTTGGAGTCTATGTCCCTTATTTGCCTCGTGTCAATGTGCCTCATCTTTTTTGGTGACCTTTTCTCTCTGCAAAAGTCGCAATGTCTCCTTGCAATATGAGATAACTTATCTCTAAAAGAGCATATGTGCCAAAAGATATATATCCTGGTTAGCAGAAAAAGGCAACCATATCATCGCTCTTTTCTAATCCCATCTCTATATCTCTCCAACTTCAACTCAAAACCTCCCTTTCCAAAAAAAAAATAAGGCAAAGTTAAGTTATAGACGACAGAGTTGGTTATTTTTTTCACTTCGTCGTCGTCGGTCGTCTTCCAAGTCTCAACGGGGCTGTTAAAAGCAAATTGGTCTTTGCAAAGACCAAGGACTCTTCGGTTGGTTTATCATGTTTCCAGAACGAATGGGCTTCTGGTACGAGCGCGAGCAAAAACAAGCAAGGTCCAACTTTTCAACATTGCACAGATGAGTGAAGTACCAGTACCTTCCAACGAGACGACGACGACGAAGTTGTCTAAGGTGATTTTGCCAGGATATCAATTCGTTCGTTCACCTACACAAATATACCCCTACACTCGTCGTAACTCCTCGCTCTATTTGAATGGAAAATCTTTAAGATAAACCTAAGTAGAGGAAAATAAGTGTTACTTACTGAGGTGTATTCTGCTGCTGCTGTTAGGGAATCTCTCTTGGAAAAGCTATGAATTTTTAGAGCAACTAAGCTGACATTATTACATGCATCATCCCTTTGGGACTGGGGCTGAGACATTTCCCCCGAAACAGCAGCGAATGTATAAAAAGGGGGGAAAAGCAATTTATTTTTACTTAGAGCGGAAAGTGGCAGTACTGAAGGGAAAAGTAGAAAAAAAAAATAAAATAGAACACTCTTGACAAGTACAATGATGATGGACATGATGAGTGTGTGTCTTAGTTTTTTTTTTCAACTTTTTTTTTATTTTTTTTGTGGATCAGTTCAGGATGAATGTAAAGTTAAGTGGAAAGTTTCTTTGGAAGCCAGAGAAGAGTGTAGAGTCATGTAATGATGGCTTACATCAGCAGTAAGTTGGAATTTATTTTTGAAATTCCTCTTTTTTGAATAAATGAAGGATTAGATGGGATTCGGCAAACATAATAGAAAGTGAATTTTTCTCTGTATAAAGGTGAAAAGTAGGGCAAATCTATAAAGAGAATATGAATTTTTTTTAGATTTTTTGACATTATTAAAGAACTAAGAGTTTGAACTAAGCAGTTTAGAGTTAGACCAAAATGTTAAGCAAAAGCAACTAAAATTGGACCATGAATGCTACCTTGTGGCACCCCTTCCATTATTTCTGTAATTCATATTTTAATGCTCGTTTTCTTATATAAGTGGAATATTTTTTCCCCAGATATTTTAAAGAATTCTATGGTAATTCAGGCATGACCTTAAGGCCAGAATTTGCAAAAGCTTGTAACAGTTACTAAAACATTGTCATGAATAAGTTCGTTGATTCTATTCACTTGCTCAATTGGCGAGTACTAACTTCTAAAACAAAACTGGGGATCAGTCACTAGGCAGAAAAGTTTTATTTTTTAAAGAGACTTTATGACCCCAAAGCCCTAAAATATTGCAATCATTCCACGAAATTGTTTAATATTCGGTTGTGCGCATGAACCGACAAAATATTTAATTACATTATTGAGTAATTCCATGTGAAAAGAATATACGAAAAATACCTATGTCATGAAATCTTTTTGTGTCATTTTTTACTGGTTCCTAAGCTCAAAATATGAACTTCTGTATATAAATAATCCCCAAAAAAAATTAGCAAGTGAGTAGTATGAATTATTTCCTTAAGTCACTCAATTTTTGAGAGTAAAAAAAAACTATGATCTTAAATTACTTTTTTGCATATTTCTTGCGACTTTAAACATAATTGAATGAATGTTTTTTTGCTTTTGTAGGGTGATATTTAGACCTTTCCAAAACCGTTATTAAAAATGAAGTTAGTCCATTTTAAGCTGATCTCTTACAAAAAAGGTGAAAAACACATTTTATTTTTTTTTTCTAAAAAACCCATTTTTTAATTTTTTTTTTCAAAACTGTTTTTGAAGTAAAATTTTATGATCTTTTCAAAAAAAATTATCCCGTAATGATTTTTACACTTTTAAGCTATTTTTTCAAAGTTTTTTGGTGTTGTTTTTCTAGGCATACTTAGTATTTGGGTTATATCTTGAGTAATAAATGACTAATCTGAACAAAAGAACCAGAACCTGAAAACTAAATAAATCAGTAAGAAACACTAGAATAACTTTTCTGGGTAACTTTAGATGGTTAAGTGCAATGTATTAAAACATTAAAAAAAAACGATATTTTAAAGGAAATTTTTGCAAAAAAAACTTTATTACTTAAAGAAAAACTCAAAATCTTTCGAATCCTCATAGTTTTAAATTTTTCATGTATAGTACATTTTGGCAAAGATAAAAAGATAGTTTTCTTCAAAATCTATGGATAATTCATAAAGATATGACAATTTTTGTAACGATCAATACTTTCGACTTTTTCTGTTACTTTTTGAGTTTTTGTCTATAACTTGAAAAGGAAGCCGAATTTGAAAATTTTTATTAAGTAATTTTTTGTAGATAATTAAATTTCCTATCGATATCCTATCGGTATCTTTTTAAAATAATTTAAAATTCAAATATTGCAAAAAACTTACGAAAAACTATTCAAAAATGAGAAAAAAACGACATTTTTAATTTTTCTACTAAACAATCCATTTTTATCCTCTGAGTATTTATAGATTTTGAACATGTAACGGAGAAAAGAAGAAACCATATTTTTCTTAACATGTGTTTTTTTTGGCGGGGATTTTTCATATACAGAAGTTCATATTTTGAGCTTAGGAACCAGTAAAAAATGACACAAAAAGATTTCATGACATAGGTATTTTTCGTATAGGTATTCTTTTCACATGGAATTACTCTATTGCGAGATCCACGGAATATTCTTGTTAGGATAAAATCGGGTTAGGGTCGAAATTCTGTATGTGAAAAAAACGCGGATTTCAAAATTCTGTATTCTAAAATTGTGTTTATACGAAATTCTGGATTTCAAAATTCTGTAGGTACTCCAAAATTTTGTAAATGATAAAAGAGAAATTGTTTTAATAATGAAGAAAAGTGGGTAAAAGTGCAGAAAACGCTTTTGCATGTAAAAAAATAAATGCTTATTTTTAATTTAATTAATTTTGATCAATTTTTTTCGCTTTTTTATAAAATATGTATTAGCTTAAAAAATTATAAATTATGACATTATCACGTAAAATTATTGTCCAAAAAACCTGATTTACAGACAAACACTTTTTTTCTTTGATAATATAATTATTATAATAATTGTAACTTGAATTCATTAAAAAAAATAATTATATATTGCATAAGCTGATAAAAAATATTATGCAATAGCTTTACCGGGGCAGTCCCCAAGTGCCACAAATTTTTGTTTGTTTTAACGATATTCCATCAAGTTCTTAAAAGTAAAATGCTCCTGCCGAAGTTGAGTTTCACATTGGGCGCCAGAATTGTTTATTTTAAACCACGATTAACATCTAAGAGAAGCATGGTTTACATTTAATAAGTTATAAGTTATATGCACAGTATGAAGAACGGTTTTAATTTTTTAATTTATCGTGCTGCTTTGCATTGCGCCATTTTAGATTTTTAGACTTTATTTGATTTGCCTGCATATTTTTGGCATTTCTCGCAGTAGGATTCCATTTTCTTAATAAAAGTTTCTTACTCCAGCAGATGATGAGTTTTACGTTGGGCGCCACTTTGAGAATTCTTCTTTTAATCTCACTCTATATCCTTGAAAACCAAGGTTTACATATAAATGATAAATACTATTTATGGAAATTAATTGCATAATATGAACATGCCTGACATTGGGCGCCATTTTAGGATTATATTTGATTTTTCTCCATATTTTTTGGTTAAATTTTACTTGGTTTTAGATATATTTATTACTCTTTTTCATCTTCTTTTCGTATGGAATGTAATTTCATGTCAACTTTGTAGCAAATTTATGACACAATGCTTAACAAGGATTTCTCACATTTCTTCTTTTCTTCCTCAATTTCTTACTGTTACGCCACCTTAAAATTTGGAATAAATTTCCTCTCTATATATACGTTTACCACGCACTTCCTTTGAAATAAGTCCCCAACTGAGTCACCTTTAGGTATATCCTGGACTTTTTACTAGCCACTTTTCTCTCTCGAGAAGCCATTAATCCTGCGTCTACCTCCATATCGTCTGATATCAAAATTAAGTCGAAACCCATTAATCACTCTAATTTATGTTTTACTTTTGCACGCATGATATTGCCCAATGGCCAAGACTAACATTTAGTGTTCTTATCAGGACAATTCCATGCATGCACTTTGGACATGGACATGCATAAAGCACAACATTTTGCCATCACAAGTATAGCATAAATCCTTCTCTCTTGAAATGAAAACTTATTTTTATCCTCGCCGAGGCCGAGTTGCAGCTTTAATCGCAATTATTTCAAAAACTCTCCATAAAATGCCATCATATAAAACTCCAACGAGGACACACGCACTATTTAACTGTTAAACAAGGTTGAGTAAGGTACCTAAAAACACGTTCTGTGTCCCCTGAGACATGCAAACACAGCATGATACCCTCTCTCTCTCTCTCTCTCTCTCTCTCTGAATGAGTAAATTTGAGTTTGAGGAGCATGAAGAACAAACAAATTTAATATTTACCGTACGTGATCCCTCCTCGGACAGAGGTGACTCTCGTTGTTTGTGTCGTGTGTCGTCTCGTTTCTTATGCTCCTTGCTTCTGTTTGACCGCATTTCATGTCGTCCTTTCCATCCTTGTTGTCCTGGGACTGTATAGCATGCAATCGGTATGTCCATAAAAAAAATATTTCACAACAGAAAACGTTTGCTTCCTCAGCAATGTACAGTGCAATGATTCATCCACAGCGAACAAGGATATCAGTGTGTTTCTGTCGTCCTGTGTTATAATGCAAGAGACCAGTGAGCATTGAAATCCGAGCTCGAATCCCCATCAGCTCGTCGAGTGAATTCCGTTCGTTTATCATTAGATTGTGTGCTTGATGATGTCTCTAAATACTCCAAGTACTCAACACACACACTGACACAAATCGATATAGATTTGGTCGTGTGAATGTGTAAAAATGCTTACATGTCCTTGGGACATAATAAAGTCCATGAAAATATGTCCTTTAAAAATTCCCCAAACAGAAATCCCCCATTACATCATCCAGCTTCGATGGCAGCAGTGGTAGAAAAAAGAAGAAGCAGCATCAGCAGACGCAAAAACACACACACACACTTGAAAATTCTCATATAGACCATCCAGGACCTTGGAGCGTAAGCCTCTGTCACATGGGATGGCAATAACGAGACACAAAATGATGTAATTACTGGCGCAATTATAGCCATGAATGGCATGATGGCTGGAGGCTTGAGGCTCCACCATATACGAAGCCTGAGGGCGTAACACACATCCCTCCTATTCTTCCATTCTTCTCCTGGGAAACAGAGAGGCTTTAAAAAAAAAACTGAGAAGCTTTAATCTTTTTGCCAGTGAGCGTAATTGCATGCGAAACACCGCACGAATAGACTCGAAAGTATCTCATTTTAAGCCCGAACAGCTTATGTGGTATTCAAATATGTAATTATACGGCGAGGAGCAACAAATTATATACGACAAAAAGTAAATGCGCGTTAAAATGCGGTATGAGGCGTTTGTAAACTTTTAAATGGCGGCGGTGGTAACGGTGAAAGCGATACTTTCATAAGTACCTATCTATCTTGGTATTCTTTGATATTCAACCTTTTCGTTTAAGCTGAAAACTTTTTAACATAGTTCAACGAGCTAAGATGTTTAACAAGAGAGAGAGAGAATGTTGGTTTAACGTCCTACACTGAGGAGATGTTGATGATGGAAAGTATTAAAATACGACACACACGGTTTTAATGAATCTTATGAGTTATGGAGAATTTTAAGCTATTTTTGAAACTCGTCTACCCATCATTACCATCAAAACAACACTATGCCGCAAGGAAGAACAAGCTTGTAAAATAATGATGACTAAACCAGTGGTTTTGAGCACATAAATCCTTTTATGAGAGATGAAAAGTTTTATATTTTTGTGGATAGATAAGCCAGAGAAAAATGGAGGTTTTCAATGCATCCTAATTTCTTTGTCTGAATCCTGAAGAGCTCAATGACTTTTTTTTCCAAAATACCAAAAATTGTGAATAATACTAATGTATCTTTAGAAAAAATATTGAAGAATTTGAATGGATGTTCAAATATTTAAGAAACTTGCAAAGTAAAATTTGACAAACTTGGATTTTTTTAAATTTTTGGTTGGGCGCCAATAACACAAGGTATTTGAATCAACTTTGAACACTCAAAGGTGTTTTTCTTGAAAGCAAATGAATAGTTTCCTTTAATATTTTGAAATATTTATACGCTCTGTGGCGGCGTTGGGCACCAATATTAAGATATTTTTTTTGTATATTTTGAGAAATAATATGTTTTTCTCAATACATTCTTACCGCTCTAGTGGAGTAGTGGCGGTGTTGTCGTGGTGTTGTCGCGGTGTTTTAGTAGTGTTTTGACGGTGTTGTGGCGGTATTATGGCGGTGTTGTGGAGGTATTGTGACGTTATTGTATCGGTGTAGTGGCGTTGTTTTAACGGTGTTGAGGAAGTATTATGGCGGTGTTGTGGCGATGTTGAGGAAGTATTATGGCGGTGTTGTGACGGTATTGTATCGGTATAGTGGCGGTGTTGTGGAGCTATTGTTAAGTTTATTGTATCGTTATTGTGACATTGTTTTGGCGGTGTTGTGGCGGTGTTGTGTTGATATTATGGCGGTGTTGTGGAGGTGTTTCGACGGTATTGTATCTGTGCAGTTGCGTTGTTTTGGTGGTGTTGTGGAGCTATAATGACGTTGTTGTATCGGTGTAGTGTCGTTGTTGTAACGGTGTTGTGGCGGTATTGAGGAAGTATTATGGCGGTGTTGTGACGGTATTGTATCGGTATAGTGGTGGTGTTGTGGAGCTATTGTTAAGTTTATTGTATCGGTATTGTGACATTGTTTTGGCGGTGTTGTGGCGGTGCTGTGGCGGTGTTGTGTTGATATTATGGTGGTGTTGTGGCTGTGTTTTGGCAGTATTGTGGAGTTATAATGACGTTTTTGTATCGGTGTAGTGTCGTTGTTGTAACGGTGTTGTGGCGGTATTGAGGAAGTATTATGGCGGTGTTGTGACGGTATTGTATCGGTATAGTGGTGGTGTTGTGGAGCTATTGTTAAGTTTATTGTATCGGTATTGTGACATTGTTTTGGCGGTGTTGTGACGGTGTTGTGTTGATATTATGGCGGTGTTGTGGAGGTGTTTCGACGGTATTGTATCTGTGCAGTTGCGTTGTTTTGGTGGTGTTGTGGTGATGCTGTGGCGGTGTTGTTACGGTATTATGATGGTGTTGTGGAGGTGTTGTGACGGTATTATATCGGTGTTGTGGTGTTATTATTGCGGTGTTTTTGTTGTTGCTGGCTTGTTAGGTCCGCGATGAACGTGAACCTCACCGGTACTTCTAAACATAAATTACAATGCATAACATAAACATAAATTACAATCTTTGAAGATTGATGATAGAAAAAAAGAAAGTCTACCAAAAATCTATTAAGATTTACTTTATTCTATCTCTTACATTGTTAAGCAAAAGGAATGATTTCGTCAACAGCTGAGGTATCAATTTTTTAGAAGTAAATAAATTTGTAATACCCCAAAAAAACTTTTTCTTTCCGCCAACCATTTTTCCACTGAAAAATAGAAACTTATTTACAATTTTTCTTTTTTTGCGCATCCAAATTCCCATAGAAATTCATATTTACCCCTTTTAACCCATTTTTCAATCACCACTTTCTAATATTAAAAACAAACTGTCATTCCGGTCCCCCTTCGCCCGTCATATTTTTTTTTTTTAATATCATTAACAAAATGCACAGATATTAAATGAGGAAACAAGACAACCGACAGGTACTTTAATAAACTTAAAACCTATATTTATATACACGCATCTGTGCGTGATGGGGGTGTCAGTGTTGTCGGATGTCGTTGGTATTGTAGGTATGCTTAAGTGCGAAAGTCGTCATAGCGCCACATCATCTCTCTCAACGCCAACACGCGTATATTTATGACATTTTTGCAAAACAAAACAATCATCTTTCTTGAAGCTTTTCGTGTTGAAAAAAAATAAAAAAAATGGAATCTTACCATTAAGTTGACTTGTGATAAAAAATGTAGCACGTGTATTACTTTAGAAAATCAAGACAAAGGACAATCTCTTATACAAATCCCCATCACCCTGTTACATCTTCTAGCTGCTTCAGCATCATGACGGGTGGTTTAATAAGTAAAAAGGTTTTATTCTCCAAGAAGAAACATCGTTTTTTTTTTTTTTAAGTACGACACAACCCTTGGCGGAAGTTACTCCCTTGACAACACAGCTTACATTTCAATATTCAATTAAAAAAAAAAAAAAACAATGTTAAAAAATGTGTTTTTTTTTGTATGACAAAACGAGTCACGTGCCTTAGGAAAAAAATACAGAAAAACTTATTGGGACCGAAAAAAACGCCCTAAAAATGCAATGAGCGGAATAATCGGAAATATCCTGACCAAAAGGCAAACAGAAATAAAATTTGTTCTTCTTCGAATCAATAACTTCCTGTTGCAGGATCAAAATCAGAAATCAGAAAAAATCGAATTCTTTTGAGGCAAAAGAGAAGGATAACAAGCAACTCCTTCTGTTATACATCAAACAATCATCAAAAGAACAACTGGGATATTAAAATGTCACCAAAGATTCATTAGAAAACCCACAGGCATCAAAGGGCGAGATGACATTCAGCAAAAATGAAGAAAAAAAAAACAAGAAAAAGAATAATAATGGCTCTTTTGGTAGCCAGAGTCCTTCAAAAGGTCCTTTTTGTGCGTTTTAATTCCTCCTTTTCTATATTGAGGGAGAGTCAGTTGCTTTTTTTGAATTCAGTTCAAGCGGCAACTTAGCAAAAGGCACTCTGAAAGTTCAATCGGCCTCTGATATACCTCCCCCACTTCTTCCCCTCCCCATAAAAACACAGTACATAGAAATCTAATAAAAGTCGAAATCAATTTGTCGGACTCTTACAGCAACTTATTTCCTGGATAAGCCTTCTGGCTTTATAGCTCTATCCCGATCCAGGATTTCGATTCCGACACTCAAAGTGCCAACATACCCGGCAGTAATTTCTTTTTGCCAAAATTGATGCCCCTGCGGGTTGTTTCTTTCCTCGTTTTTTTTTTCGTCCTAGTCAGCAGCCAACATATAGTTTCACATAGTTGTTTGGAGAGTTTGAGAGCTTTGGTACTCGAAGTGAAGCACCCGCGCCGAGTTTTCCGCCCGCTACCGCCACTCGCTGCTGCTGCTATTCAAAGTGGGAAAAAGAATTCCAATATTCGAATTAATTTGATCCTTTTACTTTGTTTCGCATACCAAATAGCATTTTGTACACAAAAATGATGGGCAAATGAAGTAAGGAAGGAAAAGGAAGACGACGCTAGTGGCAGAAGTAGCAGCAGAAGGGCCCAGGAAGTAACATAGTTAGGACTATATCGAAACGAGCTTCGACTGATTGGGAAAGAGAGAACATCGTATACTACACGACAAACAAACATCCAGGAACAAAAAAAAAAAGAAAAATAAATAAAAAAAGGAAGAAAAAAAATCAGCCAAAGGACGAAATTCCTTGCACCACTAAGTGGCAGAGAAGCAAGGAGAAACCAATCGAAATATCCATTGAGGCAATATTGAAGTCGTCTTTTCTCTCTCCCAGCGAGCATTGGATAGAGAGATACATTCATGTCTCGATGACGAGTACGAAGTTTGGTGTGGTTTAGTGTTTTATGCCTAGAGCTTATGCCGTCACTAGGATATGCTCCTTGAAAAGGATTATCAGTGTGATAGGATCGAATCAATTTTATCTTGGCTCTCACTTGAAATAGATGAAGGGAGAGGGAGAGAATATAGGTTTTGATAGCTCACATATTAAGTGGGAAGGTTTAAGTAATTGGAGCGCCTTAAGTACGAAGAAGGGAGGAAGGGGAAGATTGCATAAACAAGAGTATTTCTCATCATGATATGGGATTCAATATCGATTTGATCATTTCACCAGATGGATATGTTTAGTTTGTATGTGGAAGAAGTCATCGTTCATAAGTGCTTTTGAAAGTTTCCATCTATGGGTAGGTATTAGATTCTGCTAAAATTTCGATTTATCTTGACCTTATTTCATTCAAGAACTCGTATATTGCTCAACTTCAAACAAGGTTTTTCTCATGAAAAGATATTTGGCTCCAATTCATTGTAGACCAAATCCAGGATATTTCTGAAAAATAGCTCCTTGGTCATACATGGGAGGTATTGATTATTTCCTTTAGTTTAATCTGATTTCCGGATATCATGCAAGATTTTGCCAAACTGGAAAAAAAAATTGCACATAGCTGAATCATATCACCGAAAATGATGAAAATAAATTAAAAAAACAAAACAAAAAACATCCCTTTTAATAGTTTTGACCTCCAAACGAAGTATGCAATGAAATTTCTTATAAATAGATACATCGATGGTCCCATGCAAAAACATACTAAGTGCATATAGTATAGTTTTGAGTTATGTATGTATACCATTGGAATTCTCGTATCAGCTTTTATTTTTCAGAATTTTTTCATGCGAATCCAACAATGGGCTAAGAAGACATAGCAAAAAAGAACTTAGGTAGTATACTGACCTATTTTATCACTTATTCCAAACAAAATCATACTAACTGCACTTAGTATTTTTATGAATAAAATTTCTAGTAAACAAATTCATACTATGTTGACATAGTATTGTTTTGCTTGGAATTCTTAAAAGTTTTATGAACTTAAGCGTCATTTGCTATTTTTCTTAAAAAAAAAAGAGGATGACACCTAAATGTATGTAGGGTAACTTCGGGAATTATGGCGCACCTCTCAACTACCATACTTCCAATACTCGTTTTTAAATAAAACCAATACAGAAACTTTGGTCTTCGTCGAACACTAGCCTTGTGAAAATCGCAAGTCAGTGCTATTATTTTTGTGTCAAACAAAAAAGAAAACAAAATAAATATTCCGGTTCTGGGTTCCAATATAATATCTCTTTGTTTTTGTTTGTGTGTATCTCGGTAACTATAGCCGTGTTTTATTGGTACTCAGTATTTTACTAAGTAAATATTTTATGCTGCAAACAACAAAAAACGATAACTTTTATTTATGTTTTATAATCCTATATTGTTGAAGGGTCAAAAATGTATAAGTCTATAAAAACATTTTCTCTGTAAACCAACAAATACAAAACATTTGTTTATCCTTAGCAATCATTTGTTGTTGTTTCCCGTGTAAAATTTTACTGAGCTAAGTACTGAGTAACCAATAAAACACGGCTTATACAGTGCACGTGTTTGTTGTGAAGAGTGGAATGCAGAGTACAGTTTTGGTTTGGTTATATAACTTGTAATATTTTAAATGAAGTAAGAATTGTGTTTGGTTTTTGGTGTTTTGTGAATATGTGTAGGTATATTTTGCAATATGGCGCAGATGCAATAGGGGCATTATAGCGCTACATTATACCCGACTGCGCCATAATGCCCTTATGTAAAACTGATTTCAAAAGTAACTTATATAATGTCTCTGCATTTTTTTTAATTTGAAATTAACCTCAATTTAACGTTAATTTTATGAAAGTTATTTACAATTATATATCTGAAATGCCGAATAAACGTAAAAAAAGTAAAGGGCTTCGAAGTAAATGGGATTCGCCATATTGCCGGTACATAGGGCAATATGGTTTTTTTTGGACTATTTTTAATTTAATTAATTTTTTGTTAAAAAGCTTGAATTTTTATTCTTAAATAATTTATTTATGTTACGTTTTTATGAAATTTATTAAAAAAAAATGATTGAAATAAAAATTGTTGTCCGTAGTAAAGTTATTTGAGTTTGTGCTTAGGTATGCCATAATGCCCTAATTTACCCTATCTTAGTTTGCTTTCCAGTAGTTTATTGTTGTTCAAAATTTTTTGTTGTTCAAAATTCTTCTTTGAAGTACAATATTCAGATGAAACTAAAAAAATTCTCGCAAATGAAATCATTTTATCTTGATTGACACTTCGGATTCAGGGAATTATACAATATTGTAAAAACAAAAATCAATAATGGGCGCACGAAGCAAAATACTGTTGCAAAGTAGGGCTTTTTTCGAAATTTCACAAGAATTGCATTAAATCGAAAACCTTAAGGATTTGGGATAAACAAGTTACCAAATTCTGAGAACCCTTAAGATCCCCTATCAGCATATTTCGTTTGATCCATTACTTTTGGGACACCCTGTAGAAATCATTCGAAGAAGCTTTAAAATTTAAACAAACAAATGGTGGCAGTCCAACAAAATGTCTATTATAATGAATTATTAAAATGAGTTACGTTTTACAGGTAAATTGCTCAACATTAAGGATGAAATCCTTTGTATGTTTTTGCTAAAGGTACTTTTCTTTTGCAGAAGCGAGTACAATTCGGATAGGTGGATATTCAATATTCTTCTTAATTCAGTCTATCATAATAAGTGCAAAAAGCTAAAAAAAAAAACGTATTATTTGATGGCTTTGCGATCAAAACCTTGGGGGTCATTCCGTAATTTTGAAAATGATAATCGAATAGACGATAATCGTTTCACAGTTTGAGAATCTTAAAAGCTATTTAAAATCATGCCTGATTCAATATTTTCAAAATAGTTTAGGTATATGAATAAAAGTTTTCAAATCCTCAGAAATCGTATTAGTCTAGGTGAGCTAGTACTTGCCCCTTAGTCGGGTGGCCGAATTTTGATTCCCGAAATTGGAATTGTTTTTTTTTTTTCTATAAGTCAATAATCGTCAATAAATAAACGATAGCTAAATAGGTCTCGTTTAAAGGAGAATATATTTGTTTTTGGGTGCAATATTAGATTTTATAAAAGTGTTAGAAATTTATTCCAATCACCGATCAAATTGCAAACTCCACAAAAAAAAATAATGACTAATTCCTACAAATACCCATTTTAAATTATTTAAAAATGTTTAACTACCACTATACGCATTTTTCAAAATTGTATTCAATGTAAGTAAGTTTTGACTTTTGGGTTTTCAAAAAAATTCATATCCCTTCAGCTATAGCAAAATGTTTCGACGCACTTATTTTAGAAAATGAAAATTTTCCAAATTTATTTAAGATACGCATAAGAAGACAACTTAGAGACAAATGTAAGTGCACCTGAACATTTTGATCTCATATTAACTTTTATGAATATTATTATAAATTATATTACAATTATATACAATTCAAAATTAATAATGAATTCAAAAATGAATAAATTCAAAAACGAATAAATTCAAAAACGATTAAATTCTACAACGAAGAAAAAAATAACAAAAATAATAAAAAATTATTAAAATTATTTTAATTTTAAGTGGAGTGATTGAATATACATAATTCAATGTAAGTTCAAGTGAGCTCAACTCCAAAAATTTTATAAAGCGTTTCGCCCAGGTACGACAGTGGGCAGCATGAATATGCTGTGAGTTTTATATAGTGTCGGTAAACATCGACCAAAATAAGGCGTCTTGTTAAGGGTACGACAGATCTAACTGACCGAACAAATTTTTTTTTTAAGATTCACAAAACTTTTTTATTAACTATAGGCGTGTTTTTTCTATTACTCAGTTGCTACTCATTTTTGATTTTATTCGCAAAACAATAATAAAAATTACACAAGTAAGTATTTGTTTTTAAGGCTTGGCCACACCGGAGGGTACATGCGGGAGCGGTACGGGTAATTGTATGAAATAAATTTCAAACTGACATATCAACGTTCAGATGTGGAATTTTTTTCATACAATTACCCGTACCGCTACCGCATGTACCCTTCGGTGTGGCCAAGCCTTTATTGTTTTTCGAATAAAATAAAAAAATGAGTTGCTACTGAGTTGTAGAAAAAACACGACTTATATGTAACTGCAGTCGACTCTCAATTGCGCTAAAGCAAATGGTCATTAGAACTGTGTCAGAGCGAAAAACTTGCCAATATCCTTTTTAAGTATTTTTTAGGAGAGAAATTCATAGTTAAAAGTTTAAAATAGCTCTGCTTACCGTAGAAGAATTTAAGAATGTACCGAATATAAAATGGCCGAATATTCGGCGGCATCTCTGGTTTAAATTGGTACAAGGAGTGTTCTAAATTAAATCGGGAATACTTAAAATTAAAAATTTTAAATAATCCAAGTTGTTTGGCATGAGCTAATTTTCTAATTTGAAACAATTTGATAAATAGAAAGCTAAAAATATAACGAAACATTTTACATAGGTTCTCTCTGAAATAAAAGGATAAGATGTCGGAAAGACTTAGGTAAATAGATTTAACGGTAATACAGTAGTCCCTCGATAATGTGAACTAATAAAAACAAGGCGTTTTCGGATTTTAGAGGGATTCACATTACTGGAACTTTTTCCAATTGCCATTTAACTGATTAAAACATTCTTAAAATCAATGAATATTACAGTTATTTTTAGCTCAGTTTAAGCCTTTACTGAATAAAGAAAAAAATCAATAAAATACAAGTAATAAGAGGTAGGGTAGAAGGGGGGATATTTGCCAGGATTTAGGAAAATTGACTTAACGCAAAGTTTTTACGTTTCTTTTAATTTTTTTATATCTGATATTATTATTGACTTTATTATCTTCACTTAAATATTTTTTTCATCTTGATATATTAATTTTTTCTATTTTTAATAATTAATTCAAAAAAATGAAAAGTGATGTGGCAAAGCCTCCCCAGGTGGGAGGCTTTGCCACGGGGGTGGGGAGGGATTGCCAGTTACCTAAATATCAAAGTTAATACAAATAAAACCAATATTCATAAACAAAACTTCTTTTTAGCTGAAAATACGAAGAAGGGACTGATTTTAAAGGATTCTGCCATCCTCTTTTGAGGAAGCTTGCTTCTGGCAAATGTACCCCATTGGGTGCATTTGCCAGAGCAAAACCTACCCAAAAACGAATGGCAAATGCACCTCACAAGCTAATCTTTCAAAAATTTACTTATAACTTTTTTATAAGTTAAACAGTAAAAAAATCGCTTCTACACAGCATAGTACACATAATTTTGAAAAGATATTTGTATCAAAAAGTAATTTAACACGACAAATACTTACAATTTACGACGGTTATGTACCTTCATATTTTGGTTCTCAACATTAAAAAACTAACACAAGCGTCTAATTTATTTCGTGTCCAGCCAAAAGCTGTCAAACTTTGTGCAAAGTTTTCAATCATAAATGTGCAACACAAAATGATTTTTCTGTATTTAATATTCTGTTGGTTTGGAAAAAAACCTGGACTGGCAAAGGTACCCCACTGGCAAATGCTCCCCCTTCTACCCTAAACTCCATTTCAAAAACTGAAAAAAAAATCATAAGAATCCTTAAAATCAATTCTTCATAAAAAAAAAACGTTAAAAAACTTCGTATAAAGATGTAAAATGTTAGCATAAAAATCTCCAGTCTGCAGCTGCATTCAATATCTTAAGACTTAAGAAATGTCAAGACAAATAACAGTTATCCACTTTTCAGACCTATACAAAGATTGCGTGCACGAACGAGAAAAACATGCAAGCTTTTGCAAAGGAAATTCACATTATAGAGTCTAAAAATTTTCGAAATTCACATTACAGAGATGACAATGAAAATTTTTGGGGATTCACATTTTAGAGAAATTCGCATTATCGGTAATTCACATTATCGAGGGACTACTGTAGGTATTTCAAAAACGAGATGTGATCGAATATTTTTATCTTCGGATTCGAGTTCAGCAACCCTTTGAAAAAGTATAGTTTAGCCTCGACACCAAAAACCTTGTAGATAAATACTTGTGTTATTTAAAGGGTTCTTAAAAAAAAATTTTAAGGTGTTTACATAGTGCTTTAGGAAATGATCAAAGAGGTAAAAACTAGTTTTTTGGAAATCCCTTACCAAACGTTGTAATGGACCACAAAATTGTTGTTTTTCCTTATAAAAACTTCATCGACAGCTTCTTTAACGATACGAAATTGGAAGAGACTTTTAGGGAGATTTTCAGATAGGTAATTAAATTACTAAAATACAAAAACAAACCATTTAGTACTGCAAATATTAGACTTGTAGGTATTTTTTATACTATATCTTTTGATTTTCTAAAAAAAAAAATTTCGGGGGGGGGGGGTTAAACCCCCAAACCCCCCCCGCCCTAAATACGGCTATGCGTCTATTCGATTATCATTTTCAAAATTACGGAATGACCCCCCTTATTTCTAATCAGCCCTATTCTAAATGAAAACTCGCAGGGAAATGTATTGGAAAAAATGGTTCGGAATAAAAAGCTTACTTTTTCATTATTACTATCGAAACAGGAACAAAATTTATGAGCAAAAGGAACGATATTCTGGGCTTTTTACGATTGGGGGCCCACCAAAAATTCAACAGAACAATAAAGACCACAACTTTTGTCCCATAATGCATCAAATTTGGAAAACAATGAATAAACTTACATACACTGACCACCTTTCGGAAAATCGTTATAATTAGGGATTTCGTTGGGTTTATTTCAAATTTTTGCTGTTCTCTTATATGTTAGAACAGCATACGAGTTAAAATTTGGAATAAACCCCTTTGAAATCACTAGTTATAACGATTTTCCGAAAGGTGGCCGGTAACTGGGGACGGCCGCAAATAGGCAACTCTACCCTAGTATGTATGTTGAAGAGTTTGAATTTTACAGTCAATATATTACCAAGTGCAATATAACATAGATCCCACGTTTTGACACTTAACCTAAAAATCTGGATAGAAATTTTAAGAATATTAGTGCTTTCAGCTTAGAAATCGGTTAAAACAGAAAAAAGTTATACACAAAAAAATTTAAACGTCTCTCCTGAAAAATAGCAAAAAGTCACTTATGATTATTTTGCATGGGGTCATCGACATACCTATATAACAAAGAATTTTTAGAAATTATTTTTTTAAATCGTTATACATAATTGTTTTTTTACGTAGGTAACTCATATTCAATTGAATATAAGATATTAATTGACATACATATGTATATACATTAGGGTGTCCGTTATTTCCCAAAGTGATGTTTTCGGGGGAGACACCCCCTAGATCGAAAGTTTAGGGCCTAAATAAAGGGAATTTAGCAAAAACAAATTTTTTGGAGGTCATTAACCCGTGCCTCTAGGGTCATACTTTCCCCATACAAATTTTTATGGGAAATTTTTAACTCATACATAAAATTTTTTTCTCTCGAGTTAAATCATCTATTTTTAAAATGTTTGATAGTTCTGGTTGGAAAACTGGTACTTTAAAAGATCATATCAAAATTTCCCGTTAAAATTTTTTTTTATATTTTATTTATTTTTTGAAATTATTAGCTGTTTTCGTAGTTTTTGCTTTCACCTATCACATAATTTTAAAGGCAGTTTTATTGGTTTTTAATTCTTTTCAAATATTGCATTCAAAAATTTGTGTATAAATCAAAAATTTTAATTTTTTTTAATTTCTATTTGAAATTTTTGAAGTTTTTATAACAAATAAATATTATTAAATACTTTACCCTTTCTTGTTTGCAACTTTTTTGATGTCATTTTTTAGGTGAATAATTTTTAAACAAAATTCAATCAAAATGTTGTAAACATATCTTTTGTAGTTCGAGAAAAATAAATTTAAACGTATAAAAACGGCAAAAATTTCCAAAAAAAATTAAAAATAATTAAAATTTTTTATTTATAAACAAATTTTTGAATGCAATATTTGAAAAGAATTAAAAACTAATAAAACTATACATTTAAAATTATGTGATAGGTGAAAGCAAAAACTACGAAAACAGCTAATAATTTAAAAAACCGAAATATAATATAAAAACAATTTTTAACGGGAAATTTTGAATTTGATCTTTTAAAGTACCTACCAGTTTTCCAACCAGAATTATTAAACATTTTAAAAATAGATGATTTAACTCGAGAGAAAAAAAATTGTACGTAAAAGTTAAAAATTTCCCATACAAATATGTAAGTTTAGGCCCTAAACTTTCGATCTAGGGGGTGTCTCCCCCGAAAACATCATTTTGGGAAATAACGGACACCCTAATATACATATTGATTGATTGATTGATATTTGGGGTGTAAGATGTACTGCGACCTGTAAGATCTATTGTACCCCCCTTTTAAGCTAAATGAGTTAGTACCTCATTTTATAGCTCCTCCTCTAACCTAATTCCTTTCATGAAATTGATTATTTGGGATATTTTCAAAGAGTGCAATTTATCCTCTTCGACTTGGTAGCGACCCATGTGTTTAAATCTTTGGTGTATTACACCGAAAAAAAAAACCAATATCAATTTAACATTTTTTAATTATCAAATTAACATTTTTTAAATATCAGCCAAAAATGCTATATAAAATGTGTTTTATGATATTTAAAATGTTAAAACAACATTTTTATTATCAGGATGATATTTAAATGTCACATTTTGGAATTTTTTTTTGATATTTTATTATCATTTTTTCATATCAATTTCTCATTTCAAATTATTGAAAAATATTAAATAAAAAATTCTTAATGTGTACTAATTTAAAGGCGCTTTGTGTTTTTTCGAAGTAAAATGTATGATTTACTGAGAAAATTTGATCGGCACTAAGATTTTACTTCACATAGTTTGGGAGAAAATAACAAAACAATTATATCACCTATAAGAGAAAAAATAATATCACCATTATTTTGTAAAAAATATTCCCTTTCAGTAATGTGTTGAAAAAAGAAAGAAAATTCTTAAAATAATAAAAATAATAAAAATGAAAAGGAAAGAAATAGGTTTCATTATAATAAACTAAAACGTAAAATCTAGTCAACATTGATATTTTAATTGTCAAAGTGAAATTTTCACTATCCACTTAAACTTAAAAAAATGTCAAAATGATATTTTAATTGTCAAAGTGAAATTTTCACTATCCCACCTGAAATTAAAAAATGTCAAAATGATATGATAAAATATCAAAATTGATATTTTAATTGTTGGACGACTTTTGTCACTGAAAAATGTTAATTTGATAGCTGTTATTATCAAATTTTTTTTTCGGTGTAGTGCATTGCAACTACCCAGGATGTGGTTTGGTGTTTCTCCTTTTTCGCTACAGAATCTACATGTTGCACTATTTACTAAGCCCAAAATATGTAGGTGCCTTCTTAATTTACAGTGGCCAGTGAGGAGCCCAGTGATTAACCTGAGATTGTTCCTACTTAGACTGATACATGATTTGAAAAGCTCTTGGTTGTAGTTCCCGAGGAGCATTTTCGCTTGTCTCAGTTTTGGTAGTTCTGCCCAGTTTTTTGCTCTCCTGGACTCCTCGTCTAGTTTTATTTTATTTTTAATGACATTTTCTCCTATTCCGCAATACGGTTCGAGTCCCATTAAAGGGGAATTTGCTCCCTGGACACCAACGTGCCCAGGTACCAAGTGGAGAGTGACTAGCTTGGAGTTGATTTCGTAGGATTTAAGTGCTTTTAGGGCAGCTTGACTATCAGACATAATGGCAATGTTTTTATTCCGGTGATTTAATTCGAAGTTTATTTCTGCACATTTTACAATGGCATTTACCTCTTTAAAATTGGCAGTGGATTGGATTTGTTCTATGGCAATATCCGATAATAACGAACGAAAAAACATATTTTTTTTAAGTAAGTAAGAGCCGTTTTTGAGAAATTTTGTTTTTTTGTTCAAATGGCAAGTACCGTTAATTTTGGACCATAAAAATTTTCAATTTGCCCTCTAGAGAATCATCAAAAACTTTCAACTACCAAAGAAAAATTTGTTCACTGTTTATTATTATAGGTACCTACCTACCTATACGTTATTTTCGTCAAATTTCATACAAAAGTACTAGTTTTCATGTTTTTTTCAACTAAAATTGTCATTTTTCACTTTGGTGGTCGGGGTAGTGGGCGGAAATTACTGGTGTTGTTTATCTTCTTATTGCCTTTTATTCCTGAAAATTTCATCAAAATCGGTCCAGTAGTGCGCCGCTCCGGCCAGTGCAAGCTAGCACCTTTCACGTAGATGACTTCTGCCCAGAGCTTAATTGTTGTGTCAAAGCTGTTCCAGCTAAAGTTCTAATAACTTTGAGAAAGCAATGCTGAAAGTGAAAAACATTCACAAATAGGTACATCTTTCACCAAAAGCCTTGCTCACTGGTGGATGAACTCGGAATTGGGTTCTATGTACACTGGTGAATGGAATTTTAAACTTAAATTAAATACCTTGGCCTGAGCCACAATTAACCATCCCACAAATAATTAAGGCCACAGTTACGGTAACAAAACAGTTCAAATCAGCGCTAATAGGGCATTTCTATGAAGTTGTTCTAGAGACCGCCATTTCTACTTACTTTCCTACGTAAATGTTGATGAAAAAAAAGCTGTAGAAAAAAGTATGGAGAATTATGACTTTTAAAGAATTCGGACACTTTGTTCTCATTAAAATCAAAACAAACATTGTATTTATCAATCTTCAACAATTTCTTTGTATCCTGCGTCTAAAATTGCCACAATTTCCTTATACAAATTCAATGTTATTTATATCAAATAGTTATGCGAGTATTGCCGCCATTTGTCCCATCCATCCGCCATCTTCGTCGTCGTTGTCATCGCAATATAGCAAATAGCAATTGCTATATTTTGCTAACAAAGCACACTCTCTCTCTCCCCACCTTAACAGAGGATATTCCATAGTAAATTCCATTCATGAGAACGAGAGAATTATAACGATGATGTTGGATGGCATTGCTTCATTGCTTTTTACTTCTTTCAAAGTCCTGCGATGCTATGGCATTATAATTCTTTCATTTAGTTGCTTATTAAAAGTTGTAGATCTTGTTTAATGGCATTACATGGATGTTTTTAGTGCCGTTATAATACTGCCAACCGTTTACTCTGGCTGGATGATGGTTTTGTACACTTACTATTAGTCGACAGCGTGTCCTCTCATCCTGTCAATATTATATTTCCTCCTTTTGTATGTGAGGAGAAGTCTTTTGATGGGCGAACGGAATTTCAGAGTTGAGAAAAAATGCGAGTAGAAAGAAAGAAATCCTGGCTCCTGCCATTCACAATGATGGAAAACGCACACACTCGGCTATTTTTATTTCAGCGTCCGTCAGCGGGCGATAGTATTTTCCAGCGGCATTAAATCCGATTTTCATTAGAGCGTGCGGAATAACTGAATAAAGAAAAATTTCTTTTAGTTTGTTTTTTTTTTCTTCTTCTTCTTCGTCTTGGCTGTTATAGTCCTTTTTTTCTGGACTGTTTTTTTTTTCATGAAATGCCCAAGAAAAGAATGGAGCATGGCAATTAAATTGTATTGGATCTTGAATATTTATGAGGGAACATAGACACTTGGTCGATATTATGATGGTTCTTTAGCGTACAGCCAGGCAGCGTTGAGGTACTTGTGGAGGGCGGACTATATACGACTTGGAAGTCATATAATATGGCATAAGGGTATTCTTAAGCTCAAGCTATGTATTGTATACCCTTCCGACCCATATTCATTTTCATTGAATATGATGATGGTATACAGATATACGGAATCCTTTTATGGCTCTTTGAGTACGTTTCAAGCAAGTCCAAGAAGAAGAAGTCGAAGAAATGCAGAAGAAAAGGCCTTCAAGATAATGTGAATAAGTAATACGTGGCCAGAGAATTGTGTGATTTCTTTCGTTTTTTTTTTCTTTTTCTTTGGGCACCAGAAAAAAGTAAAGAAAAAGAATAAGAATAAGTTTCAATTGGATTATCCTAACCTTTGGTTTTAATTTTTGCTCTTTTCCAATGAAATGATGGTTATGGAGTGTCGAAGAGGGGATATTGAAAGGCACTTTACTTTGCGAAAAGTATACAAGATTATTGTTGTTAATCTAAGCGAACATTCGAAGACAATTTGTATGCGATGAGAGTTATTTATTAACCCATTGAGGGTATTCAGACGAAAAAAGTTTTTTTTTTTGCCCCGTTATGATGTGTAATTGGGGGAATTGATGGGCGATATGAATTTTTAGGGAGGCTTTTTTCGCATTAATGGGTTTGAGGCGAATGAAATCACAAAATATGTAGGTCGATTACCTACACTAGTTTACAAAAAAATGGACACCAAGCTCCGTTATACTTTTCATATAGATTTTAGCTAAGAAAACTCGAAAATCTTATCAAAAAAATTTGTATGGATAGGTTTTTGAGATATGATTTTTCAAAGTTTTTTGTCGTTTTTTCCCCCACCATACTTAGTATTCGGGCTATATCTTGAGTAATAAACGATCAATCTGAACAGAAAACCGTCACCTCTAAAAGCTGAATAAATAAACAACAAAAACTGGAATAACTTATTTTGAGTAACTATAGTCTACCAGCCTTATTTATTAGATTTCGCTAAACAGCTCTAAACGGCTGCATAGTTATACAATACATAAAGTTTTACGTAGCCTCTATGCGACGTTTCATAAATTTCTATTTATTAAAACATTTTCTTAGCCATTATAATTATGCTAGGTTTGTGTCCAAATAAGTACTAAAAAAGAAAATAAGTACTTTTTATAACGACAAACAACTCCATCTGTCGATAAAATAATTCCATCTGATTCGAAAATAAACAAAAAAAAAAAAAAAACAAAAATGTGAGTGAAAGTTCTCAATGTCATTTAATATACCTACATACATATATACATAAATCAGGAAATTATATCAGGAAAAAATCTCCAAATTTCTTATTTTTTGTTTTAGTTGATTTCAAATTGTCAAAAAATACATTCTTCAATTAAAAAAAATATATATATACAAATCATTGCTATGTTTTATTTTTCTGAAAATTATGTGAAGTTCCAATGACATTTAAGCAAAATAAATTCTTATTCAGGCTCTAAACAACCTCAAAACGCGTTTAGCTTATACAACCTTTATTAAACGTTGCAAAAATATTATAAATCACAATTTTTTGTTTAAATACATTATAAAGAGTACATAATGCTATGTACTCTCTATGATGAGTTTATAAATAGGGCTGTACATGTTTAAGTCCAAAGGATCAAAACGTTTAAAAAAAATCGATTTTTTAAAGGAAATTTTTGCCAAAAAAATAAAAAATCTAAATCTTTAGAATCCTCATAGTTTTATATTTTTTGTTTTTGTGTAGTGCATTTTCTGGCAAAGATAACAAGATAATTTTCATCAAAATTCATGGATAAGTTATAAAGATATGATAATTTTTGTAACGATCAATATTTTCGACTCTATTAGTTAGGGGAAAGTGGCCTAAAATGGCACCCCAAGGTAAAATGGCCCCTTGCTAGAAATCGTAGAATCGAAAATAATTAGAAAGTTTTATGAACGCGATTCTTTAGTTTATCTGGCAAAACCAATATATACGAAATTTCAGGAACTTCAAGCCATTATTTGAAATTTGACAGGTCAAACTGTCTCTATCCACATCAAAAAGTACACTCGTTAAAATTTTGTGAAATTTTTTTTGCAAAAAAAAGTATAAAAAACATTGTATTTTGGAAAAAGAAGTTAATGTGTGTACGCATGAAGTATTTCTTATTAATTTACTGAAATAAGTTGGTTTAAAACGATTTTAAATTTTTTGGTTAAAAAATTAAATTGAAAAAAACTAAAAATGGGCAAAATGGCCTACTTAGTGCTCGGGTAAAATGGCATACCTATTTCACATGTCATTTTAAATTTTTTTTCACATATTCATTTTTTAAAAGTGAAAATAGTTGCTATTTATGAACGATGTACAGAGAGGAAGTCCTAGACTGAGAAAAGCCCTTGATTCCGTCAAAAACCTGGAAAAAAGCATCCAAAACACTCAAAGTTGCAAAAACTACAAAAACGAGACGAGCAACCAACATGAACTGGGTTTTGAATGACTCGATGAAAGATCTGGGGGATTAAGCACCACTTGTTCCAAGACAATGGAAAAGAAGCCCTTTGACTCAATTTTGCATTTAAAATCACGTATGTTTGGCCAGTGTGCCATTTTACCCGGGTAAATTTGATCAGTGAAATTTGTAGACGTCTTGAAAATTAAAAAAATTAAATACTTTTTGGAACTTTTTCAACTCGCAAATGAAAAAAATGTGAGAGTAATATATTAAACTTTGAAAAGTATATAGCATTTAAGTTTGAATGCTACTGTTTTTCGAGATATAGGACATTTTCCTTAGGGGGGCCATTTTAGGCCACCTTCCCCTACTTTTTGTGTTTTTGTCTATAACTTGAAAAGGAAGCCGAATTTGAAAATTTTTATTAAGTAATTTTTTGAAGAAAATTAAATTTCATATCGACATATATCCTTTTAAAAATGTTTGAAACTAAAATATTTTAAAAAACTTAAGAAAAACTATTCAAAATAGAGAAAAAAATGACAGTTTTGATGTTTTTGATAAATAGTCTATTTTTATTCTTTGAGCACTTAAAGATATTGAACATGTAATGGAAAATAGAAAACACTTTATCTTTCAACATAATGGTCACAAAAATTAAATACGGCTAAAATTGTATAAAATATGGACTTTCAAAATCTACTGTTTATGGTGTTTTGGAGCCATTTTTTCTTTAACACATTCTTTAAAAAATAGTGATTAGCAGTGGTTTTATTATATGCATTCGTTATTTAAAATTTCTTTTAAAATTTAAACCATTAAACCACTTAATGCAAGAAATATTGGCAAAGGGATCGGGTTAACATTCTGACTTCAAAATTCTGGTTTTCAGAACTATTCTCTTTTCAAGAAAGGACCATGGGCACTTTTGTATGGACTTTGGGCCCAATCCAATATTGATGAAACGTATGAAAGGTCTTGAAGAGTACTTTAATTTATTATATGGGGTTAAAAACGAAATCAAGCGCAAAAGTGGTGTTTTTAAATATTTTATAAAAAAATATACATATTTAAAAAAAGTGGTAACACTTACTATAAAGTGTTTCACCTTTTTCAAAAGCTAGACACTCCACCTTTAATTCAGTATTAAAATAAAGTTATTTCTATTAATAGTTTTCGAAAAAAATTGATTTTTAAATAAAAAATGTAAAAAAATAAATTAAATTCAAAATATTTAGTACTAATCTAATTTTTTTTTTTTCACTTTTTGTTAAATAAAGCTCTAAAATGATTTTTTTAAGCCACTGCACTATCAATTAATCAAGCACTGAAAACCAAATAGTTTTATCTCTTCTAGTTTTTAAGAAAATAGAAAATTACAAAAACATGATTTTTTTTTATACGATTTTTTCTGCTGAGTATTTACGCTGATTTTTCTTGAAGTTAACGAAAGCGGAATATATTAAGTTTGACTAAGTGACACATATTATTTAAACAATGTTCTACCCAACTTACCTTAACCTGCTTAATCTTTAATATATTTTTATGATAATCCCTAAGAAGTTTTTATTGCCTGATCAGCTGTCACATTTAATTCGGTTAAGTTTATAAACTCCTCTTACCATCCTTCTGTATCTCTCTTTTTTTTTTCCTTTGAAGGACCTGCACATCCATGTCCAATGTCCATAGATTAACAGAATATATACCTATTTAAAAGGGGAATGTGAGAAAATGGCATATAACCAAATACAATTAACTCGAAAGTACACAAAAAGTTCTTTCTATATAATAATCCGAAATTAATTGATTCACTCCATCAGGGGATTCCTATTCAAATTAAAACGAGAAAGATTTCGAAAAGCCTACCTTCTTATTTCATTTCCATTCTCTTTCCACCAAAACCGCTCTCCCTTCCATCGATTGAATCTTACACCATATTCTCTCGCTTCCTTCAATGGAATTTTAATTGCCATTTTGTATCTTTGTGTGTATATCTTTTGTTCATTATGAAACACAGACAAAACAATACGAGAGAAAAATCAGAAACAATATAACTATCGCCACCATTCGCCCCAATCTTTCCACAATTTCGAAATGGCGCAACATAAGCAGAACACTGTTCTCGTAATTATAATTAATTAATGGAAAAACAAATGCAATGAAGCGGATTCCTGTAGCATTTTCTCGAAATGAAACATACCTAACTCCCTTTTGCCCCTCTCTCTTTTCCATAAGTCTAAAGGGTTTTAAATCCTCTTTTATGTTATTATGGCATAAGGCTTCCCCCCTACCCATTTCCGAGTCTCTCATTCCTCTTCCAAACTCCAACCTGAGATTGATGGTGATTTTGCTTTATTATTGCTACTATTCTGGTGTGATGGTGTACTCATGGCAGCTAATTAGCTCGGACCAGCTTATATCCTTTCCAAATGTCCTCTCTTTGCCATATAGATACAATAATATACTCTCTAATGTTAGACAGTTTCCATAGAACTAAGTAATTGAACAGATTTTCAATGAATTTGCTAATTCTCTCTCTCGCTGAGAATTGTTAGAAAAAAAAACTATGTGTCTTCATGAAGGCACAACAAAATAATTAAGAACAAGGACTTTTCTGCTAAATATCGTCCTTCTTGTAGGTACTCCTCTAAAATTAAATTCATCGACTAAACACATTGAATTCAGAAACAGAAACTTTGGGTTTAATTAAAATTGAAAACGTAAACGTTATAGAAGAATGAAAATGGGAAATTTAAATAACAGTTGACGCAACAAAATAAAATGTTGAAATTTACCAGGGTGATGGTGGAGCAAAATCATCATGAATTCAAAACTGGTAGCAGAATCTAAAACCTATTACGTAACCTTTTTCTTCAAAAAATTATAATTTCAAGTAGAAAAAGCTTTTGGGTAGAATTTTGTGCCTCGTAAGTTTTTGTTTTGTATATTCTACAAAGTAAGTAGATGGTAGTGATGGGAATTAGTTATCGAATATGGTAATTATACAGGGTGTCCCGGGATGAGATAAGAAGATTTTAAAGGATGTTTCTTGATTATATTCTAAGAAAAAAATTGTTCTACAGTACCTCTCTATCTGCAAAGTTGATACACTTTAGCGATGATTTAAGAAAACGCTTACTTTGATATGCCTTTACTCATGTTAATGTTAATAACTCCGTTAATACATATGATACAAACTTCATTAAAATCTTGATTTTTAGGAAAAATGCTATTTTTTGTACCTGCATTTAAAAAATGTTATTATCTTTTTTTATTGCTCAGATATTAATTTTTAAATGGAATTATTTTTTTCTTACCCATGATAATTTTTGAATCTGGGGCCGATTTTCTTCGATAAATGTGTTATAAACATAGTATTTTATAAATTTATTCTTATGAAGAAAACAAAAATGAACAAAAATGTTCGTCACAAGTTTGCCAGAAAACTTATAGATTTTATGATATTTGGGAAAACCTGCACCAGGTCAAAAATGGGTACGAATTAAAAATTTATTTTTGTAGTACTGTAGAACAATTTTTTTCTTAGAATATACCCAAGATTCATCCCTCAAAATCTTCTTATCTCATCCCGGTACACCCTGTATAGAGAACCTCACTTCTTTGAATTAATTTCCATTAAATTGAGTTTTGAATGATTTTGCTTTAAATAAGGTAGAAATAAATTCTTATTTTTTCTCAGTCTTATTAAGTGTTCATTTTTACATCTTTTGTTCATAATAACTTCCATTCCAAAAATTGTTATTAAATAATATTCAAATACTTGGTATTTAAAATCTTAAAAAAAATAAGATTCCCCGAAAGTGTTTGAAACAAATATTTCCAGAAAAGTGTGTAACTCCATTTTAGCAAATTTTATAGGAATTTTTATTAAAACCTCATCGTTTTGAAGGCATTTGTATGAGTTTCCATTTTCTAATATGCTAATAAAATAATAACTACGAACTTTAAGGGGATTCCCAGTTTAAAGAACACTAGATATTAGGTTTGGCTAACAGATGGCATTCAAATCAAATTTTCAGAAAATTTGGAGTGACACACTTTTCTGATTTTTTGTGTTAATGGCTTTGGTAATTTTGGCTTATTTTTAATAAATATTGTAAGAAATAAGTATTTGAAGGAAATTGAGTCCATAAATTGGATTAATTTTATGTTAAAATAAAAATTATGTAAATATTGAATTTTCTCAAGTTCGCTTATCAGCTCTTTTGTTTCAGTAGACGAAATTGCTCGTAGTTATTTTCGCGTGGTAAAACTAATTTTTTTTTTTATTGTTTAGTAGAAATATTTTAGTAGGTATGTAAGTTAGGCCAAACGTTGATAATTATAGATATTAAAATATTCGTTCCAACTGGTATTCAATTCAAGTAGAAGAGATATGTTCATAGAAAATCATTTCACCAAAAAGTGTGAATCATCCTAACGTTCCACTTCTCGTTTGCTGCGTCGCGTCGTATAGATGGTGGTCTTAACATCCAAGTTGAATGAAGCGGTGAAGTCAAATCCAACTTGAGAAAGTCATACGTGTATAGAGTCAGCAGATCAGAGGGTTAAAGATTCGAATCTCCAGACAGACCAATTTTATTTTACGTTACAAATAATTTTTTAGTCATTTCTTTATACAAAACACACAATGTATTTTTGATTTGTTATTTGTTTTTTTTTTGTTATTTGTTATTTGTTATTTATTATTTGTTATTTGTTATTTGTTATTTGTTATTTGTTATTTGTTATTTGTTATTTGTTATTTGTTATTTGTTATTTGTTATTTGTTATTTGTTATTTGTTATTTGTTATTTGTTATTTGTTATTTGTTATTTGTTATTTGTTATTTGTTATTTGTTATTTGTTATTTGTTATTTGTTATTTGTTATTTGTTATTTGTTATTTGTTATTTGTTATTTGTTATTTGTTATTTGTTATTTGTTATTTGTTATTTGTTATTTGTTATTTGTTATTTGTTATTTGTTATTTGTTATTTGTTATTTGTTATTTGTTATTTGTTATTTGTTATTTGTTATTTGTTATTTGTTATTTGTTATTTGTTATTTGTTATTTGTTATTTGTTATTTGTTATTTGTTATTTGTTATTTGTTATTTGTTATTTGTTATTTGTTGTTTGTTATTTGTTATTTGTTATTTGTTATTTGTTATTTGTTATTTGTTATTTGTTATTTGTTATTTGTTATTTTTTATTTGTTATTTGTTATTTGTTATTTGTTATTTGTTATTTGTTATTTGTTATTTGTTATTTGTTGTTTGTTATTTGTTATTTGTTATTTGTTGTTTGTTATTTGTTATTTGTTATTTGTTATTTGTTATTTGTTATTTGTTATTTTTTATTTGTTATTTGTTATTTTTCCTGCATTTCAATACCTCCCTTTATTTTTCATAAGCAATTGTTTGGAGAATCGTAGGTATCTTTCTTAAAACTTGAAAAAAATTAAGTGAATGATTTCTTTTATATTAGTATGCCCTCTTTCACTTACGTGATTGTTTACAAAATTTCAAATTTTTCAATTCATTTTCTCACCCCATCACAATTTTGTCAATTCTCTAATCATGAACTTATTTATTTATCCTCCATCACTCAAACTCCAATCAGCCATTTATAAGACAAAAAAAAAAAAAACATCTTGCCAAGGACCTCGTAAAAAAATCATCCTCAATATGTTTTTCAATAATCCAGTTTTCTTTCGACAGGCAACTGTATATCTTTCAATGAATATGGGGTAAGATATTGGAAAATTGAGAATCCTCCCACCCATAGACAACCTGAATCTAAATTAAGGACAACAAAAAAAAACAACTTTGTTTCTTTTTTTTTTGAAAGAAACTCCATTGTTTTCTACTTGCCGCGACCCCAACTCACACAAAATTACTATCATCTCCCTGAGGGACTCGTTACTTGTTTATTCAAAAAACGCGGCCGAAATTCGTTGATATATGTGTCTGTTTCCATGTGTTTGTGTGAAAAACTTTCTTAAAGAATATTCTGACTATGGAATTATTTTGCGAAACAAAGAACAAAACACGAAAGCGAAGAAGAAGAAGACGAAGACGACGACGTCAACGTTCGGACTAATAACCATCCATATCCATAACACTTTTCAGTTTTGCCCTTCAAACCTTCGGAATCCATTTCTTTTCCATCAATTTATTCGCTCAAGGATTACGATAGATAGATAAATATAACCCAGGATGAGTATAAAAGAAGCAAAAACAAAAGATTTGAGAGAAAAAAAAAATGTGTTACGAAAAGTTACTTCCTTGTTCCTTACTTCCGATGGTGTTCTTACCCCATTATACCGTAGGACTCACAGCGGGCCGCACGCTCGTTATCCTCCTCCACACAATTCTGTGCCACTGCTGCTGTTACTTTTGGAGAGAAAAGTCAATAACCGAGTAGATTTATGTAATGACATCGCCACCGAACAAACGCCGAAACTTCTAGCTCAAGTTCTGCTGCTCCTTCCTCAGTCCTGACTCCCGGGAGTGTATTTGTTTGAGAGTTCTCCAACTCCAGACCCAAACCATCACACCACCAAGATTAACATTTGGCAGGAAGAAGCCCCTTCAATGGATCATAGTTTTGTTTTTCTAGACAGACGAGGCGATCTGTAAGTAGATTAATCTTTAGCTGGTGAGTGTGGGTGATAGAGGGGGAGCGATACTAGCGCCAGGACATGGGCTTAAGTCTGCCAAATTGATATAGTTTTTGGAGAATCACCACCACCATCGAGTTCTGAATACGAATCCTCTCGCCTGCGAGGGGTGTGAATTACTCTCGCCGAAAGTAAAATTTATTAAAATGCTCCCCAAAACCTCACACTATCATCCACCCCCTCCCCCTTTTCCAGTAGTATATCATGCACACAACCATACCAGCAAAAGGAGACAAGGATGTAGCATTTATTATTCATGTTGTGCCACAAAATTAGTATTCACTTGGGACTTGTGCTGCTGCAAGAATCAAAAGAGAGGAAGCACACCGGCTAAGCTCGAATCAAGGAAGAATAATTAATCGTTTTTGTGTGAGCGTGTGAGGGAAGTTGTGGGACCTAGTCGAAAGGCGAGAGAGATACCTATTGGCGATATGGCGATGGTATAAATGTGAACACATAAGAGGATCATCATCATCATGTGAAAGTAAGTGAGTGAGTGAGTGTGTGTGTGGGTGGATATTGTGTGTTCAAGTGTAATTACATAAGTTTTGACAGGCGATACATCTAAATCATGTGATTTGACTCCAAGTGGATCCATCAGCACACTTTGACGAGTGCATCATTATGAAAATTGCTTGAATTTGTTTTACTTATGTGAGTGGTGGTAGGGTGAAATATATAGAAAGAAGGATATATTAGAGAAAAGAGGGAAGTCAATCTGTTAAACGAGGGTCGAACTAAAACTAGTTAAGTTTTGTTTTTTTTTTTTTGTTTCTTTCTTTATTTTGGGGAAAAAAATTGTTGTATGTACAAACAAAGTTTTGAAAACTCGTCAGAATTAATGCTACCCAAAGTTTTAGGAAATATGTTTAAGTTGAAACAGTTTATTTGCATTGCATGTCAATGAAGCAACGCACAAAGGACCATTTGCGTCTCAAAAATGGATTTTATGAAATTGTAATTTTTGGTAATTTCTTTATGGAAATGAATCAAGGGAAAGTCAATCTATATGTTTTCATTGAAAATTGATTTTTAAAATGAGTTCCTCTATTAAAAAATTGTACCTAAAGTCTTCACTTGCAAATACTTGTTTATAGGTAACAAAATACATCAAATCTTCAAAATACGTTTTGAAAACTATATTTGAATAAATTATATAAAATATTCTGTGTTTTTTGCATAACTATGTACCCAAAATTAAAGATATTTTTATTTTTAACAATGCTGTCATTGTACTATTAGAATAAAAAACTAAGTTAGCAGAAAAATGTTATAATTTAATTTTGTAATTATTGTTGAAAAAAAAATTCTTATATGGAAAAAGTTACATAAAGATTTTATTTACTGATTTTGATTTTACTGCAATACTATCAAAAGAGCCATTTAAAGTTTTTAATTAAAAAGGATTTTTGTGAAAATTGGCAACCAGTTTTTTTTTGTGATTTTTTTGCTCTTTTCTCAAAAGTGAAGTTTTCGACTTTTCATATAGCCTTAAAAACGAGTTTATTTTAAATACAATCAATATTTTTTTTACATTTTTTCATTTACATTTAATTTCAAATAACTTAACACAAACCAACTACATTGAAATTTATTTTTTCTATAGGTAAAAATACTTAAGTAATTTTAAGACACAAAAGGAAAGCTTTTATAATTAAGAAACCCTTTTTATTTTATTTTGCGAAATTTGAGCGAAAAATCTTTTAAGATACAAAAGTTATAGACTTTTAAGACGCTATACCCAAGTCAAAATCGTATTTTTTTTTAACTTGAATAAACTTTTATAAAAATAAAATATTAGCTAAGAAACAGTGTGTCAAACAATTAATCAAATATTGCAGGTAATTTATACCGAATTTGAGTTAATTATTTCTAGACTCGAAGAAGTTACATATTTTTCGAGTCGAGTCAAAATTGTAGTCTTGAACTTGGCCTAGCTTTCAAATCTCAAAAATAACACAGCCACACAAAAAAAAATAAAAGTTCTGACCTGGGGTTGCGACTTGGTTTTTCATATAGTTTTTGGGACGCTGAAACCGAATCCGAAGTCCGTTTTGCTCCATCACGTCAGGTTTTTGAGATAACCTCATAAAATATCGAGAAAACAAAAAAAAATTTCTCTGATCTGGGTGTGCGAACATGTTAATCATATAGTTTTTTGATCGCTGAATCCAGATTCGAAGTCAATTTCGCCCTATCACGTCAGGTTTCTGAGATATCCTCAAAAAAATGTCAAAACCAAAAAAACAAAAGTTCTTATCTGGGGTTGCGACTAAGTTTTTCATATAGTTTTTGGGTCGCTGAAACCGAATCCGAAGTCTATTTTGACATATCATGTCAGGTTTTTGAAATATCCTCAAAAAATGTCTAAACTAAAAAAATAAAGTTCTTATCTAACATTTTTTGAGGATATCTCAAAAACCTGACGTAATACGGCAAAATAGAGTTTGGATTCGGTTTAAGCAACCCAAAAACTATATGAAAAACCTAGACGCAACCCCAGATAAGAAATTTTGTTTTTTGGTTTTGACTTTATTTTTGAGGATATCTCAGAAACCTGACGTGATAGGGCAAAATTGACTTTGAATCTGGATTCAGCGATCCAAAAACTATATGATTAACATACTCGCACATCCAGATCAGAGAAAAAAAATTTTTGTTTTCGTGACATTTTTTGAGGTTATCTCAAAAACCTGACGTGATGGAGGGAGCAAAACGGACTTCGGATTCGGTTTCAGCGACCCAAAAACAATATGAAAAACCTAGTCGCAACCCCAGGTCAGAACTTTTATTTTTTTTTTGTGTGGCTGTGTAATTTGCAATTAAAAAACAAACTATGTTAAATGATTTCTCATACATTAAAGATGATATATTCCAAATTTGGCTGAATCGTTTCAAGAGATAAAAAAGTTACAGATATTTTTAAACAACCAAATCGAGCGAAAATAGTACTTTTTGAACTTTGACTGCTTTTTAAAAGCTTAAAAACAATTTGAACTTCAAAAAGAAGTAAGTTGAATGATTTGTTATAATATCAAAGGTATTATATTCCAAATTTGATGCAATTATCCCAAAAGACAAAAAAGTTACAGATTTTTTAGACGCCTAAGGCCATATGAGCCCACTGTGCAACGATTTTGCTGAAAATTGTTTTTTTTAGGGGTGTAAATAAAATAGTTATCTTTTGCCGGATCCGTCTCTTCATTTTTCGGGTTCTCCTATTAACTTTTTAGATTCATCCATTAGGTTCCCTTATTGATTTGCCAGGTCATCATGTTAATTTACCAGGTTTACCTGTTGATTTGCCAATTTCTGTTTGAGTTTCCAGATGGTCTTGTTTATTTGCCAGTTACTCCTGTTGATTTTATAGGTTCTCCTCTAAATTTGGCATATTTTCCAGGTTTGTTTATTGATTTGCAAAGTTCTCATGTTGATTTGTAAGGTTGTCATGTTGATTTGTCACGTTCTCTTGTCAATTTTCCATGTTCCCTTGTTGTTTTACCAAGATTGAATACTAATTTCTCGTGGAATTGCTGGAGGAATGAGCATTCATTCTAATAAAACTGGTTTAACACCATTTCTGTGGGGTCAATAGTTTTCGAAATATTGCTTTCTAAACACTAAAAATTTTTACTAGCATAGAATTCTGCTAGTGCAAGAACAAATAAATACCGAATTGAACGTCTTATGTAACAGAACAACATAACTGAAATTTGACCCCAATAAGGGTCCTTCAAGTAAAAAAATATTCCAATTTCATGATACCTTCATTTTGGGAACAATATGCTTTCGAAAAATTCCATTAAAATGGTTGTGTCAATCTTTTTTCAGATTTTCAATTGGCTTTGGTATAAAGCACTTGAATTTCTCGAAAAAATACTAACCTAAAAACATCTTAGAGAGGGCCAAAGCATATAAAAATTGGGGGAGTGGGTTCCTCTGCTATACAAAAGCAGACACAGCTAAATAGTAGAAGTAAGGTTTTTGTAATATTTTTCTCTCTCATTTCTTCCAAAGTCATTCAGAATTTATCTATTTTTTCTTCTCACAGGTATAAAAGTATATCTCTGTAAAAATTTCACATTCAGAGTCTCTCCAATCAATGATAGCTTGCTAACAAAGAATCTCGTTTCACTTCATTCAGCTAAGAGATGCTTTTCAGATTCACACAAAATCTGTTCCAAGCCATGTCATGCTGACAGTGTGTATGTCCAACCAAATAACACATGTGTTTCACCCTCTCTTTATTCGCCCCCTCAAAAAAAAAAAAAAACAAAAAAAAATACAAATACCAAGATCCATTCCCGGGACATATTTCAAGTTCAATTCAATTGAAACGTTAAGAATTTCTCGAGTAACGAAACGATTCCCTCTCCTTCAATTGATTGAAAAAGGCGTCTATATATCCTTCGAACTATAATATCCTTACAAAACGAAATGAGAGAATATCCAAACGGACAGCTTCTAGCACAGCAGTGGCAGCAATTCCATTCAAAAACAAGAATCGAAAAAGTAACTATCATCAGCAGAAAATCGAAAAGGACATGAAGAATAGCTGCGAGCAGATTATTTTCCAACACACAATCTTCCTCCCACTTCTGAATGGAAATACACAAAATGAAAACGAAAAAAAAAAAATAAACAAAATCCAATGAAAGGCATCACAAGGATTTCTTTACTTTTCCTCCTCAGGAAGGCGAAATCAACTACGACGACGAAGAAGACGACGACGATGACGGCGATAGAGGAAAACAATCAAGGAAAACTGCACTCGGAAAAATATCCTTCGTCACGGAATTGCAACTGCTTCGGATTTGGATTGGGATTTCTTCGTCCTTGCTGCCTCCTCCTCTGGCATCCATATACGACCCAATCTTACATTCGTCCTGATTCCTATATATGCGAACGAAAACTGAACCCACTCACAAGACAAATGGGGATATCCTGTGAAATTGTTCCGAAAACCCTAACCCGAACTATGATCATGGATCAGCTTGAGAAGGCGCGGTGGCGGCGCGGCGTTAAAAAAAAAGAAGGCGAAGGAGGTGGCAGTGATGGAGGCAGCAAATAAAACGTGGTGGCAGAAGGAAGGAAATCCCATTTGCAAGTAAATTGGAATTATAAATTTGATAAAAATGGCAAAATATAGGACTTTAACGTCCTTCCTGGTTTTACAGCAGCCAGGCATGAGAATCTATATAGAATGTGCCCTCTCCCTCACCCACACACACAAAAAAACACCATATTGAGAATTTTGCTTCTTCTTTCTTTAAGGATTCTCATTTCTTGAAATTTCAATTTTTTCTTCCTGCCTGCACTTCATATAGAAAAATACCCTAGATACGCCAACTACTTTCGAGAAGGTCCTGTCTCGTTGTTATGGGTACGTCTCAATGTGTCCGTTTTTGATTTTTTTTGTTTTTTTTGTTTTCAATATTTTTATTTTTTAAGAATATTTTTTTTTATGTCCTTTTGAACATTTTTATATTTGGACACTTCCTTCCAATTTCAATGTAAATAAATTGAACTCTATGAGGATCCTTTCTTTAGCCTGTGGCGCGTTGGTGGTGGTGGTCGTCGCTCTCTCTCTCTCAGAGGATATCCAATTTTTATCTTTTTTTTTTATACATTGGCATTGATCTCTGCTCCTGATATCCTTGCATTTATGGTTTCGGCCAGAGGATATCTCTTAAATACAAAAAAAGAAAGAAAAAACTAAAAAAAAGGATGTGTATGCATAATTTCCACAAAATTAAAGTTCTGAGTTGTGTGTTTGCAATTTTTTGCTGAGCTTTTCAGTTTTTTTTCTCAGTCAAAAAGGACGAAAATACTGTGTGTATATTTCCGTTGCCTTTAAATGCGAATAACATCCTGCATGATGTCCTGGACGAAGAGTATAGTATAGTTCTATGTGGGTACATACCGCACGGTAAAAAAAAGGACGATATGAATACGGGTGACAGAAATATGTGTTAGAGAGAGCGCATTTTGCCTTAAAACTTAACCGAGCGTAGGGAATGGAAACGGAAATGAGAATCATTTTGCTGTTTGGTTGCTATAGTTGGTGTGCAAAAATAAAATACTACAAAAAAAAAAAAAACAAGTCTTTTACTAAAAACCATTGTCAGTTTTTTTTATTTTATTATTTTCTATTTTTTTGGAAAAGAAAAAAAAATGGAATATTTGCTTTGATGTTAGTTTGACTACAGCAGAGCCATGTACCAGTTAGAGAGAAAGAGTTTAGAAAACTGATGCCAAATTGAAAGCAGCTCTTAACTAAATTAAACAATGTTCCATGGAGAAAATTCGGTCAAAACACAATGGAGCTGCAAAATTCATGGAAGATTTTTTCAGTTTTTTTATTTTTAGAAATACAATGGAGCATGTATACGAGCAGAAAAAGCTATTCTCACAGGCAAATTTGTGGTACATAGAAGGTTAATTGGAGCGAAAAAATGTATATATTCACAATGAAATAGAAAATTTAAGATGGAATTTTGCTAAAACGATTCCTAAACGATTTCAATTTTTAGGGAAATATAAGAATTTTTTATTGGTACTGCGTGTTTTGAACTTTAAAAGTGTTATGATTCCTTTGACATTGTGAGAAACTTTAAGACTATAATGTTCTTTAGTTATAAGTTTCTTATCTGAATGAAAAACGTAAAAAAGGAGCAATGATTTTTTAACTCCATTAAATCCTCTAAAAACTTCTTTCGATCATCAAATTTTATAAATAGTAATCGGGGGTAAATTTTTGTAGATGTCGACTATTCCTTATTTCATGACCTTTTTAGGTAAAATAAATTTTACTTTCAAACTTGGTATGTAGCGTTTTTTGGCGACTCTCCGGAAGGGTTTTTGAAATTAATTTTTTTGGACCAAAAATAACGGTACCAACCTGTCATATATCGATATTAGTTAAATTGAATTTGTTCGATAACGGCTGCAACGTTATTTTGTTAAAAAAATCAAATGTATGTTTTAAAACAGGATCTATCTTTTAATGATAAAAACTTTTTTTGAAAATCTTTATTAACGGTACCTGCCATAGAACCGTGTTTTTCTAAATCCGATTCTCTCCGAAACTAATTATTTGGTTTCAACGAAACTTTGTGTAAAAAAGCATCTATGTATATAATTTTAATAAAAGCCAAAAATAAAATTTAAAAAAAAATTAATTTTCGGATTTAAAAAAAAAAATGGAAATTTTGTTTTTGAAAAATTAAATTTTCGAAAACCGTTTTAGATGTTGACTAGTGGTTTCTACAAAATGGCATACAAATTTTATTTTAAAACTTTTTTTTCCAAAAAATTATTTTTTTTCTTTTTCTTTCTTTATTGTTTCATATTACAAAAACATATGTTTACATAAAAAATCTACGAAGCCTTTTAAGGCTTTTCTGTAGAAAGTTATTTTCATAAGTTATGTACATATATAAACATAAAGTTATCTTGAAAGGAAAAATAACAAAATGATTTATATTTTTAGTACAAGATTTTAAAATTAATTTTGATGGATAAGGTGTTTTTTCAGAAGTTTCTTTCTTAAGCTGTTTCCATTGATGTTTCGAAGCTCAGTAGGAAGACGGTTGAAAATGCTTGGAAGGATAACCGATAGTGTTTGTCTGCCGTATGAATTTTTAAATCTTGGTGTGTGCAAGAATCCATGAGTTTTTCTTCTGGTATCATACAAATGGTTGATTGACTGTTTATATCGTTCATCATAGCAGTATTCTTCAAGTACGTTGGGCTCGAAAAGTTTTTTTACATTCAGGAAGCCATGTTCTCTATATCTTACGTCCCAATCGTCGTTTGTTTGATAGTTTGTACCATTTTTTGATTTTAATAAAATTTTTACAATTCGGTTTTGTATTTTTTGTAGGTCTTGCAAATAAGTCGCAGTCGTATTTCCACACGCTAGTATTCCGTATTTTAGGACTGATTCTACCAATGAGTAATATACTTGTTTGAGCACCGGGAAGCATGTGTAGAGGCTTAAATGCTGGAGAGCATAAACAGCCTTGCGAAGTCGCTTGCATATAGTTCCTATATGTATGTCCCATTTGAAGTGACAGTCCAGCTCTACACCTAAGTATTTAAGCTGTTGAACGTTTTCTAAAAAATTTCCGCAATTGTCTTCAGTATTAAGAGAATTTTTGTTCGAGTTTTGATGAAGGCATGTTGTTTCGTGGCATTTTATAAAAATTTTTGTTTTTTGAATATGCGGTGGTCTGATATCCATTACCTTCGTCTTAGCAGTATTAATGATTAAACCAAAATCGTGGCACCATCGAACTATTGAATCAAACTCTGCTTTCATTGTTTTAGTTGCTCTTTCCAGATCCTTATGGCTAACTATAATCGCTGTATCGTCTGCAAAAGCAAATCCTGTACTATTTTTTAAGATTGATAGTAGTTGGTTTGAATATATAATAAACAGTAGAGGGCCTCAAATTGAGCCTTGAGGTACACCGTATTTTAAGGTTTTATTTTGGCTGAAAGTGTTTGAAACTTTTACATGCATTCCTCTGTTTTTCAAATAACTTTTGAACCATTCTAAAATGTGTCCTCTAATACCAATTTTCTCAAGGATTTCAAAAAGTTTACTGTGTATAAGAGTATCAAATGCTTTTTTGAAGTCGATGAAGACAACCAAACTATGATAATTTTTGTTGAGGTTTTCATTTATTGTATTGGCGAACTCAGCAAGAAGTTTGTTTGTATTTTTATTTTTAGTAAATCCATATTGGTTTTGATTTATAATTTTATGTTTATACGTTTGGAGCCTATCTGCCATAACTTTTTTGAGTAATTTGTCAAAAATCGGGAGTATCGATATAGGTCTATAGTTGAGAACATCGTTTTTGGTACCCGCTTTATAAATTGGTCGAACAATTGCTGTTTTGAGATCTTCTGGGACACACGATTCTTCAAAACTCAGATTGATAATGCGTTCAAGTATAGGTGATAGTATTGCAGCATTTGATTTAAGATCTTTAGGTCGTATTCCGTCGAGTCCCGGAGATTTATCGGTTTTAAGACTTGAAAGTATCTTAAAAATTTCATTTTTCGTTACAGGTCTTACATAGATTGACTGCTCAAAAGGAGATACTTCTGTATGAAAGGTCACTACGTCACAGGAATGTACAACATTTTTTTTTTTCACTTACGAAACTGGAAGCAAAATTATTAGCCAGTCTTATATAATTTTTTTCTTCACCAAAGTTAGTATTTATTATTTCATCCAAGTTTTTAGAGGTGCGTCCTAGTATGTTGTTTATCAAACTCCATGTTTTCTTAGGATTCGATATTGAGCAAATTTGTCTTGGTAAAAATAACTCTTAGTTTTTTCGATTCTTTTGTTTACAAGGTTGCGAAACTTCTTGTATTCAATCTCATATTGGGTACATCTTCTGTTATTTTCCATCGTTTGTATAAAACGTCCCTCTCCTTGCACAGTTTACGTAGTTCTTCATTTATCCAAGGGCTTAAAGTATTTCTCTTTCTTGTTTTTAATTCAAATGTAGAAGTCGCATATGCGTTTTTGAAAATTTCAACAAAAGCTTCATACATATCATTTGCATTAGTGTTATTAGTTATGACTAGATCCCAGTCTACATTTCTAATACATTCATTTATAAGATTGTCGTTAAGGCCATACAGTTTTATATTGGGATTTTCAGATTTCACAATATTATAGGATGAAACTCCACAAAATAACGTATAATGATCTGATATATAAGTTTCAACTACTAAAAAATAGTTATTTAAAAAACGACTATAACATCTAAAACAAATGAAATTGCATACTTTTTTTGGAGCGTTATTTGATTTGAGATGCTGTTTTATTATTTTGAAAACCGATTTTTATGTTTTATTTTTTTTTTAATTTTTTGTTTGTTTTTATATACCTAACTAAAATAATTACATTTACTAAATTTCTATATAAAAAGTCCTAAAAATTCTACCAACTTCAACCCTAAGAGCAAGTTCGTGCGACCCAGTCGCGTTAAGCACGTCAGTATAATTTTTAGCTAGAAAATTGTTTGTTTGTCATGCGCTTTTATTTTTAGTTTGAGTTTTTCCAACTTTATTTTTAAGTAAATCAAATTTAAATAACAGTTGCAGAACAATTTCGGATTCCATCTTTCTGCTTCACATCAAAAGATTCATCCTCAATTTCAACAAAAATTCTATATGATTTCCATAACAACACTATAGAAGTTGATCAAGTTGCGCTACATACTCCTTCTCTTATTTTCCTTCTATTTTTATAAAAAAAAAATCGTTTCTTGAGGACACGACTGACTGACTCTGGTGGCGCCCGATTATCTTTCCTCAACTCTCAACTCTTTATAACTCGATTTTGTCTATAGGTATATGAAGTCAACCGAAAACCTGACAGGCAAAATATAACTGATTAGAGTCGTTACTCGTATTCAAAATTGAATTTTACACTTCTCTTATATCCGTGCATACACTTAAACCGCACACAACGACCATTTGAACCCCCTAATTACCGCCTCTCAAAATACTTTTTGATACCAAAAAAAATAAAACCAACAAGACCTAGTCTCTGGATAGCTGTTTTCAAAACCTTACAACAAAGTAGCCAGATCTTATATAGGTGTACAAAAGTTTATGGCAGAAATCAATCTCACAGTCATGAAACCGATTAAACTCCTTCTGTAGCCCATCAATTCTCTTTTGTGTTTGTTTGGTTTTGGTTTAGCTATAAGATTGTTACATTGTAACAAGTTTGTATAAACAAATCGGACCGATTAATCCACCTACCAATTTGAGCAACAATGTTGCAGTTACAGCTAGTATCTGGTTATGGCAATTTTTTTCTTCAATTGTTACTTTCAGATTGTGTATATATATGGGCTAGTGACTATTGTATAAAGTAAAGTATAGGGAAAGAGTCTCTCGCATGCGCAATCAGATAATTGTCTTGTAGAGTCTTAATTTCAAATTCAGACAAAAAAAAAAAATTAAACTTTTATTCCAATCCATCGAATCGTTGTTGGTTGCCGTCATCATCATCGCAGCATCTTACAGTGGGGTTGTTTAGAAGAAAATTTAACCTTTGGTACAAATTTGAAAAAAATCTTAGAAAAATGGATGTCAAAAACATTTTATTTAGATTATTTTCGGCCCATTAATTTTTCTTTTCTGCTTTTAAGGAAAATCAGGTCATTGAAAACTTTTAGAATAAATTGGGACCAAACATCAAATGTTTACAAAATAATCACGAAAATGTAGTTTGGGGAACTTCGACCCCCTTCGACTTAAGATACAAATTTGAAATAAATAATTTTTATATACTTGAGGTTGCTTACAGAACAATACCATTTATTTTTTTTACACATTTGTAGAAAAAAATTTACTTTGGGGGCTTTGACCCTCCTCGAAAAACCCCTCCCCCTAGCAAAAAATTCTTTGATTTTGTCAGAAGTTGCTTATGTTATATATTTCGATCAAACATTTTTTTATCAACTAAAATTTTAAGACACAACTGCGAAAGTTAATTTAGGGCTTTATCCCCCACCTCCCTCCCCCCGCTCAGTTAGTAAAAAATCCTCCTTTTAATGTGTTGTAAGAAACAAAAACTTTATTTTCCTTTTTTTGCTTTGGTAAATCAATCCTTTGATCTGCTGCTAGCTTACGAGATAGTTACAAAAAAAAAAAAAATTTAAGGGGGTTTTGACCCTCTTCAGTTAGTAAGAAGTCCACCAATACCATGTCTTCTTTGTCATAATTAATTTCCTTAATCTACAAATTGTGTAAAACTAGCCATTTACCAGATAATTACGAAAAAGATATTTTAGGGGCTTGTAACCCTCCTTAACTGACCCCTCCTGTTACCAATTTTTTTTTACAAGAATTTTCTTGTGTTTGAAATTTGGATAAAATATTTTTCTATCAACTTAAAAATTTACGAGAAAGTCGCGAAAATTCCATAAAAAATGTTTCCCTCCTCCCCTCCCCCTTTTTGGTAATTACATTTCCACCTATTAGATGTGGTTGTGGGTTGTTAGTATCAAAAAGTTCCGATCTTGGTAATACTAGAACAAATTAATCTCCTGACCTATTGACCGCCTAAGAGACAGTAACGAAAAAGTTTTTGTTTTAGGGGCTTTTGACCCTCCTTAAAATACCCATTCCTGTAACAATAATATTCTTTTTTCTTGGAAGAATTTGATATGTTAGAAATTCGGATCAAATATTTTTTTATAAACTGAAAATCGAAGAGAAAGTCGCGAATATTACTTTTAAAGCGTTTACCCAACCCCCCCCCCTTTTTGTTAAATTACAAATCCTACCATTAAATATGGGTTTTCCGAAGCATAAATTCCGAATTTTGTAATTTTGGTGCTAATAAAGTCTTCTTAACTACTGACTGTAGATATAATTACGCGAAAATTATTTAGGGGCATTTCAACCTCTTCCGTTATCAAGAAGTCCTCCTTTACTGCGTCTTTCTGTGATATTTTTATTCTTAAAATTGTGAATATCAAGACGAAAGGTCTTTTAGGGGCATTTGACCCCCCCCCCCCCCCCCATTTGAACATTTAGGTATTATTTTTTTTTTATGTCATGTTTTATGGTCAATTTTCCCACTGTACATAATTGTTTTTCGAATACCTTTCGATTGACAGTTCGATTCATATAGAGTCAGATCTGTATACAATAGAATTAGTGCGCACAGGGATTTATGGTAATCACCATGTCACGACCAATCTCGATGATTTTTTTCTGCGGGGGCTATTCTAGTGTCTGTTTTGTTTGTCATTCGGATCGCTTTCAATTTTGTTGACTTATTTCAATCAAATTAAATAGAAAAACTTTCCGTTTGTCCACGTGAGCCTTTTCACAATTAATTTTGGCTTTTCATCAATTGCAATGTAGCAGTTTTTTTCTGGAATCATTATGTAACACTGTCAGTCCCGTTTCGTCATCATCATCATCATGATTATATTCTCCAGAAATATATTTATTTTTAAAACATTTTCAAAATTCTACCGAAAAAGAAGAAATAAATTGTCACAAAAAAAAAGTTGGCGGTATGGCGGGTGTTGGATTTGATAAAAATAAATTGTGAGTTTACATTTCCTGACGTGATTTAAAAATTTTAAATTGGATTTCGCTGAAAAAAAGAGCTTCCACAGAAAAAAAAAGGATTTTAATATTTCAATGCGATAAAGTTGTATACAAAAATATTTTAAATAATTGATTTTAGGAGGGAGCAAATGGCACTGAAATACAGTATATCAAACTGGGGGGCTTTAGAAAGGGTTACAAAATGTGACTGTGACATGTTTCGTATATCCCTTTTTTTATTGGATTGGCAGGACCAATCGTTTTATATTTTATAACCTTTTTTTTTTTTTGTGTTTGTTATATCACAGCAGTGCCAAGGGCTTGACTTTGGCTGCACACGGTAAGATAACATTGATAAAGGGGATATGAAATGATGATGATGATGGGGGTAAATTGGGTTAAGGTGATAAGTGATTGACATATTTTTGGATATAATCAAATGTGATATGTTGATTAAGTCCGTTGATATGAGTTTGAGTTTTAGAGGTCTAAATTGCTTTCCTCATTTTGACAGACAAATAGGCAGGAATATTTTCTAAGCGAAAATATTTTTCAAAGAAATAATGATTTCAGGACACTTTTTCAAGGAAAACAAGATATATCTCGTACAAGACTAACCCGATTTCAAGGAAAATTTCTATACGAAAGCGTTAAATATTAAAATTTTAGAAAATTTTCAAAAAACCGGTTTTCAAAAAAGTTTGTAAATTTCGTTAAATTAATTATTTCTTAAATATGGCATAAATACCAAGTTTTTTTTTGAAAAATGTTAGAACATTTTTATGTCGGTAATATGCATAAAAGAATATTTTTTTTAAAAAACGACTTTAACCATTTTCGAATTTTTTTTTTTTTTAAATTTCTTTTTATGTTTTGTTTTTGTAAAAGATCATTTAAAACGGTGTTTAATTAATTATTTTCTTTTTAAATTTCTTAAAATTTCTTGAATTTTTCTAATTTTCTTGAATAAATTTTCATTAATTTTGTTCATTAAAAAGCTTTAACATTAGAAATACTTTAATCATAAGAGCAAGTAGGTACTTGCGACCTCAGTCGTGCATTTTATTTTTGATTGCTTCTCTGCCTCTCATTAAAATTCTTTAAAAAAAAAACAGTTAGTGTGAATTTTGGAAAATTGATAAGTTTTGTGTTTTTTTTTAATAAAACACTCATCAATTTTCGAATGTTTTGAAAACTCAATAAAATTAGTTTCTAAAATTACTTAGAATAAGGAAATTTTCAAAAATTAGCTTAAGTTTTCGAAAATTACTTCATTAACTCAAGTAGCACACTGGTGTATAAATTGGTGTAAATTCATAAATTTTGGTGTAAAATTGAGGAAATTGAAAAAATATGGTGTATTTCTCAAAATTAGTGGTATAAAAATTATACCACTGTCTTTTCTGTAAAAAATTTCAACATTTTTTTAAGATTCCGTGCAAAAAATACACCGATATTTAGTTGTTTTTATAATATACCGTTAATGGTGCATAAAATTATTCGATTCTGAAATCAACCAAAACGGTATATTTTGTACACTCTCTTTGGTGTAGGAAGCACACCCTGTGGACATACATTTCACCAGAATGCATAAGTGGGAGACGCCATATTTTTCAATGGCCGCCATTTAAAAAAAGAAGACAGTGATTAATTATTTTACTATAATAGTATATTTATCGACCTAATTATCCCGCATTCTTAGTTTTTTCGATTCAGTAAATTATATTATAAAATAACCCTTCTAAAAAAATGTAAAACAACACAAAAATTATAATTTTTGAAAAACCGATTTTTAAAATCGAAAAAATAAATCATTAATTCAATGACATTTTTGAGGCGCTCGATTTTTAGAGGGGTTTGTATCTAAAATTAGTAGACAGAATGTGTTTCGTTTTTAAATTAGGCAAACAAATTCATATTTAACCATTAGTTTCTTATGGAAAATTATGAAAGTGAATAAAAATTCATTTTCATTTATTTCATAAGAAATGGTTTGAATTAGAATTCATCAAACTGTTTGAGGCGAAAAATAAACTTTGGTTCCAATTTTAAATCAGAATAATTTAAATGGTGTATTTTATCCATAGATTTATTGTGTATTTTTCAATTTCAAAGGGATAATTTTCACCAAGAAACCAGATCATTTAATATACCACTAGCGCCATTTATACACCAAAAATCGGTATATATTTTGAACCACCGGAGTTTATTATGTACGAGAAAATGGTGTATTTTTTATATTCAAAATAGATATCACGGAAGTGCAAAAAATACACCAAATAATTTGGTGTATTTTAGACTTTTGTGCTACTTGAGAAGTTTTCAAAACAAAACACGTCAGTTCTCCAAAAAAAAATCTATAAAATGTTCATGAAAATAAGTCTATAAAATAATTCTAATACTAGAAGTTTCAAATATATTTACTAATATATCTACTAATTTTAGATGCTACCCCCTATAAAAATCGAGCGCCTCAAAAATGTCAGTGAATTAATGATTTTTTTTTCGATTTTAAGAATCCATTTTTCAAAAATTATAATTTTTGTGTTGTTTTACATTTTTTTAAGAAAAGTTTTTTTATAATGAATCGAAAAAACTAAAAATGCGGGACTATTAGGTCGATAAATATACTATTTTAATAAAATAATTAATCGCTGTCTTCTATTTTTAAATGGCGTCCATTGAAAAATATGGCGTCTCCCACATATGCATTTTGGTGAATTTTATTACCACAGGGTGTGCTTCCTACACCAAACAGAGTGTACAAAATAAACCGTTTTGGTTGATTTCAGAATCAAATAATTTTATGCACCATTAATGGTATATTATAAAAACAACTGAATATCGGTGTATTTTTTGCACGGAATCTTAAAAAAATGTTGAAATTTTGTACAGAAAAGACAGTGGTATAATTTTTATACCACTAATTTTGAGAAATACACCATATTTTTTCAATTTTCTCAATTTTACACCAAAATTAATGAATTTACACCAATTTATACACAAGTGTGCTACTTGAGTACTCCCTATAATCCAATCAAATAAGGGTTTAACCTCGGAATGAATGCTAATAGAAATTTTTTTTGCTAACTTAAAAGTTATGGTAGAGGAACCAAATTTTGCATGAGGGTTTTAATATCCATTATCATTAAGAATCAAAACAATGAAATGAAAAAAAAAAACATATAAATCTATGAACAAATGGTATTTTTTGAGAAAGGGGAAATTTTAGGATATGCACTAAAAAACATCCTGGTACAATCTTGGAATTAGTGCTAATAGGCTAATTTTTTGGATTCTATTTTGGTTTGGATATTCTATATCTTATGTCAAAAATCTAAAAAAATCTCATGTCCGCAATTCCTAATTTTCCTGGTTTGAAGATAAGGTGCAGATTTTAAAAAATTAAAAAACTACACTTCAGATATTTGTGTCAGATCAACATGAATAAGGTACATTACTTTTCAGGGATGGTCAGATTGATTTGTTTGTGGGTTTTGTTTGAATCAGCGTTAAAAAATACCTTGAAATCATATGGGTTATAATGGTATACATAAGAATCTTAAGTTTTCTTATTATTTTTTTTAAATCTGAACCTAACTTAAGTTTAACCTGGAAAATTAGGACTTGCGGACATGAGATTTTTTAGATTTTTGACATATGGAAAAAATACCTAATAAAAAAGTCGGATTTCTTAAGAAAATAAAATTTATCTCGGTTATTTATGAAATATTCCCAACAATGTTATACCATTTTAAAAGAGAATTGAACACACCAACTTTTAAGGTAACTTGCCGAAACATCGTAGTGCATTTTTTTTACACTACGGTTCATTGAATTGGAGTCATGTAAAAAATTTTAGTACTTAGTTGGGCAAAAAAGTAATATTTTCTTTAAAACTGATGCAGCTGAGTAAATAAAAATGAATGCATTTGGTAGCAGGGTTATTCAAGGTTCCGTAACAAAAGAAAAAAATGAGAAAAATTAAGATTTGTAGTCACGGCACATAAAAAACCGTCACAGGGTGACCATTTTTTCGACTTTTATTCAATTGCCCATAACTCACAAAATATATGTCTGCAATTTTTTTTATTATTTTTTTATAACTGTCACCACCTACCCTATCTACCGTTTTCGTTTCGACGTTAACTTTTGGGACACCCTGTATAATACCATCGTCTACTTTTGCTAATTTTGAAAATCTCCATTTCGCGCTTTGACCTTCAAAATCGCGACTTGCGGACATGAGATTTTTCTAGACTTTTGAGGTATGTTATAGAATGCCAAAACGAAGGTATTGAGCAAAAAAAATTTGTATTAGCATTTATTCCGAGATTTACCCCTTTTTTTTTTAAATTATTTGACTGTATTACTAGAATTTGAGCCCTTTCTAATTTTGAAAAAAAAAAAAAAAAAAAAAAAAAAAAATATTTCTTAAGCACATTAAATGTTTAATTTCAGACTTTGTAACTCGTCAACAATTTAACTGATTTCAACAAAAAAAATGTGTCACGCTTTAGTAACCTTAAAGTTAAAAATTAGTGCAATTTTCGCAAAACACGTTATTGGATTTTGTTTTAATAAAATTCATTATTAAATTATGTTCTATGTGTCAAATAATTATTTCTTGTGAATGACATACCTACCAATTATTTTTTAAGGTCAGTGATGTCAATGTCAATGTACATGTTTAATTGTACAGGGACTCTCTCTAAAAATGTCTTAATAACTTTTGCAAGTCAGTGGCCAAAACTAGAACGTAATTAAGTTTTCTAACAAAAAGGATTTTAAAAACATCTAAATGGTAGAGAAATCTTGTTAAAATCTTATTAGCCATCCATGGAACAAGGTATTATTTAACTAGCATTTTTTAACTTCCAGAAAAATTATATCAAAAATAGCAAACAATTTCCTTTTACCCTCCCAATTCACAGTCAGTCTAGTCAGCAAATAAAAAAAAATTGAAAACCCTCTTGTTTAATTTCTGTTTTTTTTTTTCAAAACGCTAGATAAAATTGTCCTCAAAAGAAAAACAAACACTTCTCCTTATTTTGTCTATGACCAACAAAAATTACAAAAAAAAAAAAAAAATAAACAAACAACCACTTCACATAAGTGCACACATCAAAATCCACCAAAAAGAGAAATGATGATGAATTAAAAATATCAACAAAAAAAAAATAGAAAAAAATCTATCCTTGTTTTGTGCATCCGGTAAATGGACATTTTACCTCCTTCTCATTTTTCAAAATGATGATGCAGTAAGAGCTAGTAACTTCCTCGTATTCGTATTCGCATTACAAAATGATTACATATGCAAAGAGAAAAATGTTTGCAAAAATCCAACAAAAATTAAAAAAAAAAAAAATTAAGAAAAAAAAAAAACAGGACGAAATAGAGAAAACCAATTCACAGCGAATGACATATGCATCATACGAAAAATGAAAACCCGCACCGCACCACTCAGTTTAGAAAAGATATATCAGGACATGCGAGTTTGTGTAACGTACCTCCTAGAAAATATTTACTTTTTCTTATTATTCTATACGAAAAAAAAAAAATAATAATATAAAAAAAAAAAAAAAATAGAAGAAAAAAAACTCTCATCCTTAACATATTGTGTTTGTAGAAATCTGCAGCAGCAGTGGTTCTTCTATGCGATTGCAGCGCAACCAAAGCAAAAGGAGATGAGAGGTCCTTTTTGAGCTGCTGTGCGGAATATCCATATTTTCTTATTTTATTTTCGGTATATACGAATACGGTCTCCGCATTCTTTACTGTTTGTTAATATGTTTCGAGTTTATGTGTAGGATTTTTTTTTTGTATTCATTTTTTTCGTCTTCTCCATAAAAATATCCTTTTGTGAAGCAAATGGATGCTTTTTATTATCCTTACACAGGATACAGCAGTAGAAGCACTCGTGTATTATGGAGAGTATAGTTGAGTTGAGTATACGAGTACAACACAGAAAAGAAACTCTCGCTTTTGAGGTCTATTTGTTAGGTGGGCGTGGTGGGTAGAAGTGGGCGTGGGGGTATAGTCTTTTCAATGCAATATGTGTATAGTCAAAAATTCATTTGCAAGTCCATTTTCGGGGAACGAATCGTTTTCCTTGGAATTAAGTTTCTTTCTGCTTTTTTTTTTTTCTTCTTATTTTGTTGTTGTTTTTTCCTCCTGAGAGTCCTTTTGTACTTTTTCTTTTGCTTTTGTATGGTAACATGTCCTTGTGTAGTCGTAGTCATCATCATCGTCATCGTCGTGGACTCTTGTGTTTGCTTTGATTGAGACCGTGTGGTAAGTGATTTGCTGTTCTCGACGTAGGAGAGGAGAAAAGAACTCAATTTGTCATACATGTGGAAAATTTTTTTTCGGTTTTCAAAAGATCCATATTGGAATGGATGGGAATTCAACACAAAAAAAAAACCCAGACTCACAATTTAGTAAGGTACCCTATTCAACCCACCAGAGGAGAGGACGGAGCAGAGTCAGAACAGAAGAAGCACTCAAATTGGCTTTTTCTTTGGTTTTGGTGCAAAAAGGTGTGAATGCACAACAACATCACTTAGGTATATAACGTTCCTATAGATTCGTATATGCCATTCATATTGCTGAAGACTGAGGAGACTTTCAAGCATGCATAGGTTCTATAAATGCACTTGAAGGATAATTAAGGAAAAAATACCAAGTTTGACATTCAAAGACTGCGATGGCGATGACAAAAACACAGAAGACCCAGAATATAAAGGATACGTAAAATTCAAGACAAATGCGATGTATTGTCGGGGTTCTCTCTATATCTTTTGTGTCTGATTTTTCAGTTTTTGTTTTGGGATTCATCTTTCAAATTAGACAAAAATCGAATAGGGTGTGATGTAATTCAATCGGTATTCTCAGGCCCAAAAAGAAAAAGAAAAAACACTTAAGGTTGCCCCTTTTTTCATAGGGAGAGCAAACTTGCGGCTGACCCTATACTTTTTTGACTCTGCTCATTAACTCTTTTTTAAAGGCTCTTTAGAGCCCTAAGAGCAACGGTTAGTTTGCTGGAATATTACGCCAGACCCGGGTAAAATGGAATTCCACTGCACCACCACCGCTGCACCACGTCCGCACCATTTCATTTTGAAAAAAATAAAAAATAAGAAAAAAATTCACTCCACCACCGCAGCACCATTTCATTTTGTATGAAAAAATCGGTGCACCACCGCCGCACCACGACTGCACCATGATAAAAATTCTTCAATGTTATTTTGACTTAAGCACCAAAAATATCCAAATCGTACAAACAGGACTTGGTGGTCGAGTGGTTATTTTTCAATAATCCAAAATTATGTATCATGGTGCATCCAATTTCATTACAAAATGAAATGGTGCAGACGTGGTGTATTTGCGATGCGGCGGTGGTGCACCGAAATTTTCCGCCAAACGCCGGTGGTGCAGCTGTGGTGCACTTTCTATTTTTACTCGGGGAGGCCTGGGTTCGAATTCCAGCCTCCGATGAATACACAAAACTCACATTAAAAAGCATCTTAAGCTCGACGGTAAATTTAAAAACCCTTCCATTCTTCCGAATTTATTGCACACCAAAAATAGGGTATTCTATGAATTACCCTAAACAATATTTAGTTTTTATTATTTGACAACATTTTTCGTCACATGCACCTGCCATTGAATAATTCTACAAAATTTTCTAACACACACAGACACAAACACCTTAAAAGCTATTAAAAGCTATCGCTTTGTGTGCTGCCAAAGGACTCAAAAACACACACTCCCCCGTAAGTGGAATGTATAGAATGCATGCATGCATATTTGCTAGAAAATACTGCAATTGATGCGCTCACAGGGTGTGATGTTTGATCCTTTGCATATTATTCGAGTGGATGTTATCATTGCATCTCAACGTAAAGTCGGTTTTTACTTACACACAGGTTTTCCCTCGCGTACCTATATCATCATCATAGAACACAATTTTTGGTATTGGGGGTCCTTTCAAAATCTTATACATGCATACCTCTATGCCACAAACAACAACTGTCGTTTCCCTTTCATCGTCGTATCGCATCGCATCATATCATTGTGTCCTCTGATGATGAAAAATCCTTTTTTTTTCTTCGAAATTGCATATGAATTTATGTTAACCATTATATTTTGTCGGTATAGGTACTCTCGTTTTCTCTATAAGGACTCTATAGGTTTCTTGTAATGCAACATCAGCATCAAATACAGGGTAGACTTATTTTACAAAGTTGATCAAGGCGACTACAGTTCAGGATATTGGAATTATTGTAAAATGACAGATTTTAAGTCTTAGTCTTCAAGATTTCTCATTTCAATAGTCCCAAACTCCAAATTTAAAGTCACCATTAATAAATGTGTCAAATCGCAAACAAAATTTAAAATTTCCCATTTTAAATGGTGACTTTAAATTTATTGGAGAGTGGATAAATTGTTTCTTAAAGTTAAAAAAATTGACGCATAAAATGTTTTTGAAAATTCTAAGGCCCAATTTATTCACATTCCATTAAATTTAAAGTCTCCATTAAAAACGAGAAATTTTAAAAATTTTATACGATTTAACAGATTTTTAATTTTCAATGGTGGTTTTTAATATAATGGAGAGTGAATAAATTGTGCCTAAGACAGTTGTTTAAAACAGTGGTTTCAAAATGGGCGCCATAATGTCGTAAGTCCAGCCCTGTAAATGCAGCATGCTGACGCCCAGGGATGCATATGATGACACAAAGATTATTACAAAGCTTATATTCAGCATAAATTTGCTATCTTCGTTCATATTATTTTTTGAAATCAACTTTTTGTGTGTATGTGAGACGACAACGAAGAAAAGTGTAGGTGGATCCTTGCAATGTGATGATAATACTGTTACACCTTTTCTTGCTTCGTGTGATTTTTATAAGGACTCAAAAATACAAAAATTGTAGAACTCTTTGTAAAAGGTAGGAATTATGATTTTTTGTTTTTTTCAATAAACGAAAATTGAAGAAATAAAAATTGCATCGTCATCTTCAAGTAGATTCTGCTATGATAATAAATAAAAATAATAAACGACATTAGTGTGAAAGTATTGCAGTTGGTATGATATGGTTATCATCAGGATCAGACGGTTATTCAACTATTCAAGGTGAAAAAGACACCTCCATCCAAATTTTTATGTACCTACTGTAAACTCAAGGTACATACAACAAGCCGAGATTCCTATAACAATCCCTGCACGATCAGATCGATGCTTGTAGTAGCTGCAGCTAACTTTGCGGTGATGCTGTAAACTGTATACCAACAAATGAAGTACAGACAAATTTAAAGCCTCACCTCATAGAATCATAACATAAAAGCTTTCTATCAGAGCTCTCCTCTGAAAAAATTCAAGACAAACGAACTGGAACATTTACCAGAAATACTCTTAAGACTAATCTTGAAAAAATTGGTTCAACTAGAAAGATGCAGAAAGACTGCATAAAATAGAGGGGAGTTAACTGGTACTTTCAAAAATGGCAATGTGAAGTTAACACCCCCAATTGCAAACTTTTTATTTGCGATATAGGTACTGTTTAACAAGTTATGCATTCGTACAAAAAGAAAAGTTGAGATAACAATTTTATATAACATTACGATGATAGAAATTGCCAAAAAAGTGGGTACTACAAGTCTGTCTGTCTTTATAAATAGCTACACCCTATACGGATGACCCGATTGACTTGAAACTTGGTATGCAGCATTTTTTGGAGACTCTCCAGAATTGTTTTTGGAATTAATTTTTTTTGGGACCAAAAATAACGGTAGGTACCTGTCATATAAACATTTTGGAAAAGTTCAATTTCTCGAAAACGGCCTCAACGATTTTATTAAAAAAAAAAATTGACAAGATCTATCTAACGGTAAATTTTTTTTTCGAAAATCATTATTAACGGTAAATGCCATAGGACTGTTTTTTTCCAAATCTGATTTTCTGCCAAACTACTAATTCAATTTCAACAAAATTTTTTTTATTGAAGTACTTACATAATATTAATAGAAATTCAATAAAATTTTGAAAAAAAAATAATTTTTGGATTTAAAAAAGAAATTTGAATTTTTTTTTTTGAAAAATCAAATTTTCGATTTTTTTTCAAATTTGATTAGTTTGTTGATTAGTAATTGCATACCAATTTTATTTAAAAACTTTTTATTCAAAAAATTATTTATAAAAAATTATTTTTTTTTTAAACTGCTCTAACGATTTAGAATTTTTTTTTCTAATAATGCAAGTGAATATATCAAATAAAACCGCATACTTGTTTTGGAGGGCAATTTGATTTTAGATGTTGTTTTTTTGTTTTTATAAACTACATTTCCCAAATTTCTATACATTGAGACTGAAAAATTTAAGCAACTTGAACTCTCGGAGCAAGTTAGTGCGACCCAGTCGTGCATCGATTGCCCAATGTTCACCCACGATAGCCCAAGATTTGTTTTAGTAAGCCTACCCTTACTTTAGAAATTATAACGGAATTACTCTTTTTTCATCTCAAAAATCACAAAAAATAATATTCTTATTCATTGTAAAAATTTTTGGTTATGCACTATGGTTTGTTTGCCCAACGTTAGTCCAGGAGAGTCTAACTTTTTTTTCCTTATGCCAAAATTTTTTTTCATATCAGATCCAACAAAATTATGATTTCTTTTCGGTTTACGATTTATTTTTTATGACAAAAAAAACTTTTTTTTTTCAAATTCCCAACCTCTTAAGAATCAAAATTTGTTTTTTTTTTTTTCAGTGTAAAAATTGTCCGTTTCTCTCTCAATTAACCAAGGTAATTCCGAAAAATTACAATACTGTTTTGGTTTGTTGTTTGTTTTCTTAATTCAAAAATTCAAAAATTATCAAAAGTTTTTTTATCATAATTTTTTGATTAATGTCTAAAAAGTTCTATTCATGTACTGAAAAAGAAATCACCTCACACACCATTTTATATTTGTTGTTAGTTTTCAATAACATTTCGATAGATTATACTAAGTATTAGGTTTTTCTAGGTGCTCATATGGCAAACCCAAAAAATCAATGATTTTTACACTTGACAAAATATTTGTATTTTGTGGTTTTTAAGGTGAAATAAAACAAATCAGTTTAAGCTTTTTAACAGGAATGTTATATGGACTACATTCAATCAAGTAAGAATTCTAAGTCAAATAAATAACATTTGAGGTGAAATGCTCACACCAGTGGATTTACTTTTTCTATATAATCAATAAAAAAAAGTTCACTGTGGTGTATGCGTATTTTTTTTTTTTTTTTTTTTTTTTCAGGTAAATAAAAAATAATGCTTCTACAATTTTTAAACTAAGGGTAGGATAGTGAAAATAAAAGTTGGGCAATCCTGGACTTACCTTAACGATTTTTTCAAAGAAAAAAAAAAAAAAAAAAACAAATTTTTCTAAGGCTCGAACTTATTTTGATAAGACTCAACACCAATAACATTTAAATTGAAAATTCTTCATGAAAAGTTCTAATAATCACGTTTAGTAGTTTTTATTTCCATATTTCAGATGAAAGAGTAAAAAGTTTGCAAACTGAGATTTGTTCACCTACCAAAAGCTAATTTAAAACACGTGCAAGACTTCACCTGTAATCTTCCAGCTTCATATTTATTTCTGCTTCCAAAAATATTTACTTGGAATTTGAATTAATACAAAAGAATATATTTCAAAACCATAAATAAACTTTAGCATTACAGCAAAATTATCAAGAAAGACGGTGAAAGAAGAAGAAAATTATTACCTTGATGAATTCGGTAATTACACAATGAAAACTCATTGAATACTTAATGACATAAACTTTTACCCTTTTCGTCAACTTAAAAACCATCAACACGCACACAAAATAAATACCTCCACCCTCTTCTGGAATCTTAAAATTTTAAAATATTCCACCAAAAGTGTGAAGAAAAGGTGGTTTTCTCTTAAAAACGAACGAGGTAACTAATCAACTTCTATACATAAAAGCCACAGAAAAGCCGTCAAATCAATTCGTTGTTTTCATCGTCGTCGTCGACGTCATCACCTGTTCTCCCCCCATTCTAAATCGTATAATTTCCAAAATTTATAAGTTTTCTCCTCAAAGCTAATTACGGCAATAGAACTTACAGAAAACAAAACATATCTTGGCGTTGAAGCTGGTTGGCTTTTATTATGCGTTGCAACAACCACATTCCACGTTGAAGGAGTATAAAACTCCCACAGGTAAAGAGAGTAGAGAGGTAATGAGCAGCAACCTTCAATCCAAAAACCACACAAACCAGACTACAGCTAATTCCTCGCGATTCTTGGGATACAAAACTTTGACAAATTACTCGGAACTCGATTGGTGAAAAGTTTCTCCATCTCTCTAACAGCTGCACACAATATATACAACTCCGGCTGTGAAAACATAACTCTGTGCCAGAGTATAGTTCTCATCGCAGTCGCAGGCTCTATTCTATAGCTGGCCCCAATCCAGGACGAACGACAATTCCAATTCCTGAAACTCGGCAATATGGCGGCGGTGTTGAACGAACGGTATACTAAACTCAATTTGTAATTAGTTTCTGAGGGCACACTACAAGTTCTTCCATGTGGGTTATAGGAACTACGAATACCTTCCTCCTATAACAGCTCTCTGCGTGGTATTTTGATGCTCGGGGCGGGCGGGCGTAAGCAATGGCGGCAGTGGCAGCGGTGTATATTGATGTGTCGTGTACAGAGGCAAAAACTCGAACCAGAAGAGAGGTTTCCTGTTTGAGTCCTTCCTAATGCATCTGATGGTTTTAGCTTGAAGCTGTTTTCCTGTGACTCTGACTGTGTACCGCCTCTGCCAATTGAGCGGAAGTGTCGCTGGGAAAAGTTTTATTCGCCGCAAATGCTTCATTAAAATTATTACTCTGATTCCAGAGCTGGCGCTGGTGCTGACTATGGTAAAATGAAGTTAAGTTGCCTATGGCATATATGCGAGGCCTTTAGTATTATTCTAGGTATAAGGGGGATGGAAAAAGAGGGTTGAAAATAGTTCGAACTAACTTGAACGAGCTTTGGAAAAACTAATAACAATGCAATTTCTATGAAGTTTAACACACACACACACGAACAACAACTTTGTGACTTTATATCTGTCATTCTTTTGGGTGGCTTTTGTTTTGTATCCTAGAAAAAGAGAAGAAGATGAAAAAGTGGAAACAAAACAACAACAACAACAAAAAATACACTGCAGTACAAAGCTCATCCATAAATATGCAGATTTGTGTCTACTCTTTTGAATTCTCGTACTCGTACTCGCATTTATCATGAAACAGAGAATAATGCACAGTATTCTCGGCATTTTGTCATTGTAAGGTGACATGAGCTTGTTTGAGTTTTGACACAATGACACAAGAGGCAGGCACTCTCGTTAATTTTCACAATTTGGAAATGTCACCGCCATTTAGTGATGAAAGTTGAGAATATACCTATGAGGAAAATATAAAGTTTCCAACCATATAACAATTTAAGACAAAGAAGGGGTAGGCGTATATAGAAGATTGTTATTATTGCTTGAATATTTGTATGAATAATGAGGAAAAGATGGTAAAAGAATATAATAGAAGCTGCCAAGATAAGATGATTACTCAGATTTGCCAGCAACGTAGTTATGGAATTTTTGTAGAAAGGCCTTGGAAACTAGATAAGAAAGCTGGCGCTGTTGGTGGAAACTCAGCAGCTCGTTAAAATTGATACCTAGATACTTAGCGTTGCGATAGTCTAGTTTCATTATCTGGAGGTGCCAATTTGATGCTTTCGAATTATGACCATAACAGTGTATCAGTTTCAATGCTATTTCCATTACTCCATAACTCACAAGCAAATAACAATCAGCAGAATTTTTTTTATCTGGCGCCCAACGCGAGTTTTTTTTTTTTACATTTTTACTTAATTTTAGTATACAAAAATCCCAAAAAAAAATTTTACAACTGGCGCCCAACGTGAGTTTAGTTTAGTTTTTTTTTCTGTGGCTTTTCTGTTTGAGTCCGGAGAGTCTTTGTAAAATAATTCCTTAAATTCTTAAATTGCTCCACACTTCTTAAATAAAAAAAAAAAAACGTGCAAATTAAAACAAGAATCCATTACTTATAGGCAAATAAACTATCCAGCAGAATTTTTTAAAAGTTTTGCTAAAGAGTGGCATATAGAATTTCGTTCTAATAATTATCTGGCGCCCAACGCGAGTCCCATTTATTTTTTTTTTTTTTTAAACATGTTTGCTTAATCCTAGAATATAAAAACATTAATTTTATACGGGAAGGCGATATAAATAATGTTTTTTTTTTTTTAAACAGTTTACACAACTGGCGCCCAACGTGAGTTTAGTAAAGTAGTTGTTTTTAATTAGAATAATTCTTTAAATTCTTAAATTTCTTGACACTTATACCAAGAAAAGAGTGTAAAATAAAACAAGAATCCATTACTCAGATATCCAACAGAATTGTCCCTTCAACCGACACTATCTACAGAGAGAGAGAAAAATTTATATACGAACGAAACAAATCGACTGCAATAAATCGATTTCACTTCATCTTGTAAACACACTATCGATACCATATCAACCCATTGCGTTGTTGGTTGTGTTGCACACAATTCACATCTGTCTCATCAATTTATTTTAATTTCATCAAAACCCCATCCCCCCCCCTTTCCGCAACCATATTCGCATTCAATGTGAAAGAACTCCTTGTTAATTCCACTTTTCTTGTTGTCATGATGTCCTTTTGCCATCCATCCATTTTGCTTTTCCCCACCAACAACAACAAAAATGAAAATGGCCAACACCTCAGTCCGTTAGGCAGCCAACTCAACTCGATGTTTATATCCAAACTATATATCGATGGAATCTGCAGAGCGCATTCATTAAAGCGATTGTAACTGTTATACAGGACGATTGGGTGGAGAGGGTGCATCTCTGTGCAAGGAAAAAAAGCTTCCTTCTAGCCCGTTCCGTTCCGAAATTTGCTTGCAACTGGAAATAATTGATTAAAAAAGGGACACAAAGTGATTGCTGATTGGGTTTGATGAACAGGAAAACTTGATTAGAGAATGCGAACGATACTCATTCGTGTATATATGTTTGAAAGCAGCACCACACTGAATTAATATGGTGGAGATAGAGTGATAGCGACACTCTGACGACGCCATCCCACAATAACACCCTCGTTATGATAATTATTTGGCATGTCAGTGCTACGAAGTGCCTCCAGCGGAATGCGTTATCGTTTTCGTCCTTCAGAAATGAAACGTGCTAATTGCATAAAGCAGATGGAATTCCATCAAATTTCTCTCTGTCTCTGTCAATTAAGCACCAATACGCTAACGCCTCGAACGTGATAATGTACAAGGTCCCTCTCCCGCAAGTGCCTTGAAAACTTTTCTAAATCCAATCATTCCCCCCCAAAGAACCCGCAATGACCCACCCTCTACTATACCCTTAAATCAACAATATTATTTGATTCAGAGTGTGAACGAAAAGGAGGAGCATATTAGCAGGGTACCCGAGCAATATTGCTTAAATAAACGACACAGATACCAACAACCCGATAGCGCTATCTTTCTATACACATCAGCGGCGGGCATCGGCACCCGGCATCGACGAGGGTGGTAGAGGAAAAGTCAATAAGTGTCGAACAAATTAAATTCAATTACAGGTGCTCTCCGCTTCAGGATATTACAGCGATAACAGGAGAGCAAATAGAATTTCATAAAAAAAAAAAAAAAAAAAAACAGGACCAAAAAAAGGAAATGAAATAAAAATCCTTTGAGCGACACAGTTGGCGCAGAAAAAAAATGGCTTTTGGCATTCGAAAAAAAGGAGACAAGTGCACAATGACAACATAGAAAACCTGGCAAAGCACGAAAAGCAAACGTACCTTCACAAAAACGAAAAAAAAAGAAACAGAAAAAAAAGAAAGAACGACCCCAAAAACCATAAAAGGACAATAGCTTTTGTAAACTTTCAATCATCAAACTTTATCCTTGTCAATTTAGAAAAAAAAACGAGGACAAAAAAATTGAGTATACTTACTTCGTCTAGGACTATACTTTATATGGAAAGGTACCCTACATTGAAGCCCCCCTCGCTCTTTATCCAGCTATTTGGATTTGAAGGCATTGCCGAAGGAGAACAAATAAGGTATCCTTTAAGATGAAGTAAGCATCGTGGCAAAGCCGCCCGCCATACCACCGTCGATGTCGTCTTTCATTCCAAAACGAATTTCTTACTCTTTTATTATTGTAAGACCGGTTGCAAAAGTAAGTCGAAAAGTGAACCACTTTGAAAACATCGCATCCATCCGCCCCCTCATATGGTTTTGGTATTTTATAGATTGAGAGCAAACTTAGGGTATAAACTCTTTCGTACCATTGCTCTATACTCTAACTTTATGCTACTGCATCATCGTTATCCTTTCTCGAAATATAGGTACACTCGTACTGTCGTATATACTCTAGAGCGCCACCATCATACCCGGTTAAGTTGAAACACTTTCCAATAAAAAAGGGATTTCCAATAAAATTAAGACTTTCGCCTAGCTTTACGCTTCTTAGGACCGAAATCCTTATCTAGTTTATGGGTGAAGGTTTTTTTTTTTTTGTTTTTTCTTTTGTCTTTTCTTCTTATTTAAGGTCCATTTTGTGGTACCTAACTTCAAATAGAAAATGCACTTGACTTCTCAACATTCCTGAATATTAATGGGTTTAGATTTGTTAAAGGGTATTTCACGGGTATTGCCCATTTCAAATATATGGGGCTTTCGGGTATGTGAAAAAGTATACCCAGATTTGGATTAAAAGAGTCTATGAAAGTCATATTATCAATAAGAAAATAACTACCCACTTTAAAAATGAACCCAATTATAAACGAATAACTCCCCGAATAATGTACTTTTATGGAAAAACTTGCCATCTTCATTTTTATATTCAAGCGTTTCTTTTACCTATACTTTTTAAAACAAAAGAGGGTTTTCCCAAATAGGGGATTTGGCAAACGTCTTTTTGGGGATTTCCTTCCATTCTATATTCCATTTAGAGTACCTACTTGTCCCCAAAAATCAACTTTACAAAATCCTAACCCTTTCCCTTTTACTTGAATTAACTGTAAAAAAGGGTACGATTAATATCCCTCAAAATTGTATAAACTTCCTATTCGGGAAATACGTTCATTTTAATTATGGTCCCCGAAACGTAAACTTAAATTTTCTAGGAGAAACCGTTGATTTTGTCTGCCCACTCAAGAATCTTTAACGTTGTTTTTGTGACTGATCGCACTAAAGGGTGGATATTGATCGTACTACCGATTTGGAAAGTGGGTACCCCTAGCTCTCGGATAACGAAAAACCTGTTTAGAAAATGGAACAATTTTGGGTAACTTACATAATATAGATTTTGGGTTATTTGGGTATTGGATTTCGGGTTTGGGCATTGAGTACTTGCATAGCCGTATTTAGGGCGGGGGGGGGGGGGGGTTGGGTGTTTAACCCCCCCCCCGAAATTTTTTTTCAGAAAATCAAAAGATACCTATATTATAAACATATACAAGTCTAATATATGCAGCACTAAATAATTTGTTTTTTAGTGATTTGATTACCTATACGAAAATCTCCCTTAAAATCACTACCAATTTTGCATCGTTGCAGAAGCTGTCGATGAAGTTTGTATAAAGGAAAACAAAAATTGTTTGGTCCATTACAAAGAGTTTTTATCTCTTTGACCATTTCCTTAAGCACTATGTTAACACCTTAAAATGCTCTTTTAAGAACCCTCTAAATACCACAAGTACTTATGCAGGGTTTTTGGTGCCGGGACTAAACTATGCTTTTTCAAAGGGTTTAGGTGGCCGAACTCGAGTTCAAAGACGGACTTATTCGATCACATCTCGTTTTTGAAATATTACCCTTAAATCTATTTAAATCTTTCAGACATCTTTTCTACTGTCCGAGATATCTTCAGTTGCTTATTACCCACTTTTGTTCTATGTTAACCTTAAATCCAGTATGTAAGCGAAAATAAATGTATCGATTTATTCAGAGACTGTAGTACCTACCAACGCGTTGCAACGCTAGGAAATAACCTCGAAAACTGGCAAAAAGCGGGATTTTCGATTTTCTAACGGGAATATCTCAAAAACGCGATGTGATAGAATTTTTCTGAGTTCGGATTCGAGCTCAGCACATAAAAAACCTTTAGAAAAGTATATCTTGGTTTCTGTAACAAAAACCTTGTTGGCCATACTCAAAATAAAAAAAATGCGATTATACTTTTGCAATGGAAGAAAAACTTGTTTTTATTTCTAAAAATTATAAGAGAAAGTAACGAGACATTTTGTTCTTCTCAATGTTCTTGTTTTTTGATCCCCTTTAACAAAAAAATAGTAGGGTGTGGCTGCAATACTCGGTTTTATATAAATAGCATTTTTATATGGTGCGATTATACTTTTGCAAAGCACTGTATTTACAACATTTCGTTATTCTTTTGTTTCAAATTATAAAATTAAACAATTTCAGTTTATTGTTAAATTTCAAAGTGAAGTATAACACTGGTCAACAAAATTAGACTTCTTTTTTGTTACAGAAACCAGGGTATACTCTTCTATAGGTTTTTTGTGTGCTGAGCTCGAAACCGAAGTCAGAAAAATTCGATCACATCACGTTTTTGAGATATTCCCGTTAGAAAATCGAAAATGCCGCTTTTTACCAGTTTTGAGGGTTATTTTTTAGCGTTTACTTATTTTTTTTTTAAATTGAATTTGTGACAGTTTCTAAAAGAATTAAGTTTTGTCTCTCTAAATCCGTTTAAATCTTTTAAATATCTATTTTCTTCCTCGAGAAATCATAACTTGAAATCAAAATGTTTGGGGCATCTCATATTTATTTGCTTTTAATAGCAAATATCGAAAAGTTCTGTACCAATCGCTTTCAAATTTTGACACAATTCTTTTAGAAACTGTTACAAATTTAATTTAAAAAAAAAAATAAGTATACGCTAAAAAATAACTTTGAAAACTGGTAAAAATCGGCATTTTGATTTTCTAACGGGAATATCTCCAAAACGTGATGTGATAGAATTTTTCTGACTTCGGATTCGAGCTCAGCCTATAGAGAAGTATACCCTGGTTTCTGTAACAAAAACCTTGTTGACCAGTGTAATTAGCTCATGTGAAACAACTTGGATTATTTAAAATTTTGGTTTTTAAGTATTGCTAATTTCATTTAGAACTCAATAGATAGAATATACCTGTCAATTTTCTGCTACAAAATTTCAGTGCAAGAAAAAGTTTTTCAATGTTTTATATATTAAATTGTACGAAATAATTTTTTTTATAAAGCCTTAGAATGGTTAAAATTTGTTTCTTAAAAAAAATGTTCTTGCTCGCTAATGCTCGCAATTTATATCAACGAACTTATCACTCTTTGTACCTACAAAACTAGAGATGCCGCTGAATATTCGGCCATTTTTAATTCGTTTACCGTAAGCAGGGCTTTTTTAAACTTTTAACTACGAATTCCTCTCCTAAAAAATACTTAAAAAGGATATTGGCAAATTTTTCGCTTCTACACAGTTCAAATGACTATTTGATTTAGCGGGATTTAGAATTGACTGCAGTTACATATAGTTGATACAAAGTATTGTGATTTCTAAAAAAAAAATTTGTTTCGTCTGAGCTAACCACCCCCCCCCCCCCCGAAATGAAATCCTAGCTACGGCTATGAGTACTTGGGATTTTGGGGTTCCTCGATTTATGGCATGCAATTTTTCCATGGGTAAACTATTTCAAATTTAATTTTGGTATTTGTCGTTTTCAGTCTTATGGATTTTGAATTATTTAAGTTTTGAGGTCTTAGAACTATAGTTTTCAGTTTTGGGTACGTAGAATTTCGGGTAATGCAAGGGTTATGGTTTTCAGAATTTTGACCCCAACCTTAGTTAGGTAACTTTTGAAATATTTTTTTGTAAAATATCTATAATTTGTTTACACAAAGGGATATTTAATTCCCAAATTAACTAACAGAAAAATCCTTTACCCATTACAGCAATTTTCGTAGTATGGGTAAACAAAAACGTGAAAATAAAATCTATTAATGTCAAAATAAACAAAATAGTTAATTAACCGAGAAAGAGAAGACTTTTTTGTACCCAAATTTTCTTAGGGTTTTGTTCAAAAGGGGGTATAACTTAAGTAACCGAAATTTACAGACTCATCTCGAAAAGATTTCCTTGACGTATGATAAGACGTCGTAAGGGTTTAAAACAGATGAGCTTTCATTAAAAGGGTAAAAAAAACCCCTTGAATATACCCCTTCGAAATATATTTTTACCCCTAAACTTGTTGCAAAGTTGAACAAACTAAAAATTCATAATATTTTGTATAGCCTCACATAATCGATTTCTTTTCAAAAATACCCTTTAACTTAATACCCACAATAAAATACCAAATACCCACTTTACATGAAAACTTCAATCATACAAAAATTCCTCATCACAAAGTTCATCCAAGCAGTGCAGTATCATTCTCTCGTACAATGGCCGACAAACCAACCAGAAACTTCAGACAAATACACAAACCTTTACACTGTCGAATCAAATTAAACATTGCAAACGCTTATCCCAAAAAAGTAACGTTGCCTTGGCTGTGGTGTAGTGTGGTAGCGGTGGTTGCTGATGCTGATGGTGGTAGTAATGGTGCTGTGCCCTAAAGCAACGGCAGACACTTGAGACAACATCCACCCACTTACCCTAACTTTCTCTCCTTATATTCACTCCCTGAAAAACCATCATAGTCGTGCTAGTTTAGCTATCTAGCTTTCAATTCTGCAACTTACTGTGTGTATATTTGCACAGTCATTTGGTTGAATTCCAATCCCCCTTTACTCCCGTCTTCATGGTCTTATATAGTGAAAGACCCATCGACCGACCAGAAAACTTACTGCCTGCCTGTGTAACTCCCAAAGCTACTCCTACTTGGCAATTTTAAGTTTAAGGTTCATCAAGGATTTCTTCTGTGTGCAATTGCGAACGAGCGAACCAACGAACTAAAAAGAACGAAGACCAAAGAACTAAGAAGACTTTCAAGACTTCTTTCGTATACTTTCGTCGTTGTCGTCGTTGGTCTATACTATTCCGGTACATTATTGTACAATTCCGACAATAGTTTTCCAAGACAATAGTCCTTGAGGGGTTTTTCGTTTGTTGTTGTTGGTTGGTTGGTTGGTGAGAGAGGCGAGTAGTACGCCATTAGAGAGTGCGGAGCTAAGGCGAACTATTATGTGAAAACTTTAATCGGTGTTGTTTGTGTTTGTCGGTCCCGCGGGACCTCTTTTTAAGATTCTATCCTCAAAGAACTCCTTTCGCAAAACTGCTGCCGGAGAATGTGCACTTAAAGAGAGATTTTAAAATCACATAAATATGAGTTGCGTAATAGGGTAAAAAGGGGGGAATCAGGGGGAAGTGGGAGTCATCCAAAGGTTAACCCTTGTCCGGGTAAATATTGTTCCTCTTTTACGTGGCACTCTAAGTCTACACAAATCGACAAACGAAGTTAAACATTTCACATTAATGTATCCATCCAAAGTATAATATGAAAAGCCGTTACAAAGTTTTGGAGTATGCTCTGGATATATCCTTTAAATAGACCACAAGGACAAGAGACCATTAATTTTTCTGACCAATTTTTCCTATTTGTATTACGTTGCTCTGCTGAGTGTGATGATGTTCGCTTTGGTCCTTAAAGTACTCAATTTTTTGTTTCTTTGTTTATATATAATGAAAAGCAATGTATGAGTGTATTTGTGAATTGTACGCACGGACACGTGCTAGGTCTATGGGCTGATTCACATCAGCCAGCCTCTTGAAAGTAGATACGAGTTGGCCATTTATCGTAGAGGGTTTCCTGCATATCATGGTGCTGCTGTGATGCCTTTGCTTTGCTCTCTCCACCGCAGAGTGAGAAAGGACATGTTTTTTTGTATCATATCACACATGCTGATGCTGACCACAGCAGGAAGTCTAAGTATGTTTATGTATAAGTGTGTTGTAGCAAGTAGAAATATATTGTATGTTACGAAATGAAATGAAAGAATATGCTCACGATGAATGGCGGCATTTTAGGGTACTTTAGTGACTTTTTTTTCGTTTGTATTTGTGTGCAGTTTGTTTTTTTAAGAGGGTTTTTGTTGTGATGTACACATACACATTTTGGGTCTCTGGTAATAATTAAATCTTTCTATTTGATGAATGAAACTTGTTTGAGTGGACCCTAAAGGTTTGAACTTAGTCAAAACTCATGTAATCCATTAATTTAGTTCAATATTGATGTACAGAATTTTGAGGCACGATGGCTTTCTTGAACACGGATAAATTAAAAGGTTATCAATGGGATTTCTAGCAACCTCAAGAAAATGTTGATTTAATGCTCAAATCATCATAAATGTTTAAAGCATAAAAGTCAACAGTTCGACTGCTCAACTCAAAAATGTCTTGATGGGTTTTTTAAACGGGTACTTAAAAAATTTCAATCTCAACAAGGGTCAATAAATAAATCTATGCAATTAATGGAAAAACAAATCTACCCATTTTAAATTTTTGTGCTTTTACATCCATCATTACTTTATACTTTTACACCCAAGCTGTGATACGACTCACGTTGGGCGCCAGTTATAAAAAAATGTAGTATAAGTAGCAGATCTTCATAGAGGTTTGTGGTTTTAACCATCTTTTTGAAGCTACCCAAATGAATACAAAAAAAAGTGACTTCACGCTGGGCGCCACTTTCCATATTTGTATTGGCATCCGTTTCGGGGCTATTGAGAATACTCCTGTTGTTTAGATTAAAAACTTATGAGCATTTATACAGTCATTATCATTTTAGAGATAACACTGGTCTGCAAAATTTAACTTTTTTTTTCTCCTTCAAATAATTTTTTGATATTATGAAAGATTAGGCTTTCCTGAATCTAAATCTGTTTTCAGAAAAATTCTATCAGGTACCATTTTTTTTAAAATGATTTTTGAAAAATGTGGGTAGTTTCTAAAAAATCAACCTTTTAGATTTATTTGAACTCGTGCAAAATTAAAACTATTTGTAGCATTGAGTTAAAATTTGGAGGACTTATTCCTCGTTGTATGGCCTATCGATTGACACCAAATATGTATGTCCTTTTACATTAATGTTTACTCATATTTTAAAATACTGATTTATAAAAAAAGCAGAAATATCGAAATCCTTTACTTTTTAGTAAATCCAACATGAACAAAAACACCTTAATTAAGGAAAATGTAAAATATCAACGCCCATTATATTTAAAAAGTCAAATATGTTTAGAAAACCATAATAAAATACATTAAACAAAATTTGTACGTGTTTTGTAATTTTATATACTATTTATTTATTTAGAAATATCTTATTTGTAATAAACCATTCGAATAAACTGCCTTGTAAAGCTTCAGATTTGTTTCTCCTAGAAACAAAAGTATACTTTTTTTATAGTTTTTGATAGGCTAAGTTAGAATCCGAAGTCAAAAAAATTCTATCACGTGATGATTTTGAGATATTCGCATTAAAGTATCACAAAATCAAGTTTTTTCTTAGAAAATCTCAAAAAACTACTATATCTCAAAAACCAGAGCTGACCAAAATTTTTTGAGTTCGGATTCAAAATCAGAACACTAAAGTCTGTTAGAAAAGTATACTTTTGTTCTAGGGAGAAAGATATATTAATTTTTAGAGATCAGTTTCTTTATGGTAAGATATGCCAAACCTACTGAACTTACTTAAATTAAGATATCTCGGAGAAGAAAAGAGATATTGAGAAGATTGAAATGTAATTTGAAAGAAAAAATAAGTTCTTTCATAAACCGTATCAATTTTAATTGAAAAAGATTACATTGTGCCAAAATATTTCTTCGAAAACAGCAAAAAAATGGGTTTTTGAGATTTTCTAACGGGAATATCTAAAAAACGTGACGTGCTAGGTCAATTCTGACTTCAGATTCGGAATCTGCATACAAAAATCCCTTAGAAAAGTGTAGTTTTATTTAAAGGAGGATTTTCTTGCAGACCAGTGTAATTTTTACGAAAAATCTTGCAAAAAAAATGACTTAACTCACGTTGGGCGCCAGTTAGAAAAAATAAAAAAAAAAATAGTAAAAGTACCAGGTCTTCATAGAATTCCGTAGGTACTTTTAAAAATTATTCTGAAGTTTTTTTTAAAAAATTACGAAAATTTCCGTGAGTTCACGTTGGGCGCCATTTACCATATTTAGGCAAAGTGACTCGGGGTTACTTCTGTTGTTGTTCAGTTTGAAGGGTAATTATGAGTTTATATCAATGTATTAAAATTTTACACATAATTCTACAAAGGCACTTATAAATTCGACCAAATTCACGTTGGGTGCCAATTAAGAAAAGAGAAAATAAGTGAAATCAGGAGGTCTTCATATAATTTCATGCATTTACCAGTTACCACAGTAAGTGCAATTGGCATCTAACTTGCAGAAATTGGATGCTCCTTGTGTTCAAGTAAAATGGTATTGATGTGCCTACGTTCATCCTGATGCATAATTTTACAGATGATTTTAGCAGCACTTTTACACCAAGTCAAGTATAACCACGTTGGGTGCCAGCTTTTTTTTTATTAATGAACCAGTTGTTCATACAAAACTTTTGTTCTGTATGCCAATCTTCAAAAACTTAAAAAACAACATAGATAACAAAACATTGATTTTCGTTGGGCGCCACTTTACAAATTTTGTCAATATAGTGCTTACACCTACAAAAATAAATCATATTATATCGTATTGAAATATTTATCTAAAACACTGTAATAAAAGCCTATCGCAGCATATTTTCAAGTTTTAAGTTCCTCATAAATCTTCAAACAAATCTCATAATTCTAAAACTTCATATATAATCATTTTGTATTTAACTTTTACAACACATTTTTTCACAATTAAATCTTATCTTTTGTCAATATTGTGCTTTTAAGTAACATTTAATACCAAAACTTTTATCTTTTACAAAAGCTTCCAATCGATTCTCCATATCAAACTAAAAAAAAACAAAAAATCCCACATAACTTCCACAAAAGCAAATCCAAATAATATATCAAGAACCAATAAAAATTCTCTACTTTGTTTTTTTTTTTTTCAAAAAAAAAAAAGATAATGGGATTTCCCCCAAACTCGGGTATAAAAAGACCCCCAAATTATTGGAAATACATAGGTCCACATCAAAATGTGCACAAATCTTTGAGATCCGTTTTTATATGGAAAATTCCATCAAGACATCCCCAATATCCCATCAATCCGATAAGAACTTTGTGTGTGACTTTTGATGGCAAAACTTCTGTCTCACACGCAAGCATGTTGGGGAAAAACCAATGAAAAATAAAACTCAACTTTTTTTTCCCGCATAACCTAAACATTATTTCGGGATAAGTCCAAAGGGCAGAAGACTTGCCAAAGCTAATAAAACAAATCCAATTATTATCACATACTTCCCATCTCTATAAATGAATAACTTAACGATAGACTACCGTAAGACTCAACGAAAATATAAATATATCCCCCATCCAAAAGGCAAGAGAGGCTAAAACCCCATAAAAAAGTTTTCTTTTTTCTAAATTCTTTTTGATGACCTTAAAATTATATTTCCAAGAATCAAATATCAGAGGAAAGAAATTCCAAAAAAACAATGATTTCATAACTCAACAACCAAAATTGGCACACATGTGACATTCTTTACTCTCTGATCAAAGACCTTTGTGTTTGAAAAGGGGGAGAACATTTACAAGGGTTTCAAATCTCTCGTGACTTTAAAGAAAGATGCACACCGAGCTTTAAGAATTCCCCCTATTTCTTAACCATTACCTGCAAGAATAACACCCCACAAGAAAAGAAAGAAATTGCATCAGTAGAGCTTCAACCCTCTTGTGCTATCCCACTTCTGACAGTCTTCTCCATCAAACACTTTCCCCGGAAAGTTCTTATTTTTTATGTACCACCCACCCAATCGATCAGATAAGCCAACGTAACGAAAAAAAAAAAACTGTAATGATACATCATAAACGAAGTTTGCAAGAACCTTCGCTTACTCGCCACCTACCGGCAGAAACTCGAACTCATCATCATTACGTATGCTAACGAGAGAATGTGGCGTATAGATTACTATGAGCATAGTTCGATGCGATGGGATACCGTCGCACAATAATCAATATTCTTATCATTTTTACGATCCCCGAGTTACTCCTTATATACCTACATTCAAAGCTCTTCTTATCAACTTCTAATAATCATTGGGAGGTTATGGCGATTGATTGACATCAAGTTGGGGCGGCGATAGAAGTTTCGTCCTTATTAGCACAGCCCTGCCCTAATTAAGACAACCAAAGGCGCGCGAGAGTAGGTTTGTAGACACTCAAACCCATCAAACGGAAGGAAAAAAAAGAAAAACAATTTATCTTCCGGTACTCGAAAAAGTGTGTTTCATCTCGAGGGAGATAGAAAAATAGGGGAGAAGAGGAGAAAAGCCTTCCGGGGATAACCCTGTTTTATAGATTCAGACAAGTTGATAGCTTTCGGGGGGGCGGTCGGAACCGCGCGTACCGCAGATAATTCTTAGTGACACGCTGAAAAGTGATTTATATTTTATGGCTGCTTGGACAAGGCTCATTCTCATTCTCTCTCGCAAAGCACAAACCGAAGAAGTCCTTTGAGATTTCCAACTAGGGTGTGGCGGCAACACTGAAAAGGACTAAAAGGGGTGCGTGTGCGGTACAAGAAAACCTAATTAACATTAAAGTTCGTTTGGGAGTAGAACGCGAAATGCGAAAATGAAAAATGATGGCAGGTGATATTTGCGCCAGAGAAGTTTTCATGCGAAAGAGTGGGGAAGTGAGAGGGGGGATTCTTAAGGTTGTTTCAATTATATCATAATGGTGGCGCTGGTGGTGGGTGCGATGTCGAAGAAGGAGTTAAAGTCTCTATGACTATGATAGCGTTTATCTCAGCTCAGAAAATTCAGATGTTAGAAAAGTGGGTTAACTTGAACTGATTGCACCGCGTGTTTCGTTAAATTCGTATATAAACCAAGGTGCTACACCGTTCGTCTTTGGCGTTGGAGTAGCTATAGCAACTTTAACGTATCTTGTGTCAGAAACAGCAAATTTATGCGGTGAATTTTGAGTTTTGTAGATTTTTTTTTTTGAGAAGAAGAAGAAATTAATGTTTGTGAGCAAAAGTTAAAAGGAACGATGAATAATGTGCGCAACCAAGTAAATGCCACTTTAATTTGCTGCTTAGAATACAAAAGATTATCTGAGTGTGAGAGAGAAAGGTATAAGAATAAATACGAAAACTCAAAATGGCCGGGGGTAAAATTGCTGGAAAAGACTTAGTGAATGGGTTTTAATACATAATTTTGAGTGAAATTTATATCTTTTAAGATTTTTGAGAAATTAAAGTACCCATAACTGGAATTTGAAGGAGAAATGTGAGAGAATTGAAGTGGAAATAAGTAGTAGTATAATCCTGGGGGAAGAGATTATCTTTTATGCTTGGAACTGATGTTTGATAATAATTTTAATTATCTTAAGACAACGAAATATTATGTATAAAAGCTTTTGATTTTCAAAATGTTTTTGTTATTCAAGAACTTATATAAGCTTGGGTAGGTACCTATTTATGTGTAGAATTTACTTGGTAGATTTTCTTGGTATTTTAAATACATTTTCTAGAGAGTTAGAAATAAGTCAAATCAAAATAACTGTAATTTACTCACTTGATTTTGTAGTAGGAACTTGAAAGGTTTTTTTAAGCGACTTGTAGTCTACATCAATGGAGTTCCAGGAAATTTATTAAAATAAAACAAGTAGGCATGCCAACAGATTTATTCAGAATTTTGCTATTAAAAATTTCAATTTTTAAAAAGTGGCGCCCAACGTGAGTTCGCATTTTTGTTTTTATGCATTACTTTCAGTTACTGCCGAATGATGATTAAAAAATACCCAACTTTGTAAATATTTTCTTTTTTTTTGGAAAAATTGTTTTCCCAAATGGCGCCCAACGTGAGTTTTTATTCCTCGAAATTTTCGACTTCAAATGATATCCCGCTTAAAAATATGTTGCAAACAAGCTAAACCTACTGAATATACAACTGTAGCGATTTAGCCTGCAGAGTAAAACAAGGCATTTGACAGCATAGAAATTATAACGAATTTTGTTTCGAGTCGCACCAAGTAAATGTTCATAGAGTTAATCAGATTTCTGTTATCGAATTATGATGCTATGATTGACCGTAGATGGATGGTTTAATCAATGTAACTTTCTAAAGGCATGCTTCTTTTACGATCTAACAGGCGCCCAACGTGTGAATTTCTGTGTACATATAGATAATTTATTCGCCAGAGTTCAAGTTTGCTAGGATATTGAGAAAACTCATTTTTGTTAAGTGGCGCCCAACGTAAGTCTACAATCATTTTTACTCAATACTTTGAGTATAATTGAAGAAGGATTCTTAAACACATTTTATAAAGACCTTTGTTTTACAACTATTTTCTTTCAATTTGCGTCCAACGTGATTGAACTCTCCAATAAAGTGTATTTCAAACTACTCTTTTGCTCATATTAGCCTCAAAAGGAACGAGCAAACAGACAATTAATATCAAATACAAGTTCTTCTACAGATCAAACATGAAACAGTGAAAAATTGGAGTTTTGTTAACTGGCGCCCAACATGGGTGCACAATATATTGATTTTTACCTGTTTCAATAGCTTAAAATTGTTCTTATAATTGAGGCCCAAAGTGTGCACTTCTGTGTACATAATTTATTTGCCAGAACTCAGGTTTGCTAGGATATTGAGAAAGCTCTATTTTGTTAAGTGGCGCCCAACGTGAATGTACAATATTTTTTACTCAATACTTTGAGTAACTGAAGAAGCATGCTTAAATACAATTTTATAAAGACCCTTTTTTATAATTTTTTTTTTTAATTGGCGCCCAACGTGAGTTTTTTTTTCAACTCTTCAATAAAGTGTATTTCAAACTACTACTTCGCTCATATTAGACTCTTATATCAAATATAATTTGTGTTATAGAACAAAGTGAAAAATCGGAGTTTTGTTAAATGGCGCCCAACGTGGGTGCACAATATTTTGTTTTTACATATCTTATTAACTTAAAATTCTACATATAACTGGCGCCCAACGTGAGTTCTCATGTTTTTTGTCAAATGTTAATGAATGCTGAAAAAATGTCTAGCAGGGGTGTGTGTGTAGTTTGGTACCTAGACATTTATTAAGAATTTGTCATTTTGTTGTTTATGTTCTTCTAAAATCTTATCACATTCATACCTGTTTAATATACATATAAAAGCTAAATTCTTAGACCTCGTTACAATTTCAAGCCAACATACACATCCTTCAAACCACAAAACACGCAACTTATATATGTCAACTTGTACCTGGAATTCTTAGGTTTTATTAAATCCTGTCAACCTGTGATATGAGCTCTGCTTTAAGTTTTCTCACACATAAACTGATAGTTTGTTACTACCTTAAGAACTTTATATGCGAAAGCAGACAATATCAACAACCTCGCAATCACGCCATATTCATATGCTCTATGATGTGCAAAAGCTAAAAGGCCTCCAATTATACGATGACTGGAAGTCACATTTTCTTCCTTATTTTCTGTACAGCACACATCACATCACCTGCCAGCGAAAATTGTCATAATTCATCGTTTTACCTTTTTTTCTTTCTTTGAGTTGATGGACACATTCAGGATTCATGATTCTACCAGGAAGAAGTGGATTATTGCCTTTAGCATGTGAGGCAATAAGTCATTGATAGAGAAGGATGCGGGGGTGATTGTATGCTTGACAAAAAATCTGATATAACACATGTCAGAGATGAGAAAAAATAGGACACATTTAAATAGAACATCCTTGTTGGTTTGTTCGTCCTTGATGTGACTCTGTTTGGTACAACCGGAAATTTCAGTAAAAATGAAGAAAATGAAGAAGAAAAAGAAAATAAATAAATATGCCCACAAGGAAACTTCTTCATTACTTTATTTCCGCTTGTCAGCCTCACACAAACGAAACCAAATTGAGCAATATATCCCAACTGTCCTGCTTTAACTTGTCACACACGACACAACAAAGTCCCGTTCAATTCTATACTCCTCTCTCGTTCTCTTGTCATTTGCTTGGATGTTTCATTACTGTCAACGTTAAAATAGCAGCAAACTTTATTACTCCTGGGTCCCTCTATTCCAATGTCCTTGGCAATAACCAACCGCAAGGATCACTCTTCGGTCCTGTTTTTCTCTGTTTTGTGTGCTGCATCTATCTTATATATCCACAGCAATTAATTAGCGCCAAACGACTATAAATACTCGGGGCCGGGTCACAAAGGAGAATCCTTCAAAAATTATCCCTTTCCTCATTGTTTGGCTATGGTCGTCCTTTTAGTTTGTTCGTACACATTTCAATTTATTGTGCGTGCCCTTAAAGCTTACATCAGCCCTGTTCGGAGATTAGTTTTGTCCGTTTTTTGGTTGTTTGGGAATTATAAGTTAACACGCCGGCCATCAAGCAGCGCGTCATTGTCGTCCTTGGTCCTAGCATACAAAAAGTCTCCGCTCGATAACTTAATTTTTGGCGATAAATTATGTGACAGTATCTTGTTTGCGATTGAATGCGAAAGGAAGGCAAGAAAATTATGCTCTGTCATGTCAAGTGGCATGAGGCACGAGTCACACAAAATCTCCAAAGGACTCTGAGCTAATATTGAAAAAGGATGTTGATAAAATTCTATGGGATCTAGTTGAATCCTGCAGGAAGACGCAGCAGGGAAGATGGTTATTTGCCACAAAAGCCGATGGTATTTTATTTTTTATTTCATCTATTTCCGTATTCGAACAATGTGGTTTTGAGACTTCAAGGATCAGGACGAACCGAAAAAAAAAATGCTATTCATTGGTTAGCAATCAATTACCCATGATTACATGAAATTTCCTTGAAATTAACTCAAAAAAAAAAAAACCTTCTCACTCTCCTTCGCGCATCAATGATGGTAAATCACCTTCAAATTTTGTAGTCAGATCACGTGCAACGGTATCCCACCATTATTCGTTGTTTATGATGCCGACACCGACGTCGTCGCCGGTAGAGTTGCCATTTTTTTTTTGTTGTATTCATTTTAATGTTGGCCTGTTTCTGTCATCATTTGGGCTTATGAGCTTTCATTATGAGACTCAATTTAGTACCAAAACTGAGTGGCTATAGTTTGACACAATTCAAAAGGACATTCAATATTATACTGTAGCAGTGACACGCACACACACTCTAATACAATAGACGACCGACGATGATGGGGAAGAGAAAAAGAAAGGACGACTTTGAGTTATGGACTCTACTTTTGTGAGGATTTCAATTTTCTACACGTGTCGTGTCATCGTTGTTCTGGTAATGACATCAATTGATAAGTTTTTTGTTTGTTTTGCTGATGTATATGTGTGAGTTTTGGTGTGGGAAGTACAAAATATGTTATCCGTCTTGATTGGAAAATAGGAAATCAATGCAATTTTCGTGTAATTTTTATAGAAGTGAGGTAGGTACCTATGTGAATTTACAATGGAAACTAAAGTTACGAAAACTCGTATTTTCTGAACTACTCTTATTCATTAACCTACAAATAATAGGAGTTAAAAGCCCGGAGCTATTTGAAAACATTCCACTTTTACAATTTTTTTTTTAATAATTGGCGCCCAACGTGAGTTCGGTCAATGTAAAATTTATCGTTAAATTAACTGTAAAATGCTGGTGGATGATGTATTGTTATTAGCTCAAAAATAACATTTGAACTGAACAATAGCAGAAACAATAACACAAAGGTAGATAAAACACTTCCACCAAGTATGGTAAGTGGCGCCCAATGTGAGGTAACAAAATGTTTATATTTATATGAGTGACTTCAGAAAGCTGGTGAAAAGCATGTAACTCTATAAAAATCGGCTAAATTTAATAATTTTTTTCTAACTGGCGCTCAACGTGACTTGGGTAGAAGTAAAGGTATTAGTAAAATTATATATTGACGGTTAAACTTCATAACCTCGTAAGTCTAAAAATTCGAAAAAATATTATTAATGCAAACAATTCAGAAAATTCAGAGCTATCTTTTGGTATATTCAGCTTAACAATGTTGTCCTGAACATTTTTCAGAAATTATGTTATGAAACGGGCTTCAGAAATGACAAAATTCAAACACTCGTATTGATAGATCCCATACAAAAACAAGAAACACAACATTTTGTTTTTTGATTTCTGAAAAACTTGCAAAAACGACTTACGAGGTTATGAAATTTAACCGTCGATATGTGAAATGATACCGGGTGGATATAATCTCATAAGTAGCCTTTAAACTGGGCAAAAGAAGTATGCAATAACAACGAAGCAAATGCCACTTCCAATAAAGATGGTAAATGGCGCCCAACGTGAATTCAAAGTATGTACGTAGTTTTTTTTTATTTACATATTTGAGTTACTTTAAAAGAAAGGTTGAAAGCACGCAACTCTATAAAGATCTGTTTCTATGACTAAATTTTGAATGCCACTTTCACAAAATTTCATAGAAATGGCGACCAACGTGAAGTCACTGGTTTTTACCTGCTACTAGGTACTATTTTTATAAAGCTTTTCGTAAAAAAAAAAAGTTGAGATAACAATTTTCCATGATATTACGATGAAAGTGGGTCTCGAAAGTCCGTCTGTCTGTCAGGATGTCTGTCGGTCTCTATATTTATTTTTTCAAAAATGGCTTCTACGATTTTTATTAAAAAAATCAAGTATCAATTTTTAAATAAGGTCTATTTTTTAATGAAAAAAGTTTTTTTTTCAAAAATTCTTATTAACCGTACCTCCCATAGAAACATTTTTAAATTTCGAACTATCTTTCAAATTACTAGTTCAATTTTAAATATTTGTTTATGCAAATGCACTTATATTGCTAAAATATAAATCAAAAACAAAATTTTGAAAAAAATAATTTTTGGATTTAAAAAAAATTTTTTTTTTTTTTTTTTGAAAAATCTGTGCTTTGAAAGCTTGACATTGAATTTTTATGAAATTTTGGTTTTATTTGTTGATTTAAAGTTTCTACAAAAGTAATACCAAATTTATTTAAAAAAATTTTTTTTCAAAAAATTATTTACCTATGTAGGTATAAAAAATTAGGTACTTTTTTAAAAAACGGCTTTGACGATTTTGAAATTTTTTACTTGCTCTATAGAGCAAGTAGTATTGGTTTCGTGTCAAAAAAAAAAAATTGAGGTTTTATTCAAAACCAACATAAAGATGATGGAGAATTCCGAAGAAGTTGGTCTCGAAATTCCGTCTGTGCGTATGTGCATCCATCTGTACACATTTCCACAGCCTAAACGCGTGGACGGATTTTCTTCAAAATTGGTAAAGATGATTTTTATAGAATTCTGAAAGTTGTTTTTTTTTTTGTTTTTTTTGTATCTCACTTAGAAAGTGTACCCCCCATACAAATTTTTCAAGTTTTACCAAATAACTTGAAAACGGCTCTAACGATTTTGATAAAAAAAATTTGTGTATAATTTTACAAACAAGACCCAACTTTTAATTTAAAAAAAAATATTTTTTGGAAGGTTACTGACGGTACTTGCCATAGAACCGTTTTTTTGGTTTCAAAATATCTCTTACAAGACTAACCCGATTTCAACGAAAATTTTTATACAAAAGCGTTTAATTAACCGTAATATTAAAATCTTAGAAAATTTTCAAAAAATATATTTTTGGATTTTTTAAAAATGTTTCAAATTTTTTTTTTTTGAAAAATCAATTTTTGAAATGTTTCGATATTTTGTTTTTAAAATTAAATTAATTATTTCTTCAGAATGGCATACCAAGTTTTTTTTTTTAATGTTAAAAAATTTGTATATATAAAAAATTAAATTTAAAAAAACCACTCTAACGATTTTCAAAATTCTTTTTCATACAAGAAATCAGATGGCATACTTCGTTTTTTTCAAAACCTTTAAAAACGGTGTTTTATTAATTATAAAAACAGATTTTATGTACTTTTTTACATTATGGGAAATGGTTTAATTAAATTATAATTTTGCCTCATTTTTTTTTTATAAAAAGCTTTAAGATAAGATCTTCTTTTACCATAAGAGCAAGTACGTGCGACCCCAGTCGTGCATTTTATTTTTTCTAAAAATGCATCTTAAAAAAAAAAAAATTAAGCTACATACATACTTTTATTGGCACTCAATTTTATTTTAAGAGTTGTTTTTTTACATTTGAAGAACGAATTTTAAGTTTTTTTTATTTATTTATTTAGTTCTAAGAGCAATATCGTGCGACCCAGTCGTGCATTTTATTTGTTATTATTTGAGTAACTTCCAAAGGATAGTTAAATGCACGGAACTCTATGAAGACTTGCTAGTTAAACTAAATTTTGATTCGTAACCGGCGCCCAACGTTAGTTGGGTGGAATTGGTGTAGAAATGCTCGTAAAATTACCTGTAATATGATGATGGTTTTAGTCAGAAGCTGTCATGTGACTTCTTTAATATTATCCTTGAACGAATTTGCCTTTTTAAAGACTTTATAGTTAAAATTATTATTAAAAACAAAACATATTACAAAGTTAGAGATATTTAAAATTTGTAGATAAGTACTGCAAAAAGACATTTCACTTTGTTCAGTTTCTTGCAGACCTTCTTCTCCCATTCCACATATAAATAAATTGCAAACAAAGTAAAAGTTTGGTCAAGCTTTATAACCATCAAACAAAACGCCTTTTATATATACGACAACTTCCACTCCTTTATCAATCTCACTTCATATACTTATACGTTCAACAAGGAAAAGGAATCTAAAATAAAATACCTTTTAACTTCTTTTTTTCTTTTTATTAAAAAAAAATAACAGAAAAGAGAAACAACAACTTTTCCTAGGTAAAAGCGCACCTCTCATCGTTCTCGTTTCTCTCGTATACCTACCTAACAAAACTCCTCAAAAGATTTATGTAGCATTTCACTTACGTATTTTGTATACGCGTTATGTCCATCGACCGGAAAAAGTAGCACCCGTGCGGAACGCCTTTGAATTTCCGCATCAGCCATCATCAGAGAAAAAGGTAGAAAAAAAAACCCCTTACACAAAATGCCTTATAAGGCCACTTATTGTTATGCTTTTACTTTTAGTGGAATTAAAGAAAAACCATCATCAAAAACGGCTAAAAGGAGGAACTATCGGAGGATTTATTAAGGAATGCTTTTAGGCTGCTTGTGGGTATTGGGTTTTCTGGACCAAACTAAAAAGGAACACAAAATAAAAATGAGGAGGATAATTAATCGTTGCACAGAAAGGAACAGACGGGTTCTTTAAGAGATTGCTCCAAACAATGAACTGGGGGAATGGAAGTTTAACTGAATAGAATGTCAAAATTGCAAGGTTTTTCTAAAAAAGGATGAGATGGTAAGGAGCTTTTAAAATGAAAGAATATTTTCCCATTAAAAGACATCTTCTAAAATCCAATTGCCCCTTCTCGTCAAACATAAACAAGGTAAAACTTTATGCCGGATTCAAAAAATGTCCTCCCAAAAACTATTTAATTTATTCTTATGGCCATTTTCCGATTCCACAACATTTAATTGGTCCAGAGATCCAGATCATTCGAAAAAGAGAGACTCCATTTTTTATTTTTTTGGTTTTCCCATCGGTGTACTTCCTGCAGTAAATGGAATTTATCAGTTCACTCTAAACTGACGTTGGGCACAAATAAATTCCCATTTTACCTGAAATGAAATTCAAAAAGGACCCATAAAGGAATTTCTCTCTCTCTCGAAACCAAACCCATAGGTACATTTATTTGTCTTATGCCTATCGTGTGTGTTGTTAAGGACGCACTTTTGTTTCGTCGCATTTTCTGTGTGTTGTTACACCAAACCAAACCAAAAAACAAACAGGTCCAAGGATATATCGAATACAAATGTTCCTATCTTAATGGATATTCGTCACAGGACGAAACCAAAAAATACATCTCTCTTTGTTGCTTTTCCTTCACACATGGTATCTGGATACATAGATCTCTCCGAATAGAATATCCAAAATGCCATTAGGAAACGAAACGAGTGCGGCGGCAGATATTGTATCTAAAAGCTCTGGAATGGAAATTTATTGGATGGATTTTGCAAATCCAAATGTAGATGTTGTATAGAGCTCAGGTGTAGGTTTATATAGGAGTACTTTTGCTGGTGCTGGCACAGCATCCGGAGAGATGTTCAAGTCTTTTACACAAGAATGATTATTATTGTTAGGTTTTAAGAGGAATGTGTTTGTTGTTTTTTTGTGTTGTGTCTCTATATCTCCATTACAAATCTAGAGCAGGAAAAGGAAGAATTGATATTGTTTTATGGTAAAGCCCTGTTAATGGCAAAAATCTTTTAAAAAACCATAAAATGAAATACAAATATAGATACCTATCACTTTATTAAGACTCACGTTGGGCGCCAAATATTAAAATGAATTTTAAAAACGTTCAAAAGACATCACATAACCCTGTTGTTGTTCTGAAAAGGACATTTTTAGAATATATTCTCGGTTAAAAATTTTTTATGAGATCACAAAAAAAATTCCTATTGACTCACGTTGGGCGCCAAATATTTAAACAAAAATTTTAAAGCTTTTTTCCTGGCATGGAAATTTTTAATACTTATTTTGTGTTTAAACTTTATTAAGGGAACAAAAAACAAAACGTATTGACTCACGTTGGGAGCCAGATAAAAAAAAAACACTTGACTCCATTTTTGGTCTTGACAAACACATTCTTATCACTTATTTGTAGAAAATTATTTTATTGAATCCAAATATTAAAAAAAAAAAAAACTTAACAAAACAAAACCTTAGAAACACCACATATGGTTTTTTTTTTTGTCCTGACATTGACATTTTTATCACTAACTATCAGCGTTTAACTTTATTAAAAGAAAAAAATCTCACGTTGGGCGCCAAATAATACTTAAATTTAAAGAAATACTAAAAAAAAAACAGCAAATGTCTGTTTCCTGTGCTGACAAAGACATTTTAATCAGCTTAACTCTATTGACAGAACAAAAAAACAAAATCTAATGACTCACGTTGGGCGCCAAATTAAAGAAAAAAATATTGCAAAGTTAAAAAAAACACCACATATGTCTATTTTTTTAGACAAGGACATTTTTATCACTTATTTTGTATGGGAACTTTATTAAGGGAACACAAAAAAACTCATTGGCTCAAGTTGGGTGCCAAATATTAAGAAAATTTAAACAAACTCTCAAAAGATACCACAAATCTCTGTTGTTTTTTTTCCTGACAATGGCATTTTTATCACATATTTTATTGAAACTGACTTTATTGAAACTTTTTCTATCAAAAGCTTACGCCTACAACAACTACCCTTTCTTTTTGGGTGGAAAATAGATTTTTCAAAATTGATGACACAACACACAATTTAGATACAGAAAAGCCTTTCCTATCTTTCTATCTATATCTCCATCTTCAGTGTGTGTGTGTGTGATTTATAATTAATTTTTGTACTCGTTGCTATTAGTGTCAAAAACTGTGATTTATGTCCTTTCCATCGGTAGCAACCATACAATATACGCATGAAACTTATTCTAGAAGTCCTTAGAAAATTCTTTAAGTTTTTCGTATTTTTGTTTTTATATTTATGAACCGTTAAAAAACTGTTGATAGGCTGAGATTTCGGGAGGGGTATAAGAAAAGAGGGTGTAAATGTGAATAAACCAACCAAAATAGAAAATAGATATAACGAGAAAAAAAAACAGGATTCACCAGGATATACATATGTATAAAGTTGATTTATGATTTATACAATTCACATGTGTGTGTGGAATTTTTTTGTTTTTTGTTTTGTTATTTTTTTTTTTTCAATTTAATTTGATTTCAAGGATATTTTTGTGGTACGAAGCATATAATAAAAATAGAAAAAAGATTTGAATGTCCGATTTCAATAAATCATCAAAAAGTTTTAGGGATTTTTTTTTATTATTACACTCGTAAGTCGTAAAAAAATATGTATTTTTATCTATGTGGAGTGTTTATGATTGTATTTATGAGAAAAGCTGATGCAAAAGTGTGTTAAAGGAAGAAAAAGTGTAGAAAAAATAAGCAAAGCACACTGCGTTGTTATCCTTGAAGTAATAAAATTTGTGAAATATTCTTATATATGCCAATTTGTGGAAGTGCTAAAAGAATAACTCAGATGGTGAAAAATAAAACAAAAATATTTTATAGTTGGGGTTTTTTTTTTTTTCGAAGGGGAAGGGGTACTTTGGTAGAATCAATATAATCTTTCATTCATTTTTTCCCTGACAATATGACACACTCTGGGTTAAGGAAGAAAAAGTAACAAAAAAAGGAAGAAGATGAAATCCCTCATAAACAATAAAGTAAATTGCATAAGGATAACTGGTAAAATAGCGAACACAATCTGCTCACACACCGGCAAACAAAAGAAAGAAGAGAACACTAAAATATTAGTCCAGTGCATTTATGATGTTCATATATGGACGACCCAGCAGTTTGTACCACCCCCAAATTTTTTTTGCTCATTCGATAGAGCATTGGCTGAGTATCATTACCCTGATTTTTCGCACTCGTGAAATTCACCTTTCGGCCGCCATCTTGGATTTTAGTTTTTGTTGAATATCTCGATTTCTATTTATCCTACATAAAAGTTGTGTATACAAGAAACGTAGGCAATTAAATTTCCCGTCTTTTATATTAAGAACAATTTTTCGATATTCTGAATATTAAAAAAGTTACAAGCCAAAAAAGTAAAAAAAACCGAAAAAAATGACAATTTTAAAGTTTTGAGCACTTTTTATCAACATATGAAAAAACATTCCGAGAAAAAATTATTCACCTTAAAATTCTCTACAACTCTGCTATACAACTTTTTTTTCTATCTCTATAAATACAAAAGTTATTAATACTTTTTTTTGTTAAAAATGCTCTTTTTTGTTCTTTTTTTTATCTTTACTTTTTTCTTAAATTTTTTTTTTACCAAATATTGAATTTTAAATGATTAGTGAGTATTTTATAGCTTTATGTTGCAAGAGAAAATTCGGGACCTGCAATTTTTTTATACTTAAGTCTCTTCATTTCGTAAAAAAGGGGTATTTTTTAACAAAAAAGGATTAATAACTTTTGTATTTATAGAGATAGAAAAAAAAGTTGTATAGCAGAGTTGTAGAGAATTTTAAGGTGAATAATTTTTTCTCGGAATGTTTTTTCATATGTTGATAAAAAGTGCTCAAAACTTTAAAATTGTCATTTTTTTCGGTTTTTTTTACTTTTTTGGCTTGTAACTTTTTTAATATTCAGAATATCGAAAAATTGTTCTTAATATAAAAGACGGGAAATTTAATTGTCTACGTTTCTTGTATACACAACTTTTATGTAGGATAAATAGAAATCGAGATATTCAACAAAAACTAAAATCCAAGATGGCGGCCGAAAGGTGAATTTCACGAGTGCGAAAAATCAGGGTAATGATACTCAGCCAATGTTCTATCGAATGAGCAAAAAAAATTTGGGGGTGGTACAAACTGCTGGGTCAAATTATAAATGCACTGGACTATATGTAATAAAGAAAAAAATTGTATAAAAGTCCTTCCGGAGATATCCTTTCATTCTCTCTCTCTGTGCTTTGTATTTTAAAACATTCATTCCATTCTGCATGATTGACGAGTGACTATGAGAAACAAGAAAAAAAAGTGAATCTTCACTCACACAAATACGCACTTCACATAGATATAAATTGATACCTTGAGTTTCATATAGTTTCAAGGACTATAAAAGATGCATATAATACATTGGGACAAGAATTGAGTCCAAGGAGGATATGAATAAGGATATGGACCAAAGAAGCGCATACACACAAATCAACAAATGGGGTGGGGTGATATATTGTCCATTAGTTGCAAGAATTGGATATTTATATGAAATTTCTAAGAAGAATGTCGAAAACCGGATATCGAATAGAATATCCTTTTGTCTCTACAACTATATTGAGTATATTTTTGTTGATATAGAATAAGCTTTGTTCTTGTTTTACCTATTTGAGAATTATTGTGTTGCCCAATGTTGTTGGTTTCCACACACACACACACATTGAATCGATATGAAAATCGAACATCAATCGGAGATAAGAATGCCAAAAGGGATTCATGTTTTGAAATGATGACGATGCAAACAGGAAGGACAAGGACTCAAAATGAGAATGATATTTTGTGCAGAAATACATAAATGTATACAGACAAAGTAATGTTTATAGTCAAATTAAATGAAACAAACAAAAGAATTTGTTATTCAAAACGCATTTTGGAAAATTGATGCAAATTTGATGGAACAAATTTTATGTCTCTGTCTTGGCAACGATAATACTTCAGAATTTTCAACAAAATCATAAAGTAAAATATTATTTAGAAGCTAAGACAATATGAGTGAGTGGTTTTAAATCAAACAATTTTCATGACTTTTCTTCACGTTGGGCGCCTTTTAACGAAAATATTTTTAGCAAAATTTCCCAAAGTAAAAAAAAAAATCAGCATAAGTTACATAACCTTTAAAGCGCTGTGTAAATGTTTCATTCCATCCATGAGCAAGAGCAAGAAGCAACTTACGTTGGGCGCCACTTTACAAAAAAAAGTTGTTTGATCTGCATTTAGAAAGCTAATTTTTGTGAAGAAATTTTAAACATCAACAATTTTCCTGAAGATATTTTGCAGTTCAATCCATAAACGTAAACATTTGCCAGCATAAATCAACATCTAAACCAAAAATTAAAAAAAAAAAATCAATATCCCGTTGTCCAAAATTTTTCAAAAATAAATTAAAAAAATTTTTTTAATGTAAAAAACTCTATCGAAATTAAAAACAACTCACAAAGTTAAATCAACTCACGTTGGGCGCCACTTAACAAAAAACAATTAGCTAGTTCTACGTGAACCACCTAGTGTTATGTCTTATTGGTTCATTGTACCAACAAGTTTGAAGAAAACATTCTGCAGTTCACTTCTTAATGAACAAACACCTGTAAACTCACATTGGGTGCCTTAAATTTAAAAAAAAATCAGTAAAATGTTCAAAACCTACCAAAAATACTTGAATTTCATTTTTAGTTAACCGATGATTCTCAGTTCATCATACGGATAAGATCAGATAAACTCACGTTGGGCGCCACTCAACAAAGCCATATGAAATATGTTTTTAAATCCACTTTATACCTTTAATAATAAATCATTAAATAGTGAAAATATTGAAATTTATGAAAAGAATTCTGTAGAATACCTTAATAAGGTAAGAACAAAATCATTTGATCTCACATTGGGCGCCATATATGACAGAAAAGTTTTCCTTTATTTTGTAATAAGTAAAAATTACACAAACCACATCAAATTAAGGGAATAATACCATTTACACTTATGTTGATGACTTCCGGACAAAATTTCGTATTCAGATTCAAAGGCTTTTTCTTTTTGAATACAAATGAATTTAAAACAAATCACTCCTAATAACAAGCTTGAATTTGGAGCTTTATGGGACTGTATATGCCTAAGTTTCATTCTATAACCATTTCATGAAGAAAAAGCTTTTGTGGACTCACGTCGGGCGCCAAATTAAAAAATTAAAAAGTCTACATCCAAAAGCTGCAATATTTGGATAAAACAGTAAATTTAAAATTACAAAAAAAAATGATCCCATGTTGGGCGCCACTTAAAAAAAAATATTGTTTTTAATGTAAAAATATTATTCTGAGACAGAAAGTTGTGGATATGAGTATCAAATCAGTGATACACTCTTCTTCAATATAAATAAAATAATTAACCCACGTTGGGCGCCACTTTTTTAAGTGAAGAACAATCCTTACAAGTTTGTGTGAGAAATATATTTCACCACTTTGTCCTAGAAAACCGACTTTATTTCGGAAATTAGGGCCTTATATCTGTCGTTTTATACGAGCTATTATATTTTGATGAATGTTTCACTTCATAAAAATTCTCATTATACTTCTTCTATCATTTACACACTCCTCTTTTTACTATCTTCAATGTTCCAATCGTGTATCAGATGTTTCAAAAATACGTTATCAAAAGCTTTTTTATGACTACCAGTTCAAGCTAATAATATGTCTTAATATGGTCGTATCCACACTCGAGCTTCAGTCACAAGCCAACAAAACCAAGACAAAAAAAAAAACCAATCTAATTCTTATCAATTATTCAACACCAGTCGTTATTGCTAAGGTTTTTATTGTCCCTCTGTTTTTTTTTTTTTTAAGGACTCATATCTACCGTATCCATTTAAAAGGAAGTATCCAATTTCAATGCCTCCATTACTGTAGCTGATGGTTGCTTTCTTTTTTGTTTATTTTTTTTTTTTATTTGTATGCCACCATTACGCACACACTGTTCAAATATCCTTATCGGAAATTAATTCATTTTATGTTAGCAATTAAAAAAGGGAAATGGCAACGGTACACCCATATCTATGAAAAAAAGGAAAAAAAAATATAGAAATTCAAAGGAAGTTTCTGCCTAAAATAAAAAAAAAAGAAATAAAATTGGACAAAAGCAAAAGAATATAAAAAAAAATATATCCAAAACCATTAAAAATGCTACTGCTGCTGCATCATGTGGGTAGTTCTGGGAGTATGATATGCGATATAAAGCTCTCTGATGTTGTTGTTATAGCTTCAGGGGCTCCGAAAACCCGCTTTTATAGATGCACACTTAAAGCAAAACAAAAAAATCCAAGCCCCTGTCGTTATCTCTCATACATAGGCTGTGTGTTAGCTGTTAGTCCTCTATGTGTATCAGCTTAACACCCCATAAACTCTAAAAGGTAGAGTTTTCCTCATCACCGCACCCACCACTGGCACCACTGTGAGCCTCGCCGTGTGTGTTTGTTAAACAATCTATCAAAAAAGGAAATTAAGAAAATGAAAAACTCAAAGGTTGACATTTTGGGGCTTGTTTTTATGGCACGTTCTGTGAGTTTTTTTTTTTTCTTTTTTGTTCTTCATTAAACACGTGGATGTTTTTTGTTTGAATTTTTTGGGAAAGGGAGGTCTATAGACCGGATTTTATTTTTATGATTTAAATTATATGGTTAGGCAGGTACAGTTACAGTTACAGTTAAACCTTGTAACTCCCACACCATCATCAGGAGAGATGTATTTTCAGCCTTTTTGTTTATTGTTTTCTTTTGTTATTGTTTGATTACTTACTCCGTTAAACATTTTTTGTTGTTTTTTTTTTTTTTATTTTTAGGGATTCTAATTTGAGGAACTTTTTTTCTTTATATAGAAGGAAGCTTGGTTTTATAGGCTCAACAATACAAAATGAACGAGCATTCGAAGAAATCTTTCTCCTTTTTTATTTTTATTGAGATCTCTCTTTGGGATTGTATATAAATGTTTTTTTGTTTGTTTTTATTTTTATTTTTATTATCATTTTTAATGCAATGGAAGTTACACTAACACAGTATTAAAATTTAATTTTCTGTAAATGGATATAATTTTGGTTGGAAAATGACTATTATGAGGGGCAGAGGAGGTTTCTAATGGATCAATCAGTAACTTTGTAATGTGACGAAATGACTTTTTGGGATATTATTTTTGGTATTAAATTTTTTCCCAACTTTATACAGAATTTTTGTAATAAAAATATTATTATGCCAGAAACATGGCATATATTTAATCTAGAGGGCGCCATTCTTTGCCACTTTATATAGCCTATAACCAGCGAACAAGCCAAACATTTCCAACAATACCTCATTTTTAAAATTGTGGCAAATAGTTTTGAAGTTATAAGGGAACATATGAATATGATATGTTCCCTGATAACTTCTGAACCACTTGCAACAATTTGACAAAATAGGTATCGCTGAAAGCGTCTTAAGAATTTGCTGGTTATAGGCGTTGTTAGTTGATATTAAACACAATATAGCACCCTCTAGCGATAAGTATAATTTAGATTTCTGTATAAATACCCCTTTAATATATATATATTTTACCATTTTTGAAATTAAATGTTAAGTATGCATGTTACATAATCGTATTGACTTAAACAGAGCTTTAAAGCAAAGATTCAGATGCTGCTGACAAAGATTATGTCAAAAACATGTTATTATTTCTTGTAGGGGGGTACTATTTATAGTATTTTTATATACCTAACCTATAAACAGCGGACAAGACAGACCCTTCCAACGATACCTCACTTTTCAAATTATCATAAGTAGTTTGCAAGTTATGAAGGAACACACTTAATATAATATGTTCCCTCGTAACTTCTAAACTATTTGCCACAATTTTGCAAAATAGATATCGTTAGAAGCGTTTTTATAATCTGCTGGTTATAGGCTACAAAGTGTGATATTAAATTAAATATAGCGCCCCCTACCTGCATAAATACACTACTAATACATGCTTTTTCCCCTATTTTTCAAATGCTTTGTAAAAAATGGATGGTTACATTGTTGAAACTTTTGTTTAATTCGATAAAGATTAAGATTCCCCTAAAAATAAATGATGACTTTCATACTTGCATGAAAAGATTTCGGCTTTGGCCTCAAGCATCTGTTTAAAACTCATAATTTTTCATTCAAATACTAACTTTTGGATCACCTACAGGTAATTTAGTTCTTAAAAAATAATTTCCCCAAAATTTTTAAAAACAAAATTACACGAACTTCTTGCGAAATAACAATAACTCAAGTACCTAAATACCTTACCGAAAAGTGTAGAGTTCCAAAATGTCCAAAAAATCACAAAAATTCAACAAGAAAATCTCTTTTGTTTGCCCCAAAAAGCCATTGAAAATTTAAATCCCACACCGAATTTCCTCATAATCCTCAAATTCACATTTAAGTCGTCTACGTACAAAAATGTACTGTGTGATGGATACTTAGCTTCCACTCAAAATAATGACGTCTGGGTTTTAAAACTCACACCACACCAAAAATGGTGTATGTAACAAATTTTTCAAAAGAAAAACTGCTTTCACCACCACAAAATGCAATTTAAGATTGGTCACATGGTCTCTACTACAATCTACTTGTAGTAGAAGACTCAAAGTGCACCACACGACGATGATGATGATGCCTTATCCGTTTGCAATCCAATTTTCTTTGCCTTATAAAAATGCAAAAAAGTAAAAACGAGAAAAACCAAAAAATAAAAATACAAAAAGCCCAGTAATTACATTTTTCTTTTCTCTCTGTGATGTAAGCATATTCCGAAAATAAAAGAAAACGGAAACCGGAAAACTCAAAAACCGCGCGACCTTAACATGTGAATAGGCAAGCAGCAGGCTCTGACTCTGGCAGAAGCGCAGAGAGACTCACACATATTAATTTCTTTCTCAAAATTAAACAAGAAAAAATAAAAAAACAAACAAAATCCTTCGCGTTAAAATCATCAAATTACGCAAAAAAAAAAAAAAACAAGAAGAATCTATAGAAACCTCAAGACTGGCAAGGATGATAGCCTAGCCCTCAGTTAAGTATCTTAAAAAAAAGCAAAGAAAAGAAAAAGTTTCCGCAATGCAGCATTTTTAATCACACACATTCTCTTGGGCGGACTTATGAAACCGCCGCCGACACGATTCCGCAACACATCACCATCCACTGTGGAAAGCGATATGATAAAATTAATGCAACTCCACCTAAAGCCCATCAAGGACCTCCCGCTACCAACGCAACATACGAAAAAACTCAGAGGAAGAAATCTGCAGACGAATACGAAGGAACAAATTATGCAAAATGAATGAGAGAGTGTGTGTGGGCGGAATTGGTAGAGATCCCTTAGATCCTTGTAATTATTTTCAACGGTTTTTTTTTTTTGTTTCTCAATTTCAGGAGGACCATGTTTCACTTTATTTTTTTGTTGTTTGTGAGCCGTGTCGTGCTCTCTTATTGAAACCTCTTGCGCGAAACTCGCTAGGTTGCGCTTCATATACAAAGGACAATGACTACAAGGACTATACATCGTCATCGCCATCGCCATCGTCGTCATCATCGTTGACGACGACGATAAGGACACCGACGAAATATGTAAATTTTCGTACAGAGTTCTCTCAAGAGCACACGCCATCACACCAGTCATCTCCACCAAGCATGTGTGTGGTGTAAGCATAAATTGAAACAAGGCACACACAAAAATAAGTGGAAGATGGTGATGAACAAAAAAAAATCACATTTTCAGCGACCTCTGGTATTCATCAAGCGCACCTATTTAAGGAAAAAAAACCAATGCTTGAGCAAGCACAAACCACTTTTCGTGGAAAAAGAGAAGGAGGAGGGCAGAGCACGAGACGATACAAGCACACTATAGAGCCAGAATCTTCTTTTCAGCATTTGTCTTTAGTTAAAATTCCACTTATCCTTCCCGAAACTCAAAAGTTTTTCACTATCAACATCATTTTGTGACAGTGGGGCTAAAAAGTCATATAAGATAAGACTGGATACCATATTTTCTGGTTCCGACTTCTTAACACCTTTATCGATGTCTTTAATAATATTGAAATATGTCTTAACATAAAAGTAATAAAGTGGATTCTAAGGTATTAATACGTTCCACATTATTTTGGAGGTGATATGTATTCAATTTTTTAATTTTGATATATACAACTTAAACAATAATAAATATTACCTCCAACTTATTGTAGAACGTATTCATTTCAAGACTAAAACAGGATACGTTTTACCAGTAAGTCAAAGTGGATCCTAAAAAATTAATACGTTCTACACTATTTTAAATGATGTGTTGTTCAATTTCAATTAAATGTTGTTCATATGTACAAATAGTGTTTAACTTATTTATTTCAAAACTCATTCAAAGTAAAAAGAAGCTGGAATACGTTCCACAAATTAAATACTGCCCTCTTTACAATAATGCTATGAAAATAATTGTGGAATGTAAATACTTACGTATCACCTTTCTTTTGATTGAAGCTTCTTGTAAAACAGAATATTTGTGCATTCCCCAACAAACATAAACTGAAGAACGCACTTTGTTACAAATGAAGAATTTTAAATTTACCAAAAAAAACAACATGAGCACAGAAAAGAAGCTGTGGAATGTAATGCATAATTAAGCAAGTTATAAAGTTTCCGAAGAACTAAATTCAACAAATTTCAAAGTGAAAAAAAGCGATAAGCAAATTATTTGATTTTTTGCTTTTTTAATTTAAATTCCATAAATCCACAAATGAGTGGACATTTCAGCTTTACATTGAACAATATTCATTTCGCTCTTATATTGGTTGACAAAAGGCTTAAAAAACAGTACGAAATATTCTCAAGAAAAATGTTGCTATTAAATAAAATGTTAAAAGAGTCGGAATTCGATTCACAACTTCAAAATTAGTCTTGCCTTAGAAACTTAACTAGAAAATTATTGTGGAATGTAATTAAAAATGTTTATATAATGCATATAAGCTAAATGTGCTATGAAAATGTATCTGAATTTAAGTTTTAGTGCTTACCAAATATTCCCCCCTCGGGTAGGTCTTTCAAAAATGAAGAATTTAGCTATTGAAATTTTGTGGAACGCATTATATTTTAAAATAGCGAGAGTTAAGAAGATATTTTTTTTGTAAGAAATCCTTAAAGACTTCTGTGGAAGGTATATCAATAATGTTCCACATGTTCTAGATCGTTAAATATTGTGGAACGCATTAATTTCTCACAAAGCAAAATTTCGTCAGATTAAAAATAAACACGTTCCACAACATGTTACAACCGAAAACCAGCGTTTTGGATTGTGACCGAAGGCAACAGTGTTGAGTTGAGAAACCCAAAGGTTCGTAATTTTCTTCACTTAACTGTGACAGTTAAGTTTGGTGTGAAAGTGGGTGTATTTTTTGCTTTAAGTGCTCAGAACGATATTTGACACTTTTTAATTACACAATACGGGCGAGAGAGTTTTTGTGGTGTGCTACAAACCCTTCACTAGATACACATCCCACTTTTCTTATATTGATGTACTTCACTTACCCCCTTCTCACACACAAGCATGTACATCACATGAATTCACATATCGCTGTCGCATCATCTCATCAACATCATCATTATCGCCGTAAGCTTTACAATTCCCACTTGAACTTTGAGTTTCGTGCTAACATTACACACAGCTCCCTCTTTCTACACTGTTCTGCCGCCGCTACTGCAAATGCATACAATATAATAATAATGGCAGGCAAACTGTTATATATAGGGTACACTTGAAGGCTCCTTTTCACCTCCACACATACTATATTTATATGCATATGCATAATCGTCCTCTAAGCCCCCTGATAAGGGATGAAGGGATTTATCATGATAATCATTAGGCATATGAGTTTCAACACATCTTTCAAATCCATTCCCAGAGAAGTCCAAAAAGCAGACAGGAGGAACCTCACAGCAGGAATAATGTTGATGGAAGACTTTCATGGTTTTTGTCCCCGTTCTCCTACAACACGAAGGAAGGTAGGTTTAATGTGGAGTCATGATTGCAAAGCCTCGCAGACAGGCCTTGAGACTCAGTCATCTATAAGACCAATGGTTACATAAAATGGCAAAGGGCATGGATACAATGGAGAATAAGTAAAACGACACAATGACGACGAACGCACACATCAAGACGACACCAAGTAAACGTATATAAATCTACAACAAAAGCAATGCACAAAAGGCAGCAACACCAAATAACAAGGACATCACACACAACAAAAACACACAGCAACAAAACAAGACCATGATTAATACCAAGATCCAGAGAGAAGACGAAGAGAAATACGATGTAATAATTACAATTCCACAGCCGCCCTTAAGCCCATATCACCCTACTCTCAAGTCGCAATAAAACCTACCCCCACCCATTTTCTGATGTAGAGACACACACAAGACACACAACGACAATGCTTTGTTTGTACTTACGGTAATTTTCGTAATTTTTTTTCGTTCTTTCATTTCGTTTCGTTTACTTTGCCCCCATATCGTCCCCTGCTACTCCCAAACACCCTAAATCTGCGGGTGGTAAATGAGGATTTGAAAGGAACGAACAAACATACCTCTGCCCAGGTTATGTAACACACGATGATTAATAACGGAGTTTTGGAGTCACGAAATGGATAAAATGGCGCGATTACACACTGTGCATTTATGAGAAACTTGTGAAAGAGACAGAAAAAGAGAAGGAGGGAAGGTTTTTGGATTAAAGAATATATTTATAGGAGAGTGGGGATGATGGCGGATAACATGGGCTCTTCTTGCTGATGGATTAATAGGGGATTGCGGGGGAAACAATTTGACTTAAAGAAGAGTGCCTATGATTTAATCATAAGATGAGTAGCTGTCTAATTGATGCTAAAAGAGTACGTGCATTGAATTGAAAGAAGATGACGATATGAAATGGATAAGGAGGGGATAGAAAAGGGGGAGGGGCTGTTGAATGATTTACAATGATTCAATAGAATAAACGATATAGAAACTGATTGATGATTTAGGAAACGTGAATCAATTATTTTTTAATCAAAACGTGTCACATTAAAAAGAGGCTAGAAGAATATGGAAATTTCTTATACGAAGGAAAAATCATAAGGAAATTTGTGGAAGGAAAATTGAACATCCAATACATTTAGTTGATTGAAATTTTAAAGAAATTTTCAGAAATCTCTAGGTTTACTCTCGGGGACTCCCTTTAATCAGAAGAATGTGAACTATACACATTTCGATATGAAACTCACGTTGGGCGCCATGTTAAAGAAAAAAAATTGAGTAAGAGAAAAAGGTTTTTAATAGTTCCATGCTTTAAACTATTCTCCAAAAGATGTTAAAATAAATATTAAAAATAGTGTGGTTCCGCATTGGGCGCCATTTGCAATAAAAATTAGAAATGGGATCTTTATTAGGGTTATTGGATGCTCTTGTTAATTAGTTTAAAGGTTATTTAAGAACTAATATCCATGCATCATCATTTGACAGATAATTTTACGAAAATTTTTACACGGTAAGTGGCGCCCAACCAACGTGAAGTCACAGAAATCTTGTATTTATTTGGATAACTTCAAAAGGATAGTTAAAAGGAACTGTGTGTAGATCTGTTTTATCAAGATTTTATAATAAGTTAGATTCTTGACTCATAAACAAATTTAAACAAACCTCAAAAATGTTTCAATATTAAAGTTCAAGTGACCTCAACTTGATTTTTAAAATCTAACTTTGAATTATATTCAATCGCTCCACTTAAAATAAAAATAATTTTTAATAATTTTTTATTATTTTTGTTATTTTTTCCTCGTTATTACCCAAAAATTTTTCATATGAAAACTGAAATGATAAATTTTGTATCACTTCACAGTTTCACAGATCGGGAATTGATCTTCTGGTCTACATAATTCCTTTTAACTATTATTTTAAAGTTATTCAAATAAATACAAAATATCTGTGACTTCACGTTGGGCGCCACTTACCATATTTAACGGATCTGTGGTATTCCACTTGGGGTATTTTGAATTGTTCTATTGTTCAGTTCATTGATAAAATAATTTAAAAGATGATCTTATGAATACTTTTTCACCAAAAGTCGAGTAAACCGACATTGGGCGCCAGTTATTTAGCATTTTTAGTAAAAGAACTAGTTTTCTGTAGGTACATTTGCACGTACAAGACCGTAAGTTGTAAGCCAATCTTCAGAAACTTAAGAAATCATACAAAAGAACAAAACTCTGTTTACTCTCATTGGACGCCACTTTGTGAAGTTAAAGAAGAAAAACATTTTTTTTATAAGAACAAAAACTCTTATTAATCCATTTATTTTAACAAAAAAAAAACACAATTCTTTTTTTTTAAGAACAAACTTAATCTTCCACGAATACTTCTTCGTTTTCTTGTTTTACAACTACCACACTTTCATTTTGTGCCTGAGCCAATTGAACCATTGGAAGTCTGTTATTATTTTTTGAAGGCGCTTCAGGCTGCTTATCTCTTCGTTCAGCAAAAGTTTTATTTCCAAAAGATTGTCGCGTTAACGATCGTCCTGTAACAGGAGTTGGAGCTGCGAATGAACTTTTTTGTGATAAATACGCTTCTTCTCTTCGGGGAAAATCCTTTGGATCATTGAAAACTTCTTCGAGAGCTTGGAAAATTTTCCCTTTGAATAATATTTTCTGTCTGTAATTCATGATTTTCATGTCGGGCAGTAAACTTTGTAGAAAATCAGAATCTAAGTCTCTTTTTTGTGTCTTTGGAACAATTTCTTTTGATATTTCGTCGGAATTATTACGGCGACGTTTTTTAGCTTGAACAGGAAGTTCTTCATTAACTGGTTGGGATTCTGATTCAGGTTGTCGATCTGTTTCTTGCTCCGGCTCTGTATCTCGTTCTTGTTCGTGATCTGATTCATCTTCTTGAACTTGTTCGTCAATTGTTTCAGGTTGTGGCGGCGGCGATGGAGAGTCAAGATTTATTTGATAGTTAGAACTTTCGTCGGTCACATCGATAGATTGTCGGGAATTTTCATGCATTTCTTCCAATTCTGTTGGAGTTAAGACTCGAATTGGAATACTTGGCAGACCTGGAGCTATGTGCTTGGTAAGAAATTGTAACTCATCGTGAAGGTAGTAACGTTTGTGTCTGTTTGGTCCGCATGGTGATTTGTAAATATTCACCGATCGAGCATAAGCTGTGCGAATATTTCTCCAGCGTTCTTTGCAAGAGCCAACTAGAAACAAAAAAAGGTGTTCATGTTAATAAAAATAATAAAATGCATGGGTGGGTGTTGATTTTTGTATTTTCTTTTATATTGCTTTAATATTCAATTAATGGTATATTAAACCTTTTTTTTTCAAATTATAAAAAGTCTTTAAAAAAATGAAAATACTAATTAAGTAAGGCGGCAACATTTTTAACAAATCTCAAGAAAAAAATCAAATTTAAAACAAAATTAAATTGGCAACACTCAACAAAAATAATTCCATTAACAATTTGAGCACAAAACAAAAAAAATAAGTTAATAAAAAAAATATACAGTGGCAACATATTTAAAAATTTTAGAAAAAATCCTCAAGAAAAAATCAAATTGATTAAAAAAAACTATTAAGTGGCAACACTCAACATAAAATAATTCCATTAACAATTTGAGCGCAAAATGGAAAAAATTAAGTAAATACAAAATATTTAAAGTGGCAACAGTTTTTACAAATTTTAGAAAAATTAAATTGATTAAAAAAATGTTAAGTAGCAACATTCAACAAAAAATAATCCCATTAACAATTTGAGCGCAAAACAAAAAAAAAAAATAAGTTAATAAAAAAAATATGCAGTGGCAACATATTTAAAAATTTTAGAAAAAATCCTCAAGAAAAAATCAAATTGATTAAAAAAACAATTAAGTGGCAACACTCAACATAAAATAATCCCTTAAAACATTTGAGCGCAAAAAGGAAAAAATTTAGTAAATACAAAATATTTAAAGTGGCAACATTTTTTACAAATTTTAGAAAAAAGCTTTCAAAAAAACCAATTGAATTAAAAAAATTATTAAATGGCAATTTGAGCACAACAAATAATAAGTAAGTTACATAAAAAAAATTTAAAGTGGCAACATTTTTTTCCAAATTTTAGAAAAAATTTTCAAGAAAAAATCAAATTAATAAAAAAAAAACTATTAAGTGGCAACACAAAAATATTTCTATCAACATTTCAGAGCAACAAATTTCAATTCAGCAACATATCTTCACGAAAACGACTGTGACGCATGCAATCCAAATCAAATTAGTAAAAAAATAAAAAGTGCCACTATTTTTTTTTACAAATTTTAGCAAAATCAAATCAATAAAAAAAAAATATAAAGTGACAACATTTTTTTACATTTCTAAGAAAAAATCCTCAAGGAAAAATAAAATTGATTAAAAAAAATATAAAGTGGCAACATTTTTTACAAATTTTAGAAAAAATCAAATTGATTAAAAAAATGTTAAGTGGCAAAATTCAACAAAAAATAATCCCATTAACAATTTGAGCGCAAAAAATAAAATAAAAATAAGTTAATACAAATAATATAAAGTGGCAACATTTTTTTGCAAATTTTAGAAAAAATCCTCAAGAAAAAATCAAATTAATAAAAAATTATAAAGTGGCAACACTCAAAAAAAATAATTCCATAAACATTCTCAGCGCAACAAAATTTCAATTCAGCAATGTTTACGAATACGATAATAACGCATGCAATCTTTTTTATCATCGCACTAACACAATTTAAAAATCCAACACACTCACATAATGAAAAAAAAAAAAACTCACTCACCGGTATCGTTCACCTCACGGGCAATATTAGTCCATGCTCGTTCGACATAATCTTTCTTCAAATAATTTGGCGCCGATCGATCATACATGCATGGGTTTTCTTGTACGAGCCGACATAGTTTCGCATTCAGCAGATAATATTCAGCTTTGTGATCACTCATACTGTCTTTTGACATTTTTTTTTATTTTGTTTTTCCCACCAAAAAAGGTATTTTATAATCGCACACACGTGATACTCAAATTAAACAAAAAACACTCTTTTTTCACACAACCACGTGAACGTCATCGAACAACTGAATTTATCAAAACACAAATTATCTGTTCGCCGAGTTTTATTCGAAGACGATGAGTCAGTCAGCAACAACAACCAATATCAACAGCAGATAAGTCAAAGCTGAGAAATGATATTTCGATATACACACATTTTTTTTTTTTTTTTTCAGCCGAAAATAATCACACAGAACAAACACACTCAGTTGCTTTGTAAGCAAACGAAGCGGTGAAGCTGCGATATATCTCATCAACGTGAATGAGAGTGAACGATGCGTGTAGAGTGGAGAGTTCATTATCACTTCAGTGCGGTGAGTGGAGTGGTAATAATTATTTTTTAATTGGGAAAGAGCGTTGCCAGACTTTTTTTTTAAGAATGAGAAAAATCAATTAGGTATCTTATTAAATCGAAAAACCGATTTAGATTTTTTGTTGTGTTGTTCATGATTCATAAAAGGAAGTTAAAAAAAAAATTGAGTTTAAAAATGAAACAAGTTCGAATGTAAAAATTTATTATCTAGGAAATTAGGTAATCTTATTAAAAAAAAAAATATATAAGATTGTTTTTTAATGTTTGTTCAAAAATTTGTAGTGTCATCCATTTCTAACCTACATGTTTTACTGTCGTTTAAATAAATTTTAATGAAAAATACATTTTTAGACTTCGAAAAATTAAAAAAATACATACAGTTTTTAAATATGAATTAAAATATAATGTAAAACAAATACATATATTCTGAAAATCGGTGTCAAAATGAAATAACGAATTTTTGAAATTCTGCAGTCCAGATATTCTACTAGAACACCATATTTTACATATCAATGAAATGGTTTAAATGCCTTCATTCCAAAATGGGAACGCTTGAATTTTTGCTCGAAAAAAAAATTCCCGTATTTTTTTTTTTTAAAGCTATCCGCAGTAGAATTATGCATATTTTTGAGCTAGGTACCTCAATGAATTGTCACTTTAGTCACCTGCGGATTACATTTACACAAGGCGACTTACACCGAAAAGCTTTGCCTCCCGGCAAAAATCGACTCGTGTTAAGTGGGCTTTGAATAATAATTAAGTGCTCTAAGTACCTACTCCATTTTCCAAGAAATTTTTGAGAATTTCCCATTTTTTGAAAATCTAGTAAGATACAGATTTTTTTTATTTAATTTCAAAAATGTGTTACTAAATTAAAACATTTTTCAAAAATGAGTTCAACGCAGAAGTATTTTTCTGAAGAAAATCGCTGCTACAAATAGTGTAGCCATATACCCACGTTAAAAAATACCCCAGGAGAGAAAATTTACTCCTACAGCACTGACAAAAATAAAATGCACTACTAGGTCACACGAACTTGCTCTTAGAGTTAAAGTTGCTTAAATTTTTAAAACTTTTTATATAGAAATTTGGAAAAAAAAAAATAAAAGGGTTGGGGTCGAAATCCTGTATGTTGTAAAATTCTGTATTCAAAATACTGTATGCCAAAATACTGTATGTCAAAATTCTGTATGTGCAAAATACTGTATGAGCAAAATTCTGATAGTCAATATTCTGTACAGCAAAATTCTGGTTGGTCAAAATACTGTATTACAAAATTCTGTACGTCAAAATTCTGTAAAAATGCTGTAAAAAAAATATGGTTTTGATAATGTAAAAAAGTGCGCGCGCACTTTTTTACATTATCAAAACCATATTTTTTTTACAGCATTTTTACAGAATCTAATGCTGATTAATATAGGTAATTAATATTAGATTAATATTAGAAGCTGCGTGAAAAGGAGAGAGAGAACAAAACACTTCATTTACTTAATTCTTTTTCGTTCACTTAATTTTCCCTCTTTCACTATTTATTGAATTCTCTCGTCTTTTTTGTTAAATTTAAATTTGTTCATTGTTTCTAACATTCTCTTTTCAATTAATCTTCTTCTCTTTTATGAAAAGCCAATTTGATTTCATTAATGAATTATACTTACACCCTCCGCCAAAAGTTTGGAATCACTTTAAAACAAAATGTTGATGAAAATCGATTAATTTAATTTGTTTCTTAATAATTAAGTTAATGATTCTATCTCTATACGAATATATAAGAAAACAATGTAAGCAACTTTAATAAAATAGTTAATTGGATCAAAAAATAAAGAAAATTTCCATTTTGTAACTTGGTTTCAAATTTTTGATGTACACTGTACAATTGTACATGTCATACATTTGATGCAATGTATATTATTTTAGGCGCGGAAAAAAGAAATGTTTCAAAAAAAATATGCAACATTTCTCTTCTGCTTTCGCTGTTAAGTTTTTCTTAATTACACGTGTTAAAGTTTCTTGTTATTTAAGTGTTTTTGTTTCAAAATGAATATATCGGTTGTAAAAACGAATAAAGGCAAACAAAAATTATTAATTGACGGCTATTCATTTATCTTAGAAAGAATTACTAAAAAAGGAACTTTTAATTGGGCATGTGCCCAAAGAATTAAATACAAGTGCAAATCGCGCGTGGTCACAAGTGGCGATCAAACTATTTTAAAACATACAAGCCTTCATACACATGAACCCACTGCAAATGAAAAAGATATTATTGATGCGAACTATTAAAAGTAAACGCTAGAACAAGTGCCTTAAAACCTAGTCAAATTATTCAAAAATCGGTTGTTGAAACACCATCATCTAGCCGGGACTATCTACCTTCGAGGAACGCACAAAAATGTAAAATACAAAGAATACGGAGATCTGTACCAAACCTTAAAGAACCCGAGACCTTAGAAGAAATAGACATTCCTCTAAATTTATATGTCCTTGAAGGAGAATTGTTTTTGTTGTCGGAGAAAAGTGTTGGCGATGAACAGATCCTCATTTTCGCAACAAAATCATCCCTGCAGTTGTTACATGAGAGCGATTGCTGGATAATGGACGGAACGTTCGATGTGGTCGCAAAAGTAATGAGGCAGCTTTTTTCCATCCACGGAAGAGTTGAGGGAGAAATTGTTCCCCTGGTATTTTGCCTAATGAGCAAAAAAACCTTAACACTATATGAAGCCTTTTTTATTGAGCTTCTGAAAAAAGCTCTCGACTTTTCTATTCGCTTGAGTCCAAATAGAATTATTTGTGATTTCGAAATCGCAATAATAACCGCAGCAAAAAAGTGCTTTCGTGAAGTGGAAGTTAAAGGTTGTCTCTTTCACTTCGGACAAATAATATGGAGAAGAGTGCAAAAAGAAAGGTTTGATTGGATCTTTTTACTCCTCTTATCTAAATTATTTATTAAATTTATTAGATATTTAAATTCTTGCTCTTATCGAACATGTATTATTATTTATTATGTATATTAATTTACTTAACACTGTAAAATTTACGAATTACCTTTTTTCAGATTGGTACGAAAATATGGGACGGATGATAAAGGGTCTGGCTTTTGTCCCGGCCAATGAAGTCTCTCACTACTACAATTCCCTACGTAGTATTTTCGAAGATGACGACATTTTAAAATTAGCGGACTGGTTTAAAAAAAACTACATTCGTGGCCGTCGGAATCCTCAGTTTTGGTCCGTTTTTGACACAACAAAAACAAACACGGAAGTGTTTCCTAGGACACAAAATAGTGTAGAGGCCTGGCAACGTCGGCTAAAAACTTTGATAGGACGAAAGAAAGCCGGCTTATACACATTAATAAGTAGCTTAAAAAGCGAACTTCTTTGTGCACAATCTCAAATTGAACGGGTAAGGAATGGGGAACACATTCAAAAAAAAAAAAAAAAATATGAAAAACAAAAAACTGGCACGGATTAAAAAAAAAATGAATTAAACCACGTTGCATACTTAAAACGTATTGCAAAAAATTTAATTTTATATTGATTTCGACTCTTTTGTAAAATATATTAAGAAAAATTTGTTTTTGTTCCAAGAATTTTTTTTTTTACTTTCTTACTTTAATTAAAATACTTTAATTATAATTATAATTACGCCTTAATTGTCAATAAAAACATCAAAATAATATTCAAAACTAGTGTTATGTGTTTTTTTATCAAAGGAAATTTCTTGAAAAATACAGTATTGAAAATACAGTATTTTGCCGTACAGAATTTTGCAAAACAGAATTTTGCGTGTCAGTATTTTGTTCATACAGTATTTTGACATACAGAATTTTGTATATACAGTATAATGACGTACAGCATTATGTTCTTACAGTGTTTTGACCCCACAGAATTTTGTCGTACAGAATTTTGACAAGCAGAATTATGACCCGCTCCCAAAATAAAATTCATTTTTTAAAAAAATAAAATAAAATCTAAAATCAAATTGCCCCACAAAACACGTATGCAGTTTTGATTGGTATATTAAGTCCGCAAAGTCTGAGTGGAGTAAAATGCACATAGAAGTTTGCTCTAAACTTAGAGAAAAACACTGGATAGAACACACACAACGAGCTACACAATCACAATTTCACGACGAGTACTGCAACCTTAAATACATGGAAGTTCCAAAATATTTCAATGATCAGAACTCACGGGAGATGATTAGTTTGGTTCTCAGGTCTCGATGTGGACTGCTCAATCTTAATGCAAGAGCATTCAACAGAGAATCTGTAGGCATTTGTACAATCTGTAATCTCGATGCAGCCGAAAATACATACCATTTTGTAGGAGTCTGTCCCATATTCAAGACGTATAGAAAGAAGTTTCTAGGCAGTGAGCATCTTAATCGTGATCATTTTCTTAATATCCTCAATGGACAAAATTATACCAATCTCTACAACTTTCTTAGAAATGCACTACGTTATCGAAGTTTAATTATAAATGAGTATTCATAAAAAATCGCTAAGCTAAAACTAATTATACAAATTTATTAAAACTCTTTACCTGACAGGCAACTTTATAAGTTATTGTCATTAAATTTAAATTTTAAAGTTTAGAAAACTAAATTAACTATGTATATATTTCTTGGAAATACAATTTTTATCTATCTATCTATCTATCTATCTATCTATCTATCTATCTATCTTAAGATGCATTTTTAGAAAAAAATTTTCAAAATCGTTAGAGCCGTTTTTTAAAAAAACAAATTTTTTATAAATAATTTTTTGGAAAAAAAGTTTAAAAATTAAATTGGTATGCCATTTTGTAGAAATCACTAATCAACATCTAAAAACAAAATTTCAAAGAAATTCAATGTCCCGTTTTCGAAAATTTGAATTTTCAAAAAAAAAATTTCAAAATTTGTTTAAAAATCAAAAATTAATTTTTTTCGAAATTTTATTTTTTGCTTATATTATAATTGTATAAATGCTTATTCACAAAAATTTTCGTTGAAATCGAATAAGCAGCTTCGGAGATAATCGGATTTGAAAAAAACATTTCTATGGCGGGTACGGTTAATAATGATTTTCAAAAAAAAATTTTTCATTAGAAGATAGACCTTAACTTAAAACTAACATTTGAATTTTGTAAACAAAATCGTTGGAGCCGTTTTTGAGATATTTCAATTTTACTAAAATCGGTATATGACAAGTACCGTTATTTTTGGTCAACAAAAATTAATTCTAAAAACCCCTCTGGAGAGTCGCCAAATAACGCTAACGCAAACCAAGTTTATATACGGACTTCCGGGACCCACTTTTTTGGCATTCTCTACCATCGAATGCATAACTTGATATATAGAGTTCCCAAGTAAAAAAATTAGTGGATACGTCTCTTTAAGAAAATATTCATAAAAATATAAAAATAGTAAAACAAAAACAAAATAATTTAGGTATTTTTAAATACAAAAACGTTTGTTTATGAAAATTTTGCCAACTTTCATTTCTACGGCTACAATAACGCTTTGCAAAAAAAAACTTGACAAAGTCAGTTGATTCGTTTACCATGAGTATGTACATTTTACCTTAGCCGTTGAAACACTTTTACATAAAAAGTTGAGAGTTGCAGGTAAGAACTATGCTCTTCATAGGTTTTTTTACACCAAAATATTATATTTTTTTTATGTCCTAATCTTTTTTTAACCTTTAATTCATTTTGCTAATAAATTAGTTTAAAATACGCAATTTGGGCAAACAATTATGTAATATAAACTGCAAAGGCCTGGTAAAACAAGCTTTATCTTGTAGTCCAGCTTACTTTCTCAAGAGTTTTTATAACATTTTTTCAACTATCCGAATGTCCAAATTCAAATATTGTTCAAATAATCTTTAACTAAAAACACACCTTTAAGTGTTTTATCCACATTTTCTACCTCAATCCATTTAGGGGAAAGTTGTTTTTTTTTTCTTTTATCCCTCGATAAACATCGATTACTTTTTCCTACTAAACAAACAACATAAAGATTTTATTCTTAAAAGGCCTACACTAATGGTTTGAGCCTCTACTCTAGAGAACAACAATAAAAGCCTCTTAAAAAATATTATTCTTCCTTTTTTTTTTCATTCCTTCTACATATTTTACTGCTTATGACAACTATTTCGATTTTGGCCATTATTCTGCAACTCAACCTCTTTTTCAAAAAAATAAAAAAAAAAAATTCGCGACCTCCTCAAAATCCCCGCATTATTGGGTTAGTTGTGTTTATATGTTGTATTGGTTTATTGACGAAAAGCCAAAGATGGGATGCGATTTAATGGCACACCACAAAAGAGGTATAGAGGTAGACTTTTTTTAGGTCCACAGCCTAAAAAAGGCCAAAACATGAAAACTCACTTAGGATTTTTCCATTGATATTTTTGTATTGGGGACTCGACTTGTGTGTGGGTATAGTTTGGTTATGATATTTTTACGGCCTCTTTGCTTCACAGCTTAATAGCTTCTTATAGGGTTTTTTGATGGTTATATGCTTATGATTATGCGGTCTTGACGTGTGGTTTATTCACGATTATAATATTTTTCAATATATTTACAAAACAAACAACGAACAAAAAAAAGGATAATTTATTCGGCTCTCGAGGACCATATAATATAGAGTGGAAGGGGCTTGAAAATAATTTTGAAGTAAAAACTGCCCGTATGGGGATACCTTCCAACCAAAACCCATTCACATCATCATTAATCTCACAAAGTAGATGCACCCGATGTTACACAAACTCCCTGAATGTCCTTATGTGTGTTTGTGTGTGTATTGCCATCATCATGATATCGGGACAGGATACCCCCGGAGCACGGTTGAAAGGATCTGCTGATTCATGCAATATTGAGTGAAATACAAACAATTCAACTTTTGCAGCTCACTGGGTGTGAAATTCAATTATTGCAATATCCTTAAAGTCCGTTCCATTGATCCCTAATACACAAATATATTGCTTTCACCATATCACTGAGAGACGATAGACGACGATGATGATGACGAGGACGAGGACGACAACGACGCCGCCGCCTGATGGGACAATGGGGCATATCAAAATCAAAATATAGCTGATGATGGTCCAAACGAGAATAAACCAAACCCGAGTCAGAGGGAAAGGATGCTGACGACGACGACGATGCAGACGATGATGATGATGATCAACTGCATCGCATCATCTCTCGCTCTCGTCTCTCGAGAACTTGCAAACTTGACAGAAATGATGATTGACTTCAAGTTGTAAATTTACACAGCCAAAGGCATCATGATGAATGGCAAGGAAAATAAAACAAAACGCATATTTGGTGGTCCTTATGAATCTCCTCCAGCATCGTCGTCGTACATTGTGTGTAAGCCGATATCCCATCCGCATATCCACATCCGCCGCAGTCAGAGAAGGAAAAATAAAGGATATCCAAAGAGATATCAGGATGTGCGACATATTGAAGTTTTGAGCACAGAAAATGGAAAAAATTGTATACCTAAAAAAAAAATCCTCGAAGCAATTTTCACAGCGTAAATTGTTGGCAATAAATCTCCATAAATCGTGCAAGGAAAATCCTTTTATGTGTCCTCCTTTCTTATTCTCGGTAATGTTTTTTTTTTGTTTAGTTTTCTGTATATGGTTGCCACTGTAAGTTATTTGTGGGTGTCACAGTCTTCTCTGTATATCCGTAATCCTCCCAAAGTGACGTTTTGCTCACTCATGTTGCGCATGCAATTCGCGAAAAATAGTAATTTACATACGACAAACGTGCGACTTGAGATTTTGCCATTAAATCTTTTATTGTTTTTTGTTTTTGCGATGTCTTTCGAGAGTCCAGAAGGGAACATCCTTCAATATGAGAACCTCGTTTTTGGGAGAAAAAGATGGTGTTGGGTTACAGATTGTACTGAAAAATATCGGACAGTTAACTGAAATTGTTTTTTTAATCCACGTTATTTATTCAATAAGCAAAATAAGCTTCAAAGGATATCGTCTTCAAAACTTCAAAACGGATATCTAGAGTTTTCATAGAAGGCATTATTTCCAACGGTTAATGAATTATTTTCCTTAATTTATAGTCCGAATTATTTTGAACTTGTTCAGAGACTTTACCTTGACCGATTATATATATATACGATGCTTCTTCTATATCGACGAATTAACGATGGGTCTGTTCCGCTAGTTTCTATGGCGAAGTCTTAAATTTTATTTTTCCGCAGGCACATATCATAGATCTTTATTGAATGACCCTAATTCTGAAAATAAGGAAATTGATTAACGATAGGATTTGTTTGAAGAAAACCTGTTGAACCCGATAAGTAAGAACCTTAACCCGGATATTACAATATGTTGGTCGTACAGTTTTGACAAGAAATGCAGATGAAAAAACAATTCTTCTGATTATACAGGACTTCCCTTCGAAATCAGCTTTTATAGCATTTTATCCAGTGGCGTACGTTGAGTCACCGGGGCCCCGGGGCAAGACTTAATTTTGGGGCCTCTTTGATATTAAAATGTCTATCATAAAAGTAGTAAATACTTGTACTAGGGGCCCCAAAATTAAATATTTACAGACCCCTAAAATAAATTTTTTTTAGCTTAGAATTGATAGTTCTTGGGGCCTTTGTTCTGAAGTAATAAAAACATTATTTGATTTTCCAGCCCCCAAAATTAAATATTTAGAGGCCCCTTAAATAATTTTTTTTTTTAGCTTAGAATTGATAGTTCTTAAGGCCTCTGTAAGTAATATGTACACATTTGATTTTCCATTATCAAACATGGTTTATTTTTTTGGGGCCCCTGAAAAATTATTTTTGGGGCCTCAAAATTAAGTGCTTAGAGGCCCCTTAAATATAATATAATTTTTTTGGAGCCAATAATTAATAGGTATTGGGCCCTCTGTTCTGAAGTAATATTCGGAATGCCACCAATAACGTAATGTTTTTATTTTGGGCCCTGATGTATTTATGTTGGGGCCCCTGAATTGATATTTAATTTTCCATTTGATTGTTTTAAACCACTGAAGTAATAGCTTTTGAGGATCCTCAAATAATATTTGTCATGCCATCAGAAAAATTGATGAATATTTTTGGGCTCCTTAGTAATAGATTTTGGGGGCCCCAAATTCATATTTAATTGCCTCTCAACTAACGGGGGTCCTGAAAAATTATTTTTTGGGACCCTTAATATAATATTTTTGGAGCCCCGAAGTCATATTTTTTGGGGCTCCTAAAGTAATATTTAGTACCTAATCCATCAACAAATGTGGTTTAATTTAAAAAACAATTTTACGACCTGAAGTAAAGGCTTTTGGGGCCAGTGGTCTGAAGTTTTTTGCTTTTGGGGCCCCTAATGTATTGACTTGATTTATTTGGTATGCCATTAACAAAACTTTTTTTGCTTTTTTGGGGCCCCTAATGTATTATTTGTGGTTGAAAAGATTTTTCAAGTAATATTTTTTGGGGCCCTAAGATAAAATTATAATTTTTCTTTAAAAAAAAAGCAGTTTATTTCTTAAATCAATATGATTGTGTGGCTACCAATGCATTATACATTACACTGAATTACATAATTTGTCTCCCTTGTATCCGAAGTGATTCAAATACATATTAATTTACTTCGTAACTCAATTTATGATAACAGTTTAATTCTCTGCATTGTCTCCAGTGGGGGCCCTGTGGTCGGTCGGGGGCCCCGGGGCGCCAACCCGCTTGCCCCAAGGGAGTGTACGCCCCTGATTTTATCACCCTTAATTTCCAAGAGTGAGATATCACAGTGGTAAAGCATTCGCCTAGTGACCAAAGAGTTGTAAGTTTGATCCCCAGCGGCAGCAAATTTTTGGTTTTTTTTAATAAATTGATGCTTTTTTTCAAAGTTGAAACAATTTGATTTAAAAATGTTTTATAACGGCAAACCACTTTAAGCTAAAGATGTTCTACTTTGATTTTAAAATTTCCGTTTTCAACGCAAAATAATTCCGAAAAATAGTTGAATCAAAGTGGTTTTCGTTGATTTTAAGTTTTTTTTTTCTCAGTGTGATAACCCCTTTTCCCCCTTTTACTCTGAAGCTCGACGAAATCAGCGGCTCATCTATACAAAAAAGTTCAAGGGTTAAGTTTCTTTTAGTTCTCTTAACCTGAATGTTCACAGGAGCATATCGGACATGTGCATTACTGAGCCAACGAAGAAAGCACTAGAGGACGAACTTGGAAAGATTGATTGAACTGCACCTCTTTGATTGATTGAACCGCACCTCTGACATAAAACACCGAAATTGCCTTTAAAGCACTGTTAGCTCAGTCTTATAATGAAAAAAAGCCAAATGAACCAGCTTCAATCTTTCAACAGATCATCTTCACTCAGCATTTTTTTTATAGCGGAATTGTCCTTATCCTAAGATTAGATGTAACTCGTTAACAAGGCTTAGGAAAGATAAAGTCTTATTAAAAAAAAAAAAAAACTGAATCGCCGAAAGCAATAACAGTTCACAAAAATGAAACTTACTCGGTTTGGCGAATGGATTAGAAATAAACTGTTTTCTTAGGTTCTAGTCTTGTCTAGGCCAATATGTACCCAGTAGTTTATTGTCCCATTTAGAAAATACACCGTAGTGCAATGGTAGGAAAGATGGACTATGACGCCAAAGGTCTGAGTTCGAATCTCAGCTTTCTTCTTCTCCCTTTTATTCGGTGTTGTTATGATCTCGATGTTGAGGGGATCAGTAATTTCATTCTTTCATAGGATTGGTACTTTGATGTTCCATCGAAATCTCATTTACTCGTATTTTTTTTTTTTGCAACAACAAACTGTGAATCATAAAGATAAGTGAAATTTATCATAGGAAGCTTGCTACCTCGACGAACAAAAGTCAACTCAGAAAAGCAACTCTTTCATGCCTATATTTAGTTCAGAGCACAAATAATATAAATCTTGGCAACTAGATAGGCTTTTTGTAGTTATTAGCTCTGAAAAAGACGTACCTAAAACGCCTAGAGTGGTGTCCCAGGTAGATTGATTTAGAAGACTATTCTTTTTCTATCACCGCATGTATTCATTTTGAGAGCACTTTTTCGTTGCAGAGCAAATTAGTTGTCAATAATCACTGCCTCTAGTATACCTATGTTGGAAATGAGCATTTTGAATGTATGATTCTCAATTCTTTAAGACGATTCTGAACCTTCTGTAAAATTAATTCTGTTTTAGGGGCTATTAAGCAGGATTTCAAAATTGTGTTTCTTTGTTTTTCAAATTTGTTTTAAGTTCATATAAAGAGGATTAAGCCTTTAAGTCCGTTATTTTTTCAACACAACAGTTGCAGATTATTTTCTTTTATCCCGCCCGTCATTTGATCACCAACCCAATATCCAGTCGAAGTCATAGAAGCGTTTTTAATTCTTCCCAAACACAAGGATTTATGTAATTTTTATGCGGTGTCAAGGAATCGCCAATAAATTTTGCACTTCCTTCCATTCTGTTCGTTGTGTGTATTTTTCCCAAAAATTTCATCCTGTTTTTCTATTCCTGAGACCGTTTTAAACGAAAAAAAAAAACGAAAAAAAAATGTTCTGCGTGCGTTCGTATCCCTGCATTTGACTGTGAAAAAATCGACTTCCTTGTTTTTTTTCTATTTTCTAGTTCACCCCCATTTCCATATGAAACAAAACTGGGCGAGAGATGTGTCCTTCCAGTTCTTCTTCTTCTAAATTGTTGGCCCGTTTTCGGGGATTTTATCATCGTCATCATTTTAGATTTTTTTTCAGTCCCGTTTAAACATTCTTCTTAAGTTTTTTTTTTGTCAATTTTTCGCAACTGGCATGTGTAGACGATAACCTTTTTCGTCACCCGTTTATCTCTCTGGACCTGGTTTGGCCACAAATAAGGACGTTTTATTTTGCCTTCTTTGCTCCTTAGACTGGACAAGGACGATGCGGTGGTCATTTTCTATTCAGCTGTGGAGGAGTTAAAAAAAAACTGTAACAATGTGTGTGGGTATATAATGTTAGGGTGGTGATCATCAGCGCAGCAATATCCATACTATCTGTTTCTTATAATAGTCCTTGATATATCGTCTTAACCGTGCGTTTGTTGTTGTCGTCGTCGTTGAATAGAAAAGGACACGATTTTATTTATTCCCAAATTAATGCGGTATATTTGTTATGTCACTTTAAATGGGGGTGTTTTTTTTTGTTGTTGTTGTGTACAAAGATATAGACACACATCAGCAAGGACAATAGCTTAATAGAACCTTTTGTAAAAGACAGAGGATGTCATTCAGGATCAGAGGACATTTTCGCAGATGAAGAGCAACAAAAGAAATAAATATACACAAATTGCACACTCGGTTATATTTGCAAAGAAATTGGGATTCTTTTCGAGGATTTTTCGTCCTGCTTGATATATCCTTTTCTATCCTGTGACTGTGACACAATACAAACAAATTTTTCTGTTTCAAGTCGAGTGAGATGAAACTTGTATTTTGTCAAAGAATATACAAGAAGAGGACATTTTTATCTTGCATTTTATGAGGAGGGGATGTAATGAGGGAAATGGATTAAGTTAGAACACATCACACACATGTGGTCAGTAGAGTTTTCAATGGTTTCCCATTTTCATTCATTGAGAAAGTTAAGTCAGTGCGAAGGACAACAACAACAGGATACACACAAAAAACAAAAATGCAAATGGGAGTGAAGTTGCCAATTTCGGGATTAAATTTAAATGGGTATATACTCGTGTATAGTTTTTTTTTTGAAAAGGGTACGGGTAGGGTATAGCCTGATTTACTTAGTGAGATTGGATTTAAGGATTCACCAAACTGTATATACGATCTATTCCATTGTGTGTCGAGATGAGATGAAACGATATAGATAGTGAAGCGTGTTGTTTTCCGAAAAAAAGGCTTGAATTGCTGAGCCTGCAAGGGATGTGAGGTAGAGAGTTTCAAAAGAAATACCATTTTGGGGTAATTTTCTTCTTCTTTTTTTTATTGCTAAAACTTTAAACGATGTTTTGTAAGCGAATTGGACTGGAAATTGTTATGCGAAGTGATTTTGCTAGATTAAGGTTTAATCAAGGATATAAATGGTGCGAAGCTTTGTGAACTTGAAAGGAGAAAAGAATTTTTAGTATTTTATAGGAAAGGGTTTTAAAAGATTTGATTTTTTGTTTGTTGTTGTTGACAAAGAATCAATAAAGTTTCAATATCTGTCGTATTATGAAGTAAAATATGCGACCAAGTTGCCTGCATTTTATTTTTTAAGTCTAGGTAAAACATTGATGAAAAATTTCAAAATTCGGAGATAACGGTAAAAAGATGTTCTTTTCGAACACACGTTATATCTTTTGATCTAGTGCACATACAAATTTGATTTAACTTTAATACGCATGCTGCTAACATAACCTTTTATTTGATATATCACACATAACGTTACGTGCTCTACAAGTTACACAATCTTAAATTGAAAAAAAATTAAAAATACCTCAAAACACCTGTGGAGATCTGTTGGCGATGACCAGCTACCAGTGTAGGAAGTACCGTAATCTCAGTCTGGAAATTCGACATGGTTGACTTTAAAAAATTCTAACTTCTCTTGTAGACATCTTTGAAATAAGATTTATACATCATTATACAAGGTGAAACAATAAGCTTTCACATGGTATAAAATTTTTTATAGGTTGTCAAACAAAAAAATTGATTTAAAGCATGAGAACATAAAAATAAATGTTTTTTTTGCTTTTTAGATGAAATTTCATCGAGTTAAAAAAATTCTAGCTCTTTTTGTAGATGTCTCATACACCTGATCGATATATATATTTTGAGCTAAGACAATAAGCTTTCAGATGGTGTAAAAATTTGTATAGGTTGTTTGGGAAAAAATGGATTTAATAGCGTGAGAAGATAAAAATACGTGTTTTTATGCTTTTTTTGATGGAAATTGATCGAGTTCAAAAAATTCTAGCTCTTTTTGTAGATGTCTCATAGAACTGATCGATATATATATTTTGAGCTTAGACAATAAGCTTTCAGATGATATAAGATTTATATAGGTTTTCATATAAAAAACATGGATTTGAAGGTGATAGAATAAAAATAGGTAGATTTTTTCTATTTTTTTATTTTTGTAGGTAAGAAAAATGATTTTTTAAGGTTTCACTTCTACCACGTGTGAATTGCACACATGATTTTTTTTTTTTAGGTATACAAACAATAATACTAGGTAGGTATATTTTTCATGAAAAAAAGCTAAAAAAAATATTTTTGAAGTGAAAACTTCTTTAGTATCGTAGTGATTTGAAACAAGATGAAACGAAAACGCGACACGAACATTCAACTTATTATAACTTTTTTGTTTTAATAAACAGATGAATGAAATTTGTACTGTAGATAGGTAATTAAATAAACTATAAATGTACAAAATTTCAATTAACTTATATGCAAAATTCTGAGATAACGGTAAAAAGATGTTTTTTTCTACACACGTTATATCTTTTGAGTGCACATACAAATTTGAATTTACTTTAATACGCATGCTGATAACATAACCTTTCATTTGATATATCACAATTAACTGTACAAGCTCTACAAGTTACACAATCTTAAATTGAAAAACTTGAAAAATACCTCAAGACACCTGTGGAAATCTGTTGATGATAACCTGTGTAGGAAGTAGGTACCGTAATCTCAACTTGAAATTTCGACATACCTAGTTTGCTCTAAAAAATTCTTATTTTTTTTTTCTAGGCATGGTAGAAATATGATTCATACGTCATATAAAAGGTGAAATAACCTTTTAGATGATATAAAATTTAGCATAGGTTGTCATTTAAAAAAATATATTTAATGGTGTTATAAGAGAAAAAAGATTGATTTTTTTGCTTTTTTGATGAAAAGTGATTTGGTTTGAAAAAAATAAGCTCTTTTTGTAGATGTTGTATAGACATGAACGATATAAATATTTTGAGCTGAAACAATAAGCTTTCAGATGATATAAAATTAATATAGGTTGTCATATAAAAAACATGTATTTAAAGGAGATAGAATACAAAATAGGTAGATTTTTTTTTTTTTTTTTTTTTTGCAAGAACAATTTTTTTTAAGGTTTCACTTCTACCACGTGTGAATTGCACACATGATTTTTTTTTTTTATGTAAACAATATTTTGTCAATATTTTTACATGACAACACCACAATCATGTCTGTTAGGCATCTAAAAAAAGAGCCGGAATTTATTGAATGCGATCAATTTTCATTTCCTTCCTTTCAACTTTTGCCATATATTTTATACAACAAAGTAAGCACCCAAAAATTGTATACCACAGGAAAGCTTTTAATAATATGCTATTTTTGGAAGCAGATATTTGCGAAAAGTCTCAAAACAAGTCTTGGTTCACAATTGCGAATTTATTATCAACAAGTCTAACCATTAGGGTGGGTAAAAAAAAAATCAAAATCTTTTTTTTTTTTATTTTGTACTCCGAAAAATCGATTGCTAGACACTAGATACGAATATCTTCTAAACGCCAGACATCGTGGGTTCAAACCCAGCGGTCGGCTCAGAAGTTTTTTCTAAATCGCCAGCTTAACTGAAGCCACCTGTGCGATAACATGAGACAATTTTCAACTATGTCTCCTCCTCTGTGCCACGTAGTTCAGTGTTGTATGTTCTTCTCTCGTTCTTTCTCTCTTTGTCTTTCTGTGTTGTATTAATGTCTTGTGTTGTATCAGCAAAATGGACCTAGATTCCGAAGCTGCAGTGTTTCTAGTCCGGAGATTTATCTTCAGACTAGTTTAATATGTAATGTAATGTAATATCTTCTAAACGGTTAAAGTAATCAAGGACTTTTTTGTAGAACGTTTGATCCCCTATAAGAATAAAGAATACATCTTAATAATTTCATAATAATGAATTTTCAGTGAATTAGAAAATTTTGAAAAGTAAAAAATGTATAATTTTTTTTTAACTTTGAACTCGAAAATCTTTCAAATGGTTAGATTAATAAAAAAGTTTATAAGACCTTTTTTGCAGAGCAATCTGTTTTCTACAAGGATATGTCTTGCACGTTTGATTATTATAATTTTTCAATTTGTTACAAAATTAAGAACAAAAAACGTATTTTTAATGATTTACTTGATTTTTGGACCTCAATTATCTATTAAACGGTTAGATAAACGAAAAAAGTGTAGAAGGTCTTTTTTGTAGAGCGTTCAATTTGCTACAAGAATATGTAAAGAAATTTGCTAAAAAGTCGATTAATAAAAAATTAGTTTTTTTTTTTAAGTAGAAGCTTGATGTAAAAATGGAAAATTGTGAAGGAGAGGACCTTCCCATTAATATAAAGAGCTCATATTTGGTGAGTATATTCTCGAAGTGTCTAGCAGTTTTTCGGATTTTTGATTTTTTTGACCCACCCTTCTAACCATTTAGATAGAAAAATTTCAACAAATTTTTTTCGGATTTTCGAAAAAATCCAAAAATGTCTTCCAAATCCATTAAGTTTGGCATCAAAAGGAAGGTCTCTTAAAGATATATTCAAAAGTTTATTTGACGTCTGGTTTCTGAGTTATTTGCAATTTAAATATGCTTTTCCTACTTTCGTGTCCATTTGTTCCATCAAATTATTGCAAGTGTCTGCCTAGTCCACTAGCTAGTGACGTTTTTTAATTTATTAAATTTTAAAGGCTTTTTGACAACATCAAATTCATGAATATACAAAATGCAAGCTTAAGTATAAACAACTTCCATAAAGGTTCCTCTCACTTTATCTCTTAAAATTCACATACAAAATGTATCTTCACCGAAATTGAAGCCGGTCGGTGTTTTATTTTTTTTGGGTCATCAGCAACACCATCAATTTTACCACATTACAACTTCTTCTTAAAAAAAAAAATATACAAAAAGACCAGGTAAACAACTTCTCAAACCTGTAGTTGTAGGTCCATCAGACTGATTTTATGTACATAAGGCAGATGCTGATCAGATCTCAGCTCATCTTTTGTTGCTATATAAACTTTACACACGTCAGAGAGAGAAAAACGATCGCTTACTCAGGTGGAAATCTGATATCTACATGCTAGGTTTAATAAAATCCAATCCCAGGTACACAAAAGGTACAAATAAGTATCTCTCTTCCAGTCTCAGCTGTAGAATTGAGATTTACAATATTGCTTCCACTTCCATCAAAGAATCTGATCTGAGTGTTAATTTGTTTGATTTTTTTTTTCTTAGGTATTCTTATTTTTCTACTTTTTCGCTTTCTATAAGTATTTTCGTCATCTTCTCGAAATCCACACTGCTGACTATTCAAATGCCATTCTTCAAGTTATTTTCCATCTCAAATGCGTTCTCAAGCGGTACGACTGCTGACTGTGGCTTGGCTTTTGTTCTCAAATCTGAACTGAAGTTTTCTTTGTTCGCTTGTGAAGTATATAGGGCGCGCGTTTTAGTGACGGCAAACCATCCAGATTTGAATGTTGGCGGTAAATACAAATTTATATGAGATTGTGTTTGTGAGTAAGTTATTGGCGTTTCATAGCAAGATTTTACGATGGAGTCGTGTTGAAGCGATTAGCAGCAGCTTCAACTTCAACTCATTAGCTAAAATATATACAGATCTAGGGGTTAGATTTAAGACTTTCACATCGTTAAGTTGGTTGGTTATTTTTGTAGTTTAAGTCAAAAAAGTTAATTTACTCCACATTTCATACAATTTTACACTTCGTCTTTTTACAATTCATAGTCACTTTACGTAAAAACATCTTATGTTCATAAATCGATGTCACAAAATCATGCATTCTAGAATAAAGTAAATATAATGGATTTTCACTCAAATTTACACTTCACCGCCTTTTAATTCACAGTTAATTGGACGACAAAATAACAAAATAGTTTTATTTTAAAGAAGAAATTCTTCTTATCTGTGCTAAAAAGTCATAAAGTCTAAAATATCAAAATGGATATTTCAATTTTATTTTACACTTCGTCACTTTACAATTCACACCCACCTTCACGAAAATCAAGAAAACTTGCATTTTTTCGATGCTAAATGTTTGTGGACGGATTTTGTGAAGCTTATTCTTTAAGGATCGAACAAAAAATTATTTTTTACTCTTTGCTTCCTTTCAATTCACACTCACTTGGGTTGAAAAAAAAAACTTTAAACAAGCCTTTCAATATCTAAAGTCAGACAATTTATGTCAAAGAGTCATAAAAACTCAAATAAGAAAACAAAGTGTATTTTCATACGATTTTACTCTTCGTCACTATTCAATTCACACTCTCTGAAAGAAAAAAACAACAGTGTTTCCTATTGACTTGATAAGTATGTACTTGAGGTACAAAGTCATAAAGAACTTATTTTCAATTCACAATCAATGTGATGAAAACCCAGAAAACTGTCTACTAGCAATCGTAGTTAAATGAGCTGAGCATGCATTACAAGGCCATGATGTTGTAAATATGGCAAGCGTTTACACTTTTCCTTATAATTCACACTCACTTTGGTACAAAAAAAAAAACAACAAACTCTTTTAACATTTATAAGCTATCAGTGGGGTCCGAAATAAGAAAATCATTTAATTTATTTTACGATTTTACGCTTCACCTCCTTATAATTCACACTCTTTTTAGCGAATAATAACAATACCTATCTTTTTACATTTGAAGTCTAGACCAAGCCGTTTCATAAGACCATAAGGCTTCGAATTAGAAAATCTATTACATTTTTATAAAATTTTACAATTTGTCTTTTATAATTCACACTCACTTTAGCAAAAAACAACAATTCATCCCAAGTTTTCAAATCTGTGCCAAACAGCCATAAAGTAAAATTAAATATTGCATTTTCATACGATTTTACACTTCGTCGTCTTTTGATTCACACCCACTTTGCGAAATAATTGTAATCTCGAATTCAAACAGCTAATATCAAATCAATGTATAAGTCCAATGCAAGGTTTCGGAATTTACTAGGAGTTGTCTTTTTTCAACACGTTGTGGTCTGAAAGATACGAGCAAATCTTTAAATTTTTAAAAAAGTTTGGTTTATTTGATACCTCTCATAAGGAATCATATTTTTGTATCCATGACTTGTCATAAACAAATTCTCACATCCCCGGTTAATAACTTTGATTACTTGCCAAAAAATCTTCTTATGACATAACCATATGCCCCTGACCTGAATTTGCTTGGACCAGACCAGACTCTCGACCAGAAAAAAAAAAAAACAAAAAAGTAGGAAAGGTACCTAAAGATACAAACTAACATAGCACACTTTACTACGCTGAGAATGTGCCACTAAGCTCTTCAATTTCAACTGCAGCTAGCCATAGCAGCAGTTGTTACTGGCCTTAATCCCCGACACTGCGCTAAACTATGGCACTCTCTCGTCTTTGTCCATTGGGACGGACGACGGGCGGGGACCGCCACTACAGTCCGTTGTTATAATGTCGCAACACGCTATTCCCCCGTTCATCCATTTCATCTCTCCCCTTAAAGCAGGGGGCAAGGAGAAAGGTTTTTTTTTTTTGTATAAATCCCCATGACCGAGAACGGAGCATGGCGCAAACATTGTACTAGCTTACTGCTGCCAGCCGCAGTCATCAGCCAGAGAACGGAGAGTTCTTCAGCTTTTTCTTCGTCATCGAGTCGAATATCTTTGTATCTTTTTTTTTTGTTTCTCCACCATCGACGACGACTCCGCTCCACTGCCGACAAACTGACAGTCACAGTGGCTGCCTCTTTTGGCTGTCGGCAACCCTCCTCCACTCTGGTGTCCCCCCAGATTACCTAGTTCTTTATTTTTCAGTTGATTCTTTCCAAAAAAAAAACAACTTGGAATTGTCACTCAGCTGCGGCGCGGCGTCCGGCGATATTTTTCGTTGGCTATGGTTGGATGGTTATTTGTTGTTTTTTTTTTGGTTGAGAACTGCTAATGATGACGAAGACGGCAATGATGATAATGATTTCAGCCTGATTTTGCTGGTTCCAAGCGCGTTCTTTCTATGTGCTCAGAGGCTCACTCCACGTCCACGCCCAGCTATGTGAAACTTGGCTATGTAAGATATGGATGAATGTATTTGTATCTGGGAAGTTCGTTCGTTTCGTATACCGAAAAACTGAAATTGTAAGTATACCATGCTCACTGCTCACAGTGGATATGGCATAAAAGCCCAGAGACAGAGAGCGTTTTGAGAGAGAGAGCAGAAGCTATGGCAGAGTGTAGCAGATGTCTACCAACAAATTTTAAGCGAGTCGGAGTGTATTTGTGGGATACCTACGCATAGCTCTGCTGGATGGTTCATGGTTGAAAACGTTTGAGGTTCTTCTTCATCATCATGGAATTGGAAAACATACGAGTATCTACCTAATATTTAGGTATGTTTGTGGTATACTAAATTCTACCCTATATGTATGTTCTAATATGAGTGTAACTGTTTGTGTGTCATTTTTACCTGTTTTTTTCGTTTTTTGTATTTTGTTATGCCCTTTATGTCTTGTCTGTCTGTCGGTTACCGGTGTGTCGATGTCGAATTCAAGTCAATCTGACACAACCAGAACCATCATCATAGCCGGTGTAGTTTTATATAGAAGAGGGCGCAAAACAGACATATATTTTACTCATACAGTCGTGCAAAAAAGTGATACTCCCACAATGGAAATTAATATCAAATTCGAAATGTTTTTGTAATCAATAAAAACAATGAGTAAAAGGTATTTCCATTGTAACGGGCAGGGAACAGTCATACCATTATTTGTTCATAGTTTGTATATTATTAACTCAACAAGGCATTTAATAGTTTAATAGTTGTTAACATATTTTTAAAATTACATTAGTTTAAAAACAGTTTTAAGCTCCTGTATTTATTTCCAATTCTCTCTTTTTTTTCTCAATTTCTATAGTGATTTCGCATAGCTGTGCTAACTTGATTCCAAAAAGTGTTTAAATTTTAAAGATGACCATTTATTTTCCACTTCTGACCAACCATACATTTTTTTTTAACAACATACAGTTTTCGAAAGACATTGTATTGAAAAATTGGGATTCCAAAGAAAATTTATTTTCTATTTGAAAATGGTATAACATTTTTAGTTTTGATTTTTGAAAATAAAAAATTAACTAAAAAAATGCTTTAAAAAAAATTATTTTTGATTTTTTAGCACAATTATTTAAATTGACCAACCTTTAAAATTTTTCTTACTTATTAAGAAAAAACTTTGTTTCTAAAAAAATATTTCTCAAACATGACCATATTGAACAAAATCTTAAACGAACATAATTTGCTATCTCATAAAATCATCAATTAAGCAAAAATTTTCTTGATAAGTTAGACAAATTTTTAAGGGTAATTATTTTGTGTAGTTCAAAATGGCCATCTTTCAAATAACAAAAATATTCTCAAAAAAAATTTTTTAATTACCCTGAAAAATTGATATTATTTGAATGTTTTTTAAACATTTTGTATATCAAAACTGGTTTTGTGACTGCCTTAATTTGGAAAATAAACCGAAATAGATTTTGTCTTCTTCATGTAAAATCTGTCGATAATAGTGCCAAGTTTGGGAAAATTTCGAAACTTTTAACATTCACTAAACATGTTTTTAGATAAAACATGTTTTGAAATTACTCAATAACATGGCTGTTAGTCTTAAAAAAAAAGGTCAGTCGATTTTGTTTCAGCTTGATATTTTCAAATTAGAGGAGACTTTTTTCAATTTTTTGAAAAGGAACATGACCATTACCGTCTGCAATTGCTTGGATAAATTTTCAGCAGCAGGGTCATTTAGCAACAGATAACAGTATCAGCTTATGCAAGGGGCGAGGGAGAGGTCGGATCCTAGCCCAAAGACCCAAAATGTATTGTGTCATTGGTCAGTATGAAAGACTTTTTCATATTATTTTCATATATTAAACATGGACACCAGTCAAAATACCTTGTTCTTGAAGGTAGAAGATGGTGTTGATTTTCAATATAAATCAGTTTGCGTTATATTTGGAGTTTTTGGAGACTCTTCAAATTCGGAAAAGTTTGGTTTTCTCCTTAAAGGCTTCTGATGCATTCTAAATTTCACTGTCACGTACAGAAAAAATTGACTTTTTGCTGTTCATACTTCAAGGCTCTCGTTTGAAGTAATTTCTATTGATTGTTTTTGGCGAATACATCATTCATCTTTGACGAGTTAACAAAACTGAACTGTTATTGGGCACGTTCAAACAGTTAACATAAAGCTATCGGATAGCTTTTTGTTGTTGTAAACAGTGTTAAAAATTAGCAAAGAAACGAACCATTTTCTGTCAAAAAATAATCTGAAGGTATCCGAGAATTTTTGGTATACCTCAGGTATTCGAGTGATCAGCTGATAGATATTTGGCTATTTTTTATTTTGAAAATTAAATAAATTTGCAAGAATTAAAGTTTAATCGAGTACTATGGAACAATAAAAAAAAAACTGGAATTTGCTCAAAAGAAACAATTTCCTCTTTTCAATATTTTCATATTTTTTTTGTAACTGCTTTGGCAAGCTATCTGGATAGCTTTTCGTTCAAAGAAATATTCCAGATACGGGTATCCCAGATAGCCTATCCGATAGCTGTTTGAACGTGCCTATTTTATTTTTTTGAACAGATATTAAACAAAAACCAAAGAAACGTCACGTACAGACAAGAGAACTCAGTCAATTAATAGTATGAGACATGAGAGTCAAGAAAGTCAAAAATTGTAAAAGTTAATGTAGTATAATAACATCAAAGGAACTATATAATATTATTGTTTGCTTACATTTTTGGAATTGAAAAAATGAAAAATTTCAATATTGTCACGTACAGAAAAAAATTTTCGTTTTTCCTTGATTAAACTTAAAAAGAATTTAAAAAAAAAAAACATTTAAAATTATAATAAAAAATATTGAAAATTTTATTTCGAAAATTCAAAAATTGAACAAGTTAATGATTGTTTTTTTTTTTTTGAAAAACTTTTTTGAACTACCATTTTTTCAATTTTCTAAAAAATTTTGTTTTTAATGGCTAAAGTTAAAATTTAAGGTATTCTTAATGCATTCATATATATGTAGGTACATTGTACATTATATCCTATCGACTTAGATCAAACAAAAAAATATTGTTTAATGTTGAACTTTCCCAATAAATTCTCTCTAAAAAAAGCATTCTCAAATAAAGTGCACCATAAAATAAGGATAGTATTTTGAAAACTATTCCTTAGAAGCAAGAAAAAAAAAACACTTCCACCCACGCAAAACCTTGATGAATTAAAAAAATCCATTATGTCATAAACCAAGAACAGTCCCCATATTGATCGATTGCCTTCAATCACCACTGTATCCTACTCTTCAACTCAATGTATATTATTCCGATTCCCAACTTTACTGTTTTTGCGAACAGATGAACTAAAAACCCACACAGACAAAAAAGATAATCGAGAACAAAATACAACCAAAAAAACAGAAGAAAAAAAAAAAGGAAAGAGCGAGTGTGTAACCCAAAAGCAAAGCGTGTTTCGGCTATGGACGGCTGGAAAATGAGAATTCACCAACCCGAACCCGCACAGCCAAGCAGCTGCTGCTTGCTCGTTTCATATAGTCGTAGTCGTCTTCGTTCATATTGTTGTTGTTGTTGGTTTTTGTTGGTGCGCTTGGCTTTTGCCTGCTTCTGCTCCTCTGGTTCTGTTGTGCCATTGCCATGCCGATGCCGATACCAGCCCCAGCAAAAGGCAGCAGAACAACCACCAGCATTTAGCAGCAAGTAGCAGCAGCAGCTGTGAGCTCAGAGCTCTGCTGAGGTGTCCACGAACTGTATGTATGTCGCACGCTCTGCTGCTGCCTTTTGGTTTGGGTTAGAGTGGTTGTTTTTTTTTTTTTTTCTGTATTTCTATGGAACTGGATGATGACGATGATGACTGTGCTCTAGCTGGGCTGCCTAGCTTGCTTGCAAACGCTGAAACGTTCAGTTGAGCGTGGACTCTCCGCTAGAGAAGGTTACCGAGTTTTTTGAAAAATCTTTTTTTTGTGTCTTCTTCTGTGTTCCCTGTTTTATCATCGCCCTCGCTTTTGTTGTTGTAATCAGTCAGTGTCAGAGTCTCTTCTTCCTGTTCTTCTTCTTCTTCACTTGCCGCCTGACTGACTGTCAGTCAGTCCCCAAAAAAAAAAAACAAGTAACCGAACCGACAGAAGGCCAAGTCAGCCCGAAGAAGAAGCAATAACGGACCGGGAGGCATCATCGTCATACACACAAACACACACACAGGCAAAAATCGCCGCCGGGAGTGAGACCACCGCATCCATTGAATTCCTTGCCAGCCAGCAGCAGCTGACATTCGAACGAACTCTCGACTCGAACACCGGCACCGTTTTGGTGGTGGTTGCTTTTGCTTTTAAGGTTTTTCGTTTTCGTAGCTTGGGCAATCGGCTTTGGCTTTGGCAACGGCTTTGGCATTTCCTGCTGCTGGTTGCCATTGCTGTGACGTGCTCTGTGCTGCCCCTAAGGAGACACACAGATAGAGGTCGAATCGAATCGAATACATAGGCTCAATACGCTACGCTACGCACACACAGCTACCAACCGAGCGTTGTGTATCGAAACGAAAAAAAAGTGGAGAACACTCTTTTGTCGAAGCGAAGCTGAACGTTCTCAATCATTCATTGGAGTGTCGCGAGCGCGCAACAACCACCGGCAAATATCACCAAGCAAAGAGTCAGTAAGCAGAGAAGCGAGTCTTGACATTATAGAAGCTATTAAAGTTGGGAAGAGGAAAGTGTATCTCTACAACAACAACAAAATCAATATGGCACTCAAAGGAAACTCATCGATTGTATTGAATGTGGAAAAATTTATCAAAGATGTGGAAAATCGACCGGCGATATGGAATCGCAATTATCACTGCAACAAGCCATTTCTCGAGCAGATGTGGGAAGAGTTGTCATCCATTCATCAGTTGCCAAGTAGGTTTTGATCTCTTTGTTTTGTTTTATTGGTGGTTTTTGGTTGGCTCATCAAAAGTGAGTCAGTGCTTTGCTGTGTTAACCGATTTCAATTTGTTTGTTTGTTTTGACTTCTTCTTTCTTCTATTTATATGTTTTTTTCTTTTTTTTTATAGAAGTTGTATTAAAAGCAAAATGGAAAGGTTTGCGTGACAATTTTCGAGTTGAATACAAACGGATACCGCGGGGGGATAATGGCGATTTCCTGATCCAACCAGCGGAACATGAGTCCAAGTGGATACATTATTATGCGCTCTTGTTTTTGAGTGAGTATCTTTTTTATACATTGATATAGTTGTTGTTCTTATAGAATACTAATACAAATGAGAATATGTTAGTGGATGGTTGTGTTTGTTAAGCTGGCAGGGTGCTTAGTAAATAAGGGTTGCTTTTTTGTTGTTAGACACATAGGTTCCTAGTTGTTGTTACAAGTGGATTATCGGAAATAGCAGACAATATTCGTTGTTCTTTGATGGGTGTTTGCCTGTTTGGTGTGTTGATATTGAGTGAGTTTTTTTGCTGTTTCATATCAGCTGGTCGTTGAGTAGAATTTCGTGGGAAAAAGTGTTTTTGATATCATCATGAAGTGTTGAGTGAGTTAATGATTGAGTAGCGAAATTTGATTGTTATTTTCAAAGGAATGAATGTTCGTGTATGTGTGAAATAATTATTGTCGACATTTCCTTTGGCTTTTGTTATAGGTGTCCAATGAAAATGTATACAATTGTTTTTAGAACTATTAAGAAAGTAATAGTTTAGGCATTCGGCGATATGACTTTATAGCTATTTTAATAGGTAGATTATTTTAAAGAAAAGGTAATAAGAAATTATCTATGTCATTTAAAGAAGTCATTTAATATTACAAACTGGAGAAGAGACACAAATGAAGAAAGAAAGAAATAATTAAATTTTATGTCAAATACGTGTTAGAACACTTAGAATGTTTAAGTTTTTTAATTTTATTTAATCATTCATTTTATAAAAAATGTAAAATAAAATGCACAACTGGGGTCGCACGTACTTGCTCTTATGCTTAAAAACTTTCTAATGTTAAAGCTTTTTCTTCAAGAAAATTATGGAAAATATAAAATTTGATATTTTCAAAAAATAATTAAAAAAATAAAATCTGTTTTTATAATTAATTAAACACCGTTTTAAATAATCTTTTCCTAAAAACTAAGTGTATGCCATTTTATTTTTTGTATGAAAAGTTATTTTTAGAAAGAAAATTTCGAAAGTCTTTAAAAACGTTTGAAAAAAAATTATTTTATATACAGGGTGCCCCAAAAGTAATAGATCAAATCTTATGGGCTCTCAGAATTAAGTAACTTGTTTATCCCAAATCCTTTCGGGTTTTGTTAATTTGTAGCAAAAAAGCGTATGAAATAAGAAATATTTTGATTAATTAATTGTTCCTAATTATTTGGTAATGTTTTAGTAAAAGAATTGTAAAAAACAAAAATCAATAAATAGGCGCAGGAAGCAAAATACTGTTACAAAGTAGGGATTTTTCGAAATTTCAAAAAATTTCTAACATTTTTCAAAAAAAAAGTGGCAGGTTTTATAAAAATGGATCCCAAAAGTAATGATGCAGATTTGTTCGAAATGATCTCAGGATTCCAAATTTGTAAGTTTCAAAATCGTACCTGATTCCTTTTTTGAGTTACAGGCATTATACATATACCTATGTATATAAATTTGACTTGCAATGGAAAAAAAATTATATAATTAAATATACCTTTTTGGAAAGCTAAAATATACTCCTTTAATTTGATGTTTATTTGAAGTTGATTGAGTAAATAGTTTTTGAGAAATTTAATTTTAAAATTATTATTTTAGAAAAAAATATTTTTTTTTCTTTTAGTTTATTCTGCTCTATTGTTTTTAATAAAGGGTAAAATTTTTTTACACAAATCCATGCTCTCATTGATTTTAAGTCAAAAACAAAAAACCGCATGTTTAAAAGTATCTTAGTTTTTGAGATTTAAGAAAAATGTCAAAAATCTTTTCTCCAATTTTTTTTAGCTTTTTTTTTAATTTTTTTTTTCAAATAAAAAAAAATAGCCTCAAATGAAATGGAAAAAAGGTCACTGTAACACGCTGCTGATCAGGACGTCTTCTTTTTCTTTTAAATTAACGCGAAAAGTCAACGTGGATTCATGAAAAATGGCTCTCACGATAAAAATCGAGAAGAGGTTTTGTGGTCCCTGAGGACCTTAGCTGTCCTGAAATCTATGTAATATGGGATATTTTTCTGTTATACGTAACATTATAACTCTTACATTTCAAAAATAGTCCTGAAATATTCAGAACGTAATAAAAATAACTTTAAAATATATAAAAATTAAAAACAAAATACAAAAACTCTGAAAATGGCAAAAAAAAAACATTTAAAAAAAACACCAAAAATTAACAAAAAATCTCAAAACAGGTGCCAAAATACCACTTCGTTCTTGGGGTTGATTCTGAGTCACACTTAGTGTGATTAGAACTTACAAATCTGTTGATTAAATAACCATTATACACATTTTTCCTTAGGAACAAATGAACCAATAATAATAGTGCCTATCTATTCTTTCCATTTTTGAAAAACTAGAATAGTTTTTTACATCTATTTTTAAGGATTTGACTAAGAACTAAATAGAACATTCAATTTTGAAAAAAACTTGTATCCTGTAATTCAAAGGTAAAAAAAATTAACATAAATACAAAAATTATTATTTTTTTTTTAAATTTTGACTTTGAAATTAAATTTCTCAAAAACTAATTGCTCAATCAACTTCAAATAAACATCAAATTCAAGGAGTATATTTTAGCTTTCCAAAAAGGTATAGGACATTATAATGTGCTTTTGTTTTTTGTTTAATTTTTTTTCCATTGCAAGTCAAATGTATATATATGTATAATGCCTGTAACTCAAAAAAGGGATCAGGTACGATTTTGAAACTTACAAATTTGGAATCCTGAGATCAATTCGAACAAATCTGCATCATTACTTTTGGGATCCATTTTTATAAAACCTGCCGCGTTTTCAAGACCACCGTACATTTTGAAGAATTAATTAATTTACGCATAAAAACGAAATTTCAAAATTTTTCACAAACACGTTTTCAAATACCTAATTTATTTTTCAAAAAAAAAAATTGAAATATTTTTTAAAAATCCAAAAATATGTTTTTTGAAAATTTTCTAAAATTTTAATATTACATTTACTATAAGGCTTTGTTTTAAATCGAGTTAGTCTGGTACGAGTTACGAGAAATTAAGAAACCAAAATAACCGTTCTATGGCAGGTACCTTTAATAACGGTAAACATTTTTTTTTATTTAAAGAGTTGGCTCCTATATGTAATAGTCGGAGAGGCGACCGTCGAGTTACTTAGCTCATAAGGTTAGAGGTTAAAATTGGTGCCAAATGAAAGATAAGTTGATACTGAAAATAAAAAAATAGGGTTGCCACTTCTAAAATGGGAACTTCCATGTGGCAACCCTATTTGAAAGGAAAAATTGTCACATAACTAATACATTCATATCTTTGTTGTTTGGCCAGATAAAAAAAAATTTGAAAAGCCAACCGAAAGCCAAAATAGTAAAAAAAAAATAATAAAATAATATAAAGAACGTAGCCCTACAAATGTGGCAACCCCATCCAAATGAAAACAACACTGACAAAAATCTTCTTTGAACAAAACAGTATAACTTTTTATGCACTAGAAAGCTAAACTATACGCCATATTTTAGATAATACTCCCTTCTATCTAAAAAATGTCGGGTGCCACGTCGCAAATGCAGACAAGTACTCGGCAACCCTACTAAAATGCTAAAAAACGCAAAAACCATTTGTTTTTTGGCCAAAGTGTATAATTTTTGATAGAGTTAAAGGCTGTAAAATACATCATGTTTAGCTTAGACTCTCTTCTATCTGAAAAATTTCGGGTGCCACCCCACAAATGCAGACAAGTACTCGGCAACCCTATCCAAATGCTAAAAAACATAAAAATCACTTGTTTTTTGGCCAAAGTGTATAATATTTGATAGAGTTAAAGGCTGTTAAATACATCATGTTTAGCTTAGACTCTCTTCTATCTGAAAAATGTCGGGTGCCACCTCGCAAATGCAGACAAGTACTCGGCAACCCTACTAAAATGCTAAAAAACGCAAAAACCACTTGTTTTTTGGCCAAAGTGTATAATATTTGATAGAGTTAAAGGCTGTAAAATACATCATGTTTATTTTAGACTCTCTTCTATCTATAAAATGTCGGGTGCCACCCCGCAAATGCAGACAAGTGTTTGGCAACCCTATCCAAATGCTAAAAAACATAAAAATCACTTGTTTTTTGGCCAAAGTGTATAATATTTGATTGAGTTAAAGGCTGTTAAATACATCATGTTTAGCTTAGCCTCTCTTCTATCTGAAAAATGTCGGGTGCCACCTCGCAAATGCAGACAAGTACTCGGCAACCCTACTAAAATGCTAAAAAACGCAAAAACCACTTGTTTTTTGGCCAAAGTGTATAATATTTGATAGAGTTAAAGGCTGTAAAATACATCATGTTTATTTTAGACTCTCTTCTATCTAAAAAATGTCGGGTGCCACCCCACAAATGCAGATTAGGAATCGGCAACCCTATCCAAATGCTAAAAAACATAAAAATCACTTGTTTTTTGGCCAAAGTGTATAATATTTGATAGAGTTAAAGGCTGTTAAATACATCATGTTTAGCTTAGACTCTCTTCTATCTGAAAAATGTCGGGTGCCACCTCGCAAATGCAGACAAGTACTCGGCAACCCTACTAAAATGCTAAAAAACGCAAAAACCACTTGTTTTTTGGCCAAAGTGTATAATATTTGATAGAGTTAAAGGCTGTAAAATACATCATGTTTAGCTTAGACTCTCTTCTATCTAAAAAATGTCGGGTGCCACCCCGCAAATGCAGACAAGTACTCGGCAACCCTATCCAAATGCTAAAAAACATAAAAATCACTTGTTTTTTGGCCAAAGTGTATAATATTTGATAGAGTTAAAGGCTGTAAAATACATCATGTTTAGCTTAGACTCTCTTCTATCTGAAAAATGTCGGGTGCCACCTCGCAAATGCAGACAAGTACTCGGCAACCCTACTAAAATGCTAAAAAACGCAAAAACCACTTGTTTTTTGGCCAAAGTGTATAATATTTGATAGAGTTAAAGGCTGTAAAATACATCATGTTTATTTTAGACTCTCTTCTATCTAAAAAATGTCGGGTGCCACCCCACAAATGCAGATTAGGAATCGGCAACCCTATCCAAATGCTAAAAAACCCAAAAATCACTTGTTTTTTGGCCAAAGTGTATAATATTTGATAGAGTTAAAGGCTGTAAAATACATCATGTTTAGCTTAGACTCTCTTCTATCTGAAAAATGTCGGGTGCCACCTCGCAAATGCAGACAAGTACCCGGCAACCCTATCCAAATGCTAAAAAACATAAAAATCACTTGTTTTTTGGGCAAAGTGTATAATATTTGATAGAGTTAAAGGCTGTAAAATACATCATGTTTAGCTTAGACTCTCTTCTATCTGAAAAATGTCGGGTGCCACCTCACAAATGCAGACAAGTACTCGGCAACCTTATCCAAATGCTAAAAAACATAAAAATCACTTGTTTTTTGGGCAAAGTGTATAATATTTGATAGAGTTAAAGGCTGTTAAATACATCATGTTTAGCTTAGACTCTCTTCTATCTGAAAAATGTCGGGTGCCACCTCGCAAATGCAGACAAGTACTCGGCAACCCTACTAAAATGCTAAAAAACGCAAAAACCACTTGTTTTTTGGCCAAAGTGTATAATATTTGATAGAGTTAAAGGCTGTAAAATACATCATGTTTAGCTTAGACTCTCTTCTATCTAAAAAATGTCGGGTGCCACCCCGCAAATGCAGACAAGTACTCGGCAACCCTATCCAAATGCTAAAAAACATAAAAATCACTTGTTTTTTGGCCAAAGTGTATAATATTTGATAGAGTTAAAGGCTGTAAAATACATCATGTTTAGCTTAGACTCTCTTCTATCTGAAAAATGTCGGGTGCCACCTCGCAAATGCAGACAAGTACTCGGCAACCCTACTAAAATGCTAAAAAACGCAAAAACCACTTGTTTTTTGGCCAAAGTGTATAATATTTGATAGAGTTAAAGGCTGTAAAATACATCATGTTTATTTTAGACTCTCTTCTATCTAAAAAATGTCGGGTGCCACCCCACAAATGCAGATTAGGAATCGGCAACCCTATCCAAATGCTAAAAAACCCAAAAATCACTTGTTTTTTGGCCAAAGTGTATAATATTTGATAGAGTTAAAGGCTGTAAAATACATCATGTTTAGCTTAGACTCTCTTCTATCTGAAAAATGTCGGGTGCCACCTCGCAAATGCAGACAAGTACCCGGCAACCCTATCCAAATGCTAAAAAACATAAAAATCACTTGTTTTTTGGGCAAAGTGTATAATATTTGATAGAGTTAAAGGCTGTAAAATACATCATGTTTAGCTTAGACTCTCTTCTATCTGAAAAATGTCGGGTGCCACCTCACAAATGCAGACAAGTACTCGGCAACCTTATCCAAATGCCAAAAAACAAGCGAGTTTTGCTTTTTTTTAGCATTTGGATAGGGTTCCGAGTACTTGTCTGCATTTGCGGGGTGGCACCCGACAGTTTTTAGATAGAAAAGAGTTTAAACTAAACATGATGTATTTTACAGCCTTTAACTCTATCAAATATTATACACTTTGGCCAAAAAACAAGTGATTTTTGGGTTTTTTAGCATTTGGATAGGGTTGCCGATTCCTAATCTCCATTTGCGGGGTGGCACCCGACACTTTTTAGATAGAAGAGAGTCTAAAATAAACATGATGTATTTTACAGCCTTTAACTCTATCAAATATTATACACTTTGGCCAAAAAACAAATGGTTTTTGCGTTTTTTAGCATTTTAGTAGGGTTGCCGAGTACTTGTCTGCATTTGCGAGGTGGCACCCGACATTTTTTAGATAGAAGAGAGTCTAAGCTAAACATGATGTATTTTATAGCCTTTAACTCTATCAAATATTATACACTTTGGCCAAAAAACAAGTGATTTTTGGGTTTTTTAGCATTTGGATAGGGTTGCCGATTCCTAATCTGCATTTGCGGGGTGGCACCCGACACTTTTTAGATAGAAGAGAGTCTAAAATAAACATGATGTATTTTACAGCCTTTAACTCTATCAAATATTATACACTTTGGCCAAAAAACAAGTGGTTTTTGCGTTTTTTAGCATTTTAGTAGGGTTGCCGAGTACTTGTCAGCATTTGCGAGGTGGCACCCGACATTTTTTAGATAGAAGAGAGTCTAAGCTAAACATGATGTATTTTATAGCCTTTAACTCTATCAAATATTATACACTTTGGCCAAAAAACAAGTGATTTTTGGGTTTTTTAGCATTTGGATAGGGTTGCCGATTCCTAATCTGCATTTGCGGGGTGGCACCCGACACTTTTTAGATAGAAGAGAGTCTAAAATAAACATGATGTATTTTACAGCCTTTAACTCTATCAAATATTATACACTTTGGCCAAAAAACAAGTGGTTTTTGCGTTTTTTAGCATTTTAGTAGGGTTGCCGAGTACTTGTCTGCATTTGCGAGGTGGCACCCGACATTTTTCAGATAGAAGAGAGTCTAAGCTAAACATGATGTATTTAACAGCCTTTAACTCTATCAAATATTATACACTTTGGCCAAAAAACAAGTGATTTTTATGTTTTTTAGCATTTGGATAGGGTTGCCGAGTACTTGTCTGCATTTGCGGGGTGGAACCCGACATTTTTTAGATAGAAGGGAGTATTATCTAAAATATGGCGTATAGTTTAGCTTTCTAGTGCATAAAAAGTTATACTGTTTTGTTCAAAGAAGATTTTTGTCAGTGTTGTTTTCATTTGGATGGGGTTGCCACATTTGTAGGGTTACGTTCTTTATATTATTTTATTATTTTTTTTTTACTATTTTGGCTTTCGGTTGGCTTTTCAAATTTTTTTTATCTGGCCAAACAACAAAGATATGAATGTATTAGTTATGTGACAATTTTTCCTTTCAAATAGGGTTGCCACATGGAAGTTCCCATTTTAGAAGTGGCAACCCTATTTTTTTATTTTCAGTATCAACTTATCTTTCATTTGACACTAATTTTAACCTCTAACCTTATGAGCTAAGAAACTCGACGGTCGCCGCTTGGACTATAATATGTACCTAATATATAGCCATTATCGAAAAAATTAAGCTTTTCTATTTCCGTTATATGAAAGGTACCGTTAGTTTTGGTCCAAAAAAAAATTCAATCTCCCCTTTAGGGAATCGTCCAAGACTGTTAGCTACCAAGTTTGAAATGAACCGCTCTAGTAGTTTAGGCTCTAGCTCGAGGTGCATACAGACGGACAGACAGACCGACAGACAGACAGAATTGCCGGACCCACTTGTTTAGCATTCTCCATCATCGTTATGTCATGTCTGATTGTTATCTCAAGTTCGATTTTTTTTTTCGATTCCTGAACTTGCCCTATACCTAGTACCTATATCGCAAGTAAAAAAAGTATTGAATAGCGTACTTCATTTGAAAATTAAAACAATTTTATAGGGTGTTTATTAAAAAATGTTGAAAATTTTTCAAAAAATTTTGTAACATATTTTCCCCATATTTAAACAAAACTTCATTGATGCGTAAAGATGTGCATTTTTAGAAAAAAAAAATCTCAGACAGTAAAGTAAAAATTAACTATTTTTAAAGTACATTGTTTTTTTCACCATTTTCAGTTTGAAAGTTAATTAAATTTTTCAAAAACTATAAAGATAGCAAAAAAATGAACTTATGTCTTAAAAGAGGTACAGCACAACATTGTAGTTGTTCCCTTTAATTTTTCCTATTTTTTTTTTCATTTTTAAGTATTTTTTGTTTTTATAAAATTGGCCTCCGTCTAAATGACCACAACAGAAATTGTAAAAAATCTCGATAGCAGTCAAATATGACATAACGATTACGTAAATAGAGAAAACAATCAATTTTCCAAAACGGAAAAATTTAAATTTTTTTAAGAATTCAAAAAATCTGATTTTTGATTTCTGAAAAAATAATAATAATAATTGTTAGCAGTTTCACCAAATGTCAGGATTAGAAAGATATTTGATTTCTGCTTTTATCATGAAAAAACGAGTGTTGATAAATGACAAAGGAAATGTTTAAAAAGCAATTAAGAGTTTATAATTTTTAAAGTTAAAAAAGCGTTTTTTTTTTTTAACTTTTTACATTGCATGAAAAAAAAAAACATTCAATATTATAATATCGATTTTTCTTATATTTCTAGCTGAACACATGCGTCATCGCCTGCCAAAAACCGAACAAGATACAATGTTCTACTTCAACCAATCAAATCCTCAGGAATACGAACAGACTCTTGTCGAGCCTGATCTTACAAATGGTCTCATCCGTATACCAGACAGTGATGAAGAATTCGATGAAGATGACGTAGAAGATGATGATATGGAAGATCCTCCCAAACCTTTAGCCAATAAACGTCCCGAATTTCATGGCACTGCTAAAAAACGTTCCCCTCAGCAACATTCCTCATTCAACAGCATGTCTGACAGTACCAGCCTTTATAATGAAAAATCATCCTCATTCTCAAACAGTCACATTCCATCATTAAAACTTAAGCGACAACGTCTCTCCGAGGACAGTAATTTTAATGGTTCATCGACAATGGAAAATTCAGCAGTTCCTGAAGATGATGATTATCATTATTTATTGAGCCTGCATCCTTATATGAAACAATTGAATTCAGCACAGAAATTACGAATTCGTACAAAAATTCAAAAATTAATTTTCAAAGAACTTTACAAAGAGGATCTGGAAGAGAAGTAAAAAAAAAATCCCATTTAATGGCATATAGTCTTTCGAAACATTCCACATTCAAGAAAGAAAGAATATCTTCGAACAAAAAGACCTCTTTGTCACAAAATAGTCATAAGATCAGGAACTAGTATTAAGCTCTTATTTTTTTTAAACAAGTTTATTTCCTTCCAATATTTTAACTTTCTTTTAGATTTTAAATGACTTTTATGATGTATATAATTAAGACTGTTTTTGTTAAGCTATTTATTTGTTTTTGAGAAACGAAATGTTACATTTTGACTTCTTGTCGAAATTATGTGTATTTTTGTAATAAAAATTAAAGAAAAAATTATCAAATTCTAGAATATCAAAATTTTTTTTTTTTTATTTTGTTGTTTTAACCAGTGCTACCAAATCACTTCTTGTCTAAGTAAGTGAATCGTATGGTAGAAAAATAATTTGTTTACTAAAGATTTTGAAATTCAACCTATGAAAATCAAATCAATTCAAATGGTTCGATTCGTCATCGTGGAGTTTTTGGAAGACTAATATTGGTAAGAGTGGTACGCAAACAAGTTGTGAAATTTGCATTAGAAAGGAAATTGCTTTTGGGATAAGAACCAAGGATAAAAAAAAGTCTATTAAAAAAAGTTGGGTGTTGGAGACAGTAAAATCTGTAATTGTTCCCAAAAAGCCAAGATTCATTTTATTTTTGGTTTTGAATACCATTTAAACGTTTATATGTACATAAGTTCTTAGACGTTTTACATGAATCATTGGCTTTTTGGGACCTATTACAGATTTTACTGTTTCTTCGAAAAAAACACCCTTTCACCTAAATTTTTTTTATGAAAACTCTTTATTCTTGCTTTCTATCACAAAATCAATGTTTTTAACAAATTTCATTAGGGTGGCCCATCATTTTTGTTTACAATAAAAAAAAAACACGATATTCTTATAGACTTAGACTCTTGTTTCTAATCTCAAAAGTAACATAATTGCTAAATTTCAATAGGGTAGGTACCACTAATACTACTCTTGTGTTAATCATTTTTTCAAATATACCCAGATTTTCTCTAAACCCAAAAAAAAAAACACCCTTTCACATGAAACAAATTTATACACTTGTTTTATTCGTAATTCCTATTACTCCAGTCAAAGCGTCATTTGACCTTGCGATGAGAGGCACTGTCTGTTTTTATTTCATGTATCGATGGGGGTATATTTAAAAGGCTTAAACCCAATTTCTCACCACCTGATCATTCTTTTTAGCGGAGTTATTCACAAAAATGCATTTTTTGGGATATTTTACTTCTAAGCTAATATCTTTGCTCCAGATTATCGTAGACCAAAAAATAAACATACATTCTCTTCCTTATAATATTTTCTATCGTTGTATGTAATTTCATTGTATTTGAGTGAGTAAATATAAAATGGCAACCATTTAAAGTCAAATTCTTGTTGTTAAAAAACACATTTTTGTCATTATTTCGAAAAAAGTTTATATCATGATTGACATTTTTCTAACCTATTTTGTAGCCCTGTTCATGTCCTGCATTTTAAAGAAAAAATGAGCTCTTTATCACCAAAGATGGCCGAGCTATTGATAAATGAACGCATGCAAAACCGGTGCAAAAACACCCAAAAATATCGTTTTTTGGGAATAACTCGACTTCAGAATGTCCTACGGCAAAAAATAAAGCAATGAATTGTTCGTTACAACATTTTCTATCAATTTAGTGCACAATCTTTTTGTTGAAACAAATAAAAAATAAGTAATATTAAGTCAAAGTCGTTTTTTTGTTTAGCAAACTCTTGCCTTATTATTTTGCAAACGGTGCGAGTATTGGCTAGAAAATAAAATATTATTGTAGTCCTTTAAATTATCTACAAATTAAAAAAAAAATTAGCTCTCTACGACCCACACGAGCCGAGTAATTAATTTTTTAAAAAAGGTCCAAATGACCAACGAAAAAACATAAGACAAATTCTCTTATAATAAGAAACAATGAAAACAACCCCTCTCACTGAGAACTAGTATTCGAATCATAACCAAGGGAAATTTTTTTGAATTTTCGTACGGATTAATGCTTTCTTAAAATTATAATAGCTCGGCTCCCGTGGGTCGTAGAAAGCTAAATTTTTTTTTGAATTGTAGATAATTTAAAGGACTACAATAATATTTTATTTTCTTAGCCAATACTCGCACCGTTTGCAAAATAATAAGGCAAGAGTTTGCTAAACAAAAAAACGACTTTGACTTAATATTACTTATTTTTTATTTGTTTCAACAAAAAGATTGTGCACTAAATTGATAGAAAATGTTGTAACGAACAATTCATTGCTTTATTTTTTGCCGTAGGACATTCTGAAGTCGAGTTATTCCCAAAAAACGATATTTTTGGGTGTTTTTGCACCGGTTTTGCATGCGTTCATTTATCAATAGCTCGGCCATCTTTGGTGATAAAGAGCTCATTTTTTCTTTAAAATGCAGGACATGAACAGGGCTACAAAATAGGTTAGAAAAATGTCAATCATGATATAAACTTTTTTCGAAATAATGACAAAAATGTGTTTTTTAACAACAAGAATTTGACTTTAAATGGTTGCCATTTTATATTTACTCACTCAAATACAATGAAATTACATACAACGATAGAAAATATTATAAGGAAGAGAATGTATGTTTATTTTTTGGTCTACGATAATCTGGAGCAAAGATATTAGCTTAGAAGTAAAATATCCCAAAAAATGCATTTTTGTGAATAACTCCGCTAAAAAGAATGATCAGGTGGTGAGAAATTGGGTTTAAGCCTTTTAAATATACCCCTATCGATCCATGAAATAAAAACAGACAGTGCCTCTCATCGCAAGGTGAGGCCCTTTTTTCCGACGCTTTGACTGGAGTATATGGAAAAGACAACATTTTTTAATAAATTTCGTAAGGGAACAATTTATATCACTGATTTTATCCGACTTATCGCAGATTATATCTATTTCCCAAAAAAAAAAAAACACCCTCTAACCTAAAATATTTGTAAAGACTGCTTAGATTCTTGGTTTCAGTTATAAATGATACATTTTTACCAATTTTCATTGGTGTAACAATTTTTTCCTAGTTTTTGTGGTCATATTTCCGAATTCCATCATTTCTTTAAAAAAAAAAACACCGTTTCACTCAAAATAACTTTTCTTAGAGCAATTGTATTGACTTTATTTTTATGTCATTAGATTTAGCATCAAAAAATACTTTAAAAACATGTGTGTCATATGATAATATTCGACAAACAATTTTGTTCACTATATTTTTGACCTTTACCCTTTTTCTCTTGTCCGCGAAAAAACACCCTTCCACCCAACTTTTTTTTATAGGACTTTTTATCTTTGGTTCTTATCTCAAAGCAAACTTTTTGCCAAGTTTCATGAGTGTAAATTTTTTTTTTTTATTTGTTGATTTTTAGTCAAATGTTGAGGGATTCGAATTATTCTTAAAAACTAATCAAACATCTTACCTTTTATCTTTGTAAACTACTTTGACACGCGTATCTAGATGAAAGATTAATAATGCATGAAGCACTTTTTTTCCAAAAATGTACCACAAAATTTTTTCTCTATTAAAACAGTACTGACCAAATTTCATTTTTAAAACCCAAAAATAAAATCAACAAACCTTAACATAAATTCCCAAATGAATGAAATTTTCAAGGATTTCATAAATTAAATTTCGAATAAATCAAAATTTAAAATTCTCATAGAGTAGCCCCGACTTGCATCTATCTACTTCAACTAGAGACCTAATTTTTAAAAATTACTTCCTTTTTATGCCCATTGATCAAATCATCTCAAGGCTTATCGACCTCATGTTACCACACAAACACAGCTGAGCAAAAATGAACAACCACAACCAAGAGAAAAAAAAAATAATTTGGCTCATGTGTAATTTAGCATAAAATATTCAAATCCCTAATACAAATAGATGGACGTGGTGAGTCCTTATACCACCCAACTCCTTTTCATACAATAAATAAGAGGGTTTCAATATCGCCAAACCAAAACCAACTGCTGGCCTCCATTCAATCGAAAATGTAAACCAATACCACATTAAATATAATGAAATGGAATTTCAATGAGAAAAAAAAAATGATTTAAAAAGATATCCTTTTTGCTTATCGCAAAAAATTGAGTCAGAACAAATCTGACCAATATAGAGAGCTACTCCTGCCATATTAATATTGAAAGCAAATGGATCCTTAAAAGATATGCCATGTGATTTAAGTTGATGGATTCGAAAAGGCGGAACATGTGCAGAATGGTTTTTTTTTTATTCCAGAAGAAATGGCACTTAAATGAAAAGAAAAAATAATAATAATAAAAAAACAAATCGCAAAAAGGATAAAAATGTATTTAAATGAGAATAGAAAAACATTCCCTCGACAATAACTCATACCTGAGTGTGAGATGATGATCATTATTGTGCGTGTGTGGGGGGCGAATAAATTATTACAAACGTGTGTCAAGAAAAAAAAAAAAAGAAATATTATTCCATCAATAAAATTCACTCTTGCCGACGAATGCTGGAATGTCCTTTGTCGTCATCGTTGGCATATAATAGTCCTTCTGGAATAAAAACAAACCTACGTTTTTAAACGGCGCGCATTTCGTTTTGTGTATGATTGATTTGATTGTTCTTTCATAGTATTCACCACATATATTTACCATTTTAATAAAATGATATGATGTCCTGGATCCTGCGTTTCAAGCAGGAAGGAGAGAAAAAAAAAAGCGAGTCCCATATGTGGGATGTTATAAGCTTTGGGAAGACAGTTGAAACAAAGCGTTGTAATAAAAAATATGACAGGATATTGGGATCCTTGGCGAATGTGGATGAGATACTTACACCCAGTTGGCACATGAAATGGAATTCTGAGATCCTTTTTATGGATTTCCATTCATTATATTGTCTTTTGCAATTTCTGCTGCTTTGACAAGGACTATACACACTTGAAAATGGAAACCTCCCTTCGCTCTACCACAGTCGTGAATATAAAAATGTCATTATTTTCAAAAAAAAAGTGCATAATACAGGGATTCGCTTGCATTCATTGTCCTTTGGGAATGAAAATTTAACTTCAACGATTTGTAATTTGGTTTTTGTAATTTATTCTTGCTCACATTTTATTTTATCTTTCGTCAAATATTCATCTGTTAAAGTCGACTAATGCATTTAACAGTAAAGAGGTAAACAGACATATTTTTCACGAGTTCATAAATCTTATTCATTTGTCGTTCCGTAGCTCTTACATTGTTGTTGATTCAGGAAAGTTTATGAAAAATTACTGATTTTTTCTTCATATTCAATAGATACCTATTCCCTGCATGGCAATATGTTTTTTTTTCCAAGAAACGCTGGCTCTCTGGCACACACAACTACCAGATAGTTCGGAGAATGTAATTTGAATGGACTTCATACTCTTTGGAATGAAATAGATATGCTTTACTTGGAAATAGTAGTGCAGTTCAAAGAGCTCGGATATGGCCGTGAGTAATGGTTGAGCTTTGTGAAGAAATGATTACAAAAAAAAAAGAAGAAAATAAAAAAAAAAGAAAAAGTTAAAGTAAAATTGGAGATATGTGTGTTAAGAATTTTAATTGAGTTTTTAATTTAAAGGACTAAAAATCTAACAGAAAGTCTTTGGAAATTACTCCGACCATATTTGTTAGATCTGGATTGGCATTGGCTAACCTGCTAATTGATATTCAGTAACACGACAAATTATGGAACAATATTGTCAGTTTTTGACTACTATCAAATTTTTGAAAATGGATCATTAATTTTTTTTTAAATTTATTTTTTAATAGGCTGATTTTCTTCATTACATTTAAATTGTTAATGGAAAACGCATGAAGATCTGTGTGTATTTTTAAACGAAGTCGAAATTTAAACTTAGATTTTCTTGTTCCCTGAATTTGTTTGATTTTTTCCAGTTTTTAAAAAATACCTTCTAAAGTACTTCTATTCAAAATTATATCAATGGTATCGGAAAAATGTTCAAAAACATAATATTTATTTTGACATATTAAAAAATTTTCATATAACTCAATAAAACAGTGACTTCAAGAACCTTTTAACACTACGACAAAAAAACACGTATACGCCACAGTGACCCCAGTAAAGCCGTGGTAGAAAATTGCCTTGCATTCAGCCAAAAACTTCTCCAATTTTCATAAAATTGTCTTAATAAACGCCAAGTATTCTAAGAAGCTGGAAATCCCATCATAAAATCTGAATTTAAAACATTTAAGGCTATGTTGAGTTTTCTTCCCGAAAATGTCGAAATATGAAAAAAGAGGTTGTCTGTAAAGCCGGTTTACGAACGATGATTTTACGTGATAACGTCGTCAGAAAACATGTTGTCTGTTTTTGTTTAAAATGAGTCAATTGAAGCGTTTACTTATTTCAAACAATCATAATTTACATGAAAAAGCTAAAACAAAATACCTTTTTTATTTTCTCAATACATTAGTTTTTTATTTTAAAAGCTTACAAAAAAAATTATGCCAAGTATTTCTTCTTAAGAATAAAACTATTTTAAAATTTTTACAATGCGCAAGAAGTATAAAAATAATTTATTGAAGACAATCATTTTCATCAAAAAAAAAGCAAAAATAACATAAATTTTTATCTTTTATCTTAATTCTATTTTTTTCCCTAACAACCTATAAAAAATTTTATACCATCTAAAAGCTTATTGTCTTAGCTCAAAATATAGGTATATATCGATCAGGTTTATGAGACATCTACAAAAAGAGCTAGAATTTTTTGAACTCGATCAAATTTCATTAAAAAAAGCAAAAAAAAAACATTTATTTTTATGTTCTCAGGCTATGGAATCAATTTTTTTGTTTGACAATCTATAAACAAATTTACCTTTCATATGACGTATCAATCTCATTTCAAAGATACCTACAAGAGAAGTTAGAATTTTTTAAAGTCAACCATGTCGAATTTCCAGACTGAGATTACGGTACTTCCCACACTGCACAGTGATTCCGTAGTAGGCCATAGGCCGAAATATCGATGTCAATATAATGACGTCATTTTTCGTTATGTTTGTTATAAAAAGCCTATTCTTTAAGATAGCATAACAGACATTTTGAGAAAATAACGGAACTTTTCATATCGACCATGAAAAGTTGTCGAAAAAAGTCTGATTTCAATGCTTTATTTATATATATATCGATCAGGTTTATGAGACATCTACAAAAAGAGCTAGAATTTTTTGAACTCGATCAAATTTCATTAAAAAAAGCAAAAAAAAAACATTTATTTTTATGTTCTCAGGCTATGGAATCAATTTTTTTGTTTGACAATCTATAAACAAATTTACCTTTCATATGACGTATCAATCTCATTTCAAAGATACCTACAAGAGAAGTTAGAATTTTTTAAAGTCAACCATGTCGAATTTCCAGACTGAGATTACGGTACTTCCCACACTGCACAGTGATTCCGTAGTAGGCCATAGGCCGAAATATCGATGTCAATATAATGACGTCATTTTTCGTTATGTTTGTTATAAAAAGCCTATTCTTTAAGATAGCATAACAGACATTTTGAGAAAATAACGGAACTTTTCATATCGACCATGAAAAGTTGTCGAAAAAAGTCTGATTTCAATGCTTTATTTTTGGTCCCGAATCAACTTAAACTTTTAAGTGTATTTTTCGGTTAAAATTATTTTTAAAGTTTTTTTTTTTGTTATGGAACTTAAAGTTGAAGGAATGTACTTTATTTAAAGAGTTTACAATTCTATTTTATTTAAAATTTTCAATAAAAAACAGACTAGAAAAGGACAGGTTCAAATTCCATACTTTTGTTTTTCTTCTCACTTTACCGAAACTTTTAACTATGTTGTCATCAATATAAATACATGATTCATATACATAAATTTTCTCTAGCACGTGTAGTTTCTTAAACAATTGAATCTGTCTGCGAATAAGTGCGACGGGCGACGACTGACTCTTTCACACTCATTGTTTCAATTTTACCCATATTTCTCATATTTAAAACCTTCTCAAAAAAATTTTTTTTTTTTTTAGTTTTTATGTTTTCCTTAGGTTTTTGCACATATTTTTATAAAAATAATGACATTAAGCAAGCTTTAAATCTGAAATGTAACATAAAAATTATGACTGAAATTGAAAAAAAAAACCAAATAATTAATTTAAAAAAATAACTAATCATTTGTTTGTATGTAGATTCAAGGCTTCTTTTTACATTTTGTTATTAAATATACAGGGTGTCCCACAGTCACCGCCCCAAATGAAAACCATGGATTCCTGAGGTCATTTGAAGTCGAAAAACTTAAGAGGTAATTTTCTCGTTTTCGTCCCGTTTTCGAGTTACCACGGTTTTTATGATTTTTGCTCTCTTGTCCTTTAACTGGCCTTATCTTTGCCAAACTAAGTTTGATTTGAAAGATTTTTTTTACAACCAATCAAGAATTTATTACAGTTTAAGTTTGTCTCAAAACTTTTTTTTCTGCGGACAACCGTTTTTCCACAATTTTGCATCAAACACAATTTTCTTCGTTTTTTAAGTTGTTTTTTACACTTTCATATCATTTAAGTCAAAAAAACACGTTAATGAGTATTAATTTTTTGTCATTTTTCTTAAAGCCCAGTTTATTTTCATAAAAAAAAATAAATTTTATTTCATAAAAAAGGCTACTGAAAGTAATTAAAAAAAAAATAAACAAACTGAGTGAAATTTTGCATCAAACACAATTTTCTTCGTTTTTTAAGTTGTTTTTTACACTTTCATATCATTTAAGTCAAAAAAACACGTTAATGAGTATTAATTTTTTGTCATTTTTCTTAAAGCCCAGTTTATTTTCATAAAAAAAATAAATTTTATTTCATAAAAAAGGCTACTGAAAGTAATTAAAAAAAAAATAAACAAACTGAGTGAATTAAAAAAAAATAATTTTTAAATAAAAAATTGATTTAAATAAATTAAATTTTTTTCTGAGCTTTATCTATTTAGTCTTTTCTTAATCACAATAGCTCAAAAAAAGTTTTTAATTCATTTAAATCAATTTTTTATTTAAAAATTATTTTTTTTTTAATTCACTCAGTTCGTTTATTTTTTTTTTTAATTACTTTCAGTAGCCTTTTTTATGAAATAAAACTTATTTTTTTTATGAAAACAAACTGGGCTTTAAGAAAAAGGACAAAAAATTAATACTCATTAACGTGTTTTTTTTACTTAAATGATATGAAAGTGTAAAAAACAACTTAAAAAACGAAGAAAATTGTGTTTGATGCAAAATTGTGGAAAAACGGTTGTCCGCAGAAAAAAAAATTTGAGACAAACTTAAACTGTAATAAATTCTTGATTGGTTGTAAAAAAAATCTTTCAAATCAAACTTAGTTTGGCAAAGATAAGGCCAGTTAAAGGACAAGAGAGCAAAAATCATAAAAACCGTGGTAACTCGAAAACGGGACGAAAACGAGAAAATTACCTCTTAAGTTTTTCGACTTCAAATGACCTCAGGAATCCATGGTTTTCATTTGGGGCGGTGACTGTGGGACACCCTGTATACAAGATTTTTTTTTAAAACAATTGTTTTTAAATTAATTCATTTTTTATTGCTAAAAAAATATATTCTCACACATATTCAAGTAAATTTTGTTGCTATCCTAACCATAATCCCCTATGGCCGCCCTTCTTAGAAACCGGTACCACTGTGCACTGGTGGCTGTTCGGGGGGCAACAGATCTCCACTGGTGTCTTGAGGTTTTTCGCAAGTTTCTTGATTTAAGTAGCTTGTAGTTAGGCTACCGTTATGTGTGATATGCCAAATGAAAGGTAATTGTATCAGGATGCTCATAAAAGTTTAATAAAATTTCTATCTGCTCTTGGTCAAAAGTTATAACCTGTTGAATTCTAAAATTTTATTTTATCGTTATCTCAAAATTGTGTATACGAGAATGATTGAAACTTCGCACACATATAGTCGTAGTCATGGTCTATCATTACTTCATATACTTTATTTATGTATCTATTAAAGAAAAAAAGATAAAAATAAAAAACGATGAAAATCGGTAAAAAACGGTAAAAAAACCTGTTTTTTAAAAACTTCTTCCTTCGGTTATTCTATCAAAACTCACTAAACGTTTTCAAATTGCAATGCACATGAATGCATAAGGCCAAAAACTAAATGTCCTATAAGTTTAAGATTTTTTGGAAGCTCCAAAAAAAAAGCTAAAAATCAAAAATTACCGAAAATATCCCTAAAAAACAAGATATTTTTCAAAAATTCATATTTCGAAACGCATAGTGTTGGAAAAAAATCCATATTAGACCCCTAATTTTATTCACCCCCATCTTTCACCTGGCATCTTTTGAATTGTCAAAAAAAATTTTCTTTACCCAAAATCATCATTTTGTCATAGCCCCAACACGTGTACAACATTCAAACAAAACGTTATAGCTTAGTTCAAAAATTTTTTGGAATTCTTTTTTAAATGCAGTTATTCTAAAATTAGTCTCATCTATCTGTAGCAAAAAAACCAATTCTCTACGACTTTGCGTTTAGATTTTAGCCCAAATTTCATCTTTCCGTTTTACCCCTGTTTACCCTATTAAATGACGGAATTTTTAAAAATCCTTCATCTGGATTAAGCTTTAGGTTATTAACTTTCAAATAAGCTATAGAAGATTTTTGTATCTCTAATAGTTTATTTTTAATTTTTAATTGAAATTTTTGCCGCACTGCGAAAGTGCGAGAGTGTAACGTTAGAAAATGGAGTCAGTTTTTTGTGGTGGCTGCCATGGTTCATCGATTTATAAGACGTTATCACGTCAAAAAAAATTCAAAGGTTTAGTTAAACTAAACGTTAAATTCAACTCCCTGTTGTTTTAGTTTTAAGTTGTTCACAAAAATGTGTCTATAATAAAAAGGCTTAAAATGTAAAAAAAAGGAACAAACTCGAAAATTGTATTAAATTTGTTTCAAATTTCTGAAGAAAGTAAAGTGCCATTTTGATTCGGTGAAGAAAAAACTTCCTGTGATACTAAGAAAACACCAAAAATCAATAACAATCTATATGACAGCCATTATGCGGCATTTATATTAATGACATTGCAATCTCATTTCAATGTCTCCATTGCTCCTGTTCACTCTTCCACATATTATACTACTACTTCCTTCCCTCTCCCATTCCATACTTTCTACATTCTTATCTTTCTAATATTTCCCAAAAAAAAAAACAAAAACAAACACATTTCACAGGATATCAATAGAATCGAATGGAAAAACCAACAAATCCTCATATCTACATACATTATAGATCGACAGCGCAGTTATAAAAAGAGCAATAACAAAAAGGAAATACTACACATTAAGTAAATGACTTTTAATCCTGTGTTACAAAAACACACATTTCAATAAACGGGAATGATGAAAAAAATAAAAATAAGTCAGTTTGTGTCGAAAGTGAGTTGGAGAGAGGGAGAGGTGAATAATTTTTAGAAGGAAAGAGTGAGTAATATTTATTTATACAAAAACAAACAACGAGTAGTAGATCAAGCGTAAACCATTAGAAATCCCAGGGAAGTCTTCTCTTCCTTATAACCTCGGCAAAACTCACCCCCATCTAAGACCTTCTAATAGACTATACATTAGATTGATGAGCTATTGACGACAGCGCACCACTTGGAGCTTGACGACGCCATCCAAGGAGACGCCTGATTTCTTCCCTGAATTTCTCAAAAAAAAAAAAAAAAAAAAATCAAATCAATGTCCTTGGAAAAAAAAGGCCTAAATATTTTGCTATACTTCCATTAAATGGTGGGTAAAAATGAATTCACAAATTTGTTAATGTTTGTTTTTGTATTTTATTTTCACGACGCCCGCCGCCGTTTGACTAAAGACCCGTCACAAAGGGTTAAAAAAGATCTCCTTCCGCCATATCAGAGCCTCTACAACACTGACCTTTACTGTTAAAATGGTCTACAACAACTATAATATGCCAACCTCCATCAAACCAAACCCCCACAATGACAGTGATGGATTACGCTCGTGGCCTCTCTTCTATTAATATTGATGGATCCAAAGGACCAACCCCAGCCTAAAATAATCCTTTCGACAAAAAAAAGTTCCATTTTAAAGCAATAAATTCGCACTGACTCACATATTATAGTGAGCGTCGTTGGTCCGACGATGACGACGATGAGTATTAACATAAACAGGACATCACTGTGCGAGAATCAGTTTGCCATCGCCAGGACACGACAGGACAATAATACCAAACAACAACAACAAAATGAAAAAAAAAGGATACAAAATTGATGACGACCCGGCACACCCAGAGAATGTGTATTTATTTGCAATAAAATGACAAAAAAAAAAATATATAAAATAACAGAAACAGAAGCAACCCGTAAGGACTTAGCCCGCGCCGCCTGGCGCACAGCTGGAAAATGTCAATTTCCGATTGTGAATCCGATTGAGTTTTATTTAAATTCATTTTGTCAGAATCTCTCTCTCTCTTATTTTATATACAGAGATATCCTGAGCGAGCGAGTTGAGTTCAAGGCTTGGTTTTTTTTATCCTGCTGCCAGTGCCAATGCCACCACCCGTTGACAAAACATGGACAGCGATATATTTACGGATCTCTGTTTGTTGGGTTGAGTTTTTTTTTATTTTTCTGTTTGTTTGTTATTTCACCCAACTTCATCTACGACACGGAAATCCTTAGTCGATAAGCAGTTCAACTCATAACTCTGACCAGTAGTCAGGGATGGATTTGGTCTTGAAAAAAATTTTCCAAATACCAAAATTGTATAATGAAATATTGGGAAAAAGTAATTTAAAAAAAATGTCCTTTCCTGAAAAAAATTAAGCCGCCAACTTTAAGGGGGCGCCACGTAGGTATTAAAATATGAAAATGTCCTCAACTGTGCCGTCAGAAAGAATAGCATAAAATAATTTTTTGTAGAACTTCTTGGCATTGGGTTTCATTTGCATTCTGAAGCGCCCTTCAAATATTGGCGCCCTTTTTCTGTTTGACCCTAAGTCCGGCCCTGTCACCAAACCGGTCAATAACACCCCCACTGTGAGGAAAACCTATTTTCAATCGAAAATTTTCGGAAATCCTAAGACCCCCTTTTTTCACCCGACCGATGATGTCCCTTTTTGAATACCAGAGAGAGATATACCCATCCGCATATGAATGTGTATGTATGTGATTGGGAGATATTGTGGATCTGACTGCAATCAAAGGCTATTTATCTCGCATGCCTCTCTTCGAAATATCTATCATACCTTTTTCCCTCTCTATAAGTCCCCTTTTGTTCCAGCGCGTGTATGCCGAAAAGTATTTTTCTTTTCAAGTCCTCTCCGCGCGCTGTGCTGCTCTGCTGTGTCGCCAAACAACAAAAAGGGGATAAGCAACCGAAATAAAGAAAGACAAAATGAATGACAAAAAAAAAGTAAAACTGATTCAAAATTTAATCTCGGCAGTTTTTTTTTTATTTTTTTTCATTGCTGCTCGTAGGTTATTCATATGTGTGGGTGGATAAAAAGGACGATTTTTCCTCAAAAATATGTCCTCCAATGCAAGCCACCCAATACACAAAAGCTGATTTGGTTTTCCTGATAATTCATTTTCAATCATATATTGGTGTTGGATTTTTCACAGAATATTGTCCAGAGTCCTTGAAAACAAAGGATTCTCTCTATTTTATGTCTGTTCCAAAGGGTAAACGCTATTTTGCACCCACCCATTTTGTATAGAGAACCCACTTTGAATATTGAAAGAATCGAATGCACATTTTTTTTTTTTTTTTTTTTTAATTTTTCGTTGTGGTCCTTAAATTTAAAATCTCCTTTTTGTGATACAAACTCTGGTCATTTATGGTTGTTTGTGTGTGTGTTTCTTTGAATTCTTTAGTCCTGTTGCAGTGAAAATCAAAATGAAAAACATTCCAAGTTTTCAAATATACAAAACAAAATGAAAGAAACAAATTTAGAAATGTCCTTTTTTTTCTCTAGAAATCTATATTATACCAGTAAAGGCTAAAGGGAAATATAGAGTTCATGTTAGCTATATAATAGTATCCGTATATTGATTGTATCCTTTTATTCTTTTGTAAGAACCCTCTGCTTTCTATATTCTATTTCTATTTCTATTTCTATTGAAGAAGAAATTTGATATTTTTTGTGAAAAGAGAAATCTTTAGCAATTGAATGCAAATAGATATCTTTTGTGACAAATGAATGTTTTGTATTTTATTTGAATTAAATTTGTGTATATACAAAAGGGATGTATTTTAGTTTTTTTTTTGTTTTGTTGTTGTTGTTGGTGTTTATATAGTAATTGAGAAAATATTCTTTGATTTAATTAATTTATTTGATATGGTTTTTTTTTTTATTAGAAATGTAAGAAACTTAAAACAAAGGAGTACACAGAGCTGAAAGCCAGTTATTTATTTGCACTTTCGATTTTCTTAAGAAAATCTACAAAGCATTTGTTCAAATAACACTGGTCTGCAAAATTTAACTTTTTTTTTCTCCTTCAAATAATTTTTTAATATTATGAAAGATTGGACTTTCCTGGATCTAAATCTGGTTTCAGAAAAATTCTATCAGGTACCATTTTTGTAAAAATGATTTTTGAAAAATGTGGGTATTTTCAAAAAAATCAACCTTTTAGATTTATTTGAACTCGTGCAAAATTCAAACTATTTGTAGCATTGAGCTCAAATTTGGAGGACTTATTCCTCGTAATATGGCCTATCGATTGACACCAAATATGTCCTTTTACATTAATGTTTACTCATATTTTAAAATACTGATTTATAAAAAAAGCAGAAATATCGAAATCCTTTACTTTTTAGTAAATCCAACATGAACAAAAACACCTTAATTAAGGAAAATGTAAAATATCAACGCCCATTACATTTAAAAAGTCAAATTTGTAAAGAAAACCATAAAAAAATATATTTAACAAAATTTTTACGTGTTTTGTAATTTTATATACTATTTATCTATTTAGTAATATCTTATTTGTAATAAACCATTCGATAAACTGCCTTGTAAAGCTATACTGTATACTTTTCTTGTAGTTTTTGATGTGCTGAGTTAGAATCCGAAGTCAAAAAAATTTTATCAGGTGAGGATTTTAAGATATACGCATTAAAGTATCACAAAATCAAGTTTTTTCTTAGAAAATCTCAATAAAAACTACTATATCTCACAAACCAGAGCTGACCGAAATTTTTTGAGTTCGGATTCAAAATCAGCACACTAAAGTCCATTAGAAAAGTATATTTTTGTTCTAGGGAGAAAGATATATTAATTTTAAGAGATCAGTTTTTTTTTATGATAAGATATGCCAAACCTACTAAACTTACTTAAATTAAGATATCTCGGAGAAGAAAAGAGATATTGAGAAGATTGAAACTGAATTTGAAAGAAAAAAAGTTCTTTCATAAACCGTAACAATTTTAATAGAAAAATATTACATTATGCCAAAATATTTCTTCGAAAACAGCAAAATAAATGGGTTTTTGAGATTTTCTAACGGGAATATCAAAAAAAAACGTGACGTGCTAGATCAATTCTGACTTCGGATTCGGAATCAGCATACAAAAAGTATAGTTTTATTTAAAGGAGGATTTCCTTGCAGACCAGTGTAATTTTGATAAATTTCCAGGCTCAAGAAACAATTTTTATTAATTTTCTTATTGATTGTTCATTCTTTTATGACTGTCATTTCATAGGAAAAATCACCAAAATCGGAGCAGTTTTAATGAATTAAAAAAAAAAAAGGTTTCTATAGGTGCTTCACTTAGGTCACTGTGGCGTATACGTGTTTTTTTTTAATTTAATTTTGGATTGGTTTCACTAAATTATGTAGTATAAGTTAACTAAAACTGATAACAGCCAAGGTATATTTTTTTGATAATTTTTCTAAAACTCATCATCAAAATGTTGAATGTAGGTAGGTTCCTATGTTTTTTGGTTGTGTTTAAAAAAATTATTAATTTTGCAAAAAAAAATGTCTTTTAAACGATAAATTATGAATTTTTGCGATTGCATAATTTTTACAAACTAAATTAATGGTGAAGAAATTCGACGTGAAAAGCAATCCAAACCACGTTTTCGACTTCTTAATATTCAGGTATGGTATTCAACTGTTTTCGTTGGTACTTTCAATTCAATCAGAGTCAAAATTTAAAATTCTAACACTTTATCTGAATTTTTGTTACCATGGTTGTGAATTTTGGGAATACTTTTTTACAACAATTGAAATATTCGAAATGGTAACGGAGTTACGAATAACAGAGTTACGCGTGACAGAGTTACGGCCGTCAAAGTTACGCGAAACCGAAGTTACGAAAAACTAGAGTTACGAATTCTAAAGTTATGTTAAGTTATGACATGTGATTTTTGGGTTGGCAACAATTGCGAGGAACGATATGAAATTATGGAAACATAAATAAGAGAATATCGATACGTAGGTGCAATATTAGTTGGACAAATAAGAAGTTAATTTCAATAATGTCCCCCAAACTTACATAAGTATACTTATGTTTTTTTTTTCTATTTCAACGTTTTTGCGATCTTCTCACAAAAAACAAAACCATATATGTATATCTATACCTATCCAATCAAAATTTAACAAAATTAAATAACACCCATTTTCGCTTTACTCATTTAGTTCTGACCAATGAGAAAAATGTTAATCTCTTGTTTGTATTTCCATATCCTCGCAATTGTTGCCAACCCAAAAATCACATGTCATAGCTTAACATAACTTTAGAATTCGTAACTCTAGTTTTTCGTAACTTCGGTTTCGCGTAACTTTGACGCTCGTAACTCTGTCGCCCGTAACTTTGGTATTCGTAACTTCGTCGGTTTCCCGAAATATTCAGTTTAATTGAAAGTCAGCAGAAATTATGTAAAAGGCATTCATGGATTTGTAAGTCACAATTTTGCTATTTTTGAGTGCAAAAGTTGCTTACAGAATTTTGAACACTGGGCAGATTTTGCAGCAAATGCGCATACAAAATCGTCTTTAGCTTAAGATATATGATGATTTCAAGCATTCATTAGGCTCAACTGGAAGCAATGATTGTAGAATGACTCGGCGTGTGTGTTTAAATTACATACACTGAGAGAAAAGCCACCATAAAACAACGTGAAATCAATGAAAACCATATTGATTTAACTATTATTCGGGATGATTTTGCGTTAAAGATGGACATTATAAAATTAACGTGGAAAATAGGTTAATTTTTGATGGTTTCGTATCTTAAAGTCACATAAATCAAAGTAGTTCAACTTTGAAACAACGACGCACATAGGAGTATTGTCATCAAAAACCTGGCCATAATTATTTTTCGTGGTTTTTGTTATTATTTCTGTTTAAAATGAGTATTCCTGCAAGAAAATACAATATAAACCTAGTTTTTGTTATTTTTATTTTTTTACCAAAAACTAAAAAAATTGATTAATGGGCTGTACTCCGCCTGTCGACATTATTTTTCTCAAAATTTTTTCCTCATCCCTAATACGCAATTCTCAGTTTCTTTTCTCTCTTCCCCAACTTTAATTAAGATCATTCAAAATAAAATACACTAATAACATCAGTAAATTTAATTTAAAAATAAAAAACGTTGCATAAAGTAAGGAGTATTTTCTATCAGAAAGTGAAAAACTAATTGGCCCTCGATTCTCTAAAGAGCACCTAAGAGCACCCAATTTTTGTTGCATTGTGTTAAAGAATATATAAACTAACTCATAAGTTTCAATTCATCGCAGAATAACGGGGTATACTAAAAAAAAAAACATTAAAGTTCAAATAATAACTTACCAAAAATATCAACTTTTTAGATATTAGTTCTAAGCCCGAATTAAAATAGAAAAAACCATCTAACATTTTCAAAACTTTATTAATATCGTTAATAAATAACTGAAGAAGAATTATCCATTTAATTTTTTTTTACATTTCTATCACAACAATATCGCATATAGAATAACACTTACCAAAATACTTCGAATTCAAATAAAAATGAGGTAGGTTTAACAGTTAACTTTAAACTCATTTTTTAACAAGACACGATTGAAAAATAAAAAAATGAGTGCAGCATATTGACACAGGTTTATTTTGCACCCACTTTGCCAAACTTTTTGGTGTCAATTTTGATTTTCAGAAAATTGACTTATGACCAGGTTTTTACTGCAAATACTCCTATGTGCGACGTTTCAACTTCAATTTATTTTTTCCCTCAGTGTAGGGCAAATTTATGTCCGCAGAGCTCAACACTTGATGGAGTTAATGTGTGACAAAAACTAAATTTTTAAAAAGTCTTTTTTTTTGGGGCTTATTGAACAAACATTTAGGGCCAAAAAAAACGTTTCTTTCTAAGTTTCTTTTTAAGTAAGAATACATTTTATTGAGTAATTGTTTTTTTTTTTTTATCTCGTGTAAACAATATTATATTATGGTCCCAATACCGTTTAAACTATCAAAGTCGGCTTATTAGATCGGAAGATATAAGCGATTAAAAAAAGTCCCATTGTCAAATTTTTTTTTTTACAATTTTTTTTTTGCATTTCAGACCATCACTTTTTTGAGGGTCGGTTTGAGAAATTCTGACCGATTTGATTGTTTTTCCGAGGAGATTCAACTCAATAAAACTCAAAATTGATAGTAAATTTAGGAAAACTTTTTTTTCAAAATTACTAAATATTCAATCAAATTGAAATTCAATAGGAATTTCATCGGAATTTTGCTGTTATTAAATTTACAATTTTCATGCAGACAAATGTTTGCTGCTTGTTCCAAAACGCAAATGTCCATCCAATTTTCGCACTTCGTCAGGTTACCAACAAATGCGTTCAGTAAACTCAGGCTCTTACTATGAGTATTTGCTGTATTATCTGCATAGATGCAAATTAAAGGTTCTCTAAAAGTATGTTCATTGTAACTAGCTATATACTTCATTATACAAAATATAAATGAAAATATCCAAAAAAGATTGATGTTCCAAACTTGTATAAAACAATTTGTCTTTTCTTCACTGCAGTCAAATAATTATGCACCCAAATATGCAAAACTATATTGTGATACAGTGATTCTAACAAAAATATTCCCTTCATTCCTTTTTTGTGTTTTAATATCCTGAACAAATTGATTTATTACAAAAAAACAAAAAAAAAAAGGACTCTTTTTCTTCATTTGCATCTTTTACATTATTTCAACTTTCTTCATTTAACTTTTGCGAACAAAAATGTATTCATCCAACAAACGCATAGCAACTTACATCTTCATCCTTTTTCTACAAGGATTTTTCTTCATTTTGTGTATAGGTACTTTTTGAGGCGAAGGCCAAAGATTAATGTTGGAAAAGTTTTCAAACCTCCTCTCAGCTCTCACAGTTCTTATTCTGTCGTGTCTATTTCAATGTGAGTATTGTTTTTGGTACTTTTTGTTTTTTCTGCAAAGAATGCACAAATTTTTAACCTCTTCTGATCTTTCTTAAAGACACCAAAAGTACAGATAGTAAGAAAGTAAGAAAACAATTACATAGTGAAAATAGCCAAAGTCATTCCGATATATTTACAGCCTAAAGAAATGTTGGAGAGATAATAAAAGTTTCTCAGTGAAAATAACAAAGTCACTAAAAACAGCCGACAACTTTAAATAAAAAAAACACTGAATCAGAAAACTTTTTCACTTTTCCTATAAAAGAAAACAAACCTTGACGACGACAAAGAAAATAGAAAAAGTATTTTCTTTCTCATTCTCTGATTCGAAATGATCAATTATTCTTGTTGCAGGAGTTGAAGTCATTAAAAACACTCCAAAAAAAACTCAAAAAAATAAAAAAGGATATAATGGAGGAAAGGAATTTCGAAATAAGTCACAGTCTCGAAGGTACACAAGTTCGAGAAAAGAGTGATATACTTCGAAATACAATGTTATCTGGAAATGTTTTGTGTCGCTTTTTTATTTTTATTACCCGCCGGATAAATCGTAAAAAACGAACACTTAATGATGGATGGGGACAAAAAGCTCACAGAGGCAACACACAGAAAGCAAAAAAAAAAAAGGGTTGAGGGTTGGGGTGGGACTCCATTGTTGGGAATAATTGACGGTTAAAGCGATGTTACGCATTGACAGCTTAACCCTATTGGGAAAACCCCTTTTTTCATAATATTAAGGTGAGGGTAGAAAAAAGTTTTAATACATTTCTTTTTTCTGGGAGAGAAAGAAGGGTGGGGAATTTATATAAAAAGGTAAGTCGTGCCTGAAAAATCATTTTATTTCCCCAGCTTGGTTCATAATTTTTCAAAATTGAATTTCAAATTTATTGTTTCTTTTTTTGGGAAATTTTTTTTTTTGTTAGCTTCTTCGTTTGCAGAATAAGCAATGAGATTGTTTTTAGTGTAATTTGGACAAACTGTTGAGGTTTTTTTTTTATTCTAACAGAAAAAAAAATAGAACTTGGATTTGATTTGGCTAATGGAGGGTTGGTAACATGCTTTTGTGTAACGAAAAACGTGGCATTTATTAATTTTCTTTTCTTTTTTTTTCAATTATCGCCGCAAAGAACAAAAAAAAACTCAGCAGAAAACTTTAACAAAGAAAATCTCTCTTTTGTTTAGTTTGATGGGAGAGGTTGGAGGTGGTAAGAAGGACGAAACAAAATTAAGATATTAATCCAAATTTATGATCCTGCAAAAGAAATTTAAGGTATAAAGACTGAAGAAGGACCAAAATTATACCAATCTTTCGATATATGTTGTTGGTACCTGTGTATTTTTAAGGGAACGCAAAACTTTCGTTAATTTTCATAAATATTTTTGTGAGTTTATGTATCTATATGAAATCTTTTGGAAGACTTTTGCTATTGCGTTTTCACCAAGTTAAAGGTCATTTTTGATGTTCTTTTTGTGTTGCCGAGTTTTGAAATATTTTAATTAAATCTATTGAATGAGAGACAACTTTTCTTAAGATGATGATGAAGAAGATGTATGGCACAATATCTTTTCTTGTCTTTTTCATCAAAATAATTTAATATCCTGTGGAGGTTTTTGACAATATTTAACTTTTATTTTAGCACAAAGTTTACAAAAAGTTGAATCTTAAAGCTTTAAAATTTCTGAATTTTGTATTGGAACAAAAATTGCTTATTTAAAAGATTACAAAGTACGAAAATATATGAAAAATAACGAAATATAAGAGCATGAAACTTTGAAATCCCAAAGTAATGTGATGCACTTTGGATCAAAGTCTAAAGAATTACTCGCTATAGTGCCAAAGTCTTACTAAAGAAAAGACAAAACTTTAGTTTTACATGTATTTTCTGTATTGTATTCTAAGGTTATTATATTAATGCATTTGTTTAACTAAATTAAAGAATACCTATCAATATTTATAATAATCTGCATTTATTATTCCGGTTTCTAGTTTTTCTGGAGTTTTCATTGGCCAAAAATTTGTCCTTAATGTCAGCTCCTCCCGTATATCGACCAAAAATTCATTCTGTTCAGAAACTTGATGACATAAGTCTGTTAGAAAGAGCTAAAGAAATTTTTGATAATGCAACAAAAACCTTGAAGGAAGCTAACAGCACCTAAGTTTAAAAAGGGATTGAGTTCTTAAACTGCTTTAACCGGTTTCCAAATTGATGTAATGAAGTCTCCGTATATAACTGCTTTGGCTATTAGAAGTGTGACTGGTATAACTGGTCTACAAAATTTATCTTTTTTTTTCTCCTTCAAATAATTTTTTGAAATTATGAAAGATTTGAATTTCCTAAATCTAAATCTGGTTTTAGGAAAATTCTAGCGCGTACCACTTTGTTTGAAATGATTTTTGAAAAATATGAGTAGTTTTTAGAAAATAACCCTTTTAGATTCGGTTGACCTTGTACAAAAATAAAACTATTAATAGTATTTAGTTCAAATTTGGAGGACTTATTTCTCATAACATAATCTATCATATGACACCAAATTTGTATTGTGTAATTAAAGTTTCCACACATTTTAAGACACTAATTGACAAAAACAGCGAAAACATTGAAATCCTGCAGTTTTTAGTAAAATAAATGTAAACTCTCAACGCCCATTATGTTTAAAAAGTCAAATATGTAAAAAAAATTATAAAAAAAATATATATATAAACAAATTTATACTTGTTTTGTAATTTTATATATAGTAGGAGATCCGGCCATAGGACGACCTACCCTCATCGTTATACCAGTTGAGAGTTATATTTTCTGAAAGGTAGTGTCTAAGGAAATAAATTGCACATGGGTTGCCAAGCGATATCCTGTCAAGGCATAGGGTTGCCAGGCCTTTAAGTTTATTTTTCCCTATTTTAGAATACGCCACCCTGCTTATATGGCAACCCAAAGAGTTATAAAAAAAATATTATGTCATAGGAAATTTAATTTGAAAATTTTAATTTTCAGGATTTCTTAAAATTTGAAGTCTGAGTAGGGTAAACAAAGGTAAATTTAGAAAATGGGCAAAAATCTATTTTCTAAACAAAACGTAATAGAAATAAAATTGAAATTGGATTCGATAGATATTATAAAAACATAAAAGCCACACATACAAAAAAATACACAGGAACCAAAAACTATGTCAAATCAAAAATTTGGCAGATACGTGTCAAGTTATTTTATTTATGCTCTCTAATAACATAAACATTAATTCAAATACCTTTCGTGCTGATTTTTGGTGAATTATTTCTCAAACATCGAATTTCACGGTTTTGACTTTTAAACGTCCATATCTCGAGTAGCTGATTTTTTTACAATTTTTGGTATATATGTGTGACTTATATAATTTAACAATATCTATCGATTCCAGTATCAATTTTTTTTCTATCACTCTTTGTTAAGGATATAGCTTTTTGACCTTTTTTTAAATTTACCTCAGTTTCCCCTTCTTAAATGTCAAATTTTTTAAAATCCTGAATATTCAAATTTTTAAGTTTAATTTTCTCTGACATAAATTTTGTTTACACCTCTAACACTTACCATATAAGCAGGGTGGCGTTGTCAAAAAAACTCAAAATATGAACTTTAAAGCGTGGCAACCCTATGCCTTGACAGAATATCGCTAGGCAACCCATGTGCAAACTGTTTCTTTAGACACTACCCTTAGGAAAATATAGCTTTCAACTGGTATAATGACGTGGAATATGAAAATAAGCACCTTTTCAAAAAATCCCCCCGCAAAAACGGTAAGTTAAATTAAAAATTTGACAAATACGTGTCAAGTTATTTTATTTTTTCTAACTTATCAAATAAAAAATATTAAAAAAAAATTTAATACTGATTTTTGGTGAATTATTTCTCAAACATCGAATTGGAGTATCATCACTTAAAAAAGACCATATCTCGAGTTGTAGATTTTTTACATTTTTTTTTTGTATGTGTGGCTTTTATGTTTTTATAATATCTATCGAATCCAATTTCAATTTTATTTCTATTACGTTTTGTTTAGAAAATAGATTTTTGCCCATTTTCTAAATTTACCTTTGTTTACCCTACTCAGACTTCAAATTTTAAGAAATCCTGAAAATTAAAATTTTCAAATTAAATTTCCTATGACATAATATTTTTTTTATAACTCTTTGGGTTGCCATATAAGCAGGGTGGCGTATTCTAAAATAGGGAAAAATAAACTTAAAGGCCTGGCAACCCTTTGCCTTGACAGGATATCGCTTGGCAACCCATGTGCAATTTATTTCCTTAGACACTACCTTTCAGAAAATATAACTCTCAACTGGTATAACGATGAGGGTAGGTCGTCCTATGGCCGAATCTTAGACTAATACTATTTTTCTATTTAGAAATATCTGATTTGTGATAAACCATTCGATAAACTGCCTTCTAAAGCTTAAGTTTGTTTCTTATGGTTTTTAATGTGCTGAGTTCGAATCCGAAGACAAAAAATTCTAACACGTCAGGATTTTGAGATAGAAAATTTTGAGATAGAAAATCTCAAAAAAACTACTATATCTCAAAAACGAGAGCTAATCAAAATTTTTTGAATTCGGATTCATAATCAGCACACTAAAATCCATTAAAAAAAAATATACTTTTGTTCTTGGGAGAAAGAAATATAAATTTTTAAATATCAGTTTCTTTATGGTAAGATAAGCCAATCCTACTAAACTTTCTTAAATTTAGATATCTCGGAGAAGAAAAGAGATATTAAGGAGATTGAAATTGAATTTGAAAGAAAAAAACAAGTTCTTTCAAATTAAGTTGAAAAAGATTAACTTATGCCAAAGTATGGTTTCGATAACAAGAAAAAATGGTTTTTTGAGATTTTCAGACGGGAATATCTATAAAATGTGACGTGCTAGGCCAATTCTATATTCGGATTCGGGATCAGCATACAAAAATCCTTTACAGAAGTATAGTTTAATTAAAAGGAGGATTTTCTTGCAGACCAGTGTATTCAAAAAGAAATTGATAATGTTGAAACCTTGAACAAACAATCCGATGAAGTAAATTTTATCCAAAACCGACTTGAATTTTTTTCTAAAATTTTATAATCTTAAATGGTATGGATGTTAGTTCCATTTCCACTAATACATATAGTGAATGTGAATTATAAAGGGTGAAATTTAATTTTTCTTTATTTTTTTTTTTTTCTTAATTTAGGATATTATGCTGAAACAATTTAAAAGGCAAATGATACTAAGATGAATGCTGGAAATGCACGAAGCTGATCAGAATCGTTCGATTGTTAGGGATACAAGAAAAAAAGAAATAGAAAGAAGAAAAGAAGTAGATACGCATACGCGTAGAACTCGCTCCACCAGGTTTTTTTTTTTGTTCGTTTGCACGAATAACTCTTCTGTGAAGAAGAAGAAGCGGTGCCCACACCAAAGTGTGCCGTTTTTATTGTTACACATTATTTTTTTTGGAAAAAAAGGATACATTATATATTTTGGTTTTGTAATGTGGTGCGCGAAGCACTTTTTGCCATGTTTTTTTTTTGTCTTTTTTTCATACAACTACACATTTAAAAATGCATGAGAAAATGAGCAATTTTGATGTTTTTCATGAAATGATTATTCAAAAATAGGGTCATAAATGAAAAAACCGCTCAGACCATGTTCTAATTTTATTCATTACCTTTAAATTGACATATATATCATATGTGTTTTCCACTTCAGTTTCTCATAAACTATGCAAGAAAAAAGTTGTTTTCGGCTATTTTGCAAAAACTGTTACTTAAATATTAATATAAGGTATGAACAAAATTTAACAAGTAAAAATGTGGCTAGACCATGTTTTAGATTAAATGTCAATCTTTCATTAGCAAATTAGTTTTTTGCACTAAGTGTTCTGTGGACCTCACAAACTGTGCAGAAAATTTCCGAATTTCTCGTTTTTCTCAAAATTTTGTCCGGAGGCCTCTTAAGTCTTAAAAATTAAGGGCAAACTGAACTAACTTTCAAATTTTAAATCCAAGTCCCACTGAATTTTTTGGATCTACACTTGAGCGGTAAGACAGAGAGATTTTACTCATCATCTTATAGAAAAGCGTCAAGTACGAGGTCTTCCCCAGACAGTTCCGTAAAAAAGCCTTTAAAGCTGTTTATGACATTTTTTCTTTCTTAGCCCAGCTATTAGAACTACGTTACCTATAACTGGGAGCGTATCGGAATCCCGCTTTTTAAAATCCCGTTTTTCGAAAATCCCGAAAAAAAAGTTTCAAAATCCCGTTTACTAAAATACCGCTTTTTTTAAATCCCGTTTTCTAAAATCCCGAATTTTAAAATCCCGTCAAATCCCGAAAATCCCGATTTTTTTTACAAAATACATGCTTAATTCACAATTAAGAAAATCATGAGAAATAGACAAAAAATTAGTAAAACTGATTTTTTGAGTTGTAAATATCACACAATATGTACCTTCAATACATTCTGAAAACGGTATTTCTTTTATAAAAACATAAAATGATTAAAGCCTTAAATTGAGTTCACAAGTAAAAGAAATTTTATTATTTAAATATCAAAATTGTTGAAATGCATCCAAATATAAGTTGAAATATATTTAAATGAAATTTCTTTTGATTATGTAGTGTGTACTTAATTTAAGGTGTTGTGATCATTTTAAGTTATTATTAATCTATGGGATTATCACGATTTCATTGTTCCTTTAAAAGTTTAAAGTAAATATTAGTTTGTTAATTAAACATTCCTTACTTTTTCTTATTTTTTGTATATATTATATTTTTTGTTAAGGTTTTAATTAAATGCGTTTAGAAAAATCTCTCATTTCTTAATTTAAAAAACGGGATTATAAAAATCGGGATTTTAAAAAGCGGGATTATAAAAAGCGGGATAATGAAAAACGGGATTTTAAAAGCGGGATTTTAAAAAACGGGAATATAAAAAGCGGGATATCGAACCCAACCCCCTATAACTACCTTCCTGGTTGTTGACGGTTATTGGAAAAAGTAGGTTGAGAAGTCGCAGTTTTCTAAGGTCTTAAAAGATGTATAGCTACAAGGTAATTTTCAAAACTAAAAGACCTCTCTTTTATTTCCTGGCAACCATCATGGCTCAAAAACACATAAAACAGAAGCCTATCAATTTTTAAAGATTAGATACTCTTTACCGAAACAATAAGAACAATATACCCTTTCCTTTTACTCGATTTAAAGGGTAGATTTAATATTGAGTTTATTTTAAAGCACTTTAACGATCATTCAATGCAAAAAGTTTTCTCTTCTTTCTTTTTTGTGTGCCTTAAGGTCGACCTTTGTTTTGTCATAAAAACAAAATAAGGAACCACCCGATAAAAAAAAAATCATAGCAATTTTAATAATGTTGATTTCTTTTTTTGTTGTTGTTGTTATTTTTTTTGTTTGTAACTTATACCCGAAGCAATAGAAGTGCAATAAAAACCCTAGTTACACTCGATTAGGCAGAAAACTATAAAAACCCCGGAATGGGCGTTTATGCTTTTGTAAATTGCCTCTATTTTTACAGCCCTATTTTGGGAATTTCAAAATACTTTTCTACCACACGTATCCCAATTGTTTCTATTTAGTGATTTTTTTTTTTGTTGGCAGTTGTTGTTGTTTTGTCGCTTTTCTTATATGCGCCGTGTTTGTTTTACGATTCTCTATCAACGGAAATAAAAATTCACAAAAAAAAAAAAATTGGAATCCCCCATTTTCGAACTCTCAACCCTTTTTTCTGACTTCCCGAAGCAAAACTAACGGTGTGGTGGAAAAAAGGGTGGTGGAATGTATCCTGTGAAGCGAGGAGCTAACATACATCTAACACTTCTTCTTTTTCTCTGCCTCTCGGACGATTTTATATTCGTGGGGTTTTTACGAGTTTTTCCTAAATTTTATTTCCTATATATAAATTCACCAGAAGGTCCTGCCTCCTAGCAAAGTATAGCACAAACCATCACCATGATCGTCGTCGTCCTCATTGTCGTCATCATCATTCGAATCACGGTCACGTACTCTTTGGTTTCTGGCTTAATTCGAAAACATTTGAATCTTATTAACTCTCCACAGCTCCCAGCTATACACAGCTTCAGCAAAAAAACAGTATGAAGAAACACCAGCCAGTAGGGTAGTTTACGACTTTGCCATTACTCAATGGCTCGAAAACTGAGACATCATTCAAATATAAAATGAAAATAAAATGAAAAAAAAGAAGAAAGAGAATTCAAATTCCAAACGGACGGGGGAGACATCTTGGGTGAATTGATTCCAGATTCAAATTTAGAGAAAGCGCAGGGTTTGACTGGGTCCTATGGCGGCGAGGACATAACGACAAACAAGAAGACAACATTGACACACAAGAAGACGAAAATGACGATAATTCTAATAGATATTCCTTTCTCTGAGACCATCCGGTAGAAAGCGTGGAGGAGCAAGGATTGCGGGTAGATATATTCGTATATTGGAACTTTGGAATACGCCTTTGCTCGCTTTGTTTTTTATGACCCACTTCAGTGTCCTTCGTTTCACTTGTGGAACTCGCTTGTATATCTACTCTCTTCGTCAGTCGTCGCAATCGGAATATCTCGTTTGTTAAGTGGTTCTTTTGAAAAAATATGTTTGTTTTGTTTTCTTTTTTTTTATATTTTTCTTTTGGTTCCTTTTTTTCTAAATTGGGATTTTATTTGTACGACTATTTTCTTTTTTTTTTCTTGTTGTTATTGTTGTTTTTTTTTCTTTTTTTCTTTTTTTCTAATTTGAATATTGTAAAAAATATGAGATGGCAATGGGCGTTTATGCTCAAATGGAATTGATATTAAGGAATCTAATATTTTTATTTTTATTGAAATCCATTCATCAATGTTGGTATAAGGAGTTGGTTTTTATTTTTATTTTTGTATACGTCCTTTTTTTTCTATTTTCAATCACGATGATGGTCGGGAAATGGAGGTTAAGAACCAATTTGTTTGACATTTATTTTTTAATCTTATTTTGTCATAGAGAAAAAGGAAAACAAATACCATAAGGAAGGATTTTTTTTTTAAATTTAAAATATATAAAATTTAAGCCATCGTTGACCCATAAATTTCTTAAGACTTCTTCTCGGATATTTAAAGTGGCCTTGAGAATGAAAATGCAGTTTTGTTGGAAAATTAAACAAGAGGTCAGTTTAAAAAAAAAAAAAAAACAGTTTCGTATCGAAAACTGGAGCAAAAAAATACTTGGCTCTTCAAAAAGTTTGAGAAAATAACAGTCGAGTTTCAAAGAAGTATAGATGGGCTAAGTAGTGATTTTTAATTCACAGTAATTTTAACCTGTGATTTTTAAAGGTGATTTCATAATTTTTTTTATAAAAAAAAAATCAAAAAACAAACCCTCTTGATTTGACGGGAAAATTAATTTTACCAATAAAACACTTATCTAATCAGGGCAAACTGCGATTTCAAGGGGTATCTCGTGGTTCATCCTATTCTGGTCAAATCAATTCACGTTTACACAAGAAATGAGTAAACGAAAGTTGGCTTGGCAGAATCACACCTCATTTTCAATGCGATCAAAACAATATTCTGATTGTGTAAACGTGAATTGTTTTCACCGGAATTCACGCAAAAAACATTGGAAATTATTTTTGACTACTGTGATTTTTCCCAAAAAAGCGTTTGCCTCAATTATGGTGTAAACTTTAAACATAGAGATCTTTTATATAATTGACGTGTGTGAAAAAAATTAAATTACATAGGGTAAGGTGGTATAAGAGTGCGCATTTTAGACAAAATACCAAATAAAACAATAACAAAAAGAATTTAACTACTTTTTTTATACAGGGTGTCCCAAAAGTAATGGATCAAACGAAATATGCAGATAGGCCAACTTTAGGGCTCTCAGAATTTAGTAACTTGTTCATCCCAAATCCTTACGGTTTTCAATTTAATGCAGTTTTTGTGAATTATCGAAAAATCTCGGCTTTGCAACAGTATTTTGCTTCCTCCGGTCATAATTGATTTTTGTTTTTTACAATTCTTTCACTAAAACATTGGTTAATAAGAATAAATAATTATTTAATCAAAATATTTTTTATTTCATACGCCATTTTGCTGCAAATTAATTAACAGTTCCATGTTTTATAAAAACTCAATTACTTAATTTTTTTTCAGAGCAACACACTGCAAAAAATTTGTATGGTGTGACACAGGTTAATTATTTTAAAAACTTGCCGTGTTATTGCACTTTTCAAAAATGTATAAAAGTTTCCAAACTTGAAGTTAGAACAAAAGATATTACAATTTTAATGCAACAAAACAGGCCTTTTCAGAGAAAAATAACAAAGAAAAATAAACACATTTCCTCGACTGTTGTTTGTTTATTTCTTTTTGAATAAAAGCCTCGATTTTTGTTTGTTATTTTGCTCGGAAAACCCCTGTTTTTTTGCATTAAAATTGTAATATCTTTCGTTCTAATTTGAACTTTGGAAATTTTTATACATTTTTGAAAAGTGCAATAACACGGCAAGTTTTTAAAATAATAAACCAGTATCACACCATACAATTTTTTTTCGGGATGTTCCTCTCAAATAAAAGTAAGAAATTGAGTTTTTATAAAACATGGAACTGTTACATAATTTGCAGCAAAATGGCGTATGAAATAAAAAATATTTTGATTAAATAATTATTTCTTATTATTAGGCAATGTTTTAGTGAAAGAATTGTAAAAAACAAAAATCAATTATGAGCGGAGGAAGCAAAATACTGTTGCAAAGTCGAGATTTTTCGATAATTCACAAAAACTGCATTAAATTGAAAACCGTAAGGATTTGGGATGAACAAGTTACCAAATTCTGAGAGCCCTAAAGTTGGCCTATCTGCATATTTCGTTTGATCCATTACTTTTGGGACACCCTGTATATAGTTTTTAGTTTATAATCAAAGCAACGAAAACAACTTAAAACTGGTAACAAAAATGTATTAATTCAAAAGTTATACCTAAACAAAATACATTAGGAAATCTGCGCACTCTTATACATCCTATTGTGTAAGAGTGCGCGGTGTAAGTTCGCACAAAAGTCGCAAATAAAATTGCCTATCTTTAAATAAACAGAGTATTTTTCAACCCATCACTCCTTGCATGAGGAACAATCAATTTAGTCTTCGATTAATGGTTCCGAGAAAATTTCAATATTTCCTAGTTACTCTCATTCGCTTGTTTTTTGTAAAACTTTAATTTGGTTTCTTTTTGGTTGGAATTGCTTTTTCTAGCTGCTGTTTGCTGGTATATGGACAAATGCCAGTTATTTTTAAGCCTTGGATAGCATTCTGCTCTTATAACCCGCGCACTCTTATACATCATCATGGTGCGCACTCTTACACGCTCAGACATGTAATCGAAGAATATAATATATTTCAAAAGGCACTTTATGACCAATCTTACGTGTTCCTCAAATGTTTCTTTTTGTCGACTTTTTAATGTCCCATAGCCATACTTGTTTATTGTTATTTTTTGTTGTTAAGCGGAAAAGTTAATTTGTTTGGCAAGAAATATTGGAAAAAAAAGTGCTAAAAAACTTAAACTTAACTAGCACCTCTGTTTACAAAAAAACATTTGCATGAAATTTTGACAGCAGATCAAACTCATTTAGATCCTTTCAAAATAAGTGCATTCAGTCTTATATTCCATTTCAAACCGTAGAAAATGGCCTTGCGCATTCTTATCAACCGCGCACTCTTATACCATCCTACCCTATGTCCTTGAACGAACTTGTCCAAATGGCATGCTTTATTTGTACGAACTGTGAAGTGAAAAATTAATACACAAATCACGTTTAAGGTTACCTATCACCGGCTATCTGTGAACTGTTCACAGGTAGTGATTGTGATTTGTTATTCACAGGATAAAAATCACAGATCGTGATTTTTTGCTCATCTCTTAAAAGACCTGGGCCCGAATTAAAGCCTTGAAACTTGAACTTGATCCAAATTTTCACTTCCGAAATATTTTTCATTTTATCACTTCATGACCGGAGGTATCGTATATTTAGAGGATGAAATTAATGGAGTCCTACCTCAATCTATAGCCTAAGACGTAATATCGAATGCCTTCAAATCGGGAAATTACAGTAGCTGACCAACAGGAAAATAAAGCTGCATCCTTTCTCCAAATTGTATTTTTTTGGCAACTGTTTTTTTTTTCTTCAGAGTTCTTTTGGGCTTCGGCCGCTTAGACGTATGTGATATGTATACCTACATATTTCTGAAAACATGTTTATAAATAAAAAATACTATTAATGATTGTTAATAAAAAGTTATTTCCAAAATTGGCAGAAAGACTGGGAATTGGAACGATTTGAGGAAAATCCATGATTTTTTAATCAAGGTGAAAAAAAGTGAACAAACGCTCTTTGATCATTACGGATCCTTAATTATGAATTAATGGGAAACCGTGATAATAAAATTGTAGATTTTACCCAATCTGAACAAACTGGCCCTTAGTGCCTTTAAACTTTTCGTATAGATTTTATCCCATAAAAATCGAAAATCACATTAAAAAATGTTTGTGAATATGTTTTAGAGATATAAAGTACATCTTTGGTCATTTTTTGTCATTGTTTCTGAAAGTTGTAGCTCTTATAACTCGGTTTATTTATACTTTTCAATACAAATTTATCCTTAAACCGTGATTTGAAACAAGATGAAACGAAAACGCGACACGACTTCAACTTGTTATAACTTTTTTGTTTTAATAGATAGATAGATAGATAGATAGATGAATGAAATTTGTACTGTAGATAGGTAATTAAATTAAATTAAATTAAATAGATTATAATTGTACAAAATTTCAATTAATTTCATATTTAAAATTCGGAGAATAACGGTAAAAAGATGTTCTTTTCCAACACACGTTATATCTTTTGATCTAGTGCACATACAAATTTGATTAAACTTTAATACGCATGCTGATAACATAACCTTTTATTTGATATATCACACATAACGTTACCTGCTCTACAAGTTACACAATCTTAAAATAAAAAAAAAATTAAAAATACCTCAAAACACCTGTGGAGATCTGTTGGCGATGACCAGCTACCAGTGTAGGAAGTACCGTAATCTCAGTCTGGAAATTCGACATGGTTGACTTTAAAAATTCTAACTTCTCTTCTAGACATCTTTGAAAAAAGATTTATGCATCATTAAACAAGGTGAAAGAATAAGCTTTCACATGGTATAAAATTTTTTATAGGTTGTTAAACAAAAAAATTGATTTAATCGCATGAGAACATAAAAATAAATGTTTTTTTTCTTTTTGGATGAAATTTCATCGAGTTTAAAAAATTCTAGCTCTTTTTGTAGATGTCTCATACACCTGATCGATATATATATTTTGAGCTAAGACAATAAGCTTATTGTATAGGTTGTTAGGGAAAAAAATGGATTTAATAGTGTGAGAAGATAAAAATACGTGTTTTTTTCGCTTTTTTTTATGGAAATTGATCGAGTTAAAAAAATTCTAGCTCTTTTTGTAGATGTCTCATAGACTTGATTGATATATATATTTTGAGCTAAGACAATAAGCTTTCAGATGATATAAAATTTATCTAGGTTGTCATATAAAAAACATGGATTTGATGGTGATAGAATAAAAATAGGTAGATTTTTTCTATTTTTTTTTTGCAAGAAAAATGATTTTTTAAGGTTTCACTTCTACCACGTGTGAATTGCACACATGATTTTTTTTTTTAATTTTGGTTAGGTTCAAAAAAGTAAGGGACTAAATATTTAGTCAAGTTCTGTTCTCTGATTGGTTAGCTGTCAAAAAAGATTTTTATTATTATTTGAAAGTTAGGTAAGAAAAATCTCCCTAACCCTATTTACTCGTCTACCGAAATTTTCGTTCTGAAGATGACGTTGACTATAAATGTCTAGTCCCTAAAATTTCTGAACGTGGCCATTTTCATTGTTAAAAATAAATCTGTCTGGAAAAATAAGTGATGCATTTGAATTCATATTGTAAAAAAACATAAATTCTTAGTGGAAGAAATTAATCGAAAGATTACTGACATTTTGTGAAATAAAGCCTTAACCCTCTGTAGGCACACCTCATTTTTGCGAATTTGGTTTATACTTTTTCATGGCGCTAGAACTTTTTTCGGTCTCACTATTTTATGGAGAATCATATATGAAATTGATGTAGAATTTTCCGAGGAATTCGAATACTGTACAAAAAGATGGTATTTTCACACTTATAAAGACACTTTTCTGTGACCACTTTTCATTTTTAAGTATTTTTAAGTTTTCAAAATAAAACTTACCTACTATTCATAGATTTTTTTCATCTTTCTTTTTTCGAAAAACAGCAAATAATTTGTTTTGATCTCTTGGTCAACATTTTGTTAATTTTTAAATCAACCTGAGCAACTTGAACCTTCAAAAGCAATAACATGTAACCCAGTTATGCATTTTGTCGATAGTTTAAGAGTATTTTCTTGGGTTCCGTCAGAAATGGTATAGTTTTGTGCAAAAATTATTTGAAGCTTCAACTTTAATGTTTTGTAAATCTTAAAAGTTGAAATGAAAGAACTTCATCAATTGTGTCTTTCTTAATACTGGTGACCAAAAATATGAAAGTTCTATAAAAATTTAACTTAACTCCTAAGAGCATTTTTTTTTGTTTCTTGGAATTTATACAAATTTCAATTTGGACATAAGTTACGATATTTGAAAAAAAAAAAAAAATGTTTCACAAAAACCATTAGGCTTGCAGAAAGTCTTTTAGACTCCAATTATTTTGAATTTTAGTTTCTTGGCATTCTCTTGGACTCAGGATCAACTTCATTCATTGGAAAATATAGTTTTCTTAAGTCGAAGTTCAAAATTAAATCGATTCTTTTCCATTTTCTGAGAATCTGAAATTTCTCAATAATGCAAAATATATAAAATACAATTTTAAATAACAAATTCTATAATTCTCAGAAATTCATGTTTTTTTTTTGAATAACATTAACAAAAACTAAGTAGAATTTTATTGTGTAGGAGTACTCAAGTCCCTTTTGTTTCTTAAGTGGAATCCTATAAAAAGTATTTTGGTCTGTAAGGACACGACCAAAGTAAGTAATCGATTTAACCCATTTTACTTTCAACCTACACAGAAAATGTGGTTTTATAGCCCTCAACAAACATAATTGTTTAACCAATAAGTTTATATCTTAGGCAAAGGAAGAAACCTAAAAATATCTTTCAATTTTGTTTACAAAAAAAAACTAAACTAAACTAAACTAAATTATAAATTTCCTATTAACTCAATTTTATTTCTTTCTCAATCCACAAACAAAAAAACAAGTTTTCTTATAAAATATACCTACCAACCTTATCGACCTTAACATGTGGCCAAAAGTAGAATATCCTTTTTATACTCCTCTTCTTCTTAATTCCCCAGAGGGATAAAGTTAAAGGTCAGCCTATATAATAATTTTACCTTCTATTTTATATCCCACAACCAATATTGATTATTTGCGGACATGTCATCCCAAATCATATTAAAGCCTAAGGTTATATCACCATCCAACTCTCAAACCGCATTTTTGTTTAAGTAAATTTTACCCCAATTCCTTTCGTCCTGTGAAAAAGTAATGATATAGTAAATGATTAACTTTAAACAAAAAAAAATTTTAAACTTTTCTCTTTTGTATAAAATTGTTGTTGTTGTTGGTAGGATAATGTTATTGTTTTTGTTGTTTTTTATTTTCCTTGTTACTCAGCTAAAACCCTTTATGCATAGAGACTTTTGACAGGAATTTAATTTAGTTATACAAAACCCATCACATAGTTTCATCTTTTATCTACACTTTTACCTCAAAAATACTATACCCTTCCCGAAAATAGGATTATTTTGTCTACGGCACTTATTTTTGTTGTTGTTGTTTTCTGTTGTTGCTTCTGCTGGTGCGATGAAAGTCCCTTTATTCCAAGGACCTTTAATAATTAATTAAGATTTTCATAGTTCATTGTGAATTTTATGCAAGAACAAGAAGCCTTTTGCGTTACGATAAGAAGACAGACACCAAAATGAGGTTCTCTCAATTTATTTGGGTGTGCGAATGAGGGAGAAGATAGGAGAAAAGAGGTATTTGCAGAGAGAGAGAGAGAGAATTTAGCTGTAAGGCCTATTTTGGACTTAGCCAAAGGATTAATTTGTCCTACGTAAAGGGATTTCCGTTATCCTTTTGGCGTTAAATAAACGAATTTATTATTAATAGAATATTGTCTTGACTTGACTCTGTTATAGGTACATATTTTCAACCCTCCTCGGTTCTCCTCAGTCACTCTCTCGCTGATGGCATAAAGGCATTAAATTGTTATTAACGATGTGATGTTCTGCTCCAGCTCAGCTCTGCTCAGCCCCGACACAGGCAACGAATAATGAAAAAATGTCCTCGGCCTATAAATAAATTCAAACCAAGAGCATATCCTGGGCGTTAATTTTAATCGAAACTCGCAGGATAAAGAGATTTTTTTTTTGTTTTGCTTCTTCCTTCTCTCTCGTGTTTCGAGTCGAGGACATGAAAATTGATTTTGATTGATGATATTATTTAGATGGATTCGATGGATAGGAAAAAGGATGTGTTCCAAAGAGAGGGGTATAGAGAGGTAACGAGTACATCAAAGACCGAATAACGAGGGTGTGCTGTACCTGTTCTCTCTTTTCTTTTATAATGTGCATCAGTTGATCCGATACAATCCTTCGATCCGATTAAGGATCATTGTGTGTATATTATATATTTTTTGTTAGTCCTGTGAGACAAAATGAAGCATACATAATAGAAACGCAAAAATAAAAGCGACATCTAAGGCTGATGAATGATGAATTTGAGAGGATATATGTTAACATATCCTTTTTTTTCTAAGCAGCTTATCGTTTGTTCGGAATAATTGAAAATTGTTCGATAGGGATTTTCCTTTATCTGAATAGATTTACCTATATACACAAATCACACGCATACATTTTATATAATTCCTTCGATTCTTTTTAGGTAATAAAAATAAGAAAGAAATATAAAAAAAAAAGAGACAGAATGTTAGTATTTTGAAAAGCCTCTTAACTCCTATTAGAAGGTGGAGAATCAATAGGAATCTAAAGATATCCTTGGAAACATAAGAAAAAGTAGTCTTTATCTCTGGAAAATAAAATACTATTCGTTTCAAGGAGTTTCTTCTTCTGTTTCTTCTTCGAAGTGAAAAATCATTAAATAAAAATAAACATTAATCTCAAGACAACACCGCTACCGTCCGTTTTCGAGTTTCTCTTTTCAAGAAAATCCTGAAAAATCTGTAATAAATTCTGAAGAAAACAAACAAAGCTTTGGCTAAGTGAAAAGAAATTAATAATTTATTACGCGTTTATTTAGCAGTTTTCCCGCACTCGCTGATAAAAATCACTAAAAGTGTATAATACCCACTTTTCAGTTTTTCTTTACCATCAAATGCCCAACTCATTAGGGTGGTAGAATATTATTATTATTACTTTTACTGTAGTTTGTTGTTTGTTGAAAAGAATAAGAGAATATAGCAAAACCCCCTTACTTAATCACACAACAATAAAAGTCATAAATTCAAACATTATTTACGCGTTTTTCTTCAAAAACACTTTTAACATCACAAAAAAAAACACACACACACAAAAACAGTAAAGAAAAAGAGCTTTCGGTAGAGTAAAAGAATCAGCAAAAAATACATATAAATCAGAGATATTTATAATGTTTGTGTTATTCACGCCGCCGCCCTCCGCCGCCCTCCACTGTGCCGCCACTGTCTCTCTGATTTATATGCATAATCTCTGCTTTATGATTATTATGAATTGATTTTGTTGAAGCGATAAAATATTTTCTTTGATAGTGCGCGGAGTGAAAGCGGTGCTATGTGCGGTGGTTCATCCCTAATCCCCATGTTTATTATGTCAAAAGAATAAAACTGTGCCACTGCTAACTTTATTTGTGTTTGGCAGAATGAAATGAAATTATATCAATAAAATTGAGGATTTGTATAAATTTGTTCAAAATATCACACAATTACAGTTTTTCATGGTTTTTAGTTGGGATTAAGTTGATGGAAATTTCAATGTAAATGGTCAAAGTTTGAGTCATTATTATGTCAAGTAAAGAACGTACTTATCGTTATCATACATTGGAAAAAGTCAAAATATGTCACATACTTTTGGGGATTTCACTATGATCATTATCAGTGGGGTAAATTTTGTTTATTGCATATTTAAGGGGATGTTTTGTAGGAATTTTCCAATCAGACGATAATGTTATATATGTTATCGTTTTCCAGTAATATCAGCTGGAATCAATTGCTTTAATATAAGAGCTGTATTAAAAAATACTCTAGAATTTTTAACCGTGTATGATAACAAAAATAAAGTGGTGATATCAGAGATATAAATTAAACAATCTATTGCTGAACGTTAAAGTGGTCCACGCTTGTATGGGGAAAATAATTTTCAAATAAACGTCGGGCCACCCCCAAGTTTGTTGAATTTTCAGCCTCCTAGAAGGGAATGTTTATCGATATTGAAAAATTGCATTTTTTTTTGGAAAAACGTAAAAACAAAAAAATTATTTTTTTTTTAAGTTAAAAACTGCTGTGGTTGTTGTACTTATTCCGAAGAAATATCAAAACAATAATTTCTGGGGCCACTTCCAAGTAAATTTTGTCAATAGATAGGTAATAGGTATCTACACAGACGTTTTATTTTCACATTTTGCTTATTATTTATTATTATTAATTATTACTCACTTTTTTTCGAGAAAAAAAATATTTTATATATAAAAAAAAAAGACAATTTTGTTTTTTTTTTTTTGAAGTTATACTTCTTATGGGAGGGTGGGTATGAAAATTTACTTTTTGACAAGAATGTCAAAGGGATTATGACGCGATCACCCTGGGTAGCAGGGCTGTCGTTTCACCTTTAGAGTAGGCAGTACTTTAGTATTTAAAAATGCAGTACGCCGCAGTACGGCAAACATAAAACACACAACACGTGTCAAGTTACATGTTTCATGTGGCAAGTTGTATGTGGCAATTTGAATCTGGCAAGTTGCATGTGATAATTTCCATGTGGCAAGTTGCGAGAGTTGCAAAAAGCTCACATTTCAGCTCAGCTCACAGCTCAGCTCAAATTTGAGATAGATACCATAGCTTAGCTCATTTGAGCTGAGCTGAAAGTGAGCGCCCCAACTTCCAACGACTATATCTCGAAATTCTGAGGAAAATGAAAAAAAGGTAGCGGGGACTCTAACCTACATTTGGGTACAACTCTCATCCCTGTAGGTCCACGCGTTCTCAAACCGGGAGAACTTAAAAGTAAAAAAAAAAATAGGCACGATTCTGAAAAAATAGGCATGATGTGGCGGTTTAACATGGAAGGCGATTTTTTAAAAATCTGACAATGTGCAAAGCGTAGGCCTATGACACAAGCTATCATTTGGCATCACTCCAAAAAAATTTTCTCAAGCGGTTCAGCTTCCAGGAGCGTTCAAAGATTCGGGGATTTTTCGAATAAAAATTTTACCCAAACTTTCAAACGCGATTTTCTCGGAATTTTGAAAAAAAAATCGAAAAACCGGATTATACAACTATCGGGTAGCTGAGAATATAAGCTTTCATATGGCACCACTCCCCTGCCTCTAGATCAAAGCGTTCAGCTCCCAGAAGTTTTTTTTCGCGCCCCCAACTTCCAACGCCTATATTGCGGAATTTTGAAGAAAATGAAAATAAAATTTTTGATGCCAAAAGGTAGCGGGGACTCTAACCTACATTTGGGTAAAACTCCCATTCCTGTAGGTCCACGCGTTCTCAAACCGGGAGAACTTAAAAGTAAAAAAAAATAGGCACGATTCTGAAAAAAAGGCATGATGTGGCGGTTTAACATTTAAGGCGATTTTTTTAAAATCTGATAATGTGCAAAGCGTAGGCCCATGACACAAGCTATCATTTGGCATCACTCCCAAAAATTGCTCTCAAGCGGTTTAGCTACCAGGAGCGTTCAAAGATTCGGGTATTTTTCGCAATTAAAAATTTTTCCCAACTTTCAAACGCGATTTTCTCGGAATTTTGAAAAAAGTCGAAAAACCGGATTGTACCGGAATTTTTTTTTATGATAAAAAAGAAATATTTTACTAAAACAATAGAAATATATTTACTATTGAAAAAATTAAGAGAAAAGATCACGAAAAATTATCTGTTTTATTTATAAAAATATCCATGTGTGAAAATAATTCCATTAATAACTAGAACCAAACATCTTAAGCTATGGTGTTTTATAAAAGTTTAAAATATCTTCAAATTTCAATTATACTTTCCAAATAAAAATCAATGTATCCTCTCACCCATCACAGCTCAGCTCACCAGAATGAAACTCAATGATAAAACTTTTTTATTAAAAGTATTTACAATACATAAGAGTTACCATTGGTAAACTTCCTTCATAAACTACTCCTTTTTCTATTATTTTTCTGAAAGAGCTTTCAGGATTAATGTTTTTTCAAGCTTTTAAAATGAAAAAAAGCATTATGTGTTGTCGTGGTGTTGGTGGCTGTTTGTTTTTTATTTTGTGTATGAAGGAAAACAGTTAATGTCAACATTTTGACATGCATTTTAACATTTCAACAGGAAAAATAGTTTACCCTTGCTTGGGGTCGGGCTGTGTTTTAAATGAGTGAATTTTTTGTTTTTTTATTTTGGTGTTAAACGAAAAATAAATTTTTTTTTCGTTTTTGTGAAATTTTACCGATAAAATGGTAACGCTGGTACCTTTTCGAAACATTTTTTCGGATAATACGGCATCGCTGTGTGAGTTTTTTTATGTGATAGACATATCCAGAAGGCGTGAAGCAGAGTGAGATGCAAATGCCCTATCTTCCCTGTACTGCCAATTTTTATCGGACAAAGTATAGTGCTGAAGAAGCGCACACAATTCTCATAAAATTACCATATCGCACATTGTATGCGCAATTCATTTACTTTCATACGTTCTGAACCGCACAACATGAGTAAATTTCACAGAATAAATTGAAAACTACATGGACGCAAGGAGGATGAAAGAATTAATTTATTGTTCACTTGATAAAAATGTAAAAAAACGAAGTGTGGATTAATTATTTAATAATAGAAATTAAAAATATCAAATGAAATTCATTTACATATACTGAATGAGAAGTATAACTTCAGTCGCGTGTACATGTGTAAACACATTCTTTTTTTTTATGGGTTTTCAGTAAATAACACCTTCTTTGCTTTTTTCCTTTTTTTCCGAAACTAACTATTTTTCTTCTCAACGTGCTTAAAGTGCACGATAAAGAAAGGACAATTTGAAGTGCAAGTTTCGTTTTCGGGAAAAATTTGTATGCTTCTTGTAGGGTATCGCTTAATTCTAGTTTTTGGAGATCTCGAGATATAATTTTTACTTGCTCTATAGGACAAGTATTGGTTTCGTGTCGAAAAAAAAATTTTAGGTTATAATCAAAACCAACATTACGATGATGGAGAATTCCAAAAAAGTGGGTCTCGCAATTCCGTCCGTGCGTCTGTGCGTCTGTACGTCCATCTGTACACATTTCCACAGCCTAAACGGGTGGACGGATTTTCTTCAAATTTGGTAAAGATGATTTTTATGGAATTCTGAAAGTTGATTTTTTTTGTTTTTTTATATCTCTCTTAGAAAGTGTACCTTCCATACAAATTTTTCAATTCAAACCAAATAACTCAAAAACGGCTCTAACGATTTTGATTAAACTTTGCAGACGTAATATTTGAAGCAATTGCAATAAAACTGCATTTTTAGTTTTTCTCAAAAAAGTGTACCTCCCATACAAATTTTTCAAAATGTTGCCCTAAATGTCGGCTCTTCCCCAACATCAAGAAAATTTCTTTAAATTTATAAAGAGGCAGTTCTTAAAATCTAATCTAAACTAACAGAAAAGTGTTTTAAACTGCAAGAGCAAGTACGTGCAACCCCAGTCGTTCATTTTATTTTTTTTTTGATTTTTTTGTAAATCCATAATTAAAGTTTAGAAATTATTCTTCTAATTTTTAAAAACTAAAAATTTGCTGAACAAAACTTTTCGTTGAAACCACTTAAATGGTTCAGAGAAAGTCAGAAAACAAGAAAATGGTTCTATAACAGACGCCATTAATAAAGGTTGAAAAAAAAATTATTTTTATTTAAAAAAAGGACAATCTGTACCATAGTTTTCATATTTTTTAATCAAAATCTTGAGAAAAACAAGCTTTTCCATTTTGGTAAAATGGCAAGTGCATAACCGTTAATTTTGGTCATATTTTTCCATTTCACTAAGCTTATGTTATAATTTTATTAGGTTTGAAGAAAATCGGTTCAGTATAGTTATTTCTTACGAATACTAAACTTGCCATATCGTCCGCGTTTCTGATGCCTGAACCACGTACATATCTACGCAGCCAATTTTGTTCAGCTCTTAAAAGATTATATACATTTTTCTTAAAAATAAGAATATAAACTGAACAAAAGGAAATCATATTATGTTTAATACATATAGTACAGGTAAAATAGGCATTTTTAAAAATATACAAAAATCTCCTGAACAAAATTGTTAGTCGAATATCATCATATGACACATGTTTTCAAGGTATTTTTTAGATGCTGAATCTAATGACATAAAAATAAAGTCAATACGATTGCTCTAAGAAAAGTTATTGCCGATTAAAAACAAGGGTGCTTGTTTTTTCACTTCAACAGGTAAAATATAACCAAAATCCATGTGAAAAACATGCTACAATGATGAAATTCGGGATGAAGGTTTAAGATAAAGCAGGAACAAAGTATTCATAAAGTTCTTAAAATTATTTTTGGTGAAAGGGTGTTTTTTTGATATTTTAAGTTGTGTGTGAGAAAGGTATCATAACAGCTAACTTATATTTTATTAATTTTTAAAACTTAGTGAAAAAGTTTTGGTTGGTATAAGAATTAGAAATCTATAAAAAATAAAAATTTATCTTGAGTGAAAGGGTGTTTTTTTTTTCAAGAAATGATGAAATTCGAAATTAGTACCACAAAAAGTGGGAAAATATTGATACACCAATGAAAATTGTGTACAAATATTTGATTTATAACAGAAACCAAGAATCTAAGTAGTCTATAAAAATATTTTAGGTTAAAGGGTGTTTTTTTTTTATAAAAAGTGAAAATCCGAGATAAGTCCAATAAAATCAATGTTATAAAAGTAACCTTACGCAATTTATTAAAAATGTTGTCTTTTCCTTGACGTTAATGTTAGGTATAGATAATTTTACACCGATAATGTTATAGATGTTTTTATTTCAGGTAATTTTTTTTTCCATGAACGAACCTCAATGCAATGAACATTTTTAGATATAAACAACACAATATACCTACGGCATCAACAGCGAAACTAAGACAACCTATCACAATATCGGCTCAACTCCAATACAACGGGATTTCGCTTTCCATTGTGGGACAACAAGTTACTAAACGACTGAGCAGGAGCCAAAGTGAAGATTATTGCTTTAATGGGTTATATCTAGTTGTAATTTTGAAAAAATCAAATATTTTTTTGCATATTTTGAATGTACATATATTTAAGAAACATTGATACAGCAACTAGTTACGGAGAAATTAGCGTATTTGTGAATACGTTTTAACTTAGTTTACATGGTTCCCACAATTGAAATTTTTACACGATCTTCTTAGGTAATGATAATGAACCAAGGAATAATTTTTGTGACGATAATTCGATTTTTTAAGTCACTTTAAAGTGAAAAATTTCCTGGTAAAAAGCAATTTTTACTTGCTCTATAGGGCAAGTATTGGTTTCGTGTAGAAAAAAAAATTCGAGGTTTTAATCAATACCGACATTACGATGATGGAGAAGATCAAAAAAGTGGTTTTTCGTCATGCCGTCCGTCGGTCTGTGCGTCTGTGCGTCCATCTGTACATCGAGCTAGGGCCTAAACGGATGAACGGATTTGCTTGAAACTTGGTACACACGATTTTTACGTAATTCCCTAGACCCGTTTTTTTATTTTTCTAATATCTCCTTTTAAACGCATATCTCCCATATAAAGTTTTCGAGGTATTGCAAATTTCTCGAAAACGGCTCTAACGATTTTGATTAAATTTGGTGTAGGTAATACTCCCATTGATTCTTACAAAACTGCGTTTTTAGTTTTTCTCAAAAAATGCGGAGAACGGAAATATTACGTTGCCGTTTTTCAAAAATTAACATATTTTTTAAGTTCATATATTTCATCAAAACATGAGTTAATTTTATTCAAAATTTACAGACATAATTTTGAACTGTCAAAAATAAAAAAAAAAAATTAAAAAAGTTTTTGAAAAAATTTTTTTTTAAGTTTTTGAAAAAAAAATTTTAATTTTAATTTTTTTAACTTGCAATTTTTTTTGATTTTTTTTTTCTCGACACTTAACAAAATTTTTAAATTTCCAATAGCTATTTAAGATAACCATACTTTGAACTACAAGAGCAAGTACGTGCGACCCCAGTCGTGCATTTTATTTAATTTGGGATGCCACCATTTTGTCAAAAATCAAAATTTTGACTATTCCTTCGTTCACTAACTGTATTCATCTATTTCTAAAACCGAATGTTTTGGTTTTTTTTTATATTAAATAATTTGGTTCAGAGATATCTTGCTCATCGCCAGACACCTTTTTGAAAAAGTCCTCTAGGAGATCTACTACAAAAATAACGGAACTCAATATTTTTGTAAATACATCGCGAATTCTTAAAATACATTAATTTCGCTATATGTCCATTTATTGTCTGTATTTTTTTAAATAGAAAGCCTCTTCACAAAAAATTCACGAAAAAGCACGATTTTTCGCACTCACTTAACTGCTATAGATATATACGATGCGTCATTTAGCCTTGATCTGTGGAATATCAAAACACTTCCAACGATATTTAATTTTGCACATTATTGTCAATAGTTTAGTAGTTATAAGGGAAAAAATGTGTTCGTAACCCTTGTTTCTTTAAAAAAAAATCATGCAAATTTATTTCTAGATTTTCACCGATTACTTTTTCTAATCCAAAAAAAAATCACCGGTTACCACTGATGATATCATGCTTGGGGCATTTCGACAGATTTAACTTTCTTAAGTTTCATCAAGTTCAAGATTTTTACTGGAAATTGATATTTGCCTTCTCCTCTACACCAGAAACACACATGAATTAAATTTCCCAAAAATTCTATCAAGCATTTCAACATACTCAAAATCTCAAGTGCACCTGTAAACACAAACTAAATAAACATTTACATCGAACTCTCTTATACCAACCCTCTCCACATAATATAAAATTTCCAATCAAACATCATAAACGTTCTAAAATATCACAAGACACTCTAAATATTTTCAATGATATTTGCTTTTCCAGAAACACAAAATCAATAAATTGTCAAGTTGCCATCAGGTAAACTTTTCTCAAAAATTTGCTCTCTACATTCATCTCGTACATGTCTTATAGAATGTTTATAGTGTCATCTATTGGGAAAACGAAACGATATTGCGATTGTTTCTTAAAAGTTATGGTGGTCTTTTCAGTTTGATGAGTGTGTTGTTTGTCCAATAAACTTGATGAAACGACTATTTCTATCCAATTTATCTTTTAGATTTTGGATGCAGCAGAGCGTTAAACTTATTGGAAGCTTCTCTCGCCCTTCTTCACTCTAAATATTAATCAAAGGCAGTTGGTTGGTTTTCAAGTTGATGGTTTGGGCTTGTTTATACCACCCGCAATAGCCTTTGGCTAGGTTTCTATTGAAAATTCCTTAAATGATAAATTAACCCTCCGTTCGCATCGTTGTTTTCTTGTTGTTTGGTCCTTTTTTTTCTGCGTCAATTCTGTGTTTAACCAACTGGAAATTGTAAATATTAATATTTTTCATAGAAAAATTGTTTATGTTTCTCTCATTACACTTTTGCCCTAGCCCCAAAACAATGAAAAAAAGACTCTATATGTTTTCAGCCCAGTCCATCAACCCACCATTTAAAGGGTCCCATCAATCTCATCAAACCAAAAAAAAAAAGGAAGAAGAAAAAAGACCCTTATCGAAAGTAAATTCGAGAGTGTTTCTAATTTGTGAAGCCTCACGCACCACCAGCAAAAGCGTTTTTTTTATTTTTACGATTTTACTTCTTTCTTCCCACTAAAACCCTGCCGTGATTATAAGAGAAGATTTCTGCTGCACCAGGAGGCGATAGAAAAGCGTTTTACGACTTTTTAAAATTGTCATTAAATTCGCCGTAAAAAAAAAAGGAAGAAAACGTGAACCCAACTTCCAGAATGATGTGAGTTCGGGGAGACGTCCTGTGGGCTGATTAATATCGTTGATGGAAAACTCAGGCTCCCATTTTCATTCCCATTCTAATTTAGTTTATTTTTTTATTTCTTTTTTTGGGGCTTACTATAAAGACGAAAGAATTGCAAGCAAAGGCATCCTTTTTTTTTCTTTTACTTTTTTTTTTTTTTGCTTAGAAAAAGGAAGTCAAAATGATGAACTCGTTAAATTAAAGAAAAGCAAATGTCATCCTATCTTTTCGTATACCTCAAGGACACAAAACGTAGAGGTAGGTACTTTTCCTCACTCTACTCGTGTTTGGTGTATTAGAAAAAAGCAAAGCACTGAAAGAAGGACCAACAAGAAAGAAAAAAAAAACAGATTTAATTAAATGGAAAAAAGGAAGAAGAAGAAAAAAAATAGAAATCCTTAACCTGCATAAATTTTTGAAATGCAAATTTTACGCCTTTACGACGCACTCAAAACCAGCAGGCAGTATTCTAAGGTATAACGAGTATAACGAGGCTTATGCAGGATGTTTTCTATATGATGAGATGCCGCTCATAGACTTTCTTTTGTATTATTTTTTTTTTTTTATGATTTCATCTTTTTTTTTTTTTTCTTTTAGATTCCTTATTCCGATCTAGCTCAGTTGGAGCTGCTTTTATATGTATGTTCTATAGTCGTTTTGTTTTATTTTTTAACCATATTTGAATGTGAGATGTGGTGCACCATCGCACAGGATGAGGAGAAATATAAATTAAGTATAAAGAGCAATAAGCATCAAATTTACAATGCTTTTTTGCATAAAAATGAAAGAGGTTTTTTTTTAGTGTTTGACTGTTTGTTTTTTTTTTTTTTTGTTTAGAAATAAATTTTGAAAGGCTTTATTGTAGGTAAAGACTTAATACAAAATATCCTTTTCTATTACCTATGTGGTATATTCTAATAACACTGGTCAACAAGGTTTTTGCCACAAGAACCAAAATATACTTTTCTAGTAGTTTTTGGGGTGCTGAATCGGAATCTGAAGACAGAAAAGTTTGATTGGCCTTCGTTTTTGAAATATTACCGTTAGAAAATGTCAAAAAACGTAATTTTGGCTGTTTTCGAGGTTATGTTTTTATGTGAAGTAATTCATTATGAATAAATTTGTAACGTTGCCTATAAGAGCAACAAAAAATGTTTAAATCTTTCCGATATCTCTTTTATTGACCGAGATATTTAAAATTTAAGTAGCGGTCTTTGAATCAGAAACCACACTGGACAACCAAATTAAGCTTTTTTTGCCACAAGAATCAAAATATACTTTTCTAAAGCTTTTTGGGTTGTTGAACTCGAATTAACAGTCAGAAAAATTCTATTAGCCTTCGTTCTTAAAATATTACCGTTATAAAATGCAAAAAAGGTTTTTTTTATAACGGTTATAATTCAAGAACGGAGGCTAATAGAATTTTTCCGATTGCGGATTTGAATTCAGCAACTCGAAAACCTTCAGAAAAGTATATTTTGGTTCTTGTGGCAAAAATTCTGAGACCAGTGACTTATACTTTAAATTAAGTTTAGTTTCTCTTTGGCATATTAAATGAAACTTAAGTTATATCGAGCAATAAAAGAGATATCGGGAAAATTTAAAAGTTTTTGAAAGAAGAATATATGTTGTTATAATAACCGTTACAAATTTTTTTATAATGAATTACCCCACATAAAAACAGAATCTCGAAAACAGCCAAAATGACGTTTTTAGCATTTTATAACGGTAATATTTAAAAAAACGGAGGCCAATCAAATTTTTCTGACTTCAGATTCGGATTCAGCACCCCAAAAACTACTAGAAAAGTATATTTTGGTTCTTGTGGCAAAAAAAAAAGTAAAATTTTGTTGACCATTGTAATTCAAAGGAAGACTAAATTTTTCTGTATGGCTTCTTGAATATAACATTATAAACATGTGCATGTGCAAAAATAGTCAAAAAAAAAAACAAAACTCTAAACAAATTCAATAAAACCAAAACTGCAAAAAGGAATTAAAAAAAAAGAGAAAAACGAAGCAATTTTTAATTTTTAGCAAAATATCAAATTTTTGACTGCGGCATATCCTTGGCTTATCCCTTATTAACATTATATGCAGTAATTTGGGACATGATTTAACACATTTTTTCACTCAACAAATATGGTGAGTAAACTTATATAGATCAATGATAATTAAAATAATTTTTTTTTTATTGTAGGCTTAAAGTCAGTTTTATTTAATTGTTATCTTTTATTTTTTTGCGCAACGTTTCAGGGATAGTTATCCCCTTCATCAGGCCTTTAAGTAAAAATTTTAAATAATTAATAAAATTTATAAAAGTCAAACTTGGAAAACTTACAAAATATAAACAATATTATTTGATGAAAACAAAATAATTTATGATTTTTACAAAATAAGCAAAATATTTAAAATGGAAAATTTCGATAACGGAATATTATTAAAAATTCAACTTTATTTACTGCTAAAAATTACAAACTCAAATTTTGGGTAAAATAATCATTTATCGGTTCATAAACGGGTAGATCACAAGAGAATACATTCTTTTTGTTAAAGGTTTTACAAGTACTACCTATTCGTCTACTGAAAAATAAATCACCTCACTTATCATTTTATATTGGTTGTTACTTTTAAAAAAAGTTTGGATATATTTTACTCAGCATGAAGCTTTTCTACGTGCTCATGTGGCAAACCAAAAAAAATAATGATTTTTACACTTGAAAAAATATATGTAGGTATTTTGTGGCTTTTAAGGTGAAATAAAAAAATCTTAAACTTGCAGCGCAGTGTCCATACCATACATTTTCCAAATTATAAATTAAAAAGGTAACTGGGGTGTATGAGTACTATTTTTTTGTTCCTTTTTTTTCTAAAAACTAATGAAACTAGTTGCATATGTAACCAACTATAGTTGGGATAGTGAAAATAAATGTTGTTTTAGCCTTGGCTAACCTTGGGAAAACAAACTACGGTTTTAAACTAACGATTTTTTTTTTTCACAAAAAAGAAAATATAATTTTGTTCGGTTTCTGATATGAAAAATAGTTTTTTATTGTATCTTTTGAAAAAATGGTGGAATAAAGATAAAAAAAATTAGACTATCCTAGGCTAACGTTGGGCAAACGAACCACAGTGCAAAACTAATAATCTTGGGCAATTAAACCAAATTGAAAAAAATTAACATTTGGGGGTGTCAACTTCACATATCCCACAAAAAGAGACTTTCTGTTGAAATAAAAAATAAAATGCACGACTGGGTTAAAGTTGCTTAAGTTTTTAAGACTTTTTATATAGAAATTTGGAAAAAAAAATAAAATTCGTTTTAAAAAAAAAAATAAATAAAATCTGAAATTAAATTAAGTTTTGATTGATATATCATCATGCATTTAAAAAAAAAAATTTCAAAATCGTTAGAGCCGTTTTTTAAAAAACTAATTTTTTATAAATAATTTTTTCAGAAAAAAGTTTTAAAATAAAATTGGTATGCCATTTTGTAGAAATCACTAATCAACATCTAAAAACAAAATTTTAAAAAAATTCAATGTCCCGTTTTCGAAAATTTGATTTTTCAAAAAAAAATTTCAAATTTTTTTTAAAAATCCAAAAATTATTTTTTTGGAAATTTTATTTTTGGTTTATATTTAAATTATATAAATTCTTCTTCACAAAAAGTTCCGTTGAAATCGAATAAGCAGATTCGGAGATAATCGAATTTGAAAAAAAACCGGTTCTATGGCAGGTACCGTTAATAATGATTTAAAAAATTTTTTTTCATTGAAATATAGACCTTAGCTTAAAACTAACATTTGAATTTTTTAAACAAAATTGTTGGAGCCGTTTTCGAGATATTTCAATTTTACTAAAATCGGTATATGACAAGTACCGTTATTTTTGGTCCAAAAAAATTAATTCCAAAAACTTCTCTGGAGAGTCGCCAAATAACGCTACATACCAAGTTTGACATTAATCGGTCCATCCGTTTAGGCTGTAGCTCCTTATACAGACAGACAGACAGACGGACTTCCGGGACCCACTTTTTTGGCATTGTCTACCATCGTAATGTTATGGAAAAATGTTATCTCACCTTTTTTTTGTACGAATGCATAACTTGATATATAGTACCTATATCGCAAGTAAAAATAATATTTTTAGAACGGTTTATTAACGGAAGGTATCTTCCATAGAACCGCGTTCTTTATTTTCTGACATTCCACTTAACGGACAAGGGATCGATTGGATCTCAGCGTATGACGGAAAGTGATCGTAGGAGGGAAAAAAATGATTTCATGATTTCTGGAAAAATTACCCTTTTTTTTGAAAAATGTTGTCTACAAATTATTTGTAGATATTCCCTGTTGTATAGATTACTTAAAGGTTTACAATACTGATTTAGATCATTTGTATAAAAATATATGTATATTTTTTTTCTTTTTTTTTTTCTTTAACAATAATAGTTGGATATTAATAAATTGTGTAAAATTTTCACAGTGAAAATTGAAAATATATGTTCTTATGTTTCAAGTGAGCTTTAATTTTTCTTAAAGCAAAATAATTAACTTTTTGATTAAAAAAATTTTGTTTAAAAATTTACCTAATTTTCAATCAAAAAAGGTGATGAAAGCGTTTTTCAGTTTTGAAAATTTTATAAAAATATTTTTTTGCTCAAACTCTTTCCCTATCATTTATATAGGAAAAGAAATAAATTCATTTAAAAATGAGGAGAAGCCCAGGAAAGCTTTTTTTTATAGCTCAAACTCAGAATTAGGTACCCCTACACACCTATAAAGCAAGTCGTTATAATAATGTTTATGACGTAGCCCCGAAATTCGGTCTATTTTGATTTTGCTAATATCTGTTTGCTTATTTTTCTGAAATAAAATACCTATAGAATGAAAAAATGCCATGAAATATGTTCGATGAAAATTTTCCTAATTTACCTTTTTCTAAAGGGCTTTGTTTTTTGTTTGTTTATTTGTAAGATTTTTTTTTTTTTAATTTTTTTACAAGGTTCTAACGTGACCATGACCACTGATTTTCGAACATACCAAAAAAAAAAAAATTAAAACCCAAAAAATGACAAAACTCATCGAATAAATCATTTTATCATGAAAAGTCTAACAGAATACAACACATCTAAAAAAAAAAAAATTGCTGACCTAGTCTTTTTTTTGTTATACCAAACACTGAACACCGTACAGAACAGACATTTTCCAATATATGAGTTTGGCTTCATCAAATGCCAACGTCACTTAATATATTATAACTTTTAGCCAACAAAAAAAAAAAAAGAAAACCGAACGAAGATGACTTACAAAATGTTATATTTTCCCCCTTTAGACCGGAAATGAATTTTCTCCCGTCAAATTTTTTTCTTCATCTTCTTACAATGAAAAAGAAGAAGGCTCCGAAAAAAAAAAGTGTTTTGTAAGGAAGATGAAGAAAAAAAAAAAAGAACCAGGATGAAGGAAGAAAAAAAAAACACCACAATTCTTGCAGAATTTTAATTTATGTGACTGGGAGAAGAAGAAGATATTCAGTAGTTCTTCTCTCACCGACACGAAAAACGAAGAATACGGAAGGTCGACAGCCCAGACAGGATATAGAGAAAATATCCACACCAAGGATAAAATGCCTCCTTGGAGCCATCATAAATTCATATTTTTTCCATCTCTCCTGTGCGTCGTCGTCGCCCTCTCACATTTTTTTGTTTGTCAAAAAAATGTTATAAAAAAAAATCACGGCGCAAAGTGTTTTGTTTCCGGTGGAATCTTTTCAATCTCAAAAGAAATGCAATACACAAACAAGCAAAGTATAGCAGACAGACAGCCTCAGCCAAGAGACTTTTGTTGTTGATCTCCTGTCTGACTTTTTGAATCCACAATACTTACAAAAAAACAAAAACGAAAGAAGAAACGAACCCGCATGAATTCATGGACCTTGCAGGTATAAACAACCTGATGTAAGTCCTTCTCGAAGCTTTTTTAATTGAAAAATCTTATGTAAAATTCTGCTCATGAGTTCGTTCAAAAACCTACGAGAGATGGGAAAAAGTGCTCCCAAAAGGTTCTCGTTCCCATGCGATATTGTTCTCCCAGAGGGCGCTAGCTACATCTTTGCAGTGCGGCTTTGTTTCATTTAAAAGGATTTTCCCTCGAACTGCCAGATAAAAGTTGTGGTAGGTACTCAAACCCTCCCCCCCCCTAACTTTTTACCTGTTCTACTGCTTAACAACATCATCAATTCGAAAATTGTTTGTGCAAATGCAATTTCCTGTAATAACAGTTCACCACGACCATTACCAACATCGCCATTACCACAAAAACAGAGCCAAAATCTTTATTGTATACGGTATTTTGATAACGGAACTCATTTTGAAACGTCCGTCGAGTCGAGTCGGTCGAGAGAACACACAAAAAAAAACACACAGAAAAGGAAAGCGAGAGCAGGCACTTTAGCTTGAAGCTTTTGAGAGGAGTTTTCGTTCGTTTCCTTTTGGTATAACCTATATGAAGGTACAAATGCTGCTGCTGCTTTGAACAGTGATGGTTTGTACCCACTTTGCGGACGGTATAAGCATTGTTTGTCGTTTCACCTGCATTGCTATAAAATTGCCTGCAGGACCTTTACACAGAGTGAATAGTGGTAAAATTACTCAGAAATCCTGCAATGTAAAGAGGACGCAAGCCTTATTTAAGCTCCGAAATAAATCCATCTTTGAACTTAGTGCCAGATCCATTCAACCGCTTTTTAGCAACAATCCTCTCTCCTCTCTCTCCAATCATCATCAGCCCCTCAAGCTCCTGAACAAAAGGAGCACTCGGGAACAAGAGCCAGCTTTTACCAAAGTCCATTTCACAATAATTCACTGTTATGTGAGAGAAAGGCGATTGCCCATGATCCTTTTTTTGGTTTTATATAAATGTGATGATGGGAGTGAGAGGGTTTTTGTGCAAGCGGGTAATGGTGCCTGGGTAATGGTAAGTATTTCGGGCAACATCAAATGAATGCAGATGCTTGGGATAAGCTTTATACTCTGCTTGCTGCTGCTGCTGCTACTGCTACTGCCTCCCTGACCCCAAATGAACAATGGAAAAGGTGGTTGCTGTGTTTTACTCTTCATCGTCCTTTTTTTTTCATTTTCATTCATTCTTCTTTTCTTGTGTTCAAATAATGGTTGAAATAGTATTTTGGATATAACCCCCCCGTCCTATTCACATATATGTATTTGTGTCCTGAGTCCAGGGTCCTTATTTTGGTTCATGGGAAAAAAGGGACTAACGGTATGGTAAATTGAAAATTTTATGGATTTCGAAAGGATAATAAGGATGAAATTACCCAGCGAGAGCACTTGATATTCTGGTGTTCTATTATATGCATAAAATAAGGATCTATTTTATATCTATACCTATGTATGTGTTTGTGAGAGAGTTTATATTTTTTGGATCCTCATAGATACGATAAGTTTGGCCGATAATGAGGGTTGTTGTATGGAATACGAGACTATTTATCAAAAGTTTAACTACTCCTGCTTAGTCAGTAACTTTTTTTTCGGTTATTGTTGTTGTTGTTTTTGTTTTTTGTGTTGAAGAGGGAGAGAGAAAGGAATGGTATCAAAGCTTTTACGAGATGGATAAAACGGTTCGACAATAAAATAAATAGTTTTGAAGGCAATTTAAATTGGATTCTAATGCGTATTAGGGGATTTTTCAAAATAAAAAAAAAAAAAAAAAACGAAACAAACAAACTCATAAACTTAAGGATCAAAAAGGATTCAGAAGAAAGATGATGAAGATCTATTTGATACATATAGGAAGTTGGTGCTTAATGATAAATATATTAACTTAAAATATTTAAAGTTGAGTACTTCACCATGATTTAGTCCTTGCTGTACATAAAAAAAAAAAATTGTTCATAACATTTTCCTCTAGAGGGCGCTAAATTAAAATTTATTGATATTCTATGTCCATCGGACAAATAAAGCGTTTCTATCGATACCTCATTTTACGAATTAGGAAAAGTAGTTTAGAATCTGTGAACGTAGATATATACTTGTACATTGTTGGTACAACTATAAACTATTTTGGTCACAAAATAAAGTATAATATCTGATTTCTTGTATAAAAATTAATTTTTTAGAAAAAAAATTTTGTCAATCGTTAGAACCGATGTTTTTTTTTAAATAATTTTTATAGATACAAATTTTCAAACATAAATAAATAATTTATTAAGACTTAAAAATTAAATTTGAAAATATTTCACTGTCCCGTTTTCAAAAAATAGGTTTTTCAACAAAAAAAATTTGAAATACATATGTTTATAAAAATCTAATAATGTATTTTTAGGTGCCGTTAAAACGCTTTTTAATTTTTTTTTTTTAAATCCGGTTAAACGAGATATACAGAAAAAAGCGTTTTATGGCAGGTACTATTAATAACGGTACAAAGAATATATATTTTTTTCACACAAAATTTTAATAAAAATCGTGAGAGCCGTTTTCGAAAAAAAAACTTTTCTATTTCCTTTATATGACAGTTATCTACCATTATTTTTTGTCCTTAACAAAATTTTCAATTTCTCCTCTATGGAATAAGCCAAAACTCTTTAATACCAAGTTTGAAGAAAATCGCTCCAGTAGTTTAGGCTGTAGTTCGAGGTATATGTACATATACAGTAGGATGTGTCACTTTTGTATGGCCGAAGAAAAGTACTCTAATTTCTGCAATGTAAAAGTGGTCAAAAGTTTTATTAGGGTCTATAGCCCAGGGTCAATAATTTTTGAAACCAAAAAAAAAAAATCATAGTAGGATGAAACCCATTTGAAAAGGAAGTGAATAGGATAAAAATTAAAGGAAAAATAAATTACGGGCGAGCCGAGTTCGGGAAGTTGTAGGGTTGAGTTTTTAATGGTAAAAAAATGGTACCTATATCTCGATTTTCGGAAAAACTACAAGTCCTATGGAAAAAAGTTATATGGTAAAGTTGTAGGTAACAAAAAGATCTACAACTTATGTTTTACAACTTTTTCACATAACCTCAAAATTTATGTTAAAAATTAAAAAAAAACCGAGTTTTTGGTTTTTTAATTTTATCTTTTTTAAAAAAATGTTTTTTTTTCTACGAAATTTGGTGAAAATCTACCTTATTATGTCCCAAATACACAGTAATTTATTTGATTTAAAATATTTATTTTTTGACCCTATATTAACTTAATATAAAAAAAACCCTAATTTTCAATCGAAAATTCACGTGTCAAAATAAAAGCTTTTTTTAAAAAATCGGTGGGTATTTTGTTTTTTTAAATCTCTACTTTCTGATGGTGTAAACAAAAATTTACATTAGTATACCATAGTACATGTTCTCGGAGAATGCAAAAAATGAAAAAAGGTTTTTTTTTTTATTATTTTCAATTTTGGCCTTCTTATTAAAATTTGCACTTTAATTGCTCAAAACCCGTAAGATTTTATGTTACATTGATTAATGTTACGATTTTTGAGTAATTGAAGTGTAAATTTTAATTAAAATTTGCATTCTCCATCATCCTAATGCCATGTCTGATTGTTATCTCGAGTTTGATTTATTTTAAATGTTACTCATACACCATAGTGACCGTTTATGTTAAAACTTTAAAAAATTGATTGAAAAAAATCTATTGCCCATTAAATAATGAAACTATGTGAATTTTGATACAGCTAAAAGTTTAGAAAGTTGGAAACTTGAATTTTTGCAAGTGAACTAAGCTTACGAATTCTATTTTTGACCACATAAAATTTTCATTATTAATCTGTATGGATTTAAAATGGTATAAAAAAAAAAAAAAACTAATTGGCCCATGGGGGGATCGAACCCAAGACCTTCGCGTTATTAGCACGACGCTCTAACCAACTGAGCTAATGGGCCAGATGTTACCAGATGTGAATTTTAAAATCGCGAAATAAGCATTATTTCATTGAAAATTTTATTTGCAATAAAAACAAATATAAGGATGATTTCACCAAATGCGTGACGAATTAATCTATTTCCTAGGTATATTTCTATTTTTTCTCAAATGCATTTAATGAATAATTGCCTAGGTCGAATGGTTTTCCAATAGGAAAGTGAACAGTCTAGTTGGACTTTTATAAACATCTTTTTTCACTGCCAATGGATTGGAAATAAATAAAACAGACTTCTTAACTTTGATACAAAAAAGTCGATTTATTTTTTTTAGCATAATTTTTATCAAATCTAGTTATTTGAACATATTCATAAGCATACACATCAAAATAACCAATAAAACATTGTTTTTATTTAAAAATATTCTTATATTTCAACATGACTCAGAAACTATCAGCTAATGGTAATCAAATCTAATTTTATTCAATTATTTCGTACTTTTTTCATTTTCCATACCCAACAACTTTATTATGTTTGTTCAGTTCCACGTGGCATAAAAATAGCATCATGATGCTCTGATCAAGCACCAGCCACTCGAAACTTTTTTTTACCAAATGATTTTACAACTGCCCGGCTAGCTCAGTCGGTAGAGCATGAGACTCTTAATCTCAGGGTCGTGGGTTCGAGCCCCACGTTGGGCGAATAATTTTTTTTTTTTTTTACTGTTCAATTTCCTGATTGTAATAAATCAACTTTATAATAATTTTATTTTTTTTAAATATACAAATAAATTAAAAGGGTCAACAATTAAAAGAGAAGAAAAAAATAATCATTCAATCAGGTTGACTTCCCCCTTTTGTTCTGTAAAAGACAACAACAAAAAACCCTTTTTTTTGTACTCGAGTGCGCTCACCTCATTTGTCATCTGAGAGATTCTTCGTTTTGGCCCCCAACCCGAGTACCGGAAGTAAGATTGTTCTCCTCTTGAATAACTTTATAATGAGACAACGAAATGGGGGGGGGGGGGGGGGGTAGGGGAGATATCATCAATCGGCTTGAGAAGGTATAGAAATATATGCGCAATATTTATGCTCCCTACTGCTGAAAGCCTATTTAATGTGTGACCGCAATAATTCATTGCTGGAACCGAATTAATTACTTGCACATTTTCCATTTGTGAATGTGGTTGACCGCAAAGCCGCCCCCCTCTCTCACAGTCTGTCTGTTTGGGTTGACGTAGTGGCAAAGTCATCATATAACCTATAAGCCTACCTACATGTCAGGTTGAAGTTGGATATTAAAAAAAAGGTAACATTGGTCTCCATCTCCATGTTAACCACCTCCGCCACCCCATTTGCCTTTTGTGGAGTGGGAGAGGATGTTGTTGTAATGACATTGTCTGGTATGAGATGATAATTGGATTTTGCTATGCGTAATGATAAACAGATGATGACTATGAGACACACGCAGAGGGATGAGGTGGAATAAAATATATTTGTATTAATGTGTAAGCCTATTCTATTCATAGCTATATAGAATTTGATATGGAAGAGTGGCGGTGAACTGGCAGCGCTTTTGGTTAGATGACCAAAATAGTATGCTAATTAATTCAAACCACAAGTTTACATATATATTTTCTATCTATAAAAGATGGTATTATGTGAATAGGTTAGGTAGATAACTATGTACCTATCATTTCGATCAAGGGTATGAGTTCGGTTGAGGTTAAAGGGTTGAGAAATATAAGTTGGAGTGACGTTTTTAGTGGATTTAAAGGGATGCTTTTAAATTTTAAACCTGGATGATGGAGTTTGGGTTAGGTGTCATACTCCTTCTATCTTGTTAGACACATTATTTAATCTTTTGAGTGACGTATGAATCTTATATTTCAAATTTTAATATAAAAGTAAGGGATACTTCACTTCATGTAGGTACAGCTGAGACTTATTTACATAACGAATTTCATCTGTCATCTCGATTTCATCTCGATTTTTTCAACTTTTTAGTGGTAAAAGTAAGTACCTAAATTCAAATTGTCATCTCATCACAGATCAAATGGTTTAATTTTTTTATCAGCAAAAAATTTGTTTAACAATTTTTTAAAACTTTAATTTAAACGATCACTCTGGCGTATGAGTAATATTTTTCATCTACCAACAACTTAAACTGAAAATATAAAAAAATGTATGGCGAATTTTTATGTTTGACTTGCTTTCATCATTTAAAGAACCTCCAAGAAAAATTATTATTCATTCGAAAGATCACACAATTATAATTGTAAGCTTCCAAAGCTTGAATATTCAAAAATATATTTTGACACCCTCTGCCCAACTGGCCCATTAGCTCAGTTGGTTAGAGCGTCGTGCTAATAACGCGAAGGTCGTGGGTTCGATCCCCCCATGGGCCAAGATAGTTTTTTTAAATACCGCATTTACTTTGAATTTCTAGAAATGTGATGAAAAAATAGTTGTGTTTAAAACACGTGTGCAATGAGCTTCATGTGTTGTGTTTCATGAAATTGTTCATCACATTTTGGAACATGTTTTTTGATCCTTCTTTTTGAGGACAAATCAAGAGGATTGGCACACAAATAAGAAACAATGAATGCAAATTTAAATGTTTTTAGAAATTGAATAAAATTGAAAGAAATAAAAACAAGAATAAATGAAAAAACTATAATAATATAATATGCATAGTTTTTTTAACATAGAAAAAGATTTTTGATACACATTTATAGATAAGAGAAATACCTTTTATTTGATAAAAAGATTATTTTTGTACATCCCTTATTATGCATTCTACGATTAATTGTTTGAAAAAGTAGCTGAAATCTTGATTTTGAAATCCGAAACTTCAAAGTCCAATATCTCTAAAACCCCAACAACGATTTTGAAAATATTTTACCCACGTAATGTGCTTATTATCACCTTTCATTTGATACCAATTTCATTAGTGAACACACTGGGCCCAATCCATATTGAAAAATCAACTATCTCCTTTATTTCAATAAAAAAAAACATTGCAAAAAAAATTGTTTTATTTTATATTTTAAAATTAATCGAATCTGGTACTCTCCCGGCCATACATCCTACAATTGTTACAGTTTTCACAATGTTGTGTAACAGTTTTTGAAAAATTTACTCTTAGATTGGCATTTTTTTTACCATTCGAAAAATCAATGTAATTCTTTGCATTAACCATAACCAGTGCCCAAAAGAAAAAGCCTAAGAATAAATTTCTCATCCACAAAATACTTCAAAAATGTTATTAAAAGTAAAAGAAGGTAATCAATGAAAAAAAACTCAATGCAAGATATAAGTGCATTAAATACATATATATTTTCACAATATTCGTCAAATTTCAATACTACCCCAAGTTCGCTATTTTTTCAAACATATTCAAACATTTTTGCCATTATGTTAGTCAAAAATTAAATTTTAAGATTTTCTTCAATATTCATTATCTGAAGGTGAACACTTTACATTCGTCCTTTAACATCAAAACAAATATTTTGTATTTTACCAAAACCAAATTTTCTGATTGTCAAACATTTTAGAGCAATTTTTTACTAAAAACCATTATTATTGTTTAAGGACAACAATGATCAATTTTTTACCAAATTTTATTTTATTAAAAAATATTGAGATAATATGTGGCTTTTTTAACTTATTAATTTTATTTTTTATTTCAAATGAATGCAATAATGCCGTTAGCATTTCGCAATTTCATATTGCCTTCTCGAAACAACGTGGCCCATTAGCTCAGTTGGTTAGAGCGTCGTGCTAATAACGCGAAGGTCGTGGGTTCGATCCCCCCATGGGCCAGTTCTTTTTTTATACCAATAATTATACCATTTAATTTAATTTTCCTTGTAGATAAATTAATTGTTGTTGAATAACTTTGGTGGACCAAAATTAACAATAAAAAAACTGAGCTACTTTGTCACGAACTGGTATAAACTCGTACAATGTTCAAAAAATAATATGAAAGATTGATTACCTAAACAAACTTTTTTATTAGTTAAGTTTAGTACCTATTCAGTCTTTGAAAAATAAAATTTTTCTATGACTACGGAGAAAATCTGCTTATAATGTATTTCAAGGAAAAACCGAAGATTTTTCTGTACATTTTCATATATTTAACAAGATTTGTTTCTTTAATTCTGAAATATAACATAAGTGAAATCTAATAAAGTTTTTTGAACAACATACCACGAAGGTTAATAGATTTTCTGAAACAAAACTTTCTTCGGGCCACACAAAACGTCGATGGTGATTCTGTCTGTCTGTACGTGACGTTCGTTTTTTTTTCTTTAAGTTCTTATGAGATAAAGTTTGTTTTCGTTGAAGATGAATGATGTCCTCGACCCAATAAATAACTAGGTATAGAAATTACTTTAAATGAGAAAGTCTAAAATTATGACTTAAAATAACGTGGATTTGTCTGTACGTGACGGTAGAATGCATCTTATCTGAATTTTGTTTGGAATTTTGAATGTTTTTCTGTATTCTCAAAAAGTTTTTTGTTTTTTCATTGCACAGAGCAAATAACTGTATACTAATCTACCGTTATCACTTTGGCAAATAATTTTTCCCACCACCCGTGATCATCTGGCCCATTAGCTCAGTTGGTTAGAGCGTCGTGCTAATAACGCGAAGGTCGTGGGTTCGATCCCCCCATGGGCCAACAATTTTTTTATACCAATAAATTGTACCATTTAATTTAACTTTCTTTGTAAATGAAATAAAATAAGGAAATTGTTGGAACACTTTTATTTAAATATTTATAAGATATTAAGAATTTGGTGGGCCAACATTAACAAAAAAAACTGTCACGAACTGGTATAAGCTCGTGAAATGTTCAAAAAATAATATGAAAGAATGATTAAACAAACTTTTTTATTAGTTAAGTTTAGTACTCAGTTTTCAGTTTTTGAAAAATATAAATTTATCTGTGACTACCGAAAAAATTCCACTAAAAAATTAAGATTTTTCTGTACCATATATTTTACAAGAATTGTGTCTTTAATTCCGAAATATAATAAAGAGGAGGCTTACAATGATTTTTGAACATCATAACACCAAGGTTTATAAATTTTCTGAAACACAAATTTCTTTGGCCCACACAAAACGTCGATGGTGATTCTGTCTGTCTGTACGTGACGTTTCTTTATTTTTGTTTAAGTGCTTATGAAATGAAGTTTGTTTTCGTTGAGGATGAATGATGTCCTCGACAAATAATATTCAACTATAGGAATTACTTTTAATGAGACAGTCTAAAATTATGACATGAAATAACGTATATTTGTCTGTACGTGACGCTAGAATTTTTCTTATATGAATTTTGTTTGAACACAACAAATAACTGTACTAATCTACCGTTATCACTTCGGCAAATAACTTTTCCCATATGTGATCATCTGGCCCATTAGCTCAGTTGGTTAGAGCGTCGTGCTAATAACGCGAAGGTCGTGGGTTCGATCCCCCCATGGGCCATGAAAATATTTTTTTTGTCCCTTTTTTTTTAATTTTACTTCCGCCTTGAAAATGTATATATTTTTCCAACTTTTACCAATTTCTATTTAATATTTCCCCATTCTCATGTATTGGTTTATCCAAATGATGCACTTTTATCGCTATCGCACAAAAACACACAGCGACATTATTATATGAGCGATTTTATTTGGCCATAAAAAGGTATCCATATAAGAACCTCCTAACAAGCATATCCATTGAACAGCATGTAACAGTCATTTGGAGTTTATTTTTATTTTTTTGTTTAATATCTTCCTGGCCTCCAATATAGCTAGTCCTTGTCTATGGATCTAGGATGTTGTGACTCTATTTCTATTTTTTTTTGTAAACGACATATCGGAAACAACTTAAACCAGGCAACTTGTATACCTTCTATATTCCATGGCATAGCTCAGTGTGACTCTGTTTGGACCAAAACTACCGCATGGCTAATTGAATCCTCGAACACCGCAAGATCAAAACCTCATTGAATTTTATGACAACATACGACAACGATGACGACATCGCAATGGTTTGACAGTGTGCAGAGCACAAAGTCGTGGCTGGCTGCAAAATTAAACTTTCCGTCGAATCGGGGCTGCGCAGCGATAAAGTGATATAAAATTTTACGATTATTATTTTCGATTGCTAGATACGCTTCCTTGAGCCTTAACTGTTAGTTTTGGCTTCGACACAACAACTGGCTCTGACAGTGGCACAAAGTAGGTGATTTTTGTACACATTTTGTCTGCGCCATCAGCAGCAGCGAGGTAGCAAGAGCAAAGCGATTGAATGTCGTAGTTGTATGAGGCACGTCATAAATGTTGTAAGTGATTAAAATGACAATACAAACGAGGGGGTGATGGGATGGGGGAGTCAATATGAGGCGGCAAAAAGGACATGTGAATATAAATTTTTCAAGAGAAGGTTACGTCTAGGATTGTATTGTAAACAAAATGGACCCTCCCGCATATCCGTTTTACTGTTTTTTTTTTTTTTTGTAGAACTCAATTCGTCGTTTCTTTTGTTGGGAATATGTCTGTTAGATGTCGTTTTGGTTGTCATTTTTGTCGACTGAGGTTTTATGCTTTTCTAATTTCCATTGTTTGGCCTAAAATATATTGGGGCTTCTCGTATATTTTTTGGGGTTCATAGAGACTAGGCGTCGCATATAGGCAAAAAAGTGATGACACTGTCTCGCGTCCCCATTCTGTCTGTAAAATGGCAACCCTCTGTGTACACACATGCTCGTATACATTTGTTTTTAATGCTTTTTATGTCATTTGGGTACAAATTTTTATCGGTGCTCGTAATATTTTCTTTTTTTTTTTTGTAGTTTTTTTTCGGTGTTCTTTTTTTTGCGCTCAATTGTGTTTTAGTATGAATTGGAAGAAGATATATAAATAAATGGGTTTTATTTCTTGACGTCTGACAGCTACAAAAAAAAAAAAATGAAATCAGATATAACACCAACAAAAGCAATATGGGTTTTATTAACATCGAATTTAATTCACACGTTCAATGCATGTTTACTCTAAGGAACTACGCATGAAACAGGCTATAAATTACTTTCTTTAAAGCTTCTATAAGACTTCTTTAAAAGTTATTTATAAAAATCAAAAGTAAATTTTGTTTAATGAAAATACGATTGAAAATTGAAAGACTTAATTAAAAACTTCCTTAATATTTCAATAAGACTTCTATAAAATTCTGTAATAAAAACTTTTTATATTTTGCTTGCTTGTTTTTGAAAACGAAAAGAGGATAAAAATTAGAACACCTTAAAAATATTTTTTTGAAACTTCTATAAAACTTCTATAAAATTTTTGTTACAAGGATCAAAAATTTTCCCTGTTTGATTTTGCAAACAAAAATACGGATTATATATTTTATTTGTTTTTTATGTTGAACTTTATATGTAATTATTTTATTTATTACCTTCTTTGTTTTGCTTCTTTTAGTTCAGATTATTAAAAACGCATCTTTTTACTTTAGAAAATTATTTATTTTTTTGCCTATATATTTCGAGGTCTTACTTGCCTCATCTTCAGGGTCTAAAAATTACAATATGCGTTTTAATAAATTATATTAACAAATAATTTGAAATAAAAAATAAATTACCATTGAAATATTTTTGAAAAAATATGAACAATTTTCTAAAAAGTTATTTCGACATTTAAAACAATTGAAAAATCAAACATTAATTTTAATAAAAATTAAAAATTTTTTTTAAAGTATTGTTCAAAAAATATTTTAGAAAGTTTAAATTTAGTTACTTTGAACATTTCTATTAACTATAAGGTTATAATAAGTGTTTGTATAATCCTTTTTATCGGTTTTATAGTTACATACGATTTGTTCATTTTTAATAATTTGGTTTACTTCTTGAATTTGTAATTTTAATTTATTTCTTTCAAACTTTAGAATTTTTGCCCCATCAAAATCAAACGAATGTCCATATTGTTTCACATGTTCAGCCAAAGCAGCAACATTTTTTGTATTTGAGCCCTCTATAACTTTTTTGCATTCATTTTTGTGTTGGTCAATTCTCGAGCCTAATTTCTGGATAGTCTCTCCAACATATAATTTAGTGCAATCATTGCATTTGATAGAGTAAACTACTCCACTATTATCAATTTTGTTAATTTTCTTTTTAGTATTAACGAAAAATTTTGAATTTTGGTTTGTTGGTTTCATTGCTAATTTAACCTCAGGTACAAAATATTGGCAAACTTTAGATATTGACTCACTTAATTTAGGAATATATTGTTTAGAAGAATAAATGTATCTATTATTACTTGTTAATTTATCACACGATCGGTCATTATTATTAGATAAGAAACTATAATTACTTAAGTTAAAACGTTGAGGTGCATCAGTTTTTGCTTTGAAATTATCGCTTTTAACAGAAGAAATAAGTTTATCAATTATTTTAACTGGATAATTATTTTTTGATAATATATTTTTGATTTTTATTAAATTATTATTCCAAAAAGACTTATGGCTAAAAGTAAATACTTTTCGAATAAAGTTTTTAACCATATTAAATTTCATTTGAATTGGATGTGCAGAGTAATAGTTTAATAAACGGTTTGAAGCTATTGGCTTATGATACCAATTAGTCATTATTTGGCCATCATTATTTCTTTTAACTGTAACATCCAAATAATTAATTTCGTTTGTCAAAATATCTTCTGATTCGTAAGTGAATGTTATATCTTTGTCAAAAGATTCTAGGGCTGTTTTAACCATATCGATTTTATTTCTTGGAATGGATGTCAAGTGGTCATCTACGTAGGCCATCCAAAACTGTGGGTTAAAATCCTATACTTGTCGAATGGGTTTTGGATGAAGTAATTCTTCAAGCCTTAGAAAAACTTGATTTTAACCCACAGTTTTGGATGGCCTACGTAGATGACCACTTGACATCCATTCCAAGAAATAAAATCGATATGGTTAAAACAGCCCTAGAATCTTTTGACAAAGATATAACATTCACTTACGAATCAGAAGATATTTTGACAAACGAAATTAATTATTTGGATGTTACAGTTAAAAGAAATAATGATGGCCAAATAATGACTAATTGGTATCATAAGCCAATAGCTTCAAACCGTTTATTAAACTATTACTCTGCACATCCAATTCAAATGAAATTTAATATGGTTAAAAACTTTATTCGAAAAGTATTTACTTTTAGCCATAAGTCTTTTTGGAATAATAATTTAATAAAAATCAAAAATATATTATCAAAAAATAATTATCCAGTTAAAATAATTGATAAACTTATTTCTTCTGTTAAAAGCGATAATTTCAAAGCAAAAACTGATGCACCTCAACGTTTTAACTTAAGTAATTATAGTTTCTTATCTAATAATAATGACCGATCGTGTGATAAATTAACAAGTAATAATAGATACATTTATTCTTCTAAACAATATATTCCTAAATTAAGTGAGTCAATATCTAAAGTTTGCCAATATTTTGTACCTGAGGTTAAATTAGCAATGAAACCAACAAACCAAAATTCAAAATTTTTCGTTAATACTAAAAAGAAAATTAACAAAATTGATAATAGTGGAGTAGTTTACTCTATCAAATGCAATGATTGCACTAAATTATATGTTGGAGAGACTATCCAGAAATTAGGCTCGAGAATTGACCAACACAAAAATGAATGCAAAAAAGTTATAGAGGGCTCAAATACAAAAAATGTTGCTGCTTTGGCTGAACATGTGAAACAATATGGACATTCGTTTGATTTTGATGGGGCAAAAATTCTAAAGTTTGAAAGAAATAAATTAAAATTACAAATTCAAGAAGTAAACCAAATTATTAAAAATGAACAAATCGTATGTAACTATAAAACCGATAAAAAGGATTATACAAACACTTATTATAACCTTATAGTTAATAGAAATGTTCAAAGTAACTAAATTTAAACTTTCTAAAATATTTTTTGAACAATACTTTAAAAAAAATTTTTAATTTTTATTAAAATTAATGTTTGATTTTTCAATTGTTTTAAATGTCGAAATAACTTTTTAGAAAATTGTTCATATTTTTTCAAAAATATTTCAATGGTAATTTATTTTTTATTTCAAATTATTTGTTAATATAATTTATTAAAACGCATATTGTAATTTTTAGACCCTGAAGATGAGGCAAGTAAGACCTCGAAATATATAGGCAAAAAAATAAATAATTTTCTAAAGTAAAAAGATGCGTTTTTAATAATCTGAACTAAAAGAAGCAAAACAAAGAAGGTAATAAATAAAAAAATACGGATAGTTGGAAAACTTTTTAAAAATTTCCTTAAAGCTTCTATGCGACTTCTTTAATTTTTTTTTTAAATAAAAACCATATATATTAAGCCCGCTCGTTTTTGCAAATGAAAATATGAATACAAATCAGAAAACTGTTAAAAAAAACTTCTATAAAGCGTCTATAAACCTTCCTTCAAAATTCTCTTGTAAGAATCATACATGTTTTGCCTTTTTGTTTTGTAATGAAAAATTTGATTAAAAATTAGAAAATTTCTTAAAAGCTTCTTTAAGACTTGTTTAAAAATTCTTTTTTAAAAATTATAAATTTTTAGCCTTCTATTTTTAGCAATTAATGGATATAGAAATACAAATTTGGACTTTATAGTAAATTTCTTTAAAGCTTCTTTAAGACTTTTTGTAATTTTTTTTTATTAAATCATACCTTTTAAGTCCGCTTTTTTGTAAAGGAAAATACAACTTTCTTTGAAACTTCTATAAGACTTTTATTTTTCAAACAAAAATACGGACAGTTGGAAAACATTTCAAAAATTTCTTTATAGCTTCTATACGACTTCTTTAAATTTTTTTTATAAGAACTTTTTATTTTTAGCCCGTTTGTTTTTGCAAATGAAAATATGAATACAAATTAGAAAACTCTTAAAAAAAACCTCTTTAATAATTCTCTACATTTTTCAACTCCTTGTTTTGTAAGGAAAAATATGATTAAAAATTATAACACATTAAGAACATTTATAGCTTCTTTAAGACTTCTTTAAAAATATTTTTAATAAAATCATATATTTTCGTATGTTGTTTTTTGCAAACAAAGTCAGAATGAAAATTAGAATATCTTAAATATACTTTCTTTAAAGCTGCTATAAAACTTCTATAAAGCTTCTATAAAATTTCTTTAATTTTTTTTTAAATAAAAATCATTATTAGCCTGATTAGGGTTTATCTAGCGATTGTACCGCATAAAAACTTAAGTCCGCTACAACTATTAAATAATAACCAGTGTGAAAAAAATTAGTGCTCTTACCTTCAACTCAGTAACCAAATTAAAAAAAATAAAAACGATTAAATGACAAAAAAGTTACTTTTAGAATTGTATAACTTTCTGCACACTCTTCATCTAGCTTAAAAATTGTAATATGATAAAAAAAATCCTGAAAATGATTGCAGTAATTACTCGAAATGCTACTTCTTCCACTGCTTCTGTTATAAACGATGTCAAATGAAATACCAAGCCAAGTCCTGTAAGGAACCTAAAGAAACCCATACCTCTGCGACTCATTGATTGCCTTCGCGCAATCATAATGATGAAAATGACAACCAGAACTCTCTCTCTCAAGGACATTTCTCTGTTACCAAGTAGTATACCTATAATACAACCAGTACCCTATACTTTATAATGAAAACGTAGCATCTTAAAAACCATCATCGTCCTTTCGCGTGTGTCCGTGTCCGTCCGCATGAAAACGATGGACGTTTTCATTTTCATTTTCTATCTACTGATGATGGTGAAGCACTCAATTGAATACAAGATGATTAAGATTTCCACCAAGATGAGGGGTACAAAGGGTGCGAAGAAAAGTAATTTTAAGGATTTCATTTTATTTTAGAATTTTTATTATTTTTTTTTTTATTCGTTCAGGAGTTTTTCAAAAGATTTCAACTGTAAAGGCTTTATTCGCGTTATTTTCCAAATGAATTGCTCTCTACCCAACCGCCCGAATGGAAAAGAGGGGTAAGTAGCAGATAGAAGGAAGTGGACCTGTGTGATGGGAAAGAGGCGAGAGAAAAGATAGGATCTACGAGTTTTAATTGAAATGTGCAATTATTCATTCAGGAGTCATCCTTTCTTCTTCGAGAAAGATTTTTCGTCCTTTTAATTCCCACCTAAAAGATGATGAGTTCCTGTCATCAACGAGCAACGCGCAAACAAAAAGAAAAAAAAATCCTTATATAGAAACAAAAGTGACATAGCAGTCTGCTGTTTTTTTTTGGGTAAATTATGAAAGGACATCATTTTCATTACCCTAACTCTCTACAATCATCATCATCAAGCTGATTACTTAAACGTGCTGGAGTTAGGTAAGATGTAGTCAAGGTTGTGTGTCACCAAGTTTGCTTTAAGTTAACTAACAACAACAGAAAAAAAAGTTCTCAAATTTTCTACCAACAAAAAGAAAAAGGACGAAATGATTTATTTTTCTGATTTAATGAGGTATCGAATTGCGGTTATTGACGTCTTGCTTAGTTTGGGGGAAATAATACTTTTTTCAATTTAATTGGCTCAAGTTGGAAATATCAAGACCTCTCCCGATTGATATCACGAATAAGTTTCTAAGAATAAACAAAAAAAAAAAAAATTGTGATTCGGGTAAAATCGATTGGAATTTCTCTAGAAAAAAGGACAAACAAAAAAAAAAAACTTATTGAACGCAAAGTATTCATCGAAAAATTCTTGGAATTGTTTGTGTTTTTTTTTTTTTTGTTTTGCTTTTTTTTTTCTTGTGAAATAAAATATTTCCATCGAGCACGAATTTAACATTCAGAAGTCAGAAACACTTTGGTAAATTGAGTCGTCAAAATGGGGGACAGTAACAAACAAAGGGACTACGACGAACGACAACGATGAAAACCATCGTGCAATGGTATAGAATTAAAAAAAAAAAAAAAAGGAAACCCTTCCTCTTCATATTAAACACCCCACCCACTTTTTTCCTTGAACTGACAAAAACAGTGGATAAATAAACAAACAAAAATATCAACATAATAAAACATAATACAACAAATAATAAAAAAAAAAAGGTCAACTGATTCGTTCTTCCATTCCAGGATGTACCCGGGATACAGGACTTGAATAAAAAAAAATACAACAAAAAAAAAAAAAGAAAAAACTCAGCAAACAACATAATTTCATTACGTGTTCTCTCTTCCGTAGATAAAGTGAAACATCGCTTCGAATAGCAAAAACAGAATCCTCTGTTTCGACACAGAAAAAATAAAATATACACAGGAAGATGACACAAGGACACAACAGAGCTAAAACAACAACAACTTTGAAAAAAAAGAGCAAATAAGTGAAATTCATTTGAATATTGTTGAAAAACAAAAAAAAAACAAAAATACTCAACAACAAACATAAAAATAAAGAAAAAATGAAAAAAAAAAAAATGCAAAATTATAAACATTTACATACACAAGCTGTGTAACACGAATCAGATTCAGAAAATCCTGATGCTGCTTGTGAAAATTCCCGAAGGATATACAACATCAAGCAGAGCAGCGAGTGCTTGCGCGTATAAATTCAAAAATTCATTCATTCTGTGCTCCCGCATCTTTCTCGCTAATGCTCAGCTCAGCTTTTCCATCGCATTTCATTTTTATATTCCCTAAAGTAAGCGAAATAAAGTATAACCAGGACCAAAAAAATAAAATAGGTATACACAACCGAAAAAAAAAAAACGAATTGCAAATCCCCAAACTTATGTTTGTCACATTTCGGGAGGTTGTATATACGATAGCGGTCCCAGTCGTCATTTTCCTTAATGAATTTCCTTGGAGCTTGAGGATGAGACGAACGAAATGAATTGCACAGTATGGTTTGATGTAAGACGGACACTCAAAGGTATTTTCCTTATGATTTTCTATCTCAGTTACAAACATAAATGCCTTTTTCACATTTTCAGAAAATCATTCAATCGGCTTTACAAAAAAAAAACTGAAGCAATATTGCATTTTACCTAAGCTAAGTATATTTTCAAAATGAGCCGAGTTGTATATTGACTTAAATGAGGCATACCTATTTTTACATTTGAGTTATATTTGAAATATTTATCTAACCTTTATAAACTCATGTTACGTTTAGGTATTTTTTTCACGCATTTTCAACTATTTCATAGTTACTTTTTAATTCCAAATCAACCAACCTTAGTTTGAAAATAGTTTTTAAATAGCTTTTTTTTGAAAGAATTGGTTGTATATTGGTTATAAATTAACCAAATTTAAAATTTCTTGTTTATTGGTTACAAACTAACCAAGTTTGTTTTTTGGTTAATTTGTAACCAATAAATAACTATAAAATGCGATAAAAAATATCATAATCTTACAGTAAATATTTTCATAAGTCTTTTTTTTTTGGACACAAAAAATTATATCTGACTTAAAAATTACCAAAGTTTGAAGTGAGTGTTCACAAATTTCCAGAGCTTTGGACCACTTTACACTGCTTTCACCGCAGCTACAGATCCTGAAAAAAAATATATATAAAAATTTATAAGACTTCAACACAAATACCAGTTTCTAACCTGAGTTCTAAAATCACTCAGGTTGAGTAATAACTACAAATAACTCAGGTCACAAAAAAGTTATAAGCGATTTATTAAATTATTTTCGGTAAAAAATTAACCTTAAGAAAACTTTTGGTCAAAAATTGGTGTGAAAATTAGATTTTTAAACCTAAATTTCATTATATCGTCAATTTCACGGTATTGTGGCATAGGGTCAATGTGGGTAAATGTAAACAGGGGTAAATGAAAACATGGCTCATAACAAGCTTCAGTTAAATCTATTTGATGCATACATAAGTACAAATCGCGGACGCATGTATCTTTTAACTTATACGTCAAGCTCATTGCTGTCAAGAGAGAATTCATTCGACGAGCGTATTTTCCGTGAAAGATAATTTTTTAAAGTGCCAAACAAGTCGTTAGTCTTTCAGAAAAATTAAATATTTTTGCAGATTCAATAAAGTCAGTAGGTATAATTTGCAAATATTTTTTTGTTTTTAATTTTGATGTAGATTCTATGTGATACAAGCAAATTTTAAAATACAGGACATTTATGTCGATTTGCATGTGTTTACATTTACCCCAGAATATTTTTCATAATGGGTAAATGTAAACAACGTATTCTGGGGGTAAATATAAACATACATTTTTGGTGAAATTATTGGTTTTAATAAAAATAACATATTTTAAGTCAATTACTACTGCTAAAGTGCCGCGGAGTCACATTTTAAAGTAGCCAACACCATCATTTTCAGTGGATGATGTTGCAAAATCGGCCTTTGACGTAAAAAAACAAAAAATATTACGTTCAGAGCTGCTCAGGATGCATATTGGGCGCCTATATAAAGAATCAAAGGAAGAAAACAAAAACTTTTATTGGAATTTGAAAAAGTTTTTGTCAAATACCTTCTTGAACGTTTTTCAAGTTGTTATCCATATGATAAAGAGGAAATTCTAAATTTTATACCACCGTTTACATTTACCCCGAATTTGCAAAAAAACACAAACATGGTGGGGTATTTGTAAACATGCCATATTTGACAGTAATGTAAACAATTTGGGAAATATTTGTTTATATTTATAAAGAAGAATTGCCATCATTTCATATTTGCATTTGAAGATACCATTCAAGTTGTTCCGTGAAAACATAAAAAAATCTAAAGTCGAAAGAAAAAAAAGACATGAAATTGTTTACATTTACCCACATTGACCCTAGGTCATAATTTCCTAATTTTCAGGAGAGACATTATTTAATGTTTTTTAATCATTAAAAAATTATTTTCGTTGTTAATAAAAAACAAAACTCAATAGTTACATACATATATACACTGAAAAATTGCATTTTTTTTTTGCTATGAGATGGTATGAGAATTTTTATGGAAAACGCAATATTCAAACAAAATAGTTTGGAGTTATGCCGTTTTTTCTGGCCCTATGAAAAGGTGTTGTTTTGCACGTTATTAAAAGACAAAACTAAAAATATAAAAATATTACCTACATTATTTTAATTAAATTTTATTTAATAACGAATAAGATACAAAAAACGCGCCTATTCTAGATTATTGCTAGATATATAAGCGCTGATTGTACAGAAAAATTGCGTTCTATTTTTTTTATCAGTTCTGTGCTCTAAACTAAAAAATGACAGATTTCGACTCATATCACTTTGCTTTGAAAGCGACGATATGTATATTTACTTGCCTTAAATTGAATCCAGGTATTCTTTTAACCAGTCTTTAACCATTCAATATTTCTTATATTAACTAATTTTAAAAAAATTAGTTTTTAAACAAAGATTTTTTTTGAAGAATTGTTGTTATTTGGTTACAAACCAACCAAATTTGGTGAAAAGTAAGTATTTATATAACTCCTTTTTTTTTAAACTACACAGATCCAGAAATGAAAAAAAAAAACAAAAACCTTATAAAATTGTATAAGAAATTTAAAAAAATGTGAAAATTCTAAATAATAATTTCAAATTTTGCACCAAAAGTTTGATGATGACAAGCAAAAAATAAATTTGTCTATTCAATCGGAAAATTGGAAGTTCATGGTGTGGAGAAACAATAAAAAAAACCTGTGAAAAATCGATCGGAATAAGACATTTGAAGCTTAAGCCATTATCTAAATTACCAATGAGTTAGTCTCCCAGATGAATTAAATTCAAAAAAGTTTCCTATAGATTTTCGAAGTATGAAAAAAAAAAAATGAATTGATTTTTTCATATTTGACAGTTCTGTGTTTTTGAGTATCTACATCTACATATATCTCTTCCCCTATTTCACCTTCATTGTTCAAGGTAAAAGTCAAGAAAAGACATGTAACCTATCACACACCTTTTAAAAAAAATTATTCTGACAACTTTAAGACTAAAAATAACGATTTTGTTTCCCATTCAGGTTAAACAAAAGAGCTGATGTCCAAACTTGAATAACTTCAAACTCCTTAAAGGACTAATGTTAATATATACATTTTTTAAGGTGCTGATATATTTTTGATAATTGGTCCAATACTTTTCATTCCCACTGTAAAAAAAACATACTGATGGTTCAAAAGGTAACGAGAGCGCAACAACGTTTGTTGTTTTGCAATTTTCTTATTATGATTATTAATAACCCCGGCCTCCAACGCTATAACCCCAATTGCAAATAGTAATGTCACACAAAAACAAAAAAAACACACAACATGTCGTTATTTCCATAAATTTTTGTTTCAACCCCACAATAGCTATACCTATACTCCCATTCATCTTCCACCTCAACCTCGACTACCTACAAACGTAATTTCACAGTCAGACAATAGATCTAATAATTTTGCATATGTCCTCGATTTTGTGGTGGCAAATGTGTGGAGCTCTGTGTGGTGTTGGGGGGAGAGTTGAAAAATTAATTTGCTGCAATCTCGTGTGCTGGGGGAATATACTCGAAACTACCACCAATTCGTCACTGTGAAAAGCTACTGAGCAAAAAAACTTCCATCTTATATAATCCCTGCTCGACTTGAAAAAAAAAAAGAAAAACAAAAAAAGTGTCAGAATGTGATTACTGGAATATGCATTCAAAAATATTCTCTCCTTGTGGTATTGTCATCATCATACACCAGGACGACTTCGTATATTCGTGCAAGGATAATCAACGAGTTTGAGAAAAGATGGAACTGAAACAATTAATTTTAGCTCACCCTAACCACACCACGTAACACTGAGTTGGTACCGAGTTTTCTATACTACTCCTCATAACACGGTTGTTGTCGCTTTAAATTGGCTCAGCTATTTGGTAGCACGATGATGGCGGGCGTTCTAAAATAAATATTTCGTTGAATAAACATCCTTTTAAATGTGTTGTTGCCACCCCAAAAAACCTCACATGATACTTTTATGCACGATTTGAATGAATGAATGTTACCAGTTCCTGCCACCCAACCCAAAGTCTATGAAGAGGACAATGATTATGATGGATTGGTTAATTCGCTTAGCAAAAATGACTATGAGAAGGCAATAAGCACCAACACTAACACAAAAAAAGGAGCAAAATCAACACATTCGTTCCTGAAAAATGTGTACAAATAAAGTGAAAATGGGAAAACATGTCCACGGGAATGTCCTTCGCGCGCGTCGTCGTCAGTTGCCTTCGCACGAAACGGTTCCTTTTTTTGAGCGATGATTTAATCAAAGTTGCACGAAGCAACTCCAGTTCATTCGTTGAGTTCTCTGCTCTGTTTGCCACAAATAAAAACAAAGGAATACAAAAAACAGCGAAAAACGTGAACAAATATGTGAACATTGTGACAGGTGAGTTGATCACGAGTATATATTGTTTGGGGTTATATCCCTCTCTCTCTCTCTCTCTCTTTTTCTCTACACTGTTTGTTTAAATGTCCTTTTTTGTTATGCTGCCTGCTTTTGACGTTGACAGATATCCTTGATGGAAGTTTTGTTTGTTTCAATGATAATGATGATAATGGTGATGATGGAATGGATGTGTATATACATATACAAGAGAAAACTCCGGAATAATTGACTTTCAAAAAGCTTTGAGTGAAAAATTTTGTTGGTAATTTGTTAGTTTTTTCTACAACAAAATAAAAATCTGATTAGGATACGAGTAGTAAAGAGAGTGGTTGTATGATGGGGGGGGGGGGGGGGGGAATATTTTGTCAGTAAACTAAAGTTTTAATGGAATGGATAAAACTCGTCATCCATTAATCTTTGTTATTTTTCTTTCAGAGATAAATTTAGTACAGGTGGAAAGTTTTGGAGAAATTGTATTTGAGAATTTGTCAAGCAAAAAGTGATTACTTAAAGAAATTTAGGAGTAATTTTAAGAAAGTGTGTTTATTGGGAAGGTTTACTAAAAAAGAATTAGAGCTTTAAATGGCTTTAATTTATTTCTACATTCGTGACGTGCGGCTAGAGAAAGAATATCTGATTACTTGACTTGGGTTCAGCTTCAATTTATTGATCTCAGTTCGAAATCAATAAATAAAAGAATTTGGTGGAGAACCAGTTCAATCAACCAGATAATTCACATTCGTGAAGTGCGGTTGAGTATAAAAAAAGCTTACTAGTGGACTCAGAAAATGGGTTTTACTTCCATTGATGAACATTATAAAAGAAAATTGAAAACAAACAATAACCACATTACACATTCGTGAGTTGACGCAAGAAATATGACGTAAAACTGTTAAACTAAAAATACATTCGTGAGGTTCGGTCAGGGAGAGAATTATTAATGTTTAATACATTTTAGAAACTACTCATAAAAATGTTTATTTAATGACTACCTAAACTCTTTGTAATGAATTGGTGGGCCATATTACCCATGTGTGCTATATATTTGCCACACTTACCCTAATCAAATATTAATACGTACTAATTACTTATTTTTTTAAGAAACAAAAAGCAGTTAAGTAAAAGAATAAACAAAAAAAAAGTTCCTTTGGATTTAAATCAAAGCAATACAAAAAAAAATAAAATAAATGAGAAAGTTCTTATATCCTAACAAACACATCTATAGAAACTAAACACGTCCTTGAATTTGTCCTCAACACTGTTTTTGGCATACCTTCTACTAACTTCATACCTTCTTCCTTTCTTCCATTTTCCTTTCCATTTTAATGCCAACAATTTTACTAGATCAATCTAATGCCAGTCATTAGTGGAAAGTGGTTTACAAAAACCCCAAAAAGCCACACTTAAGGTGAGTTTTACGTTAATGTAGCTCCCGCATCCCCAAAATAGACTACCTTCTACTTCTCTATATCGGGAAGATACTTATGCCAGGATATAGAAGAAAATTAATGAAAAGTACCGAACCACTCTTTATAACGCCCCCACAGGATAATCCTCATACTCTATAGAAATAGTTATATAGAGACTCTATGAGAGAAACGGAACACAACGAATTCGAATATTCTATAGGGTGTGGCATTGCCATAGTAAAAACTTAATTTGCCAACAGTGATCGAAATTAATTGGAAATGTTAAGCTAGAGCAATAAATTCACGAAGGAACATTTAAAAGGAGGATTCCTTCCGTTTTTCCGTATCATCTCTCTTTTAGGTTTTCTTTTTTTCTATACTTTTTTGGATATGTGGAGAGAGAAGGGAGATAAAAGAGAGTATAAACAAATATCTACACATTCATTTCAACATATAGAGTATACTGACTGTTTGATAGGAATTTCTGTCTATGCAGAACCTCCTTCTCTAGATCCTTTTTTTTTTTTTTTTGGTTTCATTTGTTTCATTTCTGTCTACAATCTACACATTTATACCTTCTGGTCTTTCCTATATTACGTCGTCGTCGTCCTATTTGGAAATAGTCCTTGTTACCCGCAGGACCAATTGTATGAATTTTGTTTTGTTTTTCTGTGGAAAATTGGTGTTCGTTGAAAGTAAACTATGACTGCCGGCAGGACAATTTAGAGAGAGACGAAGTCCCTTAGGCGGACTATTTGCCAAATTAAGGATAAACTCCCGTTTCAATTTGGGTACAAAAAAAAAAAACCCCTTCGCTTGGATATGTCTATGAAAATCCACAAGGAACAAACAATTTAAAGAATAAAAACTGACATTTTGAGGCAACATTGATAGCTAATGTCCTGAAGCATATTACATTGAGCCTCATTTTCGTCCTTTTTTATATGACTACGACCAACGTTGACGACGTCGGTCGTCGTATAGTCACCCAAATCGGCTTACCTTAAAGTAATTTTTTTTTTCTTCCTTTTTATAACTCAAAGATAAGGAAGCACCCCTAATACATATACCCACCCCCTCCCCCTTCTATCTCTCACCTTGCCATTATACAACCAATACAAACAACAATCGTTTTATGATTGTCTTTACTGCGTATAATCAGTGGAATCGCGTCATTATCCTTCATAAATTTCACCATAACGGTATAGCTTTATTTTTTTCCATTGGTGTAACGGTATATGGCTGCGTGTATTCATGACATTCGCACCATTCTACCAAAAAAGAGAAGGTCGTCAAAAAATATGTTGCAATATTTTGGTTGTATGTGGACCGTTTAGAGAAAAGTGAGTCCTTAAATTATTTGCCTTTGCTATATCATAAAATTAATCCTGCATTTTCGACACACAGGACTCCAGAAGCGTCCTGGGGGGCATAAAGACAAATGCTGCCGCACATTGATGCCTTCGCATTGCTCTAAAGCATTGTTGTTAAAAGTCGTAAAAATGCTTTTATGGCTATATGCTTCTATAACAGAGGTATAGTCTACTGGGATGTTTTGTATATGTTCTGAGGAGAGTCCTTCTACTGGAATGCGTGACAGTATAACTGACGATAGTGGACATAAAAGTTGTGTTCGTTTTTGCTGTCTTTCGTCCCTCTGTCAATTTTCGTCCTTAAAATCGCTGTTTTTTTTTTATTTATTTGCACCACGACTTTGACTGAAAGTTGAATGACTGAAAGAGTCTCTGAGTGACGTATGATCGTAAATTATTATATGTAACTTGACATACAAACAATATATATAGAAGATTGACATTGATATCCTGCCAATGGTAATTAAAAAAAAATATAAAATCGCCTGTTTTGGGAATTTTTACGTAACGTTTGCTTATTTTTATTATAAGACCTTGCTAGAGCTATAAAATTGTGTGTGTGTTTGTTTTTTTTTCACATATTGGCAGCTGTCCAAAAAAAGGATTTTTTTTTTTCATTCAACTGGAGGATGGGGATTTTCATGTCCTGATTTTATTATGTTACTTTTTTTTCTTTCTTTGACCAAAATTGAAGGGCTTTCAAATTATTGTATGGACAGGCTGGTTGTGATAAGAACATAACGACAACCATTGTAAATTAGCTGTTGAAGGATCAAATGATTTTTATTGGATTTTTTTTTTGTTTGGTGTTGAACTAATGTTTAAGGAAGGGCGAGACATGTGGAGTACTTATATGAGAAACTTTGATTGGGTAGGTTGATTTGGGGAATGGGTTTACGAATATAAAAACTTTGCAGTCAAGTTTGAAGCTCAAGAGGGTGAGATTTGTCTAAAAAAGAAAACCTTATCATATTTTCCAAAAATTGTGGGAACTGCACTTTAACAAAGCTAAAAAAGACAGGTACAAAAATGCTTTTTTTAGATAAGTTTCTCACAATATCGACATAAGAAATCAGAAGAAGAATGCTTCTTAAAATAACTGAATTCGCATTTTTTCAATTAAAAAAAAAGAAGTTGTCTGTAAAGCCGGTTTACGGACGATGATTTTACGTGATAACGTCGTCAGAAAACAGGTTGTGTGCTTTTGTTTATAATGAGTCAATTGAAGCGTTTACTTAATTTTCAAAAAAAAGCTAAAAAAAATACCTTTTTTATTTTCTCATTATATTAATTTTTTTATTTAAATCTTACAAAAAAATTATGCAATTTAAAAGATAAGTATTTCTTCTTAAGAATAAAACCATTTTTAAATTTTTACAATGCGCAAAAAGTATAAAAATAATTTATTGAAAACAATCATTTTCATCAAAAAAGCAAAAAAATCATGAATTTTTATCTTCTCAAGTCATTAATTCCATTTTTTTCCCTAACAAACTTTATAGTTTCTGAAAGCCAATTGTCTTAGCTCAAAATATATATATCGATCAGGTCTATGAGACATCTACAAAAAGAGCCAGAATTTTTTGAACTCGATCAAATTTCATTAAAATAAGCAAAAAAAAAACATTTATTTTTGTGTTCTCAGGCTATGGAATCAATTTTTTTATTTGACAACCTTTAAAAAATGTTATACCATGTGAAAGCTTATTATTTCACCTTTCATATGACGTATCAATTTCAAAGATGCCTACAAGAGAAGTTAGAATTTTTTAAAGTCAACCATGTCGATTTTCCAGACTGAGATTACGGTACTTCCCACACTGGTGGCTGTTCGGGGGGCAACAGATCTCCACTAGTGTTTTGAGGTTTTTCGCAAGTTTCTTGATTTAACATTGTGTGGCTTGTAGTTAGTCTAGCGTTATGTGTGATATACCAAATGAAAGGTAATTGTATCAGGATGCTCATAAAAGTTTAATAAAATTTCTATCTGCTCTTGGTCAAAAGTTATAACCTGTTGAATTCTAAAATTTCATTTTAACGTCATCTAAAAATTGTGTTTAGGAAAATGATTGAAACTTCGCACATATTTAGTCGTGGTCATGGTCTATCATTACTCCGTATACTTTATTCCTGTGTTTATTAAAGAAAAAAAGATAAAAATAAAAAACGATGAAAATCGGTTAAAAACGGTATAAAAACATGTTTTTTTTTAAACTTGTTTCTTCCGTTATTCAGTCAAAACTCACTAAACCAAGTTTTTGCACATGTATGCATAATGCCAAAAACTACATACATGTCCTATGAGTTTGAGATTTTTTGAACGCTCCAAAAATTACCCAAAAATACCCCTAAAAAACAAGGTTTTTTTCAAAAATTCATATTTCGAAACACAGAGTGTTAGAAAAAAATTCGTATCAGACGCCTAATTTTTTTTCCCTCATCTTTCATCTGGCATATATAGAATTGTCAAAAAAAATTTCCTTTACCCAAAATCATCATTTTGTCATAGCCCCAACACGTGTACAACGTTCAAACAAAACGTTATAGCTTAGTTTCAAAATTTTTTACAATTTTTTCTTGAATGCAGTTATTCTTAAATTAATCTCATCTATCTATAGCAAAAAAAAAATCAATTCTCTACGACTTCGCGTTTAGATTTTAGCCTAAATTTCATCTTTTCGTTTTACCGCTGTTTACCCTATTAAATGAAGGAATTTTTAAAAATCCTTCATTTGGATTAAGCTTTAGGTTATTATCTTTCAAATAAGCTATAGAAGATTTTTGTATCTCTAATAGTTTATTTTTAAGTTTGAATTGAAATTTTTTGCCGCACTGCGGAAGTCCGAGAGTGTAACGTTAGAAAATGGCGTCACTTTTTTGTGGTGGCTGTCATGGTTCATCGATTTATAAGACGTTATCACGTCAAAAAAAATTGTGTTTTGGGAAAAATAGTCAATTTTTTTAGTGATTTTATTTTCTTTATCGAATATTTTAGTAACTTTACCGTTTGAGATATATTTATGTTTTAAAAAAATCAATATTAGAATACATTTTTTTTTTCAATTTTCAATAAAAAGTGAGTATTAGTCAAATATGGCCCATGGTGGACAATATGGCCCACCGCCACCACTGTATTTCCCAAACATAAATCCCCAAGCAAAAAAAAAAATTATTTACTATAAACAGTCTAGCCTCAGTGACAATAGTGACAAAGTGTCTCCAATATAGTAAACATACTAAGGTAGTGGGCCATATTTGACACCTTTTCCCAATTGAACTTTTTTTTTATTTTTTAAGACGGAAAGAAGTTATGTTGGAGTTTTTTACAATGAAATTTTGCTTTTGTTTATCTAAGGTTCTTAGGCATCACCGGGCCATATTAAACAACAGTTGAACTAGCAACAATTTGTTCAAAAACTGAATTATAATACTTCTTTAAGATTTTGTTTATAACTTTTTGTTTTAAATAAAAACTTATAGAGACCTTAAAATAAAACACCTCAAACTGGGTTCAAATTTCCATTAAAAATTTCAAACGTTGGAATTTCGAACACAAAAAAAATACAACATAATATTGTAAAAACTTGAAAGTTCTTAAACACCACCGTGATCCTTAAAGTTCCCTCAAACATTTTCTTACTTTACATGCAAACCAATTAATTCTTAATTCAAAATCAACCAGAACGTAGAATTCCACCAGTTCTTTTAAATTGAAGTCACCACAAATCCTCATGTCCATTTAAAAATAAAAATGAATAAAAATAAAAAGACACAAACCTTTTAAGATTAGACTTATATAAAAATGTGCCCATCATCACAGACAGATATACTGCATACTAACACTAAAACATTGGATGCTCCTTCTAGTGCATATAAGATTTCTATGAATCGCGATAAAAATCTGTCTATGCCCATTCCATATAAACTAACGTTATCCTGGACAAAAGTAAATGTTGTCATTTCACTCCATGAATAGGGACAAAAATAAATAGAAAAGAAAAGTCCACACTCTTTTCTTTCTTTATATTATTTTTTTTTCAACATCCTCGTTGTCGTCGTTTGATTTAGCACAAGAACTGCCACCGTAGAAGGATTAAACAAAAATAGTAAAAGACGGAAAAAAAAGCAAACCAAAAGGATTGACACTGAATGAAGGTATGTGAAAATGTGCTCTGTGCAGAAAAGGTATAATCTTGAGGAAGCCAAACATATCACAATGAGCCAGAGAAGAGTATCCTTCTCTGGAAATACTTTTTCCGTCTGTCTGGACGATGTCAAGAGCCCTTTCATTTTTTTGTTCAGATTTTATATTTTTTTTTCTATTTAAGCTTGTGTCTACTTGTTTTTAATTTTCCAATTCAAAACTTTCGTTTTCCTTTCATTTCAGTACTGTTTTTTTTCTGTTTGTTTCTCCTGTCAATTCACTTTAAATGCGTGTCGGTGAGAGAAGGAAGGACACGTTTCTAACTTTTAAAAAAATGCCCAAAAGAGGAAGAGCTACGACTTCAGCAAAAAAAGGAAGAAAAAAAAAACATCCTCCTGAACAAGTCAAATGACCAGTAAAAGGTAAGAAAAATAATACCTACATATAGACGATGCGGTGGAGGTGTTACAGGGTGTTGCTATTATAATCAGGATGAACACAAAAAAAAAAATCCCATTTTGCAGTGTGAAGAAGAGTCCTTTTTTTTCAATTTTTTTGTTTTTCCTTCTTTTTTTGTCTACAAAGTCTTAATTTTTGTTTTCTCTTTCCTCTGCCCCGTTACGAGTTTTGTGTTCAAGTCCTGTCTCGGTAGAATTGAATGGTCTTGAAAAGTGTAGAAGCTTTTTCTCTGCCTCGTTGTGTTGAATGAACCGAAAAATAATAATAATCCCCATGGAGCAATGTGGTATGGCCGTCCTTCCGGTTAGTTCGAAAAATTTCCAGAGGCTCCTATCTTGCTAGCTAGACCCAGAGAGCTGCTTGTAGATAGCTAAATTTTGATGGAGAGAAATGGCTGCGGAAAAATTTTCTCTGTAAAACAAAAACCAAGAAGAGAAAATGAAAATAAAAAACATCGCATCGCCAGTTTATATACGACTCGTGGACTCTCTACCTACCTGCTTTGGCTATGTCCTTTTTTGGTTTTCTAAGGTAAGTTGAGGTGAAAGTATATATTTATTAATAAGTAGATGGAAACAGAGAGATAGAAGTGTAGGTTGAAGGAAGAAATTAGTTTCACGGCTAGTGTTTTTTTTTTTTTTTTGGAAGAAAGCAACATTGAATTTTCAATTAAAAATGAGAATTCACACCGCAACTTGCATCCTTCTGCCGGCCGTTGGTCGAGAGTCTATGATTGGTCTACGAGAAACTCGTTGTTTTGGCTTAAACAAGGTGTTGAAAACTTAATGAGTGATTTTTCATCATCATTTTGCAGACATTTTAACAAATTTTTGTTGAAAAAAATCTTTTTCTCTCTCGCTGGCTGACCAAAAGAATGAACATCCTTCCTTCCGGTTTATAATGAGTTCCTGAGTGAACGTGAATATTTTACTGATGTATCTAAAGTACCTAAACTTCTGAAGCAGAGACACGGTATGTTTTATAAAATTATAAATAGTGAAACGAAAATAAATTAGATACAACATTGCACTAGATGGTCAAATAGGTCAAGAAAATAATTAAGTTTTTTTTTTTAGAGAAAAAGAAATAATAAAAAAAACAAGTTTTGAAATTAAGAAGACAAAATATAAGCTTTTCTTTAACTTTTTCGTCTGAAACATGCATAATTTTGGAATTCAAAAAGATTTTGTTTTTAAAAATATTTTAGTCTCTGGTTGAGCTCACTTTCAGTAGATAGCGATGATTTTTTAGAATTTTGGAGAAGATAACCTTTCAAAGTTGTAAAATGTTTTTTCTGAATAGCCAACTTCTGTAAGCTTGCCTTCCACGCCTTAAACAAAGCTATGAAGCTTAGGATGAAAATGGGCCTTATAAATTCGGTTTTGTAATTTGTTTCTAAGGTAAGTCCGTTTCGTTTCCACATCAGTGCATGGAAACGCCGGGAAATGAAGTTTGCTTTCTTAAAAACGGCTATGACAGAGAATACAGCGTTATCAAGTTAGATTTATAGGTCATTATAGGACATCGGTTTTGACGGGATGGTTGATTCACTGCACAACTAGGTTTTTGATGAATAAACTATACAATAATTTTCCAAGGGTTTTTGGTGTGCTGAACTCGAATCCGGGTTCAGAAATATTCTATCAGCTCTAGTTTTTAAAATATTGCCATTAGAAAATGCAAAAACACGTTTTTTTGGCTGATAGCTCTGGTCTACAAAATTTAAATACTTTTACTATGAATAAACAAAACTATACTTTTCCAATAGTTTTTGGTGTGCCTAACTCGAATATGAAGTCAGAAATATTCTATCAGTCTTAGTTCTTGAAATATTGCCATTAGAATTTGCGGAAAAAACGTTTTTTGCTGTTTTTGAGGTTATGCTTTGATGTGAGGTATCTTATTTTAACATAATTTTTAACGGTTTATATAACAACTGTTTTTCTTCTTTAAAAATCTGTTTAAATCTTTTATCTATCCTCTCAATTTGAAGTTTAAAAAGTGCACTTCCTGTTCGCTGTACCGACGGACGAAAATTAAAAAAAAGACTTTTTTAAATTTTCGTCCGTTGGTACAGCGAACAGGAAGTGCACTTTTTAAACTTCAAATTGAAATAGAAAATGACTCAGAGGAACTACAAAATTAATTTTTGCGCAACAAATTTTGTTTCGCAAAGCTACAATTTCTAGAAAAGAAAAAAAATTGAAAATTCAACTTTTTTGAAAATTTTGACCGTTATATATGAAATTGAGTCTTATTTTAGCGGAATATTGAATAACAAAAAAACTAAACGAGCTACAAAATCGAGGTTTTTGGATTTCGTCTTAGTCTAGGTTACTTCAAATTTGTGCAAAAAAAAATTTTTGAATTTCCCATTTTTTTTGGATTTTGGAAGGTCACTTTTGAGCTATCTTTTTAAAACAAAATCCTGAATATTTCAAAAACGGTTTTTGAGCTACAAGATTGGGGTTTATACCAAAAATATTGTATTCAAAAGCTACAATTAATGGAAAAAGGAAAAACTTAAAAAAGTGTATTTTTAAAAAAGTCTCCACTGGCCTTATCAAACCGGAATTGCACTTCTGAAACTTTAAGTTGAAATAAAAAATGACTGGGTGGAGCTACAAAATTAATTTTTTCGCAACAAATTAGCATTTAATTAGCTACAATTTCGGGCATCAAAAAAAAATATTAATTTTTCTACTTTCGTCCGCTAACTTCAGTCTTATTTTAGCGGAATTTTGAATAACAAAAAAAACTGTTCAAGCTACAAAAACCAAGTTTATGTATTTGAAAAGCATTTAAAAAGCTACAAATTTGGAGGTCAAGTAAACATTAATTTCAAATATTTCAGATTTTGTCCGCTAACTTCAGACTTATTTTAGAGGAAAATTCCATAATTCAAAAACTATGCGAGCTACAAATTTTTGGTTTGCGCAACAAATTAGCATTTAATTAGCTACAATTAATGAGATAATTTTTTTTTGATTCCGCCACAAAGTGTCCGCCAAAGTAAGGGACGTCATTTTGGATATTATTCATTATAGGATTTCTAAACTATTTCAATCAGAAGCAATATTGGCCAATATTTTATGGGGCGTATAACTTGTTGATGTAATACATCGATTCAATGGTAAGTTCAATTGAGATTAGTCCAGAGGTCTATGTTTGAATCCCAACCTCGACCTGCCTCTAGCAAGGAATTGACAAAGCCTCAAAGAGTATCATTGTCATGAAAAAGTGCATCTCTGCACAGCCATTTGGACTCTTGATGAACAGTCTAAGAAGTACCGTTATCTCAGTTTGAAATTTCGACATGGTTGGCTTTAAAAAATTGTAACTTTTTTTCTAGATGTCGTACAAATGTGATCAAAACATCATATTAAACCTTAAAAAATAAGCTTTCAGATGATATATGTACATAATAGGTTGTCATATAAAATTATCGAATTTAAGGAAAGGTGATGGAAGAAAAAAAGATTAATTTTATTGCTTTTTTTAATGAAAATAGACAATGCCAAAAAAGTGGGTCCCGGAAGTCCGTCTGTCTGTCTGTCTGTATAAGTAGCTACAGCCTAAACGGATGCACCGATTAATGTCAAACTTGGTATGTAGCGTTATTTGGCGACTCTCCAGAGGATTTTTTGGAATTAATTTTTTTTTTACCAAAAATAACGGTACTTGTCCAACGATTTTGTTTAAAAAATTCAAATGCTAGTTTTAAGCTAAGGTCTATCTTTGAATGAAAAAATTTTTTTTTAAATCATTATTAACGGTACCTGCCATAGAACCGTTTTTTTCAAATCCGATTATCTCCGAAATTGCTTATTCGATTTCAACGAAACTTTTTTTGAATAATCATTTATATAATTTAAATATAAACCAAAAATTAAATTTCCAAAAAAATAATTTTTGGATTTTTAAAAAAATTTTGAAAAATCAAATTTTCCAAAATGGGACATTGAATTTTTTTGAAATTTTGTTTTTAGATGTTGATTAGTGATTTCTACAAAATGGCATACCAATTTTATTTAAAAACTTTTTTCCAAAAAATTATTTATAAAAAATTAGTTTTTTAAAAAACGGCTTTAACGATTTTGAAATTTTTTTTTTCTAAAAATACATGTTAATATATCAATCAAAACTGCATACTTGTTTTGGAAGGCAATTTAATTTCAGATTTTATTTTATTTAAAAAAAAAAAAAAAAAAGAATTTAATTTTTTTTTAATTTTTTTTTTTTTTAGCTATATAGTTGGTACCTACATTTTCCAAATTTCTATATAAAAAGTCTTAAAAATTTAAGCAACTTTAACTCCACTTAAGTTTTGTTAAATAATCTTAGCTTTTGTCTATTTACTGCCACGTACCTTTTTATTTTATCACTTTCAAGGCTTAAGACTAAACCATATTGTTTTCCCATTTTCAAATGTTGAGTTATCCCCTTTTTTTATATTTTAATCATTTTCATTCTCAAGAAAAAATATAAAATTCCCAACGAAATTTTTCATACAAAAAAATAAATAAAGTTAAGAAGCTGTTGCTATATCAGCTGGTGGATTTCTGACTTTTTCAAAATTAAATTCCTTATTCAATCGTATCAAATTCTCTCAGCGTTTATTAACCTCCGTATATCTGGGTTGCAAAAGTCGATACGATTGTATTTTTTTCGATACACTTGGCTTGGCTAAAGTACACAAATACACTATTACTAAATTCGATACAGTTTTGTCCTTCCGCTTATATCAATGTAAAAGGTATTCTGGATCAATTTTTTCTTTTCAATTCTTCTAAGATATTGTTAAAACTGCAATATTAGTCAAATACACGTTTGATTTGTAGAACATTAAACGGTCAAGGATGAATTTAAAGTCTTTATTTAATTTTCTTCAAAGAAATAAAATTTTCTTTTGAGGACATTACATTTTTGTTTACATGTGAGATTTATTGAAAAAAAATATTGGCACAGGTTAGGTTAGTCGTCATAGCCATTGACGATAAGATTAAAGCCTATATTTCGAAGTTCAATAAACCTGCCATAATTCTGCATATTTACATATTTCACTGCATATTTACATTATCACGAAAGACACAAGTTTTGAGTTGTAATGAAATATCAATGTTTTGCAGTTGTAAACTGTAAACAGGATCACAGTAACAAAGAACAAAATCAAAAATGACCTCAAAAGTTTTTCCGATTTTTTTGAAAAAAAAAAATTAATTTAGTTTTTGGTTTATCTTAAAGTTTTTCGTTCATTTAAAATAAATTTTTCGAATTGTTCTTTAATAAAATTTGAAAGATTCAAAAAGTACAATTCGATACACTTTTTATTTCAATTTCGATACAATGCTCAAAGACGATTTTTCAACCCTGCCGTATATATCCCGTCTGGCAACGAGTTTTATAGATATCCGCAACTAGAGCCTGGCAAAGTCGGCACAGGAAGTTGAGTTAAAAGAGTATATAGAGTATATTATTATATCGCAACGTAAAATTCCGGCTATAAAAATCATATCAAAGGGACATTTCCTCCCATCAAGTTGGTTGGGCCCATCCAGCCATTTGACACCCTTTGCGGAGAATGAGAACAAAAATTCAAGAGAAAAGACTTCACAGCGGCGCGCACTCCTTCTTCATGGTTTTTCCGTATCGTTCATTCTGAGATTCGAAACGGTCGTTAAAAATTAAATAAAATAAACGCACAAACGTAGAATATTTTTATTTTTTTTTTTTTAAGAAGAAGAAGAAGTATAATTCTTAGTCCTCCTTAACTGCAGAAATACTCAAAAAAAAAATAAAAAGAAGTAATAATAAAATGCCAGCGAAACACAAAAACAGTTTATTGCTCTGCCATAAAATACAGCACGAGAAAGAGTCGCTACACCCTCCTTCCCTCCCCTTCCTCTCTCTGTCGAAAAAAAAGGATAATAAAAGTTATATACTTATTTAAAATGCAAGAAAAATCGTTTACCGAAAATGATGATGGTTTTCCTTTTATTTGTGTCCTTAATTCAACAAAACAACTGCGCATCAATTCTCATTTAAATTTTTTTAAATCGAATCAAAAGAAAATGCATTTGCACCACAAAGGACGAAAATTTTCCCTCCTCCTTTCGGGGGAGATAATCAAATCGAATCCATAACTAAAAACCGGTGTAAGGATAACGAAGACTGAGAAAAATGCAATTGTTTGTGCGTTTAAATTTACGAGTATTTGCACAAACCATGCACTTAAACAACTTTTCCATCCAGGAGGTAACTGTTTTCATTGTTGGCATCCGGTTTCGTCCCCCGAATCTTTTAGTCATTGTCCTGGTGATTATAGCATGGATTTTGCTATGCCGCCCCTTTTTTCTATTGTCCTTACGACTGCTTCTTAAATTAATAAAGAAGAAAATCACTACCGAAGGATTTTCACGTGTGCGTCCTTTGATATGGAAAATCCTGCGGGAAAAACCTTAAAAAACTAGAATCTCCTGCTCCTGCTCCTGGATTTAATAGGTAAAACTCGCAACGTGTGTGCTTTGTGCTTGTAAATTCAAAAGTAAATCCGTGTTGAATCCTTTTTTTATTGTTTCGATATATGTTTGGATCTATCCATAGGAAGAGTGAGAGCAGGATTCTTTTCTATGATCTGACTGAATAGTTTTACCCTTCGCGGAATCCTGCTGCCGATTAAAAAAAAAAAAAAAATAGAAAAGAAAAAACTTGAAATGCGATTTTATTATCCGCGGATGGGTTGTTGCGATTGAATTGGTTTGCTTTTGCTCAATTTTTTTTTTTCTTTTTGAATTTTTTGTTTTCTTTGAAATCCTGGTTGAAAATGCATAAACAAAGGAATCTCGAGAGTCGGTCTAGGGGATGTGTCCTAGATACTACATTTTTTTTGTATGTGATGTTATCCTGTTGAGTTATTTAGGGAAAATTCAAAAAGACGAAAAACAAAAAAAAAAAAAAAAAAAAACCTAAACCCGCTATCAGACAACCGGGAAATCGGGATATATTCCTTCTATATACTCTTTCGAATACTTCATGTGAACGCATTTCAATGTAATGGATTTCGAGTGCAATCCGCGGCGCGCTACATGTTTCGCTGGATATCTATGCGCGATAGCAAAAAAAAACGCTTTGATGATGTTGAAATGATGACGGCGGATGAGTGATGGAACGAATTTTTTTTTCTCGTTCATGGTTGACTGGTGCGGTGGTATGTGTGTTTCAGGAATGCTTTTTGGGTCCTTTGTGATGAGGCATGTCACTCGAGTTTTGTAGAGCGAATGCTTATTGTTTGGGGCCCGTTTTTTTTTTTTTTTGTGTATATTCTGAGCGATCTGATGATTAAGTGCACTTCGTGCTTCATATATTCGTCGTCTATACACGGTTTATAAACGAGGGAAAAGTTATTGAGAATGAAGATTTAGAAACGGTATTCAAAATTTCAAATGAAGTAGGTATTACATATAGACAGCCGTAGATAAAGTGGTTGAATTCAACTAATTGGTCCTGTATTGTAAGCATAACAAAATGAAAAAAAAAACGAAACGGCTGGAAGAAAATTTTTCGTTCCAGCTAAAAATGTGAAAAGACTGGTTCATTAACTCGAGCATTGATGTAGAAATATAATACCAATGGAAATGTTTAACTTATATTTTTGGATTTGAATATCAACTAAATGCATTAAATTGGTTTTAAATTTTTTATTCACTGACTTTTTTAAATTAAATTTCAGCATGACATTTATAGCTACTCTTAAGAGTCCTTAAAGCTACTGTTGAGTAGGTATTTAGTGTACTACCACCTATAGATACCTACCTTTAACTTTTTTATCAATCTTCTGCTCAGTTATTTTTAGGAAGAAATGCACTGTAAACTATATCGAAGGTATCTTTAAGTTTTCTTTGGAAATTAACTCAAAAAATTATATTTTTGTCACTTAAAGGAAAGGACATTTCAGTTTTTCATTTATTTTTAAGTGGAAAAACTAATTCAAATTACACGGTGTTACAAAAATGAGGTTTTAAAATATACGCGGGCGGAGACCTATCACGTTTTATAGAGCTAGTCTCACTGATTACGAAACAGTATTTTAAAAGTCCCTAACACCCCCAAAATCTGGAGTTAGGGGCAAAAAACGGTTTTTTTGACTTTCACCCATTGAAAAAAATCTAGCCTCGTCAAATTTTTACCCATTTTCGATTTTCTTACAGTTTGATAGGAGATAAATATACCTTTTAAATAAAGTATGAAACATGTAACTCAGTTAAGCCAACTAGAATTTATAAGCTGTCAAAGTTCAAAAATTCCATTTTTTTCGTCATTTACCCAACTTCGACATCAAATTAAACATGCTGCTTTAAAAATATATTCTAAAATAATATTTATTTCGAAATCAAATGAGGTATTTTTTATGAAAATCAGTTTAAAATTGGCTTAGAAAAAAAAAATTTTACGATTTCAACCCAGATACAGAAATTCGAAATTTTAGGTATAGAACAAAAATGTTGATTTGGCACGTAGTGAATAACTTGAGCGCCAGAATTTGATAACAGGTTTTTGTAGAGGAGTTCAATACAAACATTTTTTTCTTTGGGAGGGGGGTCTATGTCCCCCCATTTAGGTTTGAGGGGCAGTTTTCTAAAAAAAAATTATCAAAATAAAAAAAAATTATTAAAAAAACAACGGCAACACTTACAGTAATAAATGATACCATTTCCGAAAGACAAAATTGTACATTTAATTCTAATTTTTAAATCAATATATTATAATTAATAGTTTTTGAAATAATCGATTTCAAAGTTAAAAATAGGAAAAACAAAATTTTTTAAAACTCATTTTATACTATTTTTGTCCATACTGTGAATTTTAATAAAAAAAATTACTCACACAAAAAACTACCTCAATTGATTCCTTATCGAACAGTGAAAACTATATGATTCTTTGTCTTCTGGTTTTTGAGATATAGGAGGTTTTTAACACCACAGTTACATAAGACTAGTTAAGAAGACTTTTGTTTAAAAGTCAATTGTTAAAGACTTGTAGCATTAGCAAAAAACTGAAAATATTGCAAAATCCAAAATTTGACATGTTTTTGGAAGCTTCATAATTTCGTTGTTTTTGGCTGTAAAAAAATACTACCAAGGTCATTTTTGTAGGAAATTTTGTTTTCAACAAGTCGCTTAATAATTTTTTTTTTTCCAATTAAATGCACCAGAAGAAAGTTATGGGCATAAAAATGAAAAAATTGCCAGACTTCTATGGTTTTTCGGTGATGCTGAAGGGGGTGAAAGGGGAGTGGTTGTGTAAATTTGGTTTTTCCACCTACCTACCATACCTAACAACATATCAAAAATTTAGAAATACCGGACCTTTTGTACAATAACCCCTTTTTTTAGCTTCGTTTATCGGAAAAGTTTTCCTTTAAATTCAAAATTTGAGAAAATCTGAGACTAAAAATGCTACTTTCCAAAAACTTCAGATGTTTTAGTAAAATGTATCAAAACATTGAAAAAAAAAATCGATTTTTTAAAGAAAATTTTTACAAAAAAATTTTATACTGAAAAGAAAAAATCAAAATCTTTCGAATCCTCAGAAAAATGGTTCCAAAAAAACCGAAAATTCATATTTTATCCAATTTTTTAAAAGATGATTATGTTAAAAGATGAAGTATCATCTTTTCTCCTTTACATGTTCAATATCTAAAAATGATAAAAGTATAAAAAAAAGACTATTTCAAAAATCTCTTTTTTTCTCATTTTTTCTTACAATATTTTAATTATAAAATTTTTGAAAAGGATACCGATATCGATAAGAAATTCAATTATTTACAAAAAATTACTTAATAAAAATTTTCGAATTCAGTTTGTTTTTCAAGTTATAGACAAAAACTCAAAATGTAACAAAAACAGTCGAAAATTTTGATCATTACAAAAATGGTCATATCTTTATAATTTATCCATAGATTTTGAAGAAAAGTATGTTGTTATCTTAACCAGAAAGTGTACTACACATGTAAAATTTTTAAGTATGAGGATTCGATTTTTTTTAAATGTTTTGAAACATTTTACTTAAACATCTGAAGTTATCAAAAAAAAATGTTCCAGTGTTTCTTGCTTATTTATTCAGCTCTCAGATGCCGGTTTTTGCTGTTCATATTGATCGTTTATTACCCAAGATATAGCCCGAACACTAAGTATGCTGGAAAAAACAACGAAAAAAAACTTTGAAAAATCATATCTCGAAAACGTATCCATCGTAATTTTTTTTAAAGTGATTTTCAAGTTCCTGAGGTCAAAGTATGTAAGAAAAAAATAAGCGATTGAGTGTCCATTTTGGTTGTAAGCCAGTGTAATCCATTTAAAATTTTCATGCTAACAATAACAAGACTGATAAGAACATATCAAGTAGATTTTATGTTTCTTTAATCCAAAAATAAAACACTTTTTTTTCATTTTTTTTCATTCGATAGAATCGTCGAGTTGACTACGTCACTGTATTTTTTCATCGTGGCCCATTAGCTCAGTTGGTTAGAGCGTCGTGCTAATAACGCGAAGGTCGTGGGTTCGATCCCCCCATGGGCCAAATAATATTTTTTTTTTTGTATTCATTCAAATGTTTTTTTTGTTTTTCTTATCTGTTTTCTAACACGTATATCAACTCACGTATGTCTGTATTAGAACACGTCTTACATGTTTCAATTTTGTTTTTAATATTTTATTTTTTCTGTTTAAAAATTCAATTTCCTCGCCTTTCGCCAGATCGATAAGTGAGCAAGCAATTTCGTTGGCTTCGTCCTTTTCTCATTCTTCGTAAATCTTTTTCACATGTGAGCTACTTCGAAGCTTGGAATTTTCTGAAAAAAAAAAATCATTGAGAAAAAAAAATAAATCTATCAACTGTCGACAATAAGATGCTTAAAATCCATCACAGAACTCCTTCGATTTTCACCATTCCTTCGAAATAATATACAGGGTGTCCCAAAAGTAATGGATCAAACGAAATATGCTGATAGGCCAACTTTAGGGCTCTCAGAATTTGGTAACTTGTTCATCCCAAATCCTTACAGTTTTCGAAATAATCCAGTTTTTGTGAAATTTCGAAAAATCCCGACTTTGCAACAGTATTTTGCTTCCTCCGCTCATAATTGATTTTTGTTTTTTACAATTCTTTCACTAAAACATTGCCTAATAATAAGAAATAATTAATTAATCAAAATATTTTTCATTTCATACGCCATTTTGCTGCAAATTAATTAACAGTTCCATGTTTTATAAAAACTCAATTTCTTTCTTTTCTTTCAGAGCAACACATTGAAAAAAATTTGTATGGTGTGGCACTGGTTTATTATTTTGAAAACTTGTCCCGGTATTGCAGTTTTCAAAAAATTATAAAAGCTTACAAAATTGAAATTTGAACGAAAGATATTACAATTTGAATGCAAAAAAACAGACGTTTTCAGAGCAAAATAACAAACAAAAATCGAGGCTTTTGTTCAAAAAGAAATAAACAATACAAACAACAGTCGAAAAAATGTGTTTATTTTTCTTTGTTATTTTTCTCTGAAAAGCCCTGTTTTGTTGCTTTTAAATTGTAATATCTTCAGTTCTAACTTCAACTTTGGAAACTTTTATAAATTTTTGACAACTGCAATAACACGGCAAATTTTCAAAATAATAAACCAGTGACACACCATACAAATTTTTTTCAGCATGTTGCTCTGAAAGAAAAGAAAGAAATTGAGTTTTTATAAAACATGGAACTGTTAATTCATTTGCAGCAAAATGGCGTATGAAATGAAAAATATTTTGATTAATTAATTATTTCTTATTATTATTCAATGTTTTAGTGAAAGAATTGTGAAAAACAAAAATCAATTATGAGCGGAGGAAGCAAAATATTGTTGCAAAGTCGGGATTTTTCTTAATTTCACAAAAACTGCATTAAATCGAAAACTGTAAGGATTTGGGATGAACAAGTTACCATATTCTGAGAGCCCTAAAGTTGGCCTATCAGCATATTTCGTTTGATCCATTACTTTTGGGACACCCTGTATATAACATCTTCTTTTCCTTCTCACTTTTTTTTTGCTATCTCTTTTTCCATTCAATTTATGCAAATAACAAATCGAAGAAAATATATTTATTTCAATAAACGGTACGCAGGCATTTTTCCTGCTATTTTTTCCCACGTGCCAAAGTACCTTTTTCCTCTATGTTGTCGGTTTGGGTTTGAGTTGGTGGTGATACCGAAAAGAGGCCAAACCATATCAGGAAGCCGATTTATGTGTAGGGAGAAGGAGCTTCTTTGCCTCCTTCTAGCTTTTTTTTCTATACCTAACTAAAGTCCTTATATTATAGTAGAGACAGATACCAGCGAAAGAATCTATTCATCGAGAGGATAGGAGGGTTGTTGAATTGTTGCTGTGTTGTGCTGTGGAAATGTTGGCATTGGTAGATTAGATTTATTTGCCCGGAATGGAGGTAATCAAATGAAGTCAAGTCACCGCAGAATCCGCAACTTGATTCTTCGTGCCATCATCTCTAATTGGGTAATAAAATTTCATGGCACATCTCTTTGCTGTGTTTGCAGTTTTTTTTTTTTCAACCGTTTTCTTCTTTTTTTTTTTAACTTTCCTCATCTATCTGCCGCGGTTAAGCTGTGCAACCTCTCACTGTCATTCATTGCTCCTGGATATCTTTGTCGATACGCGATCGAAGTTTGGTTTGGTTGGGTTTGATGGAAAGGAAGCATCAGAGTGGCTATGTATATTATTAGAGTGTGGTTCCTGGCTCCTTTTGAACAGAGAGAATGACGATTGAAGGACGAAAGCGAGTCCTTGACTCGCGCAAAGTGCCAAATTCGCTGATTAATGTTTTGGGTTGTGTCGGTCGAATGATGGTTTAATTTACATTTCGATGAGTTTTACGATCGCCCCCAGTTTTGTACGATGTAGGTATCTACCGCACTCGAATGTTGAGGGTTCGTTCACAGTTCACACCTATTTGTGCTGATTTGATTTTGTTGCCATCAATTTTTGACGAGATGAAGAAGTCCTTGTGTGTAGGTGGTATAGAGTGATGATAGCAATTTGAAGTTTCTAATTGAATTTTCATTTCGTGCTGCAGAATTGTGATAAAATCATTGAAAGTTTTCTCGTAAAAAAATGTCATAAAAACTGAATGATGCTTTTTAATTTCAATCATAGAAATGTAGTGCATGGAGAAGGGACAAGCTTTAATGTTCTGGAAAGCACAGTGACACGAGTTTGCTTAAAAAATAAAAAAAAACTGAATGGTTCAATTAATTTCCAAATAAAATAAAAGATACCTCCGAGCTCCGACATAGTTCACAGTGCATTTCATTAGAAATATAACTAAGAAGAAGATTGGCGAACAAAAATGAAACCGTTTGACACTGGAAGTATTTTTAAAATTGTATGTTAAGTGGATCAAATTTTATCTGTATCTGTATCTGTATCTGTATCTGTATCTGTATCTGTATCTGTATCTGTATCTGTATCTGTATCTGTATCTGTATCTGTATCTGTATCTGTATCTGTATCTGTATCTGTATCTGTATCTGTATCTGTATCTGTATCTGTATCTGTATCTGTATCTGTATCTGTATCTGTATCTGTATCTGTATCTGTATCTGTATCTGTATCTGTATCTGTATCTGTATCTGTATCTGTATCTGTATCTGTATCTGTATCTGTATCTGTATCTGTATCTGTATCTGTATCTGTATCTGTATCTGTATCTGTATCTGTATCTGTATCTGTATCTGTATCTGTATCTGTATCTGTATCTGTATCTGTATCTGTATCTGTATCTGTATCTGTATCTGTATCTGTATCTGTATCTGTATCTGTATCTGTATCTGTATCTGTATCTGTATCTGTATCTGTATCTGTATCTGTATCTGTATCTGTATCTGTATCTGTATCTGTATCTGTATCTGTATCTGTATCTGTATCTGTATCTGTATCTGTATCTGTATCTGTATCTGTATCTGTATCTGTATCTGTATCTGTATCTGTATCTGTATCTGTATCTGTATCTGTATCTGTATCTGTATCTGTATCTGTATCTGTATCTGTATCTGTATCTGTATCTGTATCTGTATCTGTATCTGTATCTGTATCTCTATCTGTATCTGTATCTGTATCTGTATCTGTACGAGTTTGCTTAAAAATTTAAAAAAAAAAACTGAATGGTTCAATTAATTTCCAAATAAAATAAAAGATACCTCCGACTTAGTTCACAGTGCATTTCATTAGAAATATAACTGGGTAGAAGGTTGACGAACAAAATCTGTATCTGTATCTGTATCTGTATCTGTATCTGTATCTGTATCTGTATCTGTATCTGTATCTGTATCTGTATCTGTATCTGTATCTGTATCTGTATCTGTATCTGTATCTGTATCTGTATCTGTATCTGTATCTGTATCTGTATCTGTATCTGTATCTGTATCTGTATCTGTATCTGTATCTGTATCTGTATCTGTATCTGTATCTGTATCTGTATCTGTATCTGTATCTGTATCTGTATCTGTATCTGTATCTGTATCTGTATCTGTATCTGTATCTGTATCTGTATCTGTATCTGTATCTGTATCTGTATCTGTATCTGTATCTGTATCTGTATCTGTATCTGTATCTGTATCTGTATCTGTATCTGTATCTGTATCTGTATCTGTATCTGTATCTGTATCTGTATCTGTATCTGTATCTGTATCTGTATCTGTATCTGTATCTGTATCTGTATCTGTATCTGTATCTGTATCTGTATCTGTATCTGTATCTGTATCTGTATCTGTATCTGTATCTGTATCTGTATCTGTATCTGTATCTGTATCTGTATCTGTATCTGTATCTGTATCTGTATCTGTATCTGTATCTGTATCTGTATCTGTATCTGTATCTGTATCTGTATCTGTATCTGTATCTGTATCTGTATCTGTATCTGTATCTGTATCTGTATCTGTATCTGTATCTGTATCTGTATCTGTATCTGTATCTGTATCTGTATCTGTATCTGTATCTGTATCTGTATCTGTATCTGTATCTGTATCTGTATCTGTATCTGTATCTGTATCTGTATCTGTATCTGTATCTGTATCTGTATCTGTATCTGTATCTGTATCTGTATCTGTATCTGTATCTGTATCTGTATCTGTATCTGTATCTGTATCTGTATCTGTATCTGTATCTGTATCTGTATCTGTATCTGTATCTGTATCTGTATCTGTATCTGTATCTGTATCTGTATCTGTATCTGTATCTGTATCTGTATCTGTATCTGTATCTGTATCTGTATCTGTATCTGTATCTGTATCTGTATCTGTATCTGTATCTGTATCTGTATCTCTATCTGTATCTGTATCTGTATCTGTATCTGTATCTGTATCTGTATCTGTATCTGTATCTGTATCTGTATCTGTATCTGTATCTGTATCTGTATCTGTATCTGTATCTGTATCTGTATCTGTATCTGTATCTGTATCTGTATCTGTATCTGTATCTGTATCTGTATCTGTATCTGTATCTGTATCTGTATCTGTATCTGTATCTGTATCTGTATCTGTATCTGTATCTGTATCTGTATCTGTATCTGTATCTGTATCTGTATCTGTATCTGTATCTGTATCTGTATCTGTATCTGTATCTGTCTCTGTCTCTCTCTCTCACACTTTTTTTGGAACTAAAAAATTTGGTTCGACAAATTCAATTTCCAAACATTAACATCACATATTGTTACTCTTTACTTCGATTTCTATTGATTAATTCAAAAAAAAAGTTCATCCATTTCACTAACAACATCCTTTGGGAGTTTCATTCTACATATCCTAGAAAAATGATATTGAATGTGTAAAGGATGTCAGAGATCATCAAGCGTAAATAAAGTAAATAAAAAAAATCTAAAAGTATGTAATTGCAGAAAGAAAGTCACATGAAACCTATACTCCAGATATATTCACTTACTTTCCCTTTCACTTCTTCCATATCATCTTTTCGGTTAAACGAGAATTAACTAGTTTCAAAGAAAAAAGAGCAAAACAAGTGCCTGATGATAGAGTCCTTAGTGATTAGCATCTGTGTGTGTATGTACACTGTGTATGGTATAGTATAGCTCATTATCTCAATCAGTTATAGTATGATGATGAAGAAAATTGAACACAAATTGCCATATGGTTGATGACTTGAAGGAGAAAAAAGGACTTATTGATCAGGATAACAAAAAAAAAAAAATGTTCTAATTACAAAGAAGAGCGATATCCTTATCATAGAAACATTTATAAGATAAAATAAATGTCCATATAATATGAAGTCCTTAATTAGAATGTTTCCTTGAATGTCCTAAATATTAAGTGTTTGGTTGTTGATGATGGTAAATTTATTTCAAGTCAAGCTTAAATAAGTATTTTTTCTCATGATTGCTTTATTATTGCATTAACTATTGTCCTCAATAATAATTCATTTCAAGGACTTTCCCATAAATTTCTTATTTAAATCATAAAACACTTCAATATCAATTCACATGAGTTACCTTCCATCTCCTTAAACAGGACTCGCAAAATAAAAGAATTCAATTTTCTTATTAAATAAATTTATTCAAATTAAGAAGAAGAAACTCTTATCCCCAGCTTAAGGACACTGATAGCATCTCTCAATGTCGCATTAGAAAGTATGTCAATTGTCAACACCATTTCGTGTCCTTTCACCCGAATATAAAAATACCAAACAAGAAAATATTAATCTTTAAAAAAATTGCATTCACTCAAAAAAACTCGCATATGCACTTATACTCTCATTCATAATCATATATATCTATTGTATTGTCCTTGTCAAAAAAAAAACTATATTATCCTTCGCCCCTCTTTCTCTCTTTCGCAGGATCAAAAGAAACCCGTAATGCACGGGAATTAGCGCAGTGAAGGGCGAATCAAATCAACAAACAAAGAACACCATCAAACAAAAGAAACTACAATAATAAACTCACTCGCTTTTTACCAACAACAACAAAAAAGGACGAATAAAAAACAAGGGAACATGGCATTTTAGGTATTTCGCGTTCGCGATTGCATAATCATCAACATCATCGTCATTATCCGTGGGGAAAGGTGCTGCATGCAAGTCCCGCGGGTTTGTTTCTTCTTTCTTCTTTATTAAACAATAAAGAAAAAGAAAAAGGAACAAAAAAAAAAACAAACCAAGCTCTGAGAGAATACAAGAATTTTATTCTTTTATTATGATTTCGAAAATTTATTCCACCACTCTGCTTTTTAGCTCTCTGGATTTTATACGCGAGAAATATGCTAATGAACTACAGCGTCAACCCAACCCCTTTCCTTTATTTTATATTTTTTATATTTTTCCTACTTTCGCGTGTTTTGCCAAAGGATTTTTTTTTCATCCTTCCATCCACCATCGTCCTTATAATCATATAAAATCCACTGATGGGGTTGGGGTAGGGTATTATTTTTTGATATATGTTATTTTGCCCATAGTTGATTGTTGCTTTTGGTCTATTTGCTACACAAAAACAACAACAACAACAAAACACACTCATCTTTTTACCCTCGTTTTGAAGTGAATTGAATATGTGCGGAGTTGAACCGAACCCTCGACTCGATTCTACTTGTTGAAATTTTAGATTCCATTATGCAATTGAGAAAGGTGCACACAATACACACATACACACTATCACCATCATCACTCATATTATTATGAAATAGATTTCCAGGACATAGATTTTCACCACACACTGTTGCTATGCTAGATTGGTAGCTCCTGCTGTTTTAGCTGGATATATACACAAAATGCTTGATGATTGCAATTATGATTCTCGATTTCTATTTAGTCCCATAGCAACAAGGACCATATTGAAAAGTCCTGAAAATATAAAAAAAAAAAAAAAAAATAGATTGAATAAAGGAAAAAGGGTCGTCCTTGTAGTCATAGGCAAAATAATGTCCTGTGGCTATTGTGTGTGTATCATTTAAGGGTTGTCCGAGTTCAAAAAGGGGGTTCTTTGCTGGTTGAAAAAAAAAAGAAAGAAAAATTAGAAAAAAATTTGCGTACTATATATGCACTCGTCCATCATCATCATATCACACAGGAAACAGGATTTAGGATAAAATTGGGAAAGCGTTGTTGTGTTTTCTATATGCATACGTGACTGTTGAAAATGAAGTTAATAGCTGGGTCAAAACCAACCACCAATATACAGTAGACCCTTTTTGTGCTATCTCCCAGGCAAATAATTCCTCTTTTTTGTTGTTTTTTGTGCAATTTTTTTTTTTTTTGTTGCCAAGGCAAATCCGGATGCTTTATCTTCTATCTTTTTAGGTTCAGAAAACTCGATTATTAGGTTGGTGGTTGGCCGCGTGTGTGTGCGTTGACCATGGAACAAGAGAGTTTTAATTAAAGATTTTTTCGAAAAATTTTTCATCCTTCTTCCTTCCTTTTGCAAAAGGGATGTGTGGTAGTTGGTAGATATAAAGTTTACTTTTAAATGGGGTATCCATAGCAGGCTTTTGAAGGTTAACTTTTTTGTTGGATTTTGGAAATATTGTGTGTGTGGAGGATGGACGAGTTGGTATAGATTTTTTAGGGCGTGAATTCAGTTATTTGAAATTAGATCAGTTGAATTTGTGAGGGTGTTGAATTTACTGGAATTGGTTTTACTTTTAAGGAGAGAGAATTTGATGGGGAAACATTTTTTTTAAATCAAACTTTAAACTTCAACGAGTATTAGAATTTAAAGACGGTAACACTTTTATTAACCAATTTTTTGAAGGCCAAATTATTCGGATATTAAAAATAGTAATTACATACTGGTTGAAACAAATTTAGCTTCGTCAAATTTTTACACATTTTCGATTTTTTTACAGTTTCTGATAGGAGATAAATATACCTTTTCAGCAGTGTAAAAAACATGTAATTCAGTTAAACCACCTAGAATTCACAAGCTGTCAAAGTTCAAAAATTCCATGTTTTTCTTCATTTACAGAACTTTGACATCAAATTAAAGTATATATTTTCACAACAACATGCTGTTTTAAAAATATATTCTAAAATAATATTCATTTCCAAATGAAACGATGTATTTTTTATGAAAATCAGTTCAAAATTGGCTTAGAAAAAAAAACTTCCGATTTCAACCCAGGTACAGAAATTGGAACGTTTAGGCACCGAACAAAAATGTTATTTTGGCACGTAGTACGATAACTTGGGCAATAAATCCCACCTATTTTTCCTCATTATAAAAAGTTACCATTTTTCATGGAATGCCCCCGATAAGTAATCAATTAAGACAGTTCTCTGCATGTTTTTGGATGTTTGGATGTTTTTTTTATTAAAATTCAGAGTCTCGACAAAAATAGTAATTATGATTTTTTTTTTAAATAAAATTTTTTTTCGGTGCCTAAACGTTCAAATTTCTGTATTTCTATCATAAACTATAAGAAAATCAAAAATGGGTAAAAATTTGACGTAGCTATTTTTTTCAATGGGTGAAGGTCAAAAAAACCGTTTTTTGCCCCTAACTCCAGATTTTGGGAGTGTTAGGGAGTTTTTAAATACCGTTTCGAAATCTGTGTGACAAGCTCTACAAAACGTGTTCGCGTATATTTTGAGTGTTAAACAGTGAATCATCGGTTTTCCGATACAATCACAAGTCTCTCCTTGAAAATCACGGGTACCTCGATATAACTGTAAAATCTCGTGCTTTTCTAGTTAAATCACGGGTTTCTTTGGTTAAATATAATATATCTCCGATAAATTATGGACTTTGCCTGTAATTCTGCATTTCCTTCTTTTAAATCAATGGTGTCACGTATAATCACGGATTTTTTTCATTACGAGTCTTCTCGTTGAAATTATGGAATTTCTCACTTATTTCGTAAAATTACGAGTTTCTCTGTTAAAATCACGGATATCTGTAATAAATCATTGATTTCCCGGGTAATATCAGTAATCGCTTCTGAAACAAATCCGGTAAACGTAGGTTTGTCCGGTACAATTTCAATTCTCCTCGGTAAATTCATGTAGTTTTTCAGTAAAACCCTGCGATCCCTCGTTCAAAACATGTCTTTTTCTAATAAAATTACGGATTTTTACTGTAATATCTTCGAAAAAATCATGAATTTCATCGACAAAATTCCGGATTTCACTAGTAATCCCATAGGAAAACAAGATCTTAAATAAAACCATGGATTCGAAGGTAAATCGAGAATTGCTACTGGTAATAACGGGTTTTCTGTTGAAACAACGGGTCTTCTCATTAAAAATATAGAATCACATAATAAATCATGGATTTTCTTTTTAACATCGGAGATAGCGAAAATCTCATAAAATATCCTGGATTTGAGAGGTAAATCAGTAACCCTTCGGTAAAATCAAGGATCACTGATTTTAAAATAACGAGAATTTTCGCTAAAATTACGGGATTTTCTTTTTCATTATAAACTTAACTTTAGTTCTGTTCGAACGACACAAGAGAGATAAATTATATTTTTCATCTAAAGAAAAAAAGTATTACCTCAGAGGTCCCAAAAAAATAAATTGATTTTTTGAAACAAAAATTACATATTATCTTGGGGCCCCAAAAAATATAAATTAAATAATTTTAGCGACCAACAAATGATTATAAAATCAGGGGCCCCAAAAAAAATTAAATGGGCGTATACGTACATTTTTATTTGTTCTAATTTTCTATATCAAAGGGGCCCCAAAAATTTAGTTTTGCCCCGGGGCCCCGACAACTCAACATACGCCCCTGACTGGTATTGCTTAAAAAAGATTGTTTTCTCAAAGCTATTGGCAATGGCTTCATTGCTAGAAATTCTATTGAACATTTTTGTAAGTAAGTTAATCAAACCCTATTTTCTCACATCGGATTATAAGAAACAGGGAGTAATATAAATACAATACGGGTAGTATAAAAGAAATTCTAATAAATCCAAAATCATGATTTGTTAGATAAAGATACAAAAAAAAACTCGTTCTTGTTCTTGAACATAAACAAAAAAAAAAAATTAAACATAATGCGTTCATGAAATGATTTATGGATCTGTGAATCAAATGAAAACAAAAGAAAAAAAAAATATTTTATATCCCGGAACAATACTCGCGGAAAATTTATGGAAGCCACCACCTAATAAAAATTGATAACACTCGCGCTGTTAAAAGAAAATTGGAAAAGACAAGCAAAAAAATATTATAAAAAGAAAAAAAAAAATAAACAAAAAAGATATATAAATTTTTACTGACAGAAAATAAGCAACAATACATCAAACATCTCCGGATTCGAGTAGCGAGTTCGGGACGGGTTCGTTTGTGTCGTCGAATTTCACATATCCTTCTGCTGCTTCCTTCCGCGCTATAACTGTTCGTGTGTGTATATCTTTTGTGAATTTTTCTACAACTCCAATACAATACCTTGATATGGCTGAATTGCTCGGCTTTTGCGTTTGTGCATCATCGCATAACGCCAACGAGGATATCTATAAACACATATTACGAAAACAAAAGCCAATACCCCAATATACGAGTCCTTTACCCAAACCTATATATCGTTGCCAGTTATAGCCGCGGTGCGATATTGTTTAAAAGATGAAACAATGAAACAATGCGCAAGAAGCGTAAAAAGGAGAAAACTTTGTGACTCATAGTTCATAGATATACCTACGACTGACGACGAGTGTATTCCCTTAAAAACACTATGTGGCAGGATCTAAAGGACCAAGGACCGACACTATAACACAACGAACACGAAAACGACACAAACGAACGGTATACCTACAACAGCACGGCAATATATGAATTATGACTGAGCAATAACTCATTGCATTAAAATTTCCAGTTCATTGATGGCTTTATTTATTCATTCAGATTGGTGTCGGTTTTGTTGGTGTGTGTGTATATGTAGCTTACTTGACTATAACTTTAGCGGTACCTAGAGTCAGTATAGGTATGGCAAAATAGCACGCAGGAAATATAGAGAATATACAAAAGGGATATATCCTGGCTCTAGGAGAGTCCAGGATAAAAAGCGAAAGAATATAAAACCTTTCGCATAAATCTCAGGCAATGGTTTCACTTTAATCACCCAGAATTGGAATGCAATACGATTGCGCGTTTAAATTACCTTATTGCTTCTGCTGCACGTTTGCCTGCTTCGTTTTTGGTTTTGCTTGCTTGCTTTGCTCTGGTCGAAACGATAAAAGGGTTAGACATAAATAGTTGTAGTAGCGGTTGGTGGTCTTTTGGTATGGTCCTTTCTCTCTAGGAATACCTATATATAAAAAAAGAGGGCAGTTGTAGATATAGTTTGGCATAGAAAGTGAGTTTCTTGATAAATACGATTTAAAACTAGCTCTACGATCCGCTCAGTGAACAAAAAAGAGAAAAAAAAAATCTACCGAAGGTGATTTACTTCATAAAATATTATCGAAATAAATTTAGAGCTGTTTTAGCTATATGACCTTTTTGTCCTTTTCAACCCTTTTTATTGTTCTGATATGAAGAATGAGTGCACCATCAGCAATTACCTTAAGTTGGCAAAAATGGACTTTTCATGTGATCTCTTTAAAATGACTATGGAAATGCATTTAATTCTACCTAAATAAGTACATGAGTTTGGTTGTAGTAAGAAAGGTATTCTGACTGTTAGTTCAACATACGGGTATTTTGCTTGTTAAATAAAAAATCTACTGCGAATTTTTTTAATCTACTGCATTTTTTTTATGGATCTACTGCGCAATTTTTTTTTTGGAAGTGGCAACACTGATAAGAACCAAGTACAAAAAAAGTTTATAAAAAAAAGTTGGGTGGAAGGGTGTTTTTTTTTTCGAAGAGACATTAAAATCTGCAATTGGTCCCAAAAAACCAATGATTCATTTTATTTATGGTTCTGATGACAAATTAAACATTTATATAAATAAGTTCCTACACGTTTTACGCGAATTATTGGCTTTTTGGGACCAATTGCAGATTTTACTGTCTCTTCGAAAAAAAAAACACCCTTTCACCAAAATTTTGTTTTATGAAAACTCTTTATTCTTGCTTTCTATCCCAAAATCAATGTTTTTACCAAATTTCATTAGGGTGACCCATCATTTTTGTTTTCACTCAAAAAAACACCCTGTTAACCATGATATTTTTATAGACACTTAAGATTCTTGTTTCTTATCTTAAAAGTAACATAATTGCTAAATTTCAATAGGGTACCACTAATATTACTCTAGTATTACACACTTTTTCAAATATACCCATATTTTCTTTACTTCTAAATAAAACACCCTTTCACATAAAAAAAAAATTTATAGACTTACATTATTCGTAGTTCCCATGGGAAAGAGAACATATTTAATGAATTTCGTAAGGGTACCATTTATACCATTGATTTATCGGCCTTATCGCGGATTTTTCCCTATTTCCCAAAAAAAAAAAAACACCCTTTAACCTAAAATATTTGAATAGACTTTTTGAGTTTTTGCTTTCTGTTATAAATGAAACGTTTATTCCAATTTTCATTGGTGTAACAATTTTTTCCCAGTTTTTGTGGTACTAATTCCGAATTTCATCATTTCTTAAAAAAAAACACCCTTTTACTCAAAATAATTTTTACTTTTTATAGATTCTTAATTCTTATACCAACCAAAATTATTTCACCAAGTTTTAAAAATTAATAAAATATAAGTTAGCTGTTATGATACCTTTCTCACACACAACTTAACTTATCAAAAAAACACCCTTTCAACAAAAATATTTTTAAAAAACTTTATGAATCCTTTGTCCCTGTTTTATCTTAAACCTTCATCCCAAATTTTGTCAGTGTAGCATGTTTTTCACATGGGTTTCGGTTATATTTTACCTGTTGAGGTCAAAAAACAAGCCCAGGGTGCTTTTTAAATCGGAAATAACTTTTCTTAGAGCAACCGTATTGACTTTATTGTGTCATATGATGATATTCAACAAACAATTTTTTTCAGTATATTTTTGACCTTTACCCCCTCCCTCTTGTCCGCGAAAAAACACCCTTCCACCCAACTTTTTTATAGACTTTTTTTGTATACTTGGTTCTTATCCCAAAGCAAACTTTTTGCCAAGTTTCATGAGTTTAACAATTTTTTTTTTTTATTTCTTGATTTTATGAACTATTTTACCTGTACTCAAATAAAACACTTTACAAAAAAAATGTTAGCAATTCAATCATTAAATTTCTGTTTTAAATTTGATTTTATAAAGAAAAATTTAAAACAATAAGGGCCAATTTTTCAATAGTCAGTTAAACAGTCAGTTAGTACTTATTCCTAAGGATAAAGAAAAAAACAATTTTTTAACAAGCAGATATAGCTTATTCCTATGAATAAAACTATCTGCTTCTTTCAGAGACGAATAAAAATTATTCTCAGGAATTATCTAAACAAAAATATTGTGTCAGTTGTCAAAGCTGTTTTGAAAGAATTTTGAAAAAAATACAGTTTAACACAAGAAAACAAAAACAATCATGAATAAAAATGACGTTTAATTTTAAATATTTTTGAATTTGACATTTTTTTTTTGTTATTCTGTAGAATAAATTATTCTTGATTGAAAAATTCAATGTTTTTATCTGATTGTTTATGAGCCTAATAACTTTATTCGTCGAACTGTTAACTGACTGTTTATTAGAAGATTGAAAAATTGGCTCTAAGGGAAAAATAAATCATTTATGGTAATTTAAAAACTGCTTTCTTGATTTTAAATAAAAAAAAACTTTTTTTTTCGTTAATTTGCAGATTTTACCAATTAGATAAAATAAAGATGTAACGATGAATAAATACATATTTATACAGTTCTACATAAGGTTTGTTCAGAAAAGATTTTTTTTTTTAATTTTATAATAAATAGTTTTTATTCGTTTCCAGAATTATCAATAGGTACTAAAGGAAGAAAAAAGAATAAAAACAGAAAACTTAACAAACAGAGGTAAGTGGACCCAATTTTTTTAACATTGGATAAGCTTTTTTTTTTGCTATCGTCCGATTTTATTTTTTTTTTACATCTTATGCTATTTTTAAAGTGAAATAAATGTGATCAATATCACCATCTGACCCACCTTAGCTATTCTAAAATTGGTCTTTTTAGAACTGCGAAATCAAAATATTTAAACGAAAATCTTTTATGTAGCTAACACTTAATAGCTGCTTTTTCTGTTATTTAAGTGTAGGGTAAATATTAGTTACAGAAATTAATGTTAAAACATTATAAATTGTGCATTTCAAACGCATTTATTTATTTTAATGCACCTTTTATAAATGAATTAAACGAAAACAAAAAAAAATAGTACGCATACACCACAGTGTACGGTGGTCCAGTCAAATTGTATTCAGTTTCATATAAAAGTAGAAAGTTCTGGTGTTATCGTTTTTAATGTTTTAGTTTATGTTTTTTGGTTTGCTGAACATGAATCTGAAATTGTCTACCACAATTTTTGACGGCAACCATGAGAAATTACAGCAAAAAGTTTTTAAAAAATTGTATTTTTCTTGTGATTGATTTATTTCTTGAAAAGTGAATTTTTTTTTTACAATACCTACAAATTTATACAGAATAAAAGAAAAAAGTTTCAAAAATGATATAAAAATAGAAAGGCAACATAAATATACAAATGTTGTTATTATTTATTCAGAGGAGGATAATTATCTTATACTTTTTGGTTTTGCCTTAAAATAGATTTAAGTTGAAAGGAAAATGAAAAAAAAATCCAATAGTTTCGCACTTGCGTAAATGAGTTGATCTTATTTAATAATTTTTTTTTTTAATTTTAATATTTAACTGCCCTGGAAATGAAAGTTACTGTATAGCACTTTTGATTTTTTTCTTAAAAAAAATAAAAAAAGATGATTGGCCCATGGGGGGATCGAACCCACGACCTTCGCGTTATTAGCACGACGCTCTAACCAACTGAGCTAATGGGCCGTTGTGGATTTGCTGTCAGTTGATATTTTTCTTGGTATTTACAAAATTGCAGAGATAAGAGGTTTTTTTTTACTCAACTACAGTAAAAGATCAATTTTTCTATGAATAGGGTAGAGTTGCTAGAAGCCGGCCCCTTAACCCTCTACTGCATGAATTAATATTAGCGGACGAAAAAATTAAAAAATGCTTTACATGGGTTCTTTGGGTTGTTTCAAAACGGTTTTCATTAAAAAAAATTTTTTTAATTACATAATTTGTTTAAAAAATTTGTTTATAAGCCAAATTTGGCTTCGTATGCATTAAGGGGTAAGAAATTTTACTAATTTTATTTATTCAGATTATGTAAAAAATAAAATTCAAAATATCAAAAAATAAATATTTATCATTTAAAAACAAAACAAAGTAAAATAAATAAATTGCATTACAAAAGGTTAAGAATTAATTCAAATTTGGCTCATTTTAAGACAGGGAACCGAGAAAAGCAATTTGTTTTTTCCGTTAAATATATTTTTTTCTGGTTCACATTCTTTCCACTGTCGAAGTAAGTCTTGCTCCAACATTTTCACCCACTCCCAGATCTTACAAAAGCTAAGAAGTAATAAAATTATTAAAAAATATTATAGGTGAGCCCCCCTTTCCCTGAAATTTGTGTGGTTACGCCGCCGGAAATGGGGTTAACATGTGAAAAATGTCTCTAAAAGCAAAGGGACTCCATTTCTGAATAAAACATAGCTTCCAAGCAAAATAACATTGTAAAGGAACAAAATTTTCCAACAAAAAAGTTTTACATATTGTGTAGATTTACAACCCCTGAATGCATACGAAGCCAAATATGGCCTCCCTACTTTTTGCCCTCCCAAGACCAGGCCAATAACTTTTTTTCAATAAAAATTGGTTCATAGCATACACAATTAAACAATCGATCCTAAATAAATTTTTAATTCCACTTTACTTTCCAAAGAAACGCAGTAATTAACACTTAAAGTATGAATATATTCTACATTTTCGATTTCAATGCACACGACTGATCGACTCACCTGTGATCATAAAATACACCTATATTTTGTGTCGGACACATGAAAAAACTATCTCTATGGGTTCTCAGAAACACAAGGAAGAGGATTGTATTGAATCTTTACCATTTTTTTGTGACAGAGAAGAGAAAAGTGCTTTCAAACTGACAAAACCATATTTGGCTTCGTATGCAGTAGAGGGTTAAGGATTTTGTCTCAAAAAATAAAGCACAGAAACGTCAAATATCAACATTTTCGAATAATTCTTGAAATAAAATGTACTTTATTTAATAATTTTTAGGTATGGTTAAAAAAAAAAGTTAATAATATATCCCAAAAATATTTTATTTAAGTTTTTGTCTAAAAAAGTCCGATTCTCCTAAATCCGGCCTTTGTTTCCTATTTTCGGCCACTGACTTTATTAGGTCAAGCTTAAATAAGTTGAATGTTTTTTATTTAAATCTTTGCGTTTTAAGAATTTAGAAACAATTTTGATTGTTAATAAGTTATAGCATTAAATGATTAAAATATGTATCTATTTTTCCCCATTTCTTAAACTTTTATCAATAAAAGGGGGCCGAATACATTAAACTCTTGAATTTCAAAGCTTTTTTTGTGTTCTATTTCCGGCCCCCCTTAAAATTACCAAAATTCACATCTTTTTCCTGTTTAAAACCTATTTTATTTGAAGAATAATATATATTTAATAAGAAAAACAACATTTCAAAGCATTAGCTCGAAAATTGTTTCCACAAAACACTAATTACGATAGTGGGTTTGGGCAGTAAAATTGCAAAAAAAACCATACCCGATTGGATCACTTCACAAAAAGTTATTTTTTCTAAGAAAACTGAATAACAAGCATAATAAGAATATTGTTATTTTAGGAGGGACATTTAAAAGAACAGCATAAGAGCAAAAATTTGGAATAAATCCTACAAAATCACTAGTTATAACGATTTTTCTAAAAGGTGGCCGGCTACTGGAGACGGCCGGAATTTGGCAACTCTACCCTATTCAACATGTTTCTTTTATTACACATTAGGCCGGTCCTTATGCTTTTTTCGAAAATTAATGAAGACATCCGCTCAATAGTCTCCAAATAAATTTAAAAAAATCTAATTTTTTCAGATTTTTATCCCTGTAACAAGGTGAATTTCTAGTACCTGGACTTTGCGTCTGATTTTTTGATTTTTTCCATATATCTCCTTTAAGGCTGGATCGATTTTGTTCTAATTTTGCACAATTATACTAACAATGATCCTTAGTAATATTGCATTCCAAGATATTTAAAAAAAATTTATTCTTGAACCACAAAAAAATCGAAAAGGAAATCGATTTTTTTCGTAATTATAACTTGTAGTATTAGTGAGGCGGCTTAGCATTAAAAAAAGAGTGATAATAGCATGAAATTAACATCGTTGGTAGTACTCAATATAAGAGTTATTTTGAGAAATTGGGCCACCTTGTATTCCATCCGGAAGGGTAGATACAAGACTTTTTCTGTGGTGCACTCGATTTGTTGCATATCATAGTATAGGCAATGAAACATTTTCATAAATATGATACATAATTTTGAGGTATTTTCTAACGCCCAATCGAATAAACCCAATACCAAAATGTCTCGACCATCATGGAGAAAGTTATTGGACTCTTTATCAATTGTCTTTTACTCAAAGAGCAAGTCCAGTGCATTTATAATTTGACCCAGCAGTTTGTACCACTCACAAATTTTTTTTGATCATTCCATAGAGCATTGGCTGAATATTATTACCCTGATTTTTCGCACTCGCGAAATTCACCTTTCGGCCACCATCTTGGATTTTAGTTTTTGTTGAATATCTCGATTTCTATTTATTCTACATAAAAGTTGTGTATACAAGAAGCGTAGGCAATTAAATTTCACGTCTTTTATGTTAAAAACACCTTTTCGATATTCTGAATATTAAAAAAGTTACAAGCCAACAAAGAAAAAAGTGACAATTTTAAAGATTTGAGTACTTTTTATCAAAATTATTAAAAAAAAACTTCCAAGATAAGATTATTCACCTTAAAATTTTCTACAACTCTGCTATACACCTTTTTTTTCTATCGCTATAAATACAAAAGTTATTAATACTTTTTTTTGTTAAAAATGCTCTTTTTTGTTTGTGTTTTTTATCTTTACCTACTTCTTTCTTAATTTTTTTTTTACCAAATCTTGAATGTTAAATGATTAGTGAGTATTTTATAGCTTTATAGTACCAAGTACTCCTTGAAAAAAAGTGGTAGATTGATAAAATTTTGTGTGGACGTTTCATATACCATAGAAAAAAATAATAAAATATGTCCATCAAAATTTTTCTGGTCAAATGGAATTTTTGTTTTTAGCTAAAAAGAATATTTTTGAAATGGTACCATTGCACCATATGGAAAATTTATGCATGTTTTTCAACTGCATATAAAGTATAAAAAATCAAAAATAAACAAAAAATGTATGATATTTACCAAGGAATATTTAATTTTCATGACAAACTTAAAGAGCTTGCTTTTATTTTTTATTGAATTTTCATACAAATTAATATTTTAATGGAGTTAGGTGAGGTGGATAAGTAAAAGTATGAAAAATAATTGTGCAGTTTATGATAAAAGGATCAAATTAATAGGATTGTTAATACAATACATAACCTTTATTTTAAGATATTGGGCCACTTAATATTTTACCTAAAGAGATGTATTATGGGCCTTCTAATAATCACAAATTTCATACAAATTCGTTTTATTTACGTTTTGTTCATCGTTAAAAACACTGAATGAATACCTACCTATAAGTTTTTATAAGAAAACCAAGATTTAAACAAAAATGCGCGCATTTTATTGCCTAGCCTCTAAAGGCATATACAAACAGCCCTAAGTAAAAACCTGTAGATCATAAAAATAATAAATTTCAAACATAATAATTTTGATAAAAAGTCCCATTGAAAATATAACGAGTCCCTTTTTTAGTATCACACCTTTAAATATTGAAATAAACCTCAAGGTGCAAACTATTTCATTGTCCTTTGCGGTCTGCGTTCCGACGCTTTCTCGCAAAATGAACCCTTTTTATCAATTGATAAATATATCTTTCTCTTCGTCAAAGAAAAACAAACATTACCAAAGCCTACCACGTTTTGAAATAATAGTTTAGAATAGGCAATATAAACTCATTCCCCATCATGTATAGAGAGTTGTTATTCAAAATCCTTTTTACTTGCAATCACGTGAAATGGACCTGACAAAAGCCATATCCTTTGTTTGTCTTTTTTGACGAAAAAACAACAACAACAACAACAAAAAACAACTCTTAGCTAATATCATGACGCATAATATCTTCAACAACAACAAGCTGCAAAAACTCGTTTCAAATGTTTTTGAAAAAAATAAGAAAAAAACAAAATAGAAAGGGAAAATATACCAAAATCCTTTTCTGCTTGAAGAAAACAAACGAGGATATTTGGATTCTATATAAAGCAAAAGCAACAAAATCTATATGTATAAGAAAAACTTGCATAAAGGTACTTCTACCCAGAACAAAGCAAGTTTATTTTCTAAGATGTTGCCATTACGCTGTCGCATTGTTTCCGCCAATGCTTCAATATGAATATAAAGCAACGCAGGATAACACCATCATCCATCCAGAATGAGGAAAGGACTTAGGAGCTACAAACAACACATCTAACAAAAAAAAGAAAAAGGAAGGAAAAAGCCAAGTATAAACCCCCCCATGAGATCAAATCGCTTTCGTCCTTTCATTCACATTTATTTATTTTGTTTTTTTTTTTTTTTGTATTCTTTATCCTTGCAGCTATATAGGAAGAGAGAGGGCGACTCGCAGCTTAGCCCAGAGTAGCTCGATTCTAGAGCGTGTTCTGCTTGAAAGGCAGTGCGTGGCTTGGTTCATAAGGAACAAAAGACAAATAGCGGTTCTTTGGAATGGTATACTAACCTATAATTGATTACGTCACATAAGGATTACACAAGTCGTTACACAAGGTTTTGCTTCTTCTGGTGTGGTGCTCTGGTGCGTCGCCTGTGGACTCTATAACGACTGCACGCAGCAGAGCTCTCTTCATTTTTCTTGTTAGCCCGCAGCCACATTCAATTCGTTATAATATCCTTGCGCGAGCTATTCAAAAGGACATGGATATAAATTCGGGTATTTATTAATTTTTTTTTTCTGTGTCGAGTTGTTGTTGTAACATTCACACTGACTTGAATTTTGTGCGTGAACAATGCTTCAAGGAGATGATGGCATCAGCAAGAGAATTGTGCGTTGGATTATGAGAGTCCTTTTTTGTCGTTTTTTTTTCAAACGAATCTTTTTTTTTTTCTTTAGTTCTGCCGGTTGCTTTGTGGCCGGTGTTATAAATGGTAAGGATTGTCGTCGAGTGGGTAGGATTTCCTCTTTCGTCCTTTTGGCTTATTTTTCTCTTTTTTGCCGCACAGGGGTGACCAATTTACCTTTATTCGTAATTGGTTAAGCAGTTGAATTGGGATATAGAAGTGATGACAGTCTTCCCTGTTCGGATTTGGAAAGTCCTTTAATGAGGGGAAACCCAACCGAAGGTCCTCTAGCGATAGTTAAAATTGGAATAATATGGATTTAGGGAGAATTTTGTAATCATTTTTTTATAAAGTTCAGCTAAAAATAGAATAATCAAACATAACGTAGAAATTCATTTTTTATTTCCAATGCGTAGGTATAGTCCTTGACCATTTTGCGTAGGTGGCTGAATGAATACAAAAATATTAATAGAACTTTTTTTGAATCATCTTTGTTGTTAGGCATTTCCAGAGAATTTTTCGGTATCTTTTTTCAAATCGAATTTTTTCAATTTCTTTGAAATATTTCTGTCTATATCCATCAACTGGACCCATCTCGGACACTATTCTACCTGGGAAACAAAAAATACAAAAAAAAAAACTTCGTATCCAATGTCCTTGCACAAATTACATTTATCCGCATCCTCTTTCCATGTTTCTATGTTGGCCTTGTTTTTGGTTCGATATCGAAAAGAAGAAAAAAACAAAAAAGAATAAAAGAAAAACGTAGGTATTAGGTTTCCCTGGTAGATTTGGACGACGAAGAATTGGAAATACGACAAAGAGTTGAATTTGACAGTTTGATAGGTCCCAGGCGTTCGTTGTTGTTGTTGGCTCTCTGAGATATTCCTCATCGCCCCCATACTGGGATTGAGAATGGTTTTCAATTGCTTTTTTTTCCTGGATCTTTGGCTCTGGTTTGTTTTTTGTTTTGTATTGTTTTTGTTTAGTATGCTGCAGCTTCTCCTCTTACCAGTTGATGATTGTTGTGACAATATATCTGGGGGATGCCCATATAGCTCTTGTCATACCTACCTCAGGACACCAGGAATGACACGAAGAACTTTATACCTATGGCCGTGTTTTATTGAACCTAAAAGTAGGTATTGGATAGGTTAAAACTCCATCCATCCAACAAAATGGATATGTGTATCTATAGTTTTTGTTTTATTTTTTTTTTTTTTTTGCTTTTACGTCATTGGGTATTGGGTTTCTATACTGTGGCTATGGATTATTGTTAGGTAATGGTTCACTGGTTCAAAAAGTTCAAAAAGATACATAAAGACGGACAAGTTATTTGCCTACATTTTAAAGCTTTTATAGTTTGAAATTTTAAAGGCGATTTTATTCAATGTTTCTTAAAAACCGCCAACACTTTTCATACATTTAGAAACGGTGTTCAATTGTTTCTTCCAGATGAATTCTAGCAAACTAATACAAGAAACAAAGTTTCTTTTTCAAAATCTGATTCATCTTAGACGAATTCTAAGGAGGTCCTTTTCCCGTTTATGTTTTTTTTTTTTTTTTAAGTTTTAGTACCGAAATTTGAAGTGGGTTTACTTTTTGAGATGGCTAGAGACAGTTCGACCTGGGAAATATCAAATAATGTTTTCATTTCGAAAAAAGACAGTACCGTCAGAGAAACTGTTTTCAAAAAATCTTCTAAAAAACACATTTTAGACCAACTTCCTCTACATTTTTTGCTTTTTAAAATTGCATAGGTAAGTAATTTTGAAAAATAAAGTTAACAGTAATGAAATTGGAATTAAAAAAAAAAACCCAAACCGTTTTTGACCTATTCATATTGAATTTTCACTTCAGATTCGGAATCAGGACCAATCCTTTAGAAAATTTTGGTCATGTGAATTAATTTCTTCGGCTTTTTAAATGTTAAAAGACTTGAGCAAAATTTAATTTTTTAAGCAATTTGGGTTGATGAAGCGGAAAAATTAAAGCTAAAGCTAATTTGGAAAAGTTTCCGCTTTGCATTTCAGCCGTGTTCCAAAAAAAAATCATCTTTTTCAATTAGTCCACCCTTTTTGCTCAAAACTATGCCAATCTTCAATGCCCTCTCCAATTTTCTTAGAAGAAAGTTCAAGTTATTTGGTTATTTGTAAGAATTTCGCTATAGAAAAAAATTGGATACAAATAATATTATGAAAAAGAGCATGTGTGGTAGAATTGAAAGCTTAAAAAATCATTTTTCTTGCAAAAAAAAAAAATAGAAAAAATATACCAACCTTTTTTTATTCAATCCCCTTTAAATCCATGTTTTTTATATGACAGCCTATTTTAATTTTATATCATCTGAAAGCTTATTGTTTCAGCTCAAAATATTTATATCGACCATGTCCATACAACATCTACAAAAAGAGCGAATTTTTTTTGAACCAAATCACTTTTCATCAAAAAATCAATCTTTTTTGTCTTCTAACACTATTAAATATATTTTTTTAAATTACAAACAATGATAAATTTTATATCCTCTGAAATCAAGTGCTAGTTTTTTTTTATTAAAACTATCTCTGGATGAATTTTTTTTTTCATGAAGGTAATTGAAATTTCGAACACAAAAAAAATTAATTCATTTTATTTAATATTGAAAATTCTGAAACATAAATGCATCATCTAGTTTTCCTTAACACCAATGGGGTATTATCAGTGCAAAATTCATCCAGCCTCTTCTCTTATCATGTTAAGATGTGAGTTCACTGAGGTGTATACGTAACATTTTTTTTTTTAAATATGAGTAAATATTTAATTTTTTTGAATATTGTTTTTATTTTAAACATAATTTCAAACATAAAAACAACTATTCAATAAATTCAATACAATAATATTTTAGAATTGACACTAAAAAAATATTAGAAAAAGAAGTTTACAGTAAAACCCGGATAAGTGCCTCTCGCTTAAGTGCCTTACCCGCATAAGTAGGTATTTTTGTTTTTTTAGAACCAACATTTTAAGGATTTTTTCATATAAAATTCATCTTTTAAGTACCTTTCGCTTAACTGCCTTCCCCGCTTAATTGCTTGGCATTTCAAATACTTATAATTGAATTTACTTGCAAAAAATTCTTTTAAGTACACATTTGAAACAAGTTTGAACTGTGAGAAAAACTTCGTTTCCTAAACCGCTTTAAAATTCAAAAATTCTACTAAAGGTAGAAATTAACTACTTAGCTATTTTAAACTTTCAAAGTAATTTTGTGCCTATGACCACTTAAGCGGGTTCTTGCAAGTACCTTACCCGCTTTAGTGCCTATGAAAATGGGGCATTTAAGGTGAGGTTCTAATCCGGGTTTTACTGTATTTAAAAAATCAAGCAGTTCTGACGTATTTATGAAATTAAACAAGCAGCATTGGTCGTTGTTGAAGATAATATCTTCACAAGTAAGTATAAGTACCTACCTAACCTAGGTAATTATTTGACCTAAAATCGAGATACTCATTTTTGACCACTTTTTTAATCTTGACAATTTTATTTTACTTTATTTTTACTTTCAACTTAATTTTCAATTCTAACAAAAGTTATTATTTTTATCTCACACTTTTTATCGATTACTATATCACAAAATGACGCAAACTAAACCAGACAGACATTTTTAACCATCAAGGCCAAACTAGACACAGCCAACACAAATAATAACTTACTTAATTTCTAACTTATTAATCGCTCTTAATCACGCAATCCCTCTCCAGTATTAATTTATTTTTCTCTCAAAATACAAAAAAAACAAATAGTTTCATCATAATAGAAGACTGATCTATTTTTAAATTCTAAACGAATAATATTCCTCAAACCATCTCTGTGGTACGTGTGACATCTCTGTCACTCTCATTTCCAACTGCCCGGCTAGCTCAGTCGGTAGAGCATGAGACTCTTAATCTCAGGGTCGTGGGTTCGAGCCCCACGTTGGGCGAGTAAATTTTTTTATTATTTTATTATTTTTTTTTTTTCAATGAAAAAACAAGAATAAACCCATATTTTTAATCAACTCCCTCACATAAATTCGTCCTCTACCCATTTTATATAAATCTTCATGCACTAACCATGCGGATAAGTCCCTCTCGAGAGTTTGACATGAATCATTGTGTTTTGAACTTTTTATTTAAAAAAAATGAAAAAAAAAAAAATTGAACAAAGGATATTTTTGCTGTTGTTGTTTGGGGGGAATTAATATATGAACACAACAAAACACACAAAAAAAAAATATGTCCTTTAGAAAAACGGAACAAAGACAACGAAAAAATGTATGCCAAATGGCAACCATACAGGTAGAGCGCGTTTCCACCCTTTTTTTTTCCATTTTTTATATCAAAATCATATCTCATTGTAATTCAATGTGGAATGTGGGTCTTTAGGTCTTGTTTTTTTTTTTTTTTTTTGTATGCTGTTGTTGTGTTGCTCTCTCTCTTTATAGTCCTTGTTCTTATCCTTTCCCCGTGATTCCACAATTGCCGTATATGTATATAAAAAGTCGTTGTTGTCGTCGCATCCTTTGTTCGATTTAAGTTGATGTTGAAGCTCCCTGCTGGCGTTTTTTCAGTGTGTTTTTTTTTTTGTTCGTCCTTCAACCCCGGTCCTAGTCAACTTTCAACTTTTTGTGTACAGTTTTGCTACCAGGAGCTTGTTGCCACCAAATTATGACGCAATTCGATGCTATTGCGTAATAGATTTTCTTCTTCTTCTAGGATTAACACAGAAAGTGAATGTTGCGCTTTGCCGCAAGCTAAAGCTGCACACAGTTAACTTCGAAACAAAGTAAAAGGACGGACCAAAATCTCTCTCTCTCGAGGAGGAGGAGGAGTAGGAGGAATATAGAAATTGTTTGTGTGTACGCATCGAAGTTAAAGAAGAAAGGACGACGCTTTTGCTGCGTGTACAGTTTCAATATCCTTGCACAAATAAATCGTCATGGAATGACAGCGACAGGAATTGAATTTGGAGTTGGAGTTAGTCGGTTTGGGGTCGGTGATGATGATGATGGTAGTATGGCTGCGTTTTTCATTTACTTTGTTGTTGGCTTAACAACACATTCCTCCCCATAGCACGCACTATGGGCTTATAGTCTCTATATATTTGAAGCTACGTCGCACTTGTATAGTTTTTTTTGGGCCTTTTATAAATTCAAGGATTCACCCAGGATTAATGGGATTTATCGTAGTCGGTGGAGCGTATTGTTGTGTTTCAAATGCGAAATGAAAATTTTCGGACGCAGATGTTGTCATCCAAACAAAAAAAAGGGGGCAAGTAATATACACAAAGGGGTTATAACAGAGTTTTGTATATGTATTGGTATATTACTATACGATCCCCTGATGTTTTTAAAAGGATTCAAGTAAATCTATGCTATGGCTACCAGTAGGTCAGGGCGGCGGGGGTAGAAAAGAGGTTAAATGTTATTCTGTTGGACTTCTTGTTTTGCATAAATTCGGTGCGTGATTTGCGTAAATATTGACTTTCACTCTCTATTCCGGTCCAATATGGCGTCCATCGTAGTCGGTGGTGGTTGTTGTTTTTCCTGGCATCATCAATGGCGGCGTCAGTAGTATAGGAAGTATGGGTGATGGATGAACACGATGTTAACATGACAATGCGGCAAAGACCATCAACTTTGGGTATGTTTCGAAAAAACGGGTGCAAGAGTGCGAAATTATATATCAGAAAGCGGTTGATAGTGTTGGTGGTCGTTCAGACGTTTCTGGTCAAAGTCAAAATGGTGAAAGGTACAACGTAATTTCCTGGATATTATTGTTTTGAGGGTTGAAAGTTAATGTTTAGAGGGTATAGGCAAATGCATACCTACATATTGAATTTTGACAAATGTATGGTTAGAAATTTGTTTGTGAGGGTTTTTGATCAAATCCAGTGATGCAAATAGTATTTTGATTTATGTTCTATCTTTTATGAAGTAGAATTTGGAAAATATATGTATGTTTAGGCCACTGAGTTTATTATATATGTATCTCCTTTCTAAAAATCTGCTTTCTATAAAAAAAACCAAACATTTTGAAGTAAAAAAAATCGTTTACAAAGGTCAACTGGTTAAATTTAAACAAAAAAAAAAAAAAAAATCATTTTTCTTGAAAAAAAAAATAGAAAAAATCTACCTATTTTTATTCTATCACCTTCAAATCCATGTTTTTTATATGACAACCTATATACATTTTATATCATCTGAAAGCTTTTTGTCTTAGCTCAAAATATATATATCGATCAGGTCTATGAGACATCTACAAAAAGAGCTAGAATTTTTTAAACTCGATGAAATTTCATAAAAAAAAGCAAAACAAAATTTATTTTTATGTTCTCATGCTATTAAATCAATTTTTTTGTTTGACAACCTATAAAAATTTTTATACCATGTGCAAGCTTATTGTTTCACCTTGTATAATGATGTATAAATATTATTTCAAAGATGTCTACAAGAGAAGTTAGAGTTTTTTAAAGTCAACCATGTCGAATTTCCAGACTGAGATTACGGTACTTCCTACACTAGTAGCTGGTCATCGCCAATAGATCTCCACAGGTGTTTTGAGGTATTTTAAAATTTTTTTCAATTTTAGATTGTGTAACTTGTAGAGCACGTAACGTTATGTATGATATATCAAATAAAAGGTTATGTTATCAACATGTATGTGCACTAGATCAAAAGATATAACGTGTGTTGGAAAAGAACATCTTTTTACCGTTATCTCCGAATTTTGAATATGAAATTAATTGAAATTTTGTACAATTATAATTTATTGAATTACCTATCTATAGTACAAATTTCATTCAACTATCTATTAAAACAAAAAAGTTATAGCAAGTTGAAGTCGTGTCGCGTTTTCGTTTCATCTTGTTTCAAATCACTGCGATACTAAAGAAGTTTTCACTTCAAAAAATGGTGTTCATTCATACACCACAGTGAACATTTTTAGTTTAAATATTGAAAATCAATACAAATTTGCTTACTAGTATCGCATCCACCCACTTTCGGATCTGCCTAAGACCCATTTATCGGGCATACTTTTTACAACTGCTTGAGGAGGGTGCACGTAGGGAAAGACTACCATAGGTGGAAATACTCTTTTAATTCCCGAAACCACTTCCTCACAGACTCCTTTGAAAGCCCTTCTGGTGTTCTAAGCGACAGTTCAGGATGACGCTTTAGAAAGGCGTAATACCAAGTTCTACCGGGTATTCTATCTTTGAATGGGGTCTTTCATTTGTCGTCACGAAGAATTTTTTGAACCATATTCAAGAGGTCTGTGGGCTTTTGTGGAAAGCCACACTTGGCAAGATCTATGAGCCACTTAACTAGTTTATTTTCTTCGGCTAAAGTAAGGACAGTTTCCGGTCCCATTCTTCTTGGCTTCTCTACAACTCTGCCATGTAAAGTACCTCGAGGAAACCCGTACTCCCTACTTGCCTTTCTTATTGGCCAATTGTGTTCTCTTATTTTTTCTAATGCGTTATTTAATGCCTCTTCGGGGTACTTGTGAAATTCGCGTTTCGTTATTGTTTTTGAATTGTCCATTTCAAATGCTGAAAGTCTTCCTACAAATATATCAACTCATTCAACACTCCAAATTTGTAAGTTAAAATCTCTGGACTAAAACTGGATGAGAATTCTATTATTTCCCACTGTCTGAAGTTATAAAACGCAATAATAAAATGATTTAAGCTTACTAATCATAAAAGGCTGACTGAAAAATACGTGTCTTCTCTAGTCAGCCGCCTAATATACCTAATCGTTTAAGGCCGCTGGCTACTGAACACATATTTTTCACAAATTTTTTTTTTGCGCCAATCAAGAGAAAATAAAATTTATTTTATTAGTTACAGCTTATTTTCCAACACTCTTTCACTATTTTTTTATTTTACAAAAAACAACACAACCGACACCAATGAAATCTTGAAGTACCTAAATTGGATTTTTTAAGAAGAAAACCTGCACGTGCATTGGCACATAATTTTGCACCCAGACAGAAGAACAGTTAAGCTTTCAGAAAAAAAAAAGTTATATGGTAGTTAAACTAAAACCGTTACTATTACGCTCAATTTTATAACGAAGTGGCCGACTACTAGAGAGGGCTGACCTCACACGACATCACCCTATGTAAACAAAAGACAAAAATTTTATTCCTGTAAAGTTCATCATTTTTTCGGTAAATAGTTCCTTGAAAAGAGAAAAATTCTTATTTATTTGATTATAATTTTAATTCAAAACCAATTTCTAAACCTTTGTCAAAATATAAATAAATTTTGAAATTTTACACACTTAGGTATTGTTTTGATCTAATAAATGTGAAAAAAAAAATTTTCAAAAGCTTCTGGTTTTCCGGAAAATTCACGTTGCGTTTTCACAACGTTCGGTAAAAATGTACCTTATCAAAATTGTTAAAAAATTTTCTTACATAGAATATGAATCAGTTTTATTTGAATATTTTAATGAAGAAATGAACAAAATATAAATACACTGGACAGGGCATTGAAAAATTGTTGAAAACAAAATGAAAAAATTTGTTCATAAATTCTACCTAAAATTTTACAAGAGCTCAAATATTGAAAATCCTTAAAAAGCACGAACAACTTACATATATCACAAAAAAATGCAAAAACATTCGATTGATTATTTATTTACAGTTGTGTCCAAATTTTTCGTCACTATTTTATCACCTTTTAACCTTAAATTTTGTATGAAGGCTCCAAATATGGACGAAATAGTCACTAGAAGTATCAAAAACACTTCTGAATGAAGAAAACAGGTTTTTTTTCATTTATACTGGCCCTGGCATTTCAAGACACTTAGTACTTAATGTAAAGACCTAGAATATGTAAAATTTTGTTGAGTGCATAGTTGATTTTTTTTTTTTAATTTTCTACACGATTTTTGAATTTCCCTCGGCCAATTTTTTATTCGGTGCTAAATAATCAAAATTAATTTCCTTATTCATATATCTCGAACAAATATGATCTTTCCGTGTCGGACTTAGCTTTTTCAATTATTTCAACCTGCGTTAACGTAATTTTGACGTTAGACTATATAAATTAAAAAGAAATAATTTACGCCGAAAAATATGCAAACACATTTTTTTTTTAAATTTCCTTAAGTTTAAAAAAACGATGATATTTGTGAATCTTTGTACCTAAGTTTTTGTTAATTTTGTTCCCTGAAGAAATGGTTTTTGGTTATATGTCATCAATATATTTCATGGAAAATCTAAATTGGTTTTTTAAAAGTTCTTGAAAGCCTATTTCACTTGAATCAATTCGATTCGCAGCAGGAATCCTGCTGAGTTTTGAAAAATAATATGAAGCAATATTCTTTGATTAACACGTTTCAAGTGATTATGACTAAAAGTGTGAACAAACTTAGAGAAAAAAAAACTTGGATTCCCAAACATAACTTTTTGAAACTATGAATAAGTCGTTTACGTCATCCAATAGCTGCAAAATTACTTCAAAATTTTGTTCCGAACCACTGCCAATTCTGTATTACTCTTCATTCACCACCAAGGAATGAGAAAACTTGTGCAGAAAAATAGTGAGCAATTTACTTTTTCTTCTTACTACAACACTCATACTCAGAAGAGTGAAAGAGCGACTTATACTCTGTTTGTTGTAGTTGTAGTAGGTACTTACAATCTTACGAAGTAGGAAATAGTTTTCAAAAGTAATTTCGGTTCTAGTTTTTTTTTTTTTTTTATATATTTTTGTTGTGTCGCACAACTTTGGTACCAAAAAACTTTAATTCATTTTTCTCGTAAGATGCCAAAGCGTATGTTTGTTTGTTTGAAAAAGTAAATGTGTATAAATTTGTGTATGTGTGTGTGTGTGTTTTAGCCAAAATGAATGGAAAAATAAATCACTCTAGAGACAATTTTCTATAAATCATCAGCGCGGCAGGATTTACGATGCCCCCTGGTATATCAGGAATATAGCATTCCCCAAACCCAATCTCATCCCCAAAATCTTCTCCACCCCCCCGGAATTTGAGCCGAAAAAGGAAAGCGTACAAAAATTTACTTAACCAGCAGTCAACAAGTTTTAATGAAAAAGTTTGCGCGACCCGGAAATTACTTTGACTTTGAAATTGGACCTCACACTATTTCATCCATTCCGCCCTCCATCATCTTTATGAAGAAAGCCTTAAGAACAACGACGAAGACCGACGAAGACCGACGACGACGATGGCAATGACGACAACAACCAAGACGTTAACGGATGATGGTGGAGGTGTATGTTCCGTCGGGAACTTGCTTCTACAAATGTTGCGTGCTATATTTTCGTCCTTAAGTTAGGTAAGAGTATCCTTCAGAGTCCTTCTTCGGTCCGAGTTTGAGATTTCTTTTCGAATTTTTCCTTATACAACTTATATAGAAGACCTTCTCGAAGAGTGTTATTTTTGCCGGAAGGACAATTTTCGTCTAATGCTGTTTCGAGTTCGAGTCGATGTTGTAATTGGCCCTTAGGCCAGGTAACTAAAGCAAAAAGCTCGCACCCTGTTTACCAGGGAACAAAAACAAAAATATAACGAACTAAAAAAAAAAAAGTAAAAACAACAAAAGGGGCAAATTGCATTCATAGTTAGTTTCAACATGGAAAATACCTCTTCCCAGGAAAACAGTGTATAGGTAGGTAGTAGGTAGGTAGAATGTGATGGAAATGGAAAGAAACTTTTCATGGTTAATTGAAAAATTTTCAAAATTCCTAGCGTGATCCATCAGAGGAAGAGCGTAGTGTTGTTTTTTTCCTCTTCCATCGTTTTTATGATTTGTTTTTTTGCCTTTCTTTTTTTTTTTTTGTGTGAGTTCTTGTTTCAAATAGAAAATTAGAGAAAATGAGAAAAGTTTGGTTATTTGAAGTAGTTCATGGGATAAGTGACCGTTTAAGAGGCAGAAGGTAGTCAGTATTTTTTTTGTATTTTTTCAATAAAGGCAATATGATTTTGAAATGTTATTTTTAGCAACGCAACCACGGATAGTAAAGTTGAAAAAAAAAAAAATTAAAAACTTTTAAAACAAGATTTGAAAACAATGTTTGGTTATTTAGTTCCGGATATTATAGCAGGGGCTATTTTTGTATTTATAAACTTATAAAACTATAGTGGAACGCAAAATAATTTAAAGTTTCATTTTGGATATATTTTTGGATTTTAACTGTAGGTATAGCAAATTAATCAAATTTCTAAGTGCTCTATGTAAAAACTAAAAAGGTATAACGTGTTAAAAAAAAAACATCTTTTAACAACCGTTATCTCACAAATGTGATAAGGAAAATTATTAAAATTTTGGACATATAGAGTCCTTCCTTCTATTTATCCTTTGAACTAATTTCATTCATCTTCCTGTTAAAATAAAAATCTATAAGTAAAAACAGTTTAAAACGGTAAAAAATAAATTTGGGCTCAAACAATAGTTGTTCAGGTTATTCGGTGGAAAATCAATTTAGAAATATAATTTTATGCAAGTTTTCAAAAATTCCTAAAAATAAAATTAATACAAAAAACGCTTTAAAAATAGTTGTTTTTCAAAAATTCATATTTCACAAATCAAGGCCTTAAGAAAATCCTTACAAAACTCCTAATTTTTGTCCCCCATTATTGCATAGTTTTTAAAAACCGTTTATATAACTCAGTATTTAAACTAACAAAAAATGGTTTTCAAGACTTCTACCAGTCTTCTAGCATTTTATTTATTGATAAGAAATTCAACAAAAGATCAATCAGAAAATAGTTTTTTGTACCAGTTCATTTTATTATTGAATTAAAAAGAAAAAAACTTTTTTAAGTTAACTACAGTAAATTTTTTTTTTGTCATTTAAAAAAGCAAAGAAAAATTGGTTTAGGGTTTTGCTGACAAACTTGTAAATTTTTGGATTTTCAACATTTTAATGTAAATGGTCACTGTGGCGTATGTGGAACACGTTTTTCTCATAAAATTTTGTTTTTGCTGAATAAATAATGAAACGAGTTGGTCTTAGTGAAAAATAAAATGATAAATTTGAAAATCTTTAAAAAATATTTACTTAACGTCGCAGAAATCAAATAAATTTATTAAAATATATACGCACCTTAAAACCTCTTACTTCAAAAATTAAAAAAAAGAGGTTGTCTGTAAAGCCGGTTTACGGACGAAGATTTTACGTGATAACATCGTCAGAGAACAGGTTGTGTGCTTTTGTTTAAAATGAGTCATTTAAAGCGTTTACTTATTTCAAACAATAATAATTTACAAGAAAAAGCTAAAAAAAATACCTTTTTTATTTTCTCATTATATTAATTTTTTTTATTTTTAAAGCTTACAAAAAAAAATTAGGCAATTTAAAAGATAAGTATTTCTTCTTAAGAATAAAACCATTTTTAAATTTTGACAATGCGCAAAAAGTATAAAAATAATTTATTGAAAACAATCATTTTCATCAAAAAAAAAGCAAAAAAACATGAATTTTTATCTTCTCAAGTCATTAATTCCATTTTTTCCCTAACAACCTATAAATATAAATTTATATATAAATTTTATACCATCTGAAAGCTTATTGTCTTAGCTCAAAATATATACATATATCGATCAGGAATATGAGACAACTACAAAAAGAGCTAGAATTTTTTAAACTCGATCAAATTTCATTAAAAAAAGCAAAAAAAAAACATTTTTTTTTATGTTCTCAGGCTATGGAATCAATTTTTTTGTTTGACAACCTATACAAAATATATACCAGGTGAAAGCTTATTATTTCACCTTTCATATGATGTAAAAATCTCATTTCAAAGATGCCTACAAGAGAAGTAAGAATTTTTTAAAGTCAACCATGTCGATTTTCCAGAATGAGATTACGGTACTTCCCACACTGGTGGCTGTTCGGGGGGCAACAGATCTCCACTGGTGTTTTGATAAAATTTCTGTCTGCTCTTGGTCAAAAGTTATAACCTGTTGAATTCTAAAATTTTATTTTAACGTCATCTAAAAATTGTGTTTACGAAAATGATTGAAACTTCGCACACATTTAGTCGTGGTCATGGTCTATCATTACTCCATATTTACCCTATTAAATGACGGAATTTTTAAAATTAAGCTTTAGGTTATTATCTTTCAAATAAGCTATAGAAGAATTTTTAATTGAAATTTTTGCTGCGGGAGTGGAACGGGAGAAAATGGTGTCACTTTTTTGTGGTGGCTGCCATGGTTCATCAATTTATAAGACGTTATCACGTCAAAAATTATTTTAAAATGAAGACATCGCAAACAATTTAAATGCGCAATCAAGATCAATTCAATTTTTAACAAAGGCTGGGCTTTAATTGTTTGTCTTTTAACGTTTTCCAAAGTTTATTTTTGTAATCTTTTAAAATCGATACAGTTTTCATTGTAAGGAACACCCCACCTAAAAAGTCAGCCTGTACCTAATACAAAATTGTGTAAGTTTTTGTAACAAACAAGCCGCCAATCAATCTGTCCCTCCCAAAAATTATTATTTATATGACTAAGGGCTGCGCCTATGCTCCAAAAAGAAAAAAAAAAAACACCAACGCTATAAAACCAATAATTGTTTATTAACTATTTTTTTTTTTTTTTTTTTTATTTGACCAAATAAACCATATACCTACAGTGCTGTTGTAGTTGTTGGTTTTCATATCCATTTATTGTTATTACAGTCATGGCCAGGACAAACATCAAAAACGATTACATCTAATGACCGAAAGTTTTAATTTTTTCAAATAAACGGAATTGTTATTATTTTTTTTTCGTTGTATTTTTCATAAATAAAAGAACATTTAAACGAAGAGCCTTGTCGTAATGCATTAAGTTCATCACGTTTGTTCAATATAAAACAATAAACCGATTGACAAAATTCCCATTTAGGCCACACATAAAAGCCATCACGAAAAATTCACACGATATACAAACACTCTTTCTCTCTCATGCAATACAATATACCTACCTTTTCTGACATTTTTTTTATCTATATGAATGTGTGTTATATTAGTGTTTTTTTGATCCTTAAAATTCGTGTCAAAGAATCGTTTGATGGGTTGACGGTGTTTGTGAGAGAGACCCTCGATTTAACGATGAGTTATATTTTTGACGGTCAATATAGTCAGTGGTCATGTCAAAAGACCCTTAGCATAAATTTTCAAAACCACCAAACACCAGCAGCACAAAGCCTTCTCTGCTCTGTGTGTGTTTCAAGTAAACAATTCCACCAATTAAATGGCATTTTTAACGTTTCCTGTAGGAAAAAAAAAAAAAATAAGAATTATAATGAACCCTTGCCTTTATTTATATCTCTGTGTCCTCGTTAAATGCGTGTGAAAGCTCAATATTCAAAAATAAAACATAAAATATGTAATACAGTGCGGAAAAATTATGAAAATGACAAAAAAAAATAATGAAATCAACAAAAAATGGGGAAAAAAAATAGAATAACGAATGAAAATATGTTGTAAATAACATCCTGATTGGGTCAATGAAGGTTCGTTTATACAGTTAAGGCACTACAAGGAGTCCTGATAGATATCTCAACATTGTCGGTTAGACCCCATGGAGGGAACATAATAAGCATAGGTCCGTCCGTCGTCGTCGTCGACCAGCACTAAAATGGAATAGATTAGTGATGTTTTTCACTTTTTCATTCAATTTTTCCTTTTTTCGGAGATATGAATTATAAGCACTGCTCACGATTCTTATTGCCAAAAACGCAAAAAATTGTACCATAAAACTAACTTTTTGGAAAAAAAAACAATTTTTTTTTATTTAGGGTTAAAGTGACTCTCCCCAGGGAAGTACCCCTGAGCCTGAGCTATTAATATTTTTTCTTGTCCTTTTTTTAACATACAATATTTATGATTGTTTTCGTGTACTTTCCTTGTATTTTACTTTGAGTGAACAACTTTTTAATTACCCGCTTTTAGAAAATAATTAACACAAAGACACTCAAATAAAAATAGCCGTACCTTTCGCCCCATCACCCATCTATAAATTTCGTTAAAGTATTTTTGAAGCACAAATTTCAGCACTTCTCCGATAAATCAAAATGGCTGTTTTTTAGGAAAATCAAAGACAAAAAGTGGTTGTCTGTTAAGTCGGTTTACGGACGATAATTTTACGTGTTAACGTGATAAGAAAACAGGTTGTGTGCTTTTGTTAGAAGAAAGATTTATAAATTATTTTTTTTTGTATACTTTCATGTTAAAAAAAGTTATAATATAATTTTAAATTTTTTTTGTAAAAAAAAAAACGGAATAACTTTTTGAATCCAATCATAATTATTCAAGAAAATGCTTAAAAATCCCTTTTTTCCTTTCTCATTGTCATTATAAGTATATAATTTTTTTTATATGGAAAGCTTACAAAAACATTATACCATTAAAAAGCTTAATATTTCTTCTAAAGAATAAAATAATACTTAAATTTTTACAAGGCGCGAAAGGCATACAAATAACACGGTGTTACACTCAAAATATATGTACGCGGGCGGAGACCTATCACGTTTTGTAGAGCTAGTCGCACTGATTACGAAACGGTATTTAAAAAGTCCCTAACACCCCCAAAATCTGGAGTTAAGGGCAAAAAACGGTTTTTTTGACCTTCACCCATTGAACAAAATCTAGCTTCGTCAAATTGTTACCCATTTTTTTGTAGAAGAGTTCAATACAAACATTTTTTTCTTTGGGAAGGGGGTCTATCTGACTATCTGGGGTGGGAGGGGCAGAGAAAATTGAAAAATAAAAACAAAAAAAATTTGAAACAAGAAAAATCTGATAAAATAATTTTTCAATTTTCTCAAAAACTAGAAGACATAGAAACATATAGTTTTCACGGTTCGATAAGGAATCAATTGAGGCAGTTTTTATTAAAATTCCACTCTGGAAAAAAATAGTATAAAATGAGTTTTAAAAATTTTTTTTTCGCCTATTTTTAACTATGAAATCGATTATTTCAAAAACAATTGGTTATATATAATATATTGATTTAAAAATTAGAATTAAATGTACAATTTTGCCTTTCGGAAATGGTATCATTTATTATTGTAAGTGTTGCCGTTGTTTTTTTAATAATTTTTTTTTATTTTGATAATTTTTTTTTAGAAAACTGCCCCTCCCACATAAACGGGGGGAGTTTGTATTCAACTCCTCTACAAAATCCCGTTATCAAATCCTGGCGCCCAAGTTATCCTACTGCGTGCCACAACAACATTTTAGTTTTATGCCTAAAAGTTCGAATTTCTGTATCTGGGTTGAAATCGTAAATTTTTTTTTTCTAAGCCAATTTTAAACTGATTTTCATAAAAAATACCTCGTTTGATTTGGAAATAAATATTATTTTAGAATATATTTTTAAAATAGCATGTTGTTTTGAAAATATAACTTTAATTTGATGTCGAAGTTGGGTAAATGACGAAAAAAATGGAATTTTTGAACTTTGAAAGCTTATAAATTCTAGGTGGTTAAACATGTTTTATACATTGTTCAAAACGTATATTTATCTCCTATCAGAAACTGTAAAACAATCGAAAATGGGTAACAATTTGACGAAGCTAGATTTTTTTCAATGGGTGAAGGTAAAAAAAACCGTTTTTTGCCCCTATCTCCAGATTTTGGGGGTGTTAGGGACTTTTTAGTACCGTTTCGTAATCAGTGCGACTAACTCTACAAAACGTGATAGGTCTCCGCCCACGTATATTTTAAAACCTCATTTTTGTAACACCGTGTAATTTATTGAAAACAACCATTTTTTATGAAAGTGAAAAAATCACTTCCATTACCTTAAAAGCCATTTTTTTATATGACAACATACCTATGATAAATTGTATACCCTGTAAAAGCTTATTGTTTTAGCTAAAATTATTTATATCAACCATGTCTGTACGACATTTAAAAAAATAGCTAGCATTTTTTGAACCCAATAAATTTTCATCAAAAAAAGCAAGAAAATCAATTATTTTTTCCTTCATTACCTTAAAGTCGATTTTTTTAGATGATATTGTATAATATCTCAAAGCTTATTATTTCAGCTTTAATATAAAGCTTCAATCATATCTGTACGATGCCTACAAAAAATGTAAGTAAACAGGTGTTTGGTGGTATTTTTAAAGTTTTTCAATCAAAGATTGTTTAACTTGTAGTAAATGTATCGTTCTATGTGATATATCAAGTAAAATGTAATATTGTCAGCATGCTTAGTCAAGTTAAATCAATTTTTTAACTGCTCAAAATCAAAAGGTATAACGTGTTAAAAAAAGAACATTATTTTAACGTTATCTCAAAATTTTGAATACGAAAATTATTGAAATTGTGTGCAAATATAGTCCTATTATCTATTAATAGTATTATATTCATAAATTTATCTGTTAAAAGTTAAAGGATAAAAATAAAAAAAAACCTTTAAAAACGGTACTTTGAAGAAATAATTTGTTATTCCGTTATTCAGTCAAAAATCATTTTGATAATCCAAGTTTTTGCACATGCATGCGCATGGCCAGTACCTAAATTTTTTTTTTATTATCTTTCGAATGGCATTTTTCAAATATTCAAAAAAAAAATTCTACAACAGGTTTTAGTTTTGAAAAACCGTTTATAACTTAGTTTAGGGTTGCCAGATATATTTTGACGAAACTAGTAATCGAGGTGTAAAATCCCGGACTTTCCTGGACAAATAAGGACACAAAAAAGAGTAAAAAACTAGGACAAAAGGAATGCATAGTTTTATAAAAACAAAAAAAAAGCGGAACAATCTTTTCAAAATTTAACTAAAAATCACATTTTTAACCCTCGTTCCCGTAGCATTTTTTTTCTTATTTTTTTCACAAAAAAAAAAATAAAACTAAAAATTTTAGCTAATATTACAAAAGTTGGAATGTAGTTAGGTACAGTAAAAAAAAATTTAAAATTCCATTAAAATCCAATTGCTCAAAATTTTAAATGATTAGCCAATTTTTCAATCTTCTAATAAAAGGTCAGTTAACTGTTCGACGAATAAAGTTATTAGGCTCATAAATCAGATAAAATTATTGAATTTTTCAATCAAGAATAATTTATTCTACAGAATAACAAAAAAAAATTGTCAAATTCAAAAATATTTAAAATTAAACGTCTTTTTTATTCATGATTGTTTTTGTTTTCTTGTGTTCCACTGTATTTTTTTCAAAATTCTTTCAAAACAGCTTTGACAACTGACACAATATTTTTGTTGAGATTATTCCTTAGAATAATTTTTATTCGTCTCTGAAAGAAGCAGATAGTTTTATTCTAAGGAATAAGCTATATCTGCTGGTTGAAAAATTGATTTTTTTCTCTATCCTTAGGAATAAGTACTAACTGACTGTTTAACTGACTATTGAAAAATTGGCCCTTAATGGTTTAAAATTTTGCACCTTGAGTCTTACAATAAGGTACCTACTGTAATAAATAATAAAATTTAAATAAATTATTAAAATAAATTTTTGTTGGTCAGAGAATTCACAAACCAGTACCTCATACGCACATTTTTTAGTTTTGATTATATTGGAACAGAACACAAAAAAGAATTGAGCAGATAATGGACCAAAATAAAAACGCCTCGCTTTTAATGAACACGATTCGTTTTTTGAATAAGGAATGAATTAAGAGTAGTATACAAAAAGTGAGATTTTTAAAGGCTTCAAAAGAGTACATTCCCGGACAATTGATATAAACTATCCCGGACATCCCCCACACTCACACAGCCAAAAAAGAGTACATGTCCGGGAAAACCCGGACGCATGGCAACCATAACTTGGTTAAATTTTTTTTAAATTTTTTCAATATACCTTTGGCAGTCTAACAATAAATTTATCTATCGTTAAAAAAAATTAATTTAATACAACGTGGCGTTTAGAAAATAGCCACTTTTTTGCAATTTCGTTTTACCCCTATTTACCCTATTTAATGATTAGTATTCATTTGTAGGTTCTTCCCTTTCATATAAGTTTTTTGTATCTCTAAATAGTTTATTTTAATTTTAAATTGAAATTTATGCCGCACTGCTAAAAATTTCAGGCGGAACGGGATAAAATAGCTTCACTTTTTCGTGGATGTTGCCATGCTTCATAGATTTAAAATACCTTATCACGTCAAAAAAAAAAATTTCTACGATATGTGTAAAATATCCTTTCCTCAGTCAATATATGAATAGAATATTTTCTGAACATTCTCGTCTAGCCTTAAAGGTATTGCCATTTGTCCAAAACCATTTCCCCTAAATCGACTTCTATGCGAGTTCTACTTTAATGCAAACAAAAAAATTTTGTCTAATACGAAGACGAAAAAAATGCCCCTTCTCATGTTTTCCTATTTGAAAAGTTATTCTTCTGGCAAATCTCAAAATCATGTTCTTTTATTACATGTTTTAGTCCTTATTTTACCATATACATCGTGTGTGCCTGTCCACACCATTTTTCTATACGTATCCGGGTGTGTGTTTGTGTGGTTCAAGTAAACACACTCTGTCCAATTCCAATGTCATTCTTCTCCCACAAAAAGTAAAACTTAAAAATGTGTTTCTTGTCCCAAAAGTGGATATAGAAAATGGTGAACTAAGGGTTTCAGTTGAAGGAAAAAAAAATGTCCGGACTTAACTTTTTGTCATTTATATTTACTTTTTTTTTATTTTCAAAAATGTTAAGTTTTTGTATCCTTCTAACCCCCCTTTTTTCATTTTTTTTTTATATTTTTTTCAAAGCTAAGTTTCTTTTCAGGAAAAAGACGAACAAAAAAAAAATCCTTTTCTGAAAAGATGCATTTGTGCAAAGGATGTTGCTTTTGCTGAAGCAAAGAATAAGAAATAAGTAGATCTGGACATTGGACATGCACATTCAGTAGCAGAGTGCTTTGCTTTTGAAAAAGAAAAAGCAAAAGGATAATATTGTCCATTCTTTGTTTTGACTTTTTTTTTTTGCTTTTCAATTTTTTTTCTTTACGTTGTTTTTTTTTTTGTAAAACTTAAGTTGGAAATTAAAAATTCAGTAGAAATAAGTTTTGACACAATATACCACTAATTAAAAATAGAAATAAAGCAAAAACTAAGAACGGAAACACAAAATTGGTTTGGGATAAGAAAATAATATAAAAAAAAAAGTTGAAAGATTTTCTTTCAAATAAAAATTATATTCCAAGAAAAATATTCTTTTGAAAGAGTTAAGAGCTTTTTACGCTTACAAAACTACAACAAAAAAATTGTATTGAATTTCATTTTTGCTATACATATAATTTTTGAAAAGAAGTTGTGAATAGAAATTGTTAATGAAAAACGTGAATTCTAGTTTATTGGGGAAAGTTTGAGTTATGCTTGAAGAACTTATGAAACATTGCAGAAGTTAGAAGTTATTTTTACTTTAGAAACCAAAGTTTAGTTGTTTCCTTTTTTTAACTTTGGGTGACAAAACTTTATGATCTCGAGCAATGTCTTTTTAAAGGGAAAAGTCAAGTTAATTAATTTATTTAAATGTCCTTAAACCAACATATTTACTGCATTTACATGTAGGTTCACTAAACTAAAGATACTTGAAACGAATTCAATTTCACAGATAATTCCTTTTAAATCTTTTCCATTTCAATAATAGTTTTTAATTTTACAGCTCCATTCACTTTGATTGGAGAAACTAAATAAGAATCAATTTGGTATGCATCCCCTATTGCTGAATCCTTGATTTCCAATATTCATATATCACGGGATCAATTGTCTGAATTATCAACTAAATTACTATTCAATGTCCTTGTGTACACATTTGTTGTATATAAACAAGGGCGTTATTTTTACACATTTATATGTCAGTATTAAGAAAAAAATTATTGTAAATCAAAAATGAATCTGTGGATGTTAGAGTTTCAGGATAACCTAAAGCAAATTAAATACAAATCATTCGAACAATTTAAAGAAATAAGCTGTACAAATGACAAAACCTTTAAGGCTAGACGAAAATATGCAAAACCTATTCCGTTCAAATATTGTTGAGTGCGGAGGTATTTTTCTTGCCTAAGGGCAAAGGAGTAGCTACGAAAGCCGGGAAAAAGAAGTTGAACCTTACTTGTTGACCGAATTATTTTTTCTAATTAAAACAGCGAAGACTGCCCAACTAACATTTCAGCTTTGGTAAAGGTATTACAGAAGCTACACTTTGGCTTCTTTTTAACTTAATTAAGGTTGTGGGGCATGGAAAAATGAGAACTTTATACAAGTTTGACCCTTTATAAGAATGTACTTATAAAGTCTATAAGAAGCTTAAACGAAGCTTTACCGAAGCTTTGAGATTTGACAGATAGCTTCGGAAGAGCTTGTAGAGCTCTTTAATACATGTCTTATAGAAATTAAAAAAATTCAATATCAAAATCAAATACAAAACTTGGTAATTTCTGTAAAGCTTCTATAGATTCATTAACCAAGCTTATCCGAAAAATTCTTTCTTCGGTTAAGTTTCTTTAACAATATTTAAACAACTTATTAAAAGTTCTTAAACAAGTTCGCACTTCTATAAAAAATTAAATTCTGAATCAAGCTAAATACAACCTGTATAAAAAGTAGAACCTGTGAGTTTTAATTTACAGAAGCTGTTGTGTTAGTTGGGTGTTCAAATTCAGAGTTTAGAAACACTTTTTATGAGCAAAGTAAACAACTTCTGACACTTATCCCTTTCTGGGATTTAACAGCGACATCATCGGCAGACTTAACAAATTATAAGACACTGAATCTTGATATGCATCAAAAAAGTCTTTAAAAGCCTTTCGATCAATACATATTTAATGGAAGCTGACTTTCGAGGGTATTTTGTTTCTTGGAATACCACAAGGAACAAAGCTAGGGCCTCTTTTATTTAATTTTTATACTGCTGACGCTGCAGTGCGCTAATTAGCCAGAAAATGCGGTACTGGATATATTTTCAGTCACCGCAGACAAATGTGCCCAATTCTTCAAGCACACTGTAGAAATATTTTAGAGATACGGCAGTTTCACCTCAAAAAAAGTTGTGTTCTGTTCTTCTTAGAGCACAACTTTGATGGTAAATTATTAAAAATTTTAATTTCGTCAGGAAAAATATCTACTCTCATTTTACTTTGATTTATAACAAGTTTAAAGCATAACTCACTCAAATGACCATCACATAAATCTTATTTGGCAAAGCCTAACCTAAATGTTACGAAATTTTTCTATTCTTAAGCATTTCTTAATCCTCTGAGGTGAAGGTATTTTATCAAAGTCACACGAGCTTCGCCTTGTTTTCATTTGTTTCTTCTTGGAAGCTAAATCTTTTCTAAAATCTCTGTGAAATTTGTTTAAGTCAAGTAAACAAATTTGCAAAACGTGTTTCGTCTATTTTTTTTTTTGGTATTTTTCATTTTTTTTCACCTCAAGGTTCATGCGAAAATTTTTGAAAACGACATCTCATTAATTTTATTCACTTCACACCCAAAACAAAAAAAAAACCTTCATCATTAGCCATCATCATCAACATCGTCATCGTTATCCATGGCACGCATTCTATACCACAAAAAAAAAATCAACAACAAAAAATGAATAGAAACAATCCCTGCACTTGACATGGCCTTCTCCTCTAATTTCCCTCAATTTCTTTACAAAAAAAAAAACTATATAATTGTTGACAAATTTTTAAATGAAAGGTCCACGACGTTACTTGCATACCAGCATAATACTCAGGTGCTAATTAGATTGCTAATAATAGCTACACACCACCCAGAGTCTTGAATGAAGACGAAAACCAGCAGGAAAGAACAAAAAAAAAAACCTAAAACATTCAAATTTCCACCAAAAAAAAAAAACCATCGTCAAACTGAAGTTAAACAACAACAATGATGTCATATTCAACGAACCAGAACAAACTAAAAGTTCACCGGGTCACCCCTTGTGTAGTGTTCTTCTTTTTTCCGACGAAAATACCTTCCCTGCTAATTAAGTCACTGGAACAAGGAAATTCACGCAAACCCTCAAATTCCGCTTACTACTTTTCGCTTCTTTTGCCAGAAAATGCTTTCAATTTTTTTTTTTGTTTTTCTTCAGCTAAAAAGTGATTAGCATTTAAAAGAAAAAAATAAACTAATTAACAGGTTGTTACAATACCTACCACACCGTCGAACACCAAACCAACCAACCTCCTTAGATAGCAATCTGGTGCTGGTACACTGGGGTCTTGAAGTTGATTTTTAGTTTTTAAGTCACGGGACCCGCCGCCGCGGACCGCATGCACCAAAAAACACAAATCTCTCATTTCAAATATCTATTAACTCGAAACAATTAAACCACATTTATATGCACGCAGTTGTTATTAGGTTTTTTTTATACCCTCGACTTTGTTGGACAAGGTGCTGGTTGCTTAGTGGCTGGTCCTGTATCGCTATTGATCACTTTTAACTCAACACGCTTTTTAGTTTAATTTAAACAATGAAAATTTTCAAATCTTTTTATTCTTTTCTTTTTAATTCGGGGTTGCCAAATGTTTACATTTGTGGAGAGTCTTTAAAAATGCTTAAAGGAATACTAACGAAGTTTAATAGAAGGATTGAAGAAGACCTTGTTGAAAGGATTTTAGTCCTCCACTCAGTTGCAAATCAGTTACCACTGAGTTACAACTTAGTTTTCACTCAGTCACCACTCAATTTTCACTCAGTTACCACACACTTTTCACTCAGTCACCACTCAGTTTACACTCAGTCACCACTCAATTTTCACTCAGTTCCCACTAGCTTTTCACTCAGTTACCACTCAGTTATCACTTTGATTTCACTCAGTTACCACTCAGTCACCACTCAGCTTTAACTCATTTACCACTCAATTTTTACTCAGTCACCACTCAGTTACCACTCAATTTTCACTCAGTTACCACACACTTTTCACTCAGTCACCACTCAGTTACCACTCAGTTTACACTCAGTCACCACTCAATTTTCACTCAGTTCCCACTAGCTTTTCACTCAGTTACCACTCAGTTATCACTTTGATTTCACTCAGTTACTACTCAGTTTTCACTCAGTCACCACTCAATTTTCACTCAGTTACCACTCACTTTTCACTCAGTCACCACTCAGTTACCACTTGGATTTCACTCAGTTACCACTCAGTCACCACTCAGCCTTAACTCAGTTACCACTCAGTTACCATTTAGATTTCACTCAGTTACCACTCAGTCACCACTCAGCTTTAACTCATTTACCACTCAATTTTTACTCAGTCACCACTCAGTTAATACTCAATTTTCACTCAGTTACCACACACTTTTCACTCAGTCACCACTCATTTACCACTCAATTTTCACTCAGTCACCACTCAATTTTCACTCAGTTACCACTCAGTCACCACTCAGCTTTAACTCATTTACCACTCACTTTTCACTCAGTCACCACTCAGTTACCACTCAGTTTACACTCAGTTACCACTCAGTTACCACTAAGATTTCACTCAGTTACCACTCAGTCACCACTTAGTCAAATTTTAGTTACCACTTCAGTCGTCATCTTTTCGGTGACTAGAAAAAGGAAGCGCTTCCACGCTTAAAACAAAATTTTATTATTTAATACATCAAGTTGGCAACCCTGATTTCAAAATTTTTAGGAATGGGGTATTAACTACAGCCTATAGCCGACAATTAGTTGAACCTATTAATTTGGTTAGTGTACATAACCTGCCTGAAATGGAAATAATAGTAGCTTAGGGGTTCCCAGCCCTCAGTTTTTAAGTATAGATTCCTTTACACAAACCTCTTTCTACTTTCATCATAAAGACATTTTGAGCAATTTTCGAAAAAAAAAAATAAAAGAAAAAGAAAACAAACTGACCGGAACTTGGAATGTATAAAGTTCCCAAAGACACAAAGAGTGTGCTTATGTCTACTAACCGTTAGTTTATTTGCTAGCTCCTGTTGGTATAAAGCCTATAATATATTATATTGTGTTCAAAAAAGGCGTCTTTGGAAATCATACAGTCCTGGCACATGAAACTGGGACTTCAATTTCTATACGAGAAGAATAAAATGCTTTTTGGTCACGAATATTAATTTAATTTGTTTTTGGCAGGCGGACTAGCAAAAATCACCACAAGTCCTCTGTGTGTGTGTGTGTGAGCGGGTATGTGATGCCGCATCCGGAAACGGAAGTTAAGCTGGGTAGATTGGGTTTATTTTTTTTTTTTTTTGCTGCTCTAAGAGGGGAAATGAAATAGCTGATTTCAATCTACCAACATGGGGCGTTAAAATTGGAAATTTATTTTGTTAAACATTGGTGTTGGTTGTTAGTTTGAGGGGGGCGTTGTTTGGTTATGTTGACGAAGGCCGGTGGCTGGGGTATAGCGAGAGAAGGCGCGGTATTTTCAACTTCCGATTGGCTTTTGTGACAAGAGATTATAAAGCTTTTACCTAAATTCTAAGTGTGATTCGGAAATGGATTTTTTTTCTACTTTTCAATACTCTGCGCTTAGAACAGAATATGGTGAAAGATTAAAGCTGGTGGTAGTATTTATAGATCGATTGGAGGGTAGGATTTTGGATTTAGTGATCGGAAATCCGTGTTCAAGGGAAATTAGATAAATTTTAATTATTTTTGAATAACCAATGACTTAAATGAAGTCCATTTTTGGATTTCGTTTTTGATTGTTTATGGTTTTTTGTTTTGTGTTTGGGAAATTAAACCTCAAGCGGAAGAGATTTTGAAAAGAAATTTTTGTTGAATTCAAAATAAGGGGAGGTGCCGGAAATTATGATACTGGGTGTTTTCTTATGTTAAATCTGACAAGAAAGTAGATTTGTCGATTTTTTTTTTTTTTAATTTTTATAAGACCTTTTGTCAATGTCCAAAGTGAATTCTTATCCTACAGGGATTGAGGAAATTAAAATCATAGTGTTAAAGTAAAATCTAGAGGTCTTAATTCAGGGTACATTTAAACCATTTAAATTTGAAAGGGTAGTAGACTTGTGAAATTTGGTGTGTACATTTTTGAAAAGGAAACAAAGTGACAAAAACCAAATCGTTTGCTCTTTAAAATATTAGGGGTCCCAGTATTTTTTTTAAATTTGTTTGCTTCTTTGTATACAGGTTTGAAGTCAATTCTTACTGTATACTCTTCTTTAAGGAAGCACCACTCAGTAAATAGAAAAATTATCAATTGCAATCGCACTTAAATCAAAAAAGAGCTAGGGTCTAAAATTTTAAAAATATGAAAAATGGAAATTATGGTCTTTGTATGATAGTTCTATAAGGAAATTTTGAACTCACTCTTGATAAGAACAAAATAAAAGTGAATTTATAACATAGTTCACCAAAACCTTAGAGGTCCTAATACCACTTTTTTTTATTTATTTCTTATCTGCAGTAAAAATTTAAATAAATTTTAGAGAAATTCGTACTCTAGCAAGGTAATACCCATGATTGAGACAAAAAACAGTACCTTTTGACACTTCCTCTTAAAAAATTGATAAGGGTCTTAAGTTTTAAAAGTTTAAAGAAAAAAAAAAAATTCATGTGTGCAATTCACACGTGGTTGAAGTGAAACCTTAAAAAATCATTTTTCTTGCAAAAAAAAAATAAAATAGAAAAAATCTACCTATTTTTATTCTATCACCTTTAAATCCATGTTTTTTATATGACAACCTATATAAATTTTATATTATCTGAAAGCTTGTTGTCTTAGCTCAAAATATATATATCGATCAGGTCTATGAGACATCTACAAAAAGAGCTAGAATTTTTTGAACTCGATACGTTTTAAAAAAAAGCGAAAAAACACGTATTTTTATCTTCTCACTCTATTAAATGCATTTTTTACCTAACAACCTATAAAAAATTTTACACCATCTGAAAGCTTATTATCTTAGCTCAAAATATATATATCGATCAAGTCTATGAGACATCTACAAAAAGAGCTAGAATTTTTTAAACTCGATGAAATTTCATCCAAAAAGCAAAAAAAAACATTTATTTTTAAGTTCTCATGCTATTAAATCAATTTTTTTGATTGACAACCTATAACAAAATTTATACCATGTGAAAGCTTATTGTTTCACCTTGTATAATGATGCATACATCTTATTTCAAAGATGTCTACAAGAGAAGTTAGAATTTTTTAAAGTCAACCATGTCGAATTTACAGACTGAGATTACGGTACTTCCTACACTGGTAGCTGGTCATCGCCAACAGATCTCCACAGGTGTTTTGAGGTATTTTTAAATTTTTTTCGATTTAAGATTGTGTAACTTGTATAGCACGTAACGTTATGTGTGATATATCAAATAAAAGGTTATGTTATCAGCATGCGTATTAAAGTTAAATCAAATTTGTATGTGCACTAGATCAAAAGATATAACGTGTGTTGGAAAAGAACATCTTTTTACCGTTATCTCCGAATTTTGAATATGAAATTAATTGAAATTTTGTACAATTATAATTTATTTAATTACCTATCTACAGTACAAATTTCATTCATCTATCTATTAAAACAAAAAAGTTATAACAAGTTGAAGTCGTGTCGCGTTTTCGTTTCATCTTGTTTCAAATCACTACGATACTAAAGAAGTTTTCACTTCAAAAAGAAAAAAAAATTAAATGAAAAAAATGTTTTGGGAAATGAAAACTAAATTGAGTATATCACATTTTTCCCTAGAATTTTAGGGGTCTTATTTTCCGTTTTTATTAATTTCCTTATCCGCAGTCAGCCCTTAAGAAAATTTCTTATTTCTTCCGATATTTATGTAGATAATAATTAATTTTGACTAAGTCTCCACGTTTTTAGTTCTTAAAATTTTAATTCCAAATCAAGCTTACTACCTAAACGTGTGTACCTCTCTTACTACCCAGACCTCTAAAGATAACCCAAAACTATATTTTGTGCTGATTTTCAGAACACACCCATTAACAAAAGGGCAAATCAATCAGAAATATTTTTTTAAGGCCACGTTTGAAACACAATCTAGGTACTGCAGGTATAATTAGATTCACCCCATTTTATGTGCCATGTTTACAAATGAATATTTTGGTCGAAAAGAGGTGGGTATCTAGGTACTACCTGGCTGTTAGCCAAAGTAATTCAAAATCATTATATACGTGATACCAGAAACACGTTGGATAAAAGTTGGATGGGATAGCGATTGAACTTGAAAGAAAAACCTCAAAAAGCAAAGGTTATACGTGTTTTTGTTCGATGACACGTGAGATAGAAAAGAGATACGTCAATCACCCAAAACAAAAACAAAAACAACAAATCGATTGCAACACCTTCTTTTTTTTTCTTAATTGGCTTCTACCAAAGTTTCCTACAAAGCCAGCGGCGGCGGCGGCTCTTAACCTCAACTATACTTGCACGTAGAAAATCTTTCGCACTAATCAAACAACCTGCGTGAAGATATAGGTAATATGTAATTAGCCCTCGTGCGGGGCCAAGCACGCAAACATAAACTTTTTCCACTCCGTGACAAATCAAACAAGTTTCGATACATTTCCCCATACTACTCTCTTGCTCTTGATGGAATTTACCCTTCTTCAATATGGGTAGGGTATATCAATAAATATAAAACATACATCCGGCAAGAGAGAGACCCTTTCAAAAAAAAAGTTAATCACAATTTCGCCGATAACCCCATATCGGTCGTAACGCATAAAAGGACGAAAATTAACTTGAGCATCAACATGATTAACTTTTAACTGAAATTTCACACGCGCGGCGCTTCTCTAGTCATCATATAGTATAGTTATGCAAGGCATACCAGGACCCCTTCTCCAATTATTTAATATATGTGTATGTGGGTGATATTATTAAAAGGGTGGTAGGTAGAGGTTATCCCTTTTTTGGTTGGTATGTCCTTGCGACGCGATGACGACGACTGACGACGACGACGCACGGGGGCGTCAAACTGATTAATTGGCTTCCCAACATCAAAAAACCCAGTCGTCATCATCATCAACATCATCTTGCTAGGGAAAACTTTCATCCACACACAACGACGACGACGGTTATCGCACCACATATCGTCCAAAAACAGGAATTTTCAAAATTTTCATCTGAAAATTTATTACTAAATTAACTATTTTTCGACATTTAGTTGAATTTCATCAGGCCAGTAGATAGTAAAATGTGAACTTTTCGGTTAATTAATACAGAGTTGTACTACCCCCTGTTAATGTTCAAGGGGACAAAATAAGATTTTATTTTTTTCTATTAAAGTGCCAGTTAAAATTAGTTCTACGGTATCTATTCTTAAAAATCATAATTTTCATACATTCCAGTTTAAATATTTATATTACTTGAAATTAAGAAAAAAAAAAACGATAGAATACTTAGGCTTAGGGGTCTTAAGTTTCCTAACTGCTAAATAAAATAAAAAGCTTTTTGGACAATCGCTGGGTAATTTTTATAAATAATTATGATATTCATACATCCTTAAAAAGAAAACAAAATTTATCATTTTCCTTCAGAAATTGTTGGGGGTCTTAATTTAGAGGCAACTTCTTTAATTTATGTTTTATTTACAATCAGTATTAAAAAGAGATTCTTAAGTAATGTCTACTTGAGCAAATTGAAATGAATTAAATTTAAGTAGCATTCCTTTTAAAATTGAAAAAAAAATATCAAGGTCTCAAGTTTTGGAACTTCAAAAATAAGACAAAAGTATACTCAATTTTGCACATTTTAGGATATAAATTATCAAAAATTAAGAGGAACGCAAAATTATTATAAAATCAACCCTCTCAAAAAAAAAAAAATTAGAGGTCCTAATTCAGTTGGATTTTCTCCATTTAAAATTGAAAGGGGCTACAATATTATTTTTTTTTTAGAATTCAATTGCAACATGCGTATTTTTGACTTAATTCTTTAGAAAAATAAGAAAAAGTATTTGCAGCCTTCGCTTTTAGACCAAAAATTGTTTCGGTTCTTAAGGTCTTAAGATTTTAAACATACAAAAGTGGAAATTTTGATTTAATCTTAGTTTGATAATTTTTCAGGAAATAATTTTGAACTACACTCTTGAAAAGTAAAAAAAATTACACTATTTTCTAAGACTTTTGGGGTCATAGTTACTTTTTTTTATTTATTTCTTATCGACAGTCAGGCTTGGAGTGAATATCTGACATACTTAAATGTAAGCATATGAGGCACCTTATATATAAGGGAAATAGGAGGGCCTTCTCCTTATATGTTAAGGTACTTAAAGAGGTTGAGGTCTTAAGTTTTAAATGCTTTAAAAATTAAAAAAAAAAACATGGATACAGGTTTATTGATGTTTATATTTGAAAATATAGAAATTTTATAGAAAGTATCATTAACTGTCGTAAAAATTGATAGGGTCTCAATATTTGTTTCTATTTATTCCACAGTAATATCTGAAATGAGGTCCTGAATATTTTTTACTTGAACGAATTAAAACGCAGAAAATGAAAAAAAGACTTACTGTTGCCTTTTAAAAATTGAAGAAGGTTAGGGTCTTAAACTTTTAATTTTATTTTATTTTTGAGTGTACAGAGGCAAAGTATTAAAGTCTTTCCTTAAAACTGTAATTGTAATCGCATATAAACACAATTTTTCGGAATAATGGTGAAATTCCCCTCAACCATATGTGGGCCCCCTGCCCCCTCCGCTTGGAGAAAGGGCTCTGCACAAACAACATAAATATAAATATCTACATATTTTCCTCTCTGCTGTCTATGATGATGTGTAGGGATGAACTGACATGGCAGTGGCGCTGGCAGTCGAAGTTGTTGTGAGTTTGAGAACTTTATATGGAGGGGGTTGGAGAGTTGGATGTGGAAGGCATCCCAGAGCTCAACAGCAATGATATGCGGAAAAGTAATTAAGTGAACATGGAAAAAATTTGATCATGCGAAAGGATGAAACTTTTCGGAATTAATCGGATGAGCTCTGTGGCAGGGCGAATATATAGAACAGAGTAACAAAGGGGGCTGAAGAGAGAGAGAGAGTGAAACGATACAAGTATGACTTTCATTTATGTAAGCACTCACAACAGGCAAAAGTACATCATTTGCCAGACAGGAGGACGGCAGGCAGCAGCATCGACAGTATACACATATTCGGCACAGGCTCAAGCTCCAAACATTACATTCAAGCTTGCTCAAGGCAGAGAGACACAGGCACTGTGCACACAACAGACACAGGGAAACGTGTGCTCACTGTACTGTATCTGATGGATGGATGATGCCGAGGCAGGAAAAAGCTTCTCTGTCTTCCATTAAAAAGGATAATATTACGTTTTGCTTCCGTGCAATTATTCATGTTTCCGGAAATTTACTTACACATATATTTTTTGGTGGTCGTGTGGTGGAGGGCTGTGATGGTGGTTTATAAGTTTTACTCTGTTCGTGCTGTTATTGTTGTTGTTTATGTTCCCAAAGCTACATACAGAGAGTCACCATTAAAGGGGTAGGTATAAAAAAAGGAAGCTAAGTAAGTGCTCCTCGCTGTATGCGATTATGGAGGCTCTTTCCCTACCCGTTACTATGCTTTAGGGACTTAATGCCTTTTATTTTTGTCTATTTTCTCATAACTCTGGGATTGAAATCGAGACAAGAGAGTGCAACGGAAAATTTTGTAGAAAAACATTTAGGATAATGCTGTGAGGCAGGAGAGAGACTTAAGGGTTTTTTGTTTTTTTTTTTTTTTTGCTTATGATTGGGATGATTTTTTAATTAATTTTAAAAATTGATACTGCACATTATGTGTAGATACTGAAAAACCTATGAAATGCATCTAAAGACGTAACTCTATTAATTTAGGTCGTCGCTTGTCATGTTCAAAACAGCGTTAATATAGAATTTTGTACTTTTTTTTTGTCCTTTTTTTTCTACGACAAACAGAAAAAAAAAAAGGATTTCTGTGATTAATTAAAATGGATGATGTGATTTTATGGTGCTGTGATTTTCTCAGTACTACCTAACGACATGACATGACGACGATGAAGATGACGCTTATATGGTGACTATACGACAAAGACTGATGGGTTTTCAACATACACACTAGATACCGCCGCCGCCGCTCTTGTCTGATGATGAGATTATGTCTCTATGTTTGTATGAAGATCGAGTGGATTCTCAGTAAGATAAAAAAAAAAACAAATTTTTTGGCTTTAATTAGAAGATTTTCGAATTAAGTCTGAATGGGATTTTGCTCTTCATTATGGATAATATGGAAATAAATTCACATGGAAAGGTCATACTTCAGAAATTCAGATATATTATATTCCTATTGCCTATGGAGCTGGAGCACTCGAGTTCAAGAATCACAAATAATATATTATGAATCTTCAAATGAAATTTTATTTAATTGAAATTATTTTTCACCTTTTTTTTATTACGGAAGAATAAACAATTATAATTAAAAAAATGTCTTTTTTGACAAAATGTGTAGGAAGTTAAGTAAATTAAAATAGCTATGAATCAAACACACACTTAGATTTACAAGGTTTAATGTTTGAAGCCATTTAGGCAAATAATTTATTTTATTTTATTATATAAGTCATTCTATTTTATAAGTTATTTTACTCACTTTGCACAACACACACACAACAAAAAATAAAACGAAAAATTTAATGGAACTTCAAAATTCAGTTTTCTAAAAATTGCGGCAAATATGGCCCACCATGTTAAATATGACCCTCCTTCTTATTTTTTTTATTTTGAGGATTTTTAGCAAAATCCTTATTAATGTTTCAACTTATTAAATATTCCAACCCAGTCTTACCATACCATACTTACATATGGGGTAGGCCATATTACGCACACTTTAAGTGTTTCACTCATTTTAATTTTGAAAATACTTTTATCAGCGATTTTACTTAACTCAGAAATAAATCAACTTCTTTCGTATTTCCTTAAGATAGCGATCAACAAAAACTTAACAATCAAAAATAAAAGTTTCAGTGGTTAATATGGCCCACCACAAAAATTTTTTAAAAATAAAATCATACATTTAAGACTAATAATTCATTTATTTCTGATTAAAACACAACAAAAAGTTAAAAACAGAACTTAAAAGATTTTTAAAATGAAATCTACAAAAAATTGGGGCAAATATGGACCACCAGGTGTTTAATATGTCCCTAGTTCTCTAATATTTTTTTTTTTTTTTGAGAAACTTTAAGCAAAATCCATTTATTTAATGTTCCGCCGCAGTCTCTCGTAGTTTAGACTTATTTTCGAATTTAAAGTATTTTTTATTAAAAAGTTAGGTATACCATATTACACACACTTTGAGTTTTTTCTCTCATTTTAAATTCAAACATAATAATTTAAAAAATTTTTTTACGTGAATGCCTATGTGAAATAAATTGACAAAATATTTAACATTATTTTGCATTTAAAAAAATGTTGACAGTTTAATACAAAATTCAATTTTAAACTTAAAAATCATTTATCAATTAAAGCGAATGTTAAGAAAACAAAATTTCCTTTGCATCTTTCACAATGGACTCACCACACAAAAGACTGATTCTTAACTGGTTTTAGCTTCTTTGCAATAAATTTTTGTGAATTTCCTTGCGGGTTTAATATTAGAAAACACTTTTGAGGGCCATATTACACGCATGGGCCATATTTGTCTCATTTTTTCGTTTAATCGGAAATTTCATACAGAATACTATCACTTTTTAAAAATATATGTAAAATAACCATCAGTAAATGTAAATCAAATATTATAAATTTTGGCTGAAATATGAGTGTTTTTGGTATTTTTTAGCATTTTTTGTTGTGTTTATTTAAATAGGGTAACCCTTAGGGTGGGTCAAAAAAATCGAAATTTATTTTTTTGGTTTGGTACTCCAAAAAACATTGCATTGTGATTTGGATACGAATATCTTCTAAACGGTTAAAGCAATCAATTTGATGTCAAGGAATTATTTGTAGAACGTTTAAGCCTCTACAAGAATATATCTTGCTAATTTGAAAATAATAATTTTTCAGTGAACTGGAAAATTTTTAAAAGTAAAAAATGTTTTTATAATTTTTTTTAACTTTGACCTCGAATATCTTTAGAATGGTAAGATTAATGAAAAAAATTAATAAGACCTTTTTTGTGGAGTAATCAATTTCCTACAAGAATATGTCTTGCGCGTTTGATGATTATAATTTTTCAATTTGTTACGAAATTAAGAACAAAAAACGAATTTTTAAAGATTTTTTCGATTTTTGGACCTCAAATATCTATTAAACGGTAAGATAAACGAAAAAAGTGTATAAGGCCTTTTTTGTAGAGCGTTCAATTTCGTTCAATATGCAAAGAAATTTGCTAAAAAGTCAATTAATAAAAAAATTATTTTTTTTTAGTAAAAGCTTGATGTAAAAATGGAAAATTGCGAAGCGGAGGACCTTCCCATTAATATAAAGAGTTCATATTTGGTGTGTATATTCTAGAGGTGTCTAGCAATCGAATTTTTGGAGTACCAAACCAAAAAAATAAATTTCGATTTTTTTGACCCACCCTAGTAACCCTATTTCCAAACATTTTGTAAATTTAAGTTTCTAAATTTGTCACTTTTCAAACATTTGTTTGGGATTTCATTTATTTCCTTGTTTGACCCAATTACAAAGATATTGGCGAATTTAGTCATGTAGAAAATTTTCCTTTAAATTAGGGTTGCCACATACAAGTTTTAATATTAAAAGTGGAAATCCTATACAAAATTAAGTATTATAAAAATTTATAGAAAAAAAGAACTTTCAGTCACCAAAAGAATTGTGTATAGCTTTAGTCAAAATTCAAAGTCAAAGATAAGCCAACTAATCTCATATTGATCCCGCCAGCAACTATACTATACATCAATCCACTTTCTGATGCGATGAATGCTTTCAGATATTTTTTGTTCATCTCATTTTCAAATTTATTGTCATCACTCTTCTTTAGAAATCATCTTGTGTCTGGCCTTTTGAAGCATCCCACCCATCACGTTTCTGCTCCCAACCGGGACAATCGACAGCCAACATCAGCATAAGGCATGTTTAAGTCATTACAATGCAATAAAATTCTATAAATAGGACGAAATTACAAGAGAAAAAAATTTGTTATCAAAAAATATATATGTTTGACGGGTCTAGGAGAGATGCCGCAGGAAGCCATCAGAGAATGTTTATGTACTCAGAGTCAGCAGAGTGTACCATTGTATCTCTCTCTGTAAAGTAAAAGAATCTTTTTTTGTTTATTTTATCCCAAATGGAAACCCAGCATCGATGTGTATCCTAAAGAGATGTAACATCTTATGCCGAGGCCCTGCAAACATCAGAGAAACGAGAACGATCCTTAACCGTTCACACTGTTCCAAGTTTTAATTGATTTCCTGTCATTTGGGAGAAAGATTTTTTCTTTTTCAAGAAATCACTGAAGGAGAAAAAAAAAAACACACAAAATTTTACTACTTTTTTACGACTTTTTTGCGCGCTCTTGGAATTATAATATATACAAGACATCAATCTGAGGCTATAAAACTAGAATAGATCGATTCTTTGAGGAAAGATATTACAAGACCCAAACCCTATAGCAGCAGGAAATTTCACTTTCTCAGTTTAACAGCAACACAAAAACGGAAAAAAAAAAACTCAGAAAGATACAAAAACATATAAACATTCGATAATAAAATTTTGAATTTATCGATTTGGTACTTCATTATGAAAATATAAAAATTGGTTATTTTTAGAATAACTGATGGCGATGTCGATGTTGGGACTGAACTAGAAGAAAAGAGCTGAATTGAACTTTTTGTATAGTCCGAATTGTATAAAATGACGATATGAAGACGACCATCACATCAGAGAAGACAAGGTTTTTTTTTAAAAAGAATTATTGTAATTTATGAAACTTTGGGTAGTAAAATCTGAATTTTCAGAGAATAATAGTCGAACTAAATAGGTCATTTGGTTTGATTATGGGTTCATAAAAAAAAAATGATGAGAAGATAAATAGATCTTCTTGTCCAGGAATAATAAAATTCATGGTTTTAAATTGTAAATATAAATCAAAACCTACATAAAAGAAGCTTCAAGTCTTTTTTTACTTATTAACGACGTCAGTTCTAAATCTTACAGGGGCTTTTTCGAAATTATATTGATAATAGAATATATTTAAAAACAGTCAAAAGACTTTCAACCAGTCAACAAATTTCAGACAAAACACAGTCAAAATGCTGAAAAGGTTCAAATTAATCAATTAACCAAATGGGTCCAAATAATAGCATTAAGAAACTAAAAATAAGTCAACACTCTTTAAAGCAGTCGAAATCTAAAAAAAAATAAAATGCACGACTGGGTTGCACAATCCTGCTCTTAGAGTTCAAGTTGCTTAAATTTTTAAGACTTTTTATATAGAAATTTGGGAAATGTAGGTAGGTACATAGAAACAAAAAAATAAAATTCGTTTTTCAAAGCAATAAAACAACATCTGAAAGTTTTATTTGATATATTAAGTTGTATTTTTAGAAAAAAAAATTTCAAAATCGTTAGAGCCGTTTTATAAAAAAGTAATTTTTTATCAATAATTTTTTGAAAAAAAAAAATTTTTTTAAATAAATTTGGTGTGCCATTTTGTAGAAACTTTTAATCACACGTAAAACCAAAATTTCAAAAAATTCAATATTACGTTTTCGAAAATTCAATTTTTCAATGAAAAAATTACAGATTTTCTTTTTTTTTAATCCAAAACTTATTTTTTTTCAAAGTTTTGTTTTTGATTCATATTAAAGTAATAAAAATGTTTTTGCATACAAAAATTCGTTAAAATTTAACAACTAATTTGGAAGATAATTTTAAAGAAAAAAAAAACGGTTCTTGGGAGGTATCTACAATTAATAAGGATTTTTGAAAAAAAAAAAAAAAAAACTTTTTTCATTAAAAGATAGACCTTGTTTAAAAACTAATACTTGATTTTTTTTTTAATCGTAGGAACCGTTTTTGAGAAAATTAAGCTTTTAAAAAAATTGGAATATGACAGGTACCGTTATTTTTGGTCCAAATAAGTTAGTTCCAAAAACTCCTCTGCACAAGATCCACTGCTACGAACCATGTTGCTGTAGCTCCTATACAGACCGACAGACATCCTCATAGTCAGACATATGTACGGCATTCGGACTTTCCAGACCCACTTTTTTCGCATTCTCTATCATCGTAATATCTTGGAAAATTATTGTCCCAACATTATTTTTTTACGAATACATAACCTGATATATTATTGTAGGTACACTGAGGGAAAAAAGAAAATGAAGTTGAAACCAACGGCGTATACAGGGGGGGGGGGGGGGTCACGGGGTCATGACCGCCGATAAATACCTCAAAGCTGACGAAATCAGAGCCGAAAATTGTAAAATCCTTAGTGAGCGATCTAAAACATTTCTTTAATTAGTATTGGCGTTTGAAATTTCGAAAAAATATCTACCCTAAAACTAGCATAATTTTGTTTAATATTTTCTGTTACGACAAAAATATTTTTTTGTCTTTACTGTTTTCACAGAGGTTCCTATTTGAATCCTGTAACCCCCTCATCTTAAAAAAAATTCGCGTACAATTTTAAAACAAAATTTAAAAAAAATTGTATTTTCAAACACAATTTTTTTGGAAAAACTTTGCGATTCGTTTGCCTGAGGTTAGGAAGACAATTAATTGGAAAGTTACCAGTGTTATAAATTAAAATGATTTTTATTTTAACTTATAAAATAATTCTGGACTAGCGGAAAACAATGCAGAGTTGTTTAAAGGCAAATTATTGAATGGAAGGACTTGTACATTACTAGGGATCGGGTTTCCATGAAAATGCATGTTTTTTTAGAAACACCTCGGAAGCATGGCAACGAAGTATGTACACGAATCAGGATATTTCCTTTAAAATGGCAATCAATCAATAGTGCATATTTTGCATTTGTTAGCATTTTTTTTTTTTTTTGCATATTTTGACATATTTTGGAAATAAATGCATGTTTTTCGTGCATATTTTCGCAAAAATTGGCAAAAATAACAAAATTTCACGCTTAAAATTTTTGACTAAAAGTGACTGAAAGTCAATTGGAAAAAAGTCAAAAACGTAAGCAAATGCTGTGCAAAACTGGCAAATTGTCCAAACTCACAAAAAACACGATCAAATGATAAATTGGATTATTTAAGAGTAAATTTTCGCCAATTTTATTTATTGTTTTTAAAGAAAACCCCAATATTTCCAAAAAGTTACATCTTTGAACTATGAAATATAGATTTCATAAAAGTTACGTAAAATCTTTTTATAATTTTAAAGAAATATTTATATTTTACAAATTCATGTGGCCTTAAAAGCATATTTAAAGTAGATATTTTTTTTTAAGAGTATATTTTGAGCGCATATTTTTCGTTTTTAAGTGTATGAAAATCCTATCCGTATACATTACACTGTACTTTAAAGACAGGATGGTCTTAATTGGTTAGACTTAAGGTTGAACCCTAAACAAAAGCAAACGAATCACACAACGTTTTTGTTTGGTTATTCTTAGAACTCTTCGGAACTGCTCGATTCGATTTGCAAAACGAACAAACTTTAATATTTTTAATTCAAATACCACATTTTCAAGTTTATGCCTACTTTCAAAATTTTTGTAAAAAAAAATTTGGCATGACAACCCCCCCCCCCCCCCCAAGAAGAAATCCTGTATACGCCCCTGGTTGAAACGTCTTTGTTTCAAAGATGAACTACTTTGATTTATGTGCCTTTAAGATACGCAACCATAAAAAAATTAACAATTTTAGCACGTTGATTTTAAAATGTTCATCTTCAACTCAAAATCATTCCGAATAATAGTTAAATCGTTGTGGTTTTCATTGATTTTATGTTGTTTTATGGTGGCTTTTCCCTCATTGTACCCATATCGCAAGTTAAAAATAGCCACAAAAATTAAAAATTTTTTTTTTTTTTTAATTTTATCCTATTTTTACAATTTGACATCGATTTTAAGCTTACATACTTAGTTTTAATAATTTTTTAAAAATTGTTTTTATTTATAACCCAACAATAATGCATAAAAAATCGGTCAAAAATTAACGAAGCTAGAAGCTTAAATTAAAAATTCGTTAAAAACAAAAATTTGGTAGATACTATGGCAAATTATTTTATTTTTACTTTCTAATTACATAAAATTTAATTCAAAAACCTTTCGAACTTCAAAAAATCCATTTATAAAAGATTCAAAATCTGCTGCATTACATAAAATAAACACTAGACTTAAAGGCTCTAAAAGTTTGGAGAAGAAGGCAAAAAGCTTAAAAATTAGGCAGAAAAACAGTCAGGAAACAAAAATGGTCGATACTAAGAGCCACCGCACATACAAACTTTCTATCGGCCGATAGTTTAGTCGGTCTCTTCATCAGAATGAAAATGTATGAGAGTGCGCACACTACAACGATTAAGTATCGGCCGATCATTTCCTAGCGACCTGACCACACTAGGAGCACTAGGAGCTCAAGCCGATAGAAAGTTTGTGATGTGCGGGGGCTCTAAAAAGCAGTAAAACATAAGAACTGCTGAAGAACTAAAAAGCCAGTCAATATTAAAAGCTGAATGCAAAGGAATACAAATTATATACCTACTCGACCGCAGTAAGCAGACTTAAAATCTGTCAAACTGTACAAACAGTAGTTAAAAGTAGTATAGCAAGGCTGAAAAGTAATGAAAAATCTTGAAAGAAGGTTGAAAATCTAACAAATTTTTAGTGAGAAATATTGTAAGAAGCAAATTAAATACTACCTAATAAAAAGTCAGTCAAAATGCTAAGAACTCAACTCCTTTGAATTTGAATTTTAGAAAACCCTAAAGAAAACCAAAACATCATGTTATCAAAACTATTAATTGCCAATTATTTTCAATTATTCAACTAAATGAATAAGAGTTACCAATAGTTCCTTTCGTAAACTATATTGATTTTTAGTGAAGAATTTTTGATGGCTTCTTACCTTCTTTGGTTAGCAAAACTCAAAAATACATATCACTCAAAAGAATATTTCAATCAAAAACCTAACAAGGTATAGGCAGACTTTTGTTAAATGCTGACTAATTGTTCCAAATAGAAAATCTAGGTAGGTATTGTTAAATCAAAGAAAATTTCTAACAAGCCAACAACATATTGTATGAAAACAAATTTATTTCCTTTTATATTGAAAATATTTTATCCAACACAAAATTCATATAAATACCAAACAATTTATAATAGAAGAGAAATAATCAAACCTTTGTCGAAATTTGTTAAATATTTCACCCGGAGGCAAAACATGGATATTCAAAAACCGCACCTTCTGTAACGCTTTATTATTCGAAAATACCTTATATTGTACCTCCCCCAATCAGGATAATTAAAGTTAAGAGTGAGTAGAAGTATGACTTGCAGAGAGAATTAAATACAACCGGTGTACCACCTTTACCATCCAGCAACCATCAACATGAACTCCTTATAACTTAGCTTCAACGTTTTGGATCGAAATTTGGATTTCTAATTTTACCCTTCTTCGCCTTCGGTCAATAATATTACAACTACATGTACACTTAGTTTAATTAAATTCAAATCAAAGTACCTACTCTCTCATCCCCCAAACCCTTCGCTGAATTAATTTTCACAGATCCCTATTGTTTCATTATACAACACTGTGTGTCTGTGTAAAACCTTCAACTTCTCCTCGTTTAGGAGCTCGTTGGACGAGAGATTTGTTTCAGTTCTTTCGTTTTTTTTGGATCAAATTCAGATGAAAGCCATTCACTTCATGTACTAATTACAGACAATGACCATCATCATCATTATCATCATCGTTCATCTATCTCCCCCATCATTATCATCACCATGACCATGAGGTCCTTCTTAGTTCTCGGAGAGTCAGGAGAGAGAGAGAAAGACGACAGAAAACAAAAGGATAAGTTTCATCATGGGAGCTAAATTGATTCCATTCGGCGAGCATAAATCATTTTGCTTTTGACTATAATTGAAATGACAAAACTATAATGTACATCACTTCGTATATATAGATATTATGACCCCAAAGCTCTATCTGGCTCTATCCTTACCTGTGCTGTATAGTTGGACACAATAGGACGAACGCTCTCCCTTCGAAACCAAATGCTGGCTCCTTTTGTCTGATTAATAACATGATACTGGCTCTTCAAAGTACATCACCATCCGACCATAGTCATCATCATCCCCCTCAGCCAGGACGAAACGAAAAGTCCAGGATCAGAACTAGTGATGGGAACTATTGAATGATTTGAAATATCGATAATTAGTAACTGAATGATTTGTACTATCGAATAGTTAATTTATTCATTCATTCATTCATTCATTCATTCATTCATTCATTCATTCATTCATTCATTCATTCATTCATTCATTCATTCATTCATTCATTCATTCATTCATTCATTCATTCATTCATTCATTCATTCATTCATTCATTCATTCATTCATTCATTCATTCATTCATTCATTCGAATAAAAATTATCGAATAAAACTATCGAATAAAAAATAGGTAACCGAATAAACTATCGAATAAAAACTATCGAAAAAACTATCGAATAAAAACTATCGAAAAAACTAAGGAATAAAAAAACTATTCGAATGGAAAAAACTATTCGAATGAAAAAAAACTGCTAGAATGAAATAACTATCGAGTAAAAAACTATCGAATGAAAAAACTATTCGAATGAAAATAGTAACTAAATGAATGAATGAATTAATGATTTAACACTATCGAATGAATGAATATTTTACAGCTATCGATAGTTTGATAGTTTTTATTCGATAGTTTCCATCACTAATTCAGAACCAAACCAAACCAAATCGAGAACAGAGAGAACATAGAAACAAGACCATGAGCGACAACGTCGAAACAAGGAGCCATAATATACAAACTATAGGTATGGATGAGAGGAGCACACCATTATCATCATCAACACTATGTTGCGGCGCAGTGCCATAGTCATAGTCATAGCCAGAGCCAAAGCCATCTCTGCCGATGATGATGATGATGATGCCAGGAGCCAGTGTCAGTAATTACTATTGTTTCACATGATATCATCCATGGGCGCTCTTCAATCAATCTTCCATTATTATTATGAGAAGTTTGTCATAATGTTATCGTGTAATCATTTTAGCTCTTCTTCCTTAATTTTTTTTTTTGTTGTTATTTTTACTTTTTGTTTTGTTATTCTTCCCTACTTTCCCATTCCAACTTCCATAACTTACTTCTTCTACTTCTTGTTCTTCTATGTTAAAGGATTTTCTTAGGTTTCTTCCGGGTTTTGTAACGAAGAAACGATGGGGACTATATAGTGTACTACTGATGAGATCACATAGAAATGTGCGTTCATTAGGAAAATGGATTATTGATGTTATTTACAGGATGTGTTTGTGGTTGTGTATGTTTGGTTCGTCCCAAAGGGATACCATATAACAAGCAACCCAGAAAGTTTATACTTGACAAGAGAGCATATTTGAGACCCGCGGAAGTAAAGTCGTGGTGTGGTATAAGGTGGTGCTTTGCGTGGGAGGGACTTTTTGTTATTTTCCACCATCATAGTGTTTTAGAAATAACGGTAACCATTGGTTACCTTGACAAAAGGGTTTTCTAATGGATCATAATGTGCTGCAGTTTCTATGATGATGATGATGCTTTGGGTTAATACGCACGTGTCATAATTGTTTGCCCAGAATTGAAATTGAATACCTAGTATTTTGTGTTGATGGTAGTTTTAGTTTGTACCAAAGAGTTTTCTTTGTTCGTTGATACAATTGAACTAAAAATATGATTTTATACCAAAACATTGCCGTGAGCCATATTAGAATGGGGCCTTAATAACAACACTGTAAATTACAAGGAACATTACATTCATAAACAATCTTATTCTGTCTTGGAGTGATGAGTTGTCAAAGTTTTCAGTCGTATTCGCTGTGATAACTTGATAATGATAGAAGTGAAGACTTTTGTAATAAAAGTTTATCTGTCAAAACCAACTTAATACGAAATTTTAGCAACTTCAAGCTATTATTTGAAATTTGACAGGTAAAACTCTCTCTAACCACCCCAGAAAAAAACACTGAAATTTTGTTTGCAAAAAAATAGTACATAGAAAAAACATTGTATTTTGAAAAAAGAAGTTAATGGATGTATGCATAAAGTATTTCTTATTAATTATTTACTGAAATAAGTTGGCCTAGAACGATTTTAGATTTTTCGGTATAAAACTTAAATTTAAAAAAAAACCCAAAATACGCAAAATGGCCTACTTAGTACTCCGGTAAAATGGCATTCTTACTTCCACATGCCATTTTATACTCTTACTTTCACATTTTCATTTTTTTAAAGTGAAAATGGTTGCTAAATATAAACGATCTACAGAGAGGAAGTCCTGGACTGATTTTTTTGATTCCGTCTAAAATCTGGAAAAAAAACCATCCAAAACATTCGAAGTTGCAAAAACTACAGTAGACGAGCAACCAACATGAACAGGGTTTTGAATGACTCGTAGAAAGATCTGGGGGGGGGGGGGGGGGGGGATTAAGCACCACAAAAAAAGAATCTTTCTCATTGGAAATATCTTTGATGCCGGGTACAAAGGGGTTAAGTCAAAAAAATCGATTTTCGAATTTTTATTGGACTTCAGTCAGTTTTTTTTTCTCTTTCGTTTGGTCCGATCGCCATAGCTCTAGCGTATCTCCTTCCGTTAGAAATGATTCGGTACAAAGGGTTTAAGTCAAACATTTTTTAAATTGTATGGTACTAAGGGCGTAAGTTGACTTAACTCTTTTGTTTTTGCATCCATTTTTAATTTTTAAATAAAATAAAATGCACGACTGGGTTGTACGAACTTGCTCTTAGAGTTAAAGTTGCTTACATTTTTTAAGACTTTTTATATAGAAATTTGGAAAAAAAATTAAATTCGTTTAAAAAAAAAAAATAAAATAAAATCTGAAACCAAATTGCCCTCCAAAACAAGTATGCAGTTTTGAATGATATGCATTTTAAAAAAAAAAAATTTTCAAAATCGTTAGAGCCGTTTTTTAAAAATCTAATTTTTTATAAATAATTTTTTGGAAAAAAAGTTTTAAAATAAAATTGGTGTGCCATTTTGTAGAAATCACTAATCAACATCTAAAAACAAAATTTCAAAAAAATTCAATGTCCCGTTTTCAAAAATTTGATTTTTCAAAAAAAAAATTTTCAAATTTTTTTTAAAAATCCAAAAATTATTTTTTTCGAAATTTTATTTTTGGTTTATTTATTAAAATTATATAAATGCTTCTTCGAAAAAAGTTTCGTTGAAATCGAATAAGCGTTTTCGGAGATATTCGGATTTGAAAAAAACGGTTCTATCGCAGGTACCGTTAATAATGATTTTCAAAATAAAAATTTTTCATAAGAAGATAGAGCTTTTCTTAAAACTAACATTTGAATTTTTTAAACAAAATCGTTTGAGCCGTTTTCGAGATATTTCAATTTTACTAAAATCGGTATATGACAACTACCGTTATTTTTGGTCCAACAAAATTAATTACAAAAACCCCTCTGGAGAGTCGCTAAATAACGCTACATACCAAGTTTGACATTAATCGGTCCATTCGTTTAGGCTGTAGCTCCTTATACAGACAGACAGACGGACTTCCGGGACCCACTTTTTTGGCATTCTCTACCATCGTAATGTCATGGAAAAATGTTATCTTAACTTTTTTTTTTGTACGAATGCATAACTTGATATATAGTACCTATATCGCAAGTAAAAATTGATCCTAAAGCGTTAAGTCAAGAGGAAGAAAAAAAAACGAAAAGCGATTTTTCTACTGTATTATATTATTTCAAAAAGAATTTTCACATTTAATCACATTAATATTTCCAACTTTATTTTATAAATTAAACCTTGTTATCAATGTAAACAAATATTTTTCTTGACTTAACACTTTTGGACTAAGTTTATTTTTGAAGACTAAATGGCTCTAAAGTGTTGAGTCAACACAATTTTTTTTTTTTAAACGGTCATTTTGTGGTCAACAGCATATGGATATTAAAATAGATCTTATAAATGATGTTTCTGCATCATTACTTTTTAAAAATAATAATATTCAAATTTACAAACAAAAATTGAAACTTCAATTTCATTTTCCTCAAAACTACATTTTCTGACTTAACACCTTTGTACCCGGCGCCAAAGATATAACTGTCTTATTTTCTTATTAAAGTATTATTTATAAAGAAGTTATAGTTTCAGGACTGGCGCACCGGAAAATATTTCGTTTTCATTTTTTTTTTTTTTTTTTTTTTTCAAAAAAATCTTGTATGGTCATTAAAAACTTTAAAAACTCACAATTTTTGTGAGCTGTAACTATTGAAAGTATAACTTCTGTAAGGAAATAATGTAAATAAATGCAAAATTTATAGTTCGGAGTTGATAATGACTAGAAATTTACTAACTGCAGTACATTTTAATAGTGTAATCCGTGAAGCAATGTCTTGTTCGACGAACTATGACGTCATAGGTCTAGGTTCAAATCTAGCCTAAAACCCTTAACCATTTTTTTTTTAAAGGAGTACCTACTGCCTCTTGCATTTTTAGGGAACTACTTCTTTAATGAATTAGAAGAACTATCAGAACTGTCAGGCAACAGCCTACTGAACTTTGTCTAGTCTGCCAAATGGCTCGACAAACCATTATTTTCTTCTTAATGATTGAAAATTAATTTATCCCTTCCAGAACATTTTTGTTCCTATGTTCAGTTCCAAATAGGAAACCATCTTTTTTAAATAAGGTTTGATTCTTTTTAAACCTTCCGCGCATAATCCAAAATTTTCCATTTCATTTGATTGCATCACCAAAAAAAAAAAAAAAGGAGGAATATTCTGATCATTTCATTAAATTATTATTTTGATTGGACTGACCTTGTTCCTTGACTGCATCTTAAAAAAAAAAATCAACAAATGAAAAAAAAAAAAAAGGAAAAAACGAAACACATCGAATACATGCTGCTAATACATTGTATTATTCCTTCTTCCACGCTGAACCCTATCATCACAATTATCATCATCATCATCTTGAAAAATCGTGACCATCGATCGTCGTCATTGCCATTGCCAAAAAATGGGACAAAATGGCTATAAAAATGGAAAAAAAACTGTCTCATTAAAAATGTAGTAGATTTCTAAAATTAAAAATCTAACAAACTAAAAACTCCTTGGAACAAATATCCTTGTTATACCAATTAATTCGAAACTCTTACATAATAGAAAGTCAAAATCTAGTACCTAAACTTGAAATCTGGAAAACCTTAGTCCAATTTTTTTTAGGTATATTAAAAAATCCTGAAATTCAGAAATCCCAAAAATCCAGAGAATTTAATAAATCAACGAAAATTTTAGTTAAAATACAAATACAACAAATAAGTTATGTAAAGGGCTCAACTTAATTTTTCAATTTTTTCCAAATCTTTTCTACAAATTGTCCCACTGTTCACCTCCGCTGCTGCCACAATGACCGTGTGTATAGAAAGGAGGTAACACAAACCTCAATATTCCCGAAGCAACCGAATAAAATCAAGACACGGACGACCGACTTCAAGAGTCCTCCAAAACCAAAAAGAAAAAGATAAAATTGATACGGTCAACACAAAACTTGATAAAAAAAACACAAGAAAAAAAAAAACACAAAACAGATTTGATGATGGAAAATTTATGGAAGCTAAAAAATTAAATTCAATTAAATTCTAAGTTGTTTAATTAGATCATAAAAAACCCGATCACATCGACAAGTCCCCTTTTGTGTGTGTGTGTATTCGAGGAGATTGGAGACATTTAGATGGATGGCTCTTGGAAGACCGCAATTTTGTGCGTTGTTTTTTTCGGTTTTATTTGACGGACATACATGGGCTCTGTGTGTTTCTTGTCTATGTCCCAACCGAATCCATTAATTGTCCCAAAAAACTTGTGTTTTTGTTACAAGACGACAGTGACTGTGACTGTGACTACGACGACGACGATTTAGAAGGAAGAACCAGCAGAAGAAATAGAAAGAAGGTGGGATTTGTGACCTTTGAACAAAGTTTGATTCTCCAAATTACGTTGGACGGTCCGGGACTGGTAAAAGTCGGAAGAAGCCGGTTGTTGTTGGTTTGGGAAGATGCAAAGAATCGAGAAATTAATTTCCTCTCTGGTGTTTTTCTTTCTTGTTGAGTAGCGCGAAAAGTTTAATTAAAATATATCCAATGGCCTCGCAATGGTTTTGGATGAGGATTTCTATAGACAAAGTAGGTATAGAACGATATAAAGACGCCAGTCGCCAAACATTTTGTTGTTGGAACTGCTGCTGACTCCAGAACTATTTCATCCGCGTAAACATCGGAATCGAAAGATTGTTTACATTTCCATCGCAGCCGTTCGCTGCTGCTGCTTTAAAACGGTTTTGCTCGCTGAACTGAATTTGTGAACAAAATTTTCCTTCTTCTATTGGATTGGATATATAATAATGAAAGCAACTTCCTCTTTGGCTGTCAATTAAAAATTCTTGAAGCTAAATTCGAGGTGAGCGGTAAAACTTGTTCATTCGCCTTCAATTGATGGCAATGAGATGGGAGCAATGTTAAGTGAAGAAGTTTTAAAGAAAAAAAAAAACTTGCCCGGATACGTGGAACAGATATCCCGTTCTCGATTAGTGCGGGTGTGAGAGTTTGTGTGGTGAAAATGTTAAGGATGCGAAAGATTTATCATCATCAGGAAAGAGTTTCAAATTTGTGTGTCTTTATTAGTAGAGTAACTAAAGCAAATTATTAGGGAATCCGGCCGAACAGTTATGATTTGACGATTTTTTTTTCAAACGTGGGTAAATAAAAATACTTTAAAGTCTAAACGTAGATTAAAAATTGCCGTATTGTTTTTTTTCATTAAAATTTAATTTTTTTGAACGAAACCATTTTTTTTTTGCTTGAATTTTATAAAAAAAATGATAGCAAGAGATTCTCTAGGTAATTTAAGGAAAACAAATATATGGGAGTAAGGGACAATCTTCCATCGTTTAAGCGATAAATGCAATTTTCTAACATTCTGACCTCATCCACAAAAAAAAAATTTCGAAAACAACGGCTACACCTACAATATTTTAAAATACATTTTTCAAAAGCCAGAAGCTCATTCTTATCTTTTAAATTTAAATCCACTAAATTTAATTAATAGTTTTTAAAAAATGGTCCTCAAACTCAGAATTAAAAAAAAAATTATTAAAAAAATTTAAAATGACTTTTTTAAAAAGTTTTTCTAATAAAATATGAATTTATTTTAAAAAAATTGTGGCTATAAATATTATCAGTTAAACTCCGAAGCAGAAAAGGTAGTAAATATCACACTTTTGAAAAAAAACAATTAAAATTACTTCAATTTCAATGGGTTTTTTTTTTTTTGATAAAAACTGAATTTTTGCATTGAAATAACTGGTTTTCTCAAAGATTTTGGCATATAAGAACTTTTGCTATTTAACTTTCATTAATAAGGGCTATTGAATAAATAAAAAATAACTTTATACCAAAATTTTGAACTTAAAAAAAAAAATAAGTTAAATTTTTTTTTCAAAACTTCTATTAAAAAAAGTTCTTCGAAAATGAAATACTTTTTAATTTTTTTCATAAACCGTGATACATATTGAAATTTCCTTTTAAAATTTCAAATCATAATAAATGTGGCCAAACAAATTGAAAAAAAAAATGCATTTACATATATTACGAAAAAGTTTTAAAAACCACATGTTAAAATTTTTCAATAATTTTTTTTTTTTCAAAAATCTGAGTTGAGTTACCATTCTTTCAAAAGCCCTTCATTCAATTAACTTAATTTTAATGTGACTAAGCTTCTAGCTTTTTAAAAATGTATATTTGAATATTTTAGGTGTTGCCGTTGTGTTCAAATATTTTTTTTTTTTGTGTTTGAAGTCAATTAATAAAAAAGTTGCATCTATCGCTTGAACGATGGAAGATTGTCCCTCACTCCTATATATTTTTTTTCCTTGAATTTCCTAGACAATCTTTTGGCATCAATTAATTTATGAAATTAAAGAACAAATTTTGAAAATTTTGTTCACAAAATTTTTAATCTATAGACTTTAAATTTTTTTTTAATTACCGACGTTTGAAAAATAAGATCATCAAAATCTAAGCTGTTCGGGCGGGTTCCCTAATATTGCCAATTTTTGAGCTTTAGTTACACAACTACATATTTTAAGTTTGGGGGAAAAGGAGCTGTTGTGTTTAACGATTTCTTCGATTATATTCCTGATTTTCCGATAATAGAGTTCATTACCAAAGCGGCCATCTTTGATCTAAGGAACAACGTAAAATGTAATATTTTCAACGTTGATTTAATGTTGAAAAAACCAACATGAAACATCTTTAAAATAAAATTGAAACAACGTAAGAAAATTTTGTTTTGTCGGACTTCAGCATTTGTTACATTTAATCACTCTTGTAGGTTCGATCCCCTTTAGACATTTGCCTAAATACCCAATAGTTGTAGGTTCGATCCCCAGCGGCTGCCAAATTTTTTCCTTTTTTTTTTATAAATTGGTGCTTTTTTCCAGGTTGAATATTAACCCTCTGTAGGCACACCTTTTTTTTGGGACGTGATAGGCACACGGGTGCGAATTTGGTTTGTACTTTTTCATGACGCTAGAACTTTTTTCGGTCTCAATATTTTAAAGAGAATCATGCATGCAATTGATGTAGAATTTTCCGAGGAATTTGAATATTGTATTTACAATTCCAAAAAAAATATATTTTTACCGTTATAAAGAGACTTTTTTGTGACCACTTTTTTGAAAAATCCTTATTTTTTTATTTTTGTCTTGCCAAATTCGCACCCGTGTGCCGACAGAGGGTTAAAAATGTTTTATAACGGCAAACAACTTTAAACTAACGATGTTCTACTTTGATTTTAAAATTGTCGTCTTCAACGCAAAATCATTTCGAAAAATAGTCGAATCAACGTTTTTTTTGTTGATTTTAAGATGTTTTTTCCCTCAGTGTATTAGTTTAAATTTTTTTTTTTAGGTAAGCAAAGTTTTTCATTCAGTGTACCATCTAAACGAAGCTTGGGTTCATGTAAACTTTGAAAATGAGCAAACAAACAGGACATCCATTGAAATTATTTGGTCTAAAACGTACGGATTTTCGTCATCCTCTTAAAAAAATCGGAACAATAGCAGAACTGTGTGCTGTTCGTGGTCGTAAAATACACAAATGTCGAAAAAGCTCACACACTCAACTTTCCCTTGCATTTGCATATAGTCCGGATGTCCAATAGACAAGCTTGGTTGTATCCAGCTTCACTGGCAAAATTTCCAGAGTAATCTCTATTCATTTTTCGACACAAAGGGGATAGGAATAGTAAACAATTTTTCTGGATAATCCATCAAAGTCACTATAAGACAACAAAAATCATCCCTTCAATCGGAAAGGGCCATATCACACATATAGTATACCTCTATAACTTACAAGAGTGAGAGAAGTAGAGAGAGAGAGAGAGAAAAAGATAGATAAATAGGAATGAGAGGCGGCATCAGCGTTTGTTCGTTCGTCCATCAACGGTTTTGCTCTTGGCCGCTCTCTAGACTGAAAGACTAATGGTTTATTAATACAATAGCTGGACATTTATCATTTCTTTCTATAGTTGCGCGGCGATACTGTTCCATTCATTTTTTGACTGGAGTGTTCGTTTCGAAAATGTATATCCAAACGTCCCTTGGTCCGTTTGTCCACTAGTTCGTTGGTTCGTTAAGGACCGAAGAAAAAGAAGGAACAGCTACAAAAAAAAAAATATTATTAACCCAGGCTATATTACCTCCTACAATTCTTCTTCGGGGCTGATGGACTCTTGGCATCATCATCATCATCATCCATCTAGAGGACACGAAGAGGTGATGGTGGAACAGGCGGCGCGGATGCTGCTATATTTTCCTCTTTTTTTATTTGTTACTTTATTTGAGATGTTTTTCGTTAATGGATCTGTATGGTCTCGATAACAGCTATACAGAGCATATTCCGAAAGGGAGGGAGAAGGTAAAGTGCTAGGAAAAAGGTTAACGAATCAACTGAGCTAACCATTTTTCAAGTGCCAACACAGCCTAATGTCCCATTTATATGACCAAAAAAAAAAATCACATGAGAGACAGAGAGAGAGAGAGTGCTGAGTGTGGTATCAGGGGATGTATGATATCGTTACTCTGGTCGAAGTGGTGTGGAGTGTTAATCTTAATCGGTTATGTTTTTTTCTAGAAAGGGAAGGTGGGGGTAGCTATTTTATGGTTTGTTTACACAAAGTATAGCCATTTGGTGTTATCTTATTAAGTATTAGTAGGTTTTTGGTGAGATTATAACAAAAGAAAATAGTATCAATGTGATAAATGGACCGCTTTTTTCTGTTTGTAACCTCAAAAAAGGTATTGCAATTGAAGCTTATCAACCTTATCAAACCTTCTTTTAAGCTTGATCTCCATTTCCAAGAGAAGAGCTGAGGCTGCTATTGCGATAGCTGCTTTTAATCACTCTGCTCTTTTACTGAGCAGTGAACAGTTGCAGTTCTCTGTTTTTAATTCAATATAAGTTCAAGTGACCTCAACTCCAAAAATTTATAAAGCGTTTCGCCCAGGTACGACAGTGATAAACTTGTGAATAGTAAGAATGTTTGTCCCGATTTTATTGCTTTTCTAAACTAAACTGCTTTCTGTTATTTGTAATTTCAGTGCTCATTTTCAGAAAATGATCTCGGCTCTTTAAAATTGTACTGCTTTTTTGTGAGCATTATGTTCGAATGATTTAATAATTTGATTAACAATGAGAAGAGAAAAGTTCAACGTAATGATGACGGAACAGTGAGGTTCTATTTGAATTACGATCTTTTTATTAAATAAAATGCACGACTGGGTCGCACGAACTTTTTAAGACTTTTATATAGAAATTTCGAAAAAAAATTAAATTCGTTTTTTAAAAAATAAAATAAAATCTGAAATCGAATTGCCCTTAAAAACAAGTATGCAGTTTTGATTGATATATTAAGATGCATTTAAAAAAAAAAAATTTCAAAACCGTTAGAGCCGTTTTTTAAAAAACTAATTTTTTATAAATATATTTTTGGAAAAAAAGTTTTAAAATAAAATTGGTATGAAACAAAATTTCAAAAAAATTTAATGTCCCGTTTTCGAAAAATCCAAAAATTGTTTTAAAAATCCAAAAATTATTTAAAAACTCCAAAAATTATTTTTTTTGGAAATTTTATTTTTGGTTTATATTTAAATTACATAAATGCGTTTTCACAAAAAGTTTCGTTGAAATCGAATAAGCAGTTTCGGAGATAATCGGATTTGAAAAAAATAAAAACGGTTCTATGGCAGGTACCGTTAATAATGATTTTCAAAAAAAAAATGTTTTCATTGAAAGATAGACCTTAGCTTAAAACTAACATTTGAATTTTTTAAATAAAATCGTTAGAGCCGTTTTCGAGATATTTCAATTTTACTAAAATCGGTATATGAAAAATACCTACCGTTATTTTTGGTCCAAAAATACGACCAAACAAAATTTTTTTTAGAAATCACAATACTTTGTATCAACTATATGTAACTGCAGTCGATTATAAATCCCGCTAAATCAAATAGTCATTTGAACTGTGTAGAAGCGAAAAATTTGCCAATATCCTTTTTAAGTATTTTTTAGGAGATGAATTCGTAGTTAAAAGTTAAAAAAAGCCCTGCTTACGGTAAATGAATTTAAAAATGGCCGAATATTCAGCGGCATCTCTAGTTTTGTAGGTACAAAGAGTGATAAGTTGGTTGATATAAATTGCGAGCGTTAGCGAGCAAGAAAATTTCTTTTAAGAAACAAATTTTAACCATTCTAAGGCTTTATAAAAAAAATTATTTCGTACAATTTAATATATAAAACATTGAAAAATGGACTTTTTCTTGCACTGAAATTTTGTAGCAGAAAATTGACGAAACATTCTATCTATCGAGTTCTAAATGAAATTAGCAATACTTAAAAACCAAAATTTTAAATAATCCAAGTTGTTTCACATGAGCTAATTACACTGGTCAACAAGGTTTTTGTTACAGAAACCAGGGTATACTTTTCTTTAGGCTGAGCTCGAATCCGAAGTCAGAAAAATTCTATCACATCACGTTTTGGAGATATTCCCGTTAGAAAATCAAAATGCCGCTTTTTACCAGTTTCCAAAGTTATTTTTTAGCGTTTACTTATTTTTTTTAAATTAAATTTGTAACAGTTTCTAAAAGAATTGTGTCAAAATTTGAAAGCGATTGGTACAGAACTTTAAAAGCAAATAAATATGAGATGCCCCAAACACTTTGATTTCAAGTTATGATTTCTCGAGGAAGAAAATAGATATTTAAAAGATTTAAACAGATTTAGAGAGACAAAACTTAATTCTTTTAGAAACTGTTACGAATTCAATTTAAAAAAAAATTAAGTAAACGCTAAAAAATAACCCTGAAAACTGGTAAAAAGCGGCATTTGCGATTTTCTAACGGGAATATATCAAAAACGTGATGTGATCGAATTTTTCTGACTTCGGCTTCGAGCTCAGCACACAAAAAAAATATAGAAGAGTATACCCTGGTTTCTGTAACAAAAAAGAAGTTTAATTTTGTTGACCAGTGTTATACTTCACTTTGAAATTTAACAATAAACTGAAATTGTTTAATTTTATAATTTGAAACAAAAGAATAACGAAATGTTGTAAATACAGTGCTTTGCAAAAGTATAATCGCACCATATAAAAATGCTATTTATATAAAACCGAGTATTGCAGCGACACCCTACTATTTTTTTATTAAAAGGGATAAAAAAACAAGAATATTGAGAAGATCAAAATATCCCGTTACTTTCTCTTATAATTTTTAGAAATAAAAACAAGTTTTTCTTCCATTGCAAAAGTATAATCGCATTTTTTTTATTTTGAGTATGGCCAACAAGGTTTTTGTTACAGAAACCAAGATATACTTTTCTAAAGGTTTTTTATGTGCTGAGCTCGAATCCGAACTCAGAAAAATTCTATCACATCGCGTTTTTGAGATATTCCCGTTAGAAAATCGAAAATCCAGCTTTTTACCAGTTTTCGAGGTTATTTCCCAGCGTTGGTAGGTATACTACAGTCTCTGAATAAATCGATACATTTATTTTCGCTTACATACTGGATTTAAGGTTAACATAGAACAAAAGTGGGTAATAAGCAACTGAAGATATCTCGGACAGTAGAAAAGATGTCTGAAAGATTTAAATAGATATAAGGGTAATATTTCAAAAACGAGATGTGATCGAATAAGTCCGTCTTTTGATTCCAGTTCGGCCACCGAAACCCTTTGAAAAAGCATAAAACCCTGCATTAGTACTTGTGGTATTTAAAGGGTTCTTAAAAGAGCATTTTAAGGTGTTAACATAGTGCTTAAGGAAATGGTCAAAGAAATAAAAAAATTTCGGGGGTTGGGGTTAAACACCCAACCCCCCTCCCCCCCCCCTAATTACGGCTATGGTACCTATGTATATCGCAAGTAAAAAGTTTAAAAGGGTAACGAACTTTTTATTTATTTATTTATTCCATATTTTCAATCATATTTCAAATAAGGAAGAAATTTGAATAGTAATTTTCGACCGCTTTTTTCATATACTGCTCACTGCTATCACTGTTCTTTAAAACCGCTCTTTAGCACACCCTACCCAAGAGATTTAACATTGATTTTTTGAAACAACTAGGTATCCCTATCGGTCTTATGAGTCCGAAATTAATAAATCATTTGACAATAAGTTCAAAACCTGAAACAAAAATATAAAACTGTCCAACCTTTTCAACTCAACATGTCTGAAATAAATCTTAAATAACGCATTTAAACGCCATACAAGTCCAGCATCATTGCAAACATTGCATGCATAATTCATTGCAAAGTGAAGTTAGTCACAGGCACGGTCGACTGTTGTTGGTTGCGATGGTTTGGCCAAACCAATGCAAAATTGTCTCAAAATCCCTCTTTTAGCTTTGACACATGGAGAGAATACTTTTTTATCCATTTAACACACTGAAACACACGGCGATAGCGACGTGATTAAAATTCACACATTTCCTCTCTCGAACACAAAACAAAAGAAAAGAATAAACTTCAACCTATAAACCCTCTCTTCTCGAGGAGAGGCTCGTCTCTCGCATCAAAACGTCAACGTCCGTCAACCAAATCGATTGTTTATTTGACAGTTGACACTGTCACGGTTGATCCGTAAGCCCGATCCAAAAAAGACACAAACACACAAAAAGCAAAAACAACAAAAAAAAAGACAGAAAAGACTTAAGAAGAAAAGCGGCAACTTTCTTGCTGGAATTAGCGGACTGATCGCAATCATTCTCCCAACTTGTCACGTAGAACACATTCTCCATGGCTACATGCGGAGTGCACGCTGCTGCTGCTGATGGTGCACATTAGTTTCGGAGTTTGAGTTTTTTGGAGGAGCTCCCTCTGTACACTCTGTTTGGGTTGGGCCATTTGGGTGACTTGGGCTCGGGTGTGACATATAAACTTGCAGGTTTTCTGTAGTATACTTCTTTGGGTTTTGTTTTTGTTTTGTTGTTTCTTTCCATGTTTTTATCCCAGCTGAACGCGTGCAAAGTCTTCTTTTTTTTCTTTTTGTCTGAACACAAACTTTTGCTACATCCAGAACCACCAAACTATGTACGACGATGTCTTGAAGGAGTCTCTACTTTTCTTTTTGGGTTGGTGTTTTGTATATGTTCGTTTTAAATGCATGAGTTCACTATGCGAAGAAGAGAATGCATCACGTTCTCATTAAAACATTAAAAAAGTTCTTTGGGATTCATGGATTTATAATTTTTGCAGAGACATGCCACAGCGAGATACTTAATTTGTAAATTGCCAAGAAAGAAGATGTGGTAGGTGGCACATAGAAGAAAAAAGGGCATACAAGATGCCAAAGAGATGTTTTCGATATGACGTTGTGTCACATATAACAGAAAAACAAAAATTATGCTTGCAAGTTGCAACTTATTCTTGGTTTAGGTACCATATTGAAATTCAGAAATTATGTTACTTTTAAAATTTGAACAAAAAAAAAAGATGTTGTCTGTAAAGCCGGTTTAGGGACGATGATTTTAAGTGATAAAGTCGTTAGAAAATAGGTTGTGTGGTTTTGTTTAAAATGAGTCAATTGAAGCGCTTATTTATTTCAAACAATCATAATTTATAAGAAAAAGCTAAAAAAAAAAACAATTACCTTTTTTCTTTTCTCATTATATTAATTTTTTTTCTTTGAAAAGCTTACAAAAAATATTACCATTAAAAAGCCAAATAGTTTTTCTAAAGAATAAACAGATTTTTTAATTTTTACAATGCGCAAAAAGTATTAAAATAATTTATTAAAAACAATCATCCAAAAATCTATTGTTTGATAAAACAACCTGTAATAAATTTTATACAACCTGAAAGCTTATTGCTTCAGCTCAAAATATAAACGTCGATCATGTCTATTAGACATCTACAAAAAGAGCTAGAATTTTTTGATTCGATCAATTTTCATAAAAAAAAAAAATTAAATTTTATCTCCTCACGCTATTGAATCAATTTTTTGCAATGACAACCTATAAAATTTGTATATCTTGTAAAAGCTCATTATTTCACCTTTCATATGACGTTTCAATCTAATTTCTGCGATGCCTAGAAAAAAAAGTTAGAATTTTTTAAAACCAACCATGTCGAAATTCCAAACTGAGATTACGGTTCTTCCCACACTGGTGGCTGTTCATGATCAACAGATCTCCACAGGTGTTTTGAGGTATTTCGCAAGTTTTTTAATTTAGCATTGTGTAGCTTGTAGCGAATGTACAGTTATGTGTGATATATAAAATGAAAGCTAATATCATTTGGATGCTCAATAAAGTTAAATCAAATTTGTATCTGCTATAAATCAAAAGATATAACCTGTTGAAAAGTAGAACATTATTTTACAGTTATCTTAAAATTGTGACCACAAAATTGATTGAAATTTCGCACAGATAAAGTCCTGCAATAAAAATTTCATTCATTTATTTGTTGAAGTAAAAAAGATAAAAATAAAAAACGGTCAAGAAATTTTGGACAAAAAAAATTGTTTTTCCCGTTGTTCGGCCAAAAATTATTTTAAAATACCAATTTTTTGCACATGTATTCGCACGTTCATAGACTTCATGTTTTATAAGTTTGAGATTTTTGAACGCTACGAAAAATTTAGAAAAATAAAAACTCACCCAAAAATTATACAAAATAAGTAGGTAAGTGTTTTTCAAAAATTCATAGTTCGAAACGCAGAGATTTAAACAAAAATCCGTATGAGACCCCTAACTTTTTTTCTTATTATCTTTCGAATGACGTTTTTCAAATTGTCAAACAAAAATTTCCCCTACCTACCTATAATCTTGGTTTTGAAATTTTTTAGAATTCAACTCTTTACATTGTCGCGTTTAGAAAATAGCCAATTTTTTGCAATTTTGTTTTACCCCTATTTACCCTATTAAATGACGGGATTTTTAAAAATATTTCATTTGTATTAGGCCTTAGGTTATAATCTTTCAAATAAGCTATAAAAGATATTTGTATCTCTAATAATTAATTTTTAATTTTTGCCGCACTGCGAAAAATTTCAAGTGGAACGGGAGAAAATGGAGAAAATGGCGTCACTTTTTTGTGGTGGCTATCATGGTTCATCGATTTATAAGACTTTATCACGTCGAAAAGGTGTTTTTTGAATGGACAAATATTAATGGGCCACCCTTAATGGAAAATTGAAAGTGGTTTAAAGCTGTTTTCATACCTTGATGATAATGAATGAGACCTTGAATGAGATTGGGTAGGATAATATTGGTATTGTTGAAAAAAAAAATATTTTTGTAAAAAATCACTCAATTTAAAGAAGCAATTTCAACATTTGTTGAGATAAATAATTAAAGTGACAAAAATATCAATTGATTTTAAATATTTTTTAATGGTTAACGGTTTTTCAACCGAAAGCTGAAAAGCTAATTTTTCAAAGCTAACGTTATTTCGCGATTGGCGGCCATAAGTTTTTGAATTTTTCATCAAAAATGTGTATAAAATCTTTTTTGAAGAAAATTATTACTAAGTTTGTGAACTCCGTTTTTTTTTGAAAAACTTCCTTTTTGTAATGAAGAAAAACATTAACAGATCAATTTCTTTAAGTGTATGAATAAGCTGTTTCAGAGCGTAAGCCTTTTTAGCAGCGCATACAGCTTCGCTATATTTTCTTCAGCGTTATTTTCACGCTGGCTGTCATGACAATTTCGTTGTTGAGTAGTGCAAGTGTAATAATGGCGCTTTCCCTATTTTTCTTTCTTTCATTTTTGTGTTTGCAATTTTCTTCATTTATTTGGGAAACTTCTATTTGTGTGTCCGTCCATAGTCAAATGAGCACGGGTTTGGTGGAAAATTGTGCGCGAATTACGCGCGCGAGTTACATACGAATGTTTTAGTCATCGTTGTCGTTGTATATGGCTGCAAATTAGAGAAAGGTTCGTTTGCTTTGGCACGGTTTGTGATTTAGGCTCTGGCCCGCAGGCTTCTCTTTTCTACCACCAGAGGTGTATTTTTTTCTCTTTTTGTGGTGGTATCGTATATTTCTGTATTCGCACTGTTGACTGCCATGTAGAAGTCAGATTCAAATTAATTCGATGTAACCGAGTTGGCTAAATTCAATTATGCCAGGTTTTTTTTTAAGTTGGATCTCACTCAAACCTCTCTCTGTTTTTATGTAGAGAATAAGTGAGTTGGAAACAACGTTGGTTGAATTTTTTGCGTTGGATCAGTCGAGCCTATATTCCTATTTACATCAATGTGTGTCTTTTATTTATTTTTATTTTTTATTGTGTTTTGATTTCGACTTTGGCACCCCCAAGAGAGGCATAACAGTGCAGTGCTAGCAATGCAATTATTTTGTGTGGCCTCTGAAATGAGATTTGTGTATATTTACGTGATCCGTAAATGCGGTGGTACATCGCTCATCACTGGAACTGCTGCTGGCAGCTCAAATGAACTATAAATGAAAGGATTTTTTTGTGTTTTACGTTATCTCATGTGATAGTTGATAAGAGCTGTCATTCAGGATTAAATCAATCTTTGATGTGGAGCGCTGAAAAAAAAAATTTTGAACGCTTGAGGGATAAAAAATAAAAAAATTAAATATTTTGAATGAATTTTTATAAATGTATTTCTTTTTTTTTTTAATGTACTATGATATGTGGAATATGATGAAATTTATTTTCGATTCAATGTGTCAGATTTCGGTATGAGAAGAAATATTTTATTTATCATTGCCGTAAGGTTTGTTTCATGTATTTTTTGGACAGGCTGTCAAATGTTGAAAAACATTTAATTAAATTTCCTTCATTGAATTATTTTAGGTAGGTATGACCATGACCAAATAATCAAACAAAACGAAATAACTAAAAATTTTGTCTATAAAAATTTCAATATATTAAACAAAAAAAAGTTACACATACACCACAGTGAACTTTTTTATTTTTATCTGCAACGAAAAATGATACTGTTGCCGGACATTAAAAAACCAAAACAAATTGTTACTCAAAACAAAATTTTTACCAGAATTTATTAAAAAAAAATACAAAAAGTTCATAATTTGTAATTTCAATTGATAATGTTAACACAAAAGTTTTAAAAATAAATTAAAAAATTTTCAAAACTGACATATTTGTGTTTTAAAATGTTTAAACTTTTTTTCTTATCAATTTTTGTCGAAAATAGTCTCATGAATTATTCTAAAGTTTTGAAATTTTTTTTACAGTTTTGACTATTTCAACTCACATAAGCTTCAATACGGATAGTTAAAATATAGCTAAAGTAAGGTCAAATAGCTAAAAATGTAAAAACAAATCGACGAATATTTAAGAAAAATTCTGATATTTGTTTATAAGGTATCTGCAAAATATTTTTATTTACAATAAAAATTTTAATTTCAATCCAATTTTTTTGGATCGTTGCAATAACTTTTTTTATGACATTATGACATTATTAGGGTTTTCGGATTATCCGCGTAAAAATTTTTCTTTTGCAATAAATTTTTTTTTTTTTGCATTCATAATGCCTAAATTTTTCGGACCAAAAAATACCTAATCAATTTTGGAAAAGTGTGATTTTCTCAAAAACAGCTCATACGATTTTTGTATAAAAATGAAGTGTTAGTTTTTGAAATAAAACTTGTTCCAAAATAATTATGAACACCATTTCGACCTCCCACAGAACAATTTTTTTGAATATCTGATATTCTTATAAACAACTTGTTCAATTTCAACGAATTTATACAATTATACAATTTATTTTTCGCAGCTTTGACACCAGTATATGTAAGTCAAGATAAAGTTTGAAAAAAAAACAAGTTTTTGGACTAGGTACCTATAAAAAATATATTTTTACTTGCTCTATAGGGCAAGTATTGGTTTCGTGTAGAAAAAAAAAATCGAGGTTTTAATCAAAACCAACATTACGATTATGGAGAAGATCAAAAAAGTGGTTTTCGTCATGCCGTCCGTCGGTCTGTGCGTCTGTGCGTGTGTGCGTGTGTGCGTCTGTGCGTCCATCTGTACATCGAGCTAGGGCCTAAACGGATGGATGGATTTGCTTGAAACTTGGTACAGATGATTTTTACGTAATTCCCTAGGACGGTTTTTTTTATTTTTTTAATATCTCCATTTTAACGCATACCTCCCATATAACGTTTTCGAGGTATTGCAAATTTCTCGAAAACGGCTCTAACGATTTTGATCAAATTTGGTGTGCGGAATACTCTTATTGATTCCAACAAAACTGCGTTTTTAGTTTTTCTCAAAAAATGCGGAGAATTTAAATATGGCGTTGCCGTTTTTCGAAAATTGACATATTTTTTAAGTTCATATATTTTATCAAAGCATTAGTTATTTTATTTAAAATTTACAGAGATCATTAGGTATAAAATGTTAAAAAAAAATATTTTTAAAAACATTTTTGAAAAAAAAAAAAATTTTTAATTTAATTTTTAAACAACGAAGAAAAAAATAACAAAAATAATAAAAATTATTTAAATTATTTCTATTTTAAGTGGAGCGATTGAATATAATTCAATTTTAAAGTTCAAGTGACCTCAACTCCTGGGCGAAACGCTTTATTTTTAAACTTTTGATTTTTTTTTTTTGATTTTTTTTTCTACAAAATCTTAAATTTCCAATAGATATTTAAGATAAAGATACTGTGAACTACAAGAGCAAGTACGTGCGACCCAGTCGTGCATTTTATTTTTTTTGCAAACTCAATTTTTTAAATTCGGTGCATTATTTTAGAAATTTTTCATAGACCGTAAAAGTTTCAAGTTATCGTCAAAAAAATCATTTTTAATGTTTTCACTCTTAAACAATTTTTCACTAAGTTATTCTTCGGTCAATTTGAGATTTTTACAGTTTTAACCACAGAAGTATTTCTTCTTTTTTATATATCCAATTACCAAATTGGGTGTAGGTTTTTTGGATTGAATCTGAAAGTTTAGCATTTCCTCTTTGTTTTTTACTTGCTCTATAGGGCAAGTATTGGTTTCGTGTAGAAAAAAAAAAATCGAGGTTTTAATCAAAACCAACATAACTATGATGGAGAAGATCAAAAAAGTGGTTTTCGTCATGCCGTCCGTCGGTCTGTGCGTGTGTGCGTCTGTGCGTCTGTGCGTCTGTGCGTCTGTGCGTCTGTGCGTCTGTGCGTCCATCTGTACATGGAGCTAGGGCCTAAACGGATGGATGGATTTGCTTGAAACTTGGTACAGATGATTTTTACGTAATTCCCTAGGACGATTTTTTTTAATATCTCCAATTTAGCGCATATCTACCATATAACGTTTTCGAGGTAATTCAAATTTCTCGAAAACGGCTCTAACGATTTCGTTTAAATTTGGTGTGCGCAGTACTCTTATTGATTCTAACAAAACTGCATTTTTAGTTTTTCTCAAAAAATGCCGAGAGCGGAAATATGCCGTTGCCGTTTTTCAAAAATTGACATGTTTTTTAAGTTCATATATTTCATCAAAGCATAAGTCAATTTTTTCAAAATTTACAGACATCATAGGTATTGAAGTGTAAAATGTAAAAAAAAATTAAAAAAAAAAGTTTTTCAAAAAATATTTAAAAAATTGAATTTTTTTAACTTTCGATTTTTTTTTTGTTTTTATTTTTTTTCTCCACAAAATCTTAAATTTCCAATAGATATTTAAGATAAAGATGCTTTGAACTACAAGAGCAACTACGTGCGACCCAGTCGTGCATTTTATTTTTTTTAGAATTCGGAGACCATTTTAAGCTATATTTTAAGTTCTGAAAATTTTTAAATGCTGTTCATTTTGTGTTGCCCATGATAACACAAGCCCACAAAAAAAAAATGCCAGTACTTATACCTGAATTCTTTTTTTCCCAAGCAGCCTACAAATTTTGGGTAGATTACAAAAAACCATGAAAATCGCATTAAAATTGTTTTTTTTTTTTTTTTTTTTTTGGAATTTAATAAAAATTTTGAGGGTGGTTTGGAAAAACTGACCTCTGCTCTGATTTAGCACTTCAAAATACATTAAAATAGAGAGGTCCGTTTAAAAGAACTGGCACTTTTTTTTTGTGGGTGATGGAATATTTATTTTTCATGAAAAACTAAAAAAGGTACATTTTTTTTAATGAATATCTGGAGATCAAAACCAAGATGAGGCCTCTGAGAGAACTTTTAATCCTTTTTATTCACACTTTGTATTTTAAAATGATAAAGTTTGTTCGACTACAATCGTTCAATATTCTATGTATTCGTATCTTTTGGTATCAAACTGAGTGGAAAAATGTATCTAAACTATCACAGAAGTAATAAAATTACGACACTAACAAATAATTCATAATTTATATTATTCCACATAATTTTATCTCATCCTCGTAAAACTGACAACTATAATACAGCTGCCTTGAGCAAATCGTTTAAGTGATACTGCCTATATCCAACACACAAAACCTAGAATCAAATGCAGATTACGTGCCGCTGCATTATGTTAATGGCACCATTCGATGCGTTGTGTGTTACTGCCTTTTCTCTTTTTACTACAAAACCAAATAAAAACAATTTATTTGGCTGCTGCTGCTGCATCAGTTTCTCTTCAGGCAATTTTTATATACAAGCTGCCTGCTACAATTATTATCATTGCTGAATGTATTTAGTTTCCCATCCTCCCGTGGCCGATGCGATGTTATGTCGTTGCGTTCGCAAAATTAAGTTTGTAAATTTGCAGTTGAATTGAGAGTTTTATGGTGTGGTGATTGCATAGAGGGTCTTCATTTTCATCCCCAACTCTACCCCTTTCCACCAAAATGAAAGTTTCGTGCAAGTTGTTTTTTTTTTTTTTTGTATTTTCAGTTCCCACTTAATAAGTGGGCGTTTGCGATGCAATTCACAAAATAAAATTTAAAAAAAAAAGAAATAAAAAAAATTGCATATAAGTACGAATTACCCCGCAGAAGAATAAAGAAAAAAAAAAGGTGGAACGAACCGAATTCACAAAACAGGTAGTTAAATTAATTTCTGCACACAAAACGCAACACGGTTACAGCGTTTTAATAATACAGTTAGCGAATTGCAGCTATACAGCAACAGAAACAGCAGCCCCACACAATAATAAAAATAAGCGAGGCTATAAGACTTAGTTTGGGGTTATTATTAGCCACACGGCTATTAGGGTGAAAGTGGGTATTATTTGGGCATGAAGAAGGTACACACCTTCCTACAACATCTTTTTTTTTATTGTTGTTGATGGAGAAAACCCTTTATTTTTGGGATTTGTATAATTTGTTTAAGAAAAATTAGTTTCGCAGCAGATTTTGGTGTATAATTAAATTTACATGCGATGAAGGGTTGTATAATGGAAGACGAAGAAGAAGAAACAAAACACGAGGCAGAAGAGGCAGTGCCCGTATTCGAAAATGTTTTTAATAAATTGAAACACTTAAGTGTTAAGATGTTCATATGCGGAGAGAACCGTTCAATTAAAATGATAATGAGAAGTAAATTGAAAATATTGCATGATGATAAGTAGAGTGCCCTTAGGGCCATTATTACATCTGTGTTGGAAGAGATTTTTTTTTTTTTTTTCAATTTTCATCTTAAGAAGATTGGATGAAAAAAAAACTTGAAAGGTTTTAAGTAAATGTAAATATTTATCATCAAAATTAATTGATTTTTAAAAGTCTTGAGATTGTAGTTACATAAATATTTTTATAAAGGGCAAACTTAAGGATAGAAATGGAGCATTTTAATTTCTGATACGTATCATGAAACTTCAACAGGCTTACTAATTTAAGCTTTTTTTTATCATAGAGTTACAGATTCAATTAACTTTTTACCAGGCATCCAATAGCAGGCGAAAATCACTCAATTATTCAGCTAGAAACGTAAGAAGACACTAACTCAGCACTTATGAATTTCTTTAAAGAAATCAAAAAAAAATTGTTATTTTCTAAAACTTTTCTGAGAAAATAATGCAGTGATAACTTTACTTCTGATATGTTCAACTTATTTTGGTATACTTAAATCTTATGATTAAATATAGACTCTAGAAGTTAAGCAAACAGTACCTACCAGGAGCAACTAATCAGCGGCTAGCACCCAGACATGAGAACATCGATACAATTGTATCGAATTCGATACAAATGGGTTTGCTCGAGTACAAAAATACAATTTGTCTTAATGCGATACAATTTTTTAATCTGTGTCTCAAAAATTCTTTTACAATTTAATTTAAAAAAAAAAAGAGGAAATCGAATGTGTTCAAAAACGACAGATCTATTTGTTAAAGTTTTAGGTTATTTAGTTTCAGATTTTTTGAACCAAAATAAATGCTACAATTGGGTGTAGTGACTTGTTTTTTGAAAAGACTTAGGTATAAAACTTATCAATTTGTTCTTTTTTTTCGACATTCATCAGCAAATATTGTAAATTCTGTTCGAACTAGAGACCTATAAAGTCGAAATGAAAAACACTGAATTCACTCTGTTATAAATACAGAATAAAAATTAAAACAATTTAAAAAGTAAAGTATTAAGTCCGAAGAACTGCAGATTTTTATATGGAAAACTCATGTTATTGTAGATTAAATTTCATGAAATTCAAAGAAAACACGATAGTTTTTATGTTGGAAATGATTAAGCACTTTATCTTTTCACAGAGTTGTGATTATTACCGAATATTTAAGTTTGTAAAACTAATTTTAAGTTCAAAACTGAGCCATTACTTGAAAACCAAAATTGGATCCTCACGATTTTGCATTCTATTTTTTTTTTCAAATTTTTTTAATAATTGTAGTCTTTTGTGAATATGTACTTTTTCCCAAATTTATTTATACCGAAATTAAATAAAAATAAGTCTTTTAAGCAGAAAATAATGAAATATAAACATAAAATATAAATATAAAATATATATAATATAAAGGCACCTATGCAAAATTTAAGAGTTTTTGCAAATATGTACAAATTTGGATATAAAATTTTATATTAGTTTCTCGTGTGAAAATATATTTCAATACAATTGTATCCATTTTAGTATAATACAAATGAAATTTTTTACAATAAAAAAATGTGATTTTCCATCTCTGCTAGCACCTCCTCGAGATATCTTTATAGGGTCCCTCATTCCTGGAGTGTTGGTCCCCCAGAATTAACCCTTCTTTTTTATTTTAATTTTGAAAACACAAACATTTTTATCTTGACAAGCTTACTAGTTATTAAGTTAAATGGGGAACTTTTGACCTCTAGCTTGAAAAGCATTGTAAGCTATTGAATGAACACTACCTATAGTTTGCCATGATCTTTGGCAACACAAAGACAGTACAGGTTCTACATGAAAAAAACAAGAAATTGTTCATCTAAGCCCCTTAATTCTTAATAAGATTGAAAAAGGCTATAAGGCACTAATAAGTTTAATTACTAGAGCATTTTTGAGAAATGAAATAAGCTCCAGAAAACCCTTGACCTTGATGCAGAATTGTTTGTCAAATAGACTTTTTTAATCTTCTTAGAAAAATAGGCCTCACACACAGTGTAGGCTTTGTCCCTTTTTTGGACCATTAAAGTATATTATTAGAAAAAGGTGCAAACTTTTTTTTTTCAAAGTGACGAACAGAATAATCGTTTAAATTGGATTTTCTTTTTCAAAAAAGTATTTAAGCTAAAATGTGTTAATCTTAGATTCAGGTTGTATAACTGTTCATCTCAATTAAATAAAAAATTCAAAAACTTTTAAAACAAAGTTCAAAAGGTGCCAAGTTAGTAAAACATACTTTTAGACCTTTTATTAAAACCTTTCTTGGATTTTTTTTTTAATTAGTACTTACAAATTTCACGTGTTTTGATTGGGATCGGGTCAAAATTCTGGCTTCAAAATTCTGCTTTTTTAGCGAAAATTCTGTTTTTCTAAATTCTGCTTTTTTTCTATTCTGTTTTTCAAAATTCTGCTTTTTTAAATTCTGCTTTGCTATTTGAACAAAAAAAAATTCTGCCAATTCTGTTTTTAATAGCATTATGCGCTGGCTAAGGAATAATAAATATCATTAATGTAATTCAACATTGGTACTTTCGTAATTTTTTTTTGTTTAAGTGTCGCAAATATTTTTTTAAAATGCATAAATACTGACTTTCTTTCAAATAAAATCTATAAACTACTTGGAAACGATGTTGTTTTATACAAAATATTCCTTTTCTTATTCAATTTTTTTTTTTAATATTCATCTTTATTTGATAAATTAATAAAATTTTAATTCTTTTCGGAAGTGATTATATTAAAAACCTTTTCTTAATATTTTTCGAATTCATTCATTTATAAAACAAAAATTAATATGCATTCAAAGAATGACAAATTATGTAGGTAAGTAATCAAATAAGCAGATAATTTTTCAAGAAGATGTTTTTTACTGAATTCTGCTAAAAAATTAAAAAAGGGTTTGGAAAATGTTAAAAAGCGCACGCAGAATTTTGTAAAGCAGAATTTTGAAAGCAGAATTTTGACCCCGGCAGAATTTTGACCCCAACCCGTTTTGATTTTGATTTTTATGTGTTTTAAAGCAAATACATGATACATAGTACTAAATTACAAAGGCTTTAGAAAACTACTAGCTTTGTGGAGATATCGATTGATCCGTTTCCTTATTGGCTGTCAAAAATAATTCAAAACCAACATAATTTTTCATACAAAAATTTCGAGTTAAAATATTTATTTTTTTATATTATTTGTTTCAATTTTCTTGTCAACCACACTGTAATGCAACGAGTTTCTCTTTTTTCCTTTGGTGAAATTTTCATACAAATCCAATTTTCATTGCAAGATCACAAGACACAAAGAGGCATCAGGCAAAGCCAATATATAAAATCAGATCACCCCCAGCTGCGTGTGTTGTTTGTTGTGGATGTGAATGTGGAGTGGAGAGTGGATGCGGCGGCGAAGGCGATTATCATCGCCTTAATCACTATGATCAACAGCGATCTTCATCACGATGACGATGATGAAACTTAATGTGGTAATAAACACACAATCTATGCCCTTTTCTCGACGAAACGACGACGACGACGACGAATCTCGATCATTGTTCCCCCATCGATCGTTTGGTTGGTTGCGGTTTGCCTGGATGACTGGCTGACTGGCTGACTGTTGTTGTCTTTGGCTTCATTTTCATTTTTATGGCTCTGTGTGCCCCCTGGGGAGATGGGGTCGTTCCAATCGATTTGACATGACTTATTGACTTGAATCCATCATCATCGTCTCTTTGTCGTCTTTTGGATCTTTGTCTTCATCGTCATCTTTTTCTCGTTTAAAGTCAGTCTGGCTGGTCTACTATATAGCCTATATTTCTGCCCCCAAGCCAGATGGATGCACGATCGAAATGGCATCTTTTTGTTTGTGCGACCAAATTGCTGTTTATTATTTGGACTTGATGTTTTTTTTTGTATTTATTTCTTTTTATGACAATTTTCCCGTTTGTTTGATGGGATTTATTTTTGTCATATTTTTTTTATTTTTTTTCTTGTTTGTAATTTTATTTGATGGCTAACTTTGAAAGATTAGATGGACGAGGACAATTGGATTATTTTTAAAGAGAGAGGCACTTTCCAAACTGGACGGACGCAGTCAGCGAACAAAGAAGTTCTTAAGTGAATCCAAAGTTCATCTCTCAGAACTTTCTGACTGTGTGATGCATCTGTTTGGCTATTCTATGAGTTGTATGGTGGGGGGGACTTTTGTGGCATAAAGAAGAAAGGTAAGTGGGATGTCAGCACAATGGGATCAACAACTTTGAAGATTATAATCGAAATCCAGAGAAAAGATTTATAGATATGAAGTAGGCTTGACACATAAAATAAATAAAATAAACTGACAAAACAAAAATAACATTATTTGTGAATGTTTATAATTTTGACAGTAAATTATGTTGGTCATTTTGGGTATTTTTATATGAAATAGAAAATTGTCAAATTTATTTTTGTGGAAATTGGATCTATTTTTACTTAGAACTTGCTTTCAAAAACCAGTTGTTAGTATATACAAACACAAACTTGCCATATCTATAAGGTTTCATTTAACTACTTTTGTGAGTGAATAAGCGATCAGTTGGATAGTTTATAATCTCACGGTGTTACACTCAAAAAATACGCAGGCGGAGACCTATCACGCTTTGTAGAGCTAGTCGCACTGATTACAAAACGGTATTTAAAAAGTCCCTAACACCCCCAAAATCTGGAGTTAGGCGCAAAAAACGGTTTTTTTGACCGTCACCCATTGAAAAAAATCTAGCTTTGTCAAATTTTTACCCATTTTCGATTTTTTTACAGTTTCTAATAGGAAATAAATATACCTTTTCAACAATGTATAAAACATGTTACTCGGTTAAACCACCTAAAATTTATAAGCTGTCAAAGTTCAAAAATTCCATTTTTATCGTCATTTATCCAACTTCCACATCAAATTCAAGGATATATTTTCACGGCGCAGGGACATAAGTCCCCGGGACATAAGTCCCGAATTTTTTTTTCGGGACCAATGTCCCACTTTACTGGGTCATAAGTCCCGAATCCAATTCGGGAATTACGACCCACCTTACTGAGACATTAGTCCCGAAAAAAATTTTCGGGACTTATGTCCCACGTATTTTTTTTTGCATAAATATATTTATAGAGACTATTAGAGACTACAGCTGACGAAATAATAGAACCGATATTGTTCTCACGATTTTTTTTTTTTCGTAGTACCAACTCCGATGTAAGGTACGGTTACAAGCTGTTGGAAAACAAAAGCAAAGTTTGCAAATTTATTGGTTAGTCGAAATTGCATCGTGACAAAATATAAACAAATGTATTAAGTGAAAGTTTAATAATTGAAATTTGTGATAAACGATATGAGTACTTACCAGGGTGAAGCGGAAAAAAATTTCTCAGAATCGAATCTCTTTAATTTGCACAACCCAAACGCGAAGCGGAAAAAAATTTTGCCCACGGGAGAATCCATTTTGAGGTGTGGAAATAAAAATTCGCGCGAATTTTTATTTCCACACCTCAAAATGGATTCTCCCGTGGGCAAAATTCGCGCGAATTTTTATTTCCACACCTCAAAATGGATTCTCCCGTGGGCAAAATTTTTTTCCGCTTCGCGTTTGGGTTGTGCAAATTAAAGAGATTCGATTCTGAGAAATTTTTTTCCGCTTCGCGTTTATTGAGTTATAACACTAGCATATCTTTGGAACAAACATTAAACTGTCAAAATATTCTCTTTGAAGTTTGAGTTCTATTTTTTTTTTCCTTGACAAACTGAAGTGAGACAAATTTTATATAAAACTTATTATTTGAAAAGTTGGAATGATATATAAATCATAATGGTATTATTTCGTTTTAATAAACCGAAAGGAGGCACCTTTTTTTATTTTTTTTTTTCTGAAAATAAATTGACGTGAAAGAGAAATGAAGCCAAATGTTAAAAAAAGCTTTATTTCTCTTTTGAAAACTAAAATTATGCCAATTCTCGAAAGACTTCCTTATTTCACTTGGGCGTATTTCATGGCACCAAAAAATAATCTTATGGATTACTTAGTACCTATGTATATGAACATTTATATTAAAAATATGTATACCTATAAAATTGTTTTTACTTCATTCGGGACTTATGTCCCATTTTCGACTAAAAAATTCAGGACTTCTGTCTCAGTAGGGTGGGACACAATTCCCGAATTGGATTCGGGACTTATGACCCAGTAAAGTGGGACATTAGTCCCGAAAAAAAAATTCGGGACTTGTGTCCCGGGGACTTATGTCCCTGCGCCTATTTTCACAACAGCATGCTGTTTTAAAAATACATTCTAAAATAATATTTATTTCCAAATCAAACGAGGTATTTTTTATGAAAATCAGTTTAAAATTGGCTTAGAAACAAAAATTTTTCGATTTCAATCCAGATACAGAAATTCGAACTTTTAGGTATAGAACAAAAATGTTGTTTTGGCACGTAGTAGGATAACTTGGACGCCAGGATTTGATTTTGTAGAGGAGCTCAATACAAACATTTATTTCTTTGGGAGGGGGGTCTATCTCCCCCCGTTTAGGTAGGGAGGGGCAGTTTTCTATAAAAAAAATTATCAAAATAAAAAAAAAATTATTAAAAAACAACGGCAACACTTACAGTAATAAATGATACAATTTTCAAAAGACAAAATTGTACATTTCATTCTAATTTTTAAATTAATATATTATAACCAACAGTTTTTGAAATAATCGATTTCAAAGTTAAAAATAGGGGACAAAATTTTTTATAAAACTCATTTTATACTATTTCTGTCCAGACTGTGAATTTTAATAAAAAAAAATTACTCACACAGAAAACTACCTCAATTTATTCCTTATCGAACAGTGAAAACTATATGTTTCTATGTTTTCTAGTTTTTGAGAAAATTTAAAAATTATTTTATCAGATTTTTCTTTTTTCAAAATATTTTTAGAAAACATATAATAGAAACATATAGTTTTCACTGTTCGATAAGGAATAAATTGAGGCAGTTAGGGGAGATAGAGTAGATGTAGATAACTATTAAAGAAAAAGTATTATGCCTTTAAAGGCGATACAGACAAAAAAGCCGATCTTTTGGGACAACAATCAGGGTTGCAAAAGAATGCAATCTTTTGTCAATGAAATTCAGTTACACAATTCTAAAAAAAAAAAGATTTCATTCATTGACTTACTTGAGACATAGACTTCAAATTTGCCAATTACCAATCATTTTTCGTGAAATGACTGCCATCTTTTTTTACCAATCAATTGACTGCATTCAAATGATTGCAGTCTTTTGGGAATTCATGCAGTCTTTGCAGTCTTTTTGCATTCTTTTGCATTCTTTTGAATACTGTTGCTGTCTTTTGCATTCTTTTTGCATTCTTTTGCATTCTTTTGCATTGAAAAAAGACTGCCAAGGAATGGAAAGATTGCAGAAAGACTGCAATCATTTGAATGCAGTCAATTGATTGGTAAATAATCTTTTTTATCAAAAAACAAAACCGACTTCCATGGATCAAAACAAGGTTTTATGGTTTTTTCTTATAGTTCCGATGGCTAAAACCGAGCCAGTACAAAAAGAATTATCAAAATTACACAAAAAAAAAAAAAAAAAATACAGACGAATTGAATACTTCATCCTTTTTGGAAGTCGGTAAAAAAAGATGGAAGTCATTTCAGGAAAAATTATTGGTGATTGCAAAATTTGAAATCTAAGTCTCCAATGTAAGGCAATGAATGGAATCTTTTGATTGAAATCATTAAAGATTGCATTCAAAAAATATTGCAATCTCTTACAACTCTGACAACAATCTAGTACCTATCTAGATGATTCTGTCCTGGAAGACCTGATTTTTTTCATTTTTTTTTTGCGTTATAACTGCATTTCTTTTAACCTCTGGTTATTTCAGGCCTAAGACAACTTTTTCACCAAAACGTAGTATCATTGGCTTAAACTTTCGAATCCAGAGCTTTCGATAGTCTTCTATGGGTCTTTAGTGTTTTAAAAAATGCTTTTTAAAAATGAACATGAAAATAGTCATTTAGTTTAGGGGTACCTATTTACCTTGACGAATATTATAAGCTTACGACAAGAGCATCGCCGATTCAACGCGCAGTTTTAATTTAATATTTTCACGTAGAGTAAAGTAGCCATCTTGAAAGTCCATATTCCATATATTTTGGGAACTTTAAATACATCAAAGCTGACCTTTCTTTAATGTATCACTCGGTGGATTTGAACTAAATTTAATTTAATGCATTTTTTTGGCAAGGACTCTTTGGATTTTTTTTTCAAGATCCCTAAAAAAAAAATGTAATTTGTTTTACTTGAATGAATACCTAGGCATATTGATTACGAACTCATATTATTCATTCTAAACCAATTTTAAATAGTCAAAAGGCATCGGCTTCGGAATTAAAAAAGAAAGAAACAAATGTTTGGTTAAAAATATCTCAGGAACCAGATCTCCAAAAAGCTTTTAATTTTCAGTTATGTATAGAGTTTAAATAGACCTTTCTTTTGATGTCTCACTCGATGAATTTGGAAGAAATTTTTTAACTTGCATTTTTTTTGCCAAGGGGATTTTTTCTCGAAAATGCAAAAAAAAATTTGTAATTTTGCTAACTTAAATGCAAAAGCCTTTTTACTAACTCATATCTGTAAACCAAAACTCGTCGCGAGACTTTGATCCGCAGATAACTGCATCCCAATGTAAAAAAAAAAAAACAAAAATGTTGGAATGCAAAAAAACTCTGCAACCAAACCTCCAAAAACCTTGGAGCAGCTCTCTCATGCAGTCAGAAATATACATACGGAAAAGTTTGACTAACCACTATAAGTGATATTAATAGTTAAAAAAAAGGCATAAGAATCATCAGGTTTCAATCTTTTCAATTTCAATTCAATTTTTTTTTAAATATTACTCATACGCCACAGTGACCCTTTGATCTAAAAACGTAAAAATGGATTATTTTTGTAGACTACATGTTTTTTTTTTGTTTTATTTGAAACTACTTAAAGTTATATAATACTTTCGATTTTATAAGATATCATAGCAGCAGAATAACGATGTTATATTATCATCTCCCTTTGTTTTTGAGTCAAATTTTATCTGTTATGTTTCATCTTTTTTTCAGCTTAAATGAAAATGAATTGCCTTAATAAAATCATCAAACTTCCAAACCCACAAATTTTTTAATTTATTCACTAACTTGACAATTGCAGCATTACATCTAGATACTTTGTCCATTAAAAGAGTGATTATCCTACGTGAGGAAAATTACATTTGACATATCGATGAGAAAAAAAAACAACTAAAACTACAAACAACGAACAAAGAAATAAAAAAAAAAAAAACACAAAAATGATTGTTTGATTATTGCAGCACTACAATTATTGTATTGTTGTTCATATTACAAAAGAAAAATCAACAAAAAAAATGAGAAGAAGACAAAAAAAAAAATCGGTATAATGTGCTATAATTGAGCCGATTTAAAAGTCATGACAGGCAACCTAAAGCTGGTAGCAACAGCGTGCTTCGAATGCGAATTCATCATGAAGCCGCCTACGAGCACAATAATTCGTTCCGCTCACGATAAATACTTTGTTGTAAATACAAAAAAAAAAAAAAAAACTAAATAAACATACAAAAAAGTCTAAAAGATGATCGCGAGAAGTCAAACCCAAACCGAATTGGATGGCAGATCTCAGGGCGTCTTAGATGAGGCAGGCATATTAAAAACGATCTCAAATTCACAAAGGCTTCGAGTTTTTATTTTGGCATTAGAAAGGGCCAATTTACATATACACGAAAAATATAAGCGGGCCAAATGCTCAATTAATCGTCTCCGATCACGTACGACCGCGCGCACTTGACGGAATAAGAAATCTGATTTATTATATTCAAAAAATAAAAAAAAAAGACTGTTTTTGAATCAAGATTTATAAACACATACGTGCATTTATATTTTTCTGAATTCAAAATCTACACGGACGATCAAATTAGTCAAATGGCAGTGTACGCGATCTTGTAGCTCTCTGCTGTACGTGGGGCATACAATATGATGTATGGGTCTCAAATTTCAACTAAAATAATATATCGGCCCTATAAAATGCTATAAAGTCCCTTCTCTGCAGTGCGTGCCCTAAAGACACGACTTCAATGTTGAAAGATTTGTATCTCCACGGTCGACACGGTGGGGCTTTGGGGAGAGTGCGACGAAGGCGGTAGAGGTTCGGGCCAAGGTTAAAATATTGCCATACGTTAGTCGTTGTCGTTCGTTAGCAACACAATGGAAAGCAATACCTTCTTATATGGAAAATAGAGATTGATGTGATCTTTTGCTGTACGAAAGGTGAAGGAGCGGAACAAGGAAACGAAAAATGGAAAACAAACTTCAACTTTGTATACAGTCCATGAAGAAAATAAAAAATACAGTAGGGAAAGGAAAGTATGGGTACTAGGGTGGGTCAAAAAAATCGAAATCTATTTTTTTGGTTTGGTACTCCGAAAAATCGATTGCTAGACACCTCTAGAATATATACACCAAATATGAACTCTTTATATTAATGGGAAGGTCCTCCGCTTCGCAATTTTCCATTTTTACATCAAGCTTCTACTAAAAATAAATCATTTTTTTATTAATTGACTTTTTAGCAAATTTCTTTGCATATTCTTGTAGGAAATTGAACGCTCTACAAAAAAAGGTCTTATACACTTTTTTCGTTTATCTTACCGTTTAATAGATATTTGAGGTCCAAAAATCGAAAAAATCTTTAAAAATTCGTTTTTTGTTCTTAATTTCGTAACAAATTGAAAAATTATAATCATCAAACGCGCAAGACATATTCTTGTAGGAAATTGATTACTCCACAAAAAAGGTCTCAATAATTTTTTTCATTAATCTTACCATTCTAAAGATATTCGAGGTCAAAGTTAAAAAAAATTATAAAAACATTTTTTACTTGTAAAAATTTTCCAGTTCACTGAAAAATTATTATTTTCAAATTAGCAAGATATATTCTTGTAGAGGCTTAAACGTTCTACAAATAATTGCTTGACATCAAATTGATTGCTTTAACCGTTTAGAAGATATTCGTATCGTTATCTTCTAAAAAAACGACTAGTAGTCAAAAGATGGAAAGAAAAGAATAGTTCAGCAAGCAGAATAGCAGTATATAAACTTAAATACAGTCAAAATATTTAAAAGCAGTCAAAAGACGCCAAGGGAACAATTGGTCTAATAAGTCGAGGACTTATCAAATCTTAATTTCTTTCCAATAAGCTTTTTAAAAGTAGTCACTAAGCGAAAATACTATTAAGCAGTCAAAAGGCTTAAGCACTCAAAAGATTTAAAGCAGTCAAAAATATAATACAGCAATCATACTAAAGATTCTTAACAACCAAAAGACTTAGAAACAACGAAATATATCAGAAATAGGATGGTACAGGTAAAATAGGTATTTAAGGAATACAAAATTGTAACACTCATGATACTTGGCATAAAAGTTTGCTTTTTGGGACCATTTACAGATTTTACTGTTTCTGCAAAAAAGCACCCTTTCACCAAAATGTTTTTTTTTTTGTTGTAAAAACTCTTTATTCTTGCTTTCTATCCCAAATTCAATGTTTTCTACCAAATTTCATTAGGGTTGCCCATCATTTTTGTTTTCACTCAAAAAAAACACCCTTTTATAACCATGATATTTTTGTAGACCCTTTAGATTCTTGTTTCTAATCTTAAAATTAACATAATTGCTGTTATTGGTGTACCACTAATATTACTCTTTTCTCTACACCTAAAAAAAAAACACCCTTTCACATGAACAAAAATTAGGTATAGATTTACTTTATTCGTAACTTACATGGGAAAGAGAACATATTTAATGAATTTCGTACCATTGATTTTATCAGACTTATCACGGATTTTCTCTATTTCACAAATTAAATAAAAAGAAGTTTTCACGTAAAATATTTGTTAAGACTGTTTGGGTTCTTGGTTACTGTTATAAATGAAACATTTTTACGAATTTTCATTGGTGTAACAAATTTTAACAGTTTTTGTGGTACTAATTTGGAATTTCATCATTTCTTAAAAAAAAACACCCTTTCACTCAAGATAATTTTGTACACTTTATTGATTTTTAATTCTTATATAAAACTAAAACTTTTTCACCAAGTTTCAAAAATTAATAAAATTTAAGTCAGCTGTTGATAATACCACATAACTCACACATAACTCAACCCATAAAAAAAAACACCCTTTCAACAAAAATATTTTTAAGAACTTTTTGAATCCTTTGTCTCTGCTTTATCTTAAACCTTCATTCCGATTCTCATCAGTGTAGAGTGTTTTTCAGATGGGTTTCGGTTGTATTTTACCCGTTGAGGTCAAAAAACAAGCACCCTTGTTTTTAATCAGCAATAACTTTTCTTAGAGCAATCGTATTGACTTTATTTTTATGTCATTAGATTCAGCATACAAAAAATACCTTAAAAACATGACTGTGTCATATGATGATATTTCAAAAACAATTTTTTTCACTATATTTTTGACCTTCAACCCCTCAAATTTTTTTTTCGAAAAAAACACCCTTCCAGACTTTTTTATCCTTGGTTCTTATCCCAAAAGCAAACTTTTTGCCAAGTTTCATGAGTGTAAAATTTTTTTTTATTTGTTGATCTTATGCACTATTTTACCTGTATTAGGACTAGACCTAAGCCTTGAAAGTAGGAAGCAAAAACTAGGAAAACAGTCAAACACTGAGTAAAAAATGCAATCAAAAAGAGGCAAAAACTTAGACAATGGATTAACGTTGAAACAATTTTTTTTTTTAAAGTGCAGTCATTTACATTTACTGGAAAAAACTGTCTAAACTTCATTGAAGCTGTTCAGTTTTGTTTTCTAAAACTTATTGCCTTCTTGAAAAAAAAAAAATTACGCCATTAAAAAGCTAACAAATTTTCCTTAACAATAAAGCCATACTTAAATTTTACAATGCGCAAAAATTATAAGAATAATTTATTCAAAACAATCATTTTTATCAAAAAAAGCAAAAAAAAAATCTTTGTTTTTTCTTCTAACACCATTAAATCCATTTTTTTTATGAAATGTACAATTTTATACCATCTGAAAGCTTATTATTTTACCTTTGATATGACGCTTCAATCATATTTCTACGATGCCTACAAAAAAAGTAAGAATTTTTTAAAGCCAACCATGTCGAAATTTCAAGCTGAGATTATGGTATACTTTCTACACTGGTGGCACAATATTTCTCCACAAGTGTATTTTTCAAGTTTTTCAATTAACGATTGTGTTACTTGCAGAGCACGTACCGTTAAGTGTGATATATCAAATAAAAGGTAACATCATCAGCATGCGTATTAAAGTTAAATCAAATTTGTATTTGCGTTGTATCAAAAGATATAACGTGTTTAGAAAAAGAACATTTTTTCACCGTTATCTCAGGATTATAAATAGGAAATTGATTGAAATTTTGTTCAGTTATAGTTTGTTCTATTACCTATCTACAGTATAAATTTCATTTATCTTTCTAATAAAATTAAAAAGTTATAATCAATTGATTTTTCCTATCGCTTTTTCGTTTCATCTTGTTTCAAATCACTACGATACTAAAGAAGTTTTCACTTCAAAAATCGCAATTGTTTACATTATCATCATTAAACCTTTTTAACAATTTCCCTAAAAAGAAAAACAAACAAAACCCAAACTTTATTATTGGGTCTCTGTCAATAGAGGCGTAAATTATACCTCTTTTCTGCCACCACCGTCACCATAATCAGCTAATGATACTTTTCTAGGAAGTCCACTTTGCAGAAGGAAAAAAAAAAACAAAAACAAAAATCAAATGACCAGGAAATCAAAGTGAAAACTCCTTTTCGATTGACTCCGAGTCGATATGTACACAACAACGTACAAACACCATCGCTAACAAATCAACGAGCCATAACACTTGAATTATCGCCAATGACAAAACGTCAACTATCAACGAAACAATTCTTTCGGCGGCGGCGGCTAGCAGCAGCAGCAGCAATGGCGGCGGCATATCGTCGAAAACTACTGATTTCATGGTAGAAAAGAGGCACAGAGGCTCAAAGCAATTTACGACATAGCTGTGGCTCTTAAATTCAATCTCCTCTCCTGACACAATACACAACAGCAAAAACAACAACACACAGACAGAGCTCAAAAACACACCAAATTGCATTGACTCTTCATCCCGTCGTCATCAGGCCCCTCTCGAGCAGAGATGAAAAGAGTTGGTGGTACCTTCAATTTCGACAACCAAAAGACTACGAAGACTTTGGACAGCGATTTGTATCAATCTTAATTGGCATCGTTATAGGTAACAGCACAGCGGCTGTGTTGACTGAAAAGTCTAGCATTGAGCCAAAGCTATTAAGATTGTGGTGCTGACCAACCATAGCAGCCGGCATCAGGCATCACCACCGTTAGCGGTACAAAATTCACCTTCGTCCGTCCGCGATTGGTGATGTTGGTGGTTCAATCGTAGTTGATGGCAATTTATTTGTTGTGTACTACAAAGAAACGGTTACAAGTTGTTGCATTAATCTGTTCAGTACAATGCGCAAGTGCAACAAAGTTCTTTTCTAGTGATGGAACACAGTATTGCCATTCGTTGTCTACTCATCGTTTCAGAAGTAGAAAATTGTATTTATTGAGTTTTTAACACAGAAAGACACTTGGCTGGCATTTTGGTTTATTAGTGGCTTTCTGAGTCTTTTTTTGGCGTGATAACGTCTTCGAAATCGATGAACCATGGCAGCATCCACGAAAAAAAGACGCCATTTTCTCCCGTTGAACTTGAAATTTCGACATGGTTGGCTTTAAAAAATTCTTACTTTTTTTGTAGGCATCATAGAAATATGATTAAAGCGTCATATGAAAAGTGAAATAATAAGCTTTCTTATGATATAAATTTTAATAAAGGTTGTCAAAGAAACAAATTGATTTAATGGCGTGCGAAGATAAAAAAGATTGATATTTTTGCTTTTTTTGATAGGGAATATAAATATTTTCATTAAAAATTTTAGTGGCCTCTTTTTAGGTATTAAACGCTGTCGCAATATTTTTAGAGCTTTTTAATCAATTGACTTAATTCTAAGTGTTTTGACTGCATTACTCTAACTTTTTTAAAACTTGTTGCAGTAATAATTTTTTTTTAACAGCATTTTAGTTTTGCTTTATTTTTAAGATTTTGTTTCATGTCTTATGTAGTTTTGAAGCTTTTAATAGTATGAACTTTTTTTCACTGCATTTTTCAGTTCATACAGTTTTTAATTTTTTTTTCCTCGGATATTGACTGCATTTTAATTTTGCAGATCTTTTCGTAACTTGTAGATTTTAGCATTTTATTGATGTGGTTAAATTTTTTTAACTACCTACTCTTTATTTCTACTGTTGTTTGTTGTTTTTAGTGCTTTTAATCCTGTTGGCTGCTTTTTGTCTATTAATTTTAGATTATTATTGACTGCTAGGTATATTTCAGCTCTTTTTACTTGCGATAAAGGTACCTACTATACTATATCAAGTTATGCATTCGTACAAAAAAAAAAAAAAATGAGATAACATTTTTCCATGACATTACGATGGTAGACAATGCCAAAAAAGTGGATCCCGGAAGTCCGTCTGTCTGTCTGTCTGTATAAGGAGCTACAGACTAAACGGATGGACCGATTAATGTCAAACTTGGTAGCGTTATTTGGCGACTCTCCAGAGGGGTTTTTGGAATTAATTTTTTTTGACCAAAAATAACGGTACTTGTCATTTACCGATTTTAGTAAAATTGAAATATCTTAAAAACGGCTCAAACGATTTTGTTTAAAAAATTCAAATGTTAGTTTTAAGCTAAGGTCTATCTTTCAATGAAAATTTTTTTTTGGAAAATCATTATTAACGGTACCTGCCATAGAACCGTTTTTTTTTTCAAATTCGAATATCTCCGAAACTTCTCAATCGATTTTAACGAAACTTTTGGTGAAGAAGCATTTATATGAATTAAATATAAGCCAAAAAAAAATTTTGAAAAAAATAATTTTTGGATTTTAAAAAAAATTTGAAAATTTTTTTTTTTTTTTCCAAATTTCTATATAAAAAGTCTTAAAAATTTAAGCAACTTTAACTCTAAGAGCAAGTTCGTGCGACCCAGTCGTACATTTTATTTATGATCGCTTTTGAGTGCATTGCTATATTTTATAGCTTTTCCTTGTTTTGACTGTACTATATTTAATTTTTGCTCAGTCTTTCAAAAGCAGTTTTTGTGTGCCTGAATCTGAAGGTGTTGATCCCTTGCAAGCAACTTACTTTATTTTAGCCATCTATCGGCTTTTAAATCTTTTGACTGAAGCTTGACTGCAGTTAGCTACTGACTGCGTTCTAATTTATTGGCTGTTTCTATTTTTTTAATGAATTAGGAGTAGGCTTTGGACTTCTATTTTTTTATTGACTGCATTTGACTGCTTTCCAGTCATTTGATTTCGATTTTTAGAAAATTTTTGAACAAATTCTTATACCATAATTTTGGGCCTTCAATCATCATTACATCTGGCATCACTGCACTAACTTAACTCTCCTCCACTAAACCATCAGTCCCAAACCCAGCTTACATGTTTTTTTTCTTATTTCTTACTTCTTCTACACTTCTAAGCCATATAATAACCCGTTTCACTAGTTTTGGTCTTTTGCAATGGTTTAACTTCTTCGCGCAAAACCATGGCCCGAGGCTGTATAGCATCCATCATTCCGGTAGAGCGGTGTTTCACCCTTCACCTTAGTTCGATCTTTGAGAATTGATGTTTTGGTGCAGCAACAGCAACAACAGCAGCAGCAGCAGCAGCTTTGAACCACAAGAACGAACCCAAAACAACTTCTTGCTTCTAAGCATAATCTCCATCACAGTGCAGTTTACAAGCACACTAGCACAGAGCCTAACTTATGGAGTCATAGTGTCATTGTTCCTTAAATAGAAGCGAGGCTTTTTCGTTCTTTTTCATATAAATTTTAAAAGCCAAGTTTTTGTATTTTTTTTTTTTTTTTTTTTTTGCTTTTCTACAATTTGACTCGATGTAACCTGCAGCGCTCGACAGAAAGATAGAAGTTTTATCTATGTACTCTAAGCCTGTCAGTTGCCGCACCTACCATTTATGTTGTATGTTCTACGTGAGCTCTTGGACAGCTAAGACAGTTAACAAAATAGCAAAGAAAAAAAAACGTCAGTCGGTCGTCGTGGTTTTTTGGTTTTGGAGACAAAGTTTCCATAGAGCAGGTTTCTACTATTTGTTTCTTTTTCTACTCATTTTTGATTCGACGACGAGTTCAAGCCTTAGTTTGGTTTTGGAAAGTTCAACGCTCTAGTTTCCGTATGTCAACCATACACGTTTGTAACATATGTATGAGATTGAAAGCAACAAAAAATAAAAAACAACACCAAAACTGTATTTTATTGAAGTCAAACGGAATCACTTGTCTTGGACTTCTTTTCGCGCTTGAATGAAGCTTACAGTCCAATTCCACATCTAGATGATGGAGAAGTCTGTGTTGTAGTTGTACTATGTCCAGCTCACTTTGCTAACGTAAACGACTCGTTTTTTGTGGCTTGAAGTGGGCAGAAAAATTGCTGCCATGGGATTATCAGCGATGATTCCTTCAACTTTGTTACTTTAACATGCCACACCTAAGACGCGAGATATCACGGGATAAGAAATCCCTCTCTCAAAAAGTCTGGAGGCTATAGACTTGAGACTTGGCTATAAAGGAGACAGGAAGATGTAGAATGTAGTATTGTTGTTATCATAAATAAATCTTTAAGAAAATACTTAGAAATGAATCTATCATGATTTTTTGTATACCTTAGGTATTAGAAGGCTTTAAGATGGATGGTCTAACATGGATATGTTGAAGGTGGTTATAGTGACTGGTACCTTTAAAGCAAAGAACTGTCAATTAAAGACCGCAATATTAGGCGATAGGACAACTTTTTCATGGTTAAAAAGATTTTAGAATTTGATTAAAACAATGATGACTGATATCTAAGGCAAGAACCTCTCTTTCATTCTCAAGACTTGAAAGAAACTAGGCGATGTCTGATCTTAGAGGTGCGAACATAAAGATAATTTTTGCGAAGGTGAAGAAGGATTTGGAATGCTACAGGAATAATCATTCCGTTTACACAGATATAATTTATTTTGAAATAAGTCCTTTTAATTTTACAATTTAACTTGTATGATTCACACTCACTATTTTAGTTAAATCTGTGTGGAAAGCTGGAAAAAACTAAAAATAAATCTTGATAATCTACTTGAGTTGCTTCCATGTAATTGATTAATTACAATTTGCTTTTTTCCAGTACAATCGAAGACCTTAACAATATTTCGCTGTCTTCATATAAACTTAGCGAAATGTTCTTAAAAAAAAAACAAAAAATACTGAAACCTAATGATCTACTTAAATATAAATAGTGTTGAATTTTTAGCAACAATCTGCCAAACTCATTAGACGGTAGAAAATTTAAAATATGATTTTCGCTCTTTCTGAATAAACTTAGCGAAATTATTTAATACTCAAAAATAACCGGCGGCGTAGAATTCTTAATTAGATTTGGAAAAGATTGAAGATTATTAAAAAAAAATTTCGCTACCTCAATATGAACTTAGCGAAAAACTAAACAAAAGTAAAAGAAGGCAACAAAATCAAAACTCTCCTCACGATACTAGTAAAAAGGTTTCACATAAACATGATTATTATTATAATGATGTCAAATATAAAAGTCGTTTTTTTTTTCATTTTTATTTCAACTCAGCGAAACAGATTAAAATAACAAAACAATGTAGGAGAGACAAAGCAGAAATGTTCTTGACTAAATAATTAACAATTGCCTTTCTTCGACAAGTCCAAGGCAAATTTTAGGGAGATTTCGCTATCTTTATATAAACTGAGCGAAATATTCTTAAATATAGAAAATTTAAATTGAACAAAACAAAAATAACCTCCCTTCCATTAGGTTAATATCAATTTAAGTAAAGTGATTCGTCAATGTAAACTCAGCGAAACGCCATTAAAACAAAAATAAAATAACTATAAATTCAAAATAACCCCAATTAAATAGCAACAAATTTATCAATAAACTTTTAGCATTTTCAAGAGTGACTCGCTATATTTATATGAACTTAGCGAATGTTTTAGTGCCAGTAAAATTGCGAGTGACAATTTCTTGATAAATCATTCTTGCTAGATATTTAAAACAATTTTGACTTTGTTGGTTATTAATTTTTTGTGTTTTTTGATATTTTGCTGAATTTCTATGAACCTAGCGAAATATGTAGGTTCAATGAAAGAACCAACATTGAAATGGCTAGCAACCAACTAATTGAGAACTACACTTTCAACTGGTCTAAATACAGTTGTACAAGGGGTTTTCGCTATCTTCATATAAACTTTGCGAAACTCATTGAAAAACAACTATTTCAAAAGGAACGAAGTTGAAATTGTTGTTGGTAAATAATAACAAATTGTTAGCCACAGCTCCAGTAGTCTGGAGGAAATTTTAAATGGCAATAACTTATCTTCATATAACTCAGCGAAACAGTTTGGATTAAAAACAATTAAAGAACAAAAGACAATTTCAGTATGTCTGCTACAACTTATTTATAAAAAAAAATGACCTAACTTAGATTGGTCAAAAAATGTGTTTCGCTACAATTATACGAACTTAGCGAAATACTCTAGAACACAATGAATAAATATGTAAAAAAATAAAAATTGCTATTAAAAGTTCCCATTGAATTTGTATTTTAACTTTCGATTGGTCTTATATCAATACATGGAAGAAATTCATTCGTTGTTTTCATATGAACTCAGCGAAAAATCTATAAGAAGAAAAAATAAACAGCAAAAAAGTCAAAATCATCCTACTTAACTTATTAACAATGAACTATAACTAATTTAATAGCCTCATTTATTTTCAGAAGTGATTCGCTAAGTTCATTATAAACTTAGCGAATTCCATTAAAAATCACTTAAACTCACAAAAAAAAACAAAAATGACGAACAAAAAACGTCAATTCATAACGCACGTGTTTTTATTATTAAAATTTTGAGTCACTTCTTTGTCTCAACCTCAACGTTTGCATGTTCGTAAAAGTTCAAAATTTACTTTCTAGACACGAATGGTTTTTTGATGGCTGACACTTTTTGAATAATTGTAAAATTGATGACAGTGTTTTGAGAAACAGATTGACGACATCAAGAACACGTGTGTGGATAGAATGACTTATTTATGTGTCAAAATTGAACTTACTTGGGCGTATCTCCTTACCCTGACACAAGTTTAACTGTCATTGTCCGTTCAAATTGTAGTAAAACTAAGTTCCAAAATTAATCATCATTTACAAATTTAATTGAAACATTTAAAAAATAAAATTTATAAACCCTCATTAATTGTCACGTTTTGTTTTTTTTTTTTTTTTTTATTGTGACGCTCTCAATGTCCGACGATATAACCGTTCTGCGCCATTGGATTGCTATCAAAACGTGCCCAAACAGATTCACCGCACGTTAATGCCATAGATGGAAGAGCCCCCACTTTTTTTTTTTTTGTAGAACTCACAAGTCGAAGTCAGTGATCGAAAACTTAATTTTTTTTTTTTTCATTTAAAAGAAAATTAGTCCAAAAGACTGAAAACTTATTTTCTGCTTCAATGGATCCACAGGGGCAGGGGTTTTGTTGAGGGTATATGGAAGGAGCACAGATGCCATAGGGGCCATAGACATAAAGTGTTTCGTTTGCAAGTCTACTTTATCGTATCTTAGTAGCTCTCTGTCTTGAGCTCACTGCAAAAGTATCTACACTCCGCGAAATAATTATAAGGACAAATTTATTTGATTTGTCTTAAGATATGTAAAGGTTATTATTTTTTATTTCTTTTATGAATAAGGAGACATGTATATGAGGGATTGTTTCCCACCATTTGTTTTTATTTAATTCATTAGAATACAATAATACAGTTCTTTTTTCCGGGACTGGAGCGAAATAATTATAGGGACACATCTGATTTTTGCACTTAAAGTGAGGTTTAGCGAGATCAAATGTAAACAAAAGTAAGCAAAACAGTTAGAAAATGAATTTAAACCCATTATGACCATTTCATAAGTAAAATTTTTCGGTTATTTTAAAATAAGGCGTGAAAAACCCCTGATCCAGGCAGAAATGGGCAAAATCGAGGCCTACCATGAATAGGGCTTGTGTAAATGGGAAAAACTGGAGGATTAGAAACGTCCGATTGTGTAATTGATAATTTAATTAACAAAGGTGACATGTATGTTTAACTAAAACGATCAGGAAGGAAGCCTTTGGTCGAAGAGAGAGCCAAAAGCGACAAAAAAATTAAGTATTTTTCGTAAGAATTTGACAGTAAGAGAAATTTTCGAGAGAATGAAATTGGAAGTGAGAGTATGTTGAGTGCACTAAATAATGGAGGTGGACTAAGCCCATTCCTGTGAAGGTTAATGGTGAAAAACGGCGCTCTTGCCGAGACATAAACTTGCCCGCCTTCGCCTCGGCAAAAAGCATAGGTTCTGGGATGAAAAATGGAAAAACCGTTAGGGACACCATCTAGGCTATCCAAATTAAACTTTCTCTCATTGATGAACTTAAAAGTTTTTCCATTTTTCATCCCAGAACCTATGCTTTTTGCCGAGGCGAAGGCGGGCAAGTTTATGTCTGGGCAAGACCGCCGGTTTTCACCATTTACCTTCGTAGGAATGGTCTTAATCCACCTCCATTATTTAGTGCACTCAACATACTCTCACTTCCAATTGCATTTTCTCGAAAATTTCTCTTGCTGTCAAATTCTCACGAAAAATAATTCATTTTTTGTCACTTTTGACTCTCTCTTCGACCAAAGGCTTCCTCCCTGATCGTTTAAGTTAACCATACATGCCACCTTTGTAAATTAAATTATCAATTACACAATTGGACCTTTCTAATCCTCCAGTTTTTCCCATTCACACAAGCCCTATTCATGGTAGGCCTCGATTTTGCCCATTTCTGCCTGGATCAAGGGTTTTTCACGCCTTATTTTAAAATAACCGAAAAATTTTACTTATGAAATGGTCATAATGGGTTTAAATTCATTTTCTAACTGTTTTGCTTACTTTTGTTTACATTTGATCTCGCTAAACCTCACTTTAAGTGCAAAAATCAGATGTGTCCCTATAATTATTTCGCTCCAGACCCGGAAAAAATAACTGTATTATTGTATTCTAATGAATTAAATAAAAACAAATGGTGGGAAACAATCCCTCATATACATGTCTCCTAATTCATAAAAGAAATAAAAAATAATATCCTTTACATATCTTAAGACAAATCAAATAAATTTGTCCTTATAATTATTTCGCGGAGTGTATAGCTAAACTCTATTTGAAATCGCAAACTGCGTTCAATGCACGCTTAAAGCCTTGACTTAGAGTGGTTTATTCAACTTGTTGCTGTTGCCGCAATATTGCTTGATTCTAATGGTTGCATGTAAACTCGTGTGTAAATTATTATTTGTGATAGAGGTTTTGCTGTGTTTTATTTCTTTTTTTTTTTTTTGGTTTGTAGATTTCAATTGGGGGTACTGTGTTGAACTAAGCAGCAAGTTGCAGCAATAGATTTTCTTGCGAAAGTTAAATGACTGTGTGTTTGAGATTTTTTTTTCAATTTTTTTTTATAGTTTTTTGAATAATTTTCGCACAACATTTTGCCAAATGAAAAGGTTAATGTATTATTTCGAAAAAAAAAACATCGGCACTGTCTGTATTCTATGAATGATGATCTGAACAGAAGGTTACAATTTGTATTTAAAATTAAAAAAAAAGTTGGGCTTGGGAAAAATTGATTTAATAATTTTTCTGAACCTAAAATATATATATTTTGACTAATTGCCTTTATTAAAGGGGGAAAACATAACTAAAAATCTAAAACCAACTCAACGAAGACTTGTAAGTGCAAAATAGAACAAAAAAAAACTTGACGAAATAACAAAAAAGATAAAAGCAGTGAACAGGTTAGAAACAAAATGAAGACTGAATAAAAACTTAAAAAAACTGGCTTTTAAATTAAAAAAAAAAAAACACATTAAAAACTTGACGAAAAAAACTTTGGTGTTAGAAAAAATTGTTCTAAAAATGTTAAGGTTGAAGTATGAGTAATTTGATATTTTGAATATTAATAGAGCTAGGAGAAGAATATGATTATAAGTTTTAATAGCTTGATTTATCTAATTTTAACGAAAACTTGACGAACAGAAAAAGTGGTAGATACAAAAGCAAAACTAATGTCGTTTTTAATCGAAACTAAGATTTTTGACTATTCCGATCATTTTAAAATTTACAAAAACTTAACGAAGACGTTTTAGTGCAAAACAGAAATACTTGACTACATAAATATAAGCTAAAAGCAATGAATAAGTTTGAAATAAAATCGAGAATGAAAACTAATAACTGAATAAAAACTACACCAAACTTCAAAAAAATGACATAAAAAAAAAGAAGATTAAAAACTTGACGAAAAAACTTTGGTCTTAGAAAAAAATACGAAAGAGTTATTTGATATTTTGAATCTTTATAGAGCTAGGAGAAGAAGATGATTATAAGTTGTTATAGCTTTATTTATCTTATTTTTACATAAACTTGACGAACAAAAATAGTGGTAGATACAAAAGCAAAACTAATAACATTTTTAATCGAAATTAAGATTTTTGACTAAACCGATCTTCATACAAATTTTTAAAAAAGTAGGTAAAAAGTTATCGAAATTATTTTTGTGTCAAAAATAATTACAAAAATGTAATAATATCCACATTGTCCAAACTAAAGAACAAACGGTTGTTAAAACCATCGTGGTTAGTTATTTTAATATTAAAAAGATGTATAAATCGAAAACATCTGAAGAACTATAATATTCTCATATTCATCTATAAATAAAATTGATTTAATTTCTTACTTAGGTCAAATGGCTAGTAAAGAATTCAAAAAATTATCGACTATCTATTTAAACAAGGGAACACAAATTAAGTAAATAAAATAATTTTTACACAATTTTGAAAAAATATGTTTTTAATGAAATAAAACTTAACGAAAGTAATTTGTTTTTCTTTGATAAAAATTGTCAGTTTAACAAAATAATCGATTTAAGACTAACAAACCTGATTGCTTTACATTCAAAGCTATGGTTTTAAAAAAAACTTAACGAAGGCTAAAAATTTTAGGTTTTAATTTAAACTCAACAAGATCATTTAGCTACTTTTATAGAAAAAATTGAAATTGAAACAATTAATTAAGAAAAATTGAACGAAAACTTGACGAAACTTAAAATTAATGCAAAATTAAAAGGAGAATGACAAAAAAAAAATCAAAATTAAGTATTTTTAGGAGTGAAAAAAAGCACTCTTGATGAATTGTTTAGCTAACCAAACTAATAAACAATGAAATACTTCTTTGTTTTTTATATTAAAATCTATTTCACATGTTCCTAATGATTTGTTGTTTATTAAGCATAAAATTAGAATTCGCTGAAAAATATTATTCAAAGCCTCTACTCAAATCAAAACAGACAGCCACCGATTTTATTTTCATGTATATAAAACAGAACAATCGTACGACTATTCAAAACTTGTAAACAATCATCAATCAAAGAAAACCATTGATTATACTCGCACGATCGCCATAAATATACTTTCCAGTCCTGGAATGAATTAAATCTCAATTACACAATTCACAGAACTTCTTTTCATGCAATAATTATAATTTTTTATTTGTAAAGAACATGACATCAACACTGCCATATATGTAAGACATACAACAAAACAACAGAAAAATTGAACCCTGAGAGTAGAGCAAGGTTTTGAGCAACACAAGTCCGTAGTCAGAAAATATTTGTTCTAAGAGAACTGAAAAAAAAAAAAAAACTCAAAAATGTTACTTACTTCATGGATTTTACTCTAGGGGGCACCATTTTTAATAAAATGTAACGTCATAGAGCCTATAACCTCTCAACAACTAAGACGCTACCAAAGATATCTCATTCGTTAAGTTATGAAGAGTAGTTAAGAAGTTATAAGGGAACATACATTCCGACTAAGGTGAAAAAATTTGAATATACAAATTGGCTTAGAAATTGTCCAAAAACGCTTCCCAAAATAAACGTTCCTACACTTCCTCGGTTAATCCTACAAAAAACTCAAGTTTGATCAAAACTTCGTTAAATAAACAAACTTTGGTAGAAAAAATCTTGAAAGCAAAGCCTTCTTAATCACTCTGGTTTTCAGATCCGAGAAGCACAGGTGAAAACCTTTCTTTTGATGTGGAACTTCCCGAATTTTTGTTGATGCCAAAAACTGTCCTACAAAATTAGATCAGTTTTCAGTAATTTTTATTCGTCAATTTTCAAAACCTGAAGGTCTTTTAAGAATTCCAAATCCCCTTTCGATTATACGGCCTCCAAATAAAAATCAACAAACAATCTGTTTATTCTTCTTTTCACTTGATATAACCCACATTGTCTAAACGTCGAAGAAAAAATGTGGGAAAAGAGAAGAAGAACAAAAAAACATCATTTCGATCAAACACAATCAAGGTCAAATGTCAAATTCAAATTTGAACACAAATGAAATCGTTTGATTGGTGACAGATCACTTCAACTCAAAACGATCCGTTCGTTTACTTTTGAGATTTGAGATCAAATCGATCTTCATCTTCAATATATTCCACATTCATATAAAAAATGATGAGATGATAATGATGCCATAAATTCAAGTCACGTTTGTTTATTTATGTACTATTTTTTTTTTCGTTAAGTTCAAAAAAAAAAAAAAAATATTTCAATGAGGCTTTTCTTCTGTTATTATTTTTTGTATGAAAAGCCTTCATTGTCTGTTTTTTTGACAGCTACCATGATTTTTTTGAAATGAAGTCTCTCCAGTTTCCACTCAAGTGTTGAGTGGCCGCCATTATTATTACTAACAAAGAATAAAAAAAAAATAATGACAATGCATCTGCAAGGCACTCTCATGTAACGCAAGTAATTTTTTGTTTTCATCTTGTTTTTTTTTTTTTGTATCACAAAGTGTCGAATGCTGAGCTGAGCTGTGTGCTGCGCTGCTCTGCGCTACTGCCACTTCTGATGGTTATGGTTGGATGGACAGAATTTAATTACTCATTAGCATATTCTATTAATTTAATTTTATTGTTGTTTGCGCTGTTATTGTTTATCTTTCATGCCGCTTGCCGTCGCCAGCGCAGTAAAGCCACCGATTTTCCCCGTGCTCCCCCTACCTTCTGCCTTCTAGTCGGTCAAATGTAATTCAACAACATCTATCAAGGATTAATTTGCATAAATTGTATAGTTGGAGGTTTAGTTATGGCACACACAATAATAAACACCATCCTACCCCTGTCTCCCCTACCTCGCCACCGACCGAAGCTATAAAACGCTGATGTATATAATTATATCGCCCGCATCAAGTTGTCAGTTGTAATTTATCGCACAGGCCATAGTGAGCAAATTAGAAGCCAAGTCAGTTTGGTTTGAAAATCGGGTCTGTAGGGGGGGAGGGGGTAACCAGGGCAGTACCTATCTCTGTACCCAGTTTCAGCAAAGACGACGACGACTACTCGCACTGAAGCAGTATATGCATCAATTAATCTTTATTTTTCAGACTTCAGAGCTTGAGATGTTTTCTCTGAGAGAGGCTAGGAAAATGCGGGGGCTGTAAGGGGCTTGAGGCAAAGTGTATATGTCTAAATGTGGGACTTAATTGGGCACAACTAAGCTGTGTTTGGATAAAATTAAGACACACAACGAACACAACGAACAAAAAAACAATGGACGCGATTGTTTTGTTGGTGTTTGCCCGACTTTGGGTCTTGAATTTTCTATGCCAAAGCTTTGTCCACGGCTAAATTTAAACCACAAAAACAAAAAACGAAAAAAAAAAACAAAGTAAAAATGGGCAGCTTAATTAATTATGCATGCGATGAATTATTGTTATGTTTAGCTGATAATTAACAGTTTGCTGATGAAGTTATAGATAATGTACTCAAGTTGTATGTTGTTTGGAACGATAAAAAAAGGTCCAAAAAATATATAAAAGGGCATGAGGTAGAGGCACTAACCAAAAATGGTTAAACAAAAAATGTATGTTGTTTATACGAAAAGAAAAGACTCATAAAAAAGGGAAGGCTATAAAATTTACGGTCAAACTTTTGGAATTGATTGTTGTATAGAGTCTTGGGGTTTAGGTCTTTTCTGGTTACATATACGAGTCGGAGTCGAGAGATGTGTGACCTCAAGTAGAACAAAAATAAACAATAAACACTCGCGCGAGAGATGAGAACGGGCCATAATAATACCAGCAATAAAAGTCGCTGGCTATCGGCGGTATAAATTATTACAGCAAACAGTTCTTCTCAACGAAAAACGTGCTAATGGAGAGTATTTTTTTTTTTTTTTTTTTTGATAGGGTACCTAAAATGTAGGAAATAATAAATGTAAGACAAGACTTGGGCTTGAAATAGAGTTTTTTTTTTTAAATTTTATTTTTGTTCAAGTTACGAACGGCTTTCAAAAAAATTTAGTTTTGTTGATTTGTTTTGGTTGGTTGAAAAAAAAAAGAATAAAAACCTTTTGTATGATGAGGTATTGTGTGGCAGACAAACAATCCGCCTCCACTTATGATTATGACTATGTTAATTTTATTTTTTTGAAAAAGTTCGTAATTGAAGGCGGTAAAATATGTATGTACGCATATATGAAGGGAGCTAGTGACGTGTTTGTTTTGTTTGAATTTTTTGTGTTTTTTATTCTTTCTTATAGGAAGGTTATTTCCGTATTCTCTATATAAGATAGTTAAAGGTAAAAATTATTAGGCTTTTTAATGGCTTTTAAGTTTTGTCAGTTTGAATAGATTTTATTATGTTTAATTTGAAGGTCGAAGGGCATTATTGTATAGCTACGAATTGAAATCAACTTACCTACACAAGTCTTTTTTTTTTATTTATTGTTTAACTTAGTTAAAATGTAAGATTTTTACATGGGCTTTTGAGAATGCTTATCACATGTGATCAAAACGAGCGAATATATCTAGAATCAAAGGAAAAATACTGTATGCAGCGTTATATGCATTTTCGAAATAATTAAAGAAACGGTCTGTTAAACATATGAAGTATTTTCAAATATTTGAACGTATTATCAGTGCCGGATTAACCATGTCATGGGCCCCTAGGCACAGTAATTCTTGGGCTCTTTTCCGATGGTTTTTCAATATCATAAGCTCTTTTTAAGTTAAGTTAGAAATTTGTGTAGGTAACTTACTAAAGACTAATCGGCTATAATCTGTGTCCTATCATGTCATTTTATAAACGTAAACTAAAAGTTTTGTAATAACTATAATAAATATTGCAGCGATATTTCAACATTAAAGCAACTTGATGCTTCACAGATAACTTCGATTAACGATAAGTTATTAGAAAATATTAATATGCCGACTTTTCACGAGTCGGTTTCAGCCACATGATATGTCTCACGGCTAAAGTCGACTAGGACTCTAGTATGGGGATTATCACTTTAGTCGCGTGCGGCTTACCTTCACACGACTCGACTGACGCCGAAAAGCTTCGCCGCACGGCGAAAATCGACTCGTGATAAGTCGGCATTACGGTTTCATTATAAAACTGGAGAGAGAAATCATACCAAAAAGTTTTAATTTTGATTCAATTACACAGCCACACAAAAAAATATAAAAGTTCTGGTCTGGGGTTGCGACCAGGTTTTTCATATAGTTTTGGGGTCGCTGAAAACGAATCCGAAGTCCGTTTTGCCCCATCACGTCAGGTTTTCGAGATAACCTCAAAAAATGTCACGAAAACAAAAATTTTTTTTTTCTGATCTGGATGTGCGAATATGTTAATCATATAGTTTTTGGATCGCTGAATCCAGATTCGAAGTCAATTTTGCCCTATCACGTCAGGTTTCTGAGATATCCTCAAAAAAATGTCAAAACCAACAAAACAAAATTTCTTATCTGGAGTTGCGACTAGGTTTTTCATATAGTTTTTGGGTTGCTAAAACCGAATCCGAAGTCTATTTTGCCATATCACGTCAGGTTTTTGAGATATCCTCAAAAAATGTCAGATAAGAACTTTTTTTTTTAGTTTAGACATTTTTTGAGGATATTTCAAAAACCTGACGTGATACGGCAAAATAGACTTCGGATTCGGTTTAAGCAACCCAAAAACTATATGAAAAATCGAGTCGCAACTCCAGATAAGAAATTTTGTTTTTTTGGTTTTGACATTTTTTTGAGGATATCTCAGAAACCTGACGTGATAGGGCAAAATTGACTTCGGATTCGGTTTTCAGCGACCCCAAAACTATATGAAAAACCTGGTCGCAACCCCAGACCAGAACTTTTATATTTTTTTGTGTGGCTGTGTAATTGAATCAAAATTAAAACTTTTTGGTATGATTTCTCTCTCCAGTTTTATAATGAAACCGTAATGCCGACTTATCACGAGTCGATTTTCGCCGTGCGGCGAAGCTTTTCGGCGTCAGTCGAGTCGTGTGAAGGTAAGCCGCACGCGACTAAAGTGATAATCCCCATACTAGAGTCCTAGTCGACTTTAGCCGTGAGACATATCATGTGGCTGAAACCGACTCGTGAAAAGTCGGCATATTAATATTTTCTAATAACTTATCGTTAATCGAAGTTATCTGGAATCTGGATTCAGCGATCCAAAAACTATATGAATAACATATTTGCACATCCAGATCGGAGAAAAAAAGTTTTTGTTTTCGTGACATTTTTTGAGGTTATCTCGAAAACCTGACGTGATGGGGCAAAACGGACTTCGGATTCGGTTTCAGCGACCCCAAAACTATATGAAAAACCTGGTCGCAACCCCAGACCAGAACTTTTATATTTTTTTGTGTGGCTGTGTTATTATAGCCCAGGCAAATTAGTCAAAATATGGGCATGAAATCAGATTTTTTCACGTTACAATATTTTTTTCATGCGAAACACAGGTTGTCCTTATCATAAAAGTTAATTTGTTTGGATGATAGGAGGTCGGGAGCAGCCGCCATCTTGGAAAAGAGATTGGTATCGTTTTTATTGAATAGCTACATTGTTGTTCAAATAAACAAAAAATGACAAAGGTAAGATTTATTAACAATAAAGTTATATAAAAAAATATATACAAACCAATTCCGTGATTTGATTAAATCTAATATCAATTTGAGTAACTTCTCTGCGTGCACAATCTCACATTTTCTGACGTATCTGATTGCAACATGAAGATCTTGAATGGCACCATCTCGTTACTAAACTGTGGTTCGATGTCGTTGGAATTATATTCGAATACACAAGTAATATTAATATTTTTTTTTTTAAGAAGAGATTTACAGTTTAAATATTAAGGTTGGAGCACATGGGAAGAAGTATTTTTTTTTAATTTGTTATATAAATATGATGAATTTTGAATTTGTAAAAAGAACTTTTTTATTAAAACGTGATATATTTTGAGCTGACTGTATTCCCATTTTCTGGGTTGATTTTTCCGTTTTCCCTAATCAAAAATCCCGAAAAAAACGGGAAAAAATCCCTCAATCTGGCATCGCTGGGTTGGGCCCTTCAGGATGGGATGGGAGTCATAATTCATTATAAACACATGCATACATATATACAATAGCCCTGTTATATTGAAGGTGGTAGTTTACTCGTGAGTAGAAATCTAGTTCAACAACTACACATTCCTATCTCCGCGAGTAGAAGATTGTGTTATTTATAGTAGGTACTAGATCTACTCATGACTAACCACCTCCAATGGAACGGGGCTAATGTTTTTATGATTTGCAAAAGTTTTTTTACTCTGCTTTTTTTTTGTTCTTCTTTTTTCTTATTTTTTCAAATACAATGTAATGCTGTTTTTTATTGAAGATACTTTTCCAAGAGATTTTGTTTGTTCGTTGTCAGAGTGAGGGGCCCCTAGCTGAAGTGGGGCCCCTAGGCAGCTGCCTAGTTTGCCTTGAGGCTAATCCGGCACTGCGTATTAAGACCTAATTAACATGAACACATTAACACTGCTTTTTACGTATCTAACAGACATTTTGTTGCATTAAATGAAAACGAAAAATAACGAAAACCGACCATGAAATCAAAATCAAAAGAGGCAAGTCCTGAATATAGATTTGGAAAAAAAAATTCAGGTCTTATAAAATTTAAACTCTTACACTAACATATCCCAAAAATGTAAAAAAAAGTAAGCACATCTAAAGTATCTTAAAAAACATAATTATAAAAATATCAAAATTTAACCATAAAATACATAAAACAGAAAATTGAGATTCCCAATAGTTCCGATTTAGACTTCGAAAAAATCAAAGTCATAAAAAACTTAAATCTAAAACCGAAGACTAAAAATCATCAGAATAGAGTCCAAAAAAATTTTGAAATTTTTGATACTTCCAGGTTTTGAAAATCCTAAGTATATTTCCGAGAAACTATGAACCTGAAACCTAAAAACAAGAACAGATTTTCGAAAATAGAATATTATTAGCCTTAATGCTGAAAATCCAAAACACTAAACTAACGTTAAGACCAAACGGAGAGCTGGAAATATGAAACCACATAATTTCATGAATGCAAATAATAGAAGTTTAAGTTTATTTATTGACAATAACGGTTTGTACAGTAAGATAACATCTTTTATAGTATTTAGATATAGTGTAAAATTAACATTGATTAACAAAAAAAAAAACATGTCTGCAATTCACACGTGGTTGAAGTGAAACCTTAAAAATCATTTTAAAAAAATCGAAAAAATATAACTTTTTTTTATTCCATCACTTTTTTTTATGTGACAACCTACAATAAATTTTATACCATCTGAAAGCTTATTGTTTCAGCTCAAAATATTTATATCGACCTTGTCTATACGCCATCTACAAAAAGAGTTAGAATTTTTTTAACCCAATTAGTTTTCATAAAAAAAGGAAAAACAATCTATCTCTTTTCTCTTCTAACGCCATTAAATCCATTTTTTAAAAGACAACCTATAATAAATTTTGTATCATTATTATTTCACCTTTTATATGACACTTCAATCTTATTTCTACCATGCCTACAAAAAAAGTAAGAATTTTTTAAAGCCAACCATGTCGAAATTTCAAACTGAGATTACGGTACTTCCTCTACTGCTGGCTGGTCATCAGCAACAAATCTTTATAGGTGTTTTGAGGTATTTTTCAATTTAAGTTTGTGTAACTTGTGGATCATGTACCGTTATGTGTGATATATCAAATAAAAGGTTATGTTATCAGCATGCGTATTAAAATTAAATCAAATTTGTATGTGCACTAGATCAAAAGATATAACGTGTATAGAAAAAGAACATATTTTTACCGTTATCTAAGAATTTTCAATATGAAATTAATTGAAATTTTGTACAATTATAGTTTATTTAATTACCTATCTACAGTACAAATTTAATTTATCTATCTATTAAAACAAAAAAGTTATAACAAGTTGAATGTTTGTGTCGCGTTTTCGTTTCATCTTGTTTCAAATCACTTCGATACTAAATCTTTGTGGGAGCTGTGATTTACAATAGCAATAGGATCATAGTTGGATTAGGGCTAATGTTGGACTGGGAGGGATGAGTAATGAAGAAAAATTGCAGTTTTAAACTTTTTTACATTTACAATTAAAAAATAGAAAACCATGAATACGTAATTCCAGACATCATAAATCCTCAATTATCAAAAATCTTCACAAAATCACGAACAATTTTCGAAAATTGAGTTTAAAAGCAGATTAAAATCTTGTTAGGCAGAAAATTGAATATTCTATAAACGAAAATCTTTAACAGAAGTCACCAAACATTTTTTTCAAAAGCCTAAAAAACAAAAAAAAAAAAAACGGAATCAAAGAGCAAAAAAACAAGTACCTATCATAAACAAGCATAAATATTAATAAATCAAGGTCAAAATCACAAGGATGTAAAATTATTACAATACAAAATATATCTAAACATTAGCTGATCAGGCAAGAAATCATTTATCTTTTAATTTTTTTTTTTTTTTGAGACCCCGACTTTTTTTGCCATTTTCTTACATATTATTTAACTTACGTTTTCCGTATTCCGAATTGCCGATAAAACTGATCGGAAACAAAAATTGAGTTTGAACGAAACCATACTTTTCTAAAGAATTTGTATGTGCTGATTACGAACTCGAAGTCAAAATTTCACTGGCCAAAACACGGTTTTGGGTGTTTTTGACGTACCTACTTATGTATAATCATTTTTGAATCCAGAAAACTAAATCCAATTGAGTTCATATGTACAACAGGTGTATCCAAAAGCGAACGTCTTTTTCAGTTTCATTTATTTAAATTTCTAGCTTATGTACAGTTTTGGAAAATTAAATTATTAACGCTATTAACGCTTATTCTGTCCGCCATTTTGGAATCACCATTTTGAAAAACATATTAACTAATTTTGATTATTTTTTAAACCCTTCTTAGTCTTTACTATTAACAACTTTTCTGCGCTATTAGGATTTGAAATTCAAAAAAGTGTTTTTTTGATCCACCCTAATATGTTTATGAAAGTTCCTGCGCCTGACCTTTTTTTTGTGTAATTTGAAGTTGTCATGGAATTATGGCATTTCAGAACTTTGAGTTTTGGATATTTCCCTTTTTTTTAGATTGGGATTTGCGATTTTCGGAATGACCCCAACTTTTTTTTACTATTTTCCTATTATTTTTTTCGGGTTTTTTTTTTCGGTAGGTCCCTACGTTTTTTTTTCGGATTTTGGTTTTCCCTGATTTTTCGTTTTATGATTAACGACTTGGGATATCTATTTACAATTGAATAATCACCAATAAACCAATAAATCCCGTTCTAATAAATTCCATAAAACAATAATTACATAAAGTCAATCCCAATTCCAAAACACTCCCTTTTTTAACGTCTCTCTTATCTAACTGATTGTTTAGTTAAGAATAATTTTCGAAAAGTTCTCCTCACATGTCGACCGATGTCATTGTTGAATGAGGGTCTCATATCTTATCTGCAGACATCCCCTATTTAAACCTCACCTGCCAGGGTCTTTATCACTTCATTTTACCCAATTCCCCCTTTACTCTCCAAACAACAACAACAATTTCAGTATTTCTGCAGTCAAAAGCCAAAAAACCATGAGTTATTACATTTAACACCACAACCGACAGCGCGCACAGAAAGCAAAATGTGCGTGGGTTTCAAATCCATACTCGCAGAACCACCATCATCCACTAACCACCGCAGTCAACCGTTATCGCTCCATATAACTACCCCTCCCCCATATCCGCCATAGATTATGCTAATGCTCCACATTAGATAACGGAGTCACTTTGCGAATGAAGAACCAAAACCAAAACCGCAAAAAAAAAGAAAACAAAAAAGGAAAACTAGATACATGGTAAAACCCCGTCCAGCAGCGCCCAACTCAAATCGAAAAAAAAACGTAAACTTTTCTTCCTTTTTCCTGAACTCGAGCTACATAGCTGGGCGCGTTCTCGCTTCTCTGACTTTTGGTCTGTTTCTCTGCTGAATTGGAACAAACCCAAAAAATACAAAAAAAAACAAAACACAAAAAAAGTTAGCGGTAGAAGGGGCTGGTGGGGCCATTGGGTTCGGACAACGAGCTGCGGGCATCAGCTAAGCATCGGGCTTGGCCCTCGCCACCACCGACGACAATCTATCTTGAAATTTGATCACGTACACTCGGAATAAATTATGAATTTGTACAAAAACAGGCTTTGAAAAAGCCTCAACTATTGTTTGTTGTTGCTCTTTTGTACCCTCATTGGTCCGGCACATAAAACATGAATATTTTTTTTGAATTGTTTTTGTTTTTGATTTGTTTTTGTAATGGACATTTGCATATGAGGAACAAAACACAACGCATTTAGATTGTTTTGCTTCGGACGATGTAATTATTATGATGTTTGGGCTTTTTTTGCAGGGTGAAGAGAGGGGGCAGGCGAAGAAGGGTGTTGGGTGGGTGGATTGGCCGAGCTATAATGCCTACGACGAGTATAGTCGATCTATGCACAACACAATGTTGCCTTTGATGCATGGCTAATTAATTTGTTTTCACAATTTTTTTTTTTTTTTTTTTTTGTTTCATATCGTGCTTGTGTATGGCATTATAGGAGGCTTAAAGAGGCATCATCAGCATATACAATATGCGAGCCAGTTGAAAAGAAGCCTCCACTATTTGGGTTTCACAACATGACTCGTCGATGAACGTGACCGAAACATAGAAAATGTTTTCATATCTTTTTTTTTGTATTTTATTTATTTTTAAATTATTGCCTTTGAATATTATTTTGTACATAATTAAGGAGTGTTCTTGACTCTTACTATTTGGTTTTCTATTTTTTGTTTTTTTTTTAGTTTGGTTAGACATTGAAGTCTGGTACTCGAACTGGGTAGCCTATAGCCAGATCATTGCCCACAGCAAAGGCAGACTACATTGAATTTGAAATTTGCGCCGCAGTTTAGAGAAAATCGTGCCTGGTTTAAATATTTTGTCTCGAGTTTAATTGGTTTCGATTTTTATATGTTTATATCAGACACTTCCTCAAAAAGGGTGATGACATTGATGCATTTCGAATTTGTTATTTATTTGATACGCAGTTTTCTAAAATGTTAAGAAAATTGTAATTTTTTTAATTGATACCTTACCTTATAATGAAGCAGTTTTCTTCTTCTGTTCTTTTCTTTATGTTTAAAAAAACACTAAATCTCTGAAACCATTGGTTCCTTTCCAAAAGCTGCATTCAAATTTTATTACATTTTTAGTATAGGTACTAGTTTTTTTTTTTCACTTTTGCAACTTTGTCTACTTTTTCATTTTTACTTTGCGAGATATCCATTCGTGAAAAAAAAAGTTGAGATGACAATTAAACATGACATTACGATGAATGAGAATGCGAAAAAAGTGGGTCTCGAAAGTCCGTCTGTTTGTAAGTCTGTCAGGATGTCTGCCTAAACAGCTTAAGATGTCTGAGATACAGCCTAAACGGCTGAGCCGATTCACTTCAAACTTAGTATACAGAGGGGTTTTTGGAAGTTTTTTCTTATCAAATTTAACAGCACCTACCTGTCATATAGCAATTTTGGAAAAATTTAATTTACTCAAAAACGGCTTCTACGATTTTGATCAAAAAATATAAAAATATATATCTATTTATGAAAAAAAAAAAAAAAATTTAATCGTTATTAACGGTACCTCCCATGAACCGTTTTTTAAATTTCTGACTATCTCCCAAATTATTGGTTCAATTTTAACGATTTTTTATGCAAGAACATTTATATTGCCCAAATATAAATCAGAAATAAAATTTTGAAAACAAAATAGGTAATTTTTGGATCTTAAAAAAAAAAAAACTTTGAAAACATTTTATTTTTTTTTTTAAAAATCGATCCTTTGAATGCGGAACATTCATTTTTTTTTTATTTTGAATGTTGAATTATAATTGCCACAAAATGGTAGGTATACCAAATTAATTTTAAAACTTTTTTATCAAAAAATTTTATTTAAAAAAAAATATTTTTGCAAAAAAAGGCTTTAACGATTTTGAATTTTTTTAATACTGCATACTTGTTTTGTAGCTCAATTTCATTTAAAGTGTTGTTTTTTTCATTTGAAGAACGAATTTTGTGTTTTTTTTTTATTTTTTTTTTTTTATTTTCATTACTAACCAATTATTTTCACATTAACCAATTTTTTTTTAAAAAAGTCTTAAATTTTAGGAAATTGTATTCTTAGAGCAAGTACGTGCATTTTATTTAAATTTGGGTTCCTTAAGTTTTTTGTTTGCAATACCTATGATTTTAAAGAAGAAAAATCAGCTTTTTCTACTTTTCTCTTGCAACTATAAAACTAGTTACGTAGTTTCATCAAATTTAAGCCCTCATTCAGCACATGAAACTCGATATTTAACGAAAGAAGTGAAATCGTAAAGTTGTCAGCCATTTTCGTTGTTCTTGTCTCTTTCGTTTTAAACACATTAGAACGATCAGAAACGTTTTGTTTAAATGATTCAATTTTAATAAAAAAAAAAAAAAAAAATTGAATAGTTTCGTACAACTGGTTTTTAATTTCACTAAGTTTTTATTCATTTTTGAGTTTTCCTCAAAATTTTAGTTAATGATCATTTTTTTCTTCATTATGGTATTATCTTCTTCAAATTTTTTCTCTATGAAATTTTTATGAACTAAGTTTCGTCATATTTAAATTTTTTTCTCCAAATTTATGTATACCTAGATTCAAAAGAAAAAGTTTCGTTTAATTTTTGAAAAAATAATTTTTACTTGCTCTATAGGGCAAATAATGGTTTCGTGTCAAAAAAAAATTTGAGTTAAGTCAAAACCAACAAAACGATAATGGAGAACTTCGAAAAAGTGGTTCCCGCAATTCCGTTTGTGCCACAGCCTAAACGCTATAACGGATTTTCTCCAAATTTGGTAAAGATGATTTTTATAAAATTCTGAAATTTGTTTTTTTTTTTTTTGTTTTTTTTTTTATCTCACTTAGAAAGTTTACTCGAAAACGGCTGCAACGATTTTGATAAAACTTTGCAAACGTAGTATTCAAATCAATTGCAATAAAACTGCATTTTTATTCCTAATTTTTGGAAGTTGGTAAAAAAGTGTTTTGAATTTAAGGCATTTTTTGAATTGGAAAGTGTTTGGAATAGCAAGAGCACGTACGTGCGACTTTTTGGAACTTTGTTTTTATAAGTCGATTAATATTTGAAAATTTGTATAGACCTAAACCTTTAAAAGAAGACGATTTTCAAAAAATTTATTTCAAAAAATTCATTAAAAATATTTTATGGTAGGTATACCTTGTTTGGAGGTCAAAAAAACGTAAAGAAATGTTTTTGTAATTTTGAAAACAAATTTTTTTTTTGTTCAAGTTTACCTAATTAAATTTAAATATTCTTTTATGAATTTTTAAAAAACTTTAAGTAAACTTAGCAAGTACGTGCGACCCAGTCATGCATTTTATTTAATATAAATACCATAATCATTTTAATTGTTTGAAACAAAACCTTAAACTATTTTATTCTGACGAAGTGTTAGAACCCTGCATTGTGTCACGCCAATACACCTTCAATTAAGAAGTCTTACCACGGCTAATTTTATTGTCCTTTAACTCCTAATTGACAAAAAAAGAAACACACATAAAAACACTAGTTTTCTTTCCAAACTTAAAAGAGCCGCATTAGATTTAAGATTTGATTGCTTGGTGTGTTTTTTTGTTTTTTTTTATTATTTCGTTCTGACGCAAAGAACCAATTAACAATTCAAGGAGTGTTTATTGTTGAAATTTTGTGCATATTGACATGCAAGGAGACGTCTATTTATCGCATACAAAAAGCAGAACAAAGTTGAAGGTCGCACAAGCTATATATAAAAGAATACGTATACAATTCCCTTTCTCAGGGTTATGGGTGCGATACTTAAAACCATCACTCGCCGAATAGAACTTTGACAATCAATTTTCCCAAAAATACAACCGAAACCCCTTTATTCAATCCACTGTCAGTCGTTTGTTGTTTGTTATAAACCAGCATTTCACAGAGATTCTCGCTTTGCTAAACAACAAATTAATTTGAAATTCAATTCTAGCGCCTATTTAGAATACTCAACTTACCCTCAATCCTCCTCCCTTCTCTGATATAACCTAACTGAATGCATGAAGCACGAGAGTGTTGTTGAATTGGTGTATCTTTCCATCTATCATCTCTGCTAGCTGAGCTATTTATTGCTTACATAAAAAAAGTGATGTCATATTGAGTTTGCGAATTCGCACAAACAAATTCATCGCCGTCTCCTCGCGCTGTGTAATGATGACACTGTGAAAGCGCCTGCCGACCCGGTCCAAGTGCGATTCCTCCATCCATTCAGCAGTTTGTCTTTCTAGCGACCGCGTTTCGCAGAGTCGAATTCTAGAAGAGGAGCGGAAAAGTGTGCGGCATGTATCTGGAATTAGAATATAGAATCTCAAGTGTTTACGCCGACACGGTTCGTTGGATCGCTGAATAGCACGGAACCAGAACCAGCAACAGAATCTGTACCAAAGCTATTTCACTTTGAGCACACCAATACCTCACAACGCCCTCTAGGGGTTGTTCTATTTCACTGTGATGGAAGATATACCTACAGAGACTCGATGGGAACGGGAGATCCCTCGGATTGAGAATTTCTGGCATGTCGTTGGCGGGCGGAATATTGTGATGGATGGTTGGACGAATTGTGCGACTGTTGCATCACCTGGAAACAATTAGATTTATCCGAGAGAGGCTTCATCAACGTCAACATCATCATCGTTAGCATCGTGATGAAGCCGGGCATTCATTAGCATTTTCGCGGAACTTAACAAACACATAACACATTCAATGAAAAAGGGGGGGGGGGGGGGGAGGGGGAGACTGATATAAAGCTTCAATGAAATTGAAGGGTAAAGTTAAATGCACTCGGAATGTGGGTTAGTAGCTGGACGGGCGGCAGTTTCGTTTCGTTTCGTTCGAATTTGACATTCAAGGCCAATAAATGCGGGTTTGAACTGATATAAAATTAGAATTGCCAATTTTTCCGAGGGTGACATTGATAAAATTAGACCTGGAGAGCTCTGTTTCGTTGATATATTCGTTCTTCCTCACGCGCCTGCCCGAGATTGAAAATTTATTTCTGATGAAGGCAAATAACATAACAATGATATGCTGCGGGAGTGTAGAGTGTCAATGAATCGATGCGGATGGCCTTATGCCTACTACCTCTTACCTCTGCGTATAAATACAAGGCTAAAAGAATCTGTTGCCAAGAGAGGATTCAACAATATGAAATCGCGACAAAGGCCATTTCGAATTAACGCGAAAACCATTTTTGATATTGGATAACATTGAAAAAACTGAAATTCAATCAGTTTGACTCTGGGTTTGCTCTCTTATCGCGGCGTATTTTGTGGGTATTGATGTTATTTAAAATTAAAATGACAAGGATCTTTTGGAGATGAGGAGGGTTGTTGGTTGGTTGTGATGTGATTTCATCATCATCATCAGAGAATTCTGATTGATTTGAAGTGTGGTAATGAATTTTAATTGAAAATTGTAAAATAGGGAAATATTGCAACTATACGCGAGTATATTCGAGAGAATGAGTTATGGTATTAATACTGTGGCGTTTCTATACTCTTAATGAATACTGAAAATTAATATTGAAGAATATATAATTGGGCAAAATTTTCTGTTGAAGGTTCAACTTTTGAAATTTTTAATCAGAAATTTTTACTTCTGTTGATATGGATTGGATATGTGTAGTCAAAAGTATACAAAATTGTCGTAAATTTAGTACGAAAGTTCTTTCTAAAAAGTCAGAAACAGAATGTACGGTAGTTGCGGGTAATAAGGCCTAGTCAAGGGAGATTTTAAGTAAAATAATATTTGTTCATCCAATTTAGTACTTACTTTACTTTTTGTATATCAATAGATCGTATTTTTAATATCGATTATTTTCGATTAGTATAATACGAACACATAAAATGTGGGCTTTACATAACATTCCGAACTATTTAAAATATACATGCTCGTATAAAAAATATCGATTTTGTAGATATATCGATTTTCCATAAAATCGATTTTTTAAAATATGACATTTTGATCCGATCATAGTTCCTTTAGTATAGTCCTGACCTGATGAACTTGATTTCCAATGCAATTAATCATAATTTTAAGAGATTGCACACATTAATTAAGTAAAATCGTTTGATATTCACTGATATCGAAATAAATTTTTATTGACTTATGTTTTGAAATGTCGAGATTTCAAATTTTAAAACAATTCTTTTATCAATTTCTAAAGCTTCCAAAACAATCGATATTAATAAACATTTGAACCAACATTTTAACAACTAAACATTTTTTTTGTCGATTATTTCTTACTATATTTTGTGGATGAGAACTTTGAACTATTGATTTGAACTATCGATAGTTAGTAACTGAATGATTTGATTTGAACTATCGAATAGTTCAGTCATTCATTCATTTACTCATTTGAATAAAAACAGTCGAATAAAAACTATCAAATAAACTATCGAAGAAACTATCGGATAAAAACTATCGAATAAAAAAACTGTTTGAATGAAAAAACTATCGAATAAATAAAACTATTCGAATGATAAAACTTTCGTATTAAATAACTATTTGTATGAAAAAACTATCGAATAACAAAAAATTATTCCAATGAAAAAACTATCAAATAAAAAACTAACGAATGAAAATAGTAACTAAATGAATGAATAAATGATTTAAAACTATCGAATTAATGAATATTTTACAACTATCGATTGTTTGATAGTTTTTATTCGATAGTTCCCATCTGTGCGTTCCTTCGGCTTTTTTGGTTTATTTGGTTATTTCTTACATTAATCATTTAAATGCACATTAATGGAGCAACAGTAGCTTGTTGTTTACGATATCGATTGAAAAATTCATGCCCAAAAATATCTACAGTAATAAGACTATCTATAAAGAATGTCTCATTTCAGAAAAACTTATCTAAATCTAAAAAGATCACAATCAATTTCCTGGCATTAATATCAAACAATCTTCTTTTTCGATACCAATTGAGAACATATCGATAAACAGAAAATCAGATCATTCAAATCTAAAATGAATCGAAATCTTAATATCGAATAAAAAACATTAATATAAAAAAATATTGAATTTTAAAAACATATCGATTTTTGAGTAATATCGATATTTCATAAAATTGAAATTAAAAAAAATATCAATTTTTGAAAAATTCAATTTAAAACAAAATATAATCATGACTCATGGTCACTGTGCGTGTTTATCGATTTCTTATGATATCGATTCACAAAAATCAACCCCAAAAATATCTCCAACTATAAAACTAATATATACCTAACTGACTCATTTTAAATTACTTAAATCTAAAAAGATCACAATCAATTTCCTGGCATTAATATCAAACAGTCTTCTCTTTTCGATACGAATTAAGAACATTTCGATAAACAGAAAAACAGATCATTTATAATTCCAATCAGCAAATGGCAGTTTGTCTCTGTGATCCGTATTCTAAAACCAATAAATTGCATCAGACAAACTATCTGTGTAAGATTTATTTTAAAATAATAATTGTTCTTGATCGCAAATAAAAAATCATAATATTCAAATTCAGAACATGTAATTATCGAATGATTTTTTCCAGTTTAATAACGCGATTCACGTTTGCGAGCTTAACACGCTTATTCATATGCTCTCCTCTCGATATAATTACAAAATTTAACGAATAGTAGGTTTGATGGGTGCTGGTTGTTGATATTAATTATATTCTTACATAAGAAAAAAAATAAAGATGAAAATTAATTACAATCGTTTATTTTATTTTCTCAAAAGCAGATCATTTTTATCGAGATCCATCGACGATGAATAAAAACCTTCATCAACTCGCAGCACACGTCACTTGAGATTCCCCTGACGATGTGGTACGAAACAGATTTTTATTCTATACCCGACCTCAAAATGAAGCACCAGAATGTGTGTTTTTAAAGTTGGCCTGGCCTCACTTATCACAATTTCAATGCCAACAATCACTGAGAAAATATTATGTAAATTTAAACTTGAGTTTTATTTATTAAAAATTTTTTTTTTGTTTTCTTAAATTAAAAAAAAAAAGTTCTAAATATCATCAAAGAATAATCGAGATACAATAATTATATTTTGAGAACAGAGAACGATGATTGTGTGGTGGGTGTACCCACCGTATTTGTTATCGATTTGGCATACATACATCCCCATCACTATAATACAACGACTAGCGACGTGCTGAGAAGTGCTGACAGAATTAACAAATTAAAATTCAAGTGCGACATCTGCTGCAAGCGGCAATAACTAATAAAGTCAACTTACCATAAGAAGCCAATCCAGTTGATAAAATTATGGAAAAAAAAAATTTAGTTAATAGCCTTCACATAATAGCCCGAATTTTTTTGAGCTCTATAAAAATCCATATTTAGTGTGCACGCGTCTTAGATTGAAAGTTGCGGCATAAAGTACACAAAATAAAATATACACCACTCGTCGATATGATGTGAGTCTCTGAGTGTAGGAAGCGGTTAATCTAATATTTTGTTTTTCTGTTTTCGTTTTGTTGTTGTTGTTGTGGATTCTATTATAGCTTGACTATGGTCTAAATTATGCTGCGCCCACTTCAGGAAGCATTTTTAGTTTTCATCGCTAGTTGTTGTTGACGTTTTTGTTTTGTTGATTGAATCTTTTATTTAATCAATACACAGTGGGGTCACTTGAATTCAAATAGGGGAACAGGTTTGTATTGTGAAAATATGTAGATTAGTCTAATAAGTTCTACTGGAGAGTTCAAGGGATAATATCTGCGCTCGAGTTCGACAAAACCTAAAGTAAAACTTATGTTATGTTCCCTTCTAACTTCTTAACTCCTTATCATAGTTTGATAAATGAAAGATTTTGGAAGCGTCTTGCTTGTCGACTGGTTATAGACTACGTGACGATTATTTAAATTAAATATATGGGCTTTTATAGTCAATAAAGTCATTTTAAATAATAAAAACTCACTTAATTATGTTATAAAAAAAATCGATACAACTTCGCTCTTTGAGTGGAGTCATAGTTATTGATTTTGAAATATGTAAATGCGATCCACAAAATTTTTCTCACTTAAGTCAGTATAAATCCGTTAAAAATACATATTCCACATCACGCTATGGAAAAATATTGGCTAAGAAAGGTTGGTGTTATCATTTCTTGGCTTAAAAGTTGTGGAACGTAGATATAACCTTATACCTATCATCCAACAAAACTATTTCCAATAAACATCTAATTGCAATCGATTTAAGTTAATAGTTTAAGCCTTGTTCAAAATTCAGGTACAAATTTAACATATAAGACAAAATTTGAAATAGCTATAAGGAAAACTTTCTACAAAACTGTGGAACGTATTGCTGAATATTTAATTAAGACCATTTTATGTAAATTGTTCTTGTCTACTAGGAAACGTTCCAAAGTTTTGAACAAACCACAAAAAAACTATGAAACCAAAAGTGTGATACGTTCCACAATTTTTGCAAAACAGTTACTTAAAGTCATATACGTTCCACAATAGCAAGTTATCAATTTTCGAATGAAAAAGTTAGAAAATTTAAAACTGTTCTTAAAGCAAGATAAAAAGAAAAACTAATAGTGTTTCAGATAAGACACGGGCTTGAATTTGAATACGTTCCACACTGGTCCACAAGTAAAATTCGATGAAGCAATAGAGAAAATGTTTTTCATTGATATACCTATCATATTTCTCTTCCTGTTAAATTTAATCACAAATACGTTCCACAACATCAAAACGCTTATCCATTTTCAATTACTACAAGCTTTTTATCAAAAAAAAAACAACTAAAAGTAAACTTAAAATTATGCACAGAATTACTTAAAACGAAGATGTATTTAACTTAACAAATAACCCCTGAACGACCCCAAACAGCACACGATTAATAAATTTTACTCTTTAGAAACCTAATGAGACGTCTATGTGAAAGAACACGTGATCGTGTGGTGCGTGTTTAACCACTCTAATTGCCAAATTGTTATTTTCTTCTCAACAAAGAAAAAAAAAACAAAAAAAAAACAATTTCCATATTTGGTACATTTAGGAGGGCTCATTACTCAAAAATAGGTTAGACCCCTTCCCAATAATATCTACAGAACTCAGCATGAATTTTGGATATGGATTCGCGTATAAATCAGTGAAATCCAAACAAAAAACCTATACCTACTCTATGATATTCAGCATAGAAACACATAGAAAGACACAAAGAGTCTGAGCCCAAAAAATAAGCAGGGGGTCTCGCCCCCGCTCGCACCCGCCATATATACTCGAATACATATAAAATCCAATACAATAGAAAACAACTTGAAAACCCATAAATTATCACTCGAACAATATAATCGAGGGAGACACACTTTGCATTTCAGATTGGATTATTATGTATTCAAAGTGGCAACCTAATCATGGCAATCACAAAACACACAGATCCGTATAGAGACGAAGTGAGGAGGGGCAGGGGGCAGAGATAGATGAAGAAAAACGAAAAATAAGAAACACCACTCTGAAGCAAAGCCAGAGTATAGAAGTAGAAACCGAGGAACGTTGGGCACCTCTCAGACGAAATCCAAAATACAAAATCCCCACACCGTTACATGACACGTACATCGGTATTAGGTCTAAAATAAAAATAAAGGTGGTATGGTGGCCTGAGATGAATTCAAATTTGTTAAGGTGTTGCAATCTCTAAAACAACAAACAACAATTCCGAGTTGTTTTCTATCTTAGACCGAGAAAAACACAGTCATATAGGTACCAGAAACCAGGTAAAGGTTTGTATAGGAAGAAACAGTGAAGACCACGACAAGCGAACTGTCATAGTCCCCAGCCGGAGTCAGACTTCACGACAAGAGGTGACAGAAAAAAGAAAAGAAAAACACCAGGAAAATTATTATAAGATCTATCGCAGACGAAGGTACTCGTTCCTCTAACATCCATGTTTGTCTTCGAATCACAAACTATGAATTTGTAAGAGGTGCTGGTTAAACAATAGCTGAATATTGTTCTGCTAATGGAATAAACCTACTCTCTGTCTATATTTGATATGGATGGCGTCCCAATCGAGTGTCCATTATGCTAATTTACAATTTTAATATTAGTCCGGCGTAAATATTAATATGCAAACGGGCTCTAGAGAGCCTTCATATGATTTTAGAATACTCCAGTGTCAACCAACTAGGTGCGAAAATTACAGATCTCTCCCATCTGTTATTAAAAGAGGTTTTGTATTTTATCACCTGTTTTAATATGTTTCTAGCTTATAAGCTTGTCAAAAGAACTTATTATGAACTTATTTCTTCTCCTCGATTTAAAAACCAGAGGTCGAATTACGGCACACGATTACGATCAAACGTTAACGTTTTGACTATTTCTAGCTCTATTTAATTTTATTAGAAAACGATATACTTTAAATTGATGCCGAAGTTGGGCAAATGACGAAAAAAATGTAATTTTTGAACTTTGACAGCTTATAAATTCTAAGTGGTTTAACCGAGTTACATGTTTTATACATTGTTGAAAAGGTATATTTATCTTCTATCAAAATCGTAAAATATTGACGAAGCTAGAATTTTTTCAATAGGTAAAGGTCCAAAAAAACCGTTTTTTGCCCGTAACTCCAGATTTTAGGGGTGTTAGGGGATTTTCAAATACCTTTTCGTAATCAGTGCGACTAGCTCTACAAAACCTGATAGGTCTCCGCCCGCGTATATTTTGAAACCTCATTTTTGTAACACCGTGTTATTAGAAAACGATAGCGACACATAGCAACCATTCGTTAACGGACGTATGCCGTAATTCGATCCCAGATCTTTCAGAAAAACAGACGCTTGATTAAAAAACCTAAAGATATCCACTTTTCCAAAAGTTTTTATAAAGGTTCAATCAGGCTTCTATCAGATTTTTATATCGGTATTAGTATTCAACTTTAACAAAAGTCTACTGCTCTCTGCCTTCAACAATACAGTCGATCATTTTTAAAGTAGCTAGATTCGTATGTTCCCCCATAACTTTTAAACTACTGATCATAATTTGACAAATGAGATATCGTTGAAAGCGTCTTACTTGTCCGCTGAGTATAAACTATAGAGTTTGACGAAAAATAATCCAAAAAGGATAAGAAGTTGAGATCATACAAACTTTTGATCAACACGTTCTAAGCTGAAAAATACTTAAAGTCAATCACTGCAGGGAGACGGACAGAATTCTGAAAGTCCAAAATCCAGAAAACCCTAAATACCGAAAACCCAAAATCCCGAAAACCCTAAATCCCAAAACCCAAAATCCCGAAAATCCAAAATCCCGAAAACCCAAAATCCCGAAAAACCAAAATCCCGAAAACCCTAAATCCCAAAACCCAAAATCCCGAAAATCCAAAATCCCGAAAACCCAAAATCCAAAATCCCGAAAACCCAAAATCCCGAAAAACCAAAATCCCGAAAACCCTAAATCCCAAAACCCAAAATCCCGAAAATACAAAATCCCGAAAACCCAAAATCTCGAAAATCCAAAGTCCCGAAAACCCAAAATCCCGAAAAACCAAAATCCAGAAAACTGCAGTAAAGGTTTTTTTCGAGGTTTGGAACACCCTAATAAGAAACTAATAAGAAACTTATGTTCATTTATTACAGCTTTAAAAACATTCTGTCTGTAGGTAAGTTAAATTTATTTTAAACCAAATTTTGAGCATTAAAGTTTATTAGACAACATCGTTAAAAAAAAAATACAACAAAGTTTAAAGCCCTTTTGATTTGTGAAAAATCATTTCAGACAACTTATTTGCTCTCAATCACATAAAGATTAGACTTTCATAACGCCTCTGACCCGCATATTTCCCTATATACCAACCAGCCAATCCATGATTAATCTGTCTTAATCTTTGGGTAGGTAGATATACAATAGTCCAACAAACCACATTATCAGAGGTTTCCTATATTGTTAACTAAGATGAAAATAAGTATTATTATGTTACTATCATTAATCTATACAAGCTGTGGCTAAGCACGAAAAAAAAGGAAAAAAAAAAAACCAAAACCTCTTCGTTCCATTTTTATCCAAAAAACAGGAAAAAAAAATCAAAAAATAACAAAAATTAAGAAGAAAACAACCAGGAAAAAAAGCGAAAACAAAATTTCATCAAGATAAATTATCCATGATAAGCGGCCGTTACACTGCACACAAAATGAAAATGAGGCAAACAAAAACAAGGAGCAAAACATACAAAAAATAAAAATTACAAAAAAAAAAAAGTTAAAATAAAAATGTAAGAAAGTTACATATAGAAAAGCTTATTATAGCTGCTTCGGTCTTTTGTAGCAAAGAGTGTTGTGCAAAAGTACAAAAAAGTACCTTTTGATCCGCGTCCATAATTGCTGTTGTTGCAGGTTGCAAAGTTGCAGCAACACCGCGCATATAAACGCCTACATTTTCATAATTTCTTGTCTTGCCAAACACTATCCAGTAGATATTTCATACATGCCGACATATTGCTTTTTTTTGTGTATGTGCACATGTGCATAAAAGTGTTTGTGTGATATTAATTAGCATTCCGAATCGATATCTAATCACGTCGATCAATAAAGCAGCAGCGGCAACGCTGTCACACTTTGAGTAATCGACGAAATTGAGCAGAAGAGTGAGGGGAAGGTGCTATAGGGTGTCGAGGTATGGTGTAGGCCTCCAACCTCATCATCATCATCATATCGGTATGAACCTTTGCTTGGGGCAATGCACTCAGCACTCTCTGAGCTCTCTATATGTTTCTGCAACTTTATGCTCATGACAGCCTTTGAATATTGAACATATTCGAAAGCCTTATAGCCACATAAATGGATGGGTATCGTATCCATACCCGCGTGCCCCTCTTCTCCAACATCGTTTTCTTTTTTTGTGGGGCAGCTGAGTCCACATAAAGGCTGCTGCTGTTAAGGCCTGATATTGCAGTAAGCAGCAAAATGAGGTTATGTTGACTTTGTGTGGTGTGGCCTGGTGCGTTGTAAAGCGAGGTGTTTGAAGTGTCTGTGTGAAGTGTTGATTAGAGATAGCAGCGCAGCACAGAAGGGAAGTGTTTCTGTTGATAATGCTATTGCTCTAGCTAATGATTATATTTTTTTTTTTTTGCTTTTTTTTAGCTTTTTTTATTGATGCAATCATCCAAAGCAGGAAGGAAGGTTCTTCTGATTGCTAAATTAGGTTGTTATTGAGAGCTGTGTGAAGAAATATCATACGGCCTTAACTGATAAGTAGGTGGTTTTAATGATAAGCTTTAAAATGCGGCTATAAATAACTTGAGTTTATTTTTGTTAATTAAAAAAAGGTTTTAAAATATCTTGAATTGGGTTTTTACAGAAATAATAATAATAAAAATAATTCCTGTTTATTTCTTGATTTCAATGATAAGATAAAGCTATTTTTTGTTTGCGTCAGAAAGTGATAAGACATTTTTATCGGACGATTGAGGGAGGTCGGGTCTAGACTTGTTACCAATTGCAATCTTTTTGAAGACATTTGATTTAAGTTTGGAAATCTTTCTGACAAATTATTGAAGATACACAACATAACAAAAATACTGGCGCAACCATCTTAAAAATAGCCGCTCAAAAATGGAAAAATGCTCAGGAGATTTGATTAAATTTTCCAATAGCATCGCTTAACTTAAGCGAAGTATCCAACCAACGTAATAGTCGAAGAAGTTAGTGGGCGGTTTATATAACACTGGTCTGCAAGGAAATCCTCCTTTTAATGAAACTATATACTTTTCTAAAGGATTTTTGTGTGCTGATTCCGAATCCGAAGTCAAAATTTGCCTAGCACGTCACGTTTTCAGGATATTTCCGTTAGAAAATCTCGAAAACCCATTTTTTTTTTGCTGTTTTCGAAGCAATATTTTGGCGTAATGTAAACTTTTTCAACTAAACTTGTCACTTTTTATAAAATAACTTATTTTTATTACAAATTCAGTTTCAATCTCCTCAATATCTCTAATCTTATTCTAAATTTAAGTAAGTTAAGTAGGCTTGTCATATCTTAAGCCTGGTACGCTGCTCGCGCTATATTTTAGCTCCCATACAAATTATCGAAACATTTTAGCTGAGCTAAAATGGATCCCATACAAATTATCGATAACTTGTATGGGAATTTTATCTCGGCTAAAATTTAGCACGAGCAGCGTACCAGGCTTTACCATAAAGAAACTGATCATTAAACATTCATATTTCTTTCTCCCAAGAACAAAAGTATACTTTTCTAATATAGATTTTAGTATGCTGATTTTGAATCCGAATTCAAAAAAAATTCGATCAGCTCCTGTTTTTGAGATATAGTAGTTTTTTAGATTTTTTAACCAAAAACTTGATTTTGTGATTCTCTAACGCTTATATCTCAAAATCCTGACGTGCTAGATTCCTTTTGACTTCAGATTCGAACTCAGCACATCAAACTAGTATCTTAAAATGCCAACTAGTATCTTAAAATGTTCGTAAGCTTTAATTAATAAATACAAATTTGGTGTGATATGATAGATCATGTTATGAGAAAAAATAAGTCCTCCAAATTTGAGCTAATATACGAATATTAGTTTTATTTTAGTACCTATAGACCAGTGCCGATGCCTTCAAAAACATTAAAAAGTACAAAAAAATCATAGTAGGATGAAACCCGTTGGAAAAGGAGGGGAATATGATAAGAATGAAAGGAAAAATAAATTACGGGCGAGCCGAGTTCGGGAAGTGGGTGGGTTGAGTTTTTAATGGTAAAAAATGGTATATCTCGATTTCCGGCAAAACTACAAATCCTATAGAAAAAAGTTGTATGGCAAAGTTATAGGTAATAAAAACATCTACAACTTTTGTATCAACAATTTTTTCACATGACCTCAAAATTTATGTGAAAAATTCAAAAAACCGAGTTTTTGGTTTTTTATTTTTATCTTTTTCAAAAACAAAAATTTTTCTACGAAATTTGGTGAAAACTTACCTTATAATGTCCCAAATACACTGTAATTTATTCGATTTAAAATATTAATTTGTTCACCTTATTTTGACTTAATACCAAAAAAATACCCTAATTTTCAATCGAAAATTCACGTGTCAAAATATCAGCTTTTTTCAAAAAGTCGGTGGGCATTTCGTTCGTTAAAATGTCTATTTTCTGATGGTGTAAAAAAAATTTTACATAAGTATACTATAGAACATGTTCTATTAAAATTCAAAAAATGAAAAAAGCTTGAATTCAAAAAAAAATTTTTATCATTGCTTACAATTTTGGCCTATTTATTCAAATTTACACTTTAATTACTCAAAAAACGTAAGATTTCATGTAACATTGATTAATCTTACTTTTTTTGAGTAATTAAAGTGTAAATTTGAATAAATAGGCCAAAATTGTAAACAATGATAAAAATTTTTTTTTGAATTCATTTTTTGAATTTTAATAGAACATGTTCTATAGTATACTTATGTAAAATTTTTTTTACACCATCAGAAAATAGACATTTTAACGAACGAAATGCCCACCGACTTTTTGAAAAAAGCTGATATTTTGACACGTGAATTTTCGATTGAAAATTAGGGTGTTTTTTTGGTATTAAGTCAAAATAAGGTGAACAAATTAATATTTTAAATCGAATAAATAACAGTGTATTTGGGACATTATAAGGTAAGTTTTCACCAAATTTCGTAGAAAAATTTTTGTTTTTGAAAAAGATAAAAATAAAAAACCAAAAACTCGGTTTTTGGAATTTTTCACATAAATTTTGAGGTTATGTGAAAAAATTGTTGATACAAAAGTTGTAGATGTTTTTATTACCTATAACTTTGCCATACAACTTTTTTCTATAAGATTTGTAGTTTTGCCGGAAATCGAGATATACCATTTTTTTACCATTAAAAACTCAACCCACCCACTTCCCGAACTCGGCTCGCCCGTAATTTATTTTTCCTTTAATTTTCATCATATTCACCTCCTTTTCCAATGGGTTTCATTCTACTATGATTTTTTTTGGTTTCAAAAATTATCGACCCTGGTCTACTACCAAGTCAACCGAATTTAAAAGGGTTATTTTCTACAAACTACTCATATTTTTCAAAAATCATTTTAAAAAAAATGGTACGATTTAGATTCAGGAAAGTGAAATCTTTCATTATTTCAAAAATCATTTGAAGGAGAAAAAAAAAAGATAAATTTTGCAGACCAGTGAATCCAAATATAGGAAAAAGCTGTTGGGCAAGACCAAAAACCCCCAGAGTTAGAGGTGATCATATGCCTTATCAATAGAGGGAAAGTTACCTTTTTTCAAACTGCTAAAAAAAAAGTTTCAATGACCTAAACCTGAATAGTTATTAATTTTAAATTTTTGAAAGTTTAATGTAAAAGAAAATTGCATAGCTTATAACCAGTACACAATTAAGACGCTTCTAACGATGTCTTATTTTTTAAATTATGATAAATCCTTTAGAAGTTATGGGAGAACATACAAGCTGACAATATTAAAAATTGCTTAAAGTTATAGTCACATTCAGTTGCTTTGTGTAAACTTAAGATATCTAAAAAAAAAATTGACAGCTTTAAAAATATCAGACATTATTATTTACCTCCTAACCAAAATCAAAAAAAAAAGTCTACGATCTTTGATTGTCTGCCCAAAGTATACGACCCTAAATTACCTGATAACTTAAGTTCATTGAGATTTATGTGTGTAACTCAGTCTCAAAATGTTTGAATTTTTATATATTTTCACTGTGCATTGATAAGTGATATCAAAATGCTACGCACTTCATATTTATTCAAAGAAAACACAACAATCTTCCCATACTTCTTCATCAAACTATAATTAGACTTTCTATACAATCTCTCATCTGGCTATCATACTTACTTACTGCATTTCGAATTTGGCCTGTGTAACTTAAGTATAATTGACATACCTCTTATCTGTATCAATATTGACCATAATATACTATATGACAGCGTGCCCCAATGTAGATTATAAACACAGATCGAGCCCGAGAGTTGAGATCAAAAGGTCGCGTGCGCACTTACATGATAAGGTTACAAGATGCAACTCCTTTACACCAGATCTGATTGTTTTGTTCGAGGTTTTTTCGACTTTAATTGTTTTAATTTTTTCTCCCCTCCCTACTTTCCCCTCACTATAATCGTATGTCGTCTCGAAGTCGGCTGATTGCATTTTACTATAATGAATCGATGATCCGCTCAAATCCGGATCTCTTTTAATGACCAATATATTTTTTATTGTTATCGATGATTCAATGAGAGTTGATGGAAGAAGACGCGTTCACTATATCGATAACTTTAAAATTGACTTAAAGTTCACATCCCGCTGATAGCCTAATTTCGAAAAATGCACTGATTGTTGTGAATACTCGTATAAACAGTGTAGGTAGTCGAGTTGGTTCGAACATGCAATTTAACCAGTTTTTTTTTGTTTTTGTTTTTGTTTTTCTGTCGACCAATCTTGACCATATGGGATCTGAGATGATTAAGTTAACAAGGAAGTATATGAATATACCTAAAAGTAGGTATAATACAAATTTGTTTTATTAAATTCAGGATTAACCAGGCAAAAACTGGTATTCTTCTCTTTTTCATTTTGAAGATCATTGCCATGTTTGTGACGTTTTTTTTCGATCTTCGATTTATGTGAATTGAATTATTATTTTTTTTTTTAAATAAAAAAAAATATAAAAGAGAAAGAAAAGAGAATGAATTTAAATTTTTACTCTTTCTTTAAATTAATTTGTAAAAAAAAGGCTTGATGTGGGGCATGTCTTTAATTTTGATTTTGAAACAACAAAAAAAAAAAGAATTTCTTATTTATTTTTAAATATTTTTATGTCTCCATCACGTCACGTGTATTGTTTTTTTTTTTTTCGTTGTGTGTTTTCTTTTGTTTGATTATGATTTATTACTCTGATTTGTTGATTTAGAAGAAAATCAGATATTAAAATTAAAATTAGGGAAATTTTGTAAGATTAATGCGAAAGAAATGTCACACGTGGAAAGGATTTCCTATAAACTGTGCGTCATTAGATTGCTCATGTTTATGCGGTTTAGTCTAAGTTAATTGGAAAATGATGTAAAGATTTTGAAAATGTTTTTAATTTACAACACGATACACGTGGGCCGTAAGTAAGTGACAAGCTGTCATAAATGTTTTCAAAACAGAAACACACTTCAAAATATTGAACATTTATAAACACATGAAAAATAACAAATTAAATGTATTATTAGTTTTGTTTTCTTGGTAACCATTTATACGTAGTTTTCTAAATTTTTACAAGTTGATTCTTTTTTATGCTGTTAAATATTTGAAGGAGCAGTATATCTGTTTTAGAACTTACTCTACTATCTGCATTTGAATATTCGGCCCGCTAAAATTTGGAAAACGCAAAAACTCGTGATACTAGCTCTATCAACTTGACTTCTATCCTCAATAACATCAGTTAAATAGAAGTCATTTTTTGCCTGTGAGGAGCATTTTGTCATAGGCTGGGGTATACTCGTCGGATCTAGGGTTTAACTCAAGAAGCAACAAACTTTAGCTTTTTGAGGTTCATTTATTTGTTTCCTTTTTATATTGAGTGTCTTACAATGCTTAACAATAAGGTTTACAATATTTCATTTTTAGAATCTTAACATTATACAATTTCCTTAATACAATTTTAATCTATATACAATACATTATATAATTCAAGTTCATAAACTTAATTCTAGTTTTGACTGAGGTAGCAGTGTCCACTATAAATTACAGTCTAAGATAGCAGACGTCACTATCGACTACAGTCCGAGATAGCAGACGTCACTAATTTTAGAACTTGGTAATCCACTTCTGGAACCTAGTTCTTTCAAAAAGCGGAGAAGCACTCTGTACACCAGATTGGTACTTTCCTAACTCAAGCACGACTCGATTTGTACTGGATTTTATCCGGTGTCTTATGTTTATTTTTGTAGTAACTGGATGTGAACTGTAAAACACAGAAAAAATCTGGCACAATGTTTTGCTTCACTTTGAGTTTCTCTTATGTTGTTGGTCTTTTGTTATTTGTATACTGTTGTTGTATTGCGATCGTCCACGTCACATAAGATTATCAGCATTGTTATACTATGAGTCACATGATGTATGGAGCGATTGGTGTAGGCTTATGTAATGTATCATTACAAGCCTCCTGAGATGCTTATGGATTATACTAATACGAAAATGAAATTCCTGAATTCCAAACTAAATTTCGAGAAAGACTGCCAACGACGACGGTGATTTCTTGTTGTAATTTCAGTCCGATGCCAATGTTTAATAGGAATCGCGTCATCATTTGATGCTTTCTAAACACAAACAATAGAGATAGGAAAAACCGGCCGGTTTTTTTTAACTCGGTTAACCTATTTTTCGTTCTTTTCCCTCTCGTTTTTTTAGTTCAAAGTATCTTTATCTTAAATAAAAACAAAATAAAAAAATAATATAAAGTCAAGAAATTAATTTTTTTAAATTTTTTTGAAAAACTTTTTTTAAATTATTGTTTTCCATTCTTCAAAATGATCAGAAATACCTGTCTGTAAATTTTGATAAAAATTGGATCATGCTTTGCTAAAATAAATGAACCTAAAACATACCAACATTATGTCAATTTTGGCAAAAAATGCACTCACTAACGAACAATGAGAAATCATTCACAAGTAAATATTCAGTAGGTACTAGCACTACCTTCACTTTTTTTTCGAAAAAGTCTTCTCCACTCCACTCCATACATATTAACAGTAACAAATATCATAGTGGCTTAAGAATAGGAGCTTGGCCTTTGCGATCTGGCCTTGATGACTTACGATCAACTTGCGCCAACTTAGCATAATGAACTTACTGTTCGTTAAAAAATTCAACCTATGGCTTACCGATAGCAGCAGCTTTTTTGCACTTTACAAACAGTCGAGTCTCATATCATACATAAAAAAAAATCATGCACAAACAAACAGAATTCTACATTTTTTCATGTTATTATTTTTCAACGAGAATGACCAGGTTTTACAAGTAGAGTAGAGTTGCCTAATTCCGGCCGTCTCCAGTAGCCGGCCACCTTTTAGAAAAATCGTTATAACTAGTGATTTTGTAGGATTTATTCCAAATTTTTGTTCTTATGCTGTTCTTTTAAATGTCCCTCCTAAAATAACAATATTCTTATTATTCTTGTTATTCAGTTTTCTTAGAAAAAATAACTTTTTGTGAAGTGATCCAATCGGGTATGGCTTTTTTGTAATTTTACTGCCGAAACCCACTATCGTAATTAATGTTTTGTGGAAAAATTTTCGAGCTAATGCTTTGAAATGTTGTTTTTCTTATTAAATACAATATGTTATTCTTCATTCTTCAATAGGTTTTAAACAGGAAAAAGATGCGAACTTTGGTAATTTTAAGGGGGCCGGAGATAGAAAACAAAAAAAAGCTTTGAAATTCAAGAGTTTCCTGTATTCAGCCCCCTTTTATTGATAAAGTCAAGAGTTTCCTGTATTCAGCCCCCTTTTATTGATAAAAGTTTAAAAAATGGGGAAGTATAGATACCTTTTTTCATCATCGAATTAACAATCAAAATTGTTTCTAAATTCTTAAAACACAAAGATTTAAATAAAAAACATTCAATTTATTTAGGCTTGACCTAATAAAGTCAGTGGCCGGAAATAGGAAACAAAGGCCGGATTTAGGAGAATCGGACTTTTTTAGACAAAAACTTAAATAAAATATTTTTGGGAAATATTATTAACTTTTTTTTTAACCATACCGAAAAATTAATAAATAAAGTACATTTTATTTCAAGAATTATTCAAAAATGTTGATATTTGACGTTTCTGTGCTTTATTTTTTGAGACAAAATCCTTAAGGGGCCGGCTACTAGCAACTCTACCCTATTTGTTTCCATTAAAACTATGCTCTTTAAAAGCTACATGATCAGACTGTTACTAAGCTCGTGTTGTTAACCTAAGAACCCTTATACACTTAAATGGAACCCTGTTAATTCAAACCTACTGACATTTAAATTAACATTTTTCTGGTATGATTAAAAATTTGATCTTGTTAATTATTAACAATAAAAAAAGAGGCTGTCTATAAAGCCGGTTTACGGATGATGATTTTACGTGATAACGTCGTCAGAAAACAAGTTGTGTGGTTTTGTTTAAAATGAGTCAATTGAAGAGTTTACTTTTTTCAGACAATCATAATTTACATGGAAAAGCTAAAAAAAAATACCTTTTTTATTTTCTCATTATATTAATTTTTTTATTTTAAAAGCTTACAAAAAAAATTATGCAATTTAAATGCCAAGTATTTCTTCTTTTATTTTTAAATTTTTATAATGCGCAAAAAGTATAAAAATAATTTATTGAAACTTCGCACACATATAGTCGTAGTCATGGTCTATCATTACTCCATATACTTTATTCCTGTATCTATTAAAGAAAAAAACATAAAAATAAAAAACGATGAAAATCGGTTAAAAACGGTCAAAAAACGTGTTTTTTAAAAACTTGTTTCTTCCGTTATTCAGTCAAAACTCACTAAACGATTCCAAGTTTTGGCACATGCATGCATAACGCTCCAAAAAAAAGCTAAAAATCAAAAATTACCCAAAAATACCCCTAAAAAACAAGGTGTTCTTCAAAAATTCAGAGTGAACGCAGAGTGTTGGAAAAAAATCCGTATCAGACACCTAATTATTTTTAGCTCATCTTTCACCTGGCATCTTTAGAATTGTCAAAAAAAAATTTCCTTTACCCAAAATCATCATATTGTCATAGCCCCAACACATGTACAACGTTCAAACACAACGTTATAGCTTAGTTTCAAAATGTTTTAGATTTTTTTTAAATGTTATTCTTAAATTATCATCTATCTATAGCAAAAAAAATCAATTCTCTACGACTACTTCGCGTTTAGATTTAAGCCTAAATTTCATCTTTCCGTTTTACCCCTGTTTACCCTATTAAATGACGGAATTTTTGAAAATCCTTCATTTGGATTAAGCTTTAGGTTATAATCTTTCAAATAAGCTATAGAAGTCTTTTGTATCTCTAATAGTTTATTTTTAATTTTGAATTGAAATTTTTGTCCGCACTGCGAAAGTGCGAGAGTGTAACGTTAGAAAATGGCGTCACTTTTTTGTGGTGGCTGCCATGGTTCATCGATTTATAAGACGTTATCACGTCAAAAACGTTACTACACGATGATTCTGTTTAATTCATCAGTGTAAAATTATCAATTCTCACCAGTAAGTAACATGGTACACCTGTTGAATCTACACAACCTTTGTCAAGTTAAACTTGTTATCATGTTAAAGATCATGATCATATAAACTCGTTTCACAATATTTACCATAATACTGTTCCAGAAAATATCGTTAAAACCTGAATAACTTAGAAACCAGCTATAAGCCCTTCCAAAGGCTGTCATTCTGTTTCGATCAAATATTTTGTATTTGAACGATGGTACCTATTAAATTTTAACCAACAATAAAAACCTATAACTCTTAAAAGTATCAATAACTTTTCCCCAATTGTACAAAACACCTTACCTTCCTTACGTACATGTGTACCTGATCCAGTTTTGACTTAACAATAAAAAATAATAAAAAAAAAAAACATCTCAAATTAGGAAGTGCGTATAACTATTCATATCCATAAGCTATAAAGTGCTATTTTCTTTGGAGTCTTGTTATTGAAACGCACGTTGTGATGAGAATTATTACGCAGAAGTAATTTAATTGGTTTCCTGGGATTTTCTTTGACAAATTATCTGCTCCTATCCCAATACCATCACCTCCAAAAAAATACAATTTGATAATTAAAATCGCTTGCCCTATCTGTTTGTTAATTATTTTTTTTCATTTTATTATTTTCCTCTCTCCCATCGATGATGATTTTCCTTAATTACTGTAAAAAAAAAGTCGTAAAAAGTCCAAAACGATAAAAAAAAAAACAGACCTACGCCTCCACCTTCTGTCGAACCAATAACCATGAAAATATAAAAAAAAAAAACAACAAAAGAATCAACCCAAAACACATCAGAAGAAAAAGATATAAACGCCCGAGGTTTTTGAACACGCAAGTTCGTGTCCATAAAAAAAAGACACAAGCTATGGGCTATACAACTCGATTTTTATATCGTATTATTATCATGAAGGAGAATGCCCTGTGTTCGACTAAATGAGAATAAACGCGAATTAATTGCTTTGGGAATAATTTTACGATCGTGCCTCTTTCCTCTGCCAGCCATCATCAAAACCAACCACCACAATTATCATCATCGCATAAAAGCACGTCTTCAAAACGAAAGGTCCATAACCAAAGACCATCAAAATATACAAAAAAAATACCCAAAAAAGATAATAAATTCGACAAGATTCAAAATTTTTCGGTTGGAAATGACAGTTTTTACGATCCGTTTGCGTTGCGTGTATTAGTTCGGGGCCATAAAGTGCAAGAAGCGTTGTTAATATGATCCGCTTTCCGCCACATGAGCTCTATAAGTAAGTGATGGGAACTATCGAATGATTTGAACTATCGATAGTAACTGAATGATTTGAACTATCGAATCATTCATTCATTCATTCATTCATTTATTCATTCGAATAAATACGATTGAATAAAACTAACGAATAAAAACTATCGGATAAAAACTATCGAATAAACTATCGAATAAAAACTATCGGATAAAAACTATCGAATAAACTATCGAATAAAAAAATAGATTCGAATGAAAAAACCATCGAATAAAAAACTATTCGAATGAAAAATCTATTGAATTAAAAAAAAACTATCGAATGAAAAAACTATTCGAATGAAAATAGTAACTAAATGAATGAATGAATGAATGATTTCAAACTATCGAATGAGTGAATATTTTACAACTATCGATAGCTTGATACTTTTTATTCGATAGTTCCCATCACTATAACTATAAAAACTACTTACAATCTAAGTTCAAACTCTTGGTTATCGACCTTTATCTATGGTTTGGAGGCAAACGAAGAAGATACTCCTTTGTTTGTGTCTTTGTGAATAGAGCTAGCGCACGACTTCAAAAGCCTCAACAATTGGAGCCTAATTACCAAGCAAATAACAAGGAAAGTCTAAATGCACACACTTAGCTTATATATGCAAACCGTTTAGACAAACCGCATGTAGATATACCGCGTATAAAGCCGCGCGCTATTCGGATAGACATCAAGGCACCCCTTGAAGTTGAGCCGCTTAATAGAATTCTCTCTAATCTCGCCATATTCCAACTGTCTTTAGAGATAAGAGGGTTTAAATGCTAACTTCGGTTTGCTATGAGATTTCGAATTCGACTTCGAGTTAAAGATAATGGCTGCATATTTTCTAGCTTTACGTGAGGCGGCTGTTAAGCCTGCCTGAGATGATGTGGGCTTTAGGGTTACACAGATTTGTTAACCGTTATCTCAAGCATCCAAAAGGCTTATCAAATGACTCCGTTTGCCAGCTACCATTTGGGTGCAACCAGTAGTCGAACAGTCATATAAAGAGTCGTGTGCTCTTGCAACATCTTGTTCACTATGCATGCTCCAGGGGAGTGTGCTGGCTGTAGGCTAGAAGAATGGCAGAGCTTCATCAGCTTCCAGCAGCATCAAAGCAGTTAGTGTGTGCACTTTAGGTAATACGATATAGTTGCCATTGAACGATCGACCGACCGACCTAGGGAGTTGGCTTTGCCATCTGCGGTTTCAAGTTAAGCCGCATGTTCATGTTAGATACCTTCCCGTACCCGGTGTGTAATGTTGATTGAAGTGGAATGAAAGAGGTGAAAGTTAGGCATATAGGTTTTATGTTGTGGTGATTCAACTTGAATTGGTTTTTTCTTTTTGTTTTAATCTTTACAAGGAAATCTATCATGTAATTGTATGAAAAAAGTTTGCAATAGGTTTTGAGCGGAAGTTCAGTAAGATTGTTAATTTTTTCAAAAGGTAGAGGACTTATTACATATTTGAAGTTACTCATAGTCTTATGGACTAACTCCTCAAATATTTCCAGCAAATATAAAGTTTTTGAAAGGTATCTTCTTTAAGTTTTCTATATTTATCGAATTTATACCAATCAGTAAAATATTTTTCACACTAAACCTATCTCTCTTAATTTTTTGTTTTGATGATAAATTTTTTGAACGCATTTCATAGAATCTTCCGGCATATTAATCAAATTTATACCAATCGATTAGTTGAATGGTATTATACCAATCAAAAGATAAAGCTGGTTACGTTTTCAGAATGCATTGCAGACTCTTTTATATTGAATGCTCTAGTTTTGAAATTTTAATGGACTTTAATTGGTATAAACTGGTCGTTGATACACAAAAAAAGGTGCAAAGTCTTTCAGTAAACGAATTGAATAAATTATACATACATTTTGAGCCATAAAAATTCTAGATTTCAGTTAATGAATTGATTCTTATAAACTGGTCTAAGTCATCAAAGAAAAGAGTAATAACTAATATTTACCGGGAATCAACAATTTTTTTAGCATTTATTAATTAATGAATTAGTTTATGAATATAAACTGATTGGTATAAACTGGTCTAATGGACATAAAATGGAAGATTTAGACTCAAAAGCGGCATTTGGTATAAACTTGGTTTACTGACAAATTTGTTGAAATTTTGAGCCAAATCATTGCATATAAATATTCGTATAAATGAATAAATGCTGATTGGTATAAATTGTTTTTAGGCATACAAAATATACTAATTTTTTATTAGTTTTATCGAAAATCAATCAATTTTCAACAGATAATTGAATATTTCAACATTTTCAAGTCATAACATTGTTCAAATTCTTTACAATGAATACCTACAAACTATTGGTATAAACTTGTCTAATAGACAAATCAGCGTGTCAACTTTGAAAAATATAATCTTTACTGAAATAATTTGGATATTATAAGCATTTTGGTCAAAGCATTGGATTTTTTTTTTGTATTAAAGAACAAATACTGATTGGTATAAACTGGTCTAATGCACATAAAATGAAATATTACGGCTCAAAAGCATCACAAATTTCTCAAGAACTATTCTGAAACACCTTATTCCCACACATTATACTTAAATGATGCTTATCGAGCAAGGCAAAGGGAAGTTGATACATAATTATCCAGAAAACTACTTGGAAGAATCTTGGGATTATGAAAGTCAAACTTTGTGTACAGGATCTTCTTGCCGGGTTAGGATTAGTTGGAAGGACTTGAACTATTTCTGAGAATGTTTTTGAATGATCGTCTAATCATAAAGGCTTTTCACACAATTTAAAGTCGAAAACGTTTCTTTTAAGAAAGACAGAAATGCCAACTTCTTCACCTGCACGTAACATATTCTCAAGCTTCCCAAAACTAACAAATGAAAAACGAAGAACGAAAAAAAAAACTAGATCACACAACAAGCCCCCATATAAAAGAAACTCTCAAAACCGCAGGTGCTTCTTTTGCTGACCTCTAAAAATTCAAACGTGACCAAAAACTAAAATGTTACATTTTGTGTATATCTTCCCACAGAAATCTTTTCTCATGACATCCTTTTTCCACCAGAACAACACACAACAAAAAGACGATGATGAAAAAAAAAAAAATAAAAACCAAAGTAAAGTCGAAGTTGGCCCGTTTTTAATCCCAAAAGGAGAAAAAAAAGGAACAAAAGAGGCGTCGAAAAGTAGTGTTGTTTGCAACCAGCGGAGTTACAAAAAAAATATAACTAAACTTATCTTATACTCTCTTGGGTCTCGGTGTAGTATAATAAGAACAAATCCATTTTGCATTTTGTGTTATCTGCTCCAGATACAATGAACAAACACTCACATCAAGTGGAAGTTTGCTGCGGCTGGTATTAGGGAGACGGACGGTTACAAAGGCAAGCAGTAGCAGTATAAAGCAACATCATTGGATGCAGGCAGTGCTTTTATATACACAATACACAGGCTTTGAGACTACACTTAAATTTTATTTTACTTTTAATCTTTTCCATTAGAAGAGTTTTTATCTTTTTGGAAGTATAGTACAGTACTGGATGGTTGCTGGTGCTCAAGCTTATAACTGGTCGAATAGCAAAAGCGCGGTTGGATTCGCGGTCTTCGGTGAGGGTGACTATGGGAGAAGAGTTTTGTTTGTTTTTTTTTTATTTTTGCTGGTCTCTATTACTACTGCACCTCCTACGACTATAACGCTACTCGAAATGATGAAATAAAATTTCGCCTTTTAGCAAACAAAATAAACAGAAAACAAATACATATAAAAAGCAAATACAAAAATATAACATCTCAACCAATAGAGGGTGTTTCGGTTTGAAAATTGGAAAAGATGCTTAAATGGCGATCAACAAAGAAATTATACCAATCAATAAATAAGTTTAGTTATTGTATTTTGATTACCCTTAGTCGTCGGATTGGGGTTTAAGGCAAGTACTCAACATTTGGTCTTCAAAAAAAGTTTTATTATGATTAGTTTTTTAAATAATTAATTTTATACCAATCAAGAAAGATGCTTTTTTACACTTTTTAAATAACCCACAGTCGTATGGACGAAATCTTAAAATAATTGGGGAAATATTAAGTTTTTTAAAGGTATCTTCCATAATCTTTCTGTATCTTTCAAGTTTATACCAGCAAACTAGCTTTTTCACACTAAACGCTTATTACTTATTTTTTTTTTTTTTTTTTTGTTATGATCATATTTTTGTATTCAGTTATAACATCTTTTGGAAGAAGGGATATTTTTTTTAGAACTCGTTGTTTTTCGAATTTATACCAATCGATTGGTTAAGCCGCACTATACCAGCTTTTTCCTAAGAGAAGCGAATACCAATCTAACAATGATTTTTTTGAAAATTAACCTGACGCGTTTTTCCATCTTGATATCCCCAGAAAATGGTTCATTTAACAATTTTTTGTGTTTACCAATTTTATACCAATCAGCAGCTAGAGTTTAAAGCTTAACTAAAGTGATGTACAAACATTATAATACAATTTTTATTAAATCCACTAGACTTAATTTTAAATTCTATTGGATCCATTAGGCAAGATATTCATAGAACATTAAATCCAACCTTTTTATATCAATCATATTTGTTTTTAAATATTGAATTCAATACCGCATATAACTCTTTAATATTGTGTATGAAAATCTTTATTTATCGGACCAAAAAAGACATAAATTAATAAACAAAATTTTGAAAACTTCCACTTAAACTAATTGGTATAAACTCGTCTAAAATTTAAAGCAAGATAGTTCACTATAATTTTAGTTGTAAACATGATTTTTATAAAATAGAAAGTTTGACTATTGATATAGTTTGAACCTTAATTGCTTGGATTTCTAGTCATGAATGTATTCTTATTGCTACAAACTGGTCTAAAAAACGACAAATCTTAAGTTAAAGCTAGTCAAAACTCAAAATTATTGAGAGAATTATTTATTTCGATCAAAAAAATACAACAAACATTTCAAATTTCATACCGAATGATGTACGTATTGAAGACCTTTAATTGGTATAAACTGGTCGTTGATACAAAACCAGAAATTTAATCGTAGATTTCATTGAAAATCAATAACTTTAAGCAAATAAATTGAGTAACTAAACATTTTGGGCCAACAAATTTTTAATGAACGCAAACTGATTGGTATAAACTTGTCTAATGGATAAATCAGCCCTTCAGTGGAAAAAAAAGTACAAATATTAAAATTCATAAAATTTGCGTAAATGATTAAATTCTGAATGGTATAAACTGGTCTAAGGTAAACAAAAAAGTCTAATTATAAGTTTTATCAAAAAAAAATAATTTTTGAACATAAAATTTAAAATTTCCACATTTTCTTTTCATAAAATTGCTCTTATTCTTTTTAATGAATGCGAACTGATTGGTATAAATTTGTCTAAAGGATAAATCAGCATTTAGGTTGCGAAAAATGTAATTTTTAAGAAAATAATTTGGGTCAAACCATTGAATTTGTTGTATAAAAGAACACAAACTGATTGGTATAAACTGGTCTAATGAATATAAAATGAAAGATTTAAGCCCAAAAACTTTACAAATTCTCAAGACCTATTTTGGAACACTCTACAAGCACACATTATACTTAAATAATGTTGTTTTGAAACCTTGAATTGAATAAATGGCTCTACATACTCAACAACAATATATAAGTTAGTAATATCTGGTGGATCTGGTTCTCTCCCACTTCGAGTAGTTATGTATTTTTGTATCTTTTTGTTCATCCTCGATGACTATACACTTTGGATATGGATTGTTATGTTTGTTTCAAGTGGACAAGCAAAGAAGGGGTGTGCCACCCAGCTAAGAAGAAGTTTTCGAGTAAAATATCGTTGTTTTATAACCTCACAAGTGTGCTTCTGATGTGGTTTCGCCAAAAAGATGGAACATCATCAAATTCATCCACAGGCTTGAAATTTAGCGAGCTAACGAGAAGAGCTCTCCACTTCACGAAATAATAATATAATCCAACCAAACTCAGATTAGATATTTAGAATGCTCTACTCTGCTCAGTCTGTTGTCTATCCAAGTATCTTTTGGTTTTAAAAATGTTGCAAAATGAAAAGGTATCTTTGTATCTTTGAGATATAAACTCTCTTTTCTCTAAGTAGTATCGCTGTTTATTGCATATATAATGTAAGCTATATAGGATGAACTTTATTGCTGCTTAAGCGAAGCTGATTAGGTGTAAGTGATAAAGTTTTGCGTTCGTTCTTTAGTACAAAACCATCATCAAGGTAAATATCACAATTTTTCGTTACAAGTCCGTGTGATGTAGCCCCCAAATATTAAGCTGGTATACGGTGAGATTGTTTTTAATGTGATGAGTTGAGAATTCTATATACGCGGGCCACATATAAGATAAAGAGGATATGTTTCAACTTGGATATGTTTTCAGAGGATTTTAATGGTTTTGATGTTTCAAATGTCTATGTCTTGTGATGCTGTGTATATGTGCCTTTGAAGGTGATTATATTAGAGTGCGGTACTTATCTTTTATGAGAATGCGTACTGTTTCTGGCAAAGCATTTTGAGTTTTGTTTACTGATTATGATCTATATACCGAATTTCACGAAGAGATGCGTGTTTCGTATATATTCGTATAATAAAAAAGGTGTCGTTCTTCCTCAGAGAGCTCTGGTCTTTTGGGGGTAATTGCTTTACTTCGTTGCGAGAAAACATTCATACACTTTCAAACAAGCAAATGTATTTATTAGGAGCTTTTACGTTTAAACAAATGGCGTATATTTGAGTGAAAGAAGCGCGTAATGGGTTGTACCTACCTACTTTTTTTTCTTCTGTATTTCATCTAATGGTTTAACAGATTGGTGAAGAATTCTTATGTCTTATTTATGTTTTGGAGAATACAAGAACATAATTTAGGTTTATTTTTGTTGGGTTTGATGTTTATAAGTTGGTTGTTGTTTCATTGGGATTAATTTGTAACAAAATATATGGGTTACTTACGTTTGTAGGTACTCGTACTCTTTTAATGAGGCGTATTCAAAGGTGATTACAGGACAATGTTATGGCTGTAATTATACTTGCAGAAGATGGTTAAAGCGAAGTTCATGTTTATTTGGATAGTAACTTCAATACGACGAGGTATAACATATCAAAAATAACAAAGAACTGAGTAGCAGAATCTAAACCAACTTTACAGTCGACCAATATTTTTTTTTTCCAAAAACTACTTTTTTCTCAAAACATCGAAACCTCTAATTTTATATGTGTAATGAGGCAAAAAAAGTGATCCTCTAAGTATCAATTTCAATCATTCAAAAAACGTTTTCCAAGCCACTCTAAGACAGTTAAAAGCTGCCCAAATAATCAAAGAACCGGTATATTTGAAAAAATGTACAGTTTTTAATTTAGTGAAAATGGTTATTCAACTAATGAATCGAATAAAATTATTGGTCACTGTGGCGTATACGTAATATTTGAATCATATTTTTTTTTGTTTCTGAAGTTTTTTCAAGTTAATTGAACATAAAACGCCATAAAACCACTGCAAGTAGGATGATGGTCTCGTGTCGACTCATGAAATAGCTTTGATTTCAACCTCATTGCATTAAACTCAGGGCATATTAGTACAGATAAAATAGTACATAAAATCAACAAGTAAAAAAAAAGTTGTTACACTCATGAAGAACCAAGGATTAAAAAAGCGAGCAAGAGGGGGCCGAGGGTAAAATATAACCGAAACCCATGTGAAAAACATGCAACACTGACAAAATTCGGGATGAAGGTTTAAGATTAAGCAAGGACAAAGAATTCATTAAGTTTTTAAAAATATTTTTGGTGAAAGGGTGTTTTTTTGGGGGGTTGAGTTGTGTGTGAGAAAGATGTCATAACTGCTGACTTACATTTAGTTAATTTTTTAAACTTGGTGAAAAATGAATGTGTGTCATAATAACTAAGAAGCAACAGAGTCTACAAAATTATCTTGAGTAAAAGGGTGTTTTTTTTTTCTAAGAAATGATGAAATTCGGAATAAGTACCACACAAAATGGGACAAAATTGTTACACCAATGAAAATTGGTAAAAGTGTTTGATTTATAACAGAAACCAAGAACCAAAGTACACTGAGGGAAAAGCCACCATAAACAACGTGAAATCAATGAAAACCACATTGATTTAACTATTATTCGGAATGATTTTGCGTTGAAGATGGACATTTTAAATCAACGTGGAAATAAAGTTAATTTTTGATGGTTTCGTATCTTAAAGTCACATAAATCAAAGTATTTCATCTTTGAAACAACGACGTTTCAACTTCAATTTATTTTTTCTTTCAGTGTAGTCTATAAAAATATTTAAGGTGAAAGGGTGTCTTTTTTTTTTTTGGAAAATAAGGAAAATCCGCAATAAATCCGATAAAATCAATGGTATAAAAGATACCCTTACGAAATTTATTAAAAATATTGTTTTACCTATGAGAATTACGAATAAAACAAGTTCATAAACATTTTTCATGTGAAAGGGTGTTTTTTTTACCTATAAATAAAATGTGGGTATATTTGATAAAGTGAGTAATACTAGGGGTACCCTTTTGAAATTCTGCGATTATGATACTTTTAAGATTAGAAGCAAAAATTTAAAGTGTCTATAAGAATATCATGGTAAAAAGGGTGTTTTTTTTCGAGTGAAAACAAACATGATGGGCCACCCTAATGAAATTTGACAAAAAACGTTGAATTTGTGATAGAAAGCAAGAGTAAAGAGTTTTCATAAAAAAAATTTAGGTGAAAGGGTGTTTTTCGAAGAGACAATCAAATCTGTAATCGGCCCCAAATGATTCATTTTATTTATGGTTTTGATGACAAATTGAACGTTTTTACTTTAGTTCTTAGACGTTTTACACGATTCATTGGCGTTTTGGGACCAATTACAGATTTTACTGTCTCTTCGAAAAAAAAAACACCCTTCCACCCAACAGAAGCAAACTTTTTCCCAAGTTTCATGAGTGTAATAATTTTTTTTTAAATGCATATCTAAAATATTCTCAATGCAACTTAAGAAGTGCAGGTTTAAACTACCAATTTAATTTCTAAAAAAAAAATTGCCAAAACATCTATAAAATATCGTGATATGCTTAATATCGTTATCAGTTAAGCTTTTTCAACAGAAATGTTTGATTATTCATGAGCTTATACTTAAGTGAGATTGATACAAAAGGAATTGGACATTAAAGAAAATTTTCTTGAACTTTCCCAAAGCAAGTCTTAGAACAATTTACGAAGTTATAGAAATATCCAATTTCAGACAAAAAGCGTGAATACTAACATATTTCTTTTAAAAATTGTCTAGTTTTTTATAGAAACTCTTTGAAAGTCCAAAAAACTCTTAAAGAAATTGGTACAAATTTCAAGAATCCTTATTAAAAGTTCAACGAAGTTACTTAAAATAAGGTCTGAGTTACTATCTGAAATATTGCTTCGAAAATTTACAATCATTTAACAATGATATTCTCCTGAGACGTCTTGTGATGAAGTAGTGAAACCTCATTAAAACTCATTATTATTGACTCCTATAACGCTCTCATTAGAATTTTCGCATAACTTGAGCTTAAATTATTCAATATATTATATTTCTTATCCAATAAAAATATAAACAATTCTATTGTGTTTTCCTGTTTACTTGTATTATTTATCTATCAAAACAACCTCAATCAGCCACTTTAAACATGACAGTTTGTCTGTCTAAAACATATTGATTTATCTCTCCAGACTGACAGTCCCACGAATTTATGTCTGTTTCCCAGACGAAACAAAAATAAAAACATAAATTCATAAGTTTCTCATAAATTAGTATTCATTTGATTAAGGCTTATGCAACAACAACAACAACAACAACAACAACTTAATCCGTATCCATCTCCTCATCTATATACTTCAGCTTAACTGTTTCAATTGTAAACAAGTCGTTTATCTGTCAATTGCTTTGCTTTGTAACCGGCTTTACATAAAAACTTCCCATGTAATATTAAACTTCGATTTCATCAGCTTAACATCTTTGAACTTTCCTCGCATTGCCCCGCGACCGAGATAAACCAGGTACCTGCCTTTGCAAACGCAGATACACCAAACCTGTCCGGCTTGACGTGATTCTATTTATCATCCCACCATATTAAACATCAACACAGCATCCACCAGCAACAAGCACCTTATAATGTGGCAGCAAGTTGCTGCTGGTGCTGCTGCATGCAGGCCCGTCGATCAGCATAAATTAAAATTCTCTCTGAAACCTTACGCGGAGTCTTGTAATGTGTTGTAACTTGAAAGTCGCAATGAAGTTGAATCAATCATTTCTCTCTCGAACAGAGCTTCACCTGCGCATAAAATAGTTATTAGAAGCTCTGTTAACTGGCCTAGCCTGGCGGCGCTAAATCTCATCTCATTTCCCGCTGTACCGCATTCACAACTGCTTTCGTTTAACATTTTATAGGGGAGGGGGGGGGGGCATAACGGGCATATAGGGAAAAGTGTTACTTACCTGCCCCAACAATCGAACAAGAAAAAACAACTTTAGGTGCGGTCCTCAGGTTGTTAACTCGGACTGTGCGAAGGCAAACTTTAACGCTGGCTACTGCTGCTGTCCGAGACAGTTCTCTCATCAATCGCACTTAAGTTTGAGTGTTGTTTAAATTTTTATTTTATTTTTTTTTTTTCAGTCTCTAATCAGAAAACATGCCCTCGCCTCAATTGAGCGACATCAGCCAGAGGCAGGAGCAACAACAACACCATCGCATGGCGATGATTATGATGGACGAGCAAGTCCAAGTATTACGGACGGATTGTGGACCCCATGGGGCGGGCCATGAGGACGGTTGCAGGTTGCCAGTACCGCAGACAACGAGTACAAACACTTGCTGCAATGCTGCCTGCTACTATCTATGCGCGACTCGAGCTGGCTGTAGTTATTGCATTGGGGCCGGCCATTTTTATTGTTTTTTTTTTCTGTTTTTATAGTTTTTTTCAGTTTAAAAATAGAAAATTTATTATCGAACAAATTACGCAGTTTTAATTTTATCAGCAAAGCCAGCGAGGACGAACGCAGCAGCTACAAGCAGCATATGAACTGGAAATTGTCGTTCGACCGACGACGTTGTCGATGTCGACAAACATTTGCACATCAATAGAGCGACAGATAAGCTGTGACATGAGGGAGACGATAATGTCGGCCGGAGGGTGGAGGACGCTTATCAACTAATTCGCGCTTAAATTGATTTCACACAGAGAGCATACACAACATTGGGGTGCTTGAGCTGAGTTGATGGCGAGGGAAATAAAACGATACAAAAAAAAATGTATGTTTAAATACATATAAATTGATCAAGAGGCTTTTTTTATTGGTACTTTATCCAATTTAGTTCGCGCAGTAATTTGGACAAAGAACCAGTTGTTTGTTGCTGGCAAGTTGATCTGATCCAGAGATATGAAAAGTGGATTTTTGTTGAAGTTGAAACAGAGTTGAAGTTGGTATAAGTTGGGTTAATTTCTTAGCAAATTATCATATCAGCAGTAGAGAGATGGAATTGGAGATTAAGTGAAAGGTGATTGTCACATTTTTTGATAAGAGGGGTCTGAAATTAGGAAAAGTACAAATCTTGTTTATTTTCAATTTGTTTTCATTGAAGTTTTGGTCAATAATCTTTTTTTATCAAAAAACAAAACCGAGTTCCATGGATTCAAACTGGGTTTTATGGTTTTTCTAATAGTTCTTATGGTTATAACTGAAAGAAATTGAAATGGGACCACATTGCAGCCACCAGCTTTCCAATACAAAAAGAATTATCAAAATTGGTTCACTCAGTCCAAAAATATGAGGTAACAAACATAAAAAAAAATTCAGGCGAATTGAATACCTCCTCCTTTTTGGAAGTCGGTAAAAAGTGTAATTTTTATGCAACATTTTTTCTGCAACTTTTCTAGCAAAATATTCCCCCAGAAAAATTTTTTGTATGCTTTACCTATACTGAAAATAGAAGTTAAAGTTTAGAACCGTTTTCTTCATATTCTATAAATTCCTAAAGATATATTGGAGTCGTCAAAAGATATCGTTTTCGGAGTGTATAAGAAAATTAATTTAAAAAAAAAAAAAAATTGAAAACCGTTTTTTAAAATTTCCAAAAATTTTCAAAAAGAAGCTGGTATGATATTTTGAAGAAATACACTTAATTCAAATTTTTTTTAAATCCAAAAATGTGTTTTTTTGAATATTTTCTAAAAATTTAATATTACCTTACCGCTTTCGTATGAAAATTTTCGGTGAAATCGGAATATGTAGTTATTTACGAGATATTCAGCAACTAAAAAACCCGTTCTATGCCAGGTACCTACCGTTAATAACGGTAAAAAAATATTTATTTTTATTTCAAAAGTTGGCTCTTATATCGTTTTTGAAAAAAAAATTAACTTTTCTATTTTCGTAATATGACAAGTACCGTTAGATTTGGTCCTTTAAAAAAAAATTTCTATTTGTCCCCTATAGAATCACTCAAAACTATTTACTACCAAGTTTGAAGGAAATCGCTCCAGTAATTTAGGCTGTAGCTCAAGGTACAAAAAGATTGACAGACAGACAGACAGAATTGCTGGACCCACTTTTTTGGCATTCTCCATTATCGTAAAGTCATGTAAAATTGTTATCTCGAGTTCGATGTTTTTCCGAATCCTAAACTTGCCCTATAGTCTATAGCAGGCATGGAAAAGGCGATACAATTGTATTGAATTCGATACAATTGTATTGAATTCGATACAAATGAGTTTGCTCGAGTACAAAAATACAATTTGTCGAAATTCGATACGATTTTTTAATCTGTGACTTAAAAATTTTCTTGCAATCTAAGCTTTCAAAAAACGAGAAAATCGAAAAAATTAACTTTTAAACTAATTTCAGACTTTTGAACCAAAATAAATGTTACAATTTGAGTGAAGTGACTTGTTTTTTGAAAATATTTATAAAACTGATCAAGCTGTTTTAATTTTTCTTATTTAAGCCCAATTTATTCACTCTTAATTGTATTTAAAGTGTCCATTAAAAATTAGAAATTTGTCAAATAGCATACAAAATTTAAAATTTCCCTGTTTAAATGGCGACTATAAATTTAATGGAGTGTTAATAAATTGGGCCTAAATATAGAAAGTTTTTAAAACTTATTTTAAGTTCAAAAGTGAGCCATTATCTACAAACCTGTCAAAATTGTACTTTTAGGTATTTTAGGGTCCTATACGATTTTTTAATTTAAAATAAAAATTTTTTTAATACTTGTGAATATGTACTTCATCCAATATTTATTTATACCGAAAATAAATAAAAATTACTCTTTTACGCAGAAAATAATGAAAGGTATATAGAAAATTTTAGAGTCAAAAATCCAAAAAAAAAAATATAGGTACTTAATTTTTTTTACCTCAATGCATATCCCTATTCACTGTGAACTCATATCTGTATACCAAGACTTGTTTCGAAAGTTTGGTCCACCGATTTTTAGCTGATTTTTACTTTTCGGTATCGGTTTTGTTTTATTCCAAAAAAACCTGTGACAGCTTTTCGAATCGAATCGAATCTGAGTTCGAACTTTTGTCTGGAGGTCCCTCCAGACCACTATATTTAATCGGAATTAGTTTTTCGATAGCAGTAAGGTATTCAAAAACCTCATTACTTGAATGAAACATCTAGATTCGCTTAGCCCTTACCGACACCACTTATTTATCTTATTTATTTTTTTATGACATTCGTTTATTGTTCTATTAGCAGTTATGTAGATATTATGAACGATAAAGAATTTTACAACAATTCAAATAAAAAAATATCAAAATTTAATTTCAAAGAAATAAAAACTCAAAACAACTATTTTTACAATCCAAATCCTGAAAGCCTATTAAATACGACACAGGCACAACTTCTTCCTTCCAGCTTCTAACTTCCCTCAAACAAACAATTTTTAATTTCCTTGAATTTAATTTCAACAATATAAAACCCCTCTCCACAAAGCCATTAGCCAGCTTTGGCTCTTAATCTAAAGTTTCCGAGCTGAGCACCTAATTAAAAATTATAATTTATCTACTAGCTTTACATTATATTGATATATTTACATAACATAAAAACCATCTACCAAAATCCTCCTTTTGAATCATAAAAACTTGTGTTCCCTCGTACCTCTCTCTTACACTCTCTCCCTCTCTTAAACACCAATTCTGCATTAAAACAGATCTGCCAAATCTACCATCCACTTCCGCCACGCCACCCATTGGAATCGTCTCCATCGTTATAGCTGTCTTAATGTCATTTTCAATAAAGTATATAATCTCTCTTAGTGCGGCCGGGGACAAGGCCCAGCGAAAAGCAATCAGGGGAGGATTCATTTTATGACCCATTGTCATTAAAAAAATCAGCCTACAATTTTATGATGTTATACCTTCAAAGAGAGAGTAGAGAAGAGATGTTTTGTTTGTTTAGGAAAAGTAGATAGATGCAATATAGCTTCCGGGTGACACTATATTCCAATAGAGAGAGAGAGAGAGAAGCCCAGGAGCCCAAAGTCCTGCCATGCGACAAATTGTATTTCACCAGCGATTTTTTTGTTTTATTTTCTTGGGATGGAACATTTTTAGAAAATCCACCTCCTCCCCTTTCCACAAAATAAAAACAATCCAAACGACCCACTAAACTCTCATCTGGCTGGCGAATCCATTTCAGGATTTATACTCAAATTGGGTGCCATAAAAACATAAAACCGCTTTAATTTTATCCTCTCCCCCATCAACCACGTTCCCCTGCTTTACTGAGATATAGGAAGACACAATAACCACCCATTAGCTGGCATGAAGAGATGGATGCTCGAGATATTCTTTAAAGGTCCTAATTCCCAGTTAAATTTATTAATGTGCGCTCGGGAAGATATACACCCCAGCATTGTTGCCACTCTCTCATCATCGTCATCATTGTTAGCGGCCTTGGACACTATTACCCTGGAACGTCGCCACCAGAACCGCCACCGTTGCTGGAGAGCATAAATCAAGAAAAACGCAATAAAAAAGCGCCAGCCGCAAAAGTTCCACTTTTATGACGTTAACTTTGTATATCTGCATCCAGGCTTCATGTCTCTGCCGCTAGATGGTTGGGGATTTTAATAGCCCCGATGTAAGTAATCCTTGCACCAGATAGCAGCAGCAGATAGCTATGAAAGCCCCTCCTGGTTAATTGGTCATTTAAATTACAGTCACAATAGTTCATTACACGTGAGTGGCTTAAACACCGCGATGCATGTAACCGAGATTACATTGTTTATAGGCACTATGCTGCTGTATTGCACAGTAGTGATGGGAACTATCGAATGATTTAAACTATCGAAAGTTAGTAACTGATTGATTTAAACTATCGAATAGTTCATTCATTCATTCGAATAAAAACAATCGAATAAAACTATCGAATTAAAACTGTCGAATAAAAATTATCGAATAAACTATCGTATAAAAAAACTATTTGAAAGAAAAAACTATCGAATAAAAAAAAACTATTTCAATGAAAAAACTATCGAATGAAAAAACTATCGAATAAAAAAAAACTATTCCAATGAAAAAACTATCGAATAAAAAAAAAACTATCGAATAAAAAAAACTATTCCAATGAAAAAACTATCGAATAAAAAAAAACTATTCCAATGAAATAACTATCGAATAAAAAAAATATTCCAATGAAAAAACTATAGAATAAAAAACTACCGAATAAAAAAGATTATTCCAATGAAAAAAACTATCGAATAAAAAAAAACTATCCCAATGAAAAAACTACCGAATAAAAAAAAAACTATTCCAATGAAAAAACAATCGAATAAAAAACTATCGAATGCAAAACTATCGAATGAAAATAGTATAACTAAATGAATGATTTAAAACTATCGAACGAAAGAATATTTTACAGTTATCGATAGTTTAATAGTTTTTATTCGATAGTTCCCATCACTACTGCACAGTGATAGGACCGCGCCGCCATTGTTATTTGCGTTCTTCAAACAACAACCCCTGGTCGATTTATTTTTCCCCCGGAAATTAATTGCCCATTATATTGATGATGTTATGGGAAATATTCTTCCCTCCATGTTCGTTTTCTCGATTTTATTTCATTGTTAATGTTTTGTTTTGGCAATTAGGTGGTCGTCGAAAAAGGGAAGGGAGCGCCATCTATATTAAAAACTTGTCGGTTACCTCCCCCAGAAAAAAAAAAATAACAAACATAAAGATGAACTGCGTTAAGTTAAACGGCGACAAACTAGAAAATTATTGACAAACTTTTTCACACACAAAACCAGCAGATATCCAGAACTAAAGCTAAAAAGTTTGTAGAAGGACGGTCCGGTCCATGTCTGAAATCCTCATTCAAAAAGATAAACAGAAATAAAATGAAGAACTTTTTTGGAAAGGGGTCTTTTCTTCTGTCGAATATGATGAGAATCATAACATTTACGACTTTGAATTGGAATTAGAGAATGCTGAATGCTTTTGGTCCAGAAGGCTACTATACTGACTACTGACTAGTCTATGTGTGATTATAAAAAGATTACAGTTGTTTCCTAGTGGCTATTATGCTCGTTCGGAAAGTAATTTGAAAAGTCTTTATGATGGCGCTAGTGGCGCCAAATGGTAATATTCCTCAAAAACAACACTCAAATGAAGCTGTTAGCCTTGGATATGTGTGTTGTTTTTTTGAGATGCGTGAATCTGATGGTTGTGTGGGGTAGAAGTGATTTTGAGAATGTTTACAGTAATTTTTTGCAAGCAATATGGACGGGAGTGTTATTTATTTTTTATGGACTTGGTGAGATCATTATCTTGGCATTAAATTTAAATCGAGTATGACACTAAAAACACCTTGCATGAAATGAAAATGTCAGTGGGCGATGTGTGTAATCGAGTGAAAGCAGGAATAATCGTTGAAGACCACACTTACCATTAAACGCATTTAAAAGATGATTTGTGGGTAACTTTTGAAGAGATTTTTTGGTTTTTCTTTTGTTTTTAAAGAAGTTTTTTAGTTTTTTGGAAGAAAAATGTTGTATTTTCCAAAACCATATTAAGACAAAAAATTGATTTTTTTTTTAAGGAATACCTACAATTTTTTTAAGACGAAAATTATTCTCTGTAAAAAATACACAATCCACCATCAAAAATTTTAAAATTGGGAAAAAAATTCTTGATAAGATTGTGTCTATCAAAAACGAAAAAAAAGCCACAGCCATAAAATTTTTTTGGGCCCCAATTTTTTTTAAGACCAGTGATAGAGTCGTTTTAGGAGGCACAAAATTGAAAAAAAAGAACTGGCAAAGTACCACTCTTGTAACAACGTCGCAACGTACTTGCTCTTATAGTAAAAGTAACTTTAATGTTAAAGCTTTTTATTGAACAAAATTAGGAAAGTTTTGATATTTTTGAGGAATTTCATACACAATCTGTTTTTGTAATCGACTAAACACCGTTTCAAATGAACTTTTACACAAAATTAAGTATGCCATTTGATTTCTTGTATAAAAAAAGAATTTTTAGAAAAAAAAAATTTGAAAACCGTTATAGTCGTTTTTTTTTAAATAATTTTTTACATATAGAAATTTTCTAGCATTTTTCAAAAAAAAAAAAGTTGCTATGGCATTTTGAAGAAATAATTAATTTACACATTAAAACGAAGTTTCCAAATTTTTCACCAACCTGCTTTCAAAAAATTGATTTTTCAACAAAAAATTTTGAAATATTTTTTTTTTAAATCCAAAAATGTTTTTTTTGAAAATTTTCTAAAATTTTAATATCAACTTTACCTAAACGCTTTTGTACTTTTATTTGATTATTTTGTAACAAAATTTCATAAATATAGAGAAAAATGTCAAAAATAATTTTTTTTTGATTTAATTTGGTTTTGATAAGATTTTATGAAAATGTACGTTTTTAGATTTCAAGAGGATTAAAACTTTAATTTTAAACAGCATTACAATTTTTCTATTCCAAAACTATCATATTACATTGTACATATTTCAACCAAAAATGTTGATAACATTTTTTTTTTTACTTGGTATTTTCAAAAGTGTATTTCAAACTAAAAAAAAAAACATCCATAAATCTATTTAATTAACTATTAACTTATACAACCTGATATAAAAGAATAAGATATAAACTCGTACTCTTGCCATTTTATTCGTTAGCCATAAAAAGTTTGCAAAAATATTTATGTATTTATTTTGTTGGGCCAACAAAAATACAATAAAAGTCGAGGCCTTTTTTTTGCAAACAAACAAACAAACAGACGATGTCCAAATTAATTCCAATTAAGTTAGCACACTACACGTGTGTCACAAAAAAGAAAAAAAAATTTATTTTGTATTTTTCTTTAAAAAGTTTTAAATCGTCTTTCTCGTCTATTTTGCGACAAAATAAACATTATAAACAAAATCTAAATTAAAACTACACGTGTGGCGATTTCAAAAGTTGTTTTTTGTTTACTTTGTAGACTTTCATTGAGGAAATAATGTCTAGGTACCAAAAAAATAATCAAATTATAAATAATCATTATATTGAGTCATTGCAATAAATGATTAGATTTCGTATGATACTCGTGTCTACTATCAACTAGACTTAATTTTGTTGTTTTTTTTTGAAAACCTCTTGTGTTTTTTTTTTAGATTTTTGTTTGACCTACATAATTAAAATAAATTTTGAATTGGCGTCGTGGGGTAGTTTATCGATGGATTCTTAAATGCGTAGGTTTCGAAAAGAATAAAATTAATTTATTCTAATTGTTCCATATTATAAACAGAAGTTAGTCATAGGTGTTTGAAAATTTAATGAAATTTATTGCTTTGATGGTTCTTGTAAAATTTAAATAAATTAATTAATTAAATTGCAATATTTTCCAAGTTTCTAACAATTTTGAAATTGTTTCCAAATATCAATATGATACCCGAGTAACAATAGAAATTGAATTTTTAAATAAAAACAAATCTTGACCACAGCACCACAGTTGCACCACTGCCGTTTGGCGGAAAATTTAGGCGCACCACCACCACTATTTAATTTTTAATGAAAAATTCTGTGCACCATCGCCACACCACGAATGCACCACATCCGCACCATTTCATTTTGTATAAAAAATTCGCTGCACCATACATAATTTTGGATTATTAAAAAATAAAATAAAACTATCCACGAGAAGGAGATTTGAACCCGATTATACAGAGCACTTTTAATTAGAAGTCCAACGCCTTAACCACTCGACCACCCAATCATGTTTGTACGAACTGGCAATTTGTTGCTTAAGTCAAAATAACTTTGAAGACGACTTAAACATTTGTATAAGCACGAGAATAGCATTTTTGATCATGGTGCAGTCGTGCTGCGGCGGTGGTGCAGGGAATTTTTTCATATTTTTTCAGAATGAAGTGGTGTGGACGTGGTGCAGTCGTGGTGCGGCGGTGTTGCGGCCGTTTAGGAATGTTTAAAATTGTGCGAACGTGGTGCAGCTACGGTGCACCACGGTGCGGACGTAATGCACTGGTGGGATTCCATTTTTACTCGGGTAGAAGGGCTAGATAAAATCCTTTATTCGTACTTTTGGATTTTCTGACGATAAAGTTTCAAAAATATCAAAAAGTTAAAAAAAAAACTCCAAGCAACGCCAGAACGGTTGAGCTAGTTTTGTCATAAAGACATTTTCTGGTTTGACTTAATTGACCGATTTTCTTACATTCATTACGTCTCCTTTTTATTTTTTGGCCAAAACCAGTGCTCGTGTCAGTACACATGCCTCATCATGCCGGCAGCCGCAATAATATCAGACAAATTGTAAATTTAAAGCACGTTCAATTGCTGACATTGTATTTTAGTCGATGCAAAGTTTTTACTAAATTTTTTTTTGATTTTTTTTGATTTTTTTATATCACGCTGGGTGCGGAGAGACGAATTGAATTAAGAAAAAATAAAGAATAATCTCATTATATCTCATTTATAAAATGACTGTCAGTGTTTTTGTTTTGCTTTTAATGATTTTTTTTTTTGTTTTTCAATTTTATTTTTCGTGGGTTTTAAAAATGGTAAATTTACGTCATTTGGCTTGGCTTTCTTAGCAGCACGACGAATATTGAGTTTTTGGCAAACTTTTCTTCATCTGCATTTAATATATACCTACATTTTCTAGACTTAAGCGAGCAGCAGCCAGCTAGCGAACGAAAGATGCAAGCGTACACTCAATCAAGATTGCTGTCGAGCGTAATAGATTTAGAAATGTTTTCCTGTCGATTTGACGTTTTTAGTGTTTTTCTGTCCGATTTTTTTTTTCTCTTTCTTTTATTTTTATTTGTTTATAATTTTATTTTGTTTTTCGAAATTTATTTTAAGTTATTTATAAAACAATTTGTTTTCTTTATTTTTTTTTTGCAGGTACCTATAGAGAAATAATAGAGGTGTTGATCGTTTGTTGCATAGTTCAATAGACGAGGCAGCTTTGAGAAAAAAAGAGAATCACTGTGCTTTGCTCTTTAGAGGCGTTGCCTCATGACAAATATGGTAAATATGTGACTTAGCCAAAAGGTTCGATAGAGGTTATTGATTTTATTTTGTATTTGAGATGATTTCCGATCAAAGTAGAAATTCTTTTCTTAGATAATAGAAATGTTTGAAATTGTTTAATTTGTTTTTCTTGAGGAAATACACAATTAATTTGTTTACTTTAAAATTCATGATGCAATTTATTTAAAAAAGTTGTTAAAATACTGATGAAACTAATCGAGTCATACATCAAAGGAACACAAAATTACTACAAATCAATTCTGAAGAAAAAATTATTTTAAAACTTTACAGTATACATCTGATATAGTTTTCATGTTGTTTATTCAGAAATTTTACCAGAATTATCCGTGATTTAAAATTTTATCCGGGAAACACTTGATTTTATCCGAGAAACGTTAAATTTTACCTGAGTGATACTTGACTTTACGGATGTTATTTGTGATCTTACCAGAAATCTCCTTGAATTATGACTTTATCCGGAAGTTTTACCAGAATTATCCGTGATTTATAACTTTATCCGAGAAACACTTGATTTTATCCGAGAAACCTTAATTTTCATCTGCGTGATACTTGACTTTACGAGTGTTATTTGTGATTGTACAAGAAATCTCCTTGATTTATGACTTTATCCGGAAGTTTTACCAGAATTATCCGTGATTTATAACTTTATCCGAGAAACACTTGATTTTATCCGAGAAACTTAAAATTTTATCTGAGTGATACTTGACTCTACGGATGCTATTTGTGATCTTACTAGAAATCTCCTTGAATTATGACTTTATCCGGATATTTTACCCGAATTATCCGTGATTTTTAACTTCATCCGCTAAACACTTGATATTAAGAGAGAAATCTTAAATTTTACCTGAGTGATATTTGACTTTACGGATGTTATTTGTGATCTTACAAGAAATCTCCTTGATTTATGACTTTATCCGGGAATTTAACCAGAATTATCCGTGATTTATAACTTTATCCGGGAAACACTTGATTTTATCCGAGAAACTAAAATTTTATCCAAGTGATACTTGACTACGGATGCTATTTCTGATCTTACCAGAAATCTCCTTGAATTATGACTTTATTCGGAAGTTTAACCAGAATTATCCGTGATTTATAGCTTAATCCGGAAAACACTTGATTTTATCCGAGAAACCTTAAATTTAACCTGAGTGATACGTGACTTTACGGATGTTATTTGTGATCTTACCAGAAATCTCCTTGAATTATGACTTTATCCGGAAATATTATAAGAATTATCCGTGATTTATAACTTAATCCGGAAAACACTTGATTTTATCCGAGAAACCTTAAATTTTACGTGAGTGATACGTGACTTTACGGATGTTATTTGTGATCTTACAAGAAATCTAATTGAATTATGGCTTTATCCTTAAATTTTAGGAAAATTATCCGTGATTTTTAACTTTATCCGGAAAACAATTTATTTTATCCGAGAAACATAAAATTTTGGTTGAGCGATATGTATTTTACGAATGTGATTTGTGATTTTATTAGAATTATCCGTTATTTTATATTTTATCCGGGAACTATGTACTTAATTTTACCAGAAACACGCTTTCACCTACCTAATCTATGGGACCAATTTGTATTCTAAAATTTCCAAATCCCTTGGAAATATCCTTTCAAACAAATTTCAAAAAATAAACTAGTAGGATTTTGATATATTTCAACATCCGAATCTTTATTCTTAGAACCTTGAAAACAAAAATAAACAAATTGTTTATCAATCCACTATTTAATTTAGGGGTGAATAACTCCTAAATCCATATGTTTATATCCAAAATCTTTTTTTAAAAACAAATCAAAAACGGGTTATTCGAATAAATCCATTAATATTTATTCCAATTCATAAAAAAAGAGATTTTTTTTAATTCAAAACAAAAATATTATTTGAACTTTCTATATCTCATTAAACTCAATTAAAATCTAAAAAAAAAAATTTCAAAAAAATGCACATGGTCAGCTATTATATTTCTGTGTTATCAGAAAAATATACACAAAACGAACACTCACATACGAAAGCAACTAGTTTAAAGCAGTCTCGCATCTCCATGAAAAAAGCTATATTCAGATCGAAACATAACAAAGCCACGCTCCAGGGAGGAGAATCTAAAAACAAAAACATCAAAAACAACAAAAACAGCAACAAAAAAAATTGTCATAAGCAAAAGTAATAAATTTATGAATAATAAAACAATAAATGAGGGTATTGAGAGGAGTAGTACAAAAAAACACATATTGTTTCATGCGATAAAGATACACTCTTTCTGACTTGGATAATGGAACGACCAGCAACCGAGCCAGCGTCCATCACATCAGCTATCTATATCAGGGTAAAGGAAGAACAGACGTTATAATATTAGTCGAAGCGAGAACAGCAATTTGAACTTTCGTCAGGCACATTATTATGATAACGTCCGCGGGTAATTGAGATGAATTTAAATATAAAAAAATTTGTTTTTGATTTTCTGTTGTTCTTTTGATGTTGTTTTATTTTTCTTGTTGTTGTTGGTTTTTTATTATTTTATTTTTATTCTGAAAGTCCGAGCATTGTTGTGACATTGAATCAGTTGTATATTAAATCAGAATGCAAAAGGCTGAAAAGTGTATTTCTATAGAGAGATTTGGAGGACTGTGATGCGGACGAAACGTCATAAGCTTGTCAGAGATGAATTATGAGGGTATATTGCACAGGGTAAATATAACTTCAAGACCATAATATGCAAACAACACGTGTTTGTAGATGGTTATGGGGCAAAATAATTGTGACTTTTTTCTTAGTTCACATCTTTTGAATCTAGGTGGCGCCACACTAGTGAAATATAGTCTATAACCAGCAGATTAGCAAGATGCTTCTAACGGTGTTTCATTTGTCAACGCACGATACGTAGTTTAGAAGTTATGAGCTCCAAAAAAAACAAAAAAATTGAAAAAACTACAAAAAGTCCAAAATATGCTCATTTTAATCGAATCAGAATAAAATACACTTACATTTCAGGCGATTTCGAACACATGCTTGGTTTAGCAAATCCTACCTAAATAATTGTGACTTTTTCTTAGTTCACATCTTTTGCATCTAGATGGCGCCACACTAGTGAAATATAGTCTATAACCAGGAGATCAGCAAGATGCTTCTAACGGTGCTTCATTTGTCAAATTTCGATTTGTAGTTTAGAAGTTATGAGCTCCAAAACAAACAAAAAAAAAAAGAAAAACAACAGAAAGTTTAAAAAACGCCCGTATTCATTGAATCAGAACAAAACACACTCATACTTGAGACGATTTCGAATACATACTTGATTTGCCTGAATCCTACCTCTTTAACAACAAGAATCACACAGATCCACTTGAATAGTTTTCATCACTCCACTCCTCATCCGGAGTCAGCAATTAAGTTGATATTAATGTTTAAAGAGCCAAAATACCCATTTTCCAATACCAAAATTCGGTCCTCTCTCGACTGATATGTCTGACTATAGGCCCTTCTCTTCTGTTCAAAATGAATCTTTCATCGCAATTGCATTTGGTCCTTTTACCACCCTTGATCCTGGGATTAGATTCCAAAATCCCAGTCAATAAATATTTGATTATACCGAAACTCAATGGAAATAGCCCTTTGCACAAAACCGCACAGCACAGCACAGAGAGAGATGAAACTCACATCACATTGATGGGCCAATTCCCTAATCACATGCAAACCAAACTCCATTAATTACTTCGATATTCTCGTTAATCCTTTCCGCTTCATAACATATTATTCTCAGTAAACATCCGTTTGTATCATGGTTGCCATAATATATGGCAGAGAGCATATATATATATTTGAAAACGCTTCTCAATTCCTAACTGATGCATAAATCTTATTTTAATCCTCGATATACTTTGGGAGGTGGACTTACTGGCTTTTGGCCCCTAACTCTTCGACGACGATCACATTCCCAACTGACTCATCAATATAGTCCTGCAAATTAACCGAAAATTAATTGACACCACCAGCAGAAATTGTTGGATAGTCAATCTTTGTGTCCTTGGTGATATCTTCTCCAGTTTGTCGTCGTTCGTTGGTCGGCTTGAAAATTTTAACAACTACTTCTGAGACACCCTGTGGTGGCCTCTCTATAATACCTCTTTTCACCTCTCGAAACCTTTTAGAATAGGTAACTTACCAATGATATGTGTGTGGGGGGAGAGGAAGGTTTTGAAAGGACAATTTTATTCATAACTCTCTAGGCTGCTGTTGATATTGATTCATCTATATTCTCTCACCTCTCTCACACACACGAGAGAGGTAGTGGCCCGAAAAATATACGAAAATATATTACCTGCTTAAAACTAGTAACGAATTCATGCCATAGGCCCACAATTTCCATCCCGCTGTGTTTCTAATACCTTCTCCACAATTCTCCAAAAACTGAAACATCAATAGAAACCTACAAAATATTATACCTTACACATAAGTTTAGGGAGACTGAGAGAGGGAGACCGGTTTTTGGGGGGAAAAATACTGAAAATCGATAGAACGGAAATTGCACCCCCGCTGAACCTTTTAATGGCTCTCCATACACTTTGCATCGATTTAAAGAGCTAGAGCCGAAATCGTAGATGTAGGAGACTTTTGAGAGGAAAAGAGAGAGAGAGTGAGAGAGAGAACAGGATGTGTAAAAAGGATCGAAAATATATATATATAGAAAATGCTGTGTGTCTAAAATAGAAATGTATCTTGCACAGAGACACATATAGGGACATACATGCTGCTGGCTTCTACTCACTGCTCCTATAATGCTTCTTTTATAGAAATGGAATGGAAATTTCCTCTCGCTCTCCAGCCTGGGTCTGGAGAGGAGCGAATATGTGTGTGCTTAGAAGAAAGATGTAGTTAGGTGTAGGTATACAATTTGAATGGAGAGGATGTATGTATCTTGCGAAGAGGATTTTCGTCACAAGGTCAAGGATATTTTAGGTTCCAAAACTAACCAGCCAACTCAGACTTTTTTTCTTATTTCTTTTCTTTTGCACATACTGTAGTGTTATACATTATACATGGGTGTGGTACACTTTAGTTCTTTTTTCACCACTAGAATTGAGTGTTTTGCCAGCTTTCGTGTTTTTTGTTGAAGGTGGAATTTGAGGATATATATTTGCAAAGTGCTTGCAATAAGAAGTTCTATATAATTTATAGGGTATTGAGTGATTTGTTTGATAATTTGATGTATTAATTTTGAGGTGAAACCTTTAACCAATGCAATCTACTTTTTTATTTTATTTTATTTTTTTTATTAGTAATAAAATAAATTTTAAATTTCACAGGTTATAGCTTCTATAAGGCTTCTATAAATCATTTCGTAGAATAAATTTCTTACAAAAATTATAATTTCCTTAACAGCTTCCTTAAAGTTTGTACAAGTGATTCAATAAGTCTGAGCAAACTTCTATAAGATTTCGGTAAGTGATTTCAAATTTTTTTTTTTATTATTTTAGTTATGGCAAGAACTATGGAAGGACTTCTTAAACAGCTTTTAACAGGAATTCGATAAGACCTTATATATATAGACCAGTGCCGATGCCTTCAAAAACATTAAAAAGTACAAAAAAATCATAGTAGGATGAAACCCATTGGAAAAGGAGGGGAATATGATAAGAATGAAAGGAAAAATAAATTACGGGCGAGCCGAGTTCGGGAAGTGGGTGGGTTGAGTTTTTAATGGTAAAAAATGGTATATCTCAATTTCCGGCAAAACTACAAATCCTATAGAAAAAAGTTGTATGACAAAGTTGTAGGTAATAAAAAGATCTACAACTTTTGTATCAACAATTTTTTCACATAACCTCAAAATTTATGTGAAAAATTCAAAAAACCGAGTTTTTGGTTTTTTATTTTTATCTTTTTCAAAAACAAAAATTTTTCTACGAAATTTGGTGAAAACTTACCTTATTATGTCCCAAATACACTGTAATTTATTTGATTTAAAATATTAATTTGTTCACCGTATTTTGACTTAATACCAAAAAAACACCCTAATTTTCAATCGAAAATTCACGTGTCAAAATATCAGCTTTTTTCAAAAAGTCGGTGGGCATTTCGTTCGTTAAAATGTCTATTTTCTGATGGTGTAAAAAAAATTGTACATTAGTATACTATAGAACATGTTCTAGTAAAATTAAAAAAATGAAAAAAGCTTGAATTCGACAAAAAAATTTTATCATTGTTTACAATTTTGGCCTATTTATTCAAATTTACACTTTAATAACTCAAAAAACGTAAGATTTCATGTAACATTGATTAATCTTACGTTTTTTGAGTTATTAAAGTGTAAATTTGAATAAATAGGCCAAAATTGTAAACAATGATAAAATTTTTTTGTCGAATTCAAGCTTTTTTCATTTTTTTAATTTTACTAGAACATGTTCTATAGTTTACTAATGTACAATTTTTTTTACACCATCAGAAAATAGACATTTTAACGAACGAAATGCCCACCGACTTTTTGAAAAAAGCTGATATTTTGACACGTGAATTTTCGATTGAAAATTAGGGTGTTTTTTTGGTATTAAGTCAAAATACGGTGAACAAATTAATATTTTAAATCAAATAAATTACAGTGTATTTGGGACATAATAAGGTAAGTTTTCACCAAATTTCGTAGAAAAATTTTTGTTTTTGAAAAAGATAAAAATAAAAAACCAAAAACTCGGTTTTTTGAATTTTTCACATAAATTTTGAGGTTATGTGAAAAAATTGTTGATACAAAAGTTGTAGATCTTTTTATTACCTACAACTTTGTCATACAACTTTTTTCTATAGGATTTGTAGTTTTGCCGGAAATTGAGATATACCATTTTTTACCATTAAAAACTCAACCCACCCACTTCCCGAACTCGGCTCGCCCGTAATTTATTTTTCCTTTAATTTTCATCATATTCACCTCCTTTTCCAATGGGTTTCATTCTACTATGATTTTTTTTGGTTTCAAAAATTATCGACCCTGGTCTAATATGGAACCTTTGAAGATAAATAAATACTATGAACAGTATAAAGAATGAACTGGTAATTTTGAAAACTTAAATAATAGCAATGTATAATGAATAAAAGTTTTTCTTTTAATTTTGTAAAGCTTAAGCTTAAGCTTCTTTAAGACCTCAGAAGAAAATTGCTCAAATATGTTAATAGTGTGTAATACACACTGTGTTGTGTATAGTATAACCTTCTCATTTGAAAATGCAGGGAAACCTAACCAAAGCTTTGACGAAGTTGAAATTTCGCTTTTTCAAACTATATAAGGTGGAATGTTAGTTGATGGGGAATGATGGTTCATATTTACTTTGTAATATCAAAAACGAACAAATATTTTACATTTGAGCCTTAAGGACATCTCCAGCAAGAAAACGAACAAAATCAAAGTAGGGCTTTATTATTATATATTATATATATTAAAAACTCAAACAGACATTGATAAGATAAGATTTGATCATAAAATATTCGGAAACCTTTTTTTTTAAGTTATACTTTGCTAGGAAGCTAGTGATAAGTAATAAGTCATAAGTGATGACTAATGAGTAATAAGTGATAAGTGATGATTGATGAGTAATAAGTAATAAGTGATAAATGATGATTGATGAGTAATAAGTGATGAGTGACAAGTGATTAAAGATAAGTGATAAGTAATAAGTGCTAAATGACAATCGATAAGTGACAAGTGATAATTGATACAGTGATTAAGTGATAAAGTGATAAAGCGATACCTAGTAAGTGATAATTGATAAGTGATAAGTGATGTTATGGAATTGTCAAGTTGAAAACTGAAAGCACGGAGTTTGAAAGTGGCAAGTAGAAATCGTCAAGGGACTAGTTACTAGCTACTCTGCAGGTGACAAAAGGAAGCTGCAACTTATAAAAATAGATTAGTGATAAGTGATAGACAACATAATAGTAGACCACAATCGGTGAAGAAGTAAAACTCTTGAGCTTGATAACATAAACAATTTTTTCCAAAAATAACACGGTGTAACACTGAAAATATACGCGGGCGGAGACCTATCAGGTTTTTTAGAGCTAGTCGCACTGATTACGAAACGGTATTTGAAAATCCCCTAACACCCCCAAAATCTGGAGTTACGGGCAAAAAACGTTTTTTTGGACCTTCACCCATTGAAAAAATTCTAGCTTCGACTATTTTTTACCCATTTTCGATTTTTTTACAGTTTCTGATAGAAGATAAATATACCTTTTCAACAATGTATAAAACATGTAACTCGGTTAAACCAATTAGAATTTATAAGCTGTCAAAGTTCAAAAATTCCATTTTTTTCGTCATTTTCCCAACTTCGTCATCAATTTAAAGTATATGTTTTCAAAACAACATGCTATTTAAAAAATATATTCTAAAACTATATCTTTTTCTCAATCAATCGAGGTATTTTTTATGAAAATCACTTCAAAATTGGCCTAGAAAAAAAAATTTTCGGTTTCAACCCAGATACAGAAATTCGAACTTTTAGGTATAGAACAAAAATGTTGTTTCGGCACGTAGTAGGATAACTTGGGCGCCAGGATTTGATAACGGGTTTTTGTAGAGGAGCTCAATACAAACATTTTTTTCTTTGGGAGGGGGGTCTATCTCTCCCCGTTTAGGTGGGAGGGGCATTTTTCTAAAAAAAAAATTATCAAAATAAAAAAAATTATTAAAAAACAACGGCAACACTTGCAGTAATAAATGATACCATTTCCGAAAGGCAAAATTGTACATTTGATTCTAATTTTTAAATCAATATAATATAACCAATAGTTTTTGAAATAATCGATTTCAAAGTTAAAAATAGGCGAAAAAATTTTTTTTAAAACTCATTTTATACTATTTTTGTCCAGACTGTGAATTTAAGTAAAAAAATTACTCACACACAAAACTGCCTCAATTGATTCCTTAAAGAACAGTGAAAACTATATGTTTCTATGTCTTCTAGTTTTTGAGAAAATTGAAAAATTATTTTATCAGATTTTTCTTTTTTCAAAATATTTTTTGTTTTTATTTGTTTTTATTTTTCAATTTTCTCAAAAACTAGAAGACATAGAAACATATAGTTTTCACTGTTCTTTAAGGAATCAATTGAGGCAGTTTTGTGTGTGAGTAATTTTTTTACTAAAATTCACAGTCTGGACAAAAATTGTATAAAATGAGTTTTAAAAAATTTTTTTCGCCTATTTTTAACTTTGAAATCGATTATTTCAAAAACTATTGGTTATATTATATTGATTTAAAAATTGAAATCAAATGTACAATTTTACCTTTCGGAAATGGTATCATTTATTACTGTAAGTGTTGCCGTTGTTTTTTAATAATTTTTTTTTATTTTGATAATTTTTTTTTAGAAAAATGCCCCTCCCACCTTAACGGGGGGAGATAGACCCCCTCCCAAAGAAAAAAATGTTTGTATTGAGCTCCTCTATAAAAACCTGTTATCAAATCCTGGCGCCCAAGTTATCCTACTACGTGCCGAAACAACATTTTTGCTCTATACCTAAAAGTTCGAATTTCTGTATCTGGGTTGAAACCGAAAATTTTTTTTTTCTAGGCCAATTTTGAAGTGATTTTCATAAAAAATGCCTCGATTTATTAGGAAATAGATACAGTTTTAGAATATATTTTTTAAATAGCATGTTGTTTTGAAAACATATACTTTAAATTGATGCCGAAGTTGGGAAAATGACGAAAAAAATGGAATTTTTGAATTTTGACATCTTATAAATTCTAAGTGGTTTAACCGAGTTACATGTTTTATACATTGTTAAAAAGGTATATTTATCTTCTATCAGAAACTGTATAAAAATCGAAAATGGGTAAAAAATTGTCGAAGCTAGAATTTTTTCAATGGGTGAAGGTCCAAAAAAACGTTTTTTGCCCGTAACTCCAGATTTTGGTGGTGTTTGGGGATTTTCAAATATCGTTTCGTAATCAGTGCGACTAGCTCTACAAAACCTGATAGGTCTCCGCCTGCGTATATTTTGAAACCTCATTTTTGTAACACCGTGTAATCATAAGTTAAATTTTCTAAAATTAAAAATGATATAAGAATGACTGGTCCAGTTTTCATCAGTTTTTTTTGTATGTTTTAAAATATATCAGTGCTGTCCTGGGAACTAAAAAAAATATATTCCATAGTCCAAAATGTAGTGGATACACTTTTAGGCAAAACCCTTCTTGTTGTTGTTTTTTTTTTTGAAGTTATACTTCTTATGGGAGGGTGAGTATGAAAATTTACTTTTTGACAAGAATGTCAAAGGGATTATGACGCAATCACCCTGGGTAGCAGGGCTGTCGTTTCACCTTTAGAGTAGGCAGTACTTTAGTGTTTAAAAATGCAGTACGCCTCAGTACGGCAAACATAAAACACACAACACGTTGCAAGTTACATGTTTCATGTGGCAAAATGCATGTGGCAAGTTGTATGTGGCAAGTTGCATGTGGCAAGTTGCATGTGGCAAGTTGTATGTGGCAAGTTGCGTGTGGCAAGTTGCATGTGGCAAGCTGCATGTGGCAAGTTGCATGTGGTAATTTTCATGTGGCAAGTTGCCAGGGTTGCTCATTTGAGCTGAGCTGAAAGTGAGCAGAGCTGAAAGTGAGCAGAGCTGAAAGTGAGCGCCCCCAACTTCCAATGGGTATATCTCGGAATTTTTGAAGAAAATGAAAAAAAAAAAATGTTTGATGCCAAAAGGTAGCGGGGACTCTAACCTACATTTGGGTACAACTCCCATCCCTGTAGGTCCACGCGTTCTCAAACCCGGAGAACTTAAAAGTAAAAAAAAATTAGGCACGATTCTGATAAAATAGGCATGATGTGGCGGTTTAACATGGAAGGCGATTTTTTAAAAATCTGATAATGTGCAAAGCGTAGGCCCATGACACAAGCTATCATTTGGCATCACTCCCAAAAATTGCTCTCAAGCGATTTAGCTTCCAGGAGCGTTCAAAGATTCGGAGATTTTTCAAAAAAAAATTTACCCCAACTTTCAAAGGCGATTTTCTCGGAATTTTGAAAAAAATCGAAAAACCGGATTGTACCGGAATTTTTTTTATGATAAAAAATTAAATATTTTACTAAAAAAATAGAAATATATTAACTATTAAAAAAACCAAGAGAAAATATCACGCAAAATTATCTGTTTTATTTATAAAAATATCCATGTGTTAAAATAATATCATTAATAACTAGAACCAAACATCTTAAGCTATGGTGTTTCATAAAAGTTTAAAATATCTTCATATTTCATCATACTTTCCAAATAAAAATCAATGTATCCTATCACCCATCACAGCTCAGCTCAGCTCACTTTACCTTAGCTCACCCAACAGCTCAGCTCAACCATCAGCTCAGCTCACTTTCAGCTCAGCTCAAATGAGCTGAGCTATGGTACATACATAGCTAAGAAGTGAGCTAGCTCAAAATTTGAGCTGAGCTGTGAGCTGAGCTCAGCTCTAACTTTTGAGCTTTGTAGCAACCCTGCAAGTTCCATATTGCTACTACTAGTGCTGAAGCACACACAATTCTCATAAAATTACCATATCGCCCATTTTATGCGCAATTTATTTACTTTCGTTAACCATATACCGTACGTTCTGAACCGCACAACATGAGTAAATTTCACAGAATAAATTGAAAACTACATGGACGCAAGGAGGATGAAAGAATTAATTTATTGTTCACTTGATAAAAATGTAAAAAAACTAAGTGTGGATTAATTACTTAATAATAGAAATTAAAAATATCAAATGAAATTCATTTATATAATACTGAATGAGAAGTATAACTTCAGTCGGGTGTACATGTGTACACACACTCTTTTTTGTATCTTGCTTTTCTCTATATCACATAAATATACATCTTGTATGCATGCGGACTATTTTGGATAAAATACATAAAATATTTTGCCTATAAACACATCAGCATCATCATTTACCAACCAGAACCACCCATATACCAACCTACTCAGATACAACACCTCTTGTGGTCATGGAACTTTGGTGTTTGATGTAATTTTTGATTAAGGCAAAAACTTTTCATGTTTATTTATTTGCATTCACTCGAAACTGAATTTTTATTTTTTGTTGTTGTTTTTGGTATATTTTTGCTTACCCTACAGATTTACCTTTAAACATTATTATACTCCTCTTGTATACATGAATCCTACCTATATCTACCTTTAAGCATTAAATACTGGTAAAAGAGGGTTTGTCTCTTGTGGGATTTCCGAAAATGTGAAAAGTTGTGTTGCGTTATTTTTTTTTTTTGTTGTTTTTGCAAATAAAGGTACAATAAAACTGTTTAGTATAGTAAAATACCCAAATCAAAAGGGTATCATAAAAAAGTCCATCGTCTATAATAAAATATATAAAATAAAACATTTTTGTTTGTTTGTTTTTGTTTCTCCTCGCTCTTACCGGATAATAAAACAAATGGACGCAGCGATTCTGTGGTCATAAAATCCAAAAAACAAACTTTCTAATCTATATTTTCAGCCAAAAAAAAAAAAAAAACAAAAAAAAACGGAAGGTGTAAATGGGTAAAAATGTTAGTGTATGTCGTGTAGTATAAACGTGTAGGGAATTTATGTCACGCGAATCGAACTCGTATAACAAGGACACTGGACTTGTTCGAACACGGGACAATAGGACCCAGGTACAATGTTGTTCAAAGTATTTTAACATGAAATTTGTGCTCGTTCAAATGGGAATTAGTGGTTGGGAATATTGGAATCGATATGAAGGATATCGCTGTTTTTAGGGGGGCGATATTTAATTAGGATTTTTAGGTAATTTTCAGTCTAATACCTTAAAAAAAAAGTTTTTGTCTGTAAAGTTGGTTTGCGGACTATAATTTTACGTGCTAACGTCATAAGAAAACAGTTTGTGTGCTTTAGTAAAAAAAAAATGGAAATGGAGAAAAATGGAACAATTTTTTGAATCCAATCATAATTTACAAGAAAAAGCTAAAAGCTTTTCTTTCTTTTCTCATATCAATTTTTTTATATGAAAAGCCAACAAAAAAAAATTACGCCATTAAAAAGTTTAATATTTTTTCTAAAGAATAAAGGCAAACATAAATTTTTACAATGTGTAAAAGGTATACAAATAATTTATTGCAAACAATCATTTTTCATAAAAAAAGTGAAAAATTCAAACTTTTTTTCTTCTAACACCATTAAATCCATTTTTTTTATATATACATTTTATACCATCTGAAAGCCTGTTGTTTCAGCTCAAAATATTCATACTAACCATGTCTACACGACACCTAAAAATCTAAAAAGCAGAAAAATTAATCTTTTTTATCTTCTAACACCATTAAATCCATTTTTTTATATCACAACCTATAATAAATTTTATATCATCTGAAAGCTAATTATTTCACCTTTTATATGACGCTCCAATCATATTTCTACGATGCCTACAAGAAAAGTAAGAATTTTTTAAAGTCATCCAGGTCGAAATTTCAAACTGAGAATGCGGTACTTCCCACACTGGTGGCTGGTCATTGGCAACAGATCTCCACAGGATTTTTGAGGTATTTCTGAAGTTTTTTATTTTAACATTGTGTAGCTTGTAGTAAATGTACCGTTAAGTTTAATTAGCTTCTCTAAATCAAAAGAAAGAACGTGTTGAAACATAGAACTTTATTTTACAGTTATCTGAAAAATTGTGACTACAAAATTGATTGAAATTTTGCACATTTTTGTAAAGTCATGTCTATTATCTATCTACAGGTTATTTATTTATCTAATGAAGAAAAACAGATACAAATAAAAAACGGTTAAAAACGGTCTAAAAACTTGGGACAAAAAAAAACTTCTTTTTCCCGTTATTCGGCCAAATATCATATAAATTTCTTGTGCATGCATGCGCACGGTAAAAGATATGTTCTATAATTTTGAGATTTTCTTTTATTATCTTTCGAATGATATTTTTCAAATTGTCCAAAAAAATGTACTTACCTATAATCACTACTTTGTCAAAGGGCTACATCATGTTTTAGTTTTAAAAACTCGGTTCTGAAATTTTTTAGAATTTTTTCAAAATTATTGCTAGCCTAACAACAAATTTATCTATCATTAAAAAAAAATTCAACATTCTACAACGTCGCGTTTAGAAAATAACCACTTTTTTGCAATTTTGTTTTACCCCTATTTACCCTATTAAATGATAATTTTTTTAAAATCTTTCATTAGTATTTAATTTTAGATTATTATCTTTCAAATAAACTATATATGGTTCATAGATTTATAAGACACTATCACATTAAAAGAAAATTCTGTTAAAATTTAAAATGGACTAGATTTTGGTTACGATGGTACTAGATTACTGGAATCTCCCTACTATCTATCTGTAACTAATTTAATCAATTCATTAATGAAAATACTTTTAATTACCTCATAAAATCATTCCAATCACCACCAGTCTTAACTTTGTTTATTGACTAAACCTATGGCTACTGTTTTGAGGTTATCAAGATAACTTAATTCAGGGTAACATTATGCGTCTTAGACACAGTTTTTTTTATCTTAATCTCCAAATTAAAAATAAAAACATAAACAAAAAAAAAAAACTATCAACAAAAAAATTGGTAAACAAAAACAATCCCAAAAATAGAAAAAAAAAAAAATCGTAATCATAAAGATTGCTCAATCGTATATTTCCGGCTTCAAGGCGTCTGATGTAATAGACTCCTCCAATTGCAACTATTGAAATTTCATCAGCTTTTTTTCATTGTTTTTTTGATAGATATCGCTGGTCAAAGGCGGCGTGTCGTCGTTGTTGTCAATAGCTTGTCCTTGGAAAGTGTTGATGACTATTTTTTCTGATCGCGTGGATCTCTCTCATAGACAAATAACAGATCGTTAATTGGGGGCGAATTTGTGATTATTTTTGAGAACTTTTTTTTTTTAATTCTTAAAATTTATATCGGGGAAATAGCAAAAGTCATAAACAAAGTCATTATTCCTATTTCCCCTTTAACCCCCCTTTCTCAATGCCTAAAGGCGCCAGGCTATTTGCAGAAATGGACCATTTAAAAAAGTTTCTTGAACCGCGTTCTCTCTTGTTTTTAGAATAGATACAATATCTATCTCCTCCCAAGTTCTAAACAAAAGCCAACAACAGGCACATTTATCTAGCACGCGAATAAAACGAATTCAAACAAATAAATTAAAGAAATAAAAAATCGATTTTTGTTAGTAATAAAATTGGAGAAATTATCTTGTAAGCATGGAATACAAATCTCTGTTAACGAGACTAGTGTGACGTACATATACAGATTGTGTGTGTTGTTTTTCGTTCTCTAACAAATCGTATTGTTTGGCCCCCTAAAAACTATATGACTTTTGGGGGCCACCAAACCCGTTGAAAGGTGGAAATTAATTTCAATTTCCTTTGCGCTAAGAAAAAAGTACCAAATGTTTTTGTAGAAAAGGAAGTGATGATTCTTGGAATTTTTTTTTTTTTTTCATTGAAAATTGAAAAAAAAAAACACGAAAATAAAACTGAGAAATTATGGGAAACATTTTTTTAAAAACAATTATCGACTATTGGCGCCTCTATTTAATTTATATACAAAAATAAGGCGCCACCCGTGGTTTTTTTTTAAATAAAAAAAAAAAAAATAGAATCTTCTTTCTGAATATGGTTGTGTTGCAATATACTTAGGTTAGATCTTTCAACATAGCAAAGTGCTGCTAATGAACTTTCAACACTTTGCGTAGGCACCTGATTTTGTGTGTTTTTTAAATGTTCATATTGTTTTTTTAAAAGAGATTGATGGATAAATCTGACAAGTTTTACGACTCAATAGACATCAGACAGCTTTCTGAAAGATGTTTGGGTTTTTTTGAAATGTTTTAAATGAAGACCAAAGTTTAACCTACGAGTATAAAGTTGAAGATTTATTGACAAGAGAAGTAAGTACATAAAAGGGATAAAGTAACATGCAGTGACAGCCACTTGATAGGGTTACATCCAGTGACGGTTTAAGCACTACCGGCGCCTCTGGGCAAGATTGCAAGTGGCGCCTCTAAAAAAAAAATTCATCTAAAAACAATTTTTTAAAATCACGAAAAAAAGCAATAGCAGATTATGTCTTACCTCTCATATACTTGTTAATTCATTTATTAAAAATGTGCAGTGTATTAACTTAAAAAGGTTAACTTAAAAAAAATTAATTATTCATGTCATTTAGGCTCAATTGACAAGACTACCTTTATCTCTGACTTTTTTGTTTAAACACATTTAAAGATTAGGTACAGTTGGTTTTATTTGAACAATGTTTTTTCAAAAACTTTTTCAACTAGGTACATTAATGGATTTTTAATTTCGGGATTCTGTCCGTCTCCCTTAAATTGGTAGGAGGAATATTAGGATTGCTTTAGTCTTTCAATAGATATTGGGGCGCCTTGTTCTTCAAAGATGAACGAAGATTTTGGACACCATTGTCCTTCCGGAAGCCAAATAAATTAACCCAAAATTGGGGGGCGCCTTCATTCTTCAAAAAGTTTAGGACAAACAATACGAGCGCCGTTGAAAATGTAAAATAGAAAAAAATTGGGGCGCCTTTGTGAATGTAAAAAAAAATAAAACATCGATTGGAAAGACTTCGTTATTTATATAACTTTTGTACAAGTTCGGGGCGCCTGCGGCGCCCCTCAATTCTCGCGCCCCTGGGCGTCGGTCCAGGCTGCCCTACCCTAAAACCGGCTCTGGTTACATCAATACTTTCAAAAGCCTTGAAGTTATAGTAAATAGCTATTATTTTCTTCAAACTCTATTAGAATTAACCCAACATAATTACAAACAACTGAGAAAATCATGTCTTTCAGCATCAAATCATTCATTCATTCATTCATTCATTCATTCATTCATTCATTCATTCATTCATTCATTCATTCATTCATTCATTCATTCATTCATTCATTCATTCATTCATTCATTCATTCATTCATTCATTCATTCATTCATTCATTCATTCATTCATTCATTCATTCATTCATTCATTCATTCATTCATTCATTCATTCATTCATTCATTCATTCATTCATTCATTCATTCATTCATTCATTCATTCATTCATTCATTCATTCATTCATTCATTCATTCATTCATTCATTCATTCATTCATTCATTCATTCATTCATTCATTCATTCATTCATTCATTCATTCATTCATTCATTCATTCATTCATTCATTCATTCATTCATTCATTCATTCATTCATTCATTCATTCATTCATTCATTCATTCATTCATTCATTCATTCATTCATTCATTCATTCATTCATTCATTCATTCATTCATTCATTCATTCATTCATTCATTCATTCATTCATTCATTCATTCATTCATTCATTCATTCATTCATTCATTCATTCATTCATTCATTCATTCATTCATTCATTCATTCATTCATTCATTCATTCATTCATTCATTCATTCATTCATTCATTCATTCATTCATTCATTCATTCATTCATTCATTCATTCATTCATTCATTCATTCATTCATTCATTCATTCATTCATTCATTCATTCATTCATTCATTCATTCATTCATTCATTCATTCATTCATTCATTCATTCATTCATTCATTCATTCATTCATTCATTCATTCATTCATTCATTCATTCATTCATTCATTCATTCATTCATTCATTCATTCATTCATTCATTCATTCATTCATTCATTCATTCATTCATTCATTCATTCATTCATTCATTCATTCATTCATTCATTCATTCATTCATTCATTCATTCATTCATTCATTCATTCATTCATTCATTCATTCATTCATTCATTCATTCATTCAGTGACATAGGCATTGTTTTTGAAGAAAAAATTATTAATACTTGACAATTTGATATTAACTCTTAAATATTGGTCTTAATAAAATAATTTCAAGAAACATGAATTAATTCGGAAATCTTTCGAAAACCTTTTTAATATTCAAAGAAGTTCTACAACTCTTTTACAATATTTCAATATTTCAGGGAAATCCCTTGTGCTCATTTGCAAGAAGCTATTATTTGTGACATTCTTAAATGAAAAACAACCAAAAAAGGTAAAAATACATAATATTACAGAAATTTGAGATAACCTACAATTCGCAGAAGAAAGGTCACCAGATCAGAAGAGAAAAGAAAGAAAACCTGAAAAAAAAGACACAACCCAACCTTTTTATGCATAATTTATCCCATTTTTACCTAGAAATTAGATACTTTCTTCTTTTTTGCTGAAAGGCATAGAAAAAACCCTTTTTTTGTGACATCCAACACCTCCCAGCTTGTCTATTCTCTATAGTGACCAAAAATTTTAGGCTAATTAGATCAAAGACCATAGAGTAGATTGAATGCTGGCAAATTGAAGTCCTGTTGTTCGAGTGCATTCATATAAATTTGTGGTAATTTATACGTCATCTTTTAGGACTCAAATGATAGGTCTTGACGATGGGATGGGTATCTATAAGATGCAACGTGACTTGTGAACGAGTTTTCCCATTTCCACAAAAATACTACTACTAGGTTATAGGTAGGCTGATGATGGTACTACTGAAGGTAGACTGACGACTTCCTTGGGTGAAATTGAATCAAGAAATCATTCAAATGAATTCAGGTTCCAAAATGAAGAGAATAAAACAAAAACAAAAAAGCCAGAAACTACCAACCTACCTCTTCTACAACATGAAAATTTATAAAAATTCAGAATAAGACAAAATAAGTTTCCCCAAAATGATTGACACGAACGGAACGACCAAATCGGCCTCTTTCGGTTTCGTTCCTTTTTGTACTACTCTCAACTCGAATCTCGACTCGTCTCGTTTATCTACAGAAAATCTATAGGGAATTATGGAAATTTTGGTCGTTGTCGTCTTCTGTTCGTCTATGGACAGACCATAGTTGTTTTTGTTGTTGTTGGTTTTGATGATGAGAGTTCAGTTGGGCAGCTGCAACTACTATATTGGACTGGGGTGGTGGGATGATAAAGAAGAGGCTGTGTGATGTGCATCTGTGACTACGAGGTCCGCATACGAAATTAGGGGACGCCTCTTCTTTGGCCAAGCAGCAGTTTGATTTTAGTTTATGGCTCTGGCTAAAAGATTTTGGTTTCGAGCGGTCGGTGTCGGTTGGTGGCGACATCGGAGAAATGTGTCCACCACATTGCCACAGATGAATCTCTCTCGGCTGCGCTGATGCTGTCTGACCAAAGAAGATACAAAAAAAAAAAAACTCCAATAAAACCTAAAAAAAAAAGAAGCCCAAAAAGATACAAGATACAGGAAAACTGGATTTACAAGTTGTGTGATCTGTAGATTCTGCTTTATGCACGTGATTCGATGCAATTTAGGAGATAAAAGTCTGTCAAGGCGGTGGTGGTTGACGGTGGTGTAGCTGCTCCTGCTGGTTACTGGTGGAGCTCGAATGGAAATTAATACGCTTTTTTTTTTTGGATTTTTCGTTTTTTTCTGATTTTTTTGTTGTGATTTTTAGGTGAAATTTACAATTTGTGGGCAGTATGTGCGTGACGTTACGTGATGAAGATTGCTTGGCATAGATGAACGGTTACTGGAGACAAGACCAAACAAAAAGGGGTTTCATGTCAGAATAACAAGTTTTAGAATGGAAAATAGATGGCTAGAGAGACTCTAAGTGGAACCAAAGTACTTTTCGATGTTTTAGGCCAATCGTTTCCGTATTTGAGAAAAAAAAATAGAATTAAAAGAACTCTCTATGAGCTTGAAGAATATATTCAGACAACTTCAATAGATCGAGGTTTAGCAATAACCTCTTTAATGTTTATGGTTTGGCTTCGTCCATGCATGACAGGTAACATGAGAAGTAATTAAGATGGCTTGTGCCGAGTTTCATGAATATTTAAATTATCTTTTGAAAATGTTGGCGGTGACGATTGACGAGCTATTAAAGTAGAATGATACTATTTCTGACTTTGACAAGGTATTGAATGCCGTTAACATTGGACACAAAAATCAAAGGAAATACCGTGCATTTGATTTTGAAGCATTGGGAAACTTAATAAGGCCATCTCATCATCTCATTTCCGTAAAAAAATGGGGCCCAACATTAGTTCACACTATTTTGTTTAATTGTTTTGAGTATCTGCCAAAACTGGCGCCCAACGTGAGATCATATACATTTTTTTAATTTTTTTTATGATGCGTGGCATATTGCATTTCAATGTAATACACGTGGCCATATAAAGGATTTCTATTTTCTTTTTTACTCAAATCTGGTTTCTAAAAAGAACGCCTAGCGCGAGTTCGTATCAGTTCTTTTAAAATGTTTTTAGTGTGGAATGCAGAATTTCTTTTATCAGATTTTTGAACACAAATTCAAAGACTTCAATAATTTGTAAAGGATTGTGAAAATTCTAAATTTTATTAAATGGCGCCCAACATGAGATCAGAATATTTTTTTAATTGTAGAAAAAAAGATTTATTACACGCAACTAAGAATACTTACAGATACCATTTTTTTTTTGTTTTTATAAAATATTTCTTAACTGGCTCCCAACGTGAGTTCTTCTGAGTTTATCTTAAACTTGAAACTCAAGTGTTAAAGCAAACACATTCTCGAAGTCTTGTTGCATGTGTTTTTCTGCAGTATTTCGACAGTATCCATTTTTAATCGGGTGTTTTGGTTAATTGTAAATATTTGGTTAACTTAATGGAATAAAACTAGCTTTTTAAGTAGTTTTCAAAGCTGGCACGTGTAAAATAGTTAAAAAACTCCATTTTGCAAAATGGCGCCCAACGTTAGTTTACACTGCGTTGTTTAATTGTTTCAAGTACATATCTGCCTTATAACTATCCATCTTTTGGCAGGTACAAAAAACACTTAAACAACACCCATCTCCATAAGGAGATCTTTTAGTAAAATATTTTATTTCAAAGCTGGCGCCCAACGCCAATTCCTACATTTTTTTTTTTCACTTTCTATGAAGGGTAGTATATTGGGTTTCGATGTTATACAATATGTAGCTATATAACCACTGGTACTTTTTCTTACTAAAATTTAACTATCAAATTTGTTCAGACATATTCAAAGACAATGTGCAGAGGATAGTCAAAATCTCCTCTTTGTTAAATGGCGCCCAACGTGAGTTCAAAATATTTTTTTTTAAGTTGTCAAAAGTAAGTGTAGAAGAAGGTCAACTAAACGCAACTAAATACAGACCAGTTTCCTTAAATAAAATTGTGTTCTTAATTGGCGCCCAACGTGAATTCTTCTGAGTTTTTCTAAAACCTGAAGCTCATTTGAAAGACAAACACAGTCTCAAAGTCTTGTTGCAGTAGAATATATTTTCATAACTGGCGCTTGTAGGATAGTTTAAATTCTTCATTTGTTAAAAATGGCGCCCAACGTGAGGTCACAATATGTATTTTTAGGTGTCGAAAGTATTAGTAGAAAAAAATGTCAACTACAAGCAACTAAATTCAGACCAGTTTCTTTAAATAAAATTATTTTTTTAACTGGCGCCCAACGTGAGTTCCTATGAATTTGTTTTAAACTTAAATCTGAAGGGCTCAATTCAAATTTTCGTTATAATATACAACAATAAATTTAATTATTTGACCTTCGACCTTATAAGAGGTCATTAGAATGAAATCCTGCCAAGCTTTTTAATGTTTGATGTCTCTTCCGCCTGCATAAAAATCCAACCCAACTTAAGTTCAAGTAAAAATACAAGTTTTTCTCTGACATAAATTAATTATGTGTCACTGCCAATCCCCCATTTTCCTTCCTTCCAATATCTTTCCTATTTTTTTTCTTTGATAACTGATATCTCCACACATTCATATAAAATAATGTGTCCCTTCCTAAAAAAAAGAAAACAAAAATTAATTATGTTCTTTCTAAAAATAACCTTTAACATTGATTAAATATCGTCGAAGCGGAAAAAAAAGCGCTTCTTCTACTGTCACATAATTACATATTCCTTGATTTCCTCTCTCCGAACCCACCCCTCTCTCCATATGAGTATAACCAACCCCATATATAAAAATATAAAACAAATTCAACCCTCACATAAAATAAATATAGTCTAAGAGCCGGCAGCACATTTTGGCAGTTTTGATATAACCGAAATTCGAGTGTGCACATATCTAGATATGCACCACAGTATGTCAACGGAACAAGTCTGGCAGTGATCTTTTTCAGCTTTCCCTTGCCAGACGCATCCAAAGTGCAGCAAAAAATCAATTTTTGGCGTTTTGGTATAACCGAATAAATGATACACCAAAAAATCATAAAAAATCCCCTGATTTCGAATCTGTGGGTACCGCAAGTTTCTTTTTCAGCTTTCCCCCCGCCAGACCGCTTTAAAGCATTTTTAAGTGCATTTTTCTAATAAAAAACCCAATTACTTATTTTCTGTTAGGTATAACCGTATGATGGTAACAAATTAATATTCTATGTCTATTCTAGGTCTAGAAAATATAAGTTTGAGCCAGCTGTTTTTCAGCCTTCCCTCTGCCAGACGCATCCAAAGTGCAGTCAAAAATCAACTTTTGGCGTTTTGCTAGGTATTACCCCAATAAATGATACACCAAAAAATCATAAAAAATCCCCTGATTTCAAAAATGTGGGTACCACAAGTTTTTTTTCAGCTTTCCCCCCGCCAGACCGCTTTAAAGCATTTTTAAGTGCATTTTTCTAATAAAAACCCCAATTACTTCTTTTCTGTTAGGTATAACCGTATGATGGTAACAAATTAATATTCTATGTCTATTCCTGGTTTAGAAAATGAAAGTTTAAGCCAGTTTCTTTTCAGCTCTACCAGCATTTCATAGTTTTACTGGCTGTGATTACACGCCAAGTTTTTTTAAAAAAGGAAAAATACGGCCTTTTGAAATTCTGAGAAGCTCAGTGGAATTTCAACAAGCCTTTTCAAATCTCGCAAAATTTACACAAGTGAGTCAAAAGGACAAACAAATTTTAGAAGAATTTGTTTGCAAAATATATCATACAAATGCGGTCGAAGTAAATGAAGCCCGGTATGAAATATTTAGTCAAACGTGCAGGCCTACGTCTGAAAACATTTTTAAAAATATTAAAAGTATGTTTAAACTTAATTTTATTAGAAATAAAGTTCCTTAGTAAATGCTTGAACTATTTATCTACAGGTTTTGAAGGAAGTCTTTTGCCTCCAAGCAAAAGCGTGTTATTCCAGCAAATGAAGAGAACTAACTACGTGGCAAATATCTGGAGCAATTCAATCGAAAACAATGGCGTGCAGATGTCACCTTTGCACTGTGGCTGGGCCTTGGAAGGAGGAGCTATCATAATAAAATGGTTCGAAGGAGATTTAGCCCCGTACAATATAGAGGAAATTGTAAACGAAAGTGACGAAGTGTCGGAGAACGAAGAAGAGACTTCCAATTATTCTTCTGACTCTGACTCTGACATTGAGTATCTTTAAGTATGTTGGATGTGTTCAAATAAACCATATAATATGAAAACATTGATAGTAATTTGTTTTTTATTTTTAATTTTTTTCATAAAGTTTCCTCTTTGAAAGAAACTTGGTGCACTTTGGATGCGTCTGGCAGAGGGAAGGCTGAAAAACAGCTGGCTCAAACTTATATTTTCTAGACCTAGAATAGACATAGAATATTAATTTGTTACCATCATACGGTTATACCTAACAGAAAAGAAGTAATTGGGGTTTTTATTAGAAAAATGCACTTAAAAATGCTTTAAAGCGGTCTGGCGGGGGGAAAGCTGAAAAAAAAAACTTGTGGTACCCACATTTTTGAAATCAGGGGATTTTTTATGATTTTTTGGTGTATCATTTATTGGGGTAATACCTAGCAAAACGCCAAAAGTTGATTTTTGACTGCACTTTGGATGCGTCTGGCAGAGGGAAGGCTGAAAAACAGCTGGCTCAAACTTATATTTTCTAGACCTAGAATAGACATAGAATATTAATTTGTTACCATCATACGGTTATACCTAACAGAAAATAAGTAATTGGGTTTTTTATTAGAAAAATGCACTTAAAAATGCTTTAAAGCGGTCTGGCGGGGGGAAAGCTGAAAAAGAAACTTGCGGTACCCACAGATTCGAAATCAGGGGATTTTTTATGATTTTTTGGTGTATCATTTATTCGGTTATACCAAAACGCCAAAAATTGATTTTTTGCTGCACTTTGGATGCGTCTGGCAAGAGAAAGCTGAAAAAGATCACTGCCAGACTTGTTCCGTTGACATACTGTGGTGCATATCTAGATATGTGCACACTCGAATTTCGGTTATATCAAAACTGCCAAAATATGCTGTCGGCTCTCGGTCTAATATGTTATATTTGTGTTGAAATGTATGTGCAAATAATACTTAACATTTTTAGTATGTGTTTTATATTTAACCAGCACTCTTGGTAGTATTATTTGTTCAGCAGTTCAACCTAACCCCCATTTCGAGAGATGAGAGAATAAGGATGACAAACATCAACTCTGGCTGGGTGATGGCAATCCTTCAGCGCTTTCTGTCTGTGTTATAATAAAAATGCTCGCAACAGAATACAGAACAGAGATACATCGCGGAGACTGCGACTAAGTATGTAAATTAAATTATAAGCGCTTAATTGGAAGTTATCTCGAGACACTCAAGCGTATATGTAAATGCGTTTTTTTCTCTCTGTCTCTTTCTGTTTTGTATGCATTTGGAAATATTTACATTTTTTTTTTCAGTTTTTTTTTTACAAGCCCAAGGGTCGCAAAAGTTAAAAAGGGGGTAAATGCGGTGTGGCAGTGAGAGTGTCTGTACCGCTTGCTACTATCTTGCACAGATTAAGAGAACCCCCTTTACTACAACCGCACCACTATTTAATGTGACGATGGGTCTGTTTTTTTTTTTTTTTTTTTTTATTCATCTGCTATATGTACACATTAATTGAAAACACAATGTAAATTATTCTGTGATGTTATTTGTATATTTAATTGAGTATAATTAGCACATTCGAGATAATGTTGTTAAGAGTGTTTCGTTCTGCGTACAAACCTAGAAAATGTACCTATACCAAGTCAGCCATCACAGTGAAGTAAACTAACATGGGCATTCGATGAGAGTTGATACAGGTAATACAACTAGATAACATGGTTTGAGAAGGTAAACAAGTTAACATGTCAATTTTGAACACCTTTAAGTTTTAACATGCCAAAAGACTTTAAAGATTGTGGTGGAGTGAAGGGAGTTTAATTTGAACACAAAGCCCCCAAAACCTATAGGTAGAAGATATTTTCAAGCGAACTACATAAATAAGTTTTCTATTGCTCTCTACTAAGAATTTCGAAACACAGATTTGGGATTAACATACTGTAAGGTTCCTTGATTGCTAAAAATTGATGATTCTGAACTTTGCAGAGGTTTAGACAGCCACCAGAGTTGCAAAAGTATTCCGATTTTATCAAAATCTAGGGGCTATATTTAAAAAAAATGTATTTATGGTAAAAAAAAAACACAAAAAACTTTGGTCCTTAATCAGTACTTTAATAATAGACCGATTTTCATAAAATATCATCCGTAGGTTTTCATAAAACAAAGCGATTGCCGTTTATTTAATGAAAATCGGTCCATTATTACAGTAGGTACCTAGTGATTAAAGTCCAAAGTTTTTTAAGCTATTTTTTTTGTGTTTTTTGCGTTTTATGTTATGTTACACACAATGATTTTACGTGATAACGTCATAAAAAAAATTATCTTAAAGTCAATTTTTTATATGAAAAGCTTGCAAAAAAATTAAGCATTTAAAAAGTTTAATATTTTTTCTAAAGAATAAATAATTTATTGAAAACAATCTTTTTTGAAAAAAGTGAAAAAATTAAACTTTTTTTCTTCTAACACCATTAAATCCATTTTTTATTTAAATTTTATACCATCTGAAAGCCTATTGCTTCAGCTCAAAATATTCATATAAACCATGTCTGCACTTCATCTACAAAAAAAAGCTAACATTTTTTGAACTCAATCAATTTTCACCAAAAAAAAAGCAAAAAACTCATATATTTTTATTTCCTCACTCCATTAAATCAATTTTTTCTATGACAATTTATAATAAATTTTATATCATGTGAAAGCTTATTATTTCACCTTTCATATGACGTTTCAGTCATATTTCTGAGATACCTACAAAAAAAGTTAGAATTTTTCAAAGCGAACAATGTCGAAACGAGAATACGTTTCTTCCTACACAAATATAGGCAACAGACCTCCACAGGTGTTTTGAACTATTTCTGAAGTTTTTTTTTAATTTAACATTGTGAAGCTTGTAGTAAATGTACTGTTATGTGTGATATATCGAATGGAAGGTAATATTATCAGCATGCTCAATAAAGTTAAATCAAATTTGTACCTGCTCTAGATCAAAAGATTGAATAGTTTGAAATAAAGAAATTTATTTTACCGTTATCTCAAAATTGTGAATACGAAATAGATTTAAATTTTTCACAAATATAGTTCTGCGTATTATCTATCTACAGTATAACTTTCATTCATTTGTCTGTAAAAAAAAAAGATAACAATAAAAAAAGGTTCAAAACGGTCAAAAACCTTGAAACAAAAAACTTGTTTTCACGTTATTCGATCAAAAATCAATTAAGAATACCAATTTTTTGCGAATGCATGCGCATACCATAGCCTATATGTCTTATAAGATTGAGGTTTCTTGAAAGCTCCGAAAAATTTCTAAAAATAAAAAAAACACCCAAAAATACCCCTAAAAGAGTAGGTGTTTTTCAAAAATTCATAAAAAGAAACGAAAAGACTAAAAAAAACAATCCGTAATAGAGACCTTATCTTTTTTTTTCATTATCATTTGAATGGCTTTTTTTTTCAGAATGTCAAAAAAAATTCCTCTACCTATATAATCACTACTTTGTCAAAGGTCTACCTCATGTTTTAGTTTAAAAAAAAAAAAAAACATTTATAGCTTAGTTTTGAAATTTTCAACTTTCTACAACGTCGCATTTAGAAAATAGCCACTTTTTTGAAATTTTGTTTTAACCTATAAAGTGATTGAATTTTTCAAAATCCTTCATTAGTATTTAACCTTAGGCTATTACCTTTCAAATATGTTATAAACGATTTTTGTATCTCCAATAATTTATTTTTGATTTGGAATTTAAATTTTTGCTGCACTGAAAAAAACTTCAGGTGGAACAGGAGAAAATGGTGTCACTTTTTTGTGAATGCTGCCATGGTTCATCGATTTATAAGACGTTATCATGTCAAAAACTGCAGTTTTTGACTAACCAACGACAAAATATCAACTGTCTTCAACATTTTTCCATAAAATTTCCTCTCAAAAAAAAAAAAATAAACAAATGACTCCTATTAAAAATCTTAACAAAATAAATGAATCGCAAAAAAAATATCTCTATCATAAGCCCTAAAACAGATTCTCTTTTCTAAGAATCATCTTCTGATATGGTTCATTCCTAGAATTCCTCCAATCTTCACCTCTTCATTTCTAACAACTTGTCAAATCAAAAATTTTGAGACAGGAGACTTCAATTCAAATATTATATTTCATCTCATAACATATGTAAATTTGTATTTTTTCGCCACCTCACACAAAATACAAAAAAAAAATGTCATAATTCATCTAATCTCCAACAAGTTTAATATTACTTCTATTCTATCTCTCGCGAGAAAAACCACAGAAATAAACAACCAAGCATTTTAAAAGCCAAACACTTGATGTGAGACATGAAATGTAGAAGCTCTAAAATAAATAAACATCAACAAGGTAAAACAAAACAAACAAAAACAAGCAAACTGATGACACAAAAAAAAAATAGAAAAAAAAATTAGATAAAATCACAACCGCAAGCAATAGGAATTTAATCCTAAAGTTTTGATTAACGCAAGCTTATTACAGTCATATTGCTATGCAAATTCAATTCTAAACTCAAATATCAAAAAATAAACCTTAAAATGAAAAATATAATGAAAATGAATTTGCATCTCTCTGTTATTTGATTTATTTTTTATGATTTACATAAAATTTATATGAATAAAATAAATTTAATCCTTTTGAAAACCTAAGCCAGCATGATGGTTTCATTTTAATTTGGCACACATCACATCAATTTTCGCTCAACTCAGCGAAAACTTTAAATCAATTTTTGTAAATGCAATTTTTGTTGAGTAAAATCGAATTAAAAAATACTTTTTGGATATCGAAATATTTATTACTCGTTTGAAATGCATAGCAGATACAAAAACTCACATCTTTTTATACCGGGGGAGGAGAGGATGGGGTTCAGATAAAAAAAAATATAGCTAGCAGAGGTGCTATACGATTTTTATTTATTCTTATTCAATTTGGTTTTATCATGTTTTTGTTTTTATTTTTCATGCTTTATCAAATGAGGAAATACAGAAAACGGTTTTGGATTACATTTTTCAAATAATGTTTTTGATTTTGTAGCGCAGTAGTGGATTCACTACAGATTTCGTACACGGTTAAAAATGATTGAGTATTTTTTAATACTTTTAGGGTTAGGTACATATACATAGATCTACACCAGAAATGTATTAAAATTTAATACATGACAAATATTAAAATTTTTTTGTTAATATAAAAATTTAATATAGTTGTATTAAAAAATAATATGGTTTATATTAGAATTTAATACCAAATGTATTAAATTTCAAGTATTGCATATTAAAATTTATTGTTTTTATATTATTTTCTAATAAGAATTTTACTAAAAGATAATACAAAAATATTTCAATTTAATACGAAATGTATTGAAAGCTTATGAAATTTATTTTTGTCCATTACTGAAAATAAATATAAATCATAAATAACACTGGTTAACAAGGGTTCTGTTGCCGAAACAAAAATATACTTTTTTTTAAGGTTTTCGGTGTGCTGAATTCGAATCCAAGGTGAGAAAAAATTGATCAGCTCCCGTTTTTGAAATATTACCGTTAGAAAATGCAAAAAAAAAACGTTTTTTTGACTAGTTCGGACCTTATTCTTTAATAAAAGGAAAATTGTTAGAAGATATTTAGTAACGGTTTCTATAAAAACTATTTTCCTTCTTTCAAGATATCTTTGTTATTGTCCGAGATATCTTAAAACGAAGAAAGTGGCTTTAGCTTCATATATCATAAAAGAGATAATGACGTTATAAAATTTATGAAATATGCAAACAACTGAGGATATCTCGGGAAGTAAAAAAGATATCGAAAAGATCTAAATAGATTTAAAAAGGTGGAAAATAGTTCTTATAAAAACCGTTACTAAATATGCAAAAACAATTTACCATATATAAAAGAATAAGGCCCGAAGTACTGCATTTTCTAACGGTAATATTTCAGAAACGGGAGCTGATTAATTTTTCCGGACTACGGATTCGAGTTCAGCACACCGAAAACCTTCAGAAAAGTATATTTTTGTTTCGACAACAAAAAAAAGTTTAATTTTGTTAACCAGTGTTATTTTTAGTTGATTTTTGAATTAATCGAAAAGAACCAGTATTTTCTGTATGACTTCATCGTCTTATCTTTCTTTTTTATCTGCATGTTATGAAAAAATAGGTAGTTTTTTTGTGATAGTCAACAAAATATCATGATTTTAAAAATACAAAGGTATCGTAAAACAATAAATTTATTTAAACATTAAACATTTTTAGAACTTAAATGATTCGTAGAACTAAAATAGACAAAACATTATAAAGACCTTATCATCGTGTTGATAAAAAAACGTGTCTTTCAAAACGTTTCATCTTCAAAATATTTAAACTTCCTAAAATAAATAAATATAAACAATTTTAATTTTTATATCTCTTATTTAATTAAGAAAGAATTCAAAAAAGAATTTTTTTGTTCCGGCAACAAAAAAAAAATTTAATTTTGTTAACCAGTGTAATATAATAATAGTATTATTATTGTCTCTATTTTATCGGTATCAATTTTTAACCCACGGAGGTTATTTTCTCATAATGTTTGTATTACAAGTAGTAAACTTAATATAATACTTAAATACTTAAATTTAATACAAAAAAGATTTAAAATAATTTTAATATTTTGGAAGTATGTACATATTAAAATGTCATATTTTTTGTATTGAAAATTGCTTTAATACAAGAGCTGTATTAAAAAATACTATAGAATTTTTAACAGAGTGCAAGTTCGATTGTATTCGTTCTTGTTGATTCTCATGAAATAGTAGTAAATTTACTTAATTTTGTTTCTTGCAAAGATCTTGTTCACTATGAAATTTTGAAGTATGTTTGTCATATCAGAGTTTCGGGAGCTAAATTTATATTATAAAACACCGGAATTGGATAGAAAAGGTGGATCTTCAGCTTACTTCAGAATCGAATTAACACAATATTATATTTGCCAAAACTAAAGTCCACCCCAGGGCTACCTTTGCGCCTCTAAAGAGGCGTTTTTCCTCTTTTTTTTCACCCAATCCACTTTCCCCCCACTTTTTAAAAATTGTCAAAAAATCCCTCTTTTTCATATTTTGGTTCCTCTTTTTCCTCTTTTTTTAAAATTATGTACGTTTGATTAAAAATATTGACAAAATTGAAAATCAAGAAAAAATTTGGCTTATACCATTTTCAATTATAACGAATCAATGTAAAAAAAATATACGTTATAGTCCAAGCGGCGACCGTCGAGTTACTTAGCTCATAAGGTTAGAGGTTAAAATTAGTGTCAAATGAAAGATAAATTGATACTGAAAATAAAAAAATAGGGTTGCCACTTCTAAAATGGGAACTTCCATGTGGCAACCCTATTTGAAAGGAAAAATTGTCACATAACTAATACATTCATATCTTTGTTATTTGGCCAGATAAAAGTTTTTTTTTAAATGCCAAACGAAAGTCAAAATATTAAAAAAAAATAATAAAATAATATAAAGGACGTGACCCTACAAATGTGGCAACCCCATCCAAATGAAAACAACACTGACAAAAATCTTCTTTGAACAAAACAGTATAACTTTTTATGCACTAGAAAGCTAAACTAAACACCATATTTTAGATAATACTCCCTTCTATTTAAAAAATGTCGGGTGCCACCTCGCAAATGCAGACAAGTACTCGGCAACCCTACTCAAATGCTAAAAAACGCAGAAACCACTTGTTTTTTGGCCAAAGTGTATAATATTTGATCGAGTTAAAGGCTGTAAAATACATCATGTTTAGCTAAGACTCTCTTCTATCTAAAAAATGTCGGGTGCCTCCCCGCACATGCAGACAAGTACTCGGGTTGCCGAGTACTTGTCTGCATTTGTGGGGTGGCACCCGACATTTTTTAGATAGAAGAGAGTCTAAGCTATACAGGATGTATTTTATAGCCTTTAACTCTATCCAATATTATACACTTTGGCCAAAAAACAAGTGATTTTTGGGTTTTTTAGCATTTGAGTAGGGTTGCCGAGTACTTGTATACATTTGCGGGGTGGCACCCGACATTTTTTAGATAGAAGAGAGTCTAAGCTAAACATGATGTATTTTACAGCCTTTAACTCGATCAAATATTATACACTTTGGCCAAAAAACAAGTGATTTTTGGGTTTTTTAGCATTTGAGTAGGGTTGCCGAGTACTTGTCTGCATTTGCGAGGTGGCACCCGACATTTTTTAGATAGAAGGGAGTCTTAGCTAAACATGATGTATTTTATAGTCTTTAACTCGATCAAATATTATACACTTTGGCCAAAAAACAAGTGATTTTTGGGTTTTTTAGCATTTGAGTAGGGTTGCCGAGTACTTGTATACATTTGCGGGGTGGCACCCGACATTTTTTAGATAGAAGAGAGTCTAAGCTAAACATGATGTATTTTACAGCCTTTAACTCGATCAAATATTATACACTTTGGCCAAAAAACAAGTGATTTTTGGGTTTTTTAGCATTTGAGTAGGGTTGCCGAGTACTTGTATACATTTGCGGGGTGGCACCCGACATTTTTTAGATAGAAGAGAGTCTAAGCTAAACATGATGTATTTTACAGCCTTTAACTCGATCAAATATTATACACTTTGGCCAAAAAACAAGTGATTTTTGGGTTTTTTAGCATTTGAGTAGGGTTGCCGAGTACTTGTCTGCATTTGCGAGGTGGCACCCGACATTTTTTAGATAGAAGGGAGTCTTAGCTAAACATGATGTATTTTATAGTCTTTAACTCGATCAAATATTATACACTTTGGCCAAAAAACAAGTGATTTTTGGGTTTTTTAGCATTTGAGTAGGGTTGCCGAGTACTTGTATACATTTGCGGGGTGGCACCCGACATTTTTTAGATAGAAGGGAGTATTATCTAAAATATGGCGTATAGTTTAGCTTTCTAGTGCATAAAAAGTTATACTGTTTTCTGCAAAGAAGATTTTTGTCAGTGTTGTATTCATTTGAATGGGGTTGCCACATTTGTAGGGTTACGTTCTTTATATTATTTTATTATTTTTTTTTAATATTTTGACTTTCGTTTGGCATTTAAAAAAAAACTTTTATCTGGCCAAATAACAAAGATATGAATGTATTAGTTATGTGACAATTTTTCCTTTCAAATAGGGTTGCCACATGGAAGTTCCCATTTTAGAAGTGGCAACCCTATTTTTTTATTTTCAGTATCAATTTATCTTTCATTTGACACCAATTTTAACCTCTAACCTTATGAGCTAAGTAACTCGACGGTCGCCTCTCCGACTATTACTGTTGTATAGCGCTGATTTGAAATTTATAAGGTTATTTTTGATAAATTTTGTGGTGTTTCTTGAATAAATTAATTCAATTCTTGAATAAATAATGCAATGTTTTTATATTATTCTTATTATTTTTAAACAATTTTAATTTTAAGAAATTGTGTTAAAAGGTTTGTGTTGCGGTTCGGGAAATGCACAACTGAAGTATTTCGTGTGACTGTCGTACTTAACTTATTCTATTTTTACATTTTTTTTATTGGGGCCTCTTTTTTTGTCAAAATCCTCTTCTTTGGCCTCTTTTTGAAAATCTACGAAGGTAGCCCTGGTCCAACCTTGATTGTGAACAAAAATTGTATTCATTTTAATTATTTTTCTTCTTTTTGTAAATTAAGTAGAAAACGAGCAGTAGTTGGTCCGTAAACTAAATTTTAATAGTGCACAGCTGTGTTGTGTGTTCTCTCTCAACACTGGCACGAGAGTATTTTTTATTTTTTAAGTGCGATAAGGCTTCAATGGAAGGTTATTTGAACTTTATATGTAATCGAATAACAGATGTGAACGTAAAGAATTTATAGCGATGATATAATTACAATTTTTTTTCATTTTTTTTTCATTTTTTTTTCAACTATTAAGATAAAAATTAAATTGAATAAAAACAATCTAGTATCGGGATTCTGGAACGAAGTTAAAATGATAAGGCATATGCACTTTATCTAGATTGCATTTTTTAAAATTCATTTTTAAAGATTTTATAATAAAAAAAAGACTATCCGAAAAGTCGTAAAATGTAAAAAGAAAGTTTTAAATACAATGAAATGATAAAATAAATGTTATTTTTATTTTATTCAAAAAATACTTGTTTTTGGGACATTCTATCGTATCGGGTGGGAAACTTGTACAATAAATTTACTATTTCATGACACTCATAATACCAAGAGTAGAATTTTTTAATTAATCAAACTACACAAATAGTATGAACTACCTATGCAAAAATCAGGACCGCTGATTTTTTCAAATCTGAAAGAAGGGTATTAGAATTTTTATGATGAACTTATGATGAAAACAAATGGATTTATTAAAAAAGTTAAGAATGGATGTTTGACTTTAAACAAAATATGTTACCTATACCTACCTTTGCCACAATATTGTAAGTTTTACCATTATTTTATTTTTTGTTATTAATATATGGAAGAAATTGCCCGACCGATCTAAAAATAATGGAAAATACACTTCCTCTCACATCATATTTTCCTTGTTTTAACATAACTTATGCAAAAGTATATTAGTTTATTGTTTGAAAATTTTGAGAGGGATTGTTTTTAACGTTCTGTATCTTTGGTTTGAAAAGTCATATAATCAAAAGTATACCAAATTAATGGAAATTTGATGCTCTACAACAACTTTTATGCAGATAAAAAATAATTGTGTAACTATCATAGAGACTGAGAAAAAATAGAAAAAAATAGAAAAAAAAAAACAAAAAATTAAACGACATAACTTCAAAAGTATTGCTGAAAAACAGTGAATGCACACAAAAAGATATTTCTATGACCTCAACTTTGGTTAAGTAACTTATTCCATCAATAATAGTTTAGTAGATATAAACCATTTCGAGTTTTTCAAAATGGCGGATGTCGCCAGTCTCGAAAACCAGGACTTTTTTTCTAGTCCCTTTTTTCTTTTTAAAGAAATCCGCTGTATTTCGTTCCACATAACCCCTGTTTTTTTAATAAATTTCCTGTACTAGAAGGAAAATATGTCAACTGAATTATTTTTTCGCCACGGATGCTTTTTGAGCCAAACTTTATTTCAACATAAGAGAACTTGATTTCTTTCTGTGCAGATATCTTTTTAATTTTTTGCTAAGATCGTTTTTAAGAATGAAAATAAAATGTTTTAAGAAAGTGAAATTTACAATTGAAAAGCTGTTACATTGCTTAATAAGGGACATCTGTTAAAAGTTTTAAACAAAAATCTACATGCATTAAAAAAAATATTTTGTGTTATAATTTAAGGTAAAAAATGTTGTATTTTTAAGGAATAATACAAAAATTAATAAACAAATACTAATATGTTCTCAAAAATCATTTTTGGTTTCAATTACCTATTCTATGACAGAGTATAGCTGGACCAAGGCCTTAATTAAGTTCCACTTTGTGCTAAGGTGTACATTTTAAACAAAATAAAACTATAAAATGCCTCTAATCGAATTTGTTCAATCACTTGCATGATATATTATTAAAAAATTGAAGCAATTCTATTTTAAGTAGTCATTAAGTCTGGTTTAAAATAATTTATGTAAATATATCTGAATCCAGTAACCGCTTTACACTTTGCATATAAAATTTCTCTTTTATTTTTTTTTTTTTTTTATTATTATTGCTTCCATTCAAAGAAAAAAGTGGGCTGCCCATTTATTTTGCATCCAAAACGAGTCGTATTGTTATTTTGTTTGTTGCACTATATGGCTAATATGGATACCTTATTTGCCCTCCATATACAAAAATTATAAAAAAAATATTTAACGATACATGCATTCATAACAAAACCTTCTTATTATTATGGTCATCTTTTTTTTTTTTTTTTTGTTAATGTGGGTGGGTGTGTCTCATTCAATTTTTCCCCATCACGATTTCCATATCAACATATCAAAAACCCCATCGGATATATAAATTAAAATGCAAGTTTCTCCATTCGTGTGGATTCAATTAAAGTACAATTATTATGCATTTGTTTATAAACCTTTTTTTTATTTTTTATTATAAAGACTTAATCAAACCACTCTGACACACACGTGTATGAAAACTGAGGAACTTCTAATATATTGACATAAACAATTAGTGTTTTGTTTAATTAGGTTTAATGGTTTAATGCTACTATGACTAAGTCAATCGAATTAATTTGAATAACAAATTTTCTTCAAAAATTCTTGCGTAAATCAATAAAACTAAATCACATTTTGTGACTTTTGAACACCAAACAGGTGATCCACCACAAATAATTACTTAGTGTTTTTATTTAATTTTTTGAGTAGGTATATTTGGTCAAAAACAACCAAAACATAGCATCATTTGTTGATGTGTTTTTTTTTTCTATCTATTAAATGAGCTATAAAAATAACTTCATGTGGTCATTGATCGCATTGCATACATATACGAGCATGTAGCAGGTACGCCTCACAGTGGTTCCCTTCTATGGAGGAAGTGGAAAAAACCTATAAAAACTGAACGGGTGGACCGATTTGATTGAAATTTGTTATATAAATTAATTCTCATCGTGATCTAAAAATTGTGCGTCGTACTTTAAAATTACTCATTTTTTCAAAAGTTGTATTGATTAATATGAGTATATTCATTATTTTTGTTTCCTTTTCTTGTTTTTTTTTGTGATATGAATTTCTCTTATACTTTTAAAACTTAATTAAAACTGAATACAAAGAAGGTTTTGAGAAAGCAAATAACTAAAAAGTTTCGGAATTATTATAGCACCTTACTACTTACTTACTAGCCCAAAAAATTGTGATTTTTTTTTAGTGATTTTCGATAGGCTGTATCTCAGTAAGAAATGATCGTATCATGACAAAACAAAAAGCATGTGAAAGCTACATTCGTCTAGTTTTAGGATTTAAAAACTAAATATTTTATTTCTAATAGTGAAATAACTAGATCTGGAATAATTCAAATACCAAAATTTTCCAAATTTGTTTTGTTTTTACTTTTCTCTAAAAAAAGTGGGAACATTTTTTGCGAAAAAATGATTATCATTTTTAGAAAAGCTATTTATTTGGCTTTAAAATTCTTTTTGTTTCAAACTTCTACGATTTTTTTTAGACTGCAAACCAAAAACCATAGTTTTGACTTTGACTATCAATATCTCAACAACGGATCACCTTACAGAAAATTTAAGGATACATTTGAAAACTTCATTTAATTCTCTACAAATAAATTAAGTTTACTTTGTTAAAAAAAATGTTTTCTTACATTTGAGATCATTTTAGAAAAGCTATCAAAATAGGCCTTTTTACGGTTTCTGAGAAAATGTGCCGCTATTTTATAACTATGGTTGATTATGAGCAAAATTAAATTCGTTTGAGTTTATTTCAACATTTTATTAAAACATACCGTTTAAATTTTAGATAAACCAAAGAAAATTAAAAGTTTTCAAAAAAAAGTTAAATTTATACCGTTTTCTGATATTTTCCCTTTTTTTGAAAATTTTTGATTTTTCTTTATTTTTTGGTTTATTAGTGATTTCTACATAGACCTCTTATAATATAAACCACTTTATTTTACAAAAAATGCCGTTAAATTAGAAACGGTAATACCAGAAGCCAATTTCAAGTGCTGTTTGAGTGAAACGCATTGCTACACTCAAGAAGCTCTTACAGGAGAATGGGTCAATATGGGTCATTTGTTTTAACACCATAAATAGTATATATCACAAGCTATAAATTAATACAAAAATGAACGTGGAGCATCGTGGAGCTTTTTTTTTATAGGCCGACAAAAAGTAAAAACTATTCGCTCTAGAGGTTTCTTCATATAATATTCTGGTTTTTCTGATTCAAAAGCAAATTCAACAAACGGTAAATGTAGACTTAAGGACAAATATACCATTAATAACACTACATACTCTTTTTTTTTTAAAAAAGCTCTATTCTTAAAAAAAAATTCGTCAAAAGTTGCAGAAAAAAAAACGAAATTTCCAAAATTTTAAAGAATCTAGTTTGAGCTAAGTATACTCTGGACCCAGGCTATGCAAAAAATTAAAATTGATTGCATTTTGTATTTAAATATATTTTTAATCAAAAAACCAAATCAAAAAAATTGAAAAAATTGTTTCACTTTTTTGGGTTTTTTCCATCTGGGAACCACTGTGCGCCTGTCTGTAAAAAAAAACTCAAAAACAAGATCATTTTTATTCTATTTCTACCTTAACCGAAAGTGAATTTAATTCACTAACAAGAAAAAAAATTATTACAAATTATTTATTAATCTCGAAAATATTTATTAATTCATCGAACGTCTTAAAGTGCATTTTGAAGATTGCCAGTGGAGCTGTGCTGTTTTTCCGATTTGCATTGGTTAAGGTGCGAAGAAATCGTTATTTCAAAGGGGTGGATTCTAGTTGAGTTGAGGGGGCTGTCAACTTTAATAATTTAAAACTTAATCTTTTAACCAAACCGCCAAATATTTTGAAGAATTTTGGTTCAAGATGAAATAATAAAAAATTTATAAGTTGAAGGTCAAGTGTTAGAAAGCCCCCCCCCCCCCCCCTGCATGGAAGTAATTCACTTAATTAGAGCAGCGATAAAAAAAATCCCGACTTCAATTCTTCTTAGTAAAACTACGCAAAAATAAAACAATAAAAAAGCTTTAATCTTACACTCGAATTCTTTGGTTAAAAAGGGGGGGGGGGAAGGAGAGTTTGATAGCTGGAGTAGAATGTTTGCACAAAGCATAATGTCGTATATATTTATTTTTTTCTTTTATGTAAACTCTAGTTGACAAGTATAGAAAAAAAAACTACTATGAAAATAAGATAGGGGCATTTGACCCCCCACAAAAATGATGTCGGTTTTTTTTTAATAACAAAGGATATTTCTCCTGTTTTTTTTAAATTTTAACTTCTATGGTTAAACAAGCAGAGACTCATTGCAAAAAAAAGGAAGTGGGGGGGGGGGAAGACCACTAAACAGCAGGCTATTATGTACCTGACTGTTCTCTAAAATCAATAATTTGTTTTTGTCTTGCATAGGTTATCTAACCAAAACATACTGTATAAAAAGTCACATGTATTCAATTAGGGGGGAAAGGTCTGTCGAGATCCCCCTACACTCCCTTAAAAACCAAAAATCCTGGTCAGATAAAGTCGTAAGGTTCTTCTTAATGATGACTATTAATCTTCTTTAAGAACTAAAATGACCCCCTAAACAAAAATATATAGGTACGGTCCTCCTTTTCATGACTATAAAACTTAATTTGTTTACATCCGCTATAACCTTTCATCAAAAATGTAAAAATACTATATCGATAAATTATTATTAACAAAAATTTTAACAAATACAAAAAAAGTTCTCACTCAAAGAAAAACACAAATTTTCAAAAACAAAAAAAAAAATATATTTTATGGACGTTCGATATCGTGGGCGCAGGGTGGGAACTTATTTATGGAATCAAATTTGAATTTGTTTGCCAAAAATTTTATAAAATTGCCTTGTGTAAGCAATTTAAATCGCATGGCACTCGCAAATATTTGTTTGATTTTCTTTTTTTAGAGAAATCAATTTTGTATGATTTGTGAAGGCGTCAGTAACAATTCTCTCTGAAGTCTAGACCAAGATGAAGAAGATGTGAAGATATCATCTACCTGAAGTGCTATGATCACATCACGATGTTGTCTATAGACCACATCGTGATAACAATAAGGTACGTATACCGACTTGTACTTACATAAATTTGAGTATTTTTTTTTAAGGGCGTGGAAAGGTTGAGAGGTAATATCATAACAGGTACCTCTTGGTTACTATAAAAGGTATAAGGTATAAATGTTTGATCAGAAACCCAAAGAGGACCTACCACAAGGTTAATATATTTTTTTTTTTGTTAATTTTTTTTTTTGGTCGTAAAATTTTAAATTACAGTGTTTATGCATGAGGCGTTCGTAAGAGTGCTTTGTTTTTGTATTATTTTTATTTTCTGCTGTGATGATGATGTGTCGTCGTGATCGTTTTTGTGTTGAAACCGAGGGAAGATGTTGCATCAGTTGTTTTGTTTTGTTTATTTTTAATTAATAATTAGAGGACACATGCTATGAATAATTTTACGTGATTAATTTTTGATAACAAGTTCAAAACCTGTTTTGTAAAGTGTAGGAAAATAGTTATTTTTATGTAATTTATAGAAGACGATAAAATGTAAAGAATCAATTTCTAAAGTAACTTATTGTTAGATTTGCATCACTTTCTGATAAGTGATGAAACAAAATGGTTTAATGAGGGAGTAGTAGGTAATAAGAAAACATTGACAACGACATATATTACACTGGTCAACAAAATTGAACTTTTTGTTTGCCACAAGAACCTAGATACATATACTTTTCTATAGGTTTTTGATGTGCTGAACTCGAATTTGAAGTCAGAAAAATTTGAGTGGCCTCTGTTTTTGAAATATTACCGTTAAAATATGCTAAAAAAAAAACGTAATTTTGGCTGTTTTCGAGGTTCTGTCTTTATGTGTATTCATTATACACAAATTTTTAACGGTGATTATAAGACTTTCAAAAACTGTTTTAAATTTCAAGATATCGCTTTTATTGCTCGAGATATATTAAGTTTCAGTTAATAAGCCAAAGAGAAACTAAACTTAATGTAACTGGTCACAGAATTTTTGCCACAAGAACCAAAATATACTTTTCTGAAAGTTTTTGGGTTGTTGAACTCGAATCCACAATCAGAAAAATTCTATTAGCCTCCGTTCTTCATATATAACCGTTATAAAAAAAAATATAATATATGTTTACAGGAATAAAAGCATTATTAACCCTTTCGGTACCAGCGTTACTCTCATGTAACATATCTTTAAAAATTCGTAAAAAATATTCCATCAAACAATTTTTTTGGTTTCGATGGATTAATTGAAAGATAATAATGTTAGTTACTGGATTAGTACAAAAAGTTAGTCATATATCATATTTTTAATTTTTTTTTATCGAAAAAGGTACTGAAATCCATATTTTTTTTTTGCAAAAATTTGTTTTTTTTTTTTATATATGTATGGTCATAATTTTGAAAAAAAGATATAAAAAATGTTAATCCAGAAAGCGTTTTGTGTTTTGGCTTAGAAGAAGTAGCATACATTATTTTTCTAAAAAAGTTATTTTCTCAGTTGTCCGACTTTTTTTGGTTGTCATAGGCAGTGTATGTTTCTTACATGTATCTAACATGTGAATAACGCATTAGTTTTGCTATTTATTATTTTGGAACATAACTTTTTGCTAGTCATATTTCTTAGTTGTGATGTTTTTGACACGATAATACCTACTGAAAAAAAAATTTTTAATATTGATTTTCATAGCTTTCGTTCTAAAGGGTTTAAAAAAATGAGGAAAATCCTAAAAAAATTAATTAGAATTTGTTTTCAACTGGCTGCCATTTTGTATTTGTATTGTAATTATAGAAACATTCGCCAAAACCAAAAATCTATCGAAAAATATATTTTTGTGCATAACTCCGATAAAAAGATTGGTGAGATAGTGCAAATTCGGTTTTAAACTTTTTACCGATTCATGAAATAAAAACACAAAGTGCCTCTGAATCGTTTATTTCAGAAACAGCACTTTTTCCAAAAATTTTTTTTTTGGAAATTTCTCATTTATGTATAGTTATTCATCTTCTGAAAAAAAATTAAGTATGTCAGACCCCCCAAAATACGAAAACTGAAAGAAAAGGGTTCAAAATATATGAAAAATTTTCACCCGGTGACAACATTTTTGACTGTTAAATACATGACTTTTTACCAGTTTTAAATTATTTTGGCAGCAATCTTGACACGCACCCCCTTTTGTTATATATCTATAAAAAGGTAAAGAATTACTCTATCTATATCTATTAAATTCATTAAAATTGTACTCAAGATTCAAAAGTTATAGCCAGATTTCTGGTGGTGGCAGCATTTTTAACTCTTTAATAATATGACATTTTACCAGTTTTAAATTTTTTTGGCAAACATCAAGCCTTTAAGTTATACATCTATAAAAAGGTAAAGATTTACTCTGTCTACTGCTATTTAATTTATTAAAATCGAAAGTAGGGTTCAAAAACTATAGCTAAATAAAAACAAAAGTTTTACCATAAAAATTTCGTTTATTTCAGAAACGACATAAGTCCACCGACTTTAAAGGCTTAAAAACCCGCAAAGACCTAAAAAAAAGTTTATATTTTAATGGTTTCTAAATGCATCTTATTCTAGATTATAACTCGGCATACTCTTAATTTGAAGTGTTGTGGAATTTTAAGTAAAAAACAGTTTTTTGTTGCTCCTGAAAAGTTTATGCTCATGGACTTATGTCGTTTCTGAAATAAACTATTCCTCTAGGCGTTAGGGTCAGTAACTATGACAAAAAAAAATTAAATAGCTTTCTCGGGACCTCTTTTGCGAAGCTTGTTAAACATTGTAAAACTGCATGTTTTATTTTTATTAAAATTATCAATAATTTTTTAGTTTCCAATCCATTTTTACTATTTATAGGCATATACTTGAACTAAAACATGTTATTTCAAATTCTCCATTCAGTTTATTTCTATAACATAAAATGTTTGTATTTTTATTTTGAGTAGAAAACAAGATGTCTGTAATGATACAAATTCAATATCATAGTAAAAAAAAACAAAATGTTTACAAAATATATTTTTAGTAAATTCTAGATAAAATCTAACAAATGTAAAAATAAAAACTCATTTTTGTGAATGCACCTAAAGCATTTAGACCACATGTGTTATTAATTTCAATCATATTTCACTTTAAACTCAAAAAAATATAAACAAAAAAACCTAAAAACCTAATGATGACCACAATTTTCCAGAAATAACTAAAAAAAACAAAAAATACACTCATTTAGCCACTTCATTTTGAGATGTTTCAATTAAATCTGACACATACTTGTGCGCTATTCAAATTTCAAATGCAATCAGTATGCACCTTGTCTCCCTGCTTCTACTAAAAGCCATCATATAACCAAAACCATATAACCCAAACAAAACAGAGTCGTTAATTTCAAGAGCCTAACAATGAGATTCAATTCAATCAACATATACTCGTCTATACCTACTCGCCCACACACGCCTGCTTGCTATCACCCCGCCACAGAGAAATCCACTTTAGAAAATGACCATCACCTTATGCAGCTTCGCCCCCCCCCCTCCCCTCACACCCCCAAAAAACAACGTCATCTCATAACCATATACTCAAAGCCGCCATCACTGCCGCCCGCGCGCCGCACACAACAAATAATATGCCGCAACACAAAACTAACGATTGTCAGCTCATCTGACAAGTGCATCTGGCTCTTCAAAAAAAAAAAAAAATAATAAAAAAACAACAACAAAATAAAAAAAAATTTAAAAAAAAATGTTTAGCATTTAAAATTCATTTGTTTAATAAATAATACTGAAGTGCAATTGCACACAACATCGCATGCACCCTCTACGTGCATCCTGCGACGACGATGATAATTTTTAATAAACTTGCTAACGAGCCTCAAAAAAATATATTTAAAAAAAAAAGTTAAAATTAAAAAAAAAAAAAAAAACAAAAAATTAAATAAAAACCACACGACTCTCGAAATATTAAAAAAAAGAGTGTGTGTACACATGTACACGCGACTGAAGTTATACTTCTCATTCAGTATATGTAAATGAATTTCATTTGATATTTTTAATTTCTATTATTAAATTAATTAATCCACACATCGTTTTTTTACATTTTTATCAAGTGAACAATAAATTAATTCTTTCATCCTCCTTGCGTCCATGTAGTTTTCAATTTATTCTGTGAAATTTACACATGTTGTGCGGTTCAGAACGTACGGTATACGCTTAACGAAACTAAATGAATTGAGCATAAAATGTGCGATATGGTTATTTTATGAGAATTGTATGTGCTTCAGCACTAGTAGTAGCAATATGGAACTTGCAGAGTTGCTACAAAGCTCAAAAGTGAGCTGAGCTCAGCTCACAGCTCAGCTCAAATTTTGAGCTAGCTGACTTTTGAGCTATGTACCATAGCTCAGCTCATTTGAGCTGAGCTGAAAGTCAGCTGAGCTGATGGTTGAGCTGAGCTGTTGGGTGAGCTAAAGTAAAGTGAGCTGAGCTGAGCTGTGATGGGTGAGAGGATACATTGATTTTTATTTGGAAAGTATAATGAAATATGAAGATATTTTAAACTTTTATAAAACACCATAGCTCAAGATGTTTGGTTCTAGTTATTAATGGAATTATTTTAACACATGGATATTTTTATAAATAAAACAGATAATTTTTCGTGATCTTTCTCTTGGTTTTTTTAACCCTAGAAAGATAATCATAATATACAGTAGCGAGCAAAAAAAATGCAAACGAAAAAACTATAAAGAGTTTTGAACAAGAAGTAAGTTACCAAATTTAGCATATTGAAACTGTTTTATTTTCATTAAACAGAGTCAATTTGTGGAATATTTTACTCCAAAAGCATTATTTGGTCAAAAGTCTACCTAAATATGCGTTTTAAGACGAGCAAAAAAATGCAAATGTTTTTATTGTTTGCATTTTTTTTGCTCGCTACTGTACGTCTCAGAGACGTATGATTCTAAAAAAGATTTTTGGTCTTATGTTAACACTTTTTGTCATATTTATTTAACTCATTACTTAGATTATTTTAAAGAAGTGATATAATAAATGAAATCAATTTAACAAAAACCCAGAAATTTGAATTGAATTAGATAAAACAGTTCTTTACACGCCATACGTCTTACAGACGTAGATTATCTTTCTAGGGATAATAATAGTAAATATATTTCTATTTTTTTAGTAAAATATTTCTTTTTTAGTCATAAAAAAAATCAGGTACAATCCGGTTTTACGACTTTTTTCAAAATTCCGAGAAAATCGCGTTTGAAAGTTGGGGTAAATTTTTTTTTCGAAAAATCCCCGAATCTTTGAACGCTCCTGGAAGCTAAGCCGCTTGAGAGCAATTTTTGGGAGTGATGCCAAATGATAGCTTGTGTCATGGGCCTACGCTTTGCACATTGTCAGATTTTTAAAAAATCGCTTTGCATGTTAAACCGCCACATCATGCCTATTTTTTCAGAATCGGGCTTAACTTTTTTTTTACCTTTAAGTTCTCCTGGTTTGAGAACGCGTGTACCTACAGGGATGGAAGTTGTACCCAAATGTAGGTTAGAGTCCCCGCTACCTTTTGGCATCAAAAATTTTTTTTTCATTTTTTTTCAAAATTCCGAGATATAGGCGTTGGAAGTTGGGGCGCTCACTTTCAGCTCAGCTCACTTTCAGCTCAGCTCAAATGAGCTAAGCTATGGTACCTAGCTCAAATTTGAGCTGAGCTGTGAGCTGAGCTGAAATGTTAGCTTTTTGCAACCCTGGCAACTTGCCACACGCAACTTGCCACATGCAACTTGCCACATACAACTTGCCACATGCAACTTGCCACATGAAACATGTAACTTGCTACGTGTTGTGTGTTTTATGTTTGCCGTACTGTGGCGTACTGCATTTTTAAATACTAAAGTACTGCGTACTCTAAAGGTGAAACGACAGCCCTGCTACCCAGGGTGATCGCGTCATAATCCCTTTGACATTCTTGTCAAAAAGTAAATTTTCATACCCACCCTCCCATAAGAAGTATAACTTCAAAAAAAAATATATGTATAACCAGGCCGCTTGTATTCGTGCGTATTTGTTGTCTGTTGTTCTGTTTCAAACAGAAATAAAATAAATTAATTAATTTATTGTGGTCGAGCCATAAATGTGCCCAACAGCAACATCGCTACGAGTTTGTAGAGTACCCCATCAAGACCAAACCAAACCAGCAGCAACCTAACACACAGCAAACGGCAAACGCAAAACGACTGCAATAAATTCAATGATTATGCTTTTTATGATATGGGAATCGGGCCTCCTTCCATCTACCCCCTCGTCGCGACGCACGGTCTAACCTCAACCCTGCTATAGGCTATACAACGCGTCAAGTGGCCTACCATAAGCACTCAGTTCGCTCAGCGAACACAGCAAACAGCATACCAAACCGGCCGGCCGGCTAATGCTGTCGCAGGCCAACGGTACAAGGGGATTAGCGGGGGGCTTTTGCATTTGGATACTTGATGTTCAAAGTACGAGTGGGTGACATATAGTCAGTTCAACCAGCAATCGAACTGCCTGCCAGTCCTGGTCGATTCTGTGCGACTGGTCGTGAGACTCTTAACCCGAATGTAAGCCATTAGAATATAAATAGAATTTAATCTACTTTAGTGGTTGCACTCGTAACAGGCTAAAATCTCCCACACACACACACATTCGAGTCGTTCGTCGATAGTCCCTGGCTCGTTCGGCTTGCTTATTGCCCCATCTCTCCAGCTACTTGGCTTTGCTACTGGATTTGGCCATAACGCAGTGTTGTATATACATCCAAAACGCGTATAAATTGTCTGTCAATTCGGCAGCTTTTTAACAGGGCTAGATTTGATATTCAAAACAAGCTCATGTTGGGCGCCAATTAAAAAAATATATGACAACTTTCATTTCATTAAAAAAATATTCAACTTTCAAGACAATTGATTGTCAAGCAATTTGGTACCAGAAATTGAGAAATCATGATTTCCAAAAAATATAAGACTAGCATTAATATTGCATTAAGGCTCGCGTTGGGCGCCAATTAACAAAAAATGTGATTGCCTTAATTTGATTAAAAAATTCTTCAATTTTTGAAAATTGTGACTCGTCATCAGAAATTGTGAAATCTTGATACTCAAAAAAGTGTCAGAAAAGCTATAAGGTTCGCGTTGGGCGCCAATTATGAAAATATGTGAAAACCTTCACTTCAGTTAGAAAATTTTAGGCAAAAAAAATTTAAGAAAAGCTATAATGTATTCAAATTTGCGTTGGGCGCCAATTAAGAAATATGTATTAAAACCTTCATCAAAGTAAAAAATCTTCAATTTTTAGTACAATTTTCAAACAATTCAGCATCACAAATTAAGAACTCTTAAAAATTGTATTGTATTATTCCAAAACACCATAAATCACACGTCGGGTGCCATTTAAAAAATAACTAAAAGTAAGTTATAAGATATCTGAAAGCATCAACCTTCTAATAGAATCCTGGGGCCTTTTCGAAGGAGCCTTTGCGTTGGGCGCCAATTAAGAAAATATGTGAAAAGCTTCAATTAATTAAAAAAAACTGCAATTTTTCAGAATCAGAAATTGAGAAATCTTGGTATTCAAAAAAAAAGTTACAAAAGCTTAAATGTATTTAAGCTCGCGTTGGGCGCCAATTAAGAAAACCAGTGTGAAAATCTGCATCCAAGTTAAAAAATATTATTACTTCAAGAGAATTTTTTGAGCAATTTGACATCAGAAGTTGAGAACTCTTAAAAACAATATAAATTTCACGTTGGGCGCCATTTAAAAAATAAATAAAAGTAAGTTAAAATATATCTTATAGCATCAACTTTCTTATAGAAACTTGGGCCCTTTTCGATTTAACAAAGAAGCCTTTGTCAAACTATTTTGATACTCCCCCTAAGCTTTTACTATAACTTCGATATTATAACTTGGCTTTTGGTTTAGATATTTTGTTTTGTTTTGTTAAGTTTTCTTTTATTTTTTCTTCTGAATGTTTTTGAGTTTAATTCTGATTGACGATGTCCTCGTAGAGTCAACCAACAACCAACGACGACATAAACATTATTGAATGTAACTCTAAGATTCTATATATGTTTAGTGGAGTTGACACATGGCAGAGAATTTTCGTAATAGATTGCAAGGATGAATGGTGTGAATGGTATTAAGAAAGTAAATTGGGGATTAGTGTGTCTGGGGTTTTTGGAGGAGGGCTTACGACAGAGAGAATGAGGTAATTTATGACACTTTTCTGTCTCTATCGAGTCTGAATGTATCTAGTTTTTCTTCAATAAAATTCCATAAGATACAAACATTAATACAAGCTGAAAGCAGGTGAATAGAAGTAAATTCAATTAATTATTTTGATTTAGGTATTGGATTCACATTAAAAAAAAATTGGTTGGATTTATCCTCAGAGAATGGGCGTAGTCCTGGTCAGCCGATTATTATTTTCTGTATTAGTATATCTAATGTGTTTTCGAAATACGTAACTACAAGGAAGTAATAACAATTTGTTCACATTTATGGTCTATAATGGGTTTTTGGAGGACTGGAAGGCATTTTTTTCTCATATTATTGTACATAAGAATATGGAAGAACGATGAGATGATGAGCCTATTAAAATCGTACAAAGATTTATGTCAGGAAACTGTGCCAAATTAATTTTATTTTCAATGATTTTTTTTTTCTTTTTTCAAATAATAGCTATTTTGATGATGGCACCTGTCTGGCGACTGAACATAACCTAAACAAAGGAGCAAAAAAGAGACACATTAACTGTTAGTCCATATCGTCACAAGACCACTGGGAAACGGACAAAATCACGAAATTTTGAATCCAAAAAACCCAGAATCTAGAAAAACCAGAATCCCGAAAAACCAAAATCACGAAAAAGTAAAAACTCTTCAAAATTGTCTGTTCACTGATGTTTTATAAAAATTTAAACACTCATTAATAATTTAAATATTAAAATTCACAATTGTTTTTATTTGAGTTTTTTTTTTCCCACTTTTAACTCAATAATTACAACACTTCATAACTTCATACTTTTTTTTCAAAATCGATATACTTTTTTTTTCAAAATCGATATCTCGAAAAATTATATAAAATGAAAATTTGCGCAAATTTTTCATGTAATATAATTTTTGGGATTTTAGGTTTTTGGGATTTTGGGTTTTCTGGATTCTGGATTTTCGGGATTTCGGTTTTTCGGGATTTTGGATTTTCGGTATTTTGGGATTTCGGGATTTTGACCCCAGCCCGATTTCACATTTATTTTGAATTTAACGAGGAATTCATCTATGCGGCTTTTCAGCTTATTAGTCATACTATGTACAAAGAAAACTATATCAAGTTATTTTCAATACCAACATTTTGAGACCAAAGTCTTTGAAGTAATGAACTAAAAAATAAAAAAAAAATAAAGATCCTTTAATGACCTAGTTTCGAATATATTATTGATGTTTCTTTTTTTATGTTAATTTATATTTTAAGAATTTATTTTTATTTTTTTTTTGTTAAATGAATTCCTTTTTAATTGCATTCATAAAAAGTTGCTTGTAAATTATTGTATACCTATCAAAAACAAAAGTAAAGCATTTCTGTTTCAATGAATAAAAAGAAAAAAAAAAACTCAAAGGTCCAAAGAGCTTTAAGTAGATACTTATCCATCTTCTGTGTTCCTGCTGATTGTAAGTTACCTTACATAATATTTTTCATTCATTGAAAATTTTTATTATTTTTTATTTTTATAAAAGTAAAAATTCAAACCAACATTCATAATACGTACTAATAAATAAAACAAATACAACAACAGAAATATCCACATCAAAGGTTTTTTTTTTGCACGCGTAGTGCACTTATTTTTATTATTTATTTTTTTTTATATCCCGTTTTTTTTTTCATAATAAATTTTCAATCAGTTTTCCACCGCACCACTTCAGCTCATCTCTTTTATAACCCGGAAAATTAATTCGTTTTCAATCATAATTTTCCCGGAAAATTACCTGAACTAACTGCAAAATAATGATGAGAAAAATACAAAATGTATATCATAACTATACTAACACAATAAAAAGAGATGAAAGAATACAACAACAAAATTGTATACAATATAAATCTGATTTGCACTTTTTAAGTTTGATGCAGTTCTTCATAATAGTTGGTAATATAATAAACTACATATATATATAATGCCTCAAGCCTCATTAAATGCAAATGCTATTTTCATATAAATAAATAAAATAAAAATAGAGATGCAAATGCAAACTACTATGGAAATAAAGAAGTGTTACCAGTAGAACAATATTAATTTATAATAAAAAAAAAACCAATGCCAAACACTAAATTAACAAAATAAGATTTAAACCTTGTCTTATGCACCAGGGGTCTGGGGTTTGAATCCCCACAGCACGATACTTATTTTTGCAAACATTTCGAGGTGTAAACTTATCGAACATTGAGTAAGTATGTCCCGCAAATGTGGCCCACCTTTAGCGGTTTTTTTTTTATTTAAAACCATACAGTAAGGTCTTATTCATTTGTTCCTTTGGAAAGTAGTCTTACAAATAATTTCAATTCGGGTTTTTTTAACTTTTTATTTAATAGTGGAGTAACTAAAGCTCAAAAATTGGCAATATTAGGGAACCCGGCCGAACAGCTTAGGTTTGATGATCTTTTTTTTCAAACGTCGGTAATTAAAAATACTTTAAAGTCTATCAAAAATTTTTCTTAAATTTCATAAATTAATTGATGCCAAAAGATTGTCTAGGAAATTCAAGTAAAAAAAATATACAGGAGTGAGGGACAATCTTCCAAAGTTCAAGCGATAGATGCAATTTTCTTATTAATTGACTTCAAACACAAAAAAAAATATTTGAACACAACGGCAACACCTACAATATTCAAATATACATTTTTTAAAAGCTAGAAGCTTAGTCATATATGTAAAATTAAAATTAAGTTAATTGAATGAACGGCTTTTGAAAGAATGGTAATTGAACTCAGATTTTTGAAAAAAAAATTATTGAAAAAATTTTAACATGTCGTTTTTTAAACTTGGTCGTAATATAAAATGCATTTATTTTCAAATTTTTTGGCCGCATTTATTATGATTTCAAATTATAAAAGGAAATGTCAATATGTATTACGGTTTATGAAAAAAATTAAAAAGTATTTCATTTTCGAAGAACTTTTTTTAATAAAAGTTTTGAAAAAAAAATGTAACTTATTTTTTTTTTAAAAGTTCAACATCTAAACATAAAATTATTTTTTATTCATTTAATAACCCTTACTGTTGAAAGTTAAATAGCAAAAATTTAAAGTTCTTATTTACCACAGTCTTTGAGAAAATTAATTATTTCAATGCAAACATTCAGTTTTAATAAAAAAAAAAACATTGAAATTGAAGTAATTTTTAATTTTTTTTCAAAAGTGTGATATATTTTACCTTTTTGGCTTCGAAATTCAACTGATAATATTTATGGCCAAAATTTTTTTTTAAATAAATTCATATTTTATTAGAAAAAGTTTGGAAAAAAGTCATTTTAAATTTGTCTAATAACATTTTTTTTTTAATTCTGAGTTTGAGGACCATTTTTTCAAAAAGTCTTGATAAAATTAATTTAGTGGATTTAAATTTTTGAGATAGGAATGAGCTTCTGGCTTTTTAAAAATGTATTTTAAAATATTGTTTGCTGGATTTCTCAAAGGCTTTTGACAGAGTAAACCATGAATTACTTTACAAGAAACTTAGGTTTTATTTTGGCTTTCATGATAGAGCTGTGTGTCTTATTAGGTGTTATTTGTATAATCGCTTCCAAAAAGTAAGAATAGGCCAAAAAGAATCTGATTCTTTGAACCTACACATGGGTGTACCCCAAGGTTCTATTTTAGGACCCTTATTATTTTGTATTTTTATAAATGACCTCCCGAATGTATGTTCAAATGTACGTCTACATTTATATGCAGATGATTTACAGATATACCTATCTCGGCCGCTTGGTCTGCAGGAAGATTTGATCTGAAGAATGAATGAAGATCTAGAGGCAATATCCACTTGGACTCTTAACAATGGTCTCACTCTTAATCCGGATAAGTCCCAACTTATAGCAATATCTAAAAAGCATATGGATACTTCATTTTTGCCACCCGTTTACCTATCCTTAGTACAGCTTCGTTTTGTAGATACGGTTACTAGTCTTGGATTTAAAATCAATAGGACGCTTTCAGCTGAAAATCACATCAACTACATAGTTGGAAGAATCTATGCTGGACTACGTAAACTTTGGCAATTCTCTACCGTAACTCCTGTGAATACAAAGCTTAGACTTATAAAAACATTACTTGTGCCTCTTATTGACTACGCTAATGTAGTATATTGTAAGCCTGATTCGCATTCGCAACATAAGCTACTAGTTGCTTTTAACGATATGATAAGATATGTTTATGGCCTGCGCAGACACGAACATATTTCTCATTATCATCAACTAGTCCTTGGTTGCACTCTGCAGCAATATCTTGATGCAAGATGTTGTAGATTATTACACAAAATAATTCAAAATAGAACACCTCTTTATTTATATAATAAACTTCAATTCGCGCAATCTGTAAGAACAACTAATCTTCTTGTACCAACTTGTAACTACTTGAATTCTTCACGGTTATTCATCGTCTATGCAACAAAACTATGGAACTCTCTACCGGTTAACATTAAGAGAATAATTGGAACAACTAACTTTAAGAATGCAATAACTGTTCATTTTCGTTAAGGTAGTTTTGATATGTTGATTATTTAAATAAAATTTAAACAGGTTAATAATATATTTTTATTTTCAAAAAAAAAAAAAAAAAAAAAAATGTTTCTTGAAGTAACTATTATTTTAGTATTGTATTTTTTGAATTACTGTTTTTATCAAAAAAAAAAAAAAATTAGTATTTTTCACTGATTTGTATTGAAATTGTGTGTTATATTTACTATATACATATTATTATATTATTATCCACATTGTTAAGTACTATAAAAGACTAAGTCTTACTTGTACACTGGTTATAAATAAATTGAAATTGAAATTATTGTAGGTGTTGCCGTTGTTTTCAAAATATTTTTTTTGTGTTTGAGGTCAGAATGTTAGAAAATTGCATTTATCACTTAAACATTGTCCCTTACTGCCTTTTATTTATTTTCCTTAAATTACCTAGAGAATCTTTTGCTATCATTTGTTTTATGAAATTTAAGCAAAAAAAAAAGTGTTTTGTTAAAAAAAATTAATTTTAATTTAAAAAAACAATACGGCAACACCGGCAATTTTTAATCTATAGACTTTAAAGTATTTTTAATTACCTACGTTTGAAAAAAAAAAATCTTCAAAATCAGAGCTGTTCGGCCGGGTTCCCGAATAATTTGCTTTAGTTACTCTACTATCATTTGTTCTATTAAATCTGAGCTGATACTTTCAAACACACATAAAATTTTAATTAAACATGTAAAAAAAAAAATTTTTAATTCAGGTGTTAAATCTTTGCCACCGGGTACAAAGGTGTTAAGTCATCAATGATAGTTTTCCGGAAAATGCGATTGAAGTTGAGCTAATGTATGAAAATCGATGCATTTTTGAGCACTGATGATCTTATTTTTATAAGAAAGAGTTGCTCTAAATTTATGTTTTTGATACCAAATAAAAGAGCAAAACTTGTCAATTTTTTAAATAACTTTAAAAATCGGTAATTAAAAGAAAAATTGTCAAGAGAACAATCAAAACTTTATTGATACGAATTTGAACCCAAACTTTAGAACTTGGTACACTTTTATCTCTCAGTACTTTATGTGCCAACATAATTTCAACATAGAAGAACTTGGTTTTTTTTTTAACAGTAATGTTTTTGTTGTGATTCTTATTTCATCAAAACCCGAAAAGTGAAATTTTGTGACTTAACCCCTTTGTAACCGGGGGCAAAGAAATATGGTCTGTTTTTTGATTAATTTAGTTTAAAAACTGCAAAATTACATATATAATAACGTAATTTTTCCAAAAAATGGGCCTAAATTAACACAAATTCATATTCTGAATACTAAGACTGATGATTTGCATCTTATTAGTCGAGCTATTTTTATTTTCAACAAAAAAATGCTATTAAAAAACATTGTTTGATCTTCGTATGAAAAATAGATGTTGGCTGATTCTCAGACCTACCCGAAATGCTAGCAAAACTTCATAAAACGAGAATTTTAAAATATAGGAAGATATTGATTTATTACCTAGCATTATAATTGAGTTTTATTTTTACACGATATGGCTAAAAAGTTAGTGATGTTGGTATATTGTCTCACATGGTCGCCGGAATGCATTAGTTTTGATATCAAAACGGTGCAAATGGTCATTTGTCTGTCATTTCGGCAGCTTTTTTCCCAGGGCTGGATTTGATATTCAAAAGAAGCTCGTGATGGGCTACAATTAAGAAAATATGTGTAAATCTTTTTGTATTCAAAAAAGAGTTACAAAAGTTAGAATGCATTCAACTCGCATTGGGCGCCAATTAAGAAAACAAGTGTGACAATTTTCATCCAAGTTAAAAAATGTTCTAACTTCAAGAAAATCTTCAATCAATTTGGTATCAGAAATCGAGAACTCTTACAAATTGTATCGTTGGAAAACGCCATAAATTTCACGTTGGGCGCCATTTAAAAAAATAACTAAAATTAGTTATAAGAGATATCAAAACGGTGCAAATGGGAAAACCGAGCAGGATTTTGAAACTATCATTTACATATTTATAGATTTCAAGTGTTACGAAAGTAGATGCCAAATGTTTCATGCAGCGTTTTGAAGTTCATCGTTTCAATTTAGAATCGTTTTGAAGAAGGTTAAATTTCTTAACAGTCTTAACTAGCAAATCTCAGAGCCCAAACTACAGGTGGGGGAATTCTTTTTTTAGATATCTTATTCCGGCTCCGAATCTGGTTTTCTAAGTTTAAAGTCAGATGATTTTTATAGCAAGTTAGCCTGGTTCTTTTTGAAACTAAAAATGGTTCATTTAGCAACTTCACTCCATTTCGTCTAATATGACAACACTATTGACGAACTTTCAGTGAACAATATTCATACTTTTATCCACTTTTCAAAGTGGCATTGTTGCAGCATACTATTTCCATCGTACCACAGTTGCATTTAGCTAGCAGTTTCGTACCAATCTCACACGCATGATGTATTAATTGTACTAATTGCACCATTAGAAGAGTCTTACATCTGAAGTTCATTTTTTTTCTCCAATTTTTTGCATCGCAAAGTTATGGAATAGCCTGTTGGAGAACGATAACATGACTGCATGCAATTATCGATTACCCTAGGCCTATAGAAGAGGGCTGTGTTCATAAAGTCAAATCGGTCGGTGGTGTGTCTAAAGCAATAAAGTCTTAATAACCATTTGACTATTATAGAATGATGCGATGACGGTGTTAACACAAAACTCGTTTCCACATGAGATGCCCTTAACGAGGCATATTGGCTTACTTGGATTTTTTTTTTTTTTGTTATAGTTTGCTTATGTGTGTATGTGGATGCAACAAAACAATAACTGTCATTCAGCTAGGCAGCGATGATGTGCTGCACTGCACGTATGCATCTAAACTATGGGATGTGTAAGAGATGATAGGCAAAAAGATATTAAAATCATGCGTGAGTTGAGCTGTTGTTATGGAAAATTTTCCACACGACCAGGAAAGTTTTTTTTACTACCTTCTCTTTTGGACTAAACAATACAACAATAAAAAAAAAAATGAAGAAGAAAAAAAATCAAAACACCCATCTACCTGATCATTTGATGTTTTCTATAGGTTTTTAATTGTTGATTCGTGTTTAATCTTCTGTTCTTTTCCGTGTCATTGTAGAAAGCAAAAAAAAAAAAACTATAGAATCCGATTTTTCAGTGGATTCGAAGTCGAACCAGAACCCTGTATAACGTCCATCGCAGTATCATGTTGCTTATTGTAAACTATACACTGCTTCTGTATTAAAAATGAAAAAAAAAAAGAAAAGACCCTAAGAGACAATGGTGCAGTATTTGATCAGTTTTTTTCTGGCTTTGCTTTCAAATGTGACGATACAATGCAGTCATTAATCATGTGAAACAAATTTTATTTATGAAGTTTTAGAGAGATGGAAAAATCCTTAAGTGCTTGACGGCTTTGACAATGCTTGTAAATGGGGCTTAGATAGGTGGACGTGAATATCTTATACACCATACATTTTTATATAAATGACAGCAGGTAAAAGTAAGGTATCAGTACAAAGGTATTAAAAGGGAAAGAGGTTTCTTATTTTTTTTTTTTGGCAAAAAAAAAAGGCTCGATAAACGATGTTCATTGCACTCGGTTGAGTCTTTTGTTGAAAATCAGGCAATGAGATTGTCATTTTTGAAAATGGTTTTATGTCAAATGAATGATATGAAAGAGTAATGATGGTCAAGTGAAGAATTGATAGCTTATTGTCTGTGCAATGCAATCGAGCAATATCTATACAATTTTAATGGATGTTATTGGATTTATGAGAAATATTTCGTTAACAAAAAATTGGGTAAGGCTTTCCGGATTTGTTGCCTGTACCGAAAATAGTTACAGTAATGAAAAGAAGAACTAAAAAATGAACTGCTTAGACTTTATTAAAAACGACAGAATGGAAATTAGGTCTTTTATGATTCAGATGTGTCATTTCGGGAAAACCCCTTCACGATCTCGATTCAGGTAAAAAAAAAAATTATTGTCTGTAGAGTTGGTTTAAGGACGATAAAATTTTACTTTATAACGTCATAAGAAAACATAAAAATGATCTAAAAATTATTTATTTGTCAACTTTCTGGTAAAAAAATGTTTAAGATAATAATTCTAATAGTAAAGTACTTAAGCTTAAGATTAAGACTTAACATATTTATATCTGTATGTTTTGTAGAAAAACAGAATAACTTTTTTAATTCAATCATAATTTACAAGTAAAAGCTAAAAAAAATACTTGTTTTTTCTTTTCTCACTATATCAATATTTTATATGAAAAGCTTACAAAAAACTACAACATTAAAAAGTTAAACATTTTTTCTAAAAACTATATTTTTTTACAATGCGTAAAAGGTATAAAAATAATTTATTGAAAATAACACTGGTTTACAAAATTAAACTTTTTTTTTGTTGCCGGAACAAAAATATACTTTTCTGAAGGTTTTCGGTGTGCTGAACTGGAATCCGAAGTCAAAAAATTCTAGCAGCTCCCGTTTTTGAGATATTACCGTTAGAAAGTGCAGCACTTCGGACCTTATTCTTTTATATAAGGAAAATTGTTTGAGCATATTTAGTAACGGTTTTTATAAGAACTATTTACCACCTTTTTAAATCTGTTTAAATCTCTCCGATATCTTTTTTACTTCCCGAGATATCCTCATAGCCCAGTCATTTTAGTCATTTTTAAGCCCAATCTGCGGAAAAATTCCTACTGGGCTGAATTTTGGTATACAGCTTAATGACGGCTTTGTTATGAAGATGTGAAAAATCGACATTGATATCGTGTCCGCGTTAAGAGTTATAGGGGTCAAAAGGTCACAAAAACTATTTTTTCACGACTTTCAGCAAAACGGTAAGTCTTATCAAAAAATTTTCAATGCAAGAATTGTAGACCAGATTATTATATATAAAAAGTGTCATGACACTTTTTTTCCTAAGACCCACCGTTTCTTAGGTATAACGATTCAAAAAGTTGAAGTTTAGTTGTAATCGTCATAATCCTATTCCTGAAAAAAAACTCCTAACTGAAAAGTTCCTGAAATTTCATTATTTTTTTAGCTTGAATTTCGTTCCTCAACTGTTAAGAATATGGGGAAACCAAAAAAAAATGGAAATTTTCGCCATTTTTCCGATTGAGGCCCTTCTCCCGAAACCATTTCCCTGGGAATTTTTGATTAGAATATGTCTGAAAATATACAGGGTGTGCAATAGAGAATGGACAACCCTAAAACGGCTTATAGCTACACTTATGATTGTTCTAAAAACAAATAGAAAAAAATTCTATCGCAACCAGTTCATAAAATATGGACTTTTTTTCGTTCAGTGTATTTTAAATTTTATCATCTTATGTTTTCGTTCACTACAACCACGAATGAATGAATTTTATTTATTTCTTTTTTTTATAATTTTCTACAATAATTGGATGAGTACATAAAAGCTTTAAAAATTTCATAGCTATTGCACATTTTCGTAAAAAAAATTTTGAAATCTGTTTTTTGATGCAAAATGTAAAAAAAGTATTTTATGAAAAATTTTAAACACCTGTGGTATAAAATAAATCTATAGAAACCTAGGTGGCCAACTTTCTTAAAAATATTCTGGTATAAGGAGAATATTTTTAAGAAAGATGGCCACCTAGGTTTCTATAGATTTATTTTATACCACAGGTGTTTAAAATTTTTCATAAAATACTTTTTTTACATTTTGCATCAAAAAACAGATTTCAAAATTTTTTTTACGAAAATGTGCAATAGCTATGAAATTTTTAAAGCTTTTATGTACTCATCCAATTATTGTAGAAAATTATAAAAAAAAGAAATAAATAAAATTCATTAATTCGTGGTTGTAGTGAACGAAAACATAAGATGATAAAATTTAAAATACACTGAACGAAAAAAAGTCCATATTTTATGAACTGGTTGCGATAGAACTTTTTTCTATCTGTTTTTAGAACAATCATAAGTGTAGCTATAAGCCGTTTTAGGGTTGTCCATTCTCTATTGCACACCCTGTATATTTTCAGACATATTCTAATCAAAAATTCCCAGGGAAATGGTTTCGGGAGAAGGGCCTCAATCGGAAAAATGGCGAAAATTTCCATTTTTTTTTGGTTTCCCCATATTCTTAACAGTTGAGGAACGAAATTCAAGCTAAAAAAATAATGAAATTTCAGGAACTTTTCAGTTAGGAGTTTTTTTTTCAGGAATAGGATTATGACGATTACAACTAAACTTCAACTTTTTGAATCGTTATACCTAAGAAACGGTGGGTCTTAGGAAAAAAAGTATCATGACACTTTTTATATATAATAATCTGGTCTACAATTCTTGCATTGAAAATTTTTTGATAAGACTTATCGTTTTGCTGAAAATCATGAAAAACCAGTTTTTGTGACCTTTTGACCCCTATAACTCTTAACGCGGACACGATATCAATGTCGATTTTTCACATCTTCATAACAAAGCCGTCATTAAGCTGTATACCAAAATTCAGCCCAGTAGGAATTTTTCCGCAGATAAAACCTAAAATTACTGGACTATCAGTTGTTTGATATTTTTAAAAATTTTATAATGTCATTATCTTCTTTATGATATATGAAGCCAAACCCACTGACTTCAGTTTAAGATATCTCGGGCAATACATAAGATATTGAAAAGATTTAAACAGGTATCGAAAGATGGGAAATAGTTCTTATAGAAACCGTTACTAAATATGCTCAAACAATTTTACTTATACAATAGAATAAGGTCCGAAAAACTCAAAAAAACGTTTTTTTTGCATTTTCTAACGGTAATATCTCAAAAACGGGAGCTGCTAGAATTTTTTTGACTTCGGATTCGAGTTCAGCACACCAAAAACCTTCAGAAAAAACCTTTTTGTTCCGGCAACAGAACCCTTGTTAACCAGTGTAATCATTTTTCATGAAAAAAAGTGAAAAAATCGATCTTTTATATCCTCTAACACCATTAAATCAATTTTTTTCTATGACAACCTATAATAGGTTTTATATCATGTGAAAGCTTATTATTTCACCTTTTATATGACGCTTCAATCATATTTCTACAATGCCTACAAAAAAAGTAAGAATTTTTTAAAGCCAACCATGTCGAAATTTCAAACTGAGATTCAATATTTCCCACACTGGTGGCTGGTCATGGGCAACAGATCTTCACAGGTGTTTTGAGGTATTGCTGAAGCTATTTATAATATAAACATATTATGTTCTATAAGTTTGATAAAAAATAAAACCCTCCCAAAAATACCCCTAAAAAAGTAGGTGTTTTTCAACAATTTATACTTCAAAACGTGGAGATTAAAAAAAAATCCGTAATTGACCCCTTATTTTTTTTTATTGACTTTTGAATGGAATTTTTCAAATTCTCAAAAAAAAATTTCCCCTAGTAACAAAGTGAAGTTTGATATATTAATTTCCATAATAAGACTTCGAAAGCAGTTCTTTCAAATTGACACGAATGCCAATTTCGGTATCTAAAGTAAAAAAAAAAAAAAAATTCGGTCCAAGTCCAAGCATTGAAAAACGAAATAGTTGCAATAAATTTGAAACTGCTATAAATCTGCTTTCTTTAAAGTGGCATAATGCTTAGTCCAAACTTTAATATTTCATTGCTTTACTAACGTCTATTACTTTACTAACGAAAAAGATAAAGGTGCCAGTAAATTGCTATCACACGTATCTTTTTCTAGTTGAATGTTTGACTAATTACCCAGTTCTAATTTGACATCACTCGAAAATAGGTACAGAAATTCATTTATCCTGAAATTTTATTTCCATCAATGTCGACAAGGTGATTAACAGGGAAATACCTTAAAAACCCATTTCAAAAAAAAGTTGCATCAAGATATTTTATCCTATTTGTCACATAAATATTCCATTTAGCAATTTAAATTATTCAAGAAAACTTCCGATAACACACTATCCACTCCAACCAGTAACCACTTTTTCTCAAGGACATTGACAAATTAACAAAAAGCAAAAACGACAATGTCTAGTTAACCATACAAAATAACAACAGAAATAAAAAACATTCATCTTGTAAAATAAATTTTACGATTACTTAGATATGTGTGTTCCCATATAACGTGCCATATTAAACCCGGGTTGCCATTCTACATATTTATCTGTCATCGCTGTCATTTGCTAATGTTAAGCATTTGTTTTCCTCTTCCAAGTTCATGATTAATGTGAATTTCACCCTTTTCTTAGAACTCTCTTCGACTTTGGTTCTCATATACGACTTCTTCGTCTTTTCTTAGTTTCCAAGTGTCAAATCTACATTTGTTAAGCAAAAAAAAACATGATAAGATCATGACAAAGTCATACTTCATGTGCTCTTAGAAAGAAAATGTATAAGAAAAGCCCCAATTTGAATAAATTTATTTAATTCAAACCAAAATTCTTTATAAATTTTTTTTTTTATTCTCAACAAAATGTCGTAAATCTATAAAAACTCTGCTTCACGTACAATATTGCCTATAAGCAAAACATATGGATGTGGATATATGGAACAAACAAACAATAACAAATCCTCACGCACTAAAGATTGGAAGGGGTAGAGGAGGAAAGGGGTTTTTTCCACCCCCACTCAACTAAATGAAATTTAGCCTTTATCAGAAAAAAAGAACCATTCGGACCAAATGTGAGGCAAAAAAAAAAAATACAAAATATTACAAAACATTTACAAACAACATTTCAAAAAGGCCATAAATTATGTGTGCACATGAATAAAGTAAGAAAAAAAAAAGCTAAAAAAACAAAACATCAGAATCTTCTGTTGAAATGATGACGACCACGAGACGGGCCGAAAGATCCCCAGAGCAAATCCATAAGATACAAAAGTATCTACGCACGTACATTTAACAACTTGAAGCTAAAAACTCATTTCATTAGTAATTTTATGTTCTTTAATAGTTTCGGACAATATGGAAGATTGGAAGAATATTGTATACGTTTGGAGCAGTTCTATAGAGCTCTGTATGTCTCCTCGACTGCGATCTTTGTTTACGCGTTGAGAGAGCCCTCGAACTATATTCAAGTCGAGTCGAGGAGGGAACCATATGTAAATAATGTTGACTTTTTATTTTATCGCCCAGATGCGATGTAATCAAAGCAAATACAAAGTTAGCCAGCCATCAGGCGAGATATTCAAAGAGGAACAATGTAGTTTCTTTGTTTGTTGGACTAAACGCGGTGAAGCAACCTTCATCAGAGAAGCCCCCCTTCAGTGTTTTTACAACTCACAATGTAATATGTAGGTAGCCTGATGATTATAATATTGATGAAGATGAGATTGTTTGAACTTGGATGATGATTGAATGGATTCAGAGTGAATACTCAAGAAATGAATTACCTTTAGTAAATTTTTAAGACTTGTTTAAAATTTTTAAAAAATCCTATTAATTTACAAAATAAAGTGCAGATTTTTAGAAATATTTAATTACAATTTGAAGCATTCAATAAAATAGTTAAAGACAAAATGAAATTATGGATATGTTTGACTTGAAACCATTCAGATCCATTTACAATACAAGGCACCCTATATGCACACGTTTTTAACATAAGTTTTTAATGGTCTCATGAGTTACTGTCGAATTGGCGATGAACACTATTTTTAAGGCGATCAATTTAATATCGAAGCTGATAAGGGAAGATGGCCTAGAATGCCCCCGGAAAATATCCCATATTTCAAAAAAATAAAATTCAAGCTTAAAAATTGTATACTTTTCACAGTTTAATCAATAACTCTCACATTTTTTGCTTTGAAAGTTGAAAAAGTTCAAAAAAAATTTTAGGTCCGAGTTCATTTTCCATTTACTTGAAAAAAATTGCGCTAAATCTATCTCCAGACTTTTCTGTGAGCTATTCAAAATCTTGTTCTTGTTGGTTTTCCGTCTCTTTAATGAATTTTTTGGAACTCCGAATGTTTTGAACCCTGTTTTCTAGCATAGTTCTCTTTTTGGACGACATCAAGGGCTTTTGATAACACTGGTCAACAAAGTTTATGCCACAAGAATCAGAATAGGTATATTTTTCTGAAGGTTTGAGGGTTGGTGAACTCTAATCAGAAAAATTCTATTAGGTTCCGTTCCTGAAATATTACCGTTAAGAAAAGCAAAATAAAGGTTTTTTTTTATAAGGGTAGTACACCAAAAAAAATTGATAATAACCGCTATTTTGATATTTTTATCATATCATTTTGACATTTTTTAATTTTAGGTGGATCGTGATAATTTCACTTTGACAATTAAAATATCAATGTTGACTAGATTTTACGTTTAAGTTTATTATAATGAAAGATATTTCTTTCTTTTTCTTTTTTATTATTTTTATTATTTTAAGTATTTTCTTTCTTTTTTCAAAACATTACTGAAAGTGAATATTCTTTACAAAATAGTGGTGATATTATTTTTTTCTCCCAAACTATGTGAAGTAAAATCTTATTGCCGATCAAATTTTCTCAGTAAATCATACATTTTACTTCGAAAAAACACAAAGCGCCTTGAAATTAGTACACATTTAGAATTTTTTATTTAATATTTTTCAATAATTTGGAATGAGAAATTGATATGAAAAAATGATAATAAAATATCAAAAAAAATTTCCAAAATGTGACATTTAAATATCATCCTGATAATAAAAATATTGTTTTAACATTTTAAATATCATAAAACACATTTAATAGAGCATTTTTGGCTGATAGTTAAAAAAATGTTAAATTGATATTGGTTTTTTTTTTGGTGTATTAAGAACAAAGGATACTTCTGATTTCGGATTCGAGTTCACCAACCCTCAATACAGAAATATATATATATTTTTTTTTTTTTTCAAAAATCTGGTTGACCAATGACTTAAAATTTAGATAAAGTTAAGTTTGTTTTTGGCTTATTAACTTAAAATTATCTCGTGCAATTAAGGAGATATCAGAAAGATTTAAACAGTTTTTGGAAGAACATAATAAGTTCTCATAGGCACTCTTACAAATTTGTTTGTTATGAATAACCTCACATAAAAATATAGACTCGAAAACGGGCAAAATTACGTTTTTTAACATTTTATAATGGTAATGTTTCAAAAACTAAGGATAATGAAACGTTTCTGACTTCAGATTCGAGTTCAGCACTCCAAAAACAAAACAAAAAAAAGTTCAATTTTGTTGACCAGTGTAATGCGTGTCGTCAGGTGTTTACTATTTTCACTATGAATGGAACACATCATTTTGCCATTTTTGTATACAATTTTGAATACCAAAAAATCTGAAATATGTCTACCTATATATCAAAATATTTATTTATCACAGACAGTTTGTACAGTCTAATTTCAAATTTATTCACAAAATCTTCTGTTTGATTCTACGATTTCTAGAAAGTGGGCCATTTTACCTTCGTGGGCCATTTTAGGCCACTTTTCCCTATTTAATTCATGGCGAGTAATTCTTTCACGACACAAAGAAATAATATGAACACTGAGGGAAAAACCGCAACGTAAAATGTAATATGTTCAACGTTGATTTAATTTGAAAAAAACTAACATGAAATATCTTAAAATTAAAATTGAAACACGTAAAATTTTTTTTTTATTTTTGTCGGACTTCAGCTTTTGTTGCATTTTATCACTCTTATTTTCAACAGTGAGATAGAACGTTGGTAAAGCATTCGCCAAGTAACCCAAGAGTTGTAGGTTCGATCCCCAGCGGCTGCCCTTTTCTTCTTTTTTTTCAATAAATTGATGCTTTTTTTTAAAGTTGAAACAACTTTCAATTAAAGATGTTTTATAACGGTAAACCACTTTAAACTAACGATGTTCTACTTTGATTTTAAAATTTTCGTCTTCAACGCAAAATCATTCCGAAAAATAGTTGAATGAACGTGGTTTCCGTTGATTTTAAGTTGTTTTTTCCCTCAGTGTATATGCAATAAAAATTAAAAAAAAAAAAACTCCTTTTCTTTAATTGGACTATTAGCACGTAACAAATTGAGTTATAAACGACAAATTGCAGACAGAAATAATTTCAATTCAATTTATTGACGTAGGTTATATTTTACTTAATTTTAATAAGGTTATCTTTTGTCTTAACTATACCAAATGATGGTTAAATTTACAAGGCCTATATTATTATTATCATTGCTTCTTAAACTGTTAATAAAAAATTTAAAAAACTGAGCCATGATTAAGTAAATTTTCCAAAGACACATTTGATCATTATTTTTGAATCTTTCAATTCGAAAATCCCTAAAGCTTAAACATAACATAAAAAATAAAATATATTATCAACCCATCATACCTATGCTATATTGCCAGCAACTTCATTGTTAATTTTCACATTATTTCTGGCTGCATCAGCATAATTCCCATTTTTAATCTTTTTTATTCATTACGAAAAAACTCAGAAACTGAAAAAAAAAACAAATAAATATTCTTCATGATTAAAAGTTGCATTTTAATAACCAATTTTTATAATCTACGCTCAAGAATTAAAAATTGTATTTAAATTTTGTTTCCATATAGACTTTGGTTTTCATTCAGTTTTGGTAGCAATGTATGAATGGTGGTTGGTGGAAGGTGGGAAGTTTTTTTTTTTTTTAATCCAACATTTAAAAAAAAACCTACCCACTGACAATGCGTTCACATTAACTCCGAGGTTATTTGTGTTGTGTGTGTGTTTTTTTATATAAATTTTTATTTTCAATTTTTTTTTTTTCTGTGTGTTAATTTTTTCTCTCTGCATCTGCAGCCTCCATATATTTCAGCGGATAAAAGGATTGGCATGGCCTCATTTTAATTGACAGCCTTAAATTAATCATGTCCCATCAAAATGTATTATCTCGCCGCCCGTTCGGCTGTATTTTGTTGTCCGCCCTGCAGCAGTTTTTTTTTTTCATTTCACCACCATCACCACCGCCAGTATTACCGCCCACCAAAACTTGCATACAATGCGAGAGAGGCTCCAGCTCCACTTATTAATTCCCAACTGTCGCCTGTCCGCTAATTAATAAAGGCTAAAGCGATCAATAGAGCTCTTTTTCTCTATATTTTTATCTATCAGATTGTGTATCTATGAATTCGATTGCGGGTGTGTTTGTGTTTTGTATTTTTGTGTATCAATTCATGCGAATGCATACAAATTTACTGTGTAACTAGATCCAGTAATTTTTTTTTTTTTTTTTTGATATAACAACCCTTGTATTGATGAGGGAAAAATGTTTGCATTTTCGCAACTTATCAAAGCCATTTGGGCATTCATAAGGGTGTGTAAGTGGGTTGAATGTAAAAAATTAAGTTCCATAAAATCGAATTAAAAAAAATAAAACATTTACGTTGATGGATTATAAAAAAAAAAAAATTGCGGATACATCGTAAATACGATTACGTTCGTAAAGTATTGTTCTATGGCATTAAATTTTATGTTTTATTTTTTTTTGCAACCCTCCAAGCAACTTTCCTGATTGGACTCTACATCTACATCCATGGTTGCCACTTATTTTATTTTGATTTTCTTATAATCAATAGATGAAACGTGAAAGTCAAGCTGTCAAAACAGAAAGTATTTTATTAGAGACAGTAAAATGAGTAATTGGTCCCAAAAACCCAATGATTCATTTTATTTTTGGTTTTGATGACAAATTTAACGTTTGTACATAAGTTCTTAGACGTTTTACACGAATCATTGGCTTTTTGGGACCAATTACAGATTTTACTGTCTTCGAAAAAAACACCCTTTCACCTAATTTTTTTTTATGAAAACTCTTTATTCTTGCTTTCTATCCTAAATTCAACGTTTTTACCAAATTTCATTAGGGTGGCCCATAATTTTTGTTTTTACTTAAAAAAAAAACACCCTTTTAACCATGATATTCTTATAGACACTTTAGATTCTTGTTTCTTATCTATAAAGTAACATAATTGCTGAGTTTCAATAGGGTACCACTATTATTACTCACTTTTTCCAATATACCCACATTTTCTCTACATATAAAAAAATACCCGCTCACATTAAAAAAAAAGTATAAAAAACTACTTTTATTCGTAATTCCCATGGGAAAGACAACATATTTAATGAATTTCGTAAGTGTACCTTTTATACCATTGATTTTATCGGACTTATCGCGGATTTTCCTTGTTTTCCAAAAAAAAAAAAAAAAACACAATTTAACCCAAAATATTTGTATAGACTGTTTAAGCTCTTGGTTTTTGTTATAAATGCAAAATGTTTACCAATTTTCATTGGTGTAACAATTTTTTCCCAGTTTTTGTGGTACTAATTCCGAATTTCATCATTTCCTAAAAAAAAAAACACCCTCAAACACACTCAAGATAATTTTGTACTTTATAGATTTTTAATTCTTATACCAAACAAAACCTTTTCAACAAGTTTTAAATTAATAAAATATAAGTCAGCTGTTATGAAACCTTTCTCGCACATAACTTAACCCATAAAAAAACACCCTTTCACCAAAAACATTTTTAAGGACTTTTTGAATCCTTTGTCTCTGCTTTATCTAAAACCTTCGTCCCAAATCTCATCAGTTTAGCATGTTTTTCATATGAGTTTCGGTTATATTTTACCTGTTGAGGTCAAAAAAACAAGCGCAATTGTTTTTAATCGGCAATAACTTTTCTTAGAGCAATCTTATTGACTTTATTTTTATGGCATTAGATTCAGCATCAAAAAATACCTTGAAAACATGTGTCATAATGATGATATTCCACAAACAATTTTGTTCACTAAATTTTTGACCTTCACCCATTCCCTCTTGTTCGCGAAAAAACTTCCTTCCACCCAACTTTTTCTTATAGACTTTTTTATCCTTAGTTCTTATCTCAAAAGCAAACTTTTTTGCCAAGTTTCATAAGTGTAACAATGTTTTATTTTTTAAATGCCTTTTTTACCTGTACTATAAAATTTAAACAGTTTTTGAAAGAAGAACCTCAAAAACAGCCAAAATGACGTTTTTTAGCATTTTATAACGGTAATATTTTAAAAACGGTGGCAAAAAAAGTTCAATTTTGTTGACCAGTGTAATCATTTGTATTTTTGTGAAGTTTTGAAATCTAACTTTACAACTTTTTCATGCTTTTCACCCTCAAAACCAGGGTTTCTGACAGTGGATTTTGAAAATTTTCTTAGAATATAGGAAATTTCTGCAAAAAAAAATCTAGTAATTGTAAATAAATCCAGGAAAGTGGTAATCTTGCGCCATCTACACCGAATCATAAATATACTGATCCATCCCAAAAGATATGCCACAGAGTTTTTTTTTTATTTCTTTTTTGTTGTTGTTGTTGTTGCTTTTAGTTTTAATATCCGCATATTATTATACACTCTGAGTGCAATTAGCATTTAAAATAAGCACATAATCGTAAACTCTTTGCCTCTCTTTCATTGGCATGGGTGGTAAATGCATCCCTCCTCTTCCCACACTCACATTCATTCGCGTTCGGGTCGAATATGTTCCCCTGCCGCCGGCCATCTCGAAGCTATACGTGTTACGATGATGTATTGTGTATATACTATGCAGCCGCATTAATTTAAAAGATTCCTTTTTGTATAAAGGCATAAAAAAATGCCATAAAACAGCGAGAAAAAACAACAGTATCAAAAACACAACATCAACATAAAATCAACTCGCATAATGCACTTTTTGAAGGAGAAAATTTATTCATCTTATGGCCCAAAAGTGCAATTGTATACATTTTTTGGATTGGTGCCTTGTGGTGGCCTGGCCGTGCCGTTCAACTCAATCATCAACAAACGCACTCTCCATTATTATAGCCTCTCCACATCTTTCTAGCTTCTATAGATTATGATGATGAAAAAAAAAAAAAGTCTTAGATTTATCAAAAAAGATAAACTTGTGTAGATACAAATGCGTGCGTGGATTTTTATTATATGATAGAAAAATAGAGAAAATATAGCCACGCAGTTTGTAGGTTTATTGATGTGAATTTTATGTTTTTTTTGAGATCGTTTACAATATCGCATTGGGATTTATTAGAAATTTATTCGACCCGCCACCATAAGTTTTGAGACTGAAATGGTTTTGCATTTAGCTTATTATTCATTTGGAAAATTTTAATATTTATTGTGGTTAAGTAGATGTAGATGTATATACAGAGGCGAACATCTATATGGATCATTTATCATTTTATTTAGTAGGTAGGGGGGAAACTATGATAAATTCAATGAAAATGATATTATTTTAGACAGATTAGAATATGTTTACTTTATTAGTTTCTGGACTTTTTATTAAATTAGAGGTAACTGAAATTGTGTCGTTACACCACACTGACTTAAGACTTAAATGTCACAAACTTTAGACCTTTCCTTCATTTTCATACTTTTTCTTGCATTTTTATAAGGTTAAAAGGCTTTTAAAATGGGATAGTACAAAAAACAATTTTAGTTTAAATGGCTTTATCAAAAAATATTGAAAAGACTTTCAAATTGAATCAGTTGATTGAGACCAAAATGATAGATTTTGAATTTCAATTGCAGATGTTAGTTAGAAAAGATCGCCATTCTGCGCCCTGACTTGGCCTCACAGGTGTCCTACACTATTTTGCAGCCAAAACCTCAAAGAAATAACGATTGCAGAATAATGTATTCATCGCGGTTCTAAGAAAAACAAACCTTTTTCGGAGACGGGGATAAATCTTCATTAAAGTTGCTTGGAGAATTAAATGTTTTTGAAAAATCTTTTTAAGAAATTTGATAAACTTATTTTAAAATTTGGTTTAAAGTTACATTTAATTTTTGTGTAAATTAAATTTTTAGAAAAAAAAGTTGAAAATCGTAAAGTGTTTTTTTTTTTTTTTTTTGTAATATAGGTACATAGTTTTTGTTTGAACAACCTTTAAAAAAATTCAAAAAAATTTCAAAAACTAGCTTTCATAACAATTTCACTCAGACAACAAGACACCAGAACGTTCTTATAAACTTCTCTTAAGCAATTGCAGTAGCATCTTTATCTTCTTGTCTTTTTGTATCAATTCTACATACATTGTTTTGATCAATCACCCACTCAATCAAATTGTAAGATCATTCAAAACATTCACTAAAATTAAGGCAATTTTTTAAGCTTCTTGCTATAATTAATACAGTATTTTTTGTATCACTATACATTTCAAGATACAGAATTTTGTAAAACAGCATTATAATCACAAATTAATTATAATAAACAGTATTTTGAAGTGAAAACTTCTTTAGTATGGTAGTGATTTGAAACAAGATGAAACGAAAACGCGACACGACTTCAACTTGTTATAACTTTGTTTTAATAGATAGATGAATGAAATTTGTACTGTAGATAGGTAATTAAATAAATTATAATTGTACAAAATTTCAATTAATTTCATATTCAAAATTTGGAGATAACGGTAAAAAGATGTTCTTTTCCAACACACGTTATATCTTTTGATTTAGTGCACATACAAATTTGGTTTAACTTTAATACGCATGCTGATAACATAACCTTTTATTTGATATATCCCACATAACGTTACGTGCTCTATAAATTACACAATCTTAAATTGAAAAAAAAATTAAAAATACCTCAAAACACCTGTGGAGATCTGTTGGCGATGACCAGCTACCAGTGTAGGAAGTACCGTAATCTCAGTCTGGAAATTCGACATGGTTGACTTTAAAAAATTCTAACTTCTCTTGTAGACATCTTTGAAATAAGATTTATACATCATTATACAAGGTGAAACAATAAGCTTTCACATGGTTTAAAATTTTTTATAGGTTGTCTAACAAAAAAATTGATTTAATAGCATGAGAAAATAAAAATAAATGATTTTTTTTGCTTTTTGGATGAAATTTCATCGCGTTTAAAAAATTCTAGCTTTTTCTGTAGATGTCTCATTGACCTGATCGATATATATATTTTGAGCTAAGACAATGAAATTTCAGATGGTGTAAAAATTTGTATAGGTTGTTAGGCAATAATATTGATTTAATAGTGTGAGAAGATAAAAATAAGTGTTTTTTCGCTTTTTTTGATGGAAATTGATCGAGTTCAAAAAATTCTAGCTATTTTTGTAGATGTCTCATAGACTTGATCGATATATATATTTTGAGCTAAGACAATACGCTTTCAGATGAAATAAGATTTATCTAGGTTGTCATATAAAAAACATGGATTTGAAGGTGATAGAATAAGAATAGGTAGATTTTTTCTATTTTTTTTTTTTTTTTGCAAGAAAAATGATTTTTTAAGGTTTCACTTCTACCACGTGTGAATTGCACACATGATTTTTTTTCTTTATTTAAACATTAGAGCTACTAAAATCTTTTCATACAAAAATTGTGATTGAAATCGGTCGTGCCGTTTACGAAAAAATCAGATATAAAAAAAACGGTTTTGTTGCAAATACCGTTAATAATGGTATTTTTTTTTTTTTTTTTTTTAATTATGAGCTTATTTGTCACATTATGCACAATGTGCATGTATTTTTTTTTTTTTTTTGAAGCAACATTGTTAGAGCCGTTTATGAGTAAAAAAAACAAACTTTTGCATTTTGTTCGCAAGACAATTTTCATTAACTTAACGTTTTCTGAGAAACGCGATTATTATTTTATAATGTTAAAGATGAGAATACATCAAAAAAGCTTTAAACGTGTGATGTTGTTTAAATGAAATAAGCATAACAGATCTTTTATCATTTTTCTTAAGTTAAACCTAAACGGTCACTGTGGCGTATGTGTAACATTTTTTTTCTAACAATATTTTTTGTTGTATAAAAAATATATTCTTTTGCTAACAATTAATAAAACCTGTTGACCAAAAACAATAAGCAACTTAAAAGACTTTTTTTTAATAAATATATGTACGTATACCTATGTACGAATGAGGCGTCACGTGTAGGACATTGAAGCTTATATTCTGCTATGCTATATGAGATAACTCATATGCGAAACTACATAATATATAGTTATAACCAACTGTTGTGCTGAAAGCATTGCTTATCATAGACTTTATTTTTAATAAAGACGTTAATCTTTTTCATTACTCAAAAAAGCGGGGTATTCTAGATTGCGATTTTTCACTGCTTAAAACAGTACTTTTATGCTGTGCTAATGACCATTATAACGTATTCTGTTTCTGTAGCAGTAAAAAGATGATGTATTTGAACCAACTTTTTTGAGTTTTTTGAGCTGCGAAGCCACCAAGATTTATAATTTATATTATCCGAAAGATGATTTTTGTCAAATCGGTCAGTCTTAATGGCTTTTTATGGCTGCCGAAACATTACTATTTACACCAGAAAATCATCTTATTATTCAATAACTTCTTCATGGTGACTTTTTCACACCCAAGATGGATTATAAGCACATGGAAAAGAGTGTCTGTTTACCCATAGACTTGTTTTCTTTTCTCATAATATCATGAACATCCTTTCCCCTTAACAATTTTTCACTAAGCATATTATGTGTCTAAGAAAAACGCAAAACTATGCCCGGACAGCACCAAACAAGATCAGATTTACATGTTAACATATAAATTTGTGTACATTTGGGAATCTAAATTCTATTTTTTTTTTTTTCTAGATGTTGTTGTTGTTAGTCTTAACAATATGATTTCCCTTGCATTATCCCAAGACCAAGGAGACGCAAGAAAAAAAGAAGAAAAAAAACTAATAGTGGTAGTGTAGGACATAGAAACTTTATCTTGCCCCAACCTCGGGGCTGCGGGTGTCACTGCAGATAGAAAACCTAAACCATACCATAAATACATTGTACACTACAATGTGTTGTCTGGTATTCAGAACCACTCAGCTGTGGGTGTCTATAGTGTTTAGTTAGACGAGGTAACAACAACAAAAAAAAACTATTTTTAGGGAAAAGACAGAAAAAAAACACCAAGATTTAGAATCGAATTTTCCTTTATTTTTTTCTTTCCCTTGTCCTGTCATTCTTACCAGTGCCGGATTAGCCTCAAGGCAAACTAGGCAGCTGCCTAGGGGCCCCACTTCAGCTAGGGGCCCCTCGCCCCGACTACGAACAAACAAAATTTCTTGGAGTTGTACACTGAGCCAAAAAACAACGTAAAATCAATCTAAACCACTTTGAATCAATGGAAAATCACTACATTTTTAGCCTAAAGTGGAAAATGATTGAATCAAAGTAGCACACTTTAAATCAAAGTTGTTCACACATTAAATCAAAGTTGTTCACACATTAAAAAAATAAAAAAAGTAAAACTTGCATCCGCTGGGGATCGAACCTGCTATACCTGGGTTGACAAGCTTGTGCTTAACCACTGTGCCATCTCACTTATAAAAATTGATGTGACAAACTGTAAGTTAAGCATAGGACGACTTTTTAGAAAATTAATGAATATATTTTTCACCATTGATTCAATGTAGAACGGATTAAAAATTACTATGCGTTTTTTCTCTGGGTGTACCTTCAATAAAAAACAGCATTACATTTGTATTTGTAAAAATAAGAAAAAAGAAGAATAAAAAAACGTTTGCAAATCATTAAACATTAGCACCGTTCCATTGGAGGTGGTAGTTTACTCATGAGTTGATCTAGTACTTGTGGCAAAAACCTTGTCGACCAGTGTTATCAATTAAAAAAAAAACTAAACCACCCACACGCGTTTTGAACGCGTTTCAAACGCGTTTAGGACGCGTTTTGGATGCGTTTTGGACGCGTTTCGGACGCGTTTCAGATATGTTTTCCCAGCAAACGCAGAAGTACAGAAAAAAACCGGTGAAATATGTACGTAAAAGAAGTACTTCTTTTCCACTGAAAAAAGATAGGAGCTCGGGGAAAAAAATCAGTTGTATACTTTCTGTATATAAGAATACGTGAAGCAGCTATCTCTTTCTTGCATGCAAGATGAAATAAATTTCCCCTCCATTAATAGTACAGACAAATCGTCGCCCGAGAGTTGTTTTGTCGTAAACGCCAAAATGGACTTTTTTAAACTGGATATGTAGTAATAGGTTTTATAACGTTCTCTTTTCATTTCTGTTATCAGATTTGTCCTATCGTTTACCGTTACTGAGATAATTAGTGTGCATTTTGTCGTATATCCACAAAATAAGCATTGGATTAGCGTTGGTTTGTCGTAAGCGCCAACTTTTGGCGTTTACGACAAAAATTCTATGTATTTTTCAGCTTTTTTTTCTTCAGTATTGGTTTGTCGTACGTCGTACAAAACCGATACGGTAGAAAATTTCGAAAGAAATTTTAAAATTGTTTTTTCTTACATGTTTTAATATATCCGAAATAGAATGTAAACAGATATAATATACCTACTAGAAAAGTATTTATTGAAAATAAGGACTTCATGTGCTATAGGGACAACGACTTTAAAAACTATGGGCTGCATTAAGCTCTGCGCTACTTGAGGTTTTGCTTTATTCCTAGAGGTGCAAGGAAGAAAAAAGTGCATTTCAGAGACATCTCAAATGTTGTGTTTAATTAATGGTTCTTGTCGTTTGTTCCTGCCGCAAGTATCTTGACCTCATCCTCGGTCGCAAGAACCGATCTGACACAATATGGAAGTGGGTGTGGCTCATAAATATGTACACTTGTTGATCTTCTATCAAAAACACAAGATCAACAAGTCGACCGTCGGTCGCGGGCGCCACTTCGTTCAAGCGCGCTGTCTTGAAAGAAGTGAAAAAAGGTTGCGGTTTTATTGTTTTATTTTTGTACACTTATTGATCTTGTCGCTTCGTTCACGAGCGCTGTCTTCAACGAAGTGAAGTGAAAAAAAGGTCGCTGTTTTATTGTTTTATTGCTCTTGTATCGATCACACAAGATCAACAAGTCGACTGTAGTCATGGGCGCCTCGCCGTGGCGCCTCTTTGTTCACGCGCGCAGTCGTGAACGAAGCGAAAAAGGGTTGCTGTGAGTTTTGTTATTGCACCCGCTCGCAAAAACACCTGCTGGTCGAAAATTATTTTTTTAAGGCGCCATTGTTCTTCGCGAAAAAAAGGTCGCTGTTTTATTGTTTTATTGCTGTACACTTATTGATCTTGTATCGAGCACAAAAGAACAACAAGTCGACCGTCGGTCGCGGGCGGCGCTTCGTTCTAGCGCGCTGTCTTGAAGTGAAAAAAGGTCGCGGTTTTATTGTTTTATTTGTTGTTTCTTTCATGTTTCATAGTCATAGAATGGCTTTTAGTTTTTGTTAAAAAAATTTTTTTTTAATTTTTTTTTCCATGTTTATGGTCATATTTATTGTTTTATTCTTTGTTTTTAATCTATTTATTTTACTACTATGTAATAAGAAACTATTTTTTAAATGTTTAATTAATAAATAAAAACGAACTGTGAAATTTGAAAATTTACTTTTTTATTTGTCTTGGTATTGGAATGTCGTACGTGCGCCTACTTTGTCGTACGTGTATGGGATGGAAAAAAAGTTGATTTTGGTGGCGTTTACGACAAACTGATTTTGGGTAAAAACCCCGATAATTTGAAAGCCAAACTAGATGTGACAATTTTGACAACATAAATATAAAGAAGATATCGCACAAAATATTCTATTAAAAATTGAAAAAAATCTATCGGCCAGTTTTTTTTTTATAGAAGCTCAAACCTTAAAATGCGATTTCCCAAAATTCCAAAATTGGCGTATACGACAAAACAATTCTCAGGCGACGAAATGTACTTCAAAAGTGCATCAGCGAAGCACTTCTGGAAGGGGTCCTGATTTACATTTTCCAGTACTTTTTTACCTACAGAAAAAGCACTGAAACTTGTACTTTTAAAGTACTTATTTGGAGCACTTTCATGGGTTTATATCCGTACTGCTAAAATCCATATTTTAATTTCATCTGAAAATAAAAAAATCTTCAAAACAAACAAACAATTCTTTTAAACTATTATTTAATATTTTATTGGAAAAACACAAAATAGTTTTTTTTTTTTTTTTGAAAACAAAATACACTTAAAAAAAAGATCCGTGGGCACGCGACTGTGGCCTGGCCAGTTGAAAAAAATGAAAAAGAAAAAAATACTCTGCGTCTTCAGTCTGCACTTTGGTGGTAGTTTTTGTATCTTAATTTGTTTTTTTTTTTCTAAATGCTCAAGGCTGAAGCTGCTGTAAACTCAGTCAATGATGTCTGGAATTGATCGCCACTAAAAGACAGAAAAATCAACAACTTTATAATTTATCAATTTTATAATCAGCATACCTTTATTTTCCAAATCAATTGGTGGTTGTTTTTGTATCATTTTTGTATTACTTTTTTTTCTAAATGCACAAGGCTGAGGCTGTGCATTTTGATGGTGGAAATAAATTTTTGTGGCGTGCCGAAGAATTTGTGTGGTAGATATTGTTTAGAGAAAATAGTTTTCACAAATAACAAATAGCGTTTCGGACGCGTTTCAGATGTGTTTTGCAAGCGTTTCAGACGCGTTTTGGACGCGTTTTGGACGCGTTTCAGACGCGTTTTGGACGTGTTTCGGACGCGTTTTGGAAGCGTTTTGGGCGCTTTTTGGGCGCGTTTCAGACGTGTTTCAGAAGCGTTTCATACGCGTTTTGGACGCGTTTCAGACGCCTTTTGAACGCGTTTCAGACGCGTTTTGGACGCGTTTCAGACGCGTTTTGGACGCGTTTCATTTTAGACGCGTTTTGGACGCGTTTTGGACGCGTTTAAGACGTGTTTCAGACGCGTTTTGGACGCGTTTCGGACGCGTTTCAGACGCGTTTTGGACGCGTTTCGGACGCGTTTCAGACGCGTTTTGGACGCGTTTCAGACGCGTTTTTGGCTCGTTTCAGGCTTGTTTTAGGCGCGACAAGTTTCAGATGCGTTTTGGACGCGTTTCAGATGCGTTTTGGAAGCGTTTCAGATGCGTTTTTGACGCGTTTAGATGCGTTTCAGACGCGTTTCAGACTAGTGATGGATAGTTCCGGAGCCAAATAGTTCCTGGAACTAGTTCCTCACTCGGAACTAGTTCCACTAGTTCCCCAAAATTAATTTAAACAGTTCCATCGTTCAGACACAGCCAAACACAAAAGAAAGAAAGAAGAAGAGGAACAAGAAACAAAACGAATGCGAATATATCTCTGTCTCTGTTTGAAATACACAATACACACACGCATGTCATAGAATTCTCATCCAAAGCCAACACACATGGATGCGAACGAGTTGAGCGCCAAAAATTCACAAACCAAAACCATAACTACTTTCTTATGAATCATGCTCACGGACATTAAACTACATTAATAGTTCCAGTTCCAGGATCAGGAAAAAATATTCAAATTCATACTATTTCTTATTTTGATGCATTTTATTGAAAAAAAAAAACTTAAATTCTAGATAGTTCCGCGGAACTAGTTCCAGGAACTTGTTCCGACCGAAAAAAGAACTGTTCCATGTTCGTTCCGGCTTTGGAACTGTTTTGCGGATCTCTGTTTTGTGTAATTTGCCTTGTCTATAATAATAATGAAATCAAAATTGAAACTTTTTCGTATGATTTCTCTTTCCAGTTTTATAATGAAACCGTTATGCCGACTTATAACGAGTCGATTTTCGCCGTGCGGCGAAGCTTTTTGGCGTCAGTCGAGTCGTGTGAACGTAAGCCGCACGCGACTAAAGTGACAATCCCCATACTAGAGTCCTAGTCGACTTAAGCCGTGAGACATATCATGTGGTTAAAATCGACTCGTGAAAAGTCGGGATAGGTATACCTTAGGGTGGGTCAAAAAAATCGAAAATTTTTTTTTTGATTTGGTACTCCAAAAAATCGATTGCTAGACCCCTCTAGAATATACACACCAAATATGAGCTCTTTATATTAATGGGAAGGTCCTCCGCTTTGCAATTTTCCATTTTTACATCAAGCTTCTACTAAAAAAAAATAATTTTTTTATTAATTGACTTTTTAGCAAATTTCTTTTCATATTCTTGTAGGAAATTGAACGTTCTACAAAAAAGGCCTTATACACTTTTTTCGTTTATCTAACCGTTGAATAGATATTTGAGGTCCAAAAATCGAGAAAATCTTTAAAAATTCGTTTTTTGTTCTTAATTTTGTAACAAATTGAAAAATTATAATGATCAAACGCGCAAGACATTTTCTTGTTGGAAATTGATTGCTCCACAAAAAAGGTCTTATTAACTTTTCTCATTAATCTAAACATTCTAAAGATATTCGAGGTCAAAGTTAAAAAAAATAAAAAAACATTTTATATTTTTAAAAAATTTCTAATTCACTGAAACTTTATTATTTTCAAATTAGCAAGATATATTCTTGTAGGGGCTTAAACGTTCTACAAAAAATTCCTTGGAATGAAATTGATTGCTTTAACCGTTTAGAAGATATTCGTATCCAAATCGCAATGCATACGGGTCATAAGAAAACTATTGAAATCAGTGAGCATTGGTTTGGATACGAATATCTTCTAAACGGTTAAAGCAATCAATTTCATTCCAAGGAATTTTTTGTAGAACGTTTAAGCCCCTACAAGAATATATCTAGCTAATTTGAAAATAATAAAGTTTCAGTGAATTAGAAATTTTTTAAAAATATAAAATGTTTTTATATTTTTTTTTAACTTTGACCTCGAATATCTTTAGAATGGTTAGATTAATGAAAAAAGTTAATAAGACCTTTTTTGTGGAGCAATCAATTTCCAACAAGAATATGTCTTGCGCGTTTGATCATTATAATTTTTCAATTTGTTACAAAATTAAGAACAAAAAACGAATTTTTAAAGATTTTCTCGATTTTTGGACTTTAAATATCTATTCAACGGTTAGATAAACGAAAAAAGTGTATAAGGCCTTTTTTGTAGAGCGTTCAATTTCCTACAAGAATATGAAAAGAAATTTGCTAAAAAGTCAATTAATAAAAAAATTATTTTTTTTTAGTAGAAGCTTGATGTAAAAATGGAAAATTGCAAAGCGGAGGACCTTCCCATTAATATAAAGAGCTCATATTTGGTGTGTATATTCTAGAGGGGTCTAGCAATCGATTTTTCGGAGTACCAATTCAAAAAAAAGAATTTCGATTTTTTTGACCCACCCTAGTATACCTACTTATACCTTTTGAATCTAATATATTTTCTAATAACTTATCGTTAATAAAATTTATCTGTGAACCATCAAGTTGCTTAAATTTTTTTGTTGAGATATCACTACAATATTTATTATAGTTATTTCAAAACTTTTAGTTTACATTTATAAAATGACATGATAGGACACCAGATTATATCCGATTAGTCTCTAGTAAGTTACCTGCACAAATTTCTAACCTAACTTAAAAATAGCTTATGATATTGAAAAAGCATAGGAAAAGGGCCCAAGAATTATTTTGCCTAGAGGCCCATGACATGGTTAATCCGGCACTGATTCTTACTTTTTTCAATGTGGATTGGGGATACTACTTGTTCTGCATTTTGTGTGCCTCCTGGAAAATACTCACAGCATCCTCTCCTCAGCCACCAACCCCAATCCTTCTCTATAACATAACTCTTTTAGATACCACTATACCAGCACCAGAGGAACGTTTTATGAATCTATGAACCGGAGGAAAGAGAATAAATCACAAGAAGTGAAAAACACACACAACAGGTACCCTATACTCGAATTCGAACCCGAACCGACAACGAAGACCGGTGTACCCGGTTCTGTATACTAAAAATTTGTGTTTTTTTTTGTTACTCTCCAGCTTGACTACATGGATTTGATGGTGCTGTGTATACGACTGCGGATACCTTAATTGAACAGGCCTCTTTCACTATATCTAATGCATTATACGAAACTATATGTGTATAAACGAGATTAGGACTACTGCGCTGCTGCTGCTGTTGCCTGGCCTGGCTATTAGGATTCAAATAAATTACTTTGTATGTTTGGACAGACAAAGATAAGCGGCTTCAAGTTAAAATGAGAATGCACCTTGCCCATATAGAAGAATATCTCCACAAAAAGGGGTGAATTTATGTAATATTCATCTAAATAACACCCAGTCCGATACTTGACTTTCAATTTTATTAGAAATTTTTTGTGTTGTATATGCAAAAGAACTATACGCTGCTGTAACAGCTATTTAGCTATGCTACCAAAAACTAATAATAGCGCCGATGAGATTTAAATGAATTTGTTACAGGGTGATTAAAAAAATAGTTTTTAATTGGGCGCCATTTAATTATTTAAATTTTGATAAAAATGTTTTCAATATTAAGGAAAAGTTAGAACAAATTGAAACTTATCTTCTTATGACAAACCAAATTTCGTATTAATACATGCATTGCCATCGGTTTATTTTCAAAAAAAAATGATTAAAAGGAAAATTAGTCTTTAAATCCAGAAAAATATTTGTTGTTCAAATTGATAATTTTCGAATCAACACAGGTACCAAAATTCAAACAAAATTAAATTCATGAATTCGGGATTCCATTCGGTATTTTAGATTTTCAGGATGTAGAATTTTTTGGATTTTAGATTTTCTGGATTTTGAGTTTTCGAGATTTCGGAATTTTGCCCCAACCCGATGGATAGAACTCAAGATAGAGCTTTTTAAGCGGCTTTGGAGACTTTCCACAGTGAGCCTGAACAAGTTTAAGGTTGACCTAAAATGACGACAAAAACTAAAGATGAGGCTTTGTTCCTGAAGGCCTCAGCAATAATAATCCGTTTTTACCAAAATCGGATTAGCTTCCTTTTTGGAGATACCCCCCAGTTATGAATGATACCTTTTTCAAAAGCTAGAATTGGACACTTAATTATAGTTTTTTAAACCAAGTTATTTTAAACAGTTATTTCCGAAATAATCGATTCCAAAGTCAACAATTGTGAAAAAGAAGTTTAAAAAAATACATTGAATACTATTTTTGTCAAGACTTTGGGTTTCATTACGGGATAAATTGATAAAGTTAACTACCTCAATAAATTCCTTATCAAATACTGAAAACCATATGTTTTTATGCCTTTTAGTTTTTGAGATAATTGAAAAATAGGAAAACTACATTTTTTATCAGGCTCACTAATGAGCGTTCTGGTACCACACTGGTACTAAGAAATTTTATTTTTAAGATCCAATTTTAAATGGAAATAAAATAAATTCATGGAATCGAAGTAAATTAAGCACAGTACTTTTTAATTTTTGATTTTTGATAATGGCAAAGCAAAATAGTCAAGAAAATAAAAATAAGATAAAGAAAGTAGTTTTCCTATTTTTCAATTATCTCAAAAACTAAAAGGCATAGAAACATATGGTTTTCAGTATTTGATAAGGAATTTATTGAGGTAGTTTACTTTATCAATTTATCCCGTAATGAAACCCAAAGTCTTGACAAAAATAGTATTCAATGTATTTTTTTAAACTTCTTTTTCACAATTGTTGACTTTGGAATCGATTATTTCGGAAATAACTGTTTAAAATAACTTGGTTTAAAAAACTATAATTAAGTGTCCAATTCTAGCTTTTGAAAAAGGTATCATTCATAACTGTAAGTGTTGCCATTGTTTTTTAATAATTTTTTGTTTGATTTTTTAGAAAACTGCCCCTCCCGTCTAAAGGGGGGGACATAGACCCTCCCTCCCAAAACCAAAAATGATTGTATTGAATACCTCTACTAAAAACCGTTTTCAATTCTCGGCGCCTAAGTTATCGTACTCGAGCCTTGCGTTGATATGAATTTTTCTCGAAAAAAACACGTTCAAGGGGGGTATCTCGAAAAAGGAAGCTAATCCGATTTTGGTAAAAACGGATTGTTATTGCTGAGGCCTTCAGGAACAAATCCTCATCTTTAGTTTTTGTCGTCATTTTAGGTCAACCTTAAACTTGTTCAGGCTCACTGTGTTTCATGTTTTATTTCTTCTACATTTATTTTATTTGAAAATTAATAAAAAAAAAAAAACAGTATGGTTAATTTCTTTCAAATCCGAATGATTAAATGTCTTTAGTTTCTGAAGAAATTAAACATAAATAAATTATGAGAACGACTAGTAATATTTTTTTGTCAAATTTGAATTTTTGTTGTGTTGGAAAATAAAAAAAAAAAAACTAATTTTGAAAATTTGAATTAAAAAACTTGAAGAAACAGCTAATCCAAAAAAAAAAACAATTGAAGATTTTATCTAACAACCTTGCAGCATGTTAAAATATTTTTTTTTTTTTTAATTTTAATTTTTGAAAGTTTTTTAAACTACCTACTTGAAATTGTGTCTTTCACAAATTAGATTGAAAAATATCTGGCTTTCATCTATCCATCATTTACTTCTACCGATAAATCACCGATTTTTATGAACGATGTCTTTTTACTCAAGAAAAAATTTAAAAAAATTAATAAAAACGAGTCAAAATGTTGTCAAAAACCGTCCTTCAGAAAAGTAAAGAAATGCATATATATTACATATTTTTTGAATGGGTTGGGGTCAAAATTCTGCCGGGGTCAAAATTCTTTTGTCAAAATTCTGCTTTCAAAATTCTGCTTTACAAAATTCTGCTTTCAAAATTCTGCTTTTCAAAATTCTGTTTTTCAAAATTCTGTTTTTCAAAATTCTGCTTTTCATAATTCTGCTTTTCAAAATTCTGCAAAAAATTAAAAAAGGGTTTGGAAAATGTTAAAAAGCGCGCGCTTTTTAACATTTTCCAAACCCTTTTTTAATTTTTTGCAGAATTCTGTAAAATCATCTTTTTGAAAAATTATCTGCTTATTTGATTACTTACCTACATAATTTGTCATTTTTTAAATGCGAATTAATTTTTGTTTTATAAATGAATAAATTTGAAAATATTAAGAAAAGGTTTTTAATATTAAACATTTCCGAAAATAACTAAAAATGTATTAGTTTATCAAATAAAGATGAATATTCAAATTTTGAATAAGAAAAGGAATGTACAACATCGGTTTTAATTAGTATACATATTTTATTTGAAAGAAAGTCAGTATATGCATTTCAAAAAATATTTGCGACACTTAAATAAAAAAATTTAGGAAAGTACCAATGTTGAATTACATTAATGAGGTGTATTTTTCTTTAGCCAGCGCATATGCTATAAAAAAAAAAAAAAAACAGAATTAGCAGAATTTTTTTGTTCAAATATAATGCTGGCAGAATTTTGAAAAGCAGAATTTTGAAAAACAGAATAGAAAAAAAGCAGAATTTTGAAAAACCGAATTTTAGCTGAAAAAGCAGAATTTTGAAAAGCAGAATTTTGAAGCCAGAATTTTGACCCGATCCCTTTTTGAATTCATATTTTTGTTAAAAATCATATATAAATCGGTTATGAAATGGTCCAGTTAAAATCGTTGAAAGCGTGATTTTCGAAAACAGTTTTTTAACGATAACTTAAAATTTTGAGGATAAAAGAAAATTTTTTTTTTTGGAATTTTTTACTTAGCACAAAGCACAGTGTTTTAATGGTACCCGCCATTTTCATAAATTTCTCATATTCTCGTTAAAAATTTCGACTCTCAAAAACTTTATTTTCATTAAAAAAAAATATTTTTGCTTTTAGAATCAACTTTTTGATATATTTATCATGCCAAAACATCACAAAAATAATGTTTTGGACGTTCAAAATTGAATATCTCAAAAACGGTGCACGTTAGAGCTATTTTAAGGCTAGATTCAAATTAAGAAGATCAAATATTAATATCAATATTATTTAAAACAAAAGTATAGCTTTTCCACAAAATGTTAAATAAAAGGTTTTAATCCAAATAACTGCACTCCAAACTTTTCAAAAATCAAAAATTTTGTCGGTAACTTTTTTGATTGAAAAATAGGCTATTTTTTCAAATTAAATTCGTCGAAAATCCAAAAATTAACTTTTTGTTCAAAAAACATTTATAGAAAACATAACAAAGTTATTTTTTACCAAGTTTGGTTAAAATACACACACTTTTTTAAAGGATAAAAATTAAAAATTAAAAACTCGTATTTTTGCATTTTTTTTTTTTTTTCAATATTTTTGAGGGTAGAATAAAAAAATATTTTTAATAAAAGTTGTAGAGACTTTTAGTATCTACCTACAACTTTTGTTTTTAACTTTTTTGGATAGGAGGTCTACTTTTAAAAGAAATCATAAAAAACCACGGTTTTTGACACCCACATCACTTTTTCGCCCACAAACCCCATTGCCAACAATTTGTTGGTGGGCAATTTATTTTTCCCCTTTCATATACCATTTATCCCAAATTTTCCCACCTTATGTTGCTAATAAATAATTTTTTCAACTTTTGCACTCTGAAAACCGGTTTGGCACTGGTCTAAAATGGCTAAATAAGTTTTTTTGGCCCAATAACTTCATAAAAACGTAATTATTTTTTTTATTTTTGAAATCTCTTTAAAAAAAATTTATTAAAAGAAAAAGTTTGCATATTTTCAACATTTCTTTCTTTATGATTCATTTGTTTGAAAATAATAACAAAAAACATGAAAATTAATTTTTTATTTATTTATTTAAAAGCAGCTAATTAAAAAGCACTAGGACTTGCTTTTGGAGCTGAAGTTACTTAAAATTTTAAAACTTTTTACATACATAAATTTTGAAAATGTATATAAAAATAAATAAACATAAAATTCGTTCTTCCAATATGTGAATTTTAGCTCAAAGCAAGTATGCATTTTTTTTATTAAGATGCATTCTTAGAAAACCAAAATTTTGAAATCGTCAGAGCTGTTTTTAAGAGAAAATAATTTTTTGAAAAACAAACTTTCAAATAATGTTTGTAAGTACATAGGTATGCTATATTGTAGAAAATATCGATCAACCTAAAATCTAAATTTCAAAAAATCAAACTCCAGTTTTCGAAAATTTGATTTTTCAAAAAAAAAATTTAATTTTTCATAAACAATCATTTTGAACTTAGAAAATTAGAAAATCAATGAAAAACATGTACAAATCTTACCACCCTGTAAAATATTGCATTCTGTGTGGCTGAGTGTCAAAAGACCTTGGAAATATACTGAACACATGGCCAGAATATAATCTAAATGCGGCAACTAATAAATCTTCAAAAGGAAAGTGGTGCGGCGCGGCGCCCGCCGTTATAGTTGTTTGGTGTTTTTCTAGATATAAATTGTTATGATATGATATTTTTTGAAGATCCTTTAGGAATATTTCTAAAAACAACAACACATTTCTTTGTTCCTCCTCTCAAAAATGATCTGTTGCAACAAACAAAAACGCATGATACCGTATCTACAAGAAGCTTTAAATTTATTTATTTTTTTTATTTCTAAATTTAAGATTTCAAAATAACTAATTTTTGTTCCTCTTTCTGCTGCTGGGTCCTTTTATGACAGAGTTTTTATAATAGAATTTTTTGATTTATGATAAAATTTAATTAAAGAAAATTTGAAATAGAAAAAATCTTCATTCGAAACAGATTTGTCGAAATGAAAGATTATTTTGATTAAGTTCTTTCGTTTTTTTTTTTTTATTCAACTAAAATGGATTATGTCACCTTGGTTGAGTTAATTTCCCAGAAAATCTATTTAGGCAAGAAAAGGATTAATAGGGTGACATTTAAAATCACTCAATCGTCTTCGTTGGGCTGTGATGTTAAGTCAATCAGAAATAATAATAAGGTGTGGTGCGTCTTGATGGGAAAGAGTTTATTTTTATCGAAATGATAAATTGAGATTATGTAATCATTCAAAGTGATTTTAAGAATTTTTGATGGTTGGGAAGGCTGTTGATTTTTAAAATGCTGTCAATGATAATAGGAAAGGAAACAAAAAATCTACATGAATCTTGTACAGAAAAGGACCTTTTTTTTATAACTCATTTGTCAAAATAAGTTTTATAACCCAGAGATGTTAACGACTAAAACTTCGATTAAAAAGAAACTCTTAATTTTATGGCAGTTAATAGATGATGGCTGTTCATAATTGTTTAATTTCCTCCCTTTCGATTTTTAAATCGAAAATAAAAATGAAATAAAAAAAACAGACCATTCTGTATCGTAATCAAATCATCTTACAACAATAAAAGTCGATTCATTTATAACTCCCAAAAAAACCCGAAATATAAATTTTCTTCAAACCAAAATCCAACAAAAAAAAACTGGTGTAATAAACCAGGAAAACGTTTTCAAAACAAAACAAAAAACCAGTCTTTCTTGATGATTCTTATACTTCTTCTTATTCTATACAATATCACTTTACGATCTGCCTTTTCAAATTAAAATTAATGGTTTGGTCCTTTTTTTAATCTTCAATTTTTTTTTTATATTTATTTCTTGTTGTTCATTTCTTCATTTCAAATAAAAATGAAAACAAAACAAAAAACCCGAAGAAATAAAAAAAAACACACAAAAATTCGCGTCTCGTTTTTCTAACGTCTTTTCATTTCCATTACCATCATTATCATCGGCTAGAGCTCTATAGAGATGGCATCCAATATTAATAATTAGAATAATCTCTGCAGGGCTTTCCGAACCAAACACACAAAAAAAATAACCCTTTTGGCTATTTTTTGTTTATGATTTTATTTTATTTTCTTCATTTAATATTTGTGTGTATGAGTGAATTTTAAGATTCAAAATCTTAATGATTTTCTACTTGAAAACCTACAAAAAAAAATTAAAAGTGATGGATGAAAAATAGTAAAAATAAAAATTAAAGAAAAAAATTTATATATACGAACGAGAAAGGCGAAACAAATTAACAAACGACGACGACACACACAACAAACTGCTACTGGATTTCACTTTAACCATCAACAACAACAACAAGAGAGTCCAAAAAAAACCTAAACCAAACCCAAAGTCAAATTAAAACTCGAATTTCGCCCTCGAGGCTTACTCATCCGTGAATAGATCGGTGAAGTGACGCCAAATTGACGGGCGTCACTGTCAGTCAGTCAGTCAGTTTTTTGTTGAGTTTATGTCCAAAAGATTATGTTTCGAAATTTAAGGAGATTAGGAGAGAGTGAGGTCAGTTTGACTGTAGGATAAAATTGAATGATGCACTTTCTTGGTTTTTACTTGCGATATAGGTACTATATATCAAGTTATGCATTCGTAAAAAAAATAAAATGCACGACTGGGTCGCACGAACTTGCTCTTAGAGTTGAAGTTGCTTAAATTTTTAAGACTTTTTATATAGAAACTTGGGAAATGTAGGTACATAAAAAAAAAAAAAAAAAAACAAAAATAAAATAAAATTCATTTTTCAAAAAATAAAACAATATCTGAAATTAAATCGCCCTACAAAACAAGTATGCAGTTTTATTTGATATATTAAGGTGCGTTTTTAGAAAAAAAATTTTCAAAATCGTTAGAGCCGTTTTTTAAAAAACTAATTTTTTATAAATAATTTTTTGAAAAAAAAGTTTAAAAATAAAACTGGTATGCCATTTTGTAGAAATAACTAATCAACATCTAAAAACAAAATTTCAAAAAAATTCAATGTCCCGTTTTCGAAAATTTGATTTTTCAAAAAAAAATTTTCAAAATTTTTTTAAAAATCCAAAAATTATTTTTTTCAAAATTTTATTTTTGGCTTATATTTAAATTATATAATTGCTTTTGTATAAAAAATTTCGTTGAAATACAATAAGTATTTTTGTAGAAAATCCGATTTGAAAAAAGCGGTCCTATGGCAGGTACCGTTAATAACGATTTTCAAAAAAAAATTTTTTCTTCAAAAGATAGACATTGTTTAAAAACTAACATTTGAATTTTTTTAACAAAATCGTTGGAGCCGTTTTCGTGAAATTAAACTTTTCCGAAATTTTTGTATGACAGGTACCGTTATTTTTGGTCCGAAAAAATTAATTCCAAAAACCCCTCTGGAGAGTCTCCAAAAACTACTACATAGCAAGTTTGGAGTCAATCGGTCCATCTGTTTAGGCTCTAGTTCCTTATACAGACAGACAGACAGACAGACTGACAGACTGACAGACTGACAGACAGACGGACAGACGGACTTCCGGGACCCACTTTTTTGGCATTGTCTATCATCGTAATGTCATGGAAAAATGTTATCTCAACTTTTTTTTTTTGTACGAATGCATAACTTGATATATAGTACCTATATCGCAAGTAAAAATAGTTGAGATAGTATTTTTCCATGACATTACGATGATAGAGAATGCCAAAAAAGTGGGTCCCGGAAGTCCGTCTGTCTGTCTGTAAACGAAGCTACAGCCTAAACTGATGGGCCGGTTGACGCCAAACTTGGTATACATAGCATTTTTTTGGACCAAAAATAACGGTACTTGTCATATACCGATTTTAGTAAAATTGAAATTGCTCAAAAACAGCTCCAACGATTTTGTTTAAAAAATTCAAATGTAAGTTTAAAAACAAGGTCTATCTTCTAATAAAAAATTTTTTTTTGAAAAACTTTATTAACGGTACCTGCCATAGAACCGTTTTTTTTTCAAATCCGATTATCTCCGAAACCGCTTATTCGATTTTAATAAAACGTTTTGTGAAAAGGCATTTATATAATTTTAATATAAGCCAAAAACAAAATTTCGAAAAAAAATAATTTTTGGATTTATAAAAAAATTTTGAAAATTTTTTTCTGAAAAATCAAATTTTCGAAAACAGGACATTGAATTTTTTTGAAATTTTGTTTTTAGATGTTGATTAGTGATTTCTACAAAATGGCATACCAATTTTATTTAAAAACTTTTTTTACAAGAAATTATTTATAAAAAATTAGTTGTTTTAAAAAACGGCTCTAACAATTTTGAAATTTTTTTTTCTAAAAATACACCTTAATATATCAATCAAAACTGCATACTTGTTTTGGAGGGTAATCTGATTCCAGATTTTATTTTATTAAAAAAAAAAAAAGAATTTTATTTTTTTTAATTTTTTTTTAAATTTTTTTTTGTACCTATGTAGTAGGTACCTACATTTTCCAAATTTCTATATAAAAAGTCTTAAAAATTTAAGCAACTCGAACACTTAGAGCAAGTTCGTGCGACCCAGTTGTGCATTTAGTTTTTCCGTGTTGATGAAATTTCAAAGTTTTATTACTGTTTGCAGTTAGGAAAACTATATTAAATTTTAAAAATTATTGAAAAATTATAATTGTGCTTTTACAAATCAAAATTTAGAAATTCAATTTTTGTTCAAAATCCAAAAATGTGTTTTCCGAAAGGTTTTAAAAAGGTTACAGAAAGATTTTTGTAAAGAAAAATTTCATTATTGAAAATATTTATTGACTATATTTAAATTTAATTTTAAAAAGTTTCTCATTCATTAAATGGTGCCCAACACAAACATATCAAATCATTTTTATTTGACAAATAAATTTAAGATTTTTTTAAATAGATATAAATTATATGAAATAGAATTCACTTGAAAAAAGTGTACTATATCCTCCAAAACGCTTTAAAACCTGTTTTGAAAGTAAAAAAAAAAACAGTTTTAGACTTTTTGTTTAAAATTATATTACAACTCAATTCTTTCGTTTTTTGAAAATCCAAAATAAATTTGTTTCAAATGTTGTCTAAAATAAATCATTTTTATACAAACAGACTATTTCGTCTTAGTTTTTAAATGGCGCCCAACGAAGAATTAGCTTAAGTCAAAAATAGTTCTAATTTAATACTCAGAATCTTAATTTATGATACAATTTTAATATGTTCTTCTACTAAGTGTTTTAAATTCTTTTAAATTTCCTATTCAACGGAATTAACTCAGGTCAGGTTAGTTATAGTTAGGATAGTTAATGTTCATTCATCAGGGGCTAACAATTGATAAAGTTTTCGTCACACTATGTCAATGTTGATTGTTGATAGATTATGACACTCTAGAATTTAAAATGCCCATGCATTTGATACTGATTTTGGACAATACAAGCCGTTAGAGGTGTTGATGTTTATTCGTTCGGTATTATCCTAAGAAGGTCGGTGAAATTTATAGAGTTTTCTATCACCACATAATCGAAAAGAAAGTCACAACCAAAATACAATTCATCACAAATGCTTATCGAATGCTCACCATTATTCCTTATTGCACTTCATAGCTTTCTTATGTATGTTAGCTTTTTAGTGGGTGGATAAGCTCCATACAACGTCTGGAAAATAGCTCAACAAACTGTTTAACTGGCGCCCAACACAAACTTTATTAATTGTAGAAATACATACATGTTGTAATAAAAAATATTTATTTTATATGAGATATAAGTTTATAGTGCACAAGCAGAATGCCTTTAGGTAAAAACAAAAAAAAAATATTTTTTTTTTAATTTTCGAAAAAAATCCAAGTCAAAAATCCTTGTCAAAAAAAAATGCATTTAAAAATTTTTTCTCCAAATCCATCGAGTGAGGCATTTAAAGAAAGACATGTTTAAGATATATTTATAAGTGAAAACCAAAAGTTCCTTCGAGCTCTGGTTGCTGACTGAGTGGCTCAGTTTATTTAATTTAAAGTTGAACCAATTTTACATATATACACAAGAATTAAGAACTTAATTTTTTGGTTAATACGATTTTCTATAAGAAACATGACAAAAAAAACATACAAGATTTGGTTTCATTTTGAACTTTTAAACATAATTTTTTCAAAACTAAAATTCAAGATTCTTTTTTGTTTGTATATAGTTGCTAGTTTAAGTTGCAAACTTTTTAAACTTCTATTTTTTTTTTACTTCAAGATCACTTTACGAAAATATAAATTACCCTGTTTGTCCCATATTCCCTTAAATCTGTTTTTTTTTTTTTTTTATTATTCCTTCTTAAATGTGTGAAGGATCAAAATATTAAAGAGTCGTACGTGACTGAAAGTGAGTGTTCTGTAATTTTCCAATCTTAGCCTGCAATTATTGTGTGTGTCCTTTCAGCAATCGAATGTGCCCACCATTAGACTAGGTATCAGGTAGTTCTACGTGAATTCATGCATGCAACGATTACGCCTAAATTCATTTCTAACGCCTTAAAAAAAACACGTAAAGAAATGAATAAAATCTTTCATTTCCGGATCAAGCTGAAATATTGTTATAAGAATTTAAAAAAAAAAATTGCTTTCAAAAATCGTGACCATATTAGAAACAATGATCCAAACCATTAAAACATATCAAACTGTTAAAATTTTCCGACAAAACCAATATGGTACTAGTAACATTCTAAGTTTTACTACCCTTCTGTCCAATTTTGTTTTATTTAGGTACCAAAGCAAAAACAAAAATAAAATATATGGAACAATAAGAAAAGTTCTAAGAAAAAACCTTGAGAAATAAGCCCAAACTGTTTTGAAACAACAAAAAAGGGCTAAAAAAGAACAAACGACTATAATATTATGATCAAAGAAAGAAAAAGAAATGATAACAAAATATAAAAAATAAAAAAAAAAAAAAAAAACAGAAAAACAACAAACATACGATATGCGATACGGCAGAGCTTAATGTTTGCCTCTGTTGGTTGTTTACTATTTGCTCAACTTAACGACCCGATAAAAAGTCTACAACGCTACACACAGAAAAAACCCGTTGTAAGTTTGTTGACGATGGTTTAGAGATGGGGGGTTGCCGACGGACGCATCCAAAGAAAAACACGCAGAATTCACAAGAAAATCGCTGAATTTCTAGCGAAAAAAAACAACACGATCGCACATTGGCCATATTACTAACCAAACGATCAAACAATCATCGGTTGCTGGAGGTATTAGGGGATACACTCATCGTGCATAGGTGACACCTCTCTAGCACCAAAAGGTAGACGAATTGTATAGAGCTTAGCTGGGATATGGGAATATAATGAACGTGAGCGCAGAGGGGTTTTTCATTTGTAACAGTTGAGGCAGCGTTGACAATGAATTGATTGATAAACAACACACTCGAGACCCCAAGCCTATGAGAAGGTATACAAAAAAAAAAGTCAAACAAACAACTTTGCTACAGAGTAGAGATGTATTTCCACACAGTGATGCCAAAAAGTGGCAAATTTTTGTTGTTTGTTAGTTTTTATTGAATTTTCAAAATAAAATGGCGCCCAACTGTGGACCATGGATGTAAAAAGTCATTTATTCCCTCCAACTTGCAACTAACAAAGATTAAATAGAGCTTGGAACTATTGGTAACAGTCCTGGTCAGTTAAATACCAAATAAAAAAGTGCAGGTCTAAGAATACAGCCCTGAGTAGCTCCATTTAATATATTTTCAATACTTCTTTCTACGAGGCTTAAATTCAATTTATTTAGAAGCAATAATCCTCTTTTCGACTTCACTGTCTGATCACGATCCATGAAGACCAAACCACCACAAGACTCGATCTTAAATCCCAATCCCAAGTACAATAACAAACCGCACCTCTTTTTGTGTCGTTTTCTTTACAAAAAAAAATTATTTTTTTTTGTATGTGTTTCTTTTTAGATATTGTTTGCTTTTTTGTTACATGGATTTTTTGTTTTTCAAATTTTTTTCCTTCATTTGTTAGTTTGCTTTGCTTCAACAAAGGTGCCTTATAGCTTCAAGCTATTTGACTTCAAAACAAAAAACAGAGAAGAAAAAAAAAAAACAACCTAAACCTGATACCAGTTTTCTGGATCCCTATACCAAATGTTAGGTAGGTATATAACCAATTCAATTGCTTAGTCCGATCGTGTCGAACGTCTCTCGTCGTTGGTCGGCTGTTTTAGAGTAGCCTCAAGCGCTTAATGGTGACTTAAAAGTAAACCCATTGCCAGGCCAGGCCAGGCAAGAGAGATAAAAACTTATCTTGTTTTATGTACAAAGAGTGTTATAATGGAAAACGGCGGCTACTGTCTTCCGCGCTTTGTCACCTAATGGGTTCGAAATAGATGTTTAAAGGGGATTAGGTGGGTATATTGACGAACGACTAGAGAGGTTTGGGGTTTGTTGTTTGGTCTTCTATACTATGATATATCGTTCCACTGTAGAGTTGGTCTTTTCTTGATACTCTTGTTTGGTATTAGATTTTTTGTTTTTAATTCTATTTTCTATTTATTTTACTTAGTTTGCTTGGAAAACAAAAAAAAAACAAGTAAGAAAAATAAAAAAAAATGGAAGAAGAAGAAACAATCTTAAAATTAGATACAAATGAAAAAAAAAACAAACACCAAGCTACGAGTAGGTAGGAAAGAAAAAAGAGGATGGTAAACAATTTTAGATAAAAAAAAAACAAGATTCAAACGTAAAGTGCCTAACTTGCCGATTTTTGTCATATATATGCACCATTGGTTATCTTGAATAAAGAAGAATCTTTCTCTTTCCTTGGTAATTGCAGAAGAAGATCAAATTCATTTAGTATTTTGTTATCTTCATATCACCGCAAGGAGATAGCAGGAATCAGTATTTGCAATTTCTGTCATGAATCTGCATTATTTCGGTAAAGAAAATATATAACCAAAATAAGATGTGGAGCTGGAGTCAGCGAAGAATATAGAAATCACAGTATGTGTATGTAGTGTATGTACCAAGGAAGCGTCTTGAGGCCTCTACTTTTTATTATAGTTCATGATTACCTGCTAGAAGCCAAACTGACAGGCCCAAAAGTTCATAATTTGTTCTTTGCAAAGTAATAGCGTAAAGGTTAGTTAAATTCCCCAAAATTTTAAATTGAACTTGGAAGCAATAAGTCCAGCAGACGATTTTCAGGAAAGGCTTGCTTTAGTTTGAAAAATTACACTGGTTTTCAACCAAAATGGAAACTTAATCCACTATTTTTTTCTTACGTACTTTGACCTCAGGAAATCGGAAATCACTTTAAAAAAAATTACGATGGATACGTTTTTGAGATATAATTTTTCAAAGTTTTCTGTCGTTTTTTTTTCGAGCATACTATATCTTATCTTGAGCTGAATAAATAAGCAACAAACACTGGAATAACTGTTTTGGGTCACTCCAGATGTTTAAGTGGAATACATCAGAACATTTTAAAAAAAATCGATTTTTAAAGAAAATTTTTGCCAAAAAAACTGACTGAAATTAAAAATCGAAATCTTTCGAATCCTCATAGTTTTATATTTTTCATATAGGTAGTGCACTTTTTGGCAAAGAAAAGTTATAAGATATGATAATTTTTGTAACGATCAATATTTTCGACTCTTTTTGTTACTTTCTGTGTTTTTGTCTACAACTTGATAAGGAAGGCGGATTTTAAAATTTATATTAAGTAATTTTTTGTAGATAGTTAAAATTTTTATAAATTAAAATATTGTAAAAAAAAACTTGAAAAACTATTCAAAAAAGAAAAAAAAATGCATTTTTGTATTTAAACTAATAAGTCTATTTTAATCCTTTGAGCATTTATAGATATTGAATATGTCACGGAGAAAGGAAAATAGTTTATCTTCAACATAATGGTCATAAAAATTTAATACTTCTAAAATTGGATAAAATATGTACTTTCAAAATCTACTGTTTTTAGATTTTTTGAGCCACTTTTCTTAAACACAAGTTTTAAAAAATGGTGATTAGCAGTGGTTTTATTGTATGCATTCGTTATTTAAAATTACTTCTTTATCATTTAAACCATAAAACCACTTAATGCAAGAAATATTTGCAAAACTTAGAAAATATTAAAACAAATAGTAAATCTATTTTCATTTGAAACTTTTTATAAAATTTGAAAATAGTTTTGGGACCTAGGATAAACGATATCATATCAGATTGTTTTTTTTTAGAAAATAGAGGTATAAATTGATAAAGCAAAAAACATACAAAACTCCTAATTACAACTTGTAAAATGTGTTTCAAAAAATGGCTTTTTTGTTCAGATTGATCGTTTATTACTCAAGATATAGCCCCAATACTAAGTATGCTAAAAAAAAGGCAAAAAAACTTTGAAAAATCATATCTCGAAAACCTATCCATAAGCATTTTTTTATATAAGATTTTCGAGTTTCCTGGACTCGAATCTATATGAAAAGTATAACGGCACTTGGTGTCCAAAAATTTTTATTTTGTTTGTAAACTAGTGTTTTCAACGATATTGTTGATTTCCATTCATTAAATAATTTCCCTATAGCAGGGATTTCGCTTCGCTAATTGTTTGACTTTGCAATATATGTACCTATGATTTCAATTTTAAGGAGAATTCTTATAACTCCATGATTCAGTACGCAGTTCAGTTCAATACGCAGTTCAGACCAAATTTCTTAAAAAATCTTCAAAATTTACTGCGTAATTTTCTTCTTTACAAAATATTTCCACTTCACTTCACAAAAAGACGAGTACTTATTCAAGTTACTTTTCTTGAAATTTCCTTTGTAAAAAATCATAAAATGTTCCATGGTTATCAATCACAATTTCTTCACACTAGCGGGGTTTATCTTCATCAATCATAAATTGCGAAGAGACGTAATGCAGAAGCGTTTTATTATGTAAACATTCTGTTCGGCTGATTGACGATTAAGATATTCTTACAATATTTTTTGCGCGTTACAGAAAAGAGTGTTAAAAAATAAAACTTGTCCTCATGCAAATCGTGATTGATAAGCATATTCAAATCGGGGCTAAAAAAATTAAATCCGATTCCGACATCTGTCGGAAAAAGGACTTACACGTAAATAAATTTTCACACCTCAGACCTCATCTTCACCTTCATTAAACCCTCCAACAGAGGTGAGATTTAGGGATGGGTAATCTTTTCCGAATTAATAAAAAAAAAAAACCATTGAAACCACTCATCAGATCATTAATTCAGTCAACTAAATCTTCATTGGCGGTCTTCATGTTTCCTTTTTTCAAAAAATAAAAAAAAAAAACTGTCTCACTATCTCTGCTCTCATTGTTTCCTCCAAAAAAAAAAGGAACTGATTAAAATTTAATTCGACACCGCAGCGAATGATAAAATTATTTAATTATTTTTCTTCTCTTATACATGTCGTTTATTCAATTATCCCGCACCGCAAAAGAACAAAAAAAAAAAAAAAGAATTTCTTTAAAAAAGACAATCCGCCCTTTTGTCCCTTACGTCATCGTTACTCTTCTATAGCCTTTTGTTAAGAATGACAACCTAACCAACAAAAAAAAACTTTACAAAAGAACCCTCCAGTTTCTTGAAAGATCTTCTTCTATTTTTTTTTTCTTCTTCTTACATTTTTTGTCTTGTGACCTTTTGCTAATTGTAATTTAATATCCTACCATCATTTTGTATTTGCGGAAAGGATAATGTCCTCTCTCTCGGATGTTAATTGTTACCAGCAGGGGCTCATTCTCAATCCTTGACTACTGTTTAGTCAATCCAGCCTTGCGCTTTTCCACAACGGAAAACAACCGACACGAAATTGATGAAATAAATTGAAGGCAAAAAAATACCTTCTCTCTCAAAGTGACAGTTTTTTCTTTTTTTTCTTTGTTGTTGTTGGTGTCTGTCCATCACTTTGAATGCATCAGTGTCATTCCATCTCTCTCGCAAAATAATAAAAAAAAAAAAAGGACGAAAGTTGTACAAAACTTCAACCACAAAAATAAGTTACAAGAATGGCCGCTGTTCTGTTGAGGAGGAAGATGACGATGCGATGGGAATTCGTTGCATTTTGCATTGTTTGACACTTTCGGGAATTGTCAAGAATACGTACAAATGTCAGATAGACGGGACAAAAGAGAGGTGAGGTGTACCAAGAGGTGTACACCGCACAGATACAAGAATCTCACTTTGGTGATGTCCTGATCAAAAGAAGACGAACAGACAAACAGACAAAAAAAGAAAAAATGAAACTTGACCAAACCTATACAAAGGGTCAGTTGTTGGTTTAAGTTTTTTATTTTGGGTTTTTTTTTTTTTTGTTGGGAAACAGTTTTTGACATGAATGCATGACGCCTTTAGAAATTGCAAGATAACAAAAGTGCAAATGTCAAATGGGACTGTCATCTCTGGGTGGTGGTACATATATAGTGAAGGTGACAGCAGTCGCAATGGCTCACTTGTCACATGAAAACTGTGGTGGTGGTAACTCTTGGTCACCTCTCCACCACCGACCGACATTGACCGCTTTGAATCCAGGGATGCTTCTGTTGACTTGTCTGCACAGTACAAAAATTGCGGTAGAAATTGAAAAAATAAAAGTAAAAAACGATCTAAAACACAATCGAAAAGTATTAAATGAAGACGGAACAGAAGGAGATAGACAGAGAGAGGGAGTGTTAGCAATGACAACGTTGTCAAATGTTCTCTTTTGGAATGTGTCAAAGAGTTAGATTGAATTTTATCCATATGAAGACAAGAAAAAAAAGGTATTTTTAAAGGACTTTTTTTTGTGAAAAATAAAAATCTCATGTTTCATTGAGAGTGAACGGCAGAATTTTTGAAACCAGTAGAATATTGTTGATTTAAGTTTGACTTTTGTAGACCATTTGAAGTCATGGAAAAAAGTTATAGCAAGAGAAAAGGTTTGTTTTTATTTTCTTTCAAAACTATGAAAGTGGAAGTAGAATACTTATTAATAAATCGAGATTTAAAAAAAATGATCGGTTCTTAAATATCAGGGCAATATTTTTTGTTTAAGGGGTTTTAGATACCTACAAATATTGTAACATCTATTACTATTTCAATTTTATGAAAATCGCTACTGGTCAAAATTGGTTCAATAAGATTTTTTGGAAGTTATACTTCTTTTGCAACGTTGGGGTATGAAAATTGACTTTTTGAAAAGAAATGTCCAAGGGATCAGCAAGTAGCTCCATCTTGGGCTCATAATTGTAAAACAGTTTTTTTTATGGTATGAACCTACTAAGTGAATTTTTGTGAGTGAGAAGTACAACTTCAATCGCGTGTACACACGTTAAAGAAAAATTGCTCAAAATAGACCAAAAACAGTAGACTTTGAAAGTTAATATTTTATCCAATTTTAGTCGTATTCAATTTTTATAACCATTGTGTTGAAAGATAAAATATTTTCTTTACTCCGTGACATGTTCAATATCTATAAATGCTCAAAACATTTAAAAAAAAAACTATTTAGTAAAAACATCAAAAATGTCATTTTTTTCTCTTTTTTGAAAAGTTTTTCTTAAGTTTTTTACAATATTTCGATAGAAAATTTGATTATCTACAGAAAATTTCTAAACAAAAATTTTCAAATTCAGCTTCCTTTTCAAGTTATAGACAAATAAACAAAAAGTAACAAAAAAATATATCGAAATATTGATCAATAGATTTTGACAAAAATTATTTTGTTATTTTTGCCAGAAAGTGCACTACACATAAAAAATATAAAACTATGAGGATTCGAAATATTTAGATTGTTTATGTCAGTGAGAAATTTTTTTTGGCAAAAATTTTCTTTAAAAAATCGATTTTTACTTGCTCTATAGGGCAAGTATTGGTTTCGTGTAGAAAAAAAAAATCGAGGTTTTAATCAAAACCAACATTACGATTATGGAGAAGATCAAAAAAGTGGTTTTCGTCATGCCGTCCGTCGGTCTGTGCGTCTGTGCGTCTGTACGTCCATCTGTACATCGAGCTAGGGCCTAAACGGATGGATGGATTTGCTTGAAACTTGGTACAGATAATTTTTACATAATTCCCTAGACCCCCTTTTTTTTTTTTAATATCTCCATTTTAACGCATATCTCCCATATAACGATTAACAAAACTGCGTTTTTAGTTTTTCTCAAAAAATGCGGAAAACGGAAATATGGCGTTGCTGTTTTTCAAAAATTGACATATTTTTTAAGTTCATATATTTCATCAAAGCATAAGTCAATTTTATTAAAAATTTACAGACATCATTTTGAAGTATAAAATATTAAAAAAAAAAATATTAAAAAAAAAACATTTTTGAAAAAAAAAATTTGAATTTAATTTTTAAACTTTCGATTTTTTTTTTTTTTGATTTTTTTTTCTCGACACTAAACAAAATCTTTAATTTCCAATAGATATTTAAGATAAAGATACTGTGAACTACAAGAGCAAGTACGTGCGACCCAGTCGTGCATTTTATTTTAAATGTTTTGATACATTGATCTAAAAAACGTCTGGAGTGTACCAAAAAAGTAATTCCAGTGTTTGTTGCTTATTTATTCAGCTTTCAGGTGCAGATTAATCGTTTATTACTCAAGATATAGCCCGAATACTATTTAAGCTTGGACAAATAACGACAAAAAACTTTGAAAATTCATATCTCGATAACGTATCCATCGTAATTTTTTTTTTAAGAGATTTCCGAGTCCCTGAGGTAAAGTACGTAAGAAAAAAATAGTGGGATTGAGTGTCCATTTTGGCTGTAAACCAGTGTTAATTATGTAAAAATTTATCGATATTCTTTTGAGTAAAATTTTTTCAATATTCTAAAATCTGAAGGTATTAAATATCTTTTTTCACTTTAAATTTTATTAAATTTCTTTTTCTAAAAAAAAAGTTATACCCAACAAAAAAACAAATAAATTTTTAGCAAACTTTATTTTCAGTTGATTTTTGAATAAACCGAAAAGAACCAGTATTTTCTGTCTGACTTCATCGTCTTATCTTTCTTTTTTATCAGCATGTTATGAAAAAAATATGTAGTTTTTTTGTGATACCTAGTCAACAAATTATCAGTCAAAACAAAAATATTTAATTTTTGTCATGATTTTAAAAATACAAAAATATCTTAAAGCAATAAATTTATTTAAACATTAAACATTTTTAGAACTTAAATGATTCGTAGAACTAAAATAGACAAGACATTATAAACACCTTATCATCGTGTTGATAAAAAAACGTGTCTTTCAAAACGTTTCATCTTCAAAATATTTAAACTTTCTAAAATAAATAAATACAAACAATTTTAATTTTTTTATCTCTTATTTAATTAATTCTGAAAATTAAGTTGTTTTAAGTTGAAGTGATGTGCTTGTTTTGACTCGTCTTCTATTTTTTTAAGCTTTCTTTGTTTGACAACAACTCATACACTGAAAGCGTAATCCAATTTAAAAACGACTGTTTTTTTCTTCAATTTTTTTTTTTTAAGATTTGTTTTAAATTAACAAACTTTTCGTGAATATTGATGCTTTCCTTTATTACTTTTGGCGACGATCCGAAAATTATTGACTTGCACTAAAACCCTTTAAAATTAACCATGCTCTTTAAAATAACAGAGAATATTGTCTTCAAAAGCCATTATCACTACAAAAACACCATCATCATCATTGTGTTACATAACCTTCTAATTTGCAATGTCAAAACTATGATTCCTGGTACGCGACTGAATGCATGCATCCATCCGCATGGATGCATCTCCACAAGTCGTTCCAATTAAACCGAAACAAAATCAACACCAACACTAGCACACAAAAATCCATAAATCGAAATTCTGCTCCAAACACCCTTTCGCGAGTCTTGACAAAATATCCTATACACCAAAACATAGGTATTCCCCAAGTACCGTAAACCATATACCGCCGCTACACCAAATGGGATTCCGTCCGCACTCTTGAAGCTGGAAAATAATTTGCATAATTCCACACAAATACACGCTCGGCTTTGTGTGTCGAAAAACCGAAAATCACGAGAGCGCGAAACCCCAAAACAAGCCAGAAATTATCAGCGTCAAAGTTTGTATAGAGATGAGGAGCGTTCCCTTCCAGCAGCATATTATTCTGCTGGTACTGCTGCTGACTGAGTGCTGATGCTCCTGCCACACCCATCATCCATGTTTTGAAAACACTTCGACTTCATATTGAAAAAGAGACGAATTCGCTAGATACTTTGCCTTGAAAATCATCTCGCATAAGATCCATTTTGTATGCCTCTGCCAGTTGGTACGGTACAATGCATATGCTTCGACTTCGTCAACACTCCACTCGAGATGCAACCAAATGCGCGAAATGCAAATAAATTAGATTTTTATTCAAATTAAAGCCAATCCATACGAGATTTTGCATTGCATTGCAGTGCGGTTGATTTGTTGATTCGATGCGCGCAGCGCACTCTTCTTTCTGCACCAAAAAGAACGGGTGGTGGCACATCACCCGCCCAACCTGATCCGCCCGGGGCTTGAAAAAAAAAATCCAAAAAAAAAAAAAAAAAATTGTAGTTGGAAAAATTACAACACACAGAGGAGCAGAAAAATCATTGCAGGTAATTATTTATGCACACACATAAATATTCCGAAATTTATTATGACTTGGGAGCATATAAATCGCTCGCTGGCTCGATGGCCGCCCTCTTCTGGGCCGCGCCCGACCATTCACCTCTCATGCCCCCATGTCCCATATGAGCCGCAGCAGATATACGCGTTTATTGGAGAACTCAATGGATTCGTGCGGTGCGAAGTGCGGTGTTGGTTGTGCGAACCAGGGAACAGCAAACTGCGACGACCAGCGAACCTCGCAGTTGCAGATTATTGCGAGTTGCAAGGAAAATAATTTATTAAACATTTTCTAAACTTTATGGTTTTGGGCCAGTTTCGGTTTTTTGGACTTTTTTCGTGTGCAGAATTGCAGAATATGGCTCTTGTTGGTGTTTGGCTGGAAAATCACCGCCGCCGCCCGATTAAAACAAAATAGAGAGAATTGAAAAAAAAGTCGAAATCGACTGGTCGGTCGGTATTCGGTGTCGGTGGTAACTCGGTGATGATGGTAAATTTGGCAATTAGACGGGGAGGGCAGCCAAGCAGCATCTGAATCGGACACGAATTCATATTCAGAGGCTATTCAACTGGCTGGCTGTTGTAGAGTTGGCTGAATTTTAATTGCAATCGAATTTTTGCGCTGTGCTGGGATGTTTCGGAATTCGCGGTTAAAAATTGAAAAAAAAAAAAAAACTGGTACAACTGCATGCGAATTGGCTTATTGGCTGTAACCGGTGAGGGACAACGACGGCGGCGGTGATAGCAAGTCTGAGTACGTTATAATGTCACTTTGCCTGTTTCAGCTGTTTTCCATTTTGGGAAACCTAATTGTTTCTGGCGTTTGCTTTAAGATTATTGTATCCAAATGAGTTTTAATAATAATTATTTGTTTGTTTATATTTTCTGGGGCAGCATGAGTCTGTTGATTGAAGAATTTATTATACAAAATTCATCTGGTTCACATGCATATTCTTGTGTGGGAATTGGAATTTTAAAATAAAGACATAAAATTATTTATCAGATTTTAAAGGGGTCTTAGTTGAAGAAACTCATCTGATCCAAGATCAGGTTTTTTTTCCATATGATTGGTATGGATTTGGCAGTTTAGATGAATTTGTTTGTTTTGATTAACTCTTTTTAAAAATTTGAAGGTGAAGTGATTCGACTGTTTTGATTTTGTTATTCTTGAAATCTTTTAACTATTGTTTGATGATAAAAATAATCTCAAGGTACAAATCATAATCAAAACTGGTTTGTTATAATAAAATATATTTTATGAGTTTAATGTTCCGATATAGATTCTTGGGGATTAGCGGATGATGAGGGTATTTTGAATTCAATTTATTTCAAAGCGAAATATTTTAATGAAATCCACCCCTAAGAGAATTGGCATACATTACTGTAAAAATAACATTAAAAACAAATAAAATTTTAAGTTATTGAGTTAAAAAACAACCTTTAAAAGGACCCATTGAATCAAATAACAATTCCTTTTTATTTTGGTTTAAACATTCTGAAAACATCTCACTTCAAAGACACTTAAAGCATTTTTATAAAAATAATTATTTTTAGATACCATTCAAGAAAAATTTAAATTGCTAAATTTTTACCTTAAACGAAGTAAAAATTTTGAGTATTATTTAGAAAAAAAGTAGGTAATAGTGCGTGTGACACTTTTTACTTCACTATTAAGGCTGAGTGGACCACGTAAAAATCGGGTTATCGTTTACAAATCGGTGCATAACTTTCACATTTTGAAAGATAATTGAATGAAATATATTTTAAATTATTTAGATAATAAACAAGGCTAAATATCTTCATCCCCACAATTTCCAAATTTGTGGACTTGTAATTAAGAGAGAAAAAAACATGATAAAATTTTCGTTGTTTTAGAACGACCTGAAAGACATTGGTTTGTTTCTTAGTTAGACTAAAATTTTTATTTTTTTTTTTTTCTGTTTTGGATTGAGGTTGAATCAATTTACGGAGTAAAACTATTTTGAAAAACTAAAAATGTATTTTTCATAGAAAAAAAATAATCGGAACTGAAGCTATTTTTCCTTATGTTACAATGTTTGAACATGTGTAACTTCAGCAATTATTAATAAAATTCATCGAAATAAAAAGAAATAAGTACCTCAACTCAAATACTAACACATTTATTAGTTTAAGAAATTTATATTTAGTTTTAAGGTCTTAAACAACAATAAAATGTTAAAAAGTCATTTTTTCTTAACTTTTTTTTAAAAAAAGTGGTTTAATTTCTTTGTTTTTCAAAGTATGATTTTGATTTTTATTTTATTTAAAAGCTTAGTTTATTGACTATGGAGCAAAGCTATATTTTGTTGGAAAATATTATTTTGTAAACCTCCAATCGCTGTTTAAGTAGTCCCAAAAACAATAAACTGTACTAAGAAACCAGAATTTTTAGATTTTTTGTTATATTTTTTTTATTTTTTTTTTCATTATTTTTTCTATCAATATCAAGTTAGAAAACAAGAATTGCTATAATAGTTTTCTTACAATTAATTTTTGAAAAAGAGTCTACTTTCCATTTTTTTATGTTTTATTGAGCCATTATTCAATACCTAGTTGTTGAGAATGTTGTACTCCAAACCGTAGAAAAAAAAAAACATTATAAAAAGTACAAGAAATTCAATAACAATATTTATTTGAAGTTTAAAAGTTTTTATTAAACCATTTTGAAGTCTTTTTAAAAACGAATGTTAAGATTTTGAGTGTTAAGATTTTGAGATCGTTTTTACGTCAGATATTCAACACGTTGACCGATTAAGTTGACCTCCTAGCTCAACTTTTTGTTTGAAAATTATTGGAGACGTTATTGAAAAAATTACTTTTTGCTGTACAAAAATTTTCAAAAATAAAAAAAAAATAATACGTTTACGAGAAAGTCATAAATCAAGAAAAGGATTGTATTGCAGGTTAAAGGGCTAACAAAAAAAAATTTACGAGGAAAATTGCATTTATATGAAGTTTTTTACATGATTATGAAAAGAAATAAAACTTTTATTGTTTTAACTGACTTTTATACCAAATTGGACTTTTATTCATAATTTTGTAGTTCGTAATTAAGGCAATTATTAGTAAAATTAATTAAAATTAATTAAAAGACAAACTTCTTATACTCATACAAGAATATTATTTATTAATAATGAACGTTTATGGGAATTACAATTCAGATTATTAGCAAAATCTAAAATTATTTAAATAAATTTTTGTCGTTAAATTCTAAATACAATTTTTTAAAAAATTTTTTCTAAATAATTTAAAAAAGTAATAAACTAAAAATATCATATTGTAGAAAATGTTCTAGATGCATTTATTCACTTTTAACTTTATGATATTTTTGGTTAATTACTTTTTTAAATTATTTTATAAAACTATTTTTTAAAAATTATGTTTAGAATTTAACGACAAAAATGTATTTAAATAATTTTAGATTTCGCTAATAATCTGAAGTTCGCGTTCGCGTAATTTTTTACGTTTAATTAATTTGCAATTATTAGTTTTAAAAGTTTTTATAATACAATTATCTCAAATTATACATTAAAAAAAAAATGTAACAATTTCCCAAAACATAGTTATTATTTTGTATACTTTAGAAAATATTTAAATACATAAAATTCTTGTCTTTTTTATGTGTAGAAAATTATAAGAAATCAATGCAATTCGAAATAATCTTAAAACTTTCATATAAATGAATGATTTATAATTAAATGATTAAACCTACACTTTCCTAATACACAATTTGCAGACATTAAAAAAAAAACTAAAAATAGTTCACTTAATTTTTAATGAAATTCATTTCCGAAAACCATTCGCCTTCAAATTTCATTCAAAACAATCATCATTAACCATTTTAATTTTATTTAAAGAATCAAAACAGGAGCATTGTTTGGATATCATTTTAGACACTGACCCCATTTATCCATCATTATCATGTCCGTCAATTCATTCATTTTTCGTAAACAGACAAATTACGTATCTATAAATCTGCGAAATGCTCGTTTTTCAAATTATTTTATATTTTTTTTTTCTTGTATTTTTGGTTTTATTAATTTATACGTTAAACGTTTTTTCGCAGATCTTTGTTGACAAAGAAATAAAAAAATTGAAAACAAAAAAAGAAATAGCAAAATAGAAACTCCACTTGAAACTTTATGTCCATATGGCAGTTTGTTGTTGATTTCAATCAACTTGTTCTATTTTACCTTCTTCTCATCTTCTCACATGACTCAAAAAATTATCCAAACATTTTAAATTCAAAAAAACACAAGTAAACAAAACACACAAAAACAATAAAAATAAAAAAAAAACTGCATAGTAAAATTTGCAAAACAAAGATCTAAATTAATCCAAATGAGGTGTTTGACACCATAATTTGAATTTTATTTTTCAAAAAATCAACTTATTTTTATAGAAATCTAAAGTGGGTGTGGGATATGACGATGGCGGCGGCGCTGCTGGCTGCAGCGACGAGAAGTGCTTCACAAAATCGATTCGCGTGTGGCACAAAAACAATAACAAAACAAAACAAAAATAAAACATTAAAAAAAAATATTAAAAACTAAACAAAAACAAAAATGTTTAAACTATTAGACTTAACGACCGAATTGATGGTTTAAAGAAGTTGATTTCTCTTCTTCACAGACAGCAGCTTTTTATTCGCAAGTTAAGAGCAAGGTAGAAGATTTGAAAAAAAAATGAACTTTTTGAAACCTTTAAATTCTAAAAGCAACCCAAGTAAAAATGGAATTCCGCAGCACCACCACACCGCTGCAACACGTATGCGCCACTTTTTGTCCGGCGCACCACCGCTGCACCACGTCCGCACCATTTCATTTTGAAAAAATTAAAAACTATGAAACAAATTCGCTACACCAACGCCGCACCACGACTGCACCATGATCAAAAATTCTATTCTCGTACTTATACAAATGTTTAAGTCGTCTTCAAAGTTATTTTGACTAAGGCAACAAATTGCAAGTTCGTACAAACATGACTTGGTGGTCGAGTGGTTAAGGCGTTGGACTTCTAACAGTGCTCTGGATACTCGGGTTCGAATATCCTTCTCGTCGGTATTTTTTTTTTATTTTTGAACTATCCAAAATTATGTATCATGGTGCAGCGAATTTTTCATACAAAATTAAATGGTGCGGACGTGGTGCAGTCGTGGTGCGGCTGTAGTACCCCAAAATTTTCCACCAAATGGCGGTGGTGCGGCTGTAGTACCCCGAAATTTTCCACCAAATGGCGGTGGTGCGGCTGTGGTGCAGCGGTCAATATTTTTTTTAATTTTTTTCTTTAAAAAATCAATTTCTATTATTACTCAGGAATGGTATTTAACAAAAAGAACACTTTGAAAAACTACTATAGAGATTTTGATGTAATTTTGAATCTTTCTAAGAGCAAGGACGTGCGACCCATTTGTGCTTTTAGTTCATAGAATCCCATCAAACTGTTCGAAGTCTATAAATTCATTAAAAATGTATATCGCAGTGATATATCTGGATTTTTTTGAATTTTGTTTCCGGAATGTTTTGGAATTTAAAGATGTTGTTTTGCTGTTTTGCTAAAACCAAAAAAACATTAGAATGAGAAGAAGGACGTTTGTGCTCTTGGATTCCTCTCAGGCACACAGTCAAAATTGCTAACATGAGGCTACCATGTGTTGCAACTATAAATTGCTGATGGTTTCTGTTTTTTTCTGTTTGAGTTGTTTTCATTTTAGAAAACCAACGCGTTGATCTTTTTCGTATTTGTTTTTTTTTTTTTTTTTGTATTTTTAAAACATGCGTTTTGCGTTCTATTGTGAGTATTAAAGAAGCAAAAATTCTTAGCACGTATTTGTAATTGTTATAACGATCTGCTAAATTATGTTCAAAAGCACAATCTAATCTATCGATCAATCGTGCGTTGAGAGGGAGCAGTAAACAAACAGACTGTAGAGAGTATCTATCTACATTGAAGATAAATTGGCTTAACTTTATGCGCGATTTAATTTAGAATTTTGAGGAAGCACAAATTGCTGATATCAGCAATCATTTGCATGCTTCATGATACGGGGATCGGATAATAGGCTCATTACCATCATCGTGATTAGTGATATGCTAATTTTTATTGCAAAAGTATACAAGTTTTTTTTTAGATACAGTATTCAGAGCACACATGAAGCAAACTTATTTTTTTTATAAAATTAATCTTTTGGGATGGGTTCACACCTATCGAATTGAAGTATAATGGGAATTATAGTATTTTTTCACAACAACGCCTCAAACTATTTTTATATTTTTTTATCGGGCTTTTTAATATCTTATTAGTAGGTTTATATTGTATACATTCCTACGATACGTAAAATAATTTGATTTGAAACTTGTTTGTTGAAAAAAAATAACAAAAAATGTTTATATACACAAAAATGTGCAAAACACGTGAAAATAGAGTGATTTTTGTTTGATTTTTTTTTTTGTATTTTTAAGTTTGTTAAATCAAGAAGAATAAGAAAAAAACATAATAATAAACTATTTTAGGCAGAATCTGGATGAATCTAGTCATAATAAAATTATGTCTTGGGTAATTACTTTGCAGAGAGGTTATTTGAATGAATTAGGATTTTCAGCAAATTAGTACCAAAACAAAGAAAACAACATAAAAAATAGTTTTTGAGCAAATAAGGACAACAATGTTGGAAATATGATGGAGCAGGTACTTAAGTAATGTGTGCAGCTGGAGTCACTAAGGAATTTGAAGTCATAGTAGATGTACGCCAAGGAAGCGTCTTCAGTCCTCTACTCTTTATTACAATTCTGTATTGCCTGCTTGAAGGCAAAATGGTGCATTCAAAGTGCATCAGTTACACTTTGCTGACGATGGACGGGTTGGTGTTTGAAGTTGCTGAAAAACTCAGCTGGTTTTTGTGGTCAATAAATTCTATTAAATTAACTTTTTTTTGTAGGTTCCTCAAATTTTTTTTTTTTAATAATAAGGAAATATCCTACAACTTAGTTGTAAGTTCTGCTTACAAAAGCATAACTTTCAATAAAAATCGTTCCAAGTCAAAAATTCATAATTTCGCTTAAAAGTTAAGGTTTTGATTTGTTTCTATGTATTATTTACAATAAAAGCGTCTTAGACTCGTGTACCGTAAAAAGAAGCAAATATCTTGAGCTCTATAAAAAATCCGATATCAATAGGTTCATTAATTTATTTATTTATTTATTCATGGATACAAAAAAAAAACGTTTTTCAGTTATTGTCAGCTGCAGTGTCACATGTCTTTTTCAATTTAAGTAACAATATTTGTTTATTTGTTTATGAAAAATAAAACGTTTCATAAGTCATAAAATAACAATCTAAAACGATCAATGTGGAATTAAATTATACCTACATAAATATCAATCATATAGTCTCAAATTGAAGGTGTGTATATCTTATCTCCTTGGATAAATATAACATGAATTGAAGTATAGAGGTATAATAAAATAAACAAACATTCATATAACCTAAAAAAGTAGACCACGTTTGAAAGATATAAATTAAATGAAAAAAAAACTTTAAATTGTCCAAGGTTCTATACAAACTGATATCGACTGTAAAATTATAGAAAAATGATGTATTGTTAAAATGTGTAGCTTCTTTATCTATAAAAGTACGCATTAATTTAATTTTGATCTATTTTATTTTTTATTGATGAGTTTGTTTATGGATAAACAGAACTTACCTTTGTACATAAAATATAATCATTTTTAGCAAAAAAAAAAAACAAAACCGACTTCCATGGAGCAAAACTGGGTTTTATAATTTTCCTAAACCCAGTTCCTATGGCTAAAAGTGAACGAAATTGAAATGGGACCACACTGCAGCCACCAGCTTTCCAATACAAAAAGAATTATCAAAATTGGTTTACGCAGTCCAAAGTTATGCGGTAACAAACATAAAAAAAAAAAAAAAAAAAAAATACAGACGAATTGAATACCTCCTCCTTTTTGGAAGTCGGTAATAACTTAAGTATGATAGAAATGAAAAAGACTTTGTTAGACAAATCGTTCCTTATGATATTTCTTTTAGCTAAAAATATTTAATTATATTTTGTTTGGCATAAGTATAATTTTAGTCCAAAGGTCGATAAACTTTAATTTTTGAGTGGTTTTATTGTGACTCGCTGCTGTTTTTAGAATTTTTGAGAATCCTTTTTGTTATGAAATATTTTGAAAAACAAAAAACTGGTCCTTAATTTTGATACAAAGTTCATAAAGTTGAATTTGATTTGCAAAGTGCCAAAATTAAAAAATAATAAATCACCAGTTGCTTTATTTATAATATTATTGCTTACAAAAAAACTATAAAATACTATTTTGAATCAAAAAACCTTGTTCAAAATTTGGTTAAAGCATTAAAAGTTCATTGCCTTAAAAATTTTGGCTATAACGCCTACGTGCTAAATCACTCGATCTATCTTACCATAATTATCATTCGATTCCACATGGTTGTTATATTTATAGCACTCTTTTCATTAAACTGTAAATAAAATGATAAGGTTCATTAAAAAAAAACAGCATGGGCCAAATTTAGCCCATCTGGCCAGACCTAATCACAAACAAAGTTGGGCCATATTTATAGTGTTTTCATTTTCTACTCACGCATAGTTCAAGCTCATTAGTTCCAGACATAAAGCAATAAAATAGCAAAAAGTCATTCTTATCAGCTGGCAAACATTGAATCCAAAAACAACCTAATTCTAATTTTCTTTATGAAACTTAATTTAGCCCAAAATTATTCTATTCGTATTATTCCGTCTGTCCTGAGTTAAAATTCATTTATTTTTTGCGTGTAAAATTGCTTGCAATTTTTTTTTTCTAGACAAATAAAAAAAAACAATAACAAGCTAACGATATCTAGAAGACCTCGAAATAACTAACTTTAGCATAGACTTGTTTGCGTACGTGCTTAAAATACACAGCCTGCGCCATCCCTCTAAGCTATCCGATCACAGATCTTGCCCCATTGCGTTTGTCGTATAGAGTCGGTCGCAGTCGACTGCTGTTCTACCAAACTTGGAATTATTTAGCAGGGGAGTTTGAAGGCAGAATATGGCCTTAATTAAGTGCAAATTTACTCTATCACCTAATCTTTTGTTGTATTCCCATGAGAACAACACACAACTGTCACAGAGTATAAATTCGCACTTATCTCTTTGCGGGTCCAAAAAAAATCTAATACTCTCTTGCAAATGTATACCAACTTGATCAACAATTTTGGCAATGAGTTTATTTTTTTGTATTTTTTTTACTGCCCGGATAAGGATAACCAACAAAAAAAGAAATCAACTCCATCAGCAACAATAAATTAGGTTGTTTATGTCAAGTTTCGTGTTTGTTTATCTGACGGCTAAACAAATAGGCCCAACACGAGCAAATCGGCTGAATGTTGTATATAGCTTCTGTCCGACCGAAATATTTATAAAGACGCACCGTATAAGTTTAAGTGATTAGCACGTACAGGGTTTTTGTATTTTGCTATATGGTTGGCCAATCCTTTATTTTTTAAGGTTTGTTATTTTTAAAATTGAAAAAAATCGTGCTAAAAGCTTTTGTTAACATAAACAAAGTTGAGGTATGACGGCAGTAGTGTGTTACATAAAGTGATCATTATAAATTAAGGGCTATTGGTGGGATTGGGTTCATATTGAAGGGTTTTTGTTTTTTGATTTTTTCATACGCAAGTTAATTGAATTTGTTTTTTTTTTTATTGATATAGAAAAATATACCTACGACCAAAAAAAACCATTATCACTTTTTTATTTTGACGTCAATATAAATTGTTTGTGTCCGAAGTAAGATTGGTTAGTTCCGTGATACAATAATTAATTTTTTGAGAGAATAATAACTGATAACATTTTTTTAAAAACTGGTTATGGCTGTTTTTTTACTTTTAGAAGAATGATTTTGCATTTTTTTAAATAATAAGAGTATAATTAATAAATCAATTTGTTTATTTTTACTTAAAAAAAGCAAGATAAGTTAATCAAGTTTTGGCAGGGAACATTGTACCTAAGAAATGTTATCTTAAAGTAAATGATATGTCCATTACATTTTATAGTTATTTTTGAACAGTCGCGCAAAATTTAGTTCCTTTTTGAGTATTTATAAGTTGTGTAGAAATGACGATAAAGAAAAAAAATCAAAATTGATTTGAAGATCTTAGGTATATATTGCCCGGAAACATGATTTCAACCACTTGGCTTAGGTATGAATGGAATGTTTTAATATCTAGCTTTCTCCAAAAAACTGATTACAAAAATAAGAATTATATGTAATTGTTTTCGTGCCAATGAGTATTTTTGTTATCCTAAAATCAACAATGCGTTGGTGTACCGATAATTTGGCAGACAAACTTGCCCAATAAGTAGGTAAATCATAATGTTATAGACAGGGTCACTGTGGTGTATGAGTAATTTTTTTAAAAATAAATAACTGAAGCTTTGATTAAAAATGTTCTGTTGTTTATGTCACTCTATTTCTACTTATACACGTTTAAGAGTACAAAAGTTTAAGAAGACACCGCAATTGACATGCAATTATTTTGAATGCAACAAATTTCGGGGTAGGAAAAAAAAATATATTACCTCTTAATACTAGTTGCGTTGTATACTTGTATTTTTAAACCTTTTATTTATTAGACCTACTATTTTGCGGTTTAAATATTTAATCCTATATAAAAACATAACAGTAAATTAATTTTTTTTAAGAAAAAATAGTATAAGTTATTTTTTATAAAAAAATATAAAGATTATTCAAACAAAAATACAACTAATACAGTCAAATAAGGAGAAAAAAGGGGTAAATCTCGGAATGAATGATAGTAGACATTTTTTTTGCTCAATATCTTCCTTTTGCCATTCTATAACATATCTCAAAAGTCTAGAAAAATCTCATGTCCGCTTGTCGCGATTTCAAGGTCTAATCGCGAAATGGAGATTTTCAAAATTAGCAAAAATAGGCTATGGTATTATATGCACATATGATACATGATTTCAAGGTATTTTTTAATGCTGATGCCAAAAAATCTAAAATCAAGACAATCTGACGTCTCTGGAAAAAGTTATACCTGTTTTTCATCTGTCAACTCATATTATTATAACAGTTGCAAACTTACTGCCGAAAAACCCTTAAAAGTTATGGTAGATGAACCAAATTTTGCATGAAGATTTTAAAATCCATCATTATTAAAAATCAAAACAATCCATTACAAAAAATATATATACCTACGAAATAATGGTATTTTTTGATGGAGGGGCAAATTTTAGGATATGCACTAAAGAAGATTCTTGTTCATCTTAGGAATAAGTGCTAATAGGCTAATTTTTTCATTTTAATCTTTGTTTGGATATTCTTTAACTACCCTCAAAAATCTAAAAAAATCTCATGTCCGCAAGTCCTAATTTTCTTGGTTTGAAAATAAGGTGCAGGTTTTAAAAAATTAATAAGAAAAGTTTAAATTTTTATATGTATACCAACATAAGCGACATGATTTAAAGGTATTTTTTAACACTTATTCCAACAAAACTCACAAACAAGTCAACCTGACCATCCTGAAAAGTAATGCACCTTATTCATGTTGATCTGACACAAATATCTGAAGTGTAGTTTTTCAATTTTTTAAAATCTGCACCTATTATCTTCAAACCAAGAAAATTAGGACTTGCGGACATGAGATTTTTTTAGATTTTTGAGGGTAGTTAAAGAATATCCAAACAAAGATTAAAATGAAAAAATTAGCCTATTAGCACTTATTCCTAAGATGAACAAGAATCTTCTTTAGTGCATATCCTAAAATTTGCCCCTCCATCAAAAAATACCATTATTTCGTAGGTATATATATTTTTTGTAATGGATTGTTTTGATTTTTAATAATGATGGATTCTAAAATCTTCATGCAAAATTTGGTTCATCTACCATAACTTTTAAGGGTTTTTCGGCAGTAAGTTTGCAACTGTTATAATAATATGAGTTGACAGATGAAAAACAGGTATAACTTTTTCCAGAGACGTCAGATTGTCTTGATTTTAGATTTTTTGGAATCAGCATTAAAAAATACCTTGAAATCATGTATCATATGTGTATATAATACCATAGCCTATTTTTGCTAATTTTGAAAGTCTCCATTTCGCGATTAGACCTTGAAATCGCGACAAGCGGACATGAGATTTTTCTAGACTTTTGAGATATGTTATAGAATGGCAAAAGGAAGATATTGAGCAAAAAAAAATTCTACTAACATTCATTCCGAGGTTAAACCCTTATTTGACTGGATTAAACACGTTAAAAAAAAAACAGAATTTCAATAAATTTATTTTGAAAATTTCAATTTTGACTTACATAGGTAATATGGATTAATGTTTTATATTAAAATGTCGTTGATTTTGAGAAAATTATTGTTTTAAACATTTTATTGGAGATACCGTTAAAAATGATTGGATTAAAAAAAAAAAAACATTTACAGCAAGTTCAGAATAATAATAATGTGTCAAGTTCACTTCTCTATTGGTAGGATGTTTTAAGGTCTTAAAAATTAAGGGTTAAATTAATATCAAATAAAATGAAAAAAAATTAAATTATGGAGAAATAGAGCTATTGACCTGTGAAATATTTATTTCAAAAGTTCCTTTAGTTCCAGAAAATAAGCTTCTCAAAGTTTAAAATAATGCAAAAGTTTCAAATGGACTTGACCCATTATTATTCTGAACGCCTCATATATAAACCAATATGAATAAAATCAAAAAATGAATAGGTACTCAGTTGTAGAATAAACAGGACTAATAAAAAAATTGTAACGCAATGTTATGCAATCTACTCCAAAAAAGGCTAAACTTTGGTACATTTCATGCATGAGGGCTATTCGGGACACAATCAAACGATTGTAACGCAATGTAACGCATGCAAATTTGCACAAGTAGTCCAAAAATACGTCTTAATTTTGGTCCATTTTGGAAAAACAATCAGATCGGAAAATTGTTCATCTTCTCAAAAGCAGTTTGAGGAAAAATCTGAACGTAAGGATTGTAACTCAATGAAACACAAGAAAATTTGCACATCGGCTCCCAAAAAAAACTAAATTTTAGTATATATGTTGCATGAAAGCAGCTTGAAAAACAATCAAATGGATGTAACGCAAGAGAGTTTGCCCACTTACTCCAAAAAAGTCTCCATTTTTCATAATTTTCTGCATGAAAGCTCTATGACAAACACTCAAGTGATTGTAACGCAATGTAACTCAAAAAAATTTGAACATCAACTCCAAAATTCTCAAATTTTGGCACATTTTATACATGGCAGGTTTTTTGAAAACAATCAAATGATAGTAACGCAAGAACATTTTCAAATTTGTTCCAAAAGAGTCTAAATTTTAGTACATTTTAAACTTAAAAGCTATTTGGGATACACTCAAGTGGTTGTAACGCAATGTAACGCTCAAATTTTAGGACATTTTATACATGGCAGCAGTTTTGGGAAACAATCAAATGATAGTAACGCAAGAACATTTGAAAATGTTTTCCAAGAGAGTCTAAATTTTGGTAAACATTGTATACATGACAATTTTTTGTTTAAAACTTGATTCCCTTATATATGCGGTTGTATTACTGTTTAAATTTCAAAAAATAAAACAATAAGGTTCACTTGAGTAACAAATTTTTCGCCCAAATTATTTCCAGTAACGTCCTTTATTCAATAGTTTTTTGCAACATTGTATTTCAAATCATTTCTTAGACGTTGCTAAATGTACTTTAAGTTGTGTTAACGCCCTCAGTGTTTATCTTAAAGAGAATAGAAAAAACTCTTAATGTCAAAAATACCAATTACATCTACTTATGTACAATGTACATTAGGGTGGGTCAAAAAAATCGAAATTTTTTTTTTTGATTTGGTACTCCGAAAAATCGATTGCTAGACCCCTCTAGAATATACACACCAAATATGAGCTCTTTATATTAATGGGAAGGTCCTCCGCTTTGCAATTTTCCATTTTTACATCAAGCTTCTACTAAAAAAAAATAATTTTTTTATTAATTGACTTTTTAGCAAATTTCTTTTCATATTCTTGTAGGAAATTGAACGCTCTACAAAAAAGGCCTTATAAACTTTTTTCGTTTATCTAACCGTTGAATAGATATTTGAGGTCCAAAAATCGAGAAAATCTTTAGAAATTCGTTTTTTGTTCTTAATTTTGTAACAAATTAAAAAATTATAATGATCAAACGCGCAAGACATATTCTTGTTGGAAATTGATTGTTCCACAAAAAAGGTCTTAATAACTTTTTTCATTAATCTAACCATTCTAAAGATATTCGAGGTCAAAGTTAAAAAAAAATATAAAAACATTTCATATTTTTAAAAAATTTCTAATTCACTGAAACTTCATTATTTTCAAATTAGCAAGATATATTCTTGTAGGGGCTTAAACGTTCTACAAAAAATTCCTTGGAATGAAATTGATTGCTTTAACCGTTTAGAAGATATTCGTATCCAAACCAATGCTCACTGATTTCAATAGTTTTCTTATGACCCGTATGCATTGCGATTTGGATACGAATATCTTCTAAACGGTTAAAGCAATCAATTTGATGCCAAGGAATTTTTTGTAGAACGTTTAAGCCCCTACAAGAATATATCTTGCTAATTTGAAAATAATGAAGTTTCAGTGAATTCGAAATTTTTTAAAAATATGAAATGTTTTTATATTTTTTTTTAACTTTGACCTCGAATATCTTTAGAATGGTTAGATTAATGAAAAAAGTTATTAAGACCTTTTTTGTGGAACAATCAATTTTCAACAAGAATATGTCTTGCGCGTTTGATCATTATAATTTTTTAATTTGTTACAAAATTAAGAAAAAAAAAACGAATTTCTAAAGATTTTCTCGATTTTTGGACCTCAAATATCTATTCAACGGTTAGATAAACGAAAAAAGTTTATAAGGCCTTTTTTGTAGAGCGTTCAATTTCCTACAAGAATATGAAAAGAAATTTGCTAAAAAGTCAATTAATAAAAAAATTATTTTTTTTTAGTAGAAGCTTGATGTAAAAATGGAAAATTGCAAAGCGGAGGACCTTCCCATTAATATAAAGAGCTCATATTTGGTGTGTATATTCTAGAGGGGTCTAGCAATCGATTTTTCGGAGTACCAAATCAAAAAAAAAAATTTCGATTTTTTTGACCCACCCTAATGTACATATGGCTATCGGCTATATGGGGGATGGGTTGACGTTACCAATTTGTTACAGTTCACGGTTTATAATCAAAGAAAATACTACATTGTAAGCCCATCATCATGATTGCCATTCCATTGCACTTTGTGTTCAATTTACACACCTTTGGTGTACCCACAATCTCGTTCTTCTCTTCTTTCTTCTTGGTGTTCTCTTTAATTGTCTATTTGCAAATAATATGTACCTGAGTCTTGGGGTGATAATTTCCACTAATTTATCACCTGTGTTCAAATATATACATAATCGCATCGCACTTCCACTTAAAGGTCTTTTACCTCTCTCGGTCACATGTTGTTTTCTCTCCCACCTTTTCACCTCCCTCTGGTTTTATCTAAAATGTATCTATACATCTTCTGCCACAAAAGTGTGTGTGTGTTGTAAACCGGCAGTGTGTGAATACAAAATAATGTCCACCATCACTGCTGTCACCACCACCGCACCGGCACCGCGGTACTCGTTACACACGGTAGCAACAGCAAAAGCAATAATATGTCTTTCAACCTTTTTTTTCCGTAGCTCACACTCTCTCCCGCCGCTGTTGTATTAGACAAGGTACATATCTTTAAATTGCTTAAAATTAAATTGAAAATACCAAAAGACAGAAACAGAAAAGGGAAATTACTTAGAAATGTTTAAAAAAGGAAAAAAATAAAAAAAATATTTCAATTTCCCCCTCGCAACAAAGAAAAAAGCAAATAATTGCACTTAGCAACAATGCCATCGCAGAGTCCAAGTATCTCAGACTCTCAACTCAACTCAAATATAATCAAAACCAGTGAAACAAACAAATTGAAAATAATTCGCCAAACAGACAGTCAGATAAAAATATATAAAAAAAAAAATTGTTTTAAACTTTCGTCAAAAAACGAGGGTGGTGGAGAGAGGAGGCGGAGGGCATTGTCACTTGGATGGCAATTGTTTGCAATTGAAACACGTCTCTTCCCTGCAGCTATAGTTGCTGCTGTTGTTTCTATATAAAACACGTTCAACTCACATTGACTTGACGTTGACCATCATGCGTTTATTTGTGAACAATATTTAAGTCTATCAAATGGTCGTACGAAATAGCTCTTGTGGGGTTGGTTTTTTAAACAAAAAAGATCTGTATCAAACTTTTTTACATTAAGTTCACTTTTTTGCAAATCAAATTCACCTTTTATTAGAATTTGATTAAGAAAGGGGTGAATTTGATTTGCAAAATGGCGTTTTTACTATGCAAAACGATTTATTTAATTTTTAAAAGGGTGAATTTTTGTTCTATATAGCTTTACAGAATGTACTGTTACTTTTGGAAAGCTTTATAGAAAAGTCGAAAGTCGAAACTAACACAAATTTTACATAAGTCCATGATAATATACAGGGTGTCCCAAAAGTAATGGATCAAACGAAGTATGCTAATAGGGGATCTTAAGGGCTCTCAGAATTTGGTAACTTGTTCATCCCAAATCCTTACGGTTTTCGATTTAATGCAATTCTTGTGAAATTTTGAAAAATCTCGACTTTGCAACAGTTTTTTGCTTGCTGCTGCCATTATTGATTTTTGTTTTTTACAATTCTTTTACTAAAACATTGACAAATAATTAGGAACAATTAATTAATCAAAATATTTTTTATTCCATAAGCCATTTCGATGCAAATTAACTAACAGTTTCAAGTTTTATAAAAAATCAATTTTTAACTTTTATTTGAGAGCAACACCGCAAAAAAAATTTCTATGGTGTGAGAATGGTTTATTATTTTAAAAAGTTGCCCTGTTATTGTAGTTTTCAAAAATGTATAAAAGTTTCCAAAGTTGCAGTTAGATCGCAAAATATTACATTTTGAATTCAACAAAACAGGGTTTTTCAGAGCAAAAAACAACCAAAACAAACACATTTTCTCGAACTGTTATTTGTTTATTTTTCTTTGAACAAAAGCCTCTATTTTTGTTTGTATTTTTGCTTTGAAAAACCCTGTTTTGTTGAATTCAAATTTTAATATTTTGCGATCTAACTGCAACTTTGGAAACTTTTATACATTTTTGAAAACTACAATAACAGGGCAACTTTTTAAAATAATAAACCATTCTCACACCATAGAAATTTTTTTTGCGGTATTGCTCTCAAATAAAAGTTAAAAATTGATTTTTTATAAAACTTGAAACTGTTAGTTAATTTGCATCGAAATGGCTTATGGAATAAAAAATATTTTCATTAATTAATTGTTCCTAATTATTTGTCAATGTTTTAGTAAAAGAATTGTAAAAAAACAAAAATCAATAATGGCAGCAGGAAGCAAAATACTGTTGCAAAGTCGAGATGTTTCGAAATTTCACAAGAATTGCATTAAATCGAAAACCGTAAGGATTTGGGATGAACAAGTTACCAAATTCTGAGAGCCCTTAAGATCCCCTATTAGCATACTTCGTTTGATCCATTACTTTTGGGACACCCTGTATGTTTTAAAGAAAAGAATTTTCAATTTTCCGAATTGCTTAAGTTACCTTAATTATTGTTCCTAGGTATAGTATTGTATATCACAAGTTGAAAAAAAAAATATAAAATAATAATGAAGAGCAATTTTATGTTCATGAACATTATGGCGAGTGCTTGCTTGTGACGTGTGATCATTTGAGAAATGCGTGATGCAATTTCGCACGTCAAAATCGAGTTCATTAGCCATTGGATGGTTTTGATTTTTCAAAATATTTGTTCGTTGTACATATTATATGTGCAGCATGCTTTTTTTAATTTTACATTAACTAAAAAAAATATCGTACCAACTTGTGAGATTATTTAAAATATCTTATTTTATTTCAATGTGTCATCTTTTTCCATCAAGATACGAAAAGGAAAGTTCAAAATCGAAAGAAAATCCGTATTTTTGTATTGAAAATTGTAACGGTTTTAAATAAAATGCACGACTGAGCTGCACAAATTTGCTCCTTGAATTCAAATTGTTTAAACTTTAAAGACTTTATACTTTTAAAAATGTAGGTAAAAATAAATAAAAACGCAAAATTATTTTTGTAAAATGCCACATACATCGATTTACGAAAGCATTCAAAGATTAAATGAGCGATTTATGTTAAAATGAAGTTTTGCTGAAAATAGCCTGATTAGTGAATACTGTTTATAAAATCTCTGTAAAAATAAAAAAATTGGTTAATTTGTAAATATTTGTATCATTTAATGTTAAATATTTAGCTTGTACTTAATTATATTTTTTTTTTTTTATTTTACTTACATGTTAATTATTTATTTATTTATTTTTTTTTTTTTGTTTTGTTATTTATGTGTTTATTTATTTATGTAAATATTTTTTGTATTTATTTGTTTATTAACCCTCTACTGTATACGAAGCCAAATATGGTTTTGTCTGTTTGTATGCACTTTTCTCTTCTCTGTCACAAAAAAATGGTAAAGATTAAATACAATCCTCTTCTTTGTGTTTCTGAGAACCCATAGAGATAGTTTTTTCGTGTGCCCGGCACAAAATAAAGGTGTATTTTATGATCACAGGTGAGTCGATCAGTGGTGTGCATTGAAATCGAAAGTGTAGAATATATTCATACTTTAAGTGTTAATTACTGCGTTTGTTTGGAAAGTAAAGTGGAATTAAAAATTTATTTTTGATCGATTGTCTAAAGCCTGAGCTACATCAAAACACAAAGTCAAAAAAGTACAAAAAAGTAAACACGATGTTTTTTCTCCTTCCCCCTAGGAGCTTGTTTATATATCTCCCTTTCATTTTAAAAAAGTATTAGATTCAAAAAGCTTAAACAATACCAAACTTTCAATTTTCACAAATTTTTAAAAACAAATACACTCAAACAATATTTTATATCCTTTCCGTAAGGTAGCTCTTCGATCACATAGTTCCTGTCATTTTGCGAAAAAAAGCTCTTTTGACAAACAATTGAAATTTCAAATACAGTCGATTCCCTATTATAAGTCGTACTTCCTTTAGGTCAAATTTTCCTCTAACTCAAATTTTTTTACCGTTTTTAATGAAACCGACTGCAGCAAAAAGATTAAATAGATTCCTCTTAGTCGAATTTCCCTCCAACTCGAACCAATTTTCGTGTCCTGTGGCGATTCGACTAAGATGGAGTTGACTGTAATTTGTTTATTTTCAATTTTTTTTTTATTTGAAATTTAAAACTTCAAAAACAAAAGATCTTTTTTAATTCATTTTTTTTCCAATAGATGTCAGGTAAATATACATGTGATTTTTATATTTTGAGCTTTTTTTTACTTTTTTGTACTTTTTTGACTTTGTGTTTTGATGTAGTTCAGGCTTAATTGTGTATGCTATGAACCAATTTTTGTTGAAACAAAATTATTGGCCTGGTCTTGGGAGGGCAAAAAGTACGGAAGCCATATTTGGCTTCGTATGTATTAAGGGGTTGTATAAATCTACACAATTTGTAAAAATTTTTTGTTGGAAAATTTTGTTTCTTTACATTGTTATTTTGCTTGGAAGCTATGTTTTGCTTCAGAAATGGAGCCGCTTCGCCTTTAGAGACATTTTTCTCGTGTTAACCCCATTTCCAGCTGCGTAACCACAAAAATTTTAGGAAGAGGAGGGCACACCTATAATATTTTTCAATCATTTTATTTCTTTTTAGTTCTTGTAAGATCTGGGAGTGGGTGAAAATGTTGGAGCAAGACTAGCTTCGACAGTGGAAAGAATGTGAACCAGAAGACATATTTAAAACGGACAAAAACAAATTGCTTTTCTCGGTTCCATGTCTTAAAATGAGCCAAATTTGAATTAATTCTTAACCTTTTGTAATGCAATGTATTTATTTTACTTTATTTTGTTTTTAAATGATAAATATTTATCTTTTGATATTTTTAATTGTATTTTTTACATAATCTGAATAAATAAAATTAGTAAAATTTCTTACCCCTTAATGCATACGAAGCCAAATTTGGCTTATAAACAAATTTTGTAAACAAATTAATTTAAACAAATTTTTTTAATGAAAACCGTTTTGAAACAACCCAAAGAACATATATAAAGCATTTTTTAATTTTTTAGTCCGCTAATGTTAATTCATGCAGTAGAGGGTTAAGGTGTGTATTTATTTATTTATTAATATATATACAATTTATTTATTTATTTACTTTTTTAAATACAAATGTTTAATCGTCTAGTCATTTTAGTTTTAAGTTTTCTTTTATTTATATAAAAAAAAATAAATATAAAACAAAAACAAAAATCATAAAAAGGAAAAAATGTGTATAGAAATATATAAAATTAAAAAAAAAATGAAATATAATTAGATAAATGAATTGTATAACTATTATTGTTATCTATATAAATGTTTTTTTTTTTTTTTTAATTTAAATTAAAGCTTTTTCTTTCGTTTTTTCCCTTCAAACTCTCTTATTATGTAAATAAATATTGTAAAAAAATAATGTTTCAGTAGAAAGATATTATATATAAAATCTCTGTATGTAAAATGTGCATTGGCAAACCTTTTTGAAAAAAAATTATAACGAAATAAATCTAGGAAAAAAAAAAACCATTTCAAATGGTATTGAGCCCAAAGACAATTTCAAAATTGTTTGATCCATAAAATCATGAAAACTAAACCTAAAACCAAAACTTCAAAAAAAAAATCAATTTGTTTAAAAAAAAATATGTCAATGGTTGTGTTCTATGAGGAAATATGCTCTTGTTTAAAAATTAATTCCATTTCGATAACTTTTAGTGTATAACATAAAACAGAATTTTAATTAAAAATAATTATTAATTATGATTAATTATGAATTAAAATTTAATATTTTGAAACATGCCTGATTTATTTTTCCATACATTTTTATTGTATTAAAAGAAAGAGAAATTAGGGGTTTCCAATTATTTTCTGTTCAAATTTTTAAATATCTTAGCGAAATCCTTAATATTCATAAAAAATAGTTTTTTTGTTTTTCAAAACAAAAAATAAAACGCAGCTGTATTTTGCAAATCGCATCATGAAGCATTTGGTCGAATTTCAATTTCAAATTATTACACCAATAAAATTAAAATAAACATTTCAAAAAAGACAAAACAAAAAAAAAAACTACCATTAAAATATTTTAAATGCATGTAATGTAGTTTGCAAACCATCTGTTAAAATTATAACCTCATCGACATCCTAATATCAATAAAAACCAAACTAATGGTGTTGTAAAAAGAATTTATTTATTTAATGGAAAAAAAAATGTTTTTAAAATACTATATTCTCGTAAATCTGTAAAAATAAAATAAACATTTATTTTCGCACATCTTCAAGGGACGACGAATTTATTATTATTTACCCTAGAACTAGTAATAACAATAATCATAAAACATTGTTAACAAACAAAAAAACTCAAGACATTAATGATGCCCACAAAAATTGCTTAAATTAATTTATATTTCCACACTTGAGCAATATTTATGTTTTCAATAATTTCCAACAAAAAAAAAATTAAAAAAAGGCCGGTCGCTTCATCTGTTAACCTTCTATTCAAATCATAAAAGAAAAAAAAAAACGAAAAATTAAAACTCCAAGGAAAAAAACATAAATAAATTTAATAGCAGCTATATACACTATCGCCCTCCCAAAGTCAGTCAGTCACTATGCTATCTTAAAAAGCACATGTTGTATGTGATTGGATTCACGTTCACGTTCGTCAATTCAAAAGCACATGTTTTTTTTTTCCAAAAGTTGACAAGATTATTTTGCTAGTGAATCTCAAAAATTCTACTATCTTGTTTTTTGTTTTTATTGTTTGGCGCCACTCTCTTAATAAAACGTAAACTGATACAAGTCTCCCCCCAAAAAAAACAACAAACTTTTGTATTCATTGCACAATGTACAGTGACCTCAAACATTTAACATACTTCCGACAACAACTAACATCATCGTGACGTGTAAAACTCGCATAGCAACAAGCTTAATAGCATTGTCATGCATAAAAATGTATCAGAGCAGATTTCCAGAATGAGTTGTTTTTCGTTTGAATTCCGGAAAAAAAAAATGCTCTGAAAAATTAAAATAACTTGGAATAACAATTTTTGTTTTCTTGGCAACATACCTCCACTTAACTTATCTCTAACTGTCTTGAAGCTTTTTATGATAATCTTCTTTAAGTAAATAGCATTTCTGACTCATTTAAATTTAAATGAATTATTGTAATTGAAAGCAAGCTGGCAACCATGGTCAATGTAACGAAAAAAGCTGATTACAACTCTTTTACCACACTTTTTATCAGCAAATTGCTATTTCTGTCGCTGAATTACAAAAGAACAATTGAATTTCAAAATCGATTTCGATTTGAATCAATGAATCACAGTGCGCTGCGATCGCTTAACGACTACCGGCAGATACAAGATACAACGTCATCGAGTCAGAGGTATCAGCGCCTAGTAACAGAGTAGCCATTGTTACCAATTAAGATACATTTGTGTTGGCTTTGTTTTCCTGGTAAATGCTTTTAACACTTTATGACCTTTACTGCCAAATACAATTTGTAACAAAGCTTCGAGATTGTTCTGTTTTTTTTTCCTATTTTTTTGTATTTTTCCCACGACAGCAGCGTCAGCTAGCAGCAGCGGGTTAGATACAGATTTTTCTGTTAAGATTTTCTGTCTGACTGGGTGTCTGTCTTTCAACGAGAGTCAAAGTGGTGAGGAAAGGAAAGAGCGGTGGTCGGTTTGGGGGGCACGATTCGCGCAAAAAAAATTTAAAAAAAAAACAAAAAAAAACCCTGATGTATATTTGTTTGTTGTATCTTTATCCATCCACAATAATATACTGCACAGATGCGATGCTGACATGATTAATAGTGGTTTTGTGGTGCTAAAGAACTGAAACAACAACAACACAAAAAAATTAAAATTCAGTTCTTTTTTTTCACAAAGAGTACAAGTAGATAGATGGATATATGGTATATATGAAGCTGCTAGAGTATCTTTCTATCTGTATCTTTTTTTTTTTTGATTTTTCATTATATTTTCTGTGTGCTTTTTTTTCTGCAGCTGACGCCTGCCTATGTGGGGGGTATAGGCACTTTGTTGTTATGGATTTGAAATTGAGATAGATTACATAACGTCAGTTCATTTTTTTTTTGCCCATCTTTATGGAGCCTATCAAGGTTTTTCGCTTGTTTTTTTTTTATGTATTCCAGAAGAGGGTAGTGGGAAATATAAACCTTACCCAAAAAGGTACCCTTGTATATAAGTTTGAAAAAGTAGCTATATAAGAAAATTTAAATTTTTTTTTTTTTGTTGAAAGAAAATGATGTTACTTTCAAATTATGGTATAAGATATTGTTCACAGAGGGATTGTGAAGGTTTAAAAAAACAGAGAGAGAGAGAGAAGGAACAAATTTTGAAAGAAAATTGAAAAGTGTATCTGCCTATTTTATACAAAAAAAAAAAAAATAATATAAGACAACTTACCCTTATAAAGAGAAGAACAAGTTTGAAAATAAAGTTATTGACGCAAATTGATTACAGAGCTGTTTATTTTTCACGTAAGTACAATTTTTTTTTTCTTTACATTTCCTGTTGCTCTGTTGGAAAGAATATATACACTTTTGGGGAAAGGTTTTTCAGTTTTTTTTTTTCTTGTTTTTTTTTCTTTTGCTTGTTGAGTTTAAGAGAGAAAAAAAAGTACTTTGCTAAGCTATTAAGCTCTAATTGGATAAAGTAGCCTTAAAAGTTAAGTCACGCTACTTCGTTTACCTTTTTTGGGAAAATTAAATTTATTATTTTTAATAAGAAATGAACTTTAGGTATTAATATTTGTGAATGCGATGTTAAAGAAATAGCGAATGTTTTTTTTTTATTTAAATTAGCAGCTTAATTTGTGTTATTAGTTTTTTTTTTTTAATACATATTTCAATATATTAAAGAATTGAACACTGATTTCGTTTTAAATCGTATTTATTGTTATTTTTTAGAAAATATAAAAAAAAAATATTTAATTTAGTTTAAAGAATATACACTTGGGTATCGACCATTACTGAAAACAGAACTGTAAAAAAGGCACGACTGCATCTCACGAACTTCATCTTTTGTTAAAAGTTGCTTGGAATTTAAAACTTAAAAAATAATTTAAAATTTGGTTTAAAGTTACAAAAAATTCTCCTTTTCATCCAAATGAAGTACTCGTTGTAAACAAATAATTTAAAAAAAAACTTGAAAAAAAAATATTTTTTTGTATCAAAAATTTCAAAAAATTTTGAAAATAAAATTTGAATGTAATTAAAAAAATATTAATCAACAAGTAAGAAAAGGTCAGTAAAATTCATTGGTCTTCAAAAAATTGATTTGTTTTTATTTTTTTTCTTAAATTTAACCAGGGTTGTAAAAATATCAAATGCATTTGAAATAAAAAAAAATATTTGTTGCATAATAAAAAATGTTTTCATTAAAAAAAAAAATTTTTTGCAACTGAACAAAATTTCCATTAAAAAAAAATTCAATGCTACTCAAAAATAAAATGCTATCGCAAATGAAAAAAGTTTGTATTGAAAATAAAATGTTTATTGCAAATAAAAATATTTTGCATTAAAAAAAATTTTTATTGTTAATAGAAAATTGTTTGCATTGAAAAAAAAATTCAATGCAAAATGTGTACATTACATTTTTTTTTTAATATTCCTGGAATTTCTTACAATTTTGGTTGTTTGACCATACCTACACTAACAGTTGAAATAGCTTATGTATGGTCGAAAAGGGAAAACTGTAAGAACTTCGACGAATATTTAAAAAAAAATTAATGGACACATTTTGCATTGAAATTTTTTTTTTTTTCAATGCAGAAAATTTTTTATTTACAATAAAATATTTTTATTTCCTATAAAAATTTTATTTTTAATGCAAATATTTTTCAGTTGCAATAAAATTTTTTTAATGGAAATTTTTTTCGGTTTCAATGAAATTTTTTTTCAGTTGCATAAATATTTTTTCTTATTCATTTTTTTTTTTTATTTGTAATGGATTTTAACTGATTTTAACATAAGAGCTACTCACACGTTTTTGTAGAAAAAAAATTCATTGAAATTGTGTCACTTAGGAGTAAGTCAGAAATTAAAAAGCGGTTCTATGATGACAAATAAGTACCTACTTTTATAGCAGGGGAGCCCAGGAAGGGATTTCGCGCGTTACTCGAGCGCGTCAGAAAATCATATGGGGAGAAAGCTTGTACTTCGTAATGTTCTCCTACCAAATAAAAAAGCTTGATACGGTGGTTTTCTTTGTGGGCAGTCCGTCAGATTAGTAAAAAAAATCGATCCTCGGAAATATTCGAGCGCGTCAGATTAAAAAAATTGGTAGGTTAAGTACATCCAGAAAAGTGTATATTTCAATAATCTGACAATTTGAGCGGGGCATAAGAAAATGGGGGAGTCACAAAGTTGTAAAAAAAAACGTCACCTCGAAACACTCGAGCGCGATTAATTTTTTTTATTCTGAAGGGAATTTTACCAGGAACACGAAAAATATATAATCTGACGGTTTTCATGGGTCAATATAGCCAAGATTATCGATAAAGCATGAATGTACAGTTTGTACAGTAAAAAAAAAATACAATTTTTTGGTCTATGTTGCTGAATGTTTAACTTGTTTGTCGAAATATTTTAATTTTTTTTTTGTCTAATTTACTTACACTTATTATGTGGATACGGATTGACTTAAAAAATCAAAAGAATTCATAAAATTTGATAAAAAGAAACGTGCCAAAGGGAATAAGCTTCAAAAGACGTTTTCTATGGAATTCATGACTGGAAAATTTCCATACCGGTCTAATACTTAAATTTTTGTATATCGAGAAAAAACGTGACATTCTTAACTTTATGGCAAAAGCCCCATCTTTAATAAATATAGGAGCACTGATCGTCTGGAATTACGTAATGTTCTTGGATTTGGGGTAGTTTTTTCTTTCGTAAGACTTATGAATTCGGGTACAAATTTTTTTTACATTTTCAAAAATGATTTATAAGTGTAGGCCACGTCCAAATCGTCAGTTATTCAAATTGAACACTATTTAGAGTTCATCTGACACGCTCGAATTAATTTTTTTTTTTAATTTTTTCTACCGCTTTTTTTAGCCACCCACCACTGCCTTTGCCTTATCGTCAGATTAATATTTATCGGTTATCACAAAGTCAATGCGAGTATACTCTATTAATATCTGACGCGCTCGAGTATTTCAATGTGACAGTTTTTTTTTTACATTTTCTTAACGTGTTCATAAGCTCTTTTCCCCACTTAAATGGAAAACTTCCATATACTTTTTTTCGTTTTAGAACCTAATCTTTGCAATCCAATAGGTCCCCATGTCGCTCGAGTAACTGCAAATTTAGCATCTCGGGCTCCCCTACTATTAAAAGCGGTCCTAAAAATAAAATTTCAATTTCCATCGAACCACTAAAAAAAACTCTTAACTACGAATTTTGTAGTAAATTGCTTCAGTGGTTTAGGCTGCGAGACTCAATTTTTTCCCATTCTCCATCATCGTAATGTCATATCTGATTGTTATCTCGAGTTCTATTAGTGTTTGCTTTGGTCACTACGGCGTATACTTGTTTTTTTTTTTTTTGTAATGACCATTTTTTTAGACGTAGAAGAAATATTTTCTGAAATTCTGTCGATATTTCAGGAAATTAAATATTAAAATGTAACACATTCATTTAGTCCCCAAATTCAACTTTTTTAATGATGTAATCTACTTCATCCTTTCAAAAGTTTTAATTATGTCTTTGACTTCTTAGAACTTGTGAATAGTTTTTAAAAAGTTTTAATTCATAAAAAAAATAGAAGTGTACGTTTAATCGTACCCGCAAACTGCCTAACTTTCCTGATTTTGCCACATCTTTTAAAAAAATCGCAGATCTTTCCATATCTTCATATAAGATTTTACGTTTTTGAAGGCTTGCATTGTTGTTTTCATTGAAGTTGATATTTTATATCGACAACAAAAAATATGATTGTTTTGTTTATTTTCTTTATTTTCTAAAAATCTATGTTTGGATTTATATCAAGGGCAAAAATATAAGTCTTAACACTCACTTTTCTACGCAGCATTTTCATTGTTTTCTTGTTTATTGTCGTATATTTGTATTTGGTGAATGTGCACAAACATTGAAGATTTGTTTTGAGTGATATATTCGTATATATTTCATGCGAAAACCAAAACAAAAAAAAATTAGGTCAGATAAAATGCGCTGAATGACAAGGGGAAATGAGGGACAAGGTAGTGTAGTCTAGTACATTCAGAATTCAGAAATCTAATTGGGGGAAACGAAAATGAAAATTATAATAAAATTTATTTACCGTGAGAGCCATGCATGCAAGCGGAGTGTGTTTTTTTAATTTTTTGATACAATGCGGGTCACTTGATTATATCAGCAAATAGGAAATTATGTCAGTCGGACAGTTTCAAGCTAGCTGTTATTTTTCACAAAAAAGATGGTTAAAAGAAATTGAATTAAACTGAGAAACGGAGAATTTAAATTAAATTATTTATTTAAATATTAAAAATTTTCTACAAAAAGATTTTTCTGTCTTATTTTCGAACTCAAAAAGTTTTTCCACATCTCAATTTGTTTCCTTTTCGAAGTTGTTGGTCAAATTTGGATTGCAAAAGTCTTAGGTACAATATATCACCTTCGAAATGTCAACTTTTTGGATCAAACTACTAATGAATAGCTAGATTATGCCGAAAAACAGTAGTTTGTAGCAAACAGTTTCCTGCAAACAGTTTATTGCAATCAGTTTCCTGTAAACAGTTTCCTGCAAACAGTTTCTTGCAATGAGTTGAACCACTTTAACTTTATAAAGTGCATATTTTCAAATTTTTAGTTTGAAAAATTTTGAGAAAAAAGTAATCTTTCTACTTTTTTGGGAATTTTTAGTAAAACATTTGATTAATTGTCGAACCGTAGTGTGCGTCTAAGAATGTAAACAAAGTGGCTATGTCTATATTTCTATTCCTTTTAACAATCAAAACAGTAGAAAAGATTGTTTTCATTCGAAGCAGTATACAATATAAAAAAAAGTAGTTTAGCTTATCAGAATAAAAAATATGTTAAATATAAACCAACACAAGTTATTTTGCAACCATCAACCATTCCTTACCAATGAATGGTCAAACAAAAACATAAATGCGTCTTATACCTTAGAGTTTAGACACTCATGATAAACAACAATAAAAGCAGTTTTCTGTCAGGTAGGTAGATATTTTCGAAAAAACAAAAACAAAATTGTTTTTGTTGTTATTTTGCAATAGAAAAGCGTGAACAATGTTGAAAACACTACTAAACAGATCAGAATTTGGCTAACACCCAGAGCATGCCATCATGCCATGATGCGTGCGTAAACCTATTTAAAAAAAAAAAAAAACCTAAAAGAAAGTTTATTTACGTTAGAAAACATTGACCAATCTACGTAGATTGTTTGCATTTACACAGAGAAGGTAAACAAGAATTTTATTAGCTGTTTACTATTTGCACACACATTTTTTTTTTTATATATATTTAAACGCATACTTTATATTTTTTTTTATTAGACAATATTCTTAAAGATAGATACACTTTTTGTATGTTAAAGCGCATTTAATACATTATAAGTTGGTTACATACGTATAAAGAGCTGTAAAAGCTTGGGGGCGCCACAACCCATTTTAATGCGACATTTTTTTTTTTTTGGTCTTTGGCATTTTATTCAGTGGGAAAATCAACAGAAAAAAAAGTTATAATTAATATTATGATCATTGTGGTACGAGTTTAGGAGGAAGTTGTTTTTCTTTTCTACAAAGTTGGCTAAAAAGGAAAACAAAGTAATAAATTACATAATATATGAAAATATTTAATTGGTTATTTTTTGTGTATTTTGTCTGTGTTTGCTTTGGTGAACTATATTTTCAAATGTTTACTTAGATATTGTTTTATTTGAAAACAAGCTTTGGAAGTTTAGGATAAGGTTATGGATGTTTTCAAATATCATGTTGCGCATAGTAAAACAGTACAAAGTGGGGTCACACAAGGTGGCAGAGTGTCAACAGTATTGTTCTAAAATACTCTACCTTTATCTATATTCACGATAAAAAAATATTTTATTTCAAAACTTAATCAAAAGGCTACGAAAAGGTGAGTATTGATTGGGTCACTATGGCGTATACGTGCTTTTTTAAAGTTAATTTATTTACAATAGAAAGTACATGAATTTTTCATTGATTTCTTTTAGGATCAACCCAACGCAGGAAATATCATCATAAAACAACTCATCATGGACACTTTATCATGAGACAAGTCATCACAAAGTTCGTCTGCAAAAAATTCATTTTGAGTTCATTTTATTTCTGTTTTGAGTTGTCCTTAGATTGTGTGTCTGTGATGACTTGTCCTATGATTATCTGGGCAATCAATTGCTGCAGCCCAATAAAGGACAATTTAACACAGGGAGAATTAGTATTTTAAATTATCTATGATTTAAATAACAATGTAAGTTATCGAAATGTTGAACAAAAAGTGTTTTAAAACAATAAAAAGTCTAACTGATTTTTGTATCGTTAGGTCCTTTTCAACCTGAGAATAGAAGGTAGGTTTTTTGTTCAATTTTGTTGCACCAAAAAAAAAAATGAAGAAGCTCTGCAGATTCTCACAGAAAATTCAATAAAGAAACAGAAATAAATTCAATTTTTTTTCATATATTTCGTTAGTACAGAAAAACCACAAACTTCTCTGCAAACAAAAACAGACTTAAATTCAACCTTGCGTAAAGCCACGGCATTCTTCATGTGGTTTTTTTGTAACGTTTGTTGTCGTCGTCGTTTGGTATTATAGTGGACATCGCATTCGTCGTGGCCTAGTTGATTTTGTTTTTTATTTGGTTGGATCCCCGAAAAACAAACAAGACACCACACAAAATTCTGCCTCATATTTTTTTTTTCTTTTGACCACCATTTATTGTGTGCCTCGTATATTTTATTCTTTTATATATTTTTTTTTTTCTTAATATTATTTTCACTCGCAGTTACAAGACTTTGTATGAAAAGAGAAGCCCTTTATTGTACAAAAATGCCTACAGAGGGCTTTTTTTTATTGTTTGGATCATAAAACTGTCGTTTCTGTATCCCTGATTTAATGTTTTTATATTTTGTATGCTGTTTTTTTGCGCTCTCTTCGTTCATACACAGAATACCTACAAAAAAAACTTTCGTATTGTGTCCTTTTGTCGGTTGTGCAAATTGATATACAAAAGAAAGTAGACAACGTACAAAAAAAAGACCTTCTCGCGCCTGCGGATAAATAAAATAAAAAAATAAAAACTTAACAATTCTCCAAAAAAAATTTTTATTTTGTTTCTTTTGTAACAGAGTATTTTCGTTTGTTCTTTTTCTTTGAAAGGTAGGATATTTACTTAGTTATGCCACGACGACACAGCAGACACCCGTTTCATTTGGATAGGCTTTGGGGTCAAACACGGATTTACAAAAAGTCTTCCCTTTGGAGTACCTATACAGTGGTGCAGAAGATGTGCCAAAAGAAGAAAATGATAGAAATAAAAATTGAAATGTGAACAAAAATTTGAAATAGGGGAGAGAAGGGTGACAAAATTTCGATAAACCTGCGAAAAAATTTCATCTCTCTAAAAGTTTTAGTGGTTTTTTGGTTTTAATGACTAGTTTTTGAATGATAAAACAACAAACAGTTTCAATGCACAAAATGGTGTTTGAAGACACAACAGATTCCAAAACACTGTTTTCAAAATTTATCATTTTGATATTTTTTAACAAAATATTGCTTTCTTCTTTCAAACTTTGGGCTGTCTAGAACTAACAACTTTTTATATACAAATTTGGTAAATGTATACAAAAAAGAACTTAAAATTTGTTCTTTAAATATAAAAAAAAAACTCTTTAAATGAAGTTGAGCTCCAAGCATTTTTAGAAAAAAAAATTTCAAAATCGTTAGAGCAGTTTTTTAAAAGTAATTTTTTATAATTTTTTGAAAAAAAAATTTTTTAAATAAATTTGGAATGCCATTTTGTAGTAACTTTTAATCAACACGTAAAACTAAAATTTCAAAAATATTCAATGTCACGTTTTTGAAAATTTGATTTTTCAAAAAACAAAACAATTAAATTTTTTTTTTAAATCCAAAAATTACTTTTTTTTCAAAATTTTGTTTTGATTTATATTAAGACAATATAAATGTTATTACATACAAAAAAATTGAACAAGTAATTTGGGAAATAATTAGAAATTTAAAAAACGGTTCTACAGAAGGTACCGTTAATAAGAATTTTTGAATGAAAAAAAACTCATTTAAAGATAGACCTTTCCTTAAAACTTATACTTATGTCGTTTTCGATTGGACGTCCAGAAGCGTCCGGAAGCGTTCAGAAGCCTTCTGAAACCATTTCATTGGCATGAAAATGACAGCTAGAACGATTCTGAGAAGAGGAATTCTCTTCTCGATTTCAAATCAGAATCCACTCAAGAAATACTAATAGGTACATGAATTTTCAAATGCCAAAAAAAACTCAATCAGTTTGTTTTTTTTTTTAATTCAAGAATTATTGTTTTCTGAAATTGAAATTAATAAAAAAAATATAGTTATGTGAATTTAAGCGATGGAACTATTTATTATCATTATCTTCTTCGTCGTCGTCCTCATAATTATAATTTTTCAACCTTAATACCATATCATTCGTTTGCCAAAAAAAATTTTATTAAAATTTTTGACATTTAAAATTTTAAACAAACGCAAAAAAACAGAATTGAGTGGAAGTCATTCAAACCGTTTTATTGGATTTCAGAACGAGTGAATCCTCGAGTGAAACCAATCGAAAACGACATTAATTTTTTTTAATAAAAATCGTAGGAGCCATTTTTTCAGAAAATTATTATACTTTTCCAAAATTGTTATATGACAGGTATCGTTATTTTTGATCCGAAAAAATTAATTCCAAGAACCCCTCTGTACGAGATCCAAAAACTGCTACATACCGGCCCATCCGTCTAGACTGAAGCTCCTAATACCCATCGACAGACATCATGCGAGAATGGAAAATTGTTATACCTATATAAGTAAGTAAAAAGTGAAGAGATTTAACTCAAATTTCTATAGGCAAAGTACAGCTTTTTAACCGGCTCGAAGGACCAAATTTTTTAATAGGTAGGTATATTTTAACTTCACATCCAAACATGCCACTTTGTTTATAAAAATTAAAGATAGAATGGCATTGAAACAAAATGGAGTTTAAAATTAAATATTTAGACAGTTACAACTTTTGATCCGGATGAAGGGACTGTTTTTTTTTTATAAATTTGTTAAGTGTCTTGAAATGCCTTAGTTTGTAAATTTCAAGCAAAAAATTTAAAAATTAAATGACATCGCTGAAATTGAATAGAAAAAGCAGGTCGTAATCTTTAAGTATTCTTGTCTCTCAGTCGAAATTGTATTCAATTAATTTAGTATTTCTTTGACAAAGCGTAAAACTAATGTGCTTACATCTAAAAACTGCTTAATTCAATATTAATCCGGCTTAAAGGACCATTTTTCAAATAACTTTGTGTCTCAAAAAACTTATATAAAAAAAATTTAATTTAAAATTAATTCGGCATCTTGTCAACAAAATGTGCACAAATACTGTTGAGATGCCACTTAATTTTCTGTTTTATTCTATATTTTAAGATCAATTGTCCCACTGTTAATCTCAAAAATCATATTAAAATCATCAAAACTAATTAAATTCCTCAAACAAAAAATAAGAAAATTTAACAAAAAAAAAATAAAACAAGACAAATAATTTAACATCATTTTTTTTAACTGAAAGAAAAAAATTTAAGAAAAAAAACGAAACCATCCACCTGACACGCCATTTAAGGATTAATTAAAAGTGCAAGAAAGCCTGTGGCTCAGTTTTAATTCGATATAAGATTGTTTTTTTGTTTAAATTCCTTCCAATCACGCCACATGGAAATGTAAATTTAAGTGCAAGGTATGTTCGTTTGCACCAGCACAAGCACCACCGACTGCTGCAACACCGGCACCCAATTATTTCTTTTTTTTTTTACATTTTTTTTTTATCAAATCGGACCCAAAGTATATAAAATAAACAAGTTTCAATTAACCATTATTACACGGATATTTACCTAAGGCTTGCTTTTACTTTAAATGAGTGAAAAAAAAAAAAACAAACTCCAATTAGTTCAGTCACTCTCGTTTGGCTTTTTGGTTATAATAGTGAACGACTGCAAATGTTTGTTCGCCTTTAACCCACACCACTTCTATAGAGTCCCCCTTGCGACTGTGGCAAAAGTGAGGGGGGGGGGGGGGGGAAGGGAAGTTGTATGATAGTTCGTACATTTATACAAGTGTGTGACAAATGGAGCAAATTGTTGTCACACAAAAATGAACAAACAAAAAAAAAAAGAGCTCTCTGTTTGAAAAAAAAGTAACAAAATTGCCTACTTTTTGTTACAAATTTGTGAAGCTCACAAGTACACTCTGATGAGGGTAGACCGAGTTTGCCTATCTGAACGTAGGTATCTCTGCTGTAGCTCTGAAGTTCAAATTACGAAAAACTATACACATAACATCGACTTGATAGTTTGGACACTGCCAGAGCTAGCAGCCAACAGCACACCCATACGGCAAACACGTGAACGAACGAACTGAACTGACACCTAAATCAGCAAAAGATGTATCACAATGTTTACCTACGAAAGTGTTTGCAAATAATTAAATTAGGCTCTCGTTTTGTTAGGTTAGATACAGACAGACACAAACTTTGCTAGATATCATTTCCTCAATAAAAAAAAAACAAAAAAAAAATAAGTATACAAGAGTAGAAAAGTATGGTTTTAGGGTACATATCTAACTTATTTTCTATTTGTACAAGGTGTCCCAGAAAGTAACTACAATTTTGGTTGTGTAAACATTTGAAAAAGTGACAATTGCACACAATTTGTTCAACTTGTTTGTAAAACTTAAAAAAATTCTCCAATAGAGTGTGATAAAGATGATATTGTTGTTTTTTTTTTGTTTTAAAAGGGTCACATGTTTTCACGAACTTATATTAAAAACTGTCAATAAAGTTTTAGTAAAAATCACAACTTTTGCAATTTTGTAAGTTTTCCTTCATTTTTTTTTAGGCTGCAAATAAACACAAATAGAAATGGAACTGACTCAGTGTAAAAAAAAATAAAATCTGCTGTTATAATTAAATAAACACCGATTTAAAGGAAGTTTTAAACAAAACCAAGTATGAAGTTTGATTTCTTGCATAAAAAGGAATTTTTAGAAAAAAAATTTCGAAAGTCGTTAGAGCCGTTTTTTAAAAAAATTATTTTTTATATATAAAAATTTTATAAGATTTTTCAAAAAAAAGGTAGTATGCCATTTTTAAGAAAATATTATTCAACACATAAAAATTCTATAAAATTCATCTACCCGTTTTCAAAAAAATCGCTTTTTCAAAAAAAAAAAAAAATTTGGAATATTTTTTTTTAAATTTTTAAAGTTTTTAAATCAAGTTTGTTGTAACATTTTTGTATAAAAATTTTGGTTGAAATCTGTTGTGTCATTTACGCGAAAATCATAAATTAAAAAAACCGTTCTATGACAGGTACCGTTAGTTTTGGTCTTAAAATAAAAACTTCAATTTGTCCTCTAGGGAATTGCTCAAAACTGTTAACTACTAAGTTTAAAGAAAATCGCTATATTAGTTTAGGCTGTAGCTCAAGGTACCTACTTACAGACGGACAGACAGAATTGCTGGACCCACTTTTTGGCATTCTCCATCATCGTAATGGTATGTAAAATTGTTATCTCGAGTTCGATTTTTTTTTTTCCAAATCCTAAACTTCCCTATAGTACCTACCTATATCGCAAGTGAAAATGGTGTTGAAACAAAATGAAGGTATTAAAACTCGAATATATAGGCAAATACAGCTTTTGATCCGGCTCGAAGGACCAGATTTATTTTCTTTAGTATTTTTTAATTAGAAATGTAAGCATGACAGTCCGTTAATGTTAGCGAAATTTATAGATGAAATTGTGTTGAAACAAAATGAGGTGTTTAAAATTCAAATAATAAGGAAAATACACTTTTTGATCCGAATCGAAGGACCAATTTTTTTTTAAAGCATTGGTGCTTAAAAAAAAAAAAAAGACTATTGAACATGTTTTGTTTAAGCTAATACATCTTTTTATTCAGCTTGAAGGATTAATTTGTTTGTTTTCTTAATTTGTTGATTTGAATGCGAAAATCAGTTGTAATCAGACAAAAAATCAAAGATGTAGAAAAATGAAATAAATAAAACCTTAGTCGTCCAAATATTTTCTTCGTGATACCTCAACAGTCCTTGTCCCTTTCAATTGTTTCTAATTCATTTGATATTTCTTTGATACAGCGTAAAACTAACATGCTAACAAATTAATCCGGCTCGAAGGACCATTTTTCAAATGTTTTTGTACCTTGAAAAATTAACTTACTGTCAAGAAATTTGCCCCTTAATAAATTATATCAACATCTATCCATCAATTATTAAAAAGGCAGTAAATTTATGATCCTTTCGATTTTTAGAAGATCAGCTCCGAATGAAAAAAGAAGAATGTAACTGAAACATTAATTTTTTTTTTAATGTCCATTAAGAAAAAAAAAAAAACAAAAATTCTGAAATCACGAAGCTCTATAACATTTCTAAAAAAATTGCTCATATAAAAACAAATAAAACGTTTTTCTTCAATAATTTTTCAATGACATTAAAGTGTTTCTTTGTCAAAAATCACAAAGTAAGAAAAATCTTTACAAACTCAAAAAAGAAAACAATTTCCCCACGATACCTACTTTTCTTTCACAAACAGAGAAAAATGCGCCTTTTGTCAAAATACACAATTAGCTTTAAAACCTTTTTTATAGTCAAGACATCCTTCACAGATATGTACTTCAAGCATAGAAGTCATAGGCATTTAATACCTCTCAAGTCTTTTTTTTACAAAATACCTATTTGACTTTAAAAAAAAAGAAAAAAAAAAACTCACCTTTGAAGTTCTATATTTGCCTAATGACCAACCAATTGCAAGGTAATTGCTATGATTTCCTTACACTTTCTGTATACCCCAAACAATTGAATAAAGTATACCACTCAACTTATAAAAAAGTATAAAAAAGAGAAATTCCCGCTTCGTTTTTCTATAGCGTCAAGTATATCACCCAAAGGCATATTATTTTTTTTTTTTTTCAACAAAAAAAAAACCTCTATCATTACGTTCTCAAGGAAATAAAAGAATCCGCACAGTAAATTGCACCTCATTATACATTTGCAAAGTCACCATCATCATCATCATATAAAAAAATAAAAATACACTTACTCACTATATTGCTACAATGAAGCGACTCCTTTATAATATACTCCTCTACTTTTTACTCAGCTCTCTCTTTGCAAGGAAGTAAGTTTAACAATGCAACTCTATTATTGTGTGTTTCGTCAAAGGATTAAGGAATGTCGTCGTTGTCGGCAAAATTACAAACAAGAAGAAAAAAAAAATAAATAAAACGGGACACGAATTGTATATCCTTTCTCCTTGTATACACATATCGAATGTTTACATACACACTCTTTTCGCTTTTGCAGAGTCCTTGTTATTTTGTTTGCCATACATCACCATAAGAAGTCGTCTTCTTACAAAATAAGCAGACGGGACCTTTATCCCGATTCTATTCCCAGTTTCAAGGAAACAAATCAACGGGAGGCAAAGTCAATTATCCTTTTTCTTTCATTTTTGTAAAATGTTTGGATGGTGTCATTCTTCTATTGATATTGCATGTTTCCTTGATCCCATATTATCCCTCCTCTGGCGTATTTTAAAACTCATCATCTCTATCGATTTTGTTTATACACACTTTCTCTCTGTATGTGGTTTAATAATGTGCTAAAAATATGTTTAAAAGAAATAATTACTTCCCGTCTCTTCCATTTTTATCTTAATTACTTTGTTTATGAAATAAGTTCAAATTTTATAACCCATCCTTTTGGTTTTTTTGGGAAATATTCTTCTCCTCTCTATGATGTGTAAACAAATCTTTCATAACACACTCATCACACAACACACACATTGCATCACCCAACACTTTCTTCGCACGTTCGGTTCGTCTTCCTTGGAATATTAATTTGTGTAAACAAATAGAGGCCCAATGTGTGTCTCTTGCGGCACCCCACCAAAAAAATTCATTATTATTTCTTTTTTTATGATTAATTAATGTGTTTTATTTGTGTGTGTGAGTTTACTTAAGGTGGTACATTTTAATTGACTAAATCAATCATCCTGCGGGGATGTGAAATTTCAAATTTTCTGTATTTGCTTTGCGACTCTCTGACGACGACTACTGTGACAGAAAAACTCACATCGTTTTTAAACAATCAAAATTGTCTATGTCACACGGGTAGATGGGTCGCAATTAGATGAACGGGGCTGCCTGCCTGCCTGCCTGCTGTCTTCTGGCGTTGATTAGCATTTGACAGACAAGCGCAAAGGTACTTGAGAATTATTTTAAAGAAAACAATCAAAAGACCGAAAGGGAAACATTAGAGAAAAAAAGATGAAGGAAAAACAAAAATAACAAACTAAATAAATAAACTACTTAAAGAACCTTGTCGCCCTTTTTTTGAGTGCCTCGTTTACACGATCCATCTGAAAATACAAGTTAAATGGAACTTGCTTGTTGAGATTTTAGATGAAAATTAAAAAAAAAAAAAAAAAAAAAAAAACAGATATCCTATTCGATAACGCATCCATTAGTAGAAACCTAGTCAGTTTTTTTTGTATTTTTTTTTTTTTTTCTTATTTTTATCTTGAAGGGTTGAGAGGACCATTTATTTTTTTTTACAGAAATTTCAAAATTTACATAATTTTCTTCTTTTTTTTCATTGATCCTATATTTAGCAAAAATGAAAAAAAAAATATAAAATTTGTTATTTCAATCTCAGGGATGGCTCAATAAACACTTCACAATATGGGAATAAATATTTAGATGATATTGACGTTTTAGTGCCGATTCAATGATGTGTGTTTTGGGGCACGATCCGGATATATTCTTAAGAAGAAACATCTTTTGTAAAAGATGTAGGCTGAAAGATATTAAAATTTTAACAAAAAATAAAAATTAAAACCTAAACATGTTAGAAAGTAAATTTTAAATTTTATTACTATTTTTCGAGAGAAAATAAAAATGAAAAAAACTTTCAAATTAGTTGTAATTTCTTAAGATCTTTTTTGAAGGAATTTTGTTTTTAAGATACACACGCGTAAGGCATAGATATGTTGAATGTAAATCTTTTGATTATATAGAATTTAGAACAAGAAAAATTGATTAATTTTAGTTTTTTTTATTTTATTATGTTGAACTATCTTCTGCGTAGACATTAAATTGGAAGGAGAAGATCCCTCATTTTGAGTTTTTTGAAGTGAAAACTTCTTTATTATAACTTTTTTGTTTTAATAGATAGATGAATGAAATTTATACTGTAGATGGGTAGTTAAATAAACTATAATTGTGCAAAAATTCAAATAATTTTATATAATTTTATAAAAGATCTTCTTTTTCTAAACACGTTATATCTTTTGATATAGAGCACATACAAATTTGACTTACTTTAATACGCATGCTGATAAATATTACCTTTCATTTGATATATCGCACATAAAGGTACGTACTCTACAAGTTACACAATCTTAAATTAAAACTTGAAAAATACCTCAAAACACCTGTTTAGATCTAAATTTTTTTGTAGGCATAGTAGAAATATGATTGAAACGTCATATAAAAGGCAAAGAAATAATCTTTGAGATGATATTAAATTTATAATAGGTCTTCATTTAAAAAAATGGATTTTATGGTGTTAGAAAAGAAAAAAGATTGATTTTTTTGCTTTTTTGATGAAAACTAATTGGGTTCAAAAACTTCTAGCTGCAGATGTTGTGTAGAAATGAGCGGTAAATAAATATTTAAAGCTAAAAAAGCTTTCAGATAGTGAAATTGTCATAAAAAAAATGGATTTAAAGGTGATTAAAGACAAAAAAGTTAGATATTTTAGTTTTTTTTTTTCAAGAAATATGATTTTTACTTGCGATATAGGTACTATAGGTTTAGGATTCGTAAAAAAAATCGAACTCGAGATAACAATTTTACATGACATTACGATGATATAGAATGCCAAAAAAGTGGGTCCGGCAATTCTGTCTGTCTGTCTGTCTGTCTTTTTGTCTTTTTGTCTGTCTGTCTGTCTGTAAGAACCTCGAGCTATAGCCTAAACTACTGGAGCTATTTTCTTCAAACTTGGTAGTTAACAGTTTTGGGTGATTCCCTAGAGGAGAAATTGAAATTTTTTTTTTAGGACCAAAACTAACGGTACCTGTCATATAACGGAAATAGAAAAGTTAATATTTTTCAAAAACGGCTCTAACGATTTTGATCAAAATTTTTGTGTGTAGTATTTCACATAAGAGCCAACTTTTGAAATAAAAAAAATATTTTTTTAACCGTTACTAACGGTACCTGTCATAGAACGGTTTTTTTGATTTATGAATATCTCGTAAACGACAAAACAGATTTCAACCAAAATTTTTATAAAGAAACGTTAAAACAAACTTAATTAAAAAACTTTAACAAATTTTAGAAAAACTCATTTTTGGATTTTTTAAAAATATTTCAAAATTTTTTTTTGAAAAATCGTTTTTTTGAAAACGGGTTGATGAATTTCATCGAATTTTCGTTATTATGTGTTGAATAATATTTTCTTAAAAATGGCATACCAACTTTTTTTTTGAAAAATGTTATAAAATTTTTATATATAAAAAATTATTTTTTTAAAAAACGGCTCTAACGATTTTCGAAATTTTTTTTCTAAAAATTACTTTTTATGCAAGAAATCAGACTGCATACTTGGTTTTGTGTAAAAGTTCCTTTAAATCGGTGTTTAATTAATTATAAAAACAGATTTTATTTTTTTGCTCTACTTATGAAACTCCTTAAAAATAACAAAATTTAGATTTTTTCTAATTTTTGTTGGTAAAAAGCTTCAACATAAGAGTTACTTTTACTATAAGAGCAAGTACGTGCGACCCCAGTCGTGCATTTTATTTTAGGTTTCACTTCTAACACGTGTGATTTTTTTTTTTGAAGTTTTACTTCTTTTCCGGCGGTGGACTGTGAAAATTTACTTTTTGACAAGAACTGTCAAAAGGATTAGCAAGTAGCGCCACCTAGCTCTATTACAAGTACCAATCTTAAATAACTTAGCAGCTACATGGGCATAATTATTGCGCACATTATAATAATTAATGTTCACACGGTAGAAAGTGAATTTCTGGCCAAAAGTCCAGTATACAAATCGCGCTTTACTAAATTTTATCTCTACAATTGTAAATCGGAAATGCAAACAATTTAAAGATGATAATTTCGTTCAATTTTCTCAATTATATTTAACAATTAGATATTTCTTTATTTTTTAAATGAATTCAAAATTTGTTTAAGTTTGTGCTATTTGGTGTGCTTTTTTGTTTTTCTATATAGAGTTTTGCTCAAAAAAACGAAATCGAGACATTTGAAATCAAGACAATTTACGCATTAAAAACAACAACAACAACAACAACAACAACAACAACTTTAATTGTATAAATATTTGAAAAATCCAGATCATTATCCAGATTTTACTATTATCTCGATGAAAACAGTAGTGCCAAGATACTTTATTTTTTGTTACACAATACCCAACTAAAATTTCAGCTTCGGTTAAGATATTACAAAAGCTACATTTCAGCTTCTTTTAAACTTTAGTAAGGTTGTTGTGCATGGAAAAAGGAGAACGTTATACAAGTTTGAAACTCTTTAAGAAGTTTAAATGAAGCTTTACCGAAGCTGTGAGATTTGACAGATAGCTTCGGAAGAACTTGTATAGCTCTTTAATACATGTCTTATCGAAATTAAAAAAAAAAAACAACTACAAAAACAAAAAAGAATTCTTTTTTACTTTCGGCCATCCTAGTATATTCATTAATGAAATCAAAAACTTAATCAGTTCAAATATCAGAAATGTCAAAAAAAAATGTTTGAGCTAAGTTATTCAATGTCAAAACCAAAAAGTGTCCGAGCTAGATTATTCAATATCAAAACCAAAAATCAATTACTAAACTTGGTAATTTCTGTAAAGCTTGTATAAATTCATTAAGCAGGCTTTTCCGACAACAATTTTTTTTTTCGTTTAAGTTTCTTTAACAGTATTTAAACAACTTATTAGGAGTTGTTAAACAAGTTCGAACTTCTATAAGAAATTAAATTCTGAAGCAAGCTCAATACAAGCTGTATAAAAAGTAGTATTAGTAGTAGAGATCTCAATTTATAGAAGCTGTTGTGCTAGTTGGGCCTAGCTCCTCAGATAAACTTTATAAAAATAAATTAATACTTAAATAAAAATCAACATAAATGCAACACAATTTAATTTCTTTTTATTTCTCCTCGTTTTATTTCCACTCCTTTTATATCCTCACTCACCTTTTATTTCTCCTCCACTTGCGTTTGTTGATGACAAACTTTACAGTAGTCTTACAGTGTACTTCTTCCCACACTTATAGGATCGAATACCACTTTCGGCTACTGATGAGAAACTTTACAGGAGTATTTCATTGCACTTCTCATAAGTTTAATAGGAGTGAAAAAGGGTTCCTTTTTGATGATAAACAGGGTTATATGAGTCTTTTAGGTGTGAAATTAGTCATGACGAGAAGCTTCTCACCATCGTTATAACATCGAAATAGTTAGTTGGGTGGCCGTCGGATGTGTGTTCCCATTATCAAAATACTATCCGATCAGACCAAATGGCAGCTAGTCTGTCCGGTAAGTTGGTCAATGTGAACCCCCCTATTATGACATTTTTTTCATAAGTTGTCAAAAAAGAAAATGAGTGCGTTCAGCACATCAAAATCTGTGTGTTTGGGTATGTTTGATTTCCTCATTTTCGATTTCGATTATAAGGCCTCTGTTAAATTTTTGACACTATTGAGGTGAATAAAAAAATTTTCAGTTGTATAGCTTATTGTTTAATATTTTTCTCTGCCTCTTTCTACCATGATACTACTCCTTTTCAATAAAAAAAAAAACATCTGCCAACAAAATTTAACCTGGTCCCAGAGCCCATTAAATTTTTAACAACTTAACATTTTTATTCACCACAATAGTGTCAAAAATTTAACAGAGGTTAAGTATTTAACCCAATTCAAAAACGGCCTAAATCTTGTTTTGGGGAGATTTAAAGGCTTGGCCACACCGGAGGGTATGCGGTATAGCGGTAACGATATTTGTACTAAAAAAATTCCACACCTGAACGTTGATGTGTCAGTTTGGAAATTTTTTCATACAAGTACCCTCACCGCTACCCGTACCGCTACCGCATACCCTCCAGTGTGGCCAAGCCTTTAAGGCTTGGCCACACCGAAGGGTACATGCGGTAGCGGTACGGGTATTTGTATGAAAGAAATTCCACATCTGAACGTTGATGTGTCAGTTTGGAATTTTGTTCATACAAATACCCGCACCGCTACCGCATGTACCCTCCGGTGTGGCCAAGCCTTTATATTTGTATGGTAAATCAAGTGATTTACCCCCCTATTCTGGCAAACCTCACAAGTCACAAAAACCTCACAAGGTGATCATAACTCGATTTTGTAAGAATTTATTTCTCACAAACTTCTTACTAGCAAAAATCCAACTTGTGAGTTGTGACCTCCTTCAGAGCAGATCACAAATTCGAAAGTTTTTGTGACGCGAAAACCTCACAAAATCAAAATCAGCTCACCTTGTGAGGTCCTCATAACTTGTGAGGTTTGCCAGAATAGGGCCATTAGAGGCCGTAGGCAAATTACCCAATTTTTTAAGATTTTTTCTTAAAAATAAATTTTTTAACTCACCACAGCTGTAAACCAAAATCGAAAAAGTGAATACGGTGGCACTACGGTAGGGAAAAATTCCAAGCCGGAACAGTTCCACACGGGAAATTGTATGAAAAAAAATTCCAAACCGTTGATTTACGTCAACGTTCACGTGTGGAAAAATTCCAAGCTGGAACGGCGACGACCGACGTTTACATGAGAAACTTTTCCACACGTGAACTTTGACTTTCTGGTTTGGAATTTTTTCATACAACTACCCGTTCCCGTAGGTACGCATCTCTTTCTGGTGTCGTCATTCCATTACTACTATTTGCCAAAAGAGAAAAGTGCAAATTTACAAAGTCATTTTGTGACAAAATTTTAAACAAAGATGCAAAAAACATAAATTTGGTTTCAAAACCATTTTTATATTTTTCTTTAAACATAAAATGAAAAACAAAATACGCAGAAGTAATTCTTCACGTATGATAACCCTAGACGTTCTTCACGTGTGAACAGGCACAATAATGCACACAAAAATAATGCACATGTAGCTGCTGAGTTATCTACGCTATAGGAAAATGTCATTTTGACTTTTCCAGTAGTGTTTTTTTTTATTTGAATTTTGACATAAGATTCTTGTTTCTTGTAGTTTATTTGAAAGTACACACAAGTTGTTGTTGTTCACTCAAAACCTTCAATATAAATTGATTACATAGGCAGCTTCCCTGCAAGAATGAAAAGCCATACGGGTAATTCCATGAAAAAGTGGACACGAATTTTGAACAAATTATGCAGTCATTTTAACTTTTTTTATTAGAAAATTACTATTTATAAATAGCAACATAAAAATTCAGGGAGTTTAATAATCTTAAAGCATTGAAAATGACGGAAAAACAAGCAAACTGAAAATATGATGAGTCTAATAGTGACGATGACAATATCCCCTGGTGAGTGCTAAAATAAGTTAACATTTAAGCAAGCTTCGTTACACACTATTCGATTAAAACAAAACTTGAGTGAAAATGCATCTTTTTTTTACTTTTGGAACCACAAATCGCAGGTAACATGAGTTACCAAAATAATGTAACGTGAGTTACCTAAATATTTAAAAATTTTTCCTTGAAATATTGAAAAAATGTTTGGTTTTGTCACTCATATTAAAAGCTTGTAATTTTGTATGTATGGAATCTTCATTGAAAACAAATTAAGATACTTAATTTCACATAAAAACTTCATACTGTCGGACCCTTAAAATTCGTGTCCGATTTTTGTAACGTGAGTTACCATCAAACTTTTATTTTTCCCAAGTAAATGTTAAAAATAAAGACAATTTTTTTAGTGAATTATGAAAGTAATAGTTATGCTCCATTCATGGATAGTAATTTCGTATCAATTTACATTAAAATTGAAAAAAAAAATTATTTATGTGTTGGAAATTTTTGTGAATGTAACGTGAGTTACCATGGAATTGCCCATACACAAACTTCTTCTAAAATCGAATTAAAATCGATCTCATTGCGTTTTACTTGTCGTAAATAATTCGCGAAGTCTGTTGTACTGAACAAAAAATCGATTCTTTTTTAATCTACATAATTATGTGAAATAAGATGTGAAATTTTTGAAGAGCCTAGTCGGCTTTCTTTAATCAGAATGGTATTGTTTTCTATTGCAATATCATTAGTCCTGAACTTATTAGGTGGGGTAGAGTTGCCTATTTTCGGCCGTCTCCAGTTTCCGGCCACCTTTTGGAAAATCGTTATAGCTAGGGATTTCGTAGGGTTTATTCCAAAATTTTGTTCTTATGCTGTTTTCTTATTTGTTAGAACAGCATACGAGGGAAAATTTGGAATAAACGCCTTCGAAATCACTAGTTATAACGATTTTTCGAAAGGTGGCCGGAAACTGGAGACGGCAGAAAATAGGCAACTCTACCCTATGTTATTAGAAATTAATGAATGTTATTAGAAATAAAATTTGTAGTTTTGCCAAAAAAAAGTGAGAAGTAAAACTTCAGTCGCGTGTACATGTGTACACACACGTTTTTTTTTTTTTTGTTGTCTAAAGCGTTCATCTGTTTTATCATAACTTCTAAGCTACTTATCATAAGTTAGCAAATGACATATTATTGGAAGCGACTTATTCGTTTTCTGGATATACCTAGGTTAAGTAAAATTATTGTTTCATATAATATATATTTTAAAGCTTGATTTTTGTTTTTGAAGTTAAAATTTAGTTTTTTAAAGGTTTTTATTGTCTTAAAAAAAAAAATAAAGGCTTGAAATTTCACTCAATTTTTTATTTATTAAAAAGTCTTTACATTTTTTGAATGACTAATTTATCTCTCTTTAGAATAAAAAGCAATGCAATATTAACGTAGATATGAACTGCAAAAATAGATATCTTTTTACAGGATCGTATTACCAAAAAACTAAAATAAAAACAACAGAAAAACAAAAACCCATTCGATATAATTTATTTAATTTTTGTTTAATCAGCTCGGCTCGCGCGAAAAGTGTCCATTGACAAATCTGAGTTTCTTTTTAGGTTTCCGTTGTGTAAAAAATGTTTATTTATTTTTGTTTTTTTTTTTTTTTGTTCAAAACTTGATCACGCTTAAGTCGCGTGGGCAATCATTCGATGGGTGCAAGGCTTGAAAAAAAAATATTTTTCCCATCAATTTACTGTAGGTAAGAATAAACCATATGCCTGGTAATCATAATTTATGTTTTTGTTTATGAACAAAAAAATAATAATAATAATATGCTGAGTCTTTGTCGTTGTTGCACGACTTGTGACGTGATTGAAAGCTGATTAAGCATACAAGCACAACAAAATTAAGTTTTTTTTTTGTCCTCTAAGAACTGGAACTTGAGACTTTCAGGTAACTTCCTATTATAATTATGGTAATAAGATGAAAGGAGTTTATAGTATCCTTAAAAGTCATTTGACAATAGAAAATTCATTGAAACTCGTCTTATTTTAGATTTAGATTTTTTCAGTGCAGTTTCTTTTATTGGTCTTTTTGCTTTTTTGTTCTTTGTTGATTGTAATTTATTAAGTGTACACATTTGTTTGATAGGGTGCGAAATTGAATATAAAAAATATGAGAATTTTTGTAGACACAAAGTAATTTAAAAAATGGTCCTACGAACCGGATAAATAATGAATAAAGCTGTATTATGGGTCTTAGCACATTAGTTTTACGATTTTTCAAGGCAAAAGTAACTTGCCTGAAATCGACAGATTTTGACATTCCAGGAGACTTAACAAATTAAGAAAAAAAAATTGGTCCTTCGAGCCAAATCAAAAGCTGTATTTGTTTGAATATTTGAGTTTTAACACCTTTATTTTCTTTCTACGTCATTTTCTCTTTAAATTTCGTTGACATTGACAAACTGGCATGTTTATAAAATAAAAAAAAAGCCAAAAAATTATAAGGTCCTTTGAGCCGAATCAAAAGCTGGTATCTGTTTTAAAAATGGTATGTATTCCGAAAAGATTTAAACTATCATCTTTTTTTATATACAAATTCCAAGTTTCATTTGTATGCAATTATATGCATTATTTTTCCATGGTAGTATTACCCCTGGCGAGGTCTGTGTTCGAATCCCAACCTCCATCACCTAAAAAATTAAAAAACCCTCCAAGAGTACCATTGTCATGAAAAGTGCATCTCCACTTCTTACTTACAAAAGTCTACAAATAAGAAACTTTTGTTCTTTCTTCGTTATTATATTATGTGTTTTGAGTTTAAAATCAATTTCAAACTAGTTTGCAACCTGTTTGTAACTAATTTGCAACTGAAAACTTAAAAAGTCGTTTATCACTTAATTTTTTTTTTATTTTTAGTGATGGATCTGGTGAAAAATTTTTGTTTTCTTTGTGGTAAGAACTATTTTCAATCGATTTAAAACGTATATGCAATCGATTTGCAACTTTTTTGCACTCAATAGAAAACTAGCTTCCTGATGTCTTAGATCCTAGAAAATTTAAAGTCCAAATTGTCTACTTCTTTTTGAAAAAAGTTTCGACTTTAATTTAAACAGCATCTATAATCTTGATTTTTTCGCAAAAATCACATCTCATGGTCACCTGCAAACAAAATTCCAGAAATTCTTCCCAAAAGATTCAAACAAAATAAAACACAACTTCATTTTTTATTTTCTTCTTTTTTTTATTTATTTTGTAATACTCGTTATAATAACTTATTTCCAGTTTGTTGTTCATCATATTCTTCACATAATATCATCATCAATTTGTTCATCCGTAATTATTATTAATTTGTTTTTTTTTTTTTTTTTTTTTTTTCATTGGTTCATAAATAAATAATCAATTCAATTTGAAATAACAACTAGTTACTTAAACCTAATATCAAATTTTATATTTTTTTTTTTGTTTTCATTTTTAAATCCTATTTTACCATTTTTATTTTAACTTCTTTCACCTTTTTGTCGTCTTTATTTTTTATTATTATTTGGTAAAATTTATAATTATTGTTAGATCTATTTATATATATATTTTGTATATATATACTTTTCATTTGTATTTTTAGTTTTTTTTTTTTTTTTTAATTTTATTTTGTCTTTCATATAAAGTTGTTTGATTATAATTTGTTTTTTTTTTTTTTACTTATAATTTATATTTAATAATTATTTTTTTGTCTGTTTTTTTTTTTTTTTTTTTTTATTTAATTATTTATCATATTTTTGTTTGTCAAAAATACAATTATTGATATTTGCATTCACAATAATGCAAAGGAGCGCGTGTTCTTTTTATTTTAATCGGAAATTTACTTTTATTTTTTTGTTGTTGTTGTGGTTTGTTCTTTCTTTTTTTGCCATATTATTTTCTTATTTACCAATTTAAATATATAAACACGATTAAGTTTTTTTTTTTTGTTTTTTGTATTTGATATTAAAATTTAATTGATTATAAACAAGAGATAGAGAGGTCCATTAAAAATTACATCACAATTATTTATTTGTTACAATAGTTGTTTCTTCTTAATTACAAATATTTTTTTTTTATTTTTGTTTTTTTTTTTTTTTTTTTTTTGTTATATCTATGTATATAATATATATGTATATATATTTTTTGTTTTATAAATTCATGTATTTTTGTTTGTTTTTGTTTTGATGTTTGTATGTGTGTTTATTTGAGAGGGATAGTGTGTACAGTAAATGTGAGAGTGGTGTGAATGTATGAAATTTATTTTTTTTTAATTTATTTATTTTATCCTTAAGATACTTATGATAATTTTTTGTTTTTTTTTTTTTGTTTTATCGTTTTTTTAATTTTATTTAAATTTAGTCTTTAGCATTTGTGTGATTTAACTTTGTATTGAAAAAGTTAAAAAAGTCATAAGTTTTTGTCATTTTGTGTTGGGATTTGTGTTTGTCTCTTCGTATTTTTTTGTTTTTTGTTATGTTTTTGTTTTTTTATTTTTGTCACAGAAACCAGAATATTTTGTAAGATCCTGTCCACCATTTTTGTTTTTTTTTTTTTTTCAATAAAAAAAAATAACTAAAATAAAGAAGATTTTTTTTTAAGTTGGCTTCGAAAAAAAAAATTGAAAAAAAAAATAATTTCACCAATTCAGTTCAAACAAGCAAAGATATGTTTTTGTTTTTAGTTTTATTTTTTTTTTATATTTTTGGATTTTTTTTTATAAATTTACCTTCTAGAGAAAAAAATATTCCATCAAGTTTTTTTTGTTTTTATGGAAAATAGAAATAAGACAGTGTTTTTGTTTATTTTTTTTTTTAACTTTATTTATTGTAAATTAATATTGTTAGCTACATAACATATGCAAATTCAGTTTTAAAAGTATTTTGTTGTATTTTTTTCTTTAATTTACGTTTATTTTATTTTGTTTTTTTTTTCCTAATAAATTTTATATTTTTTAACCTACAAATTATTGTAATTTTTTTTTCTTTTTTTTTTTTGTTTATTTTTTTGTTTTATAAAGAACAATAAAAAATGTTTTTTTTTTAGTTTTTTTTTTTAATTTTTGTTCTTTCTTAATTTTGTATGCTTATCATTTAAATATTTTTCATTTGTCACAGTACAGTTCTTTGCTTCCCTTTTTGGTATTTTACAAGAACACAAAATTAATATATTTCAATAAAATTATAAACAAAATTGTTTTGATGAAGAATGACTGAGAAAGAGAGAGATAGAGAGAAAGAGAGAGTGGATATATGGTGTATGGTATTTTTTTTTTTTTTTTTTGTGAGAGAGAGATTTGACTTTTTTTTTTTTGATTTTTTGTTCATGGAAACTTGATTTGGTGAAATTATAAATTAAAAAGTTTAACTAACCAAAAAAATGTTTGTTTAAGAAGCTGGGATTCTTCTCTGTTTTTTTTTTCATATTATTTTTTTTTTCTTTAATAATGTTTTTCTAATTCTGTACGAAATTTTATTTTTTGTTACACATTTTTTTTTTTTTTTTGAAAACACTTAAACTTGTATTATTAAAATTTTTGTTTTTTTTATTTTTATATTTAAATGAACGATATTTATAAGCGATTTTTTGTTTATTGTGTTTATTTTATATTTTTGTTTATAAGCGCGCAACTACTGACACTGATATAATTAATAATAATAATTATAATGATGAATAATATTTTTTTGTTGTTTTATTTTGTTTTTTACTTAAGAAATGATGACGGAGAAATTGACTATTTTTATTGTTTGTTGATATTGTAAGAATATTTTTTGAATTTATTTTTTTTTTTTTATTTTTCATTAAATATGCTGTTTTTGAATATGGTTTGTTTGTTTGTTGGTTGTTGGTGTATTTTTTGCTGTTGCCTGAATTACACAGTGAATAAAAACTACTTAAAAAACATTGAGCACGACATTATTGTTTGATTAAATATGTTTTTTTTTTTTTTTGTTTATTCATGAATATTTATTTATTTTTCATTTTGTTCTTTTTTTAAGTTTTAATTAAAATTTATTTTTTATTTGTTTATACTGTTTTTTTTCGTAAAGTTTGATATGGACGATGACGCAAAAGGGGAAAAATTCGTTTATTCTTTAATTGTTATTTGTGTTTCTTATATTTTTCATATTTTTATTTTTTGCTTTTTCGTTTAAATATAAATTTTATATATATTATACATATATATATAATTTTTTTTTTAATTTTTAAATTTATATATATATACCATCTACGAAGAAAACCTTAATTTATATTTATATATATATATATATTTTTCATTTTCATGCTGTAAGTCTCTAAATTTATTGAGTATTTTTTTTTTAAATATTTATATAATATTTGTTTGAAAAAAAAAGTATTAAATTAAAAAATCAATCAATTTTATTAAAATTCGGTTTTCAAAAAAAATTAACCGAAACAACCTAAAAAATTGATTTTTTATTTGTTCGTTCTTTGTATGGATGTATAATTGCTTTGTTCCTTTTTTTTTGTTTGTATTCGAATTGATTTTGTTTTTTTCCAAATTCGTATTAAAGGATATTTTTTTTTTTTTCTTACTAACTCCCTCATTGATCAATAGAAATAATTTGAAAAAAATAACATAACTAATAATTTGGAAAAAAATACTTACATATCCTACCTAACTAGATTGAAATTGGTTATAACTAGTTTTTATTTGTTTGTATTTGTTTTTAATAAAAATTACATTGGTATGCACATATACAATACATATAAATGAATATTAATTTTTTTTTTTTTTGTTATATTTTCTTGTCATTATTGCATAAGGATTCTTAACAAATTGATAATAGAAATAAGCCAACGGAAAGACGGAAAGCTGAAGACAGTTTTTGATGCATTTAATGTAAGCTAATGGTTGGAAAGCTCTCTCAAATATGAGCTTTTGATTTCAAGAAAAAATTTCCCAGGAAATAACGATCAACTCTTTTGAAGACTGACAAATATAATAGAAACATTTACTTCAAACTCTGAAAGCTACTAATTTTCACATTTGTCCAATCAAAATCTGAAATCATTTAAATATTTTGGAAAAGTCGAATATTCATCATATTTGAGCTTTCGAAAGCTTTTTGGATTTTCTGATCTTAAAAAAACATTCTTTTAACAGAATACATAAACGACCTTGTCGAAAACAGGAGCAAGTTATAAAAAATCAGACCAACTTAAAGAGCTTTTGCTTAAAGTTATAAAAGCTTTTTAATAGACCTATACAAAAATTCAAAAAATCTTTTTCATAAGGTTAAAGAAATAAATTTCTGAAACAATGTTTGAGCTTTCGAAAACATTTAGATCAAAACTTAAGTTTCTTGAAATCTTTATTATTGTTAAACAAAAAATTAACCTGAAGAAGCTTTTTTAACTGTTTTTTTTTTTTTTATTATTTGTTTAGTAATTTTTTAAACTTTTGTCTATAGAGCTGGTGCAACTTAATTCTATTTGAAAAGAAAAAAATCTTACACAAAAATTTTGTTGTGTTAATTTCTGTTTGTATTTTCCTTTTTTTTATTTTATTTTATTTTTTATTTTAATAAATCCATCAAAAGCTGTAATTTAATGTATGCGTAGTTTTGTGGTTTTATCTGCAATTGTTTATATGTATATATGTGTGCACTCACAGAATTGAGTTTTTTGTTTTGTTTTTTTTTTTTTCATTTTTTTGTTTAATAATTTTTTTAGTGAAAAAATAACTTATGTCTTATCCATGTATGTATATAATATTGATGTATATAAATATTTAAATTTGTTTGTTTAAATAGACACCTACAAACTTTATTTATTTTACTTTTTATTCAAAGATTAAAAAAAGCACATCTCAGGAAGGCGTAATAATTAATCCTTGAATATTATATTTTTTGTTTTTATTTTTAAATAATAATGGCACATTTTACGATAAATAAAATTTATTCAAAAAAAAATTAAAAATAATTATGAAAAATTAAAATTGATGAAATTTTGTAAATCTTATCTTATTTTTTTTTTTGGTAATTTAAAAATGTTGTATTTATTTATGATGGTGATTTAAATAACAACACAACGCGCGCAATTTTAATTTTTAGTTTTTGTTAAATTTCAATATTTCGTAAACCTCCTTAATTACAAAAATTAAACATAAAAATAATTAAAAAAAAAAAATTAAAAGAAAAATAATTATTAAAAATAAATCCTACCTATCTAAAGATTATACACATACATTTATATATATTTATATTTTTTTTTATATATATATTTAGCTTGTGATTTTTTATGTCACTTTGCTTACCTTTAATAGAAGAATATGGCTGGCATTGCGATATACAATAAAATAGTTGCTTTATTTTTTTTTCATCCTCATCCTCAGACCATCAGAAACCACCGCAAGTTTTATATTTTTAATATTATAATCACTTGTATACACGAATTTTATAATTATGTAATTAATTTTTTTTTTTAATAAAAAAAGACACCAATCTCCTACTAATTTATACCACATACTATTTTTTTGTTTTAAAATTTGTTAAATTTAATTGTCGATTCTAAAATTTGTTTTTTTTTTCACTTTATATATATAATTTGTTTTTTACTTTCATTGTAACACACCCATGATTATTAAATTGTTTCACTTTACCTACATTTTTTTTTTATGTTATAGAAAAAAGTGTTAAATTTATTAATTTTTTATATAACCAAATACCTATAAACTCAATAAATCTTACATGCAATTTTATTTTGTTTTGTTTTTTTAAATTTATATGTATATTTAAGGTTTTTTGTTTTTGTTTATAACGATATCTACACGATAAGTATTTTTGTTTATTATTTGTTGTTTAAAAAAAATTGAATTTCTTTTCTTTCCTTGCACTCACGATATTTTAGCTTATATATTTGTAATTTAATTTTCAAACATACACATATCCTACTAATTTTATTATTATTTTTAAATCTTATCTTCACATTTATGTTTTTGTCCTTATTGTTGCTCATGTTTTTATTTTTTTTTTTTTTATTGAAAGGCAATCGAATTGAAATTGGAAAAAAACCTAAGAAAAAAATTTGAAAATAAAATACCTAAAAATTAATGGCACAATAAATATATTTATATATATATGTATCAATATTTATTAAATATAATTAATTATATATTTAATAAAAAAGAATTTAAATATGAGAAAAATCATATACATATAACAATGTGTGTGTAATATTTATAATGATGGTGATTATATTTTTTTTTATTTATTTTTTTTTTTTCTCCATACCTATATTTTGTTTGTCTCTCTTTTAATTGTTATTTGTTTTTTTTTTTTTAATATAAAAAATATAGTTTTTTGTTTGCTTTTAATTATTATTATTTTTACTTAGACATTAGTTTGTACACAATTAAAAGAATTTTTTCTTTAATCATTTTTTTTTTTTAGTAATTCTTTTGTTTTCTTCTAATTTTCATTTTTTTTTTTTCATTAATTGTAATATTTGTAAATATGTTTATTTATTTTTTAATTTTCATTTTTTTTTTTAATTTTATCGACCACTGCCATGTTTAAGGTTAAAAGTTTTTTTTTTTAACTTTTAACTTGTTTTTATAAGGACACGAAAATTTATGGAAATTATATAAAATTTTAATAAAACTGATTGATTTCTATTCTAAGTTTTTTTTTTTTTGTTTTATGAATTATTATTATTTATTATTTTTTTTTTCCTGAAATATTATAATTAATTTTTGTTTTTTTTATTTTATTCATTAAGTTTGGTTTTATTAAACCGATCACGTTGTGCTTTTCGATCGATTTTCTTGCTTAGTTTTATTTCAAATTATTATGTTTATAAAAAAAATAAAATACATAAATTAAAAAAAAAATTAAGTAACTGAGATAAGGACTCCTATTCTGAAAAATACTTTTAATCATTTTTCAAGCTTTCACATTTGTTAGCTGATTAAGCTTGAATCGAATTTTTATATTCACCTCATTGTTTTTAATAAGGCAAATGAATTTTAACTTTTATTTTTTTTTATCATGGGTGCTGCTACTGAATCAATTTAGCCTTGGCTTCAATTTTGCCTCAATGTTTATTTTGTTATTGTGATTTGTGAACGTGCTCAACAACACGAGAAGTTATCTTGGTTTATTTTTTGGAAGTGAATCTTTTTTTCATTTTGTATATTTTTGTTTGAAAGTCACATTCTCTTATTATTGAATACTTAATAAGTACTACACGTGAAACGGTCGAAGAAATTTAAAATTTTTAACGTCAGCAAAATATATCCCTGATTTGAATATAATTATGTATATTTCAAATTGAATCTTTTTGAAGTTTTAATTATAAAAAACAAAATAACATCAGCACGTTTTGTTGATTTTTTTTTGTTCTCCATTAATTTTAATCAAATTATTCAGTCAAACATGAATGGATTTATTAACTTTCCAAAATTAAGGCCCAATCAAATTTGAGAAGCTTTTTGAATTTTGAACGAAATCAAACCAAATGCATTTGAAAATAGAAGTTTTTTATACAAATTGCATTTATTTTGAAGAAGAGCTTACGTTTTGTAACGCTTTTTTAAAATCGGATTTACGCTAGAGCTTTCAATGTAACTTGAACTCATAGAGCTTTACAGCTTAACAGTCCCATTGTCCTTTTTATCCCGCTTGATCGAGGTCTCGGTCTCGGAGTATCCTTGGGTCTTTTTTTTGCTTCAGAATAAAAAGAAAGCTTTCAGAATAAAAAGCTTTTCCTTCATACATCAGTTATTTAATAATAAAAAAAAATCATACTTACTCAAAACAAATAATATCCAACAAAAAAATCTCAAATCAAAATCAAAACTGCTACTGAAACTGAAATAACTGAAAAAAAGAATTCCAACAAAAGAAAAAAAATCCAACGAAGAAATGAAAAAAGAGAAACGAAAATATCAACCAAAAGTAAAAACTGAAAAATTAAAAAAAATTAAATAAAAAAACCAAAAAATTATTTTTTTTTAATAATTATTTTTTATTTTTTGTTTTTGTTTTTTTCTTTTTCATCATCATCATCTTTTATATCTTCACCAAATTTGTTTTTTTTTTTTCATCTTTATATTATATATAAAAAGAGAATTATCTTACATTCTAAATCACGTAGATGTTGTTGTATGTATGTAGTTATTATTATGTTTATTTTTATTTTTATTTTTTAATAATCATTAATTAATCACATGGTGGGATAACTCGTATTGTGATCAGAGTCATTACTAAATATTATAATAATATATATACTTTTTGTTTTTTTTTTTTTTTTTATTTTTAATTGGTAACATTTAATAATTATTAATTATTTTTTTTTCTTTTCGTAATTTTCTTCAAACATCTTACTTAAGGGCTATTTTTTTGTTTTTTTTTATTTCGTGTTTAAATGTGTATTATCATATTTTTAAAATTAAAAAAAAAAGATCCTTTTTAATATGGTCTCTCTCGCATATAGAAAAAAAAATTATATTTGATTAAAAAAAATTATCATATAATTGTTTTTAAATAAAATTAATTAATTATTAAAATTAATATTAAAAAATACTTGGGTTTTTATTTATCATAATTTTATGTAATATTTTTTCTCGGTTTTTTTTTCTATATGTGTAGATAACATATTTTTTTTTTTTTTTTGTTTAAAAGAATTAAAATGGATAAAATTTAATATAATATTGTTTAAATATTGTTTTTTGTGTTGTTGTAGTTTTTTTTGTTTTTTTTTTTTTATGTTAAAGCTAATGTTATATAGAAAAATTACAAAAAGAATTTGGTTTTGTTTGGCGGGGGAGATTTTATGTTTTTATTTTGTTTATTTTTTTTAAATTTTAAACAAAAAGAAAATGATATAAGAAATAGGGAGGATGATGAGATTAAAACAAAAAAAAAAAAGAAATGACAAAGGGGATGAATGAAATAATGTTGAAATGATTTTATTTTTTTAAATTAAAGAAAAAAAAGTAGTAAATCTACACACACAAAAAAAATTTAAGATTTTTTTTTTTTAAACAAATAACACATAACAGAGAGGAGTTTTTTTTTTTGACAATTTTATTTTACACATAATTGTTTTGCTTTTAACTGAAAACCGATTGGGTATTGGTTAAAATTTTTTATTTTTGTTTATATTTTTAATAAATACTACAATCTACATCACATTTTATGACTGATTAATGGTTGGTTTCTTGATTTTTTTTTTTTTTTTAATTCTATTCTACACACGATTTATTTTAGAAAATTTAATATTTTTTTTTTTTTGCATTACACAAAGTATCTAACAGGAAGTTTGGGGGTTGTTTTCTGTCTATTTATTTAGTGTTTTTTTTTTTATTGAAAATTGCCTGTGGAGTGAGAGTAAGTAATTTGAGTTTTTGAATAATTATTTACTTATTTTTTCGGCTCATCAGTCATTACTTGAGAATTTAAAAATTTTTGTTTCCCTATAAACTATACACCTAAGCAGATTTACATGATTATTTAATTTTTTTTACAGGGTGTTTTTTTTTTATGTGAAAACAGAGAGTTGTTTAGATTATGAAGTGGAAAGGAATATTTTTTTTTACAACAAATTGGTCAAAATTTCTACCCTAAAACAATTTTTTTTTTTGTTATCAACGACACAAAGCTATAATATAAATCGTTGATCGAAGAAAAATACTGTTTTTTTTGTTAATGATTTAGGGAAGAAAATAGGGGATGATTGCTTGTTCCTATCATTTGCAAAATTGATTCCTATACTACTCCTAGTTATAAACTTTTTTTTTATTTTTTTAATTTCTTAAAACAGCCCTCTTGATTTCATGTTTGTAGAGAAGAAGAAAAATTAAATACAAAAAAAAACTTAAGAAAATGTGGTGATAGTGAGTGGTGAATATCGCGAAGTTTTGGTGAGAAAAAAAATATATTAAAAATCAAGGTAATTTATGAGAGAAAAAGTTGGTGTGGTGGCAAAGTTTGGTTGGTTGGTGGAAAAGGTGTTTTTTTTTTTGTTTTGGTGAGAGAATATATAAGATTATTATTTTTTTTTTTTTTTATTTTTTCGTAAATAATTAATAAAAATTCGAGATCGTTTTTTTCACTTTTTCTTTTGCTATGTCAAAATAAAAAGTTATTATTATTTTTTTTTTTTTTTTTTTTTGTGATTTAATTTAAAAAAAAGAACAAAAACTATATTTTAACGTAATAACATCTAGTGATTTTGTTTTTTTAATACAAAAAATTATAACATGCACAGTTGATTTTGTTTTTTCATAAAAAAATAATAATAATAATTAATTAATTAAATATAATATATTAAATTAAATAATAACACATACAAATTCTTAAATTTAAAGAAAAAATCAAATAATAATAATTAAATTTCAAAACAGAATCATTGATTTCTATCGCAAAACACCGGTTTTTTTTTGTGTGGTAATTTTTAAATTTTTCAATTTTTTTCTTAATTTTTTTTTTTTGTTAAATACCTAGCAATTTAAAAAAAAATTAATATTTATTATTTTTTATGATAATTACTATAAAATATAACACAGATGACTTTTTTCATATTTATGTTTTCATTTTCTTTTTGTTTTTTTGTTTTCTTTATGCCGTAAGTGGTTTTTTATTTTTCGATTAAATTTTTAGTTTTTTAAAAAAAATTTTCTTAAAAATAGATTTTTTGTTTGTTTTTTTCTTTGAAGAAGAATTAAGAAGATCCACTACTTGGGTGATAAAGTAGCACACGAAACAAAAAGATAAATCAACATATTTTTTTTTTTTTTAATTTAATACGATTTATGTATTATTTTGCTGTAACAAAACAGAAATTTAGTAATTAAAAAAAAGTTTTATAAATTAGAAAAAATTTTTTAAAAAAAAGGAAATAAATTACAACGAATTTATCAAAAAATCGAAATAAGAAATGTCTAAGAAGAAGAGAAAAAAAGATGAAAAGAATGAATATCTTTTTTGTTAAATGTGTGTTGGTATTGCTTCTTAGAATTTAATTTTTTTTTTTTTAAATAGCCGAAGAAGTTTTTTAATGAAACTTAATAATTTAATAATTTTTTTTTTTTGTTTTATGCAATAATGTTGTATGTAAAAAATGTTTTTTTTTTTATAGATTAATAATATTATTAATATCACATCACCTTTGTTTTTGATGATAATACTTAAAAATACGAAAATTTAAGGATTTTTATTGGAAAAAATACCTTGAACATATTTTTTTTTTTTTTTTTTTCACTTTGTTGTTGTTGGTTTTTTTTTGTTTTTCAAATAAGTGTTGCCACTTTTTGTATGTTGATGCTGTTGTTACTGCTGTTGGTTGTTTCTTTCTTTCACATTTATTTTTTGTTTTTTTCATTCGGCCTCTGAATGGCTTTTGGGTTGTATTTTGTATAATATAGAAGATATTTTATTTTATATATTTTAACTGGGTTTATTGTTGATGTTTTTTTTACTTATTTCGTTGATCGGGGGGATGATGAAAAAACAAGTAAAGCTTTTAATTTTCTTTGTTGTTGTTTTGTTTTTTTTTGATTGCGCGCGTTATTATTTTATATTATTTTTGTTGTAATAAGATAAGATAAACATTCGGAGGGATTTGAAATTATTATTTTCTCTTATTGTTGTTTTTTGATGGTTTTTTTTTTTTTTTTTTTATTTTGTAGAGAGAAAGAGTGGGTCAGGATGGAGATATTATTATATTTTTTATTATAGTAGTGATACTTTTTAAAAATGAGTGTGTTTGTTTTTTTTGTTGTGTGTGACAAAATATTTTTTTAAAAATCTTACTCTGACGAACTGTGATACAATTTATTTTTGGTTAATGAAAAGTCAGGACTTATCAAAATTGTACTGCTTTTAGTAAGATTTCTGCAAAGAAAAGAAAAAAAAGAGAAAAAATTGTTTAGTTTTTGGGTTTTAAATGGTGTTTTTTTTTGGGGGGGGATTTTTGAGAAGTTTAGGAATGATTTCTTTTAAAAAAAATGGGTTTTCAAGTTATACTTACTTAATAAATTGCGGCAATAGTGATGTCCAGCCACTTTTGTCGTGTTTTAATGTTAAATACAGCTCAAAAGTAGGTACTGTATTAGGATCTACTTTCATCGATGCAATTCGCCTGAAAAAAAATAAAATAAAAAAAATTGTTAGATTTTTTGAAAAGAAAAACAGAAAAAATGAAAAAAAAAAATTCAGTTGAATTATCTAAAAATAGGCACACGCACAAAAAAAAAAGGCAATCATAGAGTTTTCTAAAACAAACAAAAAAAAACTCTTAAAGTGCTAATTGAACAACAAAACAAAAGGAACGATGGACGACGACCGTTGAGGCCTTTTGTTTGTGCTGATAAGCACAATGAAGCTGAAGTAGAGAAATCTAAAGCAAAGACAAAATACAACAACACAAAGTCAAATAGACGAAGAGTAGAGAAAAAAAAAATTAATTGTATTTAATTTGTTATGCGCTTTGTTTCAATTGACACACAGAAAAGATAGATAAAGTCTGCTTTTAGTTTGTTGTTGTTGTTAATTTAGAAAAAAAGTAGAAAAGTTTAAATTGACTGAATGTCTGTATGTACTGATCATCTTTGCCTATATAGTCTATTGACCTCCTAACTTGTGCACTTAACAGGGGTTCTCTTCATTCCCCCACAGCTTCTCTGTCTTTTGGTCAATTTGATTTAGATTCATAAATTGTAGCTTATTGGCATAAATTGTCTTTAGGTTGTTGTTTGTTTTTAGTTTGCTATTTTTAGTTTGAAAAAAAAATTGTTTTTCAAAAATAGAGAGAGAGAAATTGTTATGAAGGAAATTTGTAAAATTTATACCAATTGTTTAGACCAATTATTTATACCAATTAGATTTTGATGGGAAAACTTATTTTCGAAATTATTTTGAAGATTTAAAAAATTATACCAATTGTTTAGACCAATTATAATTTTAGACCAATTATTTATACCAATTAGATTTTGATAGATTTCTCAACTGAACATAATTTTGATATAAAATAAGTAGTTTTTTTTGTATTAAAAACTTACCTTGTATTACTTGGCTCATCTTCAAATTCAATATAAATTGTACAACCCCTAATGCCGCATGGTTCCTTTTCCGATACTCGAATAATTTCCGCTGCTATTCTAGGTGTTAAATCCCATGGTAATGATACTTCAGTACATGCTAAATGACGACTCTTAGCCGCACGCAGTTCACTTTGCAAACGTATTGATAATGCATTAACAGATGCATCATCATCGGTCATACATATTAAATTACTATTGTAACGATTATTTGTTGTTGTTGTTGTTGAATTTGTTGTTGTTGTTGTTATTTGGCTACCACTGATGGTGGGATTGGTGGTAATATTATTAGAATTGGTGGTTGAATTATCATTATTATTTGTAATTGTATTATATGTATTATTGCTAGAACTTAAATTTGTAGCGTTTGTTGTAATATTACTACTGCTATTATTAATATTATTATCACTGTAATTTGTTGTTTGCCTATTAGTTCTAGATAATTTGTTTGTTGTAGCTTGCAGGTGATGATTTAAATGATGATGATGATGATGATTTAAATGATGATGATTTAGGTGATGATGATTAAGATTTAAATTATGCATTGCCTGTGGCGATGACATTGTTGTACGATGATGGTGATGATGATGACCGTCGACAATATCGATGGAACTTTGTTTATTATTACTATTACTATAGTGGTGGTGGTGAGATGGCGGTGGTGTAAGAGGACTGGTCCAGTCTAGAAATAAATGAAAAAATATTTTTTAAAATTAGTAAATTTATATTATTTTAGGGGGAAATACAAAAATATTGTCAGGATTATTATGGAATCGGGAAAGGAAAGGAATGAAACGATATTGAAAATAATTTTTTGGATTAATTTTGTGGCTAATTTTTGTATTTACGAAATTAAGCTGGTGAGTGGAATGATTTTTTTACTAAGTCAAACACTTGAATGACTTTGAAAATGAAGTTATATTTCAGAAGTGGGATAATCTTTAACGAAATTGAATAAACGGACACATTTTCTTTTTTTAAATAAAAATTATAAAGAATAGATAGAATCTGAGCTTAAATTTTGTGTTGGATAAAGGCTACATTTAAGAAGTGGGATAATCTTTTTTTTTTTCAGGAATATTGATAAAAAGACAGAATTTTTTTATGTAAATAATTTTTTATTAAAGAAAGAATAAAAGAGAATCAGCTTCAATTCCTTCATAATTTTGCAGGAAATTTTAGAAAAATGATGTTACAAATCACAGTAGTGGGATAATCTTTTACAAAAATCATAAAAATTGAAGAACTTTTTGAGTTTAATATAGAAAAAAGCTGTGAAAAACTAAGTTCATAACTTTTATCAATTCAGTATAAAAATTATTGGAAAATTGAAGTTACATTTCCGAACTGGGATAGCCAATTTTTCAGAAAAATTGAGAAAATTGGAGGAATTTATTTTGGAAACTGAACTAAAAATTTAGAAATTTGTAAAACATTTTATTCTGAAGAATGAAAACGAAAAAAAAAATTATTCTTGGAAAGTTTTATTTAAAAACTGTTACAGTGTACAAAAATTTTAGAAAACTTAATCTTGAAAGATAAAAACGAAAAGAATTCATTTTTCCAAATTTAATTTTTTTATAAAAGAAAATGTTTCAAACACAAAAACTGAACTCAATTTTTGAAAATTGTGGCTAAAAAAATAATTTTAACTTAATGAAAAGTGGCTCTGATAGATAGCTAATGATTTTGAATTTGTATTTTATTTGTTTTTTATGTTGAACTTTATATGTAATTATTTTATTTATTACCTTCTTTGTTTTGCTTCTTTTAGTTCAGATTATTAAATAATAATTTTCTAAAGTAAAAAGATGCGTTTTTAATAATCTGAACTAAAAGAAGCAAAACAAAGAAGGTAATAAATAAAATAATTTTGAATTTGGTTTAGAAAAAAAATTAAAAATTAAAAAAAAAAAATGTTTTTAAATTACAAACAAAATTAAAATTAAATTAAAAAATAGTTAATAAAATCCTAATTTCCAATTGTTCCTAAATTCTTATCCCTTTTCATAAATATCCAGGTTTTTCATTTTACAATTTGATTTTATCTAAGAAAAATAAAAAAAAAAAAAATTCGCACCTACCAAAGGTCCTACACTGACGAGTCTTCAAACCTAAATGAACCAACTTCGAATGAGTCGCAAGTATTTGTATTTGTAGTTACCAAAAATAAGCAATTTTTTGTTATTTATTTTATCACAAAAAAAAACGATAACAACCTCAAAAACTGCCCTCATCAGCTGATTGCAAAAATGAAAAAAATTAATTTGATCAAAAACACCTTATCAGCGCCCCCCAACAACCAAAAATATTATCAACTCCATTCTAATCTTTAAAATCTTCAATTTTTCATTCAACAAAAAGTAAAGTAAAAAAATTAAAACTATGTCAATCAATCTTTAAATTTATTTCCTCTTTAAATATCCATTCCCCCCTTTTTCCGACTTCTCTCTTTTAAATCTCCTCATCAAACAATTTTTATATCTCGAAAACTCATTTTTTCGTTTATAAATTCATTCATTTAGAAGCTATTCCTTTTTTTTTCATACAAAAAAAAAAATAGAAGAATAAAATCTCCCACTCCCTCAATCCAATTCCTCATTTTTCTTTTTTTTTCTGCAAAAAAAAAAATTATCTTTTCTCGCCCTTTTATCCCAAAAAAATGAAAAAAAAAAAACTGACACCGAAACAGAAAAAGATATAAAAATGACGACGACGAAAATCGCGGTAGTACCTGTTTTTTTTTCTTTCAATTTTCTTCTTCTTCATTTACTTTCAACATTTTTCCTCTACTTTTTGCCTTTCTCTCTGCTGTGTGCCATAAATATGAGTTTTTCCTTGATTTTTCTACCTCCCCCAACTGAAAATCCAACCCACCAGCACACACCACAACTCATCTATCTACCTTTCCAGAATTTTCGATATACACATATCTAACTAAATCTATACATCATACACATAATTTTCTTCACCTAGCAACAGAGGTTTTTCTTGCTCTTCTTTTTTTTTTTTTTTTGCTTTTTGGATGAGATACGGCCGTGTAGTTTTTTTGTTTTTTGTTGCAAAAGACCATTTATATATCCATCCAAACCAAATTGAAAGATGAACGAGCAGCAAAGGCAAAATTACAAATAAAAAGGAGGAACAAAAAATTAACTCTCTCAACTCAAATGAATATTGAGAGAGAAATCACATATTTTTAAGAGCACACAAAATCAGCTGTGAAACCATATGACTGAAGAGAGTGAAAAAAAAACTTTCTTATTTACCTAATCAAGTATATAATACAGAAGGAAAAAAAAAAGGTACCTATATTTTCTTATAAGAAAATTAAATGAAAGAAGAAAATATAAAATTGATTTCCTTTTTACTCTCCAAAAAGAAGGTACATACAAAATTTTGACAGATATAAAAGAAAAAAAAAAGAGAAAAAAAAAGGGCAAAGAGGAAGCAATCAGCTGAGTTAGGTGCCCACACAGCTGGGATATCAGCCGTTTTTTTTTCTTCTTCCCGAGAAAAACAGGAAAGTAGGAAGAAAGGAAGAAGACAAATCCCAATTGGGAAAGTAGGTGGCGATGGGTGGAATATAAAAGAGTTGGCTGTCAGAAAGGATAGAATGGAAATTTTTCCTAATTTTTTTTGGAGAATTAAGAAAAAAAGAGCAATCAAATTGCAACTCTCTCCAAATATTTCATCAGCACATGGAGCAGCACCTCAGAGATGCACATGTACTTTAGAAACATTAAAAAAAAAAAGAGTACCCTACATTGCATCATGCCGGTTTGGTATCAAATTGAGAGGGGATTTCCAAGTTTAAAAAAAAAAAGGGGTAAAGTGGGATAGTAACAAGGGTTGTTCAAAAAAAAAAAAATGTAATAGAAACTCACCTTTAACTTTAGTTGACCCTATGACACCGAATTGCCCTTGAAATTGATTTTGCACAGAGAGCACTTCCATTTTCATGAGTAATTCTTCGAAAACTACTTCGTCAATTTTGACAAGTTTACTACTAGTATCACTATTTTTGCTTTTTCTTGTTGGATTGCTGCTGCTACTTGCTGCTCTGCCTTCTGTCAAAGATGACGTCGAAGGAGATAATTTCCTTTTTTGAATTGAATTGACAACGCGCGAACTTTTTGTGTTCTCAATTTTGACAGAGATCAAAATTATGGTTGTTTACCGAGATTTTTGGTTGGTTGTTGTTGTTGTTGTTGGTATTAGCGTCACAAACAATCACACACACACATATTATTTTTGGGGAAAAGCACAATTTTTCTTTCTTACTTCTCTCAGCTCGACAAATATTTTTTTTTTTTAAAACAGAGTTTTTTTTCTCTTTTTTTTATAGTCAAAAAAGAGTTTATTTTTGAAATTGGAAAATAATCAACAACTACTTAAACTTGTACGAAATTAATTATAAAATTAATCAAATTAAATTTAAAAAAAAACATGTACATATATATAATATATATCTCTTTTTCTTTTTTAATATATCTTTTAAGCTTTAGCGGACAAATTCTTTTTAGAAAAAAATTGAAGTCCGTTTTTATATCTCAGCTCTTTGAACGAATGAATATCTTTTTTTTTTTTTTCTTCTCTTCAGCTTTTTTGCATATTTCTTTTTTGTATCTTTTTTATAATTCACAGCACTTGCATATCACTTGTGTATTTTTAAATTTGATTTATTAACTTTTTATCTCTGAGATTTGGTGATTGGGGTTTTTTTTTTGTTCATTTATCCTGTTGCCGCGGAACCGCCGGTTTTTAGAGTGTCCTTTTTTGCTGGGTTTGAAATTTTTGTTACCAGCAAAAAAAAAAAAAGAGTGAATAAATCAATAAAATTTGCAAAATAAAGCGAGCAAATACACAAATTGAAATTTTGGTTGGTGGAAAACACTTGTTTTTTTTTTTTGAGTGTAAAAAAAAAATAATAAAAAGTTAAACTTTTCTATCCGCTCTCTGATATCCGTTTTGGTACAATTCACGTTTCGTGTCTAAAATCGCTTCAAAAATAGAATTTTTGGCTTTGCAGAATTTTATATCTGTTTTATGTTGTTTTTTTTTTAAGAGAAATGAGATCCTTGGAGGTTTTGGTTTTTTTGACGTTGTTTTGTAAATTTTGGGGATCTCGTAAAAATTTGATGATTGGTTGTGTGTAAATTTAGAAAAAAAGTATCTATTGAGTTGGTTTTTTTTTTTGTTGTTGTTTGAATATGAAAGTCTATTTTTTTTTTTTTGTATTGTTTATATTTTCTGCCTGCGGTCGTCTCGGTCTCTTGCCAAGTGTTTCTTGCAAACGAGATACGAATATCAGCAGTGTTCAAAAGCTACTATCCGGCCGGCTGTTTGCTTCGGCTTTATATAGCCTACAACCCCTCCATTTTGTGATACTTCTTCTTTGCTCTCTTGTTGAACAAAATCATACACACACAAACTAACATGTATTAAGTATTTTAAATAGACACCAGGTGGCGCGCAGTGTCAACATTTTAGCCGAACAACAACGGTGGAAAACATATGTTTTAGTAGATGGTTCTCTTTTGATTTTTTACTCTCTCTCTCTCTCTCTCTGATTTTTGGTATATAAAGAAGAAAAGAAGATGAAATTTTGCCGGCCGTAGGAAAAACATATGTGTTTGATATTTTATTCTCTTTCTCTTCGTTTTTTTGTACATGTTTCTTTTTCTCTCAGTGTTTTGTCAGTTTTTCACTGTTATTTACTTGGTTGGTTGAGATTTCTCTTTTTTTTTCGGTGTGTGACGTAGATTATGTGTAGAGCTAGCAAGCAGGGGCTTCTTTTGAATTTGGACCGCAAATGTGGTGTACGTGACTCAAATCTGGTATATAGAAAAGGCTTGTTTTTAAGGGGTAGTGTGGTTCAGTGAAGGGGGAAGTACATGCAGTTTTCCCTTTGTATGGTCTATATGGATGAGGATGGATGGATGAAGTGTTGGTTGGTTGGTTGAAGAGAGGTGTTTGGAGGGGAGAAGTTCCCGGTGCCCCCCTTTTTCGATTTCATTTTCTTCATTTCTCCCAGAGTGTGTGTGTGTGTTTTTTTTTTGTCATGTGTTTTGTGTGCCTTTGTCTCTTTTCTCACTGATTGACCATTTGGAGTTTTTTTTTTTTTCTGATTATTTGTTCAGTTTTTTTTTTTTGTTTTTTGTTCGTTGTTGTGTATTACTTCTTTCTTTTCTTGTTTTACATAATTCCTTCGGTTCTGCTTCACATATCCCATATGATGTTGTGTCAAATGAGTTTTTTTTTGTTTTTCTTCCTTTTTTTTATATTTTCTCGGTTCCTTCTTTTTTCTCCTACTATACACCGACACCATGCATATATACACTGTTGGAGTTTTTTTTTTTTTCTTCTTTGATTTTTTTTTTCTTTTTTCTATCGTGTATATTCCTCAATTCTTCTTTGATAGAGGACAGGTTTGTTCTTGTTTGAGAAATCTATGGTGGCTGGTTTGGTTGCATGAAGGAAGGGAAAATGTAAATTGCTGCTCCTGCCTCTTTTTTTTTTTGGTTTTTTGGGGGCCTGTTTTGTATACGTGTTTTTTTTTTGTTGTTTCTTGTTTTTTTTTTTTCTTCTAACTTCTCTCTCTTTACTTTACCACACACCGCCCCCACTGATGGACGAATTTGATTTATTCCTTGTTCATGTTTCCTTAATTTTTTTTGTTTTGTTTTTTAGTTGTTTTATTTTATTTTTGTTTAATTTTTTTTTGTACCTACCTATCGTTGTTGTTGTTGTTTTCTTTGGTGTATATTCATTTCTGTTGCACACTGCAATTTAATTTTCTATGTTTTTCTCTAACACGGCTATGTGTGTGGGGACTGGGGAGAGATAGAAATGGGTGAAGTGAATACAACAACTAAAAAATTGGAAAATTTGCATTTTCACGCAATTTTCAAAGGTTTCGTTTCGATGGATAAAGCAAAAAAGCAAAACTATCTGTATGCATGAGTAGGTATCTATCTATCTAACAAACATACATAGATATAGACAGGTATAGGTGCTTCTATGAATAGGTAGGTGCCTTACATAGATACTATTGCCTAGGCATATAGGCACATGAGATTATTGCTGAAATGGGAATAGGCACTTAGGTCCATTTTCCTAGTGAAATTTTAATATTTTGAATAGAATTAAATTGCCTATCAACCTGTTAATGCCTAAAATGGTTGATACCTACCTGCTTGGCAAAATAAACTAGAAATTGCCGGTCCAAAAAGAATGACAACTTTTGTAAACTGATAGAAAAATTGTTCAGTTACCTAAACCGAACCCTTTCATAATAGCTCCAGAAAAATAAAAGATGATCTTGAACTGTCTAAATCGCTGTTAAAATATGAAGACGTCTTTTGGAATCACTACCATTTTTACCAAACAAAAATTACCTAGCGAAGAAGAATTGTTCAAATTTTGCTCCGATCTGAGCAAATTTACTCCACTTTTGAGGACAAAAAACAATCTACTCCAACGCTCCGATTTTTCGAGGTTTACTCCATTTTTCCTCACAGAAAATTTTTTTAACTGACCTTACTAACCGGATTCGAATGATTGAAATATAATACATATAGGTATTAATGCAAGTGGTGGTTCAAAATTGAGTTTTGAATTTGAACCACGACTTGCATTAATGAGATTTATTAAACAATATAAATAAAAATAAATATTAGTTCAAGGTGAATTCATTTCAAAACAATTCGTTTTTATGAATAAAATTGACTTTGATTTAAAACTTTATTAAATTTTATAGGTATTAAAAATAAATTTCCTGAGAAGTAATAATTTCTTTTATTTCAAATCTACTTCGGAAATTTTGCGTTTGCTCCACTTTTTTTCAAATTTGCTCCAAAATTTAATGACCGAGGTTCGAACCCTGCTTACTAATTACTTGAAAAGTGATGCAAAAATAGGAAAGTAGAAAAAAGAAAATAATCAAGAATTTAAGCCTTTCTAATTCTTTATAGGTACGACTTACGCTTTTGACCGGAGATAAGAAATAACAGTCAACCTTTATTTTCAATTGGTTTCTCTCTAAGAGCTACCATATTCCATATTACTTTAAATACGTTTCGGTTAAGGTTTGAGATTTATTTAAAAAAAAATCAAAAATAAAGCACGGGTCGTTTGAACGCGACACTACTCGAAGTGTCTTGCACTCCAAATTTTTTAATGCAGAAATGTTCCTTGGTCTAAATAGTAAGAAAAAAGCTTTTTTAAAATCTTCTATCGAGATATTCGTTTTTTGCGAGCTTAATTAGTTATGAAAAAACGTACTTTTATGTACTTTCACTCACGTTTTTGTTAATAACTCTGTTAATAATAATGGTAGAAACTCAAATAATGGCTCTATTTTTAGAAGAAATATGACTCTTTTTAACTGCGTTTCAATCAAATTGGTGTCATTTTTAGATCTTCAGTTATTCGAGTCTAAGTCCGTTCATTTTTTCTGCCCTATTCGATTTCACTAATCAAAAAGTTTTTTTTTATAGAAGTCAAGGTATACTTTTCTAATGGTTTTTCGTAAATCCGAAGTCAAAATCATCACATCAAGTTTTTGAGATATTACCGTTAGAAAATCAAAAATACCCTTTTTTAACAGTTTTTGAGGTAATGTCCTTTTGCGTGATAATTTTTTAGAATTACATTTGTAGCGGTTTCTTAAAGAACTAAATTTCTTCTTTTAAAATCCGTTTAAATCTTTTTAATATCTCTTTTTCTCTCTGAAAAATCCTAAGTTGAATTCAACATGTTTGGTGCATATTCTCTATGCAAAAAATCTTATGTTCGTTTGGCGTTTCATGGCAAATCTCAAAAATTTTCTTACCTATAAACTTAACAAAAAACTTAAAGGAATGCAGATAGGATATTATGTCAAAATTTGAAAGCGAAGAACTTTTTGAGATTTGAAAAGGTCAACCTTTAACCGTTTTCGCTGAAAATAAATCAAAAATTAGAAATTTAATTCTAGTATCTTTTTTTTATATTATACATTTATTTTTAATATTATAGTTATTTATATATTTATAAGAAATTTTTCATTTTTTAAAATAAAGGTTATTTTATAACCCTTATTGAAAATGGCAACAAATAAGAGTTATTAAAGAACCTTTCAAAAGGTTGAGATTTATTTCTGATCTCTGGTTTTGACGTTGACAAATCCATAAAATCAGTATACCAGTTTTTGAACCTTACGTAATACACTTACTGCTACTCAATCTGGGTGTTGGGTCTGAAATTCGAAATGAATCATGCAAATATTTTGATTTTCGCTGATTTAATTAATTATTTAATGCCTATCAGAACATCAAAACTTGAAACCAAACCCTCAAATTGAACCATTTAAAACCAAATATGGTTACCTATAACTTCACGAATTTCACTATCAGTCCAATTGTTCCCAAGTATAATAAAACAAAGAAGTTAATTTCTGTACTTTTTGTAAATCTTTGCCTGAGTCACGTTTAGTTGCACAAGTTTTTGAAAATTTAAAATTTTGATAGGATATTATTTCCCGTCAAACATTATTTCCAATGAAATGATTAATACCTAAAAAACTATGACGTTTCCTTAAAATCCCACTTTAAAGTTAAAATGCAGTAAAATTGACCTCTGACGTCAAATTAATGATAAATACTACAAAAATACACACTTTTTTTATCTGAATCATAATTTCAATTCATTTGAAATGTACATAAATCTAACTTTGACTTTTTTGTGACGTAAATAATTTCAGCACTGTCGCCAATCCGTCTCTATAAGCACAGAAAGCTTGTGTACAGATAAGCATTTTCGTTTCGATGACAAGTAGCACGTAGGAGGTGACAGGCAGGTACACAACAAATACTGACTGATTCCTACCTAGGTACGCCAAAAAGAACATTTTATTTAATTAAACAATGTTGCAATATCTAAAGTACTCAATATAGTATTATCGAATGACACGGTAATTATCTTGTAATAAATACAAGTACATATTATTAAATCACTTAAATTTAATAACTAGACGTAATTATTGGTGGAAATTTTTTACACACAAAAAATAAATAAAAATTGCTTATCGGATTGGGTGCACGTAGACACTAACCTTACCTAGAGCAATTTCTCTAGAACTTTTCATCAGAATGACGAAAGTTCAGTAGGTACATTGTCAGTGTCTTATATTGAATTTTTGTTTTTATCTTCAACGTCTTTATTATTATTTTTTTTGTTTTTTCATTAATTTTCTGTGTTAAAATAATTTAAAAAATTTAAATTAATGACTCACGTCACGTCCGTTTTTTTTTTTCTTGCCTGTTCTTTTGGTAGCTAAAAGAGGTACTTATTGAAAACACACAAAAATAAGAAAAAAATTAAGAATTTCCTTGGAAATTTATTTATTTAAACGAAAAAATATATTTATTAAGATTTTTTTTTAAGAGAAGAAAGTTTGTTGTTTTCCAATGAGTTTATATTTCGTCTAGAAACATCTTATTTTCTTTTTAATGAAACACACATCTTTCAATAACTCTGTGTGTTTTTCTTATACATAGTTTCATAGGATTACGTGCGGCAAAGCCATATGTGTGTTTTTATGATAATAATCTACATCATTTTGCATTAGCAATCAAGATCAAACGTTTCTTGCATCATCTAGTTTTTTTTTTTCTTTGCTATGATGATTGTTGTTGTTTTTTTTTTTTTTGTAAAAATTAACAAGTCGTAAGCTGCTCTGTTATGTTACTATGCTGCCATATGTCGTCAGTATTTTTTATTTTACTGGAAGTCCGTTTTCTATTTTCTTTATGATTTAGTCATGCAGTGTATCACAGAGTCATGGTGAAATAAATAAACCATAGATACAAATACACCTTTCCTTGGTCATAAATAGGTACCTAGCTTAGCTACCTGATGTTATTTTGTTAGAAATAATATTTCCCACCAACGCGGATATTATTAGAGATAGGACATGTTTAAGATACCTAACCTACCTCATGTATTTATTTTGTTTGATGAGTTAATGCTGAAAATAAATCACATTGTTTTTTAGCCTTTGAAGTTAATTATTCAAAAAATAGACTGAATTTTATCTGCTTTTGTTTTTATAAAAATTGAGGTCAATATCCATATTAGTGACTCATTATGGGTTTTCGATTGATTTCCCATTTAAATAACATTTAATTAGGCTCAAACTTAAAATTTTATAAATTTCTATGGAACAAAAGTTACTGAACTTGAAAAGTCGATATGTTCATAAAAAAAAATAAATCTACTGGCATTCGGTTTTTCGTCAGAAATGGAAATATCCAGAACTTGCAGGTTCAAAAATCAAAATCCACAAAAATTCAGTTATTAGGGGTATTCACGTAAACGCGGAAAACCCGTAGAAACCGTAGAAACTGTAGAATTTTCTATCGGTAGAAATGAGCTGTCAAAATTTGTATGGGAAAAATATTCCGCAAATCATAGAATTTTATCTCACAAATTTGAAGCAGAAACGGTAGAAAAAAAATCTGATAAACTTTGGGTGTGTTCAATCACCTATCGAATAGGCTATCTGGGCTCCCCGTATCTGGAATATCTTTTTGAACGCGATTTATGTCTTATTATTCAGATAACCACAGATAAAATATGTTAATATTGAAAAGAGAATATCATTTTATTTGAGCAAATTACATTTTTTTTTATTGTTGCATAGTATTTGCAAAATTAGCTTGACATATTTTTTTTAATTAAACAAGTTCAATTTGACGTTTAACAAACAGCTGTTTGTTTCCCTTGTTTACGCAATTATTTTCTGCTGGGTTGTTCATTTAAACCTTTTGCGGAATTTTCTATTTTTCTGCAAAGTAGAAAATTATCTCGTTACGTGAATACCCTTATTGTTTTTTCTAAACGCGTTTTGGGTGCCGGTGTAGAGTCGGAGGTTATCTATTAAGAAGGGGATATATCAATGTATGAAATTCCAAGAATATTGTATGTCGAAAAAGTTCACTAAAAAATACGACAGCAATTATTCGGCAAAAATAATCATTTTTATCAAAAAAACGAAACCGACTTCCATGGATCAAAACTTTTTGGTAATTAGAACTGCGGTGCTTCTCATGTGAATATAGCTCCAAAAACTGCTTAAAAAATTTAATACTTTCATTTCGAAAAAAAGTTGGAAGGAAATAATAGTACAGGGATGGCGAACCAATGGCACGCGTGCCATAAAATATTTCCGGCACGCCACTAATTAAGTAATTCAATTGCTATTTGAGCGACATTCAACGATTTTTCCAATAACTTTTTATTGAGATTTTGTAAAACTGTAAAAATCTCTTCTTCTCAGATGAAGATACTCAGGTTCTGAAGAACGGATTGAATTTACATGAAAAACCAGACGAAGTTAAATTAACTGAACATTTTTTTATCGGTAGGTAATTAGGTTTTCACAAGTTAAAGAATTATCGGAAATGCTAGGTCTACTATTGACCCTGATACGACATCCTTTGATAAACTTAACAGGTCTAAATTTTTCTGGCAGGAAATTGAAGAAATTGAAATGTAGCTAAACGAATGTGTCCGATATCGACTCAAAAATTAGTCGAAACGAGGAAAGAGTTGGAATCAATCAGACTAGAGAGGGTGGAGGGCAATACGACGAACAATTCCAAATTAATGGAAACATGAAATTGGAAAAGTTGGAGATCTTGACAATATTTTCACCCACTTACGCCTGTGAGTCATAATTTGTCCAAATGAATAACATTAAAGATTCGCTTAGAAGTATATTGTCAGATGATTCCAACTTTTTCTTTCAGTTCAGCCTGCATTTTGCTTAAAGTGACGAAACGTAGCCCGGATATAAACTACTTGGCATCGAGTTCACAACAAGAGAAGTCATACTACAATATTTCTTTCACTTTTTATTTCTTTGTTTTATTTTGTTGAGGTACATCTAAAAATTGAAAAGTGATAAATTTCAAATTCATTTTTTTCAAACTCAGTTTTTGGTTCCAAAAACAATTTTTGTAGTTTTTTTTTCAAAAACAAATAGCGCTATAAATAAATAATAATTTTGTAAATCTTCCACTTTTTGCAAAAAGTGGCAATTAGTTATACCTTTAATCTGGAATGTAGCGTAGTTTAAAATAACCTTCTGATGAGGAAGATCATCTGATTTCCCAAAAGCAGTGTTTTTGATATTTTTCTTCTGAAGTTTCGACAAAATATAACGTGGTATATCATTACCTAAAAAAAGTGACAAAATTAAGTTTTATTTGTTCCATCAATTTGTATGCTATTTATTTGAAATTGCTTGGAGTTCCAATCGCAAGGCCATATTAAATAAACAACTTGAGTCATTTGAGTCATTTTCTTAATTGCTAAATTTAACATGAACTTAATCGTTCATGCAACGAAACGTTCGAACATTTTTCCTCTATTAATTTTTTTTAATGCATTTTTGTTGTTTTTCGATAAAAGCTTCAAATCATCATGTTTCACTCAAAAATCACCCTTTCAAACAAAATTCAAAAATACACTTATATGTTCTGCATTGCCGAAAGTGAAATTAGGTGTTCTGCATTTCACAAATTTACATTTTCTGAACGAATTCAATTCACTTTGTTTCTGTTCGTGAAATTGATGCTTTAACAAGGAATCTGCAATTTTTGGACAATTCAAAATATATATATTTTTATTTTTTTGTAATGTTTTTTTATTTTAATATAGCACAAAATATGCATAAAACACATGAGGCATAAAATATAATCATTCGTCAATTTTTTGGGTAGGTCCACTGTGTCCTGTGCACTGCCTCTGTTTTCGCCACCTCATTCACTATTTTACACTTAAATTTGCTGTTTTTATTAAAATTTTCAATAATCTTGCAATTATTTGCTTCACACACTTTATGAACAAAAGAAAGATGGATGCTTCTTTATAGTTCTAACAGTTCGAAGCAATTTCGAAGTTTTCGAAATCGTTCGAAATGCAGAACATGCAATTTCATTTCACGTGAAATTGAAAAGTGTTTTCAATTCACTATCGATCGAATTGTGGAACATGGGCGACAGTTTTCTGTTTTTTACTACTACCTAAAATGTGATTAAGGTTTCCTTCTTTTTTTTTCTAAATATAACTTGTTTTTTATTAAATGGTTCTTCCTACTACAAGTCGTCCTTTTTCTTACCAAAATGTCTTCTCCTATTTAGCAACAAAACAAAACAAAAATCCCCGACTGAACCTTCCCATGTGTCACACAATAAACTTCAATAACAAACACATAATAATTTTTATTACCAAAATTATCCCAAAAAATAGGTACAAACAAAAAATTAAGAAGAAAAGGAAAATTCCCAAATTGTAACGATCTCTTCTTTCTATATTCTATAAATTGTAAATTGAAAGGATCTGATATATTTTCGAAACATCATAGATTCTCTCGTAGAGAAAAACATGTTTCCATGTGGGAGTGAAAAACATACAGATCGTTTTTGGAAGATCATATTTCGTGTCGCACAATCCAAATCCATTTCGGTTCGGTTTTTCCTTTCTTTTCTTATCTTTATCTTGCTTGCCACAATCGGCCTGAATAATATTATGTTCTTCTCGATGGTTTAAATAAACAACAAAATAAGGTTGTTTTCGTGTATCTTTTTTGACTCATAGTCAAAGGCAAAAGCAGATCTATAGGCTCTCTGTTGCTATGCCAGAGTCAGAGAATAATGAAATACAAAAAAAAAAAAAAGATGATGAAATTTTTAAAAATTGTGAAATGTTCCCTTAGTTGCCTGTTTTCTGCTGCTGCTGCACAGCTGAAAGATATTACTATCTGATGACTCACAATCAATATATCTACAATTTTTTATATTTTATCAGCAAAATATCATCCGATATTGTTTGTTTCCTTTAGGAAGATGATGATGATGATGATAGTGACTATGACTATTAGGTTGTTTGTACAAGTACCTACCTACAATGAAAGAGGGGGTACGTGTTTTTTTGATGACTAGTGTATGTCACCTGTGCACTTTTTTTTGTGCTGCTGTGTGTGTATTTTGATGTCCTATTTTTAAGAAAGCCAGTAGTTGTAGATACAAAGATACTTTTTGCTATAAAAGATCGATGGCTGGAGAACACTTGCAAAATCGTGACAAGTGCTCCTTATAGTTTCCTCTGCTTCTTTATAGTGTGTGTGTTTGTAGCAGAAAAAAAAAACTATACTGACAAAACTGCCAACCTGCCACAAACCTGCCTCTGTTTATATATATTTTTTTTTGTTTTTGTATTTCTGCTCCTCTAAGGTGTGTCGATGGGATTGACGGTTTTTTTTTCGTTCTGTGTTGTCCTCTTTCAGATACTTTTTGTCTGTCTATTTATTTTTATTTTATGGAATCGATTTAGAGAGATGGGTATGTTTTTTTTTTTTTCGTTTGCCTTTTGTAGCTGCCTATATTGACGACAACGTATCGGGGGCTCGGGCTTGGAGGCATAGTTGGGATTGAGATGCGTGATGAATTTTAGATCAGCCTTTTACTTGGATTTCCAAAAAAAAAAAGCTTGGCAATATTTTAAGCAAGATAATGTGATTTGGAATGATTTTGAATTCTTGAAAATTCCACGTACCTAGAGATACTTTTTTTTTGTAAAGGTACTTTAGGTACCTACAAGTCGTAGAACTATGAATGTTCGTATCGTTCTTTGATCGTGATAATTTTATTTGCGGTTTCGTATAATCATTTTGTGTTCTTCTTTTGTTGTTGTTTTGTGACTCTTTAAGGTCAGAGTATGATAGCTACCTTTCCCTGCCTACCCTTTACCCATTGGCAGCTATCTAAATCAATCTTTTTTTATACCAAAAGGTAGGTTAGATACTTTTTTGTTTTTTTTTTTTCAGTTGATTATAAAAGATACATATTTACGATAACACACTTCTTATACATTGAAATAATATGTAAATTAATTAGGCAACTGACTTATTATTATGGTAGACTTTTAAGACCCTAAAGCTGCTTACCTGGTTTAGCTGTGCTGTGATGGCGCCTCATTCGTCTTCAAACATAATAGGTTTTTGGCTTCTGATTTTGTTTTTTTGTTTAAATTTTCAAGAGTAATAAATTTTAACGTCAGACACTAATAACCATACTCGCTTAGTTGGACAAGTTTTTTGTTTTTTTTTTATAAAATTTAGATGAGTCGATTTAAAGATACAGACAAAGAAAGTAGGTAGGTATACCACAAATATCAACGGTTTTATTTTTAATCTTTCTGTTTTCTTTGTAAACAGCTATTGGATTTGTCACCAAAGTGTTTTGAATAATTTTTTGTGTGTTTCTAATTTTTTTACTTGCTCTATAGGGCAAGTATTGGTTTCGTGTAGAAAAAAAAATCGAGGTTTTAATCAAAACCAACATTACGATGATGGAGAAGATCAAAAAAGTGGTTTTCGTCATGCCGTCCGTCGGTCTGTGCGTGTGTGCGTCTGTGCGTCCATCTGTACATCGAGCTAGGGCCTAAACGGATGGATGGATTTGCTTGAAACTTGGTACAGATGATTTTGACGTAATTCCCTAGACCCATTTTTTTATTTTTTTAATATCTCCATTTTAACGCATACCTCCCATATAACGTTTTCGAGGTATTGCAAATTTCTCGAAAACGGCTCTAACGATTTCGATCAAATTTGGTGTGCGGAATACTCTTATTGATTCTAACAAAACTGCGTTTTTAGTTTTTCTCAAAAAATGCGGAGAACGGAAATATGGCGTTGCCGTTTTCAAAAATTGACATATTTTTTAAGTTCATATATTTCATCAAAGCATTAGTTATTTTACATATTTAAAATTTACAGAGATCATTAACTATAAAATGGTAAAAAAAAATATTTTTTAAAACATTTTTGAAAAAAAAAATTTTTAATTTAATTTTTAAACTTTTGATTTTTTTTTTTTGATTTTTTTTCTACAAAATCTTAAATTTCCAATAGATATTTAAGATAAAGATACTGTGAACTACAAGAGCAAGTACGTGCGACCCAGTCGTGCATTTTATTTTCTTTGAAGCCATCAGATGATTTGCCCTGAAAAAAAAAAACGATTAACATGACGTGATTGAAATTTAGTTGAAAATTTTAATTTTCACGTATTTTTTTCTAGTTCCGAGAAAAAGATATCAGCAAAGTTGTATCTGTTTATTTTTCATTTAATTTTATTATTTTAGAGAATATTTTTAAGAGGTGGGTTTTGGGTGATGTATGTTTCGTCAAAATAATTTAAGTGAATCTTCTTCTTTTTTTTTCGGGGAATACCCACTTTATTTTGAATTAAAATTTTAGTTATGACTGGCACATCCTAAAAACGGAAGCAATTCTGTGAAAATCTGGGTATCATAAAACAATAAGGTAAGTTTGGTGCTATCTAAATACCAGGTAGATGGAGAAACATAGTAGAAGGCGTCTTATTTATATTTTAGCAGCTTATAGTTTAAATTAAATGAGTTAATGCTCTTACCTATTTTGTTTTTCTCGCAGTTTTAATAATTACACATCTAAGTATAGAAATATATTTGCCTAGCAAGGTTGCTTAGGTAATAAACAACCGTTAAGTAAACATGTTGAAACTTCATTAACAATATATGCCGCACGAGTTGTATATTCTTTTTTTTTTTTTTTTTTCCTGGAAAAATAGAATAGGTAGGTATTTCTGCGGTATTTCAGGACTTGGTCTGGATGATGTTTGCCACTATTCGTATATACACAACAACCTCGGTTTAGTGCGCTTAAAATGTAATTAGTTGTAGCTATTTGAGTCTGCTGAAGAGGAGAAAAATAATAACACAAAATTATAATCAGATTAAGGATGCTGCGAATTTTTTTTTTTTCGAGGGAAAACCATAGCGCCAGGAGATGATGATTTTTTGGCAGAGAGGTGTGGTATGGGTAGATTACGTAGCGGTGGAAGCTATGGTAATAGTGGCGTCAGACGATATTTATACTTTATACCTTATTAATGCGTTATCAATGTGTGTTTTATCGATCATAAAAAGATTATTTTTTTAAATTTTATTTTACTAGCGATAGAAATAATGAAGGATTGTAAGAGTCTGTAAATCGTAGACAGATTTGAATAATTACATTTTGTCTATAAGAAAGCAAATCTTTTATCCATTCTGTCTGCAGAATCCTTAATTTTTTCAAAGAAAATGTGTCTCTATAGTTAGACTAGTTTTTTTTTTTGCAATTGCAAGAATTTTTCAAGTTTTAGACACTTACCTATCTAGTCTTTTTCAATAATATTTGTCAAGATTAGATTTTTAATATAATATTAAAAAAAATAATTTTTTTGATGTTTTTTGCGTTTTTTGGCCATAACTTTTTTGTTAAGACAAATTAAAAAAAAAAAACTAAAAAATAGCCCCCCTAGATTTTCATTTAACGAAGCGATTGGCGTTTAATTTTTTAAAACCAGAAGAGTTTTGCAACTTTTGTGACTGTCCAAACCTCAGCAGACAAATTGTCTGCAAAGTTCAGGATCATAATTGAAGTTGGAGCTCATTTTTGAAACCGAGAAATCAACAAGAAAAATTGTTTTTATTGAAATTTGTTCATCAACAAAATTTTCTATATCAAATCAGAAGTGTCGCCCTAGGTAGAATAAATATTTTACAAAATACCTACAGCTTTTGCAAATTCAACAATTTGTTCATATTAAACTCAAAATAATTTCCAGGAGTAAGGGCACTTTCTTGACAAAAAAAAAAAAAAAAAATTTTTAAGTTGTTTTTGGGAACTTTTGAGAGGTTTTGAATATGTTTTTCATCTCAAGAATGCGATTAGATCGAAATAAAAAAATTAATAATTATCAAAAATATAAGGAAATTCAAAAATAACAATATAAGCAGCAGAAACGTCTCGTGTTCTTTGATTACTCCGCCCATTGTCCCAAAACCTACCTACCGTTTCTCTTTTATGGTCACAACTCACAAAGTAAAATCAAAAATTTATTTAAACGTTCTTATAAATTTTGGGTTTTACACTTCGGAAAGCCCATAACTCGTAAAAAATCCAAAATTCAGAAAATACCAAAACCACTATAGTACATAAAATTCTAGAAAATCCAAAATTCTGTAACAAACCAAAATGGTAGAATATTATGTGTGATGTTGAAATATTTACTGTGTCTATAAAAATAGCTTTGTTTAATGATAATACTTGACAAAATTATGAACTAATACGCAGCTTAGTCGGTCTTAGGACCAGTTTGTTGACACTCGTTCATCTTTGATCAGTGATTTATTCCAGTTGATTATCAGGAATCTATGATTTGAGTAGTTAATTTCAGATTTCGTTAATCAGCCAAATTTTTCACAATTAGCACCATTTAATCAAGAATTTAATGAAATTCAGTTTGTTCAACTTGATTTTCAAACAACAACAAATGAAATTTGACATTAGCACGAAGTTCCCCATTAAAAAAAAAAATAAAAACAATTCCTTGGCTTTAGAGATAATTCATTGACCAATCAAAAGTTATAAAAAGTGGGGAATATCTAGATTTTTATCGTCTTCAATTCTTTGGCTGCCATACAAAATAATACAATATTATTATTTATTGATTTTTTATTATTATTCAAATTAAAGGACTTCGGTATAAAAATGCCTCCCAATCTGCATCCTTTCTCCAAATGTATTTCTTCTGCAAAACCATCGAAATAGTTTTTTTTTTTGTCTTCGGCCTTGGAAAAATTCGATGTTTTTTTTTGGATTTTGGCCGCTCTGAAATATTTCTGAAAACAAAAAAGTTTATAAATACAGAATGTGTATTACAAATGTTCATAAATAAAAAATGAAAATTATTAATGGTTGTACCTAAATAACAATTTTATTAACCGTCATCGCTGTAAACGCTCTTTTCTATTCACCAACAAAATTTCAAAAACGTCAAAATATAAAAAAAAAACTCAATTCTTGATTAAGTTTTGACAACAAAACTGACTGATAGACTGGAAAATGGAACGAAATGGAGGTGAAAAAATGAACAAACGCTCTTTGATTATCACGGATCCTTGATTGTTAATTAAGTGTAGTTAATTCGTGATAATCAAATTGTAGATTTTACCCACTCTGAACTACCCATCCCGGGAGAGACACTACAACCCTGGGGTTCAGGAGACCCCAAAAGGTTTTTGATCAAATTTATTAAAAAAATCAATTTAACAAAAATTTTTATTTATTAATAAAATAGTTTAATATGTTTTAGGGCCAATTTTTCAATAGTCAGTTAAACAGTCAGTTAGTACTTATTCCTAAGGATAGAGAAAAAATCAATTTTTCAACAGGCAGATATAGCTTATTCCTAAGAATAAATCTATCTGCTTCTTTCAGAGACGAATAAAATTATTCTAAGGAATAATCTCAATAAATATATTGTGTCAGTTGTCAAAGCTGTTTTGAAAGAATTTTGAAAAAAATACAGTGGAAAACAAGAAAACAAAAACAATCATGAATAAAAATGACGTTTAATTTTAAATATTTTTGAATTTGACAATTTTTTTTTGTTATTCTGTAGAATAAATTATTCTTGATTGAAAAATTCAATGTTTTTATCTGATTGTTTATGAGCCTAATAACTTTATTCGTCGAACAGTTAACTGACTGTTTATTAGAAGATTGAAAAATTGGCTCTTAGTATATAAAATGTTCTAAAAATTTGTGTTCAGGCACATTTGACACACTGAGTGGTTATGTTCCGAACAGAGTGCATTTCTGCAACTGCTGCACCTTATTTTCGTCTTGAGGTCCTTTTCTGGTGGACAGATGACAAATCCTTTTTTTTTGTGGTTAGAGTAGATGTTTATTGAGCTACTGGCCGCTTCTTTTTAAAATTTCTCCAATAAGTAGGTACCTGGAAATTGGTTGGCAAAATTGCCCAATTAATTCTTGTGTTTTCGAACTAAAATCGAAAAACAAAACGAGAACACAGAAAGAATACAGCAGTGATAATAAAAGAAATATTGGAATCAGTGAAAAAAACTCTTTAAAAGTAATAAAAACCTTAACCCTTTCGAACCCAAGCTATGAAAATCAATATTAAAAAATGTTTTTTTTCGGTATTATCGGGTCAAAAACATCACAACTAAGAAATATGAATAGCAAAAAGTTATTTTCCAAAATAATAAATAGCAAAACTAATGTGTTTTTCTTATGTTATATGTAAGTAACATGCACTGCCTATGACCACCAAAAAAAGTCGGAGAACTGAGAAAATAACTTTTTATGAAACTATAATGTATGCTACTTCTTCTAAGCAAAAAAAAAAAAACTCTTTCTGCATTAACATTTTTTAAATCTTTTTTTTCAAAATTATGACCATATATAAAAAAAAAGTTTTTGCAAAAAAAAAATGTGAATTTCAGTCCCTTTCTCGATAAAAAAAATTAAAGGTATGATATTTGACTAACTTTTTGTAATAATCCAGTAACTAGGCATTATTATCTTTCAATTAAGCCATCGTAACCTAAAAAATTGTTTAATTTAATAATTTTTACGAATTTTTAAAAAAATGTTACATGAGAGTAACGCTGGGTCCGAAAGGGTTAATAACCCATTAAAGGAATTCAAAAACAATCCATCGAATAACCAAAATAAACTTTCACAATAACTACCCTGGGGTCTACGGGACCCCAGACAGTGGATATCTTTAGCTGTACAACTTGGAAATAAATGACTAATTTTTAGAGGGCTATACTACGTTAATTAGAGAATTCTTAAAGTTTCGGCGGGCGTCTATTACTTATTTTTTGTAAAATTCTAAAAAAAATGTATGTTTGCAGTGTCGCTGGACCCCAGGGTAGGGTTTAAGGGTTAACTTATATAAAATTCTCTCTGAAATTTAGCGGAACTAAATTTAAGCCGAGTGATACTTCAGTTTCAGTTGTTGCAGCAAAGATAAAAGATTTGGCTTGTCAATAAGACAAAAACTTAAACTTCATGCAATTATTGTGTACCTACCTACATTTATTTTAAAGTTAAGCTCACGTAATTCTTCACTCCGTCTCAATTTATCAGTTGAAAAAGGGTAAAATCCAGTTTAAACTTTATCAAACGTTTGAAATTTAAAACGTTTAAAAACGCACGGTAATGAGTAGAGTTTTGGAAGCTAGAAATATTCAAAACAGTTTTGCTAAATCTGGTTCTGGAAAAAAAATCAGTAGTAGGTACCACTTACGACTTCGATCATACTTTATACGTTAACACTTTGACTATTGCTGTCTTTCGTAATCGTATGCCGTAATTCGGCTCCAGCTTAGAGCACGACTTGGTACTGACCTACATATGTACATTACCTAGGGTAGATGTACCAATACCCGAACAGTTAACGGAAATTCAAAAGTAAAAAAGCTGCAAAAAATTATTTATTGAAGAAAAAAAGTTAAAATATTTTTTTTACGAAAGGTGTAAGAATACTTTATTATAAAAAAATTAAATTTTGTCAATGAGTACAAAAGTTTTCTTATAAAAAAATAAAAACCGAAGGCATGTCGTTTTCAACAGAAGCCGAACACAAGGTGCCTGATTCCGAACACCATAAATTTTAACAATTTTCTTCTATTATTTAGATAAAAACTCTTTTACAATTAATTTAAATAACAAAAATATGGAACTTTCAAGGTAAACAAAAATGTTCCATACATATATATTTATAAACCATATAGGAAACGGGCCTATATCATTTGGTTCTGGCTCTTCAATGGGCTCAGTTTTGTCGGTGCTTCCGATACAAATTTAAGAACGGTTTTTTAAAACGAACTTTTTTTTAAGTTATGGCTATGAATACGTAGCGTTAGATGTGCATTCTAATAACTGGTTGGTAGACATATAAGAGAAAGTTACTATGGATGCATTTTGTATGGTCGACCGCGAAGGGATTAATTCCATATCTGCGCAATGCATTTGTACAAAACCAAAAAGGTCTTTATTTTCTAAAACGTGCACAACAGTCCGCAGAAGTTTGCTTTTGCCACCTAGGAATTTTCCAACGTTCGTTGCCTTTTAAACTGGTCCATTCCCACATTGAAGCTCGACAGTGACTTTTGAGCTCCAACATCTGCCGACTACATGTGTAGCACGATGTGGGTTGTATTCGGAGAAGAAATGAAGTGCATTTTTTTTATGAAATATGAATAATTATTTATTTTGTTTAAATATTTATAAATTTGTATAAATATTTATTAAAAAAATATTAAATAAATAAAATTTAAAGCAGTTGCCTAGTTCCAAACAGTACTGTTCGAACAGTTTAAAATAAGAATAAGTATATACAATTAAAAAAAAAAATATTAAAATCAATTACTTATTGTCTAAACTAATGCATAAAATTATAAAATTTAGCCTAAACTTTATTTTTATTCAAAAAAACACTATTTCATGTGACCACTCAAACTAATTTTTTTACAAAAAAAATACGATAATTTTACGCATCTGATCCTTCCGACAAACTGAAAGCTATTTGAACAAGAAAATATAGATTTCTGAGCGAGATATCGCAAGGAGTGATCGAATATAGTATATAGATTCTAGTTTAACCGGGTTTTTACTTCTAACGGGACAAAACAGTTTTATTTTACATATTTAAGTGAAAAGTGTTCGGCTACTGGAGCTGTTCGGAAATGGGTACATCTACCCTACCTACTCTTGGTTTGACTAAAAATTGTCTCCAAATAATGTTATCAAGTGTCAACTCTTTTTTAAGTCTTTTTGAATTAAATATTCTTATCCCGTTCCGTTCAGGTATGCTTACGCAATATACCTATCTCAAGATAACATCGCCATCCTCTAGGGACAGAACGATTATTATAGCTATTGTATTTCTTATCATTTGACCAATTCCAGAATCCTTCAATTTGGTACTGTAGAAGATATTGTTGATTAATGTCAGTGTGCCTATGTGACAATGTAATGTACATACCTACATAATCTACAAACGTTTGGAATACGTTTTCCAAACGTTTCTATTTCAATGATCTTTCCATCATCCCTTCGAATATTCTCGAACAATTTATTCTGAAAAAATACCTACGTGGCCTTGCTACAGTAACAATAAAAATAAACCAACCCCGCTGATATACAAAAGGTTTGTTTTCACACATGTCACCCTCTTTCTTTAATTTTCCTCTCTGATTGATAATGTTGTTGCCTTTGATAGGTAAGAGGTTATCGAAACAAAAAAAAAAATTTTTTTGTGAAATAAAAATCTGCATTTTGTAGAGATCTCTCACAAATCGTGATCGATCACGTTTCTTATTTTATATTAGTCATCACTCGAAAAGATAACACAAATTAAAAGCAGAAAAAGAAACATAAAGAAATGATCAAGTATAGGCAACAGAGAGGAAAAGAAGGAGAAATCTGTAACTGAACTCGAACTGAAGAAACTTGCCAAACACCTTTTTGTTTTTTTTTTTTTTCGTGTTGTTGCTCACGCAATTAACAACAAAAAAAAACATATCGAATAAAGGCAAAAAAAAAAAGAAGAAATAAATGCTTATCAAAAGAGTGCAACTGAATTTCCCTATTTAATTCTATCAATCCTATTTTGCACAGTGCACAGAGGAATATATAAAAAAAAATTATATGCACATACCTATACAACAACAACAACGAGTTCGCAGTGATAAATGTGTGTATATGTAAGATACAAGCAAGTAGAAAATAAAGAAACAGTCTTCATGTAGCAACAACAACAAAAAAAGAGGAAAATCAAGCAAATAAAATTTATAGAAAGACAAGACACACTGAGCACAGAGCACAAACCATAAATATAAATCGTTTTTCCTTCATTTTCTTCCTTCCTTCTGTTTCTTATGATTATTGTACATACCTACTTCGTTTTTTCGGTTTCTCTTTTGGGTTCTTAAATCTTCGAGTCTTCCCCCCAGGTCCCACTTGATCCAAAGAAGGACCCAAGGAGACCCCCTTTTCAACAAATTAACCAACATCATCATCATCATCCATCTATATCCCATTTTTTACATTGTAAAGAGAAGGTACCTGTGCCTGTGCAATCGGGTAAAGTAAATAGGAAAAAAGTAATACACGACACGACGATGAAAGATTATGGATAAGAAGAAGTCAAAGAAAATGATAAATAAATACAAATTAAATCTATAAACCGGCCCGGAATACGAATAAATGACAGTACAAGAGTAAAGAGAAAGAGAGAATTGGTACTCTCTTAATTTCTATGTAAATTTACCAGAAAATGCACTTTAACAAAAAAGTAAATAGACCCGCATAGAGGGGAAGAAGAAAACCAGAAAACCCTCCACAAACGAACTGTGAAAAACAGATGATGAAATTTACTCTTAACTTTACAATACACAATTCAACTCTCTTCTTATATACTTTAAGCCATCAAGCATGTGTGCTGCAAAATTTAATACTCTCTCTCGCCATTCAAGGGGTTTTATGCGAAATTTTTTTCTCTGAGAGGTTCAGTCTCTCTATTTACCCCGTCGATTCCGGTCGCTTAATTCGTGCATTCGGGTGTTTCGGGTGTCAATTTTTAGATATTTTTTTTCATTGAGTATACTCACACAGTTCTTTATACTTCTTTACTTGTTTTTTTTTTTTTCTTCATTTCTCTTGCTTTTGTTCTGATGAAGGTGGTGAAGTTGTTGTTGTTGTTGTTGCGTTTGCTGGGTTGTTCTTGTTATTACTGGGTGCATTTGGGTTGTTAGTTGTTGTTGGTTCTTGATTTTTTTTTTTGTATAATTCTAGTTTATAGTTTTTTTTTTTATAAAAATTTCTTTTGGGCAAAAAACTGCAGTTTTCAAAAACCGTTTTGAGATTGTTTTTTTTTTGTCTCTTTTCGGTTAGTTTGTGGCTGTGTAGAATTTTGAAGGGCTTCGAAGGTCGACAAAAAGGTAGAAAATTTTAGATTAGAAAAAGTATAGGTAGATACAGTAAATATTTAAATAGGCAGGAAGTTTCTAGAAATAAGATTAGAGATTTTTTGTTAGGATAAAAGTTACTAGGCGATTCATTTACTTTGTCCTTTTCATTCTAAAGTCTTTAAACTTTTCTCTATTTGCTAGCCGGCTTATTATTTGTTGAGGTTGCTTATTTGTTGAAAAAAAATTTGTCTTGGTTTAGGTAGGTCTTGAAAATTTGCTGAGTGGACAAAAAAATTCAATTTTTTTTTTTTTTCAAAACTTTTGAAACAAAAAATTAAATAAATTTTTAATAGTTTTCGAAAAATTGAAAAAAAAAATCGAGAAATCTTCGAAAATTAAAAAAAAAAAAATTCGTCGAAAATTTAAAAAAAAAATCTAAAACTCAAAAACCGTCGAAAAATAAAAAAATAAAATAAATTTTTTTTTTAACTTGGAAAAATTCAAAGACATTTTTTAATAGTTGTTAAAAAGTTATCGAAATTTCAATTTTTTTTTGTTGAAATTTTGAATTTTTTAAAACCGTTTTGTGTTTTTGAATTTTAAAAATCTTACATTCAGACAATGATCGAAATCTTGAAAAGAAATTTTGATGGGAAACAAGTGTTGAAATTAATTTCTAGTGCTTGAAAAAAAAAAAATTAAAATTTCGATAGTTTTTGATTTTTTTTAAGGAAGAAATTCTATTTTTTATGGATTTTTTGGGATCCCATAACTTGTGTAACTAACTAACTTCTTCTTCGAATTTTATAAAATCGTAGAATCTTTTGGTGCTAAAAGAATCAAAACTGAGCAAAACTGGCCAAAATAAATGCTTCGAGGTTTCAGAGCACAAAGGCTAAAAAAAAACAGTTTCTCACTGAAATTTTTCACTTTTTCTGACAAAGAGTGAAGAAAAAAATTTAGACTCAGTTCCTCTTTAGTTGATCTATGATTATTTTTAAAGATTGACTTTCTGAGGTTCTCCAACTCAATTTTTATCAAAATTTTAAAAATTCAGTAAAACGGATTTTTGTTCTTCAGATTCTACATTTATAAAAATGTTTGAGGTTAAAGAAAAATTTTCTTACCGAAATTTTTGTACTCAAAAAGTAATTGATTTTCAAATTTTTGTAAAAACGTAACATGACTTCCCAAAGCTTATAAAATTTTTTATTTTGGAAAACTAAATTATCTTGTTTTAGTTCAAAAAGTTTTAAGCTAAAACGATAACTTTGTTAAACAAAATTCAAATGACCAAGATAATTGTTAAAAATGTGTACTTTTGTTTGAGTGATAATGGAACTTGAAATGTAAAGTTTTTACTCAGATAGTTTTCACCAAGTTCAGACATGCTTCGATTCCAGAAGCTGTGAAGCTATGAAGCTGTAAAGTGAAAAATTTAAACTTTTTTTCAAGCGAAATTTTACTATCGAAGAAATAAAAGTGGACTCAAATGTTCATATTTTCAAAGTTTAATTTCTTTAAGATCACAGAGCGGCAAGACTTTTTAAACAAGTCTTGATTTCATATCTTTGAAGCTTTGAACTGAAAAATTTCCACCCAGTTTCTACTATCTACTCCCTGTCTAGTCCAGGAAGTAGACATCTTTTCAAGCTCAAAATGTTTGAGTTGGAAAGGTATTTTTCTTGTTCGTAGAAAAAAGCTCTCACTCTTCTAATCTTTTTGGGCCTAGTTTTGAGATTTCGGAAAACTGCCTAAAACAGAAAACCAGGGAATAAACTTCAAATTCAAAATGGGTAATTCAGAAATGTGAGACGAATAAAATAGATAGAATTAAGACTTGATTCACTTTTTCACAATAATTCAAGAATCGAAAAACTCGTACAATTTAAATAGTTTACAAATCAAGCTTCTGTTTAAGTTTCTGAGTTTTTATAAATCTAAACTGGTTAATTTTCAAATTCAAAAATATCTATATTCACTCAGAAAATTCGAAAACGACGAACTCTCGAAGAGAGTCCAAGTTTTTTTTCAAACACCCAAAGTTAAATCTACTTCCAATTGGTTTTGAAGTTTTTAAAGTTGGCTTTAAAATTAGTGCTTGGTCTTTCCTTATTTATTTTTCAGTCAATTAATTTTCTCCATTCTTCAGAGAAAATATGTTGAAATATTAGAAATCTCGTCAAAGACTTTTTTTTGGATTTCTGAACCAACGTTTGAGATTGACATTTTTGAAAAGGAAATCAACTATTTCTAAGGTCCAATTTATTCACACTCCATTAAATTTAAAGTCGCCATTAAAACAGGGAAATTTTAAAATTTGTATGCGATTTGACAGTTTTATAATTTTTAATGGAGCCTTTAAAAATAATGGAGAGTGAATAAATTGGGCCTAAGACTCTAAAAACTTAGAAAATTTTGTTTAACTTTTAGCGAAAAAAACAACTTAAGTAACTCGCTTTTCCCATTTTAGACAAAGAAGAAAAAGAAAAAAACTTGACAAAGTAACATAGTTTAGGAGTTATAAAAAAAAAGTTATTAGAATAATTTAAAAATAATTTTACCAATCATCCTTACAAAAAAAAAAAAACTTAAAAAATTAAACATTTTTATAAAAAAGAAACAACAACAACAATCACCTTCAACATTATTCTGTTATTTATTTTAAGAAAACAAAAAAAAAAAAACGAAATTATTGTAAAAAAAAAAAATAAAAAATACCGTAAAATCGATATCGAAAAATATACAAAAATAAAATAAAAAAAAAAATCTGTAATTTAAATTTAAGATAAAAAAATATGTGAAAAATTAAAAAAAAAAATATAATGCAAAAATTGTGAATTAAATTTAAGCAAAAAAATCAAAAGGAAAAATGAAAAATAAAGTGAAATTTTTTATTTAAATATAAAAAAAATGCAAAAAAAGTTCTTTTATTTTTTTGAAAATTCAAAAAATGTTTTGGAAAAAAATGGAAAATATTGGAATACCTGCATACTTGGTTTTTTTTTAGGTTGAAATTTTATTTTTTTTTTCTGTACGAGGTTTTTTATGTTGAGTGTGAGATGCACCTTCAAGGGTGAGATTGAGATACAAGAAGCTTGGGAAAGAAGATTTTGATATGATTGAATTTTTTATTTTATAAGAAAAATAAAAAAAAAAAATAACAGAAAACGGGGGGCATGTGAACTCTTTCCATAGCCCTTTGGTAAGTTTTGAAAAAATCTTTCATTATTGGAGAAAACAAAAAAAAATATCTTTTGTAGTGTGTAAAACTGTAAGACTTGTAGAGAAGATAGATAAACCTTAAAACCTTATAAAAAACAGGGGAAAAAAAAGTTAAAAATTATTCTGTTCTATTAAATGTTTACATTGATTATCTCGACAATTTGAATTAAATTTATATTTATTTTTTTTTTATATTTATATGCCGGCATTTCATGATAAGCTTTAGCTTTAGCTCTTTTCTCCAACCATACCCAGGTTTAGCTTCTGCTATATTTTGAAACGAGACTTGTTTGACAAGCTCAATTGGATTGGATTGTAGGTTGGTGTAGAGGGTACTTGACTTTATACCAGTCGTTATATTCATATAATCGCTTATCTTGAATTTATAAATGTTTACTTTCAAGAGAGACACAGAGTCAGAGTGAATTAATGTTTTTTTTTTTTAAATTTAAAAATAGATTATTTTTGTGTTAGACAGTGTTTTGTTAGCACTTAAAAAAAGAAATAATTGAACATTTATTTTATATTTATAACACACAAACTGCACACAATAATTAAGTTGTTTTCATTTTAATTAATGAGGAAGGTCATTTTATATTTTGCAGCAGACTATATGGAGAACTTTTATTATTATCAACTAAAAGTAGGTGTATAACTAAACTAACTCTATTGGGACAGATACGTAATGTACCTATGTACTTATTGAAAATGTCTGCGTCGTAATTTCAATATTACGATAAAGTACTTGAAAAAAACCTAGACTATTGGAGGTTTAAAGGGTTAAATTAGCAGTTTTTGTTATCGTTTAATTGCTTTAATAAATATTAATGAGTATGGGGGTAGGTAGGTTAGGTTAGGTAATTGTGTACTTAGTCATTAGAAAATGTCTAGGTACGTAACGTACTTAGTTAAACGTGATTTTGAATAGGGTTTGAAATTTCTAGCTTAGTGGAAAAGGTATGAAGTATGATAAATATTTTGAGTTATACCTTCCAGAAGCCTATGATCAACTACATCAATTACATTTACTACATCGACGACCCTAAAAACAAATAGTAAAGCTCCATTGAATCCGTGAGGTTTGATGAGACGGATAATATTGAAGTTTAAAGTCGTTGGCCCTAGTATGCCTTCCTTTGGTGGCACTTTATCACAATATCTACCTTATATGTGTTGTGTATGTTAAAACCTAGAAAGTAGATCGAGCTTAATTTCAGTTTCTATACATAATTGGGTAAGGGCACTAGTATCCGGACAGTTAAGGTACTTTTGAACTTTGACGTCGAATAGTTTTATTGCTGTTCAAGCTATAGCAAATATTTTGGTATTTTCTTAAAGTTTGGCATTTTTGTAATAATGTTACATTCACATATTTTTTAAATAAAACATTTAAATATTTAAAAATAAAAATAATAAAAAAAGTTCGATTTGCACTAGTGTCCGGACGCAAAATTTAGTTTCCGGACAAATTTATTTCAGTATCCGGACACGATAATTTTGTATCAATTTATGGTTCTTTTTTCTTTTTTACGAAATAAAACATCTTTTGTTTTTGAAAAATATATGAACATATAACTTTAATATACAAAAAAATTTATTAAAAAAATTAATTGTTGAAAAATAACTGTTTGGAAGGTACTTTTAAAGGTTAAAATAGTTTTTAATAAAAGTTGATTGCTTATCAACAAAAAGGACACACTTACAGCTTATATTTGTTAAAAGAATTAATAATACATTTCAGTTTTAAAAAAAATCCTATAAGAACTTTTTTTAAACAAACGAAAATTAGTTCTTATAATAAGGGTAACAATCCACTTTTCTCAGTAAACTTTTCGTTAAAACAATTATAAATAAGGACTTAGGTACTTTTATGTTAAAAAGAGGTTCTCGGGATGAAATTGAAACTTCGTTCGGAACCGAAAGAATTGTCACAATTGGTAGGCTTGGAGATAGATTGCAGCACGGAACGAATATTTCCAGAATTCATAATTAGGAACTGAAGGTGACAACAAAATTTAGGGGTCCTCATTCCTCAATAATATCACATTGTTACCACCATATCCATATTTTTCATTATTGCTTCATTTAAAAGTGGTGAAAAATTCAGTTTGGAGGTGCTTGGACTAAATCCAATCATGAATTGTTATCTCTTAAACAGATTAGAAGGGTTTAAAGACACTAACATTGACAGTATGATGTGAGTTGTGTTCGGTGGCAATGCGTACAAAAAAACTAGATTTTTGGAACAAAATTCACTCAACTTTGGTGTTAAATGTGACTTATGTTCATCACAGGATGTTCCACTTTGTCATCAAGCAAGCGTTTGTGTCTGCAGTTTGCAACATAATCAAAAAAGGTTTCACTACTCAGCCACATTATTTCTGGTACATTTAACTAATTTCTAATATAATTAACTATAATTTGATTTTATATACCAGAAGTAAAGTTTTCCCTGGCGTTATGTTTTCTCAGTGAAATAATTTTGCTAGTCTTTGGGTAGAGACAAAAACTGGTTTCATCACCAATTAATATCATACTCTAGTCATAAATGGAAATATGTTCCTGGTCAATACTTTTCAAATAATTTTAGAGCTATTCAAACTATTTTATAATGCTCTCTTGTCTAAAAACTGCTGTTCCTTGCCTGATAATGTTTTCAGCTTCTCTCAAAGCTAGAATTGGATTTATATAAATCCTTGTATCCTCTATGGTCTTTGATATGTTTTTTGAATTCATTCCTTATAAGATAGCAAGTTTAAAAGTACAAAAACACTTCAAATTACATTAAAAACAAGGGTGTCCGGAAACTGAATCTTGTTTTTCAGTATCCGGACACACATATTTTAACTTAGGAATACTGAAACATTGAGAGAGAAATGCAATTCTTTTGCATTAAAACCCAAAATATGTTCAAAACTACAATTTAAAAGCCTAAAAAAGCGATTTTTCCTTTTCCCTCATAATTTCAGTATCCGGACACTGTGTCCGAGAACTAAAAAAAGTCTTAAATTTTAGTTTTAGTATCCGGACACTAAAAAATATAATTAAAAAAAAACTTTTTGACTATTTTATTAATAAATTATCAAAATGTATCATATTTACTCAAAACTAACAATTTCCTTTTATGATAAAATTAAAAAACAGGTCTGAATTGTCTTAGTTTTTTCAAATGCTTCCACTACTTTTTTCTTACAAAAAATCATTTTCACAACCTCACCCCTGATGTCGGACACTTAACTGAAGTATATCTCTTAAACCATTCAGGTAATCTGCTTGAAACTTTGGATTTATATATGAAATACATCAGAGAAAGTATATTTGTGGTTATATTTGAATTTATTAGGATGATTTACCTATTAACCGCAAAAATATCACAAAGTGTCCGGATACTAACACTGTCCGGATACTGGTGCCTTTACCCTTCCCTACAAAAAACTAAAAAAAAATAATTCAGGAATTTCCACAGAGTTGCTAAAAAATCATATTTTTCGTGGGCTGTTCATAGAATAAATTTGGTTTACTTTTCCTGATTCTAGAAATCTTTTACTGCATCAAATTTCACTACGTGTTACGACTAGAGCCCAAATTAAATATAATTTCGCCAATTATTGTCTTATTTCGAATGTCAAATGAAATAATTATCAACACGATTTGGGCTCTAGTCGAAACAGGCTGTATAAATGAATCTCGATGACTAAAAATATAGAATTTTTATCCTTTTTTTTTTTTTAATAACACGCTTAGAACAAGATACAACATTATCAAGGTATTGCAATGTGTTCTCGAAAACAGCTGTAAAGGTTTTGAATCAACTGCATTTTAAGTTTCTCGGAATTATTTGAATTGAATTGAAATAATCGTTACATTTTAACTTTGGGGATTTATGGAACAATAAAGGGGCTTTCCAATAGGAAAACTCGGCGTTCAATATCAAAATCTCAAAGATAGTTAAAAATTTGAAAAAAAAAGAGTTTAAAACCGACAATAAAAAAACTTGCAAGTTTTTTTGAATATTAAAAGTTAATATGGCAAGTACATAATTAGGTATACAATACACCTGAAAAAAAAATATAGATTCAAATAGTTTGCTTTTTTGATTTTATACAAAAATCAAGGAATTATTTTGGCTTTAAATTTATCTCAATCGTTACGGATCTAAACAAAATTAAAATCTTAGTTTAAAAACGAAAACAAAAAACCAACATTTTAACTAAACCATTTTTCTACAAACATTTCGTCTCGGTTTTACTATATTCGTCAATAAAGAAATTTAAAGTTTGCTATTAGTTTCATGATTTTCTATGTTTTTGTTCTCAAAATTGACTTGGTAGGTATAATTTCTTACATTTTAGAATCAGTCAACTTTTATTAATTATATATAATTGAGAGATTCCAATTGACATTAATTAGTATTCTTTATTACACATCTTTCTAATTATATTTCGTAATTTGCATAACAATTCTCAATGTGCATCAATCAACCTATTAAACAAGCTCCTTGACAATAAAGAAAATAACACACACACAAAAAAGCAATTAATAAATACAATCTTTGATAAAAGTTGTGTGTTATTTTTTTTTTATTAATTTAAAATATTATTCACATCTAAAGATAAAACTTACTGCACTTTACTTGTTGTATATTCCAACAATCACACTTATTTGCATCACAATAAATAAATTTAATAAGTGACAGCTACATTAAAATTAAGAAAAAAGAAAAAATAAATAAAGAATAAATAAATTAAACAAATAAAAGATTAAACTTTCAAAGTTATTAACGCTAACAAATTTGTTTTTCTCACACTCGAATGTAAAATTGGATTTAATTGTCTAAATATGCTAAAAAAAAAACTTGGAACAAACACAAAAAAAAAATTAGAATAATGTTAATCACTTTAATGGTGATAGAGTGTATCAATAATAATATTAATATCTACATACAACACTGTATAATTAAAATGTTATAGAGCTATTGTAGGTATATGTACGTAAACTTGTCGACTATAAAAGTTTAATTTTCTATCAAATAAAAATATGTTATTATTCATAATTAGGTTTTTTAGAAGTTAAATAAATGTAAATTAAATATAATATTGTTAATAGGTATAGGAATATATTTGTACCCTTAAAAGACTTTGAACGAAAAACTAGTTCCTTTTTTTTTATATTGAAATTCATTTGCATAAAAATTAATATTATTAGGCAGGTATAAGTTATGGTTATCTTTTAATTAATTTAATTGTGGATTTATGGATCCTGTTTTTATAATGGTTTTTTTTTTTTTTTTTTTTTTTTGAAACAAATCCGTTTTATTAACTTTTTTTTTATTTCAAAAAAATAAAAATTAATCCGAAAACATTGTAGGTGGGTTAAATTGAAAATCAATAGAAAGGCAGTAAAATTATTTTATTTTTTTATTTAATAAGAAAAATCTTAGAAAATATGGCTTCTATTTGCATTGTTAATTTTATAAGTAAGCTTAGGTTTAACTTTTAGCTGGCCCTGAAAATAAAAACCTAGACTTAAGTAACATATAAAATATAAAAAAATTGAAGAAACGAATTTTACGATAACAAATTATAGGAGGTTTTTTTAATTTAATTCAGAATTATTTTGGAGGACTTGAATCGAGGAGTATTGAATTCGACTCGAAAACTTTAAAATAATGAACTTTCTGAATGATTTATGCGCATTTGTATGTGGACTCTACATTGTAAAACCCTATTATGCCGACTTTTCACGAGTCGATTTTAGTCGCACAGTATGTCGCACGGCTAAAGTCGACTAGGGTTCTTCTATATGAGGGTTTTCGCTTTAGTCACCTGAGGCTTAGCGATAAGGTACGTTCACACTAGTCGACCTACAACGAAAAGCTTCGCCGGCCGGCAAAAATCGACTTGTAAAAAGCCGGCATTATGAAAAGTTCTTTTTCTTTTTTTGGTTCCTAGAATGATATTCAAAAACACAAATGAAATCTACATATGTATGTATACTTATTTCAATTCAAAAAAAGTAAATATTTCGAAAACTAAATGAATTAAAAAAATCACCCCGTGGCCGATTACCTGTTACCCTACAAGTGATCATCCATTTGGCAATTATACACTAATTTTTAAAAAAACTGTTACTAGCTGGCTTTTCGGAATAAAACAACATTGAAAATAAAAAATCCGCTGGAAACGATTGAAGCCAACATGTTATTCTATCATTTGAAATACAAATTTTGACAATAAATAGTATCGCTGCAGAGGGAGGTGGTTATGATTATCCTTTTTTTTTGTGCTTTTTTCTTGAATAAAAATAAAAAATAGAGCAGTTATGAAAAACCAAGATTTTCAACGATTTCTGGCAAAAAAAATATAAGCAAAAAAAAAATCAAAAAACTTTTTATTAGAGGATGTCTAAAAAACCGTCTAACGCTCAAATTAGTTGATAAACCGTTGTTCCACCTCTAATTTAGCATACATACCAAAAATAAAAGTTTTTATAGCAACTTTTATTTAAAATACCTATTAAAAAAAAAAAACAATTTTGTGTGGAAAAACGAGAATTTTGAAGTAATTGTTCTGGTTTTTCGAATATTAAAAGAAATCAAAATTTTGCTCTTTTAAATCAAAATGTAATCTGACTAAAATCTTAGAAACGTACCTTTTCACAATATTTGATCAAAATTCAACTATTTTTGTTAAAGATAAATATAAAAAATAAAAATAAAATAATTTTAGATATTTGTCTCAATATTTTTGAGATTATGCAAAAAATTATCAAAATAAAAGTTGTAGGTCTCTTAATAAATTTTCCTTCTGCGTATCTATTAATTTAATCTTTAATTTCCTCATCATTTATTTTTTGCAAGTAATTTTTATATCAAAACAAGAGTTCACTCGCAAAAAAATTAATTTTCAATTTTACATATTTATTTTTAGAATTTAACTGAATTTTGTAGAGAATTTAGTATGGGATCTTGATTTGCACAGATATTCGGTTTATCAGTCGAAAATATGTCAATTAAGCTAGATCTTTTTTTTTTTAAATTCTTGCAAACCATGGTGATGGTGTCCTAAAAAATTATCATTGTGTTATAACTTTATTTCTTTAACGTTTTCATTTCGATTTGGTTAAGATACTGTTTTTAAATCTGTGCGATAATCAATTTCGGTAACGAATTCAATTCTTAGCGAAAATCAGAAATCAGGGGTGAATATCTTATTTTATAAAAGTAGGTCACTGTGGCGTATGCGTATCATTTTATTTTCTTTCTTTTATTTTAGCCGCAAAAATTCAGTTCTATGGCAAATACCCTTAATAACGGTTCAAAAAATATTTTCTTTATTAATTTCCAAAGTAAATTACTTGCCGCAGTAGGTACCTACCTAAACGTATTTTAAAAAAATCGAAATGAGCTGTTTTTGAGAAAAGTAGGTACAATTTGTTATAATTTTAAAATAGGTAGTTATTACAGACTTGTTTTCTTAAATGTTCACAGCATTATAAGTCCTGTCAAATTGTTTTTTAAGTGGAAAAGTGGTCTTTTTTACAAAATCAGTTTGTGTATTTTATGTAAAAGAAGCGAATATACCTTTAGGAGGTCGAGGTAGCATCTATGTCAAATAATTTTTAGGTCCCTAGCTTGCGCTTAAAAGAGTTTTGAAAGATCCATTAAATCAATAGCCTGGCAAAAAAATATACTTTGTTGATCACGCAAAAAAATAAAATTTGTAAAAATTCTTGATTAGTCATTTTTAATCTTATCTTTATTTTACGCAATTTCTTCCGTTGGAATATCAAATTTAATTACACTAAGACTTCTCTTCAAAAACCACATTGACATTGGGACTTCTTGAGTCACAAAACATCTTTGATTATTTTTAAAATTCATTATATAAACCAAAATCAAACACATTTCTGACAATTAAACAATTTCTGTTAGTAATTGCGACAGCTACCCAATTTCCCCCCAAAAAAAAAGGAACATGAAACCACCCTCCACTCTAACTTTGTCAAATCGAATAACAATCAAAAAACACTTCCGATCATTTCTGATAACCCTATTTTATTTTTTTTTTTTTAATTTCCCCATAAACAACCAATAAAACAATGAAAAAAAAAAAAAAAATATTAGAAATATATCCAATCAACCAATAAAAATATATATCACTTAACAATGTGAGTTGTGTGCACCCTCAGCAATAATGCCATATCGCCAACCGGAAATTGGTAAAAAAAAAATATAAAAAGTCTTTGAAAATATAAAAGAAAAACTTATTTTTTTTTTGTTCGATTTTGTTGAATTTTCATAGAGAAAAATAAAAAAAAAAATATATGAAAACCTTAAATGTTAGGGTATGGCGGGGTGAGATTGGTGGCGGCTGTGACACAAAACAACAGCAGACTCGAATTAATAGCATTTTCCCAATGCTTTTTCGCAAATTCATCTAAAATAATATTTTTCTGTTTTTTCTTTTGTTTATTTCTTTTTCTTTTTTTTTGTTTATTCTTAGTGCTTTTTGCGCTAGGGTTTTGTTTTTCAAATATAAACGACGGACGGGGATATACGGCGATACATTAAGGAATATATTATTTATGTGTGTGTTGTTGTTGTTTTTTTGCTTGTAGGTAAGTGGTGTCGAGTATTATTTTGTAGATATACCTTTCTATAGCTAAAGCCTCGAAATTATTTCAAGAACTGAACCCCATATGGAGGAAAAAAAAATGAAGAAAAAATAAAGCTCCCTAATGATTGATGGATTGATTCTGAGCTCTTATTTTTTTTGTTGCTTCTCCTTTTTTTTTTTTCATATAATTCTTAAGGCAAATCCATAAGTTGGAAATGTTGTTTGTTTGTTTGAGCTGAGAAAAAAAAAAGTGACAAGCAAATGTGTATTATAAGATCGGGACTATAAGATATCCACACAACCCACATGATGGCAACAAAAAAGTATCTATGGTTTCGCAATTTCTCGATATTTTATCAAAAAACCAAAATTGTATTTAAGAATATCTTCTTCTTCTTCTTGATAAATTGCAATTAGCATAATTCGCTTCTTTTTTTGTTTTGGTATTATTTTTGTTGGGATTTATTTTCACATTCGAAAGAGAGACCATGAAATTGCGAATTCAGTCTTTTTTTTTTTGGTTAGAAAGCGGATTTGATTCTATTAGATTAGTTTTGAAGCTATTTAATAATTCAACAGAGGAAATTTCCTATAGAAACATTAAAGGTATAAATCTGATGAAGATTTCGATGGGGGATTTCATTTTGGTTTTGGTTTTTTGTTCTATTCTTTCTATTTTGAATTCTAAGTGGATTTGTATTAATGAAGTAATTAATCATTTTTATTTGATATTTAAAATTGGGGTTTTCTGTTTTTTGGTATTATAATTGGGTGACTTGTTTGGAAAGACAGTTTTTTTTTTTGTTCTTTTTTGGAAAAAGATATAATTTAATAAAGTATAATTAGTTGATGAGTTAAATTGTATTTGTGGATAGAAAAATACTTAATTCGTCTTTTTTTTTTTAATGACAATTAAAATAATGACAGCATTATAAATAGGTATCATTAAAATGTTGAGGATATTTTGTATCTTATTTTTACTTTAAGAATTGGTTTTGTGGTTTCTATCAAAACCAAAATTTAGTTTAGTAAGTACAGGTAAAATAGGCATTTAAAAAAAATAGTTACACTCATGAAACTTGGCAAAAAGTGTGTGCTTTGGGGTAAAGAACCAAGGATCAAAAATGTACATATATAAAAAAATTGAGTGGAAGGGTGTTTTTTCGCGGACTAAAAAGAGGGGGTAAAGGTAAAAAATATAGTGAAAAAAACTGTTTTTTGATTATTTTTTGATGCTTAATCTAATGACATAAAAATAAAGGCAATACGATTGCTCCCAGAAAAGTTATTGCCGATTAAAAACAGGGGTGCTTGATTTTTTTTACTTGAACAGTTAAATAATAATCAAACCCATGTGAAAAACATGATACACTGATGAAATTTGGGATGAAGGTTTTGGATAAATTATTTATAACGTTCTTAAAAATATTTTTGGTGAAAGGGTGTTTTTTTTGATAGGTTGAATTATGTGTGAGAAAGGTATCATAACTGCTGACATAAATTTTGTTAATTTTTCAAACTTGGTGAAAAAGTTTTGTTTGTTATAGCTAAGAACTAAGAACCTAAAGAGTCTACAAAATTATCTTGAGTGAAAGGGTGTTTTTTTTTTTAAAGAAATGATGAAATTCGGAATTAGTTCCACAAAAACTTGAAAAAAAAGTTACTCTAATGAAAGTTGGTACAAATGTTTTATTTACAAATATTTTAGGTGAAAGGGTGTTTTTTTTTGGGAAATAAGGGAGATCCGCAATAAGTCCGATAAAATCAATGGTACCCTTACGAGATTTATTAAAAAATGTCTTCTTTCCCATGGAAATTACGAATAAAATATGTTTACGAATTTTTTTCATGTGAAAGGGTGTTTTTTTAAGGTGTAGAAAAAATGAGGGTAAATTGAAAAATATAAGTTATTTATAATAATTTTACCCGATTGAAATTCAGCAAAAATGTCTATAAGACTATCATGGTTAAAAGGGTGTTTTTTAAAAGTGAAAACTAAAATAATGAAATTTGATAAAAACTTGAATTTAGGATAGAAAGCAAGAATAAAGAGCTTTCATAAAAAAAATTAGGTGAAAAGACAATAATTCGTGTAAAACGTCTAAGAACTAAGAACTTAATCATAAACGTGAAATTTGGCTTTGACAACCGGCTTTCTGTACTGTATTCTGTCTGTGCAATATCTAAAGAACAGAATATTCCGTGCTAGACACAGCAATGATTATTCAGACTTTAGGGAAATAATTGCTGTTGTACCACAAGGTAGTGTTCTAGGTCCCATTTTGTACCTTTTGCATACACGCGAAATACCTCAAACAGAAACACCATTGTTGCAACTTTTGCTGATGATATTGCTATAACGATTAACGAACTCAATATTAAATTGCAAAAAACTCTAAATAATGTCAATGAATTGTAATAATGCAACAAAAGTTCTAAATACAAAAAAAAAAAAATAACTAAGATTATTATCAATGATAATAAAAACTGATTCAATGATTGCAATTTTAAACTTTTAACCCAGTATCTTTAAATAACAATTTTAAAATTTCTCCTTGAAGGTTCACCTTTGTTTTTCAAATCTAAACTTCTAGATAAAAATGTTATATCAAATCAGGAAAAAAAAATAGAACAAACAAAGTTGCAGAAATGAAAAGAAAACCTTTTTAATTAATTGAGTTGTTTGTTTATTTTGATTCAGCACTTTTATTTTTTTTTTGTATTTTATCAGATGTCTAAAAGTCATGCAATATAATTATTGTAAAACAATCTTTGTTTTTGCCAAAAATAACAAAAAATACACACTTGCAAGATAGTTCAAAAATTGTTTTTCATCAAAAAGAAAGATTCATATCATCTTTTTTTTTGCCCCCTTTCAACTTCTCCCCATTCGATTCTTTTTACCTGTGCTAACTTTGTGGTATTCATTTCACATTTTTTTTTTCTTTGATTCTGTTTTTTGAGGTAAGAATTGTTTTTCTCTTCAAATTATCACAATTGTTAGTGAAAGAAAACAACATTTTACCGCACCACCGCATTCAAGAAGACAAAAAAAAAAAATAAAATAAAATGAAAAAAAAAAAAAAAACATTTGTAGTTCTCCATATGTTTATTGTTTTGCGTCCAAATGTATCTCTCTGTTCCATCACAGAGAAGATTCTTTTATTTTTTTTTATATTCTTTAATTAGAATTTCAATTGAAGTACAAAACAGAGCAAAACAAAATTTCACCTCAGTACTTTTCCACTAAATAATAAATGAGTAATTTTTTTGTTCTTTTATTTTTTTTTTTACATTTTTACTTTTGACACTTGTATCGTCAGTTTAGTTTTTATTTTTATTTTTTGTGTTTTAAGTTTTTTTTTTGTAATTCCTAATTAAGTAATTCCGGGAACGCTTTCACATTTAAAAAAAATTAAAATCAAGTTATTAATTGTAACATTGCCACTTTTAAGTCACAATTTTTTGAAACGATTGTATGTAATTGATTTAAAAAGATTTAAAAAAGTCCATATTTGGCAAAAGTTGCATGTTTACTGTTGTATAATAAAATTATTTAATGTTTTGAATAAGCTTCAATTTGATATATTTATTAAGTACATTTACCTATAAATTGTCATTTCGGGAACACAATTTTTGTATTATGGCCATCTAGATATTGGGCATTTTCAGAAAGTTAGGGACTAAATATTTAGGTTGTTTCTCGGTCTCTGATTGGTCAACTGTCAAAAAAAATTCATCCAATTTAGTTAATTTTATTGGAAAGCTGACTGAAAAACTAGGCAAGAAAGTTTTCCCTAAATATTTAGGAAAGTATTTTTTACTTGCGATATAGGTACTATATATCAAGTTATGCATTCGTACAAAAAAAAAAAAAGTTGAGATAACATTTTTCCATGACATTACGATGGTAGACAATACCAAAAAAGTGGGTCCCGGAAGTCCGTCTGTCTGTCTGTCTGTCAGTCTGTCTGTCTGTCTGTCTGTCTGTATAAGGAGCTACAGCCTAAACGAATGGACCGATTAATGTCAAACTTGGTATGTAGCGTTATTTGGCGACTCTCCAGAGGGGTTTTTGGAATTAATTTTTTTGGACCAAAAATAACGGTACTTGTCATATACCGATTTTAGTAAAATTGAAATATCTCAAAAATGGGTCCAACGATTTTGTTTAAAAAATTCAAATGTTAGTTTTAAGCAAAGGTCTATCTTTTAATGAAAAATTTTTTTTTGGAAAATCATTATTAACGGTACCTGCCATAGAACGGTTTTTTTCAAATCCGATTATCTCCGAAACTGCTTATTTGATTTCAACGAAACTTTTTGTGAAAAAGCATTTATATAACTAAAATATAAACCAAAAATAAAATTTCCAAAAAAATAATTTTTGGTTTAAAAAAAAAATTTGAAAATTTTTGTTTTAAAAATCAAATTTTCGAAAACGGGACATTGAATTTTTTTGAAATTTTGTTTTTTGATGTTGATTAGTGATTTCTACAAAATGGCATACCAATTTTATTTTAAAACTTTTTTTCCAAAAAATTATTTAAAAAAAATTAGTTTTTTTTAAAACGGCTCTAACGATTTTGAAATTTTTTTTCTAAAAATGCATGTTAATGTATCAATCAAAACTGCATACTTGTTTTGGAGGGCAATTTAACTTTAAATTTTATTTTATTTTTTTTTAAAACGAATTTAATTTTTTTTTTCCAAATTTCTATACAAAGTCTTAAAAATTTAAGCAACTTTAACTCTAAGAGCAAGTTCGTGCGACCCAGTCGTGCATTTTATTTCTTTCTACATGACAGCTGATTGTGTTTTTTAAATCTTTTTATTTGAAAAAACGAGTAAAAAGTGAATTATCGGTTATAATTTAGGTATATTATTTATTTACTAAAGTAAAATGAAATTTTATGATCTTTGAAATTTTCAATTAAATTTTGAAATTTGACACTTATATAAGATATCCAAACTAATTTAGTCAATTTACTCAAATTTCCGTTCAGAAAATGACATTGCCTTAATATCTAGTCCCTAATATTTCCTGAACGTGTCCATTTTTAGTAATGATGGGAAGTATCGAATAATTTGAACTATCAAAAGTTAGTAACTAAATGATTTGAACTATCATTTATTCATTCGAATAAAAAAAATCGAATAAAACTATCGAATCAAATCTATCGGATAAACTATCGAATAAACATCGAATCAAAAAAAAAATTTCTAATAAAAAAACTATCGTAAAAAAAAAACTATTCGACTGAGAAAACTATCGCATCGTATAAAAAAATCTATTTGAATGAAAAATATATCGAATAAAAAAACTATTTTAATGAAAACACTATCGTTTAATAAAACTATCGAATAAAAAAACTATTTGAATGAAAAAACTATCGAATAAAAAACTATCGAATGAAAAAACTATTCGAATGAAAATAGTAGGTAACTAAATGAATGAATGAATGATTTCAAACTATCGAATAAATGAATATCCCTCTGTAGGCACACCTCTTTTTTGTGACGTGATAGGCACACGGGTGCGATATACTTTTTCATGTCGCTAGAACTTTTTTCGGTCACAATATTTTATAGAGAATCAAGTATGAAAATGATGTAGAATATTCCGAGGAATTCGAATATTGTATTCACAATTCCGAAAAAAATATTTTCACCCTTATAAAGAGCCTTTTTTGTGACCACTTTTTTGAAAAATCGTAATTTTTTTTAAATTTTGTCCTGCCAAATTCGCACCCGTGTCCCGACAGAGGGATATTTTACAACTATCGATAGTTTAATAGTTTTTATTCGATCACTAATCACTAATTGTTAGTTTAGAAAGTGAAAATAAATTTCATATTTGCCTCTTCATTAAAAGAAGTACCTTAATAATTACCTAGTAATAGAATCTATTTAAGTGTTTTTACTAATAAGTTTTCTTTCAAAAAAACGTTCCCGAAATGACAATTTCACGCAATTTTCTTACTTTTTTTGCAATAAAACCAAATCTCTGAGCGTGAAATCTTCATTTAAAAGGAAAAAGTTCAAATTTCATTATTTTTGTCGTTGATGTAAAAGTTTTTGGAAATTTTAATAAAACTCGGAATGTATTCTAACACTTTTGAAAAATTTTCAACCATTTTCCTCAAAATTCAGCTGGTTGTAAAAATTCAAAAACATAAACAGGTACCTGTACTTAAATTTAATTTTTGAAAATATTTTTGTCTAAATTAGCCAAAAATTATAACTTAGGTTTGTGATTCTTTTTGGTATTAATTTAATTATTAAATTTGTTATTATAACAATTTAATGTATGTAACGGTAAATTAAACTTAAAAATGGATTGCAAAACAAATCAAAACAAATAGGCAAATGAGTTTAAATTAAACAAAAAAAAAAACTTGTAATTTTTTAAAATAATGTTATTTTCCTTTTATTATTGTTGAATTTAATGACTATTTTATGGTTGAGTTAAAAAGCGACTACAAACATCCTATTATTACTCTGACCGATGAGTGAACAAATAAATGTAATGGTCTATTAGTCTCAATTCACAAAACTCGTTATTTTTAGTTAACAAAATAACAAAAAGTGAACATCAATAAAACAAAAGTTGTAAAAATAAAAAAAACCATGGCCTTACCTTAACGTAAAGTGCGATGGTGGCGGAGAAAAAAAAAAATAAAAATATTATTTAGTGTTTTTTGTGGCATTTTAAATGCGACTCATAATTATATTTTAAAAATGCATTATTTTAACTGCCACAATGTTATTGAAAATGCAATTTATTTATGACACTTTAGTCTGTAAACGAAGCATTTTTAGAGTCGTGCGTTGCCTTGAAATTTAAAAGGAAAACAACAAAACTTGTAACTGTTATGAACGTCGATACTGGCGGCGACATAAAAACATTACTAACAGTTTGAAAAAAAAAGCCTTTTATCATTTGTTGTTTTTTTTTTTTTCTATTTTTTTGTGATAAAAAAGCAAACGATTTTATGTGTTTTACAACAGAATCGTGATCTTAAAATTAACTTACAGCTTAGGTGAGAGAATTTGTAAACAACATTTTTACGTGGTGTAAAAGGTTGAAGTTTGCATGAGAAATTATAACCATTCCAAGGATAGTATATCGTCTCGTCAGGTGGACTGTGGGAAATTATTGGGGCGTCTTTAGAAATAACACTCTCTATGACAGTAAAAATTGTTTAGTAGTGGAATGTTAAACATTCATTTTCATTTGGTTTTTATTGCCATCGTAAATTTTAATAGGGTTAGACATGGTCGAGTTTGAGTAAAATTATATTTTTCTTTTTTATTTTTTTGTTTAATGTCATATTTGAAACTGTTAATAATTGTGGTAAGTTTAATATCACGGAAATAGTGGTATAGAAATTGAAAATTATGAAAAATTTAGTAACGGTTCAACCTTGACAAATCGATTTGTGTTTTATGGCAATTTTGAGTATGGGATTAGACTAAAAACGCGTTTGAAAAATATACTGATGCAATGAAAAAATTTTGAAATGTTTTTTTTTTTTTTATTAGATCTATGTAACACGCAGCTGAAATGCAATCAAAATTTGGTTTGGTCTTCAAGGCTACAATGAAATCTAAAAATCTCTATGGAATATTTTTGTTTGTAATCGATGAAAATCTCTATTTCTTGTTAATAGATTTACGAATTTATTTAGACTCGATTTTCAAATCAATGAACTTTCTTTAGATCCTGTTGTTTAACCAATTAGAAAAAAAAATATGTTGAAACCTAGAATCTAACAACTTTAAAATAATGCTCTTCAAATTACACAATCTTAAATTCAAAAATATAAAAAATACCTCAATACACCTGTAGACGTGGAGATCTGTTGCCGATGACCAGCTTCCAGTGTAGGAAGTACCGTAATCTCAATTTGAAATTTCGACATGGTTGGCTTTAAAAAATTCTTACTTCTTCTGTAGGCATCGTAGAAATATGATAAAAGCGTCATACAGAAGGTGAAATAATAAGCTTTCAGATTATTTTAAATATATTAAAGGTTGTCATTAAAAAAAAATGGATTTAATGGTGTTAGAAGAGAAAGAATGTTTTTTTTTTGCTTTTTTTTAATGAAAACTGATTGGGTTAAAAAAATTCTAGCTCTTATTGTAGATGTTGTATAGACATGGTCGATATAAATATTTTGAGCTTAAATAATAAGCTTTCAGAGGATATAAAATTTTTTATAAGTTGACATAGACAAAAATGAATTTAAAGGTGATGGAATAAAAAAAGGTAGATTTTTTTGATTTTTTTTTGCAAAAAAAAAAATATTTTTTAAGGTTTCACTTCTACCACTTGTCAATTGCACTCATGATTTTTTTAAAAATTATATTAGGAATTCTGAAAAATTTAAAACCCTCTATCAAATTGAGAGATAGACATAGGGTAAAAGCGGGTGAGATGGCATACCTTTTTTGTTTTTAGCATATTTTTCAAAGTAAACCACATTTCATATTTCTAACAACGCAAAAATGTTCTATATTCAATATCCAAGGTATAATTATGTTTTACAGAATTTTATATTTTTAGTTTATATTTTTAAATTAATAAAGTAAAAAAGCTTAAAAAAACCATCTCCCCCTCTAGGGTGGGTGAGATGGCATACCTTGGTAGGTGAGATGGTGCATGAGTTTGTTTTAGGTTTCTATTGCCACATTCATTGCACAAATAGTTAACCGATATGCAGGAGTGAAGCACCAATGCATGCCATATAATAGATTGCAACTAGTCGTCTTTTTTATAAAAATGTTGGATTAAAAAGTTGGTTTTCCTTCAAATTTGAAGGTATTTAGTTTTTACGTGTTTTTTAAGTTCAAAGAATGTTTTATATGTCAACAAAGCAATAAATACAAATTATGTCAATGCAAACGTGTAAAAAGTTCACATACACAACCTCATTCTAAATTGTGTGTTATAATGAAAATTTGAACTTGGCTGAATTACGAGTACCTACTTAAAAAAAATATTTTGAGGGTGATATAGCACATGCTAACACTATACTCAAAAAAAAAAATTTAGCACGGAATGCGCCATTTCACCCGCAAAAACTGCGCCATTTCACCTTTTTTCGCATAATTCCTACTCGTAAACACACATAAAAAGCAGATAGAACTGATTTGCTTTGAAAATTTATTTAATTTTTTGTATCACAGTCAAAGAAACGAATACTGGCTACTTCGATTTAAAATATTTAAAGAAAGCAAAAAATATTTTTCATATATTTTTAGAGCAATAAATGTACAAGATATTTAAAGTGCGCCATCCCTCCCGCCGCGCCATTTCACCCGCTTTTACCCTACAAAACTAATTTCAATCGTTTGAAGACTTTGAACTCTTTTTTATTTACCAAAACTCTCATTTGTCCACCCTATGATTAAGAAATAATAAAAAAAAAAAAAAACAAATTTGCACTGAAAAATTAAAAATTGCAAAATTGCATAAAAAAAAGATGTTTTTGGTTTCATCCATATCTCGAGGCATGTATTCAGGCTCTATTTTATTCGATACCTACATTTTCATACTGATTATTTCCTTCCATTTATTTCCGTTCTTAACTAAATCTTTTGTCAAAATTAGCATCTTTTGTTTGTCAAAAGAAAATTCCGAACCAAACATTGTTTCCTCCATTTTCCCCCAAACGATCTTCTAAATAACTCCCTCTTTCTGTTTTCTCAATTCAACTATAAACATCCTCTTTCTATCTCTAAAATTAAATTTCTCATCCCAAAGTGTATATAGTCAATTTTTCATTTCTCTCATAACACAATTCCTCATTTTCCAAATGAATTTGTTAACAGCATGCGTTGTTATTTTTCTTCTTTATACAAAAAATAACAAAAAACAAATAAATTAATTTTTGAAAAATTGCACACCTACATTGCCAATATATAATATAATTATTTCTGTCTATATCCTGGTGGGATGGAGTCATTGTCTTTGTCGACTTTTTTATTTACTCAAGAAGAAGCAACAAATAAAATGAATACACTAATGAACAAACACACAAAGCCTATATTTTTAGCCAAAGATAATAATTGCAACTTAAAGATACGAAGACGAACAAAAAACACAATTTATAATTTATATCGTACGAGTTGTATAGAGGTAAGAGGTACACAATATATCGAAAGTCTAAAAATAGGTGCGACAGATAGCATTAAAAAGTCATTGACCGATTGTCACTAAATTAATGCAATTTCACCCAACTTTTTTGCAGCTATAAAGGTGTTTTTGTTGTTGTTGTCTGTGCAATATTTGTTTTCACAGTATTCTGACTTTTGTTTTTTATTTTAGCCAAGTTTTTCATCACTCACGAGAAAATAATCTATTTTTTTTTTTTGAACTGGTTTTATCCAAATTTTATTTAATCAGAAAAAAAAATAGAATATCTTAGAATATTTGACTTTGAAGATATTTTTTTTTGAAGTGGTTCAAGTTTTTTTTTTTTAATAACAAAACATTAACCCATTTGAACTTTCAGAAAAAGAGGGAAAAACCAAAATATTGTTTTTATTATTTTCTTGTTATTTCTTCTGTTTTAGGTTTAATGTTCTTTTCACAGACTTGGGGGTAAATATTTTGAACAAAAATTGTTGTTGATTTGATTAAAATTTTAGTATTTGATTAAGATAATTTTGCATCATCATAAAAATATCAAAGTTTGTTCGCTTTTGAAAAGAATGAACGATATACAATTCTCAAGGACGTTCATTTTTTTTTTGAGGAAAATAGAATGAATCTTCACTGGATTGTTGTTTTAAACTTTTAATCATGGAAATCTTAAGATAAAGTTGATTGGTAAACATGTTTAAAGCAATTCAACACATAAGATAAATACTTGGCTCATAATAAAATACGAAATTATGGAGTACCTACGATGAAAAGAACCGAAAAAATGGGGGTCAAAGTTTAACATTCCACGGAAAAACAGAAATGTTGTCTGTACGTGGCAGTTTAAATTTTCATGAAAATGTAATAATGCAATTAGATTAACAAAAGTTCATAACATCAAGTTTTTTAATTTTTACTGAAACACTAACTCAAATTTTTGTGGGTGACTGTCTGTACGTGACGTTCCTTGGATTTTGTTTAAAATTTTTTAAGCAAGTAGCTGTGTAAATAGATCAAAGTAAATGATCCAATGAATGCGATTTATATGATGTGAACAAAAAGAGGAGTGATTTGTCCGTACGTGACAACATTGAATCAACTTAACTCTTTATTTTTTTTTTTTTGTAAGCTACATAATATCGATTCGATATGTTTCTTTTAACTTGACGCCTAACTTTTTTCCAGAGGATTTTTGAAATTTTTTTAGGTATGTGAAAAAGAATTGTATTGCGAAATAGTTTTTAGGTTTTGAAAAAGTTGCAAAATTTTAAAACAGATACTGGAAATTATATTTTTTTGCGAAGCGATTAAAAAACTTTTGGTAAAAAGTCAAGTAATAAATAAAGAATTCAAGGTACGTGTGGAACGATTTTAATTCATGCTTAATTACGTATATTTTGTTCATACTGACAACGTTGCGAAATTTTAATGTTGATCTATTCGAAGAATTTGAGAAAATTCAAAATTGTCTTCTCTTTCATAACTATGAAAAATTAGAAAACAAGTCTATGATAACAATTGGATAAATTGTTTTAAAATATCAGTACGAAGCAATACAAAAATTAATAATTAAAAAAAACAAGTTTACAAAAGTTATAAATGTAAATAAATTGTCAGATTTAAATGTTTGCGAAATTGTCAAGTCTTAAAAAATAGTAAATACTAGCAATTAGAAATAAATAAGTATAAACTAGGTTTTTTATGAACAAAATGTGGATAAAAAATGTTCATACCTACTTTACAATTTTTCAAGTAAAAGCATTTATTATTTGTATGAACCACATGTGTTTCGATCATTCATTCCTATTGTGTGTTTCACGTGAACAAGATTCCACACGGAAAAAATTGAATTTCACTTTTCCCCTATTGTGAGTTCCGGGCGAAAAGTTGTTCACGTTCGGACATCGCCTTGTATTTTCAACTTTTTTTCAGGTAATTTGCGAGGTACTCGACAGCTATTGTCTCACTAAAATTTTATTGCCGAACAAGAAACAAGTTTAGCGGAAAATGAAAATTCCCTTCGGGTGAAACTAATGATAGCTTTTTTAAATTCCGAGCGGAAAACATTCCACGTGAAACTCACAATAGGACAGGTTATGAATTGCAAAAGATGCGAATTTAATTTAATTTTTGTACCATATTGCCATATATACCAATTAAAGAAATAAATATTTCCATAAAAACCGCTCGTACGATTTTGTTTAAAAAATTTAAATGTAGGTTAGGTACAAAATTGAAATGGAAAAAGATTTTTTTTTCGAAAACTCTTACTAACGGTAACGGAATCTGCCATAGAAAATTTTTAAATTCATGAATTTTTCCCAAACAACTGATTAAATTTAAACGAAGATGTTATTTTGTTTATAAAACATTTACAAAGCTTTAATAATTCAAAAAAAAAACAAATTAATTATTTTTGAAAAATCAAAAAACCAACTTTATTAAAAAATGATTTATAAAAAAATTAGTTAAAAAAAAGGATTCAAATATATTGATTTTTTTTTTTTTTGTTTCTAAAAATGCATGAAAATCATTTTTTTTTTGCAATTTTATGTATTACTTTTTTCATAAATATTTACGAATTTTGTATACAAAGAGGTTTAAAAAATTAAGCAACTTGAACACATAGAGCAACACCCAGTCGTGAATTTTGCTTCTTTTACTTTCGAAATCCACTCTCACCCACATTTTTTTTATTCTGAAATAATTTATTTACTAATTGCTATCAAATTCAAAATGAAATAATTGATTTATTCGGCAAACAAAGAATTTGAATCCATTTTCTTATTGACGTCAGTTAGAAATTAGCACTCAAATAACTTGAATAGTCATCTTACCAATTGAAGTATAGGATGTCTCGATATTCTAAAATGACATCATAATAAGAAGTTTACACTCGTGATGCGTTCATTACTTTATTTATTCAAAATATTTAATATTTATTGTTGACTTTTGTTGCTGTTTTGTGACTCTTTTAAAATCGTTTTAAAAGCCGTTGCACTGAATGTGTTCATCGTCTGTATTCCTGTTGCATTTTTGTAAACTTACACAAATCAATTCACACTTCAGTTCAAATTTATGTTGAGATTTCAAAGTAACAAGGACCTTTTCTTCTGGCAAAGAAAAACCTTAGGTGTCTCTGTCCTCGTAGTGTAATTGAATTTCGTTACAAAGTACATTTTCCTTCACACATTTTGTATGTATAAAATAAGCAAATTATATTTGTAAATATAAACCAATCTGCAAATTGTTTGGACAAAGATTGTCTAAATTAAGTAAATAATGATAGTTTTGTATTGTTTACTGCATTAATGCAGTTTAAACCAGAATAGATTCAAACAGAGGAATAACTAATTTATTCTTGTTATCAGTTGTTCTAATATCAATTGTCAGAGAATTAATTTTAATTTGTTTACAATTTTCCTTTTAATATTTGTTATTCGTGATGTCTAGAAAAGTCAGGGTGAAATTTAAAACATTTAACCTCTAGTAATCAGTTTGAAACAAGATGAAAAGAAAAAGCGACAGGAAAAATCAATTGATCATAACTTTTTTGTTTTAATAGATAGATGAATGAAATTTATACTGTATAACAGTGAAAATATGTCCTTTTTTAAACACGTTATATTTTTTTATCTAGAGCACATACAAATTTGCCTTAACTTTAATACGCATCCAGATAATATTACCTTTCATTTAAAAAATCACACATAACGGTACGTGCTTTACAAGTTACACCATGTTAAATTGAAAAACTTGAAAAATATCTCAAAACACCTGTGGAGATCTGTTTCCGATGAAACAGCCACTAGCGTTGGAAGTACCGTAATTTTAGTTTAAAATTTCGACATGGTTGGCTTTAAAAAATTCTTACTTTTTATGTAGGCATGGTAGAAGTATGATTGAAACGTCATATAAAAGGTGAAATAATAAGCTTTCAGATGATATAAAATTTTTTATAAGTTGTCATATAAAAAAATTGATTTAAATGTGATGGAATAAAAAAAGTTAGATTTTTTCGATTTTTTTTCTTTTCAAGAACAATGATTTTTAAAGGTTTCACTTCCAGCACGTGTGAAATTCATTCGGGTTCTTTGAGAAAATAGTTCCATTTCCTCAAATGTTGCCACTCTACTATTTATATTGAATTTAAAATTTTTTCACCGCAAATTTTTTTAAAAATGAAACGTGTTTTTGATCACGTTTTACTACGTGATACCTATTTGCTTTTGTTTTTTTTTTTTTTTAAAACAAATCAAAATTATGGTGAAATTGAAAATAAACATAAACAAAAAAACACATATTTATTACCAATTGAACCAATATTGAAATACCCTACCTAATGAATGTCTAAGTTAACTGGGTGGTTGGAAAAGCCTGGATTTTGAGTCTTAACCAGATGTTTTAACCTGAAAAAAAAGTGAGTCATATACTAAATCGATCATACAAATTAATTCAAACCATATTTGACTTTTGTTGATTTTGAAAAAAAAAACAACTGAAAAATGAACTTTTTTGTATTTAATTTAAAACATTTGTGTCTGTCTGAGAAATATTTTCTCAAAACAAAAAAAAAAAAAAGCATATAGAAAATTCAAAACAAAAAAACCTTTTTCTGAGTTTGCATTATCATTTTGTTTAAACAGATAGGGAAAATCCGTCAAGTGTTTTTTTCTATACAAAGCTCCAGAAATAGCATGACAGTAAAGTATAAGTGTCTACTCGTATAGTGATTCTGATGGTGATGGTGTGACGAACCTATATCTCCTCATTTTATTACGAGGAGTATAGGCAGTTAAACTCATACACATTCACTATACACATAAAGCAGGAGGAGTCAATTTAAATTAATTAAATATTTGCACGCAAAATTCCACTTCAAAGTGTTTTCTGAACTAAATTCATTTCACTTACATATTTGTAAAATAAAAAAACACACACACAGTACTCAGATACAAAATATATACAAATATACATTTCTATATATAGGAAAAACAGATGTTTGTTCTGCCAACAGCAGCAGGTGAGAAAAGTTGGGTTGAAAGTTACGGAGCTGGAGGCTGGAGGAGGTTTTTACATTAATTTCGAACATTTTGCAAATACTCGAGTTATTAGAGAGAAATGCCAAATGGAAATAATTTTCAAGATTCTTTTTTTTTTCGGGTTGTTGTTGGAATTTACACATTTAACAGAAATTAATTTGAATACATTTTACAAAATTACTAGGAAAGTACAGTCTGGCGGAAAAGTACGGATTTATTTTCAAACAAAATGAAAGCCTAACTTAGGATTTGACTTTTAAGCCTACGTCATTTAAAATTTTAAACATACTCGTAAGTCAATAGTATCGTTATTTAGTAAAAATTTCTAGTCCAAAATGTGGGTTAAAAAAAAAAAATACGATTAAAATTTATAAACTCAAAGGGATTTGTAACATACCTATACTAATTTATTTGTAACAGACCAGACGCCATTGGACCATGTTTAGGAATATGGCCTTGTGACTATTTTTGCAAAATGATATAGAGCCAATTAAACATTTTTGTCACTTTTCGAAATTGTTGAAGATAATATTTTTTTGGACTTAATGCCATTTGACTAAAATCTATATGACCTGCTAACAAATTTAAAAAGGGCCATAAAGCCATTTTCCGTTATATTGCTTTAAAGTTATATTGGATAAAATGGTGTTTTTTTCGAGCGAGGGAAATGTAGAGAATTTGAATGGAAATTTTAATTTGGATGTATTTTTGATTCCTAAACCAAAAAAAGTATACACCCTTTCACCGAAGGGCTCTTTTTACACGGAGAAAAATGATTGGTTAAAAACAACGTAAAACTCGTGTAAAATTAACAGAGAAGATTGTTAGGTAATATAGCACCTGCAAACTAAACCCGATTAAAATTACACGAGTCGACTCGGTTATTCAAAATTCTTTAATCTTATCTACTTTCTCGGTTAAATTTTAGTAAAATATCAAATTTTAACCGAACTTCTTGACCAATATAAACAAGTTGATCGGTTAAAATAACCTTCTAAAATGGTAATTTATAACAATTCAACTTAACCGAAGCGACTACGTTAATTTTAGCAACGAGAACTACGTAGTTTTTAACCAAGGCTACGTTATTTTTAACACATTTTTTTTTAAACCACCGAAAAAACTTATCGGTAGGTTCATTATTATCCGTGTGTAATGTTCTTTTTACAAATAGAACGCTTCAACACTTAGGTCCGAAACGAATGGGCTTTTTGGGATTTAACGCATAATTTACTACCTCTTTGAAAGATTCTTACTTCCAATTTCAAATGTTTCGTTATTGCTGAATTTCAATAGGGTCCCATTATTATTACTTAGTTTCTGCGATATACATACTTTCATTTTCAACATTTAAAAAAAAAAACACCCTTTCACATGAAAAAAAATTTTAGACTTATTTTTTTTTCAATTTCCATAACAAAAACAATATTTTTTACAACGTTCTTAAGCGTGTCATTTATACCATATATTTTATCGGACTTTTCGCTTTTTTTCTTTATTTACCGAAAAAAAAACACCCTTTCAAGTATAGTATTTTTATAGGCTGCTTAGATTACACTGGTCTGCAAGGAAATCCTCCTTTAAATAAAACTATACTTTTCTAAAGGATTTTTGTATGCTGATTTCGAATCTGAATCAGCACGTCACGTTTTTAAGATATTCTCGTTAGAAAATCTCAAAAACCCATTTTTTTGCTGTTTTCGAAGAAATATTTTGGCACAATGTAATCTTTTTCATTAAAAATTGATACGGTTTATGAAAGAACTTATTTTTTTCTTTCAAATTCAATTTCAATCTTCTCAATATCTCTTTTCTTCTCCGAGATATCTTAATTTAAGTAAGTTTAGTAGGTTTGGCATATCTTACCATAAAGAAACTGATCTCTAAAAATTATATATCTTTCTCCCTAGAACAAAAGTATACTTTTCTAATGGACTTTAGTGTGCTGATTTTGAATCCAAACTAAAAAAAATTTTGGTCAGATCTGGTTTTTGATATATAGTATTTTTTTTTTATATTTTCTAAGAAAAAACTTGATTTTGTGATACTTTAATGCGAATATCTTAAAATCCTGACATGATAGAATCTTTTTGACTTCGGATTCTAACTCAGGACATCAAAAACTATAAGAAAAGTATACTTTTGTTTCTAGGAGAAACAAATCTGAAGCTTTACAATTACAAGGCAGTTTATCGAATGGTTTATTACAAATCAAGGGGCACGGTAGTGCCCAGCCAAGTTCTCTAGCAACTTTGGCACTACACCCTTATTTACAGGAAACAACTCAGGCCATTTTCGACCCCCCTCTAACTTCCACACCAAAGATACTAGAAATTTCAAACTCGCTTCATTTGTTAAGCTAGTCAAAACAAAACTCCTCACAAAATTTCAGCTTGCTACGATGAGTAGTTTCTGAGATATAGGGCTTCGAAAATCTCAAAAACCGTAACTGACTGACTGACTGACTGACTGACTGACTGACTGATTCACTCACTGACAGATCATCAAAATTATGGAGAACTTCCCGTTATCGTAGAAACTTGAAATTTTACACGGTGATAGGACTTGTGGTGTATACAAAGGAAAAAATCGAAAATTTGAGATTTTCAATTCAGGGGGCGTGGCATCCGCCCATTTCCGCTGAATTTTCATCAAATATTATAGAGCACTTCTGATTATCCTAGAATCTTGAAATTTGGTAGAATGGTAGAGTTGGTAGTTTATACAAAGGAAAAAATTTTAAATTTGAGAATTTCAGTCAGGGGGCGTGGCAACCGCCTATTTCCGCTGAATTTTCATCAAATATTATAGAGCACTTCTGATTATCTTAGAATCTTGAAATTTGGTAGAATAGTAGAGTTGGTAGTTTATACAAAGGAAAAAATTTTAAATTTGAGAATTTCAGCAAGGGGGCGTGGCAACCGCCCATTTTCACTGAATTTTCATCAAATATAGAGATTTTCAATTCTACAGCCTTACCTTGCAAAAAGTAGTGAAATCACAACAAAAACATTACTGTTAAAAAAAGAGCCAAGTTCTCCTATGTTGAAATTATGCTGGCACAAAAAGTACTGAGATGTAAAAGTGTACCAAGTTCTAAAGTTTGGGTTCAAATTCGTATCAATAAAATTTTGATTGTTTACTTGGCAATTTTTGAAATAACTTTAAAAATCGGAAATTAAAAGAAAAATTGTCAAGAGAACAATCAAAATTTTATTGATACGAATTTGAACCCAAACTTTAGAACTTGGTACACTTTTACATCTCAGTACTTTTTGTGCCAGCATAATTTCAACATAGGAGAACTTGGCTCTTTTTTTAACAGTAATGTTTTTGTTGTGATAAGATATTTCTAAATAGAAAAATAGTATATAAAATTGCAAAACACGTAAAAATTTTGTTTAATGTATTTTATTTTGGTTTTCTTTACATATTTGACTTTTTAAATATAATGGGCATTGATATTTTACATTTTCCATAATTAAGGTGCTTTTGTTCATGTAGGATTTACTAAAAAGTGAAGCATTTCTAAATGTCTGCTTTTTTTGTCAATCAGTATTTTAAAAAATGAGTAAACATGAATGTAAAAGAACATATTTGTTGTCAATCAATGTTAGGTCATATTATGAAGAATAAGTCCTCCAAATTTGAGCTCAATGCGACAAATAGTTTTAATTTTATACAAGTTCAGAAGAATCTAAAAGGGTGATCTTTTAGAAACTACTCACATTTTTCAAAAATCATTTTTACAAAAATGGTACCTGATAGAATTATTCTGAAACCAGATTTAGATTCAGGAAAGTCTAATCTTTTATAATATCAAAAATTATTTGAAGGACAAAAAAAAAAAGTTAAATTTTGCAGACCAGTGTTATTAGATTCTTTTGTAAATGAAAAAATTTTACCAAGTTTTATTTGGGTATCAATTGTGTCACAGTTTTTAGAGTGTTAATTGTGAATGTTATGTTTTCTTCTTCAAATAAACACCATTTAACTCAAAGAATTCTTATAGACTTTTTCTTAGTTTTTGTAATAAACGAAAGTTTTTAAACAATTCTAAAAACTAATTTCGTTCACAGTTTTGTTGGCATTCACGCTTCAAAACCTTGCTCTTTTAAGTGAAAAAAAAAACGCCCTTGCTTAAATGTTTTTTAATGGACTCTTTTGATCCTTAATTCTTATTCCGAAAGCAGAAAATTGATTTGTGTACTACACAGAGAAAAATAGACCACATAAAATAGAACAAAAACAATAAGATTTCTCTATGGTTTTCATCCAAGAAGGAAACCTTATTAAAACAATCGGGTTTTCCTTATTGTTTTAAAATCTGCAAAAAAATAAAAAAAAACGATGACCAGGCTGGGAATCGAACTGGAGACTTCAAATCATTAGTCGCCCACCTTACCACCTGAACCAACCTGCCATGAAAATATTGATCGCGATTTTTGTTCTAGTGCTAAGTTGAAAAAAAAAATCAACTTTTCAGTCAAATTTTAATAAGATTTTCTCTATAAAAATAATAAGAAATCTCCTTAAAAAAACCTTATTAATCGTTGATTTTAATAAGATTTCCTTATGAAATGTATGGACGGTAAAACAATATGGCAATCTGTTAGTTTTTAGCGGGTCATATTTTTCTCTGTGTAGGAACTAAGTTATTTTAAATCCTTAAAAAAAAATTATTGAAGCTAAACTTGTCACTTTTAAAACAAAAAATCATACATTTCGGAGAGTCAGTGTAAGTATTAAAAATACTGCAAAGTATTCCAAAGGTTGAATTAGTTCTTATATTTAAAACTAAAAAAAAAAAAAAAAATCATTCCAATTTTGTTCCTTATAATACACTCTAATTTTGTATTACAAAAAAAAAACTCAATTAATCATTCATTACATTTATCGAAAATTTACAATGCATTTTAAGATAAAAATATCATCAATCCTACTCTCTACTTCTGGGGGAACTTATTACTTCTTCATCAAAAGAAAAAAAAAAATTGTTTCCGATACTTCTTCCTTTACCCAGTACATGATAAGTGTTTCGCTTCTGTGCTTGGCAAATATTCAATTTATTTGCTTATATTTTTTTAATTTTCTCCTTACGTCTGACAAAAAAAGAAAGAAAAAAAGAAAAAAATTAAGAACACAACTATAGTCAGGCCAGAAAACAACAGAAAATAAAAATAATAAAAAAAAAATAATAATAAAATTTAATTAATTTTCACTCCAAGAGGAAGAAAATTCAGATCATCAGTAGCAGCGGCAGCAGTCGGTGGTGGCGGCCCAGGCCGACGTTGCACCACACAACAATGCCAATGTGGACAAAGTAAAGAAGAATAAAGTTTTTTTTTTTTTATTTTTTTCATTATAATTATTATTATAATTATGTATTTTCTTTTTTTTCCTTCTTTTTACAATTTCCATATTTTTGTTATCGATTATTTATCAGCGATATGATACATGTCCGTAATATTGAAAGAAGAAAAAAAAAGTAAAGATAGGAACAAAAAAATAAAAAAAAAAAAAAAATGGGAGCAATGTGCTCAGCAAACCGTGCGTGGGAAACCATGATAATTATTTCGAATAAAGGGTAATTAATATAAAAAAAAAAAATAAACATATACAAAAAAAAAAATAATAGGTAGGTATATGTAGCAAAAAGCAGTTCACTTTTACAACAATGCAATTAAAGTTGTCATGTCAGCCAAACAGCCCAATTAAATCAGTTCGTTCAATAAAATTAAAAAAAAAAAAAAATAATAAAAGAAAATAAAAATTAAAAAAAACAGGAGTGGAAGTGGATATATAATTGTATTCATTGGAAGAGCACAATATTGTAATCACAAAGTTGAGATAAATTTATTTTAATCATGATATGGTATAAAAAAAAAAAAGAAAATAAATTAATATAAACTGAAAGCAGATTTTCAATGCAAAACAATAAAGTTCGATATTGTGAAAGGGAAACAAAAAGTAGTTTTCTGATTAATTTATTGCAAAATTTATTACATAGTTACGCATACAAAATCGTAGTATACACATATAAAAAGGATTTTATTTGATATCTTTTAAAATTCAATTAAATGTGTTGCGAGATAATGAATCAAATTTCAGGATTTAATGTTAAAAAAAAAACAAAAAAAAATATACTAAAAAAAAAAAGAAAATCTGATACTAGCCCAGTCAATAAAGGTAGTTCAAATATAATCATGAAATCGAATTTTTGCGAATGCAATGTGTTCGGGCTTATGTCCTTTTTTTTCGAAGAGGAAGTAAATTCTCTGATAGTTCCCAAAATGCCAATGATTGTAGTAAGCCTAAGTTAGTATAAAAATTTAATTTCTCTTTGGAACCAAAAAAAATTAAATTTTTGCTGAAAGTGTGTTTTTTTGGGGTGAAGTTATTATTACCAAAAATCGGCTTCCATTCAATTTTTGCGAATGTTGTTTTTTTTTTTTCGAGCAAAAGAAATATAGAGATTTTAAACGGAAATTTTTCATTTGTAGATATTTTTATTTTCTTCACTAAAAAAACAACACCCTTTTAATTTTTGTGTGACCAATATCTACAAAAAGAACGTTAATACATGAAAATTTTAAGCAAATCCTTGGTTTTTTTTTTTTGATTAATTACAGAACTTGCTTCTTCCTTGAAAATATATATAAAAAAAAACACTTGCAGTCAATATATTTATATAGACTGCTTAAATTACATTGGTTTCTATTGTGAATGAAACATTTTTAACAATTTTTATAAAGGTGTCATTCTTGTCACTGTTTTTTTATGGTACTAATACTGAATTTCATCCTTAAATAATCTTTTTTATCAAAAAACAAAACCGACTTCCATGGATCAAAACTGGACTGAACGAAATTGTAATGGGACCACATTGCAGCCACCAGCTTTCCAATACAAAAAGAATTATTAAAATGGAAGTCGGTAAAAACACTAACATTTTGAAGACTCGAGTTAGAACCTAAACTACTTTAGTGATTTTGTTCAAACTTGGTAATTAACAGTTTTGGGTGATTCCCTAGAGGAAAAATTGAAATTTTTTTTAGGACCAAAACTAACGGAAATAGAAAAGTTATTTTTTTTTTAAACGGCTCTAACGGTTTTGATTAAAATTTTTGTTTGTTGTATTACACACACATAAAAGCCAACTTTTGAAATAAAAAATATATTTTTTTAAACCGTTATTACCGGTACTTGTCATAGAAGGTTTTTTTTTTTATTTATAATTATCTCGTACAAGACTATACAAAAGCGTTTAAGTAATAGACCAGTGCCGATGCCTTCAAAAACATTAAAAAGTACAAAAAAATCATAGTAGAATGAAACCCATTGGAAAAGGAGGTGAATATGATGAAAATTAAAGGAAAAATAAATTACGGGCGAGCCGAGTTCGGGAAGTGGGTGGGTTGAGTTTTTAATGGTAAAAAATGGTATATCTCGATTTCCGGCAAAACTACAAATCCTATAGAAAAAAGTTGTATGGCAAAGTTGTATGTACGAAAAAGATCTACAACTTTTGTATCAACAATTTTTTCAGATAACCTCAAAATTTATGTGAAAAATTCAAAAAACCGAGTTTTTGGTTTTTTATTTTTATCTTTTTCAAAAACAAAAATTTTTCTACGAAATTTGGTGAAAACATATCTTATTATGTCCCAAATACACTGTAATTTATTGGATTTAAAATATTAATTTGTTTACCTTATTTTGACTTAATACCAAAAAAACACCCTAATTTTCAATCGAAAATTCACGTGTCAAAATATCAGCTTTTTTCAAAAAAATGGTGGGCATTTCGTTCGTTAAAATGTCTATTTTCTGATGGGGTAAAAAAAATTTACATTAGTATACTATAGAACATGTTCTCGTAAAATTAAAAAAATGAAAAAAGCTTGAATTCGAAAAAAAATTTTTATCATTGTTTACAATTTTGGCCTATTTATTCAAATTTACACTTTAATTACTCAAAAAACGTGAGATTTATCAATGTTACATGAAAAAATTTTTGTTTTTGAAAAAGATATAAAAATAAAAAACCAAAAACTCGGTTTTTTGAATTTTTCACATAAATTTTGAGGTTATCTGAAAAAATTGTTGATACAAAAGTTGTAGATCTTTTTCGTACCTACAACTTTGCCATACAACTTTTTTCTATAGGATTTGTAGTTTTGCCGGAAATCGAGATATACCATTTTTTACCATTAAAAACTCAACCCACCCACTTCCCGAACTCGGCTCGCCCGTAATTGATTTTTCCTTTAATTTTCATCATATTCACCTCCTTTTCCAATGGGTTTCATTCTACTATGATTTTTTTTGGTTTTAAAAATTATCGACCCTGGTCTATAATGGTAGTACAGTAGTCCCTCGATAATGTGAACTAATTAAAACAAGGCGTTTTCGGATTTTAGAGGGATTCACATTACTGGAACTTTTTCCAATTGTCATTTAACTGATTAAAACATTCTTAAAACCAATGAATATCACAGTTATTTTTAGCTCAGTTTAAGCATTTATTGAATTTAGAAAAAAATCAATAAAAAACGAGTAATAACGAGTACACTCCATTTCAAAAACTGAAAAAAATCATAAGAATCTTTAAAACAAATTCTTCATAAAAAAAACGTAAAAAAAGACTTCATATAAAAAGATAAAAAATGTTAGCACAAAAATCTCCAGCCTGCAGCTGCATTCAATATCTTAAGAAATGTCTAGACAAATAACAGTTATCCACTTTTCAGACCTATACAAGGATTGCGTGCACGAAAAACATGCAAGCTTTTGCAAAGGAAATTCACATTATAGAGTCTAAAAATTTTCGAAGTTCACATTACAGAGATGACAATGAAAATTTTTGGGTATTCACATTTTAGAGAAATTCGCATTATCGGTAATTCACATTATCGAGGGACTACTGTTACTGTATTAAAACACATTTTTTGGAATTTAAAAAATATTAAAAATTTTTTTTTTTTGAAAAATCAATTTTTTGAAAACGAGTTTGTGAAAAATTAATTTTTTGAAAACGAGTTTGTGAAAAAATTTTGAAATTTCATAATTCCAATTTTTTTTTTTTAATCTTAGAAAATTGTATATCTATAAAAATTATTTTTTTAAAAAACGATTTTCGAAAAAAAATTTCTAAAAATTCCTTTTTATACAAGAAATAAATTGGCATACACTTGGTTTTTTGTAAAAGTTCATTTAAAACGGTGTTTAATTAACTCTAAAAACAGATTTTATTTCATATATATGCACCTATTTTTTTTTTAATTTTTTTAAAATATAAAATTTTAAATTTTCCCTAAAAAAAGTAACTTTAAGCATAAAAGCAAGTACGTGCATTTTATTTTAACAAATAAGCTTTGAAAAACAAAAAAAAAAAAAAACAGAAAAATTAAAGATTTTTTTTTTTAAAGCTAAATAAAGATCTCCCTAACATTCATAATAATTTCTTAATATAACTTCTTCTTTAATCAAATGAAACCATGCACAATTATTATGAGTTATAACCTGTTTTTGTTATTTTTAATTTTTTGCTGGCTAATTGATAAAATCTGTTTTATTTGTTTAAAGTCAAGTGATTATTCGTTATCAGTCATCATAATCCACTTAAATAAAATTTCTTATCAAAAAATGTCTTAAAAATAGAAAACCTGTCATCATTGTAATACTACCTACTCAAATTAAAATAATATTAACTTAGTTTATCTTTAAAAAAAATAATGTGATTTATCAATAAAAAAAAGTCCATATTTAGAAAACTAATAAAGCAGCAGTACGACAATAATAATAAATGATAAATAAGTCACATAACTGTCTGGGTTTTCATTTATTTATTAGAAAAAAAGCCCTTAAAATCAAAAGAGAAGCAAAATATTGTTTGTTATATTGTCTAGCGATTAACTTGATTCCAAGGTTCTTATTTAAGTTTGAATAAAGTAACGAAAGGCGAGGCGAAAAGGACTTAATAAAGAAATCAAGAGATTAAGAAATTTATCAGTAGACCAATATTAAGATGGTTAGAATTGACTTATTTTAACTTCCTCTCATTTTGTTCCTGGTTTGATTGAAATTTCAGGTTCAACTTTTGTATATATACCAAAATTATGTCCCAAAGTACTTCTACTGACCTCTATTGCAATTAAAAAGCCATCAAGTTAAACATCGGACTAAACTACTGTTGTTTAATCATTTAGGTTCTGATTTCTGAGAGAACCACTTAACCTTTGAACAGCTGGACAAAAATCAAGTCCAAAATAGCGTTGATTGAAATATCTCACAAAAAAATTGTTTTTCTTCTATTTCTTCAGAAACCAGAAATAAAAAAAAAAACCACCACGTGGCGGGTACTCGTGCTTACTTTATTTCAGATTTGTTTTTAATTAAACTATACCCATTCCATTTTCGTTTGTTTTTGGATTTTCATTTCTCTAGAGAGCTAGAGTCTAGAGCACTCCATAGTGATTACACTTTGCCAGGCGTAATCAGCATACATATATAAAACGCTGCCGAGGCCGAATCTCTTTCATGATTGATAAAGCCACTTAAAGCAAACCCCATAATACAGTGGGGCATAGAGGGAAAGGAGTGAGGCTAAACTAAAACAGCAACAAACATGAAATGAATTAAGCAAAAATTTAATTGAATTAATTCGCTCATTCGTTGAGGGCTTTGCGTTATCTTTGTGTTCGGTTCAATTTAGATAAGGAACTTGAGTCGGCTCTTTCTGCTTTCAGAAATAATAATCTCCTTAATATTTGTTTTTCGTTGTTTTTGTTGATGTTGTTGTCTTTTATTATTATTTTGTTTGTTTTTAAAAGCTATATGGGTTTTGAGATAAGATAGACATTACAACTTACACTCATTCGATTTGCTTTGCGCGGTCCTATGTCAACAATTATACTATACACAACACATCCATGCGAAGCTATATAATGAAAAAAGAGTTGCAGCTGGGGGCTGCTTATCAGACACACACTAAGTCTCTGCTATATGAGGGTGAAACTGATAATAAAATTTAATTCAATGCCCGACAAGAAAAAAAGGGGTTCATGTAAACGTTAATATAAATGGAGACTATACCTATCTATGCCTATACCTACCTTCAGCTATCTATAAAGAGGGAGAGATGATTGTTTGCTTTATATTTTATCACTTTGTTTGATAACTTAACCTGGTTGGGGCTTATAGTTGGAGTCGGTCGGGGTATAAGTGAAATATCTAATAGTTAATATTATTTTTTTTTTCTGTCTGTGTTCATTTATTGATAGGCTTTTCTTTGTCTCGACTATGAGTCTAGCTTAGTTGAGAATTTTAGGTACTTATTACAGACAAGTGTTAATTAGATATTTCCACAGCTTAACTACAAAGTCACGCTATGAAAATATTTAATTAGTTTTTCATATAGTTTTTTATTTATTTTTTTAATCTTTGTTTTAGGAATGTAATAGCTAACTTAGGTATTTTTCAGCAGTGGAAAATTTTTAAAAATAATTATTGAAACAATGATGAAATAAATTTTTAGGAATTTGATTTTTCGAAAGAATTTTATTGATTTAAATGGTTATGGTCGAAAATTAGATAAGCTAAGTTCAAATACTTGATTTAATGGTTCAATAAAAGTATCTAGATGCAATCTTTCTTTGAAATAAATAAGATTTTACCAGTAATTTTCTTCAAAAACGCATACCAAAATTGTATTTAACTCCAGTTAGGAATATTTCGATAGTAACGGGTGTGACGCTGTTACTTAATTTTTTGTTCCTGGTTTGTTTACTACTCACTAAATTAAGTATTTAATAGTTTTAACACTTAATGTTTATTAGTTGTTAACATATTTTTAAAATAAAATTTTGTTACTCACAAACTCTTAAGATTAGATGTAACGGGTGTGATGTTAGAAAATTGAGTCAGTCTGCTTCGGTGAACTTCAAAAGTCATATTGTACCTATGTTTTTTAATTCAAAGTCGTGAATATCGTATTTAAAAGGAGATTTTATTTCGTTTATATTAAACTTATATTTGAACAAAATTTATAAAAAAAAGTCTGTTTTAGTAACAATTAAAAAAATGTAACGGATGTGACATAATTTTTAAAGTAATGAAAATATCAAAAACTTAAAATTTCAAATACTAAACACTATTGTACATACTTAATACTTTATAAGCGCCAGAATCTGAGCATACTTCAGAATTAGGGTTTTCAAATTAATGGGAGCGGATCAAAATACTGACTTCAAAACTCTGGTTTTTAAAATCCTGTCTTTTCAAGAAAATTCTGTTTTTCAAAATTCTGCTCTTTTTATTTTCTGTTATTCTAAAATTCTGCTTTTTAAAGTTCTTCTTTTCAAAAATATGCCATAATTTTTTTGAAGAAAACAATTCTGTTAATTCTGTTTTTTTTTTTTTCATAGCTTATATGCGTTTATTAAAGAAAAATACACCTCATTGATGTAATTTAAGTTTGGTACTTTCCTAACTATATACAGTTGAAAACAAATTAGAAACAATGTTGGGTAATGAAATAATATTCCTTTTTCTTATTAAATTTAAATTTTTGAATATTAATTTATTTGATTAATTAAAAAATTTTCAATTACTATTTTTCGAAGATATTTATATTTTTATATTTATCAATATTTTTAAATTTATTGATTTATCAAAAAAAAAAAAAACAAAAAATTGACATATTTGGCATTATTTTAAAAAAGCAGAATTTTGAGAAAAGAATTTTGTAAAAATCAGTTTTTGTCATTTAAAGAACGATTTTCATTTTTTTAGTTTTAATTTATATTTAATTTTTTAAAAAATTTTTACGACCTCAGTCATGTAAATAATTTTATTATAAAAAAAAATTTATCTAACCCCTTACCGCATGATTTTTTTGTTTTGCGTGAAAAAAATATATATGGTAGATTATGTTAAATAAAAAGACACGTGTTTCAGGAATTTTCAAATTTTTGAGTAAAAGTCGGAAAATTTTGGGTTTTCCGGTTTGGATCATATTTGGCACATTGGCATTGAGAAGAAAACGAACAAAAAAAAAAATAAAATTAAATTAATTATACGTAAAAACTACGCGCTGCAGCTGTATGAGTCTCAATAAAATAGATTAAAAGGCCTTTTAATCTATTTTAAATTAAATTTATACCATTCCGCACGTAAACGTAAAAAAAAACGGGTATAGATAATAAGAAAAAAAGAAAATTTGTTCCCTTGTTGCATGATGGCTCATATATGGACCAACAGGAGAGGAACATTTCTGCACGGTGGCTCATTTATGATCCATTCACTTAATGCCACTTTCAAATGACTTAAACTTGATAAATGTAAAAAAAAATATATTAGCAATAATAATCACATTATATCCTTTATTGGCATATTTTTTTTTGCAAACTTTAAAGTATTGATGTTTTTTATGGTTTGGCTCATATATGAGCCACTGTGCGGTAAAGGGGTAAAAAAAATTTATTTTCATTTTATTAAATTTTATTTTATGTATATTTTTATTATATTTAACAGGAAGTAAATGTTCATGATTTTTATCGACACTGGAGCAAAAATGTGCGAATATTTCAACATCATTCTAGCATCTTAAAAACCCCAAAGCATGACGCAAACCTTAAGCAAAGGTCAAAATAAATAGAAATGTTCTCATCAAAACTGTCTTTCTCAATTTTGTAAAACTATTTCAAAGCCGTTTTTTTCGATTACTCACCGCAAAGAAAGTAAAAATTTATTGTTATCTGTTCCTAACAAATGATTATGCATAAAAAACAGCAAAACAAATTTATCAACACATTTTTGATTGTCAAGGTCATTAACAGTCTTCCAGTTGAAAAAAAAAACAAAAAAACAAGTCTAATCAGTTTATCAGAACACACTGACACACCTACTTACATACAAAATATCTACAAAATAATATTATTTTACTTTCTCTCAAAAAAACAAGCATCACTATATTAGTTTATAAACAAAAACAACAATAATCCTTACGTCAGACAAAAGTTAATTTTTGATAATAAATTTGTATTATTTATCACGCTAGTTGGCAACAGTGTGCACACTTTAATCTGCCTCTCTGACTGCTTGGTTAGTCGGTGTACAAAAATTAAAAGTGATTTCATCGTCCACTTAACGTATACGCGAATTATTTCCTCACACAAAAACAGAACAAAGTCTTGGACTTATACTTGGATTTTATTATATTTTCACTCGGATTATTTTGTTGGGGTATTTTTTGTTTATCCTTTAAGAGGATTTCTTTTTTTGTCGTCGAATCGTTCTAGATAAACAAGAATTTAAATCATTATCTTCCTTCCGCCATCATGCACCCTCACTCGCCTACTGGCTTTCGCGCTATAAATTCAATTCAGCAGTGCAAGTGTATTTTGAGTCGTCCTCATGAATCTTTCTTTTCTGTTCTGTCTGTTTGTGTTTTTTGTCCCTTTGTGCGTTGTTAAGAGCACCTTGACCTCAATTTCCGGGACAATAAGATTTGTGGTTTCACTTTTGATTTTTCTTTTTTTCTTTTATTTTATTTCCTTGTTTTATTAAATCAACAAGAAAATTCTGCTGACACATTTAAAAAATTCAATAAATTCCCACACAGTTATTTTTATTTGTTTTAATATTTATTCTTTGAATGACTTAAATACAGTAATATAGAGGAGCTTATTTATTTTCAATTAAAAATAAATACAAATAATTTAGCTTTTTAAGGAATGAAATTGATGTTTACTAAATTAAGTCTGGTATTTTATGTATGTAGTTCAAGGGAGGCAAATATAGTTAATAGATGTTCCATTAAAATAACTTAAATTTGACTTTTCACTGTTTATTCTTTTTAACTAACTACCTATCTCGAATTTAACTAACAAAAATAAATTTCATTATTTGTTTTAGCAAAAGAAAAAATCAAAAGTTAAAAAAAAAATGTTACACATACGCCACAGTGAACGAATTTTTTTTAACTTTGGATTTAATACAAAAATATAAACTATATTAGCCTTAAGTCAATATTATTTCATTTTATAAATCATAAAAAAGTGTTTATTTTGCCAAGAAACATCAAAAGGGTGGGTTTGGTTCGTTTCAAAAAAAAAATTCGTGTTATGAGTTAAATAAGGAATTTAAATGAATTTATTTCGTTTGATAGTTTTTGAAAACATTGAAGATTACGAAAACAAGGCTTTCATTACATTAATATCTTTTTAACCAAAAAAACAAAAAGTAGAATGAACTAATTTTCTTAGTTTTTAATTTTCTCAAAAACGAAAAATCTTGAAAAACAAAACAAAAATAAATCGAACTAGAAAATCAATTTTTGAATTCAACTTTTTAAACTTAAATTTGAAATATTTATTAAATATATAAAAATTGTTTTGAAAAGCCACAATTTTTTACTAAATTATAAAAAAGTCATATTTTTAAATTTTCTTTATTTAAAATTCATTAAAATTGGAAAAAAATATAAGCTGCGTATAACAGTGTTTAAACATTTTTGGTACATTAAAACCATTTTTTTTTATATTTAAGTTCTCCCAACGCACAATGGGACCAAACGACCAAAACCATCTCAAAATTGGTTTTAACAAATGTGATCATTTCAAAAAAGTAATGATTGTTTAACATAATAGAAATGTGCGCCATTATAATAGCATACATCGTTTTTAATATATTTTGGATAAAAGTACTTAAAATAAGTCTCGAACCTTACATTTCAATTTTTATTGTTTTTCGTCCAATTTTATATAACAGTTTAAACTTAGTTTTCTTAGAAGTTTGTGAGGAAACCTTATAAGTGTTGTATATCAATAAAAAGGTTAGAATCTCTACTTTATAAATCCGTTATTTGTTTTTGAATGCACTTTAAATTGATTGCTTAAAAAAAATAACAATTAATGGGAAGTAATTTGGACAACTTTAATTTTCAATTGTAGATTTCTCCTTTGCCGACTACTGCCGATGTCGAGTTATGAATAAATTTAAAATCTCATTTTACTCAAAATAAAGGAATAAAAATTAAATTTTGCGCATATTTGCGTCATTTTGATTTACGGTCAAAAATGTATAAAATAAATATTTTCCAAAAATGTTTGCAAATCTTTTTTTTTTACTGTCATCTACAGGGTGTCTCAAAATTAATGATTCAAATGAAATATTCTGATAGGCTATTTAAAGGGCTCTTAAAATTTGGTAAATTGTTTATCCCAAATATTTACGGTTTTCGATTAAATGCACTTCTTGTGAAATTTCGAAAAATTCCTACTTTAAAACAGTATTTTGCTTCCGTTGTTCATAATTTATTTTTGTTTTTTTTACAAATTATGTCCCTAAAACAATAATTGACAATTAAGAACAATTGACAAATAAAAAAAAAAAATTATTTCGCTACAAATTAGTTTAAACAAAAGTCTATGTTTTTTATTGTTTTTTTTTTTACTCTGAAAAACCTTGTTTTGTTGAATTCAAATTATAGTATCTTTCATCCTAACTTCAATTTCCGAATTTTGTATACTTTTTTTGAAAACTTTGATAACTAGGCAAGTTATAAAAATGATAAACCAGTTTCAAAATGTACAATTTATTTTTTAGGGTGTTGCTCTAAAATAAAAGTAAGAAAGTAAAAACTGCTTACTAATTTGTAGCGATATGGCGAACAAAACAAATAATGTTTTGATTAAATAATTGGTTCTTATTTACCAATGTTTCAGTGAACGTTTGTTAAAACAAAAATCAATTATGAAGAGGGGAAGAAAAATACTGTTTCAAAGTAGGAATTTTTCGAAATTACACAGAAGTGCATTTAATCGAAAATGGTAAGAATTTGAGATATGTATTTTAAATTATTACTTTTGGGATCCTCTATTAAAGGGAATTCCCAACAAGCTTGACCATCTGAACGGATTTCAAGTCCCATTTTCTGATGCAAATCAAAATCTGCAGATTTGATTTTATTTAATTTCATCCCATTTTTTCAAACTATTATTTTTTGACGCTATTTAAATTCTTATCTCAAGCTTTTGTTTTATTTAAAAAGGGTTCTCTATATAAAATATAAATTATTTTCATATTCTATTCCGTTTTAATACTTTTTTCCTCTTCATCCCTTTTTTTTTGTTTGAGTTTTATAAAATACACAATAATTTTGATTTTATTAAGAAAGTGGTTAATTTAGTCTCTACGCTTTTGGATATTCATCCCTTTCACATTTTTTCTTTCTTTTCTTACTTATAAAATAAATTCTACCTACAATGAATTTTATATTATCTTTTATTTGTATGCTTTTTTTTAATTAATAATCTTTTAATTTTTGCTTTCTTATCAATATATTACATATAGGATAACTTCACTTATATTTAACACAAATTACAACGACTTAAAATATAATTTTGTATAGGAATTAATTGATGAATTTGAGCTTTTTTTTCATAATTTCTGTTTTTGAAAATGTTATAATAAATACATACATAAATTTTTTAGTTCTGATTTTTATTCCATGTTGAAGCATATACATTGTAGTATATTTTTGCCAAATTTCAAACAAAAATATTAAGAAACAAAAAAGTTATGGAATTTTTAGATGATTTACATCGTTTGGTCCCATAGTGCAACGGTTTGCACGCATTTTCTGTATATTAAATCTATAGTAGCCTAAAATTATAAGACTTAAGTTCAACTTTTGGATAGAAACATTTTTTTTTTTAAACATTTGTTTGTGTTGGATGAAATATTTAAAAAAAAAATTTACAATTTTTTAATAAGTCCTATACCTTTTTTGGAGCTCAGAGGTTTTTCTGTTTGAATACAAATTTTATGTGTTCTATTTTTTTAAATTTAAATTTATAATCATTTCATTTAAGAATAATTCACATGTATTAAAATGTACATAAAGAAAGTTTGAAAACCATTTATTGTTAGTCGAATTATTCTAATAATAGTGCTGATTTATTTAATGAGCCTGGTTATTATTTTTGCTAGTCTTGATTTCTATTTAAATATACATTATTTATATTATTTTTGTCCTTTAATTTTAAAATTTAAATAATTTTAATTTTCAATCAAAAATCCATCTAACCATCAAGCACAAATAAAAAAAAATCTAATAATACACTTTTCAACCACTATATATGCACTCTCCCTCCCCTACGGGTCTGGTTAACCTATTTCCATGGTGAATAAAGTAAAGTCAATTAAAATTCCATTCAATACGACTCATCGACAATGACGCTTCAGTTGTTGATTTAATTTAATTTTTAATTTCTATTTTATTTTTATTTTTTTTTGTTGTGAATTTTCAACTAAAAAACTAAAAAATAATTAATAATGTTAATTAGTCTAGCGAGCAATTGAAAAACAAACTTCATTTGCTTTTTGCCCAAAACAATTTTTTTTATTTTATTTAAAAATAAAAAAAAAAAAAAAAAAACTCAGTTAAGGGTAATTAAATATTTTTGCATTTGCTTCACTTTTATTTTAAATCAGGACTTATTTTTTTTTTATTATAGAAGCTTTGAATAATAAATAAATAAATCCCTCTTATTTCCTCAATGTTTTATTTTTTTTTTTTTGCAAATATATTTTGTACATTTTGTTTAAATATACATAAATAAAACGAAAAAATAAAAAAAATCGTGAAATTCCAATTTTAATGCAATTCACTTTCATTAAAATTCTATTTCAAATAACTCGTATACTTCATTTGTTTTTTTTTTGATATTTGTTTTTACCAACAAAATGCATTGAGAATTCTAATATGGTGAGTCAGTGGCTCAGGGTTTTTTGTTAAAAATAAAATTTAAAAAAAGCCAATTTATATGAAAACAAATTCAATATTTACGAAATTTCGCTAGGTTTCAAAGTCGATGAATATTTGAATACGTTCAAGTGTAATAAAACACGCGTTCAACATTTTTGAGTCACTAAATGAATTAATTTGAATTTTTTTTTGTTGAAAGTATATTTGTCGACCACCTCAGGGAAAGTACTGAATATTAAAAACAAAAAAATAAAAAAAAAATTATGCAATTAAAGTGAACATTTGTTATCAAATATTAGGATTTCAAGCTTTTCTATTAAGTAAGGTTAGGTATCAAGAGTTAAAAAATAATTTAACCTCTTGTTACCTATTATTTCAAAACTAAAATAAAATATAAATAGAAAAATTAAGTAAATTCAAGATAAAAAAAAAAATATAAAATTTATTTAAATTGAACAACAAGTAGAGAAGCTAGCAATCTACACAGTTAAATCACCTTCTAAGAGTTTATTATTATATTTTTTATACCAGTTCGACCTACATGGCAATTGACATATGTCTCGCAAATCACTCGGCTATATCTATGAAGCAATCAAATAAATTACGATTATTTAGAGCAATTTGTCATAGAACACGACTTTGATATCAACGCAAACAACCTTATCTTTCAAATAAAAAATTAATAAATGCAGGAGCAGTCGAAGTGGGGGAGTATATAAAAGTTTGAGCAGAAAATGACAGCACTTCATAAACAATTTTGAAAATTGTTTATCTTTGTTTTGATAGCAGCCCATACAAACACAAATGCACAAACTAGAAGACACATTTTCTTTTAATATACATATACCAAGTCAATAGGTAATATCGGTAAATATATATATGACAAACTTAACTGCATAACTAGAATTTTGTTCGGTTGATAAATGATGAAGAGATAGGTCATGCAAGTTGCTTTTATAATGACTTTATTTTTGTCAAAACCAAAGATACACTTAAAAAAAACACTTTCGATTTGATTTTTGGTATTTTACAAAATATTTTGATCAAAATTTATAAACAAATATAAGAAAAGGTACAAACTGTTTCTTTTACATCGAAATAAATGGTTTAAAAATGTAAGACAACAATCATTGTCGAGTTAAATAATACGAAAACCTCAGCAGTTTTGCATATATTTTTCTTTTAGTTCAGAATGCGAAAAGCTTACGAAATTAATTTGAAAATAAGGTAACAAATATGCACATCCTAGAATGACTGTTTCATTTGCTAAGATAATCTACATACAAAGAAAGCCTATATAAAAATTCAATTGAGGTGGTTAAATTATGAAATTTGTACCGAAAAGACTGCGAAAAAATATGACTATTGGAAAATTGGTTAAATAATGTTTGATTTTGTCATTCATAAGTATGATCAAGAATTAAATTTTAGGGTCGACAAACATGGTCAAATGCTTAGCATAATATGGTTGATCAAAAATTTTGAGGTCGTAGATTTAAAAAAAAAAATTATTTCTTTTTTTTTTCAAAACGGATTACGGCATTTACCTAATTGAGTTTTTGTTTAAATAAATGGAAAAATAATACATTTTTTTTGTTTGAAAGTTTTTCGAAAATTTGTATAATACAAAAAATTATTTTTTTAAACGGCTAAAATAAAACAACGCAATAAAATAAAACAAAAAAAAAAAACAAAAAATTCCTTGCTATCCAATTATACAATTTTAAAAAGCGTTTTCGCAAATTTTGAAACAACTTTTATATTAATACTTTGATTTTATTTCTTATAAATATAAATTAAAATTATTCTTCAATGAATACTATAAAAAATATTAAAGTTCTTGTCAAAATTTAACATATTTTTAGCAGAAAATTTGTACGAACCTTAAAAATTACTCCCAAATGATAGCTTCTGAGATACAGAAGTACATACATGGAGAATAGAAAAGAAAATGGGGGACAGAAATGCTTTCATAATAAATTACACTTGTAATATTGGACAATGGTTTAAAAAAAAAACGAAAAGATTTTGGAAATCTGTCTTTTTTAAATAACACTGATCTCAAAGGAAAATTGGATTTGAACCAAACGATATTTTTCTAAAAGATTTTTGTGTGGTGATTTTGAAAACGAAGTAAGAAATGCAGTGACACTTTATATTTTATCGTCTAAAATATATCTTTTTTTCTCAAAATTATTTTTCCTCTCAAATGTATTTGAAATAGAAATTTATTTCATTAAATATCTTGGTGGTTGAAATAATTAATATTTTTTTGAATATAATACCAATTTGTGACTTCTAATTTGGATAAAAAAGCAACATATTACGGAAAAATATTTATTTTGCATAAACTTCAGAAAGAAAAATAATTCTCTTCTTAAAATAATAAGATTTCTTATTAAAATAAATGGAATCTGTTAAAATCAAAGTGAACTTCATTTCATTTTAATTAGAACTTTCTTCTGAACAACAAGATAATACATAAGTTAAGAGATGACCACTAAAAAGATGAACTAAAAAGAAGATTTATCCGCTTATATTTTTTTCCCCGAAAAGTTATGATTTCTGCTACGTAATAATTTTTTACCATAGTTTCACTATAAAGGTACTTACGTTTCTTACCTTAACATTTCTCAACGATATTTTGAGGTTTTAAGAACTTAAACATTTTTTTTTTAGGTCAAGTAAAACGATTTTTTTTTTTCAGTGTACCAAGTAGGGGTTGAAAAAATTGGTTGTATTTTTAAAGCAGGGATCGGAGACTGATTGGATTAATTTTGTATTTTTTTTGTGTACGGATATTTGTTTATTAAGAAAAGGGGTTGGAGGATTTGATTCAAATGAGTAGATAATATTGTTTACTTTTTTTTTTAAATATTTTTGTTTTCTACTCTCACTCAATTAAACAGTTCAAGGCTATTTCGTTTATAATGTTTTTTTCATGTTTTTTTGACTTTATATCTTGATGAATTGGTAAAAACCAGTTACTAGTTGTGTGTCTGACATATTGCATGGCAATAGTCTTGAATATATAAGTCCTTATTTCAATATTTACAGTTTTTTTTTTTTATTTTTTTTATTTGTGACATTCTTGAATTCTTTGTTTACCTTTGTTGTATCTTTTGTTTATTATACTTGAAACGGAATGCAGCAGTCATCATAATAATATAACAACACAAACACACCATCAATCGATCGATTGATATGATATCAATATCTATAAAAATAATAAAAAAATAATAATAATAATTTGTTATTGTCGCTTATTTGCACAAGGTATTCCTTTGTTGTAATGAAATAAGGTATGTGAAATGTGAACCGCTATTTACTCATATTTGAAGGGCTGACTGACTCAATTGTGAGTAAGTATTGATTAATTGATTTTTTTTAAATATAACTTTTAAGAGATGAAATTGATCGCAATCTCTTATTTGTGGGTGTTTTGTAAAAACAAACTTGGATTTTCCACATTCAGAACATATTTGGTAATTTATTTTAATTATAGATTATAGAACTGAATTTTGTACGATATTGTTTTTTACGATATTAGGTTTAAATTGTAGGCAATTTAGCAACTTTTAACATCTATTTCACTTACCACCGCAAGTTTTAGAGACTTTTTAGTTTAAGACTTTGCAAAGTTGGTTTTGGTTAAGGGATTTCGGCAAAATAGCTTTTGGGATTTTTTTTCTATTTTCGGAAATTCCTTTATAAGCTCTTACCGAAACTATAGCTTCCATAGTAATTAGTTTACATTAAAAATCTTAGAAAAAATTTGATCACAAACATATTTGACTACCATTTCGAAAAGCTACTGAAAAAATTCTCAATGAAAAAACTGAAATTAAGGCTTCGGTAAAATAAATTCGAACAATTAAAATAAATCATCTATCATCAAAAATATCATTCCACGCAAAATGACTTTTGAAAATATCTGCATTTTATCATTTCTTCCAAACTATTACACACCCTAGACATAAATACAAAAATATGAAAATTTTTTTGCAGATCATAAATTTCTATATCTGTTGTTACTACTTTATTGCTGCTGCTGCTTCTGGCTGCCCCAATTTCAAGGTGTTGATTTCAATTCACTTAAATTGATAGCCAATTTTTTTTTACGATCAAAAATATTTTCACATACATAAGAACTGTTTACTATAGTGTTGTCCTGCTTTTGAAAAAAAGCTTCAACAAAAAAAAAGTAACAGAATCGTAAACTAAATTAACAAAAAAAAACATAAAAACGCACAAACAAGGTTACCATTGAACATTTTTACGATGCAAACGATGCAATTTGCATGACAGCACGACGGCTATAATAAAACTGAATAAAGAATCGTTTTAATGGTTGCAGCAGCTTTAGTTTACAGCATCGCTAGCATTGGGAGAACCATAAAAATCCCGAGGACATACTCGTATATAAATATACGAAAAACCAAACACAATGCACGCATTTTGGGGTACCCTGTGTGAGTTTTTTTTTTTTTTTATTTTTTGCAAGCCAATCCCTTTACCCCCATCTATATGGATAGGAATAAAACTACGAGGACGGTGATGTTCAATTTTTTTATGGGAGTTTTTAGTGTGACCTTTGTATGTTTTTTTTTAAACAAGTTCATCAATTTTAATAACTTTTTTTTCAATATTTTAGTCACATATCAAATGTGTCTACAAAAGTTTAGAAAATTTTTGTTTTCGGATCGCATTAAAAATTTCAAGGATTTTTTGCTCAGGAGAGTTGAAAAAGACAATATACTATTTATAATGAATTTGTAAAAAAATAAAATGTTCAACTTGCAAAGTTTAAAAATTTACTCGAAAAACTGCCCACAGACCTTAGAAGTCACACAACAAAATTTGTCTGTACGTGACAACTATCATTTTTTTACATTTCCAGATTTATTTTTTCTTAACAATTATAGTTTAGTTGAAACTAAATCTGCTCCACCTTAATATAATTTCTTTGTTCACTTTGCCTGTCTGTACGTGACATTTAAAAACGTGTGCAATTTACACGTGGTAGAAGTGAAAACTTAAAAAATAATTTTTCTTGAAAAAAAAAAATCAAAAAAAAAATGTACCTCTTTTATTCTATCACCTTTAAAACCATTTTTTTATATGACAACCTATAGTAAATTTGAATTATCTGAAAGCTTATTGTTTCAGCTCAAAAATATTTATACCAACTATGTCTATACAACATCTACAAAAAGAGCTAGAATTTTTCGAATCCAATCAGTTTTCATCAAAAAAGCAAAAAAATTAATCTTTTTTCTCTTCTAACACCATTAAATCCATTTTTTTATATTACAACCTATAATAAATTTTATATCATCTGAAAGCTTATTATTTCACCTTTTATATGACGCTTCAATCATATTTCTACCATGCCTTCAAAAAAAGTAAGAATTTTTTTAAAGCCAACCATGTTGAAATGTGTTTTTGAAGAAGCTTTTGTTTGTTGTCATTTTTTGGTATGGTCACACAAATTTCCTTTTTTTTTTTACCTAAAATGACAACAGCAGCTTACCTTTGCTTTCAACTGCATTCAAGATTCGTTTTATCGCTCCTGGGGTTAAGCCATACCCCATAGACCCAGGAACACGATAGAGAAAATATAGGAGTGGCATACAAATGCTGCTTGCTGGCTGGGATTTTCCTCTATCAATTGTTTCGTTTTATAACGCTTTATAGAAAAAGGCATTCAATTTATATTGAATCGACTTTTTAGCCAGATAGATTTTCCCAACTCCTGATGGTCCTAAAGACTGTGTGGTGTTCTCCTTTTTGGCTTTTGTATCCACAAGAAAAAAATCATAAAAAAAAAACATTAAAAATCTTTTATTTTTTGTATTCTCAGGGGAGAACAATATTTTTTTTTTGTCTTTGTTTTTTTTTTTTCTGTGTGATCTCACACCATAGTGTAATAGATTTTCTTTTTCGCACTTTTAAAATGTGTGAATATAGATTTATTGCCTTCCAAAGTCGATTGGATATTGGGTTTGGGATTGCATGAATTTTTTTTGTTGTTGAGATTTATGATATTGCGTAGTTGATCATCAATCACTTTGAATTGAAAAAGATTTTTCATTCACTTTTGGTTAAAGTATAGAAAAAAATATGTAGTAAAAACGACACAAACACATTAAAAGGGATTTTACTATCAAATAAGAAAAACTAACAATAAACAAGTTTTATAAGGATAATTTAATTGCTCAAAAGACGTAAATGGTTGAAAGGTACGTAAAAGAGATAAAATGATTATTATATTGGGTAAAGTAGTTGGCGTGTTAAGGACGTTGTAAAGGGGAATTTCATGTATGCGTCTTGAAAAAACTATGCTTGAATGAAAAACATTTTTAACAAAAGAAAAAAGTTTACGACCCAAAGATAAAATTTATGACAAAAATTTTTTTTAGAATGAATGCAGTGACCGTGATGATTTTCCTAACAAAAAAACGGTCTCAGCTGGAAATCCTTCGACGTGAAAATACTTAAAAGATTTTGATGCAATGAATCAATGAATAGTTAAACTTTTGATATGGGTTTCAGTTTTATTTCTATGCTTTTATCAATTCTTTAACGCAGAGAGGTTAATAGATAATAAAAACTAACTGCTCCCTGAAATATTTTTTAATATTAAAATTGATACTTTTTTATAACGTAATAGTAAAAGTTTTAATCAGTTTTATTGAAAGAATTTACTTAGTTCTAAAATACGTAGTAGAATCGGTGATACCTATATTCAAGGAAAAAAACATTTTTGACAACTGTTCAAAATGTATTTTCACTTAATTTAATATAATACGAGTATTTTTAAATTAATATACCTAACACAAGTTTACAAAAAAAAAAAAAATTTTGGACACCAAGTGCCGTTATACTTTTCGTATAGATTTGAGCCCAGGAAACTAGAAATTTAATCTAAAAAAAATGATTATGGATAGGTTTTCGAGATATGATTGTTTAAAGTTTTGTGTCGTTTTGTGGGTCGTAGAGAGCTAATTTTTTTTTTAAATTGTAGATAATTTAAAGGACTACAACAGTAATTTATTTTTTTAGCCAATACTTGCACCGTTTACAAAATAATACTTATTTTTTATTTGTTTCAACAAAAATAATGTGCACTAAATCGATAGAAAATGTTGTAACGAACAATCAATAGCTTTATTTTTTGTCGTCGGACATTCTGAAGCCGAGTAATTCCCAAAAAACGATATTTTTGGGTGTTTTCGCACCGGTTTTGCATGCGTTCGTTTATCAATTGCTCGGCCATCTTTGGTGATAAAGAGCTGATTTTTTCTGTAAAATGCAGGACATGAATAGGGCTACAAAATAGATTAGAAAAATGTCAATCATGCTATAAGCTTTTTTCGAAATAATGACAAAAATGTGTTTTTAACAACAAGAATTTGGCTTTATATGGCTGCCATTTTGTATTTACTTACTCAAATACAATGAAATTACATACAACGATAGAAAATATTATAAGGAAGAGAATTTATGTTCATTTTTTGGTCTACGACAATTTGGAGCAGATATATTAGCTTAGAAGTAAAATATCACAAAAAATGCATTTTTGTGAATAACTCCGCTAAAAAGAATGATCAGGTGGTGAGAAATTGGGTTTAAGCCTTTTAAATATACCCCTATCGATCCATGAAATAAAAACTGACAGTGCCTCCCTGCGCAAGGTGAGGCCCTTTTTTCCGACGCTTTGACTGGAGTAAAAATTTTTGTCAAAAAAAAAAAAAATCCAAATCTTTCGAATCCTCATAGTCTTAAATTATCATGTGTAGTACACTCTCTGGCAAAGATAACAAGATACTTTTCTTCAAAATCTATAGATAAGTTACAAAGATATGACCATTTTTATAACGACCAAAATTTTCGACTCTTTTTGTTACTTTTTGAGTTTTTTGCCTATAATTTCAAAAACAAGCTGAATTTGAAAATTTTTATTAAGCAACTTTTTGTAGATAATTGAATTACCTATCGATATGTATCCTTTTAAAAATTTTAAAATTAAAATGTTGTAAAAAAACGTAAGAAAAACTATTAAAAAAAAGATACAAAAAATGACATTTTTGATGTTTTTACTTAATAGTCTTTTTTCATCCTTTGAACACGTATAGATATTTAACATATTAAAGAGAAAAGAAGATATTTTATCTTTCAACAAAATGGTCTCAAAAATGTAATACGGCTAAAATTGGATAAAATATGGACTTTCAAAATCTACTTTTTTTTAGTCTTTTTTAACCTAAGTATCCTGGGAAAAACAAAGACAAAAAACTTTGAAAAAAAAAATAGATGCAAATCATAAATAGTGGGATTGAGTGTCCATTTTGGCTGTAAACCAGTGTAATTAGTTTCGTATGGTAAGTTATTAAGCATATCTGAACTTATTTCAGATAAGTAAAAAAAAAAAGAAGAAAACAATGGAAAAAATTAGAATACATTTTTTTAATTTTTCTTAATTCGAAATTACATAAAAATACTTTTCAGCAAATCAGTAACTCGCTTTCACCAGAGTGTATTTTTTTGGCAACATTGTAAGATGCAAATCATAAATTTATACAAATGTTGCAATAAAATTTGTTCCGGTGAAGTGGTATTCAACTAATTTTTACATCCAACCAAAAAAACAAAAATTCACAAGGACATAAAATCTTATTTATTTTGTGTCTCTAAAAAACCTTAAAGTAACAAAAGAACGTGTATAAATAACAATATTTCACACTTTTCTTATTTTGAACAATCATCTTCAATTACTTTCGTGTCTCTTCGTTCAGGACCCCAATTTCAAATAAACATGCCAGAATGTACAAATATCTACAAACCAATATTTGAAATATTTAACCATTTAATGACAACACTTACGAGCTGATGTGTGCTGGCAAAGGCTAAAAAGATTACTCAGCAATTCTAATTGATCCCATTTGATGATCTTTAAAAATAATTTGATTTCTTTCCCATTCCATTCTGAAACCTTTACAAGAGACTTTACTTGAAGACACCATTCGTATAGAAAGATAGTTTTTCCAATTTTCAGGTATAGAAAGAAACAAATGGAAGAAATAATCGCTTGAGTGCCCTTTTACTTTTGGCCTCATTTATAAATAAATTGTTCACAGGTATACAAGTTGTCGTGTCCATCAATTGTTCAATTATAATTGTTCTTTGGCCAAAAAGAAGAAGGGTCTCCATATACCTTTACTCGTCTATACTCTCGACACAACAAAAGTTATAAAGGTTGGGGTCTCGATATCTACTTATAATTTATTAAATACATCCGAGAAACTCTAAATATACCAAAAAAACCAGGAACATGATGGTAGACTAACGAATATATAAAATGAAGGTACAAGAAGGGTCCCTGTCGAAGGAATAATACTCAAACTATACTATACCGAGTATAGAGAAGGGAAAGTATAATTTCTGATGTTATCGCAAAAAGGAAGAAAGGTTTCAGGTTGAGTGATGGTCTTTTGTGTACAGAAAACCACATCATGCACAGGACAAAATTATTTATTTGTTGTATGGTAATTTAGTCAGAAAAAGGAAATACAAAAAAAAACAAGAAGAAGAGAAAAAAAAGAGGAGTGGGTATTATCAAATTAGCCACATCATCGATTTTAATGTTGAAACGGATAAGGGTACGAGTATAGTTGGTATGCACATGCACAGCTCAGAGATATTGACGAAAACTGGTGAGTGGAAACAATTTCATTTAAATGTACACCTCTTTGGAAAGAATAGATATTTTTACAGTTTTTGAACATTGAACTGCAGGGATTTACTGTGAAGAATAAAAATAAATAGTGTAACTGACAAATTTAAACTCAAAAAATATTGAAAGATGACACAATGTTCTTTGTTTTAAGACAACGAGAAAATTCGAGCCTTAATTTTCTTGAATTGTCTTCAAAAATTTAAAAATTTTACAATATTCTATATTCTTTCCCATTTATGTTTTAGACCTTTGAAAGCTAAATTGGGCATTGGTGACAAATTACAATTTTTTAATCCTGACGAAATTATTCAAATTTTTCCGATTTTCAATACCTGCAACTTGGTTTGAAAAAATATCATTTTCTTCTGCTATTCGGCACTGTTTTGGTCTAGATTTTAAAGGGATCATCACTCTTGATCTTTTATCTGAATTCAGAAAGCGACAAAAAGAATATCGGTTTTGTATTGTTTTTGTCGGATTTCTGGTAAGTCATATTTTTTAAATAGTAAATATTCAAAAACTGATGTTAAAAACCCTTTTTTATTAAAAAATTTTTAAAATTGTTCATCAATTCCTTTTTTCAAAAAAGTTTACATTTAAATTCAAATGGTTCAAAAGTTTATTCAAAAATATTTAAATTTGAAGATCGATTTTTTTTTTATTTGTAGCTTCAAGTTTTTCCTATTTTTCCACTAAAGCTGCACTACATTATAGGTAATGATGTTAATTTTTATAAGATTTCACATGAACGGAACTGTTGATCAGCCAGGCCATGTCGAGGGAAAAATCGAATAATCGAATTCGGCAATGAGAAGTCGTGCATTGTAATAACTTAAATCACTTTCTTGTGCATTTCGAGGTCGTCGAAAGTTTTATTTTAAAGTTAGAAAAATAAACGAATTTTTGCGAATTTGAAAATATCAATTTTATTATCTATTATTACCATATCCAGTTTAAAAAAGTTAATATTGGCGTTTACGACAAAACAATACTCGGGCGACGAAAAGTCAAGAAAATTGGGCTCCAAAATTTTCAAGATCTTTCTCCAACTTGTTCAAATTTAAAATGCGAAAAAAATTGATTCTTTTTAAAAAAAATTGTAATCCTGAGAACTCTTTTTAAAACACAAAGAGAAGAGAACAAAAATAAAAAATTATGTTTGCAATTCACACGTGGCAGATATGAAACCTTAAAAAATAATTTTTCATGAAAAAATCTAATTTTTTGAAGTGAAAACTTCTTTAGTATCGTAGTGATTTGAAACAAGATGAAACGAAAACGCGACACGACTTCAACTTGTTATAACTTTTTTGTTTCAATAGATAGATGAATGAAATTTGTACTGTAGATAGGTAATTAAATACATTATAATTGTACAAAATTTCAATTAATTTCATATTCAAAATTCGGAGATAACGGTAAAAAGATGTTCTTTTCCAACACACGTAATATCTTTTGATCTAGTGCACATACAAATTTGATTTAACTTTAACACGCATGCTGATAACATAACCTTTTATTTGATATATCACACATAACGTTACGTGCTCTACAAGTTACACAATCTTAAATTTAAAAATACCTCAAAACACCTGTGGAGATCTGTTGGCGATGACCAGCTACCAGTGTAAGAAGTACCGTAATCTCTTCTCTACTTCTCTTGTAGACATCTTTGAAGTAAGATTTATACATTTATCATTATACAAGGTGAATCAATAAGCTTTCACATAGTATAAAATTTTGTATAGGTTGTCAAACAAAAAAATTGATTTAATAGCATGAGAACATAAAAATAAATGTTTTTTTTGCTTTTTGGATGAAATTTCATCGAGTTTAAAAAATTCTAGTTCTTTTTGTAGATGTCTCATAGACTTGATCGATATATATATTTTGAGCTAAGACAACAAGCTTTCAGATGATATAAAATATATATAGGTTTTCATATAAAAAACATGGATTTGAAGGTGATAGAATAAAAATAGGCAGATTTTTATTTTTTTTTGCAAGAAAAATGATTATTTAAGGTTTCACTTTTACCACGTGTTAATTGTTACACATGATTTTTTTTTTTTATTCCATCACCTTTAAATCATTTTTTTTATATAACAGTTTATAATAAATTTTATATCATCTGAAAGCTTATTATTTCACCTTTTATATGACACTTGAATCATATTTCTACCGTGCCTACAAAAAAAGTTAGAATTTTTTAAAGCTAAATATGTCGAAATTTCCAACTGAGATTAAGGTACTTCCTACACAAGTTTCGATACAAATTTTAGCTCGAAGTCCTGCCGGAAAAGAGATTTCAAGTTTAAAATTTGCATGAATCTTAAAACCTTTTTTGTTATAATAATTCTAACAACAAAAAGTCTTTTTCGCAACATGTTTTTGGACCTTCATTTCCCATATGAGACCATATTTAAATTATAAACCTTAAAGATATTGAAGTGAGTGAAAACTTCTCAAAATCAGATTAAAATTGAATTGTCATGACTAACTTTTTTTGTAAGCTTTGGTTACAAAAAGAAGTTAGCCTTGAAAAAAAAATACTAAAAAAGGTTTCCAGAATTCTTATCACCCTGCCTAATCCACACTGAGTTTCTTTCTGCTTTTATAGAAAAAGAGAAAATCAATAGAATTAATTTCAATTCCTCAAACCAAAATCAAAGTGAAATTTAAATATTCGTAAAGATTTACCTCACTGATCTACCATCTGTGTCCAGAATTGGGTACAAAATAGAGGCAATTGTATAACTTTTTCACCCATTTTCTCATCCATGCAACGATTCGAGAAGGTTAAACTTTTTAGCACCAAAAAAATAAAAAAAAAAAAAATAAAATAAATTAAAAAGTTCAAAATAATTTTCTTTCCTCTCGTTCAGAGTTATGTTACGAATATTTGCCTTTAATTTGGGGTTACTTTCAAGAAAATAATAAAATACAGCACTCGTCGGTTTTTTAGTTTTTTTTTTCTTCCTTGCAACTCCCCAAAAGAATAACAACAAAATTGTAGAATAAACCTAAATTTCCGTCATCCATAAGACAAAAAAAAAAGAAACAAAAATAAAACAAGACTCAAAAAATTATCGGACTTGTGTGGTCGTATTTATTTAATTTTTTTTTCCACCGCTGAATTTTTATTAATACCCGCACTCTACACTCCTTGTGTCCAGGAAACACAGAGTATAGGAATCCTGCAACCGAGACGCTATATCGAGAGAGAGAGAGTACCGGATGGCATGTGGGCGTCATTGTTGGCCAACAAATTTATTAATTTGGAACAAAATGTTCACTTTTGGTCGAGTACACACAAAATACTGTGTACAGACCCCTGGGAGGACGAAGGGAGGATGTTCCAATTACCACACAGCGGTGTTTTATTATGCTTTTTTGTGTATGAAAAGGGGGCTCTCTTGTGTATATTGTGGGAGGATGGATACACATATAAATGTCTTTTCTATACAAAAAAATAGTATCTATTCACTATTTTCCGTAAGTTTGAGTGTGTGTTTGAAACTCATTTGCATTTCTGACAGAGTTATACATTGGGCACAATGCCACCACCTTTCCTTTTCCTTCCTTCCTTCCTACTTTCCTTATTAAGGACTCAATTCTTATTCTGACCTCGTATTGGCTTTAAAAGTGAGTTTTTTGTTTGTTGTTTTTGTATTATTTTTTTAATAATAATTATAACACACACACGTGCTAATTTTTCCAGTCTCGCAAAGAGATAAATACTTAGTATTTTTTCTGTACGGATTTTTTTTTTGTGCACCACGAAATTAAGAAGCAAAAAGGACTCGTTGGGGGTAAGAGACGATTAAGGGTAATCCCAACGTGTCCGAAAATGTTTTCCTTTATTTTATTTTTTTTGCAAAGAATAATTTTGTGTGCCCTTTATCCTTTTTAATATTCAAAACTATGAGGCTAAGAAGGATTTCCGTTGTCCGTTTCTTCTATTGGCAAAAATTTATACAGTGCTGTGCAAAATATTTTCATTGGAATCTATTAAAATACATATTTGTGAAATTTGGAATTCTAGAAAAATTTGACTGTCCTGACTAAATATTAAAACCTGTCACCAATTCTGCATTGGTCTCAGATACGCATGACAGATCAAATCCTCAACAAGGTATCAAATCATAATTTATTAGACACAAAACTGTATTGACTGCTCAAACAACATGAATCAAAGTTCTATGATAATACTGGAATCTGGCTTGAAAGCTCCACTTTTAAAGTTAATGTTATTGAAAGCAAAGCTCATAAAGTGACTTGAAATCCTTTTTCTTGAGGTTTTGAAATTAAAAAAAAAAAAACATAGATCTCTGAAAGCTAGTTTGATCTTTTGACACTAGTTGGAGAGCTTTATTTTGCTTTAAAAGCTTTAAAAAAGTGTTTTTACTCTTAGTCAGGGAAATTTTCCAAATACAAGATGAAAATGTTCTCTTTTCTTTCTAAAGCTACTTGCTTAAGTCTTTTATGAAAAGCTTGGGTATTAATTGGCAGAAACGGATAACAATGCTTGAAAGCTCAGCTTTTTTTTTTTAGTTTTTATTTCAGGTACAAATTTTAAAATTTGAAGAAACTGTTGTTTTAGAAATAACTACTTATTTTTTATAGACTGAGTAATAATTTGGAGAAACGGATGAAAATGCTTGAAAGCTCTGCATTGAGCTTTTAATTTTTATTTCAGGTACAAATTTTAAAATTTGAAGAAACTGTTGTTTTAGAAATAACTACTTATTTTTTATAGACTGAGTAATAATTTGGAGAAACGGATGAAAATGCTTGAAAGCTCTGCAATGAGCTTTTAATTTTTATTTCAGGTAAAAATTTTAAGATTTGAAGAAACTGTTGTTTTAGAAATAACAACTTATTTTTTATAGACTGAGTAATAATTTGGACAAACGGATGAAAATGCTTGAAAGCTCTGCAATGAGCTTTTAATTTTTATTTCAGGTAAAAATTTTAAAATTTGAAGAAACTTTTGTTTTAGAAATAACTACTTATTTTTTATAAACTGAGTAATAATTTGGAGAAACGGATGAAAATGATTGAAAGCTCTGCATTGAGCTTTAAATTTTCATTTCAAGTAACATTTTTCTATCAAATCTCTTAGATTGCTAAATCTGCTTGAAAGCTCTGTGTAGACCTTTTGGATTTTCTTGTTACATAACTGTTAAAAATCTGATTATAAATGAGCTGATCATTTTAATACTCTAGCGCAAATATCTAAATCCGTATTTATTAAAAATTAGTTAATGGATGCTAGCAACGCGTTGATAACTTAAAAAGCTTTAATTCGAGCTTTTGATAATTTCATAGGCTTGTAAAAATTCTAAGTGATTACATGTAAAATTGTACAGGTAAAATTGTAGAAATATTTTAAAGAGGTTTTGAAAAAAGCTCAAAGTAAAGCTTTATTGAGCTTTTCCCAATACAATTTTATGTTCAAGGCAATTTTCAGTTTCTCCAAACACTTTATAACATTTATTCTTTCACTAGTATACTGACATCAAAAAAATTCAAAGAAAATTTCTTCCACAGCACAGTAAAGGAACAGGTTTCTAGAAAGAACATAAACAAATGAAAAAAAAAAAAATACCTGAGTTCCGGAAGGAAGAATGAAAAAATTAAAAAAAAAAGTAGGTAAAGAAAAAAAAAAAGTAAAATCAGAATGAATGTGGAATTAAGGCCGAGGAGGATTTTTTCTTTTGCTCTGTGTACAAAGTGTGGAATTAGGAGATTGAGTCCGTTTCGCTACCTTTTATCCTTTTTTTTCATCATATTTTTTTTTTCTTTTTTCCTGTTTTATGAAAGATTTACCATCAGGCTACAAAAATATACAAGAAACCCAGTAAAAAGAAGAAGAAAACTTAAAAAAAAAAAAAACAACAAAAGAAAGCATTTAAGGATTTTACATTTTTATTTCCTATATCCTGTTGTGTGTGTAGCGTTTTGTATAGGTAGTTTGAAGAGTGTCGGTATGGTACCTCTACAGGAACATTTGTCGAGATGCGAAAATCCTTTTCGGAACCGACACAACACACAACAGATGTACTACGTGGTAAATGGAACACAGAGTGGCATAAACAAATACATCTAAGTCGCCTCTCACTCCAACCTCAATCTGCATAATGGACAGTCAGTCAGTATATACCTATGAATGAATGAACAGGAAAAAAAACGTGTGTTTCTTTGGCAAAAAAAAAGGATTCACAACGCTACTTGAGTGTACAAAAATTCCAAAAGTGTTAAACATTCAACAGCAGCAGCAGAGAGATAAAAGCTAGAAAAGAAGATGAAAAAATAAAATAGATCCTTAAAAACAGGAATCATTCCTCCCACACATAACCCGCATGTTCCTTTTTATAAATCCCCAACCCATTTCGCACACATATCCTTTGCTATCGCGAAACTATACAGTGCAACTTCATCATATGGATACGTGCAAGCAGGCAGGCATACCAACCGAAATGTAGTTGCCTGCCAAAAAGAGAAAAACTTTCAAAAACTCTATTGTTACACAGACAGGCAGAAAATCCTCCAAAAACTACGACGACGGAGGATTTTGGATTTCCAAAAGTAGCAACTTTTACCTTTGCTGTGTGCTTGTCTGATCCTGATGCCAGCAAAAATATATATAAAAAGGACTAAAAAAATCAAAAAAAAAAAAAATCATGAAGAAGAAGAAAACGAATGCAATCGAAGTTAGTTTGGATGCGGATGGAATTTGGATACTCTTTGGTTCAAGGCTTGCATATATCCTTTTCATCCGTGCTCGTCATCGACACCGTCGTCGTCGTAGTCGTTGGAAGGAGCGGCAGAGAGTTAAAGTCATCGTCGGTGTTCTTCTTCGTCGTACACATGCCTCTTGCGTTGGCAGCCTTCAGTAGTGCGCCACTTTGACTATTCATCTGTCCATTTTCTTGTTGGATTTGTGAATTGTGTTTGAAGGAGCACACAGAACCGAACCGAACTCAGAAGCCGAACTAGAGCCAGAAGAACGTTTCTCTCCTCCAGTTTATGGTTCTTTTTGCACGGAAGTTATTTATGTGCAGTCATCCATTTTAAATAGCATTCTTACGCTAGGACGGTGATTGAGTGTTGTACGTACTACTGCAACTACGTACTACACTACTACAACTCTTAGTCGAGTCGAGTCCTGGCTGGATGGATCCTTTTGGCTGGATTTTGCTTGCTCTCATTCTGCATCCTTCGTGTCGAAAGGGAAAATTACAAAGTTTCACGGAATTAAGCTTTGAGTGTGCCTCAATGGGGCGACACGAACGAAGAACCAAACAACAGAGGAGGTGGTGGTTGCAACTGGCAAGGACGAAGAAAGTGGTGGTGGATGAAGGTGGAGAAGGAAGAGCGAGAGAGATGAGTAATGAGAGTTTAGGGAATTTGTGCGGAACAGCTTTTAACTCTTGGCAGTTTTCTGTTTTGATTGAAATTTGTTTTGGACCTGGACGGGACGTGTCGGTCGAATGGACGAACGGACGGAAGAACGAATACGGATGGTCGTTTGGTCGAACTTCCATGAGTTTAGAGATGTGTGTGCTCTTTTGTTGCAGCTCCAGGTAGTGTAGATATAACAAGGATCTCTGCATTTAATTTAGGATGACTTGGATGGTTTTTCGTCTTTCACGTGCTGCTTACATTAGAGTTGATGATTCGGCTAATTTGATCCTACTCTGTGTTTGTTTGTGTGTGTGTGTGTTTATTTGGAGAATATTCGTTTCATGGCTCTAACTAACTGTGCAAAATTTTTCGTCTGAATTTTTGTTTTTAATTACTTAATTTAATCTCGGGAATATTTTTTGTGAAAAAACAATTTTTGTGTTTGTAAAATTTAAGCAGGTTTATATTGAAATATTCATAAATTTTGTTCGGGTTTTTTGACTCATTATTATGATTAAGTTAAAATGCGGGATTCTTTAGAATTTTATATGAATTTTTGGTTTTAGTTTAAAAATTATAAATTGAGTATAGAGTTGAACATTTTTGATGTTTATGAGTTCTTAATAATTAATGTGAGTTCACTTTAAAAATTAAAGAATAAAATCGTTTTTAATAGCTCGAAATCCTTAGTTCTTCAACCACACTGGTCTGCAAAATGTATGTTTTTTGTCTCCTTCAAATAATTTTTTTTTAAATTATAAAAGATTTAACTTTCCAAATCTGGTTTCAGAAATGATTTTTGAAAAATATGAGCAGTTGTAGAAAATAATAATTTTTGATTCGGTTGACCTAGTACAAAAATAAAACTTATATTCGTATTGAGCTCAAATTTAGAGGACTCATAACATGATCTTTCATATGACACCAAATTTGTATTTATTAATTAAAGTTGGGTTAGGGTCGAAATTCTGTATGTTGCAAAATTCTGTATTCAAAATACTGTATGCCAAAATACTGTATGTCAAAATTCTGTAGGTGCAAAATGCTGTACGAACAAAACTCTGAAAGTCAAAATTCTGTATAGCAAAATTCTGGTTGGTCAAAATACTGTTTTTCAAAATTCTGTAAAAATGCTGTAAAAAAAATTTTTTACAGCATTTTTACAGAATTTTGAAATACAGATAAATATTTAAAAGAGGGTTTACCATGAATTTCTAAGAGATCAAATTAATAAAGAGGCAAGCTTTTAATGCTGATTAATCTAGGTACTTTTTTAGGAGCTACGGAAAAAGGAGAGAGAAAACAAAACTACACTTATTTAAAAAAACAATCTGAATTAAACCACGTTGCATACCTAAAACGAATTGAAAAAAAAATTAAATTTATATTGATTTTGACATTTTTTTTGTAAAATGAATTGATTTACTTTTTTACTTTAATAATTATGTTTGTATAAAATTACAACTTTACTGTCAATAATTACATTTAAAGCTACTATTTAGTGTTTTCTTATCAAAGGAAATTTCTTTAAAAATACTGTATTGAAAATACAGTATTTTGCCGTACAGAATTTTGCAGGTCAGTATTTTGTTCATACAGTATTTTGACGTACAGAATTTTGTATTTACAGCATAATGACGTACAGAATTATGGTCTTACAGTATTTTGACCCTACAGAATTTTGTCGTACAGAATTTTGACAAGCAGAATTATGACCCGCTCCAATTAAAGTTTACACACATTTTAAGATACTAATTGACAAAAAAAGTAAATCCCACATGAATAAAAACACCTTTATTAAGGAAAATGTAAAATCTCAACGCCCGTTATATAAAAAAAGGTCAAATTTGTAAAGAAAACTATAATAAAATACATTAAAACAATTTATACGTGTTTTGTAATTTTATATAATATTTTTCTATTTAGAAATATCTTATCTGTGATTAACCATATTCAATACACTGCCTTCTAAATCTTAAAATTTGTCTCTCCTAGGAACAAAAGTATATACTTTTCTTATGGTTTTTGATGTGCTGAGTTCGAATTCGAAATCAAAAACAATCTAGCACGTCAGGATTTTGAGATATACGCATTAGAGAATCACAAAATCAAGTTTTTTGTTAGAAAATCCCAAAAAAAAACTACTATATCTCAAAAACAGGATCTGATTGAAATTTTTTGAATTCGGATTCAAAATCAGCATACTAAAGTCTATTAGAGAAGTATACTTTTGTTCTTGGGAGAACGAAATATGAATTTTTAATGATCAGTTTCTTTATGGTAAGATATGCCAAACCTACTTAACTTACTTAAATTTAGATATCTCGAATAAGAAAAGAGATATGTAGGAGATTGAAACTGAATTTGAAAGAAAAAAATAAGTAATTTTATAAACCGTGACAAGTTTAGTTGAAAAAGTTTACATTACGATAAAATAATGCTTCGAAAACAGCAATTAAATTGGTTTTCGAGATTTTCTAAAGGGAATATCCTAAAAACCTGATGTGCTAGGCCAATTTTGGCTTCGGATTCGGAATCAGCACAAAAAAATCATGTAGAAAAGTATAGTTTCATTTAAAAGGATAATTTCCTTACAGACCAGTGACATTTTGAAATTAACAACTGTAGTTCTTAGTAATCTTGTTGAGGGTTACGGTTTGCCAATTGCTGCTACTTAATTTTAAGATAGCAATTAACCACAGAAATCTTCTCTCTCGAAACACAGGGTTCTCTGGAATAGAACCTCTTCACTAATGAAGGCACTATACTCGGAAGACCGAGAAGTTTATGGCGTAGAATCCGGGAAGAGTCTGTCCAACTTGAAAAGAGCTGAAGTGCTTCTCCGAAACAGTAGCCCTATGAGTTCCTTGGTCCCGTAAGAGATTACGTACGTAATCTTGTCTTCTGTATTTTTTTCTTGAATTTGGCTTACTTCTTCAAAGCGTTATTTTGCTTGGTGCCATTATTCTTTTCTCACCACGGTCTCGCCATCTATATTCGAAATGATGTTGCCTATCAACTTCAACCACAATACGGTCAGTGCATTAACACTAATTTTAACTTCATGTGGTTCAAATTTACAATTAACAAGCGCATCATCCATACATGTTTTATTTATCGAAGTCCAAATCTGGATAGTAATTCAACTTCTAATGAATTTGATGCTCTATCCGACTCCATTCAAAGGATTGTTACCCTTCACCATCGCACTGAAATCGTCATTACGGGCGATTTCAATGTACACAATTCTTCTTGGCTTCGCTTTTCGGGCCAGACAACACCCGAAGGAAGGTATGTTGAGATTTTTGCTGAGTTAAACCACTTAACTCAACTAGTTAACGAGCCGACTCGAATTTCGGACGTCGCTGGTCGGGCTGAAAATACTCTAGACTTGTTTCTTACCTCTGACCCTGATAAATACACTGTAAGTGTATTATCGCCTCTAGGCACATCAGATCATTGTGTCATATCTGCGAATTTCTCTTGTCAAAAAAATCCAGTTAAAGAAAAAACTCCTAAGAGAACTGTTTGGCAATATGAGAAAGCCAACTGCGAGGGTCTCAACGCTTTTTTCAAAAACTTTAACTGGTCGCTATGTTTCCTCGATAGTGACGTTGATTCCAGTACAGATATGATCACAAACTTAATTCTCTCCGGAATGAGAAATTTTATCCCGAATAGGGCTAAAACAATCAAACCGAAAGAGAATTCGTGGTTTGATTCGAGCTGCAAAGAGGTTATCAGGGAAAAAGAGGTAATGTTCCGTTATTATAAAGCCAACCCCACTGAGGAAAATCGGATAAGATTTAAGCAAGCTAGAAAGGCCAGCAACGCCCATATTCGACGAACCAAGTTTTTTCATGAGCAAAAATTAAGACAAAAAATACTACAGTGTCCCACAGGTAGTAAAAATTTTTGGTCATTTGTGAAAAATATTCGAAATTCTACAACATCTTCGGTTCCAATGGAGAACAGCATTTGTCCAGCCTGTCCCTAAAAAAGGCGAATCTTCTTCACCCTCTAACTATCGTCCGATTGCACTTACGTCCCTTCTTTCCAAGGTCATGGAAACGCTGATTAATTTCCAGCTTAAGAAATATCTTGAAGAACGGAAGCTTCTTAATGACCGGCAGTATGGCTTTCGTAGCAATAGATCCACTGGTGATTTGATGGTTTATCTCACCGATCAGTGGAACAAATCTTTACATCGTTTTGGAGAAAGTAAGATTGTTGCGCTTGATATTTCAAAGGCATTTGATAGAGTTTGGCATCAAGCTCTCTTATCGAAAATGCTTGCATTCGGTATTGATGAATCTCTTCTTCGTTGGATTAGAAATTACCTTTCGAACCGTTCAATTCAAGTCGTTTTAAATGGATTCAAGTCTGAAACCCATAATATAAACGCTGGTGTGCCCCAGGGCTCCGTTTTGTCTCCGACTCTCTTTCTCATTTTCATTAATGAAACTTCTAATCCATTAAATTGTTTCGCAGATGATAATACCCTCAGTTTTTCATATTCGTTTGAAGATTCACACCCATGTCCTTCGGATGTGGAACTCCAACGGCAAAATATGATAAGCTCATTAAATTCTGATCTCGAATGCATTGTCCAATGGGGAATAAGAAACCGCGTAGAATTTAATGCTTCTAAAACACAATGCTGCTTACTATCATTAAAACGAAACCTTCCCCCTTTGCCACTATCCATGAGTGGTACTTGCATAGAGGAAACTGATCAGCTTTCGATTCTAATTATGTCCATTACAAACCACCTTTTGTGGAATGAACACATATTCGATGTAGCCAAAAACTCTGCGAAATGCTTAGGTTTCCTCCGAAGATGTAAGAAATATTTCACCCCTTCTGATCTGGCTATAATCTATAAAGCATATATTCGTCCAAAGCTCGAGTATAATTCCCATATCTGGGCAGGTGCTCCTAAGACCCACTTGAGTTATTTGGATAGAATTCAAAACAGAGCTTTTAAAATGATAGGTGATAGGTCCATTACTGATACAATCCCACCTCTTGAGCACCGCCGGAATGTATCATGCCTGTCCTTATTTTATAGGTACTTTTTTAAAAAATGTTCTAATGAAATAGCTAGCTGCATTCCTCCCCTTAAACAATTCAACCGTAATACTCGTACTTCAAGGAATGCCCATCAGTTTACACTTGAGCCCAACTTCGGACGTACCGTCAAATACAGAGATTCTTTCTTTAGTCGTACTACTAGAATGTGGAATGCATTACCCGCCTCAGTTTTTCCCTCCCATTTTAATGTTCAGAACTTTAAAACCAATGTGCATCGGTATCTCCTTTTACATCCCTTCCTCTTTTCCTAATGCTCGTACTGTGTATATATACATATTAAGGGTACCCAAAACCCCTTTAGTGCGCGTTCATTATAAAAAAAAAAAAAAAATTTAAATAATTAATATCTAACCCGCAAATAAGTATCAATAATTTAATTTAATTTTCACTTAAAAAGGGCTTTAAAATAACAACCTTCAATCAAAATCAATTTTAAAACCTAAACAACTGCTTTTCACTGATATCGACTTATGCTCAATGGCTTCTTCTTATTACATCTCCATAAACAATAAATTGTATTTAACTAAACAAATTGAATATTTGAGAAAAACTAAGCTATTTAATATTTATATGCTGTTAAAAGTATTTATCGCCTCCTCCGGTCCTACGACTTTTTATTGATTCCGTTATTTATGAAATAATAAATTTGTGGATAAAGAACCTACATTTTACTAAGTGATAAAATAATATTTTATGCCCCAAAAATGTTCAACCAGTTTTAATAAGTTAAGTTTAGTCTTTTGGGGCTTTTTTGGTCAAATGAACATAATTTAGTTTAGGCAAGTTTAACCCTTTTTTTGTGCGTTCAAAGAGATGAGAGAGCTTACCTTAAAACTTTTGAAACCTTCCAGTAAATTCTCATTAGTCAATATGGATTACAAGCTGGTTTGATGGGGGTGTTGTTGTGTAATCTTAAAGGTGCATACAACCTTAAATTTCCTTTATCAGGTTAAGGTATCCTCGTATATTTATTAAAAATCGAAACAAGTTATAGGTATTACCTTATGGGACTTTATACCCACGTGTAAATGGATACAAAATTCACTTTCACCTCGGGACGTTCTTCTGCCCACGTCTACCAAATAAATGAGATCTTCAAAGAATGGAACATTTGAAAAGACTTTAACAAAAAAAAAAAGAAAACAAGTTATTTTTGGGATCGTAAATTTGATTATTTATACTTCATCCGCCAGGGACCGATATCGTTTCTTTAAATGCAGAAGTCAATTTTATTCTTTTCTTTAGGTACTTCTTCCCTTACTACAGCCCCCGTCTTATAAGTCAGCCTCCGTGATACCACACTTTATTGCCATAGCATGTGTATGGCTTCGGGTTGATCGGTTTTGGTTGTTTGTTTTGCCCGAACCTTGAATACCTGAATACGACAAAACGTAACGTTCGTTCCCTTGGTCCTTCCTTGGTTCCTGTCCTTCTTCATCTTAAATCTCGTGTTCAGTCGGGAATACAATCGGCCCATCTAACAATATCAAATGCAACCCGAAAATCAAGAAACCCTGTAACAAACCCCTACCAGCAGAACCCAGACATATACTCGAAGGTAGGGTTTAGAGCAACTCAAGACGAAGGGAACCACAACAACAAGGAAGAAAAAAGGTATCTTATATTTTTTTTTGTAGTAATTCGATATATTTCATCAGGTGTTTTTTTTTTGTGTGTTGTCCCTTTTATTCCTCTCTTTTTCGATTTTTGTAAATTTATTCGTGGTCCTTTTTTTTTTTTGAATTTTTATTTATTATTTTATTTGTTGTTGGAGTTTGGATAGCAGAGAGAATGATGATGGTTTCTTTTGGGAATGAGATGCGGGTTCCTCCAATCTTTCAATTCCAGCATCAGGAATCCTCTCATCTTCTTCGTTTTCGTCCTCCAAACGTCTGTCGTGTTGTTCAGAGGGATATAAGATGTCGATGGATGGAAAAAAGAAACTCATCTTCAAATATGAAATTATATACACACACGTCATCTTGTTGTTTTTTTTTTTTTTTTATTTTTATTTTGGCCATTAACAAGCAATTCCAAGAGGGAACGAACACAACATATTGAATTTTCATCCATTTTTTCGTCTTTTTTTTTTTTCATCTTCAATTTTGGAGGATGTGGATTTTCGTGTTTGTGTGATGGATTTTCATGCGATGTGTTATTTCTGCCTCGAATTGTATATACCCTTTTGTATTGATTCTTGGACGTATTTAAAAGAAGTGCTGCGGGATGTATAACAGGGAATTTTTCAGTGGAATTCTTAAGCTTTTCACATTATAACACACAAAGGCGGGGCAAAAAGGTAAAAGAAAAAGGAAACAAATACAAGAATTCATAAAGGATCGCACTCTTCGAAAAAGTGGAAATTGTGTTCTCTCTGTTAAGCTCATTATTAAACTACTTTTTCTTACGAAACAAGTTAAAGACTTGGATTTAATATTGTAGTCCTCTCAGCCATGATTTTAACAAGACAGGGTGACATGGAATATATGCGATTTCTACAACATATTTGGTAATGTAGGAATCTAATAGGGCACCAGTGTCCGAAATGATTAGTGATAACCCAAGGGCACCGTTCAATTTGACTTGAAGAAAATGACCTAACAAAACAAAAACAAGGCCAACGCAATACCGTTTTCTAATAGTGTGGATGTAATTTTGCGTTTTAGAGGTCTTAAGTTTGGGATAATATACCGAAAATCTTAAGGATTCCTCAGGATCTTATTATTTTTTCAAAATTGTTACCAATAAGCACAAAATCTTCCTACTGCTTAAAACCTTGTCGGAATGAAATAAGGCTTGGCTTTCCAAAGAAATATAGGCACGTATAAACTCAGATACAGCTAGGATAATGAAAGAAATGCCTCTCTTCAAGCACATTATGTATTCGAAATATGCACACTGAAAAAAAAACCATGAATCACTACCGCCATCAAAAAAGTGAAAATTTAAGGCTGTAGGACTTAACGTCATCATTTTGAGGAATTTTGACGTTGAATGAACAGTTGAAGACTCTAGCAAACGAAAGTTCTATAATGAATTTTGCATCTCCAATTAATGTTGGACTGCAATTTGACAAAGCTGAAATGATTTCGTGTACGTAATCGACAAGTCGAAAAAGGCAAGCTATGTCGGGGAAACCTCAAAGAACCTTATCAATTTTATTCAATGTACAACTACAAGAAAAAATACCGTTACGGTGACTCTTGGCTAGGCGCACACATGCGATTTTCAGTCGTTGCTACTAAAAAATCGCAGTCGCAACATAAAATTACCGTGCACACACTTGCGACTAAAAACTCGCGCGACTATTTTTTATTGCAAGAAAAAACATTAGGTATGTTTGGTCGAAAAAAAGTTGACCGTTTTTCGATAAAAATAAAATGCATCATCTCAAGATCAAAAGAGCCAGGAGATACTCACTGTTCAAATCTAATGGTCAAATGACCGCAAAGAAAACAATCACGAAATCCGTTCGTAATGGAAAATTTCATACAAAATCGGATTTTATGATAAGGTGAATTCATGAAACGGTGTAAGCTCTGGTAAAAGTGGTAAAGTAATAAATGTCTCAAAATTTGGTAAGGGTTTGACAGCTTGTTTACCAGATTAGAAATAAATTCTCTGCAATGTGTATGTTTGTATCTTACATACGAGTACCATTATTTCACCAAAGCATTATATACTCATTCTATAGTACTGGGTAAATTTCTGAGGGCCTTCTTTTAAATTTTTATGAATTTTATGGAACTGTCCTTTTAAATTTCCTATCATTTATAAAAAAAGAGCCACTATACAACACTTTCTAGTAATATCCATTATTGTACTTAAAATAATTGTTCCAAGTGTCGCACGTGCGGGCAGGTGCATTATATTCTGTATAATATATCCTTATGTACAGCAAAAAAAAAATCGCGAAAAATAGAACCGGATCCATTTTTTTAAACTTTGCGATTTTAAAATCGCAAGTCTGTGCGCTCTCATTTAAAATAATGTGTTTCATTTTTTGCGTCTAAAAAATCGAGTGGTTGAAAATCGCATGTGTGCGCATGATTTGGCCTCTTTGCGACTGCTACTTTTTAGTCGTTTTCGGTTTAGTCGCAAGTGTGTGCACATTGCGCAACTATACTGGTCCATTTGTTCCATTTTAATTTGCGACAATCGCGTCGCCAAAAAAATGCTACAATTTTCAATTTTTAAATCGCGGCTATTTTTTAGAAGCATGTGTGTTCACCGGCATTGAAACCCGTGTGATCCATTTTTGCGACTAAATAATCGCGCGACTGAAATCGCATGTGTGCGCCTAGCCTAATGAAAAACAAAATTTTGTACAGAAGTTATCCGGTTCTTGCACCGTAAATAATTCGCTCCTAGATTTAAATATTTGATTATGTGATTATTTTGGTTTAAAAGTTTGGTCTCTTAAAAGATATGAATTGTTATAACTAATTGGTATTCCAATAAAAAGTCAAGACTTTTTTAATTTGTATGAAAAACCGTGAAAGAAGCAAACAATCCAAAAAAATAAAAGTTTATAATTTAAGCACAAAATCAATTAAATAAACTATTTTTTAGACTTAATTAAAAATTGTCTAATGCTGTTATCTCTGCATAATAAATCAATTTTTACCAAATGAATAGCTTTCTCATTTTAGGAACAGATTTTTTTGTTTTTCTCAACTTTCAACAAAATAGAGCTACCCTACAATAGAATTTGGTTCAAAAAACCATTCACTGCTTAGAAAAAAAAAAAACAATCAAAATGTTGTCTATTTCTTTTTTCAATTATCTTTGAGAAAAAAATATTTTTTGAAATAAATTAACACCTTTCTAAAGGCATTTTGAGATTGCATTAGTAGTTTTGCAACAAAATTTAACAATGATGAAATTCGACGTCAAATGTACCCAAAAAAACGCGTTTTTAACATGTTAATATTGAATTATTTCAAAAACGTAAAGTGCCATTGAAATTTTGACCTCGGATCCAAAAAAAATTTCACAAAATTTTACCGAAATCCAATTATGTATTGTTGCCAAAAATAATGGAAGTGGGGCCAAGACCGCCTATGGGGGCAAGACGATTTTTGTACTATGTTGTATGAAAAAATATTAAATTGACAGGACTTTTAATATAAAATATATGGCTTTTGGTAAGATCGATTATGTCTGTAAGTATAAGCAAGTTTGATTGAAATCCCGAAAAGTTATATTAAATTTTGTGATTTTTCATCAAATCGTCATGTTTTGTGTCATAAGAAATTTGTACTTTTTTAAATTTTTTCTTTTTTTGTAATAAAAGTTGGGAACCGATGAAAATATAGCATACGTTTGTGATTATTGCAAAAAATTCATAATTTTAAGATAGAAACGGTTTTATTATCAACAGAAGTTAATTGGACTCCCACATGGGGACAAGACTGTTTTTTATTAGATGTTTTTTTCAAAACGTAGATATTATCTTTCGCTAAGTATTTTAAATTTTTTTTTTAATGATGAGATTTCCTACAGAAAACATTAAAGTTAATGAATAAATACTTTATTTTAATTAAAAAGTATTTTTGTTTTTAAGACTGTTAAACACTAAAGGGGTGGTCTTGCCCCCACTTAACCTAAATATTAAAAACAAAATGTAGATTTTTACGTTTTTCACGATTATTTTGAGTTTATGTAAAAAAATTAACCGAATAAAGTTGTAGTTTATATCGGTAAAACTTCTCCATAATTTTTTTTTCGCAGGGTTACTTTTTTCCGATTGCCCTGAATAAAACTTACCAAATACGGACAATTAACTTAAATACTTTTTCTTATTCTGATTGCCGTGACTTTCATTGAAAAAATACTAAATTCTTTTTTTTTTAACATGTTTAAGAATATTTTTTTACAATATAAATTAAGAACACTCTGTATAAGATTTACAAAGTAGTAGGTAGGTGAAGGTACCTACTTTCCGAAAAAAAGATGAAAAAAAAACCCTCTCGACCAACAAAATCACCCAATATTTTCAATTGGAAATCTTTGATTTTCCATTCAAAAGATTTTTGAGTTTCCTCTCCTTTTAGTGGTTGTCGGTTACTTATAGAAGAATTTTCCTTTTTTTTTTTTTCATTTTTTACCTCTCAAGTAATCTTCTTTCATAATTCTTCAATATTTTGTCGGGATAATTGCAGTAAAAGGCTATTGGTATATCAAAGTAAAAGTCTGCTACTACTATATGGATCAGGATCATCAAAGGATATTTCATTTTTCTGTTAAAAGAAGTAGTCTTTTGTTCTTTTTCTTTTTTTTTTTATTTTTTTTGAGATGAAAAATTATTGGAGCACAAATAATTCTCAAGATTGGTTATGTGTGTGTTTTTTTTTTTTTAATTTGAAAAGAAAAAAATATGAGTAAGGTGTAGCAAAGCCGCATTAAGTAGATATTGGGATTTAATTTTGAAGCGTTTAATTAAAAAAATAGAAACCTTCTTCCTTTACCAAAAGATTAGTGTTTCAATGTGGAATAAAATAGATATTAAAACTGATACAAAATGAGTAATTAGAGAAATTAGAGAGAACAAATTGGTTTTTGATTTTGGGAGGGCTTTTGAAAAGTGTTTTCCACAGTTTTTAAAGGGCTTTGAGAAAGATTTGCTTAGATCTTAAACATTGACATTATTGTCTTAAAAAAGAGAAGTTACTTAGATATTTTTCTTCAAGTGCAAAAAATTTCCACTTAGCAAAGAAAAAGGTCAAATTGATAATCAAAATCATACAATAACAATATCAATAACCCGGAAACACGTGTATAATAATGTCGGAAGCTGTTTCGTAGTATCTATACAAGACTCATAATTATTAGGTACGTTCACCTGTTTTGATGCCATTTGGAGGAAGCATATTGAAAACAACAAAACAACCTAGCAACAACATGTTTTCCACTTGACTGAACGATGCCAAATAAGTAGTAGGTAACTTACAACCGAAACGTGATATTTTATTAATTTAACAATTTCTCAGAAAAAAATACTTCAATAACAATCTTTCAAGAGTACCTAACAGCTAACAGGTATTTTTTTTTTCCTGATTTATTTTTTTTGTTTTTGTATATTTTTATCATTTATCCTGACCATTTTGTTGTTTTTCATTTAATCGCTCTTCAAATTCTTCAACAACAACAAATTATCAAAAAAATAAAATCACTACCTCAGTTGAACACGTGCAATTCTATTAAAAGAACAAAAAAAACAACGACAAAAAAAAAATGAGAAAAAGAATCCTCTTCAATGGAAAACTCAGTTGAATAGACGATTTCCTTATCCATAAGGATATCAATACACCACCTTCGTGTTTTGTTCGATGGAAAAAAAGGAAAGAAAAACAGAAAACCAAAACCGATATTGGCAAGTGGAATTGAGGCCGAAGTTGAAACTTTAATTAGGATTTTCCAAACCATTGTTTGTTTGTCCATTGTTTTTTGCAAGCAACTCTACGCTGTGCGTTGTTGGTCGTTTTTGATGCTCCTTTTTTCCTTAGACCATCATTTGGAGATATTTTTTTCTGATCGGCTGAAATGGTGAAGAAAATGATTGCTCCTTCTTTTTTCTTGGATATATTTTCTTCCTCCCTCAAACTCCTTCCTTTTAACTCTATCTCTTTTGCTATTGAAGTTTGTTTGAGGGCAATGAGAAATCCTTGTACATAAAGGATATCTGATACGATTGAGGATGTTTTTTTTTGCCTTTTGTTCAGGTTTTTCCACCTCAATCGCTACTCATAAGCAAAGACAACACAAAATGAAGAAAAAAAAAAAAACAAGTCCATCTCCCAATAGCCCACGTGTAAAGCCGGTGAAGGCTCCCTCTTGGATTGAATGAAACGTGCCCAGCTCACAAATTGGCCTGAAAAAACATTTTTCTCTCTCTCTGTGGATTTTGTATCCAATTCCAATTCCTAAGTTTTCATTTTCTTCTCCTCCCCTTCTTCTCCTCATCCATCGAAGAAAGATGAAAAGATTAAAGAAAAGAAATTCTAAAATATAAAGGATCTTCTTCTGCTGGTTGGGTTTTGAGTTGTTCGTGTATATATTTCTTGTTCTGGTGGAACTGGAAGAAGTCTTTGGATTCGGTTAATGGTTGCCTTGGAGTGTAGTTAGTTAGTTATCTGTGCGTGATTTAAATACAATTTTACAATCAAAGACGTAGACCAAACCAAAGCTAAAAAAAAAAAAGAAAAAAGAAAATTAATTACTTTGTGCAATGCCTCGAGATATTCTTATTCTACTTCTCTTTATTATTATTATTTTTTGTTTATTTGTTTGTGTTTTATGTGATGGAAAAAGGACACAAGGTATCCTTATTTCATAGATATACAACTAAACAGTTATAGTTATGGTTTTTTTGAGGACGTTTTTTTCCTTTTTTTTTTTTGCAAGATTTTGATCACTTTGGTTATATTTTGTTTGAAGGATAAACACGAGAGGGACTTTTGTTGCTTTAGCAATAATAAAGTTTCAGATTCAAATCATTTTTTGTCTGTTGCTTTTTTAAGAGAGGTTAAATAATTTCTAAGAATCACAAGCAATAGACTTGTAATATAAAATCCACTTTTAATTTTACAATTCTCAGAATTTTTAAATACCTACATTTTAGAAACTTAATAAAATCTAAATGAATTTCTTTGTAGTTTTAAATAAAATATTCAAGGCCTATTATTTTAAATTTTTTTCTAATTCTTTCTAAATACGAAGACAAGAGAAATGTATCTTAATGCAATTATTTATTTTTTCTTGAATGTAGAAGAATACCACAGAAATTCCAGTCTTAAGTGGAGCAATACAAGGTTGGACCCTTTCTCCTCTATTCTTTTTCGAAAGAGAATGTTATTTTTAAACATTACTGTGATGTCCAGAATTAATAGACATAAAAAAGGGGCAAACCTAGAAATAATTCGCATAGTTCTGTAACTCAAGTTACTTAAGGTTAAATGTCGAAAATGTAGATTTTTCATATATAACTTTGAAACGAGGGAAGCTATGAAAAAAAAGTGTATACAAAATTGTAGGTTTTGTAATTTTCTAAAAAAAATGTTACACTTTTTTGTCTACGAGCAATCGTTTAGAATATGTCACGTTTTTAAAATGTGTCAAATGTCGAAAATAACATTTTTTTTCATATTTCTTTTAAAGGAGTCTTATCTTTGAAAACTGGTAGATATTGTACTTTATTGTATAAAAACATGTTTTTTTTAAAGCAGTCATTAAAAAAAAATTAGTTTGTATTTGGTCAAAACTCAAATATTGCGAATTTTTGTACTTAGCTTTTAAAATATGAGTTTTTTTTTAATATATTTTTAACTCACTTTATAGACAAACGCTTTACACAAAATAGATTCAGATATGAGCTCCGTGAAGCCAGAACTGCGACCTCAAAATTTTTGAACCTTACTTCTCTAATTCGTTTTTTTACCTTCTGTTTGTCCATATTTGTCAAACCAAAAATTTCGTTTGTCCACCCTTCAAAAAAATTTTAGAGCAAATTTTTTTTTTATAGGACGTCGAAAACGCTCAAATTTTTAAAAAGATAGACGTATAAAACCAACTGCAATCGTTTGTCCACCTCGAGTTATGCATACCATATATTATATGAGTTTAGGAGATATACAAAAAAAAAAACAATTTTGCACTGAAAAGTTGAAATCCCCTTAAAATCCCCAAAAATCAATTTTTTTTTTCAAAAAGTCCAAGTAGGTTGGACAAATGACTATTTTTGTTATATGTAAATAATTCGAGGTCTACAAACGACAGAAATTTGAATTTTTGAAGAAAAAAAAAAAAAAAATTTGTAGGGATTTTAGGAACTTTGAAATTTTCAGTAGGTACACTGTGGTGTATGCGTATTTTTTTTATGCGAATTTGGAAAATTTTTTTTTTGATTACGTATCTCTTCAACGAAGGGTAGACAAATGATCGATGTTATCGAAAAAAATTTCAAACCATGTGTGTTTTTATATCTCAGAGCTATGTATAATTGAAAAAAAAAAACAAAATTTTTGTAATTATAGATAATATTTTTCCGTACTTAACTCTTCTAAAACGCAGTTTTTGAAAAATATTTAAAATTTATTTTATAGTCCATGATGTTTTCCATAAAAAAAAATCAAGATGTTTTTTTTCGAAGCTATTATATCATTTAGCAGATATTAGGTTTCAGAGAGAGGACTTTACGAAACAAACGAATTTAATTTTGTGACAGATTTTAAGGAAAGTCTATTTAAAGTACCCCCAGCTAAACAGACTTTTATCTGATTTTATTATTGATTTACATTTTCAACCTTATTATCTACCTGGCAAAACCTAATTTCCGTCGATCAAAAAATAACCCTTCTCATTCTTCTTAGAGAGACCCAAAGTAAAAAAAAAACTTTTCTGTTACATTTTAAGGACTAAAAGGGCTACATTCGCAGCTTTAACAACTCCCGCCCACTTCTAGACAGATTGAAACCTTTCACTTCTTTTTATACATTTTAATTTCACTGTTTGTACCAACATTTTTATTATCCTTTTTTTTGTCATTTATTTTTTTTTTTACATTATTCTAATTCTCTTCGATTATATAATTTTTGTATACAAAAAAGTGTATATATGATTTTTTTTGTTTCTTTTAAGGAAAATCTCCATCCACTTGTTGTGTGTTTTTTTTTTTCTATTTCCCGAGAAGAGTTATCTATCTATTTTCCTTTCCATACAGTTGAATGAGCAGCAATATCATTATGTGTTATGTTTGTGTTTGTGTATTGAACAAAAAAAAATATAAAAAAAGGATTGAATTTTATGTTGTTGTTGGAAAAAAAAAAGAAAGAAAAACACACAGAGACCCCCAAATCGATGAGATTTCTATCTGTGTCAATGTTAATGTATCTTTTGCTTCTTCGTGTTCAATTTTAAAGTTTCTACCCTTTTTTTTTTACGACCAACAACAACAACAAAGACGAGGAAGATAAGCAGCAGAAACAGAAACGTCGAATGTCGAGTCGAAGACGACATCAACTATACGATTGAGAAGAGGTTATAAGAATAAGGGAAGCACCGAAACGAGCCCAGGGCAGGAGTAACATTGGAAAAGACGACGAAAAATAACCATTAATCAATTTGATTGACATATTTTTATTCCGAAGTTAACATCATCAAATTAAATTGATTGCTTTGAATGATAATCTTTTTGGACTTATAAGGACCTTTGTGGTGTCATGCTTGTTTTTTTTGTTGTTGCTTTCTGTCTTGTGTATCTTTTTTTACTCTTTGCCTTTTCTTTGAAATCGAAGTCTATCTATATTGGAAGGAGCACGAAGGAAAGGCACCTTAGAAAAAAAAGTAACAACAACAATAAAAGAATATCGACTATAAATTTCATAAAAGAAGACTTCACCATAAATTTGTCAAAATGGGTGTGGATGAAAAAAATACAAAAAATAAAAATAAAAACGTAAACCATCAAACAGATAGAGTTGTGACAGAGTGTCAATGGGGAGTCCTATATCTACTGAGTCCTTTAGTCCTGGCTGAATGCAGGCAGCAATATAGTTGAGTTGAGAATATAATGCATCACCATCATAATGTGCAGTGCAACCCTATAGAAAATGGTGATGTGTTCAATTTTTAAATTGGACATTTGAGAGCGCTTCGAAAAGTTGAAGAAGATGCATCAATTGAATGAGAGATGACGACAACAAACGACAACAACAACGATAAGTTATAGAGAAAAAAAAAGGAAAATAAAATTCTTGCAGGACATGGACACGGAAAAAAAAAAGATAATTAATTGGATGTAGCATTTGTCACTTTGTGTCCAGTGTATTGCAATTGACACACTCAATCTCGTCGATCAATTTAGAGAAAACGTTAAGTCATTAATGCTTTGAGTAATGCTCCTTCGTTTTGTGGCAATTGGCAATAGCAATTGGCGCCCTGCTTGTGGGAAACCATTGAGAAGATAAATTACAAATAATTAAATGGAAGTCTAATGGAAAATCGAAGAAAAATAATAATTAAAAAGAATTAAAAAAATAGAAATTCCCATGTGTCAAATAGGGAATGGAGATATTGATGCATTCTAATTGTGAATCTAGAAAAAAAGACAATCTTTTGTTGAAGTGACATTTATAACCTTTTGAAAGTTTGCAAATCTACACGTCAAGCTAAATTGAAATAGAATTTAATAGGTTAGAGTTTCTTCCTATTTTGAAACAATTATTGATTACAAATATCTAAAGATTACTTTTTTATCAATTTATTGAGTAAAAATAGAAATTGCTGAAAATTTCGGCACACCACCGCCAAACCACGACTGCACCACGTCCGCACTATTTCATTTTGAATGAAAAATTCAGTGCACCTCCGCCGCACCACGACTGCACCACGTCCGCACCATTACATTTTGTATTGAAAATTTGCTGCACCACCCAACTAACAATTTTACTTCCACAAGGGTCTAACGAAGCTGTTTCGATTTTAGAAATATTGCTTGTATACGACCATAGAGAAGACCATCTGGCCCACCCGAGAAGCTTGATAGGCCTTAGAAACAACGAACATTTGAAATTTGAAAATGTGTATTATTTTAGGCTTTTATTTTTATTTAGAAGCTCTGAGCAGACTTGTCGAAGGATTGTGAAAGTCTAAACGAGGTATATCCCAAATAGAATAAAGAAAAAAAAAATTTTTTTTCATTTTTATTTTTTTTGTGTACCTATTACATTTTATTTTTTCATTTTCTTCTTTGTTTTCGATCCAGACAAGTTTTGCTTCTGAAATTAAATTAAAAAACACAATTATATTAAGATAAAAAAATTTTTACTTACTTGACGCATTTTGCTGGATTTGAACCTCGTACATCCTGATTGATAGTCCGGTACCTTACTCATCGAGCTACTCAGGTATATAATAAAAGAGTTTCAAATTTGGACTAGTTGAAACCAGAGCTAAGGGCTTCGATTTAACTTCCTGATGAGTTGCACTATCTTAAAGAATATGGTGACCATTTGTGTTTTTTTTTTCAAAGTTATTATTTTTGGTTATTTTCTGTTTTTTTTTATCTTGTAAAAAATTATTTAATAAAGACTAAATAATATTATATACTGATTGTCAAACCATGTCATTATTGAGAAGATGAAAGAGAATAACTTGTTACTCAAGAACAATTTTTCTGGAATATCTGAAAAACTCGGTTTTTTTAGACTTTAAAGGTTTCACCCGGATGCCGTCAAGCCCCATTTCTCCTAAGCAGAAAAAAAATCTTTAATTTTTTTAGGCTTTTGGCTTTTTCTTAAAAATTAGAAAATTATTTTTGTTTAGAACTTAGATAAAAAATCTAAAATGTCCATCACTATTTTATATTTAAATAAGTGGAGAAGATTAAAATCTTGTTTTCCTTTCTTCTCCAATTACTTGAATATGAACTCCGAATTGGTCAGTAAACCATTTTTAATATCACTATTTTAAACCAATTACCGATATGAAAAGATTCACTTTTTCATTTATTTCTTTATAACAATGAATAAAAAAACCAAAAATGGTCACCATAATGGCACTTATCCAAATATTTCTTATTCTCATGAGTTTGCCTGACAGTTTAAAAAATTTAGCTTGTACTCACATTCACAGGGCTTCTAGAAATAAAATTAGGGAGCCTAACTTCGCTTAGGCAAACTTATAAAATTAAATGCTTTTTACAATGTTTTGCTTGTACTTAAATGACTTCTACAAATATAAATAAATATCCCCTAACTTCGCTAAGGCAAACATATAAAACTAAAAGCTTTTCGCGCATGCGCCGGAAATTGAACTTCTTTTTTTCTCACACAGAGATGCAAAACATACAATTATGTAAGTCGTTATATTTGAAAGTGATATTAAACATAATTTTCAATCAAAAACAATGATTCAACAATTTTTTAATTTAAATATTAGAATGGAGTAACTATAACACATTTATTTTGTGGAATATTTGTTTAACTGCGGTTTATTTAAATTTCAACGTAATTTTTTTTTTTAAATGAATATCACGACTCATATACTATTGACATAATTTTGGTAATATAGAACTATAATAATAAATGCATTTAAGGCAATTGTATAAGTTGTAGGTACTTCTACCATACTAAAAAACCTACCTAAGTCATTTTTGAGTCTAATAATTTTCGAATTGGATAAAAAAAATACATAGCATTCATAAAGATTTTGTAAGCAGTTCTAATACAATTTCTTTTGCAAAGCCTTTTAAAAGAAGTCAGTTATTGGCTTTTATTTCTTGTGCTTCTACAATGGAATTTCATGTGGCCATATTGAAATTTAAACGAAATGTTTTCATTAATGCTTGTAGAAATTTTTAAATTCCACTTGCACTAGGTTTCTAGGAAGCGGTTAACGAAAGTTAAGCCTTGGAAGTGTGAATTTTCGATTCACAAACTAAATACAAGCCCTGTAGAGATATTAACTACAAGAAATTAAAGATATTAACCTTGTGGAAGTAAAATTGTTAGTTGGGCATGATACATAATTTTGGATTATTGAAAAATAAAAAAAAAAAAAAAAAATAACTGACGAGAAAGACATTCGAACCAGAGTATTAAAAGTACTTTCAATTAGAAGTTCAACGCTTTAACCACTCACCACCAAGTTATATTTGTACGATCTGGCAATTTGTTACTTAAGTCAAAATAACTTTGAAGACGACTTAAACTTTTGTATAAGTACGAGAATAGAATTTTTGATCATGGCGCAGACGTGGTGCGGCGGTGGTGCACCAAATTTTTCAATCAAAATGAATTGGTGCGGAAGTGATGCAGCGGTCGTGCGGTGTTTTAGAATTTTTTAAAATGGTGCGGACGTGGTGCACTGATGGTGCGGCGCAATAGAAATTTCTGATGATGGTGCGGACGTGGTGCAGCGGTGGTGCGGTTTAATTTAATTTTACTCGGGCTGTAAACAAAATTAAAAGATTGGAATATTTGTGATATCATTATGATAATGATATAAAATGTACATTTTAAAGTCATAACTTTTCTTCAAATTTATGTACATAGATTTTTAAATTTAAAAATAAAATGTTTGCTCGGATTTAAGCAGGTAAATGCAGTGTTTTCCATTTAACCTCGACATACATCTTTTTCAGTCATTTAACTTATTTATCATTTTTTTCCACCCCAAAGGAATTTGCTTAACACAAATGCCACCTTCTAAGACTACCCTTGACATAAAAGAAGTACAAAAAAAATTAAATTACATTTGCTGATATACACCACCATAATATTCAAGACTTGGTTTAGTATGTTTTTTATCAATCTTCCATTAAATATAACAAAATCTTGTTTTTTTTTCAGATTTAACGTCAACAGTCAAAGATTGAAACTGACAAAGCCTTCCTCCCACCACACTCCTCCCTCATTTCTATTTCCCACAAAAACATCTCTTTTGTATAGATACCTTTGTAACAACACTTATTCGCCTTCTTCCTTGAAATTATCATCAAAAATATCTATACTCGTGCAAAATATCTATCAATGTCTCGTCATCGTTGTTGTCAATCGCAAAAAAACAGAAAAATCGAGCATAAAGAAAGAAACCCTCAGGTGAAAGTCAGTCAAGCATCAAAAAAACCTGTCTCATTCTCTATACATTTGCAAAATAATCCAATATCCTTAAGATATGTGTGTGCAAAAATATCGAACACCACTCAACGGTAATTATCCTTTTTGCTTCCACACAAAAAAGCTCATCATCCACACATAACACTTCCTGTCAATATAAAGTCGCTCCTTTTTATACCCTCTGCCTCCCCTCTCTACTCTAAATAATGCTTGTAGTCATTTTCTACTCGAAAGGTAGTAGATTCAGTTTGGATTTTATATAAAATATATGCATGTGTAAAAAAAAATAAACGGATGGCACTGCCTCGCTCCGTGTGTTTTTTACCTGTTTGAGTGTGTTTGTGTGTCTGACGTTAAATACGCTAAATCAATTGATTTAAAATGCTCGAAGGATAACACACAACTCCATTTCATTGCATTTCCTCTCCTTTTTCTGTTACTTCCTCCGCCCGCGCTGCCGTCGTCATCGGTCGTCGCCGAGAGGTTAAACATTCCGGCACTCATTACTTTGAACAGAAATTCGAAGAATATTGAGGCAGTAGAGGTGTAATACAGGTAGCTGATACACACAAAAAAAAGTTACAAAAAGAAGGTAGGTATAAGAAAATTTCAAGCCTCTGTTCTTGAATTGGTCTTAAGGGCACATGTAGTGTTTTATTTCTTTTATTAACATTTAAAGGTTTCAGGTTTACAATAGTAAAATTTTACAAACATTTTATTATTTCAACAAAATTTGTATGTTTGTTCAAAGTTATCTCGGAAACTTCTCAACCAATTTGAATAAAACAAATTTTGCTAGGTTTGAAAATGTTATAAGACTTTTATAGGTTTGTTTGTTTTTGAATTTATCGCTTTTTGTGACCTATAATAGTGGGTTTGCAAAGAGTTAAAAAAAAGGTAAATAATATCTTAGACTTTTTGTTTTTAATTTGGTCTTAAGGGGGCACGAAGTTTATTTTTATATTTGATATTTAAAGCTCTTCGATTCAAAAGTTCAACTTTGTTAAATTTGCAATATCGAAAAAATTGCAAGTTTGTAGGAAGTTATCTCTGAAACTTTTCATCCAATTTTAACAAATCAGATTTTGTCGTAAGAGTGAAAAAAAAAATCTTACTTTTTTTGTAGGCATGGTAGAAATATGATAGGAGCATCATATAAAAGGTGAAATAATAAGCTTTTAGATGATATAAAATTTATTATAGGTTGTCATTTAAAAAAATGGTTTTAATGGTGTTAGAAGAGAAAAAAGATTGATTTTTTTGCTTTTTTTTTGATGAAAAATTGATTGGGTTCAAAAAATTTTAGATCTTTTTGTACATATTGTATAGACATGGTCGATATAAATATTTTGCTGAAACAATAAGCTTCTAGATGATATAAGTTATTATAAGTTGTCATAAAAAAATGAATTTAATGATGTTAGAAGAAAAAAAAAAAAGATTTTTGTTTTTGCTTTTTTTATGAAAAATTATTGTTTTGAATATATTACACAGGTCTACAAGGTTTTTGGTGCCGAGACTATGATATACTTTTCTATAGGTTTTCGGTGTGCTGAATTCGAATCTGAAGTCAGAAATATCCTATCAGCTCCCGTTTTTGAAATATTACCGTTAGAAGATGTAAAAAAACTACTTTTGAGGTTATGCTTTAATGTGAAGACATTTTTTTTTTTAATATAAATTATAAAGGTTTCTATAAGAACTATATTCCTTCTTTCAAGATCTTTTTAAATCTTTTCGATATCTTTTTTATTGTTCAAGATATCGTCAGTTGTTTGGGTTATTCTAATACCACGTTTTCATCTCCTTTTTGATAAAAACAAACTTACTTCATTTTAAGATAACTCCGGCAGTAAACGAGATATTGCAAAGATTTAAACGGGTCTTGAAAGAAGGAAAATAGTTCTAATAGAAACCGTTATGGATTTTATTTTAAAAAAATTGTTCAAATTAAGGCATAACATCAAAAGTGGTAAAAAAAAGGTTTTTTTTGCATTTTCTAACGGTAATATTTCCAAAACGGGAGCTGATAGGATATTTTTGACTTCAGATTCGAGTTCAGCACACCAAAAACTTATAGAAAAGTATATCATAGTCTCGGCACCAAAAAAAAAAAATTAAATTTTGTAGACCAGTGTTATTTTTATACTTTTTGCGCATTGTAAAATTTTAAGTATGGCTTTATTCTTTAGGAAAAATTGTAAGCTTTTTATTGGTGTAATTTTGTTTTCAAGAAAAATGATTTTTTAAGGTTTCACTTTTACCTTGTATGATTTTTTTTTTCTTAATAATTTTGGTTACCTTTAACAGATGTCATTTTAAATTTATTGATTTTAAAAAGAAATTCACAAATTTTGAGCAAATTCCAACGACTCACCCATATGTTGGCAAAAACTTGCTTGCAGAAAAAAAAAGTTAAAGGACTTGATCCGAGAAAAAAGGTGAGGTACAAAAAAAAAAAAAATATGTAACCAGATCGATTTACATTCAAGAAAAAACTTTCATGTAAAATACCATTTGGGTTTGGAGGCCAAAAGAGGTTCATGAATGGGGAGCTGACACTCCATTTTCTGGTATGACACATGCAACATTAAGGACTTGGGTGTGGGGGAGAGGCCCAAATATATAAACGTACATAAACACAGAGAGCTATTATCGATGTTGAATGAACAGAACACGAACAAAACAAAAAACGAACACAAAAAAAAACTGAACGAACGAACGACAAATGAACATTCACTTTGAATTTTCTCTCTTTTAATTAAAATCAAAATGAATGACAAGGAAATGTAACAATTTGTTTTAATGATTATTGAAGTCCTTTTCATCGACATCAATGTATAGAGTATAAGGAGGGTGGGGGTGATGGTTGGGTTTGAATACTGGCCTCAATATATAGTATAGGGGCATACTGGGGGTAAAGTTGATGGCTAAAATCCACCCATCATCCTTGTCGTCCTTTTGTGTTATGTTACCTTTTGCATTATCGATCGCCATCGTTCAACGTTGTGTCGTCCGTCCGTCGTCGTCATCCTATAACTTTTGTATACCATTATGGCACTATATAACAAGTGGCCTGATGGCCTATGTGTATCACAGTGGGAGTGAAGCAAAGGAAAGGAAAGGAAAATTTCCAGTGATAATATGTACAAATGACATTCACGTACGCATTTGGGTTTGGCCTGAAGGCCGAATGCTGAAATGGGAAATGTATATCCTTTGTACTTGGGCTGTTTTGTGATTGTATTTGTGTATGTAAACTGGAATTGAAAAGGACAGAAGCAGCACAGTAGTGTTGTAGTATACCAGTCGGTTAGTTGTGGAAATCGGATGAAATTTTATGTAAATTACATTGCCCGGATGTAAATTGAATGACCTAGCCATTGCTTGATATCCATTTATAGTATACCATTGTCACAATAACAACAACAACAACAACAAGCAACAGCAATGGCAATGGCAGCACAAAAAAACAGGACAGGAAAAAGGAGAAAAATATGTGAAATTAATTTGAATATCAGTTTAATGTAGATGAAGTTCGAAAGGACCTTTTTATTTTTTTGTTGTTGGCCCCAACCAAAACCGAAAATGAAACGAAAACGAACTAAAAACCGACCAAAGACCAGTTCTCTGTAAAGTACGCAATGAAAGTTAAAATTGGGTTTTATATTCGAGAATTATTTTAAGTCTTGAATGTCCTTGGGGGGAGGAGGGTTGGGTTAGTGTGATTATAAAAGACAAAAATGAATATAACCTAAATTGCTTTCGTTGATAAACTTGTTGTCACTATTAGATAGGACTTTTATAAATTCTAAAATAGGATTTAAAGGCTTTGCTGAAAAGATATTGTAGAGGGTTTGAAAATAAAAGAACAATATGACTGTCAGGTGTACAAAAGTGTCAATTATAACTTCAATATTATAAAAAGGTTACAGCAACTGTCCAAAATTTAACACTGATTTTATTCACAGTTAAATTTTAATTTTATGTTAAATTCATTATGTTTATTGCATTCAATTTACTTTTCAACAACTTGAATTGTAAAATGAAGATCATTTATTTTTTAATCCTGGTAAGGTTATTACCTCATTCTTTTTTTAGGAAAGTTAAAAGTAATATTAGAGCTTACTTAATATTTAATTATTGAAAGTTTTATATATTTATGAATAAAACAAAGCAGTAAAGGGTTTTTCAAAAGAAATTTAATTTTAGTTACGTATACGCCCGAGTGTACCTATAATTTAAATTTGAAATTTGAGGATTTTAATTGTTTTTTGGTTCATTATTGATAAAGACGATACAATTAAGGAAATAGTAGGTGATGTGCCTAAGAAAAAAGTGAAAACGATGTTAGTGAGAATGAGGTATTTATTTTTGAAGCGATAAATGATAGAAAATTAATTTTTTTTTGCCATTGACACGCATTTATGATAAATTTTTATTCAAAAAATATCTATTTTGTGATACGATTAGTTTATAAAACATAGAGACGCGCCGAACCGTCTCGCATAAAAACAGAACTTATTTTTCAAATTTTGATTTGTCACGTTATTTTTTTTTTCTAAACGTGCGATATGACAATAAATTTAATTAAATATAGAAAAATAAAATGACGCTGATTAGATAAATAAAAATATTATTTTTTATGAGTATTTTGTTCACGCATATTGTTTAAACAAACAAAATATGAAAACACAGTAGATAAACAAAGTTTTCACGGAAAATTGATAAACAAGATTACAGTCAGTGGAATAGTACCTACAAATAAGTTGATTAAAAGAATAAAGGTATTTTATTGTTAATTTTTTTTTTCTTATGTTTAATGAAAAAAGTGTTTCAATTGTCTGGGTTCCTTTTGATTTCTTATGATTCACTCCTCAAAATCATGTTTGAAGACTTTTTAAACACACTGTATTCATTGCTTTTATGATTGTATTAATTAATTTTTGTTTGCAAATCTTAATTAGAGTCTTTTTAAATTTTAACACACCTTTCTTTTAGCAAACTCGTGCAAATTTGTTTAAAATAGGCTTAGTTGTTGTTCTTGGAAATAATTTAATTTTTTCTTAGAAATAAATAAAAAATGTTTCATAAGACTTTGTTAAATAATGACTAGAATTTCATTTGAAACACATAACGATGATGTTATATTTTTTTTTTGTGCAATTTTTTTATTTGTATAAAACATACACAGTTTTTTGGGGTTATTAAAGCAATCTGGAAGTAAATAAAAAAAAAAATTAGATATAAAATGAATTCGATAAAAAAAAATACAAAGCTTGTTTTTTTTTTGTATTAAAAACTTAAAAATTCGTTTGAGACATCTTATTATAAAAAATATTTTTTAGGTAGCAACTGATGGCCAATATAAGTCCTAAGTTTATTCCTAAGAATAAACAGTAGCCCCGATAAGGATTGCAAAATCAGGGCTTATGATAATAAAAACTATATTTTATAGGTCTGAATGCTGAAAGCGAAATAATCATTTTTAGCAAAAAAACAAAACCGACTTCCATGGATCAAAACTGGGTTTTATGGTTTTTAAAATAGTTCCTATGGCTTAAAGTTAACGAAATTGAAATGGGACCACACTGCAGCCAACAGCTTTCCAATACAAAAAGAATTATCAAAATTGGTTCACTCAGTCCAAAGTTATGCGGTAACAAACATAAAAAAAAAAAAAAAAAAAAAAAAAAAAAAATACAGACGAATTGAATACCTCCTCCTTTTTGGAAGTCGGTAAAAAGATACAGGTCAACAAATTCGGAGCAAGCAAGAACTTACAAACAAACAAAATTTTTAAATTAAAAGCTACGCGGTAAAAAATTCTGTCGCATTTTCTAGTGACTTTTCAGTGAATTAAAAAATTTTGAAAAGTAAAGAATGTTTTAATAATTTTTTTTTAACTTTGACCTCGAATATCTTTCAAATGGTTAGTCAAAAGTTACCCTTTTTGTTTTTGAATATGCGAGTTGACTGTTTGATCACATTGGTATGCAACGAAAATAGAGCTAGACCCAAACCAAACTTTTCTAAAGGAATTCAAAGTCCAAATTTCACTGGCATGTCAGGTTTTTGAAATACTTGAATATTAACAGGTCAAAAACGCATTTTTTGGGTTCATTTAAAGTCGAATTACACCGCCCTTAAATATTTTTTTGCAAATCTTCTTATGCAATCTCAAAACGTAATGTTTTATCGTCCTAAATATATTTACTTTTTTTTCGAAATAAATTTTTTTCTCAAAGACATTAGAAAATGAAATTTATGATACCTCAAAATATATGTACAGATTAGATTTAGATTAGATTAGACTTTATTGAAGCATAAAAAAAAATAAATTTATAAATACAATATTTAAATACAAGTCGATTACGACCTGGTATATAACCGTCGGTCAGATTGACAGAATATAATATAATATTTTATACAATGCGTTTTGTGTTAATTTTTCAAATAGAATATAATAGTTTACAATATTAAGAACAATTTTTTTTTTTTTTTTTTTTTTGAATTTCTTATTTTAAAAATCAAAACTGATAGATCAAAAGCTTTCTGTTTGTATTTTCTTTCTATAACTTAGAGCCAAACGAACAAATTTGTACAAATTTTCCCAACTTTTTGCCCCATTTAAAATTTGAATAACTTCCTCTGATGTCAAATGGTTTTTTCCAAAAATATTTCGTCTCATTTCTTGGAGAATTGGACATGATCCTAGAAAGTGTGCCACGTTTTCTCTGGCATGCATGTTGCAGATGTCGCACTCGAGAGGCAAATCAGGTCTATGTGGAATGAAATTAAGAGGAAGGATTTCCCCTCTAGCTCGTAGTATCAGCGATATCATTTCTGTAGGATTCTTATCATTAAAATAACTAAGAGGTCCAAGGTCATACTGCAGGTTGCTGTAAAAATCTCTATATTGCGATGATTTGGCCTGGTTGATGAAACTCTGGTGAGATTGTTCATCTAATTTGGTCACCAACTGATAAAGAGATTGTTTTAATGCTGAATGATCGTGTAAATTGATTACCAGTGTTTCATTCACGGAACTCGAAATTTGAAACCAAGCTGCGACAAAGTTCAGTTTGTTTGTGATCAGATAGTTTAAAACTCTAAAGATCAGCCTTGAGGAGCTCATTTTAAGTACTTTGAGCACATAGTCGAAGTGGGTTTTAAGAGTATCAATAAACAGCGGGGGTAGCCCTGTTTCAATATGAAGCATGTAGTTTGGAGTCGTTGCCGGGAGCGAGAAAACTCGTTTTAAAAAGAACCGAAGCAATTTTTCGACATCTTCATATTCTTTATAGCCCCACACTTGCGCAGAGTAAAGCATAATCGATTTGGCAACTGCTTGGAAGAGTCTGTATTTGGTTGAGTGATTGAATATATGTACATAATCATAATGAATGGTTCTTTTGATCCAAATTCCAGTTTGCGACTTCTGATTTGGATTTTCAATAGCAACATATTAAGGAAATACGTATTTTCATTGAAAATTAGCTTTTGAGACTGGGAGCGGGTCATAATTCTGCTTGTCAAAATTCTGTACGACAAAATTCTGTGGGGTCAAAATACTGTAATACCATAATTCTGTACGTCATTATACTGTAAATACAAAATTCTGTACGTCAAAATACTGTATGAACAAAATACTGACATCCAAAATTCTGTTTTGTAAAATTCTGTACGGCAAAATACTGTATATCAAAATTCTGTAAAAATGCTGTAAAAAAATATCGTTTTGATAATGTAAAAAAGTGCGCGCGCAATTTTTTACATTATCAAAACGATATTTTTTTACAGCATTTTTACAGAATTTTGATTTACAGAATTTTGATGTACAGAATTTTGAAATACAGTATTTTGACCAACCAGAATTTTGCTATACAGAATTTTGACTTTCAGAATTTTGTTTCTACAGCATTCTGCACATACAGAATTTTGACATACAGTATTTTGGCATACAGTATTTTGAATACAGAATTTTGCAACATACAGAATTTCGACCCCAACCCAATCTTAAAAAATTCGTTTTTTGTTCCTAATTTTGTAACAAATTGAAAAATTATAATAAAACTGGTCGGTAAAAACAAAAAAAAAAGTCGGGAGCAAGAACTTTGTTAGATGATTTTAATCGACTTTAGTGTACTGAATTCAAAACTGTTTACAATTTTGTTTTATCACGTCAATTTTTTAAGCTATACTCGTAACTATTTGCACTATAAAGTCTCAAAGGGTTGGGGTCGAAATTCTGTATGTTTCAAAATTCTGTATTCAAAATACTGTATGCCAAAATACTGTATGTCAAAGTTCTGTAAGTGCAAAATGCTGTACGAACAAAACTCTGAAAGTCAAAATTTTGTATAGCAAAATTCTGGTTGGTCAAAATACTGTACATCAAAATTCTGTATATCAAAATTCTGTAAAAATGCTGCAAAAAATATCGTTTTGATAATGTAAAAAAGTGCGCGCGCACATCAAATACATCGGGGCGAAACGCATATATGAACACTTTTATGCTGGTTATATATTTTCATGATTTTAAATCATATTTATTAAAAATAAACGGTGTTCAGGAAAAAACAATTCGACTGTTAACAGTCAAATATTTATTAAATTTATATTGATTTTGAAATTTTTTTTTGTAAAATGTATTTTGAATGTTTAAGAAAAGTTTGATTTGTGTTCCTAGAAGCATTTACTTTTTTACTTTAATAAATTATGTTTGTATAAAATTACAACTTTACTGTCAATAATTATATTTAAAGCTAGTATTTAGTGTTTTTGATCAAAGGAAATTTTTTAAAAAATACTGTATTGAAAATACAGTATTTTGCCGTACAGAATTTTACAAAACAGAATTTTGCAAGTCAGTATTTTGTTCATAAAGTATTTTGACGTACAGAATTTTGTATTTACAGTATAATGACGTACAGAATTATGGTCTTACAGTATTTTGACCCCACAGAATTTTGTCGTACAGAATTTTGACAAGCAGAATTATGACCCGCTCCCTTTTGGACCTCAAATATCTTTTAAACAGTTAGATAAACAAAATAAGTGTTCGTAGAGCGTTCAATTTCCTACTAGAATATCTAAAGAAATTTACTAAAAAGTCGATTTATAAAAAAATGTTTTTTTTTAATAGAAGATTGGCATTGTGAAGCGGAGGACCTTTTCATTAATAAAAAGAGCTCATATTTGATCAGTTTATTATACAGGTATCTAGCAATCGATTTTTTTGGAGTATAAAATAAAAAAAAAATTTCGATTTTTTTGACCCACCCTATTTATGAACTACTGACAAAATATAAACTACCACAATTTGAAAAAAAAAAAAAAAAAATACAAAAATATTTACCAAAACAAAAATATGTTGAAGTATTTTAATGTTTTAATTTCTGCATAGAAAACCTCTTTTGAATAATCTTCATTATGAAAACTTTGAACTTTTCTGTTTATTGGAATCCCTTAATTTCCAATTTCTTCTGAAAGATTTCCATTACTAGAAATCGTAACATACCGCAAATACTTTGAAAATACAAAATATTAAGATATTTTTATACGCATTTCTTTTTAAAAACATTGCATTTATAATATTTTTCAAAACGTGCGTGTTTGTGTGTAAAAAATCTGGATGTTGGAATTTTGTTTTGAAAACAACATACCTACCTCCGTTTTTTTTTCTGTCAAGCACGTGTGATTTATCAACAATATACGCTTGATTATGTTTTTTGTTTTTTTCAATAATAAAATTCATTCCTTTTGGGTTAAAATAGTTCAATTCATCGCACAAATTAGATAAACAACAAATAAAGCAGAGAGAGAAATCTATCTTTTTCATTAGACCATATATACAAATAGATTTTTTTTTTTTGTTTTTTTTTATTATTTTCATTTCACTTGACGTTATTATTTCGAACTGATGGTGGATGACTAAAACGAGATAATTTCCGGTTCGGCTTGTTAGCAAAAAAAAAAATACAAAAAATAAAAAAAAAATCTAAACAAAAAAACAACAGCTATATGAGTCGGGTATTCCAAGCCAAGCCCCCTGGTTTTTTTTTGTATTTTATGATTATTGTTGTGTGAGTTTGTTTTTGTTTTTGAAGTACTCTGACATATCACTTTGGTAGGCTTGGCGTTGTTGTTTGCGACACAATCTTTGAATTGAAAAAAAAAAAAAAAAATAATAAAAAAACATAGGGTAAAAGCGGGTGATATGGCGTAGCGGGGGAGATGGCGCACCTTAAATATCTTGAGCATTTATTGCTCTAAAAATGTATGAAAAATATTTTTAGCTTTCTTTAAATATTTTAAATCGAAGTAGCCAGTATTCGTTTCTTTGTCTGTGATACAAAAAATTAAAAAAAACTTCGAAGCAAATCATGTGATGATTTTTTTCGAATTTTTTTTTTGCTCTTTTTTTTTGTTCCGATATTTTGTGAGTCGTTGGGATCTTAGATGCCCTTGATACACCAATACATACAAGAGAGTATAAGTTATGCATTACATGTGAAATCTGAGCTCTATTTCTATCTGCTTTTTATAGGTGCTTACGAATAGGAATTATGCGAAAAAAGGTGAGATGGCGCAGTTTTTTGCGGGTGAAATGGCGCATTCCGTACTAGAATTTTTTACTCGAGTATAGTGTTAGCATGTGCCATATCACCCTCAAACTATTTTTTTTAAGTAATTCAACCAAGTTCAAATTTTATAAAAAAGACGACTAGTTGCAATCTATTATGCCATGCATTGGTGCTTGACCCCTTCACATCGTTCAACCATTTGTGCAATGAATTTAGCAATAGAAACCTAAAACAAACTCATGCGCCATCTCACCCACCCTATAGGGGGAGATGGTTTTTTTTAAACTTTTTTTCTATATTAATTAAAAAATATAAATTTAATATATAAAAATCTGTAAAACAAAAAATACGTTGGATATTGAATATAGAACATTTTTGCATTGTAAGAAATATGAAATGTGGTTTACTTTGAAAAATATCCCAAAAACAAAAAAGGTATGCCATCTCACCCGCTTTTACCCTATATGCAGCAAGATTATTAAGCGAATTACGAAATCTATTAAATGCCAATTAGCAATTTGGTTCTGCACAAATGCGGTAGAGTGACGGGAGAGTACCTATCAGTCGCTTAAAATGGCAGTGGATTTTCTGTGTGGCTGTGGGATTAGCATAAAATGCATGAAAATAGTGCGCAGAATTTTTCATCGCAGTTTGGTTTTGGTGTGAGATATGTATCTTTCGATGGGTTTGCTTTGGTTGTGCCTTATCTTGCCTCCACAAACATTAATGGAAGACTCTTATAGAAACGCAACTAGAATATAAAAACATAAAATATAAAAAAAAAAACAGAATTTTATTATACTTGACCCGAAGAACGAGGTGCAGAATAAATTAAATTTTATTACTGAATCTTATTAACTGCTTCGAGGGAATGAAGGTGTTTCATTCACCTCTCTTGTTGATGTTGATGTTGTAGATGATGATGATGATGATGATGATGATGATGATGGTTGTTATATTGAAAAGATGCTTCTGGTTTTTCTCGCCTTCATTTTCTTTATTTTTTATAAGATAGGGGGTCTTATGGGAAACGTGATTCAGCGTAATTTAGTGTAAATATCCTTGTATTCAAGGAGATTTTGTGATGTGCCTTGGAAACACACTTAACACTTCATTATTTGACTTGTCATATATGTATGCAGAGCTTGGTGTTCTTTTTGGTCAAGTAAAATTCAATGGTGTTTCTTTTATGTATATTTTTATTCTAGATCCTTATATCCATAAATTACCTTTTAAGCCAACGGTGTTTGATATAATCATGGTTTGGGTGCTATATATTTTTAGTTTATTGCTTTGGAGAGCTTATACTTGAATACAATGGAGAGAAGGTGAGTCAGTTTTTTTGCTAGCAAGAGTACGTAGATACGCAAAAGAAGTGAGAACTATAATAACGATCCATTGAATTAACACGTTTTGAAGTAATAATTTGTATTAAGTGAACAATGGTTTATGGTGATTCCCTCATTTGAAATAAAGTAATAAACTTGAGATTTAGGTATTAGGCAAAGATAAAGATTGTTCGATCGTTATGGATTTTTATTCATACAAGTCTGAATGAAATAATTTTTGAGATTATGTTTATGCTAAGGAAAACTTTAATTTACGACTTCTGAGGTGCTCCACTCAAAACATAAACAATATTTTTCTAGCGCTAAAAATAGAACAATTCAGCATTCTAACTTGACAAGGGACTTTTAGATTTTACATTGAATCATGTTATTTTATTCGCGGTTTTGTGTTGGTTTGACGTTGTAGAAAATTGAATTTTTTTTATCGATAAATAAGTTTATTGTAAGGCTGAAAATGGTATTGAAGGAAATTCTACAAAATTTCAAAACCAATTTATAAATAGTTTTTTAAAACTAAAATATGAGGTTGATCTTAGACAAAGTAGTGATTACACTGGTTAACAAAATTAAACTTTTTTTTTGTTGCCGAAACAAAAATATACTTTTCTGAAAGTTTCCGATGTGCTGAACTCGAATCCGAAGTCAAAAAAATTAATCAGCTTCTGTTTTTGAAATTTTACTGTTAGAAAATGCAGTACTTCGGACCTTATTCTTTTATATAAGGAAAATTGTTTGAGCATATTTAGTAACGGTTTTTATAAGAACTATTTTCCACCTTTTTAAATCTGTTTAAATCATTCCGACATCTATTTTACTGCCTGAGATATCCTTAGTTGTTTGGTATTTTTATAAATTTTAAAACGCCATTATCTCCTTTATGGTATAGGAAGAAAAACCCACTTACTTCATTTTAAGATATCTCGGGCAATACAAAAGATATTAAAAAGATTTGAACAGTTATCGAAAGATGGAAAACAGTTCTTCTAGAAATAGTTACTAGATATACTCAAACAATTTTCCTTATAAAAAAGAATAAGGTCCGAAGAACTCAAAAAAACGTTTTTTTTTTGCATTTTCTAACGGTAATATCTCAAAAAACGGGAGCTGATTAGAAGTTTCTGAGTTCGGATTCGAGTTCAGCACACCGAAAACCATCAGAAAAGTATATTTTTGTTTCGGCAACAAAACCCTTGTAAACCAGTGTTATAGGTAGGAGATTTTTTTTTGACAATTTGAAAAATGCTATTCAAAAGATATTGAAAAAAAATTTTGGATGAAAAACGGATTTTTTTTTTAAGTAACTGCGTTTCGAAATATGAATTTTTGAAAAACACCTACTTTTTTAATTCTATTTTTTAGAGGATTTTTTATTTTTATAGAATATATATTTTATGGTTGTGCGCATGCATGTGCAAAAATTGGTATTCTTAAATGATTTTTGAATGAATAACGGGAAAAACAAGTTATGTAGTCCCAAGTTTTTTTATACCGTTTTTAATCGTTTTTTCTTAAACAGATAAATGAATGAAATTTACACTGTAAATAGATAATAAGCAAGACTATATTTGTGCGAAATTTCAACTAAATTTGTATTCACAATTATGAGAAAACGGTTCTATTACAGTTCTATTTTTCAGCACGTTTTTTTTTCTAGAGCAGATAAAATTTTATTGAGCATGCCGATAATATATCACCTTTCATTTGATATATCAGAAATAACATTTAACTTAATACAAGCTTCATAATGTTAAATTAAAACAAACTTCAGAAATACCTCAAAACACCTGTGGAGATCTTTTGCCCTTGACCAGATACCAGTGTGGGAATGACTGTATTCTCAGTTTGAAATTTCGACGTGGTTGGCTTTAATAAATTCTAACTTTTTTTGTAGGCATTGTAGAAATATAATTGAAGCGTCATATAAAAGGTGAAATAATAAGCTTTCAGATAATTTAAAATTTACTATAGGTTGTGATATAAGAAAATGGATTTAATGGTGTTAGAAGAAAAAAAAGCTTGATTTTTTCACTTTTTTTTATGAAAACTGATTGTTTTCAATAAATTATTTTTATACCTTTTACTCATTGTAAAAATTCAAGTATGGCTTTATTCTTTAGAAGAAATATTAAACTTTTTACTGGTGTAATTTTTTTGCAAGCTTTTCTTCTTCTTCTTCCTTTTTCTCGGCGCTGTTATGATCTCGATGTCGAGGGGATCATAACTATCCCACGTAACTGCTTCACACTAGTGATCCGCCTGTGGGGTTCGCCGGGTTGACCTCAGAAATCGGCGGCAAGCCTCCCGGTTTTGTATTGTTCCATTTCTAAGGCCAACTGAATGCTGGTGGTTTTGCATTTGCTTTTTGCAAGCTTTTCATATAAGAAAATTGATATAATAAGAAAAGAAAAGAAAAGGTATTTTTTTTAGCTTTTTCTTGTAAATTATGATATTATTTAAAAATTTATTCCATTTTTCTACAAATCATACAGATATAAATATATAAGGTCTTAATCTTTAGCTTAAGTACTTTACTATATGATCTACCAGGATTTCTCAGAAAATCAAGGAACGAGTCCTTGACAATGTTGGCTAAGAATTTAAGTAAATTACAATTTTTTTACTGATTTCCAAAATAGCTTAAAGATGAGTCTTTTGTCGAATCGAATGTTTAAAAATAAAATATGCAAAGCAAATATTTTTAACAATCTCGTTTTCTCGTTGAAATATCTTCAAGTAGCTTGACTAAATACTTAAATAAAAATACTTAAAAAAAAAGCTTGAATAAAATTTTTTTCTAAATTTCTCAATTGTAAATGAAAGTATAGTTTTTTTTTTGTAAATACTACTTTGATTTTAATTTCATTAAAGTCAAGTTAAACTAAATATTTTACATAAATCCACAACAAATATCTTGAAAGCAGCTCTAATATAAGGTCCTCTTATCTGAAATTGACTTATTTTTATTTTTTTAAATATATTTAATAGTTTAAACTTCCCACTTTAAGAATCAACAACCACATTTAATTTATTAATATTGATAAAAATTGCAAATTAAGTTTGAGTAAAATAAAAAAAAACAAGCAATTATAACAAAGCTTACAAAGTCAGACAATTTGTTTTCTTTGTCAAATGAATTTCATTGTAGGTTCAGTCATATATTCAACATTCAATATTATTTAACCCTTTTCTCTCTTATATGTATATAACTTTGATTACAAAAGATCAATAGAAAACTAACAAGGTACCGCCACCTATATAACTAGGTATACTCCAAACAACCGAAACCAACCCATTTTTTGTGCTGATTTCACTTTAGGTTACGTATACGCCCGAGTATACCTCTCTGCCTCCTCCCCATACCACCCAAATATACTTGACTCACAGAGAGTATATAGTGTGCAGTAGCACATTGGTACAAGCTATATCGTTTACTTGATGGCCCTCTTGAAACTCAGCTTCAGCTATTAGGTAGAGAGGTGATGATTCATCAGTTCGATAGACCAGAACCAGTACTTCTATAATAAATAAAAAAATAATAGTTGTTCCAGTAGAACCGGCAAAGAGTAAGCAATAAAACAAACACAAATACAAACAACTTTTAACACAAATACACACACGAGTATGATACTGATGGAGGTGGCCTCGTTCGATGCGGGCGGTTATCGACTTTTTCACCTGATTATTGTGTTTGACTGCACTTTGTTTTGCACACCTCACTCTTGCCTATGTAGTTTTTTCAGCTTCAGCTGCTTCGTTCATTACCTTGATCGATTGAATCGATTGATATACTCACCTGTGTTGTTGTTTTTTTAATTTTTCTTCGTGCTCGTTTTTCCTTCTTTTGTTTTTCTTATGATACCCTCCTCTTATCCCCTCCCCCCTCTCTCCTGTGTTTGTGTTTGTTGAACACACAATTTGCCATTAGATCGCCATAGAACGAGCTAACAACAAACGTTCGATGGACTCATATCGGCATATTGACAACCGAGGGGGTACCCCATATAGCCGAACCGAATGCTTGCTACCGTTTTCTATAAAAATGTCGGCCATCGCATAAACATCGGATGATGTCTATTGGGGCACGTCGTTGTTGACGTAGTTTGTTTTTTTTTTTTTTTTGTATGATTTTTAAGAAAAATAAAACAAAAATTCCCTACCAAAGGGGGTTGGTATTTAATTGACAATGGCTTCACCTGTTGTTTTTTCTATAAACAGGGTCTCTGTTTTGCTTAAAAGTGGGTGGTGGTGTGATTGGAGGACAATTACGAAGATTGCACGCAATATACTTGTTTATCACTGATTGGACACTTGATTTGCTTTCACTGGGGAAAATTTGTTTATTTTTTTAGGTTTTTGTTTTCGATAACAAGAGTGACTAAAAGGCTTGACATTTTGAAACAAATATTTTTCGAAATTTATTGGGGATTATGAAGAAAAACAAAATTGTTTTTGTTAAATTTGTAAGCTTGCCAACGATATACAATTTATTATAGGTTGTCATATAAAAAAATAAAAAAAAAAAATATTTGCAGCTCATCGATGAAATTATTTTTTCTAAGCGTCATAGAGATATGATTTGGGCATCAAATTAAAGCAAGAAAAGAAATTTCAAACTGAGTTTACGGTACTTCCTACACTGGTGGGTGGTCATCAGCGACAGATCTTCACAGGTGTTTGTAGTATTTTTCAAGTTTTTCAATTTAAGATTATGTAACTTTTAAAGCACGTACCGTTATGTTATGCATGATATGTCAAATGAAAGGTAATATTATCAGCATGCGTATTTAAGTTAAATGAAATTTGTATGTGCTCTAGATCAAAAGATATAACTTGGTTAGATAAAGAACATCTTTTCACCGTTATCTCAGGATTTTGAATATGAAATTAATTTAAATTTCGCACAATTTAAGTTTATTTAATTACTTATCTACAGTATAAATTTCATTCGAAATGGTAACGGAGTAACGAATAACAGAGTTACGCGCGACAGAGTTACGGTCGTCAAAGTTACGCGAAACCGAAGTTACGAAAAACTAGAGTTACGAATTCTAAAGTTATGTTATGCTATGACATGTGATTTCTGGTATTCGTAACTTCGTCGGTTTCCCATTTCATTCATCTATCTATTAAAACAAAAAAGTTATAACCTATTTATTTTTACTGTCGCTTTTCCGTTTCATCTTGTTTCAAATCACTACGATACTAAAGAAGTTATCACTTAAAAATGAAAAAAAAATATCCGATATGATAACTTTTTTTTTGTTCTGCAGTTCATCGATGAAATAAACAGTTTTTGTTTCTTCAAAACATTTAGTCTCTTTAATGTTTTATATGAATTCTTTAGTAATTAAGGCTGTACAATTTTTTATTTCCGGAACAAGATTGAAATAAGGAACACCCTAATGCACTCTCAACTGGTCCCTAATGATTAATGATAAATTTTATTAGATAATGATTTTTTTTTAACTAAACGTCATGGAATTCAACTTTATGAGATTGCATTAAATTATATTGCACATTAAAATGACTTTGAAAATAAAGAACCTCTGATTCATCATTCACTGAAGCAAAAGGTTTAAAACAAAAGCCACGGCAGATGGTTGTTAAAGTTTTAAAATTTAACAAGCTTTTAAAAAAAATGCAGCTGATTAAATATTTAATACAAACAAAACATGCTACTTATGAGAGCAAGTTTATATTCTTTATTTTAATTTTATTAATTTTTTTTTGTATAACAACAGGTCTGTTGATGAATCATGCATCTAAAACCAAGGATATTGAAACAAGTTAACCGTTGAGACTACTCAACCAAACAATTAAATAAATGAGTCAGTTTTTTTTTTTATTTTGTGATGGCAAAGTCATGGTTGAAAGAAAGATTAATTCACCTCAAAAAAAAAAAAAAAAATAAACTGAAGACATCAGAGATATCACTTTCAGGTTATGAAACAGATTTTGACATCTTTTGTCTATTGCAAAATGCTTACAATAAAAAAAAATATAAATGCTGCACAGAAAAAAATCTGCAGAAAAATAAAGAATTCTTTTTAACGCTAAAAATATTGTATAGGTACAATTTTTTTTCTGAAACAAAGCTGTTTTTGATTTTCTTCTGATATTACAGTTAAAATAGGCATTTAAAAAATAAAAAATTGTTACACTCATGAAGCTTGGCAAAAAGTTTGCTTTTGGGATAAGAACCAAGGATAAAAAAGTGTATAAAAAAAGTTGGGTCTAAGAATGTTTTTTCGCAGACAAGAGGGAAGGGGTGAAGCTCAAAAAAATAGTGAAAAAAATTGTTTGTGAAATATCATCATTTATGACACATGTTTCTAAGGTATTTTTTGATGCTGAGTCTAATGACATTTAAATAAAGTCAATAAGATTGCTCTAAAAAAAGTTATTGTCGATTAAAAACAAGGGTGCTTGTTTTTGACCTCAACAGGTAAAATATAACCGAAACCCATGTGAAAAACATGCTACACTGATGAAATTCGGGATGAAGGTTTTAGATAAAGCAGGGACAAGGGATTCAAAAAAATAAATATTTTTGGTGATAGGGTGTTCTTTTGATGGGTTGAGTTATGGGTGAGAAAGGTATCATAACAGCTGACTAAAATTTTATTTATTTCTAAAACTTGGTCAACAAGTTTTGGGTTGTATAAGAATTAAGAATCTATAAAGTGTACAAAATTATCTTGAGTGAAAATGTGTTTTTTTTTTTTTTTAAAGAAATTTTGAAATTCGGAATTAGTACGAAAAAACTGTGAAAAAATTGTTACACCAATGAAAACTGGTAAAAATGTTTCATTTATAACAGAAACTAAGAACCCAAACAGTCTATACAAATATTTTAGGTTAAAGGGTGTTTTTTTTTATTTGGGAAATAGGGAAAATCTACGATAGGACCGATAAAATCAACGGTATAAAAGTTACCGTTACGAATTTTATTAAAAATGTTTTCTTTTCCATGGGAATCACGAATAAAAGAAATCTATAAATTTTTATTTGTGAAAGGGTGTTTTTTTTACGTGTAGAGAAAATATGGGTATATTTTAAAAAGTGTGTAATACTAGATAAAATTTTGAGCTTGGTACCCTATTGAAATTCAGCAATTATGTTATTTTTAACATTAGAAACAAGAATCTAGAGTGTCTATTAAAATATCATGGTTAAAAGGGTGTTTTTTTTTTTTGAGTGAAAACAAAAATAAGGGTCATCCTAATGAAATTTGGTAAAAACATTGAATTTGTGATAGAAAGCTAGAATAAAGAGTTTTCATTACAAAATTTAGGTGAAAGGGTGTTTTTTCGAAGAGTCAGTAATTGGTCCCAAAAAGCTAATAATTCATTTTATTTTTGGTTTTGATGATAAATTAAACGTTTATACTTTAGTTCTAAGACGTTTTACACGAATCATTGGCTTTTTGGGACCAATTACAAACTTTACTGTCTCTTACAAAAAAACACCCTTTCACCTAAATTTTTTTATAGACTTTTTTTTATCCTTGGTTCTTAGGTATCCCAAAAGCAAACTTTTTGTCAAGTTTCATGAGTGTAACAATTTTTCTTTTAATTTGTTGATTGTATGTACTATTTTACCTGTACTATGAGCTTATGAGGTTTGCTATATTCCGTTTCTAAAGGAGGTATCGTTTCGTTGACTTTATCCATCTAAAAAATGTAATAAATTTTTCCAAATTGGTTTGCTATGTTTCAAGTTAATTTTTTTCATCCTCATCCCTTTAAAAGTGCTTCTATGCAGTTGTTTTGATTGATACTTTCAAGTATTGTTATAAATTCTGTTTTTCAGAACCAACATCAAATGCTCAAAAATTAGCATTTCCAGATTCAAATTTGAGAAATGATAATTTTAAGCTGTTAGAAAATTTAATTTGCTGCAAAACCAATTTTAAAAATTTATTTTCGAGTGAAAAACAACATATCTGTCATTCAAAAATGCATTTCTGAGTTTTCCTGTTTTTTCCTCAAAATAGTTGGCCCCCCAGTAATTGTTGTTGTTGTGATGTTAATGCTAGTTTATGGTGTTGGTTTTATAGTTTAGTTTCGTAGACGACACACAAAAAAGGCTTCCAGCCAAGAGGAACAAGAAAATAAGGCAAAAAAAAGAAAAAAAAATTCAAACAAGAAAAAGAAGAAAAAAGTCGCAAAGAAAAGCTCCGCATTTCAGTGAATTCTTGACAACTTTTCATGCTGGTTTTTAACAATACCAACTTCCTTCTCCGCCCTACCAACCAACCGACACCGACATCACCGCACCACCATCCACATAGCACTCTTTTTCTGATCCCATTCCATTTCCGTGTTTTGTTTGTTGTTCAGTTTTACGTCAGAATGTACCTAAAGAAGGAAAAATGCCAAAGGTCTTTTACTCTCCATAGTCTCCAACAAAACAACAACAACCGTCAACCGTCCACCCGCTGCTGCTGCCACTGCCATTTCGAAGAGGATATATGTTTGAAAATGATTTACGACCTTAAAGCCAATTTGAGTTGCATTCCAAGGAAGCTGTGTGTATCCGTTTCCCTTTGACATCGAAAGTTATTAGGTAAAGTAAAGTCTTTCAATCTTTTTTTTTCTTCTTCTTTTTTTTTTATTTTGGTATAAGAATAATGTAAGAGTGTAAGGATATACTTATCTCCCCAATAACAGGATTCTAATGTTGTTGTCGTTTTTTTTTTTTTTTTTCATTTTTTGGAAACCGTTCAACAAGATATCGTTTACTGTTAGTGAAGAAGAAAACTCATCAGCATATCATCAAAGCAAAATGGCAATTTACTCGCACTTTGGTCCTTTTGGCATCGGCATATTATATGCCCAGAGAGTCACAGAAAGAGCGAGAGAGAGAGAGAGATACTGTTGGAAATTTTCGATTTTGGAAAAACGAAACGTTAAGATGGCAAAAACGCTTACGTTTACGCTCATGCAAACTAATTTGAAATTATTTCACTCTGCTGTTCTTTTTTTCTTCTTTCATAAAAAAAATCTGAGGGTTTGGGCAGAACTTTGTTCTTATTACTTTCCAAAAAAACATACACACACGCATACAGAATATAGAGGAGTTCCGTTTTTTTTTTTTTTTTGTAAAGTGCGTGTTTTTAAATTGATTTCGGGTATCTTTTTCGCATGTTTATTGGGGAGGAAATGGGATAAACTTGCCACCGCCAGTTTCTTCATCTTCTTTGCTTGCTGGTGGTAGGCACAAAAAGGACACAAAATAAGGACTCACTGGTATTTAATGTAGCATACTTTTTTGTCGGCACAGCAGCGGGGTTATTGGGACGCGCGAACGAGAAAGATATTAAAAATGAATTTTTCGTTTTCATTTTAAATTTAACTTTTTGAAGTGGATATAAAAGGAGTTAAAAGGAATTCAACGAGAGTAAAAGCAATGTGTCTTTAAGAAATTTCAAAAATGGGTCTTTGGCAAATGGTTATTTCTTGTAAATGTTCTTCAAATAGTGACAACAAGGGATGTCGTTTTTTAATTTATTTATAGAAAAAGAAAAATAGAAAATGTCATTCAAATTCAAATCGTCTTCATTTCATCAGTTTTTAAACTTAGAAAAGTGATGTTAAAGAAACTGTCAAATTGTAATTAAGACCTGTGGGGGTTGTTTCAGTGAGCAGAGTGAGCAGTGGAACGCAAAGCGGTGATTTTGGTTTGCAAAGAGATGAATTTGAGGTGAATTTTATTTGCACACCGTTGAATTTGCTTTGCAAAGCGGTATATTTGGTATGCAATGCAGTGAATTTGGTTTGAAAGCGGTGAATTGGGATTGCAAAACGATGAAAAGCGTTAAAATTGTTTTCAAAAGCGGTAAATTTGGTTTGAAAAGCGTTAAATTTAATTTCAAATGCAGTGACTGTGAGTTGCAAAGTGATAAATTTGGTTCGCAAAGCATGAATTCGATTTGAAAAGGCGTGAATTTAGTTTGCAAAGCCGTGAATTTGCTTTAAAAGCGTTGAATTTGGGCTGCAAAGTGTTAAAACTGATTTGAAAAATGGTGAATTTGGTTTGAAAAGTGAGGAATTTGGTTTGCAAGGTGGTGAATTTGGTTTGAAAGCGGTGAATTGGGATTGCAAAACGGTGAAAAGCGTTAAAATTGTTTTCAAAAGCGGTAAATTTGGTTTGAAAAGCGTTAAATTTAATTTCAAATGTAGTGACTATGAGTTGCAAAGTGATAAATTTGGTTCGCAAAGCATAAATTCGATTTGCAAAGGCGTGAATTTAGTTTGCAGAGCCGTGAATTTGCTTTAAATTCGGGCTGCAAAGTGTTAAAACTGATTTGAAAAGTGGTGAATTTGGTTTGAAAAGTGAGGAATTTGGTTTGCATGAATTTGATTTGCAAAGCGGTGAATTTAGTTGGAAAAGCGTTGAATTGGGTTTACAATGCAGTGAACTTGAGTTGCAAAGTGATAAATTTGGTTAGCAAAGCATGAATTTTATGTGCAAAGGGGTGAATTTAATTTGCGAAACCGTGAATTTGCTTTGGAAAGCATTGAATTTGGGTTGCAAAGTGGTTAAACTGATATGCAAAGTGGTAAAATTATTTTGAAAAGTGAGGAATTTGGTTTGCAAGGTGGTGAATTTGGTTTGCATGAATTTGATTTGCAAAGCGGTGAAATTAGTTGGAAAAGCGTTGAATTAAGTTTACAATGCAGTGAATTTGAGTTGCAAAGTGATAAATTTGGTTCGCAAAGCATGAATTTGATGTGCAAAGGAGTGAATTTAGTTTGCGAAAACGTGAATTTGCTTTGGAAAGCGTTGAATTTTGGTTGCAAAGTGGTTAAACTGATATGCAAAGTGTTAAATTTGGTTTGCAAAGCATTGAATTGGGTTTCCAATGCAGTGAATTTAGTTTGCAAAGTCGTAAATTTCGTTTAAAAAGCTGCGAACCAAACTATAACCTTTTTTTTTTTACCCAATTTTACCCTTAAACGCATTCAGTTAACATAATTTAATAAAACTAAGTGCTGAAACTGATACCTAAATGCCTTGAATCTTATTTCTGCAAGATTATCTATTAAAACACGTAAAATGCAAGAGAAAATATTCCGGGATCCTAAAACACAAACAGTAGCTGAACAAGAAAACTCATAAAAACAAACAACAAATGATTGCAAATTCAAATAAATGTTAATGTCCTCGTGCTTTGCCAAATCTGCCGTTAAAGGCTATCAGCAAAACAACAAGCTATATGAAACTTACAACATAAAAAAGATACAATCTTGTTAAAAAAAAAACCTACCTAACTTCCTCTAATATCTATCTATACTGAACTGACATTGTATCTGCACCTTTTGTTTTTTTTTTTCTTTTTCTTTATTATTTTGTTCGTTATTTCAACAATGATCATCAATATTGTTAGCGTGTTGTGGTTTGTGTATATACGAATACGAGTGCATTTCTCTTCTATACACTACCTCCTAGGGATAAGTTTCCAAAGAACCGTAAAACAAATTACCATCTCGCCAGAAACCAAAAGATGATCATCATCCAACCAACCAACCAAACCAACTGAAATGAACAACCAACCAACCAAGCAACCGACCATTTATTGCCCTATTAAGTGAAAACCAGAAGCAATTTTCTTCCAACTTGCAACAACTCCGCGAGAGCTCTCTCAAAAACGAGACACTCATGTCATTAATTTCCACACAATATACCCCTTTGGCAGCAGCCAAAGCCAGAGTCAATCTATGCTTACGATCTCTAAAAAAAAAAAATAAAAAACAACAACAATAGAAGACGAAAAACAACAACCAAATAAAATTTATCAAAAAAACCAAAAAAAAAAAACCCGATCGTTCACCAGGTAGCACGCTACTTACCACAAAGATATGGACCAGATCAGCCAAAAACAACAACTTTTGAGGTGAAAATCTCTTAGAGGGCTTATAGACTTCAACTTTACTCTTCTCTCTCTTGGCATTAACGGAAAGGTAATAATCATTTATTACCCCTTGCTGAGTTGGGGCTCCTCCGTTTCGAACCAAAAACTCCAAACGGGCTATCATTTGAAACCTTAAAATGTGACCAAAAAAATCTACCAAAGAGCCTGCCTCAAGTAGCACCATCATCATACACGTTTTTTTAACCTCTTTGGGGGCTTCAAGTCGGTCGAAGTCGTATTCGTTTTTCGTTATCGTCATCGGCATCATTGTTTTCGTCTTCGTCGACAGAGCGTTAGCGTTCGGTGCGGAATAATTGTGTTGTTTGCCACGATTGTGGCCTGAAGCGTTTTTGCGGTTAAAAAGTTGAACTTTATCCACACCGCCACCGCTCTACCCACTCTGCCAAAGTCGATTAACAAAAAAAAAAAACTAGGCTCGAAAGAATAGAAACGAGATGAAGTTTTACCTATTTTTTTATACGAGATCAATAAACTGAAAAAAAAAAAATTGAAGAAATAAGAAATAAAATACAATTTTGATGAATCGTCTCTTGTCAATGTAAAAACAGTAGATTAATTAGTTTCTCGAAAATCACCTCAAGGCATGGAAATTTTCCTTTGTTTTTTTTTTGTTTGTGAGTTGTAAGAAGAGTTTTTGAATAAAATGGATTAGCAAATCTGTTTTTAAAGGTAAATTCGTTCCACACGATGAAGAGTATGAGTTTTATGGTCGGATTATGCGAGATTGAAAAAGTTTTAAGTTGAGATTTAAGAAAGCCCTGAGGAAATCAAAGAAATCAAACCGAACAAACAATATTTACTTTGGTTTTGCTGTTTTTGTTTTTTTTTTTATAAATTAAAAACTACTGAACTTACGGATTTCAGGAAGTCTCTTTGATTTTTTGTTTAAAGTTAGGTTAGATGGGTCACTTAACTTTTTAATTACTTTTTGGTTAATTTATATTTATCTTATAGAAAGGTTTTGGAAATTGAAATTGCGGAAAAATTGTCCAAATTTGAGTAAAACAAAAAGTAATGAAAAAAGTGGTTGTCTGTAAAGTCGGTTGTAAGAAAACAAGTTGTGAAAGCCTGTTGTTTCATATCAACCATGTCTGCACAACATCTACAAAAAGAGCTAGAATTTTTTTAACCCAACCAATTTTTATCAAAAAAGCAAAAAAATCAATCTTTTTTATCTTCTTACACCATTAAATCCAATTTTTTATTTGACAACCTATAATAAATTTTATATCATTTGAAAGCATGTTATTTTACCTTTCATATGAAGCTTCAATCATTTTTCTACTATGCCTACAAAACTAAAATTACGGTGCTTCCCACACTGGTGGCTGTTCATGGGCCACAGATCTCCTGTAGTTTTTAAATTTAACATTGTGTAACTTGTAGTTAATGAACCGTTATGTGTGATATATCAAATGAAAGGTAATATTATCAGCATGCTCAATAAATCAAATTTTTATAAGCTCTAGATCAAAAGAAAAAAAACGTGTTGAAAAATAAAACTTTATTTTAACGTTATCTCAAAATTGCGAATACGACATTGATTGAAATTTTTGCACAAATATAGTCTTGCTTATTATTTCATTTATTTATCTGTTGAAGAAAAAAGATAAAAGAAAAACTAGTTTCTGTCCTAAAAACGGTCAAAAAAACTTGTTTTTCCCGTTTTTCAGTCAAAAATCATTTTAGAATACCAATTTTTTGCACAAGAATCCAAGAATCAAATTGTAAAAAAAAAAATTCCCCCTACCTATAATCACTACTTTGTCAAAGGTCTAACACATGTTTAAAATTTAAAAAACCATTTAAACTTGGTTTTCAAATTTTGTAGAAATTTTTTCAATACTTTTGTTAGCCTAACAATAAATTTATCTATTGATTAGAAAAAATTCAGCTTTCTACAACGTCACTTTTTTGTGGATGCTGCCATGGTTCATTGATTTATTATAGACGTTATCACGTCAAAAATATGTTTGGAAGCTAAAAACTCAGCTACCAGATCTTCAAAAAAGTTTTGGTTTTCAGTTATAAATAGAGTTTAAAGAGACCTTTCTTTTGATATCTCACTCGATGAATTTGGAGGAAATTTTTGAAAATGCATTTTTTTTTGGCAAGGGGTACCACTTGAATTTTTTCCGAAAAATTTGAAAAAATATATTTGTAATTTGTTTACCTTAATGCATAGACTTGTTCACTGTGAGCTGATATCTGTGAACCAAAACTTGTTTCGAGACTTAAGTCCGCAGATATTTGCCTCTTAATGTGAGAAAAAATGTGTTTGGATGCAAATTACTCAGCAACCAGACCACCAAGAAACTTTTGGTTTTCAGTTATTAATTGAGCTTAAAGAGACCTTTCATTTGAGGGCTCACCTGATTTAAAGAAAAGAGAAATTCATTGTTAAATCAGCTTCTTTTGTACCTTCTTCTGCTCAAGAGCACCAGATTTGTTTTGAAACTTTATTTACATTTTACATTTATTATAGGTATTTTGAACAGTACACTTTTTTTCAATCATAATTTCATCATTATAAAAAGACCATTGTCAAATATAATTGCATCGAAATAAATAAATCCGGCTTAACCAAATCCTCTATGACAACAAACCCATTTTTCAAAAAAATTGCCAACAACTCAATCAATTTTCCACGCAATTCAAGTGGAAAAGCAGAAAAATTGCAATGTGAAAAATTACTTTTGGTCCAAAGAATATCCTTAAACCATTATCTAAGGATTGCAATATAAGGGGACATCCACCGAACACCTTACAATAGCTGAATGGACATTCTATGTATAGAAGCTGGAGGATATGATTTTTATAGCCTCTTCATAGGGCACTGTGTCTGGTGTTGGTGCATTTTTCTTTCAAAATTCACAGTCAACTACAACTACATATATCTACTGTGTTGCTTTTGCTACTATGCTTCTGCTTAACTGTCATTGTCATTGTTCTACGTTTGCTTGTATACAACAAAGCTGGCACTGGTTCAGCGCATCCTTATTCTTATACAAGTGTCAAAGGATCCAATTTAGCATTGCAATGTACACACAGAATATAGTTGAGATATACACCATCGCATTTTGAACAAAAGGACGAAAAAGGACGAAAACTAGGGAGAGTGGAGGATTGGGGATTAGCTGACGGTTTACTTGTATTATTCTTACCCTACTGGCATGATGTGACATGAACTGAACAGGACAAGTCAAGGAGCAAAAGGATTTTTCGCACACACAAAACCTACCTACTCTCTCTCTCTTTCATCGTCCTTGTTGTATACTCACAATTTCTAAGTGCAAGTGCTATTCCTAGGCTTGAAAGAATACCTAACTCAACAAAAAAAAAAAAAAACGAAAAAAAAAAAAAAATATATTATATAAAATGAAAATAGGCAAAAGAGATACAACACAAGGCTCTACAAAATGATGGGAATGGGAGGTGAAATGAAGAGGCAAAGAATTGTTGGAGGATTAGGCACACAATTCTCAACTCAACTCGAACAACAACAAGAAGAAGACAACAACGACGAAGAATAAGGTGATGGATTTCAGCTACTGATCCTGTTGTATAGCTCTCTGTTGTTTGTGTAGTCATCTGAATCTTGGGGATTATAAACAAGAAAGAAGGCTGTGCGGATTATTTTTGGTTATGATGATGAAAGATGAGGAAAGTGGAAAATTTAAATTAAAGAGAACAGAGAGCAGCTTATAGAGCTGTCAAGCAAACAGCAAACTAAGAAGTTTGAGATATTTATTCTGACACTCTCCAAAGTTATCAAAGAAAAGGTAGTAATGGTTTGTGGTTAAGTTTTTGACGTGATAACGTCTTATAAATCGATGAACTAAGGCAGCATTCACAAAAAAGTGACGCCACACAATAGTGTTCTTTTTCAAACGTAATATCTCTTGGTCTAGAGTATATACAAATTTCATGCTTTTCTCATGCTGATAGTATTACCTTTCATTTGATATATCACACATAACGGAACTTTTACTATTAGCTACACAATTTTAAATTGAAAAACTTCAAAAATGCCACAAAACACCTGTGGAGATATGTTGCCGATGACCAGCTACCAGTATAGGAAGTACCGTAATCTTAATTTGAAATTTCGACATGGTTGGGTTGGCTTTAAAAAGTCTTACTTTTTTTTAGTCATTGTACGTACAGATGTGATTGAAGCGTCATATTAAAGATAAAATACTAAGCTTTCAGATGATATGAAATTTAGTATAGGTTGTCATATAAAAAAATGGATTTAATGGTGTTATCAGACAAAAAAGTTTGACTTTTTCTTTTTTTTTATAAAAAATGATTGTTTTCAATAAATTATTTTCACACCTTTTGCGCATTATAAAAATTTAAATATGGTTTTATTATTTAGAAGAAATATTAAGCTTTTTAATGATATAATTTTTTTGTAAGCTCTTCATTAGAAAAAATATATAATGAGATAAGAAAAAAGGTATTTTTTTTAGCTTTTTCTTGGATTCAAATAATTATTCAATCTTACAGATAACCACTTTTTAATTTCCCAAAAGGCTTATATAGGGAATTAGATTTTGCTTTTAAAAATATTCGACTATCTCACACAATCTATAGACAGAATCACCCCCTTTTGCCTCAAATCTAAGTTAAGATCTATTTCAAAAATTTGTCACGTCACTTCCGTAGACTTTTTTTTCTTATGACACACCTTTAAAAAAAGTCAAACCTTTTCATATATAAATATAACCTCCCTTCTTTTGAAATGACTTCATCTTAAACGGAATAGCAAGTGTAAAATTTTTCAAGCAAAACACCTTACAACACATAATCAGAAATCAACCGGAAGCACTTTACTATTACTTGCATACCTACTTTTGAACCCTTTTGAAAAAGTTCACCTCCCACATTTATGCACATTCCCTGAAGGTTGTTTTTTTCCCATCAAAGTAAGAAAAAAGTAGCATATAGGTAGGTTAGGTACATACAAACAAAAAAGGACCTCGATTCAAAAGTTGGGGATTTTTTTCTTTTTTTTTTTATAATTCTTTTTTCAAACAAAAACACAAGGGATATAGAGATTGAAAAAAAATGCGTCCTCTTAAAACGTTTTGAATGACATAAGGGCCTCTTTACCGTTGGTTGAGAGAAAAAAAAACTGGAACCTCTGTGCTTGTCAGTGTGTGTTCAGAAAAAAAAGTTGAAAAGATTCCTTTTATTACTTGGCGGTGCCTGAGTTGGTTTGTTCTAAGTTATGTAATAACCGACTATAGTAAGGGATAAACTCTATGATTAAGGAGTTGAAGTAATCTGTTACTTTGGGGGAGTTTTCCTTTTTTTTTTTTGAAATCATAACTACAAGGAAATTAAGAAGGGAATACCTTGAAGAATTTGCACTCTTTACAGGAGTCATTCAACCTTGGGTGAAATACATTTACTTGTTATTTAACTTGTTACATTAAAAGGGAATGTCATATTACATTTTCTCAGCTGTCAAAATTCAAAGTGCAACCAACTCTGTAGTGTAGTGACCCTAGCTTTCAGATCTATTTTTAGAATTGATTTGACATGCAGGGCAGCAGCCATCTACTACTGTCTTTAGATTCAGTTATCAGTTTCCATTCAGCATCTCAGCGACATGAGGCAAATTCGTTCAACGCAACCCGAGAAAAAATGGAATTCCACCCCACCACCGCTGCACCACGTCCGCACCATGATTAAAAATTTCTAAGCCGCCGCATCACCGCTATATCACTTCCGCCCCATTTCATTTTGAAAAAATGAAACAAATTTGCTGCATCACCGTCGCACCACAACTGCACCACCTCCGCACCATTTAATTTTGAATGAAAAATTCGGTGCACCGACACGCCGCACCACGTCTGCACCATGATACAAAATTCTATTTTCGTATGTTTAAGTCGTTATCAAAGTTATTAAGCAACAAATTGCCAGTTCGTACAAACATGACTTGTTGGTCGAATGGTTAAGGCGTTGGACTTCTAATTGAAAGTGCTCTGGATACTCGAGTTCGGTAGTTTTTTTTTTTTTATTTTTCCTTTAATCCAAAATTATGTATCATGGTGCACCGAATTTTTCATACAAAATAAAATGGTGCGGACGTGGTACAGTCGTGCTGCGGTGGTGGTGCACCGAAATTTTTCGCCAAACAGCTGTGGTGCAGCTGTGATGCGGCGGTCAAGATTTTTTAAATTTGTTTTTCTTTAAAAATTCAATTTCTATTTTTACTCGGGAAAACCCGATTATACAAGTCTCTTTCTCTGAATATCATTCACTCATGTCCTTATTGCCGTTGCTTGATGAAAGGGTTTTTGGTTGGATGAAATAGTTATTGAACCCATTATTTTTAGTATCTATATTTTCTAAAAATACCATCAATAACTTTATTTTTTTTTTTCTTTTATTACGGGGTTAAAAATCTTTGAATATTGTATTAATAAAAAATAATATTTTTTTCCTTTCAATCAGATTTTCATCAAATATTTTTTCATTTATTCATATAGGTTTACGCAATTTTTCTTTTGCAATTTCTTTTAACAATTTTTCGTAACTACCTTATTTCTCAGAAAACAAAAATTCGCAAAAATATATTTTTACATTTTAACCTCGTAACAAAAATATCTGTGTATAAAAAAAAAAAACATGTAAAGAATTTTTATATTTTAATAGGCAACATGACCAAAAAGCTCCAAGTTATTCGTCATGTTCAAATATGTACCTTCATAAAAAATGTAATATAACTTTACGCTGGCAAAAACGGACGGGGTAGGTTTGAAAAAAAGTAAAAAAAAAAATGTCTTCAATGAAACTTTAATAAGGTCTTTTGCCTTGAAGAAATTCCTTTTCTTTTTCCATAATTCCCCCAAAAAACACATGTTCAGTGCAAAAAACGCCCCAACAAAAAAACTCATTCCTTTTATCCTTTCATTCGATCAAAATCAACCAAATTCCTTTTATCCCTTTTCAAAAAAGGAAAATCCTCCATCGACCTCGTTTTCATTGTTTGCCAATGTTCCATCAAACAAGAAACAAAAATCTAAAGAAAAACTCACTCGACCCATAGTCAATGTGATTATTATCAAACGCCAATGGCGTGGAAACAACTCTCCAACATGTAGAAAAACAACCCTTTTGCTTACGTATGCCTCTATTTCGTACCCCTTCGAGGACGATATTAAAAACGGGTGGTGCAAGGATGGTGCAGAACGGGTACCTTGCCTAGTTAATTATTTAGTGGCTATCATAACTGCACACGCATACATATCGGCTTTTGCTAGTTTCTCCTCGCCTTTCTGGTAAAAAAAAAGTAACTTGTTACTTTAGAATCACAAAACGACCGACAAACCCCCGAGAAACTACGACGAATCGACTTTCAAACAAACCACAGGGCCCCGCTTTGTAGATTTATCGTTTTGCCAATATGGACGCAAAAGGGTGTTATATAGAATTTTTTGGGGTCGAGCAGGGTCGGGTTGTTTCTAAAACGGAACGGGTCTAAGGGGGAAAAAACTGATTTAAAAGTGTTCAAAGTTATTATCCCAAAACAACCCTTCTATGATTCCATTCCGTTTGAGCAATGACGATAATGATGACGCAACAAATGGTAAATCGAATCGAACCCTTACATCACATCAGCCCTGCCGGCCGGGCCCGCATTCTTCTTCTAGGTGGCATACATAATATTGAACTAAATAGTTACACAAAGGACCCTTTTTCGAGAAGCCTTGGCTTAAAAGAGGGATACTATGGTCGTATCTTGTGGAAAGGCAAAACCTTATCGCTATCGCACTATGGGAGGCAATTTCTTTGTTAATCGCCTCCTGTGAGCACCAAAGTCCGTATCAAGGTAATTTTTTTTATTTTTTTTTTTTTCAAAACTATTTCTATGTGTGTATTAGTGTGTTTATGTGTGCAATTGCAAGCCATGTGGAATAGCTAGCAGCTAAGTCTAAAATGATTTTCAGGTTTACGGATTATTAGCCAGATGGTCGTCGATATTTTTATACGGTAGCAATCGTATAGAGGTTGGTATTTTTGTGTGCCCTAAAAAAATTTCTAATTGGCGATTATGTAATTTGGATGTTAAAGAGGTCGACAGGAAGACAGCCATGAAAGGGTATAATTTTCGATTTCGCGAAGGGTTTTTGATTGATTGTTAAGATTGGATATGTGGATGGATGACTATCGTTTTGTTGACGATGATGTTGATTTCAATCGGTTTATTTTTTGGGGGATGGAGTGATTAAAAGATATAAATTCATTGTGTATGGTTGTTTTTTGGAAGGTTATAGGGGTGGTTTTTTGGGTTTGGGTAAATATAATTGGAAACCCTTGACTTTTAATGTCTTATGTTAGGTGTTTTGCATTGGATTATAAATGATTGTTTTAAATTAAAATTTTAATTTTGTGTAATCCGATACAGGCCTATATGAGAATATTGATATGAAAATACTACAAACAACTTGATTGAGTCCATATGAAAATTTTTTGGTTGAAGAAAGATTTGAGAGACAGTTTTGCAAAACATGGGCACGAATTTCGTTATCGGAAAATTAATTTATTTGGGTTTCGAAAATTATTCAGTTTGTGGTTAGAAATTAAAGCAATCTTGTTAAACAAAGTGTGAATTATATTAGCAAAAATAACTTTGTTATGGGTTTATCTTCTGCAAGGAAATTCTAATTAAAATAAAACTATACTTTTATAAAGGATTTTTGTGTGCTGATTCCGAATCCGAAGTCAAAATTATTCCAGCACATTTTTTAGATATTCCCGTTAGAAAATTTAGAAAACACATTTTTTTTTTTGCTGTTTTCGAAGCAATATTTTGGCGTAATGTACACTTTTTCAACTAAAATTGTCACAGTTTGTAAAAGAACTTGTTTTTTTCTTGCAAATTCAGTTTCACTCTTCTCAATATCTCTTTTCTTATCCGATATATCTAAATTTAAGTAAGTTAAGTAGTTTTGGCATATGTTACCATAAAGAAACTGATCATTCAAAATTCAAATTTCTTTCTCCCAAGAACAAAAGTATACTTTTCTAATAGATTTCAGTATGCTAGTTTTGAATCCGAATTAAAAAAAAATCGATCAGCTCCCGTTTTTGAGATATAACGGGCGCATGGTTGTCCAAAATGACTTATCTCGTTGCAAAAATCATAACTTTTGAAAGGATTGAGTTAGCGGTAGAATACCAATGAATTTCAATAAAATTATTTCACAGGGTGTTTCGGAATCATCGGCCAAAAACAGATTTTCTTTAAAAAAAAAGTTTAAATTAAAATTGGTATGCCATTTTGAAGAAATCACTAATCTACATTTAAAAACAAAATTTCAAAAAAATACAATGTCCCGTTTTCGAAAATTTTATTTTTCAAAAAAAAAATTTTAAATTTTTTTTTTAAATCCAAAATTTATTTTTTTTTAAATTTTATTTTTGGCTTATATTTGAGTTATATAAGTGCTTCTTCACAAAAAGTTTCGTTGAAATCGAATAAGCGAGAATATCGGATTTGAAAAAAAAACGGTTCTATGGCAGGTACCGTTAATAATCCATTCGTGTCCATGCATTAAGCCGAATAGGGTATGTGTACCAACCAATTGTTGAGCCAAAATAAAAATATTTAGCTGCGCATGCTTGCGCACTGCCAAGATTTTGTACTTTAAAAAAAAAATGAAGGCAGAAGGAACAGATTTTCTTAAAAAAAATGTTTAAATTAAAATTGGTAGGCCATTTTGTAGAAATCACTAATCCACATCTAAAAACAAAATTTCAAAAAAATACTATGTCCCGTTTTCGAAAATTTTATTTCCAAAAAAATTATTATTATTATTTTTTTGGAAATTTTATTTTTGGCTTATATTTGAGTTATAAAAGTGCTTCTTCACAAAAAGTTTCGTTGAAATCGAATAAGCCGTTTCGGAGAATATCGGATTTAAAAAAAAAAACCGTTCTATGGCAGGTACCGTTAATAATGATTTTCCAAAAAAAATTTTTTCATTAGAAGATAGACCTTGTTTTAAAACTTACATTTGAATTTTTTAAACAAAATCGTTGGAGCCGTTTTTGAGCAATTACAACATTACTGAAATTGGTGTATGACAAGTACCGTTATTTTTGGCCCAAAAAAATTAATTCCAAAAACCCCTCTGGAGGGTCTCCAAAAAATGCTACATACCAAATTTGAAGTCAATCGGTCCATCCGTTTAGGCTGTAGATCCTTATACAGACAGACAGACAGACGGACTTCCGGGACCAACTTTTTTGGCATTCTCTATCATCGTAATATCATGGAAAAATGTTATCTCAACTTTTTTTAGATGTGGATTAGTGATTTCTACAAAATGGCATACCAATTTTAATTTAAATATTTTTTTTTTAAGAAAATCGGTTTTCGGCCGATGATTCCTAAATACCCTGTGAAACAATTTTCTTGAAATACATTGGTGTAACAGCCCTGGAAATTTCCTTCAAATAAAAAAAAAAAACTGTACCGCTACCTCAATCCGTTCAAAAGTTATGATTTTTGCAACGAGATAAGTCATTTTGGACAACAGTGGGGCGTTGAGATTTTACATTTCCCTTAATTAAGATGTTTTTGTTCATTTAGGGTTTACTAAAAACTGCAGGATTTCAATTCTGCGATGATTTTTTTTATTTTAATTTGCAATCGGTGCAAGACCGGTTCATCTGTGGAACCATACCTTCTTAATTACTTATCGTAGTTTGACAAATGAGGTATCGTTGGAAGCGCCTTGTTTGTTCAATGGTTCAAAGCTATATGCTGTCTTATTAAATTGTATATTGTAAGTTGTAAAAACAAGTTAAGGAATAATAAAATAATACAACAAATTTTAACATTACTACTGCAAACTACAACAGATCTTCGATATAACATTGCACTGATGGTAGTGATTTCTGCTCTATACCTATCCAGGGTAACCACTAATTGTTCAATTCCACGTGGCCCGGATATTCATCCAAATTTCATTGTCCAATTTTCATTTGCTAAGGTAGTCAACATTAGAAGCCAAACTGCAAAAATTTCTCGTACCCAAAGTAAAGATAAATTCCCATGCATTCAAAGTTTTTTCAAGGAACTTTTCACTTTCAACATTTTCACTTGATTTCCCGCTTCATTTAAATTAAGACCCCTTGCTGTTAATTTAAATCTTTGAAAGCTTAACAACAACTTAAAGACCTGGAGCGGATGTTTTTGTATATTGTAGAGAAATCTAAGTTTTTATTTCTCGATCATTATCTTAATATAGTTTCCCTGAATCTATAAAACACTCATGTACTTTTAATCACTTCTCAAGACCAAAATCAAGGCTGCACTTTAGATATATTTGTAACACTTGTATTAATTTAATCATGTTTGTTTTTTTATTTTTTTTTTCTTTCTTTATAGTCTTCGTGTGAACTGAATATGAATAAGCACTATTTTCATCTTCATTCTTCTCCCCTTTATTCTCCAATACTCACTGAAAAAGTGATCTTCTGTGGTATAGAAGAAAATCCGATTATAAACGAAGCTGGTCACAACAATTTAATAGTCGCACACGAATTAACTAATTCCCAGCTGGCAATTGCCACCTCATATTCCCATGCAACAACATAAAACAACATCACACACATTAGTCTGATGGCTGCACTCTCTGACGAACAAAGCTACTACAAACAACAACAAAAATAAGGCAAACAATTGCAAACGGACGTCATTCATCATGCGATATGGATCATAAGACCTGCTTCTTTTTACTTTGGCCTGGTCTCACTCTGGCTTTTGGCCGGCCTGACCATCATCATCATGCCACCATCAGCGAGTGGGAACGTTCGCTCCGAACTTATTGCAGATTTAATAAAAAAAAAAATTGAAGAAACAAAAAAAAAAAAGATTGTTAGCAAGAAACCTGTTCATCTGCACGCAATAAATCGAGCCACCATAATTACTTGAAACCAATTACGAATCAACCAGGCAACCATCACCGGCCGTTCGGCCAAACCATCATCATCATCATCATCATCATCGTCCAACAACGATGTGATACATTCAACCTTCTAATCATTCATTCAAAATGGCAATAAGTAGAAAATTAGGGGAGGTAGGGGTAAAATTGACTGTTTTTCTTATAAACTGGATTCTAAAAAGAAAATTGAGTCATTTCTTAAAAAGATGGCGCTTCGATCGGCAAGAAGATTCTCATTTTTTAAAATGTTCATTCTTTTAATAAAAAAGCTAATGCACTCCACTTTTTTTTAATAACCTAATGTCCCCCATTTTCAAGAGAAAATTGAGTCATTTCTTAAAAAGATGGCGCTTCGATCGGTAAGAAGCTTCTCATTTTTTAAAATGTCCATTCTTTTAATAAAAAAGCTAACCCGATCGACTTTTTTTTAATACCCTAATGTCCCCCTTAACCATTTTCAAGAGAAAATTGAGTCATTTCTTAAAAAGATGGCGCTTCGATCGGTAAGTAGCTTCTCATTTCCTAAAATGTCAATTCTTTAATAAAAAAGCTACCCCACTCCAATTTTTTGAATACCCCAATGTCCCCTTTAATTTAGTCACTGTGTTTAGATAGGAGTACGCGCTTGGTTAGCTTCGCTCCGATTCCCAAGCGTTTTCGCAACAAGCGAACAAAGTTGTCCATCCTGTTGCTGCCGTGTATATTGCTGTTGCAACTCCAACGACGACGACGACGATGGCGACTACGACGACGACGCAATGCGAAAAACCACTCAATCATCACAGCACACACTTATACTCATAGCTACCGCGCCGAGCTGGTTGCCAGCCAGTTCATTCGGTGCTTCTGTTGCATCTCACCTGGAATGGATATCCAATTTATAACCGGGCTGTGGGTCCAACTTCATTTTCCCACCCTAGAAAACCCATAATCATCATCATCATCTATCGCGGGACGCAGCTAAATCAGGTTTTTCTATATTTACAGTTGTCCACTCAATAACGTCCTCTCTACTCTCGGTGTCTTGCTTGGCGAACTGCTAAATGGTGCTATGTGCACCAGAGAGCACCTGTTATGGCCACCACCTTTGTGTACCTAATCATTCTATCTCACTCTCCGACACAGTGTTATTTCTATAATTTTTTTCTATTTTTATATATACTTTGGTTGGGAGGATGTGTGTTGGGTCTATCGATTGGGGAGTTTGTTTGTGCACCGATTGCGTGCTATGTCATCGTTCCTTATGTTCACAATAAAAGGATATACACAGGGACGCATTCAATTTGAAGGCGCAATTGTGAAGGCTTTAAAGATTTATTGGGGATTTAACTTTGATCTAAGGAGGGATCAATGGAGATGACTGATAAGGTTAGAAGCATGCAATTTCCTTGAACCTCTGTAAATTAAAGACCTGTTGAGGCCTAGCTATTATACATTTATCCTTTTTCAGATATGTCACGACTCATTATAGAATTTCAAAATTGAAACAAAGAAAAACAATCTACATGGAGCTTAAGGCCTTTTCCGCAATCAAAAGTCTCGTTGAGCATTAAACTAAAGACTGCAATTTTATAATTCCACTCAAAATCTGTGACTCAAATGAGCTCTTGAAATCAGTTTGTTCATTCAGCGACAGCAATATTTTTTTTTGTACTCAAGTTTTTTTTTACTCAAGTCTGCTCTTTTTGTCTATTACACAAATTAACGAATAAAATCTATAACTTAAATATGAGCCTTAGGCCAGCTACTCAAATCTACTCAATCTTGTGACTCAAATATGTTATTTCTGCTGCTCAATACACCCAATCAAATTTACAACTTTTTCTATTATTCAAATCTGTGAGTCATATCTTTGACAATATGTGAGTCAAATCTACGAGCCATGGTTAAGACTCAAATGACTGAAATACTCAATTTGTGTAATACAAATATTTGACTCGAGTCAAATTCACCCGCATGAGTACACGATTTTGACTCAAATGTGCGGTGTTTCTGATACTAAAGCCACTCAAATCTGCCACTCAAATCTGCCACTCAAATCTGCCATTTTTATTTAATTAATCAAATCTGCGACTCAAATTTACAAGTCGTGACTTGTGACTTGAATTCTCAAATACTGAAATCTGTAACTAAAATTAGCGAATGAAATCTTCGGCTTAACCACTCAATTATGTGACTCACTGCTACGAATCGTTGTAATGACTCAAATTTGCAACTCAAATCTTTGACTAAAATATGCGACTCAAAACTTAAATCTATCACTCAAATCTACGAATCACTCAAATTTAAGACTCAAGTAGTCCAAGCGGCTTCAAAAATACATATGTCTCACAAATGAAGTATTTAAAAATACGAATCAAATTAGCGACTCAAACCTGTCTGTGACTCAAATGTGTTGTTTCTGTTACTCAAGCCTTCCACTCAAATCAGACTTTTTTTTTCTAAAATTTGAGATTTAAGCCTTTAAATTTTGCGACTCAATTTAACGAATAGTCGCTTTAATTTGAACTTGTGGCTTTAATTTGGACTCAAATCTGTGACTCAAGTCCTCGAATCAAAGCAGTAGCAAAATTTTACCACTGAAGTACTCAATTCTTCTACACAAATCTGCAACTCAAATCTACAAATCTGGTTCAGAGTAAAATATGTTGTTTCTGCTACTCAAGTCATCCACTCAAATATGCCACTCTTTTTTGCTACTCAAATCTGAGACTCAAAACTTGGAACTCAAGCACTCAAATCTTCTACTCACATTTCCAACTCAAAACCTGCGGTTTAATAAAGAAAGCTTGACATTTGAAAAGTTCATCTTATGACCAAGTTCTCCTAGAGCTTGTCCCACCTGAGTCCTGCTCCGTTTTTATTAAGGTAGATTGGATGTTGTTGGTTACTGCATACACATACACACACACATATGCTGTCAGTGTTTATATAAATGTTTATCCCAATGGAGGCATCTTGTCGCACGTCACACGACATCCCATGGTCTTGCACTAATGGCCTGCTTTGGGCTTCTCCATATTATCCTCTCGTAGGTGTATCCAGACCGAGAGAGACACAGAGAGGAGAAAGAGCAAGAGGTGATAGACACAACGAAAGTGGACTTTGCAAAAGTGTCACCGACAATTTTCAGTTTGGTATAACTAATTGATAGCATCTCGGGCATGGACACTGGGTCGTCTGTTACTGTTATCCCCTTTAACATAAATAGAATGAGGCAATGTTGTTGATTTAGTTTTAGCCCATTGATGGCCAAAGGTATAGAAAATGGGGGAGGTACAACACTCCAAGTCCACACCTTTGAAAGTGTAATCAATCGGAAACTGAAAGGATATAGAATAGAGATTGCCTGAATGCTTTGTTTAGGAAAAAGGAGGAATGGCGCTCATATGTCAAATCAGGATATTTATTAATTTTGTAGACAGACAGGTCTATGAACAAACTTTAAGCAATCATCTTTTTCGTGCACATGCATCAGGAAATAGCAATTAACATCAATGTCCTGTGATATAGACTTACCAGACAGGTAAGACTACATTTTTTGTTATCCTTTTAAAGCCTGTCTAGAGTTCTTTTTCTTTTGGGTACAGACAATAAAAAACATTAAATAAATGGCATTTACGTGCGGTTGCAGGCCATATAAAACCACAAAAAGCATCAAGGTCACTATATTTTCTCTTATCTATGGCCATAAATCTTATTCTAAGAACGAAACCAACAAAAAAAAGGAAACAATTGCCAAACCATAAAAATGTCGTCTCTTGGCTTATGCAGTATTTTCAACTTGTTTCTATATTCTCACAGAGCTACCTGTTTTTTTGAGTTTTTTTTTTTGTTTTGTGGGAAGGAAATTATGTATGTGCTGTGCATTTGTGTTTTTTTTTTTTTTTTGGGTACCATCGAGTTTTCAAACAGTAGCACGTTGTACGTGTGTCATAGCACATTCACATGACTCTTAAGTCCCAAAATCCTAACAAACAACAGAGAGAGAATGAAAAAAAGGAACAATAGTTGCATGACCCACGGTCATCTTAAGGATTTAAGCAATCTTTGTTTAGGTTGATGTTGTGTTCTTTATACTCCTTATGACACCTTTTTGAATACTATACAATATAAACCTGCGTTTATATTGCATGGCAACTAGATACACTTTTTGTGTTGTGTGTACTTGAGCTCTACTAAGGTAGTGCATACCTACAAATCGTGGGAAAGTAGTTCTAGGAAGCAAAATGTCACATGACAAATCGACAAAGAAATGTTTTTTCTACTTATTTTTGTCTTGTTATTTGAAAACGGAAATGGCTTAGATGTAGGATTAGTGAAGAGTAGTTAGGTCCTTGTTTTTTTAATTCCCTGTTTTATATAGTTAAAGCACGAAAAAATGTTTAAAACAAGAATCTAAGAAATCACGTTTTTCTTCATACTTCTTTAGTGGAGTAACTAAAGATCAAAAAATGGAAATACTTGGGAACCCGGCCGAACAGTAACAACAGGTTTTTTTGCCGTTTTTATCCGATTTTCATCGTTTTTTATTTTTATCTTTTTTTCTTTAATATGTAGAGGAATATTATATATGGAGTAATGATAGACCATGACCACGTATATATGTGCGCGAAATTTCATTCATTTTCGTAAACACAATTTTGAGATAATGGTAAAATAAAATTTTTAAATTCAACAGGTTATAACTTTTTACCGAGAGCAGATAGAAATTTGATTAAACATTTATGAGCATCCTGATACAATTACCTTTCATTTGGTATATCACACATAACGCTAGACTAACTACAAGCCACACAATGTTAAATCAAGAGACTTGCAAAAAACCTCAAACCACCAGTGGAGATCTGTTGCGCCATGAACAAACAGCCACCAGTGTGGGAAGTACCGTAATCTCAGTCTGGAAATTCGACATGGTTGACTTTAAAAAATTCTAACTTCTCTTGTAGACATCTTTGAAATGAGATTGATACGTCATTTGAAAGGTGAAACAATAAGCTTTCACATTGTATAAAATTCAGGTTGTTAATTAAAAAATTCATTTAATAGCATGGGAACATAAAAATAAATGTTTTTTTTTGATTTTTTTGATGAAATTTCATCGAGTTTAAAAAATTCTAGCTCTTTTTGTAGATGTCTCATAGACTTGATCTATATATATGTTTTTAGCTAAGACAATAAGCTTTTAGATGGTGTAAAATTTTTTATAGATTGTTAAAAAAAAATTGATTTAATAGCGTGAGAAGATAAATTTACATGTTTATTTTGCTTTTTTTAATGAAATTTGATGTAGTTCAAAAAATTCTAGCTCTCTTTGTAGATGTCTAATAGACATGATCTATACCTACATATATATATTTTGAGCTGAAGCAATAAGCTTTCAGGTGGTATAAAATTTATTATAGGTTGTTGTATCAAAAAAAATGAGTTTTTGGGTGAAGTGATTTTTTCACTTTTTTCATAAGAAATGATTGTTTTCAATAAATTATTTTAATACTTTTTGCTCATTGTAAAAATTTTAAAATGGTTTTATTATTTAGAAGAAATATTTGGCTTTTTAATGGTATAATTTTTATTGTGAGCTTTCAAAATAAAAAAAATAATATAATGAGAAAAGAAAAAAGGTATTTTTTTTTTAGCTTTTTCTTGTAAATTATGATTGTTTGAAATAAATAAACGCTTCAAATGGCTCATTTTAAAAGCACAAAACCTGTTTTCTTACGACGTTATCACGTAAAATCATCGTCCGTAAGCCGGCTTTACAGACAACCTCTTTTTTTTCAAACATCGTCGGTAATTAAACCTTTACTATAGATTAAAAATTGCCGATGTTGCCGTTTTGATTTTTTAAAATTAATTGAAGATTTTTGTGAACAAAAAAAAATTGTTTTCAAAAATTTCACAAATTAATTGATGCCAAAAGATTGTCTAGGAAATTTAAGGAAAAAAAAAATAAGCGATAGATGCAATTTTCTAATAAATTGACTTTAAACAAAAAAAAAAATATTTGAACACAATGGCAACACCTACTATATTTAACTATAAATTTTTAAAAAGCTAGAACCTTATTCATAGATATTTGTAAAATTAAAATTAAGTAAATTGAAAAAATGGTATAGTAAAACTCAGATTTTTGAAAAAAAAAAATTACCTATTGAAGAAATTTTCACATGTAATTTTTAAAACTTTTTCGTAATATAAAATGCATTTATTTTTCAAATTTTTTTGAAATTATAAAAAGAAATGCCAATATGTATTACAATTTATGAAAAAAATTAAAAAGTATTTTATTTCCGAAGAACTGTTTTTATTAGAAGTTTTGAAAAAAAAAATTAACTTATTTTTTTTTAATTCAACATGTAAATATAAAGTTATTTTTTTTTTTCATTCAATAGCCCTGATTGTTGAAAGTTAAATAGGAAAAATTTAAAGTTCTTATTACCCAAAGTCTTTAAGAAAATCAATTATTTCAATTCAAAAATTCAGTTCTTATCAACAAAAAAAAATCCTATGAAATTGAAGTAATTTTTTTTTTTCCAAACCATAATATGTATTACCTTTCCCTTTTCGGAATTCGACTGATAATATTAATGGCCCAAAAATTTTTTAGAAATAAATTCATATTTTTACTCCGAAAAAGTTTGAAAAAAAGTCATTTAAAATTTTTTAATAACGTTTTTCTTTTCAAAAATTTTGAGTTGAGGACCATTCTTTCAAAAACTCTTGATTAAATTTAATGGATTTAAATTTTACAGTAAGAAATGAGAATCTGGCTTTTTAAAAACGTGTATGTATATTGTTGGTGTTGCCGTTGTGTTCAAAATATTTTTTCTCTTTTTGAAGTCAGTTTGTGACAAAATTGCATTTATCGCTTAAACGATGGAAGATTGTCCCTTACTCCTGTATATTTTTTTCCTTAAATTACTTAGAGAATCTTTTGGTATCATTTATTTTATGAAACTTAAGCAAAAAAAAAAAACGGTTTTGTTAAAAAAAAATTTAATTTTAATTTAAAAATACAATACGGCAACAGCAGCAATTTTTAACCTAAAGAGATTGAAGTTTCGGAGAACTCTGAAATTTCTAGTTTTATGGAAAATTTTGAGTTTAATTAATTTTTCCTCATTATAAATTCCAAAAGAACACGAAACGGTTAGAAAAAAATACGGAAAAGTCATGGTTTATTGTTCCGACCTTATTTAGAAAGCACCTAACCTATACTTTGAACATATTAACATTTAAATGAAGTGGCAGCAATTTCCGCTAATTGCTGTTTTATTTATCAAATGAGCAAATTGGAATTTTTTTTTTTCAACAAAAAACCTTTTAACATTTATAAATGAGAAAATATTCAAAAATTAGTAAAATATTTCAAAATACATCAATTTAAAAGGGCATTACCGCCACATACTCGTACTCGTAAATTCGACAAAAAAAAATATTTCAAATTAACTGACCGGAAAGTATTCAATTTATCGTTTTTATTCCTCATGTCGATGTGTGTGTTTGTGTATTTGTGGGTAAAAATTCTTATCACTTTCGCCTCATTTATATTCTAAAATTTTAAATGGACTTAAATTTATATAAATTTCCCTTTTCCCCTTATCCTGGATTTCATTTCATTTCTGCCCTTATTTCTTATTAATACCTTTTCAATTTTAACGAAGGTCATCAGAAGCAAATGTCTTGGTTGGTGGAGATTGCCAACTTGCCACATTGCCTTCAATTTCAGCTGGTTGTGTGAAGTGCCTGCAATTTGTGAGTGTCATTTCCCGCGCATTACTTTATGGACCCTCTTTTGAGGTACACTTTGACTTCTTGTCTTATATATAAACTCGTACACATTTATGCCTGGGAGTTTGGTTTGTCATTTTGATACAAACACATTTCTGCTTCTCAATTATCCGTGAAAATTTAACAAGAATAGCGTCGAAAATGGGAAATGGTAATAGCCAGTTTTATACAAGGTATAGCCTCCAGGTCTTTCTCTGGTGGATACTCTACTCTTGTATAAGAATATGAATGGCAAAAAAAAAATAAAGGGGAAGAAATTCATGGTCGGTTGGATAAATATTTTTACCCTGGCTATGGCTAACAATCTTAATCGTTTCGGACAAGCTCAGTGAAGTGCTGGTGGATACGCACCTTTTAAAAGAATATGAACAAACAAAGGTTTCTGACTGATATCGCCCCCTTATTCTGTTTATGTGCTTCACATATATAGAGGTAGAAGTGGTAAGTATACTTTGTTATCTTATAAGTTCTGATAAATGAGGGTTTTTGAATTCCATTAAGTGTTTGGATGATGTGAAGATTTTTTTGTTTTCGTTTACCCTTTTTATTGATTACGTTAAAATGGTCATTGTTTTGAGATAACTTTGTGAATAAGTTTTCTGTTTTGCGATGACTGATACGTATTTTATGTTATAAAATAAGTGGCGAATGTTTCTTCAACCTCTGAAATGGAAACACTTTTTAGTGTTTACTTGAGCTAAGCTAGATGTGTACTTTTAATTGGTATAAGCTGATTTTATCAAAGCAACAACTACCTACATAAAAAAAAGTTTTTGCTTGATTGGTATAAAAAAACTACAAGTATGGAAATTGTATGAATGCTTGATTGGTATAAAATCAAACGGCGGAAATCTAAAATTATTAACAATTATGGCCCGTATTTTTCGAAGTAAAAAAAGACAAAAAAATTAGTAAGATTTATACCAATAATGAAAAGTTCATTTAAACAAAATATTAGCACATTTTTTAACTTTATGCTACGTTAATTGGTATAAAATCAAAATCAAAATCAATAGGAAACGGCATTTGACACATTTAAAAAAAATAAGAACTATTATTCGTCAAAAAAGAATAAAAACTAATTATTTCTTCATTGGTATAATTATGTCAAAATTTCAGTAAATGAAAACTATTTTTTGAGTCAAATACCAAGAATTTCCATTTTCTTCCAATTTCTCACTGGTATAAATCAATTATACTTCAAACTTCTAGTTTTCCTTATGATTGTTTGATTGATGCAATATTATCTACATCTGTGAAGAATTTACTGATTTTGCCATAATTTGTGGCAGAATGTCTTAAACAACAAAAGAAATATCGTGCATAAATTTCTAACTGGTATAAAAAAAAGTTTGACCTTCAAAGTACTGACTAATAGTAAAAAGCAATTTATAGATTAAAAAAACTTGTTTTTGCTATATATTTAAGCATACGTGTTGATTGGTATAAAAATAAAATGCACGACTGGGGTCGCACGTACTTGCTCTTTCAGTTCAAAACACTTTTATGTTAGTCTACTTGTAGCTTTTAAAAGCTGGCTCTAAATTAAAAAAAAAAAAAATTGATATTGGGGAAGAGCCGACATTTAGGGCAAAATTTTGTTAAATGAATAAAATTTTTTTTTTGTTGTTTGACTTTTTTGAGAAAAAATAAAAATGCAGTTTTATTGCCACTGCTTTAAATATAACGTATACAAAGTTTAATCAAAATCGTTAGAGCTGTTTTTGAGAAATTCACAATATCGTATTTTTTTGTATGGGAGGTATACGTTCTAAACAAAAAAAAAAAAAAAAAAAAACAAAAAAAAAAAATAACTTTCAGAATTCCATAAAAATCATCTGTACCAAATTTGAAGACAATCGGTCCACCCGTTTAGGCTGTGGAAATGTGTACAGATGGACGCACAGACGCACAGACGCACGGACGGAATTGCGAGACCCACTTTTTTGGAATTCTCCATTATCGTAATGTTGGTTTTGATTAAAACCTCAAAATTTTTTTTCGACACGAAACCAATACTTACCCTATAGAGCAAGTAAAAATTACAGGTATAAGTATATTGTGTATTTTTTCTATATTTAAAAAATAGCAAAACACTGCGAAGGTATATTTAAAATTAATTACAATTTCTGATCGAGAAAAAAGCCTTTTCTTACAAAAAAATACGAAATTATTTGACTAGTAGTTAACTTCGTTGATTTGCATCAATGATATAAAAAGCTTTCTTTCAGATCAACAAATGTCCAAAACCAGTGGCGTACGTTGAGTCACCGGGGCCCCAGGGTAAGACTAAATTTTGGGGCCCCTTTGATATTTGGGGGCCCCTTTTTTTTTTTGTATGGCTTATTTATTTTTAGGTTTATTTTAATGTTTTAATATGTTCGTAATGCACTTTGCTATATTTACTTAAAATGTCTCTCATAAAAGTAGTAAACATTTGTACTAGAGGCCCCCAAAATTAAATATTTAGAGACCCCTAAAATAAAAATTTTTTAGAAGAAGAACTATCAATTCTTAAATTGATAACTCTTGGGGCCTCTGTTCTGAAGTAATAAATACATATTTTATTTTCCATCATCAGACATATTTTTTTTTATTTTAGAGCCTCAAAATTAAGTGCTTAGAGGCCCCTAATATATAATTTAATTTTTTTGGAGCCAAGAATTAATAGGTATTGGGGCCTCTGTTCTGAAGTTATATTCGGAATGCCACCAATAACGTGATGTTTTTGTTTTGGGCCCTGATGTATTTATGTTGGGGCCCCTGAATTTATTTTTAATTTTCCAGTTTATTGTTTTGAACCACTCTTGAGGATCCTCAAATAAAATTTTTTTGCTTTTTTGGGGCCCCTAATGTATTATTTGTGGTGGCAAAGATTTTTCAAGTAATATTATTAAAGGCCCTAAGATAAAATTATAATATTTCTTTTAAAAAAGCAGTTTATTTTTTTTGGGGCCCCTGGGGTAACCTTTTTTAAAATCAATATACATATATTGTGTGGCTACGAATGCATTATACATTACACTAAATGACATAATTCAGTTTCCTTCTCTGCATTGTCTCCAGTGAGGGCTCTGGGGTCGCGGTCGGTCGGGGGCCCCGGGGCACCGCCCCGCTTGCCCCAAGGGAATGTACGCCCCTGTCCAAAACTATATATTAACTTGATTATACTGACTATTTATGCCAAAAGTGCATAACAAAACACCCTTTGATTGATATAAAAGATAATTATAGACTAAAAATGTAAAACAAAAGAATTACTTTGTGATTGGTATAAAATTTTACAATTTGTGTGTTATTGTTGGCAACTCCAAGCGATATTAGCTGCGTTCCTTTGGAAATATTTATCTACTTTTTAGTACTTAAAACTACTTTGAACTACTTTGCTATACTGAAAAAGTAGTTCAAAGCAGCTTTAAGTACTAAAAAGTAGATAAATATTTCCAAAGGAACGCAGCTATTATTTCTTGTACTACAGGAACGGAATTTCCAATCTTAATTTCAGAAATTAAAAAAAATTTTTGTTAACAATTTTTATGATTCAAATCAGACTGGTATAGGAATTATATTTTTAATATTGCTTGTCTTGTTTATTTGAGACCTTTTATTTTCGCCTTATTGGTATAATTACAAGATTTTACTAGTTTTGTGCCAAAATTAGAGCACTTTTGTATTACTATATATTGCTGTAAAACACTATATCGGAGGAATTACTATTTTATACCAGGTTGTTTTAGACCAAAGCTATATTAAACTTCAACTAGAATAATTTTTTCGTCTAAATTCTCTAGATTTCTCTTTTAATTTTTATTATTTTCAATGTATCATCCATGAACGATTCATACAAGCAACTAATGGATTTTTGTGTCTTTGTGGCTCATGACATTTTAATGTACTCACAATTTTTTGAGTAACTTTCCGATAGATATGGCAATCATTCAATAAAATTGCATCATCAAAATCATTATTATTGCAAATCCCCACAAAACGACAAAAATATTTTTCTCTACAACAAACAATTTCTATCAACTACACCCATCAAATTAAGTTTTGTATATTCGACCAGTTGCTTTTGCTAAAACACAGCTTCGTCATATCCATTCGAATAAAACAAATCGAAATCAAAGAAAAAAAAAAACCCGCAAAACGAAACACATTTTTATCTCATCGACAATTTAATGATTAATGTGATTTGGCTGAGCCACACTAAGCTTCTTTTCGTCTACCTCGTCTAAAAAACTGTAGCCAATTCCTTAATCAATATATAAATCCCGATCTGATGACCTGACGATGATGGTGTTAGCTTGTACCACAAGTAGATATACATTTTTTGGTAAATTTCCATTGACTTTGTGTTTTGCTTCGAATCGAAATAATTGTTGTTTACGAATTTTGTCAGTTTTTTTTTATTTTTATTTTTCGAGTTCCATCAATCTTTTATTTGGCGAGAAAAAAAAATACAGTTAGAATGATAGAAATGTTTTTCTAGGAAAAAGATATATGTTTTCCCGACCACCAAACGAATTGCTAGCATTTATTTACGCAGGGAGAAAGGTTTTTTTTTTTCGTCTTAATTTTTTTGTTTCTAACAGACTTTTTATAGGCCTACGGGAAGATTGACCTTGATGTGGAGACTTTTTTTTTTTTTAGTTCTTTTTCTTCTTTTATCTGCGGAAATTTTCCATTGACGTTTTATGTCCATAGGGTATATAAAAAAAATATGTACGAAGAAGAAGAATTGTGTCAGGGAAATGTAAACTTTAGCCAAATTGGAAAAGACTTCAAAGCAATTGGATACTTCAAAAGGAATATTTAAAGCTTAAACTAGATAGAGATATGTATTTTCTAGCTGCTGCTTGTCAAATTGGCAATCGCTTCATCAAAAACAGAAGCTGATTGGTTTTTGTTTTGTTTTTGTTTTACGATTGAAATAGAGAGATATTAAATTCTGATTCTTGTTTTTAAATTTATAATCTCCTTTCAATAGTATCTTTATTCTTTAATGATTTATATCTTTTAAGAGAATGAACAGGTTCTTGTCAGAATAATGTGTGTTGCATCATTTTGTCTTGTGTGTACCTGACATGGATATGCTTGAAGATTGTACTAGAATGACTTTCAATATTCGAAAAAAGTGAGAAGCAAACTTTATTGCCCTTAATTTCCGGAAACAACAGATTAACATGATGTTCTAATTTTATGACATACTTTGGCGACATTTTTTTTTCAAGGGAAAGTGATTTTATTCTAGAAATTAATTTAATTGATATCTGTAATTTATTTATGAGGTCATTAATATTAGGTCTAAAGGGGATTTAGAAGAACAAGTTTTTCAAATAAAATTGTAAGTATTAAGTTGTCATGTTAAAAGGAGAAAAAATGAACGGAAATGAGTTTATAGATTAAAAGGAAATGAAGCTTACCAAAACATGTCACGAAAAAAATTATTTAGATGTTAAATTACATGACCTAGTAAATTACTTTTTAAGTTTTTTTTTTTTTGATTTTTTTTTATAATTAATAGTGTGCTCCAAAGAGATTAAATTTAAAAAAATTTATTTTCGATGATGATATTTTTTATTAAAGTGTGTTTTTAAAAAGAATTCGATGTTTCGCAGTATCACGAAAAATTATTTAAACAAAATTTAGGATTTTCATTATTTTCCTTCTTTGTATACTTACTTTTGTGGTATGAATTTAGACTGTTTTTAGTTTAGGGTCAGTTTTAAATTAAGTTTCGTTCATTTGACAAATTTCTACTAAGAAATTTATGTTAGTATAATGAATGATTAATGAAATAAAAAAGTATTTAAATTCTTTATCGAAAATCCGTTCGATTTCTTTAAACGGTTCTTGATAAAACAAAGTTAGGGCTGTGTTTTTAACGACCGATTTTTAAATCTTCAGCAAGTTCATGACTTTCACTAATTGTATCAGGTTCATTTTTACTTCTTAATTGTCAAAAATATTAATTTACCAAATATTCCATAAGAATTTAAAAATATCGTAAACGTAGGAATTTTGCATTACTTCGAGGAATTTCAAAACACCACACAGTGGGGCAGAATGCCTTAAAACGTGGTATTAAATCAACCATAATAGCTAGGAACCTGAAATTTTGTATATATGCTTCTGAGACCCTTACTAGGTCATATCTAAAGCTATAATTGCCACGCCCACTAAAACGCCCACTTATTTGGGATCTAATAAAAATGTTAGTATTTTTCAGATTGAAAGGTTATTTTAAGGCTCAAGATACCTAATAATATATTAATTTCTTATCTGACAACTTTACCCTTATTGTAGAGAAAATCTGATTTTAAAAAAATCTTTTTTTTTTAATTTAAAGTTTTTATTTTCATCGACTTTTTTAAATTTAATTAAAAAAAAACTAAAACAAAATTATAAGATAAGTTTATTCATCACTTTCGTCATCAGATACGTTAGTTTCAACAAAAATGTTTGCTTCGGGAATGCTTTCAATAGCGCTAGTGCTTCTGGGGGATAAGACTGCAATTTTTTTGGACGACCACGTTTCTTTACAGATTCTTCTGCCTCTTTAAAAACAATTGAGGTATTGAGCCAATTTTCGTTTGTTGCATTAAATCTTTGTTCGATTCTAGAAGCTTTGACCCACCGCATTTTGAACTCGGATTTAAAATGCGAAAAAAGTCTATTGAATTCATTAACTTGGCTAATTTCGGTACTTTTTGTCATATATAGAAGATATTTTTTTAAAAAATCCATCTGATCCCCAATCATAACACTCTCACATCTTTTCGTAATTTCTACAAGTTGCTTTCTTGTAAAAAAAATTGAATTTGAAGAGATTCCTAAAGCAACGAAAAAATAAAAAAAGAAAAAAAAGTTAAGGTTCAAAAGTTACGAAAATTCACATATCACAAAAAGGGTGCAAAACGAGCACGTTTTTTGACGGAATCACAAAATAAACATCACAAACATTTTAAAATCACATTAAACACAACTCGATCCCACTCGGAACACATTTAAAAGTCAATGGATTTCAACAGAACCTCTAAAATAACACTTTTAAAAAACTGATCACGGAACTTCACTAAAATTTGACATATATGTATATTTACATACAACAAAAAAAAAATGTTTAAATAACTCTTACATACCCGAAGTTGAAGGCTGCATACTTAAATTTTTAAGGAATCAACAAAAAAAAATGAATAACTGTTCTCAAAGATCACTATGAAAAATCGACAATTTCACTTCTGGCTCAGCTGACTACTAATTAAACTTAAACAAAACTGTGTTGTGAAAAAACGGGAAGGGCTAGAAAAAAATTAAAATAATTTTTTTAAAGGATGGATATTACTCTATTAGAAAATATTAAAAAATTAAGGTTATTTGCAATTTTGTTTTATTAATTATTGCCAGCTTTTGGGTCTATTTGCCCCATTGTGCGCCAGAAGTCCAGAAGTCCTTATACAATTTGAACAATTTTTTTTCTATTTAATATTTAGCTCATAAAAGAGTTATCTAAAGCTATTATATTAGAAAAATGAGGAGTTAAGGTGATCAATTTTTTTTCTTTCTAAAAATACATTATTTTAAAAGTATTTTTTTTTCAAGTTTTAATAAGGCTTACTTACTTTTTAAACCTTTCTTAGTCTTCACCATTCGCAACTTTTTTGCGCTATTAGGATTAGAAATTCGAACAAAATTTTGTTCATATATACATTTTTGACCCAGTCTTTAACTTTCTTTTGTGACTGACTGTATATGGCTGTTCATCATCTTAATTTTTTTGTTCTTTTTATGTAGTTGTGGATAGCCCCATTTCAAAATGCAACATTTATGAATCTATCCCTGAATTCACCTAGACAGTACTTCAAGTTTAAATCTAATGATTTGTGGGTCACTCGGGCGTATGTGTGATATTGTTTTTTTATAGGAAAACTTAAAATAAATGTCATTTTTGGTTTTTTTAATTTTAAAAAAAGTGAGTAGAAAAATATTTGGAATCCTTTTTTTTAAATACCTACTAAAGAAGTAGGTAATTGAGTAAAATTATTGAAACGAATTCGTCGTTCAAACTTTAAAAATCGAGATATTACTTCGAATGCGCACTCGAAATGTTCAAATCTTTAAAATAATGTCCAGAATTTTTGATTCTACATCAAACTTTACGAATTTTCAAGATTTTCGCCCATTTTGGGATTCATTCAATAAAACTGGCTATAACGTTTTAATTTAAATAATCTTGTCCAATCAGTGTGAGAGATCTATGATTTTCAAACTTTTTTTTCTATTTCTAATAAAAAGAATAACATAAATATAATAAATAAACTTAGGTTTAAAAAAACTATAAATAATTAGTAGCTATCCAATAAATATCTGCAACTAAAGCTAAAATATCTATCTTATTGGAAATAAGTATCATTGACATTTTGAATATGTCTGTCCAATACCCTCCTACAGAACTAAAACTAATGCCACGCCACTTGGCAGTGCTATATTAGCTCAACCATCACATCTATTAAGTTTTTTTTGTATAATATAATAAAACCGTTAATTTATTTGCCATGTTGTATAAGCATCTCATTAAAGTATTGTATCGGTTTCTATTTCAATTTTAACTGCCATCCAACTAACAAACAAAAAAAAAAAAAAAAAAAAAACACAGAAAAAAACAATAAAAATCTTTTGTCTATTTAAGCCGAATGAAATTTTTCACCCGTAACCCAGTTCAAACAGAGCGAATTAAAAATCATGCAAATTCACAAAAGCTGAATACAAAAAAAAAAAAAAACAACATCCACATTTAAACTCTCCACACACACCGAACATATAGAAATTTCCAAACAATACAATGAGTTAACATCTTCAAAATCAAACAAACAAATTTTTTTTTTTTTTAATTTTTTTTTTTTTTACAGACTTTGATGTTGTTTACGTTATCTTGCTCCATCTCCAACTCTACATCGTTTTTGCAATGCTAATTTACCTTCACAACACAGCAAGCCCAAATAAAAGTTACAAACAAACATACAGCTACCCTATACAAGCTCTATACAAACTATACAATGAGTTTGAAAAAAAAAAAAATGTGAATAGTGAGTCATCTTTTGCACGCGATGGAACATGGAACCAGTTACGTATAACACCGTCCTCCAACGGTGGAAGAGCTCTCTAAAGCTGGATGGAGCTCATCATATATATAGTTAGATCCAAAGCCACGCGGCGATCCGTACAGCTCTGTGTGTTGTAGATGGAAGCACAGAAGTAGCTACAACGTTAACGTGTAGTAATTTAAGTTGGAAAACTGAAAACAACTTTTGTGCAACAATGGTCACTATAGCTTACTTTACTCGGTACCTTACAACAACCTACAAAATACACGACCGACCAAACGACGACGGGACTGGGACTGACAGTGCGAGGAGGAGCTATTACTTTTTTTTGTTTTTTGTGATTTTCACTTTTTCTTTTTTTTTATTTTAATTTTTTTTTTTTATATTTGTTTATTCTTTTTGTTTGCTATTTTGAGTTTTTGGAGCGAATCACATTAGATTGAAGTTAAACATTTATTCAGTTGATGATATACCTTTCCTACATGTTACCTTTATTCCTCTTTTGTATATCTGCATATATCTCTCTATTACCTCTGCTGGTCTGATTTTGCACAGGGAAAAAAGAAGAGCTTCCGGTTCTTTGATTTTGACGGTAGTATAGAAGAGAACTGAGCTGGGTCAATTGGACATGAATAGTGGACTGCACTTCTATACTGCACTCTACTACTACGAATGCGGACTCAATGCATTCAGGAGTAAAGTAACTATGATGAATATTCTGCACATAAAAAGTAGGTAATCCGAATGCAGTATCTAACTTCCATGCATCTATCCGTCCGTCAGTTATATATTTTTCAGGGAGATATAAAAGGATTACTGTAGTTAGTTATGATTTTATGTTTATTTCTATTTTTTTTTTTTGTTAATCAAAGTAACTGAAGCAGTTTTTTTAGGCCATAACTAAAAAGGAATCTAAATTATTTTCCTAACGTGGTCAGTAAACTTAAATTGGATGTGAATGTGGGTGATCCCAAAATAGAAGTCCTGTAAAGATTTTCGAGAATTTCATGATTTTTGTAATAACTCTCAGAAGCTCAATAAGCAAAGAAAGACCAAGCTATTAATAGGTACATTTGAAAGCAGTTTTTTCTTGCTATACGTTGAAAAGTTTTTTCTCGGGTATTTCTTTAAAATGTAGATAAAACAAAAAATTATTCCAAAAATTTTTATATTAAAAAACCATAATTTTTAGAACACAATAACTCGAAAAAACAGGACAATTTTTTGACGTGCTAACGTCTTATATGCCAATGAAGCCGGTCTGCATTCACGAAAAAGCATCACGTTCCCGTAAATAATATGTGATGCATAAGACACCTAGAAAGGAAAACTTTGAAAGAATTTCTAAAAATAGAGTAAAAAGATATAAAATGACATGGTAAGAAAATTTATTTTCTAAACGATAAACCGTAGAGAGTTGAATTTTTTGATTCTAATTCTCAAAGAATTTCAATATGATCTTTTTTTTAACAAAGTTGTCAATATAGGTAGGGGATTTTATTTACAGAGATTTGAGTTATACAATGAAAAATAAGGGGTCTAAAACGGATTTTAAAAAAAAAAAACTAATTTTCGAAATATGAATTTTTGAAAATCTATTTTTATTCATTTTTTGAGTGTTTTTTTTTTAATTTTTAGAATTTTTGAAAGCTTTCAATAAATCCGAAACTTACAGGACTTAGGTAAATGATGAGATCGATTTACGCACGTGTGCATTTTCAAGCATATAACAAAATTTTGACAGAACTTTTGCTAGAAAGAAACTACTCCAGGAAGATAATCACAAGTACACTGAGGAAAGAACGCAACGTAAAATGACGTAATAATAATGATTTAACTCTTTCGGACCCAGCGTTACTCTCATGTAACATTTTTTTAAAAATTCGTAAAAAATATTAAATTAAACAATTTTTTAGGTTACGATGGCTTAAATGAAAGATAATAATGCCTAGTTACTGGATTATTACAAAAAGTTAGTCAAACATCATACCTATAATTTTTTTTTATCGAGAAAGGGACTGAAATTCACATTTTTTTTTTTGCAAAAAAAAAATTTTTTATACCTATATGGTCATAATTTTGAAATAACTTTGCTTAGCAGAAGTAGCATCCATTATAGTCTCATAAAAAGTTATTTTCTCAGTTCTCCGACTTTTTTTGGTGGTCATAGGCAGTGCATGTTACTTACATGTAACATGAGAAGAACACATTAGTTTTGCTATTTATTATTTTGGAAAATAACTTTTTGCTATTCATATTTCTTAGTTGTGATGTTTTTGACACGATAATACCGAAAAAATATTTTTTAATATTGATTATCATAGCTTGGCTTCGAAAGGGTTAATGTTGAAAAAAAAACTAACACTAACTAAATTTTTTTCGGACTTTAGCTATTCTAACATTTTATCGCCCCAACAGTGTTATAGCACGTTGGTAAAGCATTCGGCTTGTGACCCAAGAATTGTAGGATCGAATCGATCCCCAATTTCTTCTTCTTTTTATTTAAATAGATTAATTTGAAACAACTTTGATTCGAAGTTGTCTTATAACTTCAAACAACTGAAGGGTCCAGAGGAAAAACGCTACATGTCCACTTTTAATCAAAAATAAACTAATGATGAACTCTTGTAGTATTTACTGAGCACTTTTTGATGGCATCCTTACTTTTAGAAAGCAAATAGAATCCTTGCTAAAAATATTAAATAATTATCTGCCTTTAGTACTAAGTTGTATAGAGAATAAAATTTTAAATTGCTTTTTTCTCGGAATGAGTTGGAATGGACTTGTTCTGTTTTTCCCCTGGACCCTTCAACTTTAAACTAAAGATGTTCTACTAAGATTTTAAAATTACCGTCTTCAATGCAAATCATTCAAAAAATAGTTGAATCAACGTGGTTTTCGTTGATATAAAGTTGTTTTTTCCTTTAGTTTAGTATATCATCAGTAAAAAGGCCAAATAGTAAAGGACTGAGAACACAACCTTGAGGTACACCGGCTGTTATTTCAAAACTTCTCTAGAAATTAAACCTACCCAAACTTTTGTATTTTGATTTTCATACATGATTAAAAACTTTCGAGGTAAGCCAGTAAGGGAGAGAGCTTTGAAATGGAAGCCTAGATGTTGACATATTTAAAAGAATTTTTTAAAATAAATAAAGCAAGTTTTTTTCTAAGATTCAATTAACTTTTTACAATTGAACCAGTGGCGATTCCTTACCTTAAATAATGGTTTAGCGCAATAGTTTAGCTATAGGTACTTGTTCTTCAAAAATGCAAAATAAAATGGTCTTATAATAAATAAAAAAAACTCATCTTCATAATTCATAACAATGGTGATTTGTTGGGTTTTGCGTATAAAATGTGTTTCATACATTTCATTCATTTCAATTCTGGGTTCAGCGGCGCTGATCTATCTGACTGAGAGGAATCGCCACTGAGTTGAACACTTGTCTGAAATTGCAAAATCCTTGGCAAAAAACCAACTTGAAAAATACTCAAACTCTTACTAATCTCAATCCATGTAATTAGTCTTTCATTTAGAATAACTGAAAAAATTCGAAATACATCTATAATTTCTTAAAAAATTGCAAAAGTATCAGATTTCTTGAAAGTCACTGTATATCAAGGGGCACGGTAGTGCCCAGCCAAGTTCTCTAGCAACTTTGGCACTACACCCTTATTTACAGGAAACAACTCAGGGCATTTTCGACCCCCCTCTAACTTCCACACCAAAGATGCCAGAAATTTCAAACTCGCTACATTTGTTGAGCTGGCCAAACCCAAATTCCTCACAAAATTTCAGCTTCTTAGGATGAGTAGTTTCTGAGATATAGGACTTCAAAAATCGCGAAAACCGTAACTGACTGACTGACTGACTCACTGACAGATCATCAAAATTATGGAGAACTTCCCGCTATCGTAGAAACTTGAAATTTTACATGGTGATAGGACTTATGGTGTATACAAAGGAAAAAATCGAAAATTTGAGATTTTCAATTCAGGGGGCGTGGTACCCGCCCATTTTCGCCGAATTTTCATCAATTATTATAGAGCACTTCTGACTATCGTAGAATCTTGAAATTTGGTAGAATGGTAGAGCTGGTAGTTTATATAAAGGAAAAAATTTAAAATCTGAGAATCTCAGCCAGGGGGCGTGGCAACCGCCCATTTCCGCTGAATTTTCATCAAATATTATAGAGCACTTCTGATTATCGTAGAATCTTGAAATTTGGTAGAATGGTAGAGCTGGTGGTTTATATAAAGGAAAAAATTTTGTATTTGAGAATTTTAGCCAGGGGGCGTGGTAACCGCCCATTTTCACTAAATTTTATCAAATTTTTTAGAGCACTTCTGACTATCGTAGAATCTTGAAACTTGGTAGAATGGTAAAGCTAGTAAGTTATACCAAATAAAAAATTTAAAATTTGAGAACTTTGGATAGGGGGTGAGGCAACCGCCCATTTCTGCTGAATTTTCATCAAATATTATAGAGCATTTCTAACTGTAGTAGAACCTTAAAATTTGGTAGAATGGTAGACCTGGTAGTTTAAACAAAATAAAAAATTTTAAATTTGAGAATTTTAGACAAGGGGCGGGCGTGGTAACCGCCCATTTTCTCTGAGTGTTCATCAATTATAGAGATTTTAAGTTCCACAGCAATACCTTGCAAAAAGTAGTGAAATCACAACAAAAACATTACTGTTAAAAAAAGAGCCAAGTTCTCTTATGTTGAAGTTATGCTGGCACAAAAAGTACTGAAATGTAAAAGTGTACCAAGTTCTAAAGCTTGGCTTTAAATTTGTATAAATAAAATGTTTATTGTTTGCTTGGCAATTTTTCAATTAGCTTTAAAAATCGGCATAATAAGAAAAATTGTCAAGAGAACAATCAACATTTTATTTATACAAATTTAAAGCCAAGCTTTAGAACTTGGTACACTTTTACATTTCAGTACTTTTTGTGCCAGCATAACTTCAACATAAGAGAACTTGGCTCTTTTTTTAACAGTAATGTTTTTGTTGTGATTTTTCTTACGTTCTGTGTTTGTAGAATTCCACTGGTATAACGTCCGTGTCTGTTGTTTTTCATTTTTGAAAGCCTCTCTTTGGACATTTCTGCAGTCTTTGAGTTTAATAACTTCAATCATTCTATCGCTTGTCTCTCCAACAGAAAGTGAATACTGAATGCTGACGAGTGCAAATTACGATTGAAAAGTCTTTTATACGAAATTACATTGCAATCCCACCATTTACGTTTATCAAAGCCTATAATGGTTCGAAAGTTCAGTTACCTAAGGAAAATGTTCGATTACCTAAGTTTTTTAAAAAGTTTTTTAAAGTCTTTCCATTCAACAATCTTAAATAAAACTAGTGTTTTTAGTAACTCCTATTTTTTTTTTTTTTTTTGCCTGAAATATTAAACTAATTCAGAAAATGTCTAGATAGTAGAAAAAACATGATCTCATATCTCCTTTCATGCTTCCACAAATATACTTACATGCAAGTCCTTAACCTTCAATTAGATGCCAATTATTTATCAATGAGCTCATACATACCTAAGTAAACTTCATAATTTTCTACAAATCAACATCCCTTTATGGAATTGAAACCAGTAGCTACTAATTACTCAAAGTAGTTTTGTGAAACTTTTTATTTATAAAAGCATAATTCAATTCAACATAATGAATGCCTTTTCACCGCCCTCTTTTTACTTGCGATATAGGTACTATATATCAAGTTATGCATTCGTACAAAAAAAAAAAGTTGAGATAACATTTTTCCATGACATTACGATGGTAGACAATGCCAAAAAAGTGGGTCCCGGAAGTCCGTCTGTCAGTCTGTCTGTCTGTCTGTCTGTCTGTCTGTATAAGGAGCTACAGCCTAAACGGATGGACCGATTAATGTCAAATTTGGTATGGAGCGTTATTTGGCGACTATCCAGAGGGGTTTTTGGAATTAATTTTTTTGGACCAAAAATAACGGTACTTGTCATATACCGATTTTGGTAAAATTGAAATATCTCAAAAACGGCTCCAACGATTTTCTTTAAAAAATTAAAATGTTAGTTTAAAGCTAAGGTCTATATTTCAATGAAAAAAAATTTTTGAAAATCATTATTAACGGTACCTGCCATAGAACAGTTTTTTTTCAAATTCGAATATCTCCGAAACATCTTATTCGATTTCAACGAAACTTTTTGTGAAGAAGCATTTATATAATTTAAATATAAACCAAAAACAAAATTTAAAAAAAAATTATTTTTGGATTTTTGAAAAAAATTTGAAATTTTTTTTTTGAAAAATCAAATTTTCGAAAACGGGACATTGAATTTTTTTGAAATTTTGTTTTTAGATGTTGATTAGTGATTTCTAAAGAATGGCATACCAATTTTATTTTAAAACTTTTTTTCCAAAAAATTATTAATAAAAAATTGTTTTTTTAAAAAACGGTTCTAACGATTTTGAAAATTTTTTTTCTAAAAATGCACGTTAATATATCAATCAAAACTGCATACTTGTTTTGGAGGGCAATTTAATTTAAGATTTTATTTTATTTTTTTTTTAAACGAATTTTATTTTTTTTTTTTCAAATTTCTATATAAAAAGTCTTAAAAATTTAAGCAACTTTAACTCCAAGAGCAAGTTCGTGCGACCCAGTCGTGCATTTTATTTTAACTCCAACAATGAATCACATAATAACCGTTGTGAGTTCTCATATTTATTTCATACATATGCTCTGTGGTCTCTTATTTCGTGATATTAATTCGTAGCCCAAAATAATTGATTCCTTTCAAAGTTACAGGAACGTGGTGTATCGATCCCTTTTTTTTTTTGGTGAAGAATTAAAGTACCTTCCCCTTCATTAGGTATAATAACCCAATCGATTCAAATGCAATCATCCACTCGAAAAGAGGGAAATTATATAATTTCTTTCAAACTTTTTTTTTTTGTTAATTTCTATTTGGAGAAGATTCATTTTTTTGTGGAATTGTTAGTGTTTTTTTTTTTTTTTTGATAACAATCGAACCAAAAAATTGGTCTTTTTTGAAGGTTACGCTTGGAGAGTACCGCCGCCGGCCGTTTTTTTTTGTTCTTTCGATAATTTCACCGGTCAGCCAGACGCCGACTTAAATGTCCAATGACCCATCGCCACCGAAACCGATTACATGTCAAATATTTTTTTTGTATACAAAAAAAACTTAGATTGATGTGGAAGAGAAGAGTCGATAGATGTTTAGTCTCTTGGGTGAAAGTTCTGTTTGATTTTCGAACCCATGGGTCTGGACGCTAATCAGTCAACAGCGGCGGTACTAATTATTCTATTTGCGGTGCGTGGCTTCATAAAACTTAGACGACAAATAGACAAACCTACATAGCTAATTCGAAGGACATCCATGATGATGGAGGAAAAAGGTTATCGCATATCCGTCAGTGGAACATTTTTTGTCGTCCACACCTCGATCCTTGGAATCCACCGTACCGCAGCGCGGGTGTGGACAATTATTATTATTATCTTTCGAGGAGTAAATAACTATAATGGCAGTCATCGTTTGGGTTAGTGATGGGAACTATCGAATAAAAACTATCAAACTATCGATAGTTGTAAAATATTCATTCATTCGATAGTTTTAAATCATTCATTCATTCATTTACATAGTTACTATTTTCATTCGAATAGTTTTTTTATTCGATAGTTTTTGTTCGATAGTTTATTCGATAGTTTATTCGATAGTTTTATTCGATAGTTTTTATTCGAATGAATAAATGAATGAACTATCCGATAGTTCAAATCATTCAGTTACTAACTATCGATAGTTCAAATACTTCAACAGCTCCCATCACTAGTTTGTGGTTATATAGAGCTCCTTCAGAAAGTTCGCCTTAGAGCAGGGAACCTTTATCAGGTATTGCGTGCAAAACGAAACCCCAATTGGGCGGATGATTACGTTTGTTTTTACCTTCTGTCGATTTTTTTTAGGCTTCATGTGTGTTATAAAGAAACCGGACTTTATAGACCAATTTCACTCTTGGCCATATTATCTTCACAATTAATTGCAATCCGGATTCAGTTCAAAGCTTCGAATATCTTTCGGGGGTTGTCACTAAAAAAAAAAAGAATAAAAAAGATGATCGATGAACTTTGATTAGAAAAGAACAAAGACAAAACTGGGTAAAATGTAGGCGAGAAGGAGGATATAGATGCAAATATACAAGTTTTTGTTGAAATATTTTATTTTGTTGATTTTATTAATAATAATTTGTTTGTTTCATTTTTTTGTTTTTGTTTATAAATTTTTCTTCTAAACACAATTTTTATGACAGACAGCACCGATTAAGTTTTGTTTAGGCAAATTTGTTTAGTGTCTAGTTATGGTAAAGAGCTTGTGTAGGTTAAAAAAGATGTGTTAAGGTCTCGCACCTTTAAACACAGACCATATTTGTTATGCAAATAATTTTGATTTAATAGCGCTTTGAAACTATCTGAAATCTCCACCTCCACCTACGTAAGATGATGATTTTGTTTTTGATAGATTTCTCTGTTTTATCGATTTTTTTTTTGTGGAAATTTTCCATTCGATATAGGATTTGGGTTTTTGTTTAAAATTAAAGTTTTTATTATATCCAAATGAAGGTGGGTGATGATATTTTATAAATATTTAAAAATCATTCCTAAATTGAATATGCATATCGATTTGGAAGTGAATATTTTAGAGATTTCATTTGATTGAATTGTATTAAAGTGTATAATATTAGCAACTTTATTCCCTTTTGCGGGCTGTAAATTAAGACACATTTATTTTATAAACTAATAAAATGCACGACTGGGTTAAAAGTACTTGCTCTTGTAGTTGAAAGTATTTTTATCTCAAATATCTATTAAAAATTTAAGATTTTGTTAAGTGTCGAGAAAAAAAATAAAAAAAAAAAAAAAATCGAAAGTTAAAAAAATTAAATACAATTAACACTAACTGAAATTGACTTATGCATTGATGAAATATATGAACTTAAAAAATATGTAAATTTTTGAAAAACGACAAAGCCATATTTCCGCTCTACGAATTTTTTTGAGAAAAACTAATAACACAATTTTGTTAAAATCAATAAGAGTATTATTTACACTAAATTTAATCAAAATCGTTAGAGCCATTTTCGAAAAAAAACTGCAATACCTCGAAAGCGGTATATGGGAGATATGCGTTAAAAAGGAGATATTGAAAACTTAAAAAAAACACGCCTAGAAAATTACGCACTAAGTTTCAAGATTGTGCCAAGTTTTGGTTTGATTTATATTGAAGTACTATGAGTTCTTTTGCATAAAAAAATATGTAAAAATTAAACCAGTTACTTGGGAGATAGTCAAGAATTAAAAATAATCATTTTTATCAAAAAAACAGAACCGACTTCCATAGATCAAAACTGGGTCTTATGGTTTTTCTAACAGTTCCTATGGCCAAAACTGAACGAAATTGAAATGGGACCACATTGCAAGAATTACCGAAATTGGTTTAATTAGTCCAATGTTATGAGGTAACAAACACAAAAAAAAAAAAATGAATACTTAATCCTTTTTGGAAGTCGGTAAAAAAAAAGAGGTTGTCCGTAAAGCCGGTTTACGGACGATGATTTTACGTGATAACGTCGTCAGAAAACAGGTTGTGTGCTTTTGTTTAAAATGAGTCAATTGAAGCGTTTACTTATTTCAAACAATCATAATTTACAAGAAAAAGCTAAAAAAAAATACCTTTTTATTTTCTCATTAAATTATTTTTTTTTTATTTTAAAAGCTTACAAAAAAAAAAACTATGCAATTTTTATTCTTCTTAAGAATAAAACCATTTTTAAATTTTTACAATGCGCAAAAAGTATAAAAATAATTTATTGAAAACAATCATTTTCATCAAAACAAAGCAAAAAAAAACACATGAAAAAAACCTATACAACATTTTATACCATTTGAAAGCTTATTGTCTTAGCTCAAAATATATATATCGATCAGGTCTATGAGACATCTACAAAAAGAGCTAGAATTGTTTGAACTCGATCAAATTTTATTAAAAAAAGCAAAAAAAAAATTATTTTGTTTTATGTTCTCATTGTTTGTTTGACAATCTATAAAAAATTGTATACCATGTGAAAGCTTATTATTTCACCTTTCATATGACGTATCAATCTCATTTCAAAGATGCATACAAGAGAAGTTAGAATTTTTTAAAGTCAACCATGTAGAATTTCCAGACTGAGGCAACAGATCTCCACTGGTGTTTTGAGGTTTTTCGCAAGTTTCTTGATTGAACATTGTGTAGCTTCTAGTTAGTCTACCGTTATGTGTGATATACCAAATGAAAGGTAATTGTATCAGGATGCTCATAAAAGTTTATTAAAATGTCTATCTGCTCTTGGTCAAAAGTTTAAACTGTTGAATTCTAAAATTTTATTTTACCGTTATATCAAAATTGTGTTAAAATGATTAGAACTTCGCACACATTTAGTCGTGGTCATGGTCTATCATTACTCCATATTTTGTATTCTTGTATCTATCTATTAAAGAAAAAAAGATAAAAATAAAAAACGATGAAAATCGGTTAAAAACGATCAAAAAACGTGTTTTTTAAAAACTTGTTTCTTCCGTTATTCAGTCAAAACTCACTAAACGATTCTAATTTTTTGCACATGTATGCATAAGGCCAAAACCTACATTACATCCTATAAGTTTGAGATTTTTTGAACGCTCCAAAAAAAAGCTAAAAAACAAAAACTACCCAAAAATACTCCTAAAAAACAAGGTGTTTTTCAAAAATTCATATTTCGAAACGCAGAGTGTTGGAAAAATATTCCGTATTAGACCCCTAATTTTTTTTCCCTCGTCTTTCACCTGGCACCTTTAGAATTTTCAAAAAAAAAATTTCCTAAATCATCATTTTGTCATAGCCCCAACACGTGTACAACGTTCAAACAAAACGTTATAGCTTAGTTTCAAAATTTTTTAGAATTTTTTCTTAAATGCAGTTATTCTTTAATTAGTCTCATCTATGTATCTATAGCAAAAAAATCAATTCTCTACGACTTTGCGTTTAGATTTTAGCCCAAATTTCATCTTTCTGTTTTACCCCTTCTTACCCTATTAAATGACGGAATTTTTAAAAATCCTTTATTTGGATTAAGATTTAGGTTATTATCTTTCAAATAAGCTATAGAAGATTTTTTTAGCTCTAATAGTTTATTTTTAATTGAAATTTTTGCCGCACTGCAAAAGTGCGAGAGTGGAACGGGAGAAATTGGTGTCACTTTTTTGTGGTGGCTGCCGTGGTTCATCGATTTATAAGACGTTATCACGTCAAAAACGTTTCTATGGGAGGTACCACTATTATCGATTTTTGAAAAGAAAAAAACTTTTTTCATTAAAAAATAGACCTTGTCCAAAAACTAAAACCATTGAATAATTATATATAGAAGTGACACCGGAAAAAACATCCGCTTTGTTTGAGGGGTGGCGCTACAATCGTTACAAGAGTGGCGCCACAATCGCTTTAGGATTGTGTATTCGATGGCCGAAAAATTCCTTAAAAGGACTTTTGGTTACTAAGTAACCACAACTACTATATTATTTATATTTGGTGTATTTGTATTAGTTTTGTTTTGTGTTAGAAGTGTGTTTGTTAATTTTTGTTTCTGTAATATTCAAATTGAATTTATTTTTAATTTTTGTAATATTTTGAATTGAACATTTATTTTTGAATGTTTGATTCTTATGTATATTTGAAAGGATTTTGTTTTTCTGTTTTTATTAACGACAAGAAGATTTTTCTTCAACTATAGAGAGTTTATTTAATTTTGACTAGGGTGCTTTTTGTAATAATATCTAGGTGTAGTTCACATTATTTAAATGTTGTCTGCATGCACTGTAGCATATAATTACTATTTTCTTAAACCCCATATGCAAGAGTAGGTAAGGATCAAGTTCATACAATATGGCCATATTATACATTATTTTAAAGTATTTTAATGCATATTTCAAATATTTTAATACAATACGAAACTATCTCGATTATTTGCTTAAAATGATTTATGTATGCGAACAAGAACTTTGGATTTACGGCTTTGTTCAAATTTGCAGTTTTTACAAAATGTTAAATTTTGGAAAAAAAATCTTTTCGTACAATTTTGGATACTTTTCTCTGTTTTTAATTTTTTTTAATCTAAAATTTAAACGATAATAATTAATAAAATGTTGAAATAAACTCACAAGAATTTGAGTTTATTTGAAAAAAAAAACTGTAAAAAGGTCTATTTTGATCGCAAATGTATGAAAATGTGGTTTTGGATAGTTCCAATGATTTTCCTATTTCACCATTTGAAATAAAATATTTGGTTCTAATATCCTAAAACTAGAAGAATGTAGCTTTTACATGCTCTTTATTTTGTCATGATACTATATAGTCAAGCTATGCATTCTCACAAAAAAAAAGTTGAGATAACAATCAGACATTGCATTACTATAGCCCTGTTCCATTGGAGAATACTAATAGTAGATTTTTTTGTTCATCTGTCAGTCTGTCTGTCTATAGCTAAACGGATCTACCGATTAACATCAAACTTGGTATGAAGTATTTTTTGGAGACTCTCCAAAGGGGTTCTTAGAACTAATTTTTTTTACCAGAAATAACGATACCTGCCATATCTCGAAAACGGTACCAGTAATTTTGTTTAAAAAAATTATAAAATAGTTTTTGGGCAATCATGGAAATTTTTTAAAATTATTATTAACCTACCGTAGAACCGTTTTTTTTCAAATCTGATTTTCTGCCAAACTGTCAATTCAATTTTAAAGAATTTTTATATAGTTTAAATATTTATATAGTTTAAATATAAAACAGTAAGACAATTTGGAAAAATAATAGTTTTTGGATAAAAAAAATTGAACACTTTTTTTTGAAAAATCAAATTTTCGAAAACCGGAAATTAATTTTTTTTGACATTTTAGTTTTGAATGTGAATAGTGATTTCTACGAAATTGCATACCAATTTTATTTTTGATTTTTTTTTGTTTTAATTTATTTATAAGGTTCCAACGATTTTGAATTTTTTTTTTCTACAAATCTTTCTTAGTAGAAGAAATCAAATTGAATAGGTACTTGTTGGAGCTATCACGAATTCTGCTTTGTTCCTTTAACTTTTTGGACTAGTGTATAAAAACAACTCAGGTTAAAAGCTGCACTCGTTATGAAACTCAACTATTAAATTTAGCGGAGCGTTAGCCTTGTACCTGAGTATTAAATTGTTTATTGGTAGGGTGAAATATATATAATTCAGTTAAATATTTAAGTCAGCCTTAAATTTGATTATTGGTAAGGCCCGTAGAAAATAAAATTTACTAATTATAAGTTTTGGTGAATAAAACTTCTTATTCAGATTTCTTTGGCACAAATTTATTTGTCATGAAGTAAAGTTATCAGGTGGAGTTTCGATTCAGCAAAAAAAGGCGCTAGTTGTTACGCATTTTATAATATTGCCAAAAAAAATATAATATAAAAAAATAGCAATCTCTGTGGGGATACGAACTCAAAGAGCAAAAGTAAAGAGCAATCACCTTGTCACCTACGCTAATAGGACTATTGAAATAAGTGTAACTTTCATGCCCTATAAGCTATAACGTGCCTAGGATATACAACAATAATTATTTAATTTTGTTCAAATTCTCGTCGTTAATAAAAATGTTTTGTTTTTAGTTTCGAGTTACTATGGATACATTTATAATGTCAAATAACTTTTCAATATTTTTGTTTGATATTTGTGTAATTTTGTATGTGTGAGTAAAATTTCCATATTTTCTTTTTTCATTTATAGGATGTCGATGTGTCGATAAGATTTATTTTTGTTTGATATTTGTTTTATGTTTTATGTGTGAGTAAAATTTCCTAATTTTTTTTTCTAATTTAGGATGTCGACATGTCGATACGTTTTATTTTTATTTGATATTTGTTTTCTAATGTTTGTATTAGTGAAATTTCCTTTTTTAAAAACAAAATTTTGGAAATATAATTTTCTAGGACAAGCCCCCTTCTCTCTGGACATTTTTAAATACATCTGATTGCCGAAAATAATAAAATTCTGTGGCGCTAGAAACTATCGGTGTCACTTCTATATATAATTATTCAATGCTAAAACTTGAATTCTTATTAAAAAAAAAAAAATAAAAATAAATAAATAAACTAAAAATAAGCAGATTCTGAATTAAATTAGGCGTATTACTGCATGGTTTTTTGATGACTTGCATCTTAAATTAACCGGACAGATTTTCTTGATAAACTGCAACTAAAGCTGAAGTCTGACGATAATTTTAGAATTTTTATTTTGAATTAGTTTTTTTTAAATAAAAATTCATATTAAAATGAAGTGAAGTTCACCTTAAATTCAATTAATTTAGCAAATTTAAGAGGATTCCACTTATTTTAAGCGGAAATCCTATTATTTTAAGATGGTAGGATTTAAAGTTGGCATCATATTATTTTAAGGTAATAGACGAACATGCGGACTTTCGGGATCCACTTCTTGGGCATTCTTTATCATCGTAATGCCAGGTTTCTAAAATCTAATCCTGAATAAAATCCCAAAGCCATGTTTAGGATTTCGAAAAGTCGTTTTTCCTTTTGTATCTACAATTGGTGTGACGAACCTAAAATCAGATTGGACTATTCAACTTCGACAATGGAGGTCATCTACTCTTATTTGTAATTTCGTATGTAAAAGGTAATTTCTAAAGACCTCATTTCACCTCTACCAATCTACAACTTCTATTCCAAAAAGAACATAATTTTCAATCAACTTCTTTATTAAAACACAATCTCCAAACAAAACTCCAAGGCAAAAAGAACAGAGAGATGCACCCAATAGATACATATATCTTCTATTAGGAAATGGACACGACCATATAAGAGAAAGAGAGAGAGGCACCTGAGTAAGTCATCAGAGATAATGCAAGCTGCGTGTTGCACGTGCCTAAATTTCTAGATTAGATGACTATCTTGCTATCTGCGATGTCGAAAATTGCAAATCACGCCTGATTTTTTTTTTCTTTTTTTCATGTAATTAAGTTAGCTCTCTCTCTATATGGCTTCCTTTTTAAGCCTGATATGCCTCCAAGGTATAACTATGAGCTTGTAAAAGTTTCTTGCCAAAAAAAAAAAAATAAATAAAAAAAAAACAAAAGCCAAGTGCAAATGAAAGGTAGTTCGAGTCATGAAGGAAGGAGGCTGTGCACTTCACGAATTACAATGCGAATGTTCGTTTCATTTTTGTCTTTTTTTGTTTTTTTTTTATATAAGTCGTGTTGTGTATGGAGGATACAATTTTGTGAAATTATATTCTCCTCTGCCAGAGTTTTTGTTCTAATTTTTTTTTTTTTTTTATTTTTGTTTTTTTTTTTATTTTGTTTTTTTTTTTTTTTTTGTATGAATACGAGTATTTCCACGCTGCTGGCTGTTGTTCAGTTTTGCTATGGCAATTTTCTATAATTTTCATTGTGTTTTTGTATTTTTCGTTTCAGTGTTCTTTGCGTTTTGTGATTTTTTTTTTTTGTGAAACTCTGAAAGGAAGGTACCTAAAACCTGGAATCCCAAAGACTATAGTCTGTTTTTTTTTTTTACTCCTATAGAGCTTCTCAACAGCCATATATGTATGTAGTTTAAGTCATTACGTCGCTGTAGGTGGTGTTCAACGTTGCTCTGTGCTGTCTTGCACTCGGGCAAAACAGACATCACACACTCGTCTTGTATTTGTCGTTCAGTCGTCGTCAGTTGTATGGTTGGTCGGTTGTACCAATTTGGCAAATGAATGCGCTTGCAATTTTGCACACATAAATGGGCATGCACACGAGACACGACACATCTCTCTTTTTCTCTGTTTCTGGTTGGAAAAGATGGAGGCGAAATCTACAAGATTGTTGTCATCATCTCTCTAGAGCCCCGCTATATCTCTCCTATATCGTATATCTGCTAGTATGCTGCCTAGCAACAAACAATACGAATACGAACGTTCGTTTCGCAAAGAGCTCAGAGGTATAACAGCACATCACACAGCTTCACCATTGACGACGAACATAAGCTAAAACCAAGTATAAAATATACAAACACACTTTTCTGTTGGATAATGAGGGAGAGAAATATAAGACACGAAATAAATAAATAAAAATAAGCAACAAAAAAAAAAATTAAAGAAAACATGTCGCACTTCCTCTAATTACGAAAGCAATTCTGCACTTTTTTTTTTCTTACTCCGTTAAAGAAATTAAATTGTTTTGCAACTGCACATTGAAGTACACGTTAAAAGATACATCGGGCGACATCACAAGAAAATAGGAAAAAAAAAAAAATGAAACTGTGATGGTGCAGTTGGCCTCCTACCCAGCTTTCGTTTATTGTGTGGTTTTGTCAATTTTTTTGTCTTCTTATTTTTTTTTGTTGTTTTGGTTTGTTTTAAGATGTTTGTAGGTTTTAAGTCTTATAAAAAATGAACATAACTTCACAGAAGCCACAAAGAACACTGAGAAAAAAATTAAATAATTTCTTTAAGTAAGATTTCAGACAGGTATCAGTTTAATCCTTGCTCGGGCGCCAGTTAATTGCATTTAAATATTTAACCAACATTTGTTTACTCGTAAAAAAATGTTAAATAATATTTTACTACCCCATCACCCCCTTTCCTTTCTTCGCTGTACCTTCAGTCGAACAACTAGCTTTAAAATTAAAATGTTGTCTTTTCCCGGGCGCCATTTCAAAAATGCACTTTTACTTTATTCATCACACTGCAAGTCAAATAATATTATTCAAACAATTTTCCACTCTACTCTGGTTCTGCACTCAAAACCGAGTAAGAAGCATCATAATATTCTTGGTAAAGATTTTTCAAGAGTCCGTTCTCGGGCGCCAGTTAACTTTTTATTTTTCACTAATTTCACCATTTAATTAAAACTGAAGGTTAGGTGTTGCAATTTAAACACTCTAACTCCTCCTTCCCTACTTTCACACACAATAGGTTCCTTGGAGCCAGGTGCCACTAAAAAATGGGACCTAAATAAATCTCTGCTTAACTCATTTCTCACTTAAAATAGAAAATTAAACGCATTTAATGCATTAAAGATCTCTTATATTTCAAAGCAATCTCTTATTGTCTGAGATGATTATATTTTTGCAGAATTTCAAGAAGAGCATCTCAAAAAATAACTGCTCGGGCGCTATTCTCCAAAAAAAAAATTGAGATAAAGTAGACATTTGCAAGCTTATAGTTTTTCCAATTAAGTTATGGATCTTACTTTTTACATACCTACTTAAAAGTTGAAATTTGACTTTCTTTTAATAAAACAAAATGTGTTATTAAGAAAACTCTTGATCACCAAGATAGCAAATTTCATTTAAATATTAATAAATCCTTACCCGGGCGCCACCCGAGTATAAAAACAGAAAATGAATTTTTAAAGAAAAAAATCAAAAAAATCTTGACCTCTGCACCACAGGCACAGCTGCACCACCGCCATTTGGTGGAAATTTCGGCGCACCACCGCTGCACCACAACTGCACCACGTCAGCACCATTTCATTTTGTATGAAAAATTCACTGCACCATGATACATAACTTTGGATAATTGAAAAATAAAAAAAAAACTACCGACGAGAAGGAGATTCGAACCCGAGTATCCAGAGCACTTTCAATTAGAAGTCCAACGCCTTAACCACTCGACCAACAAATCATGTACGAACTGGCAATTTGTTGCTTAAGTCAAAATAACTTTGAAGACGAATTAAACATTTGTATAAGTACGAGAATAGATTTTTTGAACATGGTGCAGACGTGGTGCAGCGGTGGTGCAGCGGTCAAAAGTGGTGGGGACGTGGTGCAGCAGTGGTGCGATGAAATTCCATTTTTACTCGGCCATTAAACAAAAATAAAGTTTAGTTCTTCCTTGTGGCCTTATTTTGTTTAGTCTTTTGAACCTTTTATAAAACATTATTCGAACGCTTCCAATCCCTTTTATCTTTTTTTATTATGGACCCTCTTTAAACCCTCTTCCAAGACTAAAAACAAAAAACAAACCTTAAAACCACCAAATAATTTCTCTAAGTGAAAAGTAAAAATATTAGTTAATTTTTAAGAAGATTGCCTTGTCATATCAGAGAGTTTCTAAGTAAAAAAAAAATCTATAAAAACTAAAAAACTTCCAACACACAAAATGGTTAAGCCATCAAAAATTACTGTCCTGCGACTGTCATTTTTAGCTCGAACTTTCATCTCAATCAAGTAAAACTTTAAACCGATTTAAACTTCTTCATCTTCATCGTCATCTTCATCATCAACATCATAATCATCAGCAACATTATCATCTCACTCCCTTTAGCCAGATTGTTTCCAAAGGTCAAGACATTGTCTCGACATCTACCGTTCAAGCAAGCCATCATCAAAATGACATCATGTAGACGACCGACCGACCAAAAACTCTTCTTTCTCTCTCTCTCCCATTTTACTATTCTATATTTTTCGCAAAAGAGGATAGAAAATTAAAAACTTAAAATAAAGAAGAAAAAATAAAATGAAAATCTTCTAAAGAATATTCAAAGCCGCACCACAGAGCCTCCGCAGGCATATAACTATTGCCTGCACACAAAAGTTTCTTTCCATCTCAAGACCATTAAAAGCAGCAGCCAGCCCGAATAAGGTTTATACCTCTCTAGCTATATAAATGTAAGAGACTTGAGCATAAAACTATATAATATCCCAAAAAAAAGTTGAATCGTTTTTCTAGGATTGGGGTTGGAAGGTTAGGCGCACTCGACAAATCCACTTAATTAGATGCAAGCAAAAGAAACGAATAGGGCGGACAGCATCAGCGACAGCAGGAGGCAGTAAGGCAGAAGCAGAATCGCACAAGGAGCAGCAGCAGCAGCTCTCAACTTATTGAACAGTGGGGAGCAGGCAGAGCAGCACCAAAAGCAACCAGCGCAGCAGCAAAAACTAAAACCCAATTCAATTCTATTCTTTGGGTAAAAATGGCTATGTACGACGAACGACCGACGACTTTGACTATACGAAAAAACGACACAGAAAAAAAGGTTCAATCTTCAAGTTAAGATGTTTTCGCCGTCTCTCTAGCATTCGTGGTGTTAGTGGTGGTGTGGTGTAGAGTATAGAAATAGTCGCCGCCGCCACCAGACAGACACAGACCAGGCAAGCCAAGGCATCAACCCAAAAGACTATGAACAGTTTCGTTTGAAGGTTTTTTTTTTTCGGAACTTGCAATATAGGTACCAGATTTAAAGGCAAGTTATGGAGTCGTAAAAAAGTTCTACAGTCGAAACAACTTGTACTATTTTAACGATATTTCGAAAATTGGGTTTTAAAGTAGGTTTCAAAAACTTGATCACCAAGAAACGAATCTTTTATAAATCTTTGCCCGGGCGCCAATTAAACAAACAAGAAAAATAGTACTTGACCGTGGGTTATAAACATTTCAAAATTTAATTTTTCACAGTTTTCAAGGAGCTTAGGTTGAAGTCCACTAGTTAAGCACCCGAGTAAAAGTGGAATTCCGCTGCACTACAACTGCACCATGTCCGCACCATTTCATTTTTAATGAAAATTTCTGTGCACCACAGCCGCACCACGACTGCACCACGACTGCACCACGTCCGCACCATGATCACAAATTCTATTCTCGTACTTATACAAATGTTTAAGTCGTCTTCAAAGATATTTTGACTTAAGCAACAAATTGCCAGTTCGTACAAACATGACTTGGTGGATGGTGGTCGAGTGGTTAAGGCGTTAGACTTCTAATTGAAATTTCTCTGTATACTCGGGTTCGAATCTCCTTCTCGTCGGTAGTTTTTTTTTTTTATTTTTCAATAATCAAAAATTATGTATCATGGTGCAGCGAATTTTTCATACAAAATAAAATGGTGCAGTCGTCGTGCAGCTGTGGTGCAGCTGTGGTGCGGCGGTAACGAATTTTTTTATTTTTTTCCTTAAAAATTCAATTTCTATTTTTACTCGGGCAAGTAAGTGGGACCTAGGTCTTGAGCCTTAAACTTATTTTATTATTTTCCATTCGTTTGGTTTAACTTTTATTTTTGGTTTTTAGACAGAAAATTGAGAAAATTAGGTTAATTGCATGCTCGTTACTTTTGTGTGTGCGGCGGTGGAGAAGGTGGTAGTGGCATCAGAGAGGGTCGGACGGGATGACTGGCTGGTTTGTTGGTTAGGTTGGCTGTTGGTTGTTGGATCTTATATAGAGGTTGCCATTTGGATTCTGTGTCGCTCCCCCGGTTGCTATGTAATTTTCTTACTATTCATCGTTGCTCGGCGATGCTTTTGTGTGGTGTGCCACGTTAATCACGAGAAAATCTCTTTCTCTCGCTAGCTCAATGAGATGTTGAATTGCAATTGTGGGGGTTTCGGGTTGGGGAAGAAGGATTTTTCGAATTGAAAATGAAGTTTGCAATTGGCTTGAGGGGGGGGAGGTATGCCAAATGATTACACACCAAATTAACGAACTAATGTCGGGTCTTATATTTTTTTCTTTCATTCTTTTTTTGTTGTATTCTGATGAAGTCTTTTATTTTTTTTTTTTTCTATGGAACTCTAAAGGTTGGCCTGTTCCACATTATTAGTCTCTCTCTGTGCAAAAATGACACTGTGTCTAATGGAAAGATTTTGAACACAATGGAAACGGTTCGTTGATGGTTTTTTTTTTGGTCGATTCGAAATGCAAATGCAGTTTTGATGGGGATGAATTCAAATTGATAGAATTTAGCCAGAAGTTGAACAATTTAATGAGTTTGAATGAATTTTTTAAGCATGATTTTCCGGGAATTGAAGTTTATGTGCAGAAACCTTAAGGTAGGTATGCTGGCGTCAAAAAAGAGAAAGTTCTAAAGGTTTTATGTCGGGAATATAAAATTCGAAAAAATCTATGACGTAACTTTTTTGAGATATAAGAAGTTTAAAATGAATTTTTATCTACGAAACGTGACGTCATAGATTTTTTTTTTACTTCGGATTTGAATTTCGAATGTTAAAATCTATTAGAAAAGTATAATTTTGGTTTACCGAAAAAATAAATTCTCAGTTTTATTGAACATTGAAATTTTGCAATCTATCCTCTTTTCTAATATTTATTAAAAAAACATAGTTGGCAACCATATAACCCTAAAATACTAAATTTTTTATGAACCATAAATGAAAGAGATGTCAAAATAGTGCTAATTTACAAAAATATCCATGAAATAGCGTAATAACAGGTCTAGAAGTGTGTTTTATTAATAAAAAATTCTATTTAAAGGCCACCATTTTGGAGCAGCCATTTTGAATGAAAAAAAAAGGTGGCAGCTTTTTCGTATTCTCCATACAAATATCCTTCCATGTACCAAATTTCATGACATTTCTTAAGGAAATGCCCGTGCAAATGAATGTTGACGCTAAAAAGCACCAATAGCACCACTGTGCGGCGGTGGTGCGGCGTTGGTGCTGCGAAAAGAATTTTGTTTATCATGGTGCGGCTTTGGTGCGGCAGCGGCAGTGGTTCGGTTCTCAAAAAGCCGATTTAAAATAAACTCGAAATTATGTACTCTTCATTTAAAAAACTGAACTTGTTGATCAAGCCAACTATTTTAACCAAATTTTTGTAACCTACAATACCATCCACTGCCTTCCAAAACCAAAATCATAACCAAACCCTCTTGAAAGTCATAAAACTCCTCGACCAAAAATACTCAAACCTTCAGGAAAAATCATATTCGTTATGTGCACAAACAAATAATTCCGTGTCTAGAATAACTAAAATAAAATATTCTCCATCAAAACATTACTCATGTGAAGCATGTATCAACATCATGTTTGTTAAGTCGCGGTTCCTTTCTATTCAATCGCTTTGTGCCGATCAATTCTTTGGAAAATATCTAGAATCTATACCATTATAGTCTCCTTCTTCTTCAAAAAGGAGTCTCTCCCACAAATCCCAAACAAGCGAATATGATAAATAAAACGACAACTCCACATTATACACTCTCATCAGCATATAGATCCCAATAACCAGGAAACCATTTTCAATTCCAAGCCCATCTTTCTCCCTCTCTCTTCCACATGGCAATCATATATAGCAGCACAAAAGTCATGCTCATCGATCTAATACCTTTGATTTATTTTCGACATACTGTCAGCGTATTAGAATTTATTGAAAGCCCACCGGCCGAATGTGATGGTCACAATTTGCGAACGGTTTCATTGTTGCTAATTAGAGTGACCAGATTAGAGTTTTTATTTTTCTAGTTTATTTTTTAATTGAACGACGAATTGCTTCAGCGTTTTTTCTAGCTTAATATTCCTAAAATGTACAAAATAATTATACCAAATTATACTCCAAACTAATAGCAACAATCTAAGACTATTAACTTCAAAATAAGTAAAGTGGTTTCGAAATGGCAAGCTTTTCAGTGCAACCATCTCAATTTTACACCCCGATTTTGTCTTCACCAATTATTTTGAATACAAAATTCTGTGAACAGCCCCCGCACCACGACTGCACCACATCCGCACCATTTCGTTTTGAATGAAAAATTCGGTGCACTACGACTGCACCACTTCTGCACCATGATCAAACATTCTATTCTCGTACTTATACAAATGTTTAAGTCGTCTTCAAAGTTATTTTGACTTAAGTAACAAATTTCCAGTTCCTACAAACATGACTTGGAGGTCGAGTGGTTAAATCGTTGGATTGAAATTGAAAGTTCTCTGGATATCTACTCGGTTTCGAATATCCTTCTCTCCGAATTTTTTTTTATTTTTCAATAATCCAAGATCATGTAAGTATCATGGTGCTGCTAATTTTTCATACAAAATGAAATGGTGCGGACGTGGTGCACCAACATTTTCCGCCAAACGGCGGTGGTGCGGCGCGGTGGTCAAGATTTTTTTTCTTTTTTTCTTTCAATTTCTGCTCGGGGCCCTGAAAAAAATTAAGCATGTTCATGACCTCCCGTTATATGTTGGTCACACTGATAGGATCAACCAAAGTGCGCTTGGCTCCCATGAAATGCGCATAAATCACACGAAATGCGCAAAACTTATACATTCAGATGCACATTTTCGATTGGTTTCGTGTACGTGACGGATCCATTGGATGGGTGGTTGTATGCTGAGGGAATAGTACAAAACGGCGACGCAGCGGTATGTGTTTTTTTGCGATGTCGATGCCAAAGATCTCTTCCAGGTGTACGCGCAAACGACCACGATGACAACGACAACTCTACGGTAATACCAAGTTGTGTGCCCGGAGGCCTGCTTGCTATCTCTGAGGCCACTGACCGCGGCTGCCCATTTGTATACCTATATCGCCCGACCGACGCACGACTCTACAACCAGCGTAATGTGCGAGTGCGTGTGCGTACAAAATGTAGAAAATCATTGCAAATGCACGCATCGGCTTGACCTGGATCAACTTTCAGAAAGTGGTAAGGCTTGAACGGAGTGGAGCGAACTTATAAAAATACAACAAAAAACTCAAATCTTTCGATAAAGAAAGAAAATCAGCGCCAACTGCACGTAGGCAGAGGGTACAACAATAAAAGCAACAAAGTTGTTTGGTAACTCTTCTCAGCCAGGGCATCGCGGAGCCATTGAACTTCCGCAGTTTGACTAAGTCTTGCGAGAGTGTGAGATGGAGGAAGCAGAAATGCGAAAAAAAAAATCGGTACCCAGTTTGCATCAGTACCAGTAGCTGATTGCGGTGGCGCTGCTGTGTGCTAAAGCTGGGCCCAAGACTCGCTGGCTTTGGTCCATCTTCCATAAGCTCGCCAGCAGAGGTGAGCCCATTTTAGGAGTCGATGCGAGATGATGCGTGAAACCAGTTTTTGTTGTAAAAGAGTGAAGTGAAATCGATCCCGATTTCTCAAGACTTCTATAGGTATAGAGGTATTGTTAAAGTTGAAGCTTGAAGCTGAAGATGCGTATGCAAATCAATCGAGATAAAGCAGTTAAGGCTTGAACCTAAGTGTATTTCTTTTTTTTTTCCTGCTTTTTCTTCTTCTTTTTTTTTTTATTGTTTTGTGCTACCAAATGATATGGAAATGCAGATGAGTTGGCTGGTTGGTAGCTTGGCACGTGCGATATATTCCTGACCAGAAGCACCCATATGAACTTTCCAAGAAACAAATCTATGGGTGGTAATCAATCTTCTGAGTATACTATACAAAAGGTTCTTTTTTTTGATAAAAAAAAAGAGAAAACCTAGCGGGATAGTTGTAGTTTCTATATAAGAAGAGTAATAAATCTTAAAGAAGTAAAATAAAATCGAATATAAAAGGGAACAGTTTTTGAAAGAATAAGATTTAAAAGTTTAAGTAAAATTAGGGAAGATTTATCAAGACAAATGACTCAATATTTATGACTATAATTTGAATTTAAAATAAATGTAAAAAGGGGACCCGTTTTAGTGAGGTGGCTAAAGTCGCTAAGGTATAGTAAATTTTTTAGTTCGAGCTGAACTTGAAGAACCATAATATTAGAGTAAGATTTGTAGTAGCACAATATCATTGTCGGATCTTTAAATAAAATTCAAGTCCATATTGAATGATTTATTGAATCTTTTGAGTTGAAAGTCTTTCATTAAAAAGCTGTGTAGTTTGTTATTGAGCATAATATTAAAAGATGTTCTTGGTTTTTTGTTTGATTCTGCATTTTTGTAGAGATCACAGTTTTTGTATGATGTATAAGAAATAATTTCATATTTAAAAAAAATTTTGTAACATTCGAAAAATATTCCATGTTAAAAAAAAAAATAATAATAAATAAAAAATTAAATTTTGAAAAAAAATTATCAACTCAAAATTGATTTATCAAAACAAAAATTTTAATTTTCCTAAATCCAGTTTTGTAAAAAAATTTCAATATTATTATTTTAAGGCTCCTGTATTCTGTATTTTGTTGAAATCGACTAAGGCGTTCCTGAGAAGTATTTTTTTAATTTTAAAAATTTTATCTTATTTGTAGAATTTTAATTAAAATCGTTAAAAAAAAGTTTTCAAACTTATTTTTGAGATTTTCGGTTGAAAAACTTAGTTAGTTTTTTTTGGTTGTAAAAAAAAAAAACAATTTGTTTATTCATTCTGCGCTTGTGAGAAAATAATTTGCTTTTCTACCTTTGCATAAAGATCGTATAGTTTATTTAACACACAACTTTACTAAAAAAAATCAAAAATCAACTTGATTAAAAAAAAAAAAAATTATAGAAAAAGTCAAGTTAAAAGCAAATTATGCATTAAGTATGACCTAAAATCAAAATGAATCACATCAGAAGAGTTATAATACCTACTCGTTTTGAAAAAATTATCGAGAAAATAAGGGTATATAACAATTTTCAATTGTTTTTCATCTCGAAAACGTCTCGAACGATTTTGAAAAAAAATGGGTAGGTATATTAATTTATGGAAAGCGTTATTTTTTCAAATTTCAAAATTTTTTATTAACACATAATCCATACGCCCATTCGTTTTTAATGTTGATAAATTGCACATTTTTTGAGTTTTTTTTTTTAAATTTTGTTTAAATTTAACCTGTTCAAAATAACCCCAAAATATATTAGTTAATTTTTTTATTTTTTTCTAAAAATTGTGTAAAACAAAAAATAATTTAAAAAAACCTTCAATTACTTCGAATGTTTTCCACATGTTTTCATAAAAAAAAAAAATATTAAAAAAATTACCGCCCGAGCAGGGACTTGAACCCTGGACCGTTGGATTAAAAGTCCAACGCTCTACCAACTGAGCTACCCGGGCACTTGTAATTTGTTACAAATTTGCCTCACACGAAAATTGTATCAATTTTTAGAGATTTTTCTTATTCGTGAGTGAATCATAAAATAAATAAGGTAAAGATTTTTAATTTATTTTTAGCTAGATGTCAAATTCTACCTCGAAAAAGATAAATTCTACTTCAAAGAGATGGAAAACAATAACAACGCGAGAATATAAATAATTTTCTGGAGTAATATTGATTCCCGATTTAAACTTTGGAACTCTGGTCATTGTTAAAACTGAAAAATAAATAAATTGTTGACTTAACTCATACCCAAAATTATGAACCAACGTGGTTGAGAGTTGGTTAATTTTGCAAGTTGGACAAAGATTACACTGGTCTGCAAGGAAATCCTCCTTTTAATAAAACTATACTTTAGTATGCTGATTCTGAATCTGAATTCATAATTGGCCTAACACGTCAGATATTTCTGTTAGAAAATCTCAATAACCCATTTTTACTTGCTCTAAAGGGCAAGTATTGGTTTCGTGTAAAAACAAAAACCAACATTACGATAATGGAGAAGATCATGCCGTCCGTCGGTCTGTGCGTCTGTGCGTGCATCTGTACATCGAGCTAGGACCTAAACGGATGGATGGATTTGCTTGAAACTTGGTACAGATGATTTTTACGTAATTTTTTTTATTTTTTTAATATCTTCATTTTAACGCATACCTCCCATATAACGTTTTCGAGGTATTGCAAATTTCTCGAAAACGGCTCTAACGATTTCGATCAAATTTGGTGTGCGGAATACTCTTATTGATTCCAACAAAACTGCGTTTTTAATTTTTCTCAAAAAATGCGGAGAACAGAAATACGGCGTTGCCTTTTTTCAAAAATTGACATATTTTTTAAGTTCATATAATTCATCAAAGCATTAGTTATTTTATTTAAAATTTACAGAGATCATTAAGTATAAAATGTTAAAAAAAAAATATTTTTAAAAACATTGTTGAAAAAAAAAAATTTTTAATTTAATTTTTAAACTTTTGATTTTTTTTTTGATTTTTTTTTCTACAAAATCTTAAATTTCCAATAGATATTTAAGATAAAGATACTGTGAACTACAAGAGCAAGTACGTGCGACCTAGTCGTGCATTTTATTTTTTGCTGTTTTCGAAGCAATATTTTGGTAGAGGGTAATCTTTTTCGACTGAATTTGTTACGGTTTAGGAAAGAAATTGTTTTCTTCTTTCAAATTCAGTTTCAATCTTCTTCATCACTCTTTTTTAAAACTGATCTTAAAAAATTAATATTAAATTCTCCTAAGAACAAAAGTATACTTTTCAAATGGATTTTAGTGTGCTGATTTTAAATCCAAATTCAAAAAACTTCGGTCACCTCTCGTTTTTGAGATAAGGTAGTTTTTTTTTGTTCCTAGGAGAAACAAATTAAGGCACTTTATTTAATGATTTATCACAAATAAGATATTTCTAAATAGGAAAATACTAAAATAATTACAAAACACGTATACATTTGTTTTAGCCATGTTAATGTATTTTATTATAGATTGCTTTACTTTTACATATTTGAATTTTTAAATTCAAATATTTTCCTCAATTAAGTTGTTTTTGTACATGTGGGATTTACTGAAAAGTGCAGGATTTCAATATTTTTGCTGTTTTTGCCAAAACTTTAATTAATAAAAAAAAATTTGGTGTCATATGTTATGAAAAATAAGTCCTCCAAATTTGAGCTGAATACCTACTAATTACAGTTTTACTTTTGTACAATCAACCGAATCTAAAAGAATTATTTTCTACAAACTACTCATATTTCTCAAAAATTATTTAAAAACAAATGGTATGCGCTAGAATTTTTCTGAAACCAGATTTAGATTCATAGCCCAGTAATTTTAGGCATTTTTTACAGCGGAAAAATTCCTACTGGGCTTGATTTTGGTATAGACCTTCGTTACGGCGTTGTTATGAAAATGTGAAAAATCGACATTGATATCGCGTCCGCGTTAGAAGTTATAGACAACGGCGGATCCAGGGGGGGGGGGGGGCACGGGGCACGTGCCCCCCCCCCCCCCAGAACTGGTTCATACTTTAAGCAAATCAAATTAATAGAGTTGTTAAAATATATGAATAATAACAGAAAGTACTTGAGTGAAACTCTTGTCTATTTCTGGCTGGAAATGCGAATTTTATTGTTTGTTGCATCCCTTTACCACCTCACAAATAAATAAACATATATTTTTTTGTTGGGTAAACACGAATTTTGTTTTCGATTTAAAAAAAGATTTTCTAAGTGTTTTTTTTTAACTTCAAAGTGATTTTGGTGAAAAATTTTGATACCTATGGACATCAACAACCAAGGTATGAATGGTATTCTAAAAAAAAAAATTGTGTATGCAACTCTAATTTTTTCATACAGAGGGGTTGAAGTGCACACTTAAAAAATTTGAAATTTTTTCGTTGTTTTTTTTTTAAACAGTAGTGTTTTTAAAATATAACGAAAATAAAGTCCCCTTGAAAAAAAAACTCTTCAAAAGCGACCCTTACTTATAGATTTTAATAAATATTATGTTTTCGAGAAAATTTCTCCAGGGATACCTTTAAAAACATGGAAAGAAATAGTATTCCAAATTTTAAAAGTATCGGTGCAATAGTTATGAAGTTATGAGTTGAACTGGGTTTGAAAACATTAGTTGTGGGGAGAACGATTTAAAGTTTTGAACTCTCTGGACTAAAACGATCGTAAGCTAAATATTTAAATACTCATAACTTGGTCAATTTGGCTCCAATAGACCAACAATTTGAACACAATATTTTTGAGATATAAAAAATTTTAATGCAAACAAAAACACAAAAAAAAAAAAACTGGGTCTTCCGGGAAAAAAGTAGCTATGTTTCAGTTTTTTTTTTATTCTTTGGAATGTCTTTAGTAGTCTTTAGTATTTGACTAAAAACTACCAGGTCATTAAATAATGGTATAAATATGTCCATAATATTGCAAAATTTTATACAAAATCAATTAAAAAACGAAAACATTTTTTTTTTAGAAATTTCATCTTTAATACTTATTTTCTCAAAAACTATTTTATAAAACAACTTGAGTCAAAAAATAAAATAAAAAATAAATTACTTACTTTAAGAAAAGTTATAGCACAGGATTGTACGTGCATTTTATGATTTTTAATATTTTTTTTTCTCCCGGCTAATCGGGAGGTAAGTGGGTAAGCACTTAAGTGGGTTTTACTGTACCAAGAAAATGAAAATTTTTCCTTCCGAATAACTTTTTTGTCATTTGGTACCTCCTTGAAAATATGCCCAAATATGTTTGGCTAGGTCATAGACCAAAATACCGCACTGTGCGTTAAAATTCGTTGCTTGTCAGTCAGTCGTATGGTACTTCACTTTATTTCTAAATGTTATTGCTGATTTTTTTTGCCAATCCGTCCCTTGTGCCCCCCCCCCCCCCCAGAAAAAAATCCTGGATCCGCCCCTGGTTATAGAGGTCATAAGGTCACGAAAATCAGTTTTTCGCATATATCTCGCGACCTGCTGCTCGGAGGTCAATAGAGGTCTGTAGAAAAACCGTTTTCGCAATAGAGCAATAGAGATTAGCGGACGCGAAATCAATGTCGATTTTTCACATCTTCATAACAACGCCGTAACGAAGGTCTATAAAAAAATCGAGCTCAGTAGGAATTTTTCCGCAGATAAAACCTAAAATTACTGGACTATCAGAAAAATCAAATATTTCATAATTTAAAAAAATTATTTGAAGGAAAAAAAGTTACATTTTGTAGACCAGTTTTATTATAGAACTTGATCATAAAGGCAAGTTGAAGTGCAATAATTGTCGAGTCAACATTGTTATCCACATGACCTTACTTGAAGTGAACTCAAAACTACGTTCCCTTTGCCAAGCATATCAACTGATAAATTGACATCAAGTCATAATTCATTTTAAAGCTATAATTTCTCCACCAAATTCACAAACTATAACCCTTTCGCCAGTCTTCTTCAAGCTTCACTACAGAAAGTGCACATAAAGATAACAATACTCATGAAAATAATTTATCAGAGCATCCATTTCTCTCACATTTTCATTGAAATTAATTCCCCACCATTTCGCCAAGTTGAAAACAAAGATAAAATATAATAATAATTTCGCCAAAAACCCTTTTTTCAACAAAGGCCCGTTTTCACAATCCACATTATTAATCATGCGCCATCTAGCGCACAGCATGCGCTAAAAATATAGAAGAAAGAAAGAAACAAACAAATAAACACAAAAAGATCAGAGCACAAAAGCGTGTCAAAATCTCTTCTTTGAATCTTTGATGTATGACTTGAAATTTCCCTTGGCAACAAGCAAGTCGACGTCAACTTTAACAACTGCTCGCCGTAATAATCTCGAAGACCTCTTTTTTCTTCAAATCACAACTCTTTGTTTCCCTTTCTACGTCTTCCAATTTGTAAGCCTCCTCTCTTGCTCTCGGTCTGTCTTGAAGCTTTAGTCGTCGAAAGAAAGTGCATGCAATTAACTTAAACTATACGCGCATAAAGGTTATTGGCACCTTTTAGGCCCATAGCAACGGCAGCCGAGGAAAGATAGGAAAACTACTTTTTTCGGAACCCATTTGTGGATACAAGACTCTTCAACAACTGGCTCGACCCAAGGCAAGAGATGGATGAAAATGTATGAATACGCAGCCAGCAGTACGACTCGTATCGTAACTGTGGTAGCTTTTGGCCCCCTTCTCTCAATCCCGGTTTCGGTCTCGCAATGCGTCTTGGCAACTACATGGGACTGACTATCTGGCTGCTGCAAATCCAATGAATATGTCACAGTATCTGTCGGATACGATCGTATAAGCAATTACTTTTGTTGAGTTAAGGCAAAAGGCAAACCCAGGCAAGGCACAGCACAACCATCTCAAAAGGCAAGGCACTTAACAATAAAAATTAATAATTTAAAATGAGAGAAAAAAAAAATAACTGTAATGGGTTGGCTTATGAAGATTAGATTTTGAATTGGAAGCATTATTTATTTTCTTTCCATTTTTTTCTTCTTCCATCATCGCCATCATCATCATTATCATTATGAACGTTGACTCTTCGTCGTCATCGAGCGCGATCGTTCGTAAAGTCATCGACATCATCGCAAGCTTGCTCGGAGACTTGAATTGTTGGCACAGCTTTTCGCAGTAAAATTGTATTTAATTTTAAGACTTTCTTTGACGTGGCCTTAGATGTGTAAAGAAGTTGGCAGTACCAGTGTACACTTATAGCTGCATTTGGTAATTAAATTTTTGTTTTTGTTTTATTGCAACAAGCTAACTGGGCCCGTTTGGCGATTTTTTTTTTCTGATTTGCAAAACTTGGAGCGAAATTAGTCATGTTTCTGGTTTAAAAGTGCTACCGAAGAAATATCAAAATTTATCGTTAAAATATTATTACACTTATGAGAGAGAGTGGGAGAAACGAGGTTTATTCAACTTGACGATAGCTTGAAGTCATTTAAAAGCGAAAATTTCATGTAAAGGCTATTTTATATTCATAACCACATTTTGATGAGATTAGGAATTCTTAACTTTTTTTGTCTTGAAATAAGTTTACTGTTAATATAAGCTCAGAACTCGGATGTTCCTGTAGTCTTTTCAACAATCGATTGTAAAAAAAAAGAGCTTTTTTTAATTTTCATCTCTTTGTATCAAATTTCGCGTTGGGCGCCACTTTTGGAATTCGCCTTCCTCGAAAAGTGGAAAACTTAACAAACATATTCAGTATTCTAAGGAGAACCGAAGAGTAAAATTTCTCATTTTATTTCGCGTTGTGCGCCACTTTTCGAATTTACCTACATACTTCTGGAACTAGGAAAGCCTGAGAGACTGTTTTAGTATTTTTAAAAGATCCCAAGAGTTAAAAGCTTTCATCTTTCCTTTTTTTAAGCATCTCGTTAAACAACCACACCAATTCTTCCCTGAATCAAATTTCGTTGGGCGCCACTTTTCGAATTCGCTACCTTCGAAAATTGGGAAAATCTGAAAGACTTATTCATTGTTTCAAGAAGAACGCAATGCAGGTAAAAACTATTTTAATTTACATCAACAACGAATATTTTCTTAAATAAATTTCGCATTGGGTGCCACTTTTCGAATTCGCCTTCTTCGGAAATTGAGAAAGCCTGACAGACTTTTTTAGTGTTTCAAGAAGAACCCAATGTAGATAAATACTATTTTAGTTTTTGTCAACAAGGAATATCTTCTTAAATCAAATTTCGCGTTGGGCGCCACTTTTTCCACCTTTTTCAGAAATGGGAAAAGTTCGAAACACATTCTTAGTATTCTTGGGAGAACCCAAGAGTAAACAGCTTTTCTTCTTCCCTTTTTTTCAGCATCTCGTTAAATAACTACACCAATTCTTTCTTAAAGCAAATTTCGCGTTGGGCGCCACTTTTCGAATTCGTTATCTTCGGAAATTGGAAAAGCCTTACAGAATTATGTATTGTTTCAAGAAGAACCCAATGTAGGTAAACATTTTTTTCATTTTCGTCAACAATGAATATCTTCTTAAATAATTTTTCGAGTAGGGCGCCACTTTTTTCACCTTTTCCAGAAATGAAAAAGCTTGACTCACATTTTCAGTATTTTTAGGAGAACTTAAGAGTAAATAGCTTTTTTTTCTTACCAATTTATCCTTAAGTCAAATTTCACGTTGGGCGCCACTTTTCGAATTTGCTTTTTTGTGAAATTTGAAAAGCTTGACAGACGTTTTTTTAGTATTTTAAGAGTTTAAAGTTATTTCTCTTTCTTTCTTATAAGAATCTCGTTAAACCTTCAATAAACTACGATAAATATTCTTCCCGAAACAAAAATAATACGTTAACACTTCCTTGCAATCAATTTAACCGGAAAACTTCAATATTGACCTCAAACCTTAACCAATTCCAACTCCTCCCAAAAATCCCAAATGACCGCAAGCAAAAGATTAATCAATTTGTTCTCATTTCTCCTTCCTCCAAAAATACTATCATTCTGTATCTACTATCAAATCACCATGTAAGTTACAATACGTAACGTTAAGTAACGTATGTTACCATCACAAGAATGTTGCTAGGCGAAAAACCAATATCGATCGAAATGGTAGAAATATTGTAGGTAGGTTAGGTAGAGAGGTATACGGCTACCAATTTAATTTTTTTTGGAACAGAAAGTACTCGACAATAGAGGAGGAGGTGGAGAAGAAAAAAAAAGAAGAAGAAGAATGCAAGAAAAACGGAAGGTAATGATGACATTCATTTCGAATCCAATATCCTGTTTCATAAATCAATTTTGATGATTACCTGTGCACGAAAGTGAAGATGTAGTAACCACCAGGCGCAACGTTATACGGATATTCCTATCGAAGAATATGTATACCTTTGAAAGACGAACGAAAAATCATATACGAGTGTATATCCAAGAAAACGGTTTTTTATACTTTATTTTGCTTTGTTTTGTTTTTTTCTTCTTCCTTAGGTTACCAAAAAAAAGAAGCATTTTCATTTTTCTCACTCTTCATTCCAACCCCAAGCAACCACCGCCCTCTTGATTCCAGAGTTAAGCTTTGGAAAAGGTCATGTAACTATATCGCACAGTTCTGATGGAGTTACTATACCAAAAAAAAAGGGAACAAAGCTCAGGGTTTGAGGACAGGAAGGTATGAAATGTATTTCACTTGGTAATTGTGTGCGCTAGCTGCTGGTCGAAGGACGACACAGCAACGACGATGACGACATGATATGCAAGGAAATGGGAATTTTTCCAGAACAGTTCCTTCCGAAGGTCGTTGTTAAAAATATATGAAACAAAAAAAATAAGCACAACAACACACGAGTATTTCGTTCGTCTTCTATCGAAATAGGTAAAGTAATAGGCAATGCATATTGATGAAACAATTTTTTTTCCACTTCAATTCGATGAGTTTAAAAGGTTAAACTAGGAAAGCCTTTTTTTACTTGAAAGTAATAACAGTGGCTGCTGATAAAAATCGAACCAATTTCAGAAACCAGAAAGAAGGAAAATTGGAAGCTCCAAACTCTCAATATACTGAAATTTGTTGAGTTTCAAGGTCACCTAAATTATTATTCTCCGAGCTAAAATAACTTTAATTGCAGCTCAAACCATCTTTTTATCAACCGAAACAGACAAATTTAAGCTATGTAAATATCAGTTTAAATTGACAAATTTTTGCTGAAATTATATAAATATTTGCTGAAATTGACCAATTTCTACAGGAATCAGACTGGAATCAGCTGACATTAAGTAAATTAAGAAGAAACTGCCTAAGTTCTGCTGAAATTCGCTGGCTACCAGTAAAAACTTGTAAATTTCAGCTGAAAATATACGAATTCATTAAAAACTTTTGATTGTCAGCCAAAAGCTGAAAAAATATAAGTTGAAACTGAAAAATGCTGAAATTCTTCAGAAACAGCCTAAATTTAGCTAAAATCAGCTGAATAATAGCTGAAACTTAGAAATTTCAGCTGAAATTAGTAAATATTTGCTAATGCTTTAAATATTGAGCCAATAGGTACCTACTTGTGATTTTCAGTCGAATTTCAATAATTAATAACTGGAACTGACACATTTCTGCTGAATTCACCTTAATATTTGCTGAAATCGGGCAAATATTAGCAGAATATTACATTTACTGGTTTTATGTTTTTAATTAATGATAAAGAAGTAATTTTAAATGCATTTAAATGCATACAATTAAACCATTGCCACCACCATTTTTTAAAACACGTGTTAACCCTTTCGAACCCAAACTATGAAAATCAATATTCAAAGATGTTTTTTCAGTATTATCGTGTCAAAATCATTACAACTAAGAAATATAATTAGCAAAAAATTATTTTCCAAAATAATAATTAGCAAAAATAATGTGTTACTCTTATTTTACATGTAAGTAACATAATACTTCCTATGACCACCAAAAAAAGTCGGACAACTGGGAAAATAATTTTTTAAAGAACAATAATGTATGCTATTTCTTCTAAGACAAAAAACAAAACACTTTCTGGATTACCATTTTTTATATCTTTTTTTCAAAATTGTGACCAAAAAAAATGTAAATTTCAGTTCCTTTTTCGATAGAAAAAAGATTAAAAGTATTATATTTGACTAATTTTTTGTACTAATCTAGTAACTAGGCGTTATTATCTTTCAACTTAGAAATCGAAAACTAAAAAATTATTTAATGGAATATTTTTTACGAATTTTTAAAGATATATTACATGAGAGTAACGCTGGTACCAAAAGGGTTAGTGAAAATGGCTCAAAAAGACCAAAAACAGTAGATTTTGAAAGTCCATATTATTATCATCTTTTAGCCGTATTCAATTTTTGTGATCATTACCTTTATTAAAAATTAAAGTATCTTCTTTTCTTCGTTACATTTTCAATATCTATAAATGCTCAAAGGATAAAAATAAACTATTTAGTATAGTAAAAACATCAAAAATGTCGTTTATTCTCTTCTTTGAATAGTTTTTCTTAAAATTTTTAAAATAATCTTATTTTAAATTAACTAATAGTAGAGTAACTAAAGCAAATTATTAGGGAACCCGGCCGAACAGCTCTGATTTTGACGATTTTTTTTTTCAAACGTAGGTAAATAAAAATACTTTAAGGTCTATAGATTAAAAATTGCCGGTGTTGCCGTATTGTTTTTTTAAATTAAAATTAAATTTTTTTTAACAAAACCATTTTTTTTGCTTAACAAATGATAGCAAAAGATTCTCTAGGTAATTTAAGGAAAATATATAAAAGGCTGTAAGGGACAATCTTCCATCGTTTAAGCGATAAATGCAATTTTCTAACATTCTGACTTCAAACACAAAAAAAATATTTTGAAAACAACGGCAACACCTACAATATTTTAAAATACATTTTTAAAAAGCCAGAAGCTCATTCTTATCTCTTAAATTTAAATTTACCTTTTACCTTTACCTTTACCTTTACCTTTTTTTTCAAAACTTTTACTAAAAAAAGTTCTTCGAAAATGAAATACTTTTTAATTTTTTTCATAAACCGTATTACATATTGACATTTCCTTTTATAATTTGAAATCATAATAAATGCGGCCAAAAAAATTTTAAAATAAATGCATTTTATATTACGACCAAGTTTAAAAAACGACATGTTAAAATTTTTTCAATAATTTTTTTTTTTTCAAAATCTGAGTTAAATTGCCATTCTTTCAAAAGCCGTTCATTCAATTACCTTAATTTTAATTTTACATATATGACTAAGCTTCTAGCTTTTAAAAAATGTAAATTTGAATATTGTAGGTGTTGCCGTTGTGTTCAAATATTTTTTTTTTGTGTTTGAAGTCAATTAATAAGAAAATTGCATCTATCGTTTGAACTATGGAAAATTGTCCCTCACTCCCATATATTTTTTTTCCTTGAATTTCCTAGACAATCTTTTGGCATCAATTAATTCATGAAATTTAAGAAAAATTTTTGAAAAAAATTTGTTTTTGTTCATAAAAATCTTCAATTAAATTTAAAAAATCAAAACGGCAACACCGGCAATTTTTAATCTATAGACTTTAAAGTATTTTTAATTACCGACGTTTGAAAAAAAAGATCATCAAAATCTAAGCTGTTCGGCCGGGTTCCCTAATATTGCCAATTTTTGAGCTTTAGTTACTCCACTATAAAAGGATACATATCGAAAGAAAATTTAGGTCCATTTTCTTCACTCGGAGTTGAACATAACTTGAGAATTTTTAATATAAAAATTCTCAAGTTTTGTTCAACTCCGAGTGAAGAAAATGGACCTTAATTATCTACAAAAAATTTCTTAATAAAAATTTTCAAATTCGGCTTTCTTTTCAAGTTATAGACAAAAACTCTAAAAGTAACAAAATGAGTCGAAAATATTGATCATTACAAAATTGGTCATATTTTTATAAATAACTTATCTATAGATTTTGACGAAAATTATTTTGTTATCTTTGCCAGAAAGTGTACTACGAATGCAATATTTAAAACTATGAGGATTCAAAAGATTTTAATTTTTTCTTTCAGTAAGAAATTTTTTTTTTGCAAAAAATTCTTTTAAAAAATCGATTTTTTTAAAAATGTTTTGATACATTTCACTTAAACAACTGGAGTGACGCAGAAAGGTTATTCAAGTTTTTCTTGCTTATTTATTCAGCATTCAGGTGCCGGTTTTACTGTTCAGATTGATCGTTTATTACTCAAGAAGATATAACCCGAATAAAAAGTATGCTAGGAAAAACAACGACAAAAAACTTTGAAAAATCAAAACTTGGAAAACTATCTATAAACATTTTTTTAGATAAGATTTTCGAGTTTTCGGGGCTCAAATCTATACGAAAAGTTTAACGGCACTTGGTGTCCAAAATTTTTTTTAATATTTTTTGTAAACTAGTGTAATCAACAAAATTTCATAAATATTAGCTTAAACTGATGAATTTATGCTGAAATTATTAAAATATGAGCTGAAACTGGACTAATTACTGAATTTATTGGTATTCTACCTTAAATATATTAATTTCCACCTGATCTCTGCTAAAAACATTTTTTTTATTTCTACTTAAAAGAAAATTACCAGATTGTGTGGATATCAGCTATATATTAGGTAGCTGAAAATTTTAAGTTTTGACTTAAATTGGTATTTTCAACAGAAAACTCAGACAAAACTCTGCAAATTTCAGCTAAACTCGAATGAACCAGTTAAAATTGTCCAATTTTAGTTGACGTCAGCTTAATATTTGCCAAACTTCAGCTAAAACTGGTTTACTTTGGATGAAACTTGTACTTAAATTTCAGTTGAAATTAATTTTACCAACAACACGAATATTCATTAAGAAAGCAGTAATCTTTCAGTGTGCGACGTTAGCTAAAATTGTAAGCCCAAAAAGCAATGTACATGGACAGCTCTGATCTTTTTAAATGTTACGTTACATTACGTATAGCTACGTTACATTAGCGTTACGTTACATTATGTAATTTTACTTTAATTCTTTTCAATATTCTTCAATCGATTATGTTTTGAGAGTATAGTATTAACTTTTGTTTGGACAATAATAATTTTCACATAGCTGCACGTAAAATTAATTATCGTTGCGTTACTTTATGTTACGTTTTCTTAGGTTATTTTAAAATACTCATTTTAAGAGATGAATAGAATGCTACAATTCAATTCCATCCCTAATGAAACCCCTAAACTTTACTACACAACTGTTAACTGTGACTCGAAAGTACCCTTTTGGTAGCTAGAGCCTTTCAGCACAAGTACAAATTGTATATACCTACTTTGCAAACTCTTATAAGAAAAATTGACAGTGTTTAGCTTTTCAAATCAACAAAATAAAAAAAAGAAAAGTTGTGTGAATATACCTATGGAATAGAAGAAGTAAGCGATACCTAAATTCGCATAACACCTACGCAAGTTACACACAATAATGCCAACATCTATGACGTTTTTGCCAAAAATAAGCCCATTCAGAGGTTGATATGAAATTTCTAAATGGTTTTTGTTACCTCAATTCTCACTTCCATCTAATAGTATACTCGTGCATAGGCTAAAGTCTAAATGGGTAGTTTGCGTACCTTGAAAATGGCCCACTTAAGGCCGAAAATGCCAGGCTATAACCTTTTACCTCAACGAACTATCATACCTTCATTCTTCCTTCCACCAAAACTATACTACATAATGAGAGCTTGTAGATGACACACAGGCTTAAGGCTTCTCCGTTCCTCTCATCTCCATAGCACTCATGAAACCAGAGAAGTTGAGGTAAAAAAAAAAAAACGTAATAGAAAACTTTTCCATAAAAGTCATTTTCTTCTTCCGGAAGAACTGACTGCTGCTCCAGCTCTTCTCCATTTTTTTTTCTTGTAGGCATTTTACCTTCAATATAGAATTTGTAAGAACGAAAAACTAAGTAAGAAGAAAAAAAAAAACTTCTTCAGAGGTAAATTGCTTGGAAATTAGCCCCAAAAGATTCCATTCCAAACCATTTAGGCCAGAATGAAAGTCGAAGTAGTAGTTTGGGGAGGTTTTTCAAGCCTCAAAGCATTTTTGATTTTATTAAATTCTTACCAACTCTCGTAATGGTGGTAGATGGCGTATAGCGTGGTGGATACTGGCATTAAGTGGGCTTCTTTAAATGAGCCAAAAGATGTGATAATTAATTTTTTGGGCCTTAATATTTTTTTTTTCGTTAATTGAAAGAATATCGTAATTGAATTTTTTGAGATGGAAAAAAGCTGTGAATAGAAATTTTTTTCCTTCTTCGTCAAAACTTACAAAACCTATGCAACAATGTCTTAAATGCGTGTCTGTTATTATTAAACTCGACCCTCACTCTGCTAACTATAGCCTCTCTAAGCCACAGAAAGTACAACTAACTTGACTCTTGAGAGCAAGCAGTGTCTTCTTATCTTGTGTGCGTTTTTCTTTGCCAATAATAATATGTGTGTTCATATAACTAATTCCACCATCATTGCCAAGAATAACTACAACTTCCGCCTGGTTGCATTTTCATTGTGTTGGAGCCCTTTGTGTGACAATCGTTTCGTTACGCACATTTACCTGGAACAACAAGAAAAATTTAAGTCTTAGTCGAGTCGGTTCGGTTCGGTTTATCTTTGTTGCTTACAAGAAAGCAAAAAAAAAATGTTGCAATCGGTAAAATAGCAACATCATGGTAAGAAAGCAAGAGAAATTTTTCCACTGTGCTCCTATCTCCGATTACATTGGCATGGTATAATCCCTTCTTAGTGGTGCGATGGCAGCAGCGGTATGGTCGGTAGGTCGTCGTTGTTGGTTGTTTGTTGCATGGTAGGGCGGACGGGAGTGGTGCAAGTCGTGCGCAATATCCATTTACCTGCAACAGAGCACTCCACCGAAGCCATCGATCTCGGTCTTTGGTCTTCGTATAGTCTTGTCGTTGTTGGTAATATACAAAATGCCTTCTCTATCCGCGTGCTGCTAGTACAAGCCTTTAGGTAGTCTTGGTCTTTACAAAAGACACAACCTTATATTTGTTGCTTCAAGTGATTTTGATTTTTGTTGTTGTTGTTGCTGTTCAGCAGGGATGTTAAAAAGATATCCATTTTTTCATTAAGCATAAAAGTTTATACAACTCAAAGAAACAAAGTCAAGAATAGCAACGAAATAAAAATATCATAGAAATCTGTGATATTTATTAAAGAAATTCATGATACTTGTTCGAACACTCCGTGATACTTATTGTAAGAATTCTTTATGTACAGAGTGGTCTCTGATAATGTCAATTGGGATACTTATTAGAACAATCTGTAGTTCTTATCACAGCACTCCGTGATATTTTTCTGAGAGACTCGTTATACCTAGTCGTATATGAAAACAATCTGAGTTGCTGAAAGTACTAATTTTGAATCTGCATCAATTGCTGGTGGAATAGACTAGAGTTTTCTTTGTGATACCTTTCGAAAGAATGTGTGATATTTATTCGGACTGTCTTTAATAATATTAACACGAATTTGTGAATCCGTCAAATCTAGTAAACAAATCCATGATATCTTTCAGAGTTGTAATGAGACGCATTCTGTGATATCTACTAGAGAAACCTGTGATCTGGAGGATTCTGTGATAGCTTCCAGGACAATCCGTGATAATTCTCTGATGCTTTTTTTTTTGGTAAAGTTACTTTACCTACTAGATTGACATTAAAATCCCAAATTTTATGATATTTTCCAGAGAACTTCATGATATTTAATAAATGCGTGATAGTTTCAGAAAATATCCATGATAATTGCCTAAGTAATCTTTATTTCTTCCTGGAAAATCTGTGATACTTTGTAGTCTGAAGTAGTTACTGAAGCTCTTTGTGATTCTAAAATTGGAATTTTGTGATACCTATTAGAGCAATTCGTTACAACTATACAAGGATTCATTCTACCTCCTTTAGATTCTCCTGCACAAAGTAGTAAGAAATGGATTTTTTTTCTAGATCAATCTTTGATAATTATCAAAAGAAGTATGATATTTGTTTTAGAACATTTTCAGAATTTCAATACTCTTCGTAATACCTTCCACAAGAATTATTACACAGAAATATCAGAACAATTTGTGATAAATTATGGAAGAAATCCTTGATTCTTCTTGTTTAAATAAGAATTTCGTCAAATTGACTGTATATGTGAAATTTATTAATAAGCTCGTGATACTTAACAGTTTTCCGTGATACTTGAGAAATTCATGATTATTGCCTGAAAAATTTGTGATACTTTCCATTAAAATTTGGAACAAGCTCGTGATACTTAACAGTTTTCCGTGATACTTGAGAAATTCGAGAAAATTGCCTGAAAAATCTGTGATACTTTCCATTTAAATTTGGAATAAGCTCGTGATACTTAACAGTTTTCCGTGATACTTGAGAAATTCGAGATTATTGCCTGAAAAATCTGTGTTACTTTCCATTAAAATTTAGAATAAGCTCGTGATACTTAACAGTTTTCCGTGATACTTGAGAAATTCATGATTATTGCCTGAAAAATTTGTGATACTTTCCATTAAAATTTGGAACAAGCTCGTGATACTTAACAGTTTTCCGTGATACTTGAGAAATTCGAGAAAATTGCCTGAAAAATCTGTGATACTTTCCATTTAAATTTGGAATAAGCTCGTGATACTTAACAGTTTTCCGTGATACTTGAGAAATTCGAGATTATTGCCTGAAAAATCTGTGTTACTTTCCATTAAAATTTGGAATAAGCTCGTGATACTTAACAGTTTTCCGTGATACTTGAGAAATTCGAGATTATTGCCTGAAAAATCTGTAATACTCTCCATTAAAATTTGGAATAAGCTCGTGATACTTAACAGTTTTCCGTGATACTTGAGAAATTCGAGATTATTGCCTGATAAATCTGTAATACTCTCCATTAAAATTTGGAATAAGCTCGTGATACTTAACAGTTTTCCGTGATACTTGAGAAATTCGTAATTATTGCCTGAAAAATCTGTGATACTTCCATTTCATTTTGAAATAACTACTGCAGAACTTTTTCTGATAATAACCAAAGCAATAATACACATTAAATCACAAAAGTGTTATCTGTGATATTTTCTAAAGAACTCTGTGATATTTGGAGGAGAAAACTGTGATACCACCAGCATCGTGGATTTTCCAATTCAACCTGGATCTTACTCGCATTATAACTATCTAGACATCACTATTACAAATAGCAACTTCAATTTGCAGGTTGAAAATTGGAGAGTATCCCCTTTAAAATCCTTTTCAGACCATAGTTGGATTCTGTTCCAACTTAAGTTTGAAACCAAAATCCCACCCCCTTATAGAAATCCCAAAAGAACTGACTGGAAGAATTTCGGTCAAGTTTTTAGTGCAAAGTTACGCAATATACCCAATATAAATACAGATTCGGTGGATGAGCTCGAATCAAAGGTAATGACCTTTGAACGAGCAATGATCACTGCCTTTAAAGTCTCTTGTCCGGTGAGACATAGTAGCAAAATATTTCCCCCTTGGTGGAACGAAGACCTGTCTAATCTGAGGAAAATGACTAGAACAATCTTCAACATCTGCCATAAACACAAATTCTATGAACCCTATAAAGATTGCTTAAGAGTCTACAAGCGTAGCATAGCATCAGCCAAAAAGGAAAGCTGGGAGGAATACTGTCACTCCATAGAAGATATTAAGGATTCTGCCAGGCTTAGCAAGGTTTTATCGAGGGAACACTCAAATCCCTCGTTTCTTAAAAAGTCTGACGGATCCTGGACAATATCTCCAGCTGAATCCTTAGAATTATTAATGACTACTCATTTTCCGGGGTGCGTTGATAGCACCTCTGAAGTGAACATAAATCCCACTTTGCTATCAGTTACGACTGAGCAAGTAAACCTCCTGATAACAAAAGAAAATATAGCTTGGGCTATTAACACTTTCTCTCCGTACAAATCCCCAGGCCCTGATGGTATTCTGCCCATTATGCTGCAAAATCAGCAAGAGATAGCAGTTCCATGGCTTGAAAAAATCTTTAAAGGCTGCCTTCTTCTTAATCATGTGCCCAAGTCTTGGAGACAAGTTAGCGTGGTTTTCATACCCAAAGTGGGCAAAAGAGGACATGAATCCGCGAAGGATTTCCGGCCAATAAGTTTAACATCTTTCTTACTTAAATCCTTAGAACGAATCTTAGAAACTCATATTAGAGACATTTTTAAAAGATGTCCTCTAGCCAGTTCGCAGCACGCTTATATGAGGGGCAAATCTACGGAAACAGCCCTCCATGAAGTCGTTCGAACAATTGAGAACTCGTTACACTTTAAAGAATATACCCTAGCTACCTTCTTGGATGTAGAGGGAGCTTTTAACAATGTCCTAACCGAATCTATTCTCGAAGCCCTAGTGACTTTTGAAGTAGAAGACTATATCAGAAGTTGGATTATTTCAATGCTAAAAGAGAGAAGAATTCAAGCAAGCTTAGGAAATTCTAACAGTTTTAAATGCGTTAATAGGGGTACGCCTCAGGGTGGCGTTCTTTCCCCACTGTTATGGCTCCTTGTCATGAACAATATCCTCGTGAAGCTTGAGAGAAGTGGAGTGAAGGCAGTGGCATATGCGGATGATCTGGTTGTACTTGTATCAGGAAAGTTTTTACCTGTGATCAGTGAAATGACTGACACGGCTTTGAGAAAAGTTAGCAACTGGGCTACAAGCTGTGGCCTAGGAGTTAATCAAAGTAAAACGGAACTGATGCTTTTTACAACTAAAACCAAAATCCCTGTCTTCCCTCTACCTCAGCTCAACGGCCAAATCTTATCACTTTCTTCTAGCGCCAAATATTTAGGTGTAATTTTGGACACTAAACTGAGCTGGAAGCTTAATATAGAAGAGCGGGTTAGAAAAGCGAGCATTGCTTTCTATGCCTGCAGTAAAACCTTTGGGAAAAAATGGGGTCTTAAATCAAAAATGATTCTATGGACTTACACAGCGGTTGTACGACCCATTCTTACCTACGGCGCCATTGTTTGGTGGCCTGCACTCAGTAAAGCTTATAACATCAACAAACTTAAGAAAATCCAGAGAACAGCAAGCGTAGGGACGACTGGAGCCCTCCGGTCGTGCCCCACGGAGGCTCTAAACGTTCTCTTGCACCTCTTACCCATAGACCTTCATATCAAATACCAGGTCTCTTGTAGCGTTTTAAGGCTAAAAGAAACAGGTAGTTGGAAGGCAAAATCTTTTGGTCACAGTGACACAACAAATTTAATACCATCGGATATGCTTCTGACACCCACGGACTACTGCACCCCTATTTTGAATACTGTAATGAATTGCAAGGTCAGCTTCCCGTCGAGATCAGACTGGGAAGAGGGCATTGTGACGAGAGGCTTCGACACCTGCATTTTCACTGATGGCTCAAAAATGGACTGTGGGGTCGGTTCGGGTGTCTACTATGAATCCCTCAATATCTCAAAATCCTTTCGACTACCAAACTTTGCAAGTGTATTCCAAGCGGAATTGCTGGCAATTAAAGAAGCTTGCAAATTACTTAGAGTATATCCAAATCAAAACCAAAATATAGCTATACTAACAGATAGTCAGGCAGCTATAAAAGCAATTGCTTCGGTCACGACATCCTCCAAATTGGTTCAGCAGTGCAGAGAGGAACTCTCATTGCTGAGTGAAAGCCTCACAATCACTCTCATCTGGATCCCAGGTCACAGTGGTTTTGAAGGCAATGAAAAGGCGGATGAACTGGCCAGGCAAGGATCAGCCCTTCATGAGTCACTAGCAGAAATAGTCAACATTCCCATAGGAGTCATGAAGGGCGATATCTTCTTAAAATACCTAACAAAAGCTAACAATAGGTGGCACAACTTGACTAGCTGCGTCATATCCAGAAAAATCTGGCCCACCTATAATAAATCCAAAACATATGACCTAATCTCTAGACCCAGAAAAGATATTAGCAGAATCGTTGCGGTGTGTACAGGACATTGGCCGATAGGGGAACATGCAGCAAAGTTGGGTATACCGCACAATACCTACTGTCGCAGCTGCTTGGACCAGCAAGAAAAAGAAACGGTCTACCATTTCCTATGTCAATGTCCCGCCCTTGCTAGGAATAGAGCACTCTCTCTGGGGAGCGAATTCTTTAATATCATAGATAACATCTCAGAATCAAAGATCAAAGACTTGATCTCGTTCCTAAATGCAACAAAGTGGATTTAGGACTGCCTAACACTTGTTTTTCCCTTTTTTAAAAACCAATTAAAAAATGTATTTCAAATAAATCCAATTATCACTCACAGGTTTCATAAGTTTTGGTATCAAAACGGCGCATCCTGCGCTAATTGGGTCAATCAAACATGGTTTGCCTTGACCGCCATCTCTACCTACCTACCATAACTAAGTTATTGTTTTGAAAGTTCTGTGATAGATACAGTACAATTTCAAAAATATTGGTATAACAACCCTGGTTTTCGAAAATATTATTTTCCATACAAACTGCTCCGATAGAGTTTAGCTGGACTGTCCTTATATGAGGTTTCAAAACTTGCCCATGAAGCGGCCGCGACCAGGCCCAGGCCTAGCGACCGAGGCAATATCCCCATACAATGTATGTGATACAATGGTGTTTGGCTTTGTCCCTTTGGTGCGATGTGTTGTTTCTTTTTGTTTAGTTTTCAGTTTTTTTTTTTTTATGCTTTTTTTTCTGTTTTCCCTCTAATATTATCATGACATTAAAATCATTAAATATTTACTCATTGTGTCGTTTGTTAGGACTTTGCGATGACGATGAAGAACAACGACGAACGGGGAATGGACAGGCAGAGAGCAGCGATGACGACGACCAAGTCTTAAAACTACACAAAAACTATCAAACAGAGGACAACAACTATGGTGCGGTGTGGGGCAATGTTCAAGACCTGAACTGCATGGATGTGAGTAGACCAGGTGTGTACGTAAACGCGCGGGGGAGTGCACGTCGAGTATAATATTTGTTTTAACATTACCTACTATACCTTCATGGGACAGACCTTATGGGAAAGCTATATACTCTAACTACTGTGTGTGCCTTCATGATGATGATGATGATGGTTTTTGGTTGGACTTGGAGCTCTCTACACAAAGAGTTTAGCTGTTTTTCGTTGTTAGATTTACTGGCTGCATTTTCTTCTATCGCTAGCAAATAATCTCAAAGTTGATGTTTACATAGAGTACCTGGTTTGTTAGCGATAATAATATAAACGAAATAAAGGAAAAAAAACGAATGGAAAATGAAGATTTAAAAGATTGGCCCAGGCCTATGGCTATGGTATACCTGCATTCGGTAGAGTATAGAAGAGCTCTTTTTGACTCTATGGTAATAGTCAGTTAATTAGTTTACATTAAGTGTATTTATGTGTGTGTGTGTGTTTGTTTGTGTCAGCGACCAAATTAAACCTCAAAGGCAAAAGTAAATTAAAAACTTTAATTGTCTTTTATAGGTTTTTTTGTTTTGATTTTGTGGTCTTACCAGTTACTTTTGGTTGGAAATGATACAATGTTGTTGTGTAAATTGTAATAAACACGCTTTAATCAATGAGTCATAATGAGAATTGACAAAAGTAAGCAGACGAACTTAAGGAACTAATTTAAATCAGCTTTTTTTTCAAATGGCGCCCAACGTAGGGAACTTTTTCATAATATTTAACTTTTTTTGCAATGAGTTTGGCCTAAGAATCTCTTTCTTTTAACAAGTTAGCACTCGGAAAAACACAGACACAGTTCTGAAAAATAAGTGGTTAGGTTTTTTTTTTTAAATGGCGCCCAACGCAGAAATAATTTTTTTTTAAACACTCCAAGTCAGACTTATTTACGATGATTTGAATTTTCTTTGAAAATGAAATAGCAAAATAATAAACACATTACCAAAAATACATATTTGTAATAAAAAAGTACTGAAAATCAGCGCCCAACGCGAAGATATTTACATGTTGAATCAGTATCAATTGTGGCCGATAAAGATCAATACAGTGCACAAAATCTGGAATTGTATTGATTCAAGTGCATATTATGATAAAGTCAACAAAAGAACAAAGTAGAAAACAGATAAAACTGGCGCCCAACGCGAACTTTATGAAAATTCAAGTGGCGTGACTCGTGATTAGGTTTATTTTTTTGCGGTAAACCAATGTTTTTTTTTTTTCTAAACACGTTATATCTTTTGATCTAGAGCATATACAAATTTGATTTAACTTTAATACGGATGCTGCTAATATAACCTTTCATTTGTTATATCACACATAACGGTACGTGCTCTACAAAATACTGTGGAGATCTGTTGTCGATGACCAGCCACCAGTGTAGGGAGTATCGTAATCTCATATGAAAGGTGCATTAATAAGCTTTCAGATAATATAAAATTTATAATAGATTGTACTCGCAAAAAATGGTGTTAATGGTGTTAGAAGAGAAAAAAGATTGATTTTTTTGCTTTTTCTGATGAAAGCTGATTTGGTTCGAAAAATTCTAACTATAAATATTTTGAGCTGAAACATAAGTTTTTGCTTTTTTTCATGAAAAATGATTGTTTTGAATAAATTGTTTTTATTCTTTTTGCGTATTGTAAAAATTTAAGAATAACTTTATTTTTTAGGAATTTTTTTTTTTTTTTTGTCGAAGAAAATAATTTTTTAAATTTTCACTTCTACCACGTGTGAATTGCACACATGATTTTTTCAATGGCGCCCAACGTAGAAATATTTTTTTTAAACACTCGAATTCAGACTTATTTATGATGGTTTGAATTCTCTTTAAAAAATTAAATAGTAAAGCCAAACACATAACCAAAAATACATATGTATTTGTAATAAAAAAGTACTGAAAATTCAAATGGCGCCCAACGCTGGAATATATACATGTTGAATCAGTATCAATTGTGACCGATATAGATCAATACAGTGCACAAAATCCGGAAATTGCATTAAATTAAGTGCATATTATAATAAAGTCAACAAAAGGAACAAAGTAGAAAACAGATAAAACTGGCGCCCAACGCGAACTTTATGAAAATTCAAATGGCACCTAATACAGGGAGGACGGAGGATACAATTTACGTTAAATTTAGAAACAAGACCCATCATAACTCTCTGATTTCAGTTAATTTCCTCTCATCTTCTTCATTTAGGTCACCAGTCGTATAGCTTAAGTCTCCAAAAAAAAAGGTCAAATTCAAACAAAAAGTAGGTAATCAAAAGTAGAATATTTTTTTCCAAAAAAGGTTTAGAAATTCACCCTTTCTTTCTTTTTTAATATTAAAATTCAAACTTTGTTTGTGCACAATATTTTTCGCTTCCTGTTTCAATTCACTTAAAAAAGAAAAAAAAAATGGAAGAAATTTTACATGAATATTCAAAACATCCAATTATCTAGCCGCTCTCACTCTTGCTTATGGAAGAAGACACAAAAAAAAAATAAGACTTCAAGGATTTTTTCTTATTATTATACCTAGCTATATTCATGAAAAACCCTCCATTACCATAAATTAGAAAAGCTTAAAAAGTCCTTACGTAATTTAATGTTATCTCAATTTTTGTGTTCCTGTTTTTTTGTCTTCTTTTTTCGGTTCAATGTTTCATTTTGCAGATCGTATAACTTAACCCATTTATTTTGAACTGGTCTTTGACTCTACACTTCATTATCACCCTCTTTACTGTGCCTCTTTGGACTGTCTTTTGGGAGGAAATAATGCGAAGAACCCTTCTTCTTCGTCTTCGTTAATAATTTATTTGCAATAAAATAGTGATAACCTTCGTTCGAGAACATGATTACGTACAAAATACAGTGACAACTTAAACACCCACCGTCCGATTGGTGCCAGTAGTCCCTTGCTATCGATTAAGGACGAGTCCAGGAATTAAAACTCTTTTTACACTCAACGCTGACTATAATATAATAAACGACACGACAAAAGCCCGCTTGATTACAAGTCGTCCTGTTGACGATGAACGACGACGATGCGGACGCCTGCCGCCTGGTGTCTCTCTCTCTCTCTCTTGGGGACTGGCGCTGCTGGTGCGTGTGTCAGCAGGAGGAAATAAAAAGTTCCCATTAAAAGGATATCGCTGCTTGTGGCGATGCTGGATGCGAAATGTGTGTGTGTTTGTTTATAATTGTTGTTATTCAATAATTTAATGGAAGCCAAAGACCATCACCACCCTATTAAATCAAAACCACCCTAACCCCATCCCGCAATCAACCACCGCCGCCGCCGAAGCGCTTCTTCTTGATTTGAATAACCTTTCATGAGAAAACGGTTAATTTTTCGTTCGAAAGGATTTATGTCCTTGTTGTGGTCCATAAAAAAATTGCGCACTCAAGCGGCTATAAGGACGATGGTAGTTTGTAGTAGGTGGGTGGTTGTTGGATGGATTCTGCATTAACACCATCTCATTGCAAATGCCGTCAACAATATCAGCAGGGGGTCGAGTCGTAGTTGTTCCTCATGGTTGGCACAAACACTGGAATGGGAGGAGTCACGAGGCGATTCTTTTGCATTTTAATGCAATATGTATTATTTATTATGTTTCAAGGATTAAATGCCAATCGGCAATCGCTTTTCCCATTTAAATATGATTCAATAACAGAAAAAGAGAGAGGTGGGGCAGTGAAAATATGCAATAATGATTGTGATTAATGTTCGCGTTCAATATAAGATAGGATGAGTGTTGTGCTGGATTGGGTTGGATCCTGTAATTGCGATTTCCTCTCTTCCTCTTACACACACACACACACACACTTCCACTAGATAAATTAACGATTTTTAAAAATTAATGGAAAACATGTTTTATGGTGAAGAGATATTGTTAAGTTTCTCTCGCTTCTCATTGAAAAGAAAATATACATATATACAAAAAAATTAAACAAAAATGTGTGATTTATTGAATTTAAATTCAATAAATTTTCTTAACAATGCAAACGACAATGTGCATAACCACATGTTAACATTTGACATTCATTTCAAGCTGTCAAATGCAAAATAGTTGTTTATAAGATTTAAAGAACATTGGAAGATAAATGGCAATCGACGACACGCCCACAAATCATTGTAGATTGGAATTGAAGTATATACAAAGTTTTGGGATGAGTAAATTTATGTATTTCTTTCGGACAACCCTTAAATCATTCCCAAATCCCTAAGAAGTACCTTGTTTGACCATTTTTGTAATGGCGCCCAACGTGGAATATTTTTAGTTTATTAGTTTCATCTTATATTGGCACGCATCTTGACTTAATTGAGATGGCACCATTATTTTGAGCATCAACAATTTTTAAATGGCGCCCAACGTATGATGAATATTTTTTTCCGAGAACGAAAACAAATAGATCCGAAATAGACAAAAGTAGAATGACAGTGAAAACAGTTAAGCATGAAAACTTACTAAAATTTTATAATTCAGTCTCAAAATTTTGAACTAAAATCATAGAATGGCACCCAACACAGCAGATTTTTTAAAAATTGATTTCGACCATAAATGCTTCATGCAGATGATACAAAAATTCGGTTCTATAGTGAATCAGGTGAACATCATATTATAATCAACAAAAAACTCAAAAGGAACAAATAAAAATGGCGCCCAATGTAGAACAATTTTTTTTTTTTTTCAAAAAGAATAATGGAATGACAGTAAAAACGGTAAGCTTGATAAAAGTGGTGAAAATTAATAACTGAATCTCAAGATTTTTAAATAAAAATCATAAAATGGCGCCCAATACTGTGGCATTTTTATAAAATTAATTATATTACCAAATAAAAATGACACCCAATGTGCACTTTTTTTATTTCCTATCAAAATTTGTTTCCTTTCGATTGAAAATCTCTTTAAATTGAAGCTTATTTCTGCTGACAAAATGGTACTGTGGTTTAAATTTTTTGAATGGCGCCCAACGTAGGAAACTTTTAGTTTTATATTTTCAACTATGTATATCCTTATTCAAGTGAAGCCAGACTTATTTATTATGGTTAGGTTAGTTTTCTTAACTTTTTTTAAGAAAATATATTTCATGGACATTAGCTTTGATTTTTAAATGGCACCCAGTACAAATCTTAAAGTTTTCTATTCTCTTCGGAAGATTTAGTATCAAAGTTATACAGTCAAAAACATGCCCAAAACTATTTATTTAAAATGAAAAATTTAATGAACAATTATTGGGTCCCAATACGGGAACATTTTAAAAATGTTGATTCAGAATCTATTATAACCAATTCAACACAAAACAGAATACAAAGCCAGGAATTCTATTGAATCCAGTAAATATTATAGCAAAATCAAGAAAAGAACAAATAAACAGATGAAACTGGCGCCCAACGTGAACTTTTAAGTTACTATATATTAAATAAAATGCATTTGAGGCTTTCATGAAGGGGCTACTGTGTTTTGAAATGGCGCCCAATGCGAGTCTGGTTTGTTTTATATCAACACTTTCTTCTCTTCGACTGAAATTGTAAATATTTTTCAAAGGGTCAACTTTGCAAAGTCGTTGATTATCGCAACAAGAATCACCTATCAACTTGGGTTTACTTTTAAAAAGAACAAATGAACAAAAAAAAGGAAAATAAGAAAAAAACATTACATCAGACATCAGTATTAAGTTTGAAAAGGCTTTATTCATAACCTCTTCAATCTTCACAAAACATCAGACACAATTATAACCATCTCTATAGACCTACTCTAGACACTATAGACATCATCCATCCTGAAGTGATGCTTCAACAAAAATCATGAGTCTAGTTCGGTTGCTTTTTGGTAAATTGCATTTATTCGTGCTTCTATGCCATCATACACTCGCTTCCATCACTCAGACACACACCAAAAAGCAGTAAAAGCATCAGTAGATTTTCCAAAAGTGGTCCAACCAACACCCTTCGCGCCCCCTTTTTAAACCAGGAGTAGAAAACCCAATTTTCTTTCTTCGAATGAGAAAAAGGAAGAAAAAAAAAATTAAATAACCATCATCATCATCATGCCACCACCAAAATGGAAAGCACATCAAAAACTCAGCACAAAACGAGAAAAGAGGACACACAGAGTTGAGGTAAAAAATCTCAAAAACGACTAAATTCACGATTTGACACGGCAACTGACCCCCTGCGTCTTATTTTTCACTTTGCTGGATGCTATACAGAGAGTAGCCTGAAGAGTGCATTCAGGCAACAACGAACAACTCCTCTGACTTCGATAGGTACTCCTTCGAAAAATATAAAAACGACGACGATGTTGCCGATGACGATGATGATGCTCTAAAAGATGACGAAGCAGCGACATTATATATATGCATTGTGTCAATGTCCTATGAACTTGGACTGTATGGCGCACGTTTGGCACGTTCTCAAGATAACCCCGAGTGCAGTATACTCCTCTCCATAAGAAGAAGAAAGCAAGCAAAATAAAAAAAAACATAACAACAATTGAGTCGAGGTGTACAGCTGTTGAAAGGTGTTGGCACTTAAGGCAGGCCGGCCCCGGCAAACATGATTTTCGCGGTACGCGATAAAATGAGATCTTGCAGTTCTTCTCAACCAAAAATACAAAAAAAAAAACTTATTATACCATGGAAATACAAAAGAAGCATTAAACCAAACCAACAAAAAAATAAATAAATAAAAAAAAAGTGAAAATGCCATTCAAGGGGCATTGCCTATAAACATAAATTTTCTGCACACAACAATCGCATATTGTGCATCCATCCGATGAGCTGAACCGGGGGCCACATCACGATTTCTCCATAAACCGCACTGTGTACCTTATACTACCTTACTATGGTGCAAAAGGACGTGTTTTCTTGACAAAAAGTTACATTTAAAGCTAATAGTAACAAAGATTGTTCGCGTTGGGCGCCAGTTTTATCCGCTGTATTTTGTTCTTTTGTTGACTTTTGAATAATATTCACTGGCAAACGAACATAACCCAACCAAAATAACTAGAAAAAGTCAAATTTAAAGCTAATAGTAACATAATGGTTCGCGTTGGGCGCCAGTTTTATCTGCTGTATTTTGTTGTTTTGTTGACTTTTGAATAATATTCACTGGCAAACGAACATAACCCAACCAAAATAACTAGAAAAAGTCGAATTTAAAGCTAATAGTAACATAATGGTTCGCGTTGGGCGCCAGTTTTATCTGCTGTATTTTGTTGTTTTGTTGACTTTTGAATAATATTCACTGGCAAACGAACATAACCCAACCAAAATAACTAGAAAAAGTCGAATTTAAAGCTAATAGTAACATAATGGTTCGCGTTGGGCGCCAGTTTTATCTGCTGTATTTTGTTGTTTTGTTGACTTTTGAATAATATTCACTGGCAAACGAACATAACCCAACCAAAATAACTTAAAAAAGTCAAATTTAAAGCTAATAGTAACATAATGGTTCACGTTGGGCGCCAGTTTTATCCGCTGTATTTTGTTCTTTTGTTGACTTTTCACTGGATTTTCTGCTTTGTATCAAACGAATTGGTCACAATTGATCCTCATGCAATATTTATAAAATGTCCCCGTGTTGGGCGCCATTTTTATTTCAAATAGGGCCAATATAATTATGAAGAACTCAAATTATAAATTTGACTTTTTATTTTTGCCTTAAGAAATACGAAGTCAAGGCCTACTGTACTTTTGTTAAAACTCCAAACCACTAAACAAGGAACCTACTGCTTGGAAGTTGAAGTTTTCTGCATCATTGTGCTGTGCTTGTGCTGTTTCGCGGCCTTTATATTATATTTATATACGTATACACAGAGAAAAGAGAGAAACTCTGTTGGGTTTTATAATGCAAGAGGCTGGGCCAGCTTCAGCTGAAGCTTCATCGTTGTTGTGCCCCGTCATCCTTGTGGCCCTTTAGTCATGTGATACATTGTGATTATGTTTGGCACTGATGACAGTGGAAATAATTTAACGTCGACATGCATTTCGCTTGGGACTTGTGGTGGTGGTAGATGATAGTAGATTTATATGTGTATACATATGATGTGGTGTAGAAAATCTTATGGATAATGTTTTTTCAAGTACACTTTGAGAAGAAACATATAGCTGGGGAGGATACTCTTCTTGACGATAATCACTTTAAGATTTTCAAAAACTTTGCAACAACGTGAAAGCACTGGCTTCTTAGAGAGATAAGTGCAAAGTACCTATTTATACATTTTTGGGATCTCAAAAAGCCCCTTAGGAAGGGGTTTCTGATTCTTAAAGAAAACAATGAGTTCAAATTTTAACTTCAATACAATTTCTGCTCAAAAAAAAAAAAAAAATTAATTTATTTGAATAATGAAAATAAGTTCTTTTTTGTGAAAGGAGACTATATGTGAAGTTATTGCGGCAAATGTGGCCTACGTGGGTAATATCGCCTATCCCTATATTTTATCAAACCAAGACAATTTGTTTGATTTTGGGTGATATCATATTACAAAAAAAAAATAATGTTTTGCAAATTATAAAATGAGTAAAAAAAAATGTTCGTGTAATATGGCCTACCCTATCTAATATGACCTAGTAGGCCATATTTGATACGTTTTATGGATTTGATTTTCTGGCAATGGAATAAACTTTAAATGGAGTAACTAAAATAGACACTTTACTATTGGTACAGCCCCTCCTTTACCAAAGAGTGGACATTAGGGTGGCTAAAAAAAATCGAAATTATTTTTTTTTATTTTGTACTCCGAGAAATCGATTGCTAGACAACTCTAGAATATACACACCAAATATTAGCTCTTTATATTAATGGGAAGGTCATCCGCTTCGCAATTTTATTTTTTTACATCAAGCTTCTACAAAAAAAAAATGTTTTTTTATAAATCGACTTTTAAGCAAATTTCTTTACATATTCTTGTAGGAAATTGAACGCTCTACAAAAAAGGCCTCAGGCACTTTTTTGGTTCTTCTAACCTTTTAATAGACATTTAGAAATTGGTTTTTTTTGTTCTTAATTTTGTAACAAATTGAAAAATTGTTCTACTATAATAATCTTATAATTTTTTTTCATAGCTAAATGCTAGGTTTATTTATTTAATATTCAAATCCCTGTGATCTTAGTTAGGACTTTCTGAAATTGCATTGAACGCTAAGCTTAGGAATTTAGAGAAGTTTACGTCTGGAAATGGCGCCCGAGTGGGGACTTTTTTGTTAGTGTTATCCAATATCTGCCGTTTATTTTAGCTTATTAGCCCAAAAATATACCAAAAACATTTACCTACTAATTTTCTAACCCTCATTTTAAGACACGAAAACCTTAAAATCTGTGGAGTCTAGTAGGTATACATTCTTCAGCTTATGACTTTTTTGTCGATGAAATTCAGACCAACAATTTCAATTACACAAAAAACATGTGTCACAATTTTTTTTTTTTTTTTTGTATAAAAAAAGAACAAAAAAATCCAACTTAATCAAAATTCATTGCGAAACGAATTGCATAATTCCATAACATTTCTTCGACGATTCAGAGGCTATATATGATGTGTGAAGCAGTCGCCTTTTTTTTTTTTTTTAGGGTCAGCATGTGATTGCATCTCCATTTTCAAGTTATTTATCGCTCCTTCGCCCAATTAAACATCACACCACACCAGATGCTGACTGCCTGACTGCTGTTTAATAAGAAATCATGTGTGAGAAAAAAAAAAAAAACACCGACTTTTCATGGAAATTCGACATTTTTATTAAAAAAAAAAAAAAACATCTCTTTGCCTTTGATTCCCCTGACGAAATTAGATAAAAACAAAAAAAAATAATAAGACACATGTCCCATCGCGATGGAAGTTTAGATTCTCTCAAAGCAACAATCTGTATCTCTGCATACAAACATTTATATACCCCATATCGCCACCACATAACACTGATGGAATGGCGTGCGAGTGCGATAAAAGTTCTCCAACGCAGAAATAAATCAAAGTACGCGTTTTTTTTCATGCCTCTGCCTCCGCTCCGCTCCGACTTCTGCGATTCTAACTGATACTATCCCTGGTGCTGGTGCTGCTGCTGACACAGGGAGTTCTTCGACGACGAAGTCGACAAAGACTCGATTCATGATGGAAATTAACTCTGCAGCAGAACGAGCGGTCGGTAGGTGGTGTGGCACGTCACGAGAAAAAGTTTTTACTTTTCCCCGGGAAAAAGCGGGACTTTTTTGTCGGTTAGGAAATTTATTAAAATTTCATTTCCTCATGCGAATGTCCCCTCCCCTTCTACCCTTCTCTACTCCCCCACGCCTTCTTCTAATATGCGACTCCTTTGTGTGGAACAGTTTGTGGTGGTTCAGTTTGGTGGGTGATTAAATGTGACACAAGAAACCAGGGCCGTATTGGTTAATTGGTTACTGTCTTTAAAAAAGCTTATCTTTCGATATCCGTTTCACAATCAACGTTAAAGAATGAGAGAAAAATAAAACTAGAATCTTCAATATTAACCACTTCAACTCTTCTTTGAAATTAGACCTTTTCTCTACTATAATATGAAGCGAAAAAGTTATTTTGTTCGTATGTTCCATCATAAAGTCTACAAAACTTAACGGATTTTAATAAAACTTAGTGTGGACATAGATTTTGGTACGCAAAGTAACATAGGCTATTTTGAATGTCCACTTTTATATAAAAACAAAAACCTTTTAAGACATGATAAGAAAAGCAAGCTCTTTGATGACAGTATTAAATAAAACAAAATATACTTTAAAATATTGAACCCCCTCCCCATCTACCTACGTGCCTGTAAAAAAACGCCTTTTGGTTGATTAAGAAATTTTCCAAATTCTTCTAAATGAATAAATGAGTGCGTGTATGTTAAAATATGAAGTGGGGGTTGGGACTAAAAATTTTGGGTGGTTTTTCTCCAGATCGTGTGTGAGCAATATGTGGCAACAACATGGGGTTAGAAATTAATTGGAGTTTTCTTTGTTTACTGAAAAACAGAAAGTTCATAAATATGTCACTAAATACACAATATATGGCACACACACAAGTCTCTGTGTGTGCCTTTGCTACCACACAATCAAGAGCACCATAATCATCAACAACTAAATAATAAATCTCGATATTAGGCACATAAAGAAAAATAATATAAAAAATTGAATAAATCAAAATTTTATTTTAAATGAAAAAAAAAAGCAAAAGTTGTTAAATCTTGACTTTTTCGAGTCTCTAACCGTTTTTTTTTTTTGTTGATATTCGAAGAGGCGACCGTCTAGTTGTTTAACTTATAAGGTTAGAGGTCAAAATTGATGTCAAATGAAAGAGAATTTGATACTGAAAATGAAAAAATTAAGTTGCCACTTTTAAAATGGAAAGTTCTATGTGACAATCCTATTTTAAAGGAAAAAATCCTACAAAAAATTTATGTGAATTTTTTCCTTTGAAATAGGGTTGCCACACAGATATTCACATTTTAAAAGTGGCAACCCAAATAATAGCATAATTTTTTTTTTTAATATATTTTGTTTATGGTTTTATCTCGAGAGAGGCGTTTTATTCAATTAATTGTACCACTATTATAGCTAATTAATAACTAGCGGACAAGCAAGACGCTATCAACGATACTTCATTTGTCAAAATATGATAAGTATTCAAGTAGATATGATGGCGCAGATAAACCACGCCGCTGCACCACGTCCGCACTATTTTAAAAATGTCTAAACGGCTAAACCACAATGCTGCACCACGTCCGCACCATTTCATTTTGAAAAAATAAAAACAATATGAAAAAAAATCGGTGCACCACCGCCACAGCACGTCTGCACCATGATAAAAAATTCTATTGTGGTACTTATACAAATGTATAAGTCGTCTTCAAAGTTATTTTAACTTTAGCAACAAATTGCCATTTCGTACAAAAGTGCTCTGGATACTCGGGTTTGAATCTCCTTCTCTTCTGTAGTTTTTTTTTTTATATTTTTCAATAATCTACAATTATGTATCATTGTGCACCGAATTTTACATACAAAATGAAATGGTGCGGACATGGTGCAGTCGTGGTGCGGTGATGGCGCCTCCATATTTTCTGCCAAACGGCAGTGGTGCAGCTGTGGTGCGGCAGTCAAGATGTTTTATTATTTTTTTTTTTTATTGAATTTCTATTTGCACAGCTTTTCACAGGCGAGGTAATACTGAAAAATTATATCATACTTATTTTAATATTTAAATAGCTTTCTCTAATGTTTTCAAGACAGATATCAATTCCGATAACCATAAGTTCCATTATGATATTTAAGATACAATTATTTTCAGCAGGATACAACAAACACGTGGCAATCTAAATCAAACGTCACACAAAACATATATGAAATCGTGATCCCTATACTATTAACCCCCCGCATAGAAAAATAAATTATTATTTATTTTATTTTTATTTTTCTATTTTCATGAATAATTTGACATCATCTTAGTTGTAAGCTTACATGAGAAATCTTATTTTTCAAGTAAAAAAAAAAATACAACAACGCAAAACGCAAAACAATTTGCAAATGACAGTGTCAGGACAATACGACAATCTTTTACTGCCAAAAATTAGGCAAATGTCCAACAGCAAAAAAAACAACATGGAACGAGAGGAGCGACATGATATAGAGGAAGATGTGATACCCATGGAGCGATAAAAGTATCAAGTGCCAGATAGATTTATTGCCTAAGATATTTATACACACAATTCAACATTAAACAAAACACACACACACATGTTGAAGAAAAAAAAAAACAATACCATTTGTCCTTTCTTCAATCACACAAAATAATATCGTATACCCCCAACTTTGCCAGAGCTCATTCTGATTGATTGCAAAGATCTCTAAACACATATTCTGGAATTTGTTTACTTTTTTTTACCCCCACCACCAAAACACTTCGTACATATTCTATATTCACCATACCATATAGTCAATTCCACCCACCACAAAGCCCTTTCTGTACAAGATTATATCTTTTTTTTTTTTGTGTAATTCTGTTGACTTGACATCACACAAACACACCAGAGTAAATGCAGAGTATTTGCTTTTATCTTTGCCACGAGAATAGAGATGCTGACGACATTTGGTTTCCTGTTTTTGGTTCATCCTGCCAAAAAATATCTTACCTCCTTTATTTTGCTTTCATTCAAGACGTAAATAACAATAGAATTCTTAAAGATGAAGACAAAAAAATAAAATCAAGACAATTTTCTACCACCATTTAACCTTGGTTTGGTAACACATTTGACAGCTCACAACTCACAACTTATAAACGTCATTTGAATCCACCACACTATCTTATCTTTTTTCTGCAGTAAAAAATGAATACAAAGTAAAACCAAAGTGAATGTCACGTAGGCCTAAATCTGAGATTTTTCGTCGAACTTCGAGATTATCTAATCCCGTCGACACTATTCCTTAATTTTTCTATTCGGATTATAATTTTCAATATACATAACAGGCACTACTAAACAGGGTACCCAAGAGTTCAATTACACCTCTTTTCAAAACACATTTACTTTTAATTGAAAAAAAGGCAAAAAAAAAACAGTCTATTTACACCGATCAGGGTTCGTTCCCAAAGATCCGTTTTAAAATTTTAATACGATTTTCTAACTGACAGCTGATATAGTATAAGAGGTAAAGTTTTGAGCCAAGTTATATTTAAGATATTTTACCTCGTTTCCTTATATAAGTATAAGTTTCGATTTCATTATCATTTCTAATTGAACGACGCTGAATTTGGCGGAATATTCACAGTTGAATTTATTTATTTAAATGGCAACATTTTAAGACTTAAGTTTTTAAAATTCATCGAGTCGTTTCTCAGTTGAACAAAGTTCAATTACTGGGCCCGAGTAAAAATGGAATTCCGCCGCACCACCACCGCTGCACCATAATCAAAAATGTCTAAACCACCGCTGCACCACGTCCGCACCATTTCATTTTGAAAAAAAGAGTGTGTGTACACATGTAAACGCGACTGAAGTTATACTTCTCATTCAGTATAATGTAAATGAATTTCATTTGATATTTTTAATTTCTATTATAATAAATCCACACTAAGTTTTTTTACATTTTTATCAAGTGAACAATAAATTAATTCTTTCATCCTCCTTGAGTCCATGTAGTTTTCAATTTATTCTGTGAAATTTACTCATGTTGTGCGGTTCAGAACGTACGTAGCAATATGGAACTTGCAGAGTTGCTACAAAGCTCAAAAGTTAGCTGAGCTCAGTTCACAGCCCAGCTCAAATTTTGAGCTAGCTCACTTTTGAGATATGTACCATAGCTCAGCTCATTTGAGCTGAGCTGAAAGTGAGCTGAGCTGGTTGAGCTGAGCTGTTGGGTGAGCTAAGGTAAAGTGAGCTGAGCTGAGCTGTGATGGGTGAGAGGATACATTGATTTTTATTTGGAAAGTATAATGAAATATGAAGATATTTTAAACTTTTATAAAACACCATAGCTTAAGATGTTTGGTTCGAGTTATTAATGGAATTATTTTAACACATGGATATTTTTATAAATAAAACAGATAATTTTTCGTGATCTTTTTTTTTGGTTTTTTTAATAGTAAATATATTTCTATTTTTTTAGTAAAATATTTCTTTTTTTATCATAAAAAAAATTCCGGTACAATCCGGTTTATCGACTTTTTTCAAAATTCAGAGAAAATCGCGTTTGAAAGTTTGGGTAATTTTTTTTTTTTTTTTTCGAAAAATCCCCGAATCTTTGAACTCTCCTGGAAGTTAAACCGCTTAAGAGCAATTTTTGGGGAGTGATGCCAAATGATAGCTTGTGTCATGGGCCTACGCTTTGCACATTATCAGATTTTTTAAAAATCACCACATCATGCCTTTTTTTCAGAATCGTGCTTATTTTTTTTTTACTTTTAAGTTCTCCCGGTTTGAGAACGCCTGGACCTACAGGGATGGGAGTTGTACCCAAGTGTAGGTTAGAGTCCCCGCTACCTTTTGGCATCAAAAATTTTATTTTCATTTTCTTCAAAATTCCGCGATATAGGCGTTGGAAGTTGGGGGCGCGAAAAAACTTCTGGGAGCTAAACGCTTTGATCTAGAGACAGGGCAGTGGTGCCATATGAAAGCTTATATTCTCAGCTACCCGATAGTGTTATAATCTGGTTTTTCGATTTTTTTCAAAATTCCGAGAAAATCGCCTTTGAAAGTTGGGGTAAAATTTTTTTTCGAAAAATCCCTGAATCTTTGAACGCTCCTAGAAGCTAAACCGCTTTAGAGCAGTTTTTGGGAGTGATGCCAAATGATAGCTTGTGTCATGGGCCTACGCTTTGCACATTATCAGATTTTAAAAAAATCGCCTTCCATGTTAAACCGCAACATCATGCCTTTTTTATCAGAATCGTGCCTAATTTTTTTTTACTTTTAAGTTCTCCCGGTTTGAGAACGCGAGGACCTACAGGGATGGAAAATGTACCCAAATGTAGGTTAGAGTCCCCGCTACCTTTAGGCATCAAAAAATTTTTTTCATTTTCTTCAAAATTCCGCGATATAGGCGTTCGAACGCTTTGATCAGGGGAGTGGTGCCATATGAAAGCTTATATTCTCAGCTACCCGATAGTGGTATAATCCGGTTTTTCGATTTTTTTCAAAATTCCGAGAAAATCGCCTTTGAAAGTTGGGGTAAAATTTTTTTTCGAAAAATCCCCGAATCTTTGAACGCTCCTAGAAGCTAAACCGCTTGAGAGCAATTTTTGGGATTGATGCCAAATGATAGCTTGTGTCATGGGCCTACGCTTTGCACATTATCAGATTTTTAAAAAATCGCCTTCCATGTTAAACCGCCACATCATGCCTATTTTTTCAGAATCGTGCCTATTTTTTTTTTTACTTTTAAGTTCTCCCGGTTTGAGAACGCGTGGACCTACAGGGATGAGAGTTGTACCCAAATGTAGGTTAGAGTCCCCGCTACCATTTGGCATCAAAATTTTTTTTTTTTCATTTTCTTCAAAATTCCGAGATATAGGCGTTGGAAGTTGGGGGCGCTCACTTTCAGCTCAGCTCACTTTCAGCTCACCTCAAATGAGCTGAGCTATAGTACCTAGCTCAAAAGTGAGCTGAGCTGAAATGTGAGCTTTTTGCAACCCTGGCAACTTACCACATGCAGCTTGACACATGCAACTTGCCACACGCAACTTGCCGCATACAACTTGCCACATGCAACTTGCCACATGCAACTTGCCACATACAACTTGCCACATGCAACTTACCGCATAAAACTTGCCACATGCAACTTGCCACATACAACTTGCCACATGAAACTTGCAACATACAACTTGCCACATGCAACTTGCCACATGAAACATGTAACTTGCAACGTGTTGTGTGTTTTATGTTTGCCGTACTGCGGCGTACTGCATTTTTAAATACTAAAGTACTGCCTACTCTAAAGGTGAAACGACAGCCCTGCTACCCAGGGTGATTGCGTCATAATCCCTTTGACATTTCTGTCAAAAAGTAAATTTTCATACTCACCCTCCCATAAGAAGTATAACTTCAAAAATATTTTGAAAATATGAAAAAATTCGGTGCACCGCCGCACACTGGGGAAATTTGTATGGGAGTGCGGAAAAAATTAAATAAAAACTGAACCACTGAATAGATTTGGATGAAATTTTCAGGGATGACAGTTTTCGTCGTAAGAAATTATTATTATTCATTTCCGCCCACTGCCACGCCCTTTTAAAAAAATTTGTGAAAGTAATAAAGAATTCCGATTCTCAATTTACTTGTACCTACTTATAGCATTTTTTTTTAAATTTTTTTGTATTATTGGAACCACCTCACCGATTTTAAATACATTAAATGGAAAAGAATAACTCATAGTAGGTACTGTTGTCGAGGTCCACGTCCACGCAAAATAAAAAACCCAAATTATAGTTAAAAATTATTTAAAAAAAAAACACTTTTTTCATGTTTTATACAAATTTTTTAAAAGTTTATTCTTTTAAGAGAGCCATTTTTTCCTCAATTAAATGACTCTGATTCTTCTTAATAAAGGAAGGGGTCAGATGATCTGTATTTTTCAATAATAATTTCAATTTCTGCTTGGATCTTCGCATGAAATGCTTAAATTTCCCAATATTAATAAAATGTATAATAATAAGACGCATAATCCCTTTTCACTCGTTTTTAATTTGAATAGTTTTCAATAGGTATATACATACATTTCAGTTACATATAACGAAAATTAATTTTTCTGAGCCAAGTTCAAAAAATCAAATGTAATTTTATTGTATTACATAGATTTGTTAAAAAAATGTGTTACGAATTAATTTTATTTTCTATATTTGTCTTTTTGTCTTTCGGATAAGAATTTCAAGCTTGCAGCCAAAAAAAACAAAAATCTGACAAAAAGGAGATTTTTTACTTTTCAATTTTCTCGAAAACTAGAAGGCATAGAAACATATGGTTTTCAGTGTTTGGTAAGGAATTAATTAAGGCAGTGTTCTTTATCATTCAAATTGAATTCAAATCCCCAGCCTTGTCAAAAATAGTATTGGATATGTTTTTTTTATTTTTTTTTTTCAAAATTTTGACTTTGAAATCGATTATTTTAAAAACAATTCACTTAAAGATCTTAACTTAAAAGCTCAAATTAAGCCTAATATTTTGGCTTTTAAAAAAAGTATCATTTATAACTGTAAGTGTTACCATTGATTTTTAATATTTTTTTTTGTTATTTTAAGTAATTTTTAAGAAAATGATTTTTGCGACCAAATGAAGTTTTCAATTGCCAATAAAAAACGCAGTGGCACCTGGTGGCACCCAAATTTGGCCTTCATCGAAAGGGAATTTCATAAGGAAAAAGTTTTTAATAGTCTCTAACTGTAGGCAAGTGTAGCTAAAATAATATATACAAAAATATGAAAAAATCAAGCCATTTTTTTCTCTTTTCTTTAAATAATTATATAAAATAATTAACATCTTTAAAATTAATAATTTCTTCGATTTACAATAGACAAACGATGGCTGCTTTACGAAAAAATAAAAGTGTATGAGTCGGCTCAAGCTAAAAAAAATTACACAGCTTTAATTTGAGGGTATTTTCACTTCGTTTTTTATACTTTCAACAACTTGTCCCTTTACAAAGCTCTAAAAAGTAAACTACAAGTCCGATTTTAGTAATTCTTTCTGATTTTGATTCAGATTTTATTCTAGAATTTAGAAATACTATTGAAATATTCTCCGAAGAACTTTAAATTTTGGACTTTTTTCCGCAAAATCCCCAGTGTGCGCCGCTGCACCAGGAATGCACCATGATCAAAAATTCTATTCTCGTACTTATACAAAAAATGTTTAAGTCGTCTTCAAAGTTATTTTGACTTAAGCAACAAATTACCAGTTCGTATAAACATGACTTGGTGGTCGCGTGGTTAAGGCGTTGGACTTCTAATTGAAAGTGCTCTTAATTCTCGGGTTCGAATCTTCTACTCGTCGGCGTCGGTAGTTTTTTTTTTATATTTTTCAAAAATCCAAAATTATGTATCATGGTGCAGTGATTTTTCATACAAAATTAAATGGTGCAGAAGTGGTGCAGTCGTGGTGCGGTGCGCGGTGTGGTGAGTCGAAATTTTACGCCAAATGGCGGTGGTGCAGCTGTGGTGCAGCGATCAAGATTTTTTTAAAAATTGTTTCTTCAAAAACTCAATTTCTATTTTTACTCTGGTAGAGGGACCGATAACAAGAAAAATGACTCATGAAAGTGAAAATGTCCAAAAAAATGCAGATTCGCTGTTTTTTTCACTGTGCCGACGATATCGAATACAAGTTATTTTTTTTTTAAACTTCAACTTAATTTTCTAGACTATAACAAGAGGTGAACTGATTGGATACAGAGGTGAAGTCAAATAGTTTTTTTTTTTGTATTTATATGAGAGACCATAGAAATGCATGGTCATGGTTTAATTTCATGTTGTTTTGATATGTTTCGTGTCGAATTTGTCGAAAAAAAAATCAACTCTTTTTGTGTTGCCCTTCACCATCACACAATCTCTTTTGTTATAGCAGCTTGAAGCACCTCTAAGCTATGGAAAAAACCCAAAATGATATTTCTCGAAACATATGATAGAAAACAAAACAACCAACAAATAACAAAAAAAAAAAAAATCATCATCTTAAAAGTGTGCCTTGATGATGGTTGTAGTGGTCTTGTTGTTATTGTTGGTCTTATGGGATGCTGTTTTTTAGTGAGTTTAAGTATGTCTTTATATATCTTTGAAATTCAAAAGAAAGAAGTAATTAATTATTTCACCAATCGATTTGCTTCACTTCTTGTTGAACTTTTTGATTTGATTTAAAAATTATTCAAGCCTCAGGGGTTTCAGGAAATATAAGACAGAATAATTATTGTTTTCGATGATGCATTAAGCAATAGACTTTTTGTTGGTTGTTGGGGACTTTAGGAAGAAAAAACGAATTTAGCGAAAAACTGATGCACATTAGTTTTTGAGTATTAAAAGTTGGAGTACAACAGTTTTCTATTTCCTTATTGTTGAAAAACTAAAGACAATAGATATGAATAACTTTTATTTATTAAATATGGGCCTTGGCATGGGGACCGAATCAAGAAGTTTCGTAACGAAAAAACCTGACGCCACCCACTTGGGTGGTTCTTTTAACGTGTATGTATAAGGAACGACTGTACGAATGTGCATGCATCGAGACGAGAAAGAACAACATCGTCCCTGTGGGAGATCGTTTTCGCAAACCAGCCATCAGTGAGGGAAGTACTATATCTCAGTTTTAATTTTGACATGGTGGTCTTTAAAAAATTGCAACTTTTCTTGTTAGTGTCGTACAGATATGGTTGATGCATATTTATAGTGGTTAAAAAATAAGCTTTCCACTGATATAAAATTTATTATTGGTTGTCATGTAAAAATATTGACAATATGAAGTGTAAGGAAACAAAAAAATATTTTTTTTCGCTTTTTTTCATGAAAAGTGCTTAATTTCAAGAAATTTTATGGTATCATATTTAGTCAAGTCACATTAATTTGTGAGAATTAACAAGAGCAAAATTAAATAATGTTAAAAAAATTCATGAATAAGAATTTATTTTTCAAAAATAAAGTCATTTTTCAAAACCCTCCAACTCTTATTTTTTACAACACAATAATATTCTAAGAAGTTTTTCACTATACAAAGCAATTGACTGCGAGCAATTTGTTGTGAATTCATATCAAAGTCCTTTATAATTAAGTTGAAGTAAGAATATTTTATTCCGATAATTTTTGTACCAAAGCCTCGAAACAAGTTTTGGTTTAAAGATATGATCTCATAGTGAGTTGGCCTATGCATTAAGGTAAAAATCTACAAATCTATATTTTTTTTAGATTTTCGAAAAATATCCTGTGCTAATAACCCCTTGCCGAAAAAAATGCATTTTAAAAAATGTTCTTCAAATCCAACGAATGATACTTCAAAGGAAAGGTCTTTTTACGATCTATAATAGATAAATACACTGAGGGGAAAAGCCACCATAAAAACACGTAAAATCAATGAAAACCACATTGATTTAACTATTATTCGAAATGATTTTGCTTTGAAGATGAACATTTTAAAATCAACGTGGAAAAAAGGCTATTTTTTGATGGTTTCGTATCTTAAAGTCACATAAATCAAAGTAGTTCATCTTTGAAATAAAGACGTTTCAATGTTTTCTGTGTTGGGCGCCATTTTGTTTTTTTTTTTCAGTAAATTTCAGTCGTACTCTACGAGTATGTCACTTTAAATATTTTTCTCCATTCAAATAAACAAACTACAAATTTTACATAATTTATCAACTATCCTTATAGCTTCATTTAAAGAAATCCTACGTTGGGCGCCATTTGAAGTGACCAAAAAGATGACGACATTATTACTCACAATGTTCTTCCTTATGTGAACAGCATGCTTAAAGTTTCCTAAGACCCCCTTTAGAATACATTTTTCCTTAGCCTATCACGCATATATGAGAATTAATCTCGCGTTGGGCGCCATTTCAATTGTTTTTTTTTTATATAAATGCAAGTTATATTTTATTTGCCAACGAAACGCAAAAGCTTCTATGAGATTAATATAAGGCAAAATCTCATTTATTTTAATACATAATTTGGTCATACTAATTCATGAGAATCAACAAGAACGAACATTTGTATTTTGCCAATGCAATTCCATATTTAGCTTAAATTTTAATGCATCTCCTCAAATTCTGGCTAAGAACCAAAAATCCATTCGTTAGTAGTGTGGTTGTCTATAAAACTCTCTAATTTTTAGGATATATTAAGTTTTTTATTAGAAACCCTGTGTAGATTTTGATTTAAAATATAAAAGGACTATTGCATTGAGAAAGACAGTAAAAAAATAAAATTTTTCCATTTTGAAAATAAAAAAATATATAAAATTCAAACAAGCAAAAGGTCATTAAATTTCATAACAAATAAAAAAAGAGAAGAAAAAAAAATAAACTAAAAATAAGCAAACAAACGAATGCGATGACAAAAAAAAAAAAACTAAAAACAAGAAAAAGAACGAGTGACAGATAAAATAAATAAAACATCTCCCGTTGTTAGTGGTCCGATCCGTCCGTTCGTCTCCATCGCTCCTTATGTGTGTGTCTGTCCGTCCGTTCGTCATTAAATTTAAACGTTTGCACATTGTTTGTTGTTTCAGTTTTTTTTTTTTCTGTTGTTTTGTTTGTATTTTTTTTTTTTTTTATTATTTTAAAATGTTCCACAACTGCATCTTCTGGCTAAGTGCATTTCTGTTTGTACTTGCAGAACGACACACAGAGCGAAGCCATTAAAATATTTTACGAGGATGACGTCCATCTTTCTGCACTGCACTCCACTTGGTTTTGATGCGATGGTTCTGTGGATGTTGTTGGGGGTTGGCAAAGGGGTATAGTGTGGATATTGGATGTGTGGTGTTGGAGCACCAGGCATCAGAAAGAGGACCCCTCGCTGATGCATTCTAACGCGCGATTTCGCTTCTGGTGCTCTTATAATCGCAACGAGGTCGTTTGCCACATCGTCGCGTTCGTTCGTTCGTTTGTCCGCCGTCCATCTATCCATCCATCCATCCATCTATCCGTCCTAGTTTGTTGTGTTTTTCCCTATGTGCCACTATACACTCTCTGCCACTGTTGCTACTTGACTATGCTACACTTCTATACTCTATAGAGCCGGAACTCGAAGTTCGTTGCCACTTCAATATTTTTATGATTGATCGTATAAATTATACGAGATTTTTATTAATAAAATGGCCAACATGCCAAACCTAAAGCAAGCAAAAAAAAGGGAGCAACGCGAGAGAGTGCGAGTTGTGTGGATGTTTGAATGGACATTTGTCGCGCTGAATGCAAGGATAATATACTCAGTCAAGAGGAAATGGTCATTAACTTTTGTTTTGCTTGTTGTTGTTGGTTTTGATACGAGACTTAGTATAGGATGGGGGAAGTTTTACGATGACAAAACATGACAATAATTGAGCTCCAGCTTCTTCATGCTGCTGCAGCCATGATGGTCGTTTTTGTATAATATCAGCTTCTCTCTGAAGCTTTTGAGATGAAAAAAAAAAAAATCGTTTGTCGTCGTATAAATGTAACTCGTAAAAGCCAACTGCCACGCAGATTGGAAAGTTGTAAAGTATAAAATATTCCAAATTAACATAAAATTCAAGTGAATGACTTTGGATATTAAAGTTAGAGTGGAGAGACATTGCACTGAATTCTCGCTGTGAAGGTTTTTTGGACATAATTTTTTGATGAGAATTTCTTTCAAAAATTTCTGATGGTCAAAAATAATCTAAAAATTGGCGGCACAATGTTCTTTCTCATGTGAAAAGCATACTGCGGCTTTATAATTTACTAAAACCCTGTTTATAATACATTCTGCAGCACAATATCATGAAAAGATGGATATTAATCTTGCGTTGGGCGCCATTTCAATTGTTTTCTATTCGTTCTCATGTTTAGAACTTTTTGCTGTTAACAAAAACTCTGTTTGAAATACATTCTGCAGCATCCTATCATGAAAAGATAAATACCAATCCTGCGTTGGGCGCCATTTTAATTTGTTTTAATAAATTCCAGATGTCTACTCTAGGAGTATGTCACTTTAAAATTCCTTCTCCATTGAAATAAACAAAATACAAATCTTACATAGCTCATCAGCTACCCTTTCGACTTCATTTAATGAAATCCTAGCTTGGGCGCCATTTTAAGTGATGAAAGGCATGACGACATTATTACTCACAACGTTTTTTCTTATGTGAGAAAGAGTTTCCTAAAACCTCCTTATCAATACATTCTGTTGCACCTTATCATGTTTAAATATAAATCTCGTGTTGGGCGCCATTTTAATATTTTTTTTTTTATAAATTCTAGTCATATTTAATAGGTCTTTAAAATTCCTTATCTTTTCAAAATATCAAAGTAAAAATCATACATACCATCCATAAAATTTCTTTTAAAGGAATCCTAAGTTGGGCGCCATTTAAGGTGATTAAAAACTTAGCAACACTTTTACTGACAATGTTCTTTCTCATGTGGCAAGAATGAATTAGCCTAAAAGATTGATAAAACACTGCTTTAAATGCATTCCGCAGCACTTTATCATGGATAAATAAATACCAGCCTAATATATTTAATATTTAATATTTTATGGGTCTTTAAAATTCCTTATCTATTGAAATAAGCAAAGCACAAATCTTACATAATTCATCAATTATCGTAGATTTTCATTTAAAGAAATCCTACGGTGGGCGCCATTAAATTAATTAAAAACATGGCGACGTTATAACTTACAAGTTTTTTCTTATGTGAACACCTATTAGTTTCCATAAAGCCTGTTTGTTTGCTGTTCTTATCATGGATAGATGAATGTAAATCTCGCGTTGGGCGCCATTTCAATTGTTTTTTTTTTCCTAAAAATTCAAGTAAAATTCAAAATTCCATAGGTATTCATTGAAATAAGCAAATCACAAATCTTACATAATTCATCAACAGTTCATTAAGTTGCATCTAGAAAAATGCTACGTTGGGCGCCATTTAAATTAGTTGAAAACATGACGATATTATAACTAACAGTGTTTTTTTCTCAAGTGAACACCTAATAGATTCCATAAAGCCTGTTTGGAAAATATTCTACAGCATCTTATCATGGATAGATGAATATGAATCTCGCGTTGGGCGCCATTTCAATGGTTTTTTTTCTACAAATTCAAGCCATATAACAGTGTGACATGATCTTTTTTGCAAAGAAAACGTATGTTTTAATAAATTTATGACTTTATTGACCAAAATACTGAATTAAATTTCTTCTAAAATCAAATTCCTAAAAAAATAAAACAACAAAAATCCTTAAGCTATCAACAAAAATTAACAACCTTTTCAAAAACATAATTTTGTTGTTTGACTTCTATATAACCCTCATTAAAAGTCAAGCTACATAGAGTTAGAGAGTTCTTTTTAACAAAATGCCACAGTTTAATGGAGTTAAACCTTCCATATTCAATTTAATAGTAAACTTTTTCGTCTATAATATGTCCAAGGAAATTTAAATCCATGCCAGTTTCAGAAAATAAACATCATCAGCAACAAAACTTCAAAAAAAAAAAAAAAGAAAAAAAAGGAACTCATTCACTTCATAATTGTACAATATTTATAGTTATTTGCTTCCTCACATCCGTTTTTTTTTTTGGATTTTTGTTTTTTTTTTTTTCTGTGGCTGCCAGAACAAAAATCATTCTCTTGCTTTTGTTACCCGGATCAACAAACTTTTGTTTGCCATCCTCAATCCTCATGTAAAAATCAGTAACACTACTCTCTAAAACATTAAGCAAAAAAAAAATTAAAAAAAAAAAAAAAAACAGAGAGACTAACCAACCGAACAAACAACGACGAAACAAAAGCTTCGAATGTAGAATTGTTTAAAAATAAATTTTTGGAATATTCGTAACAAAAAACAAGCAAAAAAAAAAAAAAATAGTGAAATACAAATATCATAAATTTTGAAAACTTTGGTACTTCTCCAATTTATTTTGTTTTTTATTTTGTTGCATTGGTTCTCAGTAACACAGTTGGACAAAACTTTGTTTTGCCTTGAAACAAGGATATTCAAAGCAAAAAAAAAACAAAAAAAAAAAAACATTACAAAATTTACGAAAAACTGACAGAACACAACATCAATATAAATGTGCACAAAATTTCTATGGAAATCTGGGAAACATTTTCGGGCTACAACTCGGCTCTTGAATTTCACAATCTCATACAAGGTATGTTTTTTTGGAACCGCTTGCTTGCTACTGCACACAAACTCTCCACTCAGTGGTATCCTATAAAGCGCCCCATCAGCAGCTTGTGGACGATATCGAGGGTTGAAGTTTTATACAGCTCTAGGTAATCCATTCATGGAAAACAAAATTCTGTACTAAACTTGGCATTACAAGCATTTTTTTGTGCCTGCTCTTCTATTTCATAGAGATGTGCAAAAACAAAATTAAAATGGAAGAAATATACAAAAAAAAAAAAAAAAACCTCATAGGAAACAACATAGAAACAACCCTTGAATAGGAGAGTTGTGGAGAGTTGTGTTAAGTGGTCGAGGGGTGGTGGAGGGTGTTGTATATAGTAATGGAGCGGTTACCCGGAACGGATCGAAGGAAGATGCAGGGTGTTAAACGAGTACTATACCTACTCTGGTGATGTTGCTATAAGTACCCTCTGGAATTGAGTGTTATTTCATTTTCTTGTTGCCTCTTCCTCATTTTTTTTTTTCTCCACTCTTCCTTTACTTTTTACTTTTATTGAATTCAAATTAGACTGACCAGGAGTGAGGATGAGGAGCTAGAAAAAGGAGCGAGCGGAAACGGATTGAAATGAAGAATGTTTTTTGAGCTGCCTGCAAGTGGTGTTTACCAGTTTTTTTTTTTTATTTTTGTTATTAGCCAAGGAAACTGAATACTTAAGCGGATTACATTCTGTTAGAAGAATATGAACACAAAACACAACAAAAAAAAACATAACAAAACAAGATTAATGAGAATTAGGAAATTCACTTATTTCTTTTTGCAAGTCGTGTCTGGCGTAAGAATTTCTTTTGTTTTTTTTTGTTGTTGTTCTTTTCTTCTTCAAATGGAGTTTAAAGTTTAAGACTATGGAATCGTATGATGTGCTATTAAGTATGACATTGAGTATCAATTGATTTAAGTATTTTTCAAAATAAGAGTGAGAATTGTTGGAATTTTTTAAATGGCGCCCAACGTAGGGATTTCTTAAACTGAATCTTTACGGACGGGTGATGAATTATGTAAGATTAGTGCTTTGCTAATTTGAAATATAAGGAACTTTAAAGACCCATAAAATATGACTTGAATTTATAGAAAAAAAAAATTTAAATGGCGCCCAACGAAAGGCTGATATTTATTTATCCATGATAAATTGCTGCGGAATGCATTTAAAGCAGTGTTTTATCAAATTGTTAGGCTGCTGCATTCTTGTCACATGCGAAAGAACATAGTGAGAAAAAGTGTTGCCATGCTTTTAATCATCTTAAATGGCGCCCAACGCAGGATTTCTTTAAATGAAATTTTATGGATAGTTCATGAATTATGTATGATTTGTACTTTGATTATTTGAATAGATATTAAAAATTCATATATTTCGAGAATGGTTGAGTATAAAATTAATAAATTCTTAAATGACGCCCAACGCCAATTCCAATAGATTCTGATTTTCCTTCGCTATTATTTTGTTTTTTGTTCAATAGTACCCCAAGATGTAAAATATCAAACTTTTCTAATGAAATAAATCATGTGAGGCGCGTTATTTCATCTGATTTGTCACCGTTTTATAAACTTGGACATACTAATCGACTAATCCTAGAGACTCACACTTTTGCAGCTATAAGCAATGACAAGATCGAAAGGAGACATTTTATCAAGCTCCTAATTACCATAAAACTTTTACCCAAAAAGACTCAATAATTTGTTAAGAAACGGATCGTTTTTGATAAAAAGAAGCTTTTTCAGAAATCCCATACCTCGAAATTTTGCAAAAAAAATAAGCTATTGCATAGATTTTATCGTAACGAAAAAACCTGACGCCACCCACTTGGGTGATTCGCTTAACATTGTTTACGCTACGACTGTACGAAGCTTGCTTGGCTCTAGACAACACCTGTTGGAGATCGTTTACCGACACCAGCCTCCGGTGAGGGTAGTACCGTAATCTCAGTTTTAATTTTAACCTGGTTGTCTTCAAAAAATTTTAACTTTTTTTGTAGGTGTGGTACAGATATGGTTGAAACATATTTTCAAAGGTTAAATGATAAGCTTTCTAATGATTTAAAATTTATTATAGGTTTTCATGTAAAAATATTGAGAATATGTAGAGAATATGTGTAAAGAAACAAAAGGAATTTTTTTCTGCATTTTTTCATGAAAAGTTATACGTTTTAGAAAACTTATAGGCTGAAGTTATGGTTTAATTCTTTAGAAGAAGTATAAGGCTTATTGAAGGTATTGTAACTTTAATTCATCAAAGAAAAAACTTGAATTAATATCAAAAAAAAAAAAATACTGAATGGATTGACTTCTTCCGGATTGTATTTCCAAGAGAAAAACTATTCTCATTCCAATATTTGAAACAGCTGATATCATGTATTTTCTTTCGCTTTTCAATGCAACCCATAATTAGTCACATGTGAACCAAAAATCATACACCCTCTTCCCATTCAAACGGTAAACGAACACCCTCCGAAAAAAAGGCAAACAAAAAATATAATAAATCCCAATCGTCCTTGGGATTTCTATTTTTAACATCGAACCTTACTTAGTTATATAGACGAGAGTCAGCTGTTTTTCCTTATCGCCCGAGTGCCGTTATATAAATATCCACGTTTCCGTTTAACAGCTGATATAATTTATCCGCCCCTTCCATGTGTTATCCATCCTTTCTTTCTCTCTCCATATTTCCATCCCTCAATTTTATTTATTTTTATAGATTTTGGCATATTGAACTTAAAAAAAAATTACGAGTACATAATGTAAAAATGATGAAATGGAGCGTATCGAATAGCTCAGAAAAGGTCCAAATAGGGTTGTTAATGATGATAATGGCGTAATGGCGTTTGGTAAGAGAAAGAGATTTCTGAATGAAAAAGTTACACCGCATTTAAGAATTTGTATGATGATTTTTTGACCGAAAAAAATCTCCTTAAATTCTTGCCGATTTCGAAATAAAACACCAATCGTCCAAAATGTGAAATTCAATCATTTTTTTTTTTTTGTTTTTCGTTGAATGAATTGAAACTTAAAAAAAAAAGAAAAAATTTTCCATCCCTATAAAGGATATAAAAGAAAACCAGGAAAACAAAACAAAACGTGCGAGGGTGATCCCTGATGCATGGAATGGAATGTCAACTCCTATACGCAGATGAATTTACAATTTTATAACGGCTATATGGAAATTTTTTACGATATGAAAACTCCGTGTAGCTATATTCGGTCGGCTGATCCTTGGTCCTGGCATAGGCGCAGAGCACATATAAATAATAACAACTATACCAACCATATAGAGAGAGGCGTCGCAGATAATTCCACGATATATACACCGCACTGAAAGTGAATTATTTATTATCCTTGATAATATGAAATATTGTCCATTTCTGGCAGACACTGCTGCTCTGCTGCCAACCTTTTCCATACAACGCATGTTTGGTTGCCTCCTGAAGAAAAAAAATAAATAAAAATTTATTCACAGATAAATAATAACATTCTTTCTCCCTCCCTACAAGGTTGAAGGATATTTCACAGGAAAAAAATAATAAAATAAAAAATATGCACAATAATGCCGAGCTGGCTTTAATGAGAGGACATTTTTTATTTGGTAGTAGTTCCACCTTGAAAATTATGACTAACAACTTCAAATCTGAAGTATCATCATTTTGTATCGAAATAGCTCAATCACAGCAGGCAGGACTCGAAATAAGCTGCTGGAAAATAAATTTAATTTTCAATTTACAAACGCACACAATCTGCTGTCCTGTCAATATTAAAAAAAGGACACAATCAATCAGTGCATTCAAGTAATCATCCAATTTTTGGTATATTTTTTTTTTCTTCTTCATTTGAATTTATTGTTCGTCCTTTATTGATAACTGATTACCATATTAGCGTTTTGTTATTATTTGTATAAATGTCCTTGGATCCTTGTCTAAGGAAAAAAAAATATAAAACGAAAGTCATTCATCGTTATGGTACACACCAATTTAGTAGTTTGGAAGAAGCCAACAAATTTCGTTATCCTTCATCGTCCTTTTGTTATAATCCACATTTTCTCAGCAGCAGCGAACACAGAACGATCCCAGACACCAGTAATAAACAAATATTAATCTTGTGTAATTTATTTGAAGGAAACGGAAGGATATTCCTTTGGATATTCTCCACACACACAGATAAGTTATATAACTTTGCTAAGGGAATGATGATAATGATGATGATGAAGAAATTTGAAGAACTTGCTGAAGCACATTTGGTTGGATTTATGGTGATTAATTCCCATTTGGCGCGAGATAAAAATCTTTATATATAGTTTTTTTTTCTACTTCTTCGTTCGTTCCTTCTAAAGCTTTTCATAATTGATTTTAAATGAAATTTAATGCAAATTTTGTGGCCTTTTTTTTTCTTGCTTGGTTTTCATCTTCTTTTGACTTTTTTATATCCTTTTTTCCAAAATAAGCTTCATTATACTACTTAATTTTTATATGTATAAGAAAATATATCATAAAGTTTTTACTACTACGCGGCAACATTTAATGATGACAGTCTTCATCACCGCATTCATATCCATCTTCCCCCATTTTGATATTTTCGATTTTTTGATTTATATAAAGCTTCTTATCTTTAGTCGGTCTTATATAAAAAAGGACTATCAATCAGTAGCCATAAATTCATCGAAAAGAAATTTTTACGATCCACACACAGAAAATTAGAGAGAAGATGGAGAAATATCAATCTAATAAAATGGCGCCCAACGCGAAATTAAACAATAAAATTCCTTAATAATCCCTGTCAAATATTCGAACGGATGACTTGTTATGCTTGCTCGTATCGAAAAAGGCTACAATTGAGTGATTTTATGATAATTGTCCAAGTTTCAATACGAAAAACACTCAAATTTTGTAGGTTTTTTTCGTCAAAAGTCATTGTTATTTTTTTTTTTATTTGGTGGCATTTACAGTTGTTCTAACCTTTTAGGAAAATTAATTCTATTTCCAGGACAGAGAAATTGGGGATTGTTTGTAAAGCCTCTTGAAGCAATTAACGGGACTGTTGTCAGTCAGTCAGTTATATCCATCAAATCAGTTTTGGTGTTTTTATTTTCCCCAAAACGTTAATAATCCTTATTGCTGTGGTGATGCCACATTCTTGTCACTAATCTCGTTGAAGTATGATACAACTTGAATCTTAATGGTTGCCACCAAAGGAAAATGTTGTGTGTCAAAGAAAACAATTAATTGGCGGCGCCAAAGGAGTTAAGCCTTGTACAAGTTTTCATCAACATTAAATTATTTGCCACCCTGTTTTTTTTAAACCACAGGCAATTTAGGAGCTGACAAAAACATGTAACCGTTTATATTCTGAACCGGATATGGTCTGCCATTGTCATAAAGAGATCATTTTCCTTGTCAATAAAAAACGTGTCACATTGCATGTCTCGAAAAAAATGTATACAACCCCTAAAAAAAGCCCAAACCTAGTGATGGGAACTTTCGAAGGATTTGAACTATCGATAGTTAGTAACTGAATGATTTGAACGATCGAATAGTTCATTCATTCATGTATTCATTCGAATAAAAACTATCGAATAAAACTATCGAATAAAAATTATCGAATAAACTATCGAATATACTATCGGATAAAAACTATCGAATAAACTATCGAATTAAAAAAAAAACTATTCGAATGAAAAAACTATCGTATAAAAAAACTATCGAATGCAAAAACTATTCGAATAAAAATAGTAACTAAATGAATAAAGGAATGATTTCAAACTATCGAATGAATGAATATTTTACAACTATCGATAGTTTGATCGATAGTTCCCATCACTACCCAAACCAGTTGGTGATTGTCTCCGAAAATATAATTAAAAGTGACACCGTACAACTACACACGAATTTCTGGTGTGCAACTCGATGAAATTTTATATGGAATTTCGTGCACTCAAAACGGAGGAGGAGAATTCCTAGATGTAACCTTGAATTGTTTTTGAAATGGAATTTATCTCTCTAAAAAAAAAAAAAATATTGTCGTCAACTGAACCGACACACAGAATCGACAAGGACGAAGTCAAATGACAATGACAATAATAACGAACACAAAAACAAAAAAATACAAAAAAAAAAACTTTATGAAAATATCATTCTCTTTCGCTCTGTGAATATTGGCAAATTATCATGCAACGTATGCAACCCCTAATCGCGCCGCCATGCAATTCAGTCACGATTCGACAAATTCAAGTAGAATAAAAAAAAAACACCCTTTGCCCCTTCACTTCACCAAAGCCATATCATCAACAGAAACTTAAATGAAATGATGACACAAAAAGAGGGTGGCAACGTAAGGGTAGGTGTGTATAGGTTATATGATGGCCACAATAAGGGAAAAAAACAAAAAGATATGATAAAAATATATGCAATCGGGTGTTTGCACATATTAAGAGAATTTTTATTGTGTCACGCTAGCACTCACCAGAATAGACAGCAGCAGAGTATAGTCAAGTCAGGCGAAGGCGATAATCGAAAATATTATATTCGTCGCGATATAGTTAGGAATTTCAATATTTGTGCAATTTGGCGCAGGCAATAATCGTACCCTGTGGTAATGTTATTATTTTGTTTGAATGAGGAGATTGTTGACATATTTGTTTTGTTTTTGGTGAAGAAGAGTAGCTTTGTTGTGATTGAGCCGGAAGTTATTATCTAGAAATGTTATGGTTATAATGCAACATTCCATGGAAAGAGAAAAGCTTTGTTGTTGTTTATGAAGGAAAAGTTTTATGACTTTGTGTGTTCTAATTGAATGGCGATAGAATTTGAAATTCAGAGTTAGCGTTGGGCGCCATTTTAGTACACTTTATTTATTTAAAATACAATGATATTACAGTTTTTTTTTTATCATTTTTGATAGAGATTGTTACACAAAAAATCGACCACTATTCTATATACCTGACATCATTCTGGTGACATCAGTCACAGTGAAAACAAATTAAGGAACCAAAATTTGTGTTATGTTCTGAAATATAAGACTTTTTATAAACGATAAAGCTTTGTCGAATTACGAGGGAATAACAAAAATAAATCTAAACTTACGTTGGGCGCCATTTTTCAAAATATTCTACTTGAGCCTATTAGCAAGGGCAGTTTAAGCCACTTTCGACTTCTCTATGGGCTCGATGTTATTCCTGCAAAATGAATGATTCTTCAATATCCCTTTGAAATAACACGAAAAGTTACAAGAAAATCCAACTTAGATTTTAGGACTCTAGGCGTCCATATTTGAATAATTTTAAGAAAAAAATCAAAAAAAGAACCCAAAACTTAATTAAAGTTTACGGCCATACTCAAGATAGAAAATTTTCTTAGCTTTGGTTCTGTGGGTCTTAAATTTGTTTCTTCTTTTTTTTGGGAATACAGGCTGTGGTTCTTCAAAATAATGTGTCAAAAAATCAGCTTTTCTTTAAAACAACACCAAACAAATTATTTTTTATCTGAAGAAGTTAGAACATCAGCTCTAAAACTCTTGGGGTCCAAAAATTAAACAAATACAAAATCTGAAAATAGCTTTGAAATGTAATTTAATCCCCCCGCTTATCTATGCTAGATTCCTTAGCTTTAAAACATTGATCTGCTCTTAATATTTTAAAAATAGTTCTCGCGTGGGTCTTAAATTTATTTATTCTTCTTTAGGGGTCTTAGAACTGTTCCCTGTTAAATTAAATTATCAAAAACTCCAATTGCCATTAACGTAGTTATGTTAAGATATTTTCATACATATCTTTTCAAGACAAAAGGGTCAATCATAGCCATCGTGTGGGTCATAAATTTGTTTTATATTCTCGGGGCTTAGACCCCAAAAAATTTTAAAACAAATTGAAGTAAGATAATCTAGGAGAAGTGTAGAAAATTGTTCTTTCCATTGAAAAACACAAAATATTATTCTAATTATTAAATTTAAGGACAATAGGGGTCCCAAAATGCAAATCTCCGAAAGAGCTTAAAATACGCATCTGTCTTAAGTTTAACTTGGCGTCATATGAGTTGTCCTTTAAAATGAAATTGCAATCTATGCCAAACTGCTATCCTCTTCCAGAAAGCCATACTCTTGGTTTAGCAGATTATGCAAGATTCATTGTTTCCAAATTAAATTATTCTCAAAATCAAACCCAACATTTAAAGGATTCATATTTGAATTGTTAACCCATTAACATTCTAAGTCGATGATGTATTTCCTTTCAAATCGGATGAGAGAGCCTTTAAAACTTAGGCACAAATTGTGGCCTTGTGGCTCGGTGTATATAGTCGGTATGCAATCCTTTCAATTTTATGATTATAGCTTAAAAACTTTCCATATACTCTTCTTTTATATTGAATATATCTTCCAGGACCACATAATCACTGCTATAATTCCCCCATACATCATACTAAAAATCCTCTCTCATTTATCTTCTGATCCACAATGAATTATTGAACTGCACACATGTACCGACTTCGAACTTAAACCAAAAATATGTACAAAAAAAGGAAAAAATTGAAAATGATACAAAATTCCCCTCCGGTTCATCTGTACGAGGATGAAAAGAATCAAAAATATAAAAAACCATATGGAGCGTTAGTGATGTCCTGCCCAAGGCATTATAGACCAGTGCCAATCCGGTTTTCAGAGGGCAAAAGTTGAACAAATTATTAGCAGCATAAGGGTGGTGGGAAAATTTAGGATAAATGGTATATGAAAGGGGAAAAATAAATTGCCCACAAAAAAATGGGGGGAAAGGGTGTGGGTGGGCGAAAAAGTGGGGTGGGTGTCAAAAATCATGGTTTTTTACGATTTTTGTCAAAACTAGACGTCCTATCGAAAAAAGTCAAACGCAAAAGTTGTAGGTAGTATAAATGTCTACAACTTTTACTCAAACAATTTTTTTCTATAACCTCAAAAATATTGGAAAAAATGCAAAAATACGATTTTTTGATTTTTTATTTTTATCTTTTACAAAAATGGTTGGATTTTAACAAAACCTGGTTAAAAACTACTTTGTTATGTTTTCTATCAATTAAAAATGTTTTTTGAGCAAAAAGTGAATTTTTGGATTTTTGACGAATTTAATTTGAAAAAATAGCCTATTTTTCAATCAAAAAAGTTACCGAAAAAATTTTTGAGTTTTGAAAAGTTTGAAATGAAATTATTTAGATTAAAACGTATTATTTAAGATTGTGTGGAAAAACTATACTTTTGTTTTAGAAAATATTGAGAAAAATTGAAAAAAACAAAAAAACGATTTTTAAAGTCGATTTTTCCGTAAATGACAGTAATATTGGCGAGAAATAATTTGCCATAGAAACTAAATTGTACTTTTCTAATGGCCTTTGACCTTCTCCATTTGAATCTAGCATTAGAATAGCTCTAACGTGAAAAGTTTTTGAGATATTGAATTTTGAACGTCCAAAACACTATTTTTGTGATGTTTTGCATGGTAATATCTCAAAAACGTGATGTGATAGAATTTTTCTGACTTCGGATTCGAGCTCAGCGCACAAAAAACCATTAGAAAAATATACTTTGATTTCTATAAAAAAAAACTTTTTGACTAGTGAATTCGAACAGGGAAGAAAAAATCGAATGCCTTGTTCGAATTCACTAGTCAAAAAGTTTTTTTTATAGAAATCAAAGTATATTTTTCTAATGGTTTTTTGTGCGCTGAGCTCGAATCCGAAGTCAGAAAAATTCTATCACATCACGTTTTTGAGATATTACCATGCAAAACATCACAAAAATAGTGTTTTGGGCGTTCAAAATTCAATATCTCAAAAACTATTCACGTTAGAGCTATTCTAATACTAGATTCAAATTAAAAAGGTCAAAGACCATTAGAAAAGTATAATTTAGTTTCTATGGAAATTTTTTTCTCGCCAATATTGCTGTCATTTACGGAAAAATCGATCTTAAAAATCGTTTTTTTGTTTTTTTCAATTTTTCTCAATATTTTCTAAAAAAAAAGTATAGTTTTTCCACACAATCTTAAATAATAGGTTTTAATCTAAATAATTTCATTTCAAACTTTTCAAAAATCAAAAATTTTTTCGGTAACTTTTTTGATTGAAAAATAAGCTATTTTTTCAAATTAAATTCGTCAAAAATCCAAAAATTCACTTTTTGCTCAAAAAACATTTTTAATGGATAGAAAACATAACAAAGTAGTTTTAATCCAAGTTTTGTTAAAATCCAACTATTTTTGTAAAAGATAAAAATCAAAAAATCAAAAAATCGTATTTTTGCATTTTTTCCAATATTTTTGAGGTTATAGAAAAAAATTGTTTGAGTAAAAGTTGTAGACATTTATACTACCTACAACTTTTGCTTTCGATTTTTTTCGCTAGGACGTCTAATTTTGACAGAAATCGTAAAAAACCATGATTTTTGACACCCACCCCACTTTTTCGCCCACCCACCCCCTTTCCCCCAATTTTTTTGTGGGCAATTTATTTTTCCCCTTTCATATACCATTTATCCTAAATTTTCCCACCACCCATTTGCTGCTAATAATTTTTTTATTTAAAAAAATTATTGGCACTGGTCTATTAGTCTGTAAATTTATTGAGAAAATTCTTCTCTTTGAATATGTTTAGTTGGTAGTTGAGAAGAAGGCGCATTTTATGTGGTGTGTGGTCATCACACCATACACAAAGCATCAGCAACCCCAAAACCCAATATTTCCAAAAAAAAAGGACGACGACGAAGAAGAAATTAATTTAATCGCTAGTGAACCACAACAACCCTTTGCCGGTATAAAAGCAAGTAAATCATTTCGAACTCAACGGGACGCAATTCAACAGAAGAAGAAAAAAAAAGCCATTTTTCTTCGGAAGTAAGGTTATGTGCAACCAGAAAAAAAAATAAAAAAGTATCAATGAGAAATCCAGTGATGCTGAAAAATACAAGCAATTTCCTGGTGTGTACAAATAAATCATAGAAAACAGGACGAAAAGGAGGATTCATTGATTTCGAACAAATATCCACCAAATATCCTTCGCAGATCAATGCGTCATCTCTCTGTTATTCGTTTTCCTGTAAAATACTATGCCATTACTTTATCCCTGGAAAATTTATATTAAAAGATAAATTTCTAGGTCTTCCCCAGGACATAATTGTATTTGTGATCTAAGAAAGGCTTTTTTTACCCTTTCTATCTCACTATCATTGAGAGGGAAGAATCCTTTTTCAGCCTTTCCTTGCTTTCCTTGTGGAATTGATGAATGTGGATGGGGTTAATAAACAAAGTTCTTATAGATAAACATTAAATTTGCCATTATCCTGTTTGAGAATGGCATCTAAACATCAACGAACTAACCCATCATCCCTTCTTTGTTGTCAACTAATAATAATCCAACCCCTCTCAGCCACTGCCGCATGGTTGATATAGAATATCCTTAAGGGAAATATTCATATAAGAGTGTATATTTGCAAATTGAAGCCAACAACGACAACTTAGTAAAAGGATAACATTGCAAAAAAAAAGTGTCCTTTTTTCCATCCAGCTCTTAGTACATACATTTAACCACTGCCATAATCCCTTTTACCCTTTCTTTATGGAGTCATGGCTTTATCGTTCCCAGAATAGTTATGATGGAAGCGAGGCAAAAAAATAAAAAGGACCATTCCAAAACTTTCTGATGGGTTCTTCTTTTTAAAGGGTCCTGTCGTCGGTTAAATCAATTTTTAGCAAAACAAAAATTGATTCGCATCTCACACAGAGAGAAAACATCAACTATATTTTCAAATTCTGTATGTGTTTGTGTAGATGTGTTTAGAAAAAGGATGCTTAATAGAAAAAGGGTTCTGTTAAAATTGCGTTTCAATGTCACTAAAGCGATGAGGGAGAGGAGGAGTGAGGTTATTTAATGGAAAGATATTTAAGTTCTGATATGGCCCTGGCATTTAGGAAGTCAATTTTATTTGGCATAATCAACAAAAAAAAATGGAATATGATGCCTTTCCATGGGTTTCGCAAATGGAAAAGTTATGATTTCCTATCATCGTCCTTTATCGTCCTTTTCAATATTAATCTTTATTCGCTTTTGAGTTGTTTGCTAAATGTTGTTTGAAGATTTAGTCATTTATTTTTGTGGAAACTTTATTACACTACTTTTTTTTCTAGGAATTGGTTGTGAAAGTAGAGTTAGGGGGCAAATATGGACCACCAGTCATAATTTTGTAAATAAATAAACAAAAAAAAGGAAGCTTTTAGCTTCTGTATTTATTTGAAACAAAAGCAACAAGAAAAACATTAATTCACATGATAAGAAATTTGAAAAAATAAATTTTAAATTAACAGTGGGGGTAATATGGACCACCTGGCTCTCAGCAAGCGGTCACATGGGTGTAAGTTTTGGTACATTTAATATTTTGTTTGGCTCTCAAATAGAAAACTATACAAACTTCCCTACATAATAGGTAATTTTATATTATCCGTTGTTCATATCATGGTCCATATTGCCTTACCCTGGTCCGTAATATCCATATTATGTGCTTTTTTAGGTAAGGCTGAGTTAACTACTAACTAACTAACTAACAACTAACTAACTAACTAACTAACTAACTATCTAACTAACTAACTAACTAACTAACTAACTAACTAACTAACTAACTAACTAACTAACTAACTAACTAACTAACTAACTAACTAACTAACTAACTAACTAACTAACTAACTAACTAACTAACTAACTAACTAACTAACTAACTAACTAACTAACTAACTAACTAACTAACTAACTAACTAACTAACTAACTAACTAACTAACTAACTAACTAACTAACTAACTAACTAACTAACTAACTAACTAACTAACTAACTAACTAACTAACTAACTAACTAACTAACTAACTAACTAACTAACTAACTAACTAACTAACTAACTAACTAACTAACTAACTAACTAACTAACTAACTAACTAACTAACTAACTAACTAACTAACTAACTAACTAACTAACTAACTAACTAACTAACTAACTAACTAACTAACTAACTAACTAACTAACTAACTAACTAACTAACTAACTAACTAACTAACTAACTAACTAACTAACTAACTAACTAACTAACTAACTAACTAACTAACTAACTAACTAACTAACTAACTAACTAACTAACTAACTAACTAACTAACTAACTAACTAACTAACTAACTAACTAACTAACTAACTAACTAACTAACTAACTAACTAACTAACTAACTAACTAACTAACTAACTAACTAACTAACTAACTAACTAACTAACTAACTAACTAACTAACTAACTAACTAACTAACTAACTAACTAACTAACTAACTAACTAACTAACTAACTAACTAACTAACTAACTAACTAACTAACTAACTAACTAACTAACTAACTAACTAACTAACTAACTAACTAACTAACTAACTAACTAACTAACTAACTAACTAACTAACTAACTAACTAACTAACTAACTAACTAACTAACTAACTAACTAACTAACTAACTAACTAACTAACTAACTAACTAACTAACTAACTAACTAACTAACTAACTAACTAACTAACTAACTAACTAACTAACTAACTAACTAACTAACTAACTAACTAACTAACCTGGGGAGGGGCATTGGGGGGGTCACTCCAAATCAATTTTATCCTGCTTCAAATTATTGTATCGAAATGAAACTTCATACATAAGTGTTGCTCACATGACTTTACAAAATTTTAGTGATCCGGACCCTGGAGAAAGGCTTGTGGGTTCGAAACACCCCAAATCAATTTTAGCCTTGCAGGTACTAGCGAAAATAAAATATATAGTTTAAAACATAGTTAGATCAAAAAGCGTAGAGCGCATTTTTGTTGCCTGTACTTTCATAAAGTTTGAACAAATCCCTCGACGCTTTTTGATCTAACCATTTCCTATAAGTCAATTAAATTATTTTATAGTTTTTTGTGCATGATAAAAGCGTGCTTTTAGTTTTTTAAACTATATATTTTATTAGAAGAAATTAGTTCATACTCAGAAGCAGGCTCGTAGGACCATAATTGGCATCTTAATTATACTACAAAATTCCGGCATCCTTTCAAACTAAATGACCATTCTGACAATTACAGTGATCAGCTATTATCTTCTTTTTTCCAAAATAACCTTTAATTAAATTAAACCTACAACTTAAAGCGTCCTAATCTACATACAAAAATATCAAAAAAGGTATATTTATCAATCTTGAATCGACATTTCAATCTGGAAAATTTTCCAAATCCTTCCACACAAAGGATAAGAATTACAAAAAAAAAATCAAAAATAATAATAGAACCAAAGATGGAACGTTCCCACGGCCCTATCGCAGTCCGTCATCAAAAGTTAATAACTTTGTGCTGGCCCTTTATGTCCATCTATCATCATCGTACTCCTTGAAAGTTTTTCAACTATAATTACAGTGCAACAGCCAAGAAGCAGCAGCAGCAGCCTAATCCGTATCATGAATTCATTGTGTGCCCAGGAAACGTGTTACAAATGTTCACAAATCCAAACGAAACGAACAAAAAAAGACGAACAAAGAACATCAAACCTACGTTCTTCGACCCAAAACCTAAACACAGGTGTGTACCTACATTATACCTGTATAACCAGTGCATAGAGCTGAATGCACTATATCATGCCAATTAGCCCATAAATTCTAGTTCTTATGACTTGTTGTTGTTGGTTTTATTTTTTAATTTTTTTTTTCTTTCTTTTTGTTTTCTCAAAAACGGTGAAATAATAATAATTCCTCAAATCGATTTTATGGACTACAAAAATAGAAAAAACCTTCCCACACATATTTGCAAAAAAATAAAAGGACTTGAGGATTATCTATACCAGAGAGTACAAGGGTGCATGGCCCCGGTCAAAGACCTGCGGCCTAAAGTAGGCCAAGACAACGTTGTCAACGACGACGACTTATACGATGACATGGTGCACACACTGCACAAACTGTGTTCCTTTGTTTCTTCGTTCCCGGTGTGACACACGTTGACGACGTGCAAAATGCATCGAGCTATGGAGGAGGCTCAGTATACCTATAATGCAGATGTGTATAAGCTCTTCACAGAGTATATACACACTCTCAGGTGTCCTTTTGTCATTATTTTCTCACACAAGTGCGATGGGTAATTGCGTTCCTTGCCTGCCAAAGGTGAATGATGGCAATGATGATGATGTGAATGACAGGAGTTTAGGGTACTTGGAGCCATACCTACACCATTCCTATTCCAACCCAACCCGACCGCACCATATCGCCACCGATACCGCTTTCATCTCTTCTTCGGTAATTGAGTTTTGGCTTTGACGAGTTTCGCAATGACAGCAGCAACATAGTGTGGTGTTGTGTATAAAATAACTTGCCTCTGTCATCAACGAAAAAGAAAAAAAAATAGTAATAGTCATTTAAATAGATTCAATTATTTGATACTAACTTTTTTACGGAGTCATGTGTGTTTTGGTGATGGTCTTTTTCGAAAAAAAAAGGCTTTTATAAAGTTTTACGTGGAAACTTTCAAACTTTTGTAGACATTTTGGGTAGATGCCAAAATTAAATGTGTAAGCTATTGAATGTTGTTTTTTGTTTAACTTGTTTGGAGATTTTCATTTTTGGAATAAAATAATATTTTGTGTTTTTTTTTTTAATTATTGAAAGCAGAGTTTTGGGACTTTAATTTATACTAGAACAGCTTAAGACCACCAAGAATAAACAAAAAACAAATTTATGACCCACACGAAGGCTATGACGGGCCATTCTATCTTGAGAAGATAGGACGGGAAACTTCCTTTATTGAATTTGGTACGTATTGAATTTTTTTTTTTTAATTTTTAAGGTTTTATAAATTTTTGGACTTGGATTAGTTCTTGAGAAAAGACCTATATTTTGTGTCATTTTAATGCAAACAATAAATTTTGACACATTTAAGGAAGAACAGTCTAAGACTCCCAAAGAATAAAAAAAAAAAACAATTTAAAGACCCACAGAAATGGATAATGATTATTTCTAAAACTTTCTATTTTAAGAAGATAGAAATTTTGTTCATGAAGTTATTTATTTCTGGGCCTCTATGGTCTTAAAATGTAAGTTTCGTTTTCTTGGAATCAGAAAAATTTTTCATGTTAGGTACCCCAAAAGGGAGGTAAGGTTTTCTGAATCTTAAATTTAGCAGCAACAATTTCAGGTCCTAAAAGAAGAAGAAACCACTTTGAGACCCACATAATTAAGTGATCTCATTAATCTGAAAATATTTCTTTTGAAATATATTTCGTTAGACACATATTTTGAAGGTTTAAAATTGATTAATGAGAGTTTCTTCCCAAGGGTCTAAAGTATCTTTTTTGACAATTTTTATTATTTTATTTTAATGATTTGAATATTATTTGTATTTGAACTTTAACTATATTGTTTTGTGGGCCGTTAACCACCTAATTGAAGCTCTTAAAAAGCCTGACAGATTTTCAAAAATTTTTGAGGTCTCAAGACATCTCTTTACTATTCTTTTCCTGGGAAATTATAATTAACTTATCGTAAGTACATACAAATTATTTAAAAGTAATGTTGCTGCAACATGTTTAAGGTTGCTGCAGCATATGTATATTGCTGCAACATGTTTTTATTGCTAACTATACTAGAAACTGGATCATCTGTTTCCATATTAATTTGATTTTAATAATCCCTTTAAGATTTGTTTATGTTGCCAAGGAAGTGTTCAAAGATAAATGTTGCTATGTTCCTTAAAATATTTATAAAAGATTATTCACGTGCAATTTTTTTTTAAGAAATACTTTGAAAAATGAAAATAGATGTGATAAATAAGGATTTTGTTGCTGCAACATGATGCCATCTATCATTTTATGAAAACAATTTGTTGCAATATTAAATTTTTTACTTAAACTATGTTTGCAACTTTTTTTGGGCAACATACTAAACAAACAGTCACATAAAGAGCTGATGCAACATGATGCTGATATTTACGTGTTACAATATAATGTGGACATTCAATGGTGATGTTGCTAAGAATTGTTTGCTCGTTACATAAATAAATTTAAAAAAAAATTTATAGAGATTAACTTTCTGCAACATTATGCTTTATGTTTCTCAGAAAAAAAAATCAAAAAGTGTTACAAGACCAGGTTGATCACATATAATACTCGTTCACCCTTTAAACACTTTTACAATTTTTGTTTATTATGTTGTTAATTTTTAGCAACATGATGCTAATGTTAATTCTCACCATTCAGCATTTACAACAAATAATAGGATCTATTTAATAGTCTTGCACTGTTGGATGCATATGTTTGTTTCACCCTACATCTACATAATATATACATATAATTACATGAAAAAATCAATACTTGAACATTATACAAAGTGTGGCACTGAAGTGTTGGTACACTAATTAATAATGCATCGCTGCTGCCACCACAACCACCCATGAAAAAATATATAATAAAGTAGCAGATTCTGATGATGATGTTGATGACGATGCACTCTGCACATTGCTGCTGCTTCTGCCTGCACACAACACAAATAAATCTTCAACACTTAAATTTTAAAAACGTTTTTGCAGCAGAAGAGAGCTTTAAGCCGCTTTAAGAAGATAAATTGAGAATGACAACTAACATAGGAGATGTGTCACACCAACACACATCGCACATATTCAATTTCCCTTCCCGATGTCACTCGATGCCAATAATACAATAAAAAAAAAAGTTTAAATAAAAAAAATAAAATAACGCTAACTCAACCGACAGGATCCTTGTAAGCCGGTTGCTCTAGCTTCAGCTCTATAACAGTATTGAGCAACCTCCTCTTTTTCCGTCTTTGGGGTTCACACACTGTCTCCGACATCGTCGTCATCGGTCGACGTTTGTTAGGTTGGCATTCATATGCATAGAAGCATGGTTCAAAGGATTTACTAGGTTTTACTTGCCCCCTGACTAGAAGCAAAAGCTGAACCAGAAGCAGCATCAGTTCGGCCTCAAACGAGAGCACCACGAGAAAAGCGAAGTAAACTGGCTGGTAAGCTGGATGCTTGCTAAAGTCGAACCACCAAAGTGAACCATTATGTCTGGCTGACAATGCACTGGCTTGCTATTGTCCTGGAAGGATAGACTTTTTTATTCCTTTCCTACTTTTATTTTTTTTTTCTTTGCATCTTGTCTTCCCTGTTAGGTTACTTCTTGAAGTAGGTAGGTATACTTACTTTGTTGAGGGCGGATGGGGGCGATGTTGTTAGTTGCAAAGAGATGAGATGAGAGACGACGACGACGACGACGACGACGACGACGACGGCCACTTGGGCTGAATGCATCATCATCTTGGGCAATCATTGTCTGATTGTCTGAATGTCTGATTGCCTCACTACTAAGAGTAGGTTCTATGGTGCATCGAGGACATGGTACTCTTTTTTTTTTGCTGAATTTTTTGTGTGTTGCCTTTTGAAAGTTTCTATGGCTTTGTCTGGCCTGCCTTTGGGGGTCTCTACAACTAGTCTCTATTGCTTGTTCCACCTCATTCTTTTATGCAAACAAAGCTTAGGTATAACTCCCTAGGCCCAAGGATGTTTTTTTTTTTTTGTACATTTTCATTTTATTTCTTGAGTAACAGTTGTTGAAAAAGTTAAGAACGTTTTCAAGGAAATTCAACTCATAAAAGGTGTGAATATATTTGTGTCATAAGAATGGCATTGTAATGAACTCAAATTGCAAAACTTCTTGAAGTTCTTGCGAAAAATATGAAATTTTCTTCAAACTTTTATGCAACAATGTTTTGTAAAATCTGAAGTTTTTAAATGCAAAACTAAACATTTACTTGCGAAAGATACATTATTGTGTTACTTCCGAAGCTTTGGTGGGATATTCGCAAAGAATAGGCTTAACCCTCAAATTTTTAATTTGATCTTTTTCCATTCGATCTTATATTTCGCAAGTTTTAATTGATATTAACTTAAAAAAAATGGTTTTCAGATTTCAAAATGATCGCAAAGTCATTGTTTCGCAAATTTTTAGAATAATCTTAAATTTGTGATTTGCATTTTTCAATTTGGCATGAGAACTGTTTCGCATTTAATGCGTTTTCGTTAGAAACCTATACTTAGAAGACTTGCGAAAAACTTTTGAAGGAATTTGCAAAGCTATTTCAAAATGACTGGTTTGAATCATAGTTTTGCAGATTTTAAAGCCATAATTTCGCAAATTTTTCACAAATTTAGAAGAAATTGCTACAAATATTAGTGATTTTGCAAAACTTTTAAATAAATGCGAAACATAAAGCCTTGCACAACAGTAACACAATGGAATGTAATTATTTGAGAAAGATGAAATTAAGTATTTTGCATATTTAAAATTTTGCGAAAAAAAACATTGACATCCATGAGAATTGCGAAAACGTTCAAAGGATATGTCTGCGAGGCTACAATAGAAAATACATTTCCATTTCTTTTGCAAAAATCGATGAAAAAAGAAAAATGTTATCGAAATATTTAGTTATATTGTTGTGCAATGATTTTTATGATTTGTTTATTTATATTCAAGAACAAATTCATATTATTATAATAACTTAAAAAATGGTACCATGTTTATGCGAAACAACATAAGAATGGAACTAAAATAATTACAACATTTTGCAAAATTTTGATTTTATTATGTTGACAAAATTCAAAATTATAATCTTCTGACGAAAGAATATGAAAAGAAAATATGAAATCAAGCATTTCGCAAAATAACATTAATAGAAAACTTTTCAACATTCTGAAATGCTATTTGATAAATTGAAAATGCAAAGTTGCTAACAAATGAAAAGTCATATCATTATTTTTTTTTAACAACAAATTCGATTCGAGTATCTGTACAAAATGCGAAGTCACTCAAAAATTGCGAAATGGTTGTCATACGGCCTTTGTCAATGTATAAGAAATAAATATTCCAATTTTGCAAAATGCGATATGCAAAAAAAACCATTTTTTAAAAGAATGCGAAATGATATGATGCAAAAATATTAAATGACAAATAATAATAATCTTTTGTGGAACCTAATAATCTTAATAACTTTAGTAGTAAAATGGTAGTTGCGATCTCGAGAAATGCGAAATAATTTATGGCTTTTAAAACTAGCGAAAATATTATCGTGTTTTGTTGGAAATGGTAGTGAAGAACTGTACTGTTAATTGAATACCAATCCAATTTTTTCGCAACTTTTCAAAGTGATTACTTTGCATTTCTTGCGAATTGTGTTAAACAAAGAATAAACAATTTACAAATTGTGAATGTTGCAAAAGGATGATTTAAATTGACATCTTATTCAAATAAATGCGACATCTGCGAAATTTACTATTTTAGTAAACGATATCAGAAAAAAAAATAATTTTGCGATTATACTAAATTTGTTGTACTGAAAAGTTTGGATATTATTTGAATTATTATAAATGAAAACTTCACGTAGTATAAAGTGCGAATTATACAATTTGAATACATTTAATAAGTTCGTATATGATTTTTTGACCTTTGCAATGGCTTCGAAATGATTTATCGTTTTGTAATTGTTCTTTGCAAATATTTTAACTATTTGCGAATTGATATATTTTGCAAAATTATGACGCACAATTATTAAAAGTTGCGATTAAAAGTATTGCGAAATTGTTTATGGTTTTTTGGAAGATTGCGAAATGATTATTTAGATATCTTGGATGTAACGTAAAGTTCTTAAAAAATGTCAAATTGTGAAATGAATGCAAAATGGGGTGATATCTTTTTTTAGCATATAATTACTCAACTACAATCAATATCTGCAAATTTGCGAAATGTTTTCTTTTTAATTTAAAAAAGTTGCGAACGTTTTTTTTAGTGCCGTTGCACAACTGCTAACTGAAACTGTTGATAAATTACTAATGCGAAAACATCCTTATACAGTATATTATATGCAGATCCGCACCAACAGCAGAATACGGTATATATTCAAAAAGTGCACATTTTTATGCATGAAAAAGAATTTTCATACTCTCTATCTTCACATCATTATTATCTTGCCCAACACATCATCAGCATCCCTGCATTTTAACGTCCTGCGGGCGAGGATATTTATGAAGAATAAAGGAAGAATACAGAGAGATGGAGTGAGTCCAGCTCAATTGAAACCTCTTTCATATATGAAAGAAAGTGTATATGGACAAGTTAGCATAAATGCAAAGGCACATACATATGCGAAAATGCAAAGGATGCGACAGAACGCGGCGCGGTGATGGTGGCAATGATGGGCTTTAAACAAAACGTCATAGTTAAGTCTGCTGGCTGAATGTTGGCGTATTAATACTGTGAAATGGTAGACATAGAAGCTTATGCGAAAACGGCCTACTTTGCAAATGTACACATGGAATTTCAGTTGTAAAGTTAATTTTGCACTCGACTACTGGAGGCAAATTTACTGTCTTCTCTTTTTAGATACTCCTACTCTTCCAAGAAGGACTTGAAGGATAACGCCTTCTTTGTTTTGCATTTTACATCAAAAGTAGCTTCAAGCCCTTTGGCCAAGAGAGATTGTAAAATATTATTTTTTCATATACCTATGCCCTCAGAAAGTCCTTTCTACTGATAAATTAACAGTTAAGTTTGAAAGAGAATTTTTAAGTGGCTAACAAAACGATTGATTGTTCAGATCCTGCACCACCCTTTGGCTAGAAAATGGAAGTCCTTTTCACTTCTTTAAAACCAGAAAGCAATTTGTATCCAGTTTTGCGTAGAAGAGGGCAAACATTAAGCCTATACCTTCTCCAAGTCCTCCAATCCTTAAAATTCAAAGAAAATGGGCTTGATAATCGACAGAGCGAGAAAGGAAGAGAAAAAACCACATTTCGGAATTTATTTTCATAACAGATTTATCGCCAAGGACAGCTCCATCCCTTTTAACAATCTTGTCTTGCCTATCTTATACTCTTGAAGGAAAAGGATTTTCGAAAGGATATTATTTTTATACTCTCTTCTCTCTAACAGCCAGCCACGCTGTCGAGGAGCGTGTCCTTTCCTAACCCCTATTTGACGTTTTAAGTGAAGTCAGAAATAGAGGATAAAATATCCTTTTCCTGGTGCTGTTTTTTTTTAATGCTTTTTTGCATATAGATTCCTCGGTTTAATATGATTGATGGGATTGTGCCGACTTTGACACAGGAAAAGGGTGAAAGCGGAATTCCTTGAGCATCAAACACGAAAAAAAAATGGTTGATTTCTTCTCATAATGTTTTTTTTTTTTTTAATGGCCTTCCAGTTGGTGTTTTCTAAATCACAATTAATCAATGAAAGAGCATCAGGGTCGTGATTATGTTTTTTTTTTTTTTGTACATATTTGAGTATTGGCATGGCGATTTAAATGTTTCAAGTCTTTTAAGATGAAGAATTGGGTACTTTCTTTTTTTGGTGTGCGATGATGCAAAAAAGAGTTGGGGAACTTTTGAAAACTCTTACTTAAATGGAGTTTCTAATGATTCCAGGCCAAGCATCCTTTTCAAACAAGATTCTTTTTTAGAAAATTAGCAATTTGAAGACTTATAATATTGTTGGAAACAAGTTTGAAAGTAATTTTTCATTTTGATGGAAGAGGACACAATGCCTCATCCCTTTTTATTTGTAAAATGGATAAATACAGGGTCGTAATTAATAGTTGCAGTGGGCCCATAACGTTCAACAAAAATCCTACATTTAAAGTTTTTTTGAAGTGAAAACTTATTTGGACATGGTTGGCTTTGAATTCTTACTTTTTTGTAGGCATGGTAGAAATATGATTGAAGCGTCATATAAAAGGTGAAATAATAAGCTTTCAGATGATATAAAATTTATTATAGGTTGTCATTTTAAAAAATGGATTTAATGGTGTTAAAAGAGAAAAAAGATTTATTTTTTTAGCTTTTTTGATGAAAAATGATTGGGTTCAAAAAGTTCTAGCTCTTTTTGTAGATGTTGTATAGATATGGTATTTTTAGCTGAAACAATAAGCTTTCAGAGATGATATAAAATTTATTGTTGGTTGTCATATAAAAAAATGGACTTGCCTAACATTGATGGAATAAAAAAAAGGTCGAATTTTTCGATTTTTTTTGCAAGAAATATGATTTTTTTTAAGGTTCAACTTCTACCACGTGTGAATTGCACACATGATTTTTTTTTTAAACATTTGAGTAGGGTTGCCATGTACTAACTCGTATTTAAGAAATGCTGCCCGATATTTTTAAGATAGAAGAGGGTCTTATCTAAAATCTTTTGTAAAATTCAGCTTCAAATATCATACATTTTAGCTGAAAAAATGTGTTTTTGTTGTATTTTAACACTTGAGTAGGGTTACCGAGTACTTACTAATATTAAAGAGATGGCGCTCAATATATTTTCAGATGGAAGACTGTCTCACCTAAAATCTTAAGAAAGTTCAAGCCTGTAACCCTGTTAAAAATTATACATTCTAAGTGTTTTTGATGCTTTATAGCATTTGAGTAGGGTTACCAAGTACTTGCTTATATTTAAGATATGGCGACCGACTTTTTTTAAATGGACGAGGGTCTTTGATGTATGCTTAAGCCCTTTACTCTGTTAAACATCATACATTTTGGCTGAAAAAAAGGGTTTTTGGTGTTTTTTTACCATTTGAATAGGGTTGCCCAAAATTTTTTTGATAGAAGACGGTTACGTGTATAAAAAAATATATGTGCTCTTTTGTTAAAAAGAAATAATACTTGTTTTTTTTTCAGTTGAATAGGGTTGCCATATTTGTAGGCCTTTTGTTTGGCATTTTAAAAATTCTCTTATATATTTTTTATCAAACTACAAATATGTACATATATGACAACATTTTCTGTGTGATAATATTTCGTTTCAAGTAGGGTGCCACATAGAAGTTCCCATATTAAAAGTGGCAACCCTATTACTGTTTTCATTTTAGTATCAATTTATCTTTCATTTGATTTGACCCTTTCGAAAAATTTAGTCTTTTAGGCCCTGGTGTCATATTCACAAATCCGTCCCTGTAAAATGGACTTTTCTCAAATATCACTAATTACTTAAATGTGTTCTCTTCCAGGTTTTTGGATTTCAAAGTTGAAATTATTCAATTAACAAATTAAATGTTGTTAGCGTGTACAAAACTTTGACTTTTAAGTCTTTCAAGTACCTAGAAAACCCCTTTAATATCATAAAACAGAGTTATTTGAAAGATGTCAATTTAGATGAAATTTTTTAGAATTAAATAAAGTAATAAAGTCAAACTATACAATTAGCTTATTCTATTTCAAACATCTTTTAAGCTTCCTAGAAATTTTTCATCTTGAAAGTAGTTTTCAAATAACAACAAAAGATTTCCCTTTTATGGAAATAATTCCATCAACATTTTAATGAAACTGCATCAGTACATCATCCAGAGAGTGACAGACTAATACTTGACAAAGTTTCGAGGAAACTCCACTTGAAATGATTGCTTTGGCGTTGAACATGTAACGCATAAGGGGCCCCTACCTACCTTTCTCATGACAAGCTATACCAAGCTGAACGCGTTCAGTCAATATTTGCATGAATAATTCAGGAAAAAAAAGCTGCATCCTTATGTCACACACATTTACACGAATGTGTGTGTGTACAATCTGACAGAACTCATAGCCGTATCGCAGCGCATTTTCTATCTGTCAATTGTCTGATGACTGCAGTCAGCCTTCATTTTGGCATCGAATTTCGATTGCATCCCACTTTACTTCCCATTCCCATCATCATCATCATCAACATCGTCATGCAATTTGCATGTGAAAAGGCTGAGAGGAATGAAAAGTTTTCGCTTTTTAATGGCGATGACGTGCGTACAACAACACCCCAACAACACAACCAACAGCTCCCTCTTCTGGTATAATCTGGCATATTTACTGTCACCGTTCACTCGTTGCGCGCATTTATTTGTTCACTCTCTCGTCCTCCTGTCAAATATTTGCATTTTGCACACTTTAAATCGCATACAGAGAGCTCTCCATCAGTGCGGATTTTTAGTCGTTTTGCGTTCCCTTCGATTTCCTGTTCATAATGGTTGAAGGGAAAATTACATTAGGGTAGTCCTCTGTGAGATTTAACTAGCAACTAGTATATCCCTTATTTTTCGCAACTTCTTTGATGGTCGACTTTATTGAATGCATGCGACTTTTAATGCAAATCGCTCTTCCGTCACACACAAAATGCAGTCCAGTATTTTTCCAACAATTTCACCACCACCCTCTTTTAATTTTTTGTTGGATGTTAAATTAAAATGTGTGTCAGAGCAGAGGGAAAAATGTCACTCCCTTTTTATGTGTATTTACTAACTCTGTGATGTTTTGGCTATTGATGAGAATTCCGGCGCAAATCGTAGGGTAATTTACATACAAATGCATTTTGCTGTAATTATAAGCAACAGCAGTGAGCAGTAGCAGCAGGTTTCCATCGCAGGTTTGCATGTTCGAATGTAATAAAATAATTGTTGGGTGGAGTTGTTGATAAATCCACTACACGCTATGTAAACCCATCAAACATTTATACCAACACACACATTTTTCTATAGATATATTCTATACACTTGACTTGACTCATATATATCTAGTAATAACAGTTATTGTAGAAATGCAAATTGAAGGTCAACAAATAAGTTAAAAAAAAAATAAAGTTATACCGGTTTTTTTTTTTTTTGTTTCTTTGTTTGAAAATTCCATTTGGCTTTCTGTTATAAGGACGAGGTTCAAGGTTATGGAAATCTGTTGATCCATTATAATGTAACATTATTACTTAAGGTGAGGTCATTCTTGAACAAAAAGTGTATAAGTATGCAGAAGTTGGATGGGATATAGATTTATATGGAATAAAGGTAAAAGGATTCAGTTTTATAGGGTCATTTATCAAAAATAGAAAATTAAACTTTTTATGGTGAAAAACTGTCATTTTGATTATTGACGGTCTTCGAATTATTTATTTTTTTAATTCGAATTTTTCATTGTTTAACAATGTTTTAAAAAAATTACATACTATACTTACTCAAACTCATAGCATACTTTGAGAATTCCTAAAAAAAATAAGAATAGAATACGAGATGACAGTTATTCTCCAACAGGCAGTTACTTTTCCAATAACTACTTCTACTTTAAGATTACATATATAGACACTCAGGGAAAAAAATAGTTATTTTGTAACTACTATTTGAATAGTCACTTTAAAGAATTCAATGAAATTTGGCGAACAACAATTTTTTGACAGAAAATAGTTACAAAATAGTTAAAAATGACTTTTATAAGTTATAACAGTCACATACAAAAGTAAAATAGTTAAAAGTAAATATTATTTGTATAGTTACAGAAAACAAGATGTCGTATAGTTACAGATTGATGACAAGATGTCGAATTGTGCCAGTGTGAGTACAAGTTTAAAGTCGTGTGTGTACAAAAAAGGAGACTTTTGTTTAAAAAGAATTAAAACTTTTGTTCGTTTAATTCTTTTTAAACAAAAGTCTCTATTTTCGAGGAATAACAATTACAATTTTTACTTGCTCTATAGGGCAAGTATTGGTTTAGTGTCGAAAAAAATTTGAGGTTTTAATCAAAACCAACATTACGATAATGGAGAATTCCGAAAAAGTGGGTCCCGCAATTCCGTCCGTGCGTCTGTGCGTCCATCTGTACACATTTCCACAGCCTAAACGGGTGGATGGATTTTCTTCAAATTTGGTAGAGATGATTTTTATGGAATTCTGAAAGTTGGTTTTTTTTTGTTTTTTTATATCTCGTTTAGAACGTATACCTCCCATACGAAAAAATACGATATTACGAATTTCTCGAAAACGGCGCTAACGATTTTGATCAAACTTTGTATACGTAATATTTAAAGCAGTGGCAATAAAACTGCATTGCGACTGGGGTCGCAAGTACGTGCGACCCCAGTCGTGCATTTTATTTTTTTTTCAGGGTTTTGCTCCAGAAGAAGTTTTTGGATTTCGTCTTAGTCTAGGTTACTTCAAATTTATGCAAAAAAAAAATTTTTTGAATTTCGCATTTTGATTAAAAAAAAAACTGTTCAAGCTACAAAAACCAAGTTTATGTAATTGAAAAACATTTCAAAAGCTACAAATTTGGAGGTCAACGAAACTTAATAATTTCAATCATTTCAGATTTTGTCCGCTAACTTCAGACTTATTTTAGCGGAAAATTTAATAACTCAAAAACTATGTGAGCTACAAAGGAGAATGGGCAATTTTGTATGGAACTTGTACGTTCCGCTGCCAAGAACGATTTTGTTATTTTTTGATGTAGTTAAGTCTTATATACATTGTGCAGAAGTTTTATCCTTCTAACGTTCTTCACAAACGGATAAAATGCATTTTTGCATTTAAAAGTTAATGCAAATTGTCTCAATGTTTAAAATTGAACCTGTATTTTAAGTGCAAGATATGATAATCTGCTGAGCCTAATCATCGATTTCGAGTCTATTTTAAGACTTTTTTTTTCAATTTTTTGTTTGCTTCTTCCTTTTGAAAACTCAAAAACAAAATCTTGAAGTGGTTGGCTTAAAAAGCTTATATTTTGAGTTCCATTGGTCGGATATTCAAGATTGAGGTTTTAAATCATAGAAAAAATGACATAAAATCATATTTCATAATTTAATTAAAATAGTAATTCAATTTGCCCTTCGCATATTGCTCGATGCATTAACAACACTAATATTGCCATATCTTCCATTCCAAATGCAATACAACGAAACGGCCATAGTAAAAATTTTTCCTACGTTATAGTTCTTTCATTTGATACCACTTTCATTACTGGCCGCCAAACGTCCAATATGCCCATTCTCCTTATTGGTTTTCGCAACAAATAGCATTTAATTAGCTACAATTAGCGAGATAATTTTTTTTTATTCCACCAAAGTAAGAGACATGTTAAAATTGACTATTTAATCATTAATTTGGAAAATACTTCGACTGACTATTAAAATAGTCACAAATAACTATTTTTAATTATTTAAAATAGTTATCCGATTTTAACTATGAAAATAGTGAAAAATGACTATTTCTTTCTCTGTGTGCAGAAGCTACATAACTTCGATAAAGCTTCACTAAGAATATTATGCTATTCTAATAAATTATGAGAATGTCCTTAAAAATCTTTACGAAGGTGTTTAGTGATTTAATATACGCTGTTAAGTGTTTATGCAAGTCTTACCGAAGTTGTGTAACAATTTAAGAAAGAAAACTAAGATTTTTTACTTTAATTACTTCCAATTTCCTTAATTATTCAATATATTATTTTTAAAGATGTTATAAAACTAACTTCTAGAAGCTCACTTTGTCAAAATCTTATGAAAGAGAGGTTAGACTTCGCTACTAAATACAAGGTATTAACGAAATAATGACATCAATACGAAACTTTGTCCTGTGAAAAGCTTTTAAGAAGCCTTATAAAGACTCTTATCTTTCAGATTCCAATTTTTCAATAACTAACTAAGGTTTTGGGTTAGTTGGAACCCGGATGAAATAAAATTCAACTGAAAAATAATATTACAATAAAGGACTAAACCAAGGAATTTCAAATTTGTCCTCCAAACATTTTTTATGCCGATTTAAATATAATTCTTCTACCTTCTCATATCTTCACAATGACAGTCGAAATTCCAATAGATCATACCTTTTCGTAATTCCACCAAAAAGTCAATACTTGCTAGAAATAGAAAACAAATATAAAACGGTTCACCATGGTGTATGAGTAATCTTTTTTTTAATTTCCTTTTATTTATTTTAAATTATTAAAAATATAGTGCAATTGTTGAACCCATTATTCTTATGATATTATAAAATAATATCACCATAGTTTGTAAAAAAAAGAAGTTGTCAGAAGTGGGATTCGAACCCACGCCTACAGAAGTAGACTGCGACCTGGGCCCTATTTCACCAACTTACAAATTTGTAATTACAAGTAATTTTCACAATATTTGTGAAAAAATCGAGAAATTCTGTTTCACCAGTTTCTTGTGATCACAAAATTGTACTTGTAATCTACAATTTTAAATTTGTGAAAAAATCCATTTTCTGTTTCACCGAAACTTGTATTTTACAAGTAACAAATTTGTGAGCTTTCAAGTTTCTTGTGGGTTTCTGTTTCACCAAAAAAAAAAAGTTACAAGTTTCTATTTATTTGTGAAAATTTTCTACAAGAGTCAAGACGTATGTCATTTTTGTTACAAGTTTGTAAAAACCGTATTTAGCGTGATTAAAGTGTTTAAAATGCCTTTACGCCGAAGGCCATTATTATTATTTTAATAAAAGCTATATATTATTATTATTCAAGGTTGTAAAAATACATTTGAGATTTAAAAAAAAATCATTTATTGCAAGTAAAAAAAATTCATAGTGAAAAAAAATTGCATTAAAAAAAATTTGTATATATTTTTCAGTTGCAATTACATTTTTTTTAATGCAAATTTTTTTGTTTGCAATAAATATTTTTTAAGGCGATTTTTTATTTGTAATAAATATTTTTTTTTTTTAATTTGTAATGGAAAACAAATGCTTTAAAAATTGGTATAGCATTTGTGTTTCAAATCGAATGAAAACATCACAAAATATCTGTTTAAAAAATTTTCCTGATTCCGCTATAACCTGCCTCTTAAGTGTATGTAAAAATTCGTTCTCTTTTGATCAAAGAGGCTTGTTTTTTCTCATATTTGTAGTTCTTCCTTCCTTAAATTATTTTATTAATTTTCATCACTCTTTACAATTTCATTATTTTACCCTTTGTTTTACTTCTATAAATCCATGAATGTCATTCTAAATTAATAAATATAAAAATAATCCAGCAATACAAAAATCTTAATATTTATTTACGGTTTTGTTTGGCATTTAAAAAAATTTCTTATTTGATTTAATTACTAAGATATGACAGTATAAGATATTTGACAATTTTTCGTTTAAAATAGGGTTGCTTAAGTTTTAAAAATGGCAATCCTATTTTTTCATATTCAATATCAACTTAGTTTTCATTTGAAACAAATTTTAACCTCTGTCGTTACGAGTTAAATAACTCAACGGTCACCGCTTTGACTTTAAAGAGCTTTACAAGTTTGTGAGATAAACTTGTTGCTTACAAGAAAAAAATATATTTGGTGAAACGGTAATTCTACAAACTTGTGGTTTTCAAAAGTTAGTTGTAATTTTTTTTCTCGATAATCACAAATTTGTGAATTACTTATTTGTACTTTGTGAAACAGAATTCCATTGTACAAATTTGTACTTGTGATCTACAAGTTACAAATTTGTGCTTGTAACTTGTAGTTGGTGAAATAGGGCCCTGAACGCAGCGCCTTAGACCACTCGGCCATCCTGACTATGAAGTGCATTTTGTTCTATCATACTCTTATTAAATATTAGATAGAAAACTGAAGAAAAAATATGTAATAAATTAATGCATGGATGCAAACATTAAAGTGTGGTTTTAATGCGGTTAAAAAATTCCAATATCCAACTATAGTTCTGTTTGTTTTTTTCTTTATTTTTTTTAAGTTTAATGGCATTTGTCAAGTTCTTGTGCTAATTTTTACTGATTTCTTAACGGACTTTTTTAGAATAATTGTGAGGCTATTGCTCAACCATGCACCGAGTAATGTTAAATTTTCATAGATAGCTCTGAAACTTAGCTAAAATAATTTATGTGAGTGGAGGTAAAAACCTAAATTGCAACTTCCATGCTCTTCCTCCAAATGCTTGAGCAATTATAAGTAAACCATCAAACGAAACGCATCGATGTACAAAATTTCACAAAAAAAATAGGTATGACCCTAAATAACAACCCTATAGCCTTTCATCAATATTCGAAATCAAAAAACCAATTTCGTTGCAATTTGGCCTCAGAAAATACGAAAAAAAAAATCAATCTGTTTCGCTTGGATTTGCATTTGATGTCTGTTATTACCCTTTTTTTTTGAAATAGACAAAAGGAATTTTTTTATCGTCAAATTTTTGGTACAACTTAATTTTCGACCACCATCATCGAACTCATCCCATTGCTCGTAGTAAAAACACAGATACCCATGTGACATTTCAATTCACCGTAACCGACAAACCATGACGAATTACCTTTTTTTGTCTTGTTGTTGTTGTCATGTTCCGGTTCTTCTTCCACAGAGGCTCCCTCTCTCTCTCTCTCATTTATAATATTTTAATGCTACAGGCTTTGAATTGTGCTCTGAATGTTTTGCTTTTGTTTACCCAAACACACACAGGACCTTCAAAACGGATATGTACAAAGAATTGTCGTCGTTGGTTGGTACAATGTAAAAACAGGAAAAATAAGTTTGCATGAAGCCAACATAGAAAATCAATTTGTATGTCAATTATATTCCATGCCAAAGCAATGATGGAAATTTCCAATTCTATAGACAAACTCGACAAAAATACAACAAAAAAAAAACAAGGAATATAGAGTTGTAGGCGGTGGAGAAGGCGGATGCGAACTTCAAACACACACACAAAAGAAATGTAAAGGATATGCATTTCGAATTGGAATAAAAAAAAAAGGGAACTAGAATATATTTTTGCGAGAGTTACTACGGAGAAAGAGAAAGGGTGTAGAAAATAGAAGAAGGTACGCGAAACAATAACCCCCATTGACAATTCTTCCACGTACCGTAACGATGACACATCCTTCTGCTTTGTATACTATAATATTGTTGGACAATAGAATTGTATTTTTTGTTAAAAAAAAAAGGAAACAATCACATAAATGAAAACAGCAAACCAACGGAACACAAAATAAGGAAAAGAAGCATAAAAACGGATACGTCGGAGCTCTCTATACACAACAGAAAATGATTGAGAATATAATCAAAGGATAAAGATACAAGGATATGGTGAACAAAACACAAATAAACAATTCGCATGGTTTCAATTGAAAAGCGGAAGAATGTGTCAGCTAATATGTGTGTGTGTGGGGAAAGTGGGGGTGGCGCTGGTATCCTGGGATACGATCCTTTTTTTTTTTTTCTTTCTTAATTCCGGAAAAAAGTTGTCGACAGGAGGACCTCTTCTAATGACATGAATTGTTTGGTGCTCTGTTATAGCGATCCTTTTGAATTTAAACGTCATCGTCTTTTTTTTTCATCATCATCATCGGCATCTATAGAGCAAGGATTTTGATTTTGCGGGGGCTCCATTGACAACCATAGACAAAATATTATTAAACACCAGCATATAACAAGCAACAAAACACACATCGTTGTCAGTGTCTTCATCATCATCGACAAAAAAATAAAAACGGGAGAGTTGTTTTTTTTTTCCTGGAATAACTGAAGATAAAAGGAATTTCCTTTTAAAAATATTCATCCTTGCGTGTAGTTCATAATAAGACATAAAACACGCAAAGATGAATAGAGATAAGGACATGTGGAATGTATGGAATAGTAACTTGGCATTTCAAAGAATTTTCTTTTTTTTAGAGATTCTAATAAAGATTACTGTCGATTCCTCTTTACTGAAATGGTAACTTTTACATTTGTTTAAAAAATTGTTAAAGTTACAGCAACATCATTTAAATAAATATTTTAAACTCTTAAGTTGATGGTAAAAACATATACATCAAATTTAATTCCAAGTAGAACAGAACAAAACTTTTTTTTTTATTTTGGAAGTTTATGTGGAGGTCCTTGTTTTCTTAAATTTTTTTTTTTTTTGAAACTTTTGTTCATCGGAATTTCGTTTGATGGCTAATAAAGTAGGTAACAGCCAAAGCTTTTTGTTCAAGAAAATGATTGTAACTTGCAGCTTAAATAAGAATTTCGTATGCATTCAGGTTTAATTAATTATTTAACTTAATATAAGTTAATATGTGAAATAAAATAAAATAAAATGCACGACTGGGGTCGCACGTACTTGCTCTTGCAGCTCAAAGCACTTTTTATTAGTCTACTTGTAGATTTTAAAAGCTGGATCTAAATTAAAAAAAAAATTGATATTGGGAAAGAGCCGACATTTAGGCCAAAATTATGTTAAATGAAAAAAAAAATTTGTTTGTTATTTGACTTTTTTGAGAAAAAATAAAAATGCAATTTTATTGCCACTGCTTTAAACATTACGTATACAAAGTTTAATCAAAATCGTTAGAGCCGTTTTCGAGAAATTCGTAATATCGTATTTTTTTGTTGGGAGGTATACGTTCTAAACGAGATATAAAAAAAAACAAAAAAAAACCAACTTTCAGAATTCCATAAAAATCATCTGTACTAAATTTGAAGAAAATCCATCCACCCGTTTAGGCTGTGGAAATGTGTACAGATGGACGCACAACCGCACAGACGTACAGACGCACGGACGGAATTGCGAGACCCACTTTTTTGGAATTCTCCATCATCGTAATGTTGGTTTTGATTAAAACCTCAATTTTTTTTTCGAAACGAAACCAATGGGTTGGGGTCAAAATTCTGCCGGGATCAAAATTCTTTTGTCAAAATTCTGCTTTCAAAATTCTGCTTTCAAAATTCTGCTTTTCAAAATTCTGTTTTTCAAAATTCTGTTTTTCAAAATTCTGCTTTTCATAATTCTGCTTTTCAAAATTCTGCAAAAAATAAAAAATGGTTTGGAAAATGTTAAAAAGCGGGCGCTTTTTAACATTTTCCGAACCCTTTTTTAATTTTTTGCAGAATTCTGTAAAATCATTTTTTTGAAAAATTATCTGCTTATTTGATTACTTACCTACATAATTTGTCGTTTTTTAAATGCGAATTCATTTTTGTTTTATAAATGAATAAATTTGAAAATATTAAGAAAAGGTTTTTAATATTAAACATTTCCGAAAATAACTAAAAATTTATTAATTTATCAAATAAAGATGAATATTCAAAAATTTGAATAAGAAAAGGAATATACAACATCGGTTCCACTTAGTATACATATTTTATTTGAAAGAAAGTCAGTATATGCATTTTAAAAAATATTTGTGACACTTAAATAAAAAAATTTAGGAAAGTACCAATGTTGAATTACATTAATGAGGTGTATTTTTCTTTAGCCAGCGCGTATGCTATAAAAAAAAAAAACAGAATTAGCAGAATTTTTTTGTTCAAATAAATGCTGGCAGAATTTTGAAAAACAGAATAGAAAAAAAGCAGAATTTTGAAAAACATAATTTTCGGTGAAAAAGCAGAATTTTGAAGCCAGAATTTTGACCCGATCCCGAAACCAATACTTGCCCTATAGAGCAAGTAAAAAAAATATTACTCATACACCACAGTGCACCGTTTTTTATATTTCTGTTTTTTTTTTCTGTTAAGAAATGCAGTGTTGTGCCAGTTTTTTACATGTGAACAACTCGATGTAAAAAACTTCAAAATTACATGTAAAAAACTTATTGTTGTAAAAAAAGGTAAAAAAACTAAAATTTCTTTAGAAAGCCAAAATAAAAAAGTGAAATGATTTAACTCTCTTATATTTCTTTTTTGAGAAAAAGAAAACCAATACCAATGAGAATTAATTTCCTCGACCTTTCCAATAATAATGGACTTACATCAAATTTAAATTTTGGGCTTCATTTGGGTTCATAAAACGGGCAAATTTAATAACCTTATAGCTAATTTGGAAAGGTTACTGCGTTGTATTTAAGCCGTGGTCCAAAAAACATCACATTTTTCATTAAGACCATTTTTTTGCTTAAAATTATGACATTCCTCAATGCTATTTCCTGATAAATTTCTTAGAAGAAGTTAAAGTTATTTGGTAATTTGACAGAAATTTGTGTAGAAAAATGGATACAAATATGTTATAATAGGGAAATAGTATAATCCGTGTTCTGAAAGGTTTGCAAAAAATTGTATATTAGATTTGAGGAGCAAAAAATTGAACACTTGCAAAGTTTGTTGTTTGTGGAACTGGAATTTTATATTCTGTTTTCACTAGAGCCCAAATGAGATAATTTAAAAATTTTACGAAATTTTCTAATTTGGGATCTAGAAAAAACTGATGACTTTGAAAATATTTTTTTAATTAATTAATAATGATTTATTAACGTTTATTAGAAATCAATGCCGTAAAATGAAGTGTTTTATACAAAATATTTTGTACTTCGAATGGCAACCGGTCAAAATGAATACATTTTTTACGTTTTTACCGTTTTATACCATTTTTTACACATTATTTAAAATTTTTTACAGTTTTTTACACAAAAAATGTAAAAAAAAAACAGTTTTTTACACGTAATCGCCCATCAGTGTTAAGTCACTATTGGTGGAGTATTAGTTCAGTGCCTTACGTATATTAAACTGCTCCTGCCATTCTTTTGAAAGGGGAGTGAGTGAAGGATATAAAAAAAAGACTTATTTTCTTTTACATATTTTTCTGGTTGGTCTTCTTGATATCCTTATGATAAAAAAGAAAGTTAAAAAACAAATATTATAACTTTTTTCCAGAAAGTTTGATTGTACAAAAAAAGGATCAGGATCTTTTTGTAGAAATTTAAACCTAACTTTTCCCAAGAAGCTGCTGTTTTGTAGCTAGCAAACTAAAGTATATTTTTAAAACACTTTTTTGACTGCGGAATAGGGCTTCAATCCAATTTAATAATTGAATTTCAGGTATTTACTAAGATATTTTTGTATAGTCTCTGTTCCACACGATTTTCAAGAGGCAACAATCTAGCTTTTTTCTCTGAATTAATTTTTTTGAAAAAAGGTATATTCTACATTTCTCAAGGTACTTTACCTCAAACGTTTCATGGTAATTTTTCTTCCAAAAAAGGAATTTGCAAAAAAAAGTATTTTAATTAATCAATTCCCTGATGGAACTCTAATTGTACACACACTAAACCGGATCTATCCACTCAAAGTTGCCAATCAAACACTATAAACCCTCCATCTGCCGACATTTTTTTTCCATTGAATTACCAAAAAAAAAACGAAAATATATAAAAAAAAAAAATATCACGAAATCCCAATCCCAACCATCCCTGATTGAGCACTGAATTGAAGCCTCTCTAGAATTCACTCAAACAATGGATATTTTGCAAAAAATAAAAAAAAAGACCAACACAAAAAATGTAGAACATCGACTCTTTTTATTTTTCTCTCTGGCAATCTCTCAAGGAGTATAGTGTTGTATTATGGAGGCCATCATCATGTTTCGCATGTGGTGTATATCAGGATCAACCTCGTACGTAATATGCATGAGTGAGGACATTCTCTCTCCTTCTGCAGAACAGCAGCAGCAGTACAAAAAATCCACTTCAGTTTCACATCATTCGCAATAAATAGGGAGAAAATTTGCGGCTGATTTTAGCATTAATTGAACTTGAACGTGTTTCACAATAGAATATTATCGTCCTAGAGGGACCCAAACCAACCAGCATATTGCATATAAGGATCATGCCATTTGTCATTTGCCAGCAACAGCAGCAGCATGAGTAAGAATATTATTATGAGTGGCGATTTTCTGAAGCGTCATTCATATTTAATGCACACGCACCCCTTTAATAAATGTGATTTTTATTTCTTCCTAGTTTCCTTTTTTTTTTTCAAGTGTCCTTTGTGTGTGCTTTTGGCCTGGGTTGGATGGGTGAATATTGTGAATAAAGGAAAAAAAAAAGTTGTTTATGGGTCAAATATACTCTTGCTGCCAAGGAAAAATCTGAAAATTTATTCGAAATGATAAATTGTTAATATAACGGCACCAAGAGAGAGGGTCCTTTTTTGCGTCTTTTGGTCCTTCGTGTCCGACCATTCAATGCGGACAAAAATTGAGTATAAATTTATTTTCTTTGGGAATTTTTCTTTTCACTTTCCATATTGATGGTGATGATGGGTGTGGAATAGGAGGGGGACGGAACTGACCTGACCTGACAAGTGCGGAAATTATGAAGAAAGTTCATAATTTAGAAGATTTCAATACCTGCAAAAGACTTTTTCCCTTTCTCTCTCGCAAACGAGTAACTTTTCTTGAAGACTTCCTCCTACTTTTGTAGTAAATAAATTTTCTTCAACCTTATAGAGAGTCCACTCTAACGGTTCTTAATAGAAAGTACCTACTCGTATCAAACATAATTACCTATCGTAATTTCTTCAGCACATGGCATCGTTTACGGTCTGTTTGCAAACACTTTAGACATTAGTGCCGAAAACGGTTGTTCGGTTATGTCCATAAGTTTGTTTTAGGTAGGTACTTTGGGAAAAGTTGGTTTCTATACCCCCGAACCATATGTTCCTGATGGCAAATGAGAATACCTACCACATTGTTTGTTGATGTATGTAACGAGACGACCACATCGATGACTTTTCTAAATGAAATTGGCTAAAAATTGAAAAAAGAAAAAAAAAATATATTCCTAATGGTTTTTGAGGAAATAAAATGAAGTGTTCGTAGGTAGAAGTAGGCGAAACAAATTTTATATACACGTGACTAAGCAATTATTTTATTGTTTTTATGTTGGTTTTTCACTTATTTGTGTCGGAGGTAATTTTTTGGGCAAAAATTTTGTTTTTTTTTTTTAGATTTTTAGAACAATTAATCATAATAAATCTACCATATGGTTTGAAATGTGTGTGAAGGCGAAATGACTTTGCAAAAAATATACTAAGGGTATACCTTTTTATATGGATTGGAATAATATTTGTTGAAGGAAGAGGGTTTAATTAAAGACTCTGGAACAGTAGGAATATGAATACAACTCTATAGTTTTCAAATTGATTACCAAATCTATACAAAGAACTTGTATGCTTTCAAGTTCTCTAGTTGGGAATTTAGCGCTGCTTTAAGGATTGTCTCGTCGTTTTCCTGTCTTTTACTTAGCATTCTAGTAGAGCCATTAAATCTAAATATTTTGTACATCTTCGTGTTTATAAGCCGAAAAAAAAACATTAGAACGAATTTATTGCTCAATTACAAATAAACGAAAAGTCGGTAAATATGATTCTATTTTTTAAATTTTATTCTTATATTTCATTGTTCTTGAAGAATTAATTCAACCTTCTGCTCAGAAGAACTTTCTTATACTTCTCCAAACCAGGTTAGGGGTATGCTTAAGAACGACTTTTAAAGAGCAGTAATAGCAGTGAGAAGCATATAAAACATATTTATAGCTGCTATTTAATAACTTTTTAAATAGCAGTTAGTCTCGCAAAAAACTCTTTAAATTTCTACCTGATTTGAAATGTAATTGAAAATAACTCCTTGAATGCCTGCACTGAAAAAAGGTTATTTCAAATTGAACTTATCTTTTTCGTCTTTATCTAAAAGAGCAATTTTACTTTGAAAAGCAGTCAAATCTTTAAGAGCATAGAACATTTTTTCTGTTCTCCCTGTTCACTTACCTAATGGGCTTCATGTTAATCATTGTATGATTAAAAAAAAAAAAACACAACAAATTGGATTGGGTAGGATTTTTGTAAGGCTGAGGACTGATAAGTGAGCAGCTATGTTGAAGAGCGATCTGCTCATTGAAAGAGCAGAGTGATTGAAAGCAGCTATCGTAGTAGCAACCTCAGCTCTAGTCCAGATATTCATTAGCAGAAACCTTTCAAAACACTTGGGTAAGACTTTGGATTTTGAAGGGTTGATTAGGAGTTCAAATCTCAACAGCATCTTCAATCAAACTTTTTTTTTAAACGGAAAGCAAAGCATGTACTCAAAAAGCAGTGGTTAAAAAAATTTTAAAAGATTTTTTCGTTTAAGGTGCTGTTAAATTTATGGCAGATGATGGATTGAAAGGCCTAAGACAAGAAAGGCCGTATATTCTATACCCTGACCTAAGATTCATGGATATAACAACATTCGAAATATCGAACAAAAAAATGTCCTATTTTTATAAATTCAATGAGAAATTCTTCCATCCTCTTTCGAAAATTTGAAGAAAATAAATTAAGTAATTTTTTTTACCTTAATGCATGCATAGGCTTTTTCACTGTAAACTCATACAGTAAACCAAAATTTGTTTCGAAACTTTGCTCCTCACATATCTGCATAACTGCACTGTCTGTGTAAGAAAAACTTGTTTGGATTCAAATAACTTAGCAACCAGACCTCAATGAAATGTATGGTTTTGATTTATAAATGGAGCCTAAGATAACAATCCTTTGGATTTTGGAGGAAATTTTTTGAAAATACATTTTTTTTTTTGGGAAGGGGTACCCCTAGGATTTTTTCCGATAAATCAAAAAAATAAAAAATAGACTTCTATCTTTTTTACTTGACATATACAAGTTGATTATGAACTTATTTCTTTGATACAAAATCAATTTTGAGACTTTGGTCAAAAGATACCGGCTTCAGAATGCAAGAAAAAAATATTTGGTTGGAAATATCTCACCAACCAGACCTTCAAAAAATTTTTAGTTTTCAGTTATAAATAGAGCTTGTAGATATCTTTCTTTTGATGTCTCACTTGATGATTTAGGAGGAATTTTTTTAAGGTGGAATTTTTACCGACTTCCAAAAAGGAGGAGGTATTCAATTCGTCTGTATTTTTTTTTTTTTTTTTTTTGTGTTTGTTACGTCATAACTTTTGACTGAGTGAACCAATTTAGATAATTCTTTTTGTATTGGATAGCTGGTGGCTGCGATGTGGTCCCATTTCAATTTCGTTCAGTTTTAGCCATGGGAACTATAAGAAAAACCATAAAACCCTGTTTTGATCCATGAAAGTCGGTTTTGTTTTTTGTAAAAAAAGATTATTTTTGACAAGGGGTACCCCTTGGATTTTTTTCGAAAATCCAAGAAAAATAGATTTGTTATTTTTTTTACCTGAATGCATAGGCCTGTTGATTATGAACTCATATTTTCAATTCAAAACCTGTTTCGAGACTTTGGTCAAAATATATCTGATTCGGAATGTAAGAACGGGAAAGAAAAAAATGTTTGGTTCGAAATATCTCTGGAACCAGACCTCCAAGTAACTTTTAGTATTCAGTTATAAATACAACTTAAAAAGACTGTTACGAAAATCATGATTCATAGGCCTGTTACGAACTCATTTCAATAATTCGAAACCAATTTCGAGCACTGTTTAATATTTTTTTTTACATACATATTTCTAGAAAAAAAAACTGAGAAAAAAAAACTTTTTTTAACAAATTTTCGAAGAAGTCTCTGGCCCTAAACTTATGAATCTTAGTCACATTGATTTAAACAACTTATTGAACAAACTTTTCCTTAACATGAATAATCTTTATTACAATTGGAAAATTTTATAACCCCCTTTTCCCCTACTCAAGTTCATACCGAAATAATCTGTTGGATTTGGGAAAGTTTAATACCCACCAAGTACTTATAAACTGTAAGTACTCTCTCTAGGCACAGGTGAAAGGTTTAAAAAAAAAAAAGCCTTTTGTAAATTATGGTTAAGCTTGATCGTATTTTCCTCATGAATTACTTTATATATCTGAAATTGTTTTCCTCTGGTTTAACTCTGTTTAAACAATAAAATGCATCTACCTCTATATATTTTTGTTGGAGGCTTTGGCAGAGGCAGAGATACCCGCTGAGTGCTTTAACTCGTTCACAAAAAGTAAATTACTTGCATCACATAAAAAATAATTAAATTCGTGTTAATTACAATGCCACTCTCTTTTCGACTCCACAACTCCAAAACTCAAACCCTCTGAGCTCTGGGATGCTAGAGAAGAGAGAAGTTTGTCCGATGATTATTTTTCGTTCGAAATCAACATAATAATAATGAACAAGTGCAGCCGCAACAATAGCATCGTCGTCGTCGTTGGCTGAATGCACTTTACAATATTTTTTTTCCACAAAAAAAACAAAAAAAAATGTAAAAAATTGAAAAGGAAACCCGAAACAGCCTCCGCATGGTAGACTGAAATCCGACAATAGCCACTGCACCATACTTTATCTATAAACAAATACATGAATATAGTAAAATAAAATTAAATTTAAAATAAAAAAAAAAAAATGAAAAGAACAAAAAAAAAACAATAATTTAAATAAAATTGTGAATGCAACAAAAAACTGTAAACAAAATGGAAATAAAATTCAACAACGGAGCAGAGGTGCGTGCATGAGTGGTGCTACGTGACCCAAAACCAGAATCAACATAAGAATATAATACCAACCTTCCTACTCACAACACAGAACAAAAAAACGAAAAAAAAAGAAGATAAAACCAACTGAGCCTGATGTAGTATTCAATAGTCCTGGGGCGTACGGGACGAACAAACCGAACAAAAGGGGGGCTTAACACAGTTGATGGCTTTGCAGAATTATATTTTAACATTTTTTTAAATTTTTTTTTTTTGTTTGTATTTTTTTTTTAAGGCGTTCGCGAATAACAATGGAAAATTGGGCGATTGTTCCAGTGGCAGGCATTCATCACTTGGCCACATTTGGCTTTTGTCATCCGTAATCTCTAGAGCCTTCTCTTCTTACAATCCAACAGAGCTGAAATGGAATTTTCATTCCAACCCCTCCTCAAAAAAAGGGCTGCGAGAGGGTTGGTTGAATTGCAATGAACAAGCTTTTGGGTAACAATGGGGGAACCACTCTTTTCAACTTTTAAGTGGTCATCTACTATATCATGAGGCCTGGAGGCTTCAGTGGCATGAGGCAATATTGTAGACATGTTAAATTTTTATGTTATTTTCGTGAGGTGAGGCCTGAGGTAGATTTCAAGGAAAAACGCTTCGTTAAAAAAAAGGCAAAAGGGCTGGAATTTTATTCAAAATGGATTAAATAAACGCCAAGAGAGCCTAAAAGGGTTATCAAAACGGTTTCAAAAGATTGATATTAGATTTCTATGGAAAAAATAAAAAGTGTTATGTTTAGTGCTTTAAGCAGACGGTATGTATTTTATTGAAAATTTGTATCATATGAGTCTCACGTTGGGCGCCAATTCGTCGTTCTTATTAGTTTAAGTACAAGCATTATTAATTTTATAATATAACTTTAATGATGAATACCTATATAACTACTTAAATTGACTACAATTTTGAATTCGTTACGAAAATAGGTCTCACGTTGGGCGCCAATTTTCAATCCTAACTAAGTACACGTTTCTTACTTTATTTATTCGATTGATGAAAAACTTAATAAATATTTCAATCTCTTCATTATATTTATTCATTATATATCAGAAATGGGTCCCACGTTGGGCGCCGATTTGCAATTCTAACTAAGTGTATCACATCACTCACATTTCTTATTTAATTTATTCGATTCAAGAAAATTTTAACAATTTTTCAATCTCTTAAGTTAACTGCGTGCTTGTAGTATTCATTATTTTCAGAAATAGGTTCCACGTTGGGCGCCAATTTGCAATCCTAACTGTTTATAGTAGGTACATCACTCAAATTTCTTATTTTTTTACTCGATTGATGAAAAACTTAATAGTTTTTCAATATCTTAAAATAACTACATGCTCCTAGATTTTGTAACTTTAATAAAGAGGTCCGACGTTGGGCGCCAATTTGCAATTCTAACTAAGTAGAGCACATCAGTCACATTTCTTATTTAATTTTTTCGATACAAGAAAATCTTAACAATTTTTCAATCTCTTAGGTTAACTGCGTGCTTGTAGTATTCATTATTTTCAAAAATAGGTTCCACGTTGGGCGCCAATTTGCAATTCTTACAAAGTAGAATACAACACTCACATTTCTCATTCTACTTATTTTACTGAGGATCTTAAAAATTTGTTCAATCTATTAACATTACTACATGCTTCTAAGTTTCATTATTTTAACAAATAGGTCCACCGTTGGGCGCCAATTAATTAAATGTTAAGATAAATCTGTCACTTTTGTTTTCTTTTTAAAGCAATATGCCCCAAAAAAAAAATACATAACCCCAGAATTATGATTAAAACATCACCGAATTCAATAAACGCACATTTTCATTGTAACCCAAAAAAAAAAAATATTTTCCGAAAAATCAACAAAAATAAAACATTATCATCCATAAAAATCTAATTAACCAAAACAATCACCGCAAAATATCCACATGCTGTAAACAATCATAATTTCATCAAAAAAAACCATCTGCGTCACAAATTTGTGAAAAATCAGCTCACTTCACAGCAAACAAAGCAAAACAAAACAAACAAACACTACAAGACCTCCTCAAACTAATGAGTCCAATTTAAGAAAAATAAAAACCAAATGCGATTTGTTAAATTTCATCCATGTCAAGTCATGAAAAAGACATATTTTCAAAAAAATCGAAAAAAAAGTTTTTTTGAATTGTTGCCAACCATACAAAACGAGGAATGAAAATTCACAAAAAGACCTCTCGTGTGTCTTCGGTCGGTTGCTGCTGATGTGTTCAAAAACTTTCCCGCTGCCAAATTTAGAAAAGAACCAAAAATACATCAATTAATCACGACAAAACATTATTTTTCTGTTCTGTGGGATATCGGTACATAACAGCTTGCTGCATAATGTTCCAAAGAAAACATCTCTGGACCGAGGCATGTCAAAGAACCTGCCTTTCTCTGTTTCGGTTTCAGAAAAAAGGCACATATCCAACCATATGGTATGGGATCGATCTGCTAGAATGAGAGAGCTGAATTTGAGTAAAAATAACGCAAATTGGGGCCTTCTAATGCAGTATTGCATCCACCAGAAATGAAATTCCAGCATTCACGGAATGCAACCAGATGACAATGGCACATCCACAGTTGGTTTTTCGGGAACTCCGGGCTACTCTGATCCCCGAGAGCAAGTGTTGTCTCCGAAATAAGATCAATTCATTTGACATTTTTTTCGGAGATGAGGGAAAAATTCAAATAAAAATAAAACAGCTGTTTGGGATTCTTAGAAATCCCCAACATTACGCAAGGACTTTTTCAAAATTTAGTTCAAAACGAAAGGAACCGACAACAGGAACAACGTCGACATTACATCACCTTGGTAATGGCCCATAAAGGCATCTGTTTCGCCTCTCTCTCTCAGTCAAAAATACACAAAAACTAAACCACTCACAGGAAATCCTTAATGACACTTAATAGCCAATATATACATGTACCAGAGCACCACCGTAACCGCTAGTCTTCGTTTTTGAAAACATAAAATATACCGGAACAAAAACACACACGACAAAGAAGCAGAAAACAACAAGTTTCTTAGTGCAATTCCGTTTTATTGCTAAATTCCCGAAAAAAAAACCTACACAAACAGGATGTCCTGTGATGATATAAACCCAAAAATATACCTTAACCTGAGAGAAGGCACACGGCGATGCCTGTGGTTCCCACCATTCACAATTTTTCTGTCTATTCTTCTCTTCTTTTGCATGCAATCCTTTTTTAGCCAGCCGATATTTTTGGGATGATCGTGCCATTTCCATATGCCATATGCCAGACCTTCTACCACTACTATGGCGCAGTGTGCCGTGTGTGCACCTCCTGCAGGATAAAATTTTCATATACACCATTATCTTGGTATAAGGTCAGCTGCTCCGAACTAACTGTGCCATTGAAAAATCTCACGACCTTCAAAATGGAATTTTTGTAGGACACCTTTTACGACGAACAACGAACACAAAGTGAAGTGCCAGTCACATGCAAACAACACAAAAAAAAAAAAAAAAAACACTCAAACCGACCGACTACGAAGCAAGGACAAACTAAAATTTTACAGTTGTTGCCATGCAGAGGGATAAAATTCTTTGAATTCTTTTTTTTTTGTGTTGTTTTTCTGCGAGTGTGGGAACACATGCCATGCCTTTGGCAAAGGGGGAACAACAGTTTTTTTTGTTTTCTTTTATTTTTTTTTTGTTCCGTTTAATGAATGAAAAACGAAACAAGACCTCAGGGGTTTGACAGGAGTACAGAGGTAACCTTTAGAAGAAGATGTTTTCATTTATTTTTATCGGAAGTTAATAATAGAGGAGTCAAATGTCAGCCCTGAGGGATCCCAAATTCGAATCAACTATTTTACGCTGATAATCACTTTTTCCTTCCGCACCATTAAGTCACTATAAAAGGAACCTTCACCATCAGCATAATCCACTTGTAAGTTTGGATAATTTAATTAAAAATCCTCAAGGACTCGATTCGATTGTGTATAAAGGCGGTAATCATTCTTATTTCTCTGTTGCAGCAATAAGTGATTACTTTGGGACTATTGTAGTGACCATTGCCACTTGAAAGAGGAAGATCCCAAAGAACACAAAGGATATGTCACGAACATAAATAAAAATAAAATCGCATTTATCACGGCAATAAAATGACAATACACATACTTGCACATCAATATTCACATGTGTATAGGGGAGATATGGAAAAAAATCAATTTCATTGCAACAATATTGTTGTACAGGAGCAATAATTCACAGAAGTACAGATGACCCAACATCATCAGCTCGTCGAATATTGGGATCTGAACCGAACCGGGACATTAACCCACACCATATTATAGAGAGAGAGTGAAAATGATATCAGAAGACAATACGGCAGCAGCAGCCAGACATAAATTACGGTTCGGTCCATTACTTGGCAATCATCATTAATGACCTCACCTCATGCGTAAATATAAAATTGAAGTGGCAGCACAGAACAGCGATATAATAGTTAGTAGTGAAATTGTTAAAAATTTTAAATTTATTTTTCGAGAGGGGAAATCACTAGAGGGGGACGGACGGATGACTTAAATTCGGAATCGCAGTGTTTCGGTCATTAGTGTTGTCTGTTATTGAAGTAATGATCCAAATTGGTAGAACGAGGGAAGGGGAATAAACTATTAAGTCATCAGTGGTAATGATTTTTTTTTTGTCAAGTGATACATTTGGAGTGACTTAGTTTATGAAGAAGAAAATGAAGTAATTTCATTTAATTGGGAATTGGAGTTGTACTATTTGATATTGACTAAGTTAGGCTAAGCTGTTGGATTGAGTTTGTGAATTTCGACACTGAATTAAGAACTGTTCTTTGTTTATACAACTATACCAGGTTAGAAGAATAAGTTGGCGCCCAACGTGAAGCCATTATGGAACAATATTTTAAATTACCTACATATGTAACAGCATTTGAAGTTTTAAGTAAACTTTAACGTTAAAGTTATTAGAAGGCAAGAAAAATATCAAACAAACCGGTATTTAGTTGATATTAGGGTAACTTCGGGCATTATGGCGCACCGGGCATTATGGCGCACCTCTCAACTACCATACTTCCAATACTCGCATTTAAATAAAAACAATGCAGAAACTTTGGCCTTCGTCGAACACTAGCCTTGTGACGATCGCAGGTCAGTGCTTCTATTTTTGAGCCAAACAAAAAAGAAAACAAAAAAAATATACCGGTTCTGGGTTCCAATATAATATCGCGTTGTTTTTGTTTGTGTGTATCTCGGTAAGTATACAGTGCACGTGTTTGTTGTAAAGAGTGAAAAGCAGAGTACAGTTTTGGTTTGGTTATATCACTTGTTATATTTTAACTGAAGTAAGAATTGTGTTTAGTTTTTGGAGTTTCGTGAATATGTGTATATTTTGCAATATGGCGCAGATGTAATAAGGGCATTATGGCGCTATATTATACCCGACTGCGCCATAATGCCCTTATGTAAAACTAATTTCAAAAGTAACTTACATAATGTCTCTGCATTTTTTTAAATTTGAAAATAACCTCAATTTTAAGTTAATTTTATGAAAATTATTTACAATTATATTTCAGAAAAGCTGAATATACGTAAAAAAAGTAAAGGTTTCCGAAGTAAATGGGGTTCGCCATATTGCCCGTACATAGGGCAATATGGTTTTTTTTGGACTACTTTTAATTTAATTTATTTTTTGTTAAAGAGCTTGAATTTTTATTCTTAAATAATTTATTTATGTTACGTTTTTATGAAATTTAATTAAAAAAAATTATTGAAGTAAAAATTGTAGTCCGTAGTAAAGTTATTTGAGTTTGTGCTTAGGTATGCCATAATGCCCTAATTTACCCTATGTAGTTTTTCTTTAAGAACTGGAATTATTTTCATTAAACAATTTGCGAGATATCTTTTTTTGACGTGATAGCGTTTTGTTATGAACGGTTTTTCAAAACTAAAACATGTGACGGACCTTTGACAAAGAAGTGATTATATGTAGGGGAAATTTTTTTTGACAATTTGAAGTGGGTACCGCATAAGCGCGAAAAAGACAGAATACCTATGCTGCCCATTTTCTGATCCACACAGGCCTATCCCTGACATTTATTTGAATGGTGTAGTGCTTCCCAAGTGTGAAAAGTTTAAATATCTGGGGTCTATGATAAATAACGAAGGTACTTGTGATGACGATATCAATCATCGCGTAAGCGTAGGGTGGATGAAGTGGCGGGAAAATTCTGCCATCTTCTGTGATCGAAAAATGCCCCCTAAGCTGAAAGGAAGACTCTACACCGCAGTTGTGCGTCCAGCACTCACATACGGTTCACAATGTTGGACAATGTACAAAAGTATGAGAGTAAGTTAACGGCAGCTGAGATGAAGATGCTTCGTATGACAGCAGGAGTAACAAAGCTTGATAGAATTAGAAGTACGAAGATCCGAGGAAGCCTTCATGTTAAAAACACCATCTCCCAAAAAATTGAACACGACCGACTCAGTTGGTATTTCTATGTTCAAAGGAGAGATCCTGAGAACCCCGTCAAAAAAGCAATATCATACAACGTTCCAACACGAAATAGAAAGAAAGGTAGGCCTAAAAACTCCTGGTACAAGCAAATGCAAAACCACCAGCATTCAGTTGGCCTTAGAAATGGAACAATACAAAACCGCGAGGCTTGCCGCCGATTTCTGAGGTCAACCCGGCGAACCCCACAGGCGGATCACTAGTGTGAAGCAGTTACGTGGGATAGTTATGATCCCCTCCACATCGAGATCATAACAGCGCCGAGAAAAAGGAAGAAGAAGAAGTTTCTTATGGCAATATTATGAAAGTGAATAAAAATTCATTTTCATTTATTTCATAAGAAATGGTATGAATTAGAATTCATCAAATTGTTTGAGTTAAAAAATAAACTTTGGTTCAAATTTTAAATCAGAATAATTTAAATGGTGTATTTTATCCATAGATTTATTGTGTATTATTCAATTTCAAATTGATAATTTTCACCAAAAACCAGATCATTGGTATATTTTTTTAACCACCGGAGTTTATTATATACGAGCAAATGGTGTATTTTTTATATTAAAAATGTGTACCACGAAAGTGCAAAAAATAAACCAAATATTTTGGTGTATTTTAGACTTTTGTGCTCTTTGAGTGCCATTCGTATTCACAATTTAGAGATAACGGTAAAATAAAGTTGTTTTTTTTTTAACAGGTTCTATCTTTTGATCTAGAACACAAAAAAAATTTAACTTTATTAACCTTTCATTTGATATATGGGGCATTTCACGTGAAACCAGCAGCGAAAAATGTGGTGGGTCGTCAAATTTGTTCATATTTGGTATATGTATTCCTCAATTGATTTAAAAAATACATCTGGAAGGATTTTGAATTTTAAGCCTTGATAGCGGAGTTATGGGCTTCTAAAGTTTTGAAAAACTCTGGGAAGAGTTTATTTGAAAAATTTATATAAATTAAACGAAGGGGTTACAAAATTATTTTAATGATGGATTATATGCAAAATTGGACGTGCTCTTCAAATATGAAATCTAAACCGGAAATAGATTTATTTTTTCGACAGAAAACCGGAAGTTGGCACTTCAAATCCAAATTTAAGAAACTTCGACCATTTTGATATTTTTTTAAATAGTCTTAAAATAAAGCTTATACAATTTAGAAACTACATGCCAAATTTCAGAGTGGGATATCAAGCCGTTTAGAAGATACATAGGTTTTAGTGAGGGGTCTTCGTGCATGTAAAACCGGAAGTACCCAGTTTTCTCTGCTCTGACCCAGCAGTTTGTACCACTCCCAAATTTTTTTTGTCCATTCGATAGAGCATTGGCTGAATATCATTATCCTGATTTTTCGCCTTCGCGAAATTCACCTTTCAGCCGCCATCTTGGATTTTAGTTTTTGTTGAATATCTCGATTTCTATTTATCCTACATAAAAGTTGTGTATACAAGAAACGTAGGAAATTAAATTTCGCGTCTTTTATGTTAAGAGAACTTTTTCGATATTCTTAATATTAAAAAAGTTGCAAGCCAAAAAAGAAAAAAAAAGTGAAAAAAATGACAATTTTAAAGTTTTGAGCACTTTTTATCAAAATTATGAAAAAACCTTCCGAGAAAAGATTATTCACCTTAAAATTCTCTACAACTCTCCTATACAACTTTTTTTTCTAACGCTATAAACACAAACGTTATTAAACTTTTTTTGTTAAAAACTGCTCTTTTTTGTTTGTGTTTTTATCTTTACTTTTTTCTTAATTTTTTTTTTACCAAATATTGAATTTTAAATGATTAGTAAGTATTTTAGAGATTTATGTTACAAGAGAAAATTCAGGACCTTTTTTCATAATTTTGAAAAAAAGTGCTCAAAACTTTAAAATTGTCATTTTTTTCGTTTTTTTTTCTTTTTTGGCTTGCAACTTTTTTAATATTAAGAATATCGAAAGAGTTTTCTTAACATAAAAGACGCGAAATTTAATTTCCTACGTTTCTTGTATACACAACTTTTATGTAGGATAAATAGAAATCGAGATATTCAACAAAAACTAAAATCCAAAATGGCGGCTGAAAGGTGAATTTCGCGAGTGCGAAAAATCTGGATAATGATATTCAGCCAATGTTCTATCGAATGGACAAAAAAAATTTGGGAGTGGTACAAACTGCTGGGTCAGAGCAGAGAAAACTGGGTACTTCCGGTCTTACATGCACGAAGTCCCCTCACTAAAACCTATGTATCTTCTAAACGGCTTGAGATCCCACTCTGAAATTTGGCATGTAGTTTCTAAATTGTATAAGCTTTATTTTAAGACTATTTAAAAAAATATCATGGTCGAAGTTTCTTAAATTTGGATTTGAAGTGCCAACTTCCGGTTTTCTGTCGAAAAAATAAATCTATTTCCGGTTTAGATTTCATATTTGAAAAGCACGTCTAATTTTGCATATAATCCATCATTAAAATAATTTTGTTACCCCTTCGTTTAATTTATATAAATTTTTCAAATAAACTCTTCCCAGAGTTTTTCAAAACTTTAGAAGCCCATAACTCCGCTATCAGGGCTTAAAATTCAAAATCCTCCCAGATGTATTTTTTAAATCGATTGAGGAATACATATACCAAATATGAACAAATTTGACGACCCACGACATTTTTAGCTGCTGGTTTCACGTGAAATGCCCCATATCACACATAACGGTACATTTACTACAAGCTACGCAATGTTAAATCGAAATACCTCAAAACACATGTGCAGATCTGTTGTCTATGAGCAACCACCATGAGCAACTTGGTTGGCTTTAAAAAATTCGTACTTTTACTTTTGTAGGTATTGTAGAAATACGATCGAAGCCTCATAGGAAACGTGAAACAATAAGCTTTCGCATGATATAAAATTTGTTGTAGGTTGTCATAGAAAAAAATTGTTTAAATAGTGTGTGAAGATAAAAATATTAGATTTTTTTGCTTTTTTTGATGAAAACAGATTGAGTTCAAAAAATTCTAGCTCTTTTTGTAGGTGTTGTATAGACATGATCGATATAAATATTTTTAGCTGAAACAATAAGCTTTCAGATATTATATTAGATATTATATTATAGGTTGTCCTAGAAAAAATCAATTTAATGGTGTTAAAAGAAAAAACTATATAATTTTTTTGCTTTTTTCATCATAAATAATTGTTTTCAATAAATTTTTACTTGCGATATAGGTACTATAGGGCAAGTTTAGGATTCGTAAAAAAAATCGAACTCGAGATAACAATTTTACATGACATTACGATGATGGAGAATGCCAAAAAAGTGGGTCCGGCAATTCTGTCTGTCTGTCTGTCTGTCTGTGTGTACCTCGAGCTACCGCCTAAACTAATGGAAAGATTTTCTTCAAACTTGGTAGTTAACAGTTTTGGGTGATTCCCTAGAGGACAAATTGAAATTTTTTTTTTAGGACCAAAATTAACGGTACCTGTCATATAACGGAAATAGAAAAGTTAATTTTGTTCAAAAACGGCTCTAACGATTTTGATCAAAATATTTGTGTGTAGTGAAACACATAAAAGCTTCCTTTGGAAATAAAAAAAATATTTTTTGTACCGTTATTAACGGTACCTGCCATAGAACGGTTTTTTTGATTTATGAATTTCTCGTAAACGACAAAACAGATTTCGGTCAAAATTTTCATACAGAAACGTTTAAACAATTATTATTTAAAAATTTTTTTAATTTTTAAAAAAACATATTTTTGGATTTTTAAAAAATATTTCAAAATTTTTTTTTGAAAAATCAATTTTTTGGAAACGGGTTGGTGAAAAATTTTGAAATTTCGTTTTTATGTGTAAATTAATTATTTATTCAAAATTGCATATCAATTTTTTTTTTGACAAATGTTAGGAAATTTTAATATATAAAAAATTAATTTTTTAAAAAACGGCTCTAACGATTTTCGAAATTTTTTTTTTAAAAATTCCTTTTTATACAAGAAATAAAATGGCATACTTAGTTTTTTGTAAAAGATCATATAAAACGGTATTTAATTATTTATAAAATCAGATTTTATTTTTTTTGCACCACTTATGAAATTCCGTGAAAATATCAAATTTTAAATTTTCTCTTATTTTGTTCAATGAAAAGCTTAAACATTAGAGTAACTTTGACCATAAGAGCAAGTACGTGCGACCCCAGTCGTGCAATTTATTTTTATACTTTTTGTGCATTGTAAAAATTTAAGTAGGTATGGCTCTATTTTCTTTATTCTTTTGGAAAATTGGTAAGTTTTTCAATGATTTAATTTTTTTCTAACCTTTTCATATAAACAAATTGATATAATGAGAAAGAAAAGAAAAAAGGTATACTCAAAAAGTTATTCCGTTTTTCTTCAAAACTTACAGATATAAATATTTAGGATCATTTTGTTTAACAAAAAAACACAATCTGTCTTCTTATGACGTAATCACGTAAAATTATAGTCCGTAAACCATCTTTACAGACAATCACTTTTTTTGTTAGATTTTGTCATTTTTTGGGTAGAAAGCAAACATTACAGAATTAAGGCTCATTTTATTAAAAAAAAATTTCGTATTATGAAGACCATAAAATTCGAAACACAATGAAATAGGACATTAATGTGACGCAAAAATCTGTTTTTGAACATGAGATTAAAAACCTTTCTTTTTTTGTACAAAAAATTCAAAACAAAACAATACCAAAACCCAAACAAACTCTATTTAACTCATTCTGATAGGACAGCCAGCTTGCGATGTAACAAATAAATCGTTTGAATAAAGGATTATTTAAAATGAATGGTCGCATTGTGTTGTTTTTTTCGGTTTTTTGTTTTTGTTTATTTTCAAAAGCAAAAACCTGTCGGCTTATTCAAATTACTTTTAATTATTTCGAGAGATACAAAAATAATTCTTTTGTGTTTATTATTATTTTTGGGATATCTACTGTTTCCTTTTTTATAATAATTCATTCTTTTTAGCAAAAGATAAACAAACATTCTTATCGTATTTCAAAAACAATTAACATCGCATGTGCTACCGAGCATTTATTTTTTTTTTTTTGTATTTTGAATACAAAAAAAAGAAACAATTGAACTTTTATATCGCGCATATAAATTTTATAACAAAAACGAACAAATGTATCTAACCTATGCCCTTTTGCAAATGTGGCAGAGAGGATTAAAATTATTCCGTGGAAAAAACAACAAACTAAAATCAAAATAAACACAACACAACACAAAGGATTTTCAAATGCAAACATACGCAAACCGAATCGCATCTCACCGCACCTCCATTCATTCCATAATATTCGAGAGGGTAAACGAAATCACGTGTTCGATTTCGTTGATGCGGTCGACCTAAAACGAACCGAATAACCAACAACCAAACAAAATCATCATCATCATCAACAACATCAAACCATCGATCGCACGGCATCGTCGTCGTCGTCGATAAAACCGCAAGGGAAAACATATATAAATTGAAGATTGAAATTTTCACCATGTACCTCCAATAGCTTCTGATATTTCTACACACAAAACACATATCTTTCTACGACACAAGAATGAGTTCCTGGGTATAAAATGAAGAAAACAAAAAATAAAAAAAAAACTTGAAAGCAAATAAATAGATAAAAACAGGATACAATCAAAATTGCGTGTGCACACTCAGCATATATTTACAGTAGAGTTGAACGGCGCGAAAGTCTTCGCGGGAATAAAAGTGTTGTCTTTTGTAAGCTTCATTCAAACGTAAACTAATCTTGTTCTAGGAATAAAAATGTCAAATTCAATTTAAAGACTCAATAAAATTATTTGGCGCCCAACGGGGGACCAGAATTAGAAAAGGTGTTTGCACTAAAAATTATCAATTAACTTTGAAATTTAGTTGGTTGTTCTTAATTGTGGTAAGAAGAACAAAGTGTGAAATTTATTTAATTTCTTCCAACTTACCAACTGGCGCCCAACGTTCAAACATCGATTAACTAAATAATACATTTAGAGTTTTTTTCCTAAAGTTAACTTCAGAATAATGGTAAAAATAGTCATAACAACATCTGTAACATATCAAGAAGAAGGCATTAAATAAGTCAGTTGCATTTATTAATATTGATTAGTAAAATTGGCGCAAAATGTGAGTCCAACTTATTTAAAACAGAATCTTAAGGGCTTTGTTCAACGAACTTCAAAGCAATAACTGAAGAATAACTTATGAAACAAATACAATAAGGTATAAATACTACAAATGATATAAGCTGTACGAAAGAATATTGTCTGTCCGTTCAGTTATTTCAGAGTAGGTCACTAGGCCCCTTAGTTTTTACAATCAGTTGTGTAACTTTCTTTTTGACTTGATAACGTCTTATAAATCGATGAACCATGGCAGCCACCACAAAAAAGTGACACCATTTTCTAACGTTACACTCTCGCACTTTCGCAATGCGGCAAAAAATTTCAATTCAAAATTAAAAATAAACTATTAGAGATACAAAAATCTTCTATAGCTTTTTTGAAAGATAATAACCTAAAGCTTAATCCAAATGAAGGATTTTTAAACGGAAAGATGAAATTTGGGCTAGAATCTAAACGCGAAGTCGTAGAAAATTGATTTTTTTTTTTTTGCTATAGATAGATAAGACTAATTAAAGAATAACTGCATTTAAGAAAAAATTTTGAAACTAAGCTATAACGTTTTATTTGAACGTTGTACACGTCTTGGGGCTATGACAAAATGATGATTTTGGGTAAAGAAATTTTTTTTTGGTAATTCTAAAGATGCCAGGTGAAAGACGAGGGAAAAAAAATTAGGCGTCTGATACGGATTTTTTCACTCTACGTTTCGAAATATGAATTTTTGAAAAACAATTTGTTTTTAGGGGTTATTTTTGATTTTTAGCTTTTTTTTTGAGCGTTCAAAAAATCTCAAACTTATAGGACATGTAAGTTTTTGCCTTAGGCATACATGTGAAAAAATCGTTTAGTGAAACAATAAACACGTTTTTGACCGTTTTTAACCGATTTTCATCGTTTTTTATTTTTGTCTTTTTTTCTTTAATAGATACAGGAATAAATTACATAGAATAATGATAGACCATGTGCGAAGTTTCAATCATTTTCGTAAACACAATTTTTAGATAACAGTAAAATAAAATTTTAGAATTCAACAGGTTTTGTTTGCTCTTTTTAATGAAATTTAATCGAGTTCAAAAAATTCTAGCTCTTTTTGTAGATGTCTCATATACCTGGTCGATATATATATTTTGAGCTAATACAATAAGCTTTCAGATGGTATAAAAATTTTTGTAGGTTGTTAGGGAAAAAAATGGAATTAATGACGTGAGAAGATAAAAATTCATGTGTTCTATAATGAGAAAATAAAAAAGGTATTTTTTTTAGCCTTTTCTTGTAAATTATGATTGTTTGAAAAAAGTAAACGCTTCAATTGACTCATTTTAAACAAAAGCACACAAGCTATTTTCTGACGATGTTATCACGTAAAATCATCGTCCGTAAACCGGCTTTACAGACAACCTCTTTTTTATTTCTTATTTTTTGATATATTCACTTGTACAATAATTGGCGCCCAATGTAAAGCGAAATTTTTTTTTTATTGAAAATCTTTTGAATTTATATCACATTTTTAAAAACTTTTCAATATTCATCCTACATAATTTATGAAAGGTAAGCCATAAAAATGAAACAGGAATCGAATTTGGAATTCAATTTTTTTATAAAGATAACTGGTTCCCAATGTGAAGCCAGCTTAATATAATTTTCGAAAGAAAATCTTTTGGATACGTACCAACAAGGTTTTTAAAATATTTCAAACATTCATCATGATTTGTATTTATAAAAAATTAACAACCAAATATTATTATTAAATGGCGCCCAACATGTGACTGGATTAAAATTATAATGTTCAATTCTGAACTAAGATTCAACTAAATCTAGAGGTTTGTAGGCTAACCAGCAGTGAATCTCCCTAAATTGTTAAAATTGTAATAGTTTTTTACGGGTTGACAAAAAAATTTTTCTTTAATTTTGACAGTTCCGTGTAGTTTTGTGTAGCACAACCCCTTAGGAAAGTTATAATCCCCTCGACATCGAAATCACAACAGCGCCGAAATAAATTAAGATGACAAAATGGCGCCCAACGTGAGTTCATACTGAAAACTAGTGTGATTTTTTGAAAATAAGTTCAATTCAATTTCAATTTATTTCTTATTGGTGTACAAATAAGACTGAGTCTTTTATAGTATCTTAAGACAGGACTGCCAGTACAAGTAAGTTATTTAGATAAGTAACAAATAATAGAACATACAATATTTTAACAAAAAAAAAAAAAAAAAAGGGAGATAATATTTACAAAATGATTTTAATTTTAGGTAAGAAGAATTTTATTAAAATAAGATTAAATATTTTATTTTCAATTTACTGTTTGCATGTTTAATGAATTAAAATAGTTAAATATTGCTTTTTTAAACTATAAAATTTCTACTATTTGTTTTAAACTTACTGGCAAGGAGTTCCAGAGTTTGCTTTTATTTACATAAAATAGTCCAGAAGAGTTCAAATAAGAGCATAAAGGTGTTTAAGATTCAGAGTTCGGGCAGATTGTGAAAACTGTAACTTTTCAAATAAATATAGCGGCGTTTTTCTTTGAATTATTTTGTGTAAAAATATACAACGTCTCATATCCAGAAACTGTTCAAAAGTACAGCCAAGGACTAGTTGATGGTATTGAGAGACATGGTCAAACCTACGCGGACTAAAAATATACCGAATTATATTATTAAAAGCAACTAGCAATTTATGAAAAGAACGAGAATCAAGCTTAGCGTAAACCACTGAAGCATACTCTAAGCAATGATTTGCTGATTTTCAGTTCAGTTTCAGTAGGTGTTAGGTATGAAAACATATCCAATTTTCGAAGACTACCGTAGATGCGGCCAATAGAAGTACTAATATGATCGTTAGCTGAAATGGAACGATTAATTTTAAAACCAAGGCTTGTAACAACATTTTTAAGCTCAATTTGGAATCGAGATACGAACACAGGTGGAAGATTGGTTGTATCGAACTTTGGTTTAGAGATGGCAATGGTTTGAGATTTTGCTGGGTTAAGCGTAAAGCCATTACGCAGAGTCCATTTGTAAATCTCTTCCAGATCTTCATTCATTCGGCAAGTTAAGTCCTCCAAGAAGTTAAATGGTCGAGATAGATACATTTGGACATCATCTGCCATAGAGATGCAACACAACATTTTTACAAGTTAATTTAAGGTCATTGATAAACATGCAGAATAAAATAGGACCTAAAATAGAACCCTGAGGAACGCCAGCAACCAATTCAATTGAATCCGATGAAATGTCACAAACCTTAACTCTTTGACTACGGTGTGTCAAGTAGTCTCCAATAAGTCGGACAGACCTCCTACTGAAACCAAAATATAAATTGAGGTTTTCACAGAGAATACTGTGATTGACTCGGTCAAATGCTTTTGTAAAGTCAAGTAAGCATAGTAGCGTTAACATACCTTGATCAAACTGGATTCCCTAAAGCCTGACTGCTTGAGGGGTTTGAACAATTTTGATTGCATCCTTAAAAAAATGCATTTACTTCATACTTTAATAGAAAAAGAAATATTTAATAATATTGTTTTAATTGGCGCCCAATGTGGGAACGAAATTTGTTTTAAATTACATTACATTGTGGATGTTTTAATTTTTACCGACTTCCAAAAAGGAGGAGGTATTCAAGTCGTCTGTATTCTGAGTGAACCAATTTTGATAATTCTTTTTGGATTGGATAGCTGGTGGCTGCGATGTGGTCCCATTTTGTTCAGTTTTAGAGATGGGAACTATAAGAAAAACCATAAAACCCTGTTTTGATCCATGGAAGTCGGTTTTGTTTTTTGATAAAAAAGATTATTTTTTAACTGCTTACAAACTTTGTAACTTTAGTGTTGAATTTTTTCATTCATATTCCTGGAACACAGTAAATTCGACTATATGGTTGCTTTGAAAAAAAAAGAAAAAAATAATAAAATTCCAAAAGAAACCGCGAAACGCATCTCTCTCGATAGCGAATTTCTAGTTTCATGCATGGTTGGATATTTCAAATTCGTTTTTGCAATTTTTTTGTATTCTTTCTTTTTTTATATATTTTTCCAATCACATTTTGTTTTCCTTACCGTTTTATATTACAAAAAAATGATACAGAAAAAAAAAAAGAAATTGAATCGAAAAAATAAAAAAAAAAAAATATATTATTGATTGACATGAAAACATTTCGGTGCAGAAAAATTGACATTGAAGTTGATTCCCCCAGGGAGTATTTTCAGTCAGTATTCCAATATTATTATACTGAACTTTAAGTGGTTGTAAAGGTGTGAGGTGAGAGAGAGGATGACATAATATTCCTTATTTCTTTTTTTTTTTTTTTTCTTTATTTGGGTACAAAAAAAAATACAAATTATTTTGCTTTTTGTTCATGACCGATGAACATTGGGCGACGGCGATGGTGGCGGTAGCCTTTTGTCATTTACCTATAGTCTCGCCAGTATTGCAATCAATATTCATAATTAAATCCCTTTTTTTTGTGGGTGGTATTGTTAGTTGCTTGCGGGCTCATAGGTTAATTATTTGATGACGACAAGACCGTCAAAGGGCAACTTCGTTATAACGATTCTTGAACTGACGCACTACGTCTGAATATTAATTTGCTTTTGATTCGAATGTGTAGATAGCACATTTTTATAGAAATCCTTTAAGCGCCTGGCAATGAGACACACGTGTTCGATAGGTTTAATTTGCTTGGTCAGTTAGTCTGGAGGTAAGCCAGCTTTGTCTAGAATTTAAATACTTTTGTAGAGTTGTCGGCTTGTTTGTTTTTGTTCTATTAGAATTTTATCAAACTCAGTCGAACTCTTACCTCTTCTTAAACTTCATAAATTGAAGTTTGACTGTAAATTTGTGCTTTCTTGAAAAGAAATTAAGTTGTTTTCGAAAATACAACCTCCTTCAGAGCCAGAACGAAATATAATATGAGAACTCTGCCAACTTGATGGTAAGAGATAATGACCGCTTTTGTCTGCAAAATTTATCTTTTTTTTTCTCCTTCAAAGATTTGACTTTTCTGAATCTAAATCTGGTTTCAGAAAAATTCTAGCACGTACCATTAAAAATGGGTTTTGAAAAATATGAGTAGTTTGTAGAAGTACTGCTTTGTAAAAACTCAGATTTGTTTCTCCTAGTATACAAATGTATACTTTTCTTATGGTTTTTGCTGTGCTGAGTTCGAATCCGAAGTCAAAAAGAATCTAGCGCGTCAGGATTTTTAGATATACGCGTTAGAGAATCACAAAATCAAGTTTTTGGTTAGAAAATCTCAAAAAAATACTATATGGCTAATAGCTAATAGAATATCTTCTAAACGATATAAGTTCAAGTGACCTCAACTCCAAAAATGTATAAAGCGTTTCGTTTATTATTTTTGTTATTTTTTTCTTCGTTATTATCTTCTAAACGGTTAAAGAAATCAATTTGATTCAAAGAAATTTTTTAAAGAACGTTTAAGCCCCTACAAGAATATATCTTGCGAATTTGAAAATAATGAATTTTCAGTGAATTAGAAAATTTTGAAAAGAAAAATATGTTTTTTATAATTTTTTTTAATTTTGACCTCGAATATCTTTAGAATGGTTAGATTAATGAAAAAAGTTATTAAGACATTTTTTGTGCAACAATCTATTTCCTACAAGAATATGTCTTGCGCGTTTGATTATTATAATTTTTCAATTTGTGAAAAAATTAAGAACAAAAAACGAATTTTTAAAGATTTTCTCGATTTTTGGACCTCAAATATCTATTAAACGGTTAGATTAACTAAAAATGTGTACAAGGCCTTTTTTGTAGAGCGTTCAATTTCCTACAAGAATATGTAAAGAAATTTGCTAAAAAATCGATTTAAAAAAAAATGTAGAAGCTTGATGTAAAAATGGAAAATTGCGAAGCGGAGGACCCATTAATATTAAGTACTCATATTTGGTGTGTATATTCTAGAGGTGTCTAGCAATCGATTTTTCGGAGTACCAAATCAAAAAAAAATAATTTAGATTTTTTTTGACCCACCCCATATCTCAAAAACGGGAGTTGACCGAAATTTTTTGAAAAGTGTACTTTTGTTCTTGGGAGAAAGAAATATGAATTTTTAAATATCAGTTTCTTTGTGGTAATTATACTCTACCTACTTAAATTTAGATATCTCGGATAAGAAAAGAGATATTGAGGAGAGTGAAACTGAATTTGAAAGAATAAATAAAGTTCTTTTTTAAACTGTGACAAGTTTAGTTGAAAAAGTTTACACTTCGCCAAAATATTGCTTCGAAAACAGCAACAAAATGGTTTTTCGAGATTTTCTAACGGGAATATTCTAAAAACGTGACGTGCTAGAGGAATTTTGACCTCGAATTCGGAATAAGCACACAAAAAAGTATAGTTTCATTAAAATTAGGATTTGCTTTTCTACTTGAAAATTTCAATAAAATTTGCAACCACACGAACAGATGATTAAACAGATTGACATCATGTAACTTTAACCTGAGGCATTTTTATAAACACATTGTCCCTTATAGCAAAATTAAGCACAAATTACAAAATTCTGCCACCCGCAGAGAAACAAATAATAAAGTGTCCTTCGAAAAACAGAATACAGCAAAAAAAAATGTAAATAATTGCAAATTAATCATCAACTTCACAAAGGTTTTGCATGACAGCTTCGAAAAGCCTTCATTATTATGGCTACAGGCGGTGGCGGGGAAAACTGTATGATAGTCATAGTGCTAGCTGACTGTTGAAGAGGACATTGGACACAATTTTTCGCAATCACAGAACCGGAATTAATTTCTGATTCAAATTTAAATGGACGGAAGTAATTCAGTTGAATCTCTCAAATACGAAATAAAGCAGCGCAAGCCACTATACTATGCCACCATTCATCACCACAGCCTCCCCCCAATTATCCTGACTCCGTACTCCACCACCACCACCCTCATCAACACACATGGGATTTTTTTTTGACAATGTCCTTTGGTTTCGGAAAACATGTCCGTCGTCCACACACACATGCAAAATGTGCGAATGTATGTGTTGCGAGGTAAAAAGTGAAGATCCCAATAGTTTGAAATAAAGAAAGCAGAATGCAGAAGTCTTTACAGTATGAGAGTTTATTAGCAAGTGACAAAGCAAAAAGTAATACATATTATAAAGTTAAATAGTTGAATATTTATGTTGAACTTAACGAAGGAACTTTATGTGTTAGTTTAACTTTTTCAACAGTCCCTCTCAACAAAAATATTCTTTAAAACAAAAGAAGGATTACATTTAAAAAAATAGTTAATAAAATAATTGTTCTCGACAAAAAATATTCTTTAAAACAAAAGAAGAATTACATTTAAAAAATAATTAATCAAATACATAAGCCCATGGCTTCAGTGAATTTCACATGTTTAATTTTTGGCAAATTTTTAGTTTGAATGTCGGCTACCATGTCGCTCGTAGGAATATACCTCAGCTCGATCTCATCGTTTTTAATGGCTTCTCGTACATGATGATATTTAATATCGATGTGCTTGCTGCGTGCATGGTGCACTGGATTTTTGGCAAGATGTTGTGCACTGATGTTATCGCCATTCAAAACAATAGGTAGATTGTCTTCGTAGAGTCCAGTTTCATTAAGCAACCTCCGTAGATATATTGCTTCTTTAGCTGCGGCTGAAAGGGCGATATATTCAGCCTCGGTACTGCTGAGCGCCACGCAAGACTGTTTCTTGGACTCCCAAGAGAAAACGCTGCCAGCCAAAAAGAAAGTGTATCCAGTATAAGACTTGCGGTCAAGGGAATTACCACCCCAGTCGGCATCGACAAAACCTTGAATACGACTTCCCTGTGAACGATAATATAATTTTAAATTAATTGTTTTTGACAAGTACCGTAAAATGTGTTTGGCTGCAGCTTCATGTTCAGAGTGTGGATTTGTGTTTCTCTGAGCTAATTTGCATACTGAATGCATTATATCGGGACGCGTTGAAAGTGCTAGGTACATCAATGATCCTATGAGGGATTGATATGCAGTAGGGTCAACCTTTCTACAGTTGTCGTCATCACATTTTACTTGGAAACCAGCATCAAGTGGAGTTGCAACGGGGCGACAGTTTTCCATATTGTACTGCCTCAATAGATCTTTCACATATTGCTTATGTCCAACAGAAATCGCACCAGTTTCTCCTTCTCGTTCAAACTCCATTCCAAGAAAATGTTGAAGTGGACCCTTATCCACTAAATCGAAGTTATCAGCTAGACTAACTTTGATGTCATCGAGTTCTTCTTGATTTGTACTGGCTAGAATCAAATCGTCGACGTATACCGCAATTAAATTAAAATTACCTTCGCTATTTCTCCTGTACAAACATGGCTCACTTTCACATGGTGTAAATCCAATTTGTCGCAAAACATTGTCAAGCTTGGTATTCCAGGCCCGACCAGACTGCTTCAGCCCGTAAATCGCTTTGTTGAGTTTAAGCACACGTTCAGGAAATTTCGAATCCACAAAGCATTCGGGTTGCTTCATGAACACCTCATCGTCCAGTTCACTGTTGAGGTAAGCGGTGGACACATCCATCTGATGCAGTATCATTCGATGCTCAGCTGCCAACGCAATTAACATCCGAATAGTTGCATACCGAACGACCGGCGAAAAAGTTTCATCGAAGTTTACTCCGAACTGCTGGCTGCAGCCTTTGGCCACGAGCCTCGATTTAAAACGTTCGACACTTCCATCGACTGTCCTCTTTATATTGAAAACCCATCGACATCCGATGGCTTTTTTTCCAGTTGGCAAATCAATTTGAGTCCACGTTTTATTTGACATCAGGGCTGCATACTCCTTCTCCATCGCTTCCCTCCATTCGTTAGAATGAGTGCCTGATAAGGCTTCTTGTGGATTTTCTGGAATTTTAATAAAATCTTTCATTACATTTAATGTGTTATACTGTTTTTGTGGCCGTCCAGGTTTTCCATTTCGAATTAACTTTGGCCGTCCTGGTCCAATTTTAATTTCGCTGTCGTCTTTCAGTTCTTCAAGCTTCTTATTTGATGTGGTGGTGGCGGTGGCTTTGGAATCGTTGTTACTGTTGACGGCGGCGGCGGTGGTGACGGTTTGTGTCTCGGCATTGGTGGTGGTGACTTTCGTATCGATGTTGGTGGTGACGGCGGCGGTGGTGTTGCTTTCAGGTTTGATTGTGGCTTCTTCAATTCTTTCTTCTGGTGACAAAACATCAGTATCTAAAAAGACAAAATCATTTAATTCGCTGCTTTTAAGTTTGGCTAGGCTAATCTCATCAAAAATAACATCTCTCCTTTCAAGGACTTTACGCGAAACTGGATCGAACAAACGATACGCTTTAGAGGTTAAAGAATATCCAACCATGATATACTCTTTACCTTTGGGACGAAATTTACCATGATGATTTTTATTTAAAGCCACAGCTGGACACCCAAATATTTTTAAATGGTGTACATTTGGTTTTCTGCCAGTCCATATTTCGTGTGGCGTCATGTCAACTAGAGTTTTTGTTGGAGACTTATTTCTCAAGTAGGCTGCTGTTGCTACTGCTTCAGCCCATAGCGATTCATCGAGGCTTGCATGAAGTAGCATGCTCCTTGCCATTTCCACCAGCGTACGGTTTGCGCGTTCAGCGACGCCATTTTGTTGAGGAGTGTGCACCACTGCAAGCTGCCTTTGAATTCCATGCTCATCTAAAAAATTATTAAAATTGTTATTTATATATTCCGTTCCATTGTCGCTTCTTAAGGTTTTAATTTTCATGCTGGTTTGGCACTCCACCATAGCTTTAAACAACTTGAATTTCTCAAAAACCTCACCTTTAGACTTCATAAAATAAATGAATACATATCTCGACATGTCGTCGATAAATGTAACAAAGTATCGGGAACCTCCAATCGACACTTTGTTAATTGGGCCACATACATCCGTATGGATTATATCCAATAATTTTTTCGAGCGCGTCTGGCTAGCTTGAGGGAACGGGCGAGCACAAATTTTGCTTTTCATGCAAACTTTACAATTTATTTCTTTTGGCACATTCGCGAACATCATTCCACAAACTAATTTTTTTTCCGATAATTCTTGAAGAGAAGAAAAATTAAGGTGGCCGTACCTGTTGTGCCATTTCACGAAATTATCAAAACTTGAACTTGATGAATAAAAGCACGAATCGATTGAATTTTTAAAAACGAACAAATTGCAGTATTTTTCAGCTTTAAGAACAACTGTACCACGACTATCTTTAATAACTGCTTCTGCTTTGTCGAAAACCACCGTAAGTCCGTTATCCACCGCTTTGCTAACTGACATAAAATTTCCATACAAACCGGGAACATAGAGAACATCTCTCAAAGTTATGTTGCACATAGCAGTTTTGATGATGACGTCACCTCTACCCGTTGCTTCGATGTAGTTATCACCCGCTAACTGAATTCTCTCAATGCACTTGTCATCCATTTCGCTAAATAAATTTCGATCACTGCACATATGTGAAGTGGCTCCGCTGTCGATACACCAGCTGGAAGGGGAAAGTACATGCGAGTCTGTAGCAGAAAGAAGAGAATATGAAAATGATTGATTTTGTTGTTTTTTCGGTGCTTTGCATTTTGAAGCTAAATGACCTCTATTGCCACAGTTATAGCACTTGCCAAAATTTTTTCTATTTCTCTTCGCGTTGTTATTCTTACTTTCGTTGAACTCTTTGGTATTTGCTCGCGCTATAAATGCTTGCTGACTACCTGATGCAGCCTCGTTCAAATGATTATCCCGCTGACCCCTCCGGTTGGCCTCTTCTACAATTTTTATTTTAAGACTACTCATGGAAGGCAATGTGTCTCGAGTCTCCATTGCAACCACAAAACTTTCAAATGATTTTGGCAAACTAGATAAAAGAATAATTACCAACAGTTCCTCATTTATACAAACGGTTATCTCCGACAACTTTTCCACGATGCTGGAAAAAGAATTTATGTGTTGTGGTGCATTGTCACTGTCAGACATACTGAGCTGCAACAATTGTTTGAAGAGTGATACCTTTCTTGCAGGTCCAGATGGTTGATAGACTTGTCGTAAGTTTGTCCAGGCGTCTTTGGCTGTCTTTGAATGCTTTATATGAATTATTTGAGATGGCTTTACACACAGCATTATTGAAGCCAATGCCTTCTCATTTTGCGTGTCCCATTTCAGTCCATCCTCCGCCGACATTGCCTCAGTCTTAATAATTTTTCCGCTCACTATTGGCCATTGTTCCGAATGTATAAGAACGCTCTGCATTTGGACACACCAGGAATCGTAATTGCTGTCGTCCAGCTTTTCTATTTGATATAGAGACGAACTCATTTTAAATAGATTTATAAATTATACCTTCTGATTTCAAAATGGGTTCTGGGCCCATAACCTGTTGCGAGGTAAAAAGTGAAGATCCCAATAGTTTGAAATAAAGAAAGCAGAATGCAGAAGTCTTTACAGTATGAGAGTTTATTAGCAAGTGACAAAGCAAAAAGTAATACATATTATAAAGTTAAATAGTTGAATATTTATGTTGAACTTAACGAAGGAACTTTATGTGTTAGTTTAACTTTTTCAACAGTATGTGTGTCCAAATGTATCCTCGCAAAAATCAAATATCCTTGAACGCTTGGCGGCGCATCATTCTTGTATACAATTCAAATGATTTCTGTATCATTGTGGCTGGGATATGCATGAATGTCCTGTCGACTGACAGTCGGTCTGGCAATATCCCTGTCTCTTTCTCTCTTTGGTATTTAATTTGGCCACAAAATCAATTTAGCCGGCTGAGTTGAGTGGGCATAAGAGAGTAGGTGGGTGGGTGTCTGTTTGGTCCGGTTAGCCCCCAGCTGAGGCTGCGGCTGCAGTGGCAGCACATGGACACAAAATTCTTTCATTTTTTTTCCTGCTGTCGTTGTTGTTGTTGCCGCTGAATTCCAAAGGGAAATTGCTGTTTTATTTTTATATATTCGCTTTTATTCTGTTCGGTTATTTATGGATGAATGCTTGAGAAGAATGGACAAATTGGGAAGAAATCCTTCCTTCTCCCCGCCTTTGTTATTGTTAATTATGCGCACAATTGCGAGTGGTTCAAGCCCTCTTTTAACGAAAAAAAATAAAATATACCTACAAATAATGTAGGTCAATTCGAATAAATGATTGATGAGAGTCGAGATATGAGAATCGGGATAGCAGTTAACAGAAAAGGAACCGCCAATGCCAACACACCTCATATCTACCAAACAAAGGGCCACATTCTTTTGCCTTTTTTTTTTTTTTTGTGGACAACAAAGACCGAAGGTTTCTAGGAGCAGAAGTGGAACGTATATCCACACACACTTTGTGTAAATACAAATGCAATCAAATTTTAATCAGTTGCCATGCGGACAGCTGTGAATTTTCTGATGTGCGATCAAATGTTTGCCAAACACTTTCATCAGCATAGGGTTTCTCCTTCTCTCTCTCTTTAAGCCCCCTGGTCTACAGTTGCCTCTTCTGATAGCTTTAGGTTGTATTTACATTGTGTTTCTCCACCACGACACACAACCCTTTCATATAGGTAAAGCAAAGGTACCGACCGATACCAAAACTACTATGGAATACGGGTAAATGTCAAACAACGCAACGTAACCGTATGTCAACCGCAATATAACTCTCTCTCTGGGTAATGTCAGAGTATTTGCTTAAATGTCGCTCAATAGTTTAATATTGAATTTGTTTATTTTTTGTTTTTTTTTTTTGTTTTTGTTGTTTTCCTTTAAATTGATCGCTTTGATTTTGACTGTGCAAAACGAAGAAGAAAGGAGAGAGGAAACCCCTTTTTTTGTTGAGTAAATGACAATGTTCGACGCGCGGATGACATTGCGTGTTGCTTTGATTTATCAATGAACTGTCAGCACAGCTTTGTCAAGTGATTCGGAAAAGAAGCCCTACAAAACCGTTTACAAATGATTCAAAAGAGAAGATAGATATTCTTCAAACGATTCTATTCTATTTAATTTTTTGTTGTCAAGTTGAATATTTACCTACCTATTATATATCTGGAGCCCTTCAACTATTTGTTTAGTTTCTTTTCTTTTGAGTGTAATGTCATTATCGAAATATTTGAAGCAAGTAATTTACTTTGACAGTTGTCACAGGGAAGACGTAGAATATCTTTTCGATTGATTTAGATTTGAAATGTCGTTGTTGTCATGTATCGAAATATAGTTGTATGACATTGTAAAAAGGTTAAAAGACAAAGGTTTTGTCATCATTATGGTTCATCAATCAAAACTTTAACAATTTTCTTGTTAAAATGAAAAAATATTTAGAAAACCTCTAATATCTGATATGTACGTTGACATTTCTTAGATTTCACAAATGTTTCTCTTCTCTATACATACATATGTTAGAGAAGGAATACAAACACAAAGCTGGATGATTTTTCCATCTTCATTCGATGCTTACAATTCCTATCTTTATATTTCCAAGTCTTAGTCAAGCGCTTCCGTTTGCGAAAAAGAAGTTTTGTCTTAAAGCTATTCTGGATGTCGTACAACACCGAATGTTTTTTTAGCAGGACTGGCGGAATAAAAGTTTCTTAGGGCAGGCCATCGCCATTTATGTTCTATGATCAATTTGAAAGAAATCTCTATAGGTCACTGCACGCAAAATCGAGATAATGATAGATTTGTATTCAGTTTCAAAGGTTTTTTTTTTGTATATGTACAATACAAATTTAACTGCCCGTTGGGCGCCACTTTTATTTTTTATTTTTTTTATTTTGTTATTTTTAAGCTATTAATTAAATACTTTCTTTAATTTTTTTTACATGAGCACAGATTTAGTTTGGTTAGAAATATTTTGAATATTTTTTAGACGAAGAGTAAATTTATAAATTTCACGTTGACGTTGGGCGCCACTAATTCTAATGTTATGGTAATTTATGGCAAAATATAAAAACGGGTAATTTTGTTTTGTAATTTTTATTTTTATTCTGTGATCAGTGTTGCCAGAGTCGGCTATTTATCGCCAAACAGGCTCCTAGAATATTTCACTCGCTACTTAAAATTTTGAATTTTCGATTTATCGGAGTTTGGCTCTTTTTATTTTGAACATGGTGATTTAAGGCTCCTTTGAAATCAAAGCTTTTCACAGCAAAAATCTACCCAAGATATGAACACAGACAACAAATTTGCATACACTTTTCCTTTTTACGTATGAGCGTGAAAACCAGAATTATGAACAAAATTAAAAAGAGTTTGTCTGTAAAGCCGGTTTACGGACGATGATTTTACGTGATAACGTCATAAGAAAACAGGTTGTGTGCTTTTAAAATGAGTCAATTGAAGCGTTTATTTATTTGAAACAATCATAATTTACAAGTAAAAGCTAAAAAAAAGTTACCTATTTTCTTTTCTCATTATATTAATTTTTTTATTTTAAAAGCTTACAAAAAAAATTATGCAATTTAAAAGAATAAAACCATTTTTAAATTTTTACAATGCGCAAAAAGTATAAAAATAATTTATTGAAAACAATCATTTTCATCAAAAAAAAAAAAAAAGAAAACATGAATTTTTATCTTCTCACGTCATTAATTCAATTTTATACCATCTGAAAGCTTATTGTCTTAGCTCAAAATATATATAAATATCGATCAGGTCTATGAGACATCTACAAAAAGAGCTAGAATTTTTTGAACTGGATCAAATTTCCTAAAAAAAAGGAAAAAAAAACTATTTTTATGTTCTCAAGCTATGAAATCAATTTTTTGTTTGACAACCTATAAAAATATTTAGACTGGGCCAAAAAAATAAAATATTTTTTTTTTTTGAAAGTTACTTCGAAAATCTTGTTCAGGATGATGAAAAAAAAATTTTGTGAAAATTTGAGCAGTTAAAAAAAATTTTAAGAGGTCTATCATCGATGTTTTTTATTTTTATACATGATATGATGTTTTACAACAGAACTGCTAGACGATCAAAGTAAAAAAAATTTCTGTTCATTTTTTCTTATATAAAATTAAATTTCCTACAAAAAAGATCTAATTGAAAATTTTCGTCAGACGAGCCGTATTCGAGTAATTAAGCTTTTTAAATCGAAGTGTTTTTTCAATTTGACTGTTTCACTTTGGAATTTTGTGATGAGCAAATAAGTGAATAGAAAAATAAAACCACGACAGATTCTTATAGGAAATTTAATTCTCTACAAAAAAGGTCTTGTAGTAATTTTCCTTAAATTGAGTTCTAAAGAAGTTATTCACGATTTAAATCGAGAAAAAAATTAAAAAATCAATTTTCAATTTCAAAATTTTCTAATTCACTGAAAATTCAATATTTTCAAATTAGCAAGATGTTTTCTTGTAGGGACTTAAACGTTCTATAAAAAGTTCTGTGGCAGCAAATTAATTGCTTTAACCGTTAAGAAGATATTCGTATCAAAACCAATGTCCACTGATTTCAATAGTTTTCTTATGACAAGTATGCATTGCGATTTGAATACGATTATCTTCTAAACGGTTAAAGCAATTAATTTGCTGCCACAGAACTTTTTATAGAGCGTTTAAGTCCCTACAAGAAAACATCTTGCTAATTTGAAAATATTGAATTTTCAGTGAATTAGAAAATTTTGAAATTGAAAATTGATTTTTTAATTTTTTTCTCGATTTAAATCGTGAATAACTTCTTTAGAACTCAATTTAAGGAAAATTACTACAAGACCTTTTTTGTAGAGAATTAAATTTCCTATAAGAATCTGTCGTGGTTTTATTTTTCTATTCACTTATTTGCTCATCACAAAATTCCAAAGTGAAACAGTCAAATTGAAAAAACACTTCGATTTAAAAAGCTTAATTACTCGAATACGGCTCGTCTGACGAAAATTTTCAATTAGATCTTTTTTGTAGGAAATTTAATTTTATATAAGAAAAAATGAACAGAAATTTTTTTTACTTTGATCGTCTAGCAGTTCTGTTGTAAAACATCATATCATGTATAAAAATAAAAAACATCGATGATAGACCTCTTAAAATTTTTTTTAACGGCTCAAATTTTCACCAAATTTTTTTTTTCATCATCCTGAACAAGATTTTCGAAGTAACTTTCAAAAAAAAAATATTTTATTTTTTTTGGCCCAGTCTAAAATATATACCATGTGAAAGCTTATTATTTCACCTTTCATATGAAGTATCAATCTCATTTCAAAGATGCCTACAAGAGAAGTTAGAATTTTTTAAAGTCAACCATGTCGAATTTCCAGACTGAGATTACTGTACTTCCCACACTTGTGGCTGTTCGGGGGGCAACAGATCTCCACTGGTGTTTTGAGGTTTTTCGCAAGTTTCTTGATTTAACATTGTGTAGCTTGTAGTTAATCTACCGTTATGTGTGATATACCAAATGAAATGTAATTGTATCAGGATGCTCAGAATTTTTATCTGCTCTTAGTCAAAAGTTATAACCTGTTGAATTCTAAAATTTTATTTTAACGTTATCTCAAAATTGTGTTTACAAAAATGATTGAAACTTCGCACATATATAGTCGTAGTCATGGTCTATCATTACTCCGTATACTTTATTCTTGTATCTATAAAAGAAAAAAAAGATAAAAATAAAAAACGATGAAAATCGGTTAAAAACGGTAAAAAAAGTGTTTTTTAAAAACTTGTTTCTTCCGTTTTTCAATCAAAACTCACCATGCACATGTATGCATAAGGCCAAAACTTACATGTCCTATAAGTTTGAGATTTTTTGAACACTCCAAAAAAAAAGCTAAAAATCAAAAATTACCCTAAAATACCCCTAAAAAACAAGGTGTTTTTCAAAAATTCATATTTCGAAACGCAGAGTGTTGGAAAAAAATCCGTATCAGACCCCTATTTTTTTTTTCTCTCATCTTTTACTTGACATCTTTAGAATTGTCAAAAAAAAAATTTCCTTTACCCAAAATCATCATTTTGTCATAGCCCCAATACGTGTACAACGTTCAAACAAAACGTTATAGCTTAGTTTAAAAATTTTTTAGATTTTTTTCTTAAATGCAGTTACCTATTCTTAAATTAATTTCATCTATCTATAGCAAAAAAAAATCAATTCTCTACAACTTCACGTTTAGATTTTAGCCCAAATTTCATCATTCCGTTTTACCCCTATTTACCCTATTAAATGACGGAATTTTTAAAAATCCTTCATTTGGATAAAGCTTTAGGTTATTATCTTTCAAATAAGATATAGAAGATTTTTGAGTTTCGTTTATTTTAATTTTGAATTGAAATTTTTTGCCGCACTGCGAAAGTGCGAGAGTGTAACGTTAGAAAATGGCGTCATTTTTTTGTGGTGGCTGCCATGGTTCATCGATTTATAAGACGTTTTCACGTCAAAAATAATACTTGAAGTAGAAATAAAAAAAATAAAAGATCTCATACCACAAAAAATTTTTTGCGTGTGTTAAACCTCCAAGATTTCTAAAAATCGGCTCCTTGTCTCTAACACTGTCTGAGATAATCTTGCGTTGGGCGCCACTTTTAACTTCGCTTTATATTTTAAGCATAATCGATACTTTCCAAAAAAATTGAATACAAACTGGTTTTAAATGTTCATGGCACTCAACGTAACTCGGGAAACTGTTAGGTGAATTATGCAGAGTTCAATTATAAAATATAGAGGTCGAAGTTCAAAACTCTTCAAAAGTAATAAGAACGCTGATATTATATTTATGAGATATGCGATTCCTTCCATAGAAGTATTTTTGAATCAAAATCATAATTTCACTTTCAAGCATAAAATCTGTATAAGAAACAGGAAGTCGAGTAGAAAAACAAAACCAAAAATGTTTCTTTCTTGTTTAAATTACAAAAAAGCAAACAAAAAATGTATTAAACCAAAGCAATAACAAGCCTCATCAGCCACTCATCAAAGCAAGTTAATTTCCATTTCAAAATTTTGAAAAAATCTGCAAAATTAATTCCAAATTATATAAAGACCACCCAAAATGATGCGAAAACGAAAACGCACGCAATTTGACTATGCCCGTGCCGCGTTCCATCAACACCATTTCATAACATCCTGCTCTCCTTTTCTTGTGTTTTCATTTCACTTCAAATTAAAGAATCACACGCACTTTAAGAAGACTTCAGCAAAAATATATTGTGCTGACTCTTTGCTATTTAGCTTTGCTTGCAAAAATGTTGTGTTGTGGAAATACCTAAAATTAGCTCGCTCCTTGCGAGATTTTTTCAGTGAGATTCTCTTCTTTTGCTTACGGATGCGGATGTAGATGCGGCGGCGGAGGCACATCGCACAGCTTTGTGTAAACATTGTATTTAGAGGCGAAGGCGAAGTGATGGCCCACCCAACTTCATAGACATCCATCAAAAAAAATTGTTGTTCTCTGTCATGGTTTTGGCATTTCTCACGAATTAAACATAATAAGACCAAAGTCACGTCCCTTTTAACAGCATCCAGCTCCAGCAGCAGCATCATCGTCATCAGCAACAACAACCAAAAATTGAGCTCCCCACTTTGCTTCCCGGGGACGACCGAAGACGCCTCGTAGTGGAACATTGAACATTTTAATCAAAAAAATTGCTCGCGACCTTCTTCACCGTCACCGTTCGTCGTCGTCGCCGGCCCGCACTTACAGAAACAGACCGACAAACCATTTTATAAGCAAAGCAAAGCAAAGACACCAACCAACGAACCTATGCCCATCGGGCAGACGACAGACAAACAGGCTACACAAATACACACTTCAAAGGATCCCGCGCACCACGTCACACAGCTCACCAACGCGTGCAGATGAAAAATTTATTTTAATTCCAAAGATGGCAGCAGAGGATGCTGCTGTTACTGCCGCCGCGTTGCAGAGATGAAGAAGAAGGAAATGAAGGCGTGTATGTAGCTGGAGCTGGTTGTGGAGCCGAACTCAGCTGCGGCATAAATCATTTTTTCCAACATTTCCTTCGGGAAATGCCAAGTGTTTTTTGGATATATTTTTTTTGTTGTATTTTTTTCGTTTTCTTATGTTTCCTTGTGTCTTTTCCTCCTCCATATTCATTGTTCATTTACTATCTCCAAGGGTTTGGTTGGGTGGAAAATCGCAGTCCGGCGGCGGTGCGGTGTTGGCAAATAAAATGACTCGCGGGAAGAGAATGCGTTCATTATGAAATGTTTATTTAGAAGATTTTCCCAACCACTGAGCAGCAAATTGCCACTACAATCCAAATATCAGAGCTATAGTTTTACCTGAGCAGGTCCAAGGACACAACTTAATTTAATTTCATGCCAGAAAATAAGTTTTTTTTCTTGCTTTAGTTAGTTCTTGGATAAAGAAGAAGAAGACAAACAGAAAAACAAAACTATTTTAAGACTGCTCTTTATGACACACAGAGAATGTAATCCTTTGAAAGGATATACACATTGCATTGTAGCAGCTGTTGTTGCTATGGGAGATTGGTGTATCCCCACCTCACAAACAAGAAATGTGTGGTTACTGCAGAGAGGAATTTATACTTTGTGATAAATAAAAGGCCCAAATGAATCTTCACGAAAGCTTCCAATTTTGTTTCCTCGGATTTTAAAGTCTTACGTTCCACATCTTTTTCTTCGAATTAAAATTATTTTACTGCCAAAAGCATTGTCATTTCACATTACCATATCTTTTTTTTTCCTCCAGTTCAAATGCGAAAATATGAGTCCTTACATGTTGTGGAACGCATTTCAACACAACATGTTCCACAAAATTGAACAAACCGAGAGGAAATAAAATATTTATATGAAACATTCCACAGCCTCCGTTCTAAGTTCAAGTGTATGTTGTGGAACGCATTTAAATAGAACATGTTCCACAAAAATTCTCAAATTGTATTTTTAAATTTCCAGTATTGTTCTTATCCCTTGTGAAATGGAAAAAGAACACGTTCCACAAAATTTAACAAACTGAGAGGAAATCAAATATTAATATGAAACATTCCACAGCAGTTAATGTGTATTGTATGCCAACCTTTAAGCTCCTCATTTCTTTCATGCACTGAAATGATGCATTCTCTTTCATTTCACAAGATGTGTGAGTAGGTACTACGCTTTTAATAAAAGTTGTGGAATGTAATTTTCATTCGAAATTTCACTTTGAATATATAAAATACATTTTATTTCGTACCACTTTCACTTTCACGTGAAAATGATACAAATGAAACAAATAAATGGGTTCCACAAGGGAAAAGTACTTGTAACAATGCCCTTGTCCCTGATAATTGAAATCAAGGATCAATGAGTGGTGTTCGTTGTTGAGAGATGGGTTGTAATAATATCTTGCCAATAGATTTCATGGGTTCCACAAGTGAAAACTGAGATATGTTTTCTTGTGAATATTTATTGTAAATTCTTAACTAAGTTTAAAACCAAAATTCATAGCAAAATTCTATCTTAATTCTTCTACTCTGAGTAAAAAATTTTCGACAAGCTCTTTATTTTCGGCCATATCATTTATAAACACATTTCACTTCGTATTTTCTATTCCACAAATAAAACAAGAAGCGGAATTATAAAAATGTTATGTTCTAGCATTCTTCTGAAAACAAATATTTACGTTCCACATTTGAATGTTCGATATGTTCAATTCTTCACAGATTAAATTCGAAACTCACGGGGAAAAATGTTTTTCTATTTGAAAGAAAAAATATATACGTTCCACAAGGGAAACAAATTTTGTTACTATAGCAATATTCGCTATCAGTTATATCATCACAGCTTATTTTGAGATATTTGAATTCCGTGAAACTTTTGCTAGAAAATCTAAAGACTACCCATTCAAAACTAAATAAATGAGAAAATAATAACGCTACATTCCACAGTGAAATAAAACTTCGTAAACTATTGTGGAACGTATTAATTTTTGTTACGCTAAAGTTATGTTTGTCTCATAAATACTTCAGCTAAAAGCCTAAACAAAAATCGTTTGCAAAACCATCAACTTTACCTCAATTCCAACAAAAAAAAATTCTAAAATGGCGCCCAACGAAATTCTCATATATTTATAATAATACAAAATGCATCCCTGTCATATAAAAATATAAGAATATCTTTGAGTTGTGTCACTCTTGGGCCTTATTTCGCAATATAATAATTGCCAGTGTCTTTGCTGACATTTTGTATGGCACAGGCATATATTCAATGTGTGTGGGGTTAATGGGGTCATTCTGGGCAATGTGGCATGTCAAGTGTTAAAGTCAAATTGTCTTCATATAAGACACACTATAAGAATACACACACAAACTAACATTCACAAGAATGAAAACGAAAGAAAAAAATGACATATTCACAAAAGGAAAATGTTTCTAATTAAAACGGTCAAAGCTGTCTTAATGGCCAAGAAGGATTTTCTTCTCTCAGTCTCCTCGGGAGAGTATTATATGAACGTTTTGAGTCAGAAAAGACTACCCAAGGGATGAATAGATTGTGAGTATTAACTGTCCTTGTACAGAGAGAAGAAATGATTCACCCACACAGCCTTGAATGAAGCACACACAACGACTAATTATTATTTTGCCTCTGCCTCCTGACTCTGTCAGTTGTGTCATACAAGCAAGCATGCAGATCACGTGTCAGTTTATTAAAATAATTATTACGCAGGATGAGCTGGTAGAGAGTGTGTGTGTTCACAAAAGCGCCATATCTTTTGACAGTTTTACCTCAAGACAATATGAGTTTTATCGTTCGGTCGGCGGCGGTGACGGTGTTGTTGTTGGCGACGGTGACGGTGGCGGTGGAAGAAGAAGACTTCAAAGGATTTCATTTATTTTTGGTTCACTCTCTCTTCAGTTTTTCGGTCCATTTGCCATATGTTTTAGTGTCGAAGGGCCAGAGAGGGTACTCATACAATAATGAATACAATATGACGAACGAAAACGGCAAACAAAAGAAGGATTTAAGCTCAGGTTTGTTTAGGCAAAGTATAGGCAGAATGTGAATGGCAGAAAAGGCATCAGCAGGAAGTACAATAATATCCTTGCGGTCGCCAGAGTATGTAATTAGAAGGATTTGCTCGATTGATTTACGTTGGCAGTCAGTATGCGGTTGATGGTGTGTGAGGATGGTGGTGGTAGTGTACCGTTATTATGGAACATTTGCGATGTTAATCAATTCTTAGTGGCATATGATGGAAGTATACATCCGTTTCCGTTTTTGTTTCCTTTGTATATCTAAGTATTTTTCAGATATTTAGAAGGATGATTATGAAGACACACACGGCGGAAGAAAAGTTAAGTAAGTTGGTGTCCCCCATCATGAACTCATACGACACACGAGAATATACATAATTAAAACCACACGAGGTCCTAAGTGCTTATCGTAAGTCATAAATTATTATATTAATCATTCGTATGAAAGCATTTCAATTCGAGTAGAAGAAGAAGATGGAGAAGATTAAATTGTAAGGACACTCATTTTTATTTATTTACGTAGGAGTTTATCAAGTTGTATAATGTCAAAGTACTTAGAAGATTTAAGCTTAAAGTTACAAGTTGACATTACATTTATAAATTTTTTAAAAGTTTGCTATGTTTAATTTTTAAATGCTATTTACTGGAATTCAAGTAGAAAGTTGTACGAAAAAAAAAATGAGAAAACAAAGTATTAACTAATTCGTAAAAGTAATTATGGACTTCATAGATCTGGTCTCCGCTATAAACACAGACATCAACATCAACGCTGAAATTAAACGAAAAATTTCTCTTCCCAACACAGCACGGTTTGAAAAGGAAATTGACCCGTTAACCCCTGTTTGGAGTAACTAAGACTCTTCTCATCCTACTCCTGTAAAAATTAAATATGTGATGTCACGTTTTTGAGCTATAGGTAAGAAGTACAAGATGAATTTTTAACTTCAAAACCTAAAATAATAGATTTTTTTTACTTTGGATTTGAATTTAGAATATTAAAATCTATTAGAAAAGTAGGTACATTTGGTTCACCAAAAAAATTAATACTCAATTTAAAATCTCGTTTCAAACCTAATACCTTATTTGGTTATTTTCTAGCCTAAAAATAGCTTTTTATGTAAAAAAAAAAGGAGATTTTTAAATTCTTGATTGAATCTTGGAATCAAAATTTGGTTATATTGTAACCCTTAAAACACATATACATACGGAAGTTCTTTAAAAACTTATTTAAAACGTTGGGTAAAAAAAAAGAGTTATAAAAATACTTTTGTGAAACTTTTGAAAAAACTTGGTTATTTAAATACCAAATTCCAACTTAAGTTATTATTTAACCAATAAAAATGCGTTGAAAAACTACCAGAAAGTAACTTGGGTTTAATAAAAGTAAATAAATACTCAAAATATTGGTTAAAAAATGGAATTTTTGAAACCAATTTATGACTTAAAAGTTTATTTTGAGTATATCTAATAAATTAAATTTTTTTTCATTCAAACCCTCCAAATATAAGTGGGTTCCTGTTAATTCGAATATAAAATTACGTAGGTGTCTTCCTACGCACTTAATTCTTATGAATGTTCTTGTATTTAATTCAAACTTTTAATAACATCCTTGAATCACCCTTAAAAAACTTACAACCGTTATTTTTTTTAAATTTCTATTTTAATCTTTTATAACGTTTTTTGAAGTTGCGCCTGTTGTAAAACTTTTGTTTAAAGTTAACTCATTCATGCATCAAATGCCAAACCTCCTCAAGTCCACGTCTTTTTTTTGAAGAGAAATTATACGAACTTTCAAATGTCTGCCTGTAATTAAATTCTAATCCTTTTTAGCCCCATAATTTAAACAAAAGTCAGCAGAAGAACAAAATTAAGAAAGAACAAAAAAAAAGAAGAGAAAAAAATCAAAATAAATAAAACATTACCACAACTCCAAAACACACCCTTGAGCGAAATATGATGAGAATCCTTTGTGACAGAAAGCGCGCGATATAAAAAGAAATAAAAAAAAAAGAGAGAAAATTAAAAGAAAATAGCTCAAACGCATTTCCTTACAGTTTCCCGCCCATTAAGTCCTTTCTGAGTTTTATACTTTTTTTTTCTCTTCTTAAGTTTTGTATCGCTGTGAGTCCTTTTTTTTTTGTTCTAACCCTATTCTTCTTAAGGTGAAGAAAAAGTTTGGTCTATTTTTTTCTGTTACCGCCTCCCCGCGGGCAAACGATTAAAATATACGAACATTTATTTATCTTAAGTGAAAGTTAATTATAAGCTCCGGCCGGAGTGCGGTGCGGAGCGACGTTTGTTTGTCGTGGTAGTAGTGCGGTATGGTGCGGTTTTGGGATATCGCAACACCAACTTCGATGCCGCACCAAGCGTTGCTGTTGCCGCACGAGTCTGTTTTTAATGGCTAAACGATTTCGTGGATGATTTCCCCCTTTTTAACGTTAATGGGGTTCATTTGGTTATGTCCTTTGCATCCTTCAAACGGAACGGAACAAACAACAGCGCATATATTTACCATAATGGCACTTTTTTTTCTTTTTTCTTGTTGTTGGTATTGTTTTTTTTTTTTTTTTTGTTTTATTTTCTTTGTGTGATCGTCATCGTTTCGTCCTTTTGACCAAAAATGCTAATAGGAACTTTATAGGAGTTAAATATGTGTAAGTGAGGTGGAAAAAGCCTCTTGTGTAATTTGCACCAAGGACAAACGAACGACAAAAATATAAATTTCAGCAAAAATATGCTATTAACTGCACAAGCTCCATCACATTTGTTGCAATTATTTTTATTTTGGAAATTTCCACAAAAGTCCGCACAAAACCAGAAAAAGGACATTTTTTTCGGTCTTGGTTTGGAATGGAAGAAAATCAAATGTTTATATTTTACGAAAAGGAAGAAGAAAAATAAAATCCTGACTTAATTAATGGCTTGGAATGATGAAGCTAATTATACCTTAAGAATCCAAAAGCTTAAGACTTATTTATCCGAAATTGACCAAAAAAAAAAAGATCGTAGGTAGGTATTAATGGCTTTGCCATTTTCCTCTTACAACATTCTGCAAGCAAGGATCATTTCGTTAATTCAATTACCCAGAGAGAAAGAGTTTAGGACCTTTTTAGAGCGACAAGATGATTGCATTTGATATAAATTACCCTTTCCCATTTAATACTTTCGAAATTGCAATTTCTCTTTGGAGAAGATAAAAATGCCGCTTCATCGTCGGTCGTTGTCATCATACACAGTCACAATTTTGCAATTCCTCGTCCAATAAACCAAAAACTACTACAGCTATAAAACAGCTCGCATGTCGCTCAATTAACAATTGTAAGCGTGTAATCATAATTTATCTTCCATAATTGACTTTTATCGCTTTCATAAATTTTATTTGCGAAACGATGATGACGCCGACAAACTACTTTGTACGGTCGGTCGGTGGTGGCGACCAGCAGCGGCGGCGGCATATTGGCTCTGGAATGACGAATAGTGTTCTTGTCCTCGCCAAAAGTTGTTACAACTTTTTGTGATTTTTGTATTTTTTGCCTTTAATTTATTTGGCGAGTTTTAATGATTTATTTACAGTACAGTGCATCCAAATTATTGCACGTTAAATAAGCAGTTTTATGGTAAAAGAAGACAAAAACAATTCTTACCAATTCAATTACTATTAAAAATGAAAATATATTAACAAAATAGGTTATTTACTTACCTAAGAAACAATTTCTAACCTCGGTTGCAAGATAACGAAGTTGTAAAATAACCGCAAATAACCGTGGTCATAAGGCGGCTATAAAATGGTTATTAAAGTTCTCTGGTTAATTTTGAAGTATAAAAAACCCAGTATTTTCGGAGTTTGGTTTTGGGTTAAAATTTTACTCAAAATAAACTTTTTGGTCCTAAATTGGTCTTAAAAATTCCATTTTTAAACCAAGATAATATTTTGCGTGTTTATTTACTTTTATTAAACCCAGGTTAAATTCAGGTAGTTTTTCAACTCATTTTTATTACTTAAATAATAACTGAAGTTTAAAAAAAGCTGTGAAAATAACGTTTATAACAGGTTTTAAAAAAACCTGGTTATAAGAAACGTTCAAATAATGTTGAATACAGGTTTTATAAGAACCTGTTATATTACATAAAAACCTGTAATAACGTATATACGGTTATTTAAAAAGCTGTCAAATAACTTCCCACAAGTTTGTTTGTAAGTGTATAATAATGGTTTGTAAACAGTTATAACATAACCGTTTTTGTTTTTTTTTCCAGGTTTTTCTTTAACTAAAAATAAGCAGTTATTTAATAACCGTCAAAATAAGGTTTTAAAAGCCCAGTAATCGGAGAAATAAATAATAACCCTACTTCGACTGAGTTAAAAAGTAACTGACCATTTTCGGTTGTGGAGAACTTCTCTGAGACTTTTTTTAAAACAAGTTTTGTAACTTACCAGTTAATTAACCCAGGCTAATATCCAGTTTATTTACGGTTTTCTAAGCAAAAAGTGTAATTTGGTTAGCGCCATAAAACCGCTACTTATCCACCATCCACTTTGGACATATGTGAGGATTGATGCCTTTTTCACCATCACCTTACCACCAGGCAAAAAGTCAATGTAATAAAAAGCAAAGGGCCCAAGACGCTACCCTGGTGCATACCATTTTTGATTGGTAACTTTTCGGTTACTTCTGGGGGAAAGCTTATCTTTAAATTAACTTGCTTTTGTTTCAAATTCTTTTGAAAGCTAATTTATGAATCCAGTTTTCAATTCCAATCCCCATTTCTTTTTTAAAGATGAAATGCAAACTAAATGTCAAAGAGCTCTCAAATTTCTTCCAAAAGTCTTGTTTATCGTAAAATCAAACTTACTCCAGAATCATGAGGTTAAAAACAGTCAAAAGGGTTAACTTGAATTGGTCATCAACAATTTTTAATTAAAATTGGAGATATTTCATCAAAAAAACCCAGCAGGGTTACCCCTTTGAAAGCACAATTTTTGTTTTCAAAAAAAGTTTCAAAAATTAAAAAAAAAAAAGCAAATTCATACACAGCTGCCTTGAGAAACTAAATTGTTTGTGATATTGTTTCTGTTTAGACACACACACAGTTCCCTTTATTCCATTCTTATTCCTTGTATTTTTGTATACATGTAAAATGGTATGAGTTTCTAGTTTTATTTATCTAAACACATTTTGTGATTATATTTTTCTGCAGGAAATTGCTTTTGCAACCTTAACTATACTCCTCGTAGATATTATACACCCTCCAGCAGCTGTTGTTGGTTGTTGTTAGTTTTTGCCTTGCTTTAATTATGTCCTGATGGTTGGTTCTCCTGTTACAAATTCTCTGTATGACCATGACCACCAGAGAAAAGGATATATAGTGGGTACAACCAAGAATTTAGAAGCTCTATCTATAAACACACTCAAATAAGACACCCTATGACCAAAAATTCTTAGAGAGAACTACAATCGCATAGATGAAGTGTATAACTACTGTTTGTTGTTGGAAATGTATTTTACAGTGTCAAAGGACATGTGTGTACTGTCTTTTGTGGGTTCAAAATTTTCCATAAAGAAATGGGTGTGACTTTTTGTATGTTTTTTAATTTTTTGTAAAAATTTATTATTTTATTGGAGGCAACCCCAGTTAGTATTTGTCGGAGTAATTTTAACAGCACATAAAAGGGTTGAAATGTACAATTTGTATTCGTTTTATAATTACATGAAAAAGGATAACAAGTACATAGATAAAAATGCCAGATTGTGTTGATGGCTTAAAGGGATTTTGTAAGCAGTTTTTTTAGCAAATGAAATTGGATAATTTTATTTAAACTTTAAAAAATTGCATTGTTTCAAAAATTAGGATAATGCAATTCTTAAAATGTAAAAATGACTAGGGTGCAATTACTTCTAGAAATTGTGAATAAATTAAGATCTTGTAGAATTGATTTGACTTTTTTTTCAAAAATCATCAAAGTTAAAAAATTAGCAGATTTATTAGAAAACATACTTATCAGAGAAATATATAATGTTAGCCAAAACTGGATTAGCTATGGTATTTATGGCATTATCACAGGAATAATTTTAAGTAGCAGGGTAAACTCTATTACTTTAAAACTAGTTCGTGATACATCTTACTCTGTGATACTTTCCGTTTAGACAGTATAGCCGCGATAACCTAGCATATTAACAGAAGTAACTCATAATAAATTGTGATACTTAGCAGATTAACCGTGATAACTTTCAACATAAATTGTGATTCATCAATTATTATCGACCTACATCGTTGTGTTTTCTACATATCCTTGCCAGTATAATCCATGAAAACATCATGAAAAGCAGGTTACCAGAATAAGGAGGGATATTTTCTTAGGAATTCTGTGATACTTGACAAATTAATCCGTGATATAGTACATAATACGGTAATCTGGGATACTTATCAAAAAGAATGGGCAAACTCATGATATTTAGCACAAAAATGCATGGTACTATAGTAATCACTTATAACTTAAAAGTTTACGTTAAACTTCACACCGTGATAATATGAGTAGGCAAATAAGCTCGAGTAACCTGTGATATTTCCCACAATAGTCTTTGATAACTCACGTACAAGATATGCAATCCGTGTTACATAGCAGAGTAACCCGTGATACTTCATACTTAATGGTGTAGAACGTAGTATTATCTAGAGAATTTTGTGATACTCTCCAGAGTAATCTATGATATTATCTCGCACAGCACATGATCATAATACAGAGATCTGTGATACTTACTTAATCAGCGTAATATAGTTCGTGATACATATCAGAATAATTTGTGATACTCACAAAAGTAGTGCAGTAAAATCTGTGATACTTACCGGAGTTATTAGTAATATCTAATCTATCGAGGTAATACGTGATACTTCACAGAATTTGTGATACATTCAAAGACAAACCGTCAAAGTAATCACAACAGCCACCACAGTAATTGTGAAATTGTCTAGGTCATCAACGAAATAAGCCAGAATCAATCAGATCTGTGATACTGACCTGAGTAATTAGTGATACATGCCAAATTAATCTGTGATACTTTCATCTGTTATCTGTCACATTTAATGGTATAATCTGTGAATGTTATTTTATTACAGACTTTTGGGATACTTGCCAGAGTTATCCATGATTTAATTCGGGTTAGCCTGTGATACTTACCAAATTAATGCGTAAACACTCCAGTTAAACACTCCAGAGGAATATCTGTGATATCAAGCGAAGTAAAGGGTGAATGGCAACACAGAATTCTGTGATATTTCTTAAATATAATGATTTTTTTATAATTTGTGAAATCTTTATTTAGTGTCGAAAACAATCAGCTGTTCTGTGATATTAAATTTATATTCAAAAATATATAGAAATGTAATACGTCTTTAAAATCAAGGCATTATTTACTTCTAAATGTAAAAGCATACAAATATAAAGATAATATTTAAAATAGCCAACTCAACTGCGTATAGCCTAGGTAAAATTAATCTATCTACATCCTTTTCCCAAGGATTATTACATAGATTTCAACATTTATATATCCATCTCCTTGTCAAAACTCAAAATATTAATACTCAACCAGCATACAATATGAGACATATCCATCCATCTCACCCACTTTTTCAGTCTTTAAGGGTTCTTGAAAATACTCAAAAATCCCACAGGAAAACGTCCTTCTTCAATCTGTTCTCATTAAAAAAAAAAAAATCAAACAAAAATGTATACAAAAACTCATCCAGTATAAAAAAAAAATCCAAAAATTTACTGGTGCATAAGGGGAAGGGTTAAGTGCTCCCAAAATACAAATCCCCTCAAAACATCGTTGTTTCTTTATTTCAAAAAAAAAAAAAAAAGAACACGTATACATATCAGGGTATAACCAAACCCAAAAGTGAGTCCTTAGGATATATAAAACAAAAGGACTTGGGTAAAAAAAATTACGAAAATTATAATTTTTTTTTTTGGTATATTCTGTACATATTTTCAAGGAGAAAGTACTTTTCGAGTCATGTGGAAGTTTTAAGTGACGTTCATCTTAATAATACAACAACAGCAAAAAAAAAAAAATGGTAAGTAAAAATCCAAAAGCATTATGGAAATAATCTTTTAAGGGCGAAGTTTATTTTTTTTTTTTTTTTGTATTTTTCGACGTCTCTTATGAGTATAAGAGAAGAGATGAAGTACCATGTTGAGAGTATAGAGGATATATGAAAAACTTTTACAACCCTACATTATATAGAGGATCTGTGTATACCTATTAAAAGAAGACTTGATTTTAAAATTTTACATAAGTTATTCATGTTTGATTTGGATTTTTAATCAAACACAAAAAACACTCAAATGATAGAGAAGTTTTGAAAATAAAATAAAAAAAAAAAATGATTATCCAAGAGGAATTCTATTAAAATCTAGAACGACATTTTGCTTGTGTAAGCAAGGGCCTGTTGAAAAAACAAAAATGGCTTGTTCAGCTTTTAAAACACGTTCAGACCTATTAAAATTGTATGTGTCAGCTCTTTCATCACAATATTTAACAAAAAAAAAATCAGTACCCGAGTAAAAATGGAATTCCACCGCACCACACCACTGCACCACGTTCGCAACTCTTTTTGACAGCCGCACCACCGCTGCACCACGTCCGCACCATTTAATTTTGAATGAAAAATTCGGTGCACCACGTCTGCACCATGATCAAAAATTCAATTCTCGTACTTATATAAATGTTTAAGTCGGATGTGATGCAGTTGTGGTGCGCCGAAATTTTCCGCCAAACGGTGGTAGTGCAGCTATTTTTATTCAGGTTTTCAGCCTTGAAAACAAAGTATTCAATTTTTTCAAACCTCTTACCATTTTTTTTTTTCGGTTTAAAAATTACAGTCCAACTTGTACAGAAACCAAGCCCTAATGACCCATTATTCAATCAACGTCCAAAACCTGCTTCTAATAATTTCTATCTCCTAACCCTGAATATGTTTATTATAGGAATATATATCGGGGTTCTAGAGTCTGTACGAAAGTGCCAAGGGATCGTTCAACTGTCAGCCTATTCGACTTTTAGTTGGTAAGAGCAAAGGCTCTCTCTCCAAAAAACTACCAAAACCCCACACAGAAAGTAAAAAAGAAAAAAAGTCATCCCGATGGCCATTATAAATTATTTACATAATTCAAAACTTTTCGGACACCAAGTTGGCAGCTCGTATTACTTCGAGACTTACAAAACTGGGAGCGGGTGGTGATGACGGACGGACGAACGGGACGGCCAGTAAGTCAGACGCATTCCCAGGAATAAAAATAAAACAGTATGGACACAACTTTTTTTCTGGTATAGAAGCTTTCAAGAGTTGTCTATGAATATAAAAAAAAAAAAATGGGGAGGGGGAAGAGGGGGCAAAGTAAGAATAGTCCAAGGATGCATTTTTCTTTAGCGGCGGCGGCTTGGAAAAAAGTTTTGATGTTGTTTTTCTTTCTTTTTTTTTTTTGATTTTTTTTTAGAATTTTCCAAAGCGCGAGGCAGAAGCTAAGTCAAAGGCTGCTGTCATAGCAACTTCTCCAGCAGATGGGTCTTCGTCCTTTTTTCTTCTTCTTCTTCATACATATACATTTTTTTGTTCTTTGCTCCTACGGCTTCTTATGTGCGCCAAGTACTTTATTATGTCATTACAGGATGATAAAAGAAGGCTATGCCTCTAAATAGCAGAGATATACCTTAATATTTCTTAAAAAGGACGAAGAAAACTGAACGAAAGTAAAAAAAAAAAAAAAAATGGTCCTTCGTAGCTGGATATAGCTGACTGCTTGTCGTCAGTACAAGAAGTTTGGAATGTAAAATAGTAGGTGTTCATGTAACTAGACTCAGCAGAATATTGAAAGCTTATAGAGGATGGGAAAGATTGGAAGAAAATATATACGACAAACCTTGAAGGCAAGAAAAAAGTATACTGACTGCTTTGGTTAGCAAAAGAGAGGATAAGAAATTGGAATAGCTTCTTCTTTTCTTCTCGTCTCGATTTCTTTTTACTTTTTTTCTGTAATTTTACGTCTTCTTGTGTTTTCTTGGCCAATAAATCTTGTCGGATAGGTCTGCTGTGGTATGGTGTTGTAGATGGCGCTGCTATAGGCAGGAAGGTGCAAGTTAAACCCATAAAATGTGAAGTAATACACCCCAGGGTTGGCTTTGGTGGGCAATCATCTCTTAGGAAATGACCCAAAGTTAAATGGAGAAAAGCCTGAAGTAAGTTGAACTAAAAAAAAAAAGAAAGAAAAAGAAAAGAAAAGAAAAAGCCGGCTTTTAGTTTGTTACTTTTTATGTCCTGGTTTTGGTTTTTGATTTTTTTCTGCTGGCTTCTCGCGCGACTGAAGTTCCTTATTTCAAGTTTTTGTTGAAGTTTTTCCTTTTTCTTTTGCAATAAGCGGATATGGATTTTTGTATTTTTCCCCTCACCCCCCATTTTTCATGTAAAAAAGACTGAATTTCATTTCTAGTTTGACCTGACTTTCTGAATTTATTTCGTTAAACCGACTTATCAGATCTGAACAAGATTTCAATAAAAATGTCTTTAAGCAGGAACCCCTCCTTTCGTCCTTGTGGCAATACGCAACGCATTTATATCTTCTTCTTTTTATTTTTATCCGGAGATGTGGTGCCGAATTTTGATTTATTTAAGTATTTTGTAGCAGATATCTCGCATAGAACAAAGACTTTCGTCATTCCCATTCCACATGTTCTACATAGTTTGGTCTTTAAGTGTTCAGCTAGCAATTCCTTAGAGAGGGTCTTCATCTTCACCCCTCCCCATCGTCGTTGAAATGTCATTCATAGTTGATTTGGTTGCTTCTTTGCCCCCGGAGAGATATGTTTATTCCAAAGTATCTATCTTTTCCACATATCTTTTGCTGTTCGCGTTTGTCCTCTAAAATTTCAAAATGATTTCTTCTTCTTTTCTAAATTGTAACAATGTTTTCGGTTCATGTGTTTTTTTTGTGTGTATTTTTTGGAATTTCTTTGTCAAGTTTTACGATGGAATGGAGACAAATGTCTTATCTGGTAATTGTGAACAATGTATGCCACTGACGTTTTTGATGGAGATGATGGTTTCCGAATGAGAATTGTGTTTTTCTTTTTCAAGAAAGAAGTTCATCATAAAAACATTGATTTTTTTTTTTTTTTTTTTGGTTTTCTTTCAACTTGTTTATAGGGGAGATGGATGCGAATTTATTCATATTACATTTTGAGGAAGATCAAGATTTTTTCTTTTTAAGAGTATAGAGCTGATATATAACTTTGACAGGACATGGAACTGACATTAAATCTTTAATGTTTTTTCATTGATTTTTCATGTAGAAAGTATAACAGTGGGAGTATACATATGTGGAAAATGATTGCTTTTAGGGGACGAATTGTAGGATTTTGAAGTGGTTTTGCAGTTTCTCTAAATTAAAGTTAGATTTGATGTTAGATAAAGTAGTGTACTTTTGCAAGATTAATCTAAACAATGAAACTTTTTGAATTAGATTTTGCAAAAAAAAACGTCAATATTTTTATTGATCTTTGAAACATTTACATTTTAACAAAAATTTCTAGTTAAAATGTGAGCAAAGACTATACAAAAAAAAAAAAAAAAAAGAAAAAGCGGAAACATAACTAACATATTAGTGGTATTACTAAAGCTCAAAAATTGGCAATATTAGGGAACCCAGCCGAACAGCTTAGATTTTGATGATCTTTTTTTTCACACGTCGGTAATTAAAAATACTTTAAAGTCTATAGATTAAAAATTGCCGGTGTTGCCGTTTTGATTTTTTAAATTTAATTGAAGATTTTTGTGAACAAAAACAAATTTTTTTCAAAAATTTTTCTTAAATTTCATAAATTAATTGATGCCAAAAGATTGTCTAGGAAATTCAAGGAAAAAAAATATATGGGAGTGAGGGACAATCTTCCATAGTTCAAGCGATAGATGCAATTTTCTTATTAATTGACTTCAAACACAAAAAAAAATATTTGAACACAACGGCAACACCTACAATATTCAAATAAACATTTTTTAAAAGCTAGAAGCTTAGTCATATATGTAAAATTAAAATTAAGTTAATTGAATGAACGGCTTTTGAAAGAATGGTAATTGAACTCAGATTTTTGAAAAAAAAATTATTGAAAAAATTTTAACATGTCGTTTTTTAAACTTGGTCGTAATATAAAATGCATTTATTTTCAAATTTTTTTGGCCGCATTTATTATGATTTCAAATTATAAAAGGAAATATCAATATGTATTACGGCTTATGAAAAAAATTAAAAAGTATTTCATTTTCGAAGAACTTTTTTTAATAAAAGTTTTGAAAAAAATGTAACTTATTTTTTTTTAAAGTTCAACATCTAAACATAAAATTGTTTTTTACTCATTTAATAACCCTTACTGTTGAAAGTTAAATAGCAAAAATTTAAAGTTCCTGTTTACCACAGTCTTTGAGAAAATTAATTATTTCAATGCAAAAATTTAGTTTTAATAAAAAAAAAAACCATTAAAATTGAAGTAATTTTTAATTTTTTTTCAAAAGTGTGATATATTTTACCTTTTTTGCTTCGAAATTCAACTGATAATATTAATGGGCAAAAATTTTTTTTAAATAAATTCATATTTTATTAGAAAAAGTTTGGAAAAAAGTCATTTTAAATTTTTCTAATAACATTTTTTTTTTAATTCTGAGTTTGAGGACCATTTTTACTTGCGATATAGGTACTATATATCAAGTTATACATTCGTACAAAAAAAAAAAGTTGAGATAACATTTTTCCATGACATTACGATGGTAGACAATGCCAAAAAAGTGGGTCCCGGAAGTCCGTCTGTCCGTCTGTCTGTCAGTCTGTCTGTCTGTCTGTCTGTATAAGGAGCTACAGCCTAAACGGATGGACCGATTAATGTCAAACTTGGTATGTAGCGTTATTTGGCGACTCTCCAAAGGGGTTTTTGGAATTAATTTTTTTGGACCAAAAATAACGGTACTTGTCATATACCGATTTTAGTAAAATTGAAATATCTCGAAAACGGCTCCAACGATTTTGTTTAAAAAATTCAAGTGTTAGTTTTAATCTAAGGTCTATTTTCTAATGAAAAAATTTTTTTTTGAAAATCATTATTAACGGTACCTGCCATAGAACCGTTTTTTTCAAATCCGATTATCTCCGAAATTGCTTATTCGATGTCAACGAAACTTTTTGTGAAGAAGCATTTATGTAATTTGAATATAAACCAAAAATAAAATTTCCAAAAAAAATATTTTTGGATTTTTAAAAAAATTTTGAAAATTTTTTTTTGAAAAATCAAATTTTCGAAAACGGGACATTGAATTTTTTTGAAATTTTGTTTTTAGATGTTGATTAGTGATTTCTACAAAATGGCATACAAATTTTATTTTAAAACTTTTTTTCCAAAAAATTAGTTTTTTAAAAAACGGCTCTAACGATTTTGAAAATTTTTTTTCTAAAAATGCACCTTAATATATCAATCAAAACTGCATACTTGTTTTGGAGGGCAATTTAATTTCAGATTTTATTTTATTTTTTTAAAAAACGAATTTTATTTTTTTTACAAATTTCTATATAAAAAGTCTTAAAAATTTAAGCAACTTTAACTCTAAGAGCAAGTTCGTGCGACCCAGTCGTGCATTTTATTTCAAAAAGTCTTGATCAAATTTAGTGGATTTAAATTTAAGAGATAAGAATGAGCTTCTGGCTTTTTGAAAATGTATTTTAAAATATTGTAGGTGTTGCCGTTGTTTTCAAAATATTTTTTTTTGTGTTTGAGGTCAGAATGTTAGAAAATTGCATTTATCGCTTAAACGATCTAAGATTGTCCCTTACTGCCTTTAATATATATTTTAATTAAATTACCTAGAGAATCTTTTGATATCATTTGTTTTATGAAATTTAAGCAAAAAAAATGGTTTTGTTAAAAAAAAATTTAATTTTAATTTAAAAAAACAATACGGCAACACCAGCAATTTTTAATCTATAGACTTTAAAGTAATTTTAATTACCTACGTTTGAAAAAAAAATCGTCAAAATCAGAGCTGTTCGGCCGGGTTCCCTAATAGCTAATAATTTGCTTTAGTTACTCTACTATATCGTTTTCTTAGAATTAGAGAATTATTTTTGGGTAATATAGATCAAAGATCACCATGTGAAATGAATCATATGACTACTCGATAATATGAAAAAAAAAGAATAATATGTTGAGGACAGATTTATATGGCTATTTAAAAGCATCAATAACACTAGTTTATAAAAAAAATTAAAAAAAATTTAACACCAAGTGCCGTTATACTTTTCGATTTCAGCCCAGAAAACTCAAAAATCTCATCTAACAAAATATTTATGGATAGGTTTTCGAGATATGATTTTTCAAAGTTTTTTTCTTTGTTTTTCCAGCCTACTTAGTATTCCAGCTATATCTTGAGTAATAAACGACTAATCTGAACAGAAAAACCTGAAAGCTGAGTAAATAAGCAAGAAACACTAGAACAATTTTTCTGGGTCACTACAGATTTTTAAGTAGAATAAATTAAAGCATTTAAAAAAAAAACCCGATTTAAAAAAGGAAATTTTTGCAAAAAAAACTTTATTACTAAAAGAAAAAATTAAAATCTTTCGAATCCTCAAAGTTTTAAATTTTTCATGTTATGTAGACTTTTAAGCAAAGATCAAAAGATAATTTTTTTTAAAAATCTATGGATAAATAATAAAGATATGACCATTTTTGTAAAAATCAATATTTTCGACTTTTTATGATACTTTTTGAGTTTTTGTCTATAACTTGAAAAGCAAGCCGAATTTGAAAATTTTTTAAAGAATTTTTTGTAGATAATTAAATTTCCTATCGATATATATTCTTTTTTAATAATTTAAAATTGAAATATTGTAAAAAACTTAAGAAAAACTATTAAAAAAAAAAAGAAAGAAAAAATGATATTTTTGATGATTTTACTAAATAGTCTATTTTTATCCTTAGAGCATTTATAGATATTGAACAGGTAACGGAGAAAAGAAAATACTTTATCTGTCAAAATAATGGTTACAAAAATTGAATACTGGATAAAATATGGTCTACTGTTTTTGGTCTTATTGAACGTAAGAAAAAAATAGTGGGATTGAGTGTCTATTTTGGCTGTAGACCAGTGTTATTAACGTCGAAAAACGTCAACTTATTCCTTAATCTTCAGCGAAAACGAATGACAACTTAAAGGCCTTCGGGGACAAGTTATTGAGAAAAGCCAAAAGTTAGGCAATACGATTGCCCATTTCCCCTCGAAACCCGCTATCTCAAGAAGACAGAAAAAAAAGTTGAAAGACCGAAAAGCTTATGGCCTAGAACATTTGAAGAGGAGGAGAAAGAGGAAAAATAGTTGTGACCTTATGTCCCCTTAAAAATCACCCATAAGCGTAATGGAACTGAGGACCTAGTATTAACCCCTGACTCTATTTGCAAAATCACTAATTTGCCAAAGTAATTTCTTTTGCACACTTGTAACAAGTTTTGAAGGTTTTCAAATTACATAGTACTTACATTTCCCCTAGAGGAAATCTTGTACTCTTCAAAAGATTAAGGGTAATAGATTTTTCTAACTGTTTCGCATTACTTTCCCACAAATTGTCAACACAATCATTCATTTTCTCTTGTGCACGTGTCAATTTTTTTCTTCTTTTCTTTTTTTTAAATCCGACCGGATACACCTCGTTTATTTAAGAACAACCGTACTTTCGTCCTTCAAGGGTTTTATACCTTAATACCCTCGAGAAGAAAAAAAAAAAAGAACCGAATGTGCGTATCAGAAGGATTGCAACCAGAAGCTAAAATCTACCTTTTCCCATCAAAGACAAAACTGTTTAAGAGGACGCGTCCTCATCACACTTTAAATTTTATACGGCTTCCATGTCATTGCACACGATGAAGTTTCTTGTGACTTCGGAGTTTCTGTTACTACATTCCTATTGTAAAAGACAATAAACTACTGATTCCGATTAAACAATTTCCCTTCTATAAGGTCTTAAGCTATAAATAAAAATAAATAAAGGAATTCCATCTTTTCCCCCCCAGGGAACACTTTATTACTTATATCATTTCTCATTCACAGATTGCACAGTAATTGAATTTTCCCTACATCCTCTCACAAAGAGTTCTCCTGGCTCCGTTTCCCAAAAAATGGAGAATACATATTCAAGGCACTTACTGCGCCATTAGTTGCCTAGGGAGTGCGGTGCGGTAACGTTGACAGTTTCACACAAACCCTCTCTCACCCATATTAGGCAATTTACTTCTCTCCTCCCGAAACGATAACATTGCGAGAATTGTTGTCATAGAATCTTCGAAATCCTTACCGCAAAAGACAATGGATTCACCTCTCACATTCCTCCCGATTTCCCCCCGAATTTTACCAATCCGATTGGCATTGCAGTAGATTGTGGTGTGTGTTGACATTCTGCCTGGTTACAAATGTACCGCTATTACTACCACTGCATGCGGCAAAAATGTTTTACAATCCTCGCAAAAAGATGACAAAAACAAAACACCAGCGCGACATTGTACGAACGAAGAAATTTTCCGATTTACTTAAAAATTGATTCAAAAACTCTCTCTCAGGGAATTCCCAATAGACAAATGGAGGGGGGGTTTATGAGGTTGTCTGGTGTTCTGCATTTTTCCCAAGGACTTTTGTGTGTTTCTCCAATCGCCCGACAAGCGGCGCGCATACCATCACCACCAAAACATTTGACATTATCTTACTTAACATTACCATTTTCTTTTTTTTTGTTTCTTCGTAAAACGAAAAAAACAACAAAAAAAAAGGATATTTTTTAAAATTTTTTTTCTGTTCATGTCCTTTTATTACTGGATACTGGCTAAAGTCGTCCACTTTCCTTAAGTAATCCATTTTGGAGCGCTGTCATAATTTCTGTGTTCTGCTTTTTTTTTCTTCACAGTTCATCCACAAACAAACAGGACGTTCAGCAGAATCAAACAAAAAAAAAATCTGAAAGAAGAAAAGAAAAAAATCAAGCAAGAGTCCTGCCGGCGGCGATGATAAATGACTCAGGAATGCGTTAAGTCCTGTGACAAACGAATTTATCATTACAACAATAAATTTGCAGCCAACAGCAGCAGCAGCAGCAGAAAACAGCTACAGACACATACCATCACCATCAAAGTATTACAGAAAAAGGACGAGAACAAGGACGAGAGTATAAAGTGCAGAAGGATTTGGTTTACATTGGAGGTTCTGTTTGCTGTAAGACCGACCGACGAGAAAGACCAACAAAAAACCCGAACCAAAACCAAGTGGAACGGGTATGTGGACATTTTGGTACGAATTCAGCTCACTCGCATGTCCTGAGACGCAAAAAAAAAGGAAGTTTTTGGAACGCTTCTGACAGTTCCCAAACGAGAAGAAGAAAATGAAATCCTTTTTGTTTTACCAAAAATGCATGCACTCTCTTTTCATTTCGTTTTGCTTTCTTTTGTTGTTGTTGTAGTTTTTTGTGTCGTCCGTCGTCATACTTTTTGGTCCTTGCTGTACTCTGTGAGAGTGCCGGCATGGCGGCGTGTCCACTTTTCAAAAATGCAATTGCTATGACAGGTCGAAAGAAGGAAGGATATTATAGTACGAATGCGAGAGAGGAGCCAAAAACGATAAGTGTTTGTAAGTATGTACACAAAACCTACTTTATGTAATTACCCCGCGTGCTTAATTCGTGTGCAAACATGTCTATCAGGAAAGCACACTCCATATTATAGTACACAAACTCAAGGCTATCTGCTCTGCAGGAGGTCTCCATGTTGCCGTCGTTGTAGAACGAAGTCGTTGTTGTTGTAGTTGTCGTTGTCGGTTCATTTTTCCAGTATATTTCCAGTATATTTGGCTTTGGCTAACGAAATATATTCTGCAGAAAAGGATTCTCTCTCGAAAGGACAAAAATAAATATGAAATTTTTAGCAATGAAATTTAGTGCGCGGAACTGACAGGATAAACAAAAGAAAATTGGTCACAAAACAATTTTGTGGAATTTTGTTTGGCTTTTTTTTATTTATAAAAAAAAAATTCCTTGAAATGAAGGAGGACATAAGGGTTTGACAAAGGAAATCAGAGCTAAAAGAAAATATTATAGAATTTAAGTCAATTGTTTTAAGAAAAATAAAGAAAATGATCTCAGAAGTTTAGTTGAACCAATTTTCCAATTTTTCTATTCGCCATACCAAAGTGAATGTGAATTATGAGAAGCGAAGTTTAAGACCATATAAGGATTTTGCTATAACTTAACTCCGAATGCAACCAATATTTAGAAGGTTAATCTTAACTCCGAACACGACCCCAACCAATCTGGAATCTTAAAGGCAACACCAACCACAGAGAGCAACTATCAATACAATACTCACAATCACTCTTATCTGGATCCCAGGACATAGTGGTTTTGAAGGCAACGAAAAGGCGGATGAACTGGCCAGGCAAAGAGCGGCCCTTCATGAGTCGCTAGCGGAAGCAGTCAACATTCCAATAGGAGTCATGAAGGGCAATATCTTCCCAAACTTCTTAACAAAAGCTAAATTAATCACTGCTGAATTCGGTTAATATCAGCTGAATTTGAAAATATCGGTCGTTATTGGGTAAAATTCAGCTTTATTGGATTGGATTTCGTACCAAAATTTCAGCTAAACCAGTAAAAATCGGCTGAATTCGAAAAATTTCAGCATGGTTCAGATCAGTTAGATATCAAACAAAATCTTGTAAATATCAACTAAATTTGATAAATTTTAGCACAAAATTAAGTACACTATAACCAAACGAGTTGGCTGAATTCAATGAATTTCTATCTTGGACATCCCAGTTATTAATTTAAACTAGTAAGTCTCAGCTGAATTTATTAAATTTGAGCTGAATTTGAAAAATTATTGATTTTGGCGAAAAACAAAGCGAAATCTAAGCTTACACTTTAAAATCTCAGGCAAAACCCTTTAAATTGAAAATCGAGTCGGTTAATCTTAATTTCAGCCAGAGCAGAATATATTTGGTAAAATATAAATTTCTAGACAAAAATGTATTCTAAATTTGAGAAATCATTTCGGTTAACTTTATCACTGCTGAATATTTTATCATGGGTGGTAAATATTGGGCGAAACTTTTTAAATTTCAAATTGGGGAATTCAAGCTGAATTCACTAAATCTTAGTTGAATTTGGTTAATTTCACCAAAAAATTGAAAAATCGTAACCGAAAGTGTCTTTATTTCCTAATTTCAGTAAAAACCGCGGAATCTAGTAATTTTCAGCCAAATTCTGAGCAGAAATATAGACGCAAAACGCCAAGTATATGTAAAATTTTAATCTAAGCTGAATTTAAAAAATCTCAATCTAAACTAGAAATTTGGTGCGAAATTTTGTAGACTAAATTGGATAGTATCAGCTGAATTCATGAAATCTTTGCTGAATACGTGAAATTGGGGTAGAAACATATATTATGTAAGTCGTAACTCCTAAAACAGCTGAATATCTTATTTGAAAATTATTTGACCAAAATTTAAAAAAAAACAGTAAGGTTGCTAAAAACAACTAATTGGTGCCCAACGTGGAATTGTGATATCAAGAAATTGACCTGAATTTGTACAGTTTTTGAAAAAAATAAAATTCCACTTGACTTTTTGTTACAAATGAGCTGTCAGATGTCAACCTATACAATTTCAAATGCCCCGATTACGACCAAAGTTTCGATTACTCAATCTTACGTATCATAGATTTAAATTAGATTTTATATTCAGCTTTAAATTCCTAATGATGATGAAAAAATACAACCTTTTAACATTTATATCACACTTGGGAACCGAGCTACAACGATGACCTTTTTCAGTACAAAATCGATGTTAAAAAAAAAACACAACACAAGAAACACCATAATTTTATAGGTACTACCAGAAATAAAACGATTTTATGGGCCAAAACTCATTTTGGTTGGTAATTTAAGGTCATGTTAAGCATACTCCAAAAACCACTCTCTTAAAAACAAAATCCAACAACAACAACAAAATGAAAGAATAAAAGAAAAAAGTAATAATTTTAACAACTTTCGCGCTCCTCCTTCATCTACTTTGGAAATATATATAGGTAAGGACCTTCTAGAACTTTCCAAACAAGAATAGCCCTGCTCTTTCTTGGTTTATGTTTTGTTTTTATACTTTTCGCATAACTCATAATTACCTTCCGCTAAATAAATAGGCTGTTAACATTTTGTCAGAAAAAAAAAGTAATATTAGAAGAACTTTATATACCTACCAAGAGCAAGAGCCTGGTCGAACTTTTATTACTAAAACTGCTTCGCAGAGCATAAATTGAAACAAATTGAACGAAATAAAGGACCCCACAAATGCCAATTAGCCAAACCTCGAAAAAAAGTTTTTGTGCTATGTCTCGCTTCTTATGAATAAACGACACAAGCGTAGAAAAAAAAAAGAAAAATATCATAAAGGTATATCCTGTTCCTGTCCTGAGTGGATTGACTATACGAAGAGCCTTATAAGGACCTCCCCTCGCTCATTTTGGGAAGGGAAATAAAAATAATATTTGGTATTGAATAAAATAAATTGCGGACTTATATTGGTAGAGTCCTTTTGGATATGGTGGTACCTGCAAGGACTTTGGTAAAGCACACAAAAGGATAACATAAATAATTTCCTTAACTATGTTCAAGAAGAAAGGACATTTCATTTATTGATTCAAACAAGAAAAAAAATAATATTTTCTTTTTACTATTCCCCGTTATAATAAATGACAAACGAAAAATGATAAAACCGGAAAACTGGACGACAAACAAATGACAGTTGCGGCCTGAGGGCATCGCATCATCACAGAGCAAGGAACGATGACAAACACTTAAGCACGCATCCTTCCACTTAGAGAGTCGAGTCGGGCCAAAGCAAGGAATTACTTGGTCTTTGCTGTTTTCCCTTTCACAAAAATTTTAATGAAAACGAAAGTCCTTGCGCACTCGACTCGAGTGGCCACTTGGCAGGAATTTGATTCGGTTCCTTTTTGCTTCTTTTCGAGATCAAGGCGATTTTCTTCACTTTTTTTCATTCCTTTCTTCTATTCAGCGCGTCACACATCACAAGTGTCATCTTTATGAATCCTTTTTCTTGAGCTTTACAATCAGCCTAAAGAAAATGGGAAGAACAAAATTGATTTGAAGTGACGTTTCTTCACACCATTATGACGCGTATTGAGTACACATCATTTGAATAGAAATACCGGTGCTGTACGCGAAGGACATTGTTCGCACTGCGATGGGATGTAATCATATGAATTTGGTGTTCTTCTTCCTTTTCTTCTACTTCTTCTTTCATTTCTCATTTTTATTATTATTTTTTTTTCTTTTTGTTCGTTTTTTTTTTGACGCGAAATTGACATTGAACACGCAACGAAATTAAGTGAATTGATGGCAAGGGAGCTGTAGGATTTAATTTGTTCCTTCCTTTGAGAAATTAATGGCAGTGGTAATAAATGACAAAAGGACACTTTAGTGTGCTAGTAACATGATAACAATGAGCATATGGGGAATATTCAACATCACATACATTTTCTATACAAAAAGTTCGAGTCTTTGAAGAAGACAAGGAGACGGTTCGACGCAAAAGGATATACCACCGAGTTCGTTATAGATATAAAAGAGGACTGCTGGAAGAGATATTTATACAAAACTGCGTCACAAATTACATTTAATTTTATTTCATTTGGGGTTTGTTCCCGTTTTGTTATGTGTGTAAGAGAATTTCTATTGATTGCTAGCTAACGCCGTCTATTATAGTGAATGGTTATTGCAGGACGACGAAAATTTATTGAATTCGATTAAAGCTATTGTGATCCTTGAATCGCGATTTTGGTGTTGTTCCATTCATAAAATGAAATCAATCGTAATATCGAGAATTTGGAAATCAATTTGGTATTGCCAAGAAGGTGATTAGGACGGAGAGGGGAGTTTTTGTATGAATTTTTGTTAGAGACCTTTTGTGAAATTGTGTGACACAGATGTCATGAACCCTTATAATACCTTGGAAGAAGATACATAATGAATTTTTCACTTTCAGCAAACAAATAAAAAAGTTGGCAGTTTAAAATATGTAACCTTAGCATTAAACTCTAGTGATTTTACAAGTTTCAGCTAAGATTTTTTTAACTCTGCTAAAATTTCTTATGTTTGGCATTTTTCGTATTTCTTCTGCTCAAGTTTTGGCCGGAAATTACTGAATTCAGCTAAGATTTATCGAATTCAGCTAAAACTTGCCAACTCAGTATGAAATCTAAAAAAGTTCAGCCTTAGATTTACCACTCAGGCTAAGATATTTAGCAATTAAAGCCTGGTACGCTGCTCGAGCTAAAATTTAGCTGAGATAAAATTCCCATACAAGTTATCGATAATTTGTATGGGATCCATTTTAGCTCAGATAAAAATTTTCGATAATTTGTATGGGAGCTAAAATTTAGCGCGAGCAGCGTACCAGGCTTAAAAGTAAATTTCAGGTATGATTTCTATGCTTTGACTTAAGTTTAACGTATTCAGCAGAGATTTTCTAAATTCAGCTGATATTAACCAATTAAATCTACAATATTTTGACACAAATTTGCAGTTAAGACTGATATTTTTCAAATTCAGCTTTAATTAACACAATTCAGCTAAAATTTATTACTTGTATTTGGCATTTTCTGATTAGATTTTGGCTGAAAATAACCACATTTAGCTGGTTTTTACTAAAATTAGGTAAGATTCATCAAGTTCTGCTGAAATTGACCAAATTCAGCTAAGATTTTTCGAGTTCAGCTAATAGTTCATGATTTGGTATGGAAGTCAAAAGGTTTTTCTTAAGATTTTCGATCCCGGTTATCATATTCAGCAGTTCTAAATGAACTTCAACTAAAATGTATCAATTTTGACCAAAATTTTACGTATTTAGCTGTTATTTTCTGCACTCAGCAATTTATTCTACAAAATTTCTCCTGATATTTGAAGTATTTAACATTTTTCGACTTCAGGTAAGATTCATCGAGATCAGTTGAAATTAATCAATTTTGACAGCCATTGATTTCCAGGGTTTAACTGAGATTTCACAATTTAGTGCGGATTTCATAAGATTTTACGTTAGATTTTCATTTTTTACTGATATATTTTTAATTCAGCTCTGATTTAGTGAATTCAGCAGAGATTTGCCAGTTTCAGCTGATAACTGAGATATATGCCAGGTTAAAATTCACTTAATTTATCATATATTTTCCCGTTTGGCTGAAGTGTACCCAATTTTGACTGAGATTTACCGAATTCGGCTGATACCTATCTAATTTATGCTCAGATCTTCCGAAATCAGTTAAGATTCAGCCGATATTTATCGATTTTGCTGAAATTAATACAATTAAACTGTCTTTTATCCAATTACTACTCAAACTTTCGAATTCAGCTTAGATTTACCTTATTCAGCACTCATTTACTAGAGTCGGCTGGAACAAATGTTTAATCAAATAACCTCTGACCACTTCTTCTCTCTTTAAATGTCTTTGAAATGTATTTGAAATTCACAAAACCACTTGATTCTCACAATAAATTTCCAAACAATTACCACAACTTACCCTTCAAAAGTCACACCTAAAAATAACACAAAAGCAAATTTAAATACCAAACCACAAATTCTTATTAGTTTCTCTCATCTACTATCTCTTCCTCCTCCTATAAGTCAAAACGAATCTCCTTAAATCAAGGCAGTCAAACAAATGACTGAAAATACGTCTTCTATATAATTTTTCATTCAAAAGGAAAATACAGAGAAGAAAAATGATAACTCCCAACCATCAATATCCAGAAAGAATAAAAGCCCAAAACAATCACAAAAAGTATCGTCTTCTCCCCAAATGGCAATAAATAACTCACAAGACTTTCCCCAGTTGTACATTTTGGTATTTTTGTGAGAGTTCTGAATTTTTCAAAAAAAAAAAAACCCAAACCCACAGTCCGCAGTATACTCCTGTTGAAATAAAACGAATGGCATTCAAAGGAATTTACTAGATATAGGATTATCCATATAGCCATCATAGAATCCCAGAGGGATTGGTCTATACTGCGTAGCTGTTGCTTGATGCATCTAATTAAAGATGAGACCTGTTTGTTATTTCTTTTTCGTTTTTTTTTTTTTTTTTGGGAGGGAATCGGTTTTTGTGGTCGATATCACTTTGAATGCTTTTCAAATGAATTATTATAATTCCTTTTACTTTTAATGTGAAAGATACCTTCCACTTCTACAGGATATACTCTTGTAAATCTCTTTGTAAATTATGTCCGATTAGGAGCATATTGTATTTTCGATATCCTTTGATTCCTTTTTAAGACGACTCAGGACTCAGATTAGGTAAGCCAAGTTATGCGGGTCTCTGACTTTAATCCAAAATGGCACATGTTATATAGTGACACGATAACAGTCGAAAAAGGACATTCCAGATAAACAAACAAGGACGAGGAGGAGGAGAAGTAGAATAGTTAAATCTTAGTATAGTATACTTTTAGGAGAAGTTTTGTTTTAAGTTTTCTTCAAATGACATCAGAGAGAGAGGGTCCCTCTCTAAGGATTACTGCGAAATTAATCCTTTAATGTAAAATGAATCCTTTTTTCCTAGAAAATATTATTATTTATTCAGAACTTTCCTCTTGCTTTTCTCTGAGAACGATTAAAGATTCATAACTGCCAGGAATTGGCAAGGAACAATTAAGGATATTCCCAAACTAAACAGACAAAAAAACTTCATTAACAAAACAACGACGAACAATGAACAACAACAACACAAAAAGGACTCTATTCTATCCTCTGTGACAACTCAGCAAATTAAAGTGAAAGGAAATCACTTAATAGCGTCACTAAATCCTTGGACAAATAACATTCAGTCTCTCTCCCTCTCTTGGTCCTATATAGTCCCATTTGCCATCGTCATGGTCGTCGTCCTGGACATTAATGCTAGAAAGTGCGTTCCAAGGTCCCCTTTTCCCCTAAACCCTAGAGCCGGGTGGTGGCAGAGCACAACACAAACAAGATCATAAATAACAAGAAATCGGCTTGACGCTATGGCGCCTTTCAAGTATAATTACAACAAACTATTAACTCTGATGATGATCGGGCAACAATGGCGCGCAAAAAAGGGTTGCCGCCCCTTTTGTTTTCACATCACTTTATCCCAGTGGATTTGTAGATATATATTTTTAACAATAATGCCACACTATCGCAAGCTGTAAAGCTGAAATGTCAATTGCTTCAAAAAAAAAAAAAGAATTCCAAAGGACATTCTAGATTAGATTTTGAAACACTACTGCGTAGATTGTGCCGAAGAGAGAAAACTTCCCCCTCGAGCAAGCAAGGGTAATCAGAAATTCCGGTTCCGGTAGATTATGAATTTTTTTGTGTTGTATTGTGTCTTTGTTAGCATCGGTGGACATGATTCAAAAGTCTTCTTTTGTGTTGCTAAAAGAAGCTAAAAAAATGGGCGGATGGATATCATGAAGCTCTAATCCTTTCATTTGCATTTTGATTGTTTTGGGGTTATAATGTAAGACAGCTTATGGGACTTTGGTGAGCGCGAAGAATGACAGAGCATAAAAATTGTTATTTCGAGGACAAGTTTGTTGCGCAATTCCGAGAGGAATATAAGAAACTTTGTTTGTTTCGTTCCATTCAAATGCATGGATTTTTATAGCTTTGGAATATGAATGATGATGATGGTTAAGCAGAAGAACAGCAAGCACATGTTACACCGGTTTGTTTTTTTTTAAAGAAGAATTGTAATGATCCATATCTTTACTTTCAGTGGTTCAGATTAGAATCTGAGGTAAGAAATATGAAAGGAGTCCTTTTGTTTGACATAGGATACAAAATACAAAAACTGGAAAACAGATCCCTAAGATTTTAGACGATTTTTCTTGAAAAAAAAGGACAGCTTTCATAATTGTTTTATTGTTTTGAGTAATAATGAAGAACGAAAGGATCAAGAATTTAGATGATAATTATTTGTTTGGCTGAAATTAATGAAATGAAGCTGAGTTTTACCCGATTAAGACTGAGCTTTTTTAATTCAGCTCAGATTTACCAAATTCAGCAGTGATTTACCAAGCATCGATTGAGAAATCAGCTTGAATTTACTGAGTTCAGCTGAAAATTTACCAAATTCAGCTTATATTTCCAAATTTGACTAAAAGGAAAAAGCCAAATTTTACCTAATTATGACTCCGATTTTTTAATTCAGCTCAAATGTGTCTAATTCAGCACTCATTAACCTTCACAAATTCACTTAAGTCATGTAAATCTATTATGAGTTCATGTCCGCTGTTTGCTTGCCATTTATTATCCTTAAACTTGTTTTGTTGCAGGAACACACATTCCATGGTCGATTTTTTATTTTTGTTTGTAGCTAGCTGGGTTGTAATAAGGACATTCAAGTAAGAGATATATAGTGCATGGCGAGAGCGAGGTGTCTGAAAGAATGAATCATTTATTTGCGCGATAAGAAGGATATATGGCTCGTCGACGTCATGGGATGCATTGCGCTGAAAATTGCAATGAAATTTTTAAGGAAACACAACTCAACTCGACCGTCTTATTGCCTTATTTACGACCTTTGTCGTCGTCGTCCTCCTTCTCGCCCCGAGTCCCTATTCAGCTATTCAGCAAAGGCTAAAAGCATTTTATTTCATATCCGTTCAGCTAATTATGCCGTCAATCATAAGCTCTGGCCTTTCAAAAATGTATAAGCAATATTTCATAACCCTCGGGTAGTTGCTTTTATGTTGGTTAGATGTCCTTTATTCAAGACAGTAGGTATTCTAGCTGAATGTCAATTATGACGACGATAATGAAATGACAACCAACCACCATTGGTATCCTGAATAAAGGACTGATTTTTCCAATTACGACAGTTATATAACTCGGCATTAATTTTTATTTCTTCTTCATCAATGATGACGACTCATCGTTCGATTTGAGAAAGAAATCATCAAAAAAAGGGGAATATTTTTATTATGTCCTGTGATTAGTCCTGGAGTTTTTGGCTAATTTTTCATCTTCTTTGTCATTAAGCAGCAATCAAAACATGGAACGAATGCAAGAGTTCGTGCGGGCAATTAATTTTGCCAAAATCGACTGATTTTCTTGTGGAAATTAATTTATACCAAACGCATCGTCAAGAGGCAGATGCTATAATCCTTTTTTAGGGATCATTTCCTTTTTTCGTCTTTAGACAAAAATGTGTCGTTCTCTTTTTTCGTTGTTTTCCAAGTCAACCCTCGGGAGAATATAATGCATCACATATGGAATGATGATGATGGTTATGGTTGTTGGTTGCAACAGCAAAAGGAAGCAAAATGATTTATTGGATATTTGAGAAATAGGAGACGTGACAGTTTTAAAATTACCACACTATAAAATTGCACTTAGTGGAGTGTCTTTTATGATCGTTTCAAAAGGAAAGATGTTTTTTTTTTGTTTTGTTTTTGTAAGTGAATCGCAGGTGCATGTCGTATGTTTTATGTGACTTAAATAGCTACGCAAAAGGCGTTTGAGATGTTCAACTACAATGTAGCTTTTGTTTTGAAATAAAAGGACATTAAATTTGTTCTTTTTGAGACAATAGGGGTTTAGTGATATGAAGTGGACACGACATAAAAAAAAAAAACATTGACACGGACCAGTAAACAAATAAGAATAAAATAGAATCGAGGAGAATCAGAATAGATAATGTTCAAACTTTGAAACTCTGAGCTGAATTCAGCAAATTTAATTAAAATTCAGCAAACACTAATAAATGTCATCTGAAATTGACATCTGAATTCAATAAGTCTGTGCTGAATTCGGTTAATCTCACTAAGAACTGGTATTTTTCAGCTGGAATTGGAAAAATTGAGCTGAATTCAAATAAACTCCGCTGAATTCAATTGATCTCTCTAGGAACTGGTATTTCTCATCTGGAATTGGAAAAAAATTAGCCAAATTCAGTTAGTCTCATTCGAAATCGGACAAAACACTTCCGAAATTTATAAATCTGAGCTTAAATTGATAGCTGAATTTAAAGAATATCCCCTGAATTCAGTTTATATTAATAATAACTGGTATTTCTTAGCTAAAATAATTGGAATACCTATCTAAACAGTATTCAGAAAAACTGATTTGAACTTAGATAAATTTCAGACAAAACTGATAATTCTAGGCCAAAATTGATTGCTGAATTCGATAAATCTCTTCTGCATTTGCTTAATCTCAATAAAAACTGGCAATTGAACTGAAGTTGGGTAATCTGAGCTAAATTCATCTTCAGAAATCTCAAGTGTCAGCTCGGACTGGTAAAAATTAGCTGAATTCAGTAAATATGAGCTGAATTTGAAATCTAGGACAAAATAAATATCAGCTGAATTCCTGAGATTTAATTGTATATTGATCAAATTGAAACAAAACTTAGTTACCTATTACATTATTTCGGTTAAAACTGACGAATATCTCAACCGAATATTGTACATTTTAAAACAAAATCATAAATTTCCGCTGAGTAGCTTAAATTCAGCTAAATTCGCTATTTCTAAGCTGAATTCGGTAAAACTCGTCCAAATTGAATCAATCGTTGCTGAATTCGATAAATCCCAGCTGAATCAAGCAAATATACAACCAAAGTTGGTAAATAAAACCACCTGAATTCTGTTAATCTTAGCTGAATTGCTCACATTTTAGCCATAGATGGAGAACGACCGCTGAAACTCAGGTATCTCATCACAGAAATATCTTGTCGAGCTGCGAGTCTCTTTACTGACAACATTCTAGTTGTAAATACGAGGTAATTCTTGTACACTAGTCTTCTGAAAAATAAATGAAATGCAACAACAATCTAACAAATTATTCTTTATTTCATAAAAACAAAAGTAAAGTCATATCTCACTTGTCATTTGTCACATATCTAATGACAGCCAGTGACATTTGACATGTAATCAACATACAAAACTAATGCAATTAATTTATTATTCTCAAAGCACAGGTTCAGAGGGTTATATTTTTATTTTGAGCATGTCGAGCTGATTCTAAAAATAATTTAAAAAAAATTTTTCGCGGAAGAACGAAGACCAAATTGCCTAGACCGATGTCAGTCTAAAATTAGGACATTTGCCAAAAACTTCTTATTACTTTTCCTTCAGTTTGTAAGCTTTCAATCTTCATTGATTCATCATATGTGGGGAAATCGGAAATGACGATGAGATGTTTAAAAATTCAGTCTTGATTGTGGTGACATTCATCTAAAAACCCACAGCATCGCAGAGTGACTCTGGAAGTGTATTTCTTAAAACTTTTTAACCTTCTGTTTAAATAAAACAGAGAAAAAAAACCACATATCTGTGGTTTTCCCTTCTAGCTCCAATCACACTATACCAAGTCTTGTTAACTGTTAACTGTCATCATCTCATCTACATTTGTTTGACATTTTATCATTTTGCATTTCGGTTGACTTCCGCTAACCAAAGCGAGTTCGTCGATGTCACGACTTCCACCAAAGCCAATCTCTGGTGCCGCATCGCTCGCTCTCTGTCAAAACGAAACTTTCCATCAACAATAGCGCCGCGATTTGCTTAACGTTATTTTGTTTTTTTTTTTTACATTAAAATCAAGGTATAAGGTAAATTGTCAGAGCGAAAATGAAATGAAAAACGTTGTGCGTGTCAAAGTCAAACTCTGATGGCGAAATGTGTCTTGCTGTTGCTATGCTCGCTTTAGCGAACAAACAATACACCGTTTTTTGCTTTTGCCTTGCTCTTGCGGTAGTATAAACTCTCTAGGCTAAGAGCTAGAGCTAATAAAAGGTACAACTTATATACGTTAAGGTAATACAAAACCAGCGAAAGGGGGAAGCGCAAACTGTTTCGCTTGTCAATCATACGTGAGTGTTGATTTTTGTTTTTTTCAATTTTATGTTCGTGTTGTTGGGCTAAGATAATTATTACACTATACTACCTCATGGCTCATAGTAATAAGGCCTTTTGGGGTTTTTAACCGTTTTCCATTATAATCGTTTGCGTTTGCTTGTTGCTAAGTTAGAGGTTTTGGATCAAGATAAGTTTATTACTACAATGACTGTGTCTGCAATATCACCATCATCGAAATCAAGTTTTTTATGGGGTGTAGGTGACGAAAAGCGAAAATGTGTCATTGACTTTGATGTGATGAGGGCTTGGCAACAACTTAACTGTTTTTTTTTTTTTTTTATGTTTGTTATCAGTCTTGATGAGAAATAATAAAATCGGGTGTTTGTTTTTTGTCAATTATTGACTAATTTACTTACTTTGAGTAATCGGAAATATTCCGTTGGTTAATCAACTTCCTCACCTGTTTTTTTTTTAAGAAAGTTATAAACACTTTTTGATCTCCTCAGCTGAATATCTGAATAATAGCTAAATAATATCAGCTGAATTCAGTATAACTCATCTGAAATTGAACAACTAAAAGAAAAGACTTGTAAGAGTAATAATATTGCTAAATTTTAGCTGAATACGTTACATATCATCAGCTGAATTATATAACAATCAGTCAAATTAGTAAAATTATAGTGGAATTCTCCTAATCTCAGCCAAAATTGGATAAAACTCAGCCATAAATTGTAAATTACAGCAACAATAAACAGGTTACAGCTAAAATCGGTGATAAGCTGAATAAGTTAGATCACAAAATACTTTTGTAAATTTTGAAGAAATTGAATATAAGCCAATCAAGACCAGTATACTTCATTAGAAATTGACAAAATTGTAGCTGAATTTAAAAAATTTTAACAGTTAGGTATCGAAAAATCTCAACCGAAATTGAGTAGATCTCAGTTGAATTCAGTAAATCTTAACATACCTGTTAAAATAAATTTATCGCAATAAAAATTAGTTAAACTCCTGCTGAATTCACAAAAACTTAGCTAGAACTGTAAAAATCTCAGCTGAATTATATAAATCTTAGCGAAAATTTACATTACAGTTGACTTTTCACTTCTTTTTGTAACCCAAAACTTTTTATGGAACATTTTATCTTAGCAGTCTTTTTTATTGGCGTAGAAAATTTGACATTTGGCATTAAATTAACTGATTTGAAAAAACCTTCAAGCGTTTATTTAAATATTTCATGGCCTTGTTTCTTGCATAAATATTTGTATTTCATTCTCACTTCTATCTTCAACAAGGTTTATAAAAAAACATTTTTTAAAGATTTTTTTTTGTTTCAAAATTGAACTGCACAATAATGAAACCGCCCATTAAGAAATACATTTGTATCCATTTTCAATCGTTTTGTCAAGTTTTTATTTTTTTTTGTTTTTTGTCCTTCAAGTCTCTAATGACAAATGCCTTTGTGAATTTGTTTTACCGCTAAAAGCTTCAAAAGAAAATCACAAACAACACAAAAAAAAACCTCTCAAAATTCAAAATGCAAAAATCCTCTCGGGATACTTTAGTAAAAGGAAAGAAAAAACAAAAAAAAACAAGAAAAAACATCAAACTCCTTTGCAAAGTGTATGTCTGGATGCATGTCCCAAAGAGAAAAACATACACATGCAAACATACAAACAACATTACGCATGTTACTTCATCATCATCATCATCATACACAGAAAAGAAAAGAAATCCATAACTCATTCATATTAAATCCCTTTAGGGACATGTTTCCATATACTCTTTTGGTCGTACCTTTTGCTAACATATCTCAGACGAATATGTGAGTGAGATCCTATTACTTGGGCCAGATGAAATACGACTGCCATCATACAAGACAAGACATTCATTCCCCAAAGTCTCTAACCAACCTGATGCGGCCCGAAAGTCTCTGCTTCTCGATAAGAAATGCGATTCGTCCTGGGATTTTCGGGTAACGTAACGATAACGAATGCAAAGTGCACACCAGATATTTTGTTTGTCTCCAATTCAGCTCCAATTCAGCATGTCTCCATATCAAACAAGAAAGTCTGTGTGTGTATGTGTGTGCATTTGTGCAATAAATAAATAACCACGGGTGGGATCTATCTGGACATCAGGCGCTTGTTCATGTCATTCTCGTCCATGCCCATGTCCGTCCGTCCGTCCGGCCATTTTACTGGAGAAAAGAGACAAACAACTCTTACATCATAAATAAATTCAAGTCTTCTTCTGCAACACACTCACAACACAGAGACATGGAGAGATTGATTGCGGAAAATGGGGGGCTCAGCACAATGTCCAAAGAGTTCCATGGTGTTGCAGTAGGACCAGGACACTTTTCTTATATTCCTGAGGACACTCTCTAAAAGCGTAGCCAGCAGCGCTAACTAGGGATTAAATGAAAACACTATGGAACTCTGCAGGTGCTCCGGGAATTGTAAATAAATTTTCCGCCATGTTGGTTGAGTTTTTTTTCGCCTTTTTTATATTCAGCGGAACAACAAGTCAGCCCAAAAAATATAAGTAACGGAATGCAAACAGCCGTTCTCTTAACTAATATCCGTAGTTCCGTCGTTTATATACTTTTTCGGACTCACGAAAAAAATGTTCGTCCTGGATAATGGAAACAATTTGTTTACGAGCAAATCGCATGCATTCCTCTCACCCGGGGGCTAGTTGGCGAAAAAAAGACTTTTTGGACATTCTGCCACAACATTCTCCCAAACTGAAACTGCTGCTGGTAGAGATACATCCGCGCCAGTAACAATAATGCTAAATGGCCAACACGGTAGCGTAGTGTAGTGGTAGTTAGTTGATAGTGCGCTCAATTGGACGCAAGCACACAGGAGCCAGAGCACAGCACAGAGTTTGCTGAATGAATGTTTTCGCCAGTTCCGTCCGATTCGATCCGAATGGTCCGTCGTCGTTTCTTGGTTTTTGGTCAGTCATTGTCGTCGTCAAAATTTGTTGTTGTTTTTTTTTTGCAGAGCACGAGGAGGTTTGTAAGGAAAAACAACAAACACTGACTGACTGACGTCAGTTTGCGTGCTTTGCTGCACTTAGCTGCGGAATATGGAATGGAGAGGAATACCCTGCGGACAAAACTGGTCGTACCATATTTGGCCTCAGGCAAATGGTGTTCGCGCTTGGTGGGAAAACCTAATTGGAAAATTTAAATTCAGTTTCTGTTTGGAGTTTTCTACTATGTTTTTTTTTTTAGCTTTGCGTTTGTTTAGTTTTTTTTTTTTTTGTTAATTTTTTTTCTGCTGAGTGTTGGTCGTCGCGCGTAATTGCTTAACAAGGAAGTTGGAAAGTTTTCCAACTATGGCATATAGCAACAGTGAGTGGCTCTGCTCACGTAAGGTGGTTTTGGCTATATTGCTAGTTTGGGTTTGAGAGCAGGCGAACTAGCTACTATAGTTTGTGTACAGGTCAATGGTTTTTTTTTTTTATTTTTATTTGCTCGCTTTGCCAAGAAATTTACATTTTGGGTGAAGAATATTAATGTTTTTTATTTTTGCATAAAAAATGTAAAAGAATGTGGGGGAGAGAGTTTTGTATTCATTGCAATTTGACTTTTTTTTGGCCAATATGAGGGGAATATTTTCACGGAGAAATATATGTGACCTGAAGTGAACAGGAATGTTAAGTTGGTAATATTGACATAGGAAGTATTCATATCATCACTTTCAAATCAGCAAATCTTTATATCGATTTTTATCAAAAGTATTCATTGTTAATAATAACATTTATTTCCGCGTTGGGCGCCATATTTTTTCAATTTCCTTATTTTTTTTAATCAAATAGCACTAAAAAGTCCATATTTGTAACTTAAGTACCACATAATCAATGAATATACATTGATATCGAAGAACAAGGGATTCCCATATTTTTGTCAAGATGGTCGAAATACAATGAGGTAAACTTTAATTTCAGGAATTAAGAATCATTTTTTTTTTTATTATTTAATTTTCTATAGAATTTTGTAGAATCAATGACTCTTATATTCTTTTTTAACTTGTGCGTTCCATTTATAAAAAAAAAAAATGTTTAAAAAAGTATTTCCACGTTGGGCGCCATTTAATCAATTTGTATTTTTCATAAATAAAATAAAAGAATAAACATAGCAGTAACTAAAAACTTAAAAGTCACTTTTCAATTCCAAAGTTTTGAGGGCACATTACGAACCAAAATACTATTATTTATTTGTATGCGAGTCTGAAAAAGATTTTGCAGATTTTGAAAAAAAATGTGAGGAATTTGTATAAATTTGAACAATTTATTCAGAATATATTTAATTGGCAAGAGATTTTGAGTTTAAATTTAACGTTGGGCGCCATTTTTTTTTCTTTTTTCCTCGTTTGATTTTGATATTTCAGCTATGACCACAATATTGACAAATGGTGTCGAAATCTTATACTTTGAAAAGCATGAACTTAGCTCCACATTGAACGCCACTTAAAATAAAATGCACGACTGGGTCGCACGAACTTGCTCTTAGAGTTAAAGTTGCTTAAATTTTTAAGACTTTTTATATAGAAATTTGGAAAAAAAATAAAATTCGTTTTTTAAAAAAATAAAATAAAATCTGAAATCAAATTGCCCTATGAAAAAAGTATGCAGTTTTTATTGATATGTTAAGATGCATTTTTAGAAAAAAAATTTCAAAATCGTTAGAGCCGTTTTTTAAAAAACTAATTTTTATAAATAATTTTTTGGAAAAAATGTTTTAAAATAAAATTGGTATGCCATTTTGTAGAAATCACTAATCAACATCTAAAAACAAAATTTCCAAAAAAATTAAAAGTCCCGTTTTCGAAAATTTGATTTTTCAAAAAAAAATTTTAATTTTTTTTTAAAATCCAAAAATTATTTTTTTGGAAATTTGTTTTTTTTGGTTTATATTTAAATTCTATAAATGCTTCCTCACAAAAAGTTTCGTTGAAATCGAATAAGCAGTTTCGGAGATAATCGGATTTGAAAAAAAAACGGTTCTATGGCAGGTACCGTTAATAATGATTTTCAAAAAAAACAAAATTCCATTAGAAGATAGACCTTAGCTTAAAACTAACATTTGAATTTTTTAAACAAAATCGTTGGAGCCGTTTTTGAGATATTTCAATTTTACTAAAATCGGTATATGACAAGTACCCTTATTTTTGGTCCAAAAAAATTAATTCCAAAAATGCCTCTGGAGAGTCGCCAAATAACGTTACATACCAAGTTTGACATTAATCAGTCCATCCGTTTAGGCTGTAGCTCCTTATACAGACAGACAGACAGACAGACAGACTGACAGACAGACAGACAGATGGACTTCCGGGATCCACTTTTTTGGCATTGTCTACCATCGTAATGTCATGGAAAAATGTTATCTCAACTTTTTTTTATATCGCAAGTAAAAATGAGAATTTATGTGTTTCATTTTTACTAACTATTTTATAGCCTTGTATCTTCATTTTTGCAAATATTTTTGAAAATATTCTGCGTTGGGCGCCACTTTCTTCTCAATAGATTACTTAAACATGTGTAAAATGGGGAAAGGAGGATATATTAAAAACTATTTTTGTAATGAAAAACTGTCTTTCATAGCGAATGTATAGTTTTGGAGAATTCAAAGCACAAAGACCATGGATAAATCAAAAAATTCCAAAATGTTATATTTTATTTGACACATTTTGAAATATTTTTCAAGAATTTATGACTTGAATGCTTTTTTATCCATTGGGAGCAATTTTTTTTACAAAAGCTTCCAAAGACTTTTTGGTCGATTTCATTTAAAGTTGCTTTATTCGTTTGGGTGCCACTTACCCATTTTTTCAATAAATCTTTTCAAAATACTCTTTTTATCAATTTTATACATTTTCAGTTGAATTGAACTTTTCGTTGGGCGCCATTTTTCCAAATTCTTAAATATGTTATAGCATAAAAATCCAGGAAAAGACATTATAAATAAAATTGAAACCACACTGACTTTTCACACCTCCCGCATACATATTTAACACAATTTTTTCTAATCACCAGAACCTTTTTAAATAAACAATGACATAACCACACCAAAGTATAAGTAAAGTAAAGCAACTTGACTTTTCCTTTGTGTTGCTTTATTCAATATGAATTATTCCATTTTCTAAAATAGACCTGTGAATTCGACCAACTGCTTTGAGCAATCATCTCATATTAAAAAACATGCCTTTACACGTGAGGAATTCTCTATTCTATTAAAGATCTGAGGTCACTTGCATAACTGATAGAGCCCAAACAAGCTATAAAAATAAATACACACAACAATCAAATATTGATTGAGTGTCATGTGTCAACATTTTCCATTGTGTATATAGCTTAATCAGCAACTCACCTTTATAGTTCCTATATACAAATTCTTTACAAACGACTTATCAATTGGTAATGAGTTGAGTATAATGGTAAATGGAAGAATTTGTGTAGAGAAGGCTTCATATTTTTAGTACCTATATTTTTGGACTCACTCACTAATTGTCCATTTTAACCAAGCAACATGATGTTAAAAATCCACCCTCGCTAAAAAACAAGTTGTCATGTTGATTGTTATTGATTGACATTTGAGAAAAAAAATAAAAAACACAACAAATAACAATAAACCAGAGACGAAGGGGGACTGAGAATGAGGTGACGGTCTCGAGTCTCGACTCGATTCCATTCGATTCTAGGGGGTTATGCGCCCCCCACCACTTTTTGCTTACAACAAATTAAATCGATTAATGTTTTCACAACATTCAAGGTCAAAACTAAAGCAATAAACAATTTTTCGAATGACAAGCTTATCGTTGCCGCACCCCACCGTTCTCCCCCCCCCCCCCCCCACCAAATTTCAAGCCCTCACCGAATCAATGTTCTTATTACTGTGAGTTATTTTCTGTCTTTATGTTGTTTTCTGTGCTTCTATATTTTCTTTTGATTCATCGAATAAAATGCGGTGAATAGGTAGGTGACTGTGTGAAGGGGAATCGAACAACAAAGGAGGAAAAAAATATATAAATCCACCAACAGTGCCACTCTGTCTGCGGTGGATTCGCTTGCGTCACCTTTCTGAAATAGTCTTCGTTTCTTGCCTGCCACCTGCCCTTAGATTGACAGTGCCGCCGTAACTCAAGTGGGTGGTGGTTTGGGTTTACGGCAGTGAGGGAGGTTGGGGCTTGAGGTGACACCAGGTAGGTACGGGGTAATTAGAGCTTTATACAAAACACGATCATTTAAAATACAAAATTTGTGTTAGTGCTGATTCAAGCCCTCCCCCTTACATTTGACATTGCCCCTCATGAAACATTTTGTATACTTAGAAGACGATTTGCCGCCATCATCGAGAATATTTTAGAGCTTCGTGTGTTCTCTATAATGATTTACTTGTAATTATATCTATCAAGCTGTCAATTCGAGAGAATAAAATTATATTCAATTAAATTTTATGTGTAGTTTTTTTTTTTTCTTATAACTTTGGTACAAAAGGTATAGAAACAAGTTCAAATAATAATTACCGACACTGACTATAATATAGAAAATAAGTCGATTTGAAATTTATTAAGAAACAAAAACAAATAAAACAATGATTGTTTTGTGAATTAGGGGTAAATTGCAATTAAAAAATTAACTTAATTACGGGAACAATGAGAGAAAATTAGCCTTTGGACTTTTTATTTTAAAAAGGTTGCACATTTCGAGTGGTCTTTGTGATTAGAGAGCAGTGAGCGCAAGGTCATTTTTCAATAGAAATTAAGTTGAAGTGGGAATTTTTGATAAATTATGAAAGATAAGTAATAATCAGTTGAAAGTAGTCATTTAATTACATAGCAACACAGTAACAGTGAGCGAGTCATCGTGACTATGTCATGTTATAGATAGAGGCAAGACAAATAAGTCAGTTCAAAAAATAAAACAAAGACGGTGCAGCGAAATTCAGATATAGGTTACTAATTAAGGTAGACAATGTGGTTTTTTTTGTTGTTGTTGAGAGATGAAATAAATATTCCATGTTGCTAGCAACATTTCTGTATTGTTAAATTTTGTTTGGTACATTTGAAGAAATATTATGCTACTAGCAAGTTGTTTCCCGAAGTACTGGATAAAAATGAATATAGATTATGTTAATATAAAATTCTATTCCCAGTACCTACAAAAAGATTGATGAGAGCAAATTATTTAAAACATACATTATGTACATTTAACAAAGTTTTCAGCAACATGTTCCCCTGAATTGATCACAACATTTTTCGAACACACAAGCTTACTGACATCCAAATTCATAGACGCATAATGCTTGGCAACATGAGTTTTTTCTGTTTAAAAGAGTTATCAGAATCATAAAAACTTAACTGAAGTAACAGCAACATGTTGCTTGAAGTTGTCGTTTCATCCAACGTTCTAATAATTGTTAACAATCCAACGAGCATTAAAAAAAAGAAATGAAAGAACATTTTTATAAATCTGGAAACATGTTGCAAAGAGAAAAAACATGTTCCCAACAATGCACTTGGGTTTTATTATATGATGCAGTCAAATAAAATCGGTTTTGAATAAAATATTTTGGAATCATTCAAATCAGCAGTCTTAAACCAATAAAGAGTGTTTTATATGGCACAATCTACACATTGTCATTTAATCCTCATTTTCCTTAAACATTACTCCTCAGAAAAATCCCCAAAAGACTTAATTCTTGTAAATAATATAATAAGGTATTAATTTAACTCAGCGTTGGGCGCCACTTTCTCATTTTCTGAAACATAAAACATCAACATATGCGGAACGATTAGGCGCAAATACTACAAATTTAATAAACAGTTTTTCGAATTAAATCCTCATGGTCCCCGACGAGTTCATAAATTTGAAAGAATCAGTGTAATTTAAGATTCTTCTTCATTCTTCAGCTTTCCTTAAGAATATGGCTTGTTTCCGAAATACTTTATTTCCAAATTCTTGTAGTTTGCAAAGTAATACAAACCTAGCTCTGCGTTGGGCGCCATTTTCTCAACTTCTGAATCATGTAAAAACAAGAAATGGGAAAAACCTGGACGAAAAAAGAAATGAAACCACACATTTTTAAACCATTTTTTCGAATAAAATCTTCAGGGTGAGCTCTTTTTTATCTTTTTATGGTGGTTATAACTCACTTTTTTTGTCAATTGCGGTTTCAAATGACTTGAACTCTTCGTTGGGCGCCATTTTCATAACTTATGTTTGCAATATTAAAGACTCCTTCTTTGAGTGCGATAGACCGTATTTTTTGAGAGTATATTAAGAATTTTAGAATTTTAGAAAATGCATCTGTTTTTAACCCATTCAAACTCGGCAAGCCAAAAAATTATGTGTCCTCTACACTCCAACCAAATTTTGTTGAACGCGTAGGTCACTAGACCTTTGTTCTTCATAACCATGTTGTCTTATGTATTCAGTCCACGATGTAAGCTTGTTCGGATGTTTTGAGAGATTTTTTGTGGTAATGTTCCTTTAACTGGTCCTCCTCTCTTCCAACACTTTTTCAGAATTCCTGCAAATCTGCAATGCGTCGTTTGATTCAAAAACATATTTTACAACCTTTGAAGCTGTTAAAATTAAATTCCCCTTTAACAAAAGAAACTTCTAGTTTTCTGCCTCATGAGCACTCTAACAACTTTTCAAGTGGTAATTTTTCAATTTCAGAGACCTCTTGAAAAAAAACACCCTTCTTACAGAATAAAGAAATTCAAAGTATATAGGTCCTCTTTTGCTGTTAATAAATCACTTCAATCCAGTTATACAACACAAAAATTCTCCCCTTATTGGAAAGCCCCTTCTTTATACTTGGACAAAATCGTTCTTCCATTTTTAAGTTTCTGTTTCAAACGACCAGTTTACACCATCAATCAAATGTCATTACCCAAAAATCCAAAAAAAAAACAACACCAAACCACGCCTATGACCTATTTATTCAAATGCAAATTTTTAGGGAAATAAAAAACAGAAAAGAAAACCAACTTTGTTTTAATTGATGACTCAATCAAAAAATCTTGAAAAAAACGAAAAAATAAAAGAACCAAACCAACCCATATTCTACTCTTAACTTGCACACACATTTGCATATTTAAGTATTTTTTTTTATTTTAATTTTATTTTTAATTTCTTCCGGTTGCTCAGACTTTTAACCGAGTGTGACGTGATTCAATGAATTACTGAGCCTTGTCGGCATAATATTATATCCACCAGTTCCAGTAGTAGAAGAAACATAGAAGACCAAGAGACGTTAAACTTTCTTGCACACACCCTTAAATGTCAGGGAAATACCAAAGTGTGTCCATCATCTTCAGCGACAGGATCAATTCAACTAAAGGAAGAAGTGAAAAGAAGGAAAAAAAAAAAGAAAAACATCTAAATTGCGACGGAAATAATACCATTAAGACCGCCATTCTCCGTCGGTAAAAGATAGTACAAGTGAAGGACTTCTTCGTCTTTCGTTCGATTTCATCCATTTTCATCCCTCTTATTAGCCATCTTGTGTATATTGTAACGGTGTGGGGTGCTTCATCAAATCAACTTCGATAAATTTTATCCCAAAAATAACTGCCACAACGAGAAAAGGCCATAACTCCTAATCATAAATTAAACAAAAACGAAGAAATCGAAGTCTTCTTAGCCGTACAGCCTGCCCCCTCCGAGATGTAATCTAATCAAGTTTCTTTCTTAGTAAAGGATATAAGAGTTTATTGCTGGATTATCGAGAAAAATAAAGAAAACGCAAAAATTTCCATATTTTTCTTTGTTTCCTTCTGCAGGAATAAGGTGAACAACCAATCAAATTAAGTGAAGGAAGAAGGAAGCTTCGAAGCGAACGAAAAATCGTTAGTTCTGTGGTACAATTACAATTTTGTTTTTTTTTCGAGAATATTAATTTGATACGATTTATTGGCTAAGTAAATCAATAATTTTAAATTTCTTTTAAAAATATGTTGTTTTGCATAAATAAGTACTAATTTCGCTAAATGTAACCGTATTCAGCTAAAACTTAACGTATTCAGCTACAATTTTGCAATTTATTTAAGATTTTTATACATATATCAGCGAAGATTTACCAAATATTAAAATATTCTGTAATCCTCGGCTGGGATTTACAAGTCTTTGCTAGGATTTATTTAATTTGTACTGAGATACATGATATTGAATTCAGCTGATATTTCAACTAGGATTTACTGAATTCAGCTTAATTTTTTCAAATTCATTTTAAAGTTTACCTAATTTGGGTGAGGTTTAATCAATTCAGCCAAGATATTCTCAGTGCTAGGTGGGAGGTTCTGCATTCAGCAAATATTTAACAATTTTTTTTTTTTCTTGAGTTATTGAATTCAGCTGGGATTTTGTCAATTTCAGCTAAAATTTTTCGTTATCAGCATATTTGAATCGTTTATTTCCGAAACGACATAAGTCCATGAGCATAAACTTTTCAGGAGCAACAAAAAACTGTTTTTTATGTTAAAATTACACAACACTTCAAATTAAGAGTATGCTGAGTTATAATCTAGCTTAAGATGCTTTTAGAAGCATTTAAAATATATAAACTTTTTTTAGGTCTTAGCGGGTCGTTTCTGAAACAAAAGAAATTTTGTTGGTAAAACTTTTGTTTTTATTTAGCTATAGCATTCGAATCCAGTTTTTGATTTTAATAAATCAAATAGCAGTAGATAGAGTAAATCTTAACCTTTTTATAGATGTATAACTTAAAGGCTTGCGTGACATGATGTTTGCCAAAATAATTAAAAACTGGTAAAATGTCATATAATTCAAGAGTTAAAAATGCTGCCACCGCGAGAAATCTGGCTATAACTTTTGAACCCTGAGTTCAATTTTAATGAATTTAGTAGATATAAATAGAGTAATTCCTTACCTTTTTATAGATGTATAACAAAAGGGTGTTCGTGTCAAGATTGCTGCCAAAACTTGTAAAAAGTCAGGTATTTAACAGTAAAAAATGTTGCCACCGCGTTAAATCTTTCCATATATTTTGAACCCTTTACTTTCAGTTTTCATATTTTCGGTTGTCAGACATACCAAATTTTTTCAGAAGATGAATAACTATACATAAATGAGAAATTTCCAAAAAAAAATTACTTAATTCAGGTAAGAATTACTGCATTCAGCTGAGAATTACTTAATTAAACTGAGAATTACTGAATTCAGCTATGAATAATTTAATTCAGCTAAGAATTACTGAATTCAGCTGAGAAATACTTTATTCAGCTGAGAATTATTTAATTCAGCTAAGAATTTCTGAATTCAGCTGAGAATTACTTAATTCAGCTGAGAATTACTTAATTCAGCTAAGAATTACTTCATTCAAATGAGAATTACTTAATTCAGCTAAGAATTACTGCATTCAGCTGAGATTTCCGAATACAATTCACTGTATTCAGCTATAATCTTGATATTTCTTATTGTACTTACGTCCTGATGCCTAAATAAGAAATAAAATTCAAAAACAATACAAAGTAATAAAAGACTAAAAATCCTATTTCATTATAAAAAAAAAAATAAAAGAAATGTAGGTACATGACATCACAAGAAAACCTATTATTTCCATTCAACATTAATAAGGTTTTATTCTTCTCCTATTTTTCCTGTGAAAAATGAAAAAAACCAAAATGTTATTTAATATTTTTATTTATTTCTGTTGTGTTGTTTGTTAAAGAAAAACAAACCTTGAATTTCTCAAATTACCAATTCTTTTTATAAATGTCCTTCACACAGGCGAAAAATCATAAGTAAATCACCCACCGCATAGAACATGAACACAACACAGAGCAGCACCACCAACTTTGCCGTTGCCGTAGAGTTCCTGCAGGAGATCTCGTTGTGTTGTGAGAAATGGACTTCGGTGTGCTGCTGCACTTCAAAATATATGTATACCGATACCAAGAGCGACGTGCCTTGTCTCTGATTTCAGTTTATTATCCTTGTTTTCATTTATATATGTATTTCTGCTGCTTCTAAGTGGGTTTGGATGATTTTTCTATTTTTATTGTTAAATCCTTGTCTCTTTTATTCTACCAACACAACCTACTACTATACAAGTTTGTTGTTTTTCCTTGATTATCCTTGTTGGCGTCTCTCTTCAACACCCCCGACTGAGTCCTTAGAAAATTGTATATGATTTAAGGATATAAGAAATCGTATTAAATTTTCATTTATCTCGTCCGTGTTCAATGTTCACCAAAAAGGGTTTAAAAGTTTATCTTGTCGTTTTTTATACTATAAAATAGTTTCTCTTTCATATATCCTTGAAGAATCAAATGTCGAAAGGATCTATAAGCTGTATACACTACTACCGACTGTTGTAGTGTTTGCTAGTTATTAGATCCATCAAAACCAAGTCGATATGTGTTAGAATTGTGTCCACTCTATGTTCACACAACAACTAAACTGGCGACAGGATACACTCTTCGTCCTTTGCATCAAGTTTGATCGATGAGGGGCGGGTGAATAGGTGAGAGAGAGAGAGAGCTTCGCCAAAACCTTCTTAAAATTTACCCCGAAACAAGATTGATGATTCCCAGGATGCTGCTGGTCCTGCTGCTGCTGGTGTCCTGGTAAAATGTCCTTGTTTCTAGTCTTGTAATCCTTTTTAGCATTTGATTTTCCTTGTTTTTCATCCATTCCCAAAGTCCTCCAGGGATCAATTGGCGATGACATGGGTCCTGTTCGTAGATTAGAACGAGTCTGATTATTTGATGAGTGAGAGTGTCCTGGCAAAAAGGTAAAACTGCACTTTCAACTTGTCGTAGGGGTTTGAACTTTAAGCCCTCCCCTTTTGTATATCTCGCCACACCTGTCGTTGTTCCCATGAAAGAAGTTTGTATAAAATGTAAATTAAGTGCAACAGGATATGAGTTTTTGATTTGAATTTCCGTGTTGGAAAAAAAAAAAAGAGGGTCATGCATGGCAAAGTTTTCGTTATCGTTGCCGTCCGTTCGTGATGTATGGTCGGTCATTTCGAGTTATGCTCTCTGTTTTGAATAATTTAAGGTTGTGGCAATTAAGGGTCGTATAATCTTGTTTATTGTTTAAAAAAGATCTTTTATTTTTTGTGTGTTTAGTGTTTTTGTTAATTCGTTAGAAAAATGCAAAGTTGATGGTTTGTGATGTGTGATGTACGGGATGATGGTTTATCCAACACCAGAAAACCGTCAGATAACAACAACAAGCAAAAAATGCCTTTTTCTTTGTATATGCCTGAGTGAATTTATACGTTGAGTTTTTCACATTAACCCGGCTTTGGTGTGTTGTGTGGAGAGTGCGTGTTGGATTTTCACGCCTAGCCAGTTCGACAATACAATCCATTAGAAAAGTTATATCTGTTCTACCGGTTTAATAATGAATTTTTCGCGCCATTCATCAGTTAGATGGATGGAATTGTAGGCAGCTTCTACTTTTCATTACATTTTTTTTTTGTCTGAATGTGGACGGACATTCACTGCGGTCGTCTTTCTGTCAGTTCAGCAGCAGACATTTGGTTTGGAGAAGATCGGTCTGTCAGTTTGACGGATGGCACTAATTTATGTCAAAACTATATGATTTTACTAGCATTTTATAACTTCTGAAATTGTTCTTCTTTAAGCTTTCTCAGGGAAAAAAAAGTATTATAAATGTATTAATGGAAGTAAAATGGTGTAGTAGGTAAGTGGCAATCATCTCTTTCGTGGTGATGTTTTTTGTTGTTTCGAAGAAGTTGCGTGCTAATTGCTCTCTGCATATGACTAAGTGAAGAAGAGTTCGGAAGAGAATCGAAACATCACGTCAGATAAAATATATATGACAACAATGTTGCAATTTGCGGTGATGACTTTTGGTTAAAATGTAAAAGAAAACACAGACTTTTTTTGTGTAGACTTTAGTTTTGTAACGCTCATGTGCACATGAGAGACTTATGTCATAAATCTGTAAACTGGAATAAGAGATTTATATATAATTTTGTTTCAATAAAACTTATGTCATATTCATGATGATGATGGTTGGAAGTGAAGTTTGTTGAGGCTTGAGGGAGCACATTATGTGTTTTTTTTTCTGTCCATCAGATTGAAACAAATTAAAGTTGTAATGTGAACTACTTATACTAATTTATATAATTTGCAATAAGAAGAATTCAAAGCGAATTCGTTTTGTAGGCGAAATAGCTGAATGAATTCTTTGTGAAATTAAAACCTCAGCCGAAATTTATAAAATTACAGCTGAATTCAGTAAATTTTAGCTTTTACCGCAAAATCGAGTTCAGTAACTCTAGCTGAGCTCAGTAACTCTAGCTGAATTAAATAACTTTCAGCTGAATTCAGTAGTTCTCAGCTGAATTACTGAATTCGTAGCTGAATTCAGTAAATCTCAATCGAACTTTGACGAACCTAACCAAAACTTGATGGGTAGCACACAATATTACCTATTATTGAACCTACAAACTATCAGCTGAATTAGATGAATCTTAGTAGAAATTGAATATTACTCATGAAAAACTGGTTTGCTGCTGCCAACATTAAAAAAAATCAAAGCTGAATTCGGTACTTCTGGCCAAAATTGGTTAAGAAATTGCTTAATTCGTTAACACTCAATATATTTCTGCAAATTTAGCTTCAATTAACAAAATTATAGCTGGATTCGGTAAATTTTAGCTGAATTGAGCTGAATTTAGTAATTCTTAGCTGATATAAGTAATTCTCAGCTGAATTCAGTAATTCTCAGCTGAATTCAGTAAATCTCAACTGAAATTTGATAAAACTAAACCGTACTTGGTTTATATCACACGTTATTTCTATTAAATTTGAAAATTATCAGCTGAATTTAATAAATCTCAGCTGAAATTGAATATAAATTCAATATACTGGTTTGCTGCAGTCCAAATTGAAAAAAAAAAAAAAACAAAGCTGAATTCGTACTTCATGTCAAAGATGGTTAATTTGTTAAAACTCAAAATAGTTCTGTAAATTTAGCTGAATTTGATTGTAACTGAAGCAAGGTCGGAAAATCTCAGCCGAAATTAACAAAATTCCTGCTGAATTCAGTAAATTTTAGCTGTTGTCAGAATATCTTAAACAAAGTTGAGTAAATCTAAGCTGAATTTAGTAATTCTCAGCTGAATTAAGTAGTTCTCAGCTGAATTCAATAATTCTCAGTTGAATTCACTGGATCTCAACCGAAATTTGATGAACCTTAACCTAACTCGATTAATATCCCACGATATTACTATTATTATCAGCTGAATTTTATAAATCTTAGCTGAATTTACATATTACTCAGGCAAAACTGATTTGCTTCAAGAGAAATTGACAAACTAACTTAACAATGGTCATTGCCGTTTGAAAATATTAAACAGGCTCAATTTTTACAGCATTAAGAAATTTTTTATTTTTATTCCATGAACAAAAGTTGTGTTCGTTTTTGTTTTTACCGAAAAAAATTTAAGCTTTTATACCTGAATAAACCATTAAAACCCATTAACACGAGTTACAACATCCCAGTAATTTTGTCAGAATTGAGACATTTATTGTCCTTAAACACGATTATGACAGTTAATGGCTTAATTCCTTTCAAAACTACTGGCAAGTTGTCACTCGTGTTAAAAGGGCATTATTAGTCTTAAATGTATTAGTAATCTCTAGTGAATAAGGAGATAAGATAAGGAGAAATCAATTAGCTTCATTGCACCTTCAATGGACAAAGGACAATGATTTACCAATGCGAATATTTTAATTCTGGCAAATAAACGAATGATTTACCTACCCTTTGTGTTTTGGTTTAATTTTCAACAACAAAGTCCAGTATAAAGGTAATTAGTTTTCCTTAGCAACAAAAACACATCCTTTGATGAAATAAAGTCCTTATTGTGAACAGATGTAATCTAATACCTCATCAGCTAGCAGCCTGCATATTTTTTGGCCATGACCTTCAAAAACTAAATCACTGTGAAACTGCGATGATATTGTGCCTTTATATCTAAATCCTTGAATATATCTCTTTTGAAATCTCTAATTATGCACGTTTGCCCTTAATCCGCGTGCAGCAGGAGCAGCATAATACGAGCAGTATACTGTTGTAATTTGACACCCTCTCGGTGTGTCGTTTCTAATCAACGTTGAACATTCTCGATTTCTTAAATGAAACTGAAAGTTGAATCCTCTCAAAAGGGTCGTCATCATAATAATTCCATATATGATGCAACCTCACCTCATATCCTTGGGCTTCCTTTTTGTATAGGTTTAGGAAAATTCCATTGAGTTCCTGTCGAGTGGAAAAGTGTGCGCAGCAGCACGCTCAGCTCGCATTTTGGCTAAAGTCAATCTCGAAAAAATCAGAACAGCCGACAAATCTGACAAACGACAATGACGATGACGACTCCTTTGGTCCTTGTTTCTTCCCTAGCACTTTGCTAAGTGTATCAGGAATATTATGGTGTGTGGTGTGGTGTGTCATTATTATTGGGTCATACAGAGAGAAGGGTGGTTTTTCAAATTGAATGAAAACTCCGGATGCTGCTGTTTTTCATAACAAAGATGAAAACACAGAAATTGCAATGCGCTACGACCGACCCTCGCCTGCAACTTGCACGCAAAATTGCTGCTGAAGAATTGTTCCTTTCATCCCATTGCCATCTTTCATCGAATGAGTCAACAAAACAACCCTTCGTAGGTATATGCGTTTCCTGCTGCGTTATAACTGGGATGGGCATTTAATTTCTTTGAATGCAAAAATTTCCATCATCTTTGTGTCAACCCTTATACCTACATTGTGAGCTAGAAAGATCCCTTTTATCTAAAACCTCGCGATAAATATTTTGCGTATATGAATGTATCTCATCTCACACAACCCTCCTGAGAGCTCAACAATATACCGCACAGATGATGAATGCAACACACTCTAAAAACTCTATAAAGGAAGCAGCAGATGATTGTGTGATGAGGACAATCGCTGGATGACGATGTCAATTTAAACATCCATCGCTTCTATAAAATATCACCTGGGTGATGAGGCGAGGCGAAATAAGGGTTGAAAAGACACAACACCACCACCACCAATGCTCTGTTAATGGAAATTACATTTTAAATGAAAACGCAACAACAACAAGAAAAAAAAACACATATAAACCGGGTGCGTTTAGCGCTGTTGCTAGGCCAGAAATGTGTGGCGTATCCTTTTTTTTTTTTCAAAAAAAAAATATATATATAAAAGCTGTCATACAAATTTATGGGGTGAATTCCATCTGCCAAGCAAAAATATATTGCAGAAATCCACTACACTCTGTACGACGACGACGAGTATATACGACAGATTGTGGCAAATTATTAATGATTTCTTTTGACAGTTGACATACTCAATCGAATTTTTCATTTTTTTTTGTATTCTTTTATTGTTGATAAAAATTTTAAGACGAAGAAAAAAAAGAGGAAAAAATGTGTGCGTAGTAAAAATGATTAATATTGAGCTTAAGAAATTTAATATGCAGAGATGATTTTTTTTTTTTGAAATTTTTTAATAAAAAGCATTGGTTCAGGCTACACACAAAAATTTGTTCCAAATTTTAAATAAAGGGAGCCAATTAAGTTACAGCAACCTATGCGCTTCTATTGGCTATGTAAAGTTGGAGCCCACAAATGCTAAATTTTTCTTCAAACTCGCCTGGTTCGATTGCCCACCCTTTGTAACAAAATTATAACGGAATTATTTATTTTTTCCATCTCAAAAATCACAAAAAGTATTTTTTTTTTATTCCGTGTTACAATTGTTGGTTTTTCACTGTGGTTCGTGAGCCAAGGTAAGCCCAAGGTTAGCCCAGGATAGCCCAACTTTTATTTTCGCTATCCTTAACTGAGTCTAAAAATTATAGCAGTAATATTTTGTATTCAACTAAAAAAAAAAAAAAATAGTACGCATACACCTCAGTGACCCTTTGTATAATTTTTAATTTAGAAAAAGTTGATTTGCTTTAATTCACCTTAAAAAACACAAAATACAAAAAATTTTTCAAGTGTAAAAATCATTGATTTTTTTGGGTTGCCATATGAGCACCTAGAAGAGCTACATGCTTAGTACAATCTATTTTCAAAAGTAACAACAAATATGAAATAGAGTGTGAGGTGATTTCTTTTTCAGTACATGAATAGTGTTTTTTAAGTACTTTCTCAACTAATCATGGTAATACCAACAAATTCTATCAATTTTTCTGTTAGCAATTGTTTCTTAATTCAAAAGATTATGACAAAAATGTTTTTTTAAATTACCAACCTCTTAAAAATCAAAGTATTTTTTTTTTTTTCAGTGCAGAAATTACCAAACAGTTGAATCTATTACACTGATGTTCGATTTCGTGTGAAAAAAAAAAACTATTTTTTACACTTTTTCTTTAAAAAACTGTAAAAATTGATAAATAATGTGTAAAAAATGTAAAAAACGGTAAAAAATTGTAAAAAAAAACTTAAGATACGCATTCATTTTGACATGTTGCGGCATAGAATTCTAATAAATGATTATATATTAAAGGCGTGTTTTCTCTAGAGCCCAAATGTGATAATTTCGCAAATTATATAATTTGACAGAAATTTTCTATACTATTTGAAATTCGAAATAAGCTTATTTGGCCTCTAGTGAAAACAGGCTTTATGTCAGTTTCGCAAACAATAAACTTCAAAGAGTTGAATTTTGTGTAACTCTAATCTAATATAAAATTTATTGCAAACCTTACAGAACACCGAGTAAGCTCTTCACATTATTTGTAACCATTTTTCTATACCGAAATTCTGACAAATTAATAAAAAACTTTAACTTTCTTTTAAGAAATTTTTCAGCAGAGAGGGCATTGAAAATTGGGATAATTTTTAATTTTAAGAAAAAAGTGGAATAACTAAAAAAGGTGATGTTTTTGGACCAGGGATGAAATAAAAGGCGGAAACTTTTCCAAATTAGCTTGCACTCTTAACCAACCCAAATTGCCAAATTTAAATTTGGAGCAAGTCCATTAGCATTTAAAAGATCGAGAAAATTAATTCACACTAAAAGCAGAAACACAATCACGCTTTGTCAGACGCGTCAACGCGTTACGAGAAATCCTCAAAGCGCGCTTCTGTCACTTTGACTTCGAACAGCTGATTAAAACATGAAATCTGCTGTCAAATAAAAAAAAATACAGTCACTTACAAAATTATTGGGCCAAGTCTTTATCTTGATTTAAAAAGTGGAAAAATAAAGAAGGATATTAATGTGTTTAAAAAATGCATAGAAATTTGTTTATTCTTTAATCATATAGTTATAAAAACAAAACCAATCAAAATTAATTGTTTTTTAAACAGAACAAACAATAAAACTCAGTCTACAACATCATTAAATTATTTTTGTTTTTAATACGTAAATTGTTTTTATTTAAAATATCTCGATGTCGTTTTTTTGTGCAAAATCTACACATATAGAGAAACAAAAAAACACACCTAGTTTTGTAATAATTAATTTTTTTTTGTATTCACATTTGGCTCAATAATTATGTGGATGACTGTAACTATGTCAGAAAGCGAGCAAAAATTCAGTCTGGTTGAACTTTTGCTCGCTTTCTTACGTTTCCTTACGTTACGTTTGTCAAAAAAGCGTACGTAGAAAAAGCTTCATTGTGTGAGGTTACACAGGTTTCGTATGGTTGAACCTTGAACTTTTGGCAGTTGTCTAAATCGACGGCAAAGCGTGATTGTGTTTCTGCTTTCATTTTACTTTCAATGGCAAACGAAATTAAGCATCTCCTCTGAATTTCTGACGATGATTTAATGAATTCAACTAAGTAACCTAAACCACTGTTCAAAGTTTTATTTTTTTTTTCTCCAAATACCTATGTATCTAGTTCAAGGCAATCATTTCATTTTTTGTTTTGACTTTTTAAAGAAATTTCATTTTTTACCATTTTTTGCATCAATTAGGTTTTTCTTTTTACATGTAATTTTCAAGTTTCTTACATGTCAAAACCTTGTAAAAAACTCTTTGTAAAAAACTGGCACAGCACTGAATCTATAATAGAAGTTTGGTATTATATTTCTTTCCAAGCAGAAATCCTTAACTTCTTTTAATAATAACGCAGCACAGCAAAATATTAAGATAAGCCTCTATTCTTGGCAGTATTCTCTTCATTGCACATCGTGATTATTACTGTTGTTTTTCATCAGTTGGAGTTTTATTAGAATTTCTGTTTAAAGAAAATGTGAATTATAAGAAATAAAGCCAAATTAAATAAACTTGTTGTAATTACCTACATCAAGCTGGTGTGTTATCTACATTTCAGCACTGGATCGGCCCGTTCAGCGTTACCGTTGAAAATTTTTGAAAGGTCGCTAAAAAAGTCGCTTTCAGAAAAAAAAAGTCGCTAATCTGAAAAATTGAAAAAAAGTCGCTTTTTTGTCGAAAAAATCGCTAAATTTGAAAAAAAAGTCGCTAAACCGTTTTCATATGTTTTTATATAGAAAAATAGACACAAGTTACCTTGAAACAACAACAACAACAACAACAACAACAACAACAAAATAACAAAATTAGAAACTATAAAAAAACAGTCTTCATTTTATACCATATAATTTCGCAAATTACCAAAAAAGTGTTGTCACTATGAAATATCTCATTTCGACTGTCAAGTGTCAAGTGTCAATTCAGAAATGAGTTTAGATTTGAAAGACATTTGACAATCAATTTATAAAAAAAATTAAAACAAACAGAAGGTTTTTTAAACTCAACAAATAATTTATTTTTAAATGGAAATATAATTTTATTATGCTCCTTGCTTTTAAATATTGTGAGCATAAAGCGCAACTCATGGAATAACTGAAGAAGACGGCTGGACCCAACGCCGACAATGGATTAGTCAAGAAGTCTTCGACTAATTTGTCAGACACTAAAACAAAACAATGCAAAGAAGTTCTGAAAAAAGGGTTGTACTTTTTTCGTACCTACATTGGAAGCAGTGCAAACAAACACACCTGTACCTACACCCATGTAATGTAATGGACTTTGAGTTTGAATTGAAGTTGTGGGTATTAGTAGGGGAGCCCAGGAAGGGATTTCGCGCGTTACTCGAGCGCGTCAGAAAATCATATGGGGAGAAAGCTTGTACTCAGTAATGTACTCCTACCAAATATAAAAGCTTGATACAGTGGTCTGCGTTGTGGGCAGCCCGTCAGATTAGTAAAAAAAAATCGATCCTCGTAAATACTCGAGCGCGTCAGATTAAGAAATGGTAGGTTAAGTACATCTAGAAAAGTGTATATTTCAATAATCTGACAATTTAAGCGTGACATAAGAAAATGGGAGAGGCACAAAGTTGTAAAAAAAAAAAACATCACCTGGAAATACTCGAGCGCGATTAACTTTTTTTTTATTCTGAAGGGAATTTTATCAGGAACACGAAAAACGTATAATCTGATGGTTTTCATGGGGCATTATAGCCAAAATTATCGATAAAGCATGAACGTACAGTAAAAAAAAATACAATTTTTTGGTTCGTGTTGCTGAGTTTTTATCGTTTTTGTCGAAATATCTAATTTTTTTTGTCTTATTTACTTACACTTATTATGTGGATACGGATTGACTTAAAAAAAACTAAAGAATTCATTAAATTGGATAAAAAATAACGTGTCAAAGGGAATAAGCCCCAAAAGACGTTTTATATGGAATTCACTATCTGAGAATTTCCAAGCCGGTCCAACACTCAAATTTTTGTATCGAGGTATAACGTGACATTCTTAACATCTTTAATAAATATATAGAAGCTCTGATCGTCTGGTCATTACGTAATGTTCTTAGATTTGGGGTATTTTTTCTTTCGTTAAAGACCAGACGAGCAAAACTTATGACTTTAGGTACGTTTACTTATTAATAATATAATATCATACGAAAGAAAGATTATGAAGTAAGTATCATAACCATTTTTGCTTACAGAAACACGAGATGACGACAAAGTTGAACAAGTGGAAACCAACCTGGAAGACGAATCCAGTTATTATGAATATTAAATTATTATTGATTGACCTTTGTATATAATATGTATATAATGTAAATTTTGTATTACATCCAGTAGGTAATACCAGAAGAAACGAAAAATATTGTTTTATTCAAAAACTGTCTAATTTTTTTTTAAATTGTCAGATTAGTAATACACCTTAACATAATTGTCAGATTATCATTTAGGGTGCCTCTGACATCGAGCTGAACCTACAGTAGAAAAATCTGACGCGCTCGAGTAACTTAAGTTAACAATTTTTTTTTACATTTTCAAAAATGATTTATAAGTGTAGGCCACGTCCAAATCGTCAGTTATTCAAATTGAACAATATTAGGAGTTCACTGAACGTACCCTCTCAAAATCTGACACGCTCCAATAACTTTTTTTTTTTATTTTTTTCTACCGCTTTTTGTAGCCACCCACCACTGTCATCGTCAGATTAATATTTATCGGTTATCACAAAGTCAATGCGAGTATACCCTATTAATATCTGACGCGCTCGAGTATTTCAATGTGACAGTTTTTTTTTTACATTTTCTTAACGTGTTTATAAGCTCTTATCCCCACTTAAATGGAAAACTTCCATATACTTTTTTTCGTTTTAGAACCTAATCTTCGCAATCCAATAGGTCCCCATGGCGCTCGAGTTACTGCAAATTTAGCATCTCGGGCTCCCCTACTATATGGAAATGGATGAGTTAATGGATAGGCTTTTTTTTAACTCAGAAAAAAGCTCTGAACAGAACCAGAACATTTCGAGCGAAAAGGTCGCTTTGAATAAAAAGTCGTCGCTTGGTCGCTAAGGCTTTAAAAAGGTCGCTAATAGCGACTAAAGTCGCTTAGCGGTAACGCTGGGTCCGTTAGGTACGTTTTGGATTACAAACCTTCTATGGATCTTTAATAAAACAAGACGTCAATCAGCTGGATCTCTTTTACTGAAAAAAAAATCTAATTAGGTCTTTTTTTAATAATTATTTTTGTACTGTTTAACATAATCTAAAAGAAAATAACTGATAAACACTTGAAGGCAGTAAGCTTTTCAGTCCCAAGATTATTCTTCAATCTTCAAAACAAAATTAAAAGAGGCTATTTATTTGTACTCTTTTTAAACATTGTGAATAAACACGTGCTAACTGAAAAGATCATTAAACATATAACAATAATATTGAAGATCTTATAATGGCTTGGTTTAAAACAAAATTTTCTCTAACCCTAAAACAATTTCTATATTTTATTTTAAACAGCCTCTTAAGCTTAAAATGATAACATTTCACAAAAATCCCATTTAATAAATGTTCTCTAGATAAATTCGTTATTAAAAATATTCCTTTATTATGGCTTTTTTAACTTTCATATTCCACAAAAAAAAAAAAAACAATATTCATAAAAGAAAACATTTATGTTTCTCCATTTAAATTCTAGATATGATCAGGAAATGCCCAATGAAATAAAACAGAATCCTTCTCTGCTCTTTTTGTTCTTCACAAAAAAAAAGAACTCTTTTCATTCATACATATAAATTTTTACTTCAATCCTTAATGGGAAATTTTTCTCACATTCCCAAAAAACCATATAAAAAAAAATCCCAAAAAAATAGACGAGAAAAAAAACTCTAATCGCTCATAAAAAATAACTTCCCGAGGTCTCACTTCCTCTATTTGAACCAAAAAAAAAAAAAAAAGTCAATTGTCTAACAAAAACCTTCTCTCAATCCCCCCAAAAAACCCAGAAAAAAATAATAAAAATATCTTTATAATAAATCTAATGCTTTAAACCGCTCTCCAGGGACACAATTATCCTCAATCTCAGGGATGTAACATAAAAATGACAAAACCACCACAAAGAGATCTCATTTGGATGCAAAAAAAAAAAAAGAAAAAAAAAAAAGGTTTTTGTGCGAAAAATAACCTGACGGTTAGGTGGCGTTGGTGAGGAGAGAGTTCATATCTTAAACCTTTTCTCTTTTCTTGGTTTTGGTGTTAGTCTTGCCTTTTGTGTTTTTTGTATAATAACAGCTCTTCCCTTCAAGCCATCATATTATCAATATTATTTACGATAATCACTCGGACTTGAAATGATTACATAAGTGTTCTCTCTGTTGCCGGTTCTCGACGAAGACTTCTCGTGTGTTTGCCGGCACTGACTCGGTGATAGTACCTAACCAGGATAATAATATAACAGCCCTGTGAGAGATAAGGATATTTTGTAGTGTTCCCAATGTTCCCAGTCTACGAGTAAGTATACCCTGTCCCCTTTAGTCCCCCAACTGCCTACACCACTGCTTGATGGGACTTTCATTCTTTTGTATAATGCCGCTGCCTTGATATCACTCATTCTCCTCCTATATCGAAGGGATAAGAATGGTGTTGTGGTAGTGGCAGGCACGGCACGTTTTTGCAATAACATTCCGCACTTGGTTGGCCGGGAATAATCTTTAATCGATTTTAACCAAAAAACCATGCCCTTGAAAGAGGGAAATCCCCAAAGGTACAATAGGCAACACTGACACTGACACTCGCTGTCAGTGAGAAAAGCAGTAAAAATATGAGAATGGGAAAGGGGAACAATCGTAAGGAATCAGCTTGCACCCTCTCCCGGAAGGACACGGAAATTACTTTTTATCTCTTGACTGACACTTTTGTCGTAGGTAACTTGTAGTTATTTTCCTTGTTTGGTGACTTTTTGGTGTTGTTCTGTCAGTTTGCGAGGTGAATAAAGGTGTATTCCCCTCACTACCTTCCTACTCTTTTTATTATTTTTACACACGGTCAGCATTTTCGTCAATCGAAAGTTGTTGTCTTCACTTGACCGTGACTAATGACAATAAGAACAAGAACACCCGAACGCTCAATCGTCACCGACCGCATGTTAAATTTAGATTTGCCTTCAAAGCGGTATTTCACCTGACATTTGCAGAAAGTAGCGGTGATCGCGTACCTACACAACATACAGAGCGATATCAGACAACTTCCGTTCTTACTCATCGGTCATTGCTTACAACAGCGAAAAACTGAATTTTCTTATGCAATCTAGGCATAAAAAGAAATCAGAGACATAACCCATTTATTACTGAGTAATGATAACTAGTTTGGAGTGTGTCATCAAACAAAGAAATCATAAAATAATGATTGATTTTGACAGTTGTTGTAATTGAGCTTCGTAGGGTTTGCGCTAGATGGCACGTTTATTAATTTCAATCACCTTCTGACCTTCTAATTGGACAAAGAACAAACAGTTTTTATTAGCAAAGATCTGTCAAGTTGCCAAAAATTAATAATGACAGCTAGTATATCTACTCATTTCACTTGTCACTTGTCATAAATGACATTTCTCTAGTCTAGAAGAACGTTTGTTTGATTCCTTTGTTTGAATGGTCAGCTGATAGAATTTTTATGAAAATCTTCAACACTCAGTTGGTAGTTCTGTTGGTTAGCAAAATATAGAAATAGGTACCCATTTGCCACTTTTTCTGTATACTGCACTCTGCAGTAAATTGGTAGGAAGAGGAACACATAATATAAAAAATTGGTAGCGATGAAGAAAACATAAAATAAAGAAAAAAAAAAGAAGAAAAATCCAACAAAAGAAAACTTCTTTTTTTTTTATTTCATTTTGATCATTCATCTGGATCTCGTTTTACGTGATCGCCTGACCTTTGTCGATGTGTGAGTCATGTAAATCACCATGTGACAGTGCTGCACACTTGTTTCGATTCTTCTTTTGTTATTTTTGTAGGTATATAAAAGTGCAGCTAGACATTGCGGTGCGCTCCCCAAGTTTTCATACATAACAAAATTTGTAAATGATATATATAAGAAGAGAAAGAGAACTATATTTAAGTTTTAAGAGATCGTAGAGGGGAATTAAAGAGAAATTGTTGAGGGAGGGAGAGTTATGTATCATGTAAAGACTGCGATCAGCTGGCCTTTTTGGAGCTACTGAATTACGCTCTTATGTATTGTAAGATATAAAAGTAATGATAAATATTTACTTCAACATGAAAATAATGTGTTTGAGATGCATGATGAGAATAAAGAAAGAGCAAAGAGGGTTCTTTATTTCTTATGCCAAAAGAAACATGACCGTACACGATCAATTATGTTTAAGTCGAACAAGTGTGGTGCGGTTAGCTAAGTAAAAGAAAAGATAAAGATAAAATTGAAAAAAAAGAGGTTTGCAAACAAAGAAAATGTAGATATACCTATACGAGTATAGTAGGTAATTTAGAATTAGAGGCTTATGAAAATTAATTTTCTTAGATAGAAAACCTTTAATGAAAGTAATAAATAATTGGGTCACTTGTCAAAAGAAGGCACACAGATTTTTCTAATTCGTAGGCTTTTTTTATCAATCTATTAAATATTTTAAATAACTAATATAATATCCATTTAAAATCAATAAAAATCATGACTTTTTTCTTCAAATTACTAAGAAGTTAAAGGGAAATTTTTATTTGTCTGTTTGTCACGCCCGTTACAATGTTGAAAAAAGTATTTTTAATACTCTATCACCGTTTTATGTATGTATCATTCTGGATTGTGGACGTAGTTTTAGAAGAAATTTGTATTTAGTTTTAGTTGGTAAGTATTATAGGTAGGAACCTGTACCTACTAATGCTAATACTAATATGTACTCCACTGAAACCTACATATATCTAGACTTAGGGTGATTTACGCTAAAATCTCCTCTAAATCACGTGATTTACCCTCAGAACAAGATTTAGAATAAATCTCCTCTAAATCTACTTGGAAACGGAAAATGAGAAAATCAAACATACCCAAACAAACCAATTTTTCTGAACACAGTCATTTCCTTTTTTGACTAGCTACTTATGAAAAAAATGGGAAATTTTAATTATTTTGTAATTTTCTCACGATACACAGTGCGGCCTTTTGCAGAAAATTTGGACAAAAATCCTTTTCTTCATTTTATAGGTACATTTAACTATTTATTTGTACAAATAGAGCTTAACATAGAATTTCTTAAGATAAAACATAAGTTTTGATTTCATAAATATTTTTAAAATACGGAAATTCTTCTCTGATGAGGGATAACATAAGTTATTATTTTCCTTTTGTTTGGCTTATGCAGTTGCAGTTGATTTTGTGCCAGTACCATTTGGTTCATTGCTTAAAACTGTCTTTTTCTGTTTTAGAGCAAAAAGCCGCTACTTTTGTCCAAATGATGCCGCAAAAAAATCATGTTCCTTGCTTTATTGATTACACTGGTTAACAAGGGTTTTGTTGCCGAAACAAAAATATACTTTTCTGAAGGTTTTTGGTGTGCTAAACTCGAATCCGAAGTCAGAAACAACTAATCAGCTCCTGTTTTTGAGATATTACCGTTAGAAAATGCAAAAATAAGTTTTTTTGAATTCTTCGGACCTTATTCTTTTGTATACAGAAAATTGTTTGAGCTTATTTAGTAACGGTTTCTATAAGAACATCTTTTGACACCTGTTTAAATCTTTTCAATATCTTTTATATTGCCCGAGATCAGGGGCGGATCCAGGATTTTTTTCTGGGGGGGGCACAAGGGACGGATTGGCAAAAAAAAACAGCAATAACAGTTAGAAATAAAGTGAAGTACCATACGACTGACTAACAAGCAGAAAATTTTAACGACCCACAGTGGTCTAAAACCTGGCCAAAAATATTTAGGCACATTTCCCACATCAAATAGGTACCAAATGACCAAAAAGTTATTCGGAAGGAAAAATTTTCATTTTCTTGTTACAGTAAAAGCCACTTAAGTGCTAACCCTCTTACTCCTGGATTAGCCGGAAGAAAAAAATATAAAAAATCAGAAAATGCACGTACAATTCTGTGCTATATTAAAGTTAGTAATCTATTCTTTGTTTAATTTTTTGACTTAAGTTGTTTCACCAAATAGATTTTGAGAAATTAAGTTTTAAAGATGAAATTTTGAAAAAAAAAAAATGTTTACGTTTTTTAATTGATTTTGTATAAAATTTTGCAATATTATGGACATAATTATACCATTAGTTAATGACCTAGTAGTTTTTAGTCAAATACTAAAGACTTCATTCTAATAAATATTAAAGTTCCTAAGAATAACAAAAAAAACTGAATCCTACTTTTTTGCCGGGAAACCCAGTTTTTTTTTTTTTATTTGCATTAACCTTTTGTAACCCAAGGTCGTAAATTTAAAAATTAATAAGTCAATCGATTGGCCTTTATCTTTAATAAAACACGTATTTTTAAAAAATTGAATTAAGTCATTATTTACTTAGTTATTTCGATATTTTGGGAGTAAAAAAAAAGTTTAAATAATTTATTTTTATATAAAAATTCAAAAATTCAAGCAAAAAACAAAAACAAAAACTATTTTTTTCTGAATTTCGTAGTTTTTATACAAATTTGCTTATTTTCAAAAAAAGCCCAACTTTCAACATTAACTGTCAATTAAAAACTATTGGTGCTATTTATTAGAAATTTGAAGTACTATTTCGATAAAGCAATACTTAAAGATTATAATATTAGAAGCTTCAAAAGAAAAAAAAATAGTTTGTAGAGCTTTTATGCAATCTTTTTCGGTTTGTTACAGAAATGTCACATGGGGCTACAAGGGGTTAAATTGTTTTATACCTCAAGAATATTGTGTTCAAATCGTAGGTCTCTTGGAGCCAAATTGACCAAGTTATAAGTATTTTAATACTACCCTTAGGAACGTTTTAGTCTTTTAGTCCAGAGTTCAAAACTTTAAATCGTTATCCCCACAACTAATGTTTTCAACGCCGGTGCTCCTCATAACTTCAAAACTACTGCACCGATTCTTTTGAAATTTGGAACACTATTATTTTTACATATTTTTAGAGGTATCCCTGGAGAAATTTTCTCAATAAAATAATATTTATAAAAATCTATAAGTAAGGGTCGCTTTTGAGGAGTTTTTTTTCAAGGGGTCTTTATTTTCGGGGTGCAAACTTGGGCAAACTTCTGAAATGCAAGTTTGTTCTACATATATAGCAGTTCTATAATGTATAGTTTATGCAATTTTGTGACGTGTTCCGCTATTTTAAAAACACTAATGTTGAAAAAAAAACAACGAAAAAAGTGCAAATTTTTTAACCCCTCTGTATGAAAAAATAGAGTTGCATATACAATTATTTTTTTTATATCATTCAATGTCATTCGATGTCCATATCAAAATTTTTCACCAAAATCACTTTGAAAATTCACTTTTTTTTAAATCGAAAAATCGTTTATTTATTTGTGAGGTGGAGCTTTTCATGGGAAAGGGATGAAACAAACAACAAAATTCGCATTTTCAGCCAGTAGTACAGGAAAGTTAGTAAACAAACAGGCATTTTGTGGAACGAAATACAGGACGGCTGAATTTTTCAAATCTGAAAAAGAGGTATTAGAAAAGCTTAAGTCCTGGTTTTCGGGACGCCACCCCCCTGGTGAAATCCGCCATTTTGGAAAACGCGAATCACTCTATATCTCCAAAACTATGAGTCCTATAGAAATGGTTGTCAGACCAAAGTTCTTGGAAATTTAATTATCTTTTTCTTTGTAGTACATTATTTTTCTCAGCGGGCAATAGTTTTGAGGTTATGTTGTTTTAATTTATTTTTTTTTCGGTTTTCTTAAGATTATAACAATCCCAGTACTAGTTACATAATTTTTTAAACAGTAAAAGTTATAGACCATCAAATTTCCAATAATTTGGTATATTTTTGAAAGTCATGCGATGTATGAGTCGAAAGTTATTGAATTGAAAACTATAGTCTAAGTACAGGAAAATTAGTAAAGAAATCAGGCATTTTGTGGAACGAATTAAAGGGAGGCTGATTTATTCAAATCTGAAAGAAGGGTATTAGAAAAGCTTAAGTCCTGGTTTTCGGGACACCAACCCCCTGGCAAAATCCGCCATTTTTTAAAACGCGAATTGGTCTATATCTCCCAAACTATTGGCTTGATCGAATAAGTTACTGAACCAAAATTGTAGGTAATATAAATATCTTTTCTTGTGCATTCACTGTTTTTCAGCGAGGATATCACTTTTTAGGTTATGTTGTTTAATTTTTTATTTTTTTCTGTTTTTTTTTTTTCTTTAATTTTTCTCAGTAGAAGATAGAAACAGATAGAAACATAATTTTTTAGCATCATAAAAGTATGATGTTTGACTTAAAACAAAATATGTGTACCTCAATATTGTAAGTTTTACCATTACCCACCTTAATAGCTCCCCCTCATATCATATTTTTCTTGTTTTTACATTAGGTACCCGATTTAGCCTTTTTACTTGCTCAATAGGGCAAGTATTGGTTTCGTGTAAAAAAAAAAATTCGAGGTTTTAATCAAAACTAACATTACGATGATGGAGAAGTCCGAAAAAGTGGTTTTCGTCATGACGTCCGTCGGTCTGTGCGTCGGTGCGTCGGTGCGTCGTCACAAAAAGCTGTACATGAAGCTGCAGCCTAAACGGGTTGAGGGATTTTCTTGAAATTTGGTACAGATGATTTTTTTGTAATTTCCAAGGTTGTTTTTTTTTTGTTTCTTAATATCTCGCTTTAAACGTATACCTCCCATACAAAGTTTTGGAGTTATTGCAACTTTCTCGAAAAAAGCTCTAACGATTTTGATTAAATTTAACATACGTAATGCTGTTTGCAGTTCTAACATAACTGCGTTTTTAGTTTTTCTCAAAAAATGCGGATAGTGAAAATATGACATTAACTCTTTTTAAATCGCGGATATCGGCTCTTCCCGTACATCTTAATGGAGTTATTGCAATTTTCTCGTAAATGACTCTAACGATTTCGATTAAATTTTACACAAGTAATGTTATACGTAAATCTAACGTAACTGCATTTTTAGTTTTTCTCAAAAAATACGGATAATGGAAATATGACTTTACATTTTTTTTAATCTTTGATGTCGGCTCTTCCCGTACACCGTTAATGAGTTATTACAATTTTCTAGACTAAATTTGATATACATAATGCTTTAAGTGATTTTAATATATGTAGCTAATTGCGTTTTTTGTTTTTGTCAAAAAAACACGAGTAACAAAAATATGGCGTAAGAAAAACTAAAAAAAAATAATTTCGTATTTTTTCATTTCTTATGAAATTCCTTAAAAAAATCAAATTTTAACTAATTCAATATATTTTTTTTTTAAATCTTTGACATAAAAGCTACTTTTATCATAAGAGCAAGTACGTGCGGCCCCAGTCGTGCATTTTATTTTCATACCTTATGCAAAAACATATTAGTATATTTTTTGAAAATGTTGAGAGGGATTGCTCTTTAAGTTCCGTATCTTTGGTTTGAAAAGTCATATAATCTTCAAAAGTATCCCAAATTAATGTAAATTTGATGTTCTACAACTTTAATGATGCTACAAAATTATATTTCTATCATAGAGACTGAGAAAAATTAAAAAAACAGAAAAAATAAAAAATAAAACAACATAACCTAAAAAGTGTTGTCCTCGCTGAAAAACAGTGCATGCACAAGAAAAGATATTTATATTACCTACAATTTTGGTTCAGTAACTTATTCGATCAAGCCAATAGTTTGGGAGATATAGACCAATTCGCGTTTTAAAAAATGGCGGATTTTGCCAGGGGGTTGGTGTCCCGAAAACCAGGACTTAAGCTTTTCTAATACCCTTCTTTCAGATTTGAAAAAATCAGCCTCCCTTTAATTCGTTCCACAAAATGCCTGATTTCTTTACTAATTTTCCTGTACTTAGACTATAGTTTTCAATTCAATAACTTTCGACTCATACATCGCATGACTTTCAAAAATATACCAAATTATTGGAAATTTGATGGTCTATAACTTTTACTGTTTAAAAAATTATGTAACTAGTACTGGGATTGTTATAATCTTAAGAAAACCGAAAAAAAATAAATTAAAACAACATAACCTCAAAACTATTGCCCGCTGAGAAAAATAATGTACTACAAAGAAAAAGATAATTAAATTTCCAAGAACTTTGGTCTGACAACCATTTCTATAGGACCCATAGTTTTGGAGATATAGAGTGATTCGCGTTTTCCAAAATGGCGGATTCCGCCAGGGGGGTGGCGTCCCGAAAACCAGGACTTAAGCTTTTCTAATACCCCTTTTTCAGATTTGAAAAATTCAGCCGTCCTGTATTTCGTTCCACGAAAAAGTCTATCTTTCCTGTACTACAGAAATAGACAAGAATTTCACTCAAGTTCTTTCTGTTTTTATTAAAAATAAAACTCTTATAGTTTGATTTCCTTTAAGTATGAACTTTAAGTTCTGGGGGGGGCACGTGCCCCCGTGCCCCCCCCCCTGAATCCGCCTATGCCCGAGATATCTCAAACTGAAGTAAGTGGGTTTGGCTTCATATATCATAAAGAAGATAATGACGTTATAAAATTTATAAAAATACCAAACAACTTAGGATATCTCGGGCAGTAAAAAAGATATCGGAAAGATTTAAACAGATTTAAAAAGGTGGTAAATAGTACTTATGAAAACCGTTACTAAATATGCTCAAAAAATGTTCCTTATTTATATAAGAAAAAGGTCCGAAGTACTGCATTTTCTAACGGTAATATTTCAAAAACGGGAGCTGATTAATTTTTTTTGACTTCAGATTCGAAAACCTTCAGCACACCGAAAACCTTCAGAAAAGTATATTTTTGTTTCGGCAACAAAAAAAAAAAAGTTTTATTTTGTTAACCAGTGTTATCTTTAAAAATTTATACTGACTCAAGTTTTTGCAATATAGAATAACATAATGCTGTATATTTACCGCAAAACTCGTGTGGTTATATGGTCTATGCTTTTACCCTGAAGTATTATGTTCAAAGAGTAGTTATAAATAAGGCTCTCAGAATTTGAAAACTCTCATTCAATGGTTTTACCTAACTTTTACTAAATCAAGGAAGGGACTTTAAATATTTTTTGTAACTGCACTTTAAATAAAAATTATTTCAAACAACAAAAAAACATTTTTTTCTTAACCTTATAAAAGATATTTAAAAAAACGAATAACATATTTTCTAAAAATCTTAACTTTGCTTATACCAATTGTTTTAACAGAGAAATCATCATTAATATGAGTAAAGGTATATAAAAGAAAGCGTTTTCTTTAATCATCGTAACGTGGTAGCAACTTTGCAGATAGAGCGTTACTGTAAAACAATTTTTTTCTAAGAATAAACCCAAGAATCACCCCTTAAATTGTTTTTGTCTTGTAAGGGACAGCTGTCCAAAAATTAAAATAAAACAAAAATTTAAAAAACTTTTATTAACCCTCTACCGCATACTAACCCATATATGGTTTATCGATTTCATATCGATTTATTTCCGTTATATTGCACCAAATGTCAAAAAGAATAAACTATAATAAAACTATGTCTATTTTTGTATAAGTAACCGGTTTTTATTATCAGTAAGAGAGTCCTGATTCTGAAATAAACTCATTGTTTCAAGAGCATGTGTAAAGTGCAAATCAGTGAATAAAAGTGTGTACTTTTCAAGTGTTTTTTTGTTATAAAGAAGTTAGTTGCATCTAATTAAAAATATGTTTCGTATGTATTTATTATACTTTGATATGTTTACGAAGTTTGTTTTTTGTTTTTATAATAATTTTTGTCTTTTTTTGACGTTTTTTCCAAAACACCATATATGGGTTATCATGCGTTGGTGACTTACATTACTGATTTTTGTGAGATTTTAATTTATTTTTGTAAAATGAATTCGAAGGCTTTCTATAGAAAAAATAAGTGTCTAAATGCTATAACTTGTGATGGCTTTCGAAGTGATGACGATCTAGCTTCAGATTCTGGCTCTTTTTAATATCAAACAAGCCATCTCCGAGCACTTATGCAAATCTTTAAAGCCTACAACGTCACGAAAAAGAGGACGACCTTCAACTTTGGCAGGTGATCAATGCAGAGATGGAACAGAACAAAGGTGAGGGAGTTATACAAGTCACGGAAGTCCATCCCCATCTTATCCCGAAAGTTCAATTCACTCACAACATCAACCAAGGGCAAAAGTCGTTGAATTCAGTGCGAACTGGAAAAATCGACCATATCCCTGAATGGCAAAAAAACGCCAAAATATATAAAATTTACCGAATGAAGACGTACACAATGTGTAGAAAATGGAATGTGTTCTTCTGCTACAATGATAAAACAAAGAGTTTGAATAAATTCCATGAATAAGAAAAGTCCATTGTAATAAAAACATACTTTACAAAACATACCTTGAATGCGTACTAAACCATATATGGGTTATTAATTTTCTGTAGGAAATCGCCTTACTGCATACTAATCCATATATGGTTTATGTTTCTAAAAATGTATATATATGTAAAAAAATAAAAATTTTTATGTAATACCTTTTTTCAACCCCTAATAAAACTAAAAAATTGTAAAAAAAATGTTTATATCACTTCGTTCATAATTCATGCGGTAGAGGGTTAACACAAAAATGTTTTTTATGGTTTGATCTACGCTTTTAAAAAATCATTTAAAATAGTGTAGCAGTTTGTAGCAGTAAATTTATACAGTAGCATATAGCCAAACATATAGTCTATGCGTTTCTGTACAAATTACAGGATATTTTGAGCCTCTAATTTTTTACGTCTATTCAAAGTTCCTGAACTTTTCCAAAAAAAGCAAATTAAATGGTTATTTTCAAAATTAAAAAAAAAAATTGAAAACCTCTAATTGATTTCCAAAATATTGTATATAATAAAGCATTATACCTTCTTGATAACCCAAAAAAAATTTTTTGTTTAACTGTTACCCGTACTTGTTAAGAAAAATAATCGTTCGGACTTACCAAACTAGGCTGACTAAAATAAATTTTTTCTTGTTGCCAATGCATAGTTGCAGCAGACTTGTCGAAAAACTATTCTGCCCAATGGGAAAAAAGATTTGTTTTCCAATGGTTTGGTTATTAGACTATATGATGTAACCCTTACTTTTGTAAAAATCGCACACATTTTGTTTCTTTTTGTCCAAGGAGTGCCGCACTGTGCGATATGGCAAAATATTGAAAACTTTTTGCGTTAAATAAATCATATAAAGGTTTAAGACAGTGAAAGAATCAGTTTACAAAGCTGAAAATACACAATAAGTAGGATTTTTTTTGTCAAGTAGCTGGTATTGAAAATCCAATCCGATTTTTGAAGAACTGTCAAAACATATCTTCTTATAAAGCAACTCATGTCGGTGGAAACACCATTAAATTTCCTTTTCTAAATCTAGATTAAGGTTTGGTGAATTGAGTTAAATATTTAGCCAAGGATACATTTTTGACACTATTGAGGTGTAAAAGGTAAATTTTCAGCTGTAAAAATAATTTTGCTTGTGTAATGATCAAGAAAAGCTTCTTGTCATGATAAAATTGACTCTGCTGCAAAGAGTGCATTCAACTACGTATTTAATTTTTAATTTATTCTGAATAATTGCTTTTTAACTTATGGTTTTTTTTATCTTTATCAAGATCGCTACTTGCAGGCTCAACTCTTTTATAATAAAATTCCCATCAAAACAACATAAGAAAAACTCATTGCTTCCGATCAATATCAATTTTATATTTTTAATTAAAATTCAAATTACCAACATTATATCGTGATTCGTGAGCCATCATCAAGCAAGACAGCAAATAGGCATCCAAGATTACATACCTATCTGAAAAAAAAACTAAATTGTGCACTTTAAAATTTAAACGAAACAATCCCCTTCTCCGATTCAGGATTGGATGGTTTGGTTCAATATATTTTTTTTTACTTCATTCCTCTTTTATGAGCATCAATTATCTGATAAAAAATTAAAATCCATTTAACGCTATCAATTTCAATTCTATTCTATTAGTTTTTCTTATCTCAACACGACCAAAGTAGAAAAAAAAAATAATAATAAAAAAAAACTTGTAACGAAATAAAATGAAAACCATTAAATCTGTTTATGGCCAGTAGTTTGGAAAAGGCGAGTGAGTGTATGTTCAGCTCTATACGCTTCATTGCACCAATTGCCCATAATAGATCTAAAACGATACGCCTACACACATCCAACATCCATACATCAGAAGACCGAGAGGCCATTATTGTTATATTCGATTCCATTATATATATTGTTAGTTATACCTTCACATAGTATTTTAATATAAATGGAATAGAAGGCTATATGTGTGTTGTTTGCACATAATTTTTCTTTCAAATGGTTAACTCAAGTACACTTTAAGAATTTTTTTTTGTACATAGTTCTTTTGGAACCAAAGATATTGAAAGAAAAATAAGAAAACGTCACCGTGAATCGTTTTTCCTTTGGGGACTAATAATGATAATTTTACACAAAAACTGTCCAAATTTATGAAACCATCCAAGGGGACATAATTTCCTTTTTTATTATTTTTTGTTTGTTTCACATTTCAGAGTAATATTTTTAATTTTTATATTAAAAAAAAAAAATACAATCAAACAGAACTTATCAGAAAATGTCAAAGAATTCGTTCAGGTTATCAATTGAAACTATTCTGACAGAACAAATTGAAATGCGTTAAGCTGCGTTCACATTAGGTCTGTTTGGGTACTGCCTAAAACAGAAATATTTTTACTTTTTTCAACTTTTTTAACCCAATTCCTGTTTGGGTACTCTGAAATAGAGCATTTTTTCACAAAAAAGATGACCGCGAGAGAGAAAATAATTTCCCCTTCTTTCGATTTTCTGCCCAAAAAATTTCGTTGGACAAAAATCTGAAATCTGTCAAAATGTAGTGCTTTCTCTGTTTTACATATTCGGTCTTGTCGCACAACATACACAAAACAAACTATAAACATGGCGGTGTGTTTTTTTGTTGTGAAAAAAAGTGTTTGACGTGTTTTGATATTTTTTGTTTCTTTATTTTTTTTTTTTCAATTGTTGTTTACATTTTTTGATGAAAAAAAAAAAACAAACTAAAAACATAGCGGTGTGGATTTTTTTGTGTTTTTATTTTAATTTCTTAAGTTTTAGTGGTTAAATGCCTAAAATATATTTAAAACAAAAAATAATAAAAATTGTTTGAAAAAAAAAAATTTTTTTTGATATTTTTCGTTTGTTTATTTTTTTTTCTTTTCTTTGTTTACATTTTTGGAAGCAGAAAAGTTTGAACAAAAAGCGTTTGGGTACTTTTGAACAATTTTTCTTTCTCTGAGAGGATTTCATCCCCACTCCTCAAAATTTGACAGGTTTCATGTGTTTGTACATAAACGACCCAAACAGACCTTTTATATCGATCAACACGTGTATTTTGATGTTGATTGTCAGTGTAATGTCATTTTAACAGTCATTTCACTGACAACAAGCTGCAACATTCACAACAGAATATAATTACTGATCTCTAGACGGAGTCATATTGATCTGGTTCAACCAACTCATATTAACGTTTCTGTGTTGCTTTTCCATTAATTTGCACTTCATGGTGTGAAAGAAATAGCCAAAATAGGCAGGAAATTTTAACCTCATTTAAAATCTTTGGACTCACAGAAATGACAGCAGTGAATCCAATGGCTCTACTTATAGGGTGCGTTCCTTTGGAAATATTTATCTACTTTTTAGTACTTAAAGCTGTTTTGAACTACTTTTTCAGTATAGCAAAGTAGATCAAAGTAGTTTTAAGTACTAAAAAGTAGATAAATATTTCCAAAGGAACGCAGCTATAGTCAAATTTAGTGTTTAAGCCTAGTACGCAGATCGAGATAAATTTTAGTTCCCATACAAATTATCGAAAAATCGGCTAAATTTTAATGTGAGCTAAAATTTAGCTTTTTACAATTTTTATTATCCAATACGATATTTCAATGTAAAAGGTTACACATACGTCACAGTTACCCGCAGTTAGGACGGACGCAAACAAAATATTTAAAAGAAATTTATAGCTTACTAAACATTTACACCATTTCAACTTTACTGGCCATTCGATAAGAGTCAAAAGTAAGTAAGTAAAGTAAGTATCGCAAGCAAAAACCTATGCAGAAAATAAATCATAAAACAAAATGGCGGAAGTTGGCGGAACTTTTTATTTTCTTACCTGTTATTTTCTAAATACGGCAAAAAAATGTAGTATAATAAGTTTTTAGGTACCAAAGGTACCATATAACTTCTTTTTTAATATTTCTTTTTCAGCTTTCGTGGAAAAAGAAAAACACTTTCAACTCTGACTTAAAATGATCAAAATTAAAAAAAGATTGAAAAAATATGCTTAAAATAAAGTTGATACCTTTATATTAAGAGCCAAAGAAAAAACTCTTCAAAATAAAAAAAAAAAACAGGAAATCCACCTTATAAAAAAACACCTTTCAACAAAAACGCACAAAAAATAGTCGAATAACTTTTGACTAAGAATAAAGGCAACGGATCGACATGCCGTGATAAATATGGTTGTAACATGATGCAGTGATTATTTATCTATGGCATCCTGATAAAAAACGGAATTCCACCTCACCACTGCTGCACCACGTCCGCACCATTTCACTTTGAATGAAAAAAAGCGGTGCACCACCACCCGCACCAAGTTTGCACCATGATCAAAAATTCCATTCCCGTATTTATACAAATGTTTAACTCGTCTTCAAAGTTATTTTGACTTAGAAATAGTTCGGACGTGGTGCAGTCGTGGTGCGGCAGTGATGCAGAGCATCAGTTATGGTGCGGCGATCAAGTTTTTTTTTTTCTTTAAAAATTCAATTTCTAAATTTTCGCGGGATAACGATTAATCTTTTATTTAATGCTTCATTTTTTATATTTGACTTTTAATCAGCTTTATAAATATCCCAATGTGCATCAGTCGTTGCTGGTGTGTTAGGCGCAGGGCCTTTATCTTAATTTATATTGTATATTCTACACGGTTTTTGTTTCCCCGTTGAAAACTCCTGTCAAAATCAGAACATTATGAATTTTATTCGAAGAAGAAAAATAAAACACGAAAAGTTTAGTATTCATCTAAAGCAATTGAATTAAATAAAAGTTTCAGACAAAGATAATAATTATTATAATCTTTGAACAACAACAACATCTTGAAGGTGCTACCACCAAGTGTTTTTATGGCTAGAGTTACAGTACTGTTTCACGGATGCCAATCCGATCATCAGACTCCTTTAATTCCATTTTGTGTGTGGTGCTTGGTCTAGTAATTTTTTCATTTGATTTGAAAAACTTCTTCCGTCACACTTGAGTATTGAACCTAGACCAAGCGAGTTCAGAAGCCAGTACACTACGCACTGCGCTACCTCGCCCACGTGGTTAGCTTCACCCAATTGCAGGTTTTCTTTGTTTATCAACATGCAAATGAATAGACTTAGCATTTTTACTAGCTCCTTCAAGTATGATTATTGTTTGTTCGGCTCTTTCATGTTTTTCTCCATAGTCTTAAGCATAGCAACAATTCGTTTGCATATACGAAAGTAGGAAAGTGATTAGAAAGATGTTAGGCGCGGGCCCTGATTATTTTTCATCATATTATGTTTACAGTTTTTTCGTATGTTTCCATACTTTGCAGTGACTGCTTTTTTTTGTTCCGTCAATTCCATTATAATCTTTGAACAACAACAACATCTTGAAGGTGCTACCACCAAGTGTTTTTATGGCTAGAGTTACAGTACTGTTTCACGGATGCCAATCCGATCATCAGACTCCTTTAATTCCATTTTGTGTGTGGTGCTTGGTCTAGTAATTTTTTCATTTGATTTGAAAAACTTCTTCCGTCACACTTGAGTATTGAACCTAGACCAAGCGAGTTCAGAAGCCAGTACACTACGCACTGCGCTACCTCGCCCACGTGGTTAGCTTCACCCAATTGCAGGTTTTCTTTGTTTATCAACATGCAAATGAATAGACTTAGCATTTTTACTAGCTCCTTCAAGTATGATTATTGTTTGTTCGGCTCTTTCATGTTTTTCTCCATAGTCTTAAGCATAGCAACAATTCGTTTGCATATACGAAAGTAGGAAAGTGATTAGAAAGATGTTAGGCGCGGGCCCTGATTATTTTTCATCATATTATGTTTACAGTTTTTTCGTATGTTTCCATACTTTGCAGTGACTGCTTTTTTTTGTTCCGTCAATTCCATTATAATCTTTGAACAACAACAACATCTTGAAGGTGCTACCACCAAGTGTTTTTATGGCTAGAGTTACAGTACTGTTTCACGGATGCCAATCCGATCATCAGACTCCTTTAATTCCATTTTGTGTGTGGTGCTTGGTCTAGTAATTTTTTCATTTGATTTGAAAAACTTCTTCCGTCACACTTGAGTATTGAACCTAGACCAAGCGAGTTCAGAAGCCAGTACACTACGCACTGCGCTACCTCGCCCACGTGGTTAGCTTCACCCAATTGCAGGTTTTCTTTGTTTATCAACATGCAAATGAATAGACTTAGCATTTTTACTAGCTCCTTCAAGTATGATTATTGTTTGTTCGGCTCTTTCATGTTTTTCTCCATAGTCTTAAGCATAGCAACAATTCGTTTGCATATACGAAAGTAGGAAAATAATCATACTTGAAGGAGCTAGTAAAAATGCTAAGTCTATTCATTTGCATGTTGATAAACAAAGAAAACCTGCAATTGGGTGAAGCTAACCACGTGGGCGAGGTAGCGCAGTGCGTAGTGTACTGGCTTCTGAACTCGCTTGGTCTAGGTTCAATACTCAAGTGTGACGGAAGAAGTTTTTCAAATCAAATGAAAAAATTACTAGACCAAGCACCACACACAAAATGGAATTAAAGGAGTCTGATGATCGGATTGGCATCCGTGAAACAGTACTGTAACTCTAGCCATAAAAACACTTGGTGGTAGCACCTTCAAGATGTTGTTGTTGTTCAAAGATTATAATGGAATTGACGGAACAAAAAAAAGCAGTCACTGCAAAGTATGGAAACATACGAAAAAACTGTAAAGATAATAATTATTCATGAAATAGGAACGGAGATAAAACAGAACCCTGAGGCACACCGTTTTTATCAAATTTGATCAGGTAGAAAAAGATATTTGAACAGTTACGATATTTTAAAAATCAACTAATGTATTTATGTATCGTTTAATAAGAAATTGAATAAGTTTTACGTGCAAATAGGTATCTACAAGAACATGTTAAACCTAAAACGCCGCAGTCCTCATGAGTGCATTCCGCTATGAAACAAATTTTAATAAACAAAATTAAAGAAACCATCTGCGTAGACGCATTTTTGAATATTTTTGAATACAATTTATATAATTTTGAAGTTCTCTGCAGGCCTTCAAGTATTTTATTTGATATTTTCGACTGAACAAATACAAAAAAAAAAAATGCGATACTTGAGATTTTGTTCTTCGAAAAAATTGAGCACAATGTCAATTTAACTTATAATCCCCTTTCTTTTCTTGTATAAAACATAATGACAATTATTATGCGTATCTAAGATATTGTATGACATGTATGCTTTCTGCTTATATAACCTTTTTACCCAAGGGAATCCAATTCAATTTTCATCGAAAGCAAATAACAAGGGTGTTTTACAAAATGACTCTTTGCATGAAAGAACTAAGAATAAACCTTGCCTTAGGCATAAGAGGTTGAAATTGGAATCTTTTTTCTTGACATTTTCTAAAAGTAGTCTTTTAGATAGTTTATTGAAAAAAAAAAACAGTGGCCTCTTTTTTGAAGAAGAAATGACCTGAAGGAATTATAAAAGGATTTTCAATAAAACTGAAATGAAAAATCCGCATAATTAAGGTTAATATTAATAAATTTAGGGCTGTCTGTAACTCAACACCCAATTAGTTTACCTATCTTTAGGTTATGGCCTCTGGGAACAAATGAAACTCAAGACATCATTCATAAAATTAGTGGGCTTATTGGAAAACCTTTTGTCTAAAACCTATAGAATGAAATCTTCTTGAAATCTGAAGACGATCGCACTTTTTCTAATCAGATTTTCCCATTTGCAAAATGCCAGAAAGATATCGCAATTTCGCAATAAAACATTCAAGTCGCAACCAAATCCATCTAAACACAAATTGACAAGCCCGACAGCGAGAATTGCATATCGCTTTGTGTTTTTGGATGGCAATCCTCGACATATTCAATTTACTTTCTCTTTTTCTTTTTTTGCCTTCATCGAGGTGGATAGATAGAAAATTCCCTAAAACATAAAAAGAAAAGAAAAAAAAAATCCTAGAAATTGATTTTGTCCAGATTTCTTTTTCGTGCGCATTTTTGATAACGTCCTTGAATAGAAAAATGGCAAGCTCTTCGTTTTTATTTTATTACAGGAAAAATATGTTATCTGCACGTCCTTCCTTTCATAGACGACTTATATACCAAAGAGAACAAGGACAACATTCACCAGGAACAGAAAACCTTGCTTCCATTCAAGATACAACTTTAGATACTCTATATACGCTCTCTCACATACCTGCACACAACAAATTGCTGATTTTGGCAAAGACGACGACGACAAGTACGACGTGCAGGGTATTTATGCCATACTCATACCTTAGAGCCCACATCAATCCACCCCATCCACCCCCAGCATGTACGCAATGAATTGGCAGCCAAAATTTCGAAGTCAGAAGGATGTCTTCATCAGTTTTTTTTTTTTTTTTTGAGACGAGCGCGTGTTATGGTAGGAGGGGGGCTTCGCACAATGATACCAAAAACTGAGTTACGTGCGAATTGCTTTTATGATTCCCATGCCATGTGGAGGCCTTCTGAAAATCACAACCATCAGGCAGGGGCTAAATAGCCCTCGCGTGAAACTCTGTATTCCGCAAATTCCAACAACTACTGTGCCATTTCGCTCTTGAAGTCTTGAATGTAATTTGTAAACGTTCGTCGTCGACAAGAGAATATTTCATTTACCTACAACTGCGCGCTATCAATGTTTGGCGCGGTATGGTGCAGTGACGGGATAGATGTTTATTTATATCCTTGCGAGATTGCTAAACAGGAGCGTTTCGCAATATTCATGAGGCCTTTACGAAACGTGTAACAAGGCGATTCGCAAATATCTATAAAAGGTTTGCGAATATTTGCGAACGACTTAAATAAGAAAAAAAATCGTTTATATACCTTTTTTATGCACTTTGCAAACATTCGCTCTTAATTTGCGGATAAATTGACTCAGACCCAGATGGCAAATCGTATTTGCACAAAATTTTTGAGAATTAGCAACCATTGGATCAAATCTTTGCTTTGGATTTGCCAGCAAATTTCCTGAACACTTTTTTGCAATAGTTCGCCAACCATTTGATTCGCAAGACCCAAATCGCAAGTTATGTTTCGAAAATTGTTTGAAAACTTAGACAAATAACTTGCCTGATGTTGTGAGCATATTATCTTTTATGAAGTCTCGAAAATATGACTTTGCAATATTTCTGAGGTTGGTCATTTTATAGTAACAATTGACAAATTGCGCAAGCATCTCTTTGCGGCACTTTGCAACTGTTGGCAAGAACGATCTATAAATTAAGAATTTGTTTTTGAAAATTATATGGGCATCACAATAATTTGCTAGATTTCTATCTCAGTCATTTGCGAACATACGAAAATAAAATTTCTTAATGAAATTTCTTAATTTGGAATATCAAAATGAATCATTGTTATTTTCACTAAATCTACTTCTGCTTCATTGGGATGGTTCGCAAATATTCGCAAACTGTTTGTAGATGATGCGCAAGAGCAAAATGCCGTTAAACTTATAAAAAAAAAACTATTTTATATAATTTATATGAAATTTTGAGCATCTCATATCCATTAGTAACGAAGCTTCAAAAATATAACTTCCCAATATTCTTAACAATTTGTAAGAATTGCTGACAAATCGTGTGAAGATGTCTTTGGGAAACTAGCTGTTCGCAAATGTTCGCGAATAGTTTTAACACTTCTTTGGGATAGTTTGCGAATATTCGCAAAGCGTTTGCACGTAATTTGCATCAAAATCGAACAGTTTCATTTGCACTAAATACCCGTCTTTCATTGGGAAAGTTCGCATATGTTCGCAAACTATTTGTAGATGATTTGCGAAAGCCAGATACTTGAAAACTCATCAAATAAATCATTTATGACAATTTAACCGTGTTTGCGAAGACCAAACTTTTTGAGGTCACATGAAAATATTGTATTTGAGATGTTTGTCTTTAGGTTTTTGCAGCGCCTTTCATGTTTTAAAAACCTCATTACATCCCTGGACTTATATGACACACATGAAATAAAGACACTATTACGTAGAGAATCCGTTTACCGCATCTGTTACAGGTGAAGGATGTGCGAAATTTTCTCAAATTACATCATCCTTGAGAAGGGTGGTTAGGTTTGGTTTGGATTCCTGAATTGGCGCGATGCTTTAAGCAAATGAAGATGGTGGTTTCTTAGCTTTATTTTTTGTAAAGCATAATATAGCTCTATTTCATCTATGCCATGCACAATCCTACAATAATGTAATAAAGTTCCACCAACTTTTGTCGAATAGAATGCTTATATATTTGCGGCATCATGACTGAATAGCTAGGCTATGTTATAACATTTTGGCTTTTAGCGCACACGTGCAAAGCTAGGATAACACCTAATTTAACCGTCTAAACGTACATACACAACACATAGATGTAATTTTATGTTAGCATTTATAAGTTTGGTTCGTGTTGGGGTAAAAAATTTCCTTCATGAATCTCATCTTTTGTTATTCTAATAAGAAATAACAAAAAACAGGCAGAGTATACGTACAGATGTCGACTTTTGTCTTTATTTTAATAACAATAATAATAATAAGCTTCCCCCTCTTTTCATCAAGTAAGAAAGGCATTTTTCTTCTTTCTTTATAAACGTTTGCTTGATTGAAGGCTTAAAGGCTACCATTCTAATGGTGAGGGGTTTAATACGAGATGATGTGTATGTGGGGATATGACGAACATCAACATGATGACTTTGGTTTCGATTTTAGAATAAATAAATATAGGTACCTAAAGAAAAATACAATATATCCTATACAGCAGATTTATCACAAAGGTAACCTAACAACTTAAAAGTAGATTAAATATGCGATCAAAATTATAACATTATTGTGCGCTTTGTTAAAAAATCATTCATCGAACGCATTCCCGAGTAAAAATAGAAACTGAATTTTTAAAGAAATAAAGAAAAAATAATCTTGACCGCCGCACCACAGCTGCACCATAGCCGTTTAGCAGAAAATTACGGTGCACCACCGCCGCACCACCACCGCACCACGACTGCACCACGTCCGCACCATTTCATTTTGTATGCAAAATTCGCTGCACCATGGTACATAATTTTGGATTATTGAAAAATTAAAAATTACCGACGAGAAGGAGATTCGAACACGAGTATCCAGAGCACTTTCAATTAGAAGTCCAAGGCCTTAACCACTCGAAATTTGTTGCTTAACTCAAAATAACTTTGAAGACGACTTAAATATTTGTATAAGTACAAAAATAGAATTTTTGATCATGGTGCAGACGTGGTGCGGCGGTGGTACACCGATTTTTTTCATACAAAATGAAATGGTGCGGAAGTGGTGCAGTCGTAGTGCGGCGGTACAACGCTGCACCACGTCCGCACCATTTCATTTAAAAAAAAAATGAGAAAATATGAAAAAAATTCGCTGCACCACGGTACGGCGCAATAGAAATTTTTTATAATGGTGCGGACGTGATAAACAATAAATTTGTGTATTCAAAAACTGGTTTAAAAGAAAATATAGGTATACTCCTTACATTGGAGACAAACGAAAAGATGCCTTTCAAAAAAATTGGGAAATTTATCTCATTGAAACCAAAACAACCCATTATTCTTTATCCTTATCCTCTATTCTTTTATATGCATAGTGTCTGTCCGTTCGTCACTGTCGTAATTAAACCCATTAACTAGATTCTACATAACATAGATACCTTTAGCCCAAATTTTATGTATCTTCTGCTACATTCTCTTCCATCAAAGGGATGGGGGATCCCATTCAGTAGCCAGCCAGCCACATCCTCACATCCTTGATATATTTATACATTATTCGATGATACCTATACTTAACAACACACAACTTGTTTACGGCTGACTTATGTTTCCAGGCATACACAAATTAATCCCATAGTCTCATTATCGCTGCCATGGAACAAAATAGTTGAACCAGACTCTATTAATGAACCCTAAATAAAAGAGAGAACACAAAAAAATAATAATAAAAAAAGAAAAACAGGACCTGGGTCATTAAGTAAATCACTGTCTTCTACAAAATTTGGTTTTGTTGTTGATGTGATGGGATATCTCACATCTTTCCCCCATCGACATCTCTCAAAGGAGAAAAACAACAACGAAAAAAAAAATTTAACCAAAACCGGCCCCAAGCAAAGTATCTCTCTACACAACATATAGATGAGTCAGTCAAATGCAAATGTGTACTTATTCCTCCTTCGCAAGCAGAGTCTCGCATCAGTATAGTTGCCATCACAACCATTTTAGATCATTCCTATCCTGTCTTGATAGATGCGTCATGCCAACCGCAGAGCACTACAAACATCTCTCTCGTCATCATCCTCCTCCTGATTCACGGTTATTAATTAATTATGCCCAAAACAGAATCTAACAAGTTCCCTTCTTAAATATTAATGATGCACTACCCCCAAAGGGGGAAATCGAGAGTTGTTGTTGTTGTTTTTCGTGTCGGTTGAGACTCGACTTGACAGTACCTGCTACAAAGTATAGAGACTTTCTCTATAATATAATTTCGCTATTTTCGGTTTAATGGCAGCAAAAAATTATTATAGGTCCCCTGGATTGTTGTTGAATGTTGAGGTTTACTCATCACCAGTGTGACCAAGTTAACGGAAAATGAAAATGTTTAACTACTTGTAGTATTTTGCTATTCGTCAATGATTGGTAAATTACAATTGGTAAGTGGTAAGTGTACAAAATTCAAAATGACAGAGTACTTTTTGCCCGATTTTTAAATTTGCAAACCAAATTCACCCCACAATTCAACTTTTGGATTTATTCCGCTTGAAACTCATGATTTTTTATTAGTTTTTCATTTTATAAGGTGAATTTGGTTTGCAAAACGATTAATTCAATTTGTCAAGAGTTAAACCAGTTTGAACACTTAATATTGACCCACACCAACAAAGAATGAGGACAAAAACTCGGCAGACAGAATTTTTACATAAAAAAAGTGGTTGTCTGGAAAGCCGGTTTATGGACGATGATTTTACGTGATAACGTCATAAGAAAACAGGTTGTGTGTTTTTGTTAAAAAAAAATGATCTCAAAATTATTTATTTGTCAACTTTCTTGTTTAATATTTTTTTTTTAAATGAAGCCATATATTAATTTAATTATACAAATAACTTATTGAAACAAGAATTTTTCGTAAAAAAAAAGTGAAAAATCGAACTTTTATTCTCCTAACACCATTCAATCCTTTTTTTATATATAAATTTTATACCATCTGAAAGCCTGTTGTTTCAGCTCAAAATATTCACATCAACCATGCCTGTACGAGATCTACAAAAAGAGGTAGAATATTTTGAACCCAATCAATTTTCATCAAAAAAAAAAAAGCAAGAAAATCAATGATCTTTTTGATCAATTACCTTAAAGTCCATTTTTTTAACTGACAACTTAAAATAAATTGTATATCATCGGAAAGCTTATTATTTCACCTTTTATATGACGCTTCAATCATATTTCTATGAGAATTTTTTAAAGCCAACCATGTCGAAATTTTAAACTGAGAATAATAAATAAAATTTGTATCTGTTCTAGATCAAAAGAAAGAACGTATTGAAAAATAGAACATTATTTTACCGTTATCTCAAAATTGTGACTACAAAATTGATTGAAATTTTGCACAGATAGTCCTGTTTATTATCTAACCACAGTATAAATTTCATTTATTTATCTGTTGATGAAAAAAAGATAAAAATAAAAAACGGTTAAAAACGGTCAAAAAACTAAGGACAAAAAAGCTTGTTTTTCCCGTTATTCAGTCAAAAATCATTTGCAAATACCAATTTGCGCATGCATGAGATTTGAGATTTTTTGAAAGTTACGAAAAATTTAAAAAAATAAAAACTCACCCAAAAATACCCCAAAAAAGTAGGTGTTTTTGAAAAATTCATATTTTGAAAAAAAAAAAAAAATTTCATATTAAAAAAAATCTGTATCAGAGACCCTTAATTTTTTTTTATTATCTATCGAATGACAATTTTAAAATTGTCAAAAAAATTTCCCCTACCTATAATCACTTCTTTGTAAAAGGTCTACCTCATGTTTTAGTTTTAAAAAACAATTTATAACTTGGTTTTGAATTTTTTTTAGAATTTTTTCAATACTATTTTCAGCCTTTCAATAAATTTATCTATCGACAAAAAAAAAATTCAACTTTCTACAACATCGCGTTTAGAAAATAGCCACTTTTTTTCAATTTTGTTTTACCCCTATTTACCCTATTAAATGGCGGAATTTTTAAAAATCCTTCATTTTTATTCAACTTTAGTTTTATATCTTTCAAATAAGCGCAGATAAGTGACGCACTGCTAAAAATTTCAGGCGGAACGGGAGAAAATGGCGTCGCTTTTTCGTGAATGCTGATATGGTTCATCGATTTCTAAGACGTTATCATGTCAAAAATTACAAAACCGGAACGTCGACATTCAGGTGTGGAATATTTTTCATACAAGAACGATGTCCCTTGTGTTTTTTCGTCTGATGACTTTGTTGGTCTGGGACAGTCTTTATTTAAAATCAACTTTCATACTAAATTTTACAAGTTAAATCCATTCAATTTATAAATCAAATAAATCATATATGGAATCTCAAAAAATGGTCACCCTACTAATCACAAGCGCATCTCTATTAGATTGTGAATCATACACGGTTGATGCGGTTCGGTTTTGGATCGGCTTCTGGTTGTGTTCCCTTTTATGTGCGACGACTATGAGCTGGGTGTTTTTATTTATTTTCTGTCATCGCATGAGTGGTAATATTAACATAATTATCCTGATATTGTATTATAATTGCCAGATGCCTCAAAGCAAGAGTCACTTATAGCCTGGTGGTCTTATATAAAAAAAAATAGAACTTCTGGTTCATTTCACACTCGACTTTTTTGCCTACGGGGACCCGGAAGAGTCCTTTTTTTTCATTCAATTTTATTTTTAAAAACACTCGAGTGTTTGACTATGAAAATGAAAAAAAATATGGAAAATGTGTAATCAAATACGGAAATTTATACCAAAACCTCTCAGCGAGTGTTCGCATTTTGGGTTCCAATTTCGATGAGCATTAATAAAAAAAAAAAAAAAAATTACTAATTTTTTTTTATTGTAGAGTCGTTTCTATACGTGTTTGGTTTACACAGGTTCTGCCTGCCTGCTCTCTTCTGTGCATATAAGTTCTGTATTTATCTTGCTTCCTTATAATATTTAAAGAATCAGTGAACCATAAAGTTGCAAAACTTTGTGATATTTGCGGTGCTTGAATTGAACACACACTCGTCATAGATCAATTTCGTGATGTGTACATAATGTAGGTACATGTTGTATGTACACATGACATATAGTTTGTTATATGATGGTAATGGTAGTTATATTAGCCTTTAATATGCGCAGTGACGGATTTGACTAACTTCCGAAGATAGGGCCTGAGATACTCAACTCCTTATTTTCCGTTCCTTATTCGCGGTCATACTTGCTAGTTCTGGCATGAAAGGCTTAGACCTTTTTGCTAAAACCCCGAGTAAAAATGGAGTTCCGCCGCACCAACACTGCACCACGTCCGCACCACCGTTGCACCACGTCCGCACCATTTTAAAAATTTCGAAACCACCGCACCGCGTCCGCACCATTAAATTTTGAATAAAAAATTCGGTGCACCACCGCTGCACCACATCTGCACCATAATCAAAAATTCTATTTTCGTACTTATACAAATGTTTAAGTCGTCTTGAAAGTTATTTTGACTTAAGCAACCAATTGCCAGTTCGTACAAACATGACTTGGTGGTCGAGTGGTTAAGGCCTTGGACTTCTAATTGAAAGTGTTCTGGATACTCTTCTTCTCGTCGGTAGTTTTTTTTTTAAATTATGTATAATGGTGCAGCGAATTTTTCATACAAAATGAAATAGTGCGGCGGTGGTGCACCAAATGTTTTATTCTAAATGAAATAGTGCGGATGTGGTGCAGTCGTGGTGCGGCAATGGTGCGCCGAAATTTTCCGCCAAACGACGGTGGTGCAGCTGCGGTCAAGATTTTTTTTATTTTTTTCTATAAAAATTCAATTTCTATTTTTACTCGGGGGCGTGGCAAAAAACAATCGGGAGAATCAACTTTTGAATCTTGAAAAACTGTTTCGGATTTGATTCGATATTTCGGATTTCAAAAGGCTCACTTCCAACTCGAATCGGCCATGTTACTTATTCAAACTTTAAACGCTCTTCCCTCTGTGTTGGCCCGAGTTTTTGCAATAAATGCAAAAATTCAAATGTACAAATGTAATTTCGGGTAAAATCAGAGTGAATTAAATTGATTAACGCATGATCGGGCACACACAAAGTACACAAAACAGTGCTCGCTTTCATGGTCTGGGCAAGGCTCTTGGCAAATGAACCACAATATATTATAAATTGCACCCAACACTGCATATTTACATATATCTACTCGTATCTATCTTTTAAACCTGCAGTTTTTACACAATATATACCGACTATGTACATTTAAATTCATGTATAACATTTTGGTTTCCAAGCTCTTGCAAGGCTAAACGGGTGAAAAAAAAAAACTGAAAAAAAAATATATTCGTCCTTTTTGTGTGGGCTGGAGAAAGAAAAACTTTTCCAAATAAATTCTGAAAGGCTCATTTCCCATTTTTATTTTTTTTTTGCTTTTTTGTTTTTGTTCTATGTACTTCAAAAGTCGTTCTTGTTGAGAAACAAGATGAAAGAGGCCTCCTGCACTTCATAAATTTTCTCTCAAGAAATCTCCTTGAAAAAGTTTCACGCACTCTGCCATATAACTTTTTTGCAACGAAGACGACGACGACCAAACACCAAAGAAACAGAAGAAGAAGAAAAAAACTCGGGCAGGAGCAAAACTTTAAATCCTTGAAAATTATTTTCCTTTCCGCCGGGACCGATATTAGTTTTTTCTTCTTCTTTGATTTTCTTTCTCACTTTTTTGGCATTCGAATCCTGGTTTAAGGATCTATTTTTTTTTTTGTTTTTTTTTTTATACTCAAAGGAATATACCTATGTAAGGACATTTAGTGAATAAGCACGTGCCTAACCAATCGATTTGAAGTCCTTTTTTTTTAGCAGTTATATTGCTCCTGTTTTACCGCACCAACCGCGCGCATAACTTCGTTGTGTTACGTTTATTCCATGCTATTTACTTTCAATGCGATTCTAATTGATTGAGATTTGCTCGTTGATTTATTTTTGGCAATTATTTGTTGGCTGTTTTTTTTTTTTTGTTTTGCCTGTGCAATTTTTGTGTTGTTTTGTTCTTCTTTTGGTTGAACTCTCTCAATTTCACACATAAAATCCGATGAAACAATACACAAAACAAAAAGTTGTGTGTGTTTCTGTTTCGTGTTGTTTTGCAAGAGAGTGAAAGCAGAGAGGGTTTCAATTCGAGCTTAGCTTTGAAAATTGCTTGAGAAAAACTCTGACATAATGTTAAAACTTTTCTCGAAAAAAAAAAAAAAACGGATAAAAAAGTTTGATTTTTGCTTTCTTAATGGAACATTGATGTGATCGAACTAGATTGGCCTGAGGTATGGCTCTGTATAACACTTGTATTGTGTACCTTCTTGGCCAGTGCGGTGGATATCTCTGGTTGATAGTTAAAAAACTAAAAAAGTATAATATTAAAACTCTGAAACATTGATTCGATGTGATGGCGATGATGATGATGGTCAGAGAAGTAGAGTGAAAAGTCCATTGGAAAGTTAAATAGACATCCGTCAGAGGGCGGTTTTAGAAGAGAGTTAAGGAGTAGGGGGAAAAAGCGCATGAATATAGTTTAATTAAGTTCTTGGAAAGTTTTCTTTTAATTAAAAGTTCAGTCGATGAGAGTTAAGTATAAACATTGGGTTTATGTAAACACACAAAGTTAGATTATACCACCGCTGTTTCATACAATCTTGAAGGCGAAAGAATTGTCTGGCGTTTTTGTATTAAGTCAATATGTACAAAAACCATGATGGGGAAAAGGATATGAAAACATATTGATAAATTAATTTTGACCCTGGATTTTCATTAGTTTCATTAAATCAATTAATTGTATCCAACACCACCTGAAAATCAAATATACATACATACATTAATTACCTTGGGGTCACACGTGTATGCCCTCCATTTATGTATGATGTCTCATTTGTCGACAAAAAACGCAGCCGACAGCGTTTTGGTATGAAAAAACTTAGATGTGACAAATGAAATATACCTAATAAATGGGAACTTCTATATGGCAACCCTATTTTAAAGAAAAAAATTGTCATATAACTAATACTATCACATCTTTTTAGCTTGATCAAATAACACATTTTTTGAAATGCCAAACAACAGCATAAATAGTGAATAAAATTAATAAAACAATGTAAAGAATGTAGGCAAACAAATACGGCAACCCTATTCAAATAAAAAAAAAAAAAAAAAAAAAACATTACAAAAAATTTCTTTTCAACAAACGAGTAGGTACAATTTTGTATACACTTAAAGGCTAAATTATATTACACCAAACAAAAGACAATCTCTTCTATTTTAAAAATGTCGCGTTGCCACCTCTAAAGTATGAGCAAATAGTTGGCAACCCTACGATAATTCTAAGAAACAATGAAAATACTTTTTTTATCAGCCAAAATGTATGTATGATAGAGTAGTATGAGATCCCTTTCTTTCTTAAAAATTTCGGGTGCAACCGTGCCATCTCTAAAAAACGAACATGTAGGTACTTGGCAAACCTACACAAATACTGAAATATATAGTTCTATGAATTTTTCTTGAAAAGGTAAAGACAAGTGCCAACGCTACTTGCGGTAAGCGGTGTATTTTTTTTCAACTGGGGTCTGTTTTCATTTCCAAAAAGTTGCACTTATATTTAACTGCCTGTTAATGTAAATTTTGTATGAAAAGTCGTTGTTGCACTCCGCATACCAGCGCAGCACTCTGCCAGTAGACCATGCTCGAATATTAAAGATGAGTGGAAAATATAGGGAGCTAATTAAAACCTCACATTGAAATGCAATGTTTTTTCTCGAATTGTTTAAGAAAAAACATTGCATACTTAAAAGATAAAAACATTGCATACTTAAAAGAACCTCTTGGAACAGACTTCTGTCACTTGAAAACACGAGGCTTCCTTAGAGCGGTTCAAAAAGGTCTTTAAAAAGCCTTCTTTAACTAAAATTTACAAGGCTTCCTCTAAACACTTCTAGTAAGTCTTAAGGAGACCTCCTTTTTTTCCAAAATGGTTGACTTGCGTTATCAAGCCTTAAACTAAACCAATACAAACTATAGCTTGTCGAATCAAAACAATTGAACCTTATGCAGCAAGCCAAATTGTTACATGGGTTGCAATCTTCTTCTTATTTATCCGAGACTTACTGCTAATTATTAACGTTTGATCATCCATTAAATTTATTTAAAAACGTTACGAATTCATGAAAGCTGCCGTCGAATTGAATAAAAATCTGGGGTCGAATTACGGCACACGATTACGATCATACGTTAACGTTTTGACTATTTCTGTCTCTATTTAATTATTAGAAAACGATAGGGACACATAGCAACCATTCGTTAACGAACGTATGCCGTAATTCGACCCCTGATTTATTTTCAACTAAAGATCCGGATTAGTTTAGTTGACATATTGCAATCAATTGATAATGGGCAGGTTCAGAAACGTTAGGGACTAGATATTTAGGTAATTTCTCGGTCTCTGATTGGTGAGCTGTAAAAAAAAATCCTTCCAATTTAGGTAACTTTATTGGAAAGCTGACTGGAAAGTTAGGCAAGAAAATTTTCCCTAAAAGTTTAGGAAAGTTTTTTTTGTCAACATGACAGTAGATTGTTTTTAATTAAAGAATTAATTTAGCAAAATTACATTTATTTGTGTGAAAACAACTAAAAAGTGCATTATCGGTTATAATTAATTTTATTTATTCATTACAGTTAAGTGAAATTTGGTGCCTAAATATCTAGTCCCTATTATTTCCTGAACGTGCCCAATGAGTTCAAAAATTGGCTAGACATTAAAATGTCAAGTCATCGTTCATCCACGTTCAAATTAAAACCAAAACAAAAAACATTATTTAAACTTTTACAATATTTAAGGGCTTTTAAGCAAGAAGTGCTCAAATGTCATACTGTCCACTTTGATGACACTGACGTTTGTTTTTTTTTATTTGAAAGCATTTATGAAAACTGTTCAGTTATTTTTTTAATAAAAAAGTCAGCAACAACTTAGCTAATAAATTCATACGAAAATTATAATTTAAAACCCGTGTTTTATTAAATTTGAAATTTGTATCTGTCATGTTCTTCATCATGTTGTCAGATTTGGCTTTGACAGATTCTGTTACATACCTATTATACTTTTAAGGACAAAAGTAGATAAAAATCGAGATAGCGGATAGCGCTGTGCGGAGGTGCGTTCTTTTTCTAACAATAGTCAACGATCGTTGTTATGTCAAAAATTATTGTTGAAGTGCCATTGTTAGAAATCGTTGGATTTTTTACAAATCATTCAGGAACGATTTATTGTTAGAGATTTTTAGACTGTCAAACCACCAGCTAAATTTCTTTTGAGAATACTTTTATTTTCATTATTATAACAAAAAAAAAATGGTTTTTTATTCAAAATAAATTATCTTTCATCAAAAAATTACAAAACTCTCTTTTTATTTTAATTTTTTCCGCTTATTTCCAAAAGAAAAAAACCTTTCAGTTTGTTTTGTAAACAAAACATACACTTTGACACATCAACAATCTCATGAATGTTCAACTCATATCATTGAGGTGAGTTGGAAATAGTTACTATTTGTAACTATCCCTTCAAGCAAACAAGTCCGACCTCGGTCCGAATCCGCTCCGCCTCAGGCGGAGCTGAGTCCGACATCGGCTCAGGAACGGGTCCGAAGGCGGTTCAAATTAGTATGGAAATTATAATCACCGCGGAGCCGATTTTATATGTATTGGTTTTTTCACCACGATTTCTCCTTCGACTTTGTGTTCATACACAAAAAGTTGCAAGTGTGTGAGTGCAACCCCGTTTTTCTCGGTCGAAGGGCGGAGTGTCTTTTCTGAACTCCGTTTTCTTGCTTGAAAGGATTTGACACTTAAAAACGAGTTTAGGAACGATGTTCATCTGTCAAATAGTTACAAATCGTAACTATTTTGTAGTTTAGGAACGACAAAAGTTAACGATAGTTAACAATAGTTAACTATTGTTAGAAAATGAACACACCTCGGAGGTCACCTTCTGTCAACTTCAAATGGAGTAAAAAGTATTTGACATACAGCTGTGTTCAAAATAATAGTAGTGCCTGCAACAAAATAACATTTGTTATATTTACGGTGCTTCTATGGTTAAAAATTTAATTTCTTTGATGTCAAAGTTTGTAACGGTCAATTACTAATAAATGTATCGTAATTTTAAAGTGGAAAAGAAGGTGCCAAATAATTTTTCAATGATTTTTGGTTGTTCTTTCGAATTTGACCTGTTCAAAATAATAGTAGTTAAAGTTATTTTTTAAGAATTTAAAAGCGCTTTATAACTTAGAATATTTATTTTTGGTTTAAAAGTAAGTACTCATATAATTTGAATAATTTTTCAACAAAAAACGATTTGTTTCGGTTTTAATCTATTTAAAGTTCGAAGAGCAAAACACTGCAGTTCGGATAACGGAAACTTATACGAAAGCTGCTTGAAGAAGGGAAAACCTACTTGGAAATTCAAGTTTATATTAGGATGCTCCCCTACAATGGTAGCCAATGCAATAAAGTCAACGAAAAACCCGAAACGCGCGGTAGAAGAAGAAAAAAGACCGCCGTAGATGACAGGAGTAATGTCCAGACGAGCAAAGTTGAGCCTTCTGCATCGTTGTTTCACATCCAGAAGGCTTTAAGCCTGGATTACAGTGCAGTGAAAATTCGGAGGCGAATGTTAAACACTAATTTGTACGCTTGAAGTCCACGAAAAGTTCAGCGAAACATGTTAAAAAGCGTATCCAGTTTGTAAAAGACCACATAAACTGGCCAGCAAAGTAATGGCGTAACATATTGTTTATTGATGAGAGCATATTTGTCCCCTTTGGTGGTACTGGATCTCCAGAATAAGTCCGACGTCCACCCAATACGGAATATGTTCCAAAGTATACGACGGAAACAGTTAAACATGGAGGGTCGAAAATTTAAGAATTTAAACATATTTCTTTGTTAACAGCGGAACTTTTCGTGGACTTCAAGCGTACAAATTAGTGTCTAACATTCGCCTCCGAATTTTCACTGCACTGTAATCCAGGCTTAAAGCCTTCTGGATGTGAAACAACGATGCAGAAGGCTCAACTTTGCTCGTCTGGACATTACTCCTGTCATCTACGGCGGTCTTTTTTCTTCTTCTACCGCGCGTTTCGGGTTTTTCGTTGACTTTATTGCATTGGCTACCATTGTAGGGGAGCATCCTAATATAAACTTGAATTTCCAAGTAGGTTTTCCCTTCTTCAAGCAGCTTTCGTATAAGTTTCCGTTATCCGAACTGCAGTGTTTTGCTCTTCGAACTTTAAATAGATTAAAACCGAAACAAATCGTTTTTTGTTGAAAAATTATTCAAATTATATGAGTACTTACTTTTAAACCAAAAATAAATATTCTAAGTTATAAAGCGCTTTTAAATTCTTAAAAAATAACTTTAACTACTATTATTTTGAACAGGTCAAATTCGAAAGAACAACCAAAAATCATTGAAAAATTATTTGGCACCTTCTTTTCCACTTTAAAATTACGATACATTTATTAGTAATTGACCGTTACAAACTTTGACATCAAAGAAATTAAATTTTTAACCATAGAAGCACCGTAAATATAACAAGTGTTATTTTGTTGCAGGCACTACTATTATTTTGAACACAACTGTATATCAGTGCTGCCAAACTATTGAAAATTTTAAAAGTTCCATATTTAATGACGATCACTATATGACTCATTAGATTGCATTTATTTAATGTATTTCTACTTAAGAACGGAAAAAAAATTACATACATACCCATCCATTTGAAAACGTCTACTTGCACGCCTACAGAGCCTACTACAGCCCATTAGGTAGTTTATACATATAGAAAAGACTGCTCTGGGTGTCTTTGCATCTTTTCAATTATGGATAAACGCATGCACGCACATCACATATCCAAGTACCCACTTTTTGCCTATATGTACCTTTACATATTTCCGTCCCATTATCGTCCACACCATCCACCATTACTCTACAATTTTATCCTGGAATATACCTACCACACTTTTAACTGCATGATTGCTGCAAGTATCCTTAAAAGGTAAAATTGTAATGATGTTCTCTTATGGAATACATTTTTTTTTCTATCCGTTTATTCCACCATCATTTCATCCGTGGGCTTTTGGTTGATGTCGCCTTTAGTCGTATATTCGTGCTCAAATATATTCACATTCATTAAAAATTCCACGCACAGCAAACTCACCGGTGCGATGGTGGTGTTCGGCGTTGGTCCTTGTTAATTTATGGATTAAACAGTAATCACCTTCTATTTTCTCACATCCTTTTTTTTCTCATCGACTCGTTCCAAAGGCAAAAAAACACGGTACACGTACAGACGTAATACAAAACCCTATTCATGTGCATATAAATGTTTGCTTGCATGTTAGTTTAGTATAATATTTGTAGGTCAGCGTTTATTTGTTTGTATGTGTGTGTGTATGTGTCATGTAGCGTGGCCATTGCAAAGCAAATCAAAATAATAAATGCACAAACGAAAAACAATCAATATTCTCCTACTCTCCAAATATCCTTCATCATGGTGCTCCTCGCCACCATAGAGGTCCTTTTAAACAGGCATATGCAATGCATAATGAACGGTTTTTGTTTGTGCGTTAAGCTTTTTGCTGACTTCGACCACGCTTTGGTTAGCTTAGCAACAGGAGGGTTTTTCCCAGGATATTCTAAAAGGTATAAGAGATGGAGGATTACCTGACTATGCTAGTTGACGCAAGCATATACATATACAACGGTAATCACTAGTTGATTTATGTTGAAACGATATCGTGACTTCCATATAACCTCCCAAGTTTCTATGTTAGGAAAGGATAGGAGGTTTTAAACTGAAAATGCATCATCACGTTGTAAAAATTACTACCCACAGTAATCTATTAGCTTGACCATTGTGCTAAAGGACGAAATGGTGCGTTGCTCATTTTGTTTCCTTTCTTTATCAAATTCCGTGTGAATGTGAAAATGATGTGTATTTTTGTACAATGATTGTTATGATTTAACCGGAAGAAAAAGTTTCGTCTATCTACAATAACTGAACATGTACTGTAGAAGAAAATTGCTTTTGTATCGACAAATTAATAACCATTTCAGGTCCTTGTGTTGGTTTTTATGTAGTGTAGATAAACTGTTTTCTTATTTTAATTCAACTGAAAATGTCTATATGGCAACCCTTAAAAGTTGAAACAAATAAAAATGTGAGGAAACTGCTGATCTCTATAAAACACTGAACAAGGTTCAAAACAAAAGTTGCTTAGATAATAATTTTCTGCTCTAATAAACAAAAACCGACGTTAAGCTCCTCATTTGAAGCTAAGATTATTCATATTCCTGAGTAAAAATGGAATCCAACCGAACCGTCACTGTACCACAGCCGCACCGTTTTCAAAAATCACTATTCTGCCGCAGCATGATCAAAAATTCTAATCTCGTACTTAAAAATACACAGCAATATTGCCTCAAATAAGGCAAAAATAATAGATTTTTTGTTAACTCTGTTGTAGCTTACGATAAAAGGCTTGATATTACCCCTGAAGAAATAGTTGTTAACAAAACTATATATAAAGGCCTTTAAGTTAAAAAATTTCCTATACACATATAAAAAGACTACCTAAAATTAGGCGGGTTTCTGCATGGTTTTTTGCCAAGATAACTTCTATAGCGGAATCCATATAATCAGTGGCGTAGCGAGGGGGGGGGGGCGAGTTCCATTTATTTTTGTAGTAGATCTCATAGAGGACACAAAAAGGTGTCTAGCGGTTTGGAAGACATCTCTGATCTAAATTATTTAAAATAAGAAAAACCAAAAGATTCGTTTAAAAAATAGATGAATATAAGTAATGAACGAAGGAATAGTTAAAATTTTGATTTTGGACAAAATGGCGGCTTCCAGATTTTCGTTTTTTTACCACGAAAATTTACACTTTAAAGTGGCTTAAAAAATCGAATTATTGTCGTTCATTATCTGACAAAAGTATTTAAGAAGATCGTGTGAAAATTTCAAGCCGATTGGCCCACCCGGTTCCTGACCGACTTTGAAAACACAGTTTCGAGAAAAATGCGTTTAAAATTTTTGGGAACCATGTCAAAATGTCTTCAAAAATACGTTAATTTCTACAACTAATTGCCATATCGATGTGAAAATTTCGAAAAATAATCTTAAATATATGGTATAGACTCAAAATATGCAAACAAAATTATTTGATTTTTTCCAAAAATTACAACTAGATATAACCCCTTAAATTTTTGTTCCTTAGGCCCACTAAACAGGTCCGGCTTACTTTTAGTTCCCATACAAAAAACCTTTCTAAAATTATGCCGAGCTAAGATTTTTTAAGAACTTCACTTTAAGAAAATCACATTTCCGTTTCGAACTGCACGTTTTGTATCTGTAATAATTTAGCACACGGACCTAACCTAACCTACCTAGCACACGGAAAAAAGAAAACAATTAGCTCGATCTGCGTACTTGGCGTTATGTTATATTTTCAATTTAATTTTATAGATAAATTTCATTTAAAACATAAAATTTGTTTTTAAAAGTACAAAAACATCTTTAAACTCCATACCAAGTATTCAATTTGACAAAAAATTGTTACAAAAAAAATGTTCAAAATTTTTGGTGATTTTCAAATACAAATTAAAAAATAAATAATATATTTTTTAAGTCCAAAAAATATTTTTTTGAAAATTTTTCCTTATTTAAAAAAAAAAAAAATTTAAATCGGTTGTACCTTTGGCAGTTCAAATTTTTGCGATTCCAAAATTTGCCTATGGAAGTAAGAAATCATAGCTATATGTATAGAATAATGGAATTTCAATTAAGTATTTTACTGAGGGTGACACCATAATTGCCTCCCCGGGTGCAACCCATGCTAGCTACGCCACTGCACTTAATCTAAAGTGAAAATCTTTGTTATTTTTATGATAATAAGGAAACTTTCATCTTAAGTTAAGTGGATTTCCACATAATTTTAAGACGGAAGCCATCTTGACAAAAAAAGATGTAGATATCTAGCTAAATTTAAGGTGGTCTTTTTCTCCGTGTATAATTTGATCCGAAAATCATCTGTCAAAATTTCTTCAGTTTTATTGATTTGTTATTCAAAATTTTAAATCGTTCCAATTTTTCATACCGTCAATTAATTTGGAAACAATACTTTACAGAACGAAAAATTATGGCAAAACTGCATGAAATAAAAATCTTTCGAGATCAAAATTACGTTGGCAAACAATGCTACACTAAAAGAATTTAGCAAAAATTCTTAAGATTCTTTATTTTCATTACATTACTTTTATGCGAAACTCTCCCATCTTACGATTGAAATCTTGATTTTAAAAGATTAAAAAATAAATTTATCCTGTTTATAGTGTATATTTAAGAAAACAAAAAATACATACTAAATGGCTGGCAACTCTACCTCACTTATTTTAAAAATTTAAGAATATATCTTTTCTCAATGTTTTGAATTTTGATCCTCTTTCTTTTGCTCGCTCTCTCTCTCTCTTTAAACGAACAGAATTCTCACAGAAACCAAGGATCTGACAGAGTGACAGTGATGCCATGTTATAAAAAAATATCAAAAAATTGAGAACAAAATCTCCTTTTAAAATTTTAGAATTAACTTCAAAAAAAGAAATTAACTTTAACACCCTGTTGCAACAATTCCACTTACTGTCTAAAAAATCAAAAAAACGCACCCAATTTTAACGCTCAATGAAGAAATTACACAAACAAAATAATTTCAAACAAAATTCTCTATTATGATTTAATAGCACGAGAACCACATACTCACCGTCACCAGTGGTACCACTTTACTTCAATTGAAGTAGATCTACTTCTTTTTTTCAAAAAAAATTAAAATCTACTTCCTACTTCGCACCATCACAAAAATATCGAAATCTACTTCATTTTAAAATCTCTGTTCCAATCTACTTCAAATTATCAAAATTTAAGCCAAATCTTTTTTCAGAAAGCCAGATATTTGGCTAAAAATTGTCCATTTATACCGAAAATATGGAGTTTGAATGAATTAAAATTTTTTGTTCTAGTTGTTTTTACTAATTATAAATTATTTAACTTAAATAAATTTAATAGAATAATTTTTTTTAGCATAGATTTTTATTAAAAAAAGGATATTTTAAAATCGGCTTCGATTTTTCTCAATCTACTTCCATTTTTTCTTCAAATCTACTTCGACTTTTTTTTCTGCAAGTGGTAACGCTGACCGTCACCTACCAAACGCAGACAGTTGCTTGCTACTCTCCATGTAGTATCAACCAGCAGAAGCACAGTCAAATCTTTTGCAATACTATTGTTTTCTCTTTCATTCCACAGTGATATTCAATTCTGTCAATATACTCGTCTCTATCAGTTTGCCCATTGCAATTTTTCAGAGTGAATTATCACACAAAACAGAATCAAAAATTGAATACCCCTCAACTCCTCAAGAAAAACGAAAACCCCATTGCTACTCTATTGAAGCTTGAAGCGAACAACAAACAAGTTTGTTTGATATCGCTATCGCAGGGAGAATATAAAAAAGGGGTATCGAGTTGGTCTGTGCTTATGCTTATGCCTGCCATGTTGATGTAGTCATGTAGCGCCGCATCGCAACGCGCCGGCCGGCAATAGTTGATGTGGAATTAAAATAAAATGTGTTTTATTAGTGCGTTATGATCCACAATTTATTTTCTTTTAAATTTTCATACGTTTTTATCCAAATCTAAGAAAAAAAAATAGACAAAATGAAATTTTTGTCTGTTTCCCTTTCTGTTCTTTTTCTATTTCATGATTTTGTTCTTCACCTTCATAATTACTTTATAATTCCCCTTTTCTCATTTTTTGTTTTTTATCTCTGTTTCTCTCGTTCGTTTTTTTTCTGGTATATATTTCTTTTTCAACTCTGAGAAAATTTGTGTTATCTTTGTTTCGTTTTTTCTTCAGTGTCTTCAATTAGTTTCGTGAAGTTGGATTTGTACTTGTAGACTTCGTCGTTTATTTATTTAATTTAAAAAAAAATGTATTCTGCAAAAATAAATCGTTTTTATCAAAAAAGTTCGGTGGAATTCAAAAGACTACTAATAATGGAAATTAAGAAAAAACCAAGTGTATGGAATGATGAAAATGGATATACAGAACCGGCGGAAAGTGATAAAGATAGAGATTGGGAAATTATACAAAAAGAAATGGGTTTACGTTCTTTATTTACCATAAGTGAGTATCTATCTCTTTTTGTTTTGGTTGTTGGATGGAGAAATATGAAAATATGTATGAGTAAACGATGCTGCCAGCTTTGAAAAATATGAAATTTTTAATAAGGTTTAATAAAACAGCAATTATTTTTAAATTATAAATTAATAACACTGGTCGGCAACGGATATAGAGCAAGAACCAAACCCTACTTTTCGAGAGGAATTTTGTGTGCTGAGTCCGAATCTGAAGTCAACATTTCACTGGCACGTCACGTTTTTGAAATAATTGAATATAAATAGGTCAAAAACGCTATTTTTTGGGTACATTTGACATCGAATTACATCACCGTTAATTTTTTTTTTTTGTAAAACTACTTATGCAATCGCAAAATGCCATATTAACACGTCCTAAAGGTATTTATATTTTTTCAAAATTATTTTTTTTCTCAAAGATATTGAAAAAAGAAATTTATGATAGATATATCAAAATCTTGATAATTTTTTTCAAAGTAATGAATGGTTTTTTGAATCAAATTCCATCTTGCGTCTTTTGATTTGGACATATAAAGAGCAACATATTACGGAAAATATATATTTTTGACTTAACATAAAAAAAAACTCAATTAAAAATTAGTTTTTTAAGCTCTATAGCGAAAATAGTGATGAGTATAGCTCAAAAACTAGACGTGATAGAAAAAATCTGTAAACTGTTTTGAATTCAGCACACTAAGGCTAGGCGCACACATGCGATTTTAGTCGCGCGATTATTCAGTCGCAAAAATGGATCACAAGGATTTCAATGACTGTGAACACACATGCTTCTCGCGATTAAAAATTTGAAAATTGTGTCTACAGTCAAAGAAATTCTTGTCATCTAATTTGCGACTGAATAATCGCGCGATCGAAATCGCATGTGTGCGCCTAGCCTAAAGTCAATCAAAATCACCTTATAAAGTTCTTGCTCCCGACTTTTTTTAGTTTTTTGCCGACCAGTGTAATTGGCAATGGCAATAGGGGTATGAATATCTTTGCACAAACATAATATTTTTGTTTGAAAATCAAGAAAAATTTATAATTTTTAGTAAAAAAAAAAATAACGAAAACTACTTGATTACAAGTCTTTAGCTGAAAGGGTTCTCTAAAACATTTAATTTTATGTCTGACTTATTGTTCGAAATTTTAATGTCACACCCGTAACTTCATTGAATTGATATCGAAACAAAATAAAACGCATTATTACAGTTGTCAAATATCAATAGATTGATAAATTGCAAAAAAAATGATTTTACGGTCGACAGTTGATAGATTAAATTAGGGTGGTGCAAAAAATATTTGTTTTTTTCATTTTTCGAAAAAAAAATTGATTTAATGACAGAAAATTTCTAAATCGTGTAAACCAAGTAAGATCTCTAAACGATCAGAGATTTTTTAAGTAAGAAAAAAAATCTCAGATGAGCGCTCACTTTTTTTACTGAGATTTCTGAGACGGATTCAATTTCTCAGTTTTCTTTCTCTTTCTTTAATTTTGTTGTTGTTATTGTTTTGACGTTTGTGGTGTGCAGATGCAGATATAAAAGTGCTAAAAACATGAAAAATTTAATGAAAATTTGAAAAAAAAATGTTATTATTTTGAGCTTGCTTTGCAAAATAACCTATTTTGAAATAATTTTGTAACACAATTTAATATTTGAAGAAAAGTTGCAATTGTGTAAATTTGCAGTTGAAGTATTGGATTTGAAAAAAAATTGGGTTCATGTGAGAAACTTGTCTAACAAAATTATTTTGCTCTCTTTCAAAATGACATTGAAGATTGAGCCCTCAAAGATTTTTTCTTGGTAGGACGCACCTAATGATTTTAAATTGATTTGTTTCGTATTAGGGTGGCTCTAAAATAGTTCTTTTACAGTTGCTTGTGGAGTTCGAAAAAAATTCAACGTGGATATTCCTTTGATTAAATTATCGATAAAAAATTTCCATTACGGTGATTCAATATTTTCTGTTTTTATTATTAAAAAAAAAAATATTTTCACTGCAGAGAATGTTTGTTAAACATGGCTTATTAAATATAATCTAAAATTGGGTACATATTTTCGCATTAGGGGCTCCGAAAAATGGTATATTTTACATTTACTCTTGGAATGCAACCAAAATCGATTTAATAAATTTGATATGAATTAAATATTGTCACAGCAAAAAACTTAGGTACTTAACAAACTTCTATGCGCTAGAACTAATTTTTTTTAAACACACAACATTTTTTGAGCATCTTAATTGAAAACATTTTTTTCCATCGATATAATTTGTTTCAAATCCGCTATTAAAAGAAGAAGAAAATATGTATTTTTGTACTTTTTTTTTGCGCCACCCTTGTGAAACACGGTTTACAAATTTTCCGTGTTTTTAAAAACAATATTTTCGGGAACTGAAAATTGAAATTTTTTTTGCTCATTCTGTGGTAATTTTGTATACTTTTTTTTCTGACGTTTACTCAGTGACTGCTGAAAATTGTACTGACGCAGGCCTGCAAACGAAAGAGAAATGAAGTTCTCCATACAAAAATAGCATAACGAAATCTTGAACGAAAAATTTCGTTTTGCTTTTCATTTTTCAGTACCCAGCTCTAGGGAAAAATTGAAGCGTTTTCACTCATTTGCCACTTACTTTTTCTTGTCCTGTGGATTTATCTTGACTGTAATGGCCGATTTCATAAACATTTAAAAGGCTTTAAAATTTTTAAATTACGTTTTTGTATGGAACAAACGTCATTTAAGGACGTAAAATTCGGATAAATATTTAAAAGGGCTTTATGAAATTGGTCATAAGAGCAGTATTGATGTTTTTTTTTTTCAATATTCATTTATTTCTTGTGTTAAAAGTTATTTTCTGTTGTTTTTCTTGCTTTTAAAAAAATTTTGGAGTTTTTTTATTTCGACTTTGATAGAATACTCGATTATATTTTTTCGTTGTCGATAAAAGCAGAAACACAATCACGCTTTGCCGTCGATTTTGACAGCTGTCAAAAGTTCAACCATACGAAATCTGTGTAACCTCACACAATGACGCTTTTCCTACGTACGCTTTTTTTGACAAACGTAAGGAAACGTAAAAAAGCGAGCAAAAGTTTAATCAGACTGAACTTTTGCTCGCTTTCTGACATTTATCAGATATAGTTACAGTCACCCACATAATTATTGGGCCAAATGTGAATAAAAAAAAAATAAATTATTAGAAAACTAGGTGTGTTTTTTTTTTTTGTTTCTCTAATTGATTTTGCACAAAAAAAACGACACCGAGATATTTTAAATAAAAACAATTGATGTAATAACAATAATTTAATGATTGTAGACTGAGTTTTATTGTTTGTTCTATTTAAAAAACAATTTATTTTGATTGGTTTTGTTTTTATAACTATAGGATTAAAGAATAAACAAATTTCTATGCATTTTTTAAACACATTAATATCCTTCTTCATTTTTCCACATTTAAATCAAGATAAAGAACTGGCCCAATAATTTTGTAAGTGACTGTGTTTTATTATTTGACAGCAGATTTTATGTTTCAATCAGCTGTTCGAAGTCAAAGTGACAGAAGCGCGCTTTGAGGATTTCTCAACGTAACGCGATGACGCGTCTGGCAAAGCGTGATTGAGTTTCTGCTTTAACATATTTTCGTTGTCGGCTTCAAAACTTCAAAATGTTTCGTTTCGCTTCAGCGCCAGCTCTAGGCTTAAGTTGAAGTTGATTTTTTTTTTTCTTTTATTGAATTTAATAAAAATTATAGAGGATTGTATTAGAAATTAGACTGATTAAAAATAATCAATTTTTCTTGAATGTAATGTATATCAAAATATTGATGGAATGATGAAAAACAAATCCCTTAATATTATTATGAAGATAATATTATAAATTTTAAGTTTCTCAAAAAATGCTCCCTGTTAAAAAGAAATCAGATATTACTTTTTAATCAAGGTCTATAGTCTATCGAAATTTTTAAACAAAAGCATTTATATATTTTTGATATACCTAGGTAAATCAATATTCAGGAAAAAATAGTTTTTGGGTTAAGAAATTTTTTTTTTTGAAAAATCAAATTTTTGAAACGGGACATTAAATTTTTTGAAATTTTGGTTTTGATGTAGAAAAGTAATTTCAATGAAATGGCATACAAATTTTATTCATTTATTTTTTTTTTTCAAAAAATGCATCTTATTAAAAGAAATTAAACTGCATGCTTCATTTGGAGCTCAGTTGCTTTGAAAAATGAATTTTATTTTTTTTTTCAAAAACATTTAACAAATTTGAATATAAATTCCAATATAAAAAAAATATATATATAACTTAAAAAATTTTGCGACTTGACCATTTTCATTTGACCTATGCATTTATTTTTTTTTTACAATTTTTTTAAATTTCGAAAAATTTGAGATATTGTAAAAGACTTTTCTAAAATTATCGAAAACTGCTTAATTTTTTTTATAAAACTTAAAAATTAATAACTCAAATTAAAACAAACAAAAAAAACTTCTTAGAACAATTACAGGATATTTGGTGGACCATACGATCATTGTATTTTGAAAAGATATTCATAAGAACTATTGAACGAAATTTTGAAGCTCCAATATGGCCATATTTTCACGACTTGACTTTTATGTACGAAAGTGTTAAAGAAAATATTCAACAAAAACTTGGTGGTATTTCACCGCCATTATTTAGATCAAATCCGAATCAAGATCCATGTCCGTGCTGCTGCAACTACAATGGATCTGATCCAAACTTGGTAACAAAAATTGATGAAGTCAAGCAAGAGCTGGAATGCAATGAAGCAGAAAAATCCAACGAAGAAAATGATAAAGTTATTGAAAAAACTGAAAATTCTGAAAAAGAAGAACATTTGTTGAATTCCATAAAAGTCAAAGAAGAGCAATCTAGTCCTGTGAAAAACTCACCAAAATTAGAAGAACCAACCGAAAATGAATTCCAAAATTCCTTCGATCAATCACCAAGTGAAGGCGCAACCAACCATGCTCCAATTCCAAATTTGAGTTTTGTGGATACGAAAGATAATATTTTAAGAGAAAGTATAGTTTTTCGAGTACATTTTAATCAAAACAACAACTCTTGTTCTGATATAAACAGTTTAACCGAACACGACGATGAAGAAATTATGCCAGAAGAGCAGGGATCCATCCATCATAAAACTGGAAAGCATAAGAGTGTGTTTTCGAATTATGTTAATGCGCGATTAATCCAATATAAGCTGGTTGACGCTGTTAAGAATAATCCCATAATCTATGACACTTCTTTGGAAAAAAGTAAAACACTAAAAATGTATATATTTAAAGCTTGGAAAAGGATAGCTAAGCAAATAGGATATCCAAACATTCGTAAGTATAATTCTATTTTTTTTTTTTTTCAAATAGGGCTAGCTTACAGGTTTTTAAAAACAAAATTCAAAACACAGATCTCAATTTTTTGCTTTAAAACTGTAAGCTAGTACCTTGACTTAGTTTGCCCGAGTAAAAATGGAATTCCACCACTTTTTGACCGCCACACCACATCCGCACCATTATCAGAAAATTCTATTGCACCGCACCACCGCTGCACCACGTCCACGCCATTTAAAAAAATTCTAAACCGCCGCACCACCGCTGCACCACGTCTGCACCATTTCATTTTGAAAAAAATATGAAAAAACTCGCTGCACCATGTCCGCACCATTTCATTTTGTAAGAAAAAAACCGCCGCACCACGTATGCACCATGATAAAAATATTCTATTCTCTTTTTTATACGAATTTCCTTATCGTCGATAGTTTTTTTATTTTTCAATAATCCAAAATTCTGTATTATGGTGCATCGAATTTTTCACACAAAATGAAGTGGTGCACAGAATTTTTCATTCAAAATGAAATGGTGCGGACGTGGTGCAGTCGTGGTGCGGTGGTGGTGCGCCGAAATTTTCCCCCAAACAGCAGTGGTGCAGCTGTGTTGCGGCGGTCAAGATTTTTTTTATTTTTTTCTTTAAAAATTCAATTTCTATTTTTACTCGGGTAGTATTTTTGAATGTTATTCTTATGAATGTATTATAACTTTTTTCTGAAAAAACCCATTTCGTTTTTCTGTTTTTATTTATTTTTTTAATTTTTAATAGCATATTTGAAAACAAGATGGAGACGGTTAAGACATGACTATTTATCTGAATTAATGTATGAACGTTGTTTTGAAGAGCGTAGAAGATCGACTTGGAGATATTTCAAAAAATTGGATTACTTACGCCCATATCTACAAAAAATTGTCGAAGATAGAATAGCAAGAACTAAAAATCCAAACGCATTTAAAAAAATGGTCGAAAGAAAACAAACAAAAGCTAATGAAAAATCAAAAAGAAAAGTTTATACCAGAAAACGTTTACGTAATAGAAAAAAATCTATTATTGAAGATCCTAGAACGTCACCGTTGCCCAATGTTAAGGATGTAAAAGAAGAAATAGACAATTCCAATGATGAAATGCCTAAAAATGTGAAAGAAGAAATAAGCACTTCCAATGACGAAATTCCACCAGCTGCCAAAAAACCGCGAAAAACTTCGGGTTCCGAAAATGAAATGGCGGAAAGAATCCCTTCGCCTGTTGTTCTCAGTTCAAGTGCAGATATTATAGGCATTAAAACTACAGTAAAACCGGCGCCAGTTGTGAAAATAAATCAATTACTCAATCAGAAATTTTCTGCAACACAATTGGCCAAATTTGAACAAACCATGGCAGCTTATCGAAATGCAAAGAAGAAAACCACTGCTACAAAAAATCCCGCCGAAAAGACAGAAACATTAGTTTTAGATCCAAAAAGTCTGTCGAGCTTGAAAAACCGAGCGGTACAAATTATACCACTTAAATTTGGCCAATCTCAAAACGCTGTTAAAGAAGACGAAACTGACTCAAAAGTTGGCCCTTCAACTATCAATAAATTACCAACAAATTCAGAGCCCAAAAGTCCAACAACAACACAGTCCTTACCTTCAACTTCAAGTTTGAAAATAATTGAATCTGTACCCGTAGTTAAGATAAACCAAATTCTAAATCGAACAGTTTCTCAAGTTGAATTGGATCATTTTGAAAAAACCATAACAACTTACCTGAATCAAACAAACCCATTAAAGAAAAAACAAGTTGTTAACACAATTCCAAAGAAGACAAAAGAAGTTACACCAGTTTCTTACACGATTCGACAAAAAGTCGTTCCAAAAAATGTGGTGGAGACAGAAAAACCTGTCAATCTTCATCCAACAACGTTATCGCTATTACAAAACCGGCCTATAAAATTCACTTCCAAAAATGATGCAAGTTCAAATAAAGAAGTTTTACGTCCTGAAGACCTCCAGACAAAAGAGTTCATAAAAGAAATGTCAAAAAAACCTACGTTGCCTTCGGCTCCTAGTAAAGATGAAGCTCTTGAAAAATATCGCAAAAGTAAGTATTTTTGGGAGCAAAGCCCTCAACAAACAGCAAACGGTTTTGTTTTGGATCCAAAGAATTTAAAGACCTACCGTAATCGACGAATTAAATTAACTCCCTTAAAAATGAATGCATCACTTGAAAAAAGTTCCATTGAACAGAGTCTTCCGTCAACTTCCAAGAGATTATTCGGAAGTACAGGGTCTGTAGAAACCGAAATAAACAAAGCACCTAAAAGACTGAACTTACCACCTCCCACTACTCCAAAAATTTTTCCGCCATTGGATTTAACACTAGATGATGACGAAGATAATGACGCGGTACCAAACCCTGTTGCCAATTCTTTAATTTCACAAACCACAAATGAAGACAGTAATCAGGGAAAACAAACAAAATCAGACAAAATTGTGATGAAAAATAAAAACAAAGACGATGACGATGTAATATGTCTTGATGATAATGATGAAGGTGAAGATGATGATGTTATTGTAATTGTGTTTGATGAAGTTTTTGCTGACAAAAAAAATATTAAATAAGATTTTAGAAAAAGATATGTTTTCTTTTTTGTGGTTAATTTATAGCAAAAGGATTTAAAAGGGGGGCCCAAAAAAAGTGCCAAGACTTTTTGCGTAAGTAGTGTAAAATTTAAGCTGGAAAAAAAGAAAGAAATAAGTATGTAAAGTACATCAAATATAGATCATCCTACATATATTTGAAAATATACTCATTATTTTAGGTCTATTGCTCTTTGATTAAAAAAAAATACAAACATAAGTAGAAAATATACAACATTAAAGGAACTTTATAATTCAGAAAAAAAATGCGGCTAATATGAACCAGTTGTGTCAAATATGGCGATGAACCATAGTATGACAACAGCTAATTTTAGATACAAATAAAAATATAGGTGGACCATATTTGACACTATTCTTTTGAACTTGTTATAATTTTGAAATTGTTATATCACACAAATTAAACAAATGAAGATAAAAGTTACCAACTTAACATAAAATTTTATCTTGAAACACTTAGGTACTAAAAATTACAGCGAAAGCAAAGAAAACAATTTAACAATTTGGAAAAGAAAATTCCCCAAATTATTAATTTATTCTTCATGGTAACTCAGTGGAGCAGTAACCTAGTTGCAAATAACTGATTTTTTGCTCAATTTGAAAAAGTTTGAATATCATAAGCCCGATTTTTCGCCATCGTGAAATTCACCTTTTGGCCACCATCTTGGATTTTAGTTTTTATTAAATATCTCGACTTTTGTTCATCCTAGGTAAAAGTTGTTTATACAAAAAACGTAGACAATTAAATTTCGGGTCTTTTATGTTCAGAACACTTTTTCGATATTCTGAATATTATAAAAGTTACAAGGCGAAAAAGAAGACAATTTTTTATCAAAATTATAAAAAAGCTTTACTAGTTTATTTATTTGATCATATATTATACGTTATATTACACGGTGTTACAAAAATGAGGTTTTAAAATATACGCGGGCGAAGACCTATCAGGTTTTGTAGAGCTAGTCGCACTGAATACGAAACGGTATTTGAAAATCCCCTAACACCCCCAAAATCTGGAGTTACGGGCAAAAAACGGTTTTTTGGACCTTCACCCATTGAAAAAATTCTAGCTTCGACAATTTTTTACCCATTTTCGATTTTTTTACAGTTTCTGATAGAAGATAAATATACCTTTTCAACAATGTATAAAACATGTAACTCGGTTAAACCACTTAGAATTTTTAAGATGTCAAAGTTCAAAAATTCAATTTTTTTTGTCATTTGCCGAACTTCGGCATCAATTTAAAGTATATGTTTTCAAAACAACATGCTATTTAAAAAATATATTCTAAAACTATATCTATTTCCCAATTGATCGAGGTATTTTTTATGAAAATCACTTCAAAATTGGCTTAGAAAAAAAAATTTTTCGATTTCAACCCAGATACAGAAATTCGAACTTTTAGGTATAGAACAAAAATGTTGTTTTGGCACGTAGTAGGATAAGTTGGGCGCCAGGATTTGGTGAAAGGTTTTTGTAGAGGAGCTCAATACAAACATTTTTTTCTTTGGGAGGGGGGTCTATCTCCCCCCGTTTAGGTGGGAGGGGCATTTTTCTAAAAAAAAATTATCAAAATAAAAAAAATTATTAAAAAACAACGGCAACACTTACAGTAATAAATGATACCATTTTCAAAAGGCAAAATTGTGCATTTGATTCTAATTTTTAAATCAATATAATATAACTAATAGTTTTTGAAATAATCGATTTCAAAGTTAAAAATAGGGGAAAAAAATTTTTTAAAACTCATTTTATACTACTTTTGTCCAGACTGTGAATTTTAGTAAAAAAAATTTCTCACACAGAAAACTGCCCCAATTGATTCCTTATCGAACCGTGAAAACTATATGTTTCTATGTCTTCTAGTTTTTGGAAAAATTGAAAAATTATTTTATCAGATTTTTCTTTTTTCAAAATATTTTTTGTTTTTATTTGTTTTTATTTTTCAATTTTATCAAAAACTAGAAGACATAGAAACATATAGTTTTCACTGTTCGATAAGGAATTAATTAAGGCAGTTTTCTGTCTAAGTAATTTATTTACTAAAATTCACAGTCTGGACAAAAATAGTATAAAATGAGTTTTAAAAAATTTTGTTCCCCTATTTTTAACTTTGAAATCGATTATTTCAAAAACTATTGGTAATATTATATTGATTTAAAAATTAGAATCAAATGCACAATTTTGCCTTTTGGAAATGGTATCATTTATTACTGTAAGTGTTGCCGTTGTTTTTTTATAATTTTTTTTATTTTGATAATTTTTTTTTAGAAAAATGCCCCTCCCACCTAAACGGGGGGAGATAGACCCCCCTCCCAAAGAAAAAAATGTTTGTATTGAGCTCCTCTACAAAAACCCTTCACCAAATCCTGGCGCCCAACTTATCCTACTACGTGCCAAAACAACATTTTTGTTCTATACCTAAAAGTTCGAATTTCTGTATCTGGGTTGAAATCGAAAAATTTTTTTTTCTAAGCCAATTTTGAAGTGATTTTCATAAAAAATACCTCGATCAATTGGGAAATAGATATAGTTTTAGAATATATTTTTTAAATAGCATGTTGTTTTGAAAACATATACTTTAAATTGATGCCGAAGTTCGGCAAATGACAAAAAAAATTGAATTTTTGAACTTTGACATCTTATAAATTCTAAGTGGTTTAACCGAGTTACATGTTTTATACATTGTTAAAAAGGTATATTTATCTTCTATCAGAAACTGTAAAAAAATCGAAAATGGGTAAAAAATTGTCGAAGCTAGAATTTTTTCAATGGGTGAAGGTCCAAAAAACCGTTTTTTGCCCGTAACTCCAGATTTTGGGGGTGTTAGGGGATTTTCAAATACCGTTTCGTATTCAGTGCGACTAGCTCTACAAAACCTGATAGGTCTCCACCCGCGTATATTTTGAGTGTTACACCGTGTTATTGTTGTTTGGGCTTGAATGATCAACCTCTTAGATGCAATTAATTGAATAATTAATTCATATATTACCCAACGTTTCGCTAGTCTTTTCCAGCTTCTTCAGGGGTAAAAATTTATTATTTTTTCGAATCTTGAAATTTGAAAATAAATTTAATAAACAACACATTAATAAATTAACACTTATTGGACAACTAAACTTAAGCCTACTGTCATTTGTTATCACAAATCTATTGTTATTAGTACTTTACGAAAAAAGATTGTTCACCTAAAAATTCTCTACAACTCTGCTATACATTTTTTTGTATCGCTATAAATATAAATTATTAATGATGAAAAGAAGTTGTGATATTTTATAAAAACTAAAATCCAAGATGGCGGCCAAAATTTGAATTTCACGAGTGCGAAAAATCAGGGTTATGATATTCAGTCAATTCTCTATCGAATGAGCAAAAAACTGGGGGCGGTACAAACTGCTGGGTCCACAACCACAATTTCTATTTACTACTATAGTTTCTCCTCTAATTTGTACTTCTACTTCCTGAAAATAGAAATTCAACCAAGAGACAAATTTTAAACTTAACATTTAATTTGGTTTCTTTTCATCATAACACAAAATCTAATAGCTTAAATGAATTACGACAAAATGTTATGATTGGCAACCCTGTTTTTTTTTATTTTAGTTTACACCGATACAAAATCTTTTCCAGACACACAATGGATGATCTACCTTCAACACACACTTTACTTCTTCCCTTCTTTTTTGAACATTGAAAACCAGCAACAACTTATATAAAATAAAACAAAAACATCCCAGTACACTAACCAGCTGAAACATAGTGTAGCTTCAATTACAGTGTGTTGTTTATTTCTCCATTCCATTTACGTTTCAATATTATCATTTTTACTTTTCAGAGGCTCAGAGTAGAGAAAAACAACAAACTTGAGCAGGGGAATACCACAAAACAGAATCAAAAAAGTTAAGTACATTCTACCTTTTGCGTGCGAATACGTTAAAAAAAAACGAGTACACAATAATTCAGAGATACCCAAAGGAGATGGGAAACTTTCGTACGTTTTACCCCCCAAAACCCATTTGTTTATTTCGTGTTGTTGTAATCTCTTTTGTATTCGTGAATAAATGTGAAAAACACACATAGTGTAGCCACGGTGTTTTTACGCACACCTAAGCAAAAATGTACGATTTTTCACGCATACTTATCCAAAAATGTCTAAAGCAGCTTGTAGGCAAACCCGTATGACGTCAGAAGTTTCTCATCTCTTTTGGGTATCTCTGCAATAATTCCCAAACCTACTTTGCGTTGAATGTTCTCTGTTCTCTGTTCATACGAGAGATATAAGTCAAAGCAACAAACATAAGCACAGCACAGAACAGATAAAGTTAAGCAACGAAAAAATGTATTGCAACTTGCAATCTGCACAATGTTATAGAAAAGAATAGGGATGAGAAAGACGAAGTAGGTTTTTGAATTTTAGGTGGATTTGTATCTTCTTCTATTTTCAATGCGAGCAGGTACAAAGTATACAACAAAAATAATAAATTATTTAATTTCTTTTAAATTACCCTTTTTTGTTGTACTCTCTCGCTCATTTTTTTTTTTTTTTTTTTTGTAATTTGCTGTGTATTTTGTGCGCTCGCCTGGGCTGCAAAAGTCGATACGATTGTACTTTTTTCGATACACTTGGCTTGGATAAAGTACACAAATACACATACACTATTACTAAATTCGATACAGTTTTGTCCTTCCGCTTATTTCAATGTAAAAGGTATTCTGGATCAATTTTTTCTTTTCAATTCTTCCAAGATATTGGTAAAACTGCAATATTAGTCAAATACACGTTTGATTTGAATAGAAAATTAAACGGTCAAGGGTGAATTTAAAGTCTATATTTAATTTTCTTGAAAGAAATAAAATTTTCTTTTCAGGACATTACTTTTTTGTTTACATGTGAGATTTATTAAAAAAAATTGGCACAGGTAAGGTTTTTTAATTTTTTTTTTGTTGGAAAATTCACCTCAATTTTCATAGCCATTGACGATAAGATTAAAGCCTATATTTTAAAGTGCAATACACCTGCAATAATTCTGCATATTTACATATTTCACTGCATATTTACATTATCACGAAAGACCAAAGTTTTGAGTTGTAATGAAACATCAGTGTTTTGCAGTTGTAAACTGTAAATAGGATCACAGTAACAAAGAAAAAAATCAAAAATGACCTCAAAAGTTTTTCCGATTTTTTTGAAAAAAAAAAAATTTATTTAGTTTTGGGTTTATCTTAAAGTTTTTCATTTATTTAAAATAAATTTTTCGAATTGTTCTCTAATAAAATTTGAAAGATTCAAAAAGTACAATTCGATACACTTTTTATTTCACTTTCGATACAATGCTCAAAGACGATTTTTCAACCCTGGCGCTCGACTGAGAAAATGAGAATTGAGAACTTAACTGAGAGAATTTTATATCAGCTGTTTTTGACATTTGTTTTCATTTCGTTTTTCGTGTTTCTTCAATTAGTTTCTGAAAGTTGTTTTGTATTTGTGGACCGTAGACGTGCTCTTTTGTTATTCAAATCTATTTTATATTTTAAAAATGTATTCAAAAGAGATAAGTGTATTTTATAAAACAAGTTCGAATGATTTTAAAAGAAATCTGATAAGAATAATTGAAAAACATCCAAAAGTTTGGAATGAAACTAAGCAAGTAGATGATGAGTGGGAAATTATTCGAAAAGAAATGAGTGGAATGGGTACAATAAGTGAGTAAATATATCTCTCTCTTTATCTCTTTTGTAATTGAAAGAAAAAAAAATGAGTAAATGGTATTGCCAGCATTTATTTATTTTTTTGTTATTAGCACAAAATTTCTTAAATATGAGTTAAAAATTCTAAAGCGCTTCTGATCTGACATTCTTTTAAAAGTAAATACGGGAAAGTGGACCATATTTGACCATGAGGAACATTTGAACACGGCTTATAAAATTTCAGTTAATTATAATCTTTTTTTGAAGCTATTTACTTCAAACTTGGTAGTTAAGAGTTTTGGGTGATTTCAGAGAAGGGAAATTCTTTTTGTTATTTTTTCGAGTTTTTAACTTTAAATTTGAAAAGCAAGCAGGTTTAAAAATTTTATATTCATTTTTAAAATTTTTTACTTAAACTATAGAATATTTTTATAATTTGTAATACATAATCATTTTTGTCAAAAACTATGTTTTTATGGCGAAAATAAGCAGAGACTGAAAAATTCGCATATTTTTTTTTGTTAATTTTTTTAAAATATTCGTATGAGTTAGAAATATTTTCTCTTGTCGGATGTTTTGTTTTTACCAAAAAGATGTTATTTATTGTACAGTCATATTCGACAAAAATCCGAGAGTTATGATGAATTACAAAAATTCCACTCCGTTAAAAAATAAGAATCATGTTATGAGTACATCATATTTCGGCACATGATATTTTTCATAGACCCTAAAAATTTAAAGTTATCGTCAAAAAACTGTTTTTCAATTTTTTCACATTTTACTCAGTCATTTTTCGGTCAGTTTCAGATTTCACAAAATGTAGCTTAAAACTATGTCCGAATTCTGAAAATCGGAGAAAAAATGTTGTACTTTGAGATTCAGTCCATTAAATCTACCCAATTTGATACTTGAGTAATATAAACAAAATATTTCCAAAACGAACAAGTACTCCTATCAGCTTAGAACTGCAAAAAATCAACCGAAAATTGACTAAGTAAGAAATCGTTAATCCACTTCAAACTTGGTATGTAGCAGTTTTTTGGTCTTATACGGAGGGGTTTTTGAAAAAGTTTAATTTTCTCAAAATCGGCTCCTACGATTTTGATCAAAAAATTCAAGTGTTAGTTTTTAGACAAGGTCTATCTTTTCATGAAAACGCTTTTTTTTTAATTTCGAACTATTTTCCAAATTACTGATTAAATTTTAACGATTTTTTTATGCAAAAACATTTATATTGCCTTAATATACACTTCGCGTCACTTGAATAGAAACAACAATTTTTCTTTAGAAAATAGCGATTGGCGCTTCGGTGAGGTAACTTAGTTGATTTTTGGTTTTGCATTTTCAAAGAGGAACTTTTAACAAACAATGTTGTACCTAAAAACAAAAAATCCAAAACAGAAACCGTATGGCTACTTGTTGCGTTTTTTCGCATTACTTCACAAAAAACAGTGTTTTTTTTGCGTCACTTGAATAGAAACAAGCTCTTAAATTAGATAAAAATGATGAAAAATCATGGACAACACTAATTTTAGTAAAGCAATATTTTACTTTGACATTATTTGCACATTATAACCAATTATGGGCTACGAGCTACCACTAGGCATCACAGAAAATGCTTAAATAGCAGCTAGCATTGGAAATGCGCTTGCACTATGCAAAATCGCGAAAGATATTGGAAAATTTGCCAAATTTGTATGAGAATACTTTTAAAATATCGTAAATTAGTGATTGAATAAAAAAATAAGACAGGTGAGACCCAAACCAAGAGCAGAGAAAAAAATAATTTAAAAACTAGCAGCAATTTCCTTCACTTTGCCGCTAAAATCGGTCAAAAACGTGGTGTTAGTGCGATGGTAATGTGTTGGTTTGTTCCATCATGGAAGTTATAAACGGTGCACAACATTTAAAAAGCCTCAAAATGCAAAATAACAACATTTTAAGTTCTACTAAGATTACAAAAAAGTTAACTATTTTATAGTTGCATTCGAACTGAAAAGAAGTGAGGTAAAGAGTGGTTTTTTAAATGAAAACATACCAACTCAGATGGACCACGTTAATATTAGTTCTATTTCATTGATTTATGAAAGAATAACGCCACCAAACTGCACGGTTTGTTACAGTAATACGCTTTGTTTTTATGATGTGCAATAGCAAAAAAAAGCTTCACGCTTCGAAAAAAAGATGCAAACTTTTACAAAGAAATAATGGAAGAAGCTCTTGGGAAGTTTAGGAACGTTGAAAAACAACCCTCTTAGAGACTGCACAAGGATAGTTCCAGAAAAAACAACGCAATAGAAACAAAACAGATGCATTCCGGATGAAAACGAAAGTTTATTTCACTTATTCAAACCTTAAATTGTAGAAAATGTCATTTTCTTAATTTGTAAGAAGTAACTAAACACTTTTATCACTTTCTCCAATTAGGTCCACGATTGTGTACAGTACAAGTGCATTTTCAATGTTTAATTCTATTCATGCATTTTCTGTGGTGCCTAATGGTAGCTCGTAGCCCATAATTGGTTATAATGTGCAAATAATGTCAAAGTAAAATATTGCTTTACTAAAATTTTCTAAAGAAAAATTGTTGTTTCTATTCAAGTGACGCGTAGTGTAAATCAAAACGAAAATTTTTAAAAAAATTTTGAATTTGTGGTTTTTTTTTGAAAAATCAAATTTTCTTTACATTGGCATACAAAATTTATTTTGAAAATTTTTTTTTTTCAAAAAACTATTTGTAAAAAATTACTTTTTTTAAAAAAGGCTCTATAAAACAAAATTTTTTTAGAACAATTAAAGGCAATATGGTCGACCTTAAGATCGTTATACTTTCAAAAAATCTTCATTCGAACCATTGAATGCAACCGCGAAGCACCACAGTGGCCATTTTTTCACGATATGACTTTTATGTACGCAAGCGTAAAAGAAGAAATTCAAGAAAAACTTGGCGGTATTTCACCGCCATTATTCAGACGAAGTCCCGATCAAACTTTGCCATGTCCATGTTGTGAATATATTGATGAGTCTGATTCGAAATCAGAAACTCAAATGGATGATGAGTTTATGGAAGATATAAAATTAGAGGACGAAATGGCCACTGCAGAAACAGTACTCGAAAATGACAATATGTACGAGTACATTGATGAAAACGAGTACATTGATGAGAACGAAGAAAATTCTACAAGTTCCAAATGGGAAAGCGAAAAACAATCACTTCAACCTCAACAAAATGAAACGACTCTAATTGATTTACAAAATCAAGATGCCACTTTTAATGAGGCCAAAGAAGAAGATGAATTCAGAACTGAATCGGCAAGTTTTGATCCTTCTTCAGTGTTACCTCAGACCCAAGATAATGACGTTAATGAAATTGACACATCTTTGCAAAAAAATATGGACCCACTTGCTGTCGAATGGCCTCGGGTATCACAAAAACCAGAATCTTCAAACATTCGTAAGTATAATTATTCCTTTTCTTTTCACTTAAAGAATTTATATTTTTGAGATTTAATTTTAAACATGCGCCTGTCTCTTTCCTTTCCTTCCATTTTTTTTTTGTGCAATTTGTAATTCTAGAAATCCTCGAAACCCGGTTGGAGAAAAACGATTCCCATAGTTTTGATTTTGATGAAGAAATTTCGATAAGTTTCAAATCGGAAAGCGAAGAACAGTCTAACTCATCGGAATCTCAACCAAATCAAATGAATCCATTGGATTTACCAAGTGGAGATGTAAAGAAAGAAGAGACTTTTGATGAAATCATTGAAATTATGAAAGATGATGAAACAGAATGTCCAAATCTTCATAACAAGACTGACGACAATCACACTTCAATAAACATGCCTTTCCCAGTGCATTTGATTAAAACAAGCAATGCAATAGTTCAGTGTCAAGGTAAAGATACAAGTTCAGTTCAGGAAAAAAAGGTAACCTACATACGGTCCGGTAATATGAAATTCATAGTTGAAAAATTCAAAACGGCAAATCAATCACAGTATCGAACTATAAAATGGCTTGAACTTATTGAAGCTGTCAAAGCCAATCCAATAATTTATGACACATCCTTACAAACTAATAAGAAGACAGTTAGTGATGCGTGGAAACGAATATCCGTGCAATTATTGGGACGTTTATGTGTTGGTAAGTAAAAGTTTACAAAATAGAGAAATCGCGCTAAGTTTTATATTGATTTCAAAATTTTGTTCAATGTTAAGCTGAGCTGAGCGTAGTCAACGTACTTCCAAACAGGATTTTTTTTATGACGCCAAGTTCAACTTAAGAAAAAATCCTGAAAGTGAACATTAAGAAAGGATTTTTTTAAATTCAATTAATTAATAGGGTAAATAGGGATAAAACGACATGGTACAAATATTTCTAAACGGAAAGTCGTAGAGAGTTTATTTTTTTCGAAAGACAATTTTTTTTGAAAAATCATAGAAGTGTTGAAAAAAAATTTCAAAAATGAATTATGACCGGTTTTTTTTATAGGTAGGGGAAATATTTTACAGAAAATTGAGTTATACCAATGAAATGTAATGAAAAATTAGGAGTGCAATACGGATTTTCTTCTAAGGCCCTGATTTCGAAATATGAATTTTAGAAAAACAAATATTTTTGTATGGGTACACTTTTATTTTGAGGAATCCTTTAAGGCTTGAACAAAATCTCAAACTTATAGGTTAGATTGATTTTCGAACGTATGCAAAAAATTGAATTTCTAAAATGATTTTTTACAAAAAAAAAAACGGGAAAAACTATTTTTTTTTTCTCAATTTTATGACCGTTTTTATTTGACAAAAACGAAAACAAACTTTCTTTCTCTAATTCTAGGGTCAATCAAAGACCGTTGGGATTGGATCACAAATCAGTATTTAAAGGAATTGTTATATGAGCGTTATTACACAGGGCGAGAAAAATCCTGCTGGGAATTTTTTAAAAACATGGAATTTCTACGTCCATTCATGCAAGGCAAAATTAATGAACCCCTCTATTTACATTTGAAAATTAAAGAAAAGAATCAAGAAATTCCCTCAAAAAAAAAACCTGCATCTAAGTCAGAAATTTTAAATGTTCAATTAGACCCGAAAATATTTAATAAAATGAGAGAAACAGTTAAAAAGAATCAAAAAACTTCCTCAAAAAAGACACCTGCATCTAAGTCAGAAATTTTAAATATTCAAACAGTTAAAATTACTCAAGAAAGTCCCTCAAAAAATGCACCTGAATCAAATCCAGAGCGTTTAAATGTTGATCCACTTTCGAAAACATATAGCAAACAACCTGAACCGAAGAATCAAGAAAGTTCGTTAAAAAATGCACCTGAATCTAATCCAGAACGTTTAAATATTTCGAAAACATATAGCAGACAACCTAAACCGAAGATTCAAACGCCGCCCGTCGTGGTTCCAGTTAAGTTGTCGGTCCTGCAAAAAAGAGTCGAACCTATTGATCTCCCAAATGATGAGCAAAAAAATTTAAAAACAAATTGTACGATTGAAGAATATCTACCTTCTACTAAGAAAAGAAAGTTAAGTACCGATTTTGAACAAAGGCTGCCTTCACCAACTAATATTCCAAAAGCACCACTTTCACCTCCTATCTTCCCTGATAACGAATTTGTACCATCTACAGAAGAACCATCACCAGATCCATTACAGTTGCAGCACAATGAAAAATCTCTTGCAGCATATATGGCAACAAAAAAACAAACAGTGGCAACATATCAATCCACAGGCAATAAGCAATTGCCAAGTTGGCTCAAAAAATACCCAAATATTAAAATTACCCCAGTACCTAAAAAACTTATACCTTTTAAACATACGTTTGTTCAAAAGTCTGTTCCTGAAACTCAAACTCAACCTAGTCAATATACAGAACGGCCTGTGGTTTCTAATTCGAATTCGATTTTTTTAAATCGATCTGTTACAATGACACCTTTAAGTGGAGGCGTTACAAGTGCTATTAAAGACTTAACAAGAACTCAAGGAATACCAATAAATACGAGAATTGAAGAAGTCAAAGTTAAAACACCAGTAAAAGTTGTAAGAGTAAAGAAACTATGCAAAATACTGCCAGTAGAAGCTCAAACATATATTGTGCCTCCTCAAAAAGTCCATTATCATCCTCCGACTTGTGCTTCAAAGCTAGAATTTGCCGGCAATGTAAACAAAGATGCAGAAATAGATACAGGAAGAAGAAAAAGTAATAAAGATGATGCTAATGTTATATTATGCGTAGATGATGAGCAAATAAAGATTGAAAAAATTTAAAATAAAAAAGGAAAACAAATTATGTATTTTTTATTGTTTTTATTTAATTTTACAGGTTATTTTGTGATATTCGATAAATGGCGCCCAACGAAAGATTATTATTTTTCAGTATAATTTATTGGCAGATGGTCTTTTAAAGTATTGTAAATTGCAGTAATCTTATCTACACATTCAGTTTCTAAGAGCCGATATATTTTGGATGAAAGGGAGAATGAACGTTGGCGAAAAGTATTAAAACGGCCTGTTAAAATAATGCAGGTTAAAAAATTGGTTAAAATATTATGATCGTCATTGGCATAAATAAATAAAATGTACTCTTTGCTAAATATACATGTAAGTTATAAAAAAAAAAAAAAAAAAACAAAACATTCCTTCTTAAAATATAAAAAGCAACTCTTTAAATCAAAGTGAGCTCCAAGTATGCAGTTTAACTTCTTTTATAAAGATGCATTTTTAGAAAAAAAAATTAAAATCGTTAGATCCGTTTTTTAAAAAAGTAATTTTTTGAAAAAAAAAAAATTTAAAAATAAATTTGGTATGCTATTTTGTAGAAACTTTTAATCAACATTTAACCAACATTTCAACAAAATTTAATCTGACGTTTTCGAAAACTTATTTTTTCAAAAATAAAAATTTGAATCCAAAAATTATTTTTTCAAAATTTTGTTATTGATTTGTATTTAGGCATTATAAATGTTTTTGCATAAAAAATCGTTAAAATTGAACTAGTAATTTGGAGATAATTTGAAATTTAAAAAACTGTTCTATGTGAGGTACCGTTAATAAGGACTTTTGAAAAAAAAAAACTTTTTTCATTTTGATTTTTTTTTATAAAAATCCGTTTTTGAGAATATTAACTTAACTTAGCTATATATTTTTCATAACAACAAATTTAATATAATGGGTGTTTTCATAAACGTCTGCCTAACTTAGGCCTGCGTTAGTCGTGTTCATAAAGTCAGATCTGCGATAGGACTAACTTAGTCCAACAGTTCATAAACGTCATTTATGTCGTTAACGTCGGGCGATTGCGCAGCCAAAATTTGATGACTACAGATCTCGCGAAGAAGTTTATTTGGCTTTTGATTCGATGTTGTTATTGTTAATAAATGTAAATTTTGTAAAAAAAAATGAAAAGCAAACATATTAATTAGGGTGGTGCAAAAAATTTTTCTTTTTTCATTTTTCGAAAAATTTAGATTTTAATGATGCAGAAAATTTCTAAATCATGATTTTTGATACAAAGAGTTTAAATTGATTTTTTTCGTGTTAGGGTGGCACTAAAAAATGTTCACTTCTACAGTTTCTTGTGGAATTCGAAAAAATTAAACATGGATATTATTTTGACCAAATTATCGAAGAAAAAAAAATTTACATTAGGGTGGCTCAATTTTTTTTTTAATTATGAAAAAAAAATAACTTTCACTACAGAGAAAGTTTGTAAGGCATGGTTTATGAAATATAATGTAAAATTCAGCAGGCATTTTCGCATTAGGGGGCTCAGAAACATGGTATATTTTAAATGTATTCTTCAAAAAAAAACATCGATTTAATTAATTTAATTCATATCAAATTGCTATAGCAAACAGACAAACTTTCTGTGCAGTAAAACTATTTTTTTTTTTTTCAAACGCAAAAAAAACTATTTTTGAACACCCTTATTAAAAATATCTTTTTCCATTCAATAATTTGTTTCAAATGTGAACTACTCATTTTTTTTATTCCGCTATTAAAAGTAGAAGAAAGTATGTATTTTTTTTTGTGCCACCCTAATATAACATGGTTTACAGATTTTCCGTGTTATTAGAAGCATGTTTTCGGGAACTGAAAAAGGAAATATTTGTTTGCTTATTAAACAAAACTCATTCTGTGGTCATTTTTATATTTTTTTTTTTTCTGACATTTATGAACACTCAATGACTGAAGAAAATTTTACTTACGCAGACCTGCAAACATTCTGCAGAATTGGTGTGTTCATTAATGCAGCAAAGCAGAAAGACGATTGTACTTACGCAGATTTCCGACGTTTATGAAAACACCCAATAGCTGTAACAAAATTACAACTTTACAAAAATTTTTGACTGGCAACTCTATTTAATACAATCTTTCACTCCAAAATTTTTACATTTCCAGACGCACAATGATCGACATCGACACACACACACACACACTTTATTTTTCCCTTTTCTTTGATAATTGAAAACCAGCAACACAACAACCACCTTCCTATCCACACACTAATATAAGATAAAATAACAACACCAAAAACGAGATGACAGATGAGGATGACTATTATATTTTGAGTATCTCTGATTTTTACCCAACTTCATTATCATCAATTTTACAAAAAGAGAGAGAACAGAAAATAATAAACCTGAGAAGTGGAATACCACAAAACAGAATCGAAAATCTTGCACAGTGTTATAGAAAAGAATAGGAACGAGGTAGACGAAGTAATTAAAATAAAACGAATATGTGATTTTATGATTTTGGCATTTTAGATGGATTTGTATCTTTTTCTATTTTCGACGAACAAGAATAATTTTAAAACATAAATGAAAGAGCGATCGCAATGATTTATAGATAAATAGTTATTTTTGTGCCTTAATTATTTTATTGTTTCTCTCATGCAGCAGGCAGTGGTACCACTTTTCTTCAATTGAAGTAGATCTACTTCTTTTTTTCAAAAAAAAAAATTAAAATCTACTTCCTACTTTGCACCATCACAAAAATATCGAAATCTACTTCATTTAAAAATCTCTGTTCCAATCTATGTACCTACTTGAAGTTATCAAAAAGCCAAATCTACTTCTTTTTTTCAGAAAACGAAATATTTGACTAAAAATTGTTATAAAACAATGTACATATAAAAATACATATATTTATGACGAAAATATGTAGTTTGAATGAATACAATTTTTAGGTTTTAGTTGTTTTTATTATTTTTTTTATAAAGAAAAGGATATTTTGAAATTTACTTCGATTTTTTGTTCAAATCTACTTCGACTTTTTTTCTGCAAGTGGTAACGCTGGCAGCTAGTAGAAAATATAGGTACAAGAAAATAACAAATAATTTTCAATTCTTTTTAATTCCTCTTTTTTTGCTGTACTCTCTTGCTCATTTTTTTTTTTGTAATTTGCTGTGTATTTTATGCGCTCGCCTGAGAGAATGAGAGAGAATTTTGTCTCATCTCTCGTTATTTTTACATTTTTTCTCATTTCGTTTTTGTGTGTCTTTCTTCAATTTAGTTTATTAAAGTTTTGTAGTTGTAGACGTGGTTTGTTATTTTAATCTAAGAACATTATATTTTAAAAATGTATTCGGAAGAAATAAGTGTGTATTATAAAACAAGTTCGGTTGACTTTAAAAGAACTCTGATAAGTGTAATTAAGAAACATCCTAAAGTTTGGAATGAATCGAAGGAAGTGGATGATGATTGGGAAATTATTCGAAAAGAAATGGTTGATATGTGTACAATAAGTGAGTAACTATCTCTCTCTCTCTTTATCTCTTTTGTAGTTTATAAGAAGTGCGTAAATGGCATTGCCAGCATGAAGTTTTCGAGACATAATTCCTTAAAATTAGTAAATGAGATCTATTTTTTATTTTTTGTAACCTTTAAGTAACAGATATGTCTTTTTCTTATTTCTTACTACTTAAAAGATCAAAATCAATTGTTTTTTGTAATATTAAAAACCAATTTTTATTATTTTGATATTTTTATCAACTTAAATTTAAATTAATATTTTATAGCTGTTAGAAAAAAAAAAACAACTTTTACTACAAAAGCAAGTAGCTGTGTGCGACCCAGTCGTGCATTTTATTTCAACGGTATATTTTATGGCAAGTCCAAAAAATTTTTGACAGTTTTATAAAAAAAAAACAAACTAGATTTGAAAATTCATGCTCTTAATGTTAATGCTAATATTAAAATAATATTTTTTTAAATAAAATAGAAAATAAAATGCACGACTGACTAAGTCGAAAGAAGAAGAAAAAAATATGTAATTACTGTAGTTATGTATATAAAAACAAATAAAAAATGATAAACAAAAAAAATTAAAATCGTTTTTCAAAAAATAAAACAACATCTGAAAACAAATTGAGCCCAAAAGCAGGTATCCAATTTCATTTGTTTTATTAAGATGCATTTTAAGAAGAAAAAAAATTTCGAAATCGTGAGAGCCGTTTATTAAAAAACTAATTTTTTATAAATATTTTTTTTTTGAAAAAAAAAACAACAATTTAAAATAAAATTGGTATACCATTTTGTAGAAACCACTAATCAACATCTCAAACCATAATTTCAAAAAAAAACAATGTCGGATTTTCGAAACTTTGATTTTTCAAAAAAAAAATTTCAAATTTTTTTTATCCAAAAATTAATTTTTTCAAAATTTTATTTTTGGCTTATATTAAAGTTATAATATACACAAAATAACAAAGTTTCAATTCAATTCATTGGTCCCTTTTCAAACATTGATTTTTCAAAGAAAAAAAAAAATTTTTTTTTATCCAAGAAGGTTTCTGAAAAATTTTCTTAATCTCATTGTTAGAATTAATAAAACACAAAAAAATTTCATTAAAATCGGTCATGTCATTTACAGAAGTAAGTGTACGAAATATCTCAGTTTGAAATTTCGTCATGGTTGGTTCTAAAATTCTTACTTTTCTTGTTATGTAGGCATCGTAGAAATATTATTGAAGCGTCCTATAAAAGGTGAAATAATAAGCTTCCAGATGATATACAATTTATTATAGGTTGTCATTTAACAAAAAAGGACTAAAATGGTGTTGGAAGAAAAAAAAAGATTTATTTTTGCTTTTTTCATGAAAAATGATTGTTTTGAATAAATTATTTTTATACTTTTTGCGCATTTATTTTTTAAGAAAATTTGTAAGCTTTTTAATTTCTTAAGATTTCACATGATTTTTTTTTGTTTATAAAACAAAATTTTTTTTAGAACAATTACAGACAATATGGTCAACCTTACGATCGTTATACTTTCAAACAATCTTCATTCGAACCATTGAACGTAACTTCGAAGCTCCACAGTGGTCATTTTTTCACGATATGACTTTTATGTACGCAAGCGTAAAAGAAGAAATTCAAGAAAAACTTGGCGGTATTTCACCGCCATTATTCAAACCAAGTTCCAATCAAATGTTATCATGTCCATGTTGTGAACATGTTGTTGAGTCTGATTCAAAATCAGTAACTCAAATCGATGATAAGATAAAAAAAGAGATAAAATTAGAGGACGAAATTGTTGATTCAAAACCAGTTACTCAAATCGATGATGAGATTAAGAAAGAGTTAAAATTAGAAGACGAAATTGGAACTGTTGCTTTAGAAACAGTACTCGAAAACGATAATGCGTACGAGTATTTTGATGAGAACTTTTTTGTTTCTGAAGATGAACTTTCGACGAGTTCCAAATGGGAAAGTGAAGAAGAAGAGTCTAACTCATTGGAACCTCAACAAAATGAGTCAAATCTTATTGAGTTACCAAGACAAGAAGTAACTTTTGATGGGCCAAAGGAAGATGAGGAAATTAAAACTGAATTGGCAAGTCCTGATCCTTCTTCAGAGATACCTCAGACCCAAGATAATGATTTTAATGAAATTGCAAAAAATGAAAATCTGTCACATTGTGATAGTAAAATGGACGATTTCAAAGCCGATCCAATCGTCAATGACACCTCTTTTGAAAAAAACGAACTTGATAATTTAAACATTCGTAAGTATAATCCCTTTACTCTTCATTTTAGGATTTTTATATTTTTGAGATTTAAGTTTAAACATGCGCCTGTCTCTTTCCTTTCATTTTTTTTTGTAATTTGTAATTCTAGAAATGCTCGAAACCCGATTGGAGAACGACGATTCAGATAGTTTTGATTTTGACGAAGTAATTTCGACAAGTTTCAAATCGGAAAGCGAAGAACAGTCGAACTCATCGGAATCTGAACCAAATCCAACTACTCTTTTGGATTTACCAATTGAAGATGTAGAAAAAGAAAAGACTTCTGATGGAATCACTGAGATATTAAAAGATAAGGACAACAAATTTGAATCCCCAAGTCTTCATAACAATGCTGACGATAATCACACTTCAATAAACATGCCTTTCCCAGTGCATTTGATTAAAACAAGCAATCCAGTAATTCAGTATCAAAGTAAAGATGCAAGTTCAATTCAGGAAAAAAAGCTAACCTACATACGGTCAACTAATATTAAACACATAGATATAAAATCAAAAAGGAGAAATCAATCACAAATCTATCGAACAATAAACCGACTTGAACTTATTGAAGCTATCAAAGCCAATCCAATAACCTATGACACGTCCTTGCAAACTAATCGAAAGACTCTTACTGATGCTTGGGAACGGATATCAATGCAATTATTGGGACGTTTAAGTGTTCGTAAGTATAAGTCTTTTTTTTTTCAATACTTAAAAAAATATTAGCGTTTTAGATGGTAAAAAACTATTTGTTAACATTTCATATAGAAAGAATAGCAAACAGAAAAAAAAAACATGTATATTAATTTTTTTCGCTGTTTTTGACTTGATAACGCTTTAAAAAATTCTTACTTTTTTTGTAGGCATAGTAGTAAAATGATTGAAGTGTCATATATAAGATGAAATAATAAGCTTTTTTATGATATAAAATTTAATATAGGTTGTCATACAAAAAAATGTATTTAATGGCGTGAGAAGATCAAAAAGATTGATATTATTTTTGCTTCTTTTGATGAAAACTGATTGGGTTAAAAAAATTCTAGCTCTTTTTGTAGATGTCGCACAGACTTGGTAGGTATAAATATTTTGAGCTGAAATAATAGGATCTCAGATGGTATAAAATTTATATAAAAAATGGATTTAATGGTGTTAGAAGAAAAAAACTGATCTTTCACTTTTTTCATTAAAAATCATTGTTTTCAATAAATTATTTGTATACCTTTTATGCATTGTAAAAATTTTAGTATGGCTTAGAAAAAATATCGTAGCGTAAACCGACTTTACAGATAACCAATTATTATTTTTTTTTGTAATTTTAGACTCGATCAAAAATCGTTGGGCTTGGATCAAAAATCAGTATTTAAAGGAACTAGTTTATGAGCGCTATTCCACCGGGCAAAAAAAATCCTTTTGGGAATTTTTTAAAGACATGGAATTTCTACGGCCATTCATGCAATCAGAAATCAATGAACTCCACTATTTACGATTGAAAATGAAAGAAACAGTTAAAAAAAATCAAGAAAGTCTCTTAAAAAATGCACCACCTGAACCTGATCCAGATCGTTTAAATGTCGATTCAGTTTCTAAAACTTATTGCAGACAACCTAAACCGAAGGTACAACCGCCCGTCTTGGATCCGAGTACCATGCCGATTCTTCAAAATCGTCCTATAAAAATAAAAGTCGTACAAGTTCCATCATCTATTGATCTGCCAAATGATGAGCGTGAAAATTTAAAAACAAATTGTTCGATTAAACAATATCTACCTCCGCCAGCTAAGAAATTGAAGTTAAGTAGCGAGTTTGAAGAAAGACTGCCTTCACCAACTAATGTTTCAAAATCACAAGTCTCAACACCAGAACCATTACAATTACAAGTACGGCAATATGAAAAAACTGTAGCTGCTTATATTGATATTGCCGCAAAAAAACAAACAAGGGCAACATATCAATTAACACAATTGCCAAATATTAAAATTACCCCAAAAATTCTAAATTCTCTTCCTCAAAAACTAATACCTATTCAACGTACAGCTTCACAGTTTGTTCCTAAGATTCAAAAGACAGTTTCTGAAATACCAACTCGTCAGCCAGTTCCTATAAACTTTATTCCCGTAATTCGAACACCTATTCAAACTCCAGCTAGTCAAACAGGACGGCCTGTTGTTTCGAATTCGATCTTCTTAAATCGATCTGTTAAAATCACGCCGATAAGTGTTGTTCCTACTCTTGGTATCAACAATGCTGGTGGAGGCGGTACAAGTGCTTATAAAGACATTACAAGAACTCAAGGACTACCAATAAATATGGGAAATGAAGAAATTAAAGATAAAAGACCATTAAAAGTTGTAAAAGTAAAGAAACTACGGAAAATATTGCCAGCATCTTCTGCACCTGCTCCTTCACCACCTGTAACTAGTTTAACCCATGATCTAACGGATAAATCTCAAAAACATGGAGTTCCACATCAAAAAGTCTTCCCGCCATTGGATCTAACATTAGAAGATGAACTCCATGATGTTTCTTCGACTCCTGCTTTAAAGACTGCTACTGAAGCATTCAATAATACTCACACAGTCCGTCCAACGCTAGATCTTACCGCTGATGAAGAAAAAGATGCAGTAATAGAACATCAGGATACAGGAAGAAGAAAAAATAATAAAGATGATAATAATGTTATTTGCGTTGATGATGATAATGATTCTGTTAGTTCGTTCGATGAAGTTATTGTTTATCTTTCAGAGCAAATACAAAATGAAACAAAATAAATTAAAAAAAAAAAACAACAAAATATTGTATTTTATCTTTTTATTTTATCCCACAGGTCATTTTGTGCTATTATTAACCCTCCAGTAGGCACGTGGGTAAAAGCGACACGAGTGAGCGCGTGGTCTACGACTGTAGACCATTTTATTTGGCCCAAAAATATATTTGGAATAGCATTTTTAGTATTCAAATCATGGTCAGATTATAGAGGACTATATTATTTTCCATATTCATCACTTTAAGTAAAAAAAATTATTGATACACTGAAAAAAAAAATCGAAAACAAAAACAACTCACATTTTTAATAATTTTCGTAATCCTTTTTTATTAAAAAAAAAAAAAATACCTAAAAAAAGTTTATAACAAAAAAAAACTTATTTTTCAGTAGATAATAAACCAAATAAAATGGTAAATTAAAAAAAAGGAACATTATACAAGAAACAAAAAAAATAATTTTCTTCCTCATCGCTAAACGGACTTTCCTCGCCACTCGACAGGTCACCGAGCCAAAAGTTGTTTCCTGCGCTAGTTGAAGTAATAATGTGTATTAAATTAACAATTTTAAAATAAAAGTAGCTTCAAATTTACATTCCCTCCTTACAATTTCAAAAATGAAAAAAAAAAAATAATTTTGTAACATGAGTGGGCGCGTGGTCTACGATTGTAGACCAACAGAATTTGAACACTTTTAAAATTGACGTCCGTCCCCTCCGCGAACAAATAGGATACTAATTAGGTAGAGCAACTAATTTATCTACAGCTATTGTGAAGGATGGCGAAAAAAAATGTTTTTCTGAGAATGGCGACATTTTAAAAAAGGCTGGTCTACACCCGTAGACCACGCGCCTACTGGAGGGTTAAATGGCGCCCAACGAAAGATTATTATTTTTCAGTAATTTATCGGCAGTTGGTCTTGGTAGGTATTCTTAACCCTTTGTCGGCACACGGTTACGAATTTGGCACGGCAAAAATAAAAAAACAACAATTAAAAAAAAGTGGGTGCAAAAAATTCTCAATATATTTTTTGGAATTGTGAAACAATATTCGAATTCCTCTAAAAATTCTACATATATTTCATAAGCGTATTCTCTATAAAATATCAGACATAAAAAAGTTCTAGCGACATGAAAAAGTAGAAGCCAAAATCACATTTGTCCGCCATATTGCATTTAAGTTAAATTTTGTTAAATATTTCGACTTCTGTTGGGCATGAAAAATTTTTTTGGCCAACGAAAATTCAAATATTTGTTGTAAATTTGATTGAAATACAAATTACTTAAACAACAAAAATAATTTTTTTAAGTTCTCAGCTTTTTAGTACTAAAGAAAAAAACATTTATTTAATATTTTACCTGGTGCTTAGATTCCCAAATATCATAAAATGTATGTGTTTTTTGGTAAACTTGTAAATGACTTTTTTCTTTATTTTTGTTTTCTTCGTAAGAATAAATTAATAATTCACTACGTTTATCAAACATTATCAAAAATTGGTCTTAAAGTCAAAAATGATCACGGGCAAGAAAAAATGAACACCTAGGTATATAAATTAATATCTGAGCAACAAAAAAAGATATCAAAAGTTTTTGAGCACATTTATAATAAAACGTTTCTTTTAAAAGTAAACAATTTTACCAAATTTCTATCGTTTTTTTAAGAGAGAAATTTATCTTTAAAATGAGTAAAGGCATACCAAAGCAAACGGTTGTTTACTTCGGATTTTAATTATTAAGAATATTAAAATCTACTAAAAAAGTATATCTTGGTTTACAGAAAAAATAAATTCTCAGTTTTATTGTAATTTTTTCATTATATTATGTTTTCTAAATATTTATTTTAAAACATTGTTGGCAACCATAAAATCCCCAAAATATTTATTTATTTTTTTATAAAACATAAATATTAAAGATGTGGAAATTGTGCTAATTTAAAAAAAAAATCCATGATACATCGTAATAAGAGGTCTAAAAGAGTGTATTTGACACTTTGAAATATGAACAAATATACCTAAATCTAAGATCTAACACCTTTTTGAGATGAATTTCGCTTAATTTCTAACTTCTTAACTGTTTTGAACAGTTTAAACGCCAATTCTGGCCGCCATTTCGAATCAAAATGTTGGCAGTTTTTTCGTATTCTCCATACCTACAAAAATCCTTCAGTGTACCAAATTTTAAGCTTTTTCGTCAAGAAATGGTCATGCAAATAAATTTTGACGCCAAAAAGCACCAAAGACACCCCCAACTTTTGTTGTTGTCATTCGATAGAGAATTGGATGAATATTATAACTCTGATTTATCGAACTCGTGAAATTCACCTTTTGGCCGCCATCTTGGATTTTAAATATCTCGACTTTTGTTCATCTTGTCTAGTAGGTAGAGATACAAAAAAAGTTGTATAGCAGAGTTGTATAGAATTTTAAGGTGAACAATATTTTTCCGGAAGGTTTTTTCATAATTTTGACAAAACTTAAAAACTTTCTTTTTTTTCGTGTTTTTTTTCTCGGCTTGTAACTTTTTTAATAGGTAAATAGAATATCGAAAAATTTTCCTTAACATAAAAGGCACGAAATTTAACTGTCTACGTTTTTTGTATGACAAACTTTTACCTAGGATGAATAGAAGTCGAGATATTTAATAAAAACTAAAATCCAAGATGGTTGCCAAAAGGTGAATTTCACGAGTGTGAAAAATCTGTGTTATGATATTCACCCAACTCTCTATTGAATGAGTGAAAAAAATTTGGGGGGTGGTACAAACTGCTAGGTCAAATTATAAATGCACTGGACTATTCTGTATCTACCTTTTAGGTACATTTTTCATTTATCCTTCATCATGCTCTTTCTTCGAGTTCGAGTTAATTTGACCATAATTTCAGCCAGTGATTCTAAACTTAAGGAAAAACATAATTGAAGTAATATTTTTATGAAACACAACATGACTTTGATTAGAAATAAAATAGAAAACAACACAACAACCCTGTTACAATTGATACCTACAACATGTTATTTTGTTCTATAGTTAAGTTTCAACTCTCCTCTCGATTCCTACAAAAGATACACAAAAGATCGACACACATTTTAGATTTTTAGGCATTTTATATTCTATTCTGCGCAATGAAATTCAACAACAACAACTGACACTGATAAATTATATCAAATCCACATCCACACTCTATTCACTCTTCTACGAACAGTCTTGATAACCAGAGACGAGAACCAAAGCAATACCCAACGCCAGCACCAATCCCCTTTTCCCAATACACACCACCAGCACCACAGAGAACCAGAATAGCAAAAGCAACACAGTTGCCTGCGTTTCTATACCATCCATCCACCGACCGATAGAATTATTTCTTTTTTTTTTTTTCTTCATTTTCTTTCGATGCCAACCACCAACAGAGCACACAAGAGCAGTGAAATACTGCAAAAAGCGGAATCAAGAACGAAAAGAGGAATCTGAAAACCGAATACAACAAAAATTACTGAATACTTTGTGAGCTCGAAAGAACAACAAGAAGCAATGGGTTCGGTAAAGGGGAATTCATTTCATCTACATTTTGAAGCAAGCAGCAACAATCGAGTTGAGCTGAGACTGGCTGATGTGGTATGAATATTGTGGTACTACAGAAGATAAGGAGAAAATGCAAGGGTAAAGTAGTTGAGGACTGAGGAGGTAGTAGCTACGAAAATAAAAAAATATAAATGTGCGAGGCCGCAATGAAAGAAAAAATGCTTTTGGGTTGGATTTTTTTTCTATTTCAGCAACAATGCGAAGTAGGTACACTTTTTTTCAGTTTTTTATGCATTCATGTTCTTCATCCTTTTCTCGTTCAAGATTCAACTTTTTAGATTGAAAAATATGTATGAATACGCAACTCAGTAAAAATAAGATTGAAATTCAAATGAAAAACATAAACATAGGTTTTTTCGTTTTTTTTTTGTTTTCTCCTCCTCTTCTTCTTCTTCTTCTATAGTTTTGCTATGAATACATTTTTTTCGTTGCAACTATCCCCTTTTTCGTTTGTAATTTCTCTCTCAATTTTGTTGTGATATTCACTCATTTTCTCAGTCAAGGTTTTTTTTTTGTGTATGTATTCTCTGATATATTTGTCTGCCTGCTTTTTCGATTTTTGCCTCGTGTGTTTTCATTTAGTTTCGTGAAGTTGTGTTGTGATTGTGGACGTGTTTGTTGTTATTATATTTTATTTTTTTTATAATAAAAGTAGCAAAATGAGTGATAGTGATTCAGATTTTTGGAAATCATATTCAGATGAATTTAAAAGAAAACTAATTATGACAATAAAAGAACATCCGAATTTGTGGGATAAGAATACACAAAAATATAAAGAATGGATAGCTGTCAAAAAAGAAATGGATTGTGTTTATACAATAAGTGAGTAGAACTTGATTTTATGTATCTCTAGTCTCTTTGTATTGAAGTGAAAATGAGTAAACAGCATTGCCAGATGTGAAAAGAAAAAAACTTATTTTGAGAGAAATTTTTTGTTTAGAAAGGTGATCCGCTCAGCAATATTTCAGTTCTCTTTTGTACTTCTTCTCAGTACATATTTTACATTTCTTTTATTGATGCCTGAGAGGCCTTACTCGCGATATGGGAGAAATCAATGTTCGAAGAGTGTAAAATCTGAAAACTTAACATAAGATTACAAGTTTGATTGTTCGCACTTTAGAAATTCTTTTGCGACTGTCAACTATCAATTGATGATTGATAAATACTATAACTATTTAAAGTTTTGATCATTCCTATTAATGCTAACCATCTAGAATTGAATTAAAATTGAAAAATATATGTACCTATTACTGATAAGTTGACTGATTTAAACAAATTAAGTTTTAAAATACTAAATTTCAATATTTATCAACTATCAATTGATAGTTGACAGTTGCAATAGAGGTGAATTATTCTAAATTGTGAATATTATTGTGGTTTTTTTTAAATATTTTTTTTTTTATTCGAAAAATGAATCACAAGTGTTAATTTGCAATAATTCTAAAGATATCATAAGACTAAGTTTCTTTCGACGTTCATACAATATTTTAGTTTTCTCTGTCTGTCTGTACGTGACGCTTGCTCATAACTTGAGATATGCATACATAGGTTCTGAAGGTCAAGTTTGAATTTGTTAAAAAAAATCGAACTCGAGATAACTTTGAGACATGACATTACGATGAAACAGAAAGCGAAAAAGCTGGGTCTCGTAATTCTGGGTGTGGCTATCTCTATCTCGAGCAGGATTGTAAAAAATGATTTTTTTTTAATGCATTCGTTTTCCATTACGAACTCTTAGAGTTCAAGTTGCATAATATTTTAAGACTTTTAATAAAAAAATTTGGCAAATATAGCATGTAGGTATTTAAATACAAAAAAATAAAAGAAACATAAAATTCGTTTTTGTAAAGGAATAAAACAAAATCTGAAATCAAATTGCCCTCCAAAACAAGTATGCAGTTTTATTTGATATATTTTAGAAAAAAATGTTCAAAATTGTTAGAGCCATTTTGCATAAATCAACACCTTAAACTTAACCTTAAAAAAAAAATCAATGTCCCGTTTTCGAAAATTTGATTTTTCAACAAAATTTTCAATTTTTTTTTTATCCAAATTTTTTTATCTGATTTATATTGAATTTATATAAATGGTTTTGCATAAAATAAAATCGTTGAAATACAACTTGCCGTTTGGCAGAAAACCAGGTTTAAAAAAGCAGGTACCTTTACTAAAGATTTTCAAAAAAAATGTTTTTCCATACAAAAATAGAGCTTGTTTAAAAACTAACATCTGAATTTTTTTTAACAAAGTCGTTGGAGCCTTTTTCGAGAAAATTAAACTTTTCCGAAATAAGTATATGACAGGTACCGTTATTTTTGGCCCAAAAAAATGTATTCCATTAAAAACATACCACAGTTTGAAGTCAATCGGTCCATCCGTTTAGGCTGTAGCTCCTTATACAGACAGACGGACTTCCCACTTTTTTTGCATCTGAACTTTTTTTGTACGAATGCATAACTTGTTATGTAGCAAAAAAAAATTTTTTGAAAATAAAAATATTTTGCACTGAAAAAAAATTGTAGGTATTGCGAATACAAAAAAAAATCAATGAAAAATGTGTGCTTTCAATTTGTTTTTCTTTTTAAATATTTGTCGAACTTCTTACAATTTTGACCATACATTATTTAGATATTTCAACTGTAATATTGAAAAAAATGTACCTAAGGTCAAATAGTCAAAATTGTAAGAAATTCAATTAATTTAAAAAACAAAAAATAGTATTTATGCACACATTTTGCATTGATTTTTTTTTTTTTTTTTCAATACAAAAAATTTTTTATTTCAAATAACTTTTTTTAATGCAAAATATTTTTTATTTGCAATAAAAATTATATTTTCAATGCAAATTTTTTACTTGCTAAAGTGATTTACTTCCAACTAGTCATAGCTAAGAGTTTTCTTAGATTCCCTAGAGGAGAAATTAAAAATGTTATGGCCAGAATTAATGGAAAAAAAGTTTTTTTTCTTAAAAACAGTTCTGTCGATTTTTATTACAAAAATGCATTACATTCACTTATGAATCGTACTTAATACTTACATAGAACGTTTTCTTAACCTTTAGTAAACCAAGTGCTAAAATGAAGAACAAATTAAAAACAAAATGTTTGGATTTTAAAAAAAGTTAAAATTTTTTTTTTAAATTAACGTATTGAAAACGGATGCATTAACTTTACTCAAAATTCTTTATGTATCGATCAATATTTCCGTTTTATTTAAAAATTCTTTTATAAAGAAAAACTAGTTTTTAAGAAAACGACTCTAACGATTTTCAAAAATGTGTTTCTAAAAAATATTTGCTATGCAAGAAATTTAATGTCATAGGGTGTTTTCATAAACGACTGCCTAACTTGGGCCTGCGTTAGACGTGTTCATAAAGTCAGATCTTATTTCTTAATTTTTCGAAAAATTTGGATTTTAATATCACAGAAAATTTCTAAATTGTGTTTTTTTGATACAAAGAGATTTTATTTCGTATTAGGGTGGCTCTAAAAAATGTTATCTTCTAAAGTTGCTTGTGAAATTCGCACAAAATTAACGTGGATATCATTTTGACAAATTTATCGAAAAAATAATTTCCATTAGGGTGGTTCAAAATAATTTTTTTTTAATTATTGAAAAAAAAATAATTTTCACTGCAGGAAAAGTTTGTAAAACATGGTTTATGAAATATTATGTAAAATTGGGTAGGCATTTTCGCATTAAGGGGCTCATGGTATATTTAACATTCAGGCACTCTTGGAATTCAACCAAAATCGATTTAATTAATTTGATATGATTAAATATTGCTGTTGCAAAAAACGCACTTAACAAACTTTTGCACACCCTAATTAAATATATTTTTTTCCATTAAAATTTGTTTCAAATGTGAACCACTAGTTTTTTTATGTACCTATGTATTTTTTTCTTGCGCTACCCTAATATAACACGGCTTACAAATTTTCCTTGTTATTAAATACAATGTTTACGGGAACTGAAAAGGGAAATATTTTTTTGCTTATTAAACAAAACTCATTCTGGGGTCATTTTTATATATTCTTTTTTTCTGATGTTAATCTTCTAGTCAATTTGAACAATTTCAAAATTTCAATTTATTAAAAAATCTTTTTTTTTTTTAATTATTAAAACCAAAATAAAAACTCTCAGTCCAAAAGAATAGTTTTTCAAAATTTTACTTTTGATTCATATTCAAGCTACATCAAAGCTTCTGTGTTAAAAATTTTGAGATTGATTGGCTTTTTTAAAGAAAGTCAGTAAACGTATTCATGACCTTAACCGCACAAAAATCAAATTTTTTTAAATTAGCTACGGACTTTTTTTGGTAAAAATTAATATTTTTATACATTCAAATAAAAAAAAAATAAGGATAAAAAATATATTTTGCTTAAATTTTTTTTTATTTTAAAATTTTTAGAAGTACTTCAGTCAATCTGGGTGTCCCTAATGCATCGTTATTTTCGCAAAATTTTCATAAGAACCATCGAACGTAATTTTGAAGCTCCTACATGGACGCTTTTTCACGACATGTCATTTTTATACGAACACACTAAAGAAAAAATTCAAAAAAAACTTGGAGGCATTTCACCGCCATTATTTAAACAAAAATCATCTCCTAGCGGCATTGTTAGACCTCAATGTCCATGTTGCATTTATGTTGGATCTAATCTTAATTCAGAAAATGCAAATTCAAGTATATTAGAATGCAAACAAGTGTCTGATGAATTTGAAAATATGGAAACCGATGAAACAGAAAACTTTGATGATTCTGAGATGGTTAATTCAGTGAATTCTGTAAATTCTGTAGTAGAAGAACTCGATAAACAGTCTAATGACAGTCGAACAAATTCAGTAACATCTCAGCAGAATGAAGTGTCAGATACCTTAGATGAACAACCTGCGCAAAACGAAACAAATGAAACCTATGACGAGGTTTATGAATTAATAGATGAGGCTGAAAATCGCATAAATCCAACACTTAATCAAGTAGTTACAAACGATATCAATAAGGTCACTGAGGTCACTGGGATAACGCATGAACCAGTGAATACCTTACAAAACGCACTTATTCTTCAAGACAAGGCTCCTGAAAATATAATTGGCTTGATTGAGGTCACTGGGATACCACAAGAGCCAGTTAATTCCTTAGAAAAGGCACCTACTCAAGACAAGCCCCCTGATGAAGTCATTGACTTGATGGATGACGATGATGATGAAGTTGCAACAAATAACCAATCTACAAGCTTACAACCTCAACCATCAGCTATTCCAGCCAATACAACAACCAACACACCCGTTTTCTATTCAATGCAACAACTCTTTATAATGCACAACTTACTCGAACCATTGAAAATTAATTCATTTCGATCCGTTAATTCAGCCTTGAATGGAAGAAGTTCAGCCGAGCTGACACAATCTCCTCAGCCTGCCATGGAAACATTAACTAATGTTACCAATGTAACTAATGGCTTTTCTATTGTAAGTGAAAATTCTAACGGCTCACAAAATTCCAATGGCACTCAAGGCCCCATCGAGCCTGTGTTCACGGTAAATACACTTCGGGCCATAGAAAGGAAACAGCTTATTGATGCTGTCAGGGTGAATCCCGTCGTCTATGTCCCTGCCATGATGAAAAAAAGAATGGAGTATATCGCTGCATGGAATCAGATATCTAAAGCAGTGAACAATGTTCCAGCTCGTAAGTATTACTCGTGATTTTATTTAGACGTACATTTTATTATTATTTTTGACGTGATAACGTCTTATAAATCGATGAACCAGGGAAGCATCCACGAAAAAGTGACGCCATTTTCTCTCGTTCCACTTAAAATTTTTAGCAGTGCGGCAAAAATTTCAATGCAAAATTAAAAATGAAATATTGGAGATACAAAAATTATTTAAAACAAAATAAATAGGGTAAATAGGGGTAAACAAAATTGAAAAAAATTGAAAAAGTTATAATTGGTTTTTTAAAAATAAAGCATGAGGTAGACCTTTGAAAAAGTAGTGATTACACTGTGCAATTCGAAATTCTTGACAGGCGCGCGAATAACTGTTTCGCCATATTTCGGACCCGAGAAATCCATTGGCATCATTAGTTTTTCGATTTATCGGTACGACTTAGAACAAAATTTTTTTTGAAAGTTTTTTCAATTATTTTGAGAATTTTCCACTGTTTTTAGTCATTTTTCAATCAAAAACATTGTTTATATTGCTAATAATTCTGCTCAAACGTTATTTGCTACCAGTAGAAAGACATTGTAAACAATTTTGAACAATTTATTTGAAAGTTTAGTGATTTTTTTTTGACAAAATTTAAAAAAAATCGAAATTTTTTACATTGTTATCGTTTTTTTCGCTGTTTTTGTTCTCTTTTGCACAAATACATAGCATGTTTTCCATTAAAAATTAATTTAACTGTTAATTTAGTGTTGGTTAAACTTTGACATACTATCGATAGCATTGATAACAAAAAAATATCGAGTATATCGATACTTCTCAAAACTATCGATAGTTTCAATACTTCCAAATTATTATACCACAAGGCTACCGTTATTATCGATAGTTTTTTCTTAAAACTATCGATACAATCGACAATGGAAACTATCGATATCTACCAAACACTATGTTAATTCGTTGTTTACATCCAATGTCAAACGAAAACTTAACTTGTAGCTCAAATTGTGTTTAATTAATTTCAAAGCTATCGATAATATCGGTAGCCTTGTGGTAAAATAATTTGGAAGTATTGAAACTATCGATAGTTTTGTAAAGTATCGATATACTCGATATTTTTTGTTATCGATGCTATCGATAGTATGTCAAAGTTTAACCAACACTAAATTAACAGTTAAATTAATTTTTAACGGAAAACATGCTATGTATTTGTGCAAAAGAGAACAAAAACAGCGAAAAAACGATAACCATGTAAAAAATTCCGATTTTTTTAAAAAAATTCAAAAAAAATCACTAAACTTTCAAATAAATTGTTCAAAATTGTTTACAATGTAGCAAATAACGTTTGAGCAGAATTATTAGCAATATAAACATTGTTTTTGATTGAAAAATGACTAAAAACAGTGGAAAAATCTCAAAATAATTGAAAAAACTTTCAAAAAAAATTTTGTTCGAAGTCGTACCGATAAATCGAAAAACTAATGATGCCAATGGATTTCTCGGGTCCGAAATAGGGCGAAACAGTTAATCGCGCGCCTGTCTCAAAAATTTTTTTCAAAAAACTTGCACAGTGTTATAGGTAGGGGAAATTTTTTTTGACAATTTGAAAAACTTCATTCGAAAGATAATAAAAAATAAAGTTAAGGGTCTCATACGGATTTTTTTTTAAATCTCTGCGTTTCGAAATATGAATTTTTGAAAAACACCTACATTTTTTGGGGTATTTTCGGGTGAGTTTTTATTTTTTTAAATTGTTCGTAGCGTTCAAAAACTCAAACTTATAGAACATGAAGTCTATAACCGAGCGTATTTTAAAATGATTTTTGACCGAATAAAAGAAAAAACAAGTTTTTTTGTCCCAAGTTTTTTGACAGTTTTTAACAGTTTTTTATTTGTATCTTTTTTTCTTCAACGGATAAATCAATAAAATTTATACTGTAGATAGGCAGGACTATGTTTGTGCAAAATTTCAATCAATTTTGTAGTCACAATTTTGAGATAACGGTAAAAAAAAGTTCTATTTTTCAACACGTTATTTCTTTTGATATCACACAAAACGGTACATTTACTACAAGCTACACAATGTTAAATTAAAAAATTTCAAAAATACCTCAAAACACCTCAAAACACCTTGCCCATGACCAGTGTGGGAAATACCGTATTCTCAGTTTGAAATTTCGACATGGTTGGCTTTAAAAAATTCTTACTTTTTTGTAGGCATCGCAGAAATATGATTGAAGCCTCATATGAAAGGTGAAATAATAAGCTTTCTTATGATGTAAATTTAAATATAGGAATAAAATTGATTTAATGGAGTGAGAAAATAAAACAGTTTTTTTTTTGCTTTTTTTAATGAAAACTGATTGGGTTCAAAAAATTCTAGCTCTTTTTGTAGATGTGGCACAGACATGATCGATACTAATGTTTTGAGCTGAAATAATAGGCTTTCAGATGGTATAAAATTTATTATAGGTTGTTATTTAAAAAAATGGACTTTAAGGTAATTAAAAAAAAAGAAGATTGATTTTCCTGCTTTTTTTATTAAAATTTATTGGGTTCAAAAAATTCCAGCTCTTTTTGTTGATGTCGTGCAGTAGGCAACAGGCTTCCAGATTCAGAGAAAATTTATATAAAAAAATGGATTTTATAGTGTTAGAAGAAAAAAAGTTTGATTTTTTTCACTTTTTTCATTAAAATCACTGTTTTCAATAAATAATTTGTATACCTTTTACGCATTATAAAAATCTTAGTATGGCTTTATTTTTTAGAAAAATAATAAACTTTTTAATGGCGGAATTTTTTGTAACCTTTACATATAAAAAAAATTGATTAATGAGAAAAGAAAAAAAAGGTATTTGTTTTAGCTTTTTCTTGTAAATTATGATATTATTCAAAAAGTTATTCCGTTTTTTTACAAATCATACAGATCTAATTATGTTAGGTCTTAATCTTTAGCTTAAGAAGGTACTTTACTATAAGATTTATTATCTTATAATTTTTTTTACAAGAAAGTTGACAAATAAATAACTTTTTGATCATTTTTTAACAAAAGCACACGACCTCTTTTCTTATGACGTTATCACGTAAAATCATCGACCGTAAACCGGCCTTACAGACAACCACTTTTTTTATCTCATTTTCTCTCTCTCTTTCTCTTTTTAAAAATTTTATTTAGATACTTTAAAAAACCGTTGGAAATCATTAAGAAGTCGTTATTTAAAAGAACTAGTGTATGAACGTTATTCTGACGGAACGAACAAATCATCATGGGAATGCTTCGATCAATTGGAATTCTTACGTCCTCACATGCAAGTCGATATTGATGAAATCCATTCCACCCGCAAACAAATACAAGATACAATTAGACAAAAAGCTGCTAGTAGTGTAACATTTGGAACAAAAAAACCTACTCCAGAACCTCAAATGTCTACAACAGAAACTGTTACGAAGCATATAACTCTAACAGAAAAAATAACGAGTGAAACATCGGACAAAAATTTCCTTGAAGGAAGAACAATCACACAATTCGGTGAAAGTGATACGTGTGCGGTAGCTTTTGTAAATTCACAACAAACTTTGCAAATTACTTCCGTTGAAAGCGTGAAACTTGGTATAAATGTTAGTAAGGAACCGGAAAAAGTCCAACAAGCCATTGTTGTTGATCCTGCCACCTTGCCGATCCTTCAAAATCGACCTATCAAAATAACCGCAGTACAAGCTATACCATCGCTTGATCTTACCAATGAAGATGATGAGAATGATGTTAGACAAAGTTCTAATGATGAAGCTTCAAAATTGGGTAATGATGATGTTCCACCGCCTGCTAAGAAAATACGAAAAAGCTCAGGTTTTGTGGTGAATAGAACAAACGTGCTAGTAAATGAAATACCTACAAGACTGACTCCATCGCCTGCACCACCTCAAAGACTACCTTCGCCTGCAGTACCACTAGCTCCTAAAAGGGTATCTTCACCTGCAACACAACCACCTCCTAAAAGGCTACCTTCGCCTGCAGTACCACAAGCTCCTAAAAGTCTACCTTCACCTGAAGCTCCTATAAGTATACTCGTACCTTCAACTCCAGCTCCCCGATTAACTCTAGATCTTACTGCCGATGAAGTTCCCACAGTCCCTGCCCCAATAGCTTTTAAACAGAAGGCTCAAAAGGTTTTCCCACCATTGGATTTGACACTCGATGATGATGATGAAAATCTTCCGGCTGCTAAACCAAAACCTACACCAACGCCACCTGCCAAACCTAGTTCTACATCAGAATTTCAAAAGGCCTTTCTTGATGCATTCCTTAACGGAAGGAAATCTGCAAATGAAAATAAAGAAAAGCATAAAAAGTCAAATGGTTGCAAAAGTAAAAACGTAAATGGAAAGACAAAAGATGATGATAATGTGATATGTCTTGATGATGATGATGAAGATGATAAAAATGATGATAATAATTCAGTAAGCTCATATGAAGAAGTTATTGTTTACTTGGAAGAAGAGCAAAAAAAATAATGCAAAATGAAACGAATTTTAATAAATAAAAAAAAATTGTTAGGAATTAATTTATTGTTTTATTTTATTTTGTGGATTTAAATATGGTAAGATTTCGAAATGTGCTTTTTTCCAACACAAAACATTTAATTTAAAATTTGATGCTGGCAATGATCAAAAATCTTCAAACGAAAATCAAATAAATCTCATGGATGTGGGTCATATTGCAAAAAAAAGGTAGGTAAACAAAATAGGCAATACCCTTAATTTTGATGACGTCACTCGAATTCATACATTTTTTTGTAGGTACTTTTTATTTGACAACTTAAATTTTAGTTCTAGGTACAGCTGCTTATGGGAGTTCTCATGCGCATTTTCATACTAAAACGATGGTGGAACGTTTTATGGCTTGTATATGCAAAATAGTTTAAATACATTTTTTTTTGGTGAAATCGAAAACGACAAAGTAAATGTGGCTCTACAGATACTTCAAAATCAGTGTCTTTGAAGCGAACAAAAGTTTGGAACCACTTGATGCAAATGTGAACCCGTCAAATTCCTTATAGATATTTTTTTTACTTTTCAAATACATAGTTTTAGAAGATGAAAAAATTGATATTTTCTAAGTACTGTTTCTTTCGAGGAATTGCACAAAGTCGAAGCGGTATAAAAATATTATTTTTTTTTTATCATTTTGTCAATGTTCTATAAGGCTCCGCGAAACTAGGCCCCAGGAAATAAGGCCCCATAAGAAAAAATGAAATAAGGCCCCAATTTTTCTTTTTCATAATTAATTTATTTTAGTTAATGAAATATCACTCCAAAGCAACAGAACCATCTTTATGGACGGAAATTTTAAAATTGTTTCTCAAGGATGTTTCAAAAAGTTGTTACGATTTTTTTAAGCTATTCTATTACTTAGGGCCATTTGCTGAATCGAAACTTAAATGATTTATGTTGAACATAAACTCTTATTCCCTACTTTTTCCTCTGCGTAAACTGTCACATAAGGATTAATGGAGAACTTAAATGCTTAAGTTTCGATTCAGCAAACGGGTCTTACTGTCTTATGCTTTTTTATTCAATGATCCCTGATGGTTTACTGCACGATCTTTACATTGAGAGGCATTAGTTTGCAGCACGATGTAGATGTTAACATTGAAAAGCATTTTTCAATGTAAAGATATTGCTGCAAATAGCATTTTCATATAAATTATGAAAAATATTTTCATATAAATTATGAAAAATGAAATAAGTCCCAAAATTGTTTTTAAAATAAAATGAAAAAAATTGAGAAATTTCGTTGTTGTTTTGTGTGTATTTTGTGGGGCCTTTTTTCATTTTTTATTGGGGCCTTATTTCCTGGGGCCTAGTTTCGCGGAGCCGTTTAATAAATGTACAAAAAAAATATACTATCTAAAAGCATAATATTTTTTCTGAAATATAAAACTATCTATATATTCAAGTCCATAAATCTATATAATTGATTCTTTGAAATTACTTATTTTTAATGAAAAAAGCAAACAAAATTAACTTCTTCAAAAAATATTTTGTTACTATTACTATCGGAAAGCTTATTATTTCGGCTTAAATTGCACTAGCTTACAAGGTTTTAGCTGTCGAAACCAAATTATTCTTTTCCAACGGTTTTTAGTGTACTGAACTCGCATCCCAAGTCATAAATATATGATCAGCTCCCGTTTAAAAAAAAAAAAGAACTTCTTATCTATTCGAAATTAAGTTCGAAAATACCTTAATATTGTAATGATTTTTTCAGGTTTCAGGTTCAGGATAAAAATTATTTTTCCACTTACCAAATTACATAGCTTCCAACTTACTTACTTACACTTTATTTCAATTCAATTCACTTTTATTAACTCTCAAATAAACGATCTGTATTCTTTCAATTTAAAAATTTAACTTTGTCCGGTTTTGAGAATGTCTTCGAAGGTTCTTGTCATTGCTTCTAGAAATTTCTAATTTCCAGGAGTTGCCGCTTCATATAAGGTGGCAGGTGGCTGATGAAAGCCGCTACTTAAAAAAAGTTAAATAACTTTTCCTAATTAAGGAATCTAGTTAATTTTGTTATATTTTGAAGATAAGTTTTTAGATTTCAAAAAATTCATAATAGATAGTGGATAATGTTTTGGCAGAATTGCTACGAAAATTTCCCGATAAGCTCATATCCAGGATCTTCACCATGCCGTTGGCCCCCCAAATCGCTTGACCTTACTGCATCCAACTTTTTCTTTTAATGTTATTATAAACAGGAAGCCCGCAAAGCTAAACCAACGAATTTGAATGAATCCATTCGAAAAACATTTGCTGTCTCAAATCTCCAATGAACAACTATTTTTAAGGCGTCTCACATGCATCAACGAGCAAAGGAGGCTTTTAATATCCATTAAAACTAATTAAGCTTTATTTAATAAAATTGAATGAGCTTTAACATGAATAAAAGAAAAATGAATTCGATACAATGAAAAAAATTTATTTGAGTTTTTTAATGTACCTAGCGATTTTAATCAGCCACCCCGTACTTCAAACTATCAATTCTATGGAGTTTGGTATTAACAGCATAACTTAACTCGAAAATGAGTATGCAGAAATATTTTAGAAAAATCTATTTTCGTTTGGTCTTAACAGCAAAACTCTAAAAGCCCTATTTATAAACTCATCATAGACAGTGCATAGCATTATGTACTCTTTATTATGTCTAAACAGAAAATTGTTATTTATAAACTTTATGCAACGTTTAATAGAGGTTGTATAAGCTAAACGCGTTTTAGGGTTGTTTAGAGCCTGAATAAGAATCTATTTTGCTTAAATGTCATTTGAACTTCACATAATTTTCAGAAAAAGAAAACATAGCAATGATTTGTATATATATATTTTTTTTCTTGAAGAATTTATTTTTTGGATTACATTTGCAATTAAGTAAACAATTTGAAATCAACTAAAACAAAAAAAAAAGAAATTTGGAGATTTTTTCCTGATATAATTTCCTGATTTATATAATGATCAAGGGGCACGGTAGTGCCCAGCCAAGTTCTCTAGCGACTTTGGCACTACACCCTTACAGGAAACAACTCAGGCCATTTTCGACCCCCCTCTAACTTCCTCACAAAATTTCAGCCTTTTACAATGAGTAGTTTCTGAGATATAGGGCTTCAAAAATCGCAAAAACCGTAACTGACTGACTGACTGACTCACTCACTCACTCACTCACTCACTCACTGACAGATCATCAAAATTATGGAGAACTTCCCGTTAACGTAGAAACTTGAAATTTTACACGGTGATAGGGCTTGTGGTGTATACAAAGGAAAAAATCGAAAATTTTAGATTTTCAATTCAGGGGGCGTGGCATCCGCCCATTTCCGCTGAATTATCATCAAATATTATAGAGCACTTCTGATTATCGTAGAATCTTGAAATTTGGTAGAATGGTAGAGCTGGTAGTTTATACAAAGGAAAAAATTAAAAATTTGAGAATTTCAGCCAGGGGGCGTGGCATCCACCCATTTCCGCTGAATTTTCATTAAATATAATAGAGCACTTCTGATTATCGTAGAATCTTGAAATTTGGTAGAATGGTAGTTTATACAAAGGAAAAAATTTAAAGTTGAGAATTTCAGCCAGGGGGCGTGGCAACCGCCCATTTTAACTGAATTTTCATCAAATATAGAGATTTTCAATTCTACAGCCATAACAAAATTTTATTGATACGAATTTGAACCCAAACTTTAGAACTTGGTACACTTTTACATCTCAGTACTTTTTGTGCCAGCATAATTTCAACATAGGAGAACTTGGCTCCTTTTTTAACAGTAATGTTTTTGTTGTGATATTATATGACATCAAGAACCTTCGCTAGCGTTTTTTTTTATTTGTTTATTTTCGAATCAGATGGAGTTTGTTTATCGACAGATGGAGTTGTTTTTCGTGATTAAAAGTACTAATTTTCCATTTTTAGTACTTATTTGGACACAAACCTAGCATAAATATAATGGCTAAGAAAATGTTTTATAAATAGAAATTTATGTAACGTTGCATAAAGGCTACATAAAACCTTATGCATTGTATAACTATGAAGCTGTTTAGAGCTGTTTAGTGATATCTAATAAATGAGACTGTGTGTGTAAAGTGTTCAAAACAGCACAACTCTGTTCCTTTGCTTTTTTTTTATCAGTGACGGAAATTTCGGGGAAATATTTGAATCGATTGATTCGTGTAAAAAAAAAACAAAAGCAAATCGCGGTAAGTCAGAAAAGTTAAAATTCTTTAAAAAAAAAACTAATTCCAATATTAGCACTAAGGACACAATTGGAAATAATCTTATTCTTGAACGAAAAATAGTTTGGTCAAAACATCATATAGGTATGTATTAGGGTGGGTAGTAAAAATCGAATTTTTTTTTTTGATTTGGTACTCCGAAAAATCGATTGCTAGACACCTCTAGAATATACACACCAAATATGAGTTCTTAATATTAATGGGAAGGTCCTCCGCTTCGTAATTTTCCATTTTTACATCAAGCTTCTGCTAAAAAAAAATCATTTTTTTTTTAAATCAACTTTTTAGCAAATGTCTTCACATATTCTTGTAGGAAATTGAACGTTCTACAAAAAAGGCCTCAAACAGTTTTTTCGTTTATCTAACCGTTTAATAGATATTTGAGGTCCAAAAATCAAGAAAATCTTTAAAAATTCGTTTTTTGTTCTAAATTTTGTAACAAATTGAAAAATTATAATCATCAAACGCGCAAGACATATTCTTGTAGGAAATAGATTGTTCCACAAAAAAGGTCCTATTAACTTTTTTCATTAAAGATTTTCTTGATTTTTGGACCTCAAATATCTATTAAACGGTTCGATAAACGAAAAAAGTGTTTAAGGCCTTTTTTGGATTTGGAAGAATTTTTCTAACTTTAAAATGCATTTATATCAAAACGACGATTTTTGACTTATGTGTTAGTACCAAACTCCGTAAAATTGATAGTTGATAAATACTGAAATTTTGTACATATTTTAAAATCTTATTTATGGGAATATTGGTCAACTTTTTTTTCAATTAGATTTCAACATTTATATCGGTTAGCTCCATTCTGTTTTTATTTTGTTAATTTACTTAAATAATAAAATATCGAAATGTAATTTTTATCAACTATCATTATATTTCATAGTTGTAAAGCACAATATGGATGATTATTCTTAGAATGTTTTCTTCCACATTGCACTGCGCAAGTGTGAATAGTTGCCCTTGCCCTTATACACATTTTATTTCTATTTCTTGAATAAAAAAAAACTAAACATCAACCATTTAATAAAATAAAGGAAGTATGGCAACTCTCATGTTTCGCGGCACTCGTGAAACATGCTGGCGAACGGGGAAGTTACCACATAACCTACAGGCTACAGATAATACTTGTTTAGTTTTTTTTTTTCTTCTCGTTTCGTTTTCGTGTATCTGCTTCTGCATGGGTGTGCATTTATTTTCCTCTCGCTTCTCTATTATTATTTTTCTTCAGTTGCGTTGAGATTGTGTCCAAGTGTAGAGAGGTTTTTATTTTTTATAAAATAAAACAAAAAAAAGTTAACAATGATTAAAAAGAATAGTAAACAATCGACTGCATTAAAAATTAAATTTGTTAGAGAAGTTAAAAAACATCCAATTATTTGGTTTCCAACAATTAAAAATGGAAATTATGTACAAAACAAAGAGGCTGAAGATGTTTGGAAAAAAGTTCAGAAAACACTCGAAGAGAATTTTAATTTCCCAAAAGGTAAGCAAAAGAAAAAATGCAAAACAAAAATGTTTCATAATAAAGTTGTTTTTTGTATCTCAAAAAAAAAAAAAAATGAAAAAGATTATAAATATAGGAAAATTTGGCAAAGAATACGAAAATACTATTTGGAAGTTTTAGAGGAGAGAGCAATAAAAAATATCACATCTTTTCCCACATGGGAATTGTTTCATGAGTTAACTTACCTTTATGAGACTACACTAAGAAATATCGTGTGGAGAACGAATAAAACTGTTCCTAAATTGGTTCCCAATCCAAAAGATGCAAATCGATTATTACAACAACCATGCCCGTGTTGTTTGCCGTTGTATAGTGAAGAAAATGAAAATGAAAGCAAAAAACGAAAAATGGATGATAATGAAAACAAAAAAATAAATGACGAAGTGATAGAAATAGAAGAAAATGATGTATCGGCTTCAACAAGCAATGTTCCAATTCCAATTATTCCAGTTCCAGTGGTTGGTGTTGGTTGTGTGTCGATGCGCGCTGTCGGGGTTGATGTTAAAGATGATTTAAAAGTTGAAGACTTGGACAAACTCCAAGATTACGATCGTGAAGTGTTGTTTTTTTCAGATTCAGAAGTTGTTTGTATTGAAGACGATGTCGATGATTAGAATTTAAGATTTTTATACCTATTTAATGTAAGAATGTTTTTTTTTTATTAAATTGAAGTTTTATAAAAAAGAAAGATAAAATAGAGGTTTTTATTAAAAATAATTGAAGTTTTTTATAAATAAAAATACCGTTTATTATTGATTTATGGCTTTAAAATTGTTGAAATAGTGAAGCAGTTTTTTTTTTCTTCCCCATCCATTTTTTATTAAAGTTAGGTACCTGTAGAAAAGAGAAACGGTCCAAAATTTAAACAACATTTTTCGCCATTTCGAAATTTATCTTTCTGCCGCCATCTTGGATTTTGGTTTTTCTCAATAAAACTCGGTTTCTGCTGGTCGAAAAAAAATTATAAGACAAAATTAATGAACGAAATTAAATTTCAAATATTTTATATTTATGATATTAAGAAAGTAATAGATAAAAAAAAAAGAAAATTCATTCGATCATTAAGTGAATATCATAACCCTGATTTTTCGCAAACTTGAAATTCACATTTTGGCCGCCATCTTGAATTATAGTTTTTATTATATATCTCGACTTTTGTTTACCTAGGTAAAAGTTGGTTATACAAAAAACGTAGAAAATTAAATTTTGCGTCTTTAATGTTAAGAACACTTTTTCGATATTCTGAATATTAAAAAAGTTACAAGCAAAAAAAAAAAAAAAATAAAAAAGTAGGTAAATTCTTAAGGTTTGAGCCCTTTTTATCAAAATTATGAAAAAACCTTCCGAGAAAAGATTAACAAAATATATTGATAACTTTTGTATTTATAGCGATACAAAAAATAGTTGTTTAGCAGAGTTTTAGAGAATTTTAAGGTGAACAATCTTTTCTCGGAATGTTTTTGCATAGTTTTGATAAAAAAGAGCTCAAAACTTTAAAACTTTGGCTTGTTACTTTTTAATATTTAGAACATCGGAAAAGTGTTCTTAGCACAAAAGACGCAAATTTTAACTGTCTACGTTTTTTGTATACATATACGCAACTTTTATGTAGGATAAATAGAAATCGATATATTTAACAAAAAACTAAAATCCAAGATGGCGGCCGAAAGGTGAATTTTACCGTTGCGAAAAGTCAGATTAATAATATTCAGCCAATGCTCAATCGAATTAGCAAAAAAAAAATTTGGGGGTGGTATAAACTGCTGGGTCGCACATATATGAACATCATAAATGCACTGGACTAGATACCGATGGGCAATAGTTTTGAAGTTCTGAACGAAAAATAGAAGGGAAAAAGAGATTTACGTAACGCGTTCCACATTCGTGAAGTGCGGCTAAAGAAAGAATGTCTGTAGGTATTGGACGGTACGTGCGAAATTGGGCTGGACAGTTAACTGCCTTCTGCTTGGTTAAAGATTTCTAAAAAAAAGAGCAGTGAAAAGCTTAGATAATGTTTATTTTTCAGATTACGTTGGCAACTTTGCAAAAAATGTTCGTTGGTTAAGTTATTCCAAAAATCGCATTTTTGACCTTTTTACCATATTGAAATATTTTAATAAAATAAATAAAATAGAGACAGGGGAGTGGTGCCATATGAAAGCTTATATTCTCAGCTAGCCGATAGTGGTATAATCCGGTTTTTCGATTTTTTTCAAAATTCCGAGAAAATCGCGTTTGAAAGTTGGGGTAAAATTTTTTTTCGAAAAATCCCCGAATCTTTGAACGCTCCTGGAAGCTAAACCGCTTGAGAGCAATTTTTGGGAGTGATGCCAAATGATAGCTTGTGTCATGGGCCTACGCTTTGCACATTGTCAGATTTTAAAAAAATCGCCTTCCATGTTAAACCGCCACATCATGCCTATTTTTTCAGAATCGTGCCTATTTTTTTTTTTACTTTTAAGTTCTCCCGGTTTGAGAACGCGTGGACCTACAGGAATGGGAGTTGTACCCAAATGTAGGTTAGAGTCCCCGCTATCTTTTGGCATCAAAAATTTTATTTTAATTTTCTTCAAAATTCCGCGATATAGGCGTTGGAACGCTTTGATCTAGAGACAGGGGAGTGGTGCCATATGAAAGCTTATATTCTCAGCTATAGTGGTGTAATCCGGTTTTTCGATTTTTTTCAAAATTCCGAGAAAATCGCGTTTGAAAGTTAGGGTAAAATTTTTTTTCGAAAAATCCCCGAATCTTTGAACGCTCCTGGAAGCTAAACCGCTTGAGAGCAATTTTTGGGAGTGATGCCCAATGATAGCTTGTGTCATGGGCCTACGCTTTGCACATTCTCAGATTTTTAAAAAATCATCTTCCATGTTAAACCGCCACATCATACCTATTTTTTCAGAATCGGGCTTAACTTTTTTTTTACCTTTAAGTTCACCCGGTTTGAGAACGCGTGCACCTACAGGGATGGGAGTTGTACCCAAATGTAGGTTAGAGTCCTCGCTACCTTTTGGCATCAAAAAAATTTTTTTCATTTTTTTCAAAATTCCGAGATATAGGCGTTGGAAGTTGGGGCGCTCACTTTCAGCTCAGCTCACTTTCAGCTCAGCTCAAATGAGCTTAGCTATGGTACCTAGCTCAAATTTGAGCTGAGCTGTGAGCTGAGCTGAAATGTGAGCTTTTTGCAACCCTGGCAACTTGCCACATGGAAATTACCACATGCAACTTGCCACACGCAACTTGCCACATGCAACTTGCCACACACAACTTGCCACATACAACTTGCCACATGCAACTTACCACATACGACTTGCCACATGCAACTTGCCACATGAAACATGTAACTTGCAACGTGTTGTGTGTTTTATGTTTGCCGTACTACGGAGTACTGCATTTTTAAGTACTAAAGTACTGCCTACTCTAAAGGTGAAACGACAGCCCTGCTACCCAGGGTGATCGCGTCATAATCCCTTTGACATTCTTGTCAAAAAGTAAATTTTCATACCCACCCTCCCATAAGAAGTATAACTTCAAAAAAAAATTACATTTGATACTGGAGTGCTGTTATCGTTACGGGTGTGACATTTGACACTTTTACTCAACATTCTATTGAATTATTCAGCCTTATCGTAATTCAATATATTTAAAGAAATCAAAACATTAATGATGTACAGAATGCATGATAATTCTCACATGTAATTAAAAACATACACATAGTGCTGTTCGAAAAATGTTGGTCATACATTTTATTATTTCGAGATTAGTTCTTGAAATACATGAACATGAACGATTAGGTTTTTTTACACAAGGTAGCAACATGTCGTTCTGCTCGTGATAGAAGTCTTATATACGAACCGAAGAAGAAAATGGGAAAAATCAGTTAACCTACGGAATACAAAACAAATATTTTGTGTATGTCGCGTCTTAATTTTACAACACTCGAAATTTCAAAGAGTTTTAAGTGTGTTGTTTTTTATTTCAAACCATCTACAAACTTTCCCTTTTTTTAGTTAAAAAAAAAAAAAACAAATAAAATGCACGAATGGGGTCGCACGTACTTGCTCTTGCAGTTCAAAACACTTTTATGTTAGTTTACTTGTAGATTGGCTCTATATAAATTTAAAAAAAGTTTTGTTGATGTTGGGAAAGAGCCGACATTTAAATAGGGTAAAATTTTACTTAATGAAATTTTTGTTTTTGTTATTTGACTTTTTTGAGAAAAACTCAAAATGCGTTTTTATTGAAATCGCAAAGTTTGATCAAAATCGTTAGAGCCGTTTACGAGATATTGAAAAAAAATTTAAAAAAAACCATAGAATTCGTTTTTTAAAAGAATAAAACAAAATCTGAAATCAAATTGCCCTCCAAAACAAGTATGCAGTTTTATTTGATATATTAAGGTGCATTTTTAGAAAAAAAAAATTAAAAATTGTTTGAGCCGTTCTTTTAAAAACTATTTTTTTATAAATAATTTTTTGGAAAAAAAAACTTCAAAAAAAAATTGGTATGCCATTTTGTAGAAATCACTGATCAACACCTAAAAACAAAATTTCAAAAAAATTCAATGTCCCGTTTTCGAAAATTTGATTTTTCAAAAAAAAAATTTCGAAATTTTTTTAAAAATCCAAAAATTGATTTTTTCAAAATTTTATTTTTGGCTTATATAAAAATTATATACATAAATGCTTCTTTACAGAAATCGAATGCTTCGTTGAAATCGAAGAAGTAGTTTCGGAGCAAATCGGATTTATAAAAAGGGTTCTATGGTACCGTTAGTAATGATTTTCAAAATAAAATTTTTGTATTGAAAGATAGAACTTCTCTTAAAACTTAACCGTTTTTGAGATATTTTAATTCTACTAAAATCGTTATATGACAGGTATTGTTATTTTTGGTCCAAAAAAATTAATTCCAAAAATCCCTCTGGAGAATCGTCAAATAACGCTACATACCAAGTTTGACATGAGTCGGTCGATCCGTTTGGGCTGTAGCTTCGTTTACAGACAGACAGACTGAAAAACTGACAGACTGACTTCCGGGACCCAATTTTTTGCATTCTCTATCATCGCAATGTCATGAAAAAATATTATCCCACCTTTTTTTTGTACGAATGCATAACTTGATATATAGTAGATACCTATATCGCAAGTAAATAACAAAAGAAAAACAAACTTTCAGAATTCCATAAAAATCTGTACAAAATTTTAAGGAAAACCCTCCACCCGTTTAGGCTGTGGAAATGTGTACAGATGGACGCACAGACACACGGACGGAATTGCGAGTTCTCTATCATCGTAATGTTGGTTTTGATTAAAACCTCAATTTTTTTTCGACACGAAACCAATACTTGCCCTATAAAGCAAGTAAAAAAAACATTTTTTTGAAAACGACTAGATGTTTTTAATTTTTTTTCTCAAAACTTTGTTCTTATGAGTACGATTAAGAATTTAACCGGATCAGCCAACGAAAGCTTTAATTTTTTATTAACAATCTTTACAAAAAAAAAAATCTAAAAATGTAGTACTTGTGCAAATCAGCGTTGTTTGGAACTTGAATTCCGAAGTGCATTAATTATTCGGCCTTATTATGAATTCCATTCGTATCGGAAATTTGCAACGATTTCCGAAAAAATAATCACGGAATCCATCCGTAATGGAAAATTTCATACAAACCGTCACACAATCAGATTTTTTTTTATTATTTTATTCGGAAATCGTAGAAATTTTCCGATACGATGGAATACTTGATAAGGCCAATTTTGAATCACTTTGAGTCTATTTGTACTATAATTGTTTGACGGGATAACGTTAAACATTCACATTTCTAATGTTTTAAATCTTTTTTTCTCAACTTAAAATTAATTCTTGATGAAAGAAAAAAATTGTGAAATCAAAAACTATAATTTCCATCAGGTACCTTGAAAGAAAATTAGGTACCTAATTTAAAATCTTAAAAGGTTAAAAATAACAGAAACTAAAGTTAGATAATTAATGTTTCTTGTATCATAACCATATCACTTCTAAAAAATCTCAAAGTCATAATAGTTTTACACCTGGAAAAGAGCTACCTGCGTTTTCACTTAAATCCACTTCTTCCTCGCCCATACAAGTTGCATAGCAGTTTTCATATGTTACCAAACCAAAAACCATAGAGTTAATCAAGTCGGTCCTATCTTAAAATGGTTAGCTCGTGAATCGTTTTGGTTAGCGACGTGTGTCACCATAAGTGTTTCGTTTATCATCAAAACTAAATCGGACAATAAATTCTCTTGATTATTGAGATCTCTTGATACTGATAACATAGAAATAGCGTGCTACTAGTGCATTATGCACTCTCGAAATGAAAGTGTTACGCCGCTTGTGACTGTGACTTGTGACTGCGGGTGTACATTAAACGAGTCTCGAGTACAGAGAAGGTAAATAGGGATATTGCCTGAGCCCTGAGGTGGGTCAGCGATTTTTCCTACTTTATATTTTTAAGGACCCAGATGTCATCGTATATTTTGTTGAGTTTCTGTTTTTATTACTGCCTCCGATTAACCAAAGTATTTTTTTTTTTTTACTTTATTTTTTTTATTTTCTAGCCAAGCTAAAACACATTAAAGCTCAATCGCTGATTTATACAACAATTTTACAGGAAAAAAAGAGGGAACACAACAGAAAAAAAAAATATTAAATAAATAAAATTGTTATCGTTTCACAGATGCGACACTATTACGTTAATGTTTTTGTTGTTGTTGTTGTTATTTTGTTGATATTTACTCATTCGTGTGTATATGTGGGATAAAATGGGAGTTGTGTAAGGAAAGGAGGCCATAAATTGCTTGACTTTTATTGCTGGAAACACATCGTAAAAAATGATCGAGCACTGATGATTGAGCAAATCGCAAATTTATGACCAAGTGCGAGGACACTAAGTACCTATCGGCTACGACCGACGACGAGTTGGTAGGTATATCAACATATTTGCGTAGCAGGCGAAAAAAAAAAAAATATATAAATTTTGAGCCTGATGTCGATGTGGTAGTTTGGTAGATTTGTGTGTCAGAGAGCACTTATAGTTGATTGGGCCTCCGACAATTTTAAGAGATTAACCAAATTTATTGGGATTTTTTTTTGTCATTGGCAATAATAATATTGGTTATTATATAATTTATGTGTATTCTTTCCGATTTATGTCGAAAAAGCAATCTTATGAGTGAATAGTGAACAGAAATCGAAGGAACCTGTATAAAATAAATAAAATTAACTTAAGTCCGACAGAGTCATCTTGCAGTAGAATGCAAACATCCCAAAGGTCCAAGAAAAACTTTGGTAGCCTACTTTTCCTTTTTAAAAGAAACTCGAGCATTTTTTCTTGGGACGATTATAATCTTCGAATATAGTTTCAAGATGGGCAGCTTTTGGTATAAATTCGGGCTGAAGACGTTAGCGGTCGAAAAAGTTGTGAATACTTTTCATAAGCTTACAAGCGGCTGCACAGTGGAACGAGTGTATGGGAAACACATTTTTGCTTCAAACTGAGACAAAAACCTAGAAGTTTCTTAAATTTAGCATTTTCTCCTTCCAAACTTCCAATCCAAGTAACTGCTTAATTTTGTTGGAAACGTTTTTTTGAAACGTTAGAAATAAAACAGACCAAAATAAATTGCTAAAAATGGATTTTCCTGATTTTCTATTTGTACATCCATCTGCATTTGTTCAAAGTTTGATTTTTTATTTTGATTTTGTTTTCGGATAAGTTTTTGACATATTGGGGTATGTTCGTAGATTTGGGGCCAGTCGTCGTTCATGAAATTGAAATAACTTTTACTTAACTACAATGGCCATTTTTTGCAAAAAGTGGAAAATTTACAAAATAAATTTTTTTTCTTTCTAGCGCCATTTATATGTGAAAAAAAAACTAAAAAAATTTGTTTGACCTCTAGAAATAAGTTTTCTGAATCATTGTTTTTAATTTAATATATAAATATTTAACTTAAGTCGTTTTTTAATTTTTTTTTTTTTTGAGCTTAACATTATTATTTTTTATTCAATTCAATTTTAATTTTGTTTTATTGAACATACTATATACAATTGACTTAAGCTTAACTTATTTCTAATAAGATACATTGATTGATATAAAATTTGTTGGCACATATGGGGCCTACACGGTGGTCTTGAAAACGCGGCAGGTTTTATAAAAATGGATCCCAAAAGTAATGATGCAGATTTGTTCGAAATGATCTCAGGATTCCAAATTTGTAAATTTCAAAATCGTACCTGATCCCTTTTTTGAGTTACAGGCATTTTACATATATACACGTGGGAGGGCATTTGGAAAACAAAATTTAAACCAAAAACAAAAGCAAATTATAATGTCCTATACCTTTTTGGAAAGCTAAAATATACTCCTTGAATTTGATGATTATTTGAAGTTTATTGAGTAAATAGTTTTTGAGAAATTTAATTTCAAAGTCAAAATTAAAAAAAAAAAATTATTTTTTGTATTTAAGTTAATTTTTTTTTTTTAAATTTGGATTACAAGGTACAAGTTTTTTTTTTCAAAATTGAATATTCTATTTAGTTCTTAGTCAAATACTTAAAAATAGATGCAAAAAACTATTCTAGTTTTTAAAAAATGGGAAAAAAGATAGGCACTTTTTTATTGGTTTTATTTGTTCCTAAGGAAAAATGTGTATAATGGTTATTTAATGAACAGATTTGTAAGTTCTAATTACACTTAGTGTAACTCAGAATCAACCCCAAGAACGATTTGGTATTTTGGCTCCTTTTTTGAGGTTTTTTGTTAATTTTTGCTGTTTTTTTTTAATGTTTTTTTATGCCATTTTTAGAGTTTTGTATTTTTTTTTTTTTTCATTTTTATATTTTTTAACTTATTTTTATTACGTTCTGAGTATTTCAGGACTATTTTTTAAATGTAAGAGTTATAATGTTACGTATAACAGAAAAATATCCCACATTACATAGATTTCAGGACCGCTAAGGTCCTCAGGGACCACAAAACCTTTTCTCGATTTTCATCGTGAGATCCATTTTTCATGAATCCATGTTGACTTTTCGCGTTAATTAAAAAAAAAAAGAAGACGTCCTGATCAGCATCGTTTTACAGTGACCTTTTTTCCATTTGATTAGAGGCTAATTTTTTTTTTTATTCGAAAAAAAATTAAAAAAAGCTAAAAAAAAATTGGAGAAAAGATACATTTTTCCTTAAATCTCGAAAACTAAGATACTTTTAAACATGCGGTTTTTGGTTTTTGACTTAAAATCAATGAGAGCATTGATTTGTCTACAAAAAAATTTACCCTTTATTAAAAACAATTGAATAAAATAAAGTGAAAGAAAAAAAATATTTTTTTCTAGAATAATAACTTTAAAATTAAATTTCTCAAAAACTATTTACTCAATCAACTTCATATAAACATCAAATTCAAGGAGTATATTTTAGCTTTTCAAAAAGGTATAGGACATTATAATGTGCTTTTGTTTTTTGTTTAAATTTTTTTTCCAAATTCCCTCCCGCGTGTATATTTGTAAAATGCCTGTAACTCAAAAAAGGGATCAGGTACGATTTTGAAATTTACAAATTTGGAATCTTGAGATCATTTCGAACTTTTGGGATCCATTTTTATAAAACCTGCCGCGTTTTCAAGACCACCGTGCCTAACCTAATACAATGGATAAAAGATAAAATATATATAAGTATAGTACATGAATAGGCTTAATTTTACAAGTCTGCTGACTAGGTTATCCTCGGGGTGTTCCGTCCCGGGTCGTTTTTTAATTATTGCTGCAGATAGGGATAGTTGTGCCTAAAAAAACACGCCTATTGTGTCATGTTTATGATCCACTGAATACAATTGTTAGCTTAATGATTTATTTTCACTTAATTCTCTATCACCGCTATGACAGTAATTTATTGTAGGAAGAATGAGACATCCTGCTTTCCTAAATACTATATTTTCGTTACTTACTCTGACATACTGTCATTTCCATACTTTTCCAATATAATAACTGTTGGCCAATGAATTTCTAAAATTCAGTAATTCTCAACCTAACCTTACCTACTTACTCTTATGGATCTGTGCTCTGTGCTGTACTGCTTGCGTGTAAGTATTTTTTAATTTTCATAAAAGCCCTTCTCTCTCTGTCTCTCTCTTTAGGACGTAAAAAGGGTTTATCTCAAGGTCTTTACGAAATGCCATACGAACAAAGTATGATTTTTATTTTCTTTTCACAATTATTATTATTACCCAAAACACATTTATTTCCACAACGGTCATGTTCATGTCTATCCCAGTGTGTGATTACATCACACCTTGAAAATAAATATCTCTCTTTTAGCTTTAAGATTCTAGATACAATACCTTTAGATACATTTTATATTTCCATGCAGGTGAAGTTCATTTAAAAAATAATAATAAAAGCAAACCAAAGCCCAGAAAATAAAACTTCCACACCTTTCTAATTGATGACCTCGTGTTGCTTGCAGATAGTTACCAGTGTCAGTTTTGTAGATAGAGTCTTAGAGCTATAACTTGAGAGAGAGACCGTATCACAAATCATCCCATATTCGTGTCGTGTCCAACTTGTCAAATAGAAATTAATCGTTCGTGTGCAAGATAGTACCTATACCTACTTAACAGATCGACGACGACGATGTGGCTTGCAAACCTCCTTTTTTCAGGGACGTATAAATACATATTGTAAGGGGGAGGGAATTATTCTTAATACAGTAACCCTGCAATGTATTTTTACAGAATTTACCCGGAAACAAGCGTATTTTGAAGTTGTGGGTTCATTCGTTCCTTCATAACTTCTAAACTACATATTATAATTTGACCAAAAAGGTACCGTTAGAAGCGTCTTATTCCTCCACTGGCTTTAAGTTATATGAAATCCTTGAAAAAAAGCGCCCTCTACATATCCCCGCTTTTAAAAAACAAGTTTGTTTTAAAAAATTGTTCACCTCCCTAAATAAAATCTAGATCCGCACTTGGCTTGTCAAACCAATAGTGGGAAGAGGAAGCGTAAAAAAATATCTTATAATTGCCACAGGTGAACCATTAAGTGCCTGAACTGTTTTCGCTTTTTTTTATAAATTTTTTTTCTATTTGTCTTGCATATAAAATAACTTTTCTGTAATTACATTTGCAATTGTAGACCGAACGAACGATTACTTTAATTTCTCACGTTAAACCTATCGAGATTGAGATGGTTCCTGACCGGCTGCTGACTGACTGGAGTGTGTAGTAAGATAAGTGTTTTTAAATATGACTCAGTCAGAAACTGCAGCAAACACACATGACGTGCGCTTGTTCATTTTATATCTTTATATCTGATTGTATGGTGTGACTCTGATTCTCCTTACCGCTAAATCACTTTTAATATAACAAAAATTAAAATAAAAAAAAAAAAAATATTAAAAAGTTAATTGTTATTTGCTACAAACACAGAAATTGAGAGGAATAAAAGGAGAAAAAAACGAAGTAAACTTGCTTGCAAAACGAATTAAATAATTTCGCGTGAGCGATTATTATCTTTTTCAGTATATACAGCACTTTTGGCCCATTAACAGGTTTTGCGCGAGACGTTTTCAATTGGATGACTCTTAAGACAAGTGCACATTAATTTTGAAAATCTTAATCGTTGTGTTGAGTTTATTTTTTTTTGTTTATATAATTTTTGTTCATAAAAATAAAAATTAAAAAAAAAAAACAACTGAGATCTGTCAAAAGTGTCATAACCCAGTTGATGGGATTAAAATCGGTAATTGAGCATGCAAAAAAATTACTAATAAGTACCTAAATGAACATTATTTAAAACTAGTCTAATAGCATTTTTGTAAAAGCTGAGTAAAGATCGTCAGGCTTTAGGGTTTTCCTGAAGAAGTACCGAAAGCCATTTTGTACAAAATAGACATGACATTTTACAAAAACCAGAAAATATAGAAGTTCCATATTTTAAAGCTCTAAAGGGCAGAGCAAAAAGGTTCAAATCTCACAAAGATTGGGCATTGGGAAGACACAAACAATATCTTAAAATATCACACAGATTTCTGCCGAATAGCAAGAAACATGAATAAATAGACAATTTGGATCAAGAGACTGTGAATTATAACATAATAGAAAAACTCCAAACAAGTGGGGACCTTGCTAAAAAAAAAACTTAAAATTTTTTCTTCAAGATATTTAGGAAAATAAAGCTCGAGTTTTTTTTCTTTCAACAAGCTATGTAAGTAGCTATCAATTTTTATTTATTTTATGTTTGTTGAAAACCTTGCCTTCTAAAGAAATCTTAAAAAACAAAAAACAATTTCAAGACATTTTCAAGTTTCTTCATAAAACCGGCATGTACCTACCAAATTATTTTACTGAAGAAACAAGGTGTGAATTATAACATAACAGAAAAAATGAATACCTTCTCCTCAAAACAATTCTTCAAACATATTCTTACATATTATAATTGTATAATTGATAAGAGCTTTGAATTTCATCGTAGTACCTACTCGAAACTACTTTTTTTCGCTGATTCAACACAGTGTGAATTATATGTAAAACGATAGAAATCGAGAAAAAGCTGCAAGCCTTGCTCTGTAATCAACTTTCAAATAATGATTTTTAATTTAACCAGGGATTTTTGTTCGTTAAACTAACATCTTTTTAATTATTTTACTTAACAAGACAAGGTGTGAATTATAACAAAATAAAAAAAAACAGCATTTTGGTAAAAATCTTGACGCATACAAATTACTAATTATTTCTAAATTAAATTCAGGGCAAGAATAGTTTCAATCTCGTTTCTCACACCTTAGTTGTTTTTCTGCAAAGACAAAGTGTGAATTATAAACAAGACACAAAAAACGCAATAAGTTGGAAGCCTTGTCTCATAATCGACTTCCAAACTAATATCTCTTTGCTTAGAATAAAAAGCCGGGAAAATCCACTCCAAAGGTTGTCTAGGGAAGAGACAACAGGAGCTGGTGACTGCTACGATAATAAATAATGTTGAAGTCTAGATAATGTCTATTTTAATATCTGTTTCAAATAGGTACGCAAAAGTTATAATAATTCTGTACAAATTGTTTCAAAAACGTAACTTCAAGTTAAAGGTTATTTCAGTCTTTTGTCTACATCTCCTATATTGCTACAACAATGTTTCAAAGGTATATACGACGACGAGTAAGAATTTCATTAATAGTACCTTTGATGACCTTAGGACTTTCAATAGCCGACAATTCACGTCCAGCCATCACATACACACACACACATAGACAAATTAATACATAAATTACTCACAACACAACAATAAAAGATGAGACAAGAACTCGTCTGCATGATGCTCGTATCGCATTTATCCTTCAGGCCATCATATCATATCAAAATATTGGACTCCAGAGTGTATCTTCAACGTCCATATTATTATGAACATACCACCGACCATCATCATCGCACCGCATCAGAAAATAGCATCCACAGGCCAATATGGCGCTGCTGTACTCATCAGCAGGAAACCTAACCAACTTATATATCGGTACCTTATAGATGCCTACCTTTTATAAGAAGCCTATATACGTGACAAAGGGTCTGTCTTGAGTATCAGGTGTTGTTAAGCTTAATTGGATTTACTCTCCAGGTTCTTCTTCTTCTTCTTTGCTTATACATAAATATACAATCTCCAAGGTGCTACACGATATTATATGGAATATAAAAGAGGCACAGAGCAGCTTAACACAAAACCCTATCTGGTATCCCTGCATGCATAAACATAAAATTATTAATTTCCATATGAATGATGTGCGATGATGATGATAAAGATAATAATGATGATGATGGCAACAAAGATGATGATGGGTTACCATTTCAATACAAAGTTGCGCTCCTTGAAACGCAAACCTACAACAGAAAAAAAAAAAGACATGAAACTGAAAAAAATTCGTCAATATTCCATTTAACTCCTTTAAAAAAGGATTTTTGACAACTCTCCACTTCCACAGACGAGGTATAATAAGAGACGACTGGCTAATGATGGGCTGTATTTGTGGCTTAGTATATTCTGTGTACTGAAACTTTTTTAAATAAAATGCACGACTGGGGCCGCACGTACTTGTTCTTGTAGTTCAAAGTATGTATATATTAAATTACTATTGGAAATTAAAGATTTTCGTTAAATTTTGAACAAAAAAAAAAAAAATAAAAGTAAAAAAAAAATTCCATTTAAATTTTTTTTTTCAAAAACTTTTTTAAATTTTATTTACATTTAACACTTCAAAATGATTAGAAATATCTGACTGCAAATTTTGAATAAAATTGGATTAGTCTTTGATGAAATATACAATAGTAACTAAAAAATATATCAATTTGGCACAAAACGGCAACGCCATATCTCCGTTCTCCGAATTTTTTTTTTGAAAAACTAAAAACGCGGTTTTGTTAGAATCACTAAGACTATAACGAACACCAAATTTAATCGAAATCGTCAAAGCCGTTTTCGAGAAAATTGGAATAACTCATTAACGATAGACGGGAAGAGCCGACAAAGAAAATGTCATATTTCCACTATTTGTATTTTTTGAGAAAAACTAAAAACGCAGTTATATTAGATATACGTACAGCATTACTTGTGTCAAATTTAATCAAAATTGTTAGAGCAGTTTTCGAGAAAATTGCAATACCTCCAAAAGTTTGTATGGGAGGTATACGTTCTAGGCGAGATATTAAAAAACAAAAAAAACAACCTTGGAAATTACGAAAAACTATCTGTACCAAATTTCATGAAAATCTGTCGAGCCGTTTGGGCTGCAGCTACTTGTACAGATGGACGCACGGACTCACCGACGCACCGACGCACAGACCGACGGACGTCATGACGAAACCCACTTTTTTGGACTTCTCGACTATCGTAATGTTAGTTTTGATTAAAACCTCGAAATTTTTTTTTGACACGAAACCAATACTTGCCCTATAGAGCAAGTAAAAATGTGCCAATCAGTCAGCGTCAAGAAAAAACAATTGGGTGTTTCAAAAAAGTTGAAGAAACGAGAAGTAAAGTATTTTGTTTTCTATAGTTCTGATAACCCGGATATAAAATGTATCTAATTAATCCCAATATTACTAGTTAGAATGAATGTTGCGATTGAAATTTTCTTTCAACCAAGGACACAACCCGCGATATCACAGCGATAACCATAATTTTGATGAGAAAATCAGGGGAACTGGGGTAACCTGTGATTTTACTAAATAAAACCCGCGATTTACCGGAGATCGAAATTTGGAGTCAGGCCTGTTCATTGTTCACTGTGAACTCATATCTATAAACCAGAACTTATTTTGAGACTTTTGGTCTCCAGATATCTGACTTCGAATGTAAAAAAATATTTGGATGCAAATTATTCAGCAAGCAGACTTCCAAGAAACTTTTGGTTTTCAGCTATGAATAGAGGTTTAAGAAACCTTTCTTTTGATATCTCACTTGATGGATTTGGAGGAAATTTTTTAAAATGCACTTCTTTTCGGCAAAGGGTTAACCTATAGATTTTATATCGAAAATTCTGAATTTTTTTTAAAATTTTTTGTACCTAAATGCATAGGCCTAGTCACTTTGAACTCATAATTGCAAACCGAAACTTGTCTCGAGACTTTGGTCCGCAGGTATCTTCCTCCGAATGCAAAGAATAAAAAATATTTGAATGCTAAGATTCAGCAAATCAGCAACCAGACCTCGAAGTAGAGACCTTACCCCAGGCCTTCGGTGGTTCTGTCTGAATAGCTAATGTAAGGTGTTCACCAAGTAGTTCGGTCGAAAACTGGAATTGGTGGGAGTGCTTTCTTAGGAGCACAGATTATAGCCGATTCCTCATTCAAAATGTAGGAAAGATAAGAATCTAATATTGTATTATCCAACAATTTTACATTCAACTTCCCCGGTTCGAATTATTCTAAACTCCACCAGGTGGAAAATTAATTAAAAAATAATCTTTGTAATATTAATAAAAATTAATGATCTTACAGATTTAATTTCGATTTTCTCTAACCACTCTAGGACTCATAATCAATTATGTTAGAAGTAAGTGTGAATTATAAAAAATTAAAAAAAAAATAAATTAAATGATTAATTTTTTCTAATGACACGTACTAGGTGGTTAGATGTCGCTGTTGAGTGGTGATGTGAGTACACCATAGCCGTATTTAGGGGAGGGGTTACAGGGTTTAACCACCCCCCGCCGAAATTTTTTGAGCAAATACGACCCACATACTTATATGTATGCAGAACTTGATGGATTGATTTCATATTTTAGTTAGGTATACCTAAATCGAAAATCTCCGTTTAAGACTTTTCCAATTTTGTCCCGGTTAAGTTTCAAAAAGCTTTGAACAAAATAAAGTATCTGAAAAAAGTATTTTTTTTTTTCATAAAATTCCGATTCGCATGTAATTTTCAACCCTCTTATAATTGGTAACTATGTATATAAGTCGTATACACAAAAGTGATTAAACGTAAATTGAGTGTCTCTTCTTTTTAAACAATTTGTTTTTGCTAGAAGAATTCACTTTTGAAATAATACGTCATAAACACAAAAAAAGGAAACAGCTGAATATAAACAAGAAACGAAATGCAAAAAAATTCTTCTTTCAGCCTAAATATTGTAAACATTCATTTTTAAAGGTTATAATATGGAATATTTAAATCTTAAATGGCGTTAAAGTCAACAAATTTTTTTTTGAACCTCGGAACTAGGGGTTAAAAATAAAATTTTTCAAAATCATGTGATATACAATTTATTTTACATAGACTTATTAAATTAAAAAAAATATTTGAGGTGGAAGATTTCAATCTGAATTCGATATTAAGGCCGTGTGTGAATTGAGTTACATATTAAGCCAAGGATATTATAGACACTATAGAGTTAAAAAAATAAAATTTCTGCTGTTAAAAATTTATCCGGTTCCGGGTGCAGATAAAATTTGTATCTTCAGAGAATACATTTTTGATAAAAGGGGTTTTGTGTATTTTTGTAAATAAATGTTCAAAATAAACAAAGAAATTTGAAAAAACTCAAACCACATCGCGTTTTGGGAGTTCGAAATTGTAAATATTTTTTTTGCAGCTTAAGAAAACTTTTAATCCACGTCAAAAATATATCCATTAAATATTCAACACATGTTGTGGATGCCAAACATTTTTCTTTGGCTGAATAACTAACCCAATAAACAAACGGGCTAAGAGACAAAAACATCAAATCTAGATACTTTTTATAGAAACAAACCATCAGTAAGAGTCAATTTTTCATTTTATTGCTGTTTAAACCTTTGATTGTATCTAGTCTCTTACGAAATAGTTTTTTTGTATAAGGCTTCGGAAAGCTTCTAAAAATTTTTTTTGCTCGCTAACGCTCGCATGTTAAAATATGTAAAATAAAATTTGGTCGGTCTAAACTAACCCCTCCCGAAATGAAATCCTAGCTACGGCTATGGAGTACACTCCGGTTCTTAATATTGTTTAAGGTTAACTTCAGGTTAGATACGCTCTAAGGTGTTTATTGATTGAAATTTGACGATTTGGTACACTACTTAAACTACTTGCGAGTTCGAAAATCAATAAGGAAAGAAGAAAATCCACCTATTACCTACTAAAAAATCTGAGGATTAAATTACCTACTTTCTCAGCGAAACAATAAATTTTCTATAGGACAGTTTTTTCATTACAGAAAAGTTCCAATGTTTTTCGATACTGAATTTGAATTTTCTAATCAGAGCATTAGAGGTTTTCTTTAAGTCTACTTACCCATTAGTAACTTTCTGCTAACCGAATATTCAAATAAGAAAAAAACTCAAGACTAAAATAATGTTCCAAATTCCGATCCTTTAAAAACGTTCAGCCTTGACTCTCTCGCTCTAACGTCTAACCTTTTACATTTCTTATTCCTGTTTCTGCTCCTTGATCTTTTAAACTACTGATCTAGTGATACATTTTTCCACGAATCACACAAACCGCATTAAAAATTCGCCACGAACATGTAAAATACCTATATCTCTCCACATCATATTACAAGTCTTAAAAAGTTGGTTAGCCTTGTGGAAACCGTACCCCTCTTGGATGCCCTTTTTTTTACAAAATTATTATTCGTCAGCAAAGATTTCTCGTATTTCCTCTAATACAATACTTATCATGGAGAGAAGATATATGCAAAAGGCACTGGCACACATCACTCTCTGACGTGCAACGATTAAGAAAAACATCCAACAACATGTAATACCGGCCTTACCGTCAGTCAGGTAAGCTTAGCTCCAGAACATACAAAAATACAATCAAGGTATAAAGGGGCAAACACAATGTATATATGGAATGGTACGAGTATGTTTAAAGGGAAGCTATAAAGAGTTTTGGTATACATTTCTGCTGGTCTGCTGCTGCTGGGAAGTGCACAACTTAAAGGTCTCACATTTCACTGATGGTTGATGTTGATGGTTGCTTTTTGGTATATAAACTCCATCCCTTCATTCAAACAGTAAAAACGTCCAACTACAAAAAGTAATGCCACAGGAACATTAACAACAACAACAAATAAATTCATAACATGCACATACCATGTTATAACTCCAAGAATCCAATCGCTGAGAAAGTATGCAAAAAAACAATACAAAAAAACGAAGCAAAGAACAAGAGCAAATAACATATGATCCGTCACAGTACAAAGGAATTCCACTTATGTCGGGCAATGCGAAGGTTAAACGAAGCAATCAGCTGTTCGGATAGCATAACACCATTACCGGCATTACTGCCACCATCATCATTATGACGATCATTATCAACCAGCTGAGACAGTCTCAACCGGAACCGCAACATCATGCGGTGGGGCGACCCTTTACGAGACCATCAAGATGCTTCAATCGAGTCGGTATATCAGACTACACTCGAAGAAGAATGCAACAGCACAAAGTTACAACTAAAAAACATGTAACATGGCAAACCTGGTAGAGGTGGAACGGACCAGGAAAAAAGTTAGTTTTTTCTCGGAGCGAGCGATATTAGCAAAACATCCGGTCGACTAAACATGATCACAGAGGGGAAGGGCTGGGAACTATTAGGTACTATGATTTATCGGACGACTTTTTTACTACTCCACCCAAAGCTAGAAGACAGCTTAGAGTCTCAAAACCAGACCCCACCATCAACAATGGCTCTAATAACATTCAATTACAAACGAGATGGCATTCAATTGAGAAACTATTTCCCTTCCGAAACGATCGATGGTTTTAAAATCAAAAACCATTGCGCCTGTCGCGTATGTTCAATGAACCGACTCCGAAGGCAAAAAGCCGGCCGGCCGGCTCTAAAATCACTCAAGCATTTAGCTTGTTTGGAAGACAGCTTCAGAGTGGGTAATGCATTGTTTGTTGCATCAATGTGATAGGTAATGTGTAAGTAATGGTATTTATTTTGTTTGCTATCGAAAATTGATAACAAATCTGTAATAAAAAAGCAAGGTGTATTTTGCAGGTTCTTAAATATAGCCTGTGGAACAAAAATATACCTGAATTTATACTTCTTTTGCGGCGTTAATGAATGAAAAATTACTTTTTGACAAGAATGTCATTTAACTAGTAGCACCTCCTAGTTTTTGACGTGATAACGTCTTATAAATCGATGAACCATGGCAGCCAATACAAAAAAGTGACGCCATTTTCTCCCGTTCCACTCTCACACTTTCGCAGTGCGGCAAAAAAAAAATAATTAAAAATTAAAAATAAACTATTAGAGATACAAAAATCTTCTATAGTTTATTTGAAATATAATAACCTAAAGCTTAATCCAAATGAAGGATTTTTAAAAATTCCGTCATTTAATAGGGTAAACAGGGGTAAAACGGAAAGATGAAATTTTGGCTAAAATCTAAACGCGAAGTTGTAGAGAGTTAATTTTTTTGCTGTAGATAGATGAAATTAATTTAAGAGTAACTGCATTTAAGAAAAAATTCTAAAAAATTTTGAAACTAAGCTATAACGTTTTGTTTGAACGTTGTACACGTGTTTGGGCTATGACAAAATGATGATTTTGGGTAGGGAAAATTTTTTTTGACAATTCTTAAGGTGCCAGGTTAAAGATGAGGAAAAAAAAATTAGGCTTCTAGTACGGATTTTTTATAACACTCTGCGTTTCGAAATATGAATTTTTGAAAAACACCTTGTTTTTTAGGGGTATTTTTGGGTAGTTTTTGATTTTTAGCTTTTTTTTTGGAGCGTTCAAAAAAATGTAATGTAGGTTTTGGTCTTATCCATACATGTGCAAAAAATTGGAATCGTTTAGTGAGTTTTGACTGAATAACGGAAGAAACAAGTTTTTAAAAAACACGTTTTTAGACCGTTTTTAACCGATTTTCATCGTTTATTATTTTTATCTTTTTTTCTTTAATAGATAGAGGAATACAATATATGGAGTAATGATAGACCATGACCACGAATTTTTCGAAATTTCAATCATTTTCGTAAACACAATTTTGAGATAACAGTAAAATAAAATTTTAGAATTCAACAGGTTATAACTTTTGACCAAGAGCAGATAGAAATTTTAGTAAACTTTAATGAGTATCCTGATACAATTACCTTTCATTTATAACGGTAGACTAACTACAAGCTACACAATGTTAAATCAAGAAACTTGCGAAAAACCTCAAAACACCAGTGTAGGAAGTACCGTAATCTCAGTCTGGAAATTCGACATGGTTGACTTAAAAACTTAACTTCTCTTGTAAGCATCTTTGAAATAAGATTGATATGTCATATGAAAGGTGAAATAATAAGCTTTCACATGGTATACATTTTTTTATAGGTTGTTAGGGAAAAATGGAATTAATGACATGAAAAGATAAAAATTCAATTTTTTTTTACTTTTTTTTTGATGAAAATGATTGTTTTCAATAAATTATTTGTATACTTTTTGCGCATTGTAAAAATATAGATAAATACCGGCTACGCTACGCCTGAGGTTGTTAGCATTGTGTTTTAGATTGCAATTTCATCTTAAAAGCCAAGCGAAATGACGCCAAGTCCAACTTAAAACAGATGTACGCATATAGAGCCAGCAGTTCATTGTGTTAAACTGTTGAAAGATTTGTCTTTTGCACCAGAGGATCAATGTTCAAGCCCCAGGACAGCCCAATATTTTTTTTTGTATTAAAATCATTTTTGACAAAAAGGATTGTGCTGTCTTGGGAGTCGAAATTTAGACCTCTCTGGTGCAAAAAACAAATGGAACAGTTTTTTGAACCTAAGCGATGGTATAGCAAAATATTAAAATATTAAATCTTAAGCGGGCTTAAGGTCTTTATAGAATTTCAAGTTATTCGTCGATGTTTCGATGTTTTCTTAAAATGATTTTTCTTTGTTTTGAAATTTCGAAAGTTTAAAATTTCTTTTTCAAATCTTTGAATTTTTAAATATTTAAAATAAAAACAGCATCCAAAACCAACTAAAACCATTTTTAGAAAACTCTTATTATTTAAAAAGACAATGTATATTAGTCCTGAAGAAGAACGTTGACACTTGCGATTGTTTAAAGACACCCCGCATAGCATTTAATATTATGTAATTCCTATTTTTTTGGTTTTTTTGTTGTTTTCTTTTTTTTTTTTTTTGTTAAAATTAAAAATAATAAGCTTGAATTTTAATCTGATTGCAATTATATGTGTTTTATTGGACAACTGGTCCTCAGTAACTGCTAGAATTAATAGTTACTGTTAAAACAGAAAACGTTTTCATAACACCTATAAAAGTGGAAAAATCCAACGTGGACGACGAGTAGTTTCGGCATCCGCCATTCCTAGATTCTAGAATATAAAACCAGTTTATAATTAGCGATCAAGATGTTTAAATTTCTTTTTTCATACCATTAGGAATCCAATGACAACAATGAGGGCAAATGTTGTTAAATTTTGTAAGTTAAACATTTTGACTTGGTACGGTTAGTAGTTAGAGTCACTAATATACTTTATCCTCTGAAAGTAGCTCATTTTATACCAAATATTCGAATGTGTTACGTAACGATAAGGAGGTTGTAATATTTGTTATTTTGTTACATAAGTCAAATATTTATAGTCTATTTAATAGACCCGAGCTCCAGAGCAAAAATAGAACAAATTCGTTCAAGACTTTTTATTGGCGATTATGATTCCTTGGCATACAAGAATACTCCAGCCAAAAGTGCTACTAAATCCATTGGTGCATTTCTGAGAAAACGGCAACACTGGTCGGTTTTCAGTTTTTTTGATTTAACTCGAAAACCAAGCCTGACTTTGAAATGGTTCAAAGACACTTTTCATAGCAAATTAAATTTTCTGTCAAGTTAAGATAGTTAAAAAATTTTAAAAATTATTTTTGACTAAAACTCTAACCTAAAATCAAAGAAAAAAAAGTTAAAAAATTGACAATTTTATTTTTTTTTACTAAATCAAGGGGCATTTTGTGTATGTAGCCGGAACGTCCAAACTTTGTACTAATGAAATAAAGTAGAGGTAAAATCCTTTGATAACACTGGTCAACAAGGTTTTTGCCACAAGAACCAAAGTTTACTTTTCTATATGTTTTTGATGTGCTAAACTCGAATCTGAAGTCAGAAAATATTGATTGGCCTCCGTTTTTGAAATATTACCGTTAGAAAATGCCGAAAAACGTCATTTTGGCTGTTTTCGAGGTTATGTTTTTATGTGGGGCAATTCATTTTGAAAAAAAATTATAACGGTGTCCATAAGAACTGGTTTTATTCTTCCAAAAAATGTTTAAATCTTTCCGATATCTCTTTTACTGCCCGAGATATTAAAAAATTAAGTACCGGTCTTTGACTCAGAAGCGGCACTGGCCAACCAAATTTAACTTTTTTTGCCACAAGAACCAAAATATACTTTTCTAGAGGTTTTTGGGTTGCTGAACTCGAATCCGGAATCAGAAAAATTCTATTGGCCTCCGTTCTTGAAATATTACCGTTATAAAATGCAAAAAATGGTTTTTATTATAACGGTTATATTTCAAGAACAGAGGCCAATAGAATTTTTCTGATTGCGGATTCAAGTTTAGCAACCCAAAAACCTTTAGAAAAGTATATTTTGATTCTTGTGGCAAAAATTTTATGCCGAGGGACTCAAAATTTAGAATAAAATTAGTGTCTCTTTGGCTTCCTAACTTAAATTTAAGATATCTCGAGCAATAAAAGAGACATCGGGAAAATTAAAACAGTTTTTGAAAGAAAAATGTCTGTTCTTATAATCATCGGTACAAATTTGTTTATAATGAATTATCCCACATAAAAACAGAAGATCGAAAACAGCCAAAATGACGTTTTTAAGCATTTTATAACGGTAATATCTCAAAAACGGAGGCCAATCAAATTTTTCTGACTTCAGATTCGGATTCAGCACCCCAAAAAATACTAGAAAAGTATATCTTGGTTCTTGTGGCAAAAAAAAAGTTCAATTTTGTTGACCAGTGTAATATGCAATTTTAAATTTTTTTTGTCAAGAAACAACTTAAATGTACCTATTCAAAAATTAGCACTTTTTCTAAATTTTTGACTTTTTTAGTTAAAAGCAAGTTTTTAAAACTCAATAAAATCGTATTGATTGGTAACTTTTAGACTTTTAAAGTAAACATACTTCGAGGGATTGATTTAATATAAACTAAATATGACAAACAAAAAAATTTATTTGCATCCTTATGGCCTTTTGTGCAATTTTGTGTATGTGCATTTTTATAAATTCGGGTCGAATGGATGGACGGAGAGCCATTAGCTTTGGTCTATTGCATAGAAGAACATTTAATACCAACTCTTTTACTGTTTTCAATGGCCTGAAAAACAATTCTTGTAAAATCCGCGACCAAAGAAAAGTTTCTCTTGAAAAACGAAAAAAAATACTCTAATGAGTTTGAAACAAAATAGCTCAGGCAAATTAGTAAATCAAATTGCACTTTTCGCGGGACAAATTTTTTTCATGGAACGTGTTTAGGTGAATGTCCTTATCGTAAAAGTGAATTTTTTGGGATGATAAGATATCGGGAACAGCCGCCATCTTGGAAAAGAGGTCGGTGCCGTTTTTATTTTATAACTCCATTTTAACTCGTTTAAACCAAAAATGTCCGAGGATAAACTTATTATCAATTAAATTATCTAAAAAATGATATACAAATGAATTCCGTGAGTTAGTTAAATTCAATTTTATAGTCGGTCAAAGTCCGGGTTCTTCTCGCAAGGTTAAGACAATATGACTTTTTTTCAAATATCTGAAGAACTTTTGATTTGTTTGGGATTTTCTTAGAGAATGAATTATAGCACTTTTAATTATCTATGAAATGAGCCCTTTATCGTTACTGTAACCAACATAATGTATAAGCCATCTAACGTCGAAGTTCACATTCTACTATCCAAAAGTGAGAAAATAACAAGTTCTCTTCTATTAGACCGAGAAAATTTTTGAATTGGATATACCTCCAAAATAAAAGTAAACAGTTTTTTAACTATATTCGTCTAAATATTGAATTCAAAGTTTGAAATCTTCAATGTTAACCTTTATATGGTTTTCGAGGTTTTAAATGAAGTGAATTTTCCAATTAATGTGAATAAGCTAAAGTGACACTATTTAAAATTCTAAATATATGAACTGATGCCCTGTCATTTTTCCTAAACATGAACACCTCAATCTCAGCATTACGATAAGTATAACTCAAGATATGAGGTGTGTAAGCCGTTATGTTTTCGAGACTATTGTGTTTAATTTTTGATTGTTTATTTGAACTATTGAAATCCCAAATATGTTCAGTTTAAAAATCGTATATCATGACTTCGACGTTTGGTTGCTTCTACAATGTGATGGTTACAAAAGCAATAAAGGGTTCATTTCATAGATAATTAAAAGTGCTATAATTCATTCTTTAAGAAAATCCCAAACAAATCAAAAGTTCTTCAGATATTTGAAAAAATGTCATATTGTCTTAACCTTGCGAGAAGAACCCGGACTTTGACCGACTATAAAATTGAATTTAACTAACTCACGGAATTCATTTGTATATCATTTTTTAGATAATTTAATTGATAATAAGTTTATCCTCGGACATTTTTGGTTTAAACGAGTTAAAATGGAGTTATAAAATAAAAACGGCACCGACCTCTTTTCCAAGATGGCGGCTGTTCCCGATATCTTATCATCCCAAAAAATTCACTTTTACGATAAGGACATTCACCTAAACACGTTCCATGAAAAAAATTTGTCCCGCGAAAAGTGCAATTTGATTTACTAATTTGCCTGAGCTATTTTGTTTCAAACTCATTAGAGTATTTTTTTTCGTTTTTCAAGAGAAACTTTTCTTTGGTCGCGGATTTTACAAGAATTGTTTTTCAGGCCATTGAAAACAGTAAAAGAGTTGGTATTAAATGTTCTTCTATGCAATAGACCAAAGCTAATGGCTCTCCGTCCATCCATTCGACCCGAATTTATAAAAATGCACATACACAAAATTGCACAAAAGGCCATAAGGATGCAAATAAATTTTTTTGTTTGTCATATTTAGTTTATATTAAATCAATCCCTCGAAGTATGTTTACTTTAAAAGTCTAAAAGTTACCAATCAATACGATTTTATTGAGTTTTAAAAACTTGCTTTTAACTAAAAAAGTCAAAAATTTAGAAAAAGTGCTAATTTTTGAATAGGTACATTTAAGTTGTTTCTTGACAAAAAAAATTTAAAATTGCATATTATCAAAGGATTTTACCTCTACTTTATTTCATTAGTACAAAGTTTGGACGTTCCGGCTACATACACAAAATGCCCCTTGATTTAGTAAAAAAAAATAAAATTGTCAATTTTTTAACTTTTTTTTCTTTGATTTTAGGTTAGAGTTTTAGTCAAAAATAATTTTTAAAATTTTTTAACTATCTTAACTTGACAGAAAATTTAATTTGCTATGAAAAGTGTCTTTGAACCATTTCAAAGTCAGGCTTGGTTTTCGAGTTAAATCAAAAAAACTGAAAACCGACCAGTGTTGCCGTTTTCCCAGAAATGCACCAATGGATTTAGTAGCACTTTTGGCTGGAGTATTCTTGTATGCCAAGGAATCATAATCGCCAATAAAAACTCTTGAACGAATTTGTTCCATCCAAAAGGGTCTATTCAATAGACTATTTAGATAAGTTTTAATAATAATAATCTGTCGTGTGTTTAAAAAAAAAAGCAAATTATCAATAATTGAAGGTTTATAAAAAATAATAATAGGTACTTTTATTTTTGCTGAAATTTTTTGTGAACGAAATTGCGTTACTCAATATATTTGTAACTATAAAAAAACAACGATACTGTTGTTGTGAATTTAGGTAATCAGGCTAAGATGTTTGCCATAAAAAACTTACAAATCAAGTTTGTTTTGTTCTTTGTTTTTCATAACTCTTGATACAGAGTTATATGAGCTATAAGTACGTTACTTATGTATTGAGTACATAATTTAACTTTGTTAAAGTTCAAACATTTAAATACACGCCGTAGAATTTTTATTAAGAAACTTGTATTAAATACAGGAATGTTATGTACTGAATATAAACTTAAGAGAATTTTAAAGGTATAACTTAATACATGAGTACATTGAAGTACTGAATACACGCTTTGTGTGTTGATTACTAATGTTTATGTATTGCAAAAATACATATATAATACAAAATTGCGTATGCCTAAAAAGTAGTACTTGAACTCCGCTCACTGGAGTTTTGATTCAGTACATTTATTAAAATTCAAACAGTACACATTAACATACATAAGTTAGTACTTAACACTTTCTACTCACTATATCAAGGTCCGTATTCAGTTCATAGAAGTCAGTTTGACTCAGCACATAAATATCTACATAATATAAAGTACCTACCTACAAAACTGACAGTATGTAATGTGTACAATGTACATGTACAAAAAGGCCTAACATATTCAGTACATTATGCTGTACTGTGACTATTACTTTCTATCCTCATTGTGTAGGCACTAAATAGGTTAGTATGCATATTATTTTATAAAATAAGTGTTAGGTATTGAAAACGATGTTCCTTATGTTTTATGTACTGATTCCAGATCATAATCAGTATAATTTATTTTAAGGTTATTTTATCTTTTATTCTTATTTTTTAGATTTAGCTTGTGTTTAGACGTCAGCAATTTTCCGATTCATAAACAAAAATATTCTTAGAGTACACACCAACTTCGGTACATTGATTTTTCATAAAAGTTTTAAAGTACCTATTGAGCTTATTTTTTTTTTAAGGTCTTTTTGTTTAAAAAGAATAACCATTTGCCTCAGAATTACGAGAAATGTTCCTCATTAAGTACTATTTTATTAGTTCAGCACGCATGTAGTAATTTTTATTTAGTTTAAACTCACGGTGTTAACGTTTATGAATAATTTATTGAAAAGTTATTTATTTATTCTGAATAATTGTTAGCTCGAAATGCCAAAAAGAAAACTTTAAGTTTTTGGGTGCCAACACAACAGTTTTCTATCTAAATGTAAAAAAAAAAAAAAACAATAAAAAAAATAAAATTTAACGCGTGGGGAATTTGCAATGATGGCTATGGTAACAATGAGAAAATGAATATTTGTTCAGTGTTTAACACCCCTGAAGCCATTAAGATAGCTCAATGGAGTGGCAAAGATTTGGTAAAAGCATTTCATGTATATAAATACTTTCATAAACGACTGACACGATTCTTTGTAATTTTTTTTTTTTTGCATTCAAAAAAGATCTTCCAAGTTTTAAATCCAAAAAAATTACTTTATTTGCGTTTCTATTGTCATATCAACTATTCTAAAGGTTATGAATATTTTCAATATTTAAACATTCTCTCAACTTTAATTTTCCATGAAATGATAGCCTCAGGAATACATTGTATTGCATTCAGGAAAAATTTATGGAGATGAGTTAAAAAATCCTTTACAGTCAAACCCGCTTAAGTGAAACGGCAAAATGTAACAATTTCTCTTTCATTTAAGCGGGTTTTTCTCTTAAACGATGACAAAAGTGTTTCAGATAAGGGGGTTTTTTTTAAGTGGGTTTCTCTTAAGCGGGTTTTACTGTACCATTAGGTACATAATCAAGAATCTTTTTAATATCCTATCAATTCCATTAATCTCTTAAAAAGTCCACATGAATAACTAAAACATACATTGTATTGGCCCACACTTATTCTTATATGCGACGACGACGAGAACCAAAGCCCAGGTATTAATCTTCCACAAATCCTTTTTGTACATATTTATGTAAATTTATGTATGTATACATTTTGTATGTTGGTAATATAAAAATAAAAGAAAAAATAAAACAACTTGACATTGACATATTTTTCTCTAACCCATTTGTGTTTTTTTTTTTTATTTTTTATTTTGTTCGTGTGTATTTGTGGAATACAAAAATAAACATCCTCATCCTTCATTTGAGATAAGAATACCAATTCTTGTATTTTTCCATTTTGCTTCTGTTCATTTTGCTCCAAAAAAAAAAGTTAAAGAATTCTTTTTTTTTTTTTGAGCTGAACCTACATAAAAAAAGTTTTCGAATTTTTTTGCTTCAATGGTTTTAAGATTTGGCTTTCAAAAATCACAAAGATGTGTGTGGGTTTTTTGGTTTTTTGAATTTTTAGGGTATTCATATGTCAATCAATTGAAAATATCTATGATTTGGTTGAAATAGATAACAAAAACGAAGATGCTTTCAGAAATTTAGAGATACATCACTGCGTATTTTGGAGAAAGAAAATAAAAAAAAAAACTGTATTCAAATCCCTTTTGATTTTGATTTTAGTTGAAAAATCCTTTGGGGTTGAAAAAAGTTGAGAAGCAATCCCAAAAGGCTTCTCCTTTAAATTCTTATACTAAATGGAATGTTATATTTGTCAGATTTGTGATGTGAAAACAAATTTATTTAAAAATGTTTGAAAATCTACACTACGGCTATTTAAACTACAAAAAAAAAATGGAAATCCTGTTTTAAACTGTTTTAGATAGGCTAATGGGTGTGACATTTTTTGCAATTAGACACAAAATGATCTAAAAAAATCAAAAATATAAGTTTTTCGTGTTGCTGTTGTGACATTTCTCTTCCACAATGAGACTTAAATAAGGAGAAACTATCAAAAATATTCGTTGTTTGTGTTACGGGTGTGACAATTTACAAAATAATACACAAAATGATCAAACACTATCAAGAATACTCGTTATTCGTTTTACTGGTGTTGCTTTTATTTTTCACAAAGAATATTCGTTTTAAAAATGTTGCGGGTGTGACATTTTTTACAATGAGACACAAAATAATGTAAAACAATCAAGAATATAAACTGTTCATGTTGCTGGTATGACATTTCCCTTCCACAATTAGACACAGAATGAGGAAAAACTATCAAAATTATTTGTTATTCTTGTGACGGGTGTGACAATTTACCAAATGAGAAACAAAATGATGAAACATTATTAAAAATATTCGTTATTCGTTTTACTGGTGTTACATTTCTTTTCCACAATGAATATTCATTGTAACAATGTTACGGGTGTGACATTTTATATTTTCTTTAAAGTTTCTCATTTGAAGTAAAAAAAAATTTGAATATGAAATGCCTCTTGATGGCCTCTTGATGGCCTCTTGAAAGTTGAAAGCTACTTTATTATTTCATTCCTTTCTCTTTTTGATGAAGACCAAACTAAGCCGCTTTAAGCCACAACTACAAGATCTAATGTATTTTAACGTTCTAGTGTTTTTGTTCTCTAACCCACTTGTGAACAAAAAAAAATTAAACTGTCATAGAATAGAGATGAGAAGAGAAAATGGCATTTGAAATTCCGGAAGGCCTGAGCTATATCGTGTGACGTCCCAAACCATAAACAAAAACCTTAATACCCTTGTTTTGAATTTTTACGACTCAATAAATAAAAACCCTTGTGCTGGTACTACTTTAGCTACCAACAAAAAGCCGAAATTCTTAATTTGCATATGTGTATAGCTTTGGCATGTCTAACGAACAAAAAAAACACATATGAGTGATAAGTGCTCTCTCGTGTGAATGTTTCTGGGCAACCAGCAGTTTATTGCGGTGATGGTTTGTATTATTCGAAGCAGCTGATAAAAGGGCTTCTTTTCTTTGTAAAGTGCCAACCACGATGCAATTTTAAGTTTTCACTTAACAAAACAAAAAAAAAAATTGTAAAATAAATTGAAAAGGTGGTTAGGTCGTACAACTTGTACCTACATAAATGAGAAATGCATTTAAGTATGACATGAATTTCAATTTTAAAGACTTGATAAAAACAAACAAATGCTTACAGCAGCTGATGGAGTAAATAAAAATGTTTTCCAAAAATTATGGTTTTACGATAGTTATAGCTGATTAATCGATTCTTTATTCATCCGTTTGTTTACACAGCAAATATTATCGGGAGAAAGCCAATTCTTACAAGTGTTCAGCAAAGTAAGAACCATAAATTTTAACTTACTTATATGAAAATATTTTTACTTAATTATTATTGCACTATAGCTTTGTATACCACTTTTCCATTACTTTTAAGTCTGAAAGAATAAATTGATTGTAAGAGCGGCAAATATGGCTACTTATTTTTACAAAAGCACATTTTTTTATCAATGTAGTTCAATAACACAATGACATAAAAAATAAAAAAAGTTCTGACCTGGTAGTGCGAGTATGTAAATCATATGTTTTTTGGATTGGTGAAACCGAATCCGAAGTCCATTTTGCTCCATCACTTCTGATTTTCTAGATAACCTCAAAAAATGTCACAACCACAGAATTTTTTTTATCTAAGGGGTGGGGCTATAGTAATTATATGTTTTTTGGGTTGCTGAAATCAGATTCAAAGTCTATTTTGGCTTATCACGTCAGGCTTTCGAGATAACCTCAAAAAAGATGTTTGAGTCAGGTTGTCTGTGAACTCTTTTTTAGTTTATCTAGAAAACCTGATGTGATCGAGTAAAATGGAATTCATATTCAGTTTTAGCGACCAAAAACACATATTATAAAGTTGTGTAATTCATGATTGAACTGTCAGATTTAAAGCAATTAAGATTCTAAAAATCGAAAAATTTAAAAGTACTTTTGGCAATAGAAATTAGGTCACTTAAAACAATGAGAATCAAAAAGAACGAACATTTTTTCTATGCAAATCTAAAGGATTCCGTTTTTGAGTGGAAATTATCATACTTTGGTTACAAAATTAGGAGAAATATTTGGAGGATTTTATATAAAGCGTTATTATTAAATAGTTTATAGTTTTTCAGTCATAAAACTGCATTTATGTATGTATTTGGATAAAGTAGAGCGTTAAGATTGAGAATTTTTAAAGAAGCCCAAAACTTATTTTGCTCGTTTACCTCAATCTAAAACCATTCTTAATAATTCTAAAGATAAGGGTGTGATATATTTTCTTTATTTTTGTAATAAAGTAACAAAATAAAGTATAATCCCATCAAAGGGCTTGAAATAATAAATAATTCTCTTACCAAGCATAATTCCTGTAAAGAAGAAAACAAAACATCCAAATAACTTAGGTATCTTAAATCATCTTTAATGCAAGCAAGATCTCACATATTACCAGGGGTATCTGTTTTTTCAAAAACAAAACATTAACAACAAGTAGAAGAACTTGCCATTTAAAAAATAAAAAAAAACAACAATTTTTTTTTATTTTTTGGTTAGTCCCTTTACAAACATGATCTCAAAACATCATCTTGGCAAAAATTCGATCATTTGAAGACAATAAATAAATCTGATGCTGAAGCTGTTGTATGTACAACTCTACAACTACAAACATACAGCTTAGCTACCTGCTATCGTAACATTTTAAAGAAAAACACGTCAATCCTCTTTCTTACTTTGAGCAAAAAATTGTTATTGAAAACCAACTCCTTTACCACATGTTGGATAAATAAAAAAAAATCAGAAAAAAAGAATCAGATGTAGAGGTTCTTAAAGGTATCCATTATAAAAATCAAGGAATGCCAAAGAAGATATATCCAGAAAATGAAGGCCAAACCATATGAAGACAAAAAAAAGAACTTCTAAAAAAAAAATTGTTTACCAAAACAAAACGCTCTATAGATCAAGGTTATTCAAAATTTATAACACGTTTTGTTCCATTTTTGTTTTGTTCTTTAGACCAGGAACGTAGTTAAATTATTGAGAGCCTTTAAAAGAACAAAATTAATGAAAAATGTGTGTTTTTCACAATCAAAACTTTGAGACCCATTGGAATGTATTTAATCAAGTTTTGTTTGTTTAGAAAAGCTTAAAAACTCAGAATCATTTAAAGGAATATTAATCTTTTTTTTTTTGTTTCCATCTTGGAGCCAGTGGCGTATCCAGAAAAAAATTTGGAGGGGGCTAGAAAATTTTTCAAACATTTTTTAGAGGGGTACGAAAAATTTGTCTCTCTAATATATTCACCTTTGATCGGGAGTGAAGCTCTGTGCTGCGGTACTGAAAGTGGTATAGTTGCATTTAACTGCTCTCGACGTCTACAGCTTCGTACTACTTTCTCCTGTTTTCAAAGTTCTTGTGTGACAAACACCATTTTCGATATAAACGCCCATGAAATCACTTTTAAATTTCACGTGAAATAAAATATCATATTCTTCATTTGGATCAATTTCAAAAACTTAGAAATTGCTTCGAACTGTCATAGCTGAAGGATCATCCTTTTTAATTTTGTTTCTGAAGTTAAATTATTACTGCTGGATGCCATTTTATCGGCAATTTTAATGGAAAAAAAGAAGAATTCAAAAGAAAAAATAAGGAGACACAAATAAGTTATGATAATATTTTGTCCAAAAATTATAGATTCATTGAAAAAGGCACCAAATTTACAAACCGAAATAATGTGAATTGAATTCGATCAGAAAATTTAAATGAGTGAAAAATGCAGAAAGTGAAAGTCTAGAAACTAATTTTCCATTAAATTATTTTAGATGTTTAATTCGAAATATATATTTTTTCATAATATGTTGCTTTTTTAATCCGAATTCGAAGTCCAAAGTGGCATTTGCTGAAAGAAACCATTAGTTACATATGATGACCACTAAGATTTTGAGATATCAAATATTTCTATTTCCAATAGCTTTGAGAAGTATATAATTTTTGAAAAAAGTGTTTATTGAGATTGCATAAGAACTTTTGCAAAACTAAACGGTGTATTATTCGACGTACGTATTATACTAAAAAGTGATCTGAAGAATTTCGAATTGGACTTAAACCCGAAAAAAACCACCCAACCCCCAGCTACAGCTAAGGCTCTTACTCAAACAAACACAAATAGCCGTTTCAGAATTTGAAGGGGGCTCGAGCATCTGAGCTGCCTCTTAATCTATAAGATTTACGAACAAGTTTCAGTCAAGCATATATATTACAATGAAATTGGGTAAAAAATAATATGATCTGGAAGGCTTGGGGGGGGCTTGAGCCCCCTGAGCCCCCCCCTCAATACGCCACTGCTTGGAGCCCCTATTCAACTTCTCTTTTGGCCCTTTAAGTTTACCAATCATCTCCACTACTGTGTTTGATTCCCTTTTTTGTTGTTTCTTTATTATCAAACTGCCAACGAAGTGTTTTGTGTGCGATCAGAACAGCTTTTTCAACGTTATAATTAATGTAATTAATTTTATTTATGTGTGTTGCTGTGTTGTGTTATTTTCGTGATGAATTATTACTGCTCTGACATCATCGTTTTAAGAAATAAAAAAAAAAAAAAAAAAAACAAACCAAATAAATAAAAAAAGAATTAGAAGAATTTTTGTATTGTCCCTTTTATAAAGAAAGAAATTATAAGAGCTGAGCGTGCTGCAAAGATTATACTTGAACACATATTTTTTTATCAAATAAGTTGAAATTGTTTAAGCTTTAAAGAAATTTGTATTAAAAATACAAAAATTCAAAATTATTTCTGCAATAGAAATTAAGTCACTCAAAACGATGAGAATCAACAAGAACGAACTTTTTTTCTATGGAAATCTAAAATGATTCTTGGTTGAAGTAGAAAGTGAAGTAACAAATACTTTGATTATAAAATTAGGAGAAATATTAAGAGAATTTAAAAGTCGACTCAGTTTTGATTTGAATGGAAAAAATGAAAAAAAGTTCGTTCTTGTTGATTCTCATCGTTTTGAGTGACTTAATTTCTGTTGCAGAAAAAATTTTTATTTTTTTTTTATTTTTAATACCTACCCATTTCATTTAAGCTTTAAGTTTAAACATGTGTTGTAAAATTGATAAAAAATGTGTTCATGTAATCTTTGTAACTTTAAGATTTTCAAGTTTTTCAGCTGAATTCTTTTAAAAAAGTTAAATTTATTGAAATAAAAAAAAATTATTTCCTAATGAAAATTTGATACTTGTGTAGAAAGACAAAGTGTTTAGTTGGATAATTTTTTTTAAACAAGTCCAAACCCTAGAATATTCAACTCAAACCAAACTTTTCAACTGAAGCATTTATTTCTTTTCCCAATCGATGACCATAATATCTTCTATATACAAAAAAAAAGGAAAATAAACATAAAATATTAAAAACACTTTATGACCAAACATCCGTTCCAAAATCCCTCGACAATCTAAATTAATGTACTCGAAACTTTATATGCTCTCTCCCTCTCATCGTCAACCTTTAATCGTTCAGGCGATATGGACGATAGACACACTTCCATATTGATTTTTTATGATTTTCGGAAGTTGACCACTGATATCCGGTAATAGAACGCACAGTTGTAGAGTTGTCAGCCTTCATTCTCTAAATCACTTCAAACCCACACAGTAGAGTATAGATAAAGGTTAGTAAAAGGTATAAGGATATACCATCAACTCTCCCTCTTGCTGTTTTTTTGGGGTGGAATATAGTTTATATTCCTTATATACAAAAATATTCCTTCTTCCTTCCTGCGCAAATCATAAATCTCTTCGAATGTTTTAAAAAGGATTCAGCACTAAGGTGAACAAAAGCAGTAACCGAAATGTACATTTCCACCAAACCACCATTCCCATCCCATCCTCTTAGTGAATCCTTCCGTAGAATTCATTGAATCCTATAAAGGATGTACAAACATAATGTATACAGAAATGGAAAAAAAAAAAACAGATGCAGGAAGATTATTCTTCTGTTAGATTTCTGCTATTTCTTCGGATCATTTATCACAGAGTTGGGGACACGTATTCCAAAGGATTGACAATGATTTTAAGCAAAAATATTCCAACTACGTGCAAAATGTTGATCCTTGGTTGTCGTTTTGGCATGCCTTGGAACTTTCTACTCTACAACACGATTTTCGCTTTTACTCGTAGGTATATAGCTTCTTCCTCATCTTCCACAACTTTCTCACACTTAAATAATATTATATGTACTTTGCCCACACAACACTATTATACTCAGCAGTCGGCACGGCTGCTGCTAAGTCTTATGCAAATTGTAAAACATTGGCATAGCTCTACTATACTTCTGCTTCGGCTTCTCTCTGCAACCTGCAAGGTATTTCGACCTTCTAATTCCTTTAAAAAGTTCAGTTTCAGTTGTATTATAGTTGATGGAATAGTGGAATGGGGCTGGGCGAGAATAGTGACACGTCTGTGAAAGGTGTTTTAATCCCTTTATACGAGTAGAGTAGAGTGGTAAGGTATTTAAAAACATATAGGGAGGAAATTAGACAGTTTTTTTGTAATTTTTTTTTTAATTTTGTGAAGAAATTTCAGCAAGTAAGTAGGTTTGGGTATTAGTTAAGCTTTTAACAAAAATCAATGAAATAGAATTTGTATTTACAAAAAAAAAAAAAACAACACATAAAAAAAGAATTGGAAGAATTTTTGTTGTTCTTAATTTCTGGAGCCAGTCAAAAACCACATCAAAATTACCAGTTTTTCAAAAATTGTTTTTAATTCAGAGATAATTAAAACGTAATTTTTTAATATTTATTCAAAAATTACTATTTTTAAGCTTTAAAAATGCCGTTTAACATAAAAATGACGGTTTCCAAACGTTCGAATGCTGGTAGCGGGCAAACCACGCAACTTAAAATTAAATCATCATGGATTTTCTTCCTTATACATCCTAGAGAACATCCTTGACAAAGTTTGAGCAAAATCTTAAATGATACAGCAATTCTGATTGAACGATAACACGTTTTTCATTAAACGGTCTTAAAAATTGTTATAATCGAAAGCGGTGAAATTTTTAAAGTGAAAACTTCTTTAGTATCGTAGTGATTTGAAACAAGATGAAACGAAAAAGCGACAGGAAAAATCAATTGATTATAACTTTTTTGTTTTAATAGATAGATGAATAAAATGTATAATATAGATAGGTAGTAAAATTAACTATAGACGTGTTTTTTCTACAACTCAGTAGCTACTCATTTTTTTATTTTATTCGAAAAACAATAAAAACAAATACTTACTTGTGTAATTTTTATTATTGTTTTGCGAATAATATGAAAAATGAGTAGCTACTTAGTTGTAGAAAAAACACGCCTTATAATTGTGCAAAATTTCAATTAATTTTATATTCAAAATCCTGAGATAACGTTAAAAAGATGTTCTTTTTCTAAACACGTTGTATCTTTTGATCTAGAGCACATACAAATTTTATTAAACTTTAATACGCATGCTGATCAGTGGTACCACTTTACTTCAATTGAAGTAGATCTACTTCTTTTTTTCAAAAAAAATTAAAATCTACTTCCTACTTCGCACTATCACAAAAATATCGAAATCTACTTCATTTTAAAATCTCTGTTCCAATCTACTTCAAATTATCAAAATTTAAGCCAAATCTACTTCTTTTTTCAGAAAGCCAAATATTTGGCTAAAAATTGTTCATTTATACCGAAAATATGGAGTTTGAATGAATTAAAATTTTTTGTTTTAGTTGTTTTTATTAATTATAAATTATTTAACTTAAATAAATTTAATAGAATAATTTTTTTTAGCATAGATTTTTATTAAAAAAAGGATATTTTAAAATCTGCTTCGATTTTTCTCAATCTACTTCCATTTTTTCTTCAAATCTACTTCGACTTTTTTTCTGCAAGTGGTAACGCTGATGCTGATAATATGACCTCTCATTTGATATATTATACATACGATGACCATCCGTCCTGGTTTACCCGGGACTGTCCCGTATTTCTACAGCTTGTCCCGGGTTTTTATTTAAGTAACCCGGGACGTATGAGTGTCCCGTATTTTGTAATTTTTCCCGTGATTGTCTCGTATTTGCACATTCTCTGATTTTTGTATTCAATATTTTAAATACAAGAAAACAGAAAATACAAGAAAACAGTGGTTGGAAATTAAATTTTTTCTAATTTTTCGGGTAAAGCATTAAGCCTAGTAGTGTAGCGGCTTAGCATTAAAAAAGAGCTCCATCGTGCACTTTGTGATAAAAGCATGAAATTTATATCATTGGTACTACTCAATATAAGAGTTATTTTGAGATATTGGGCCACCTTGTATTCCATCCAGGAGGGTAGATACAAGAGCTTCTCTGTGTTGCAACCGCATTGTTGCATATCATAGTATAGCTAATGAAACCTTTTTTTAATATAATACATGATTTCGAGGTAATTTTTATCGCCCGATCGAATAAATAGCAAAATGCCTGGACCGTCATGTAAAAAGTTATTGCACTCTTTATAAATAGTCATTTACTTAAAGAACACGAGCCAAAATATTACCAATTACTCCTTGAAAATAAGTGGTAGGCACGTTTACTATACCATAGAAAAAAATAATAAATTATGCTCATCAAAATATTTCGAGATAAAGGGTGTTTTTTTTAATGAGAAAGAACACTTTCGAAATGGTACCATTGCACCACATGGAAATTTTTTGCATTTTTTTGAACCGCATATATATTTTATACATCGTATGAGAATCAAAGATAATCAAAAAATTAATTACATTTACCATGGAATATTGAATTTTCATGCAAAACTTAAATTGCTTGCTTTTATTTTTTATTAAATTTTCATACAAATTAATGTTTTGAAGGAGTGAGGTGCAAAAGTAAAAGTATGAAAAATAATCGTGCAGTTTGTGATAAAAGGATCAAATTAATAGGATTGTTAGTACAATATGTAACCCTCATTTTAAGATATTGGGCCTCTTAATATTTCGACTAAGAGGATATTTATAACGATACACAGAAAGCAATTTAAATGCATAAATTTGGGATTATTAGATGGCTAATGTGAAAAAAAACCAAAGGAAAACAAGATTTTAATCTTCTCCAATTTTTCGATTAGGTAACTCTAAATTGGTCAGTAAATCATCTTTAAAACCATTTTCTTGATTTCGTAAACGACTTAAATGATTTCAACAAAAACGCTCCCAAAAAATCGTTCTTGATATCAAAACAAGGAACTCTATTAAAAAAAATCATGTGTGCAATTAACACGTGGTAGAAGTGAAACCTTAAAAAATCATTTTTTCTTGCTAAAAAAAAAAAATAAAATATAAAAAATTACCTATTTTTATTCTATCACCTATTTTTATTTTATTCACATTATTATTCATCAAATCCAGGTTTTTTATATGACAACCTATATAAATTTTATATCATCTGAAAGCTTGTTGTCTTAGCTCAAAATATATATATCGATCAAGTCTATGAGACATCTACAAAAAGAGCTAGAATTTTTTGAACTCGATGAAATTTCATCCAAAAAGCAAAAAAAAACATTTATTTTTATGTTCTCATGCTATTAAATCAATTTTTTTGTTTGACAACCTATACAAATCTTATTTCAAAGATGTATACAAGAGAAGTTAGAATTTTTTAAAGTCAACCATGTCGAATTTCCAGACTGAGATTACGGTACTTCCTACACTAGTAGCTGGTCATCGCCAACAGATCTCCACAGTGTTTTGAGGTATTTTTAAATTTCAATTTAAGATTGTTTAATTTGTAGAGCACGTAACGTTATGTGTGATATATCAAATAAAAGGTTATGTTATCAGCAAGCGCATTAAAGTTAAATCAAATTTGTATGTGCACTAGATAAAAAGATATAACGTGTGTTGGAAAAGAACATCTTTTTACCGTTATCTCCGAATTTTGGATATGAAATTCATTGAAATTTTGTACAATTATAATTTATTTAATTACCTATCTACAGTACAAATTTCATTCATCTATCTATTAACAAGTTGAGGTCGTGTCGCGTTTTCGTTTCATCTTGTTTCAAATCACTACGATACTAAGAAGTTTTCACTTCAAAAAATTAAATTTTTTTTGAAAAATCAATATTTTCAAAACGATCCAATGATTTTTGTATCGGTCCCGGGTTTGGCTTCCAGAAATATGGTCACCGTAATTATACATAACGTAACGTGCTCTCAGTTTGAAATTTCGACATGGTTGACTTTAAAAAATTCTTACTTTTTTTGTATGCATGGTAAAAATCTGATTTAAACGTCATATAAAGGTGAAATAATAAACTTTTAGATGATATAAAATTTGTTATAGGTTGTCATTAAAAAAAATGGATTTAATGGTGTTAGAAGAGAAAAAAGATTGATTTTTTTTGCTTTTTTGATGAAAAGTGATTGGGTTCTAGCTCTCTTTGTAGATGTTGCATATACATGGTCGATATAAATATATTACGCTTTCAGATGATATGAAATTTGCTATAGGTTGTTATATACAAAATATGGATTTAAAGGTGATGGAATAAAAAACAGGTAGATTTTTTTTTTTTTAATTTTTTAAGGTTTCACTTCTACCTTTTAGACATTTTAATAAGGCAGCCCTATACTCGTTTTACAGATTCATCGACTTACCCTGGATTCCGAGATTTTCACAAATTTTATGTTTAATTTTACTCTACTATTTGTAAATACAAATATTAATGTTTATTATATTGCTGGCAATTCGACTGTCGTTTTCATGATAAAAGTTTGAAACATATTTAAATCAATACAACTATCTACTTTTCAAACTTCTGAACCTTAAAAGTATCTTAAAGGGTTATTTTTTCAAGAAAAAAAAATCATTTAAACCGAAAAAAGAACTTAATAAATCACCATTTCTAACCCTTTCCATATTTTTTTTTTTTTCTAAATCAAAGGCATGAAATGATTTTTTCTAGAAAAAAAAATCCTAAAATTTATTCTGGTGCAGAAAATAAGAAAATAAATTGAACGGGAGTAAAATGAAACCTCATCAATCTTTTCACGCACCAAAATTCATCCCCAAATATACAGCTTGTAGAGGGTCTCCCTGTGCTCTCATATAAATCATCCGCACTGACTTTCACTTGTTCTTTATATTTTTTGTTTCTTCTTCTTTAAACTGTGCGTATCCCCAGTCCATTCGTCGTCGTCTGGGATTCTTCTTCATCTTTATCTTCTGGGTGACCTTTGTTGCCTTTTTGGGATTTCTCACACTTGATATTCGTTGCACACATATACACAGAGTGTAATCTAGAGAATTAGTTCTCGAAATAAGACAAAAATATCCTTGAAAAACACATGTAACAACCAACAGAGGGCAATAAAACAAAAATAAAAAAAAAAAAAAAAAAAAAAATAAATAAAAATATTCAACAACTTGTTCTGTAATATTCTAGGTTAGGCTAGTGGAATCTACAATTTGCCTTGAGCTGCCATATCGGAAGTCGACTTCGTCTAGGGATTCAAACTAATTATATACCTACCCAGCAAAGTTAGAATCGGAATGAAAAATATAAAAACAGGGGAATGGAATGGGAGTTAACGGAGCTAAGTTAAATAAATGACTGCGCTTCTGCTGTTATAACAGATTTATAGACTTAAAGGGGGGAACCCAGAGAGGCAATACAAATAATTAGAAACCGTGGGAATCTTCATTTTTGAAAGGATACATTAACTTTGTCCTTCCGCTTTTTCTCTCTCTCTGGCGTAATCATGTCTTAAATCACTGCTCCACCTCTTTGCTTCTCCCTGGCTTTCTTTCATCCACACATACACACCCCCTTTTAATCTTAACCTCATTTCGTTTTCTTAACAAATCGAAAATTATGGTTTTGAATGCTGACAGCAGGAGTGTAGGTATAAGAATGAACGTCAAATCCTTTTTCTACCTCCAATCCTTTTGTATTGTTACATTGTGGGGAGGGGGTTTTGATACCTACAAAGTATAAAAACACCCACTTGAAAATTTATTTCATTTCAATGTGTTTCTTCTACTCTGCACCCGTTTCGAAACCATATTCCACACTCTGCCTTTGCCTCTAAATCTAAAGATCGAAGCAAAAAGGATACACAGACAGAACGATGTGGTGTGGCACTGGCACAACAACAACTCTAAACCAGCCGACACGACGACGTAATCCCCTCGTTAAAATTCAATACGCAACCATTATGAACATTCGCTTTGTTAAAATATGCGCGAAAGCAATTGCAAGGAATTGCCGCTGCCGCCTTCTGCTTTTGTATATTGTATCCATATCCTTGTGCCGCCGCTGTCGTTGAAGACCGAACTTGTGTGAATCCTTATAGTAGTTTGGTTTGTGTTCGTTTTATATTAGAAAGCTTTTAAGACCGGAGTGAATTCAAGATGAAGACATAAAGTACAGAAATAATGTGTATCCTAGATCCGAACAACTCGAGAGTCGATTTCGATTCAACAAGGACGACGACGACGATGACTGCGCTACCTACAACTCGCTAGGTCGCTATCGCTACTCCTTTCGACTCCCCCACATTCACTTTGTTTTATTGTTAAATCGAAGCGAAAATATACAACAACCAACAATAATATCCTTGAAGCAGCACATCACACAAAAATAGAGAGGTTTCTTGTTCTTGTTCTATCGCATACTCGTATATATTCTCATCGTCCTCGTTCTTTATCGCTACCACCCACTAACAGCATAATGCTCCACACAAAATCTCTAATGGATTTCAAAACATTTTCATTTTCATAACATCTATCTTTAGATAGGAAAAAAAAAAATATGTGTATTGCGCTTATTGTGTCCTTCTGAGAAAACCGTAAAAAGGATGCAAGTTTACATTCCCTCTTTCTAGAAGTATTACATATTTATATCTTGAAAAGCACTTGCATGTTGCATACTGATTAAACTCTATATTTTGATTTTTTATTTTTTGTTTTTCTCCTTTACTCTTTTATTTTTTTTTGCGGCTCATTTCTAATTTAAAAATTATAAATTGATGTAAATACACTTGCTACTGGTTTTTATAGCCACAAAGTGTAATTCTTTATTATTTCTAGCTTTAATATCTCAATGTATATAACTTAATTACTAAAAAAAAAAAAAAAAAAAAAAAAAAAAAAAACAAAACAAAAAAAAAAATTAAAACAAGTAATTTATATTCATGTAAGAACCATATTAAAAATAAATGAAGTAGACACAGTACTGTATATAAAAATTGTAAAAAAAAAAAAAAAAAAAAAAAAATAAAGATTAAGGAAATTAATAATTCAGATTTATATAAAAATATAACCATATACAAATAAATGAACTTAATTACAGCATTGTATATTAAAAAATATAAAAATTAACATATATATGAACTTGAAACTAGAAATTAAGTTAAAGAAGTTGTAAAATGAAGTATGGAAACAATAAAATCTAAAAATCTAAAAAAAAAAAAAAAAAAAAAAAAAAAAAACAGCAAAATTAAAAATAAAAGAAAAAAAAAATCATAAATATCCTTGGAGAGGATTACGGATGGGATGGGGGTGGATAGTGTTGCACGCCTTTTCTACTCGCTCCACCTGCAACTTCTGCGTGAAATCATTCACAGAAATGCAAGGATAACAAGATTCTTTTTATAAACTTCTCTTCCCAACCACTTCTTTACTTTAGTCCTTTTTTTTTCTTTTATTTGAATTTTATTATTTTTTTTAAAGGATTCCTCCTTTTTCATTCCTTCTGTGTTAGTATTTTGTTGCGGAATTCCATTTCTAAGAAGAAGGAAAAAAAAAATTATAGGAATAGATGTTATAAAAAATTAAAATATAAATATAAAGAAAACAATGAGGAAAAAAAATTGCAAATAAAAATTCCACAGAAAAATGAAGAAGGACGAAAATAAAAAAGGATCTTCAACAAAATGTCTTAGAATGGATACTATACTCTTCTCGTTTTCTGTGAATATAAAGTGAAAAATTAGATTTTGAGTAACGGGCATGAAGATGTAGAAGAACAAAAAAAAAAAAAAAAAATACATGATACTCATTGCCCGAGCCGCCCCCATTAACATTGAAGAAGTACCAAACAGCATTTTCAAAAAAAAAAAAAAAAATTGAAAAAGATAAAGAAAAGAAATGAAGAAAAAGACTATGCTGCTTATAATCGGTTTATAAATCGAGATCCTATCAAAGCGAGAAAGAGCGCAAGTGGAATGTTTTATCCTGAACAAAGGGAATAATATAATAATAATTTTCCTCGCTACTTTTGTATCTCAAATAAAAAAATAAAAAAAAAAGTTAAAAAAAAAAATCTGCGACTAGAAGAGAAAAAAAATGTTATAAAGATGAACATAATAAACATTGCAAGATGAGGCCGACCAACGATGAAGACGGAAAAAAATGGAAAGATGTTGAAATCGCTTCGCAGAAGTTATGAACGGCTCGGTTCATAAGAAATAAGATGAAGTTTGTTTGCATTTTTTTTTTTCATCTTTTTTTATGTTAAAAAGGAAAAAACTTATTATTCTGAATTTTTTTTTAAAACAATCGATTCAGAGACATTTGGAAAAGAAACTCATTTGTGGGATCAAATAGATTTCTTATCAACTTATTTTCTTTTTTTCTTTAAATATATAAATAAAAAAAATGTCTAACCTTTGTAAATATTTAACGAAAATAAATGGAAAAAAAAAAGAAAAGTTTTGTAAGTGCCACCCAGACATGTTTTATCAATAAGTTAAAACATAATTTTTAAGATATTGTCCTTGCTAGTTTCTATACAAGGTTCTAAATCTAACAAATTTATTACTCACAGCTTCAAAACAGGGGTCGAATTACGGCATACGATTACGATCATACGTTAACGTTTTGACTATTTCTGTCTCTATTTAATTATAAGAAAACGATAGGGACACATAGCAACCATTCGTTAACGAACGTATGCCGTAATACGACCCTAGATTTGTAAGACTGCAAGTAAAAGTTGTTTTTAATCTTGAAGCAATGATATTTTTGTAACACACTGAATTATGGTTTTAAGTAAGGAAAAGGAAGAATTAAAACATAATCAAGTTCGCTGATCAGCTCTTTTGTTTAAACGATGTCCTGATTCTTCCCTTTAAAGTGGTTATTTACCTAATTTTGATTTATTTTATAGTATTATATATAGAAAATGCTACTTTTCTCCTTTATCATTTTGTTGTAAGGTTATTTTTAAGTTTGTGAGGGAAGACATGAAGCATTTCGTAACAAATCGAGTATTTTTCTTTACCAAGTTTCACTTCGAAATTTATTTGCACATAAATTCGATTAATCACAGTGATCCTAAACAAATTTAAAATTGAACAAAAATGACGAAAATGAGGCTTTGTTTCTGAAGGCCTCAGCAATAATACCTAATCCGTTTTTATCAAAATCGGATTAGTTTGTTTTTTCGAAAAGAAAAATTCATATCAACGCAAGACTCGAGTACGAAGTTATTAGGCGCCGCGAACTGAAAACGTTTTTTTGTAGAAGTATATTTTTTACTTTACGGCTCACATATGGATTTTGTTTATCAATTCGTTTTGCCCTTAGGTCACATTCTAGTGTCTCAGCTATGAACTTTTTATAGTTCAGGTTTGTAGTTTGTACTCTACTAATAACAGATACATGATGCAAACATAACGTATATTTGTGATGGAGCTGTAATTTGACCACTTTGGTACAACTTTACTTAGATGGAAGTTGATTTACTTCTTTAAAAACAAAATTGAAATCTATTTACTACTTCGCACCATCACAAAAATATAGAAATCTACTTCATTGTAAAATCTCTGTTCTAATGGACTTTAATTTAACAAAAAAAAAATAAGCCAAATCTACTTATTTTTTTTTTTTTCAGAAAACCAAACATTTGACTAAAAATTGTTATAAAACAATGTATAGAAATATATTCATATCGAAAATTTGGAGTTTGAAAGAATTCAAATGTTTGATTCTAGTTGTTTTCCAGTAATTTTAGGTTTATCTGCGAAAAAATTCCTACTGGGCTCGATTTTGGTATAGACCTTCGTTACGGGGTTGTAATGACGATGTGAAAAATCGACATTGATATCGCGTCCGCGTTAGAAGTTATAGAGGTCAAAAGGTCACGAAAATCAGTTTTTCGCATATATCTCGTGACCTGTTGCTCGAAGGTACTATATATCAAGTTATGCATTCGTACAAAAAAAAAAAAAGTTGAGATAACATTTTTCCATGACATTACGATGGTAGAGAATGCCAAAAAAGTGGGTCCCGGAAGTCCGTCTGTTTGTCTGTCTGTAAACGAAGCTACAGCCTAAACGGATGGACCGATTGATGTCAAACTTGGTATGTAGCGTTATTTGGCAACTGTCCAGAGGCGTTTTTGGAATTAATTTTTTTGGACCAAAAATAACGGTATTTGTCATAGACCGATTTTAGTAAAATTTAAATATATCAAAAACGGCTCCAACGATTTTGTTTAAAAAATTCAAATGTTAGTTTAAAGCTAAGGTCTATCTTATAATGAAAAATTTTTTTTTTGAAAATCACTACTAACGGTACCTGCCATAAAACCGTTTTTTTCAAATCCGATTATCTCCGAAACCGCTTATTCGATTACAACGAAACTTTTTGTGAAGAAGCAAAAAATAAAATTTTGAAAAAACTAATTTTTGGATTTTTAAAAAAATTTTGAAATTTTTTTTTGAAAAATCAAATTTTCGAAAACGGGACATTGAATTTGTTTGAAATTTTGTTTTACGATGTTGATTAGTGATTTCTACAAAATGGCATACCAACTTTATTTAAAAACTTTTTTTCCAAACAATTATTTATAAAAAATTAGTTTTTTAAAAAACCGCTCTAACGATTTTGAAAATTTTTTTTCTAAAAATGCATCTTAATATATCAATCAAAACTGCATACTTGTTTTGGAGGGCAATTTAATTTCAGATTTTATTTTATTTTTTTAAAAAACGAATTTTATTTTTTTTCCAAATTTTTATATAGGTAAAAAGTCTTAAAAATTTAATCAACTTTAACTCTAAGAGCAAGTTCGTGCGACCCAGTCGTGCATTTTTTTTTATTTTCAAATCAACTTCGACTTTTTTCTGCAAGTGGTATCACTAGTGACTAGTTGTTTCGTACTTCAACCTTCAAGGAACATTAGTATCGAGCTCCTTTGACTATACATAAAATGGAACTGAAAATGTATATTAAAATCTTGCTTTTTTCTTTAGTAGTAACCAAGTGTGTTTTTCAATTTACGGAGAACTAGAGCTAGCACATATCAAATTGAATCGATTCCATATCACCATAGACGCAGTATTCGTTTTTGTACACTATGGTTAGCTGAAAAATGACATGTTGTGGAACGTATTCATTATTCATTTTTACTAAACATTCTTACTTAACTGAAAGGAAATAAGATTAAGCTACTTTTTTTTCGTTCATCAATTTAGTTCTTATAAACAAAACAAAAAAAAAAAAAAACGTGATGTAATCTTATAATCTTTCATCCAAATATAAAGAACTCTCCAGGACATTACATTATTAATTTGTTTTTTTCAACACAAACAATACAAAAAAACCCATATCTGATCTAAGAAAAAAAAAATAGAAGGAAATTCTACACAAAAGGTAAGCTGCACACAAAATAATAAAGTATTCCTGCACAAAAGCACGCCCGTTCCTTTTATAGAAGGTATAGTATATCGCTCAGTCCCAATCGCTTTACTTTTTCATACACAAAAAAAAAAGTCCACTCCCATATCTCTCTCTGGTCTTTGCCTTTTCAGGAGAATCGACAGACTTCATTAGGTCATAATGAGGAATCTATTGTGTTCAGGTATTCATTGCTCGAACAAATCTGGGTTTACTCTCTCGTCTCGTCTCGTATCGGCTATTCTTTTCGTTTATCGGTCAAGTTCCCCAATATTCCATTTTGCTTCTTTTCAATCTGCTGGCTGCTTCTGCTCCAAATAAACCATTCATCAGTTTACATAATCCATCATCATAAAGAAATGAGTTTTCTTATCCAAACTATTATCATTTCCATTTTGGACATTCGATGAAGACGAGATGACGAGGATGACAAAAAAAAAAAACAACGACAACGAACGACAGCGAACTATACGGACGGATACGTTCGACATTAGAAATCCAAATACGAAATCCATAAAAGAACACACAGAAAGGAGGCATGGCTAAGGCGACTCAAAGAACAAAAAAAAAGAAAAATAATAAAGAAAAAGAAGCAAAATAAACGAGGGTAAGTAAAAAACATCAAAACCAGCAAAATGAAAAAAAAAAAAAAAAAAACGGTAACCCAAGAACTTTTCCAATAGCTTGCCTTGCCTGATGGCTGACTGAAAATGGAATGGATAGATGGATGGCTCGATGGATTCAAAGGAATAATAAGCTTCTGCTCGTCGAACAACGTCTTGCTGCTTTTACGCCCTTCCTCCAGCCAGCCCAGACCGCCCCATCTGTATATTTCCATTCATTTCACCTTAATGAGATTTTTCCTTAAATAGAATAGTGGAGCAATAATGATGATACGACAACGACGACAACGTCGACATCGATAACAACGATGACTACAGAAACTGGAAGGACGACAACGACACAAAGAATCCAAACGAAGAAGACACAAGTCGTCGTCGTCGTCGATGTCGATGTGTCATCAAAGATGCGAACGAGATGATATCCGTTTTGCTTTTTTAAGCCGAGGACAACCTGACCTCTTCGCCAGCTCCTGTCATCATTTGGCCTATAAAACCTATATCTATACTTTTTTCTATACCCACCTCAATATATACCCGGACAAAAGGTTCAGGTGTGTTCTCTGTCTTGTGGGGTTTTTGTTGTCAACTTTTTCTTTTTGAAATTTTTTTTTCTCTCATTGTATTTTTTGTCGTTCCTCATGACTCTATACATGGCTGACTGGCACTGACACTACAATTGACCTAACACCACCACTGTCACTCACCGGGAGACGATGATGGAAATGATAAAAAAAAGCCTAATAAATGTAACATGAGGCAAACATTGGGTTTTTTACAATATTGCCAAATGAATTTAAATTAAATTCAAAATTATTAAAGGGAAATCATATGTTCCACAAATTTTATTTTATGCCTTATTCCTTATACAGTTCAAGTTTCCAATAAAAACTGCCTGTTTCAAATAACGGATAATAGTTTTCTAGTAAAATATTTTCACAATGAATTTCTAATTTAACTAGCTTTTCATTAAAATAAAAAAGATACGTTCCACAATTGTTTCAGGAAATATACGAGTTTGTTGACAAAATATTGAACTTGTTTCTATTATTTGATAGTTTTACACGCAGTAATTCCAAGTGAAATGACAAAAATATTATTGAAATTTTGTGGAACGTAAATTTTAATGTTAAAAATTAAAGAAAGAAATAGTTTTACAATTTATAATTTTCTATTTAATCATAAAAAAAAATAACAAAAAAACGAATAGGTTCTACAATATTTTTCACAGACATTATTCAGTATAAAAAATGAATTTTGAAAAAACCTGGGTGAAAGAGTTTAGATGATTGTTCATTTGAATGTTACAGAAATTTTTTTCATTTTGATTATATACTTAGAAATTCATGTTTCATGTTGTGGAACGCATTCATATTTCAATTTCGAAAGGCCGAATGCTCGGCCTTAAAACCGTAAATATCATTTTATTTCATAATTCTAGAAAAGAATAAAAACCAAAAGTCATCATATGATAACTATGAATACGTTCCACAACCTGTTTTACAGAAAGTCTTACAAGTCAGCACGTGAAAAAAATGAAAATTTATTCACTGCACAAATCTTTATATCAGACAAACAATGTTTTTAACAAAAATATGATTTGTAGTAAAAAAAAACTGACGTAGTTCCGAAATTCCACATGTGGATTGTAAAAATTAAATTTCACACAACGATTTTTTTATTATATTTCCATTGAAGTTAAACTGAGTTATAGACTGAACTACCTATGAATTTCAAAGTATTTGACACGAAACTTTTGAAAAAAAAAAAAATTAAAAATCTGTGGAATGTAAAATTTTGCTTTTTAAATTTTTTAAATTGAATTGAAAGAGATACTCTCTAGCGTTTGAATTGATCAAAAATTCTTTCTATGAGTTCGTTAAAACTAGATTATTTATTTCAGTTTAACATGAAAACATATACGTTCCACAACTACTTGTAGTTTGGGTAGGCTTGTTAATTCATACTTTCCCTGTTAAAATTAAAAAAAGACGTTCCACAACATAAAACTAGTTTCTAAAATACCTATGTGAAATTAAAAGCTGAAAATTTCACTTTAACATTTGGAAAAAAAGACATGATTTTCATCCGAGCGAAATATTACTCAATGAGTTTAAAAAATTACTTAAATAGCCCAACAAAGTTGGCAACCATATTCAGGAACCCCATTTAACAACAACCCAACAGTTTTTCACACACAAAAAAAAAAGACAAACCGTAGAATGAGCAGGGTGTAGGGAAATTTTTGTCAAGTTAGATTCTTTTGTAGTCATTCGACCTTACTTGCGTTTTATTCATCCCCATTAAGCCCTGATATAATCTGATTAGATAAGCATGACAGAATAAAATAGTATCCAACTTTTTTTTTTTTTTTTTTTTCATTCCATTCGAGGAGACAAAAAAAGGTAGGTAGTGAAAGTGTAGTGAAGAAGAAAAGCTATTGATATTCCACTATTCATTTTAGCTTGCTGCCGTATCAGCACTCTTTAAGAAGAGCCAATGTAATTTCATGTGAAATCAATTATTTCCACTACAAGATATAATAATACAAAATATATACGTTCCACAATTGTTTCAGGAAATAAACTAGTTTGTTGACAAATATTGAACTTTTTTTTTTTGATAGTTTCACACGAAGTAATTCTAAGTGAAATTATAAAAAAAATTATTAAAAATCTGTGGAACGTAAATTTCAGTGTTCAAAATTTTAATAAAAATTACTATTTAACTATTTATAATTTTCTACTTAAGCATAAAAAAATAAATTAAAATTTGTTTTATTTTAAATTTTTCAAGCTCTTGAAATGAAAAACGAAAACGTACGTACCTAGAAACCTACAATCTACTATAAAATTATAATATAATTTCAGCGAAAATGCCAACTATGATAACAGAAATTAGCATTTTTTATTCATCATTTTGATGCATCATTTTTCTGAAGGTCTTTTCTAATCTACACATTTTTTTTTAATTTTTCAAGCGTAAACAAAAATAGATCTCAAAATTATTTATACTTTTCTCGATCAATAAACTAATGCCTTACATTTGTTTGTTGCGCAAAATTGATTAACACAGATAAACAATCAAATTCAATTTTAAAACAATAAATAAATAAACATAATCTGCTTACTTCAGATAAGTTACTTTCAATAGGTACCTACTTAAAATAGAGTAGGTACCGATCAATGTGTAACGACATGCCGATGCCGCCGCCGCTGTTGACTGTTATGTTGATGAAAAATAAAATTGATACTTTCACTTTTTTGTTTTTCTTTTTTTATATTTTCTTTCTTTTAATTCAGAGTGATTGTGGAAATAAATTTACACGCAATTTTATATACCTTCGATAGCTCAGTTGGTAGAGCGGTGGACTGTAGAGGAATAAATTCGTAGACATCCATAGGTCGCTGGTTCAAATCCGGCTCGAAGGAAACCAAGAGTAGTTTTTTTTTTGTTGATATTTTTACTTTTTTTTGTTCAAAAAATTGTTTAAAAATGATACTTTTTTATAAGAAGTTATTTTACAAAAATAAAAGTTTGGCAATCAAAAAGAATGTTATATTTGTTCCATTTCGAAACAAAGAATTGAAAAAAAAACATATAATTTTAAAGCGTTTTGTGTATAATTCATATAAAAAAATAGTTCCTAACGATTTATAAGGAATGTAAAAAAAATATAGAATTAACTTTTAAAATTACAACTGTGTCGCACGTACCTTTTATTTTGTTTAGAAGCTATAATTTTAAAGTTTCTTATGAGAAAAATGAAGGAATAATTAAAATTAGATTTTGTTAAGAAAATTCATTAAAAATGTAATATAAATATAAAATTGTTTTTTTTTTTTTTATAAACACTTAAACATTTTAATGGCTAAATTAATTAAAAAATAAAATCGAAAAAATCTATCTTTTTTTTCTTCCATCACCTTTAAATCCTTTTTTTTTTATATGACAACCTATAAAAAATATTATATCATATGAAAGGTTATTTATTTAGACTTTAATATATATATAATAACATCTACAAAAAGAGCTTGAATTTTTAAACCCAATCAGTTTTCATCAAAAAAGCAAAAAAAAAACAATCTTTTTTCTTTTCTAACACCATTAAATCCATTTATTTAAACGACAGCTTATAGTAAATTGTATATCATCTGAAAGCTTATCATTTTAACTTTTATATGACGCTTCAATTATATTTCTACGATGTCTAAAAAAAAAATAAGAATTTTTTAAGCCAACCATGTCGAAATTTCAAACTTAGATTACGCTACTTCTTTATGTTTGATATATAAAATGAAATAAATAATATTATCAGCATCCGTATTAAAATTAAATCAAATTTATATGTGCTCTAGATGAAAAGATGTAGTGTTTAGAAAAAGAACATCTTTTCACCGTTATCTCAGGATTTTGAATATAAAAAATAATTGAAATTTTAAACAATTATAGTTTATTTTATTACCTATCTATAATATAAATTTCATTCATCTATCTATTAAACCAAAAAAGTTATAGGGTAAAAGCGGGTGATATGGCGCAGCGGGGGAGATGGCGCACCTTAAATATCTTGAGCATTTATTGCTCTAAAAATGTATGAAAAATATTTTTAGCTTTCTTTAAATATTTTAAATCGAAGTAGCCAGTATTCGTTTCTTTGTCTGTGATACAAAAAATTAAAAAAAATTTGAAAGCAAATCATGTGATGATTTTTTTCGAATTTTTTTTTTCGCTCTTTTTTTTTGTTCCGATATTTTGTGAGTCGTTGGGATCTTAGATGCCCTTGATACACCAATACATACAAGAGAGTATAAGTTATGCATTGCATGTGAAATCTGAGCTCTATTTCTGTCTGCTTTTCATAGATGCTTACGAATAGGAATTATTCGAAAAAAGGTGAGATGGCGCAGCTTTTTGCGGGTGAAATGGCGCATTCCGTACTAGAATTTTTTACTCGAGTATAGTGGTAGCATGTGCCATATCACCCTCAAACTATTTTTTTTAAGTAATTCAGCCAAGTTCAAATTTTATAAAAAAGACGACTAGTTGCAATCTATTATATGGCATGCATTGGTGCTTGACTCCTTCACATCGTTCAACCATTTGTGCAATGAATTTGGCAATAGAAACCTAAAACAAACTCATGCGCCATCTCACCCACCCTTTAGGGGGAGATGGTTTTTTTAAAACTTTTTTTCTATATTAATTTAAAAATGTAAATTTAATATGTAAAAATCTGTAAAACAAACAATACGTTGGATATTGAATATAGAACATTTTTGCATTGTTAGAAATATGAAATGTGGTTTACTTTGAAAAATATGACAAAAACAAAAAAGGTATGCCATCTCACCCGCTTTTACCCTAATCAATTGATTTTTCCTGTCCCTTTTTCGTTTCATCGTGTTTCAAATTACTACAGAAGTTTGCACTCCAAAAAGAATTTTTAATGCTATTATCAAACTATGGACCTCGAGTACCTTTCAAATGATTAGATAAAATTATTTTAGGCCTTTTTTGTAGAGCGTTTATTTTCCTACAAATAAAAAGAGATTTCCCAAACGGTCCATTAATATTAAAGTGTGTGTTTTTGTTTTTTTTTTTTTTTATATTATTATTATATTCTAGAGGTGTCTAGCAAATAATTTTTTTTTTACTAACCCTATCTACTAGGTATCTATCTTATCTTCTGATTTAACAACTCATTCCAAATTATCTAAATAAATCACTCAACCTGGTTCTAAATATTGACCAACAATTAAGGTTCATTTAAACCGAATGAAGCTTAAATACTTACATCTAAGGTTAAATCCAATAAACCTACTCAGTCTGATAGGTATTTACATAAATATCTTCCAATATTCCACATTTTATTTGGAAATTATTTCGAAATCAAAGTTCTAACACCGCCTTGGCCCAGCATTCTCCTTGGACAACTTTGCAATCAATTCACTTTGATTTACGTTTAAAGTCTTGTCAAAACTTGAAACCATAAATCAAGGAACTCTATGATGATATTCGAATGATAAACTACGCCTATAACTTGGAACAAATATTCTTAAAACCACACTTTCCTTTCTTAAAATTGAAAATCATCATCAGCACATAAACCAATCAATTCCCCAGAATAGACATTTTGACTCATCTGGTATAAGAATGCAGCCCCCCCCAACAATTCCATTTACCCACAATTCACATCAAAATGATGAATATCCAAAAACTCTCCACAAACATCTATCTATCTAAAGCGGAGGTACCTTCTATAACCTTGCAGGAAACTGAGCCCAAAATTCAAACATTAGAAAACTCATCTAATGCAATCAACAATAAATCATTCGAAGACATTATACTTGACAATCTCCACTCGCATCAAAACCTCCCTCTCTTTTGTCGCACCAAAAAAACAACATCACACACATTTTGATTAAAGACTAACTCTCTCTCCCTCTCGATGCATTCCACATTCTCCACTGAGCTGAACCAAAAACCAACACCCTCTCTTTCCCAAATGATCCAAGTCATCGTCATTATCATTCGAATTCGAATCAAGCAACCGGAATGCATTGCATTTCCTTTTTCCATTCCAGCACCCAACCATTGAACCACATATATCGATCTCAAAACCAACACAATGCCGGTTTAGGAAAGGAAAGGAACCCCCCGAAAAGATGTAACAACATTCCCAAAATTACATGGCCGCAGTTGTTCGCAATCCGAATCGGAATCCATCCCCAAACCTCCATCAACTCAATCTCCAAATACAAACGTCGGCAGTGGATGGCAAATAAACGGCTACGAGCTCAATGAATGCCATTGCCGTTATAGCGATAGAAACATCTCCACCGTTTCCGGGTTTAACTACGGATTCGAATTCGAATTTTCAGAGAAGGAGAGGATTGGTTGGATATTGTCGTTTGTCGTCGTGTGTTACCGGAATCCAAACCTAAACCCGGTCAAGTAATAAATGGAAATTGTGTATATCGCCCGCTCCATACAACCCCTTTAAACTGCAATGCAGTTAATTAATTACAACGCATTAAATATATAAATGGGGGAGATAGATACCAAAAATACCGACTCGACTACCGCACATACTCAAAGCCTCACAACTCACAACACACAACTCAAACTAACAAACTTAAACTCTGGGATAGCTTAAGCTTTTCTGGCTAGATATTGGAATATTTGGGATTGTTTGGCCATTGGTTTTGGCCAGGAACGGGTGAAAAGTATTAAATTCAAACCCTTTTCCACTCCCACTCTCAATCCTCTCACATATTCTCTATACTCTACTCAACTTGCAACTCGTATATCGGGGAAAAGTTCTCTCTCGCTGTCACCAAAAAGTCCTTTTGAGAAATTGACTAAAAAGTTTTCGTGGTCTTTCTTTTGGGGAACTTTTCGGAAAAGCGGTTCCATTGGGAAATTGAATTTTTGGGAAGCTATTCAACTGCTTGTTTGGGATTATATGAACGACAACGGCAAAGTCATTGAAATTGAGAGAACGAGGACATGCACCTTGTCCTTTCGCCAAACGACAACGATCCACATCCAATTCAATAGGTTTTAGGTTTAGGTCTATTCTATACTCTCTATATGCAAATTCAAAATCGACTATAGCTAAAGGCTTTAGAAGAGGATAATGCTGTGCTGTCAGTTTGTGTCTGGTGAAATGGGGCGAAGCTCTTATATTAGATCGGCTTTTCTCGCAATCAAAAAGGGCTGACAGCTCTAGCTCGCTTTCGTGCTCTTGATGCACCATCATCATCGTTGCCAAACTAATACCGTAATTTACTGGCCTGCCATTAACTCTTTCACTATAAGGCTTATAATGTCTACGCTTCGTTCTCTCTCTTTCTCTCTGTGATTAGCCTAACAATATCTTTTTGGATTAAGCTTAAAATTTTGTTTAAATGGAGCGGACGCCTTTTGCATTTTGAAGAAATATTAATTTTCTAAATGTTGAAAAACTAATGGTGTCGCCATATTTGGAGCAGACAGAGACATCAGCGCAGAGTGTGACACACCATCATTGCATCGCTATAATCGACAATCGCCATTGCTGCAGAATTGCAATCATGAAATAAAGAAAAAGACTTCTTCGTGCCTCAAAATCATATTCAGCGACGAAGACGGCGACAATGGAAAACAAAACGTTCAATCGAAGACCAATGACCGCAGTTTAGTTTCCTAAATTGCAATTTTGTTTTTGAACGCGATTTGAATGCACAGCACAGTTGCATACAGAGTGAGTTGAGTGCGTTAACCGCACGGACAGCCAAGTTTTTTTTTTTCGTTTGTTTTGTAATCGTTACATTCATATTTGGTGGACACAGTGGATGATAAATGTTTTACTACAGGCAAAAATTGACAAAAAATTGTAATACGAAATTATAGAAAATTTAAAAATACCTTCTAAAAAGCACTCCACTTGAGCATTCAACAGAAAAACAAAAGTTTTGTATGTACGTGACAATTCACTTTTATATCTTTACATACAAAGGTGTACATAATTTATTTTAAATAAATGTTTACAATAGTTCTTTTGATATTTTAACACCACACCAAATTGTATAGATTTCAATAAACTCTAACTTTTGACTTTATCTGTCTGTACGTGACGTTCCTTTACTTTAATTTAAAATATCTATAAAGCATGAATTTTAATGTTCTTGTGTTCGCCGAAGATTAATGGTATCCTCGATAAATAGAAATCTCTTTAAACGAGGCAGTTTAAAAATATGAACAGAAAATTGTTTCAGAAATGTCTGTACGTGACGGTGAAAACCAAAAATTGATTTATATGATTTGTTTATATCAATTTTATGTAATATATTAATAATTTGTTATGTTCCGCCAAGATGAATAATATTTTCGAAGAAAGGGAATTTCTTCGAACATAGTGCAGAAAAAAAATTCAAAATTGTCTGTACGTGACAGTAAAATTCACGAATTGATTTTAACTTGCAATATAGGTACTATAATCAAGTTATGCATTCGTAAAAAAAAAGTTGAGATAACAATTTTCTATGATATTACGATGATAGAGAAAGCGAAAAAAGTGGGTCTCGAAAGTCTGTCTTTCCATCTGTCTGTCAAGATGATTGTCGGTCCGTATAAAGAGCTACAGTTTTAACGGAAAAGCCGATCTACTTCATGTAGCAGTTTTTTGATCCTGTACAGAGGGGTTTTTGGAATTATTTTTTTTTTGTGATCATACCTGTCATATACCAATTTTGGAAAAGTTTAATTTTCTCTAAAACGGCTCCTACGATTTTTGTTAAAATAATCAAATATAAGTTCTTAAATAAGGTCTATCTTTAAATGAAAAGTTTTTTTTTTTTTTTTCAGAAATCCCTATTAGCTGTACCTCGCATAGAACTGTTTTTTTTTTTTTTTTTTTTTTTAAGTTAAAATTATCTTCCAAATTACTAGTTCAATTTTACGATTTTTTTTTACGCAAAAACATTTTGAATGTCTTAATATAAATCAAAAACAAAATTTAAAAAAAAAAATAGTTTTTGGATTTAAAAAAAAAAATTGAAATTTTTTTTTAACTTTTGAAATTTTGGTTTCACGTGTTGATTAAAAGTTTTTAAAAAGTTTTTTCAAAAAATTATTTATAAAAAATTACTTTTTAAAAAAACAGCTCTATGATTTTGAAATTTTTTTTCTAAAAATGTATCTTTATAAAAGAAATAAAACTGCATACTTTTTTGGAGTTCAATTTCATTTAAAGAGTTGTGTTTTTACATTTGAAGATCGAATTTTATGTTTTTTTTAATACATTTACCAAAATTTGTATATAAAAAGTTTTTAGTTCTAAGCAAGTTCGTGCGACCCAGTCGTGCATTTTATTTCGCTTTGTTACTGGCAATTGTATATTATTTTAATAATTTATGGTGAGTATACGCCATTATTAATCAGAAAATTGTACAAAATGTAATGGTCGAAACGCCAATTTTTGGTTTGGACTATATTAATTTAATAATTTAACAAGTCCAATAAAAAAATACAATTAATACAACGAAAAGTTTCGTTAGCTAACAAATATTTTTTCGTAATTTAATAACGAAAGTTCTTTCATAAATTAATCAAAAAATACATTGACTAACGAAAAATATCACCGTGGTTAATTAAATTTTACGTTAATCGATGAAAAATTTCGTAAAGTGATGTAAAAATTCATTAACTCTCGATCAAAAATTTGTATGAAAAATTTCATTAAAATACTACAGTTTTCGTTGATTGATGAAGTTCTTCATTAACGTATGAAAGCCATTTCGTTGAGCCAATTAAATTTTTCATCGGCTGAAAATTAATTAAATTTTCGTTGGTATTTACGTAAGGATTTGGTTCAGTGCGATATCATGAGACATTACTCACTCTTGGGCCTCCAAACAACTTCTTGATTGACTTTGCTTGTTTGTCTGTGACATTCTTTTGGTTTTGTTTAAGATCTCTATAAAACATGAAAATTTTTAAATTTTTTGTGTTTCCCGAAGATGGATTGTGGCATCGAAATATTGAAATTTCTTCAAAAACAACACTGGCTGAACCGAAAATACAACAGAATTGTCTGTACGTGACAGTGAAACACACAAATTTGATTTGTTGTTTGTTTTATTTTATTTGTTTCTCTCATTTTAATATTCTTTTAATAATTTAGATCGTTAGGTAGGCAAAATTTTAAACATCTTGGATTTTTTGCAAGTCCTTCAATAATTTTGCACTCCACTGTTAATATTTCATTAGCATGCACAAAATGCGTTTATGGTAAGTGTACGCCATCTAGGCGAGTGTCACTTTGTATTTTATTTGTTTCTACATCGTAATCTTGTTGTCGTTTGGTTGAAAAAAAAAAAAAATAAATTATATTCAATTTAATTACCGTTCCATTAATATTCGTTCGTGGATCTGCACTTTTGTGTGTCTTCCATTTAGTTATTAGATTTTTTTGATATTATTTTTACATTCAGTTTGTTAATCTTTTTTTTATTTTTTTGTTTTGTAATTTTTCTATAATTTTTAATATGATCGAGAGGGATAGGAGCTGAAATGGGACGTTTTCTATCTCTGCGCAGCTCATGTTATGAATTTAAAAATTCATCGTTTCATGGCTGTGTTGTTGGCTTGACTTTGCTATAGGCTCTTTAATAGTGCACTATTGTGTGCTCCGTGTGTGGGCATATTTGGATGGTTGTTGATTTGGCATTTGATTGTCAGGTGGACGTGCCTTTACAGTGATTGTTATACGAGCGACTGATGCAGCTATGATTATGGCAATCAAGCTAACAACGAAATGACGATGATGAAGATGATGATGACCCTAACTTAAAACCACGTGACATGGAATAATTAATATTTTTTTTTTTCCATACACAGAAGGTAAACTTTCTGAAATTGGAATAGGTAATAGTTGTTTGCTTTTGGGAAAGACGATATGGTTTTATGTGGTCTATAAAGAGAAAGGGCTTAAATCTAATCCATCAAACATTCTCATGTTTAATGCTTAGAATTAATAAATAGATTTGAATCCAAGAGACGATAGGTTTTTGAAGGTTTAGGGTGCCTACATTAGTTTTGAATAAATGAAATCCATTATCGAAATGGAAATTACAAGTCATTCTACCTACCTACCTTTAGGAGACCTGATAGAGTTAGTGCGCTTGGTCTGTCTGGGGCTTGTTGACAAATTTTGTTTTTAATTATTCATGTCGAGGCATATTGATACGCATGAATTTGTCAAAATAACAAAAAAAAAAAGAAAAAAATTGTTTTGTATTTTTATTAGAACATTATTTAGGGTAGTAGCAAAAGGCGGATGAAGGTAATATTTTTAGGCCATTTGATTAATGCTGAATTTCTTGCTCACAGGCATGATTTTTTCTTAATTATTTTTCTGTGCTTGAAAAAAAGAAAAATTTCGGACTTTATTGTTGGTCATTTTTTTGACGAAGAGTATAATAACTCATTGGTGTTGTACAATTTCATAATTTTTCATTTTAAAATTCCAAAATAATAATTAGATCTACCAATTAAAAGAATTCATCATAGTGGAGTAACTAAAGCTAAAAAAAAATGGCAATATTAGATGATCTTTTTTTCAAACTTTGGTAGGTAATTAAAAATACTTTAAAGTCTATCGATTAAAAATTGCCGCTGTTGCCGTTTTGATTTTTTAAATTTAATTGAAGATTTTTGTTAATTTTTTTTATTAAATTTTACTTAAATTTCATAAATTTACTAATGCCAAAAGATTGTCTAGACAATTCAAGGAAAACAACTATATGGGAATGAAGGACAATCGTCCATCGTATAAGCGATAGATGCAATTTTTTCATAATATGACTTCAAACACAAAAACAAATATTTGAACACAACGGCATGATCATCAGATTTTTGAAAAAAAAAAAAAATATACAATGGTCGGAAAAAGTATTTTGACAAAATGAACATTTTTCTAAGTGGTGAGAATAATCTGTAACTGTTAAACATAAAATAAGGAAGTTGACGGTTATTTAATAAGTATATTATGGTGAATTTCATGATGGCCAATGTCAGTCATATAGTTGGTATTATGCTTCGAGGATGCATTTTTTGTATAAAAAATAATAATTTTTGAAGGAAAAAAGTATTTTGACAAACGTTCTTTTTCAACGTGGGTAAGGTAAGGTAATGCATTTTACGTGTTTCAAGTACATATGTATAAAACTGACAGACTTATTAAGGCTCCAATTTGTACAAAATTGGGCAAAACGGCGGAACTTAACATTTAAATTGGTGCATCTTCTGTTGCAAGTCATAATTTCGGTGTGTCTGTTAAAAAACCTGTGCAGAACTGAATTTATTACGGGAAAATAAAAATTACCAAGTATTACAACACAAAAATATAATTATACTATTCAAAATTTACTACAAATGGACAAAAAATGAAAAAATGCACTCAAAAAAATTGACGCATTTTGAAGAATTCACTTTAAATCGGGGATTGAGTCCAAAAAGTCTGAATTTGTAAATGCCATTCTTTCATCAAAAACTTTGTTAGCAAAAGTACCCTTTGCGTTGAGCTCGAAGAAGACAATTTTACCATATTTATGGGACGATAATACAGTACTTAAATCATAAAGCAAAAATTGAAAAAAACTGACTTCTCAAAGGAACTTATTGGTATGCTTCTTTCATTCAAAAACAAAGTTTTATGAACCACATTTTCACAAATTTCTATCTCAATGATCCGGGAAACGTAAAGGAACTGTTGAAGCTCCGTAAAATTTTGGTCAAGTTTGTTCCAAAAGCGAAAAGCACAACATGTCCCTTTGAGAATTCAATTTTTTTTTCGAATTTTGTTTTATGAGATAAATACTGTATTATCTTCCCATAAACATGGTAAAATTGTCTTCTTCGAGCTCAATGCAAAGGGTACTTTTGCTAACAAAGTTTTTGATGAAAGAATGGCATTTACAAATTCAGACTTTTTGGACTCAATCCCCGATTTAAAGTGAATTCTTCAAAATGCGTCTATTTTTTTGAGTGCATTTTTTCATTTTTTGTCCATTTGTAGTAAATTTTGAATAGTATAATTATATTTTTGTGTTGTAATACTTGGTAATTTTTATTTTCCCGTAATAAATTCAGTTCTGCACAGGTTTTTTAACAGACACACCGAAATTATGACTTGCAACAGAAGATGCACCAATTTAAATGTTAAGTTCCGCCGTTTTGCCCAATTTTGTACAAATTGGAGCCTTAATAAGTCTGTCAGTTTTATACATATGTACTTGAAACACGTAAAATGCATTACCTTACCTTACCCACGTTGAAAAAGAACGTTTGTCAAAATACTTTTTTCCTTCAAAAATTATTATTTTTTATACAAAAAATGCATCCTCGAAGCATAATACCAACTATATGACTCACATTGGCCATCATGAAATTCACCATAATATACTTATTAAATAACCGTCAACTTCCTTATTTTATGTTTAACCGTTACAGATTATTCTCACCACTTAGAAAAATGTTCATTTTGTCAAAATACTTTTTCCGACTGTTGTATATTAAAACAATTTTAACATGTCGCACAGTGGCCCGTTTTGACTTTTTTGCTTGCAAAATTAATATCTTCTAAACAAATTAAGATATCGCCACAATTTTTTTTTTATCTTGAAGGAAATTTCCAAGGCTATGAAAATTGTAAGTTTCAAAAAAAAAACTTTTCAGGGTGTTTCAGAATTTGGTGTTAAAGTAAGAAGTTTTAGATAAGGTTGTAAACATAATGGCATTTTAATATACAATCGTCAAAAATCAATTTCTGAAGTAATCTGAGTTAAGTGACACAGTGAGGAAAAAGGAAAGGAACCAATTCGAGTGAAACAGTGGGGAGAAAAGTATTTTAATTTTTATGCAATTTTTTTTATTTTTCTTTATAGAAGAATACATTTATAATGTATTTCAGTGATATATTACAAGTCAAACAGTGGAAAAAGATAAAAGAAACATACTAACATATGTATAAAAAAACACTACATTTTTCTTTAAAACTATAATCTAGGTCCGGGGTAATTTGTAATAAACTCATCATTTCTGGAGAGTATTGTTCTTTCAGATCTTTTTGGTTTCTTACATGCCTTTTATTAGAAAATTCTTAAATCCGGTAAAAAGCACTTATCAATTAAGTACCTGAATGGAATTTAATGATATCTACCCAAAAACAAATGCATAATTAATTAAAACTTTTATAAGAGGTTTAAAAGAAATTAGCTATAAAACCTTTTCAAAAAAATTAGGTAGTAAATACCTATACATAAAATATGTTTTTCCTTTTAAATAAAAAATCATGTTTATGAAATCCACCAATTTTTTATTTTTGTTTTTAATTTTCGGTTTAAATAATTACACAGCATTTGAAAAAAAAAAAATAAAAATCAAAACGTTTTAGAAGCCCTCTTCCTAGTTTTAACACTCAAAGCTAAGAAAACAAATAAAAAAACAGATTTTTTTTTTCATAATAAAAAATCATTAACTTTGACTTGCTCTATAAGGCACACCAATAACCCAAATTGAAAATACTCGAGCTCCAAACATTTGTGAATCCAGTGATCTAAAAAGTTTTTCGTTATAGACCTACTCAAAAAATGAATATTGCAAGCACTTTTGCCTAAATGGGCCACTGTGTGTCGTTTTTAAATATTTTTGGCCACATTTATTATGATTTGAAATTGTAATGTCAATATGAAATACAGTTTATGAAAAAAATTAAAAAGTATTTCATTTTCGAAGAAATTTTTTTAAATAAAAGTTTTGAAAAAAAAAATTAACTTCTTATTTTTTTTTAAGTTCAAAATTTAAATATAAAGTTATTATTTTCTTCATTCAATAGCCCTTATTGTTGAAAGTTGAATAGCAAAATGTTAATGATAAAATCAATTATTTCAATGCAAAAACTCAGTTTTTATCAAAAAAAAAAATCCCATGATTTGAAGTAATTCTTAATTTTTTTTTAAACTGTAATATATATTACCTTTTGCTCTTCGGAATTCAACTGATAATGGCCATAATTTTTTTTTTAAATAAATTCTTATTGTACTACGAAAAAGTTTGAAAACAAGTCATTTAAACTTTTTTTTTCCAAAATTCTGAGTTGAGAACCATTCTTTCAAAAACTCTTGATCAAATTAAGTGGATTTAAATTTTGCAGATAGAAATGAGATTCTGGTTATTTAAAAACGTGTATGTAAATATTGTAGGTGTTGCCGTTGTATTCAAAATATTTTTTTTTTATGAAATTTAACCAAAAAAATGTTTTTGTTTATAAAAAAATTAATTTTAATTTTGAAAAAACAATACGGCAACATCGGCTATTTTTAACCTATAGACTTTAAAGTATTTTTAATTACCGAACGTTTGAAAAAAAAAGATCATCAAAATCAGAGCTGTTCGGCCGGGTTCCCTAATAATTTGCTTTAGTTATTACTTCATTATCAACCTGTTTTCAATAAAATTATTTGGTATTTTCTTTAGAAAATTTAAGAGTGCGGGTTTTGAAAATTGTTGATCATTTTAATTCTGCTCAGATGAGAAAGTAACAAATTGCATAGTGAAGTGTACTAAAGATCCAAATAACTTAAAGAAAAAAGAGAATTGCAACCTTCTAAGTCAAATTTCTCCAAGTTTAATATTCAATACCTACTGTTTTTAGCAGACACCAATCCAGAGTGTTTTTTTTTTTTTTTTTTTTTTTTGATGATTTATTGATTTATTTCTTATCCACTTATCTGCTCGTTTTTAAATTATTCGTCTTCTTTTGCTCAGTTATTGCTTATTTGCACATACACAACTTGCAAATTGAATTCAAACGGTGTTTTTCTTCTATTTCATGTTGTTGTTGTTGTATTCCGCATAGACCCCAGCAGCAATAAGCTTTGCATAACAAAATAAATCTTTAATCTAATCCTTTACGCACTTTTCACTCAAGCCCGTTGTCACAATCAATTTGTATTGCATCTACCGCACCCACCACCATCGCCATCATACAAATAAACTGCAAATATATGTCTTTCCCTCCCATCCCCCCAAAGGATTTCATCCTAGTCTCAAACCTAAATTTCCTATCAGAGAGTCCTTTGGAATGATTTACACAAACGTGATCGTAAATTTTGCAGTCTTGTATTCGTTCCGTCTTCTCGAAAATTGAATCAGTTTCAACTCAGCCAAATGATATGGAAGGAGTGAAGGGAACCCCCTTTCCCCTCCTCCTGATATTCAAACTACACACACTCGCGAATTCAATTTGTAATAATATGTTTCAAGAGCAGAAAGAAGTATTGAATTTCTCACACGTTTCCTTTTTCGAGATGCGATTGGGATATAAAGCGATCAAGTGTATATTTGCATAGATGACACCCCTTCCTTTGGGATAGAGGGTTTGAGTTCGAATCGACTCGAATTGCCTTGCTTCTGATATGTGTACATACGATTTCTATTTCAATCGGCAATATACTGCAATAAAATTTGTTTGTAGGTCTGTGATGGGCACACAACAGCTGCGGTGGAAGGAGGTTGGAAGAAGTTTGAAATGGAGTTTGACGGTACCATGGCATCAGTCAGTGGCGGCATCAGGTGTGGTAAATTGGCTCGAGTTTGGTGGTATATTCGATTTGCACATCATTTTGATTATGCAAAGCAGCAAACTGATACATATTCTCCTTTCGTCTATATTTAGAACTATATTCGTGTGGGAGGGGAGGATTTTTTTTTATTCAAAATGCCAGGATAAATAACACATTCGATACAATCCTATTCCCTTGCATATACTATACATATCCAAGGACAAATTGAGAGAATATATGTGATATGAGCCACAAGCTTATTATCATCACATTGCGGGAAAAGTGGAAATTTTGATTAAGTTTTTCATATATAAAGTTTCTGTGGGAAGGAAGTACTGAAGTATGAATATTTCGTACAAATGGCGCCCAACGCGAGCGATATTCAAAATAAATAAAGAGCAAATCATACCATGTTTTAAATATGCAGCGCTCATATGGCAGTAAATTTTTGGCAAAATCAAAACGTGTCGTCTGACTAAATTGCGCAATAAAGAATTTAAAATCTTTTAGTATGTCAGCACATAGTAGAAAATGCCGCATAGGACGACCTACCCTCATCGTTATACCAGTTGATAGTTATATTTTCCGAAAGCTGGTGTCTAAGGAACTACTTTGCTAGCGATATCCTGTCAAGGCATAGAGTTGCCAAGCCTTAAAGTTCATTCTTTGAGTTTTTTTGTGACTACGCCGAACTGCTTATATGGCAACTTTAAGAGTCTTCAAAGAAATATTATGTCGTAGAAAATACTATTTAAAAATTTTGATATTCAGGATTTTTATTGAAATTTTAAATATTAGTAGTGAAAAATGAGGTGAATTTACAAAAAAAAAAGCCAAAAACAATTTTCTAAACAAGAAGTGATAGAGACAAGATTAATATCACAATCTAAAAAAGTCATACATACAAATAAAAAATGTCAAAAATTCACAACTCTAGGTAGGGTCAATGTGGGTAAATGTAAACAATTTCATGTCTTTTTTTTCTTTTGACTTTAGATTTTAATATGTTTTCACGGAACAACTTGAATGGTATCTTCAAATACAAATATGAAATGATGGCAATTCTTCTTTATAAATGTAAACAAATATTTCCCAAATTGTTTAAATTACTGTCAAATATGGCATGTTTACAAATACCCCACCATGTTTGTGTTTTTTTACAAATTCGGGGTAAATGTAAACGGTGGTTTAAAATTTTGAATTTCCTCTTTATCATATGGATAATGACTTGAAAAACGTTCAAGAAGGTATTTAACAAAAACTTTTTCAAATTCCAATAAAAGTTTTTGTTTTCTTCCTTTGATTCTTTATATAGGCACCCAATATGCATCCTGAGCAGCTCTGAACGTCATATATTTTTTTTTTTTTTACGTCAAAGACCGATTTTTCAACATCATACACTATACCTACACTGAAAATGATGGTGTTGGCCAGATGATGATGACGACCAGGCCGGGAATCGAACTGGAGACTTCAAATCATTAGTCGCCCACCTTACCACCTGAACCAACCTGCCATGAAAATAATAATCACGATTTTTGTTCTAGTGTTAAGTTGCAACTTTTCACTCAAATTTCAATAAGATTTTCTTTATAAAAATAATAAGAAATTTCCTTAAAAAAACCTTATTAATCGTTGATTTTAATAAGATTTCCTTATGAAATGTATGGACGGTAAAACAATATGGCAATCTGTTAGTTTTTAGCGGGTCATATTTTTCTCTGTGAATGTCCTGTATTTTAAAATTTATTTGTTTCACATAGAATCTACATCAAAATTAAAAACTAAAAAGTATTTGCAAATTATACTGACTTAATTAAATCTGCAAAAATATTTAATTTTTCTGAAAGACTAACAACTTGTTGGCACTTTAAAAAATTAACTTTCACAGAAAATACGCTAGTCGAATGAATTCTCTCTTGACATAATATAAAAGATACATGCGTCCGCGATTTGTACTTATGTATGCATCAAAGAGATTTAACTGAAGCTTGTTATGAACCATGTTTTCATTTACCCCAGTTTACATTTACCCACATTGCTATGGACTTTGTAAAGTAAAAAAAATACAAATTTGACGTTTGAGAAATAATTCACCAACATTCAGAATGAAAGAATTTTGAAATATGTAGTTTTTATGTTATTAGAAAGCATAAATAATAAATAATTTGACAGGTATCTGCCAAATTTTCAGTTTAACTTAACATTTTTGTGGAGTGATTTTTTGGAAAAGTAGGTACTTATTCAAGTATTTCAATTTATCAAAGTTGAACTTCTCTCCATAGGATGACATATCCTCACCGATATACCAGTTGAAAATTATAAAAAAACCTCTATTTATCTTTTTGTTTTAAACGGTAATTTAAAGTTTATAAATAATAATATTTGTGTGTATATTAAAAAATCACGTAGGTATCATTTATCCCTGAATTAAAAACAATTTTTGAAAATCAATGAATCTGTGTAACGATTATTACTAACAGCTCAAATAAAAAAGTTAAAAATAAAAAAATTCATGTTTTATAAATTATATGTATTTGCATAGTAGATTATAGTAGTTGTTTTAGGTTTATTTTGGCTTTTTACCGTTTTGGGAGTTTTAATTGATTTATTGAACAAGAAGTAAACTTAGAAGATATGAAAATTGAAAATAACACAACTTTTATTTTTAAGACTCAAAGTTAAAGATCGGAACTTAACATACTGTAAGTTTCATGTTTCTATCTTTAGTCAAATCGTGGAAAATCACAATATAAAAGTGTTTTTTTTTTCAAAAACTCATTACTTTGAGCTTAAAATTTTTGCATAGGAGTACAGCTATCGAGTTGATTTAGGACTTATTTTGTTGAAAAATATCTAAATTTATTATTTGGTAATTATAAGCATCGTACATATAAAAGTCAAGGTTCTGGAGCTAGTCAAAAACCATAAAAAATCAGCAAAATAACCAATTTTTCAAAAATTGTTTTTATTCAAAAATTATAATTCTTAAGCTTAAAAGATAAAAAGATATCTTTAAGAAGAATAAATATAATAACATAAAAATGACGTTTTCTAAAAGTTCGAATGTGGGTAGCGGGGAAACCAAGCAACTTAAAATTAAATCATCATAGGTTTGCTTCCTTACAGTCCTCGAGAACATCCTGACAAAGTTTGAGCAAAATCTAAAATTAGGCAGCAATTCCGACTGCGAAAAATTTCATCCACAACAACAAGCCTTTGATAAGAACATTGTTAAATTTTATTTCTCCAGGAAAGTATTCAAGAAGATCATCCAGAAACAAGTTGAAGAGAAGTAAGCGAAGCTGGAAATCCTCCACTCCATATTTTCTATTAAATGAAGCATTTTAGAGATTACCCAATGTTTCTTAGTCTTCTTCCACTTCCAAGATAAGATTTCTCAATATTTAGATACCAAACAAATAATATTGTCGGTTTTTGAGTAGCTTGCCCAAATTCTCGACAAGTTTTTAAGTCCGTTAGTTTTTATCTTTATGAATTAATTAAGTAATGAAATTTCCTTAGATCCAGATAGTTTTCAAAAGAACATCATATTTCCCATTTTTTTAAAAAGTAGACACGATCCTTTTTACTTGCTCTATAGGGCAAGTATTGGTTTCGTGTCGAAAACAAAAATTGAGGTTTTAATAAAAACAAACATTACGATGGTGGAGAATTCCGAAAAAGTGGTTCCCGCATTTCCGTCCGTGCGTCTGCGCGTCCATCTGTACACATTTCCACAGCATAAACGGGTGAATGGATTTTCTTCAAATTTGGTACAGATGATTTTTATGGAATTCTGATTTTTTTTTTTGTTTTTTTTTTTTTTATATCTCGCTTAGAAAGTGTACCTCCCATACAAGTTTTTCAATTCAAACCAATTTACTCGAAAACGGCTCTAACGATTTTGATTAAACTTTTTTAGTTTTTCTCATAAAAGTCAAAAAAGTGTACCTCCCACACAAATTATACCAAATAACTCGAAAACGGCTCTAACGATTTTGATTAAACTTTGTAGACGTAATATTCAAAGCAATTGCAATAAAACTGCATTTTTATTTTTTCCAAAATATTCAAATAGAAATTTTTTTTTCTTATTTATCAATATTTTGCCCTAAATGTCGGCTCTTCCCCAATATAATTTTATTTTTTAATTTATATAGGTAGAGCCAGCTTTTAAAAATCTACAAATCTACACAAACATTTTGTGGCTCCTGGCCTGCATTAAGTTTTACGTAATCAACAATAACCCGAATGAGAACTTTAAACTCAATTTATATTTATGTTCAATTAAATTCTTTGTTTTTTATAATTCTTGAATAACTAAGGGCCAAATATATCTCTTTGATTACCTGAAGTAGTGTTAGTAGAGAAAAGTCCACCAGTAATAAAATACAACAAGAAAACATATCTATACTCGTACTCGTATATCTTTTTGAAAATATACAATTTAATTATATTTTCCCAAATTTGAAACCTTCTATTTTAGGTAAGCAAAATAAATTCGATTTTAATGCATAAAGCCATTTATTTAATAAAATCCATTTCAATATGGCAGACTTATAATACTTCTATAGCTTCTGAATATACACTAGAAATGCATTGCATATAGAGAGAGGTAAACTATATCCGATCACCTGTGCAAACCATTAAAATTCATTATTTGCATCTGTACAACAAGCACACAGGACACATAGAACACACAAAGGACACACACAGGAGGAATATAATAATGATGCAATGCACAATACTCGTCGTCGTTCGTTCGTAGGCAGGCATCCACCATCTCATTCTAATTTGAATTCGCATATATATTTGCCTACCCCAACCCCAACCCCGGGGGACATTTGCACTTGCAAATTCTGCCAAAATTTAACATTCTAATTACCATCGTAAGGATTTGTTCGAAATTTCATGAAATTCATGTACAAATCTGAAAATCGTTTACATGTTTCAAAAACGGATAATAACATCAAAATCATATACACATTCATATGAGTATAGTGCGAGTGTGTGTGTGTGTGTGTGTTCTTTGTGTCGTGTCCTTGCCTCACTCTTTACAATCTCTATTTAAATATGAAATTAGAAACCCAAATGAAATCCTTTCATACACTGGAAATATACAAGCAAATTCACTTTATTGAGTCCTCTGGACATTTGAGACTTTCATTTTGTAGCAAAAACGAAATAATACAAGAGAAATTAACAAAAAAAGCTAAATAAAAATAAAAATCGAAACGAGAGGAAAATACAGAAGTGCTATAGTTTATATTTAGATGGTGCTTCATGCCCAAAATCTGCTTACGATTATACACAAAATGTACAGGCAAGTTACATCGACTGTAGGGAGAGAGAAAGAGAGAACGAGAGTGCAAAAAAAACTATAAGCAAATATACATTTGAGGAGTTTCCCAATACATGTGAAATAAAATGCACGAGTGGGTCGCACGAAGTTGCTCTTATTGTTCAAGTTGATTAAATTCAATTTTTAAGTCTTTTTATATAGAAAAACTTTTGTTTAAAATACCGTTTTTTAAAGAAATAAAACAGCGTCTGAAATTAAATTGCCCTCCAAAACAAGTAGGTATGCAATTTCATTTGTTTTATTAAGATGCATTTTAAGAAAAAAAAACTTCAAAATCGTTTTTAAAAAAACTAATTTTTAATAAATAATTGGTTTTCGAAAAATTTAATTTTCCAAAAAAAAAATCCAAAAATTAAATTTTTCAAAATTTTATTTTTGGCTTATATTAAAATTATATAAATCCTTCCGTTCAAAAAGTTTCATCGAAATCGAATTAATAGTTTCGGAGAAAATGGGATTGTAATGTCATGTCTGATTGGGGTAACCGACGAAGTTATGAATACCAGAGTTATGCGGGACGGAGTTATGGGCGTCAAAGTTACGAAAAACCGAAGTTATGATATTTAACACAACGGTTACACCAAAAGTAACACGTACTTTACATTTTTGTAAAGCCAAAAACTGTATCTTTTAATTTGTTTTTAAATATAGCTGTTTAATTGACTAGTTTTTGAAAAAATTAGTTTTCAAAATCAAAATTTTGAAAAAAAGTGAAAAAATAAATTTCGAACTTATTTCTTTCAAAATTTTACGTAATTAAGTGTTAATTTAAATTACATAATTTAATGTTCTTTTTTGTTTTTAAACTAAAACTGAAAACTGGATCCAAAAACCTCTTGTCGTTTTCGATAAATTAACAAAAAAAAAAAAACAAAACTACTTTTTTTCAAAAAAGCCATATATTTTTTTTGAAAATTAATTTTTCAAAAACTGTTCCATTAAACAGATTTATTTAAAAACAATATACAAGAACAAGTCTTTTGCCTTACAAAAAAGTACAGTACGATATTAATGGTGTGTAACCGTTGATATTTTAATAATTTTTTTCAAATTAAGTCATTATTGTAGAAAATCCCCCCTCCCGGCTAAACGGAGGGGAATAGACACCCCGTCCTATACAATTTTGTTCTTGCCTTGACTCAACCTATACGCTCTAGCTTTTTGGTACGTTCCTCCAGTATATCGTTCATCTCAATGGTTGCCAACCCAAAAACATCGTTTCATAGCTTTGGTGTTCGTAACTCTGGTTTTTCGTAACTTCGGTCTTTCATAACTTCGGTCTTTCATAATTCGGTCTTTCATAACTTCGGTTTTTCGTAACTTCGGTTTTTCGTTTTTTCTAGTATTCGTAACTCCGTTACCATTTCACCTGATTGTAATCTTAACTTTTTTTTCTCAAGTAAGAAAGGGACCTGATTATGTTAACCAGACTTAAGTCTTCAGAGGGTGAATTTTTGAGGCTGACAAATTCGGTTCATCTTGCTAGAAAGCTTTATACACAGAGAGAAAATAAAGCAGAGATAATCTATTTCTGGTATATTTAACTATATTTCTGGTAAATTTAACCATATTATGAACTATACCAGAAATAAAGTTATCTGTGGTGTTATTTTTTCTGTGAATAGCTGTGACTGCCCTTATGAGCTTCATCCTAACCAAGTCCCTAGTTTGTTATCTAAGTTCGTTTCTCCTGAATCTCCCAGGGAATTCCAAACTATTCCTAATAAATAATCTCTAGAACAACTTTGAGGATTTGAAGACAAAATTATTTAAAAACCACGAATACAATGTAATCCTCCTAAATATTAAGGAAACAAGGGAAAATAACAAAATCCTTTCGGCAAATATATACTTAATACATTTCTGTTGCTGATGCCAAGCCACACACAATTTTCCTGAAATTTAGATTTTGCATTGGAGTATACTCCAGGATATAGATTTCCAAAAATAAACGAGTTTCTAGTTCCTAATACATATTTTTATTTTTATTCATTTCATCATCTTTTTTTATTTTTGTCGTTCATATATTCAACCAACCTACCAACCGATCGATTCCAATGAACACCCTCAAAAGGTGGTTATATGGCGGTGGTGACGACAATGACTATAGGTACAACAACAACAACGACGACGACAAAACCGGCCGAGCTTACAATAACATACAATGGAGATTGGGGATATACCTACTGACTGACTAATGTAGGGGGGAGGAGGGGGAGAGACTTGTACTGCTGGAGGACATTGCAAATACAGGATTCTAGTTTTTGCTTATCCTGGCTATGCTGCCTGGCATGTAGGTATTGTGTAGGTACACATAATACCAACATGTCTGACTGCACATATTGGGTCCTCTATATTCTATACATCACCTTATAGAGTTGTTCCCAGAGTATACAGACGTGTAGGCAGGTATTATAAAATAGAAGCCTAGAATTATTTTTAAGGGCGGTGCATGTTTGGATTCATTTATATTGAAATCGAATTTTGGTTGTTGGTAGTACACTTAATGGTTAGAAAAGTCTGAATTTTTTTTTCCTTTCTTCAAGTTTTTGTTGTTGTCTGAAGCTCTGTGCTGTGTGCCTAACTGCATGCATGCATGGCAGAGGCCTTGGAACAATATAGGATTTTTGGTGACTTGCACTTTTTTAACAGGGTGCAACTGAATTCAGTCAAGGTCTATTTTCATACTCATCTTCTGAATCCAAGGATTTGAAATTTCCCTTTTTTAATTCAAAATTCCCGGGAAATCTAAAAAATATCTTCTTCATATCGATTTGTGGAAACAATACAAACTTATTGATAAATAAAAGTTTTTCATTGTGTTTTTTTTCACGCTGAAATCAAAAGTGGATTTTAATAATTTTGTGGGACACACTTTTTTCCCCATTTTGGACATAATTACAAGACTTTGATTAGGAAATAGTATTTGACACTTAACTCTCATGGAGTGAAATATTTATGGTGAAATTAAAAGTGGACAGCAAGATATTATGTGGAATCTATTATTTTACGTTTACGAAAAGAGTTTAAGAATAATTCCTTTCAAATTTCACATGTTCCACAATTTTTTTTTTAACATTCGTGGAACGAAATATGTATACATTCAAAAAGGGGTTACGATAAATATAAGAAACTTATGAGTTCGTAAGAGAACTATTTAATACGGCCTAGTTTGAAGATTGAAATTGTGGAACGTAAAACTTAAAATTCACAATATTAAATTACATTTATTCAACATACAATTTCACACTTTGCGTCTAATAGTTCACATCCACTATTTCAAAAACAGATGTAAGCCTTCAAACAGTTTTATACTTTATTTTCTATAATTCACATCATCTGTTTCATAACATATGAAATAGCGAAGCGAAATAATTAGTTAAATTCTTTCGATTGGAGTACTAAAAACAAAACAAGGGTTAAAAACCTTCATAAAATCTAACACTTTGCTTCTAACAGTTCACATCCACAATTTTTTAAAATTTGAAATGGTTAAAGTGTAGATGATGATTAAGTTTTCCTTTGATTGAGTAAATTTGTATGGTTAGCAAAATAAAGAAAAACTGCAAATTTTATCACGATTTTAAACTTTACGTTTATAGTTCACACTAACTCATTTCTAAAGAAAAATAATTATGTGTAGAGCGAAACAGTTTGAAAAATTTAGCATATATAGAAAAAATGCAAGGATTAAAAAACTTCATACGATTTTACACTTCACTTTTATAGTTCACACCCACTTTTTTCACGATAAAAATATTTCTTAATCGTCTTCTGATTGATCAGACTGGCTCAACACGGGTTCTAGCTTGAACTATAAGAAAGCTCTTTTGAATTGTTGTCCATATACGTTATAAATGAGATCCAACTTTGAGCTAAGAAAAAGTCTTTGGACACAAGTTCTTTTATTGTGTTTCAAATGTTTTTTCCTGTGAATTGCTAGCCAGGGAAATCAGGGTTTTTATAATGTGAAGCCAAAATTTTAACCTTTGCAGGTGTTTGTATCCAATTATTTTGCCTGTAATTGGTCCATATTTGACAGAATTATGAGTTTTTGATTTCATTTATCGCGAATTAGGAGTTTGACGTAGCTATTCTGTGTAATTACAAAATTTATCTAAAATCATAATGACAAACTCATTATTCTCCAAAAAAAAAAAGAAATTGACAAAAAACTTTTCAAACACTCTACACGTGACAATGACAACCATCATCTGGAAATGGCAATCATAACTTTATATGATTTTCTCCTTTAATTAATATTATGCGCCCATGTGTGTCTGTCTGCCTGAGTGTGTGTGTGTGTTTTCTATTCAGAATATGTCAAGCATGTTTCATATTTATGGCTTTTGTCAATTCGGCAAAATATTTCATTCTACTATGAATAACCATATCACCCTGTGGGTTTAGTTTGGTTTGGTTTGGCATTGGGCGCCACGTAAAAGTGTATGCTTTTGTGTGTTTGTGCAGTTTAGGCAATTACATCAACTACAATTTGATTTTCTACGAAAAAGAGAGGAAATGAAAATGCGTATCACATTTTGAATGGACTATACACTACGTGTGGGTGCTTTTTCTCTAGGTCCTGGGAGAGAGAATTCATATCATAATACGTGTGGTGTGCAGACAAAAATACATAAACTATACCTATATTGCCTGTGCTATGCCATGGGCCCTCATTGTCCTTGCGCCATTTCAAGTTTTGTTGAATAGCGCCGTACAAGAACAACATACTGACCCCCACTCTCCCACATTATGGGTTGACGGGGGTGACAACACAAAATGGCATCGGTAGGTCGGTGGAGTGTAGAGATGGATGGATGGTGATGGTGACCCTTAAAGGCACAGCTAGTATTATAGCACTGGACACAGATGTCCCATAATTTCGTTCAATTACTTCCACACACTTATTCATGTCATTTAAAATGAATGGTTTGGTCCTCAATCTCAATAAATGTGTTCGTCCTTGCTGCTGATGCTGCTGCTGGTGGTGGAACTGAATGTATGTATTCATGCTGTTAAACACACTGCACACATATGGCATTGTACCGCACCACATCACTGACTGACTGAGGAGAGAAAATTATATAAATACAGAGGATCCATATATCCCAATCCCAACGCCATCGCCCGCCACAACGAAAACCAAAAGGCAATATAAGAAGGAGAAATAATATAGCTTAAAATTCACTGAGAACTGGCTGGGACTATAAGATTGAATTTCAAGGATATACGATGTTGAATCTCTGAATCCATGATTCATGAGTAATGACCAACAGAGCGATGTTGATGATGGAACTTTCCATGATATAATCACCTCTTAGCTTAGACAAGACTCAATTTGAGTTGAAATTGCCACAAGGATCAATCAATTAGGTTTTTTTGAGGGGTGGGGATGATGAAAGTGTGTATGTATGTAGTTTGTAGGTAGATATAAGAGATATAATGGATCAAGTGTTGCAACAGACTACAGAGTGAATTTCTATTCTAACTAATGAATCAACGTGGGTGGTAATATTAAAATTTTGGTGTTGAATGGAGTAACGAATAACATTACGATGTGAATATTCGGAATAAAAGACGCTGATAACATTTTAAGGCATTTTAATATTCTTTTATAGTACAGGTAAAATAGTACATAAAATCAACAAATAAAAAAAAATAGTTACACTCATTTAACTTGGCAAAAAGTTTGATTTTGGTTTGATTTTAAGTGAAAGGGTGTTTTTTCGAAAAAGACATTAAAGTCTGTAATTAGTCCCAAAAAGCCAATAATTCATTTTATTTTTAATTTTTTATAATTTTCAGTTCTTAGACGTTTTTCACGAATTATTGGCTTTTAATAAAAACTCTTTTTACCAAATTTCATTAGGTTGATCCATTATTTTTGTTGTCACTCAAAAACACACCCTTTTAACCATGATATTCTTATAGACACTCTGGATTCTGGTTAATTTCAAAGTAACAAAATTGCTGAATTTCAATAGGGTACCATAAAATTATTAGGTACTTACTTTTTTCAATATGCCCACATTTTCTCTACACCTAAAAAAACACCCTTTCACATGAAAAACAATTGTAAACTTATTTCATTCGTAATTCCCATAGGAAAGACAACATTTTTAATAAATTTCGTAAGGGTAACTCTTATACCATTGATTTTATTGGTCTTATCGCGGATTTTCCCTATTTCCCAAAAAAAACAACCTGTCACCTAAAATATTTGTATAGACTGTTTAGTTCTTGAATTTTGTTTTAAATGAAACATATGTACCGATTTCTGTTGGTGTAACATTTTTTGTCCCAGTTTTTGTGTGGTACTAATTCCGAATTTCATAATTTCTTAAAAAAAAAACACCCTTTCACTCACGATAATTTTATAGTCTTTTTAGATTTGTATTTCTTATAAGAACCAAAACTTCTCACTAAGTTTAAAAAATTAATAAAATGTTTGTCAGCTGTTACGATACCTTTCTCACACATAACTCAACCCTTCAAAAAAAACACCCTTTCACCAAAATTATTTTTAGAAATTTTATGAATGCTTTGTCCCTGCTTTATCATAAACCTTCATCCCGAATTTCATCAATGGATCTTGTTTATCACATGGGTTTCGATAATATTTACCTGTTGAAGTAAAAAAAGCAAGCGCCTTTGTTATTAATCGACAATCTCTTAGAGCAATCGTATTGACTTTATTTTTATGTCATTAGATTCAGATGATGATATTTCATAAACAATTTTTTTCACTATATTTTTAAACTTCATCCCCTCCCTCTTGCCCGTGAAAAAACACCCTTCCATCCAATTTTTTCTTATACATAGCCTTTTTTTATCCTTGGTTCTTATTCCGAAAAGCAAACTTTTTGTCAAGTTTCATGAGTGTAACAATTTTTATTTTAATTGTAATTTGTTTCAAATTTCTCTTTTCTAGAAGTCCGAAAAGTTTTGAACATTCGAAGGTTCTATAAGAAATAATGAGCTCAAAACTGTTAAATATTTGTTATGGTTTAAATAGTGCAAATGTTCAAAAAAAAAATGCTTCGGGAAGTCCAAAAGGCTGCCTCAATTAATGTTTAAAGTCATTGATGTAGCTGATGTAAGCAATGTAGTAAGCTCTGAAATAGGCCCCTGATTTCGTTATAATTTTAATTTTTGCTAAGAGGGTCACTGTGGTGTATGTGCAACTTTTTTTTTTTAATTGATAAATCGTAGCGGTTAATGAATAATGCTCTTTTCTTCAATAAATTACTCAAGAAGACGCAAAAAAGGACCACTTCAACTATGGAAAAGTGATAATTGCCTCAGACTAATATTTTTAATTTTGGACTTTTTCTTTGGCTGAGAAGATTTGTTATAACAAAAGCTTTTGTATAGCCTACAGGAATTATCTTGGAACTGGAGTGATCTTTAAGACAAAAATTATAATTTTGAGAGAAGAAAGCAACCAATTTTTTGAAGGCCCAGTCCATAGGAAATTATTTGTGTAGGTTGAAAAAAGCGATTGATCCTTCAGCTTCTTATTCTAGGAAGAACTTCAAGTGGTCACAAATTGCTTACATTGAACTCTAAATTTTTCACTTTGAATACTTTTTTTGTACTACTTGTCTTATTTCAAAAATGATTGGGGAGTAGTTTTACTTAACTTTCTGGTTCACTTGAATTTTCGAAGAAGAAATTCTTTGACCTGTCATACACAGAATTCATTTTCCAATCTTTTAAATGGTGATGGTGGTACCCTTGTAGCCATATGAAAACCTATTTTTTGTATGAATTTTCTAGGCAAAATCAATGAAGGTGAAAGCCAAATTCTGGTCATTAGTCGATATTCACCGACCAATCAGCAAAAAAATCAAAAAAAAATCTCCTATATTCCTTTTAATCCTTTGATATCCTTTTTCATAACGCTTTATGCTCTCTCTGCCACTCTTGACCTCAGTAAAGTGTGTATAGAGGTATTTATTTTTTTTGCTTTTCACTCCAACCGTAAGTGCAAATCCTTGTTTAAAAAGAAGATTGAAGCAAAATATAATAAAAAAAAAAAAAGAAAATGTGAGCCATTGATTCTTGCTGAAGCGAAAATTCCTTTGAATTCAATTCCTTTTTCCGATGCCGCTACCAATGCCGGCCATGCTTCGATAACTTCCATCCGTTTTTGCCCAACAACATTGCACGGATGAATACCCTGCCAAGAGAGCTCTAAAGGTAGGTTCGTTCGTTTATACTATAAATTATTATCCATGGCTCAGGCTCAAAGTCTGATGGTAATATGGTTTGCTGGATCAGCAGAATGTTGTATATATTTGTGCTATAGCATGATGCCTCTAATTAAGCTGGAATTGTCAAAAGCTGATTAATAAACAGAAAACTATTTTGTTGTTGTTGTTTTTTTTTTTGATAAAAATTTCCTTGTTTTTGAATCAATCAATATGTCGGATATATACACCCCAAAACCCACCATAAACAACCCCCACAATGATGATGGTAATTATTGTTTTGTCGAACAAAACGAACTAACAGAACGGACGGACACGGACACACATATTACCATCAAAGTCTCTGTCTATAAGGCTTCTCTTCGGGTTCTCTGTCAGAGAATTCCACAATATTATGACATCGGTTGGAGGAGGCCTATTGTATGACAACTATGTAAACGACTGTTACCAATTGGAAAGTTGGCATAATTAAACTTAAATTATTTTAATTGGATAAAAGGTTTATCTGTCGGTCGGGGGGCAGTCGGCATTTTGTTTTTGTTGTTGGGGTAAGTTTTTTTTTTGAGGTGTCAGTTGTAAGTCACAGTACTTTAACATTGTCTATATAGGGTGCAATTCTACCATAGTACTTCTGCTGATGACGGGTGTTTCGGTATGCTTAAGAATTTAATGACGCGAAAAAAGGCTTCTAATCGCACAGATACCATCGATGTAGAATTAAAAAAAAAATAATATGGGGTACCTGTTAGGGATTAGAAAACACAAGGATTAATTAGATAGTGGATATGTGAGTTTGGGGGGAGGGATTTGAATTTAATCCAAGTAAGCATGAAATATTAAAGTGGTTGTTTGGTAGTATAGTTGAGTTGCTTGAGTCAAAGGCCTTGGAAAGTGCTTGAGAGAAAAAATATTCATTAATATAATAGGATTTTAGATAATAGTTAATGTGTGGAAAAGTTATATTCAATTCGACACACATAATGTCTGAAGCTCAAAATTAAATTATACAAATTTTTCGGTTAAAAAAATTAAAATAGAAATAGAAAAAAAGACCTTTCTTTATGTGTCATACAAAATTGATTTAAAAGAAATTTTTCAAAATTAATTTATTGCAACAAGAAGTTAACTAGAAAAACGTATGAGATTTTTGAAATACATATCATAATTTATGATCATGAACTTGAAGACAATTTATCTTCTGAAGTTTGGACAGTCACCAAAGTCAAAGCTTACAAAAAAAATTACAGCATTAAAAAGTTTAATATTTCTTCTAAAGAATAAAGCCATAGATACTTAAATTTTTACAATTCGTAAAAAGTATAAAAAATAATTTATTAAAAACAATAACTTTTCATGAAAAAAGCAAAAAATCATTTAGTTTTTTCTCTTAACACCATTAAATCCATTTTTTTATCAAAAGCCTATAATAAATCTTATACCGTCTGAAAGATTATTATTTAAGCTTCAAATATTTATATCGACCATGTCTGTGCGACATCTACAAAAAGAGTTAGAATTTTTTGAACCCAATTAGTTTTCATCAAAAAAACAACAAAAAAATCAACCTCTTGTATCTTCTCACACCATTAAATCCATTTTTACTTGAAAGGTCGCAAAATGATCAAAAAAGATTAAGGTCTGATAAATATTTGTTCAAGAATATAGCAATAGCAGTTTTAATAAGCTGTTAAGATTTTTCACTGAAAAAAAAGTTACACATACGCCCCAGTGACCCTCTTAGTTAAATAAAAAAAAAATAATAATAACAATAACAAAATGTATGGCCATCTAAATAATGCAACCAGTTGACCTTTTTTGACCGATTGGCAAAGTTCTTCAATTCAGTTTTTAAAAAACCTTCAAATGTTCAAAAATCTTTTGAAATAGTAGAAGTGGTAGTTTTAAAGACTTTTTAATTACTCGTATTGTGATTTGTGAAGCTTTTTACTATAGCTGGGAACCAGTCCTCTTCCCAAAGAAGCAACAAAACAAAACTTTAGCTTTAATAATCTGATCTCCAAGAAAGGAAACTAAACTATTTGGGCGATGTGGGACGGCTGCGTTATTCTTTTACTGAGATCGTGAACGCTTATGGCTTTTCGTTTAACTCTTCTTTTTTTTTCTCTTAAATTGATTGGACACTAATGAATAAATAGCCTAGTAGGGAGCAATTAAAAATGAATATGTTCCACGAAGTGAAAAACTACATTTTTGAAAGCATTTATTATTATTTACACAGCACAAAGTTCATGTTTATACGTATTTTTACATCTTAAAAATAGTATTCCCTGGAAATTTGGATTTCTTGATAATGTTAATTTTAATAATTTGTCTAGCATGTTCAACTGCCTTAAAAAATATAACTTAAATAAAACTGATGACCAAGCAACGCCAGCAAGCCTGTGCTAGTCAAATTTATAATTAACTTTATGCTAAATAAAAAAAAATCATTATTTATAAAGTTCTTTTTTACTTGCGATATAGGTACTAAAGGGCAAGTTTAGGATTCGTAAAAAAAATCGAACTCGAGATAACAATTTTACATGACATTACGATGATGGAGAATGCCAAAAAAGTGGGTCCGGCAATTCTGTCTGTCTGTCTGTCTGTCTGTCTGTCTGTCTGTCTGTCTCTATCTGGAGCTGCAGCCTAAAGGAGTGAAGTGATTTTCTTCAAACTTGGTGGTTAGCAGTTTTTGGTGATTCCCTAGAGGGGAAATTGAAATTTTTTTTATGACCAAAACTAACGGTACCTGCCCTATTACGGAAATAGAAAAGTTAATTTTTTTCAAAAACGATTTTGATTAAAATGTTTGTGTGTAGTACTACACATAAGAGCCAACTTTTGAAATAAAAAAAATATTTTTTGTACCGTTATTAACGGTACCTGTCATAGAACATTTTTTTCGTTCCTGAATATCTCGTACAACATTAACCCGATTTAAACGAAAATTTTAATGCAAAAGTGTTTAAGTGAAAATAAAATTAAAATTTTAGAAAATTTTCTAAAAACGCATTTTTGGATTTTTAAAAAATATTTAAAATTTTTTTTTTTTTTTTAAATCAATTTTTTGAAAACGGATCGATGAAAAATTTTGAAATTTAGTTTTTATGTGTAAATTAATTATTTCTTCAAAATGGCATACCAACTTTTTTTTTTTTTAATGTTAAAAAATTTTCATATATAAAAAATTATTTTTTTAAAAAACGGCTCCAACGATTTTCGAAATTTTTTTTCTAAAAATATCTTTTTATACAAGTAATAAAATGGCACACATAGTTTTTTTGTAAGAAATCATTTAAAGCGGTATTTAATTATTTATTTTTTTTGCACCACTTATGAAATTCCGTGCAAATATCAAATTTATTTTGTTCAATGAAAAGCTTTAACATTAGAGTAACTTTTACCATAAGAGCAAGTACGTGTGACCCCAGTCGTGCAATTTATTTTAAACTCAAATCGTGGTATTCTGGCGATGTGGGATGGCTGCGTTACTCTTTTACTAAGATCGCGAAAGCTTTAAGCTATTGGAATAACTCTTCTTCATTAACTGTTTTTTTTTTTTCTTAAATTGAGTGGACACTTATGATTAAATAGCCTAGTAGTGAGCAATTAAAAATAAATAGGTTCCACAGAGTCGAAAACTACATTTATGAAAGAATTTATTATTATTTACAAAGCAAAAATTTCATGTTTATACGTTTTTTTACAGCTTAAAAATAGCATTCCCTGGAAATTTGTATTTCTTGATGATAATAATTTCAATATAATTTTTCTAGCATGTTAAAATGACTTAAATAAAAAAAAAACTAAAATAAACCTTTTATGACCAAGCAACGCCAGCAAGTCTCTGCTAGTCAACTTTATAATTACCTTTATGCTAAATAAAAAAAAAATCATTATTTATAAAGTTTTTTTTTTTTCTTGTGTAAGTAACTCGTGTAATCTAAAAAAAAAAACAAAAGAGGAAATCCTTTGAATTCATTTCACGGCTTAAGCATTAGTTAATGATAAAATATTCGACATTATTACCTCGTTAAATCGTGTGCAAACCCAGCAAAGTGCATTATCCCGCAGCCAGTCTCTCTCTCTTCTACTCAATTCAATTCAACTTAACTTTACTTAACTTCATGAATCATCGGCCCATTGTCATGCTTATTGTGAATTCAAAAGAAAACGCAATATATTTTAATGAAAAGTGCGTGCACCACCATGACAGCGGCTATTGTGTATACATGCTCTCTCCCCTATATATCTTATGCTACCGTGTGTGTTTATACTTAACAATGCAAAAATGTGTTCACTAACTATTACAATATAATATGTTGTTAGTAGACATACAACAAAATTGCAATGTAAAATTGAGAACTCCACTAAGTTGTATATACTTGCTTCTATGACTGAAATTATGACTGAAATGAAACACAAATACGTTCCACAATTAATTATAGAGGAAAAAACTTTCTATCCAAAATGTATCTTCATTGTTATCCCTTTATTGAACCACTTACCAATGTTTAAGACCAGAATCCACAAAATCTTTGTTGCAAATTTGGGAAAAATCAGTTATTTATTTTTAACGGTTATTATTTTAATATTTAGGATCCACATCTCCTTTTTTGAACCAAATTAGCCTTTAAATTGTCTTCTCCGTTGAAGATATAACGATGATAAGTTGAATGATACCTATGAATATGTGTGGAACGTGTTGTGGAACGTGGTCTTAAAATAATTTTCAGATGAAAACTTTTACTACAGGGTTTTAAATAAAAGATGTAAATGAGTAAAATTTGTTTTTTTTTTCATGAAATCCATTGTGGAACGTATTCCTTTCTTTTCGTTTCACGACATTCCCTATGAAATTTTGATTAAATTTTATCTGCCTCTATTTTTTTGTTTGAATCCAAAACTTGTCCTCTTCTAGTACCTACCTTTATTGCAAATAATATGTTTAAAAAAGAACTGTCTGCATTGGCAAAATATCCCATCATCGAACAAACCCGCACTGTTGAAATAACGTGACCATAAAAAATTAACTGTGTGCAATCTCTGGGCACTGGGCACGCATATGCAAGGCGACGATATGTTAATTTTTTAAATTTATTACAATTTTTTTTTTTCTTAACAAATTCATTTGGCTAAGGGTTTTTTTTTTTTGTCTTTCTAAAAATCACCAATATAAAAAACCTACTGTGGTCTATACTGATAGGGAAAATGGTTGAAAAAAAAGTAACGATTGATTTATCGGAGGAGAACCATACTTTGCATAGACAAAAAAAAAAAAAACTACTCGGCAAATGTGTTTTCATTTTATATAAATTGGACACTGGTAACGCGTGACCATAGTTTAATACGTGACAATTTTGAAGCGATATGCTCGTTTAACTAAAGTAAGCTATAAATTTAAACAAAAAGAGAAAAAAAAATTAAATTTTATGCAAATAGAGTTTGTCGTCTGGTAGAAAAAAATGGAGAAATTTAATAGGTAAAAAAAAAATAATCAGGATATGAAGTTTTTCGGTCATTAAACTTAAATATGGTAGGAATATTTTAGTAGATGACTGTAAATTTTATGTAAGTTGAATTTTTGTTGCCAATATTTTATTTTAAATTTGATGCAGCTATTTGATTCTACAGATATAACAAACAAATGTGGTGATGCTGCAAAAAAAGAATTCCAGGTTCCCAAAACACTTCTGCGTTACCGCACGAGTGGTTTCTTTATCAGTAGACTGAAAAAGCGTTACAGCACTTGGATATCATTCCTATTGAATCACATGGCTGTGTCATGCGCCAAAAAAACGCATGTGTGCACTAGGCCTTATAGTTTCCTGTCAACTTGAGAAAATAAACACAAATGCTGTAACGCTGCGTTAATCAACTGATATAATGTAACCACTAGTGCGGTGATGCTGCGGGAACAAAGACAAAACACAGCTGCGTTACCGCACGAGTGGTAAAATATATAAGTAGATTGACACAGCTTCACCGTGTTTGTAATATATCGTGCGGTGATTCTGCTTTCTGCGTTACGAGTGGTTACATTTACCAATTGAAGTAGCGTCACCCCGCTGTAAAGTTAAATGGCTGTGTCGAAAAACGTATCTATGCACTTGGAATGTCCCTATACCTCGGCTGCGAGGATGTTCCGTTCATAAAGGCAAAAACCCGTAACGCTCCTTCGTCCGATATTTTGGTTCGCCAACTCTTTTCGCACGAGCCTCGAAGTGAGAATGGACTTTAAAACACTTACATGTCTTCGATCCACATAATTCCCAGCTTTTGAAAACCGCTTCATTGGGTGACCTGTGTAACGTCTAGTATCAATGGTTCCAACAAGGAAATATTTTAACCTTGACTTCATCGTTATCGCTGTTAAAATTAAAATAACAGAGTAGGTAGCACAATTTTTGTTGATTAATGCAACAAACTAACATCAATTCAAGTTTCAGCTATGTAACGCAACTTTTTGCTCCACCAATTCCTTATTCCTCCTTCACGTTCTTCATTATGTTATTATGCAAATATTTGCCTGATTTATTGTTAAGTTCTTAATCAAAATCAATCAAAAATGCAAAAGGAAAATAATTTATATACAAAAAAAACCTACCCAACCGAATATTATATCCATCCTACATGCTAATAAATCAGCTAGACAGAAAGACATATACACAAAAAATCAACATATCACGCAGCCATTACATTATCCACACGCATACACAATACACAATTCCATTCAAATTTTACCAACAGAACCAGAGAGATAGATAAGGTGTTGCCCTCACCGCCTTTTGTCATAATCAAAAGCCCATTACATAAAGTTCAACTTCTGGAAAGAGACAAGAATACAAAGAAAAAAAAAATAGACTAATGAGCCATCTCCTAAGTTACGTCAAAAACGAAATCGTGCATAGGTTAGAAATGTCAACTAATTTGAATTTTGTCCCCCCCCCCCCCCCCACTCCACATCCCCTCCTAATGATTCGTTTTGCTTCTGGTTTTCTTACATCAACTTATCACCCACTAACCAAACTGAAAAGCTAATTGAGCTTAAGCGGTAACAAAAGGCGAAGAGCATAGAAATGATAGAAATGGCTTCGTATGAGCTCAAGAAATATCCCACAGACAGGTGTCTCTGCCTGCACTAATGAGCGACGCACCGATAGATAAGCATCTTAAAATCAAACAAACCCACAAATGCATTGCATCCGTATGGATGTGTTCGTTTACGTTGGGTAAGCTTATATTCAAGCCTCTCGTTCGTAACGTAACGTTATTAATTGCTTTTTTTACTTCTTATACAAATGCATGTTGGGATAAAGGTAGCAAAACCAATACACCTAATGTGAATGGGAATTTAACATCAACAGCATACAGACTCTGTGTGTCTGTCACTAGCATAGAGAGAGAGGGAAGATATAAAAGAGAGTGAGAGGCATTAAAATAGATTTATTTCTATACTAATAGCAATCAAAGAAGGAGAATTGGAAAATGGAATATACAGAAACCCATCAACTAATTGCCAGGACTTTCGCAAACGTCTACAATCCGAAAGGATTATTTCCTCTCTCTCTCTCTGTTTTGCTTAGTTCCCCGAATAGCACAAAATACGATTTGCAACAAGATTTTTGTTGCATTTGTATCATACTGAGGTTATCTGAAACGAATGCCGTTGTAACTCAGTTTTATTTTTGTACCCAAAAAATTGTTTGAAACTTTTTTATTCGAAATGCTGTTTATAGGTTTTAATTAAGTTCAAACTTGTTTCTTTAAAAAATCAGATGTTGTTTAGATATTATAAACAAGTCTCCAAGTTAAAAGTTGGTAAAAAGTTATATTTACTCTTATTCAATTTCGATTTTGGTTTCTTTCAACTAAAATGTTGATAAAACCTTTATGCAGCATTCTCTTATAACAAGTGAGTAACTCAATTAAAATCTTTAGTTTTGAATAATTTTAAATACATAAAAAACGATTTAACAACATCACTCAAACTATGATACTAATTAGAATATTTAAGGATGGAACAAAATATTTAAATAACATTGGAATGGTTCAAGTAGTTGGTAAAAGACAAATTAAAATCATTTTTTGTACCAACAATACAATTTTTAAGAAAGCACTAACTTTTTTATTTCCCTTTACAATCTACATTTTATTCGATGTCTTTATTAAATAAATATACTTGAACTTCCTTATTGAGCGTTAGGGTGGGTCGATTTAACTTAAGTTTTTTTTTTTTTTTGACTTCGGTCATTTATAAAAAGTTGTCACTGAGTGTAAAATATGAAAGAAAAGTTATATTTGACTTTTAATTCTCACTCTAGGAAAAATCTGAACAAATGCGTTATGAATTAAAAAACATGAATTGTTTAGCTCTCCATTTCCATAATTAGTTAAGGTATTTGTTAAAAAAAAAGTATTTAAAAGTTGATTGTTTTTTTTTTTATTTTTCACTCAGTTAGACATACCTTTTTGATAACATTCTAGGTATCAATGGTTTATATCAAAATATTAAAAACAAAATCGATCCACCCTAGTATACAGGCATATCCCTTCTTAAGTGGTGTTTTTGTTTTATTTTAGTTATTGTTCCACAGTTTAATGAAACAAAACAACCAACATACAACAAATAAACGGTCATAGAATTAAGCACTTAATCGTTGTTATAACATAATATGTAGTGTATACAATTTCATGTTTAAATGTATTTATTTTGTTTTTGTTTACCAATAGTTTGATTAAACATATGCCAAATCAAGAACTGATTCAAATATAACATTCAAACATCAATGTAACTTAATAGTAAATATGATTTTGTATCTTTGTCATTCAGGGATGTTTCTGTTTTATGCTGATTTTTCAATAGTTTTGCTTAGCAAATGTCAAACTAAGAAAAGTTTTCAGATACAAGAATCAAACATCAATGTAACTCAGTCGATTCTATGTTCTGTTGTCTTCTTCTTTACCCAGTGTTTTTTGTTTTATTCTGGTTTATTAACAGTTTGGTGAAACCAAACTGTCAAGGAACCATTTTTTTTTCATCTACAACATTAAGATATACAGTCAGCGTCTAATGAAAGTTTCACATTAATTGGTTTTCAAAGAAAAAAAAAACCTTCCTAGCTATTTCAACTATTATTGGTACGTATATGAATTCATTTTATCATATTTGTTCAAAACATAAAAAAAAAACATATTGCAGAGCAATTCCTCTCAAATCTAAGACTATTATAATAATAATTATTATCATGCGAAATCATTTAGCACGTTTTCATACAAATATTTAACCGGTTTAATGTTAAAAAAATCATTAAGTAGGAACACATGAATAAAACTTCCAAACTATTAAAATAAAATTAATGGACAAATCTAGACAAAAAAGAATTTTAAATGTAAACTGTTAACTTTTTACCGACACTGACTGTAGCTCAACTGTTTTGTTTTTCGTTCAAGAGTTTTTATTACACTTAAGTTTTTGAAAGTTTGGTTTAACAAATATAGAACTAGAATTACAACATTTTTGTATGTATTGAAGTTGAAACAACAACGAGTTCCAAATGATATTATAGTTATGTTTCTGGAGCTCCGAATTATAGTTTTTGTTAATTCCATTTTGACAGATGATGCTAGTTGTAGTACTTAGTTGTAAATCCATGGAAGCAAAACGAAATGTTATTATATGCCAGAGTTGCCTAAGACAATAAAACAAATTTACAGGCCAGAAAACAAAAATTGTAGATTTCTGGATGGAAAAACAAAAATATTTTAATATTATTACAAATACCAACATAATACAAAATTAAATTTTCACATAGGTATAAAAGTCATATCTAATTTTGATATTTTTTTAACAATTCGTTCCATATTTCAATAGATGCCTAGAAAGTCAGATGTTTTTTTAATCGAAAGTGATTGCAGCCATTTTGTTTTTTATTAATTTCATATTTATTGTGTTTTTAAAAAAGATGGCAATTAGCATTTGAAGGTTTAATGTGACTTAAAATAAAAACACACTTAAAGTGGAAAATAGGAAAAATGTAAACAAAAAATACCCATGGCAAGCCTGACAAAGTATAAACTATAAATTAGCATATTTCTCTGTTGCACCAAAATTGTTAAATGGTTGAAAGGGATTGTTTTACAACATTAAGTTTCTATTTTGTTCAAGTTATATGTTTAATAACATGAAAGTTTTAATTTGAAATTCTCTTGTTTTAGTTTGGTTTCTTGCAACAAGCGCCATTTTGACTTCCATCAAAATTCGAAATGATTTAACGTGATGAATTTTAAAATTATTTTTCATATTCTTGTTGCTGTTTCATATTAAATTTCAGTTAAAAGGGATGTATATTCCATTTTCTAACATTACCCAGTTTTTTTCCGTCTTTTGTACCTAAATACAAAAAATTATTGTTTTTTAATTTTCAATTTATTTCTCTAATTTCAATATTTTATGTGGCGCGTGAATTTTATAAAGGCAAAACATTAATCTTTATGATAAAAATAGTAATTGCATTACAATTTCCGTTCATAAACACCTAAAACCTTCATTTTCAATCATAATTATTATACGTATTATATTGATTTAGTACTTTGGACTTTTATCTTTTTTATAACATCGTAAGACATAAACATTTTATGAGAATAAGAATAATAACTTTTGGGAAACTTTTTAGATGTTTTCGAAAACAAACACTTCGTTTAATTATAACAAATCCTAACAAAAATAATAAAAGTCACTACTTTCTTTAACATTTCTACAACATAAGTAAAGCTGATGTTCGACTTCATTCTTAGTTGCACACTTATTAGGTTAACTTTCATGAAACAGTTTTTAGTTCAGAAAACACAAATAAGACCAAGAAATAACAAAATTTAACCTTTATAAAACAGAATTGCCACAAATTTGTTGCAAATCAAGAGGGGAAATGCGGCTGTTCGGGTTACAATATTGTATAAGAATATGTTTCTGAAATTAATGGAAAACAATTAGATTGTTTAACTGGAGTTACATCTGCTAAATTAAAACCCATCTGTGCTATTCGGGTCTTGTGTAGAGATCTATAGAAAAGCTTCTAGCCATTTAATTTTGTGTGCAATGTGTATAGAGAGAAACGATGAAGGATGGGAAATGGATGCATGAGGTATTCGTATTCAATTCTTAAATCGTGTCGTTAGAAATGCATGATTCTCACAGAGTTTTCTATACACACCGATTCTAAGGAAGAGAAGAAGAAGAAGAGATCGACGACGACAACGACAACGAATAGGACGTATATACACGAAGACAAGGACAAGTGGCAAGGACGATTGAAGGGAAAATTCTGCAACATCAATTTCGGAGCAAAACGATTTGCATTTTCCATTAAATTTAAAAACCACCAAACACACTGATGTCTGCGGAGTCTTCTCTCTAGCATAGCAGGGTGGTTGTGTTTGGGTTGGTTGTAGGTGGAATACTTGGATGGAGGTGATTTTTTTTCTATCGGTGGCAACTCTCAAATAGAAGGAAACTTTTAAGATGAAGAACGTCATATATACAGTGGAGCCAATAAGGGGTAGAAATATCTAATATATTTTTTTTTGTTTTGATTTTTATAAGAATTTGAATTGAAAAAGGGTGAATTTGATTTGCAAAAGAATGAATTCAAGTTGTTAAAGGTTGAACTTAAGTTAAAAACTAGTATGATGGATAGGATAAAGGCCTCGAAGATTTCGAAAACAATGTCTTGAAAAGACCAGCTTATTTCAATTTCACTGAGTTGATTATTTAGCCTGATCTCTGGATGAACTTCTTAGTTGGTTGGACATGGTTGGCTTTAAAAAAATCTTACTTTTTTCCTAGGCATCTTAGATATATGACTAAAGCGTCTTATAAAATATGAAATAATAAGCTTTCTAATGATATACAATTTTTAATAGGTTGTCGTTTCAAAAAATGGATTTAATGGTGTTAGAAGAGAAAAAAGAGTGATTTTTGTTTGCTTTTTTGGATGAAAACTGATTGGGTTCAAAAAATTCTAGTTCTTTTTGTAGATGTTGTGTAGACATAGTCGATTTAAATATTGAGCGGAAACAATAAGCTTTCAGATGATATAAAACTTATTATAGTTTGTCATAAAAAAATGGATTTAAAGGTAATAAAAGAAAAAAAAGTTAGATATTTTGGATTTTTGTTTTTTTTTTTTAAGAAAAATGTTTTTTAAGGTTTCACTTCTACCACGCGTGAATTGCACACATGATTTTTTTTTTAAATTTTGTCACCTTTTACATCAATTTACCATCACATCCATAGATCCAGTTCACTATTGGACAGAAGATATAGCTGAATTGCTTTTCGTTGCTCCACATGTTAGCTTAAACTAAAAAATTTCAAAATTTTGAATTCACCTATAATTTAGTCAATTTCGAATGGATTATAGTGGTCTTGATAGGGTTAAATTCAATTTCATCAAAATGTACACAAGTATTTTGTGATCTAACTAATTCAGCTAACTATCAGCTGAATTTGTTAGTAGTTTTTGCAAGAAGTTCTGAATTCAGCTTTGATTTTGTCAATTGTCAAAAGCAAACCAGTGTCGGTTGAAAAATATTCAAGTTCACTTTAGATTTTCGAAATTTAGTTGATAATTTTTGAATTCAGCTGAGATTTTCTGAATTCAGCTAAGGTTTACAAAATTATATATTTATAGGTAGGTACTTCTTTTAACGGTTCTCGGAATTCAGCTTTGATTTAACTATTTCGAATATCTAATTCTAAGTGAAATTTTACGAATTTAGATCAATTACGCTTAGTTTTACATTAATTGGGTGAGAAATAACGAATTCAGCTGAAATGTATTCAATTTTGGTTAAGAAGCACCGATTTCAGCTGTAACCTGTATGTTGTTGCTGTAATTTACAAGTTATGATTGAGTTTTTTTTCTAATTTAGGCTGAGATTAGGTGAATTCCAATTGCATTTAACTAATTTGACTGAGTGTAATATAATTCAGCTGATATGTAACGTATTCAGCTAAAATTTAGCTACATTACATATTAGAATTTAGCGTATAAGGTATAATTTTAACCCTCTGGCATGTCCAAAATTTATAGTTAAGAAGATTTTTTTATCTAATTGCCCTCTAGAGACAAAATCAAGACACGATATTCAATTTAGGGTGACTTCACATCGCTTATATCCAGGACACAATCAAGACGATTCCAGCTATACATCACTTGTCAAATTCTGATAATTTGTTCAGAAGTTATGAGGGAACATATGAACCCACATTTAAACATACTGCTTGCTGCGATGTGATTGGGTAGTTAAAAAAGTATAATGTACGTAAAAGAGATTTTCTTTCAACCTCTTATTTATCGATAGCCTCCACTGTGCTCGAATTCAAAAAGAAACGAAAGAACTTCTTTCAGTGTATCCAGACTGGTAGTGGAATGAAAAACGACGACACTGCAGGGTGTGTACGTGGTATAAATTTGATTGAATGGAAAAACGATTTAGATCCGGGATCAATTTTATGAGTGCAAACGAACGAAGGAGAAGGAATTGAATTTTCTTCATATACACAAATATACAAAAAAAAAAAACAAAAATCGTTAAGAAGGAAGGCGTTTGTCGCGAGCGCGGAGGAGGCATTTGAGCCAAAGAATGGTGCAAAAAAGGATGGTTCCATCGATTTTTTTTTGTCGTTATTTTTTTTTTGTTATTAATTTAAATTTTTTTTTGTGTTGCTTTTGCTTCACTCCATCTTGACGTTTTGTTTGTTTCAATTTCCTCGAACCAAATCAGAAGAAAAACCAAGTTTTGGAATTTTAAATGAGGACAACGTCGTTCGTTGTCGTCAACGACGACTAAGAAGCTCGATGACGTACAACAACAACGTCGAAACTCAAGAAGAACGTAGCAAGATTACGGAAGAGTGAATTGTGTTGTGTTGTGTGTGTCTTGTTTGTTGTTTTGTTGTGTCGTTGTCGCATAAAATGGCTTTGCGTGCCAAAAGAGAAAAGAATTTTTCCATTTAGCTCTGGAATACCATCATGGGAAACTTAAATGAAACTTTGCCAGAATAAAGCCATGATATCTATTATACCTAGGCTTAACTTCTAGCCACTGACTGCTCTGATGTTAGCTGTTAACTCTGGGGAGTTCATTAAATCAAATGCCTTGGCTTTCATATGTTGTGCACATTCGTTTAGCTTGTGTGCTGGATGAAGGAAGGACGAGACGTAACGCACGCTAACGCTAGGCTTTCCAGCTCGTTCTACCATTGTGTCAGAGAACCATTGCCAGAAGCCTTGATGTTTATGCAAATAGAACTAACTCCCGCTGCGTGAATGGTCGCACTAAAAATAAATTCTTTTCGCTTTAATTAATTATTATTGGTTTGAACTGTTGCACTGTTGTCCAAAATGACTTATCTCGTTGCAAAAATCATAACTTTTGAACGGATTGAGGTAGCGGTACAGTTTTTTTTTTAATTTGAAGGAAATTTCCAGGGCTGTTACACCAATGAATTTCAAGAAAATTGTTTTACAGGGTGTTTAGGAATCATCGGCCGAAAACCGATTTTCTTAAAAAAAAAAATATTTAAATTAAAATTGGTATGCCATTTTGTAGAAATCACTAATTCACATCTAAAAAAAGTTCAGATTACACTTTTCCATGATATTACGATTATAGAGAATGCCAAAAAAGTTGGTCCCGGAAGTCCGTCTGTCTGTCTGTCTGTATAAGGATCTACATCCTAAACGGATGGACCGATTGACTTCAAATTTGGTATGTAGCATTTTTTGGAGACCCTCCAGAGGTGTTTTTGGAATTAATTTTTTTGGGCCAAAAATAACGGTACTTGTCATACACCAATTTCAGTAAAGCTGTAATTGCTCAAAAACGGCTCCAACGATTTTGTTTAAAAAATTCAAATGTAAGTTTGAAAACAAGGTCTATCTTCTAATGAAAAAAAATTTTTTGGAAAATCATTATTAACGGTACCTGCCATAGAACGGTTTTTTTTAAATCCGATATTCTCCGAAACGGCTTATTCGATTTCAACGAAACTTTTTTTGAAGAAGCACTTATATAACTCAAATATAAGCCAAAAATAAAATTTCAAAAAAAATAATTTTTGGATTTTTAAAAAAATTTTGAAATTTTTTTTTGAAAAATAAAATTTTCGAAAACGGGACATTGTATTTTTTTGAAATTTTGTTTTTAGATGTGGATTAGTGATTTCTACAAAATGGCATACCAATTTTAATTTAAACATTTTTTTTAAAGAAAATCTGTTCCTTCTGCCTTCATTTTTTTTCAAAGTACAAAATCTCGGCAGTGCGCAAGCATGCGCAGCTAAATATTTTTATTTTGAATCAACAATTGATTGGTACACATACCCTATTCGGCTTAATGAATGGAACCGAATGGATTTTTTACGGTACCTGCCATAAAACCGTTTTTTTTCAAATCCGATATTCTCCAAAACGGCTTATTCGATTTCAACGAAACTTTTTGTGAAGAAGCACTTATATAACTCAAATATAAGCCAAAAATAAAATTTCAAAAAAAATAATTTTTGGATTTTTAAAAAAATTTTGAAATTTTTTTTTGAAAAATTAAATTTTCGAAAACGGGACATTGTATTTTTTTGAAATTTTGTTTTTAAATGTGGATTAGTGATTTCTACAAAATGGCATACCAATTTTAATTTAAACTTTTTTTTTAAAGAAAATCTGTTTTTGGCCGATGATTCCGAAACACCCTGTGAAATAATTTTATTGAAATTCATTGGTATAACAGCCCTAGAAATGTCCTTCAAATAAAAAAAAAAATTGTACCGCTAACTCAATCCGTTCAAAAGTTATGATTTTTGCAACGAGATAAGTCATTTTGGACAACCGTGTGTTGTTTCACATTTTGTGGTGTTTTTTTTGTAATTTTTTTATTCCTTTGTATTCCAATTTTTTTTCCATTTTTCTCTGACCACAAAATTACTGTGCTTTGAAAAACTACAGTTTCTGGTGCGGTCGTTCGGTGGTGGGGTAATATTATAAACATGACACAGGGCCGTAAAGCATCAGGTTTGCACTTTAACAAAGTTGATTGCTGTCTAAAAGGGGAAATGAAGGGGAAAAGGGAACTCTGATGTGATTGTTCTATTAATGAGTAGGGGTTACGTGGTTGTGTCGTTTTTATTATTCCGGTAGATTCATTGTAATTTTTAAGTTGGCCCATTGTTTGGCATTTGAAAGAGAATTGATACATTGTCAGTTGGCATGACATGCGACATGTGAGCTCTGACAGGTCTAACAACTATCTTATAAAGTTGTTAACAAATAAAAAGAGAACAAAATAAAAACTATTGTAACGCAAAGTCACTATACCTACCTACCTACTTTTGATACAATTGAAACAATTGAATTTAAAATGAGTTGACTCTCTTTTAATGGTTTTGTGTCTTGTCTGAATAGCAATTAGTCTTAGTGACAGAATTATATTTATCATAAGCAAACTAGCTTCATTAGAATAGGTCAGGTAGTGTTATTAACTAAAGTTGTGGTAAATGACAACTCTGGGAATTTATTTGGAAAAATTATTGGCAAACAAGTGTTTCAAAGTTCAGTGAAATTAGAGGTAGATAAGAGTTGATAAAACGCAGGTTTTTATAAGCGGTATCGACGTATCACAGAGTTCGCAATTTATGTAATCTGGTTTTAATAGTGTAATCCAACAATATCATAGGCTCATCTGATAAATATCACAGATTTGTTAGTTAATTATCACAAAGCTTAAAATCATGGATTACTCAAGAAAAAAAGCCAAATTATTCTGAAAACTGTCAAGTGAGAATTTGAAACTATAGACTCTCCAAACCAGATCTGTGATATTTTTAATAGAACCCTGTCATAACCCTGTAATACTTATATCTTACAATTATGATCGTAATACTTAGCTCTGATTTTTCAATCGTCAGTTAGACTATCAGAAGAATAAATGTCAATATAAAAAAAACTTTTATTCCTAGGAATAAGCTCTATCTGAGGTTTATCTGACTATTGAAAAATTGACCCTTAGTGAAATAACTTTTTATAGGTCTTAGCCTTATTAGTCTGTGATACATATCAAAACAGTATGTGATATTTGACGAAAAACCCTCTAATACTTATTGAAAATACCGTTGGCAGTTTTCACCCTTATTTTATGCAAGTTTCTGGAGTAATTTATCATGAAACCTTTCACCTTTTGTGATAGATAACTGTGATATTGACTCTGGAGACCTGTTATCATAGCATAGCGTAAAAAGTCATGATTTGAATAAAGTCTTTCATTTTTTACGACCCATTTCTTTAGTAAGTTTCTTACCAAATAATTCTGTGATATTTGTCCGAGAATCCTGTGATATCTATTGGAAGCTGCGTTTCTTAGTTATCAAATTTATTTGTGATTATTTCAGGAGTAACTGGTGATGATATCCTTCACCATTTTTGATACTTAACAAAACTAATCTGTGATATATACCAGAGAAGCCTGTGATACTTATCAGAGAAACACCTTATTCTTTATCAAATTTTACTGTGAAAAAGTCCATTTCACTGGCCATTCTATTCTGAAACAAATTATTCTGAAAACTTCAAGTGATGTTCTGATGTTCAGGGTACACACTTTTGTATTTTCTTTTTTGCATTCCACCATGTTTCTACGTGTGTTCGAAGCATGTTTATTCAATAATTTTTCTAGTGAAGAAGAAAGTCTCCAAAATACGTATGACTGCATTGACCCTTGTTGTGGAGAAATATTTTTTAATATTTTAAATTAATTGAAAATTTCTATTCCAAGCATAAATAATCTTAATTTCTTGGTGAAAATAATAAAATCTATTAAGTACATATAAGTCTCCAAAGAGGTAAGGAAAAGTAGAGATTTTATTTTTTGAAATTTTATTCCTTTCTAATATGCAGTCCACGATTAAATATGAAAGAAGAACATTTTAATCTAAACTTAATAAATCTAAAAAATAAAATGAAAGCGATAAATGACTTTGTAGAGTTTTGTTTAAAAATAATTATATTCTGCTAGGTTCCAGTTTTTTCAAGATTTGTTTACCTATTGCATAAAATTCAAGAAATAAAATTATGTATAAAAACAAATGATTGGAGGGTTTTGTGTTTTCTGCTATTTTCCTAAAATTTGGAGAGTTTTTATTATATCTTTCAAATTCAATAATTTTTTATTAATGGGAAATAAAAGGGCCTGCAAATTTATTAAACAGCAAATCCACGAATTGTCTGTGTAGAGTTTTCTTATGTGAAAGATTTAAGTCTAGAAATATATGTGTAATAATGTGCCATATTCATCAATTGATTTGTAACTCATCCCTGGATTTAATTAAGCATTACAAAAGTCTACACCATTGAAATTTTAACTATTACAGCGAAGAGATAACGATTCTATCCACGCAATAGCCTCTCTGAGCTCAATTAAATTAATCAAAGAAACCGCGTAATGTATTTATTTCGTAATCCACAGAAGCTTGTTTATCCAGCGCATCTTTCATGATCATCACAAATAATTCAAAAAAAGGTTCCTTTCCAACAAAAATGCTACCGAACTACCAATTAAATCCAAATCAATGTCAACAATTCCAGAATAAGAAATCTAAGTCTAGACAAAGTCTCTGCTAAAGCTTGTTTTTCGTTCCTTTCAAATCATTCCTATACAACATACCTATGCTTCTATATCTCTCTGGATCAATCGGGAATAGCCCATCTCTCTCGCTGATGCCATTCATAGATTATACAGATTCATTCGACGACGACTACGATGAGGACGACTTCTTCGACCGACACGGCTTTAGATTGCAAGTTTTGTTTTAATTATATTTCTCCTGGTTCGTTTGGCCGTCCATATATGTATGCAATGTTTGGAGGAACGTGCACAGCAGAGTGCACCACCGGTCTTCTTTTATTGAACCTGTCAGCGGTTTTTTCATTTCCAAGTCCATTATTCTTGCCACATATGGCAAACGCAACTTCGATAGGGTGGAATATAATTTTCTAAATTGGCAAGGCTTTTCCATCCTCTCAAACACACACAGGCACAAATATACAATAGGTATCTAGTCGATTTTGTGCTGAATTGGAAAATAGAAAGAAAATTAAAACATTTCCCATGATGATCAACTTTGGAGAGTCTTCAATATAAATTTTGTGAAGGCATAGTCGTCAGGGAGGAAAAGGGTCAATCAAAATATACCATCACTTTATTCGAAAAGTTTTTTTGTTTGTCTTCCTTTTTTTTTGACGAAGGATGTGATAGAGAAACATTCAGCTGCAGGTTCTATTATTCAACATTTTTTATCCCAAGCAAGACTGGGGATGAATCATAGCATCACATTGTGCGCCGCACATCTTCTATTGTGTAAAACTTTTAAAAGGCTATTTTCGAGGAAAGGATAGATGAAGCATCCATACCAACAACAACAACATCACCATCAAGAAACTCACAAAAAAAACTAAAGAGAGAAAAGAAAACAGAATACACCGCACTGTGTACACAATCAGGTGTTCTGAATGTTGCCTTTTGTCCTGAACAATTGATGGAATTCCTTCCCATCAAAGGTGTAGAACATTGAAAACTGCACTTGTTCTTTCGACATTGATTGAGGCAGAGGGGACCTCTGTATTTTTCGAAAGTAGTTTTCCATTCTTTTGAATTGTGTTTACCGAGCCTCTCTGTTCTCTATTCAGTACACAATGGAGCCTATATTCAATTTGGGACAAAAGAGAGGGGTTGAATTCATTTTTAATAGAGGGTTGACGAAATTTCGCAACCATCACAATTATCTATCGAGATTTGTTTTTTTTTTTTCTTGACAATGCCTAATGCGCTTATGTGGGAACAAAAATCCTTAAAAGGTTTTTGAGTACACTGAACCTTTTCATCGTGTACTGAATCATTCTCAAGATTGACAATATTTCCTCTGGTTATATCGTCTAATTAAATGTCCTATTGCCAACGACTTATTTATGTGATCAATTCGATAATAATTTTTCATCGTTTATGAGCCTTAGAATGCTGACAAGGAAACATTTAAAAAAAAACAGGGCACACACATCACATTTGATATGAAATGAAAGGCAATCTAGTAGCCCAGTCATTTTAGTCATTTTTAAGCCCAATCTGCGGAAAAATTCCTACTGGGCTGAATTTTGGTATACAGCTTAATGACGGCTTTGTTATGAAGATGTGAAAAATCGACATTGATATCGTGTCCGCGTTAAGAGTTATAGGGGTCAAAAGGTCACAAAAACTGGTTTTTCACGATTTTCAGCAAAACGGTAAGTCTTATCAAAAAATTTTCAATGCAAGAATTGTAGACCAGATTATTATATATAAAAAGTGTCATGACACTTTTTTTCCTAAGACCCACCGTTTCTTAGGTATAACGATTCAAAAAGTTGAAGTTTAGTTGTAATCGTCATAATCCTATTCCTGAAAAAAAAAAACTCCTAACTGAAAAGTTCCTGAAATTTCATTATTTTTTTAGCTTGAATTTCGTTCCTCAACTGTTAAGAATATAGGGAAACCAAAAAAAAATGGAAATTTTCGCCATTTTTCCGATTGGGGCCCTTCTCCCGAAACCATTTAACTGGGAATTTTTGTTTAGAATATGTCTGAAAATATACAGGGTGTGCAATAGAGAATGGACAACCCTAAAACGGCTTATAGCAACACTTATGATTGTTCTAAAAACAGATAGAAAAAAGTTCTATCGCAACCAGTTCATAAAATATGGACTTTTTTTCGTTCAGTGTATTTTAAATTTTATCATCTTATGTTTTCGTTCACTACAACCACGAATGAATGAATTTTATTTATTTCTTTTTTTTTATAATTTTCTACAATAATTGGATGAGTACATAAAAGCTTTAAAAATTTCATAGCTATTGCACATTTTCGTAAAAAAAATTTTGAAATCTGTTTTTTGATGCAAAATGTAAAAAAAATATTTTATGAAAAATTTTAAACACCTGTGGTATAAAATAAATCTATAGAAACCTAGGTGGCCTACTTTCTTAAAAATATTCTGGTATAAGGAGAATATTTTTAAGAAAGATGGCCACCTAGGTTTCTATAGATTTATTTTATACCACAGGTGTTTAAAATTCTTCATAAAATATTTTTTTTACATTTTGCATCAAAAAACAGATTTCAAAATTTTTTTTACGAAAATGTGCAATAGCTATGAAATTTTTAAAGCTTTTATGTACTCATCCAATTATTGTAGAAAATTATAAAAAAAAAGAAATAAATAAAATTCATTCATTCGTGGTTGTAGTGAACGAAAACATAAGATGATAAAATTTAAAATACACTGAACGAAAAAAAGTCCATATTTTATGAACTGGTTGCGATAGAACTTTTTTCTATCTGTTTTTAGAACAATCATAAGTGTTGCTATAAGCCGTTTTAGGGTTGTCCATTCTCTATTGCACACCCTGTATATTTTCAGACATATTCTAAACAAAAATTCCCAGTTAAATGGTTTCGGGAGAAGGGCCCCAATCGGAAAAATGGCGAAAATTTCCATTTTTTTTTGGTTTCCCCAAATTCTTAACAGTTGAGGAACGAAATTCAAGCTAAAAAAATAATGAAATTTCAGGAACTTTTCAGTTAGGAGTTTTTTTTTCAGGAATAGGATTATGACGATTACAACTAAACTTCAACTTTTTGAATCGTTATACCTAAGAAACGGTGGGTCTTAGGAAAAAAAGTGTCATGACACTTTTTATATATAATAATCTGGTCTACAATTCTTGCATTGAAAATTTTTTGATAAGACTTACCGTTTTGCTGAAAATCGTGAAAAACCAGTTTTTGTGACCTTTTGACCCCTATAACTCTTAACGCGGACACGATATCAATGTCGATTTTTCACATCTTCATAACAAAGCCGTCATTAAGCTGTATACCAAAATTCAGCCCAGTAGGAATTTTTCCGCAGATAAAACCTAAAATTACTGGACTATAGGTAACACACGCGAATCCCCATTTCAAGACAATTTCTCTATAAACTGATTCTGCACTAGTGATGGGAATCAACGAATAAAAACTATCAAAATAGTTCTAAAATATTCATTAATTCGATAGTTTTGAATCATTCATTCATTTAGTTACTATGTTAATTCGAATAATTTTTTGTTTCGATATTTTTTTCATTCGAATAGTTTTTTATTCGAATATTTTTTTTTTATTCGATAGTTGTTTTCATAGTTTTTCATGCGAATAGTTTTTTTTAGTCGATAGTTTTTTCATTCTAATAGTTTTTTTATTCGATAGTTTTTTCATTCGAAAAATTTTTTATTCGATAGTTTTTTTTCATTTGAATAGTTTTTTTATACTATAGTTTTTCATTCGAATAGTTTTTTTAGTCGATAGTTTTTTCATTCTAATAGTTTTTTTATTCGATAGTTTTTTCATTCGAAAAATTTTTTATTCGATAGTTTTTTCATTCGAATATTTTTTTTTAATTTGATAGTTTTTTTCATTCGAATAGTCGTTTTTTTATAGGATAGTTTTTTCATGGGAATCGTTTTTTTATTCGATAGTTTTTTCATTCGAAATTTTTTTTGTATTCAATAGTTTTTTCATTGGAATAGTTTTTTTTTTCCGATAGTTTATGCGATATTTTATTCGATAGTTTTTATTTGATAGTTGTATTCAATAGTTTTTATTCGAATGAATGAATAATTGAATGAACTATTCGATAGTTCAAATCATTCGATAGTTCCCATCACTATTTTGTCCTCAGGTACCTACTGCAAAAAACTAAAAACAAAAAAAAAAAACAGCAATTGATGATAACTTATTGCATCAGCCACAAGATGGCGATGGCGTGTTGTGTTGCATCTCTCCAAAGCCCGATACCTACCTTTTACTTGTTTTGGCCGATATCAATGCCAATAACGTTGCAAGACAAAACGACACAAAAAAAAACAAAGTGGTTCAGCAGAGTCAAAAGCAACAGGCATCAACAACAGAAAAAGAGAAGAAACTCAAACAGAAAGACCCCATAATTATTAATTGCGGCATGAATCAGAAATAAATATCGCCAATTGCTATTCCAAGCCATGACCATGATAAATCGATTTGCCAGCAAGATACAGCGCGAGATAGTCTCTCTCTGTGGTGCGAGAGTGTTCTTTTGGTTTTTCAGCTTCGAAATGAGGTTCCCATTCGATAGAAGGAGGAGGATCATAGCCATCAGGGAACCGGTTAAACTTTATGAGGCTGGCAGATGGACAGCGCAAAGTGGTTAAGTTTTTTTTTTTTTGTGTTTCTTCTGTTTTTTTGGTTGTTTCTTATTTAAAAGGTGCTGCAGTGCAAAATTGAAAAATAATAAAAAAAAAAAAGATAAACGTCTATTGTTCATTTGCACGTAAAGTCATCTGGTTTTTTTTTTTTGCTTTTTGTTCTAAAAAACACATCAAAAGTCACACAGCTCCTCGCACAGATGGCGTGTGTGTTGTGTGATTTCAAATTGAAATTTATTTTAGTGGCAAATGTTTATCGAAGCTAGTGTATATTGAAAGAATTAGACAATTTATTGGAAGAATTTTAATAAATTGATTTTTTTTTTTCTTATTCTAGAAACTTGTAAGTGTTCCATATTCTGTGATATATTTTATTTTCATTTGCAGATATGAAACCATAAGAAAAGTTTGAAGGATTTCTTGGAAACTTCATGGTAGAATGGTACGGTGAAATGGACTTTTCACTGTAAAATTTGATAGAGAATAAGGTGTTTCTCAGATAAGTATCACAGGTTTCTCCGGCATATATCACAGAATATTTTTGTTAAGTATCACGAACGGTGAAGGATATCATCACCAGTTACTACTGAAATGATCACGAAGTAATTCGATGACTTAGAACAGTAGCTTCCAATGGATATCACAGGGTTCTGGGGCTAATATCACAGATTAATATGGTAAGAGATTTAATAATGAAACGTTTTTTTAGTAAAAAAAAAGTAAAGGTTTATTCAAATCATGACTTATCACGCTTTGCTCTGATAAATATCACAGGTCCCAACAGAAAATATCACAGTTTATTTTGTTATCTATAACAATGAGTATTAGAGGGTTTTTCGTTAAATATCACAGACTATTCTGATATGTATCACAGAATTATTAGGTTAAGACCTATGAAAAGCTATTTCGCTAAGTATTACGATCATAATTGTAAGATGTAGGTATTACAGGGGTATGACAGGGTTCTATTAAAAATATCACAGATCTGGTCTGGAGAGTGTATAGTTTCAAATCCTCACTCATTTAATTTAATGTTTTGATAAGTTAAAAAACTGTTAAATCTCATTCAGTTGAACTTGTCATGTAAAATCGAAGAGGCGACTTAATTTATCGAAAATAAAAAGATATTAGCCCTCTCTTGAATAAAAAAAAGTCTCCAAATACACTTGCCTATCCAATTTTTTACACAATTGTTTCTACCTAAACCTCTTTTACTTAAAGAAAAAACAATATAATTTTCACATCTTCTTTCAGACTAAAAAGATCCAAATAAAAATATTTAATTTTCACTTACAAAACTGAAACTAAAATTATAGAACTTCAGCCATGCATGCGGTAGCTATCCGTATATATTCCGCCCATACACACCATTCGGCTTGCATTAAATTCCCATTAGCATCCTACACACATGTGAACGTATCGTCTTAATTACAAACTAATTCAAACAAAACGAAAAACATATCTTATACTTACGAGAAAAGGTGAACGAACAACTGGTTCCAAGTAGTTTGGGTTTGTAGAGTTGAAGAAGTCTTTAAGGTTGGTATGAGTTATCCCAAAAATAAATCTAAGCTCTGAAATTTACGGGCGTAAGATGACACTCCACAATCGATTTAAATGTCACCCTGTTTAAGGCAACTTTGTCATGATACCCCTCCGGCTTTTGATAACTTATACCCTTCACTTAAACACCTCTCTCTATCTCTCCAATAATAGGTTAGAGCTTATCTTTGGACTTTTAAAAAGCAATATACTTTGCCTAAAATCAAGATAAACCCCTCAACCCATTTTATAAAGCTTCTCAATTTCTAATCGCTGACTCACGACTCCAACCAAGCAACAATCCGCAAGTAGAATAAAACTGGATGGAAACTCAAACCTCATAGATTTCCTGGGTCCAATCTTATTACAACAAAATTGAAAGGTCTGATTTATTTGCCCAACCGCATTAAAAAAAAAAAAAAAAAAAAACAGTCTCAGATGTAGTCTTTAAGTCTTGAGAGTCTTTTACAATGTATAAATGCTGCGTGGGCCTTCAAAGATATACTTTGTAATGTTGGATATGACTTACCTCTCTTACCTCCTGCCGTAAATTGGAGAGATGATGGAGGCAATCTTTTAAGTCGTGTTTGGAAAGAACTTAAAGATAGCCCTGATTGTGTATAGTAGACGAACACACGAGGCTTGTCCGTTCAACTTTTTTTTTTTTTTTTAGGGATTAGTTTCTTTTAAGTCTTTGATAGGTTTTTTTTTATAGCCTCTGGTTCATAGTTAGTTAGTTTTTTTTTGGACTCCATACAAAGTTAAGTGCCTTGTTTGGTTAATGGTTCTATGGCAAAGTGACTCAACACAAAAAAAAAAAAAAACATAATCAAATCAGATAGAGAGCAATGAGCTACTGGTTTTCGATTTTAGGCTTTTCATTCGATTTAATAGGCATAGGAGTTTCAGAGTTTGCCTTTTTCACATTATTTGATTAATTACTTTTGATAGCTTTCGATAGAGCAAAAGTCTATGAGTGTGTGTAGAGGTATCCTATAAGTTATGGGTATCTTTATTGGTACCTCTCTATGGTATATAAAATGTAAATATCATCAAACTCAAAAGTGAAAGTTAACCTTGGTTATACTTGCAAGAAGACCATCATCATTTTGGGTTCGGTCGGTTTGGTTGGTTTGGTTTGAATTTGAGTGGATTAATATGAGGATAAGTCAAGATGATGACAATCAGTTTTATTGAAGTCATATTAAAGTATGATGAACATGAATTATAGTTTAGTTGAGGGAATTTTTTGATTTAGTTTTCTGGTTTTTAGATAAGTTTTGTTGGTTTTAGAGAAGTTTTAAGTTTAACGTTTGGTCGTCTTTATACTTGAAGCTTTTTATCTTGGTGACACAAATCAAAAACAAATATCACAAACGAATCAGGTAATATTTCGTAGTAACTTGATTTTTCTGTGATATTTTCTGAAGTAAAACGTGATATTTTGGGTAAACTGGGACTACAGTAATCTATGATACATGTAATAGTATTTGTGATACCTGGTGGAGCATTGTGGTACTTAGTAAAATAAATTTCAAACAAACCACTTACAAGATAATCTTGAAAACTACTATATTGGTTTGTGATACCTTCTTAAGTAACCTGTTGTCCCGGATTATTTTTATATGTTATGCCTGTTTATTCTGTGATACTTAATTCAAATAGTCTGGTACTAGCCAGAAAAACTTCTGGTTTTGATTAATTAAAATTAATAACAATGCTGTTCAATGATATCAGGAGATCCTGTGATACCCAAAAGAATAAAGGCTGGAGTAAACTGTGAAAGAAATATTTGGCATTAAGATCCTTAAAATACACTTAGGTAACTCGTGATATTTGTCAGAGAAATCTGTGATACCTACTGGAGAAATTTGTGATAAATACCATGGCTTCTGTGATATATGCCAATGATGTTTTATAACAGTATAAGTTGTCTTACTTGAAACACTTGAAAGTATCACAGATAATCTATGATATTTATTGCATTACAAGAATATTTTTAAATACTTACTGATACTTACAGAAGTATGCCGTAATATAAGCACATGGTATATTGGTTTAACCCGTGATACTTAATAAAATAGTAGTGGAGGAACCTTTGATATTTATTAGAGTTGTTGTTTTTAATCTTTTGTGATACTTATAAAAATAGTTTGTTATGCTAGGAATCTGTCATACTTATCGGAGAAACTCAAGATAAGTTTTTCTCAAGAAACTTATAATTAATTATGATTAAAAATGGAAGAACCGGTGGTACTTACTTGAATAGTTTGTGATACGTAATGAGGCATCCTGTGATAAATACCATAGTAATTAACTATCTGTGATAAATAACCGTGAAATTTACTAGATTAATCTCTGAAATCTTCTAGAATAAGTCACTATTCAGCCCATTAAAAATAGTCTGTGATTAGTTAATAAATATCTGATATTAACCAATAAAACTTGTGATATTTACCAAATTGAGCTGTATTTTTTTCTGCAGCTGCTAATAGATGTACATACATGTTTCGTAATCATATTGAAGGACTTTTCTGAATCACAAACATTTTCCATTTTTCTGATCCCAAATAGTTGCATTAAGCATCTGCACCCCGTTTTTTTTTAAATATTTTCCTCAAACTTTAAATCCCTTTATGAATCTTCACTTTCATTGTTTTAAAGTCCAAGCACATGTTTCATATAAATTTTCTTAAAACAAACAAAATTTTCCCTCCTAAATGTCATTCAAAACTATAAATTCTCTAATTAAACTCTTTTCATTTCATTCCCTTATTTTAGAGCTAATTCTGTTTTTTATGTTTATATTTTTATTTTCTTTAAATCCCAAAATTTATATATTTTTGTTATGCCCCACAAAAGCTACCAAATCACTGCTTGGTTAAGTTTTATTTACGATGACATTATGACTGATGGCCATTTACAAATGAATGACCAGAGACCAAAACCATTATATAGCTGCGGGAGAGAAAAAGGTTTGGCAGCCATCAGAAATAAATAGAGAGAGAGAGAGACTTGAGACCGTAATTTAAATGGCTCTATGTTCTATGCATACTATACTACTACTCTCGTAGAGATTCATTTGCATATTTTTAATGTTGGATTGTGGTTGATAAATGGCAAATGTCAATGCTGGGATTTTAACTTTAATATTTTCTTGTTGAAAAGGCGGGTTTTGTTTTTTTTTTTTTATTTTTAAAAGACTTATGGTTTGGGTACTCAACTCAATGAGAATAATTATTCAAACTCACCCATTAAGGGAATTTCTTAAAATATTACCTAAGACAAGTTTAAAGAAAATGGCTATAAATGTTTTAACTGTCAAGGTGGAAACAATGTTAAAATGGAAATACATAATGGTGTTGCCTGTCAACGTAATTTCGAGTTTGATTAAAATCCAGAAATTAAGACAAAAGATTTCTTCTTTCTCTAATCCGTCAAACTTAACGTTGTAACGTTGTGATACTTTCCAGATAAATCTGTGATACATTCCACATTATATAATTACCAAACATACTTACCAACTTGTGATACTTATCAAAATAATTAATGGAATATTTTGTGCAAATATTAGAAGTAACCAGCGATAATCGCCACATAATCCGTGATATTTAAACAGATAACTTTGTGATACCTCCTGCAGTAGCTCGTCATAAAACTTACTAAGATAATTCAAAGTGTTTGATGGTGTTATTATATTTCAACACAAATACTACACGTCAATGTAAAGCTCCTTAAATGACAACTGGATGATATTAAACTTCTCCACAGCCCAATTTTAAAAGTCTCCAAAATCTATTTCTTGTTTAAAAAGTATATGGAAACTTATTATTCTCCTTGTTTAAGCACTGCCTAACATGTAAGAGTATTTTATTAACATTATACTAAATAATTCCAGTTTGCTTGTTCATTTCTTTGGAGACTTTAGTGTCTCCCATATAAGTCTCTTACAACACACAAAAATTATATCTTAATGAAGTAATTTTGGTGTTTTCTTCTAGAATATATTTTATAGTAGCTCCCTTTAGTAAATTGTGTGTCCCTTTAGATCATAACTTACGCCATCAAATTGGAGACCAACACAATTAATTCAAAAACCATAAAATACCATCTAAACTACCACATGCTTTACATTTTAAATGATTGCTTCACTTAACACATCCGCTCGCTTGGCATAAATAGTAACTTACAAAGTATGTGGTTTATAAATGGCGCCCAACGCTAACTACTATAAATAAAAAAAAAACACAAAAAAACACTATAAAAAAAGAGCTCCATGGGAGTTAAAACAAAAGAAAACAAAAAAAAATTTGCATACCCATTTCCTGTATAACGCAAATACTATATAAATTTCGGGACTTACATACCCCACGAGACTTGTAAAGTAATTTTCATTTTCATTAAGTTTGATTGAATGTCTTACCATGTAATTTTTACGACCTTACAAGATGCTATAAAAAATCATGCTACAATACACAAAATTCTCCACTCTCCCCCTCTCCAAAACCATAAGGGCCAAAGTGGAAGTGCGTGATGTGCGTTGTTGTTTATACGCAAAAAGACCTCCAGTGAGAGAGTGACACAAGGACCTTATACAACATAGTCCCGCACTAAAATCAACACGGCTAAAAGCCTTTTTCATTAACGATAAATCACCGAATGGGCTGTAAAAACCTTATGTGTGTAAAGCAGTAGTGTGTGTATAGTATTTGTGCCTATAAATTCGCATATATATACCCTTCTTCTTTTTCTTGGGGATTTTTGGGGGTTACAGAGTTGAGAAAGTTTTGCAATAAAACTCTTCTCTATGATCGCTTGAACAAGTTCTCTAGTTTGCCTTATTTCCGTTGCCGTTCAAAGACAACTTTTCACAGCAAACCATTCGAGCAAATGATGATGAAAAAAATAGATATATAACGTTAGGCCGGGTGAGGTATGATGGTGGGTTGTAAATTCTAACCAAATTTCCGGGTAACACATTTGAAATCAAGGATGCGTAAGAAGTATACCGAAAGAGTGGATGTATCGTATTTTTGGAGAGATATGCATTTTACGGCATAAGTGTGTCTTGAGAGATATCTGTCTTTATAGGGTATTATGTCTTCGCGGGAATTGGGGGTGACTATAAGTTTTCATAGTTTATTTTGATTCCCTTAAGTGATCTATTAAATCTGAGAACGAACAAAGCTCTCAAAGGTACCTGGAAGAAAAAGGTAGGTATATAATTTCCAAGACAATGAATTCTCCAAAGAATCCAGGGTTGTTAAAAGTTTAAGTATCGCTCGTAAAATAGAAAATGGAAAATTGAGAATTTGGGTCCAAAATATAAATTAAGGATGAGTTTACCAAATTAAACATTTTTGATTGACTATGACATTCATCCCACTTCTGATCCCAAAACTGTACAGAGATGTGATGGTATTTTTCGCCCATTTAAACTACCAACCTACTTTTCAAAGAGATTATAAACATAAACTGCCTTCAATTTCCTGCTTTTCGAAGCCAAAATGAAATCATCAAACGTCCATTAAAACCAGGACAAGATTAGAGTTCTGTCGTCGCACAGAGTTGTCGAGATGAATAACAAAATTTTTTTTTAATAAAATTAATCAATCATCTTCCTCAGAAAAAAAAGCTTAAAAGGACCCCAACAAATAAACAAACATCCATCGCGTGTATGTCATTTTGTTGTCGTCGTCGGCCTATGACTCGCTGGCTGGCTGTTGAAAATAATCTCTTTAGTGGATGGAAATAAAAAAAAAAATGAATAAGTAGGACAGCAATTTTCGGGCTAATGGAATGTAAAAAATACTTAGTTCCTTAATTGAATCCTCGCCATACCCATTTCGCATTTTTTTTTTACTTACTCTCCGCTATCCTATTTTTTTTGTTTTGTTGATCCCTGGCCGCTGTCTCTAGTGGATGGGTCATCTGTTTTTTTCTTCTAGCTTTTTTTTTTAATATTTAAATCCATTCGAATTAACATAAACGAAATGGACGCACGCTTGATGGACGTGTACATCCGTCTATCTTTGAAACTGTCCATTTTTTTCTGGGGACCAGATAAAAGTCTGGATGTTTTTTTTTTTTGTTTTCTTCGAGTGATGATTTTGTCCTGGATAAAAATTCTAGCGAAAAAAATCACAGCAAACGAAGAAAAATGATAAACAGAAAAAATAAAAAATTGAAAACGGAGCCACCACAAAAATTTATTCAATGTTACTAACGGTGACATTGATTGATGGTGACCCATCAATAAGCAAGGCTGTCCGAATGTAGTTTGTTTTGAAATTTTAGTACTATTTGAATGAGAAGATTCATTTGATATGATTTGTGGGGGTAGATAGTTGAGGGTAATAATTGTTAATGGATATTTCCATGATATGTAGTTTTAAAAACTTTTTTTAGAAGTCAAATTTTGGGCTTAGATTTCAGGTTTAACGACATTAAATAAATTAAAAGGTTTTTCACTTGCATATCAATGTTCAACAGAAATACAAAACTCTACATTCTTTTAGGTGAGCCAGGAGAAACAACATATATGAGTTATAAATGTTTTCTTTTTGCCAAAGAAATGTATCTTTCTTGTGTAGACTTGATGTTTTTATATGTTCTTAATGAACCCCTTACAAAGCAAGTATTTGATCTTACTTCAGTAAAACTTTTGTTTAGTTAATGTCTACAATGCAGATCGCGGTAAATTTCAATTACATACAAAATTCTCTCCAAACCTGTAACTTTGTAAAGAATTTTGTATAAAACACGATCTGAATACATACATTTAACTGTTATTTTGAAAGAGATAAAAGATGTCAAAAAACCATTTAAAAATTAGGGCCTTCTTTTTACTGTTTACTTTTCTTGCCTATACAACAGTTTTTTTTTTTTCAAAAGAAAATAAGTCCAAATGCGAAGATGCAAATTTAAAACCAAAATTTAAACTCTCAACTTTTTTTCTTTAGTTCAATCATAGTTTAATAACCAAATTTGGCCAAATTTTTTAAAAATATAAAAACTCTCCAAAAAAAGGGTGTGATTTTTAACTAAGAAAAAAGTTTGGTATTTAAAAACAATTTTTGTTTGATGTTAAAAAAGTCTACAAATAAGAATTATACAAGGCATGAGCAACAAAGAGAATTTGTATTTTTTTTTTGACATAATACAATTTTCCGATTAAAGCCTAGTACGCAGCTGAAGGAAAACGAAATTTTCCATACAAAAACTCGAAAACGAAATCTAGAACAAGATTAAATTTGTTTTGTTTTGCTTTAAGACCTATTTTCTGATGTTTTGATTGAATTTTTTATTATTTTTACTTTGCTATAATACCCGATTGTATTTTTTCATTAACATTACCGCTGTTGACTTTGGAGACTTCAGCTGCGTACTAGGCTTTAGACATAATTGTTTGAAATTCAATATGTAACGTAAAATAAAACGTTTGGAGCCAGGTATGAAAAGAAAGTCAGACTTTGTAGAGTTTTCAATAATTTCATGGATTTGGTGAGGTTTTGTATTTTGTATTTTCTTTTTATCATTTCACCATGTTTCTACGTGTGGTTTAAGCATGGTTATTGAATAATTTTCTTGGTAATGAAGAAAGTCTCCAAATATTGTATAACTGCACTGACCCTTACTGTGGAGAGATGTTTTTTAGTCTTTCAAATTGATTGAAAAGAATAATGTATAAAAAAAAACCAAACAAATTATTATTGGAGAGTTTGTGTATTTTCTTCTCTTTTCAATAATTTTGGAGAAATTTTATAGGTACTATCTTTCCAATTCAATAATTTTTTAATTTTCTGTCACAATAATTTTTAATTTATGGGAAATAAAAGAGTCACCAATTTTTTTTAACAGCAGAACTACAAATTATCTGTGTAGAGTTACTTAGGTAACTCGTTGAAATAATATCCAATGCGAAAGTTTGAAAAACTTCTACCACTTTTTTCAAAATACAATAAGTCGCTAAAGCGAAGAAGTTATGCGAATTTAAAACCAAAATTCAAACTCTACAAAAAAAGGCCTTCAATTTGAGTTTTATTTAATTTTCTTAAATTGAATTGTATTTTGATAACCAAATTTGGCCAAATTTTAAAACCAAAAATAAAAACTCTATAAAAAGAAGAAGGGATTTGAATTTTCTATACTCTTGCAGCAAAATTAAGAGTTCTTGGTAAAAAACTTTTTGGAGACTTAATTTAATTTTCGTCTCTATTTTGTGGCTTAAAATGTAAACTACTCCAAAGCGTGTGGTGTTATTAATATTGTTTTGTAGGTCCATCATAACTTCTACAAATGTCTCCATTCAAACTTATTTAAAGTGTACAGCCTTTTTTTTTTCAATTATGTTAATGGATTTCCAACACAATTAATCAAATCTAAAACAGCATTGAAAATTTTACTTTTAGATTAAAAAACCCAAAGGATTTGATTTTAACAGCTTATGTGCAATTCGACATCTTTTCTAAAACATTAATATCCGCTAACACATAAACATAAAAGTTCATCAAACTAGAAAAGTTCTCTTTCACATACAAATTAAGGTCACTTCCATAAACAATAAAATACAAAAAAAAACTGATATCCCAGAAGAAAACTTATGCTCCTACTGTTTCTATAGTCGCTCATGAGACTAATGCACTAAAAACGATCTGCGTGTAAATTTAATTCTGCCATTAGCTTCTTTATTTTGACAGCAGCAAACAACTTTTTATGTTCGCAAATCTGCTAACGCATTTAAAATTGCCTGAGTGGCTTGCTTGCCCACAAAACAGCACGAACTACTAGAAGCCAGTTACACCATCAGGCACAATCTTTATAAAACGTAAACAGGACGCCATCATCATCATCATCTAGCCGCAAAACAACTTTTTTTTTGTTAACTTTTTGTTGTTGTTCTATGTTAAACAAAACAAGCAAAACAACTATAGAGAGATAACCTATTAACTTAGGTGCACTGATCTTTCTCCTTTCTCGCCTCTTTTTTTAAGCCTGATTGAACATGGAGGTCTGTACCACGACAAGAAAAAAAAGAACTAAATAATGAAGAACCTCACCTTAAAAACTAGTTTTTTGTTTTTTTCTTCTAATATTCCCTGTGGGCTTAATGGAAACAACAAGAATTGTACAAAAAAAAAAAGACTAACCACCAACCTGCAATAAGTGGTTGAAGAGTGCAAAAAAAAAAAATAAACAGACACGATCACACTTCACCTGCTTTGCAAAAGATCGCTTCTCGGGAGAAGAGAACTTTAAAAAGTCTAGGAAAATAGAAATTCAAGTCGTTGCAAATGACAGATGACGACGCACGACCGCGTCGCTGGCTGTCGTGAAAATGGAAACAACAACATCAATAACAACAAAACTGAATCTACAAATAATAATAAACTGGGCTAACTCCTCTTTGGCCATTATAAGGTTCTTAAATCACACAACGAGGCTCTGCTGTCGGCATATAAAGAACGAAGAAGGAAACAAAAAAAAAAAATAAACAACCTAACCTCATTGCGCTATTACATCATTTTTGAGGTTGGAGGTTGGGCAGCTAACTTAAGATACACAATCAAACAGGGTTGCCATATTAATGTTATGAATTCTCTAAACTTAGTGAAATGATTTATTTTTCGTCGTAGCTCCAAGCCAAAATTAAGTCTAGAATTTAGTAAGCAAAGCAATATTTTAAGAAAATCATTTGCGTGCAAACTTACGTTCCACAAACTTTGTTTCGAAATAGGGTTGCTTCATTGACAAAATTTAAGTGAAACCATAACAATTCAGCATATTTTCTAAGGGCTATATCGTTGGAAATTTGTTGTGGAACGTATTGAAATTTTACCTCTTAAGATAAATTTACTGCTCAATCTCAAATGTTCAAAATTATTAATTTCACGCCATATCTTTTCAGTGTTTTTTCAAGCCAGTTGATTTCAGAAAAGAATCGTATTAGTTCCACATTTTTTTTTCCTCCATGATATTAATTTCACACTGTGGAACTTCAAAGGGAAGAATAGAACTACGTAATAGACATTTAAACGAAAAATTTTTACGTTCCACATAATGTAACTTGTCTAAACAAAACGGTCAATAGCTAAGAAAGTTTGGACAAACTTGACATTTACATTTTTCAGCCATATTAGAAGTTGTGGATTGTTAGTCACAAATATTCACGAAATCAATTTTTTGCAACTCAAACTCATCAATGCATTCCACAGCTTCTATTGTTAGTTAAAATTGTGTGTTTTCATTTCCTTCGTGCAGATGGTAATTAAAAAAATGGCTCCCTTCGCGTTGTGGAACGCATTTTGTTTTTCATTTCACAAAGGGTGAGTTTGGATACTTTTTACACTTGATGGACAGTTTTTTTCACATTTCTATTTTTCATTTCAATGACTTTAATAATAAATATTTGACAACCCTCTGAAAAGTATAAAAGGCTTGTGGCAGATTTCTCCTCCTCGCAAAATCCAGCAATAAATTTAAAATAAAAAATAAATAAATTGAAATAAAAACAAAAAAAAAATACAAAAAAAACAACAAAACCCGATAAAGATGTGAAAAAGAAACTCACCAGAACAAAGAACAACTCTTTATAGAATCGAATCCAAGACACCCGGGAGCTTGGATGGGAGTTAGTTTGGAGTTAGTTGGTTGGTTGGTACACCAACAAAAAAAAAAAAAAAAAAAAACAATAACAACAAAATCTCACACTGAAAAGTCAGGTTCGATGTCGAAAAAAAAAGAGGTTTTCTGGAATAACTGGTTACTACTTGGATCTGTTTTTTTTTGTTTTGCCTTGTTCTGTATACAAAAAACTTGTGTATGGTGTATCCCTCTATATTCCTCCTCTTCCATGTACATATGGCTCTGTAGAGATTTTTGTTGATTTCGTTACAAAAAAAAAAAAGAATACAAAACAAACTCTTCTCAAACTCCATTGAATTGTATCACAAATAAAGAAAAAATCTAAAAAAAAGTTCTCTTTAAAAATGAATAATAAAATGTAAATAAAAATAAAAAGGGCTGTCAATAATAATGACAACATTGACAACCTAAAGAGATCAATAGAATCGTACAAAAAAAAATAATGAAAAACCATAAGAAGCGTGGATAATTGCAATGGGTAACTTCATATCTTGTAATAGCGGGATGATCCTGAAGATACTTTAAGGCTCAGGGTCCAATGATTTCATTTTTCGATAAAGAACACGGTGTTACAAAAATGAGGTTTCAAAATATACGCGGGCGGAGACCTATCAGGTTTTGTAGAGCTAGTCGCACTGATTACGAAACGGTATTTAAAAATCCCCTAAAACCCCCAAAATCTGGAGTTACGGACAAAAAACGGTTTTTTGGACCTTCACCCATTGAAAAAATTCTAGCTTCGTCAATTTTACCATTTTCAATTTTTTTACTGTTTCTGATAGAAGATAAATATAACTTTTCAACAGTGTATAAAACATGTAATTCGATTAAACCGCTTAGAATTTATAAGCTGTCAAAGTTCAAAAATTACATTTTTTTTGTCATTTGCCCAACTTCGGCATCAATTTAAAGTATATGTTTTCAAAACAACATGCTATTAAAAAAATATATTCTAAGACTATATCTATTTCCCAATCAATCGAGGTATTTTTAATGAAACTCACTTCAAAATTGGCTTAGAAAAAAAAAATTTTCGATTTCAACCCAGATACAGAAATTCGAACTTTTAGGTATAGAACAAAAATATTGTTTCGGCACGTAGTAGGATAACTTGGGCGACAGGATTTAATAACGGGTTTTTATAGAGGAGCTTAATACAAACATTTTTTTTTGGGAGGGGGGTCTATCTCTCCCCGTTTAGGTGGGAGGAGCATTTTTCTAAAAAAAATTATTAAAAAACAACGGCAACACTTACAGTAATAAATTATACCATTTCCGAAAGGCAAAATTGTACATTTGATTTTAATTTTTAAATCAATATAATATTATCAATAGTTTTTGAAATAATCGATTTCAAAGTTAAAAATAGGCGAACAAAATTTTTTAAAACTCAATTCATACTATTTTTGTCCAGACTGTGAATTTTAGTAAAAAAAATTACTCACACAGAAAACTGCCTCAATTGATTCCTTATCGAACAGTGAAAACTATATGTTTCTATATCTTCTAGTTTATGAGAAAATTGAAAAATTATTTTATCAGATTTTTCTTTTTTCAAATTATTTTTTGTTTTTATTTGTTTTTATTTTTCAATGGGTAAAAAATTGACGAAGCTAGAATTTTTTCAATGGGTGAAGGTCCAAAAAACCGTTTTTTGCCCGTAACTCCAGATTTTGGGGGTGTTAGGGGATTTTCAAATACCGTTTCGTAATCAGTGCGACTAGCTCTATAAAACCTGATAGGTCTCCGCCCGCGTATATTTTGAGTGTTACACCGTGGAATTGATGTATAAAACTAAATATTATAGGTACATAGACTCCACCTTGTGGAACACCGAGTTCAATTACTAAACCATTGTGGTGGTATCGTAATGGGCGCCAATTACACTGGTTTATAGCCAAAATCGACACTCAATCCTACTATTTTTTTCTTACGTACTTAGACCTCAGGGACTTGGAAATCACTTTACAAAAATTACGTTTTCGAGATATAATTTTTCAAAGTTTGTTATAGTTGTTTTTCCCAGCATACTTAGTATTCGGGCTATATGTTGAGTAATAAACGATCAATCTGAACAGAAAAACTGGCACCTAAAAGCTGAATAAATAAGCAATAAACACTAGAATAAATTTTCTGTGTCACTCTAGATAGTTAAGTGCAATATACCAAAACATTTTTTAAAAAATGGATTTTTTAACGGAAAATTTTGCCAAAAAATATTTCTTATTGAAAGAAAAAATCAAAATCTTTCGAGTCCTCATAGTTTTAAATTTTTTATGTGTAGAACACTTTCTAGAAAAGATAACAAGATAATTTTCTACAAAATCTATGAATAAGTTATAAAGATATTACCATTTTTGTAACGATCAATATTTTCGACTCTTTTTGTTACTTTTTGATTTTTTGTCTATAACTTGAAAAGCAAGCCGAATTTAAAAATTTTTATTAAGTAAGTTTTTGTAGATAATTAAATTTCCTTTCGATATGTATCCATTTAAAAAAATTTTAAATTAAAATAATGTAAGAAATTTAAGAAAAACTATTCAAAAAAAACAAAAATAAAACGACATTTTTGATGTTTTTTCTAAATAGTCTATTTTTTCCTTTGAGCATTTTTGGATATTGAATATGTAACGGAGAAGAGAAGCTATGTACTTTATTTTTTATCATAATGATAAAAAAAAATTGAATACTGCTTAAATAGGATAAAATATGGACTTACAAAATCTACAACTGTTTTTGGTCTTTTTGAAATGTTGGGCGCCAATTAACTCATTTCTTATGCATGTAATTAAAATTTCTCAATATCATTGGAATTACTTACACAATTAACTGTAATATTGTATGTTTCAGTTAGCTAACTAAAAAATACCCAGAATGCAAGTCAAACATATATATCTTAAAATCTAAAAATTAAGATCTCTTCTTTACGTTGGGCGCCACTTTCTGAGAATTCATTATGAATTATATCTTACTCTAAATATTGACGTAGATTCTACGCCTTTATTTCATTCTATTAAAAACTGATAAGAGTATAAGTTTCAACTGCAGTGACTTGGAAGTAAAGTAAAGTTTATGGATTAAGGGAATCTTGAAGGAGTCCTTTGTAGATTTATAAGATAAGGCAAAGTAAAATATTATTTATTTCTTTTATGATTTTTTTCAAAATTCCATTTATCTTTTTTGTCCTTTTGAGGCTATCCTTAATTCCATCCATCAAACACATGATGCAATTTCACATCTTGACTTTTCATCGTTCGTTAATTAAACACAGTTAACAACAAAAAAAAAATTGTATTTTATGTTCGTTCTTTTGTTTGTCTATTTTTGTTGTATTTTTTTTTCTTTTTCTTATTTTGCATTTCAACGCACAAAGATATTTATATACTTTGCCATGGCTGACGGATTTATAAGAGAACAGAATTAATACAAAAAAAACAAGATCAAGATATATGGCATCGGCATGATGGCAATGGGGACAAAATGTTAGGTTGTTGCGGGGCGAGTTGGGGGAGGGGGTAAATGGAGATGAAGTAGAGGAAATGACAGTGAAGTATTGAATTTCGTTGACACTGGGGAGCGGTATAAAGTCGACTATGCTTATACGAAAAAAACCAAACGAAACAAATGTGAATGTAAATTTGTATCTTTCATGTTTTTTTTTTGGTTTATGTGTATGATGCGGATACTTTGAGCTTGAATGTAAACCGGCAAAAGGATTCCACATGAATAAATCTAGCTTGTTGGTTGGTGGGTTTTCTTTCTCGAAAGAAAATTGTGTTTTCTCTGACATTTTTTTTATAATCAATTTTAAACGTAGAAAAAAAAAACAAATGCCAAACAAGTGTGAAAAATAACTACATAATGTGTTGCCATGTGAGTGTTGTAGATCTGTTTGGTTTGTATTTTTTTTTTTTTTATTCCACAAGAGAATTCTGTGTTCCGTGGCAATGAAATTAAATTAATTGCATTTTGTAATGGGGCTCTTGGATCTTTCACTCTTTTTCTGTGTCTCTATGCATAAAATGTGACTCCAATTAAAATTGTTATGAGTAAAGCGCAATGTGTGTGCGTGCAAGTGTTATCTTGAATGCGAAAAATTAAAAAAGAAGAACGGTTGTTGTGTTGGAGTTGGTAGTACAAAGAAATATATAAATGGCTAATTATGATTTTTTTTTTTTTCTTGAAGTCAGTGCGTGAAAATGGGTATAACAAACTTAAATTGCTTTAAAAAAAATGCGGACTTTTTAAAAAGGGCTTAGAGAGACCGATAAAATATAATTCATATAAATTATGTGACAAGAAAATGGAAATTTAATTAATTTATCTTTCTCATTAAAAAAAATAAAACACAGACACATTCTTTCAAGTATAAATATTTAGCACTTGTGAAGAAAAAAAATCTAGGCCTTTTGTAGGTGGAAAAATGTGTTAATGAAGAATATAACATGATCATGAAACTTTGCTGAAATGTTGAGATTTTTATCTAAAGATTTAGCGATAAGGAAATAATAACCTAGAAGACTTTTTTCTGCATCAGATAAAATTATAAGAACAAAACTTTTAAACAATCAATAACAATATCTTATCAGGATGCATTATTTCAATGTCACCACACAACTAAGAACTTCTGAAAATGAAGGTACACAAATATTTGATGTAGAAATTGAATAGTAGAAAATATCAAAAAAAACTTATGGCGGTCACAGTACTATTTCATGCCTGAAAACTTATCCCTTAGGAAATAGTTAAATATTAGTGGAGACAATATAGAAAGTTAAAAAAGTACACTATTTACGTATACAACAAAATAGAATATAACATATAAATAGAATATAATATATAATAGAATTACGATAATTATAGTCTATCTTGGTAACGCAGTGCTTTTTCATGCAAAATATTTCTGTCTCAGGACATCAGTCTTCTCTCCAATTCCAACAGATATTAATTTCACAAAATATTAAAATAAATAAAAAATATTTTAAATCGTGGCTCCAGAAAGGAATTCAATTTTAGTTACCCTGCGTTACCATGTGAAAGCAAGCATTAATTGTATATAGAATGTACCGCATTTAGTTTGACTTGAAATAAGCTTTTTAATAAGCCATTGGTCAGTGGAAATATGCAAGTCAAATAAATAGCTTCAAAGTCACTAAAAAGGAGCGTGACCACTGAGTTAACGCATTTGTGAGATTCTTATACAGAGCTTTTATACTAATAATATTGCTAGTGACAAAAGTTTTGCGATTTGTTTTCAATTAATTTGAATATTTACAATATATTATGCGTTACTGCTCCACTGCGTTACTATAGAGAGAATAAATTGGTAACACAGTTGATTTAGACTACAGTTTTTTCGAATATAATTCAAAACTAATTCAAAACTAGGAGGTTTAAATGCTCTCTTGTAAAATTTGTTAACATGGATTAACACACTTTTCTGGTTTTACCGACAATATGAGAGAGCTCAATTATCTGATTTTATAAATAAAAATGTAATTTTTAGTAAAGTAACGCAGTTGTTTAGTTTTTCGATCGCTTTGTATATAAACTGTCATAAATATAAAAATATCATTCAAAAAATCACTGCAAGCTCATTTTTTTTTCAAAACTAACTGCGCCAATTACACATTGAAAAGTATTTTGGACCAAGTGCCAGTAGCCAAACATACAAGTAACGACCTTGGTGAGGTAGTAACGTTTTGTTAATTGCCACTGAAGTAAATACCCCGCAACTAAGTAATTCGGTACCTACGATTTCCTACAGCTCTAGTCGAAATGAATAACTGATTAATTAAAAACTATCTTCATTAAAAAGTTGTGGGTGAACATTAAAAACGTTACAAACACGTTACTTTAAATTCAAATACACAAATTGAATAAGGTTAAACTTCATCTGATAAATTTTGTCTGAAATCAAGCTATTGCTAAGCTCTTTTTATCTCTTTGACCTTTTCTAAATAAGTTTGCTTTACTTCACAGTGTAATTTCATGTTTTATAATTCTAAAATAATTAAAGCGTTACCCCTGCCTTGCTGCCGATACAAATAAAATATTTAAGTACTACTGACATTAATTGCCCTGTAATTACTCATGCAAAGGCATTGTACGATTATTATTCGTTACCTTAGTTGTTTTCTATTAAAAAAAAATTCACCTTGTGTGATGCACTCTACTGTCAGAGAGGGAAGGGAACCATATTTCTTCAAGGTTTCTATTCTTATACAATTACACATAGTCCATAGCTATCTCCCTTTAGAGAAAAAAAAAAATAAATGAAAACACAGCGGTCAATCGGCGATTCTTTTGAAACAAATTTCCTTCCCCTCATTATTCAGATTGAATGGAAGAAAAATGGAAAAATACTGTGATTAATGCGAAAAGCATTATATGCAATCAAAACTCATACAAATGCACGCATAATGAATCTCGTGGAAAAAAAATGGAATAAAAATATAAAAACTGACAGAAGTTTGCGGTGCCCAGCTGTAACGGCCGCAGAGCGGCGACCATTTGTCTGTTCCGATTATAAATGATATCCCACATTCACATGGATTGTTAATAGTGTTAGTGTCTGTTGTAATATGTGTCCATATGGAAAAATTATAAGTATATCAGCAGCAGAACAAAAAAATAGTAATCAGAGGTAGAAGAGGGTGGGGTTGGGTTGGAAGCAGCAGAGAACACCCGCCATGCCGGCCGGCCGGTCAGCTTAGTGAGCGGTTGGAACAGACAACTAGTCGCCAAGCTATAATGTAACGCTTTTGTAATATGAGTCCAGAGGTGAGAATGCATCAGTGCATGCGTAAGAAGCCGCTTGCGGTTGGAGACGTTGGTGGTGGCGGTGAGGAGCGGTTTGTTTCACGGACGGTTCTACTTCTATTTTATTGTTATTGAGGGGTTGGTTGCTTTGTACTCATTTCTAAAGTTTTTTTTTTTGCTTTGCGTTACAGCTCCAAGAGTGATTATTATTCATTGTAAGAGGCATTTTGGTGTGATGTGTTGCTATGCCATTGTTGTGTGCATTAAATCACCACCGCCATTACCGCAAAACCATGACAATGATTTTTTTTTCTATTATACTTCTCCGTAGGTATAAGCGTTTTTTTTTCTACTTAAGAGGCAAACAATGAACAATAAAAAAAACTTGTTCAACAAAAAATGTTAACAAGTGGAGGAAAAATACGAAAATTGTATATACAAAGTGTAATAGTTAAGTTGCGATTGCAAGTTGCGCGAGGCAGATGGAGATTATTGTTGTTGTGTGATGGAAAAATACACACGGTCGACATCGATTAGGCAGATTGCGTAAGAAGCTTGAAAAAAAAAAACTCTTCTACAAATGAAAGGTTTATTTTATTTTTTTTTTTTTTGCTTCTTTGTCAAACATAATGAGTGAGAGAATTACAAACGGTTTTTAGTTTTTTTTTTTGTTGTCATTTGATTGTTTGTTTTGCAACAGTTAATGGTAGAAATTCTGTTATGCTAGCATGAAAATTGCTTATCAAAGTGATAGTTGCTATTTGCAATAGAACCTAATTATCTTGATACCTACAAAGCTTAATTTTCAAACTCACCAACTATTCAATTAAGGTCCCTGAGCACTGTAAGAAGAACAGTTGAAGAATTTCTAAACAAAAAACACTTAGGCCATTCCAATGTAACGCAGTAACGCTTGATATTCAGTTTATCTCGTTGAAAAACCAATCTATTTTCTTGATACTTGGTTAGTCTTAACAACTCATCAATAAGTTGATATCCAAGAAGTTTCACGGAATACTAATAAAAAGAAGTCAGACAAAGACGGTAGGTAACGGAGAAGCGTTACTTTCGTTGTTTGATAAATTTTTAAACTCACTAACTATTCAATTGAGTTCTCTGAGCAATGTTAGAAGAACTGTAGAAGAATTTCTTAAAACAAAAATTTTGGTCATTCCAAAGTAACGCAAGGCATTTAGACGCTTGATATTCAGTTTATCTCGTTAAAGAACCAATCTATTTTCTTGAAACTTGGTGAGTCTTATGAGCGCGCATCATAAAGTTGATGTTCAAGAAGTTCCACGAAATACTAATAAAAAGTGGACAGACAAAGACAGTAGGTAACGGAGAAGCGTTACTTTCGTTGTTTGCAAAATTTTCAAACTCATCAACTTTTCAATTGCGATCTCCGAGCAATGGTACAACAAAAGTTGAAGAAGAATTTCGTAACACAAACACCTTGGCCATATCAAAGTAACGCACGCAGTAACGCTTGATATTCAGTTTATCTCGTTGAAGAACCAATCTATTTTCTTGAAACTTGGGGAGTCTTAAGAACTCTTCAATAAGTTGATGTCCTAGAAATTTCAGGAAATACTAAAGGAGGTAGGTAACGGAGAAGCGTTACTTTCGTTGTTTGCAAAATTTTGAAACTCATCAACTTTTCAATTGCGGTCTCTGAGCAATGTAAAAAAAAATTGTAGAAAAATTTCTTAGCACAAACACTTTGGCCATTCCGAAGTAACGCAAGCCATTTAGACTAAAATTTATTAGTTTTTTGTGAAACTTCTAGGATATCAATTTATTGATTAGCTCTTAAGACTCCCAAAGTTTCAAGAAAAAAAAATATTTTCTTCAACGAGAAAAACTGGATAACAAGCGTCTATATGTCTACTGCGTTACATTGGAACGGAATGATGCAAAAATATTAAATTGGTTTCACAATTTTCGACGAAGAGAACTCTCCTACAAAGTTTTTCTCCAGTTACCTACAAATAGATTTGGATCTGAATCGCCATTAAAGTAAACACCTATGAGTTGACATTTTTTTTATCAAAACTACAAATTGGATCGAACACAAGTTCTTCATTACCAAAAACTCAAACAAAAAAAAACAAATTGCTGTTAATTTCATCTGGATCTATGACATGAATTTGATCGTTGTTGTCTCCAAGCAATTTAAAAATGTTCCCTTATTCTGCTCGTTTCTAAAAAAAACCAAGACTCGCTCTCAACATCAACACAATACAAAGAGAGATAGATAGATGATGATTTTGAAAAAAATTACACACGATCACTTATAAACATTTATTCTAGTGACACCGGAGCTTAATCAAAATCCACCTTTCACGTTCTTGTTTCTACCAATTCAAGATGTTTGCCCGCAGAGATTGTGATGGCTCCCTCACGCCCCCTGCTTTTCATATTTAATTGCAAATTAATCACACTGACAGCAGCACCATTTAAAGGAGATTGTGGGATGACAGTGAAAACGAATTTAATGCGGGGGCATTGAAAACCTAAAGAATCAACACGCGACAGTTGCATGGTTTCCCTCTAATTGGTTTGTCTACTCCAGCGAGGTGCTGAACAAGTCTCCCCAAAAATGGGACTGACTCTCCTGACATTGACATTGGTAGAAGTTATAGTATAACCGTGTGATGTATTAATCACTTAATAAACTGACAGCTAAGGAAACCTTTGACATTTTATTTTATCTCTCACAAAAGATCAATCAGGATCTGTCTTAATTTTTTTTTTGTGTTTTGTATTTTTGACAGATGATGATCGTTTTAAAAGCAATTAACAGCTTCAGAAGTTGAATCTTGAATGAATTGATTGAGTGTCATCGAAAGATTATGGCACAAAAAGAGAGAGAAAGGTGAGGATCAACAACAAAATGATTGAGTGAACGTGTTCATCATTATTTTTGTTGGCATATAATTGCACATTAATAAGAGTTGTTTATTTGTTAACGAAATGCCGCTTCGAGATAGCAACGAATGAATGTAAAAAAAAAAAAACTAGTTTGATTAAAAGGCAGTTATTTAAGGTGGAATTACATCAGAACTGATTTAGGAACAATTATATTGAGAAGGCAGGCAGGACAGAGGGCAGTAAGAGTGGAGATCTGTCTGATTAATTTGTGATTTTAGAATCTTTTATAATATGACTGGAAGTAATAATTGTGAAGGTGTGGCAAGCAATTTATGTAATTAACAAATTATGGAAAAATTTTCTGAAATTTTAATGATTTTAATAACTACTTTCGAGTAAGTAAGTAATTTTGAGAGATCGTGTAGTGGAGTGAATTTCAATTCATTCTTTAAATTTTTAATAAATAATCCAGTCAAATAAGGGTTCAACCTCGGAATGAATGTTAATAAAATTTTTTTTTGCTCAATATCTTCCTTTTGCCATTCTATAACATATCTCAAAAGTCTTTAAAAATCTCATGTCCGCTTGTCGCGATTTCAAGGTCAAATCGCGAAATGGAGATTTTCAAAATTAGCAAAAATAGGCTATGGTATTATATACACAAATGATACATGATTTCAAGGTATTTTTTAATGCTGATTCCAAAAAATCTAAAATCAAGGCAATCTGACGTCTCTGAAAAAAGTTATACCTGTTTTTCATCTTTCAACCCATATTATTATAACAGTTACTAACTTACTACCGAAAAACCCTTAAAAGTAATGGTAGCGGAATCATATTTTGCATGAGGGTTTTCATATTCATTATCATCAAGAATCAAAACTATGCAATGCAAAAAAAAACATTTATATCTATGACAAAATGGTATTTTTTGAGAAAAGGGGAAATTTTGGGATGTGCATGGCTAATTTTTTTGTTTCTATCTTTGTTTGGATATTCTGTAACTTATGTCAAAAATCTAAAAAAAATCTCATGTCCGCAAGTTCTATTTTTCCAGGTTAAACTAAGTTAGGTGCAGATTTAAAAAAAAATAATAAGAAAACTTTAGATTCTTATATGTATACAAACATAACCCATATCATTTCAAGGTATTTTTAACGCTGATTCCAACAAAACCCACAAACAAATCAATATGACCATCCCTGAAAAGTAATGTACCTTATTCATGTTGATCTGACACAAGTATCTGAAGAGTAGTTTTTCAATTTTTTCAAATCTGCACTTTATCTTCAAACCAAGAAAATTAGGACTTGCGGACATGAGATTTTTTTAGATTTTTGAGGGTAGTTAAAGAATATCCAAACAAAGATTAAAATGAAAAAATTAGCCTATTAGCACTTATTCCTAAGATGAAAAAGAATCTTCTTTAGTGTATATCCTAAAATTTGCCCCTCCATCAAAAAATACCATTATTTCGTAGGTATATATATTTTTTGTAATGGATTGTTTTGATTTTTAATAATGATGGATTTTAAAATCTTCATGCAAAATTTGGTTCATCTACCATAACTTTTAAGGGTTTTTTCGGCAGTAAGTTTGCAACTGTTATAATAATATGAGTTGACAGATGAAAAACAGGTATAACTTTTTCCAGAGACGTCAGATTGTCTTGATTTTAGATTTTTTAGAATCAGCATCAGCAAAAATACCTTGAAATCATGTATCATATGTGTATATAATATTTTTGTTAATTTTGAAAATCTCCATTTCGCGATTTGACTTTGAAATCGCGACAAGCGGACATGAGATTTTTCTAGACTTTTGAGATATGTTATAGAATGGCAAAAGGAAGATATTGAGCAAAAAAAATTTCTACTAACATTCATTCCGAGGTTAAACCCTTATTTGACTGGATTATTTCGATTATTTATTATAAATCACAAAAAACTAAATTCAATCAAAAATTTGCTGAGATCGGAATGAAATTGAGGCCTCATTGGATATTTTAGCAATGTTCAAATACATTTCCGCATACATGAGACTGATGCTCTGGGATAATAATATTTGGTATAAAAAACAACAGCGTTACCAAGTTTTTGAGTGGTGACAGTCGAGTTATATAGCCAGCCCAAACATTTCTTGACCTAGTTGGATTTTTTTATCAAAGTTAAATGCCAACAACAAGTGATCCACTCAAGGAAGAGAACTGGGTTCAGTGACTTTTCTTCAGCCAAAAATTAGGTAAATATGAATTTCAACTCAAATATTCTATTCATTAACCCAATTTTTCACTTCTTTTGAAATAACATTTAACAGCATTTAAGTTGATACACAGAGAAAAAATAAGGCAGGGATGACTATGCTTCTGGTATATTTAACTTTATTTCTGGTATATTCAACTTTATTCTGATTAAATATACTAGAAGTAAAGTTATCCCTTGCGTTATGTTTTCTTCGTGTAACGTCTAATGAAGTAGATATCTACTAATCACGGTTGCCGGAGTGGGTAGGATCCTACCAAACTGGGTAGGTTTTTTTACCTTGGGTAGGTTGGTAGGTTTGAAGTCAATTTGGTAGGTTTTTCCAAGTTCTTTCTCTAAAATAATTTTATTTTTAATAATTGACGTCAAATCTACCCAAAATATTTGTGCCAAACAAATGTGCCCATCTAAACCGAGAGTAATAATATTAAGTAGTGTATGTAAACGCAGTATCCTCATTGTTGGTGTCTGAACTCTTCCATTTTCATGTTTTGTGTTGACACTAACTTAACATTCTTGATTAGTGATTTCTACAAAATGGCATTACAATTTTATTTTAAAAGTTTTTTTCCAAAAAATTATTTATAAAAAATTGTTTTTTTAAAAAACGGCTCTATCGATTTTGAAATTTTTTTTCTAAAAATGCACGTTTATATATCAATCAAAACTGCATACTTGTTTTGGAGGGCAATTTAATTTCAGATTTTATTTTATTTTTTTAAACGAATTTTATTTTTTTTTCCAAATTTCTATATAGAAAGTCTTAAAAATTTAAGCAGCTTTAACTCCAAGAGCAAGTTCGTGCGACCCAGTCGTGCATTTTATTTTTTTAAACAAGAATTTATTCTCTTAAAATCAAAAATTTTCGTTGGGTAGGTTTTTCTTTGAATTGGTAGGTTTTTTTCGAAACTTTGGTAGGAAATTTTTTATGCGAGTGGCAACCGTGCTACTAATTCTAACAAAGTAATATTTTAAGCACTCTTTTTTTCATAAAGTTTTGATTTACCAAGAAATTTTATTATTAAAGGACTAACTTTTTTTTTTAATTCAGGTTTCTTAAATAAAGTAGGTACTTGCTTTGAGCAAACACTCATTACTTAAAAATGTTGGCTTAGAGAAAAATATGAAACACTCAAAAAAGTCACTTAAATAATTTTTCAAAAACGTCTTTTCCAAATAAGTAAATTCTTTGAACATCATCATATTCACAGCATTTTATAATCTTGAAGTAACTACTTTTGAGTAAAGTCTAAATTTATCTAAGAAAAAAACACTTATGGATCTCAATTTCACTAAGAAAAAACCACACATCTTCAAAAGTGTTGGGTCCTTAAAAATTAAAAAAGGATATATATTTTTTAAAAACTATGCACATTTAAAGTAACCATTGCCATCAGTCATTATGATGAAAGTGAATATACTTTATTTGTTTGTGTAAAAATATGGCTGCAATAAATTGTATGCGTCAGAGTGTTAGTGTCAGAACAAATCATTCTAAGGAGGTGACATTTTATATATGTAAAAAAAAATGTTTTTTTCTTCCCTTCCTTCTAAAAACTTATGTTCGTCGTCTTGCGGTGTGTATGTCCTTTTCCATCATATTGTGCGTTGACATGAACTAAGAAGACGTCGCGTCGTCTTTTATCCTCTCCCTTTGATTAACTTCAAGGAAAGTAATAAAAATTCTAAATGTAGGTATGCAAGTTTGTGTTCCTGAGCTCCTTTATAGAAAAGCTCATCCTTTTCCATATCACACGGAGTAGGTATAAATGTATAGTTGTTATAAGCAAGGTATACAAACTGTTCTGGCCCATTGTTCTCGTCTAAGGACAAATATCTACACTTATCTCTTTGCATAAAATTTCTCCCTCCTCTCTTCAACTCTGTATTAAGACTCACATATATGTAAAATTTGCTGCAAAGCAATCTTCCTTGCCTTCGCCGTTACTGCCTTCATATTCATCCCCCGCATCCGTATTCTATTCACTGTGTGACATCATTCCGTCGTATAAACACACATACTTTAATTGCAGTCGCATTCAGGACATAAGTGGTTGGAGGAAACGTGCATGTATCCCAGGTAACTAAATCCTTATCTGCATAAATACTCCCGTCGAGATGCTTTCTTTGCGCATTCGAGGCGACACACATGTGTGCTGGAAGAGAAGTCGGAGCTCCTATATATGCACTTGAGCTCAGAGAAGAGCGAGTGGGCTTAGAAAAGGGGGGACATGTGGGTGGTTATATAAATGTGTGTGAGTGATATATTTCTAGCCGGGTTGTTTGGTTTCGGTATAATGACACCAGCCGGCGTTGGCATGCATCAGCATTAAGCGCGGCAACAACAACATCCAATACAAAACACAAACTCTCTAAGGATCCTTACGACCGACAGAGCCTCTTACAGGGATACTGCCACTACTGCTTCTCTGTATGTCGTCGTTCTTGCTTCCTCACCGCCCTCCTGATGGCTGTTTGCTATATGTGAAGTGGGTGACGCTCTTATGAGGTCTCTATCATCGGCTTTCCAAAACATCGACAACGTCAACGGAAAGCAAAGCAAAGACAAAGTTGGGTGGCAATTTTGGTAGCTCTGTAGGGCTTGTGGACATTTTTATCTGCTGCGCTCCAAGGATGTGCCACCTCACACATGCATCCTTTTGCATCTGATATTCCTCGTCTCACTAGTGCGATGATGATGAACTAAAAGGGTTTGTTTCAGTTTTTTGACCTGGCCTTTCTGAGAACCGCTTTCCATAAGTGGATCTATATGTGGGCTGCAAGTCCTTAATGCTAGTAACGTTCTCCCGCACAGTCGGAAGCTTTGTTTCTACACACATTTCTATTATACAGAAAAAAAAGAAGAAGATTTTTTCGGGTCGATAAAAAGAAAGGGACCGTTTTTTTATAATAAGCTTCGCGCAGTTCCTTGATTATAATGTCAATCCTTTTGTGTGACCCTTTATTCCTTTGATCTTTTACACATAATAATAGGATCCACTTCCACACACTCAAGGCAAGTACACTAATTCCCTGACAGAAGAACCATTGATTAGTGTACTCTTGATGATGATGGTGTGCGATGGGAGATGGCAGCACTCCTTGAAGGGATATCTTTTGATGTGCTAACAAAATTGTGCATAATTATGGCTTTTGCTAGGATATCCATAAATCCTCTTCGTGTGACAGCTGACCACATCAAAACTTTTCCATTGCAAAACTTTCCTTTTACACACACACACAGGCAATATTTATAGTGTCACTGTCATAGCTCATATGCAAATGATTTGTAGTCTAAGTTTGCTCTGTGTGGACATCATTTTGTGTGTTGTGTGTGTCCGTTCGTCCGTCAGTCATGTCAAAATCGCATAAAATGACAAAATGAGAGAGAGAGAGAGAGAGAGAGAGAGAGAAGAGAAGAGTGGTTTAGGCCATTGCGACAGTTGCAACATTGCATCCATCTAGCTTAACCATTGTTACTGTCAGTTGGACATTTTTATTTGCCTCCATAAAAAAACAAGAAGCTAGAAAAGGAACCCTCTAGAGACGGTATAACGGTAACGGTAGCATATAGCCAGGGTCGAATTTGTTAGTTGATGGATAAACAAGCACCAGCAACAGCAGCACAAAAATGAATTTCCCCACAGACGACGACGACGACGACACTGCCACAGAAAGGCATCCAGTTGGTTTAAACTGTTGGTTTTGGTAGAAAAATAAAAAAAAAACCTACACACACACAGGGTCAAATACGACACGAAAAAAAAAATTAAAAAAAAAAAACGAAACACTTTGAGATAATTGCATCTGTCAGATGCATTTACAGCTATAAATTTTCGACAATTTGTGTTGTTTGTCGTTGGTATTAAGTTTGTTGCAGTTGCAGTTGGACTGTGTTTTTTTTTTTTTATTTGTGTAAGCTTGTATACAAATTTAAGATCATTACATTGTATAGACCAAGTTGGATTTTATTGTGAGGTTTAAGTCAAAAATTGTGTAATTTACGATGGCATCTATGATGCAAAAAAAGGGATAACAAAGTATTGTATCATCGTTGGTTAGTTTTGGTGAAGTGAAGAAAATAATGTCTTAAAGCTTTTCAAAGCTGGAACTTATCAGCAGTTTTTGATATCCTCGAAAAGTTCCTTCATAAATAGACCAGATTTTGGGAGTAGAGCCCTAGTAAAAATAGAAATTGAATTTTTAAACAAAAAAAAAAAAAACAAAATAAATCTTGACCGCCGCACCACAGCTGCACCTACACTGAAAATAATAAATTTCGTAAAATTACGAAAATCGTTTCATACACTACATTTTCGTTGGCCCAACGAAACTTTCGTTGGCTCAACGAAAATATGTAATTTTTCGTAATATGAAAACCTTCATCAATTAACGAAAACGCTTCATACACTTTTTCTCCCTTTTTAGTGCCAAAAAGTCCAATTCAATGAAAAGATTCATCAATTAACGAAAAATTTCATACTCATTTTAAAGAATAAAAATAAGAATTTTATCCTTACTTTATTAAAGTTTTAATTAAGTAACGAAAAAATTCATTAACTTATGAAATTCAACATTAACTAACGAAAATCTTCATAAGCTTATGAAAATTCTTCATATACTAATGAAATATTACATTGGCTTATGAAAAAATACATCAGTTAACGAAAAAAATCGTTGCCTTACAAAAAAAAAACGTAGGCTTGGGCGCATTTCTGTTTTAATGATTAAAAATTGAATCTTGCTTTATATAGTTCACATTAGGTTTTTGTTTAAAAATCTATGTAAGTTGAGCTGAAAATAAAAAATATTTGCGTTTTGACAAGGTGTCTCACGATAAGTCGGACTCATCAGTTGACTTAAGTGAGCTCAACCTTGTCGAAACGCCAATTTTCGGTTTGGACTGTAAAATAATTATTTTAACAAGTCCAATAAAATAAATAAATACTATAATCTATTAAAAAAATAATAAATACAACGAAAAGTTTCGTTAGCTAACGAATATTTTTTCGTAATTTAATTAAAATATTCATAAAATTTACGAAAAAAATTCGTAAGCTAACGAAAGTTCTTTCATAAATTAATCAATGTATTTTATTGACTAACGAAAAATATCACCGTGGTTAATTAAATTTTACGTAAATCGATGAAAAATTTCGTAAAGTAATGTAAAAATTCATTAACACTCGATCAAAAATTTTTATGAAAAATTTCATTAAAATACTACAGTTTTCGTTGATTGATGAAGTTCTTCATTAACGTATGAAAGCCATTTCGTTGAGCCAATTAAATTTTTCATCGGCTGAAAATTAATTAAATTTTGGTTGGCTCAACGAATTTTTTCGTTGTATTTACGTAAGGATTTGGTTCAGTGTACGCAGGAAAATTTCAGCGCACCACCGCCGCACCATTTAATTTTTTATGAAAAATTCGCTGCACCATGATACATAATTTTGGATTATTGAAAAATAAAAAAATGAGAAGGAGATTCGAACCCGAGTATCCAGAGATCTTTCAATAAGAAGTTCAACAACTAAACCACTTGACCACCAAGTCATGTACAAACTGGAAATTTGTAATAAAAACTGGAAATAACTTTGAAAACGACTTAAACATCTGCATAAGTACGAGAATAGAATTTTTGATCATGTTGCAGGCGTGGTGCGGTACGGCGGTGGTGCACCAAATTTTTCATTCAAAATGAAATGGTGCGGACGTGGTGCATTTGATAATAACAGCTATCAAATTAACATTTTTCAGTGTCAAAAGTCGTCCAACAATTAAAATATCAATTTTGATATTTTATCATATAATTTTGACATTTTTTAATTTTATGAGTGTATAATGAAAATTTCACTTTGACAATTAAAATATCATTTTGACATTTTTTTAAGTTTAAGTGGATAGTGAAAATTTCACTTTGACAATTAAAATATCAATGTTGACTAGATTTTACGATTTAGTTTATTATAATGAAACCTATTTCTTTCTTTTTCTTTTTTATTATTTTTATTATTTTAAGTATTTTCTTTCTTTTTTCAAAACATTACTGAAAGTGAATATTCTTTACAAAATAGTGGTGATATTATTTTTTCTATTATAGGTGATATAATTAGTTTGTTATTTTCTCCCAAACTATGTCAAGTAAAATCTTATTGCCGATCAAATTTTCTCAGTAAATCACACATTTTACTTCGAAAAAACACAAAGCGCCTTTAAATTAGTTTATACATTAAGAATTTTTTATTTAATATTTTTCAACAATTTGGAATGAGAAATTGATATGAAAAAATGATAATAAAATATCAAAAAAAATTTCCAAAATGTGACATTTAAATATCATCCTGATAATAAAAATATTGTTTTAACATTTTAAATATCATAAAACACATTTTATAGAGCATTTTTGACTGATATTTAAAAAATGTTAATTTGATATTTAAAAAATGTTAAATTGATATTGGTTTTTTTTTCGGTGTGGTGCGGACGTGGTGCAGTGGTGGTGTGGCGTTTTAGAAATTTTTAATCATGGTGCGGACGTGGTGCAGCGGTGGTGCGGTGGAATTCCAATTTTACTCGAGATTTCCTCGAAAAGTTTCGTTTTAATAGATTTTGAGATTTTGGGAGTGAAGGGGGTCAATTCCCGATCTGTGAAACTGTGAAGTGATAAAAATAATATCATTTCAATTTTCACAGCGTTTTTTTCACAGGCAACCCTTATGCGATTCTCAAACTCAATGTGAACTAAATGAAAAAAACTTTCATTTTTGAGAAAAATAGCTTATATGAACAAAAGTTTTGCTAATAAACAAATTCGAATTAGACTAGTAAGTAAGGCGGTTGCCTTTTACTCTACCGGTCTAGGTTCGAATCCGGATGTAGTTGAGATTGTTTATTTTTTTTAATTGTGTTTTTTATTTGTTTATTATTTTTCACAAGAATATTGGGTTGTGATAAATAATTTATCATGTGAAAAAATTTTGACATTTGTTTTATTTCTTTCACAAATCAAGAATCGAATTTATTATGAAAACTTGATAAAACTTATCACTTCACATTTTCACGCATCTTTTACAAGAATCCTTTAGCCTATGATTTGAATCTTTTATATAAAATTTCTTTCTAAAGCAAGTTTTATAGAAGTTTTATAAAAGCCAGAAATTGGGAGATACACGGAGAAAAAATAAATCTGAGGATAACTTTACAAGTACTTTTGGCAATATTTAATCATAATGCAGTTAAATCTACCAGATATCATTTAAATATACCAGAAATAAAGTAAAATTTACCAGAAATAAAGTTATCCCTTCGTTATTTTCTTTGTGTGTACCAATATTTCTAGAATTAAATAAATTGTTTTAAATTCTTAAAATTATTTCTGGCTTCAGTAACATGTCCCACTTCTGAAAAGAAGGGCAGTTTTAATCTTTAAAATTTCATATCTATCGGTATAAGAATAAACCTGTCATGTTTCCTTTGATTGATTTTTTTGGAATTATAATCCCAACATCATTGAACACCTCTCCACCCAATTTCGTAGTCTTCTATCAATGTTTTCTAAGGATTCCTTTTTATTCGATGTGTTTTGTGTATCCAAATAATGATTTTATTCTATTATTTTTTTTTTCACGTGTCCTGCGCCCACATCCTTGATATGTGTATTGATAAGATTGTGTAGATGAACATCAGAAAACAAGAATAAAAGAAGAAAAAAATATAAACTTCAAATAAAAATACATCAAAAACAGATGTGATTTTTCTCTCCTCACGTCATTCTTGTTTGTTGTTGGATGAATTGTGTTATGTTTGTCCATGATCCTAGAGAGATCTATTATAGCAATTCAACAGGACAAGACACATACACGTAGTTAAGTAAATGTGTCACTACCAAAAATAGCATGAAAATCGCCTCTCTTTTTCTCTGTTCGAAACAGAAGAAGAACCAAGATTAAATCGAAGAAAAAAAAAAGAAGAAGATTAAACAAGGAACATGTCGATATTGAAAGTAAATTGGATTACAATCAAAATAGTCATCTACACTTCTCAACAAGCTTGTCACTTCATCATTATTGTGGAATCCATTCCACCCAGTTAAAGCTTCAAAAATAATCTCTGACTCGATTCTAAAGGTCTGAGACACGATGATGAGGTCAGCTATAAAAATAAATCGTGTTTTCTGTATTTCATGTACACGAGCGCAACATGAGTATGAATGGATTTTCCTTTCACTTGATTGTATCGGAAAAGAAAATTTATATATGCAATTCAAACACATACATATACCCGCCCATTCACGGTTTTTAATAACAACCCAGCTACCCTTTTAATTTGTTTCCCAAACACATAATAAGAACTTGCGTTAGCATCGGAATCAGGCAACAGTGTGTCGCCTCGAATAGTTTTAATGATAACTCCTTTGCAAATTGCATTCTGCATATGGCTGCCAACTGATTAAAAAAAGGCATACAAAAAATGAATACTTACCTTAATTGTCAAACAATTCAGTAGGTACCTAAAAATTGAAGCCTTTAAACTGAATATTTTATCCAAAAAGTTTTAAAAACATGTCATAGATTAAACAGATTTCATAATTCCAGTGATAATTTAAAATAATGACATTTCAATAATTTTAATAAAATTTGCAACAAATTCACCTCATTTGGCAACCATCTTTTGAGTGCATATCGCTTTGTTGGCCTATTAATCATGTGTATGCACTACATGAATAAGGAAATAATTACCTAGTGCGCTAAAGTTAATAACACCGAGTCCCAATTCAATTCGCGATAACCCAGCTTAGCCCAATAATAACAGTCTTTTTGATGGCAGAATTTTGTTCATTTTGTTGCGAATTGTGACTTGTAAGTTGACTTTGTATTCAAAGTCCATAATTATATATTAGTTTATGCTTATACACATGAATTGGAGGGACTTTGTGGGTGGTAAAATGTAACAAAAGTTAACTGGAGGACATTATTATTTACTTATTCCTAGCAATTATATTATTCAGTTTGAATTTTATTGAAATAAAAAAAATCAATTGGGTGAATATTCCATTGCCTCTTTTTACTTGCTCTATAGGGCAAGTATTGGTTTCGTGTCGAAAAAAAAATTTGAGGTTTTAATCAAAACCAACATTACGATGATGGAGAATTTCAAAAAAGTGGGTCTCGCAATTCCGTCCGTGCGTCTGTACGTCTGTGCGTCTGTGCGGTTGTGCGTCCATCTGTACACATTTCCACAGCCTAAACGGGTGGACGGATTTTCTTCAAATTTGGTACAGATGATTTTTATAGAATTCTGAAAGTTGGTTTTTTTTTTGTTTTTTTATATCTCGTTTAGAACGTATACCTCCCATACAAAAAAATACGATATTGCGAATTTCTCGAAAACGGCTCTAACGATTTTAATTAAACTTTGTATACATAATATTTAAAGCAGTGGCAATAAAACTGCATTTTTATTTTTTCTCAAAAAAGTCAAATAACAAAAAAAAAATTTTTTTCATGCCCTAAATGTCGGCTCTTCCTCAATATCAATTTTTTTTTTTTTAATTTAGAGCCAGCTTTTAAAATCTACAAGTAGACTAACATAAAAGTGCTTTGAACTGCAAGAGCAAGTACGTGCGACCCCAGTCGTGCATTTTATTTTAATTTAAGTTCTTTTTGAAGTAACATGATCTATTAATATAGTCTTTAGAAGTTCTCAAAAGAAGTAACTTTTTGAAGGATTCGACATGTTGTATGTCTTCGACAAAAGAACAAGATTATAAAATGTTCAGTCTGTTCATAAATGCTCTTATAAGGTCTATAAGAAACCTTATTCAATCTGAGCGTTTTAAAAATTAGCTTCGATGAAGCTTCTTTAACTTTGAAGAAGTCTTACCTAAGCTTTCAAAATGGCATCCAAAACAGTGTCAAAAAACTGCTATTATTTTGTTGTAGGAGGTAATTGGTTCGACGTTATACACCCGAAGTTTAATTGGTTACATTACTACCAATAAAATAAGTTTTTTTATAACCAGTTTTGAAGCTGTAATAAAATAAACGAAGAAAAAAATAACAAAAATAATAACTGATGAGCCCACTGTCGTACCTGGGCGAAACGCTTAATAAATTTTTGGAGTTGAGGTCACTTGAACTTATATTGAATTGTAATAAAATTGTTTAATTTTGAGCTTACAAAATGTTGTATTTAACTAATTTCAAAAGTGGTTCTTATAAAATCAGTTATTTTTATTTTAAAGCTAGTTTTGAACTTAATGTCTTGGAAATAACCAGGAAATCGTAAAAAAAGTAAATTTTTCTTAAAAAAAATTAAAACCTAGGCTGCATATAAGAATTTGAAGCCAAAACTAAGGTTTTGAAAAAAAAAACAAAAAAAAGTATATAAAATAAGCAGAAATGATTTTTAGTTGGTTTTTGGACTGGCCTTACCCTGAAGTTAAAAAATAACCAATTTGTCAACAAAATAGGATATTTAATTACAAATTTCAAAAATGATTCATAAATAAAAAAGGCAGGTTATTTTAAGGCTAGTTTTGAACTACATAGCTAAAAGTGGTAATAAATTAACCAGGAAATCGAAATAGTCAATTATTGGTAAAAACAAAACTTAATTTAAAACCTTGGTTGGGAAAAGGATATTTTAAAGCTAAATTCAAACCTATAGGTTTTGAAAATACGGAGAAAAAATGATTCAACATCAGCAGAAATGAGCTTTGGGTTGATTTAAGTATTTTTTTTATCGAACAATTACCTGCAGTTACAATATAACCAATTTGTAGCTATTTTATTATAGCGGTAAATTCAAGTAATATTTTTACAGTGGTTATTTAGTTACTGAGTTTTTGCTTAAGTAGTGTATATTCCTTGATAGAGTCTTGTTCTTAGTTTTATTGAATAAAAAATACAAATAAGCTTATTTAGACTTTTTTTTTTTTTTTAATTCATGAATTCCTGTGTTTCATTTCACTTGAAAATATGTATTTCTAACATTTGTTCAAGTTTATAATGTTTAACTGTTTAAACTTGAACAAATAATTGTACTATCTCAATCGATAACATTTACACAGAAACCACTTAAGCGAACTTCTGTTGTTATTATCTTTCCATCAAAATCAATAAAATAATGCACACAATGTACACAGAACAGATACCTTCTCTGCTTCTTTGGAGCGTGAAAGCAATAAAATTGTTAATTGATCATTGTTTGATTGTTGTATCTACGTGAACTACAAGTAAATTGTATGTAGGAGGTTGTGTGTATATAGTTTCAATCTTATAACAATCAAAAACAAACATTCCCTTCTTCCTTTCAATGCCCTTTTGTCGCCATCAAAACCTTAACTATTAACTTTGTTCCTAAATTAAATGCAATTAACACTAATTACTCAGTGTGATTGCAGTAATGATAGCAAAACCAATGACCAGAAAGAGAGAGAAAGAGAAATATCTCCTCATATAAATGTACTAATTGAAACAATAAACGTGTAGATATACAGAAAATACAGTACTTTTTATGTCGACTGATTGTTGTTTCATGTTCGATTACTGGAAACGAAGGTACTCGTCGTATCTCTCTCCTGGTTCTGGTTGTGATAAGATAGCTACTTCAGTTGCCAAGCAAAACACCATAATGGAAGCTGAGAGCCAAAAACAACCCAGCACCAAAGTAGTAGAGTAGAGTTAGAGTATAGGGTTGCCATGTGAACAGCACTTTAAGTTTTAACCGCAGGAAAGTTTCAACGTTTTGCACATCTCGCATCCTTACATACATATCGTCGGTCGTCGTCATCCTTATCATCATCAAAACCACCATTGCACCACATTGCATAGATACATATATAGAGTTTGAGGGGTGGGGGGGGGGGGGGTAAAATATACTTTTGGAGTGGCCTAGAAAAGTTTTTAATCCTGATGCTTTAAGGAACTAAATCCCATACTATTATACTTGCCTGCCTTTTTTTGAGTGGTTTTGAGAGGTTTTGAGATGTTGCTATGGCCCTGGTTTGTGTGTGTTTATGTTCGATGATTATGGGCAGATGCAGAAAAGTGATGATGGGTAGGGGCTTTGGGGCCGGACTTGTATAAATATTTAATTAGATTTTCTTTTGACATAGAAAATTGATTTTAACTTTTTCAACCATCAACTAGGTTTTCTTTGTTTTGTGTGATATAGTTAGAGGCAAGTTTTTTTTTCTTTTTAGGTATACAGAGCAACATCAAGACTTAGAGAGTCTTACCGCATGGCTGGGCTATCGGTTCTTGGTAGATTAGTGTTCAATGGAAATTAATTTTCAAATTATATTTAGTTTCTCTTTATTTATTTTTTTTTTTGTTGTGTTAATGTTTAAGTTTTATAGAGAAAAAGACTTAGTGGTTTTCTTTTGCAAATAATAGGATTTGTCTAATTTAACTTTTATATTATATTTTTTGTCATGATAACGTCTTATAAATCGATGAACCATTTCAGCATTTACGAAAAAGTGACGCCATAAATTTCAATTAAAAATTTAAAATAAACTATTGGAGATACAAAAATCTTTTATAGCTTATTTGAAAGATAATAACCTAAAGGTGAAGTATTTTGAAAAATTTAATCATTAAATAGGGTAAATAGGGGTAAAACAAAATTGCTAAAAAGTGGCTATTTTCTAATCGCGACGTTGCACAGTGGGTCACCTCCCATACAAAGTGTGGTCAAAAATATAATCACCATTTTTTTTTTAATGAAACACCTGTATTATCATTTTATATGATTTATTATTGCAAAAAAATGCATTAAGTCAGTTTTTTTAAAATTTTGGTTATTTTCAAGAAAATTTAAAAAAGGTAAAAAAGATTTTTTTTTGAAAATATAAAAAAAAATGGTTAATGCCGGAAATGGACCTGCCTGTCAGTCGAGCACTTTACCATTATCCTATAGTTCAGTCTTTTATAAAAATAATAGTGCCAAAAAGGAATTTTTTTAGTTTTACGTTGTAATTTTTTTTTCTCCGTGTATCGTCATTTAAACTCGTATTACTCGAAAAGGGGAAAAAAGGGGAAAAACGGCGCTATTATTTCGAAAGGTAGGACGGTATTCTTCATTTGAGAACTTAAATTGTAGAGGGCACTCGAAGGCAAACCAACTAAATCTCTAATTTAATGAAAATTGAGCTAAATAAAAATGGTTAAAATTGCTTCGCTAACGAGCCCCATTACAATTAGCCTTAATGTTATTTAACAATATAATTTATGTTTTTAGAAAGTATTAACCTTCTCGTTTAATATCCATAACAATTTAATACTGTTCACAATTTTTAACACCCGCTATCACTATCGCAAGTTCACATTTTATAACTGCCGCGATTAAAAAACTGTACCTTTTTTTATATACCGACTTTGAATGGCTATTAAGAAATGAAAAAAAGGGTAACCGTCAAATTATTTTTGGTTTTGGCTCGATGGGAGATTGTAGAACGTTGTTTAATCATTGGATTTTAAAAAATTGACATTTACTTTTTTTATTTTTGACCTATGGCGGGACCCACTGTGCGTTGTAGAAAGTTGAATTTTTTTTGTCGATAGATAAATTTATTTTAAGGCTAACAAAGGTATTGAAAAAATTCTAGAAAATTTCAAAACCAAGTTGTAAATGGTTTTTTAAAACTAAATCATGTGGTAGACCTAAGGGGTCTCATACGGAGATTTTTTTTAAGTCTCTGCGTTTTGTAATATGAATTTTTGAAAAACACCTCCTTTTATAGAGGTATTTTTTGGTATTTTTTTAATTTTAGACATTTTTTTGGAGCGTTCAAAAAATCTCAAACTTATAGGACATATAGGTTATTTGGTATTCTAAAATGGTTTTTAACCGAATAACGGGAAAAACAAGCTTTTTTTCCCAAGTTTTTTGATCGTTTTTAACGGTAGGAAAGAATATATTTGTGGAAAATTTTAATTAATTTCGTATTAAAAATTTTGAGATAACGGTAAAATAAAGTTCTATTTTTCAACGCGTTCTTTCTTTTGATATGGAACACATAGAAAATTGATTTAACTTTTTTGATCATGCTGATGATAAAATCTTTCATTTAATAATATTACACATAAAATTTGTTTTAGGTTGTCATACAAAAAAAACTAATTTAATGGTGTAAGAAGATAAAAAAGATTGATTTTTTTGCTTTTTTTAATGAAAATTGATTGGGTTCAAAAAATTCTCGCTATTTTTATCGATGTCGTAAAGACATGGTTGATATGAATATTTTGAGCTGAAATAATATGCTTTCGGATGGTTTAAAATTTATAGGTTGTGATATAAGAAAATGGATTTAATGGTGCTAGAAGAAAAAAAGTTTGATTTTTCATGAAAAATTATTGTTTTCAGTAAATTGTTTTTATTCCATTCTTTAGAATGGTGTAATTTTTGTAAGCTTTTCTTATAAAAAAATAGATGTAATGAGAAAAGAATAACCATTTTTATCAAAAAAACAAAGCCGATATCCATGGATCAACACTGGGTTTTATGGTTTTTCTCATAGTTTTTATAGCCAAAACATAAAAAAAAATATTGTACACTGTGGTGTATACGTACTTTTTTGAAAATTGTAATTTTCTTTGTTTTTAATTTATAGGAGAAGTATTTTTTGCGTGTGAAAACTATATTTAAGTCGAAAGTCACTTCTCTTGTATGTTTGTACTAGCTGACCCGGTAGACGTTGCCCCTTCCGGATATTAATTTCCATTATTAAGAATTTTGGGTGATTTAAACATGAATCTATTTTTGTTTTTTGTTTTAAAAATCCTTACAAAAACACTTTAGCATAAAAGATTTCTCCATATCAATCATAAAACTAACTTTTCAGAGCATATCCCCCCCTTTCATAGAATTTAGCTTCCAAGAACTTATGAATTAATAAATCATTAGAAGGAACAAAAAATTTTGATTTCTGTGTCATGTTTTGAATAAAAATTATTTAAAACAAAACCTCATCATAACTTTATGATTAATGCTGCATGTAAATAAACAGAAGGAGAAATTATTCAGATATTCTGGTTGCATTTTGATGATGAAGATGATAAACCTCTGGTTGCTGCGTTTTGTTGATAATAATCAACAATTTCATCACGCACTTTGCTCATCTTTTGAGCCAATTTTCGTGCTTCTTCTTTTACGGTTTTCATTGCATTCCAACTATATACATTGTAATTAATCCTCATAAATTTAAGTCAATTTTGTTTTTTTATTTTTTTTTTTGAAAATATTATTTTTTAATTCTGAAGCCAAGTGATGTCTTTCAACCGCCTGCAGCCTGCATCATAATGACTCACAGCAACATTGTGTAAATTAAAATAACAATTTTTTAAACTTTTTTTTTGTTGTTGTTGGAAAAAAAATAAAGGAAATGTCTGCATAAACAATGCCCGCGGATGCATGCAAAAGCAGATCGCATGCTCGACAGAACAAAAGCGCTGAAATACAACCAACCAGTCAGCCAGCCAGCCAGCACAGAGCGCAGCCAGTAGCATCAACATCAACACCATTATAATCATCAACACAAAACCAGAAGCAGAAACAGAAAAGAAGCAACAACGACGACGACGGACGTCTATACTACGTCAGTTCAGCAGCCCAGCAACATAATTTAACTGCGAATGCGAACTGAATTGAATTACAGAGCTCTACTCTCCACTTCCATCCCGCCCGCTTTAGTGTGGAATATAGCCTCTTTGTTTATCCGTATCCGTATATTTGGTATACACTACGTCCGTGGTCCGTTTGTGAATCTGAATGCATTGCGTGGAATTGCATCGCATCGTCGAGCCTTTGAATCTCTGATGAATGCATTCAGTGTTTCAGTCAGTCAGACAAAAGTGCTGGTAGGTGCTGCTGCTGCTGGTGGGTGATTCACCATGAGCGTGGTTTGAAAAATTTACAAAAGGGGGAATGTCGTGATGGAGTTAAAAATTTTGCATTGTGATAGAATTTTTCACATGTTCAAAAAAATGGATCTTGTAGTCTGTGGAACTATGTGGAATGCATTCATTTTATTTAATAAAAGTTATGTACCTCCTCAAATTCCAACAACTCGTGAAAGATTTAACTCTTTACTTAGAACTATCATAAAAATGTGGAACATAGGTTGTTATTGCTATTCCACGTGATATGAATTCATGAAAAAATAACAATGCATTCCACAATCTTTTTCTTTCACAACTTGCCTTTTCGAAATAAAAAAATACGTTTAAAATATGGCATTCAAGTAATATGATGTGGAATGTAAAGAGGTTCCACACCAATATTTATAAGGTTCATTCTAAATTTAGACTTACCAATGCTTTATGCCTTGAGATATTTCTTATGGTAGCAAACTACAAAGCTGTGAATTCCTCTTGAAAACGAATGTGGAATGCATTCAAATTTTAAACAAATACACTCCACAGCTTGTAATTTGTAGAGAACAAAATTTAATGTTAGTTCATTTTATCATTATCTTCCACTTTAGCGACATCATAAAAATTGTGGATCATTTTGTTTTCAAACCTTACGTTCCACATCTTTTTTTTTACCAGAAAACTACCCAAAAGATATCAAACGTTTTAGATCTTTTTCGTAGCAAATCTTTGAAGTATTTCACAAAATTCACATATACTCACATTTTACATCTTACAATCCACAAACAAATATTAATATATAGAAAATGTGGAACATAATTTTTCTGTTAGAAAGATAGATAAAATAAAACAAAACTCTGAAATATTTTGTTAATGAAATTTACTGATCAAATACCTAGTTTTGTCTAATAGAAATCATAGAAATAAAGACAAGTGGAAAATTGTGGACCATAGCCATTTTCACACTATTTCAATTCACACCTTTTTTTAAATGAAATAAATTAATCCCTAAATAGCGTTTGTAGATCTTTCAGTGTTTTTTCATTTGTCAAATTGAATTTGTGAAAAAAAACAAAATTGTGGATCGTAACATATTCCACACCTTCTACTATTGTACAAAATATTTGATTGACCGTAAATAAATAAATTTGAAAGGTTAATACTGTTGCGCAACGTTTTGTGGACCATATCGAGTCTAACACTCGATGCTTGTGAATACCTTCCACAACATGTAGTGAACAATAAACGCACTTTCTGATCATTCAAACCTAGGGAAAAAGGTTAAATTGATAAAAATACAATTTTTTAATCGGAAGAAAAGAAAATTGAACGAAGTAGGTTTTGAATACAGTGTGTGGAACGTAAAGTTGAAAATTCAAATATACCTGCGGATTATAAATAAACATTTTACAATTTTCACTCCACATTCTGGATTTTTAAACAAAATCTTTTGAGAATTCATGAAACTCTTCTCTTTTAGCTTGTGCAAATTGTGGAACGTATTCATTCGTGTTATTTTTTACTGTTAATTAAAAACAATTTTTAAGTGACAAAATAATGCCAAGCCTTGAGATTTACCTTATTTGTCAGCTTTTCACCTGTGGAACGTATTTATTTTTCATTCCACAAGTTGTGAATTACATGCTAATTCCATCAAACTACATGTATAAGCCCCTTTGCAGCCCCCTTTAACCTACGGTCTTCTTTGCTCCAGCAGATAGAGAGAAAAGAGATCTCGATTTGTCTGTCTGTTTTCCCTGGCTATAAGCTGCGAGGCGTGAGTTTGCAAAAAGCTAATATTGAAAACCGCGACGCTGTAATCTGATTTTGAATTATATTTCCAACAATTTTTGTTTTCTTCTTATTTTTTTTTTTTGTTTTTTGTTTTCCTGTTGTGTTGGTTTCGTTTTGGTTTCGTTTTGGTTTTTGCATTTTCAAAAAGTTTGGCCCCCTTTTTCGGAAGAAGGCGAATCAGAATATGATGGTAGAACAATGCACAGCGGTGTTTCCCACGCATACTGCAATTACTCTCGTTGGATTTTGAGAATTTACTGGGTTCTTGTTGTTGTTGTTGCTGTTTGGTGTTGTTAGCTTAGTGTTTTGTTTGGCAGTAACAAACAAATAGACAAATAGCATGATATCCACAATAATGGCATAGGTTTATATATGAAAAATCGTGCGCAGCCAGGAGAAGTTGTAATAAGAAAAGTCGTGGATTCTTGTGGAGTTGAGGTGGAGCTGGAGTGCTGGAGCAACAAACACTTTACCAAGAAGATATAAATGCGCGGTACCAGGAGCTGATGAGCTACTATTATGCTTGAAAGAAAATGATTGATGTGTGTTGCTGCTGCTGTTGGCTTGCAGGTGGTTTTGCTTATGCTGAATTCACTACCAAATAGGACGAGAGGGAGATTCAAGATCCAACGGTAATATAGTAAAATTAACATAAATTTAACATTGACGAGTGCTGGCTCTGATAATGCTGTGGATGATGATGATGATGGCAATGTGGTGATGGTGGAAATGGCAGCAGAAGCAGAAACGACGATGGTGTTATGTCATTCAGTTGGGGCGAATAAATTGCGTACAATGGGAATTTGAGTTCTCTCTGACATGACAGTTTGCTGGTGTATGCGAGCTGAGCTGTCTGTCTATCTGAATTGTATGTTCTATCTCTATTTTTGGAATACATAAGTGAATAAGTGATACAATATTGCTATAAGAGTCTCAGAGGAAATCGGTTTATATTTATAAAGTTGAACCTAAGTTGATTGGAGTGGGACTTTGGTTTTGTAGTTGCTGTGGAATTGGAAATGATCTTTTGTAGAAGATTTTCAAGGAGAATGTGTGTTTGGAGAGAGAAATAATCTATATAAACTAGGTTATGAGTGATAGATTGATGTGTCGGTGGTGAAAGGTGAATTTTATTACCCGAATAAACCAATTGTTTCTAATATTCAGTTTTGAGCTTGATATAGGATTTGAGGTCTCACGAATGATCTTTAAATTTCAGACTGCAAGAAATTTTATTTTTCACAATCCGTTGCAGTTTAAATTTGTTTTTAGTCTTTAGGATCCACATTCTCAAGTTCTGAGCTCGCAAAAAAGTCCATCATTATTTGACAAACAAACAAAATTTAATTGAGAATTGAGCGGATGGAATTTAATACTCAATTTTGCACGCCAAATATATTGTATATGATTAATTTTCATTTGAAATTTTCATTTTGACATTTTTTAAGCTATTTTCCTTTTCTAATCGAATGCTCATAAATTACCAATATGAATTTTAGTATGATGTGGAACGTAATCATTTTCCATTTTACAAGCGGAAAACAACAAATTTTGCATTAATGCAGTACTGAGTACCGAATACTTTTATTATTTTTAGAAATTATTTATTGGTAAATACCAATAATATGGAACACAAAAATTACATTCCACAACAACTAAAATAAATGTGGAACCTATTGAAATGGCGTGAAATTATATAAATAAAGACCATATTTAGTGCAGCTTACATAAACCTTTAAAAAGTTTCGTTTGTTTAAAGAAATAAAAATTTAAATTTAATTAAAAAAAAATACTACAAAAATTATACCCCAGTATATATTAGTAAAAAAAAAATGTATTCACCACAAACACCAGGAATCTTAACAGTCTATTATAAAAAATTTTAAGGTGAAATAGGGTTTTTTTTTTTTTTTTTTTTTGTCCGTGGGTAGGTGTTGAAATCTTCAAAAGATTCTATGAGGCCCGGAAAACGCGTGCTCATAGATATGTGGGACTCTTAACCACTAAAACCACCTCCTCCTCCCGATTGCAACTAAGTTCAGATGGAACTTATCTAGCAATTTATCTTTCTCGAAGTTAAGTTACGTGTTGTAGGTAACTTTCCGATGAAAGTTCCTACTGATGATATTTAAAAATAAATAAATAACATTCGTTTTAAATTAAATCATTTAAGTAATGGTTTAAATTTTGTTATCAAAAAAATACTTTAAAGGAAGTTAAACAAATAAAATCTCTAAAACATTTAAATTTATATTAATCAATGCCGATATTTTGAAATAAAGGAATTAAATTGAAAAATTTCACTGTACCAAATCGGAAGGTTTAGTCCTTCGCAAACGTCGTACTAAGTTTGTCTCGTCGAGTATTTCTAGTATTGTTCTATTAGTATGTTCGACTAACCGTTTTCGATGTTTTTGGGCAAACGTTTTTATTTCTTCGCGAACCGTGGGGATTCCAAGATCCCTGTGAAGATCTTCGTTTCTTATATACCACGGCGCATTTACAATTGATCTTAATAATTTATTTTCAAAGATTTTGTAATCTATTTAAATTTGTATCGCGGGTACAACCCCAGAGTTGAATACCATATGTCCAGACAGGCTTAAGTACTTGCTTGTAAACTAATAATTTGTTTTCAATACTAAGTCTAGAATGTTGTCCGAGCAACCAGTACATTTCTCTTAACTTAATATTTAATTGATCACATTTATTTTTAACATGCGGTTTCCATTTTAATTTCGCGTCGAGAGTCATCCCGAGATATTTTGCCTCATTTGGGACTTGAGTAGTATTAATAAAAACAGGTAGTCTATTTATTTTCTTATATGTAAAGTCCACGTGGACTGACTTAAATTCGTTAAGCGCTATTCGCCATGTTTGTGTCCATTCATTGACATTGTTAAGAGCATTTTGCAATTTACTTGTCGATTCGTTAATTGTTTTGCCTACTGCAAGTATTGCGGTGTCGTCGGCAAAAGTAGCTACAATTGTGTTTTCTGTTTGAGGTATATCGCGTGTGAATAGAAGGTACAGAATGGGACCTAAAACACTACCTTGTGGTACCCCAGCCACTATTTCCCTAAAGTCTGAGTAATCATTTCCGTGCCTAACGCGAAAAATTCTGTTCTCTAGATATTCTCTAAGAATGATAAAGAGTCCTTCAGGTAGGACTTGTCTTAACTTGAATTTGAGACCCTCGTGCCATACTTTATCAAAAGTATCTAAAAAGACCGCTGAACAAATTTTCTTTTCTTCAAGAGCTTTCTCAATGACATCGGTGATTCTATGTACTTGATCAATCGTCGAGTGCTTGCTTCTAAAACCGAACTGGTGTTCAGGTATAAGACCTTTTTCTTCTATTATTGGCTGGAGGCGCTGTAAAAATATTCTCTCAAAAACCTTTGATACTACTGGAAGCAGTGAAATGGGTCTGTATGATTTCTTTTCATGTGATGGTTTGCCAGGTTTCAAGACCATTATTACTTCTGCGACTTTCCATTGGTTTGGAATATATTCTAACCTAAGAGTGGCATTCATTATGTATAGGAGGTTTATTAAACCTTTCCGTGGGAGCATTTTAAGAATTTCCGCAGTAATTAAGTCGTATCCTGGAGCTTTTTTTGACTTTAGCTTCTTAATTTCTTTGTTTAATTCGGCAAGCGTAACATTTCTTGTGATGAAGCTTTCACTTGACGTTATATTCATATTTATACTATCATTCAATGCTTGCCCATTGAATGGTTTGAATGTTTCCTCTAGGTAATCAGCGAAAACGTTTGCTTTCTCTTTGTCGCTTCTTGCCCATTCATTTTGGTCTTTCATAATCGGAGGTGCTGGAATCTTAGGTTTTTTCGTGGCTTTTATAGCTTTCCATAGAGAGTAGTTAGATTCTTTACCTGCCGTCAAATTTTCAAGGTAATTTTTAGCTTCGCGGTTCTTGAAATCTGATATCATCTTTTTAAGTAAATTACTTAAGTGATTTAAATTAGATTTGTGTTGAGGAGCACGAGTTTGTTGCCATTTTTTGCGCGCTTTTCGCTTTTCTTTAAGAACGTCTTTTATCTCTTGGGGATATTTAGGTGAAATAGGGTGTTTTTTTTTTTTTTTTGAGAAGTTAGGAAAATCCTTAATAAGTCCAATTTAATCAATGTTATAAATTGTACCTTTACGAAATTTATTAATAATGTCTTTTTAATTGAAATCAGTGTTGCCAGAGCCAGCTATTTATCGCCAAACAGGCTCCTTGAACTTTTAACTCGCGGCTTAAAGTTTTTATTTTCGATTTATCGGATTTTGGATCTTTTAATTTTAAACTTGGTGATTTGAGGCCCCTTTAAAATCCAATTTGCATACATTTTTCATATGATTTTCATTTAAAATTTAATTTAACGCCCGTAAATGAGCATGAAAACCAGAATATATCAACAAAATGAAAAAAAATCATTATGGTTACTTGAAACCTAATAAGCAAAAGTTATTTGAAAATAACAAAAAAAATTAAAACGGGTATTATTGGCTTCAAGATTTTTCGAAATCGGCTCCTTGTCTCGAAAATGTTCTGGCAACACTGAGTGAAATTACTAATAATAAAATCTAGGTATAGTTTTTTAAAAAGGGTGTTTTTTTTTTTAATGTAGAGAAAATGTGGGTTTATTGAAAAAAATATTGCATTTGAGATTGGAACCAAGAATCTCAAGTATATATGAGGCGCTCAGCGCCAAAATGGCCTAACCCCAGGAATTTCGTTTTGAGTAAAACGAGTTTAAAGAAAATCATATTTTCAGGGTTTCTTTTTTGTTGGCTTGTAAAAGTTATAAAAAAATATTATTTAATTCTTAATTTGTAATTTTTTTTAGTTAGGTGTGTTGGCTATACTTTTGGGCTAAGGTCTGATATTTTCTTTATTCCGAAACTACATTTGTTATAAATGATTTAGGAAATTTTGTCGCCGAAGCCAAAATGGCGTCTACTAGAGTGACAAAAGTTTTTGGCTCTAATTATAACTCTATTTAATATTATTCAATGGGAATGTATTTTTATATTATAAATTGTTTTATTGCGGTTCGATCTGTGTACTTAGTTTGATTTTTTTGAAAATGTGGGTTAGGCCGTTTTAGTTCTGAGAGCCTCATATGAGGCTACGAGATCAATAATGGCGTAACCCACTTTTTTTCAAAAAATGAGTTTTTCATAAAAATGGGTCTCTTAATATATCTATTTTTAAACAAAAAATAGATTTATGCAGCTAGATACACTCAAAACTAGATGGCACTCAAAAGTGATGCTTTAAAAAACCCTGTATCTTAAATCTCTCGTAGCTCAAAACTTAATTTTATGGCTTACGGCAATATTGTTCTCATAGCCTCATAATAATAATATCATGTTTAAAAGGGTGTTTTTTTTATTGAAAAAATTGATGGGTTACTGTAAAGAAATTTAGTAATAACGTTTTTTTTTTGGGATAAAAACCAGGAAAAAAATAATTTTTGAGTTAAAGGGTGTTATTTTTTAATTCAAGAGTAAATTCTGTAATATTTCCCAAAAAGCCAATGATTGAGTATAAACGTTCAATTTCTCATCGAAACCAAAAATAAAATGAGCTTTTGGCTGAAAGGTTGTTTTTTTTTTAGTACAAGGAATCATAAGAAATTATTAACAAAATCAGCTTAAGATAAAAATGATACGCGATTGGAATCTAGTAATAATGTTGCATTAGGATAGGTGTCAAGTATCTATGGAGTCCATTCAATTATTTTGAATGAAAGGGTGTTTTTTTTTTTGACATTTCGTTCCACTTCAGTTTCCTTCAGAAATGTTTCATTTTCAACTATCGCCTATCGGCCAACCCTGTAACATTATCCCTTACTCATCACCAAAAACTAAAAACATCACTCAGCAATTATTATTGGACACATCCACATTATAGCCCACAAAATATGGATAATATCTTAATACAATCTCAAAATATAGGGTTCCACAGCCAGAACCAGGGAGAATCATTTGGATGTGTCACCGACATATCATCAATCAACTCAAAAACTTGTTTTGCATTTGCCATCGCCATGACGTCGGAATTGAATGCCATCAACTTTAGCTAAGTGAGATATGCGCCCTCTACATGATGACGAGATGTGAGAATTTGTATACTTCATGCCAGATGATATAGCTACTCCAGAAACTTTCTTTCTTTTTCGTCTTCTAGCACTTCCACTTACAAAAAACTCTCTTATATTTATGAATTTCTATGATGTAGCATGTTTTATATTTGCACACATACGACGACGAAGACCGACTCCACCAAAAGTTATTAATGAACCAAGCTTCCATATGTGGAACACGCAGGATATATTCATATGAATCTCACATAAATGATTGCTATACCTCTACGACCCCCTCGCACCCGGTGTTGTGGATTGTCACCCCAAAAATCAGTCTTTTTTTTCTCTCCTTTTTTTTGACATATGCACGCCAATTACGAAGATGAAGTGCACGTTGCACAACAATTTTGTCACGCTCACCAGATTATGAATGCGTCCCAATGGGGCTCCGCCTCATTGCCGATATGCCTGCTGGTGTTGTATACAACTACACTACGAGCACAGTTAATCATGTATCCTCGCATATACACAACACAACTTTGTTTATGATGATAAATATTACTTTTTCCCTGCTACTCCTGCTACTGTCACACACCCTCTGTGTGACATTTGTGTGCGCAAAAATAAAAGCCAACCCAAGCCCGGTAGGCATATACATCACGCAAATGACCCATTCAGCGAGCCCCAATCGTCCTTCCTGTTCCCTTTTTTCTATACCAGCCCAACAGAGGCCCTCCCCCTCCCCATAATGATCGTTTTTGTCACCTAGTTTATGATATCGGAATTATATCGTGTCGCATGTTTTTCCACATAGGCCTCGGGGGAAAAATTATAGGTCAACTTATTCGCTGTTGCACACACTAAGCGAGCGAACATACTGTCATTAATAATTCACGCATGCCTCCCTCCAAAAAAGGTAAAAGGGGGTTCGATGACGACTCCCTCTGCACTGGCTATTAGCTCAATAAACATGGCCATCGTCGAGTTCGCATTTGGCCGCATGTTTTGTGTGCAAAAGTTACTGCGAAACGCTGCAAATTATTGTCCCTCGACAATAAACCCGATAATTATTATTAATTAGCAATAAAAAGCCAGCAGGACGTTGCGTTGTTTTGTATATCTAAGCACTATCCCCATCAGTCCAAAATGCACTTAGAGATAGAGACACAGATCGAACGTCCAAACAACGACGATGAAAGCCAGCGGCATTGAAATGTTTTGGCTTAAATGCAACCGGAAGTTTTGCAAAGAGTGAAAGATGGGTGTGATTAGTTTTAATGGCCGACGGATGGCAAATGCTGAATAAGACATGGACCATCCAGCAGCCAGTAATAACATTTGTTTAAATGAATCCCACTGACGCCTGATGATGTTATATGGAAACGCGCTAAGGCGCTCAATGCAAATACAAACATTGCGAACTGTCAAAGTAAGAGCTTTGCGACGGGGATTGTCATAGTAAACATATTCGTTATTGCGTCTGAATTTCGAATATACTCGAGTCCGAGTGGCGCTTCAAATGACACTAATGACAGCCGCGAGGACAATATACCAAGAAATCGCAATCGGACGCATTATTCGCAAAAGTTTATGATTATGATTCAAGTTGAGTTCGCAGAGAGAGAGAAAGAAAAGTAACGACCATTATAGACTGATTCGAGTATGAAAAAGAGCTGAAAAAAAAAAATAGCACATCACAACAGCGCACACAATGGGGAATAATATAAGGAAAAATAGCTTCCGTCTGGCAAATGGAAGATAAACACAGAAATACTGCTGTGCTGGGGAGCATCCAGCAGCAAAAGAAATGAAGAAAAGTTCAACTTTACAATATGCTCTGAAGCGGAAATATACTATAAGCTACTATACCCCACTTCTACGCTTCTTCTTCGAACAAACTGATGATGATAATGGCGATGGCAATGACTATCAATATGGGATGGATGCTATACTAAAAAAAAAAAAAGGAAGTTTTGTTCATTAAGTTTTTCTTATACTTATTTTTCTTCTTCTTTTTCTTATTTTGTTGCTTTTATAAACTCCTTAATAGATTTTGTTTATGTTTTTCTTATATATTTTTTTTTTCTTTCTGGCCTTTTTTCTTGATCTATTTTAATAAGGGAAATACCTACTCGACGAAATAACAGTTAAGCGATGTTTATGAGGGTTCGTTAAAAGAAAAATATAAGTAGACAAGTTGTATAACAAAAAACGGATGTGCGCGCCTGTTAAAAAAAGTTGTTTTTTTTCATTTTTTTGGAAAGAAAACTGCTTATGAAAGTTTTGACAATCGAAGTATGAAATTTGAAAGTTTAAAGAAGTATCATTCAGTTTGTTGATTTTTTGAAGAAAATAAAGAAAAAGTTTATTTTTAACAGGTCTAGAGAGTATATGTCTTGTTTTTAATGTTTTTTTTAAATTTGCATAGCTGCTGAACTTAACAGTTTTTTGTTTTTTTAGAAGAAGCACTTTTTACTTTCTTGATATAAAATTTTTTAAACTTATTTTAGAGTTTTTTAAACGGAATGATGGATAGTTTGTTAAGTTATGAAGGCTTATAACATTTCCCAAAAAAAAAAAAAAAACATTTTGTGTGAAAATTGTCGATAATTTCTTTTCAAAAGTATTTAACATGATGTTAAATTAATCGAAATACTAGACAAGACTTGACCACGACCATTGAATGAAAGCACGAGGTATTTTTAGAGCTCGATTTTAGAGAAGTCGAGATTTATTTTTTGAACTTAGGTATTTTGTATTTATATTTTTTTTCTCAATAAATTCATTTGAAAAATTGTGGGGGGTAAATTCACCAAAAATTGACAGCATTATTGTAATCTTAGTAAAACCTCAATTTACAGAAGTAAAAGTGCGGACAAATAATTGTCAGATGATTACTTACAAGACTAAAAATTGGTAGGTACCCTCAGATCATTTATAAGTAGAAAAAGGATTTAAAAAAATTATGTTTGCAATTCACACGTGTTAGAATTGAAACCTAAAAAATCATTTTTATTGAAAAAAAAAATCGAAGAAATCTAACTATTTTTTCTTCTTCACCTTTAAATCCATTTTTTTATATATAACAACATATAACAAATTTTATATCATATGAAAGGTTATTGCTTACGTTTTTAATATTTTCTTCAACCATGACTGTCCGACATCTACAAAAATACCAAGAATTTTTTGAAGTCAATCAATTTTCATGCAAAAAAGTAAAAAAAATCAATCTTTTTTCTCTTTATCATTTTTTAAATGATAACCTATAATAAATTCTATATCATGTGAAAGCTTATTATTTCACCTTTTATTTGCCATTTCAATCATATTTCCATGATGTTTAAAAAAAAAAATAAAAATTTTTTAAAGCCAATCATGTCGAAATTTCAAACTGAGATTACGGTACTTCCTACACTGGGGGCTTGTCATCGTCAACAGATCTTCACAAGTGTTTTGAGGTATTTTTTAAAGAGGTATATATCAAATGAAAGGTAATATTATCAGAATGCGTACACAGAGAAAAATATGACCCGCTAAAAACTAACAGATTGCCATATTGTTTTACCGTCCATACATTTCATAAGGAAATCTTATTAAAATCAACGATTAATAAGGTTTTTTTAAGGAGATTTCTTATTATTTTTATAGAGAAAATCTTATTAAAATTTGACTGAAAAGTTGATTTTTTTTGCAACTTAGCACTAGAACAAAAATCGCGATCAATATTTTCATGGCAGGTTGGCTCAGGTGGTAAGGTGTGCGACTAATGATTTGAAGTCTCCAGTTCGATTCCCAGCCTGGTCATCGTTTTTTTTTATTTTTTTGCAGATTTTAAAACAATAAGGAAAACCCGATTGTTTTAATAAGGTTTCCTTCTTGGATGAAAACCATAGAGAAATCTTATTGTTTTTGTTCTATTTTATGTGGTCTATTTTTCTCTGTGTATTAAAGTATAATCAAATTTTTATATTCTCTCTAGATCAAAAGATATAACGTGTTTAGATAACATCACCGTTTTCTCAGGATTTTGAATATAAAATTAATTGAAATTTTGCACAATTATTGTTCATTCTATTACCCATCTACAGTATAAAATTTATTCATCTATCTATTAAAACGAAAATGTTATAATCAATTAATTTTTCCTGTCGCTTTTGTGTAAAAGCGATGATAAAAGTATGAGGGTTGCACTAGTGGGCACAATATAGCTGCCAAAAGGCATTAAAAATCCAAAATTAAAAGGAATATAAAAAAATATTCTAAAAACGATACATATCTGAAAATTGGTCTCATTATACCCCTTTTTAACATATTCAAGGAAAAAAATTGACACGTAGCACAGTGTGTCGTCCCCTTATGATAAATCACTTTTTTTTTGTTAAAAATTAATATTTTTGCTATTAAAATATAATTTAGAAGTGTCAAATCATATGAAAACATATTTATCTTAGAAAATTACCCAGGTTATGTATTCAAAATAAGCTCCGAAACATGAGTACCTCGGAAATCGAAAATATTTTGAGGAATTTATGGGAATCTTTGAGAGTGTATATTTCACGTTTGGTAATTTTTTGAAAAATTTTGTTAATGTTATTTTGTTTATTTGAGTGTTGTTGTAAAACGTATAACAAAAAAAATTAAATTTATAAAATTATATATGAGTTATTAAAATTTCTTTGATAAATGGCCAAAAAAAAAATTAATTTTTAAACTTAATTTAAAAAAAAACATATAAAATCATATCGATAATTTTTTTATATTATTTTGCCTTAGGCCTATACTTAATATTGGCAAAGTTTGGTCTGCTTCTGTTTGCGATTACCAGAGATATTCACATTTATCTGCTACGAGTCAAGTACTCAAAATAATTCGTTTTTTGAGAAACATCTTCAAGGGGATCACAAAAATGAAAAAATCGATGTTTTTAATAATTTTTAGCCATACACAAGTAACAAAAAGATGTTTATGTAATTAAAATTATTTTGAATATTGTTTTCAACAAGAAAAAATTATATTTTTCTGCATACTAAATTTTTAATATAATTACTTGACCCGGCCACGCTCTACTGTGTATTATAGCGTATTTACCAACCTCGCCGATATAAGAATTTACGAAAATGCAAATAAAACGTTATTTCAAAATTTGAAAGCGATTGACAAAAAACTATTCGAGATTTGCTATGAAACGCAAATAAACATACGATTTTTTTGTATAGAGAAGATAAACAAAACAAGTTGACTTCAACTTAAGATTTCTCAAGGTAGAAAAAAGATATTGAAAGGATTTAAACGGTCTTTAAAAGAAAACATTTAGTTCTTTTAGAAACTGTCACAAATTTATTTAAAATAAATCACCACGTTCAAGAACATAACCTCAAAAACTGTTAAAAAACGACATTTCAGATTTTCTAACGGGAATATTTCAAAAATGTGATATGATAGAATTTTTCTGACTTCGGATTCGAGTTCAGCACACCAAAAACCTTACGAAAAGTATATTTTTGTTTATATATAAAAAAAAATTAATTTTGCTCACAAGTGGCTTCTTCAATAAATGTTAATTTCGTAAATTATATATACTAAAAAAAAAGTAATAGGTTGTTTAATTTGTTAATTTGTAATTTTTTTTCTATTCCTGCCATAAAAACACAAAAAAAGATATTAAAACTATAAAAACTTAGCTGCAAGTATTTATCATAAACTTTTGTATGGGCTCGACACACTGTGCGTAGGTTGAACCATCAACCCTAAAACTTTGAAAAAACCTTTTCTTTAACGTTATTATTATCTAAGCTTTCCGTATTTAAATAACTTATCAACGGGGAAAGCATCACGGAAATCAATCCTCAAATTATTGTACAATTTTTCTAAAATCCGTTTCAAGAACCACACATGCATGTACGGTAGATGCTTCAAAAAGTACCACCTGTCCTATCTATCCGATTCATGTAATACACTCAATTTTTTTTAAAGCACACTGGGATGAGAAAAAAGGTCGATTGGATGCATTAAGTTTCTGTCAAAAAATTCTAACCTCAAAAAAATTGTCAAAGCTTGTTATTAATTGCAGAAAATTAACTACCCGGAAAAAATACATATAGTTTCTCTGAAATGTGTTTGAAGAATGTTTCATGTCAATCCTTCTTATTTTTTTCCAATAACCATCTATAACTGACTAAGAATTCTAAAGGTTTTGAAATCAAGTTATCAACAATTAAGGTATACCTATACCTTCTCTGGTGAACTTTTGCCATATTATCGATAACACGTTCGGTATACTTTTATTTCTTCCCCCTCCCTCACACAAAAACACACCTTTTGGGTAAATTCAACTTGATTCGATCCTGCACATTGGTACATAATCCATGAGCTTGAGCATAGCTCTCAACCAACTCAAACCTAACTACCCTACACCGGATAGAAAAATATCCATACTTTGTGACTTGTATTTCCGTTTGAGTGGTCATTACCAATTGGACATATCTGCAAGGAATAGGTTATGGCAGGGCACACTAACGTTCAAGTACCTGGAAGGAGCAAGCAAGTACAATCGTCGTCGGTCGTTCGCCATCAGCTTGATGTAAACCGATGATGACGGTTCGAAAAGAGTTGTAAGTGGTATATCCCTCCAACTATATAGTCCTTGATAATATTCTGAGAAGGGCGAAGGGGGGTAAAATGGAGCTTATAGAGCAAGCAATACACAGTCAAGTCAGCCACACTGCCACTGCCACTGGCGACAGATTATTACTATGCGATCGATACGAAACGAGTTGACTACTTGAACGCAAGTAGCATATTTCCAGGATGTTGTATATGAATAGCTTATAATGCTTGGGCTTGAGCTGCTGCTGCAACTCTGAACAGTCTGAATAATGGGCAAAGGTATAGAATAGAGAGAGGTAGAGGTGGTTGTTGCTAGCTGGTGGCTGGTTTGCTAGGAAAAACAATATAAAATCGAATAATAAATTGGTATCCCTATCGGGGGCCCGCATTGTCTATTCATTGTGTGGCATGATGTTGATTGTTAGTTGTATACTTATGAATTCAAGGAAGGTTCTTTGGCGCTCCCCTTAAGAGCTGTCTGTCTCATTTCATTTGGAATTCAAATTGGAGTTTAGTTTCACAAACTTGTGTTGACTTTTTTTTGTCTTCGTTCTTTTTTGGTTTTTTTTTTTGTTCTTCTGTTTTTCTGTTATTATTTCCCTGAAAAAAGAACAAAAAACAAGAAAATTGGGCTTGGCTTTTTGAAAATTCGAATATAATAGATGCACACAGAGTAATATACAAAACGAATACGAGTACAAGTATTTTGTATATAGTTAAGGTGCACAATAATTTTTGAAGCATTATTTTCTGTATGCAATATGGGTTTGAAAGAGAAGGAGGGGGAAAGGAGGTTTTGAAACTTGAAGCAATTTGGCTTTTGTTGTTTATGTTTTGAATGAAAATTTAAATGCTTATAATCTTCTATGGGAATAAAGCAAAATGGCGGCGATTATAAAAGTTTATCTTTTTGTTTTTTGGTCTTGTTGTTTGACATGACATCATAAGAAGTTTTATTCTTTCATTTTCAGATTTAAATTTTTCAAAAGAATTACCTATGTAGTTTTTGAAATGATCAAAATGGTTTTAATGACTTAGCAGGGACAACTGTTGTTTTAACATGATATTTTTGTAATGAGGTATTGAAGAGTCGTTAAAAGTGTTTAGGGATATCCATATCCATGATATTTAGGAGAGTTTTATTTAAGTAAACGAAATTAACTTCGTATAAAGTTTATTAATAGAAATCTTAAACCAGAGTAGAGTTAAAAACTTTCAAAACAAGTCATTTTTAACGAATTTTAAGGAATTCATTTCGGTTGTTGTACATTGTATACATGGAATTTTTGAAAACAAAATGAAAAATATCTAAGGTCTTTTACACCTATGACACAATTGATATAAAAAAAATTAAAAATAATACTCATACGCCCTAGTGAATCTTACTTTAGTTATAATCAATTGGTGAAAATAATCGGTATCAAGATGAGAAACATTTTTTGAAAAAAAATAAAACTTCTATTTTTATATTACCTACTGAAATAAATTTAACAAGCAACTAAAAAACATCGACAACTAAATAAACATATGTCAGGATGGCCGAGCGGTCTAAGGCGCCAGACTCAAGAGCAATCTTGCCTAGACAAATAGGTTACTGAGCGTTCTGGTCCTCTCTGAGGGCGTGGGTTCGAATCCCACTTCTGACAATAGTTTTTTTTTTTTTATTTGGAAATACTTTTGTTTTGTTTTTTTTTTTAACTTTTTATGGGCGGTTTTTCTTTTTAATGTTTGTTTTGAGTGAATAATATGTATCAAATTAAAAAAAACATAGGTCTGTAAAGTTGTTTTTTGCACGATAATTTTACTTGATATCGTCATAAGAAAGTAAGTTGTGTGCTTAAGATAAATAAAATGCACGACTGGGGTCGCACGTACTTGCTCTAAGTTACTCTAATGTGGAAGCTTTTAACTGAACAAAATTACTGAAAATTTAAAATATAATCTGTTTTTATAATTGAATAAATGTCGTTTTAAATTATCTTTTACACAAAACCAAGTATTCCATTTTATTTCTTGCATAACAAAGAATTTTTAGAAAATAAATTTCGAAAATAGTTAGAGCCGTCTTTTTTTAAATAATTTTTAATATATGTATAAAAATTTTCCAACATCATTCAAAAACAAGTAAAAATATTGCTACCTATACCATTTTGAAGAAATAATTAATTCACACATTATTTAAAAATTTTTCAATTACCCGTTTTCAAAAATTTGATTTTTCAAAAAAAAAATTGAAATACAATTTTTTAAAAATGCAAAAATGTATTTTTTGAAATTTTACTTAAATTTTAATTTTACCTTTCCCTAAACGCTTTTGTATAAAAATTTTGGTTGAAATCAGGTCAATGTTGCACAAGATTTTCAGAAACCAAAAGTAACCGTTCTATGGCAGGTACCGTTAATAATGGTACAAGAAATATTTGTTTTATTTCAAAAGTTTTTTGTTATATGTATACTATAGACAAAAATTTGAATCAAAATAGTTAGAGCCATTTTTGAAAAAAAGTAATTTTTCTATTTTCGTTAGTTTTGGTCAGAAAAAAAAAATTAATCAAGTTCCCCTCTAGGAAATCCCCAAGAACTACTAACTACACGGTTAAAAATTCTGGAGTATTTTTAATACTTTTTGGGTTACATTTAGGTCTACGCCAGAAATGTATTAAAATTTAATAGGTACAAGACAAATATTAAAATTTTTTATTTAATACAAAATGTATTAAAATGTAATATAGTTGTATTAAAAAATAATACAGTTTATATTAGAATTTTATACCAAATGCATTAAATTTCAATTACCTATTGCATATTAAAATTTAATCTTTAGGCCGTGTGCGAATTGCGTTAAAATGTTGGTTAAAATATGACGTTTGGTTAAAATTTGACACTAGCATGGTGAATAAAATGGGTTAAAATTTACCCAGCTGCGGAGCAGGGTAAAATTTGACACTAGTGGTTAAAATTTGACGTTTCTCAAGATAGAAAGATCAAGATAGATTTGAAATTATTTTTGTTATAATGCGTTGATATTTTAAGAAATGTTAAAAGTATTAATACAAAGTACTTCCTCAAATTGATATTCATCTTGAAAAATTGAAAATCTACTAATTGTTTATTTGTTTTTTATTTTTTATATTTCTATTTTGTTGGCAGCTGGTGAACTACGAATTAGTGTTCGAAGACTGAATTAATAAATTTCTTTTTGATCATAATGAAATGGGAATTTATCTATAAAATAAAAAAAAAGTATGTGAAATTGAGAATTTCTTACATTTTCATACTAGAATATTTAACTTGATTTATTTTCAACTGGGTTTTGTTAAAAAAAAATAGTTAATTGAATATAAGAAAAACCATTTTTGAGGGTAATTTTGTTTTATCTTGAGGGAATTTTATTCAAAGTAGTACCAAGAAAAAAGTCCCATTTAATACATTTTAACCCAATTCGCACAGCAAAAAAAATAAATTTGATCCCTTTTTTTAACCAAACGTCAAATTTTAATCGTGGTAGAAATTTTAACCAACATTTTAACGCAATTCGCACACGGCCTTAATAATACAAATACATTTCAATTCAATACCAAATGTATTGAAAGATATAATGAAATGTATTCTTTTTTAAAATTTCATTACTGAAAATAAATATTAATCATAAAAAAATATAAGAATGGTGATATTATTGTCTCTATTTTATCTGTTTCACAAACTGTGGCATGTAAAATCTTATTGCCGATCAAAATTCATCTGCATGTATGCATTTTGTTTCGAAAAAACACAAAGCGCCTTCAAATTAGTACAAATTTACAAATTTTAATTTAATTTTTTTTTAGAAAAGGTACCTCAAACAATAGATTTTTTTCATTAAAAAAAAAATGGCTGCTGCTGACATTTTAATCCTTTTTATATTAGTTTTTATTAAATTTGTATTATATTTTAATACAAAATATATTAAAATGTAATATAATTATATTAAAATTTAATACAAAAATGTTTAGACGTTTAGGCTGTAGCTCGACAGACAGACAGACAGACAGAATTGCTGGATCCACTTTTTTGGCATTCTCTATCATCGTAATGTCAGGCAAAATTGTTCTCTCGAGTTCGATTTTTTTCCGAATCCTAAACTTGCCCTTTAGTGCCAGTAAAAATATTTAATGCACCCATTTTAGGAGATGTATCAAAAACCAACTCTTTTTTCTGATTCATCTCTGTTAAAGCTTTTTTTTTTAATGTTAAAACTGCTGCCAAAATATTATTTGTGATCAAAACCAAAAATATCCTGCCTTAGACCTTTAAAGTTCATCAAAATTTAGCTCAAAACGATCACATGTCAAAATGCATCATGATTGTTATCTCTCTAATTTTGTTTACCTTAATACTGGTTATACATTTTAATCATCAAGTAACACACACAGACGACGACGCGACGGTGTTCGACTAGAAACTCCGTTAATATGGTTTAGCAGTTATGACTTTTTTAACAGCACAGAGCTTGTTGTGTGCATTACTTACACACTACAACATCATTATTTTCTTTGCACTAATCGCAATGATGCATCTAGAGGCTCCGCGGTTCCTGGGTATAGCTGATGGCTGGTAGCAGCTTCTCGTGGCGCGTTGACTATGTGTTCAAAATCCGCCATTCATTATAAATAACACGAACCCATCATTACTTCCTGAACTTAATTATAATTAATAATCATAAAGACAAAACACCATAAACATGAGCCAAACTAGCATCCGTTGTTATATAGTCCTTTCCAGTTCCACCAGAGGGAGCTGGCATGGGAGTCTATATCTAATACCTTATACCTTTAAACCCACCAGCAGCATACATGAAAGCCTTGTGGCTCCTTTATAAACGTCGATCTTTTTGTTGTTGTTATTTTTTTGTAGCTCCACTATATTGCATGTTGTGTGTTGTCAGTAAAAGTGCTATAGAACGGAGAGTGTTTGAAGCAAAATCGATTCGCTAGAGCTAGCTTATAATATAGAACTGCTTGTTCACCGTTCATCGTCACCGCCGCCGCCACACCACCAACATCACTCAATCGTTCTTTTGTCCTAACGAACTTGTAACTCGTCACAGACTGAACACACTATAGGTATTAGGTGCGAGGAGGAGGTAGATATATACCGATTAAATCCCTCGAAGAGCGGCTCCTCGAAACGAACGAAAAGAAGCAATAGAAAAAATATCGGGTTTCCTGTTGTCGTGCACTGGAAAATTGCATAAATATCAAATTGCCATCATTACGTAAAATGCCAGGCCTAAAGGAAGCACACCATCATGTAAAGCACAAGAACTTACATCCTACCGATTGGAGTGCAGTGGGTCCTTTATATTCCTATATTTTTTTCGTTGTTGTGTTATTTTTTGTTGTTGTTATCCTAGAATTTTCTGTCCTGGTTATAGCCAATGCACTTGTGTTAAAAAAAAAAGAAGAAAAATACTCAATCCTTTTGCTACTATATGCCTTGGATATTAGTTAGACAAAAACTTGAAAATTAATTGCTACACTTGAAGCTTTTTGTAAATTGGCAGAAGCGTGTGTAAAAGAATTGTACATTTGTTATTGGTTGTACATTCAATGGAAAGCTATTTGGCAAAAGTAATAGCTTCAATATCTAGAATGATGGGCTTTAGGAATTGGAAAAATGCTAAAGGGGTTTGAATATGTTTGCTATCACACTTGGGAATTTTTTGATTGCTGCTTTTTGTCATCAGCAAAACAAGTAGGTTGTAAATTTAAATAAAATATGGTGTCTATAGGACGTGCATTTCCCCAGCCCGGACCTATCGCACAATTAAAAATAAAGTATGCAGAAGTTTTGTACAAGTTTTGTACAGTTTTGTACAACCAAATTCAAGTTTTGTACAAGCTTACAACGAAAGTTATAGCCAAGTGAAAGTACCGGGCTGGGGAAACGTTTCCCCAGCCCGGACATTTCTCAAAATTAAACAAAAAAAATTTTTTTTAATTCTACAATTATCTACGAGTTTTGTACAGTTTTGTACAACAAAAATCGAGTTTTGTATTTAGTTTACACTAATTACACTACGTACCTAGCCAGCTATACGGTGTGATTCAGGAGTAATGTGCCAAAAAGGTAGAGCGTGTAGGTAAGATTGAGACAAGAAAAAAACTGTATGGGAGGGGGGGTCTATTGCCCCTCGTTTAGCCAGGAGGGGCAATTTAAAAAAAAATTGATTTATTTTGGAAAAAAAATTATTAAAAATCAACGGTTTTACTTACTATAACGTGCTATGTCTTTTTGTAAAGTCAAAACCCTAGTCTTTTAAAAAAAATTTAAAGAAAGCCATTTTATGGAACAGTTTTTGAAAAATTAATTTTCAAAATCAAAATTTTGAAAAAAAAATTTGAAAAAAAATTTCAAACTAATTTTTTTCAAATTTTTATATAATTAAGTACTAATTTAGTTTTTAAAATTCAATGCTCTTATTTATTTTTAAACAAAAACAGAAAACCGAATTCAAAAATATCTTGTCATTTTCGAGAAATTAACAAAAAACCAAAACTACTTTTTTATAAAAAACCTCTTTATTTTCTGTTTTTACGTGGCTGGACTTGTTGATAAATTAATTTATGAAACATTAACCATTCGCCAATTATTTTTTTAACATTCAGACTTAAATAAGGATACAATCAAGTGATACAGTATTGGATTAACCCTGAATTGATCAAATTTTTTCATTGATAACACCTGAAAACTTACCTGAGAATTTTTCTTACTATGTCTGGAGTGCTCGCCGTTCCATAATTTTTTTTTAAAAGACTAGGGTTTTGACTTTACAAAAAGACATAGCACGTTATTGTAAGTAAAACCGTTGATTTTTAAGAATTTTTTTTCCAAAATAAATCAATTTTTTTTTTAAATTGCCCCTCCCGGCTAAACGAGGGGGAATAGACCCCCCCTCCCATACAGTTTTTTTCTTGTCTCAATCCTACCTACACGCTCTACCTTTTTGGCACATTACTCCTGAATCACACCGTATAGCTGGCTAGGTACGTAGTGTACTTAGTGTAAACTAAAATAAGCTCTAATTATTTAACAAAGCTTGTACAAAACTCGATTTTTGTTGTACAAAACTGTACAAAACTCGTAGATAATTGTAGAATTAAATAAATTTTTTTTTGTTTAATTTTGAGAAATGTACTTTCACTTGGCTATAACTTTCGTTGTAAGCTTGTACAAAACTTGAATTTGGTTGTACAAAACTGTACAAAACTTGTACAAAACTTCTGCATACTTTATTTTTAATTGTGCGATAGGTCCGGGCTGGGGAAATGCACGTGTCTATAGGCAAGAGTTGAAAAAAGTAAGATGATAAAATTGTCTGTCATATAACGGAAATAGACAAGTTATTAATTTTTCAAAAACCGCTTTAACGATTTTGATTAAAATTTGTGTGGGTTGGAAATAAAAAAAAATATTTTTATATAACAATCGTTATATAAAAAGATTTTAAAATTTTTAAAAAAACACCATTTTTGGATTTTTAAAAATTATTTCAATTTTTTTTTTTTAACAATGAATTTTTTGTTTTTATGCTTGTTGAATAATATTTAATATAATTTAATATAATATAAGAATGTTTAAAAATTGTATTAATAAAAATTATTTAAAAAAAAAGGCTCAAACGATTTTTCTTTTTTATGCAAGAAATCAAATGGCATACTTGGTTTTGTGTAAAAGAACCTTTAAATTAAATGATGAAAACCGATTTAATTTTTTTACACTACTTATGATTACACTACTTATGATTAATGAAAAATAGCTGATATGTTACCCTAATGAAATTTGGTAATAACGTCTCCCAAGTAATCAAGCGTATTTGTGCAGTTTTGGCAAGAAAAAGATACAAATCTGAGTTTTTTGTTGATTACATTCAGTCTCTTGGGTTTCACCCCGACTACAATTCAAAATTCCCAATTCCAGTGATTTTTCGAATCCTCACCCAAATCACAGTTTGCGAAACAATTTCCGAACCTTACTCCATAATCATCTAAACACCTCTTTGCAAATCGGTTGCAATATTTGTGAATACTTTAAGGAACAAAAAAATAGATATTTTATCTGGACCTACTCTTGAATAATGACAGTTTTGCGAGTATTTGCGTGACATTTCACGAAACTTGCGAATTACTATCTAAAAATCTCTTTGCAAAAAATTGCAAATTGCTTGTTACAATTGTCAAGCCAAAATACACATCGAAATTTACCCAGAATCGTGTGTGACAATTTTCGAGCATTTGCATGAAAATTTTGCGAGCTTTGCTTGGTAATCAACTGAACATCAACTTAGACCAGCATTTGCGACTGCATGTGGATTTGTTTTAAGAGTCAACAACCAAATCGAAAGACTATTTACGGTTTTGCAAAACTAATAAACATTTGCGAGCAATAAATTCACAATGCGCAGGGTTCGCAAATATGCGCAAGTCATTTGCAAACTTCAACTGAAATGAAATTTAATTTTCTTTGTTTCAGCTGGAATTTCCAATAATATCTTCTATTTTACTCTAGAATTTACCATTTTCTGATGAAATTTTCAAGTTTGTTTGACAAGATTTTGGATCACCAGTCACAGATAAGACAATAGAATAAATTTCTTCCAAAAGTTATGTTCATACATTTTTTTAAAACCGGGCTTTTTAAAACTTTATTTTTGGTATTGTTTTGGTATCAACTGAAAGAAAAATGTTTACCTTTAAAACAAATATTTTCGATGTTCTTAGGCCTTCAAAATAAAAAACCAATCGTCCAAAGAACTTTAAATCTACCCAAAGAGATGATGACAAGTTATGTGGAATTTCCCAATCCTCCACTTTCACAGCATGGAAATCCAATTTCATTTACATAGAAAATGTCCTTGGACACAAAAAAGCAATCTTCGAACTTCTTCCTAATAGAACATTAATTCAAATGCGTAAATTGCCATTTGCACATTTCATCCTTAAGCCATTTTACCCAGGAACTATTTTAAATATCTCTCTCACATAATGCGGCAAATGCATTTTCAAGAAAACTCAACTAAAGATAAAGATTATAAGTATCCCACAAATTCCAGGCCCGAAATATATAAAGTCACAAGAAAATCCAAACCACTTATCTGTTTTACCTCCCTTTTACACCCTCTCTATTTTTGGAATACTATCGTTCTGAACATTTTCCGAAACTGAACGTAACATTGTTTCAAAAGGACTTTTCTCTCTGAAAAATTATGACCTTCCAATACCATACCAGCACAAACAGCATAACTATTGTCTAGAATCCAGATGCAATTTTCCCGATTGCCATCGCATCATCTTGCCTCCTCTCAAACCGTTTAAACTGCTTCTTTTTTCGGCTAACAAACACAATGCAAGTCCATATCTAGATCTATACCCTACATGTTTATTGCTCGTTTTAGACGATAGTTTTACTGTGCAACACCCAAAACCAAAAAGATCCAAAGCTCCAAAACTCCCCCTTGAGTGCATTTAAATTTAGACATATCGGGCAAATCGTGACTTTTATACTTTCCCATTAGTAGATCGGAATAAGAAGCCAAACACATCGGTGGGTCGGGTCGGGAGTCAGGACTATCCATTATAATGGTAACGGTACCAAATACCTCTTCTAAGTATACATTGGATAGATTCTGGGGCTTAAGCCGCACTTGGAAATGAGTTGCAGGAGGAGGATAACCTGGACGGACCTTCGATCCGCAAATCACCAAACACTTTGTGTATGTTTGCCTTTGGAGACCAATCGACCATTGAAGATGATTATCCTGCTACCACCTTCCCGCTACTACACCTTAACCGTTAAACGCAAAGATATAGCCTCTGTCAAATGACGACAATACCAAACGAGGAAGCTTAACATATGTAGAGCTATGAACATTATGTTGGTTTGGTACATTCAGGGTGTTGGGACAATGGTGGCAAGAGAATTGAATGGGATCTCTCTGATGCTTTGGCCAAATCTGAAGCAACATTTACGTAATGAGGTTCTTCGTATATATAAAACCAAGCCCACCTCAACTTCTTGCATTACCCGTCGACGTTTCCTGTGCATATTACTCTTGGGGAGGGCGAGGGGCTGTCGTGGCAATATGTCCCCGTTGTGTTGTTTAAGCTTACAGATGTAAAAAACAACAACAAGATAATACTCTGGCGTAGATAATAGTCGAATACTCGCACATCCCGGTCGGTTGAGGGAGGCCGGGGCATGATGTGGATGGGGGCAACTACAAATTGTGAGGTGCTGCGAGATGTGCTCGTTCGACAATGACGACGTGAAACAAAACAGCTCCCAAGGATTTTTTTTTTTTTGTTTTTTTTTTGTCCCAACAAACATCTTATGGAGCAAGGGGGGCCACTGACACAACATACACAACCAGCATCAGACATCACAGGCAGGTAGCAGAATGCGAACGAACACACATAGAAACCCTATTATGCCACACACCACCACTAAGACGATCCATTTAGGATTTGCAATCAGGATAAGAGCTTTTGTCACTTTGTGCAAGAGGGATTTTGCACAAGGACAGCAACATAATAGAAGGACTTTAATAGCTCTAGCAGCTGATACGAGGAGATGCATGCGATCAGAGATGCTCTGGTATATACAATACACGTCGAGTTCAAGCCACCACATAGGTATAGCTTTAGCCCCCCCATCACCGTTGCGAGAGATGAGTAAGAAGAAGACGCCAAGCAAGTCATACGGCACGACAAGGCACGGCGAAGTGAAACGAAGCGAGAGGCGACGAACTGAAATGTACTTTCAGCATTATTATTGTCATTTTGTAAATGCTCTTGGCTATGTTGGAATTGCTGTAAGGGATGTTTGCTATTTCTGTGTGCGCTATTGCTGCTACTTGCTATTTGATTCTTTAAATGCAGAACGGCAGCAAGGAACTGGCTACAAGAGTCACACAGAGAGTTGAATTAAATTTCCTGGGAAATGTCATTGAAATTTTTGATGTGGCTACGAAAAGTCATTTAACTTTGAAGGCAATGGAGAGGAAACAATCTGCTAAAGCAGCATATCATATGAATAGACAAATGATGCGGAAGAATGGGATGAATTCTGAAACAATAATTTATGCAGTTCTTGCTAAAATGGAGAGAGAAAACAAAACGTGAGTTGATGATTTGATATAAGAAAAGCTAAAGTTTAATGAAATATGGCAAACATTTAGTTGACAATTTGCGAAACTTGCGTCGTAATTTCTTATGAAAACCTCTTTGTAGCCATTTAACTTATAGTTCGCAAAGTTTGCGAATACTCTAAACAAGCAGAACACTGATCGCAATTTTAGTTGCGAGCACTTTGTTTAACGTTTGCAACGCTTGCGAACATTTCAGAGAGCTAAAACACAGTTCGCAATTCTATTTGGAACCTTTCTCTAGTTCTTCCGAACCCTTACCAAAAACATTTATGATATTTTACCTGCATTTTTCTTTACTATTTGTGAGCCAAACTTGATCATCATCTGAAGACCTCTTTGGAGCCATTCGCAAATCTTTTATGACTTTTGCGAATACCTACTCCAAAGAGCCAAAACCCTTATCGCATTTCTATTTGCGAGCAATTTGCTTAGCGTTTGCAACGCTTGCGAACACTTTAAAGACCTAAAACACAGCTTAAAATTCTGTTTGGAACCTTTCCCTAGCTTGTTAAGACCCTCAACTAAATCATTTATGACAATTAACCAGCATTTGAATGACAATTAGTGAAACTTATTTAATAGTTTATATGAACACCTCTTTGGAGCAATTCGCAAAAGCATTTGCGATATTTGCGAATACTTCAAAGAGCCAAAACACTGGTCGCAATTCTATTTGCGAGCAATTTGCTAAACGTTGCAACGCTTGCGAATACTTTAAAGGCCATTAACCCAATCCGTAATTCAATTTGGAACCTTTCCGCAATTTGTCTAGACCTTCAACTAAATCATTTATGACTTTTGCAAATGCTCCAAAGAGCCAAAACACTGATTGCAGTTCTATTTGCGTCCTTTTCGCATTGTCCGAATCGCCCAAATCGTTTGTGAAAATTTGCGAAACTTGCCTCATTACCAAATAAACACCATTTTGGAGTAGTTGGCAAATCTAATGAAACGTTTTCAAACATCTCCTTGAAGCAACATTTGCGATTCTTGCAGATTTTTTTTTTTTTTTTTTTCAAAATCTAAATCGAAACACTACTTGCAACTTTTGCAAAACGCATGTAAATTTGCGAGCAATAACGTTACAATACAAAGGCCATTTGCAGACTTTAACTGGAATGAAATCTACGAGTTTCTCTAAAACTTTCTTGGTTTTAGCTGAAATTTCCGCTCACATCTTCCATTTTTCGCTCGAATCTGCGAATTTTAGATAAAATTTGCAAATTTGACCGAAATTTTACAAGTTTAACCTTAAATTTTCTCCAAGATCTACCTGCTTCAGATTGAATTACCCATTTTAGCTGAAATTATTCGGTTTCAGCTGAAATTTCCGAAATAAATGTACCAATTTACGCTTAATTAAGCTGAAGTTAACCATAGTTTAAGCAGGACACATTGGAACCTTATCGGTACCTTATAGGTTATAGTAGATAAAATGTAGCTTCTTTAATACCTTATAGAAGTACACCCGAAGTTAATTTATATACCTTCACTTAACCTTACTTTGAAAGGTTGTAAAAAGATTTAAGAAGGAAAAACTTATCGGGAACAATAAATTAAAAACAAACAAATTATTTAGTTAGAACGTATACCCGCTTTCATTAACTCTAACACTACAGATTTAGATACTTTGTTCGACAGTTAAAATCTACTTCATTTTGAAAAGTTATTCAATTTTCCACTTATGTAAATTTATCCCTGGAGTTCTTTATTTTTTTTCTGTTCACAAGAAAGTTAGTGTCAAAGCAATATTATAATTGTCTTATCGACCAAAGAAATTTAAAAGAGACATAACTGTTATCCAGAGCTCTTAAATTTCAACAATAAAATATGAAAGAGGCATACTATTACTCCTCCTGGACCAATTAAACATCAGCCGCGTACTACTCATTATTCCCAAAATCGTGTAATAATTTATCTTAAATGTTTTTCATATAGAAACTGGAGAGAACTCAAAAATTTATTTTTACTTTGAACGAAAAATTAAATATTTTTACTCTCTTGCACCACCAAAAAGAAAAGCTTTGCCGGATTAATTTTAATCCATCACTGATTAGAAAAGTTTTCTACTCTCATGTCCTTAACACATACAACCTTCCCTACCAAAAAAAGGCACACATAAATATGCCCAAATGACGACGGAAGAGACTTTTCTATCTACTATGTGTGTATGTAGATTGTAGATATAAATTTTGTGGTCCACCGAATGGCCGGAAAAAGTTTTTCATTTTGTACTTAGTTTTAAGCTGTTTTGGTTAAAAATTTCTTTCTTTTTTTTTTGTTATATTTATGGTTTATGGTTTATGGAATTAATCCAGTCAAATAAGGGTTTAACCTCGGAATGAATGTTAGTAGAAATTTTTTTTGCTCAATATCTTCCTTTTGCCATTCTATAACATATCTCAAAAGTCTAGAAAAATCTCATGTCCGCTTGTCGCGATTTCAAGGTCAAATAGCGAAATGGAGATTTTCAAAATTAGCAAAAATAGGCTATGGTATTATATACACATATGATACATGATTTCAAGGTATTTTTTAATGCTGATTCCAAAAAATCTAAAATCAAGACAATCTGACGTCTCTGAAAAAAATTATACCTGTTTTTCATCTGTCAACTCATATTATTATAACAGTTGCAAACTTACTGCCGAAAAAACCCTTAAAAGTTATGGTAGATGAACCAAATTTTGCATGAAGATTTTAGAATCCATCATTATTAAAAATCAAAACAATCCATTACAAAAAATATATATACCTACGAAATAATGGTATTTTTTGATGAAGGGGCAAATTTTAGGATATGCACTAAAGAAGATTCTTGTTCATGTTAGGAATAAGTGCTAATAGGCTAATTTTTTCATTTTAATCTTTGTTTGGATATTCTTTAACTACCCTCAAAAATCTAAAAAAAATCTCATGTCCGCAAGTCCTAATTTTCTTGGTTGAAAATAAGGTGCAGATTTTAAAAAATTAATGAGAAAAGTTTAAATTTTTATATGTATACCAACATAAGCGACATGATTTAAAGGTATTTTTTAACACTTATTCCAACAAAACTCACAAACAAGTCAACCTGACCATCCCTGAAAAGTAATGCACCTTATTCATGTTGATCTGACACAAATATCTGAAGTGTAGTTTTCCAATTTTTTAAAATCTGCACCTTATTTTCAAACCAAGAAAATTACGACTTGCGGACATGAGATTTTTTTAGATTTTTGAGGGTAGTTAAAGAATATCCAAACAAAGATTAAAATGAAAAAATTAGCCTATTAGCACTTATTCCTAACATGAACAAGAATCTTCTTTAGTGCATATCCTAAAATTTGCCCCTCCATCAAAAAATACCATTATTTCGTAGGTATATATATTTTTTGTAATGGATTATTTTGATTTTTAATAATGATGGATTCTAAAATTTTCATGCAAAATTTGGTTCATCTACCATAACTTTTAAGGGTTTTTCGGCAGTAAGTTTGCAACTGTTATAATAATATGAGTTGACAGATGAAAAACAGGTATAACTTTTTCCAGAGACGTCAGATTGTCTTGATTTTAGATTTTTTGGAATTAGCATTAAAAAATACCTTGAAATCATGTATCATATGTGTATATAATACCATAGCCTATTTTTGCTAATTTTGAAAATCTCCATTTCGCGATTTGACCTTGAAATCGCGACAAGCGGACATGAGATTTTTCTAGACTTTTGAGATATGTTATAGAATGGCAAAAGGAAGATATTGAGCAAAAAAAATTTCTACTAACATTCATTCCGAGATTTACCCCTTTTTTCTCCTTATTTGACTGTATTAAATTAGTTTCCTCAATTTTATACCCCCAAAATTATTATACACATAAGTTTCTTTCTTTATATTGTTTATTTTTCAAACTTAATATAAAAATTAAAATATTCTTGTTTTTTATATTCATATAGAACTTTATGGGGGCTACATGTAAAGAGACCAAGTTATGTTGGAGGGAAATCTCTGCCATAATTATATACTCAACTTTAATACAATGTCACTGAGAGTTGACAAAAAAAACCAAAGGAAAACGTATGCAAATCTGAAACCTAAATACCTGAAAACCTAAGCTACCAAAAGAAGCAATCACATACAAAATGCGACCAGAGACAAAAAAAAGGTAAATGACAAAAGAGGCTTAAAAGAAATTTAAAGAATATTAACTGCGTCGCAGGAAAATACTCATGTTTTTTTTTTGTTTACTAAGAAAATTATAGTTCAGTAGGAGAGTTAGCCTCTGTTTTGTAACTTTTTCCTCATAAATAAATTTTCTATAATTTGGACCATAAAAGGAAAATACACACTTTTTTATATCTAAAAAATCTATGACGTCACATTTTTGAGATATAAGAAGTTCAAAATGAATTTTTATCTCCGAAATGAGATGTCATAGATTTTTTTCGACTTCGGATTTGAATTTAAAATATTGAAATCTCTTAGAAAAGTATATTTTGGTTTTCAATATATCATGTTTTACAATATTTATTTAAAAACATAGTTGTTGGCAATCATATAACCCCAAAATACACAATTTGTTTATGAAACATAAATGGAAGAGATGGTGCTGTTTTACAAAAATATCAATGAAATAGGGTAATAAGCGTGTTTTATTAATTTGGTACTTTTTGGACTTTGTTTTAAAAATTTTGGATTTTTTTATGGAATATAAATATACGATTTATATATTTAAGATCTAAAACCTTTTTGTCCTGAATTAAGCAAAATTTCTAGCTTATATATTATTTTGAAATAGAAAATTCTATTTAAAATCTGATTCTGGCCGCCATTTTGGATCTGCCATTTTGAATACAAAAAAGTTGGCAGCTTTCTCGTATTTTCGTACAAATATCATTCAGTTTACCAAATTTCATTACATTTTGGCATGAAATGGCCGTGCAAATAATTTTGACGTCAAAAAGCACCACAAAGGTGCCACTGTGTGCCGAGGCAAATAGCAAATAAGCTTATGCATTTATAGGTAAAAGAAATACAATTTTTTTTTTTTTTTTTATTTTCGAAAAACATCCAAGGGATACCAAAAAATACGTTTTTTAAACAATTCATCCAAATCCATCGAACGAGACACCAAACGAAAAGTCTCTTAAGTTATAATCATAATTGAAAACCAAAAATTTCTTGAAGGTCAGGTTCCCGAGATATTTCCAACAAAACATATTTTTTCTTACACTCAAAAGCCGATATCTTTTGACCAATGTTTCGAAGTCAGTTTTGAATTAAAGATATGAGTTGATAATAATCAACAGTTCTATGAAATGAGGCAAAGAAATTATAAATCAATTTTTTCGGATATTCTAAAAAAAAAACAACAACAAAAAACTTTTTTTTTTAAATGTCTCCAAATCCATCAAGTGAGACATAAAAAAAAAGCCTCTTTAAGCTCTAAAATAAAATTTCTTTTGGCTTAGAATTGATAGTTCTTGGGGCCTCTGTTCTGAAGTAATATGTACCAGGTAAATTGTACCTACATGTAAATATTTGATTTTCCATCATCAAACATAATTTTTTTTTATTGTGGGGCCCCCGAAATTACATATTTTAAGGCCCCTAAAATAAAAATTTTTGAAGCTTAGAATTGATAGTTTTTGGTGCCTCTGTTCTGAAGTAAAAAATACATATTTGACTTTCCATCATCAGACATAATTTTTTTTTTATTTTGGGGCCCCTGAAAAATTAATTTTGGGGCCCCCAAAATAAAATATTTAGAGGCCCCTAAAATAAATATTTTTTTAGCTTTGAATTGATAGTTCTTGGGGCCTCTGTTCTGAAATAATATGTACACATTTGATGTTCCATCATCAAACATAGTTTATTTCTTTTGGGGCCCCTAACAAATTATTTTTAGGGCCTCAAAATTAAGTGCTTAGAGGCCCCTTAAATACAGGGTGTCCCAAAAGAAATGGATCAAACGAAATATGCTGATAGGCCAACTTTGGGGCTCTCAGAATTTGGTAACTTGTTCATCCCAAATTCTTACGGTTTTCGATTTAATGCAGTTTTTGTGAAATTTCGAAAAATCCCGACTTTTCAAGAGTATTTTGCTTTCTCCGGTAAAAATAGATTTTTCTTTTTTTTCAATTCTTTCACTAAAACATTGCCTAATAATAAGAAATAATTAATTAATCAAAATATTTTTTATTTCATACGCCATTTTATTAACAGTTCCATGTTTTATAAAAACTCAATTTTTTACTTTTATTTTAGAGCAACACCCTGAAAAAAAATTGTATGTATTATTTTTTGGGAGCCTTCATATAATATTTTTGGAGCCCCGAAGTCATATTTTTTGGGGCTCCTAAAGTAATATTTAGTAATCCATCAACAAATGTAATTTAATTAAAAAAACAATTTTTTTTTAATTTAATTTTTTTTTTGGCGCCCTGAATTAAAGGATTTTGGGGCCCCTAACCTGAAGTTGTTTTTTGCTTTTATGGGGCCCTTAATATATTATTTGTGGTTGCAAAGATTTTTCAAGTAATATTTTTTGGGGCCCTAAGATAAAATTATAATTTTTCTTTTAAAAAAGCAGTTTATTTTTTGGGGACCCTGGGGTAACCTTTTTATTAAATCAATATATTACACGAAATGACATAATTTGTCTCCCTTGTATCCGAATTGATTCGAATACATTTTAATTTACTTCGTAACTCAATTTATGCTAACAGTTTCTTTCTATGAATTGTCTCCAGTGGGGGCCCTGGGGTCGGTGGCCCCGGAGCGCCACCCCGCTTGCCCCAAGGGAGTGTACGCCCCTGCTTGGAAGTGTGGTTCCTGAGATATTTCCAACCAAACATAGTTTTTCTTAGTTTTTTTTTCAACACGCCTTGACTGAAGCCTCGAAATTAGTATTGAATTGAACATATGAGTTCATTATCAACAGACCTATGCATACAGATAAAGAAATTACAAATCTTTTTTTTTTTATTTTCAACCCCAGGGAACTGTCTCAACTGTTCCAATGGTATGTACGCCACTGGACAGAGGTTTTTGTAGAGAGGACAAATAGTTTAAAAATTTACACATTTCAAAAAAAAACTCTCCATAATGTTAAAATAAAAAGTATTGAGATAAATCTATTTCAGTGAATAGTATGAAAACTCTTGAATTGCCTACTTTTAGGATTCATTTATGTTCGAATATGAAAAAAATTAAAAATCACATCACCAATAAGCGGCCATAATATTTTTTGTTTAACATTTTGAAAAATAAGAATGCTAATGTGGCAGGGAGAGCATTAATCCGTTGTCATCGTAGTAGTTTGTCCCCATGTCCATGTTTCGCACAGGTAGAGAAGAGTGGCATGCAAAAGCTGCATAAGAGACCAGTTTTTTTTAGAAATGACCGATTGCTAGCTGCTATGGCCCCATCCATATCGTCGTATACATAATATTTTGTGTTGTAATTTTTTTTTTTTTTTTTGTTTTTTATAATTCTGGTCTCTCCTGTGTTCCCTTTTTCTGTCTTTTCCCGGTAGACATTGTGGAGCCATGCGATGTTGTCTTGTATATATATGGAACTGGACATGGTATAAAGGCACACAGTAAAGTCAACCCAGACCTTGCCAATTGGCTTTAAAAAAACCAGTCAGTGGTAAAGAGAGTAGAGTGGCAAAGGTTACTTTAGCAACATATACATAGTATTTCTGCTGAAACAGTTAATGACACTCGATTATACTTTGTCGATTTTTTTGTCTTCTACTACTTTTTTTTTTTTTTTGTTCTTCTTTAGATTTACAGTCTCTCTTTTCAATATGTATCCTTCTTCAATTTTTCAGAGTGGGACTTTTCTTTAAATTGGATTTGCCACATCGAAACGGGATGTTGTGGATGCATTGATGGGTCTCTTTTTTCTTTGGTCTGGAGGTTTATGGGGGGGGGGGGGGAGAAGGGGGGGCTCTACAACATGTGAGAAAGGTAGAACGAGACTTGACAAACGACAACTCAAATGAAAAATATCAGATTTCCAATTGAACTTTCCATCATTGTTGCAATATGTTGTAGTATAGTTTTTTGTTGTATAGAGCAGACATGGGATATAACGTTGTAATGACTTTGGGATATATGAAAAGGTAAAACCACACAAATGAAGAACGGATGTGTTCCTTTTTTTTTTTTTTTTGTTATTTTTGCATGAAAATTGAGACGAACATTTATTATGAATGTTTATTCTGATGGCTTAAGGTTTTGGTTTAGACTTGAGAGATGTAGAGTTGTAGGTTGTAGCAGAGAGAGAGAACCAGGTGATGAAGAAGGTAAGGTACCTGTACCTTTGGTAAATTTGAAATTCTATTTGGTTTCTAAGGACTTTGAAAATAAAATTTGATATTTTCTTCTTTATTTTGCATGAAATATGGATATGGATTCATTTGCGAAAGGTTGGTATACAAGGATAAGAGTGGAACGAGCACAAAAGCTTATGAGTTACTTAATACACATTCACTTCAAATGATGATATCATTTAAAATTATGAAAGGATTCTTGGAATTCTATTGAAATTTAATGAAGATTTTGTTCAAATTTCATTCGAATTCAACAAAAAGATGATAAGTTTGATTTGGAGTCCATTAAAAAGTTAAGACTAGAAAAAAAAATACTGTCTGACGTTTGGGTATTCTCATGAGCACAGTTCCTAGAGATTTCACGTTCATTTTCACGTTTCTTTTTTTGTAACTGGGAATAAACTTGTAGTCTCGATCCATAGTGAAACAAGGCCTTACTTAAAAAAAACAAGCATTTAGGCCAGATTTATTGACTCTCCATTAAACTTAAATCGCCATTAAAAAAGGGAATTTTAAAATTAAAAACAAAATTCGTTTAATTCAGTCTCTGTTAAGAATTTTTTTGAAGTTTGACATCATTAACTAATTGAGCATTAAATTTAAAAGTCCGTTTTGTTAAAAAGCCAAATTCGACCTTTTAAGAGGGATTTTTAGAGCAAATGGAGGTTTAAAAAAGGATTTCTATTTATTCACTCTCCATTAGCGTCAAATGTCATTTCAGTTATTATTTCATTATTTTTTTATTTGAAAAAAAAATTGTTCGTGAAATAAGCTAAAGTATATCATTTAAACAAAAACAAAAATTATCAGCCCTATTTATAAACTCATCATAGACAGTACATAGCATTATGTACTCTTTATAATGTCTTTAAACAGAAAATTGTCATTTATAAACTTTATGCAACGTTTAATAGAGCTTGTATAAGCTAAAAGCGTTTTTAGGTTGTTTAGAGCTTGAATAAGAATATATTTTGCTTAAATGTCATTTGAACATCAAATAATTTTCAGAAAAAGAAAACACAGCAATCATTTATATTTTTTTTATGTCATTGAAGAATTTATTTTTTGAATTATATTTATAATTTTGTAATCAACTGAAACAAAATATAAGAAATTGTGTTTCTTCGAGATTTTTTCCTGATATAAGATGTGAGAACTTTTGGCTGCAGTACCTACATATGTGGGTTTTCTTTTCATCTTTTTCTTTTTACATAGAAAAAATGATTTAGGCATGTTTCTTTTTAATTGATGTAATTTTTTTGGAGCATGTGAACAATTTGTAAGCAAGAAGAACAAATGAAATGTGTTTTTTTTTTAGATTTTCTTCTTTATATGACATCAAGAACTTTCGCTCACGTTTTTGTTTTTTTGTATATTTTCAAATCAGATGGAGTTATTTTGACAGATTTTTCATTTTTAGTACTTATTTGGACCCAAACCTAGTGTAACTATAATTGCTAAAAAAATATTTTATAAATAGAAATTTATGTAACGTTGCATAAAGGCTACATAAAACTTTATGTATTGTATAACTATGCAGCCGTTTAGAGCTGTTTAGTGAAGTCTAATAAATAAGGCTGTAACAGTCCAGAATAGAATATTTTTGTAGGGTAGGTATTTATTTATTAGCATTTATTCCATAAATAAGTTACAATTTAAAATGACTACGGCTCGCCAGATATTTTTTTCTATGGGCATGAGGGTTAAATAGACAACACTTAATTTATGATTTTTCTCATCTACTTCGCCGAGCGCAGAAGAAGCATATATACATAGTAATAGATCTACCAGAAACTAGATCTTCTCCACTTCAAAATAATCACGAGGTAAAACTAATGAGATGCTACATACATATATAATGTAATCATCCCAAAACATTGCAATTGTAACTTTGTCTTTGGTTACCACTGGTGGTACATACATATATCGTTACTCTCGTCTGTGTGCTTTCGTCGTTTTACGGCTCCAAAATACTTACGGGCCATAGCTTTTATGTTTTTTGTATTGGTTTTCCATAATTCTAATCTTCAAATTTAAAAAAAAATTGATTTGACAAATTTCTGCTTTTGACAGTTTTATTTTTCAAAAACTAAAAAATCCCTAGGATATTTTTAATGGAGTTTTAAATTTAAAATTTTCATTAAAAGTAAAGACTTTAAGGCCCAATTTATTGACTCTCCATTAAACTTAAATCGCCATTAAAAAAGGGAATTTTAAAATTAAAAACCAATTTCGTTTAATTCAGTCTCTTTTAAGGATTTTTTTGAAGTTTGGCATCATTAACTAATTGAGCATTAAATTTAAAAGTAGTTTTAGTTAAAACACCAAATTCGACCTTTTAAGAGGGATTTTTAGAGCTAATGGAGGTTTTAAACAGAATTTCTATTTATACACTCTCCATTAGTGTCAAATGTCATTTCATTTATTTTTTTTATTTGAATTATTATTTTATTTGAAAAATGTCAAATGAGCTAAAGAATTATTAAAAAAACATCACAACTATGAAAAAAGTCCAGACTAGAATTTTTTGTAGGTATACACACATGCATTTGTACCATAAAGAACAACAAAATTCAAAGAAATTAATGCATTTCTTGTCTACTTCGCACAGATAATACTAGATCTACTAGATTATATTCTCCACTTAAAAACTAATCATTTTTGAGATGCTGCATAATACATAACATTGCAATTGAAGCCATGAAAAGAAGAGATATAAAGCAATGACACGAGATGAATGCCGATAACACTTAAATTTAAGTTGTTATATTGACACCGATGGAAAAAATTAAAAATTTCACTTAACTCCTTCTTCTTCTCATGGTTTCAATTGTAGGTTGTAGCATTCTTTGGTTACCACTGGTATATCGTTAATCTCTTGCATTTTCTGGCGTTTTCAGCTGCAAAATACTTACGGGTCATAGTTTTTTGGTTTTTCTTCCAAATCAAATCTATTTGATTTGACAAAATTGTAGCTTTTGACAGATTATTTTTCAAACAAAATAAAAAATCCCTAGGATATTTTTAACAGAGTTTTAAATTTAAAGTTTCCATTAAAAGTAAGGACTTTAACTAAAGAAGAGTGAATTAAATGAATTTTTAATGATGTATACTTAGTAACGAAGAATGTATACTTAGGGCCAATTTATTGAGCCTCCAATAAATTTTGAAATTTATCGCTTTAGTTAACGGCCTCGTTAAACTATTGTCGCCTTTAAGTATACATCATTAAAAATTCATTTAATTCACTCTTCTTTAGTTAAAGTCCTTACTTTTAATGGAAACTTTAAATTTAAAACTCTGTTAAAAATATCCTATGGATTTTTTATTTTGTTTGAAAAATAATCTGTCAAAAGCTACAATTTTGTCAAATCAAATAGATTTGAATTGGAAGAAAAACCAAAAAACTATGACCCGTAAGTATTTTGCAGTTGAAAACGCCAGAAAATGCAAGAGATTGACGATATACCAGTGGTAACCAAAGAATGCTACAACCTACAATTGAAACCATGAGAAGAAGAAGGAGTTAAGTGAAATTTTTTATTTTTTCCATCGGTGTCAAATAGCTAACAACTTAAATTTAAGTGTTATCGGCATTCATCTCGTGTCATTGGTTTATAAGTAAACTTTATATCTCTTCTTCTCATGGCTTCAATTGCAATGTTATGTATGTATTATGCAACATCTCAAAAATGATTAGTTTTGAAGTGGAGAATATAATCTAGTAGATCTAGTATTATCTGTGCGAAGTAGACAAGAAATTCATTAATTTCTTTGAATTTTGTTCTTTTTATGGTACAAATGCATGTGTGTCTACAAAAAATTCTAGTCTGGACTTTTTTCATAATTGTGATGTTTTTTTAATAATTCTTTCAGCTCATTTGACATTTTTCAAATAAAATAATAATTCAAATAAAAAAAATAAATGAAATGACATTTGACACTAATGGAGAGTGAATAAATAAAAAAATATAAATAAAAATCCCTCTTAAAAGGTCGAATTTGGTGTTTTAACTAAAACGACTTTTAAATTTAATGCTCAATTAGTTAATGATGCCAAACTTCAAAAAAATCCTTAAAAGAGACTGAATTAAACGAAATTGGTTTTTAATTTTAAAATTCCCTTTTTTAATGGCGATTTAAGTTTAATGGAGAGTCAATAAATTGGGCCTTAAAGGCGACAATAGTTTAACGAGGCCGTTAACTAAAGCGATAAATTTCAAAATTTAATGGAGGCTCAATAAATTGGCCCTAACTAAAGTAGAGTGAATTAAATGAATTTTTTTAATGATGTATACTTAAAGGCGTCAATAGTTAACGCTGTTAACTAAAAAGATAAATTTCAAAATTTAATGGAGGCTCAATAAATTGGCCCTTAGTCAATATAATCCTCAAATCATTTTACAATTCAGCCATTCACTAGAAATCAAATCGTCATACACTGCAAGCTGCAACTATGGTACTCAGCAGTCAACCTGCAACTGCTTCTTCAACTAACAACGACTTCGTAATATATTTTTTGTTGTTTACTTTTTTTTAACTTGATATAATTCACACTATATGTGTTCAGAATTTATACCTAGTAAAAGGTAGTATAGTAACCTTATGGAGGCCTTTACTATAGCTTCGCTAAGGAAACTATCACATTCATTGGATGTTAAAATCAGCGCTATCGTGAGTTTCACGTGGAATGTTTTCCATCCAAAATATTTTTGTTCGCTCGTACCGTAAGTTTCATCCGAAGGGTGCAGCACTCTACCAGTAGACCATGCTCAAACATTAAAGATGAGTGGAAATATGGAGCTAATTGATACCTCACATTGAAATCGATTTTTTTTTCGAATGCAATAGAAAAATTGCGCACTTTTGAGAAAAAACATTGCATACTTCCAAGAAGAAAATATTGCACACTTAAAAGAACCTCTTGGAGCAGAGGACTTCTGTCACTTTAAAATACGAGGCTTCCTTAGAACGGTTCAAAAAGACTTCCTCTAAACACTTCTTAAGTCTTAAGGAGACCTCCTTTCTTTCCAAAATGGTTGACTTGCGTAATCAAGCCTTAAACTAAACCTATACAAACTATAGCTTGTCGAATCGAAAAAATTGGACCTTATGCAAGCCAAATTGTTACTTGGATTATAACGATTATCAAGACTTAGAATCCGAAGGCTTGGAGAGGACCGTGGTAATCATTCACTCCTGGCCCTGGGCTGCCATGTTCAACATACAGCGCAAAGCCCAAGAAACTGCGGCATCACGTTCCATTTTTTGTCTTGATATTCAATTTGGTCTGCTTATCATTAGTCCCAAAGCAACTTCCAAATCTGTGAAAACTATAAGATTGTAAACCACCTTATCTTTTAATTGAAAACAGCTTTGGAATCGAGTTGAAGAGTAATGTATCGATATTATTTCAACCCTTACATGGAGAAAAAAATAACGCCAGGAATAACTTTACTTCTGGTATATTTAATAATAATAATATAGTTAAAAACACTTAAAATTAGTTAAATATAGCAGAAGTAAAGTTATCCCTACGTTATTTCCTCTCGGTGTACAATTGAATCGTTGATTTCAGAAACAGCATAAGTCCATGAGCACTTACTTTTCAGGAGCAACAAAAAACTGTTTTTTATGTTAAAACTCCACAACACTTCAAATTTAGAATATGCAGAGTTATAATCTAGCTAAAGACGCATTTAAAAAACTTAAAAATATAAACCTTTTTTCAAGTCTTAGCGGGTTTTTAAGCCTTTAAAGTCGTTTCTGCTCAAAACGAATTTTTGTTGGTAAAACTTTTGTTTTCATCTAGCTATAGCTTTTGAACCCTGCTTCTGATTTTAATGAATAAAAAAGCAGTAGATAGAGTAAATCTTTACCTTTTCATTGATGTATAATAATAAAGCTTGCGTGTCATGATGGCTGCCAAAATAATTAAAAACTGGTAAAATGTCATATATTCAACAGTTAAAAACGCTACACCCGCGAGAAATCTGGCTATAACTGTTGATCCCTGAGTTCAATTTTAATGTATTTAAATGATATAGATAGAGTGATTCCTTACCTTTTCATAGATGTAGGTATAACAAAAGGGTTTGCGTGTCAAGATTGCTGCCAAAATAACTTAAAACTGGTAAAAAGTCATGTATTAAGCAGTCAAAAATTTTTCACCGGGTGAAATATTTCCATATATTTTGAACCCTTTTCTTTCAGTTTTCGTATTTGAGGGGGGGGGGTCTGACATACTTAATTTAATTTTAACTTTTGCGAAAAATGGACTTATGCTGTTTCTGAAATAAACGATTCATTGTTCATATACCTAACAATAGGAATAATTTTTGATGATAGGAAAAACATTTCGATCCATGACGCATACTGTCAAATACTGTATAAAATTGAGTTGAGATTGTTCTCTCATAAATATGCAACATTTTTCAAAATTTCCACAGACTCCTACATTTTTCTCTAAAAGTTAAAACCAATTTTTTTTTTCGAGGATATCAGTTATCGTCTGCATTTTTTGAAAGTTTGTGTACAAAAAAACACCATTATCGACGTTAACTTGATTAATTTTTCAATTTTTACTGTTCAAATTTTTTTTTTGGTACATCAACACCCACTGGATATCTCTTGCACAATGTAAGCCCTTCCCAACGCCAAATATTCCGACTGTCCAACAAACATTCCACAGCCTGGTGGAGAATCGCCATTTATCATCACTTACTGAAAAATAATCAACATTGCAGTGCAGCAGCAAAGTAATGGTTATTTTTTTCTGTACTAGCCCAATTTTACAAACTCATTCCACTAAACATACCAAAAGGCATACAAAAAAGAGGAGGGCTAGACAACGTCCCCAAATAAAACTTACATCCAGAAAAGAACACACCAAGCCCAAAAATTCCCATCGTCCGACATAGCTAGCTTTCCGAGCGATATGAGAATAACCCACACGATGGTTTTTGACCTGCCTGCTTGCAGTTTTGTAGCAGCAGCACCATTCTGCAATTTCATTCTGACATTTGGCTATAAATTTCATTCCGCCACCAATTCCGTTGCATCACAGACCAATATATAACTACTCTATACAAAAATACAGTATACTTTTAGGTGTAGGAACATATAGTACATGTGTATTTGCTACACCTAAAAGTATACAATGTTCTATGTGTGATGGTGAAAATCATGTAATTTATCCTTCAAAAGTCCTATAGCTGGATAAAGTTGTTGTACAGATGCTTTTCATGGTGTTTTGTGTGCACTTTTTCTTCTTTGTGTTTTTAGTTCTTTTTACGATCTTTATCAATTTTCGTTTAACACGAACCGAAAATCGAAAAAGTAGTTCCTAAACACCATCGCCATCTATTCACCCTTTAATCTCATTCCACGTCGTGTCGTTGAGAGTGGATAGCCCCCCAGGTGAAAGGATAAGAAAAATGTTATACCAACCGGCTTAAAGGGGGTGAGAGTAGTTTGGACAAAAAAAAGTGAAGGAGATGAGTTCAAACCACCACCATCAGTTGCCTTATAAATAACAATTTTTGTAGTAAATCGTCGGTGAGCACATGTTTCTGGCGGAAACTCATTTCTAAGTGAGCACACACCACCATGCTCTGCTTTGCTTTCTTTTGGTTTACTTTTGCTGTTCTCAATAATACCCTCCACAAACCTCTCTTTCTCTCTCTCTCTATTCTCGAATATCCTGGGTAATTATGAATAATGTCCTCGAAGAAGGCCAACGGACGGTAAATGTGTGTCCGTTTGGCAAAACCCATAAATTCCCAACCTGAAAAGTGGTGATTGTTCACCGCAAGCAAAGCTTGATAAGGGGGCTCAAAACCCCCCTGACCACTTAAATAACCCACACTGGAACTGGGCAACAGAGAGTGGGCCAGTGCCCAGAGAGAGAATGGACTTAAGTGACCTTAACGTTTTTTGTGCTCTAGTCGAATGCATTACTTTCATAACTAAGTACACTTTTTGAGAAACCCCCGGGTCTTCTATATACTTTCGACTTAAACAATTTATCCTATTTTCGTGACCTTTTTTCCAATCAAAATTTTGATCCTAAGTGGGCTGTAGGTCTGTCTTGGTAATTTATCAACACAGCAAAAAATTTTGTTAACAGAGTATTGGATATCAGTGACATTGTCTTTCGTCAAAAAAACATAAAAATAATTACCAATACTTTACTTTCTAACTCCTTTCCATTAAAAATAATAAGAACAATATTGAATCAATATTTCAATCCCGTGGTTCAAACTAATTTAGTAACAAATGTTACACAGTTTTCATACAAAAGTATTCTATACATTCCAGGTCTTTCAAATAGAATTTTAAATGCCCCCATAAGAAATAAAGACAATGTTCGTTTAGCTTTTAAATCGTCAAATATCTTAAGAAGTTCATTGTTTTCAAATTTAAAAGGTGAATTTTTGAAAAGTGAAAGATCAAATATTGTCTATAAGATAAAATGCTTAGGTGACGGAATAAACCATTGTCCTTCCGTTTATGTAGGAACTTCTATGCAAAAGCTAAAAAATCGTTTAGCTGGTCACAGATCAGACATAAATAGCGGACATTCACAAAAAACAGCATTAGCTTTACATTGTATAGATGAAGGACATAGGCCAGACTTTAACAATGTTGACATTTTACAGACAGAAAAACACTATAGTAAACGTATGTTATTGGAAATGTTGCATATTTTAAATACTAATAATACAGTTAATAGGCGATCAGATTGCGAAGGACTAAGCAGTATATATAGCCAATTTGTTCATAGAAATATTTTAGGCTAAATTTTATATTTGACCTGATTTCTGAAGATCGTTTTTGATTTTGAAAGTCAAATTTTGATTTTCTTATCAAATGTGAAATTTAGATTTCATTATTTTGAAATTCGATTAATTGAAACGTCTTTTTCAAGGCTTCAATTTTTGAATTTTGAAATATTTACAAAAATATAAAAGAGATACCAGAAAACTAACAACCACAAATTTTAAGAAACATCTTAAAATTTATTATTTTAAAATATTGTAAGTATAGATTTTAATTTTAATTTGTTTAGTATTTTTAGAATTAAATTTTTTTAGAGTCCTGAAGAAGGGTGTAATCACGCCCGAAACGTCGACGAAATATATTAAAATTACCAAGACAGACCTACAGCCCACTTAGGATCAAAATTTCGACTTAAACGACAAAAAATTTATATCTCCTGAAACTTTAGGTTTGGAATTTTTATTGCTACTGATTTGCATTTAGAATGGTAACTCTGTGGTAGCAAAATTTAATGTAAATTGTTTGAATGTCCTTATTTTTTTTCGGGAGGGAAGACCATAAAGTTTTGGAGAAGAGTGCCAGGTGTGTAATGGTCAATTTAGTTGACTTGTATATTTGTCCATTATTTCAAAAAAAACCAGGAGCTTAGAAATTTTTTTTTTTTTTTTGCATAAAAAAGGGAGGTTTATCAATGTTTGTTTATATTCTATTTCAAGACTGAGGATAATGAGTGTATTTTTTTATTTTATCTTCATCTTCATAATTCATAAATCCATTTCAAATGGTTTTCATTCAGTTGAACACATAAAATTAATACAAAAAAGAGAGAGGGAGAAAAAAAATTAAAGAGAAGAAAAATTATTCCCTCATTTAGTTCGGCCAATTAAATTGTCATTACCGTCAAGTAACATTTGCGTCTTCTCTCACTATCGTTGAGCGCTTGAGAGAATATATATATATATATAAATACTCTATAGCCCCTCCCCTGTGGGTAGCCTAATATCCAAGCTCTATACACAAAAGCATAGAAACAACTAATGAGTTCCTAATTAGAAACCGCATCCTAAAGCGAAAATTTTATAGCGCTGGGCAGAAATGAGAAACAAAAGCTCAATCATTCTGCTACTTTTGCTCTCACCCACACTCTCTCCAACACTTATTAACTTCTCTTGAATACCCATCAGGATGCAGAGCAGCCAGGTCCCTCCTGGTCCCGGTCAAACTTATACAAAAGAAACCGAGTTGTGGAAATCTAAAGACATCATTTCGTCCAAGGATTTAACTCTTGTCTGCGATGGGAGAGAAAAAAAAATCACTTTTCTCTCTCACCCTCGCTCGCCTCTCTTTTTATGTTATTTCTAGCAGCTAACTAAACCTTGTTTTTTTTCACAAGTTTACAAAAAGCAAAAAAAAAATTGAAGCATTTTTCGAACACCCACCATTCCAGGCTTATTTCTATTGCTCGCACTCGCTATAAGGAAAGCTATGAGATGCTGCGAGATGCTTCTTTTTGTTCCCCGGCAACAGTGAGCTACCAGCAGCAGTTTCCATCTTGTTGTATATTCCTATTCGGTATATTCGTATTCGTAGCACTTCACCTCGAGAATGCACCAGGCACAAATCTCATGCTGCACACGGAAAGAGATGCATTCATCCATTCAACGAGATGAGCAGAATGAAAAACGAGACACGAATCATGGCTTTGGCTACCCCAGATAGATAGAGTAGAGGTTCTATTCCTCCGAAAAGCGTTAAAAAGTTGCACTTTTTTGCTATGAACACAAGAAGGCACATCATTCCTATCGAGTTGCAACATAAAACAAAATAAGAAAGAACGAAAAACTAACATGGATGGGGATAGTTTTGTGTGTTTTTTGCTGAAATGGCGCCCAACTGGGGACTCTGTCAATCTCTCTCTCTCTCTAGAGAAAAAACTATAATTCTTTTTTCCTTGCTGCTATTGCTGCTGTTAGATCTGGTGCACTAAATAAATTCGTCACCCGACCGCATGCGACAAACTATAAATGAGTAAGTGAGACAGAAATATACACTAGATTCAGAGAGATAGAGAGCAAAAACCTATTTTTGCCGGTCTACCGGTCTGTCGATCTTCTCTACTAATGATGATGATGATGAAAATTGTGGTGATGGTTGTGGTGGTTGGTGGTTGTAGGTATGTTGGGGGTGTTGTTGCGCATTCAATGCTATTGCTCCCTGTTGCTGGCTGATAGTTTTCTGCTTGCTGTTGCTAGGCACAGTATACATTATGTTGGTACCGGTGTTGGTACCTGGTGTATTTCTGTTGCCACACTGCACTTAGTGGGCTATAGTTAGGGCAAACTAAAAATATTGTGAATGGGTTAAACTAAGCCTTCGCCCCTCTTCCACCAAACGAACCCACTTTGCATATGCTCTGTCAGTAGTTTTTTGCCTGATGATGATGGGGGGCCTGGGTGTAGTGAACTTTCTAGTTCCAACGATTTTTTGTATTTTCTGTGAACTGGTATTTCACCCTCTCTGTGCTTTTTCTTTTGCTTGTTTTTGAACGGACTACCCTCTGGAGGATTTCATATTCCATTTTGAACTAAGTTTGTGTGAGAGGAGGAGGTATACGATGAGATGAGAGTCGACTGTCAGAAAATTTTGTTTCATAGGATTTTGGGTTTTTGTAGAAAAGTGCAGGATGAATGGCCCGATTTTGTTCAATTGCTTGGCTAACCTGGCTACATTGAACTTAGGGAAGAAGAAGAAGAAGAGAGGATTGGTGGAGGGTGTTGTTAAAAATAGTATAAGACAACTTTGTCTCTAGGGGAAGTGTCACATCCAAAATAGTGGTTTGTACAAAAGTTGCACTGTTTTTAAGCCTTTAAAATAATAAAAAAGCAAAAACTTGTTTGATTTAATTCATGAGCTTATCACATTGGTCAAATTCTAGATTTTTCTGAAGACAAGACAGTCAAACTTGGCGATCAAAACTTAATAAGGTTTAAGTTGGAACCAGAATACCAAAGCGACAAATATATTCACACAAACAAGCTATTTGTCACTAATCACTAGTTACTACTTAATTACTAATGACTAATCACTTAAAACTACCCAAGTAACAATTTGGCTTGCATAAGGTCCAATTTTTTCGATTCGACAAGCTATAGTTTGTATAAATTAGTTTAAGGCTTGATTACGCAAGTCAACCATTTTGGAAAGAAACGACGTCTTTTTAAGACTTTTCTTAGAAGTGTTTAGAGGAAACCTTGTAAATTTTAGTTAGAGAACCCAACTAACAATTTTACTTCCATAAGGGTCTAACGAAGCTGTTTCGATTTTAGAAATATTGCTTGTATACTACCATAGAGAAGCCCATCTGGCCCACCCGAGAAGCTTGATAGGCCTTAGAAGAGTCATATTCAAGTTGATTGGAGAGACTCATAACATGTCTTTAATGCCTTATAGAAACAACCAACATTTGAAATTTGAAAATGTGTATTATTGTTGCAGGCTTTTATTTTTATTTAGAAGCTCTGAGTAGACTTGTCGAAGGATTGTGAAGGTCTAAACGAGGTATATCCCAAATAGAATAAAGAAAAAAAAGTATTTTTTTTTCATTTTATTTTTTTTTTTTTTTTTTTTTTTTGTGTACCTATTACATTTTATTTTTTCATTTTCTTCTTTGTTTTCGATCTAGACAAGTTTTGCTTCTGAAATTAAATTTCCAAACACAATTTTATTGAGAAAAAAACTTCTTACTTACTTGACGCATTTTGCTGGATTTGAACCTCGTACATCCTGATTGATAGTCCGGTACCTTACCCATCGAGCTACTCAGGTATATAATAAAAGAGTTTCAAATTTGGACTAGTTGAAACCAGAGCTTTCTAAGGGCTTCGATTTAACTTCCTGATGAGTTGCACTATCTTAAAGAGTATGGTGACCATTTGTGTTTTTTTTTTTTTCAAAGTTATTATTTTTGGTTATTTTCTGTTTTTTTTTATCTTGTAAAAAATTATTTAATAAAGACTTAATAATATTATATTCTGATTGTCAAACCATATCATTATTTAGAAGATGAAAGAGAATAACTTGTCACTCAAGAACAATTTTTTCTGGAATATCTGAAAAATGCGGTTTTTTAGACTTTAGAGGTTTCACCCGGATGCTGCCGTCAACCCGCATTTTTCCGAAGCAGAAAAAAAATCTTTAATTTTTTTGGGCTTTTGGCTTTTTCTTAAAAATTAGAGAATTAACTTTGTTTAGAACTTAGATAAAAAATCTAAAATGTCCATCACTATTTTATATTTAAATAAGTGGAGAAGATTAAAATCTTGTTTTCCTTTCTTCTCCACTTACTTGAATATGAACTCCGAATTGGTCAGTAAACCATTTTTAATATCACTATTTTAAACCAATTACCGATATGAAAAGATTTACTTTTTCATATATTTCTTTATAACAATGAATAAAAAAAAAACAAAAATGGTCACCATAATGGCACTTATCCAAATATTTCTTATTCTCATGAGTTTGCCTGACAGTTTAAAAAATTTAGCTTGTACTCACTTTCACAGGGCTTCTAGAAATAAAATTAGGGAGCCTAACTTCGCTTAGGCAAACTTATAAAATTAAATGCTTTTTACAATGTTTTGCTTGTACTTAAAGGACTTCTACAAATATAAATAAATATCCCCTAACTTCGCTAAAGCAAACATATATAATCATTTTTAGCAAAAAAACAGAACCGACTTCCATGGCTCAAAACTGGGTTTTATGATTTTTAAAATAGTTCCTATGGCTAAATGTAGATGAAATTGAAATGGGACCACACTGCAGCCACCAGCTTTCCAATACAAAAAGATTTATCAAAATTGGTTCACTCAGTCCAAAGTTATGCGGTAACAAACATAAAAAAAAAAAAAAAAAAAAAAAAAAAAAAAATACAGACGAATTGAATACCTCCTCCTTTTTGGAAGTCGGTAAAAACTAAAAGCTTTTCGCGCATGCGCCGGAAATTGAACTTATTTTTTTCTCACACAGAGATGCAAAACATACAATTATGTAAGTCGTTATATTTGAAAGTGATATTAAACATAATTTTCAATCAAAAACAATGATTCAACAATTTTTTAATTCAAATATTAGAATGGAGTAACTATAACACATTTATTTTGTGGAATATTTGTTTAAAAAGGCAAAACCGTTTAACTGCGGTTTATTTGAAATTCAACGTAATTTTTTTTTTTAAATGAATATCACGACTCATATACTATTGACATAATTTTGGTAAGATAGAACTATAATAATAAATGCATTTAAGGCAATTGTATAAGTATATACTAAATATACTAAAAAACCTACCTAAGTCATTTTTGAGTCTAATAATTTTCGAATTGGATAAAAAAAAAATACATAGCATTCATAAAGATTTTGTAAGCAGTTCTAATACAATTTCTTTTGCAAAGCCATTTAAAAGAAGTCAGTTATTGGCTTTTATTTCTTGTGCTTCTACAATGGAATTTCATGTGGCCATATTGAAATTTAAACGAAATGTTTTCATTAATGCTTGTAGAAATTTTTAAATTCCACTTGCACTAGGTTTCTAGGAAGCGGTTAACGAAAGTTAAGCCTCGGAAGTTTGAATTTTCGATTCACAAACTAAATACAAGCCCTGTAGAGATAATAGCTGCAAGAAATTAAAGATCCTAACCTTGTGGAAGTAAAATTGTTAGTTGGGAAGCTATATCTTCAAATACATAAAATTCTCGTGTAGCGGTGTTTCTTATCAAAAACCTCCGAAACTGCTGGGCCCATTTTTATGAAAATTTCTGTGCATATCGGGTGCCATCTACCCTCTGAAATGTGAACTGTTAAAATTCTCAAACTCGAATATTAACAATATCTTTCATTATCACTGTTATAAGACTTGCATAAAATGTTTCTAACCTCGGTAAAATCACAAAACTCAATTTTTCCATATACTCCGCACCCAATTCATCATCAAACCATCACCCAAACCTATAAAATAGCAGTACAACTGTCTTTCACACTCATAATGCATGAAACGTGATGAAAGCTCCTCTGAGGATTTGTTGCATTTAAAAACATTTTATGCAATATGTCAGAGAAAATTTCTCTGAATTGATATTGAAATGTGTATAGAAATGAGGCGACTAAAAAAGGAGAATGGTGGCGAAGTGGGTGGCGTAATAAAAAGAAGACAAAAAAATTCAAGCTTTAGTGTATCGTATCACCCTTATATCAGCAGGGGTTTGAGAGTTCCTTGTACTCTTCAAGGATATTTCGTGCATTTCATTTTATGCCTGTGACTGTGCATTGGGGTGGATTGGCAAAGCATTGATTTAAATTCACCTCCAGCCGTCTCACTCTTAAAACGTCAAACCCACACCCCTTTCTTCCAGTGATGGGCGATATTATATAGGTACTCGTACATCGTACCTACAAGGAAGAGGGAATAAACAAAAATTATTTATAAATGCAAAATGTTTATTCACTTCTGTGTGTCTCCTTCGAGGCAATAGCTCGAAGGGGGTGAGTTTTCTATGAATATCTATCTCTGGTGCATAGGTGAGGAACCTAGATGGAGTAAGTGTATCATATTGAACATCTCACCACACATTTATATTTTGCAAAAAGAAAGACAAAAAAAGAACACTAAAAAGAAGAAGACAAAAAATGCAGAAGAATATGACAAAAAAAAAAAGGTATTTGAAGAAGCTTAGAAACGTTTGAGTTGAGCGGCCTTCTTCCTGAATATTTAGTGCACATGGCAACATCGAACAATAACCCTGATCTGTCATCGTCGTCGTTGCGACAACAACAACGTTGCTGCTTCTATTCTTCTGGTTTCATTTGCTTTAGCTTCTTCCATTGGGTTTCTTTTTTTACTTTTTTTATTCTCTCCAGTTTCAGCCTGTGGCTAGGGCAAATAAAAACGGGGTTGGAGGTTGGGGTTGGGGGGTTGAGATTGTTTATGGGACTTTGCGACGAGCGGAGGAGGGTTCATTTCAAATTCAAATTTATTCCCTCTCGCTAAGGAATGTAACTGCTCGACATAAGTGCGGCACTTTGTGAATCAGTAATTCAGATGATGACAGCTTTTTTTTATATATTTTTTTGGTCTTCTTATTCTTGTGATGGTTGTATGAAAAGTAGCTAGCTCTGCCTACCTATATAGGAGATGCCTTCCAGTATGTGGGTGAAGGGTTCATTTTGATTTATCATTTTGTCGTTCTTTGTTTAAAACATTTAAGTAAATAATACAAGTTTTGTTTGGAATTTGAATAAAGTCTTATTTTTCCCTTTTTTTTATTTTTTTTTTTTTGTGGTTTGTTATCAAGGTCACTAAAGATATGTTGAAAACCATGTTTCTTTGGTTAAGAATAGAGTTCATACATATTTTTGGGTTTTAGTAGGTTAGATCTGAAGGCTTAAATAGATGAAGAATTCAGACCATAGGTACAACATTCTTCGATATTTTTAACTTGAGAAATTGTTTTTTTTTTTTCCTAAAATTGAGGTCCGATAACTATAATGTTTAAGGCCACAAATAGTCCACAAAGGTCATCATTTCTTTAGAAGAGACAACTTTTTCCTGCTTAGGACATTTCTTTAAAACAAAAACTAAAAAAATGTTAATCATACGCCATAGTGACCTTTGAATTTTCCTTATGTCATGTTGAACTAACTGTTGAGTTTTTCGTTAGACAGTTAGTTCAACATGGCGAATAAAATTCTCCATGCAATTTACTATTTTTTAGACAAAAACAAATTAAGTATATATATGTATATTTGGAAGTTGGAACTAATGGGTTGGGGTCGAAATTCTGTATGTTGCAAAATTCTGTATTCAAAATACTGTATGTCAAAATACTGTATGTCAAAATTCTGTATGTGCAAAATGCTGTACGAACAAAATTCTGAAAGTCAAAATTCTGTATAGCAAAATTCTGGTTGGTCATAATACTGTATTTCAAAATTCTGTACATCAAAATTCTGTATATCAAAATTCTGTAAAAATGCTGTAAAAAATATCGTTTTGACAATGTAAAAAAGTGCGCGCGCACTTTTTTACATTATCAAAACGATATTTTTTACAGCATTTTTACAGAATTTTGAAATATAGATATATTTAAAAGAGGGTTTACTATGAATTTCTAAGAGATCAACTACGTATATAAAGAGGCAAGCTTCTAATGCTGATTAATCTAGGTACTTTATTAGGAACTACGGAAAAAAGAGAGAGAAAACAAAACTACACTTATTTAAAAAAAACAATCTGAATAAAACCACGTTGCATACCTAAAACGGATGAAAAAAAAAATTTATATTGATTTTGACATTTTTTTGTAAAATGTATTTTGTATTTATATTTAAGAAAAGTTTGATTTGTGTTCCTAGAATTGATTTACTTTTTTACTTTAATAATTTTGTTTGTATAAAATTACAACTTTACTGTCAATAATTATATTTAAAGCTAGTATTTAGTGTTTTTTTATCAAAGGAAATTTCTTTAAAAATACTGTATTGAAAATACAGTATTTTGCCGTACAGAATTTTACAAAACAGAATTTTGCAAGTCAGTATTTTGTTCATACAGTATTTTGACGTACAGAATTTTGTATTTACAGTATAATGACGTACAGAATTATGGTCTTACAGTATTTTGACCCCACAGAATTTTGTCGTACAGAATTTTGACAAGCAGAATTATGACCCGCTCCCGGAACTAATAATTGTATTTTCCATTAAAAAAAAACTGTACAAATACAATATTTAAATTTCTTTTCAAAGTTGCAAAATATTATTGTCTACGAAACAAATTGAAAATATTTTACACAAAGCTCATTTTTTTAAGAGAAATGTTGGAAAAAATGCTATCTTTGACATTGGGCCAACTTTTTTTTAATACAATTTTTTTTGGTTTTAGAAAAGCACGAATATTACATTTTTGTACTAGATTCATTTAGATAGGAGAGAAACATTTTCAATTATATCAAAACACAAAATTTGTTGTAAGCAACTACTCCCAGTCATAGCCGTAGCTAGGATTTCATTTCGGGGGGGGTTAGCTCAGACCAAACAATTTTTTTTTAGAAATCACAATACTTAGTATCAACTATATGTAACTGCAGTCGATTCTAAATCCCGCTAGTATTAAGTATTTTTTAGGAGAGGAATTCGTAGTTAAAAGTTTAAAAAAGCCCTGCTTACGGTAAACGAATTTAAAAATGGCCGAATATTCAGCGGCATTTCTAGTTTTGTAGGTACAAAGAATGATAAGTTGGGTGATATAAATTGCGAGCGTTAGCGAGCAAGAAAATTTTTTTTAAGAAACAAATTTTAACCATTCTAAGGCTTTATAAAAAAAATTATTTCGTACAATTTAATATATAAAACATTGAAAAATGGACTTTTTCTTGCACTGAAATTTTGTAGCAGAAAATTGACAGGTACATTCTATCTATTGAGTTCTAAATGAAATTAGCAATACTTAAAAACCAAAATTTTAAATAACCCAAGTTGTTTCACATGAGCTAATTACACTGGTCAACAAGGTTTTTGTTACAGAAACCAGGGTATACTTTTCTATAGGCTGAGCTCGAATCCGAAGTCAGAAAAATTCTATCACATCACGTTTTGGAGATATTCCCGTTAGAAAATCAAAATGCCGATTTTTACCAGTTTTCAAAGTTATTTTTTAGTGTTTACTTATTTTTTTTTAAATTAAATTTGGACAGTAGAAAAGATGTCTGAAAGATTTAAATAGATTTAAGGGTAATATTTCAAAAACGAGATGTGATCGAATAAGTCCGTCTTTGGATTCGAGTTCGGCCACCGAAACCCTTTGAAAAAGCATAGTTTAGTCCCGGCAACAAAAACCCTGCATAAGTACTTGTGGTATTTAAAGGGTTCTTAAAAGAGCATTTTAAGGTGTTAACATAGTGCTTAAGGAAATGGTCAAAGAGATAAAAACTCTTTGTAATGGACCAAACAATTTTTGTTTTCCTTTGTACAAACTTCATCGACAGCTTCTGCAACGATGCAAAATTGGTAGTGATTTTAAGGGAGATTTTCGTATAGGTAATCAAATCACTAAAATACAAAAACAAATTATTTAGTGCTGCATATATTAGACTTGTATATGTTTATAATATAGGTATCTTTTGATTTTCTGAAAAAAAAATTTCGGGGGGGGTTAAACACCCAAAACCCCCCCCCCCCCCCTAAATACGGCTATGCTCCCAGTTCCCAGACATAATAAATAGAGACTGATATGGTTACAAACTTTCCATGAACACCGTTTAAGCCACTTAGAGCGGAATTCAGAGTTCAGAGCAAATGTTCACATTTTTACTTGAGTGACGACTCTGAATTTCGCTCTTAATCGCTTTTGTTTAAAGTAAACTCCGTTCCGAATAGTTTGCTCCAAAAGTAAAAAATATATCTCTTTCCAAGTGTAAATGCAAAAATATCTTTGTGTAGCCAGTTAAACAAAAAGGAGCTGGAACCTCATGTTGATTTCCGTTGCGTTAATTCTTTCCAAAATCAAAAAAAAACGCTGATCATTTTTATTAACTTAGAAAGGAACAAATATTTTCGAACGTCTTACTCAAAGAAAAAAAAACATGGTATGCCACAGGAATCCGTTTTGTCTTCAGTACTCTTACTCTTATAACTAATAACGACCCTTTTTACAAAACATCAAATTCAGTAAATTTGTCTGCCGATTGCAGGAATTGCTTGTTTTCTGTTCCTCTAAAACTTGGATATCAACCTTTTTTGAAATTGTTATTTTTTAAAGTTGTTCCAGGTTGTAACCGATTTGTTCCGGAATGTTCAAAATTTGTTTTGAAAAATTTTCAAAAATGGAGGTTTTAGAGCCAAAAAACCGTTTTTGACCTAGCCCCCCTTTTTTCGAAAGTTGTTCCGGGTTTAAAAAGTTGTTCCGAACAATGTTCCAAATTTTCGTATCTCTAAGTTCAATATTTTGTAAGTTAGGGGCCAAAAACTAGAAAATTTTAGCCCCCCTTTTTTCGATTTTTAAAGTTTTTATATTTTTTTTTAACTTTAAAAAAGTGCTCTAAACATTATTCCAAAAAATTGAAGTCCTAAAATTTTTATTTTTTTCTTTTTTTCAAAAAACTAAAAAAAAACAACTTTTCAATTATTATTTTTCAATTTATTTTTTCTGAAATCGAATATTATTTAACCATAAATACATATTTTAAGTGAGTTTTTAGTGTTCTACAGTAAGAGTATTAACTCGAAAATGCGCTTTCAAAATAAATCGTGATGTTTTCACATTTTCAAAAATTTCCCTTTTTCGAAAAATAAAATTACAAAAGTTGTTCCGATTTGAACATTAAAATTTCTTAAGCCAAACCAAAAATCGTTAAGAAAAACAAAAAAAAAACGATTTTAGTAAACTCTAGCCCCAATTTTGCCCCCCTTTTTTAAAATTTTAAGATCCAAAAATTATAACAAATCAATCTTCTGATTCTCTCTAACGTATTAAAATAAAATATGTTTCAAATATATTTCAGCTCCCCAAAATTATAAAAAAAACCCCACCACCCCCCAACTTCGAAAACCGATAATTCAAAAACACACACATTATGTTTAATTATAAAAACCAAAATGTTCCCAACTGTTATCAAAAAATAATGAAAAATATAGATTTAGAGCAAAAAAAACAATTAACAATTAAGATATTAGAAAAAAGTTTTTATTGAACCCCAAAAATTTTGAAATATTAAAATTTAAAAAACAATATTGTGATAATATACATAGTCCCTTCAAATTATTTCCAGTTAAAACATATGAAAAAAAGACGTAGACGTGCTTCCCAGATCCCCTTTTGACCAAAGCTGAGAATATTCAAAACTCCAAAACTTATTCCAGCTAGCACGGTTAAGCTCATTTAGTTGTTAATTTAGAGCTTCTAAAAATCACAGTAAATATTTCTTTCGTTGATAGAATATAAATTTGTTGTAAAAGTAAAAGTTTAAATGTATTTAAAATCGGTTAAATAAGCCATTGACCGTTGCCAGAATCAAAATAGTATGTAAAAACTTTTCCTGTTTCAAGAATATATCAATTCTGTTACAATTCCTCGTCAGTCATTGCACTCTATCTCTTCTTCATATTCATCAAAAAATGTTGCAACTTATTCAAAAATAAAATCATTTAAAATGTATTAATGCACACTCTTCCGTTATATCTCATACCATGGATCGTAACAGATAAATGAATAAACCAGCAATTTGAATCTCTATTTTTATCTTGCTTGGCAACACGGTGTGTCGTTTACCTACATGTTTTTTTTCAATTTTATTCGTGTTGAAACTGTTGAATGTTGGCATAGGTTTCAATCAGACAGTACAAACTAAAATTAATCTTGTGTTACATTGATAAAAAAACATATCCCCAGTTAAAGGCTCTTTTTAAATTATCGTAAATTGAACCTTTATTGCTTATGCCAACCATTTTTTTCCTCAACAATGTTTAAATCTTTGGTTTAATTCGATAACCCATAAGTCTTAAATCACCAAAGAGTATTTTTTTGAAGTTATTCTTCTTTTCCGGCGTTTTTATCAGAGTTAAAACATAATTTTTTGACAGATGTCAAAATGACGTTTACCCATATGAACTTACCCAGCGATTACATCATTTTAATCTATGAACTTACTGAATTCTTAAAGGCGTCTTCATATGAACACGAAAATATGTGGGTTTGGTAAAAGTGAATTGCTTTTTTTTTCATTATTTATGTTCCAATTTCTTACCATTCCACAAATCGTTCCATTTTCAGTAAAGCTGTCAATTAATCTGTCAAATCTAATTTTTGGTTTAATTGTCAATCTCCACTTTAAGTTTTCTATCAGTGTATTATCTCTCATCCCATTTTAGCTTCATCTTCATGCAAATTTAGCGTTCTTCTTCAGAAACTTAAGAAAGGAATTCATCAATAAAACATTTTGTTAAAAAATTTACAACTGTCTTAAAAAGATAAATGTAGGTTCACAAAGGGTTGAAGACCGTTCATTAATTTTTTTCTTGTCGGTATAAGGTCGTTAACGGGTATAAAGCCTTTATACAAAACTCTGACAGCAATTGAAATGAATTTCAAATAAATTGCTAGCTTTAAGTTTTTTGGCTACACATCAGTAAAACTGTCAATTTGTATATTATTTGACGCATAAAAACGTCAATCGTGTTGTTTTTTTTTTTTGGAATTGAAACAAAAAAAATCAAACTCACCGTGTTACTTTTCACCTGTGTCAACTTGACAACACAGAATCAATTTTTGTTTCTATTCCGAGATCTATTTGTGAGTGAGCACGTTAAAGCGTTTGCTTTATAGGTTTGGGATGTTTTTTTGGGATTCGCTTTGCTTATGTCAATAAATTGATGTCATTTTCTTTGAGTGACATGGAAATTCGTTGCCAAAATATTGTATCGTCAGTTTAAAACAAGCTTTTTGATGTGGTTTTTTTTCGATGTTTTCCTTGCACGCGGCACATCAAAAGTTCCTACCAACTATTAATGGCAGTTCCTATAACGTCTATATCTACCTATATCATAGAAGGTGTATAGAGTAGAGTATTTTACTTCTGGCAACGAATTCTCTCGGCCGGCATACTCGCCAGACTGCTTGGTGCCAACAAATCATTAAAACGTAAACTCAAAAGCAAGGAAAAGTGTTAAAGGGGTTGCAAGTGGAAAAGGGGTGCTATAATATAGCATTTTGTATATACTATGTATGCATATTGAGGTTGGTTGTGGTTGTGGTAAGTAAAATAAATCACATTCTAGAACCCACCACACCGCTCTCTCTTCTCGCCTCTCAGACTTTTAGCTCATTTAATTTAATTAATTTGATTTTTTATTGATTTTGAAAGACTTATGGTCACCGGGCATTCGTTGTTGTTGTTGTTGGTATAGTTTGTCGTGTTGGTTGTTGTCGTCAGTGTCCACCACATCGGCAGGTGCAGATATACCCCAGATGAGGGTGATGTAACATCGTTTTTGCTGTTATTGCATTGTTGCACTATCTCCCTTCTTTCTCGAGGAGGGGGTTGGTGTGGGGATTGGAGCGAAAGCAAAAGCTGTAAGAATTAATATTGTTCACTTGGGGAGTAGGAAGTAGGGTTGGGAACAAGCTCAACAAAACAATGGGTCGGTATCGGTGTATATTAACATGAGGTAAGCAGCAAAATTAAATATCAGTCCTTTTTTTTCCTTTTCTTGTTTTTTTTTTTGTGAGGAATGAAAAATAACAAAATTCCTCTTCACAACAAACCCGTTTACGTATATGAAGAGGGGGATGGTGGTTTGTTGTTGATTATTATTATAACGAGGGTTGTTTCGAGACTGAAAGTCAAAGCATACCTATGTATATACAAAATAAATTCTTAGAAAATGAGAATAATATCGTACGATTGCTTTTGGCTGATGTAATTTTTAAAAATGTGTTTTTTTCTAAATGCGGTGGTGATGGCTTGATGTTGTTATTGTCAGCAGTCAGCGGTAGTGGAAAATATTATATTTACAGTGTTGACAAAAGGGTATAGCACGCTAAGAAAGACGCGGTGTCGACATACACAGCAGCCAAGGACAAGTCATATAATTCGATTAGAAATTTGCTTTGTGTGAGACTAAATTGTTTTTATTTTACTTATTTTTTTTTCAGAAGAAGGTTCGATACGATGCGGTTGAGAACGATTTCTTTGAATTGAAAATGGATGACATCAGATTTTTATTCAAGGTTATTTTTTCGTCATAATAAAAATAAACAAATATTATAGAGACTTTAAAGAGACTTTTCTTTGAAAAATTATTGAAATTGTTATTGAGGATGAATTGTCTTCTTTATGTGATCTCTGAGTTTTCAATTTACTGAAAGAAGTTGCCTTTAAAAAAAAAAAAAATTTTAGGGTGGGACATAACAATATTTTAATATAATCGCATTTTTAAGCTTTTCAAAATTTATTAAAATGTAATTTACCTAATGTATTATTTTTATCATAACGAAATATATTAATGGAAAACTATAATTTAAACCAGTACCTAAGTTCTATATGTATTGATTAAAATAGTTAAATAAAATAGTGAATTTATTGTATTTTTATGTTAAGAAAAATGTTTCCATTTTATTCGCAAATCAACAAAGTTTTAAAAAAAAATGATTTTATTTTACCTACATTGAAATTTGAGAACTTTTGTTATCCAAATATTTAAAAATTAGTCTTTTGTTAAATTTAAAACTACATAATTATATCAATTGCCATCGATTCCAATACACTAATATCATGAACTTCAATATTAACCATAGCACCTTTGGGAAAATTCTAATATCGTCAGCACAAAGCCAAAACCGCGAATCTGCATTTTTGGACATTTTCACTTTAATGGATCTTTTAACAATTGTTATCGGTCCCTTTATTCACTGTATCGACCCAGTCCTCTATCTGTTTATCAGCAATTTCCGTTGTACGAATTTGCATAAGATTGCATGAATTTCCAAAACTTTGAAGCCGTTTTTCTCAAAACTATACAATTTTGCAGATTCGTGGTTTTGGCGTTGTGCCGACGATATTGTATGTTTCTATTTGAAGACCAAAATACATATCCCCAAAAAATGCCCTGAGATCAAGTGTTATGCTTTCAATTTATCCCTTTAAGATTCAGTTACAGCGGTAACAAAATTAATTGATTTGAAATTGAAAAAAAAAAATAAAAGTTTGAAATAGAGTTGTTCAACTTTTGTCTACCCGAATGCAACCTGATGAAAGTGGTAAAGATCAAAAGTAGAGGTATGTTTTAACAAAAAAAAAAAACATTTGTAGGTTTCTTTATCATCTTTGGTAATAAAGAGTTCATTTTTCGTGAAAATATAATTTAATTAGAAAAATGTTTAGCATAGCATTAGATTTTTTACCGACTTCCAAACAGGAGGATGTTTGTTACCTCATAACTTTGGACGGACTGAACCAATTTTGATAATTCTTTTTGTATTGGAAAGCTCGTGCTTTTCAATTTCGTTCACTTGGAACCATAGAAAAACCATTTAACTTAAAACTAGTATCTAAAAACTACATATTTTTGGTAAGTTATTATTTGAACTTTAATGATTTTTTTTTAAGTATACCCCGTTATTCTGCGATGAATTGAACTTATGAGTTAGTTTATATATTCTTTAACACAATGCAGCAAAAATTGGGTGCTCTTAGGTGCTCTTTAGAGAATCGAGGGTCAACTAGTTTTTCACTTTCTGATAGAAAATACTCCTTACTTTATGCAACGTTTTTTATTTTTAATTTAAATTTACTGATGTTATTAGTGTATTTTATTTTGGGTGATCTTAATTAAGGGAAGAGAGAAAAGAAACTGAGAATTGCGTATTAGGGATGAGGAAAAAATTTTGAGAAAAATAATGTCGACAGGCGGAGTACAGGCCATTAATCAATTTTTTTAGTTTTTGGTAAACAAATAAAAATAACAAAAACTAGGTTTATATTGTATTTTCTTGTAGGAATACTCATTTTAAACAGAAATAATAACAAAAACCACGAAAAATAATAATGGCCAGGTTTTTGATGACAATACTCCTATGTGCGACGGACGGCATGACGAAAACCACTTTTTTGATCTTCTCCATCATCGTAATGTTGGTATTGATTAAAACCTCAAATTTTTTTTCTACACGAAACCAATACTTGCCCTATAGATACGGTGACCATCCGTCCCGGTTTACCCGGGACTGTCCCGCATTTCAACAGCTTGTCCCGGGTTTTTATTTAAGAAACCCGGGACGTATAAGTGTCCCTTATTTTGGAATTTGTCCCGTGATTGTCCCGTATTTGCAAATTTTCTGATTTTTTTTTACCGACTTCCAAAAAGGAGGAGGTATTCAATTCGTCTGTATTTTTTTTTTTATTTATTTTTTTATGTTTGTTAACTCATAACTTTGGACGGAGTGAACCAATTTTGATAATTCTTTTTGTATTGGAAAGCTGTCCAGTTCTGGCTATAGAATCTATGAGAAAACCATAAAACCTAGTTTCGATCCATGGAAGTCGGTTTTTTTTTGTTGATAAAAATGATTATTTATTCAAAATTTTAAAAACTTTGAACGGAAAACAAGAAAAAACAGTCTTTGGTTGATTTAAATTAAAAGTTTTTCAAAAAACTCTTTTAGAGTAAGAAAAATTACTTGGACAGTTAAATGTCAGTGAAAAACGATTGAAAACTCTCCAAATATTCTAACACAGTAAAGAATTTCGGTGGTTAAGCTGCGTAAATGTGCATCGTAAAACTAAATTTTCGTATTTCGTCGTGCTGGTTTTATATGAAAATTTTCAATTTCACTTCAAGACTAGGCTTTAGTTTTAAAAATTTTTTGGCATTTTGTTTAGTTCCAGCTTGTATTTGTCGAGTTGAAAAGCTATATCAGGAAAAGTTTTTTTTTTTATTGAAAAAATATTTTTTTAGAAGTTAGGTACCTATTATAAATCCGCTTTCTTGATTTTGGAAACGACTTAAATGATTTCAATGAAAATGCTCCCATCAAATCGTTTAAGAAATCATCGTATCAAAATTATCGAATTAATCAAAACTCATTTTAAAAAAATAACATTTTTATTTTTTTTTTTGTGAAAAATCAATATTTTCAAAACTATCCAACGAATTTTTTATCTGTCCCGGGTTTCGCTTCTAGAAATATGGTCACCGTACCTATAGAGCAAGTAAAAATAGTATGAAATTACCCCAAAAATGTGAAAAATTAAAATACCTAAAAAAAATAGAGCTCCTAGAGAGCAACCAGTGTGATTTTTAGGCTAAGTGAAACCAAATGCATTCAGTGGCGTATCCAGAAAAAAATTTGGAGGGGGCTAAAAAATTTTTTCAAACATTTTTTAGAGGGGTACGAAAAATTTTTCTCTCTAATATATTCACCTTTGATCGAGAGTGAAGCTCTGTGCTGCTGTACTGAAAGTGGTATAGTAGCATTTAACTGCTCTCGACGTCAACAGCTTCGTACTACTGTATCCTGTTTTCAAAGTTCTTGTGTGACAAAAACCATTTTCGATATAAACGCCCATGTTCCGCAATTCGACCGAAAGTGAATTGAAATCACTTTTAAATTTCACGTGAAATAAAATATCATATTCTTCATTTGGATCAATTTCAAAAACTTCGAAATTGCTTCGAACTGTCATAGCTGAAGGATCATCCTTTTTAATTTTGTTTCTGAAGTTAAATTATTACTGCTGGATGCTATTTATCGGCAATTTTAATGGAAAAAAAGAAGAATTCAAAAGAAAAAATAAGGAGACACAAATAAGTTATGATAATATTTTGTCCAAAAATTATAGATTCATTGAAAAAGGCACCAAATTTAAACCGAAATAATGTGAATTGAATTCGATCAGAAAATCTAAATGAGTGAAAAATGCAGAAAGTGAAAGTCTAGAAACTAATTTTCCATTAAATTATTTTAGATGTTTAATTCGAAATATATATTTTTTCGAATTATGTTGCTTTTTTAATCTGAATTCGAAGTCCAAACTGGCATTTGCTGAAAGAAACCATTAGTTACATATGATGACTACTAAGATTTTGAGATATCAAATATTTCTATTTCCAATAGCTTTGAGAAGTATATAATTTTTGAAAAAAGTGTTTATTGAGATTGCATAAGAACTTTTGCAAAACTAAACGGTGATGTTATTCGAAGTACGTATTATACTAAAAAATGATCTGAAGAATTTAGAATTGGACTTAAACCCGAAAAAAAACACCCAACCCCCAGCTACAGCTAAGGCTCTTACTCAAACAAAAACAAATAGCCGTTTCAGAATTTGGAGGGGGCTCGAGCATCTGAGCTGCCTCTAAATCTATAAGATTTACGAACAAGTTTCAGCCAAGCATATATATTACAATGAAATTAGGTAAAAAATAACATGATCTGGAAGGCTTGGGGGGGGCTTGAGCCCCCTGAGCCCCCCCCTCAATACGCCACTGAATGCATTAGGTTCGATAAGAAAATTTCTGGAAAATGTTAACAAACAATAATTAAAATAAGCATAACTTAAAAATAATTTTTATTTTAAAAATTAGCTCATAGAAAAATAAATTGCACGACTGGGGTCGCACGTACTTGCTCTTATGGTAAAAGTTACTTTAATGTTAAAATAAGGGAAAATTTAAAATTTGATATTTTCACGGAATTTCATAAGTGGTGCAAAAAAAAACAAAACCTGTTTTTATAAATAATTAAATACCGTTTTAAATTATCTTTTAGAAAAAACTAAGTATGCCATTTTATTTCTTGTATAAAAAGGAATTTTTAGAAAAAAAATTTCGAAAATCGTTAGAGCCGTTTTTTTAAAAAATAATTTTTTATATATACAAATTTTTTAACATTTTTAAAAGTAAAAGTTGGTATGCCATTTTAAGGAGATAATTAATTTACACATAAAAACGGAATTTCAAAATTTTTTACCAACCCGTTTCCAAAAAAATTGATTTTTCAAAAAAAAAATTTTGAAATATTTTTTAAAAATCCAAAAATGTGTTTTTTGAACAATTTAAATTTTTTTTCAAATAATGAATATTTATACGTTTCTGTGTAAAAAATTTGGTAAAAATCTGTTTTGTCGTTTACGAGAAATTCATAAATCGAAAAAACCGTTCTATGGGAGGTACCGTTAATAACGGTACAAAAAATATTTTTTTATTTTCAATGGAAGCTTTTATGTGCTTCACTACACACAAAAATTTTAATTAAAATCGTAAGAGCCGTTTTTGAAAAAATTAACTTTTCTATTTCCGTTAGTTTTGGTCCTAAAAAAAAATTTTCAATTTGTCCTCTAGGGAATTACCCAAAACTGTTAACTATCAAGTTTGAAGGAAATCGCTCCATTAGTTTAGGCTGTAGCTCAAGGTACACACAGACGGACAGACAGACAGAATTGCCGGACCCACTTTTTTGGCATTCTCCATCATCGTAATGTCATGTAAAATTGTTATCTCGAGTTCGATTTTTTTTACGAATCCTAAACTTGTCCTATAGTACCTACATATATGGCAAGTAAAAAATGAATGTGATTTCTATGTTAACTGACCCCAAACACATTGAGTTTAATACATATACATTTTTCTGGAAAATTTTAATAAACGCTCAAAATAAGAAAAACTTTAAAATTAGTATGAATATTTTTCCAAATATGAAAAATTAAACATTTCAAAAACTAGAGCTGCTAGAAAGAACCAATATTATTTTTGAGCTTACTGAACCCAAATCTATAAAATTTAATATAAATCTTTCTGGAAAATTTTAAAAAGTTGAAAATGGAGAACACTAGCCTCATTCAGCGATTTTCTAAAGATAAAAAAAAAAAAATTTTTTTTAATCCATTTTTGTGCATAGCTTCTCTAATAAAAGTATTCGGGTGGTGAAAATTTGGTTCTAAACTTAATGAATAATTTTTTTAAATAAACAACGTTGGGAAAAACTCAACACAAACTTCACATTTCGGGTTTTCGGATATTAAATATAAAGTTGAAAAAATTGAGCTTAACTTGATTTTGTCAACAGGTAGTAAAATGACAACATGCTAAACACAATCACATTTTCTTCTACACAGGTGACCAGCAAGTCGCAAATGCAAATCACATTTATTTATCTAGAGCAAAATTTTACTTAAAGTAGGCATCCAAACTCAGTTTAGTATGTGAGATTTTTCGGATTTATTGATTTTTAACGGAATAATGAAAAAAAGCATTCACGGGTTTTTATCATAGGTAGTTACTTTACTGGAGAATAATATTTTTAAGCTGAGCAAAAAACTTCAGCTCTATCAACTAAAACATTTAGAAGTTTGTTGATCATCCCAAGAAAAAAAATGTAAGAAAAACCCGTTCAAAACTTTAAGCTTAAAAATGTTGCGAAAAAATAGTTTAACTTTAGTATGAGATTCCTGGACCATACAAAAACGCTTTTGTACAAAATTTTTGAATAGTTTTCGAAGTTTTTCCAATAAAATAAGGTAAAAATAAATTCTCAAGATATTACTACCCCTTTAATAAGTAAGTTTATACTGCTTATACAAAATCACAAATCTCATTACGAATTTAACACCAAAATATTTATCTCCTTGCACAGTAAAATAAATTTCGTATACTACAAGAGCCAAGATACAACCCTATTTTCTTTACTGGAAAAAAGCTTTTGCATATATGATCTTACCCTTCCGAGAGCTAAATTTATCGCCCTTTAACACATAAATATATCTACACAATAATGTTTCATTATATCAACCAACATAAATTTATATTTCTTCCTAAACCCAAGCCAAAAATTGTAAATTAAAATCAATTTATTTTGACAAATATCTATCAATTTCTCATTAAAAAAAACCTTATATTCTCTATAATTCTATTAGGTACCAACCACACCTCCATCACATGGCCCCTTCAATCTAAGTATAACCCTGAAAAATAAAAATCTAACAAAATAGCCAGCAACAATCAAAAAAACACAATACAAAACATACAACCATCATCTAATAGAATAAAAATGAAACAACAACAACAAAATAAACCATCCAAAAAGAGCGAAGAATGTTTGACCTTTAAAACGAGCGAACCGAAAGTATATTGCACAGAACAACGTACACAACAACAACAACAATTTTCAAAGCAGCAAATAAACCAGAAGAAAGGAACACCTCTATAATCTAAGACCAAAAAGATTCTGGCAATGCATCAAAAATGACGTCAAAAAAAAAATTGAAAATTGTCATGTACATTATTTATTTGTATGTACACATGTATACCTTCCCTATAACGGTATTTTTTTTTTGTTATTTTCAGATTTTCAAGTGGAAAAACCCAAAGAATATTTTCTTTAAATAAAAAAGGAAAAAAAAAAGAAAATTAAAACATTTTTTGTTCATGTTCAAAGTGAAAATTTATATTCTCAGATCTGTCAAAATGTATATAAAACCGTTTTATTTTTGACAAATGCATGCAAAAGTCATTTCAAAAAAAAGAAAAGGTAGCCAAAGAACATAGAACAAATCAGACCCAAAAATAGACATGGAAACTTTTTCTTCTTGGAGGAGCAATGTAAGGCAAACGAACAGTTGTTTTGCAGTCGACTAGAACAAAAAAAAAAAAAAGAATAGAAATCAAAGCAAAATCCGATGACAGAAAGTGAGAGCCAACTCAAAATCATGTACAACGAAAGAAAACTTAAAGAGACAATGAGAGTTTGAAAGGTTTCTCTCCCTCATCGAGATTGCGCTTTAAGCCCATTTACAACACAAATCAGCCGGGATCATATGTTTCCAACCTAAGAGAAAACTCAAAACAACAAACAAAATGACAGATAGATAACCCCAATTTTTCTCTTTGCATTTATCACCGTTTTTGCTGTCAGGTAAATGGTTTTTATATGTGCACAAAAAGCCGGTTACATAGCAATCATATGGTTATCACCATTTTGCTTTGTCTATATCTTTACTTGCATATGGCCTCCCGGTATGTGTGCCCTTCTTTCAAACCCCGCGCCCGCCACCTGGTGGCAAAGGGGAGTATCAGCTGTTTAACGACCGGCAACGAATTTTTTGATGGAATCAAGGGATGATGAATGAGGGGGGGAGGGTGAGAGGTGAGAAGGGGGTTCTGTTAGTGTAGTCAGTAATTATTCGTCTTTCGTTTGGCATTTGGCTTTTTATGAAAATGGAAATTGAGAAGTTTTTTGGAGATAAAAATATGGGAATGGGGGTGATATAGGTGTCAGAGTCAGAATTACTTACCCAGGAGCGTGTTTTTTTTCTGTCAAAAAAAGGGGGAATGGGACATGATGGTTTATATTGATCAGTCTAAGTCTTGTGAAGAGGATAAGATGGAAATAAATAGTCAAATTGGTGTTATTTTAATTTTAGGTTTCGTTTTTCGTCAATAAAAATCAGAAGTGGGGTTGTTTCTTGTTTCTTTCATTTTATTTGATCCACTCTTTGCCAGGTTGGCATAAGCTTTTAGTTGTGTACGTGCGACAAAATCCCACCATCACACACACATTAAAACGTCGGCCCGGACAGACCCGGTGTCTCTTTGTGTGTTGCAGCCCTATGTGTGCAGCTTTAGCTAGCTAGCTAGCTGCTGCTGTTGCCTGCTGCACAGCCACTAAATAGAGAGACAATTTCATGTGACTTATGTAAAAGAACACCGGTCGGTTTGGTTCGGTCGACGTATAGAAGAGACTCGCATACAAATACACAGCACTCTGGGAATTGTAGGTACTTAATCTTTTTTTTTTATTTCATTTTTTTTTTGTATTTCAAGTGAATTTTGTATATCCAATTCATCCACCTACACCCTCTCCCTCTCACAACTCAACACTTGGCCAGAGAGAGGGATTACAATGGCAAGGCAATTGTTACATGAAACATTTTCAAATAAAAAAAGTAACATAAAAAAAAACTTAAACTAAACGAAAAGACATTAAGGAGACCATCATCCTCGCACCTCGCACAAACACTCTGTGATTATTATTGTAGCAGGTGGGTAGAGGGCGGCAGGGTATCCAGAGAGAGAGAGAGCTCAAAAGTTTTATGAATGCGTTCAAATTGTGTGACGTTTCATTCTGTGAGACTATGATGATGGGGGTGGTTAGAGGGTAGTTTCTAGTTTGTATAGTTTGTGTTATAAGAGAGGTGCTATATTATGGACTGGAATAATAATACTTTTTTACATAACCCTCTTTTTAAGCTGCTTTTCACTCGCAAACAACAACAACAACAACAAACTTAGTTTGAATAGATAGGCAGTAAAATCAACCCCTCTTTCCTTCTATTCACAAAGTGAGGGATGAAAAAAATATACAGGGAATGTGGCTCATCAGCTGTTTTGTTTGCTGCTGGGTAGGATAAAAATAGCCCCAACGGTGTGCGAGGAAGTTTTATAGAAATTCTCTACTATGTGGGTATATAGACTTTGTATAGAGGTATGTAAGTATAGAAAAAGATATTTTTAAGATGAAGGTTTACTGACAAATTTAGCTATATATTTCAAAACCCTCCTCTCCTTCTAAGTTTTTTTTTGTAATTAATGAGCTTTTAATAGTGGCAAACAGTGTAAAGCTTAAAAAAAAGAAAAATCTTGTGATTTTAGCAAGCAAAAGAATAAAAGTAGGGTTAATCCTTAGGGGGAATCGAGTGGATTTTTGTTGATGATAACTTTATGAAAATTTTACCCATTCTCAAAAAAAAAACCTTTGATGAGGATTTTCAAGGGTTTAAATAAGTTTTTTTTTTTTAAGTTATCTTCCTTAGAAAATAAATATAAGAAAAAATAAATTAGGGTCCATTTTTACTCCAAATGAATAATAAATATGCATGAATATTTTTTTTTTTTGTTTTGATTTTGTTTTTTTGACATTTTGAGTTGGCCCCAAATGAATGGTTTATAGTTTTTTTGTTCTTTTAACTTTAATATTTATGAGTTTGTTTGAACGAAAGGGTTCTAAGGATTTTTTTCGGAGGCCTATTTCAGGATTTTTAGTTTTTCTGAAACTTTGATATTTTAAAGTTGTTTTTGTTAAAGTTCTAACGTTCAACTTGATTCAAACATAGTGAGACTTAAGAATGGTCGCTTTAAACTCTTTTTAGGAATAAAACTCGAAAGTTTCTTTGAGGTCTGGTTCCTCCGCATTCAGTAAGTGAGACACCAAAAGGTAGGTCTCAAGAAGCTCTTTTAAATGAAAAGCAAAAACTTCTTTGATATCGGGTTACTGCGTTATTTACAAGAAATCCAGTAAAAATAGACAAAAAATTGTCAAAGAAAGGAAAAAATTTGTATCAGGCTGATTTATAGTATACAGCTTGGTGTAAGGGTGGTTTACAATCTGTAAAAAGTCCTGAAGTTTCCTCTAAGTTTCCTCCGTCCGCTAGTATCATTATAAGGGGTCAAAGGTCACAACATTTTCTATTTTTAAAACGATAAATTTTAAACAAAAATTATGTTCAACAAAATTGTTGCTGAGGTTATTTTACAAAAAATTGTTCTATTAAGTTTTTTGTATCACTAACCGTTTAGTCATTACAATATTCAAACTATCTCATGTAATTTGATTAAAATAACAAATATAAAACAATCATGAAAAACATATGCGAGTTTGAAGTGCTATAATTCCTAAACGGTGAGTGATACAAGAAATCTTTGTATTACAATTTCTTCTAGAATAACCTCAGTTACAATTTTATGGAACATAATTTTTGTCTAAAATCTACTGTTTTACAAAATAAAAATGTTGTGACTTTTGACCCCTCAAAATAGGGCTAGTGAATAGAGGAAACTTCAGCACTTTTCACAGATTGTAAACCACCCTCAAACTAAGCTGTATACCAAAAATCAGCCTGTTACAAATTTTTTCCTTGAAATTGTCGTGGACTAAAGAGTGAAGCCATCCAAATTTGTATAACACATTTTATTTCCATTTTTTGTTTATAAATATGACAACCTTGAACCGGCTTGAGAAGCTTTTTTTTAAATTAGGTTTAATACAAAGCAATTTGAGATATGTATATTTCTATTTCAATTATGTCAAAGCTCAAATATTCACTGTGGCGTATGAGTAACATTTTTTTGTTGATTAAGAAAAAATTGCTCTGTAAGCAAAAAAATTTAACCAGTTGATAATTCCAATTTATTTTGAGACCTTCACTTGTAAATTTTACTTTGTTAAGTGGAGACTTGCTTTATGCAGCTCATTTGTGATTTTTGATTTTGTTTTTGTAGTTAAGATGACACATAAAAGTAATGTGTTTTGGAATGTTTTATCTAATGAAACTAAAACTAAGACAATACCAACAGCCTGGGAAAAGTGAAAATCATTTTTATTTATTCTTCGGTGTTTTCAGCCCAATACAAGAAATTTGTATATCAACGTTTGTCAAAGAAATAAGAATTAGAGCGTGTCAAGTATCAAATCAATCTCGAGAATAGAAAATTGTTTGGGTAACTCTTGATTTTGTTTTGTGTTGCGAAATAAGCTGTTGTCTAAAATTTCAATCGATTTAAAGGTGCTTACCGCCACTTTTATTTTCATATCTACTAAAGATAAAAGTATGCTGAACACGATGTTTTTTTAGGTGTAGAAAGATTTTGGATCGCCCTTGAGCTCTGAAATGATAATTCTATGATATTATTTCACTCATGTGGATTATTCAATACATTTGTTATAATTTGCATTTATCTTTATTTTTCCTTTTCAAAATGATTGAAAAAAAAAACAATTCAACGCTGTGAAAATTAATTTATCATCTAGATTTATAAAGTTAAATAGATCTCCAGAGAGCAGTTTAAATTAATTTGGATTAAACGAGATTGGATTTAAAAAAAATTGGATTTAAGATTGGATTTAAGCAGTGAATATTATGGATTTGGATTTATTTTTGACATTTGGCATTACTTTACATCCAGATGTATTTTTAAACATTTTTTTAAACTCTATGGAGTGCTGAACACGAATGCGAAGTTATGACTGAAAACAGACTTATTCAATAGAGTCTGACATCTAATCGTAAACATCTAGACTGCGCTGACAAAGTATGTTTACTTTCTCAAAGGATCATGGATATCCATCAAATGACATCAGGGGAGACATCGTGGGGCAACAATGATGATCAGCCTCGGAACCCAGTCATGCTTTGAAATTAATATAAAAAAAGTACGTATACGCCATAGTGATCCAAATGCATTTTCTTTTTTTACTTCCATTAAAGTTGTAAAAATTTTATTGTTTGAACTTAAATGTTAAACCAACAATTTAGGCATTCAATAAGAAAATTCTGGGTTTGCAATTTGTTTATTCTTCCTGACTACAACATTTTTTTTTCCACTCTGAAGATCTGTATTTTTCTAAAAGGCAAAAAAGTGCAATTATACCCAATTAGTTTATGTAGCGTTCGATTTAGTATATTCTTTTGAATTTTTGTTAAAAATAGATATATACAATTTAGTAATCAGCTTAAAATATTATAAGGTTCCTCTGAAATTGCTGCTGCAAGAGCACTCAAAATTTCCATTGTGTGTATAATTCGCTTTTCCCAATAAACTATAAAGTGCTTCCTCTAAAGCTTAAACAAAAACTCTTCTTCACCTGTTCATTCTTCATCTTTTCCTTTCTGTTGATTTCAGTTTTTTTATTATTATTATTTTTTTTTTTTTTTGAAGAGGGTTTATAGTAACGCATTCTTCCGTTATGATATAAATCATCATCATCATCGACATCTCTCGCTCTCTGAAGTTTCTTTGTTGCACTGTGAAAGGAACAACTAAAGCACTTACTTATAAAATACTCCAACAAAATGAAACGATCCGAAAATCTAACAAAATTATAACAACATTTCAATTTGAACAAAAAAGCACTTTCCTCTTTCCTATTCCGCAATCCACTTCGACTTCCGGACGATGACGAAGATGATGATGACGACGACTACCGACGGGAACGGGAGGAGTAATCCTTTGGGTTGAAAGGAGATAGAGATATAGAGGAGCGCTATTGGGAAATATTTTCTCAAGCTTTTCATTTTGCAATATCTTTTAAGGAGATTGTCTTTTTTTTTTTACATGCCCTTCGTGGGTTCTCTATTTTTTTTCTTTTTGCCAAAATCAACTACCAAGGGGTTTTTTGTATTATTTTTTTTTTTTATTAAAACCATCATAGTCGTTTTCAATAACATAATAATTTTCGAAAAAGGTAAAAGTTAAACCGATTTCATAAATTACTTTTTTTTCAATTAAATTTAAAATATTTTTCACTGCAGGTGGGAAGTGTATCTACTTTTTTACTATTTTTCATCTGAAAAAGCTTAAAAAAAAATATCCTGAATGAGTACCGATTTGGATGGCATAGAGAGAGTGATGGGGGAATAACTAATGCCCTTGAGAGGAGTCCTCTGATTCTGGTTTGGTTTTGTTGTATTTATAAGAGAATTTTGTGTCAGGAGGAAAAATAAAAACACAAAATTCAGGATAAAATGAATCCTTGAACTGGCATTAATCTGGTTTACCTTGAAGGTGCGCATGCAAATGATATCATTAATTTTTTTTTTTTTTTTTTTTTTGCTGTGTGATTTTGGAAACGTTGATAAATCGATTGGATCGTCCTCGTTTGGGTGTCTTAAAATGTCATCAATATAAGAAGAAACTGTCTGTCAATTTTGTTTGATGGAAGTCGATTGGTATATTGTTGAAGTTTATATTCTTGTACACCTCTCTGCCATTTAATCTTTATTTAATTAGTTTAAAGGAAATAAATTGGAAACTTAAGACCTTTACGGCATGATATTAAAGTTAAAATAATGTAATTTTTATAACTGCATGCAAATTATGTAGAATGAAATGAAAAAGAGATTTTAATTGGGACACTGAGGTGTATACGTACTTTTTTTAAAGAATAATTTTTTGGTGTTCAAAATAATTTTTTTCTAATCGTTATAAAAATCTTTCATAGATTTTATTTGATAAAACAAAAACTTTGACAAATTTCTTTCAATTTTAAGTTTTAAACGAAAGATAAAACAAAAATATTAGACAAAATTAAATATATACAACTTTTCCAAATATACATAAAATGCATAATAATACTTTTCTAGTGGTTTTCTTACAAGAAAATTTACTCTTTGAAAAAGAACATCCTCTTGCACAAAATTATTATTTAATGAAGTCTTTTTATCAAAAACGTAACATTTTTACCAAATTTAATTTAATTTTAATTTTGAATTTCATCTATTCTTAAAAAAAAAACCCTTTTAATTCATGATAGTTTTGTAGACCTCAGAATCTTAGTTTTTATAAAAAAAAAAAATAATTTTGTTTATTAAGTTTAAAAATAAAGAAAATGTATGTCATTTATGAAACCTTTTTCACACAGGTCAACCCTTTCTTTATCCTGCTTCATGTAAAATTTCGATACAGAATTTTATCAGACCCTCGTGGATAGAGGTGTGCTAAAAAGCGATTTTTAAAGAGCAGTGATAGCAGCAAGCAGCTTATAAAAAGAGCAGCTTTAAAAAGCTGGTATTTAATCACTCTTTAAATAGCAGGTAACGCTGCAAATTATTCTTTAAATTTCTTCCTGATTTGAAATATGATTGAAAATATGAAAAACAAAATAAATTAAAAGAAAGTGACCATTGTCCAATTTATATAATAAGAAATAACTCTTTGAACAATTGTATTTCAAATTGAACTTCACTGTTTCGTCATCATCATGGTTATCTTTTCTCTGCATCTCTGCTTTTTTCAAAGTTAATTAAATCATTAGATATGAAGAACAAAATGCTCACAAAAAAGCTGTACAATTTTTATATAGCCAAAAACATTTTCTGAGCAGTAAAGTTAAGTTACAAAGAACAGTGAGCAGTTTTGCTTAAAAAAGCAGTGATATCCTTAAAAGTATATTTTTCTGTTCTCACTGTTCACTTGATCGTTTCATATTCTTCATTGTATACCTATAATAAAAAACAACACAACAAATTCGATTGGGTTGGATTTTTCAAGGCTGAGGACTGAGCAGTGAGCATCTATATTGAAGAGCAATCGCAACTGTTATCTGCTCAGTGGAGGAGCAGAGTGATTGAAAGCAGCTTTCGCAATAGCAGCCTCAACACTACTCGTGGAACATTTATATTAGTGTTAGCGTCCGAGTAAGTAGTAAGAAATAATTTTTACAGACAAACTTCTTTAAAACAAAAAAGTCTAAAAGAAAACCAACTTCTAAACCTATGATCCCACTTACATATATCTGAAATTTTATATTCACACAAAATTTGAATAAAGTGGTTTGCACTTTCATTCCATCCAAAAGATATTCAAGTCTACACAGGAACACCAAAAAAATCCAAAAAGTTTACAAAAATGTAAAATATATATTTTTAGGAAATCGTACACCAAAAATCTGTACATACAACAATCTACCATTTTTTTATTACCGAAAAAAAAAATATTACAATGTATAGCTACAATTTCAAGCTTTCCTTCATTTGAATAGGGGATTAGACGACGACAAAGGCCGATGGACGACCAACACGACAGGTTGAACGATTTTTTGTCCTCTTTCTTTTGAAGAAGAAGCCTTTTAAAAAAAAAAAAACTTTCCCCATCCATGTCCAGTCCAGGATTGCTCTTGATCCCGGGATGAAAAACAAAACAAAAAACAGGACATAAACAAAATATAAAAAAGGATAGGTGGGTCCCCGGTAAAAACAAAAAACATATAAAAGAAAAAAAAAACAACAAATCCACCAACATTCAAAATGTTAATCTCTTGTCCACCACACCATTTCTTCCATCACATAACCCAACTCCATTTGGCGAAATTGTAATCCGGCGGATTTAATGACATTATTTTGCTACATTTTTTCTCTTGTTATTGTTTGTTGTATTTTGAAGGTGGTTGTATGTGTGAAGGTCTGGTTGTTGTTTTAGTACACTCCTGGTGCAGTTTGGTAAATTTCAGCCTCTACAAAAATTGGCAAACAAACAACAGAGACTCATCCTTTGGGAATGGGAAAGTTTTTCAAGGGCCATAAAAACCCGGCAACAAAGTGTATAGGTATAAAAGGCAATACAAAAAAAAAAGAAGTTTGAGAGATAGCGTATAAGGACGATGACGACGAAAACAACGGTGCACAAACCAAAAAGGGTAGTTTTCAGCTTAAAAAATCCTATTTCGTCGTCCGATGTTGGCTGTGCAACATCACGGTCACGGCACAGGCGGGTTCATCCTCTGAATTTGAATTCTGTGCCATCATGGAAGAACGTGGACAATACCATATTCCCGGTGTGATAGAGGGTTGATGATGAAAAGTGGCCGGTAGGCACACAGTAATTTCAACGATGTCATTCAAAACACACCGTAAAAATATAATGAAAATACTTTGGCAGGTTTTTTTTTTTGGAACATGAAAACAGGAAGAAATAGCTGCAAGATAAACAAAAAAAATATATTTATTCGAAGAGAAATATCACCCCTTGGTGCCTTTGGGGGTCATATTCACCATTGGGATGTGCGGTATCGGAATGTCAACGCTTTGGCAACAGGCAATTTCAGATTGAAATCTTTCTTTGCCTCTGCTGACTTTTTTTATGAGATATATAATATCCTTACCCAACCACCCACTAACCGTTCCTGGGTTCCATCATTGTTTCTTGTGGTGTTATGCTATATTTTTCTCGACTACAAGAAGAAACTTTGTTTTGCAAAAAGAGCCCTCTGGGGTGTTCTATGTTATCTAAAGAAATATAAAATTCATTAATTTTTACTTCCTTAACCATAATTTTTGGCTTGGATTAGGTTTTAGTTTATCTGTGGAAGATAATGGTGCAAAGAATTTGCCAGATTTCCTCTTTGTTATTCCAACAGCGATCATAATTTTTTTTTTTTTTTGCCTTTTTTTGAACGATAGGAAACTTGATTGAGATCTATCGGCCAGACAATGACAAAACAAAAATTATTGTTCCCGAGAGAGAGGAAGGAAATGTTTGAAAAGTTTTGCATTTTTATTGTTCGCTTGAGAAACATCATTTTATGTAGTGAATTTTAGTTAAAAAAAAAATGACTGCCTTATATAGCAGGTCTGTCGAAATAAGATATGTATCGAACACATTTTCTAGGTTTTTTTAAGTGCGTTAGGAGGATACATTTTTGTAGCAACAAGGAGGAAAATCAAGGATATCTTCACTAAAATAGGGAAATATAAAAGAGATTTTTAGACCTCTTATTGTAAGAAATCATGTTTTAATAAAAAAAAAAAAAACAAAGATGCTTATAGCCCAGCTGTATTATCAAAGTTTAATAAACTAGCAATCTTTGTAAGGAGATATCTGATTTTGGTTTAGAACTAACTCAGAAAATCAAGGACAATTTATTATAGTGTGAATATAAGCCAAGGTCTAAACTTTACCTCGACATTTTAGCTTTTTCACAAAAAGTTATTAACCCAATGTCGGCACACGGGTGCGAATTTGGCAGGACAAAAATAAAAAGTGGTCATAAAAAGTCTTTTTATATGGGTGAAAATACATTTTTTTGGAATTGTGAATACAATATTCGAATTCCTCGGAAAATTCTACATGAATTTCATATATGATTCTCTATAAAATAATCAGCCCAAAAAAAGTTCTAGCGACATGAAGAAGTATAAACCAAATTCGCGAAAAAGAGGTGTGCCTACAGAGGGTTAAGTTTTTCTTGCAAAAGGAAGTAAGAATGCAATAAACATTAAGGTCGCTATAAAATTCCCTTCTCTTTTACTCGCTGATAGTTACTTATGAATTAAATAAAGAGTACAAGTACTAAATGGCTGCCCTGTGGTGGTCCTGAATAAATACAAAATTATAAGCACCGCACCGAATATGTTCTATAAATTGGGTTGATGAGATCGAACACAGTTTAGAACAAAACCAAGATTAAAAATTCCATACGAAAATTTGTTAACTCTGGAAAGTTTTTTGAAGTGAAAACTTGTTTAGTATCGTAGTGATTTGAAACACGATGAAACGAAAAAGCGACAGGAAAAATCAATTGATTATAACTTTTTTGTTTCAATAGATAGATGAATGAAATTTATAATGTAGATAGGTAATACATAATAAACTATAATTGTACAAAATTTCAATTAATTTGATATTCAAAATCCTGAGATAACTGTTTTTTTTTTTTTCTAAACACGTTATATCTTTTCATCTAGAGCACATTATGTACATACAAAATCTTAAATTAAAAAACTTCAGAAACACCTCAAAACACTTGTGGAGACCACCTGTGTTGCCCATGACCAGCCAAAAGTGTGGGAAGAACCATAATCTCAGTTTGAAATAACGACATGGTTGGCTTTAAAAAATTCTTACATTTTTGTAGGCATTGTAGAAATATGATTGAAGCGTCATATAAAAGATAAAACAATAAGCTTTCTGATGATATAAAATTTATTATAGGTTGTCATTTAAAAAAATGGATTTAATGGTGTTAGAAAAGAAAAATAATTGATTTGTTTTGCTTTTTTTTGATGAAAACAGATTATTTTCAAAAAATTCTAGTTCTTTTTATAGATGTTGTACAGACATGATCGATATAAATATTTTGAGCTGAAGCAATAAACTTTCAGATAATATAAAAGTTATTATAAACTGTCATAACAAAAAATGGATTAATGGTGTTAGAAGAAAAAATAGATTTTTTTTTTGTTTTTTTTTTTAATGAAAAATAATTGTTTTGAATAAATTATTTGTATACTTTCTGCGCATTGTAAAAATTTACGTAGGTATACCTATGGCTTTATTTGTTAGGAAAATTTCTAAGATTTTTAATGTTGTTATTTTTTTAGTTTCAAACAAGCATATCAAGAAGTAAAATTTGATATTCACTTATGAGCAGAAGAATTGTTTCAATAATAGTTATTGACTGATTTTAAGTTTTTTTTAGGTCAAATAAACAATCCAAAACCAAAAGTGAGCAGAAAACTTTTGAATCAAAGTTAATTTTTGAACCGTTAAACATAAAAACAAAATATTAACTTTAATTATATTTTATTTAAATCCTTATTAATATATATTTATAAACCATACAAAAATAACAAAATACCCTTTCAAGGTTTGACTAACTTTAAGGTACCTGAGTTTGAATTACATTTTATAAAATAATAAAAAAAATTAAAAAGAAAGCTTTAGTATCCCTGAACTTAAACTAAAAAAAAACTATACAAAAATTCCATTTTTTCATACTGGCTATTATGTACTCGTATCTTGACATATCTAGACACATTTAGTCTGTCGTCGCATACAAATGAGGAGGTTCTCGAGTTGTTGGAATGCCATAATCATATCTCCCCATTTCAGCATCAAAAAGCAAATTATTTATCAAATGTTTAATAACAACTTGAGCTTTTGAAGACTTTAACCTGCGTATTGTGATACCAACATATTCACCAAAAACACCAAATTCATCCGAGGATTCCATGGATTCAGTTTTACGAATCTTTTTGCATGTAGGATTGCTGCTGCTGGCCAAACTATCACTTTCACTATCACTTGGTATTTCTACTAAATGATGACTAGTTGAATCGATTTTTGGCAACCTTTGACGTTTTTTTGATTTGATGGCTTTTTTGATGGCAGATTTTTGTGACCTGGAGACATTTTCAATTTCTTCATTAGGTGTTTCAAACTGTTGTTGATTAGAATTTAAATTAGAAAAAATAATTTGAGTTTGTGTATTTTCTTTTTAATTATTGTTTTGTGTATAATTATTGATTTTCCAATAAAAATATACTTACAATTTCTGTTTTGACATCCCCAGCACTGATGTTGACGTAATGTGGATCATTAATTTGGTCTGTCTGCAACGGAAATGAAGTAAAAATAAATTATTAGACCCCCATCGTGCACGACTAAATAAATAAATAATATACCCGAATAAATTGCAAGTAGTACAATCTCTACTTCTGTATGAATTAAGGTTATGTAGAGTATTCAAAAAATATTTTTTGTTTTTCATTTTTCTCAAAATTAGAAATAGTGTTGTAAAATTCAGGGTTATTAGGGGACATAAAGAAGGGTAAAGTTAGTACAAACAATTTGAAATAAATTTCTAGCAAACATTCCAACTAGCAATCTAGCTTCTGTAAGGTTTAATCGAAGCTATTTTAGGTCCAGCAAAATTGCTTGCATAAGGCCTTACACGCTTACACAAACACATTTGGCCCACATACGAAGCTTATGAAGCTTTTAAATAGTTGTTAATTAATGGTTGTATTGACTTGCTTTGCCAAAATTTGACAGCTAATAGGGTTGCCACATTTAAAATTAAAACAAATAGATTACCCACAGAAAAAATGGGAGCGGGTCTGTCTTTCAAACTTCTGTTTTTTTTAATTTCTGCTTTTCAAAATTCTGCTAATTCAGTTTTTCATAGCGTTTTCATATGTAATTAATGTTTGGTACTTTTCTAACTGCCTAGAAGACTGACTATTTTATAACTCACATCTATATACTGTTGAATACTAATTAGAAACGATAAAGAATATTGCTTTTCTTAATTAAATTTTTTGAATATTAATTTTTATTTGATAAATTAAAAAAAATTTTAATTATCATTTTTCGAAGATATGATTGTTTCTTATTTTTTCAATATTTTTAAATTTATTGATTTATCAAAAAAATTAATAGTACAAAAATTGACATAGTACCTATCACTAAAAAGCACCTAATTTTTCGAGATGATGATTTTACAAAATTCTGAAAAAAAAATTAAAAAAGCGTTTGGAAAATGTTAAAAAGCGCGCGCTTTTTAATGAAATAATGAAAAGCAGAATTTTGAAAAACAGAATTTCGAAAGCAGAATTTTGACCAAAGAATTTTGACCCCAGCAGAATTTTGACCCCAACCTTGAAAAACTCTACCTTTACGCTAGATAGCTTGATGATGGAAGCTTTTCGTTAAAAAGATGTTAACTTATGAAAACTTTTGTTTTTTAACCCAATACATTCCCTTCAGGTTTTAAATATGAACACCATAATGTGAATTAATCTCTGATTTCATAATCTCAACAAAATCATTTGCATATTTGAATTTATTTCACTCCGTTACGACTGTTAGTGGCAAGTAAATATAATAATGTACCTTCATACAACCCGTTCTACAATCGAAAAAAGGGGTTAAACATCAGAACTCTTAAATAAAATATTCGTTTTTTTGTTGTTGTTGTTATTCTTTCATATTAAATTAGGTAAACCTAGGTATGAATACCAATGAGCAACTTCAAATTGACGTTAAAGATTTAAGATTGTGGTAAAAATTATATATATTTGACAAGCTGTTCAAAATGCCACTTCTCGTGTTTGGTTGCTTTTTTTTCTTTGGTCTTCACTTTATTATTTTCAACTTGATTGCTAACACTTCAATGCAAGTCGTTGTTAGTTAGTTTTTTTTATTAATCGAATGACCTTGAAATTTCAAACGCCAAAATGAATCTTCCAAAAACCAAAATTCAAATCATGGATGCGTCATTAAAATGTTGATGGTGTATGAAAACTTTATTTGTGTTTTTTTTTTGCAAGACGGACTTAGTGGAATTTGTGTTAGCATGTTAGAAATTTGGTATTGAAGTCTTGAATAAATACTATTTAATAGATTTTTAGCAAAACACGAGCCGCCTCGCATTTGCCTCTGATTTGCCACAGCAATTTTTAAAATAGATCTATTTTAGATAATAAAAAAAAGTATGTATTTGCTGCTTGAAAAGAAGAGAGTTTGACAAAGTTCTCGTATTGCAGTTTCTGTAGGTTAAGAATTTTAGAAGTAGAAAATGTACTTTCAATTTATTTGTATGGCTCTTGAATTTCAAATCTTGTCTGAGTAAAATGAATATGGTCATTTTTTTTTTAACAGGTCTTTATACATGTAAGTATTAGGATTTGAAAAAGGTGTAGGTCTAAGTACAAAATTTTAAAAAAATTGTTACAAACTCGAAAAGTTCGTAATTTTAAATCAAATGAACGAAGTTCAGAAAAAAAATCGTTCTTTTGGAGTATAGTTTAAAAACGGCAAGACAAATTTTTAGACTTGAAAACTTAGATAGAAATTTTATAAAATTTTAACAAGAACTGTTCCCATATTAAATTCACATATATTTTGTGTTTAAAGCCTGAACAACATCAAAACACAAAGTCAAAAAAGTACAAAAAAGTAAACAAAGCTCAAAATATAAAAATCACATGTATATTTACCTGACATCTATTGGAAAAAAATTAAATACTTCCTTAACTAAAAAAGCTCTTTTGTTTTTGAAGTTTTGAAATTTCAAATAAAAAAAAATTGAAAAAATAAACAAATTACAGTCAACTCTATATAAGTCGAATTGTCAAAGGACACGAAAATTGGTTCGAGTTCGAGGGAAATTCAACTAAGAGGAATCTATTTAATCTTTTTGCTGCAGGCGGTTTCATTAAAAACGGTAAAAAATTTGAGTTAGAGAAAAATTTGACCAAAAGGAAGTGCGGCTTATAGGGAATCGACTGTATTTGAAATTTCAATTGTTTGTCAAAAGAGATTTTTTTTCGCAAAATGACAGGAACTATGTGATCGAAGAGCTACCTTACGGACAGGACATAAAATATTGTTTGAGTGTATTTGTTTTTAAAACTTTGTGAAAATTGAAAGCTTGGTCTTGTTCAAGCTTTTTGAATCGAATACTTTTTTAAAATGAAAGAGAGATATACAAACAAGCTACTAGGGGGAAGAAGAAAAAACATCTTGTTTACTTTTTTGTACTTTTTTGACTTTGTGTTTTGATGTAGTTCAGGCTTAACAAAAAATATCAAAAAAAAGAAAATAAAATATATTTAATTTTCTCGATTTTTTTTTACATATCATTAATGCCAACAAAATAGAAAAAATACTGTAGTTCCTGATCGTATTTAAATTATTTGAATACAATTGTGCTACGGCCATTCCATTTGCATTTTTAGGACATTTTCAAGCTTATTATCCAGTTTAGAAGTTTCAAGAAAAACTAATTCAAAATAGCTTAATTATTAACAGACAAAGACGGTAACGGAGAAGACTTGTACGCAGCGTTGCCAACCCATTCAGTCAAAATTATGCCTCACTTGGAAAAAAATTATGCCTTTCAAATAAATTACCTCAATTTAAATTTCTTAGTTTATGCTTAAAAAATTATTACATACAAAAAGTACACTAGTACACAAAACGAAATGTTTATTTAATCAATTTATACATTAAGGGCCAATTTTTCAATAGTCAGAAAAACCTCAGATAGAGATTATTCCTAGGAATAAAATTTTTTATATTGAAATTTATTCTTCTGATAGAAAAATCGGGGCTAAGGCAACTTATTTGTCACGTAACGGAAACTTATTTTCTTTTAAAGGAATATTACAAGACGTTGCTTCATATAATTGGAAGAAATTAGCAGCCAATTTTTTTCACCAATAAAAAATATTAGCCTATTTGCAAGCGTTTTAGACCTTTTTACAGCAACAAAATTAGATTCTTTTCTAGTAAAAGTGATTAGTGTGAAAAAAATTCTTTGAAGAATTAAACACTACCAAGAGTTAAATGGTAAAAACAAATTCTGTAGATAAAATTTCGAACAACCTTTATTTAAAAGATATAGAAAATATTAGTTTTTAGTCTTTTTATCAAAATATATTAAAAAATTATAACAAACTTTTAAAATATAAATCAAGAGTAGAATGAAAAAAATTATGCCTTTTTGGCAAAAAATAAGCCTCAATGCCTTAGCTAATAAAATTATGCCTAAAAGGCATAATTATGCCTCAGTTGGCATCGCTGCTTGTACTCGTCTGGCCGGCTATCAAACAAAAATTGACAGTGTCAGTGGAAATTTAAGCCAAAGAAAAAAGTGCTTCCAGTTAAACTTTTCAATCTTTTTTAAAAAGTGTAACACTTTCGTTACACTTGTAGCATTGTTGCAGACTTATTTGTAACCAAATGAAAAACTGTGTTTAAATTAATATAAAATTTAAATTGGAAAACAAACAAAATATTGAAAAAAAGAAAGTTACAATTTCGATATTTGAGGAGCTTATTATTATCTCTATTCTACTATGAGGAATACGTACTTCAAATTTTCTAAGCGAATCATGACCGCGTTAAAAGTTATTCGAAAATAACGATTTTTGACATAGGACTTTTAAACAGTGAATTTTTAATTTGAAAAATATCATTATTTTTACAACAGTTTCAAAATTTGAAAAGTGTATTTTCGTTTACTCGTAAATGTTTAGCGATATTGCTTAGGTAAATCAGTAAAATGTTAATGGTTTTAGAGTGGTTTCACAGCTTGTGCTTTGAAAAATTTTCCGTTCAAAAATTTGTTTTCGAATTTGAATTTATTATTGTTTTTTTTTAATACCAGTAGGTAAAAAGTTTTTAATTTTTCAAAAATATAATTCCGTTCAAAAATTATAAAACAGTTAGTTTTTCAAAGGAGTTTTTCTTTTAAATGTAGTATGTAATATATCTAACAAGCTCATTTTCGTAAAGCATAAGAAAACACTGGACTCAAATGTTAAAAAATATCAAAACCATCGAACTTAATTTAGCTATCAAAAATTAACAAAACTAAGAAGAACTAAAACCCATCTGATATTTGAACTTCGATCACTGCAGCACATATTACTTTTTTTTTTGGCACATATTACTTTTTTTTTGCCCTCAAAGCTCTTTTATGCTAAATTAAAAATACAAACTTGAAATTTAAATTAACAAAACAAAACAAAAATTAACAAAAAATGAAAAAAATTAACAAAAAATGAAAAAAAAAAAAAAAAACAACAACTTACGAAAGCCACCAGCTCGTCTTTGGTATCAATGCCATTTGAGACCGTATCAGCAGCACCAGCAGCGGCAAAAGCAGCCGCAGCAGCCGCCGCAACAAAAACATCACCAACAACAAAACCATCATGTTCACGACCACCAATGCCACCACAAACAGCATCAAAACTTGAGTGACTTATACCGCCTCCCATACCGTTGCGCTCCCCATCCAAAATAAATCGTATCGCTTCATATGCAAACCACATGGGTTGATAGTTGACCCCCCTGCGCTTGCCACTAATCACCTTGCCATGTTCACGGTGAAACGACGATCGTAAGCTCTTGATCTTGCTGCGTATAACACGCACTTCGGTGCCATATTTGCGGCTAAGCTGTCTGAGGGCTTCATACTTGACTTGTTTGATGTGATAGCCCTTGGTGTTTGGATCCCAAAGAACATTGAAGCTGCGATAGTCTTCGATGAATTCCAGAATTGTGTTGCGAGACCATTCGACACGATCAATTGGTATAGCGCCATTACTGGCAGCTCCATCGGTAGCATCAGGAATTGGAGGAGGATTATGATGACCACTGTTGGTCATGATTTTATATCTCTTGGATAAAGTTGATTACAGGAAAAAAAAAAAAACTGGCCAAAAAAAAGCTTCGCGCCTCACGTGGCTTTGCCCGAAAATAGGTTGATCACAAGAAATATATGAACGCTAAAAGATCAGCGCAACATTCCCCGTCGAAATCACAATTTGTACTAATTTTTTGTTGTTGCGAATGCTGGTGGTAGTATTTTGATGATTGTGTGTGGCAAGTGGCTATAATATTGTACCGCGCGATGCGGTCGCAGTCGCCGTGTCGGCGGGCGGTGGCATTAGCGGGCAGAGGGTTATAACAACTGACACAGCCGCCGCAACATTGTGTGGCAACAACACCACTGTACTATACACGCTTTGAGCGCACTAAGTTGCTGACGATGATGGGCGCATGGAATTAGCAGCAAGATATTGTATGCGACGCAATTAGCTATTAGCTCGTACACGGCTTGTTGATGGTTGTTGTTGTTGTTTTTGTTGTTGGTTCCGATTTCAAATGCTTAGCTTTGCATTAGGGTGACGTGTGAAGTTGTTTGTGGAATGGTGTGGTCATATGGGAGCAGCAACGGCAACAACAGCAGCAGTGGCACCGTAGCACACTGCAGCGCACCGAGCTCCCTTAGTAGAGGTATATATCGTTATGGCCTGTTGGTAGATAAAAAGGTGACGCCGCACTAATATGTATTGTTAATAATTTTATTTTATTTTTTTTTATTTTTTTTCAATAACTTGAAGTTGACGCGGTGGTGTCAGTGTATAATTTTATTTTGTCACTGATTTTTTTGTTTACTCAGCAAAAAAATTAAGAGTGCATGCAACACCCATTGAAAAGTTGATAGAGAGAAAGAGCGAGAAGTAAAAGGGGAAGTAGCAAATGGCAGCGGTTTAGATGATGATGTCAGCTAAGATAATAATAAATTAATATTGATATGCATGTTAGTATGCTTTTCGACGTGTTGAGAAGCTATAAATTAAGATTTGTTTTCAATCGATTTCAATCGATTTTCAAAGTCATGGCCTGGAAAATGTCCTTTAAAGTTAAATGGTTATACCTAGCTAAATTCCCTATTCCCCCATAACTTCGACAACTCAATTAGATCTTAATGAGATAAGTCAACAAAATCTGACAAAGCTGTGTTAACGCCAAAACCCAAATGTGTGTCTGAACGCCTTGACAGTATTTTCGTTCAAGTTGGCCTTCAATACAGGCCACCTGAACTTGAATTCTGTAAAAATTCAGAATTTAAGTTCATGTGGCCTGAGCGCAGGGCCTGCACAGATTTTGACGTCATTTTTCAGAGAATCAACGCGTTGAACATTTACATTGGTCGTAAATTGGTAGCTTAAGTAACTGAATAATTATAGGTACCTACATACAGTAAAGGCCAGTTGAACAAATGTGGCAGCCTTGGCTCATGAATTCAACTTTCCGATTTCGGCGGACTAGCAGCTCAGTGGCGTATTGAGAACAATGTTATTATTTAGCTGATTTCTTCATAATGTACATGATTAACTGAAACTTGTTCGTAAATCTTAGAGATTTAGAGGCAGCTCAGATGTTTGAGCCCCCTCCAAATTCTGAAAGGGCTGTTTGTGTTTGTTTGAGTAAGGGCCTTAGCTGACGTTGAGGGTTGGGATACTTTTTTTTTAGGATTTTATTCCAATTCGGAATTCTTCAATCTTTTTTTTTCGGTATTTTGGCGTCGAATTACATCACCGTTAAATTTTGTAAAACTTCTTATGTAAACTCTAAACACCGTATTTTATCGTCTTCAGTATATTTACTTTTTTTCAAAATAATATTTTTCTCAAAGATAATAGAAATTTTTGGTATCTTAAAATCTTAGTGGTCAACATAACTAATGGTTTCTTTAAGGAAATTCCAATTTGCGCTTCTGAAAATTAGCTTTTCTGGCTTTCAAGTTCTGCATTTCACTTTTTGCGCATTCACTTGCCGATAGTGAAATTAAATGTTCTGCATTTTTTCACTCATTTTGGATTTTCTGATCGAAATCAGTTCACTTTGTTTCTGTAAGTGAATTTGGTGCCTTTTTCAATGAATCTGCAATCTTTGGACAAAATTTGTTGTTAATTTATTTATATCATAATTATTCACTACCTCTGTGTTTGCACCTCATTCGCTTTATACTTTACCTAATTAATTTTTATTTGAGTATTTACAAATTGCAATAATATCGCCTATGTTCTGCATTTCACTTACATACATATTTGATATGTCCCGAAAAATGTGTCTTCTTATTTTTTTTTTAAATTCTACTTTTTTTCATTAAAATTGTAAATAAAATTGCATCCATGCTCAAAGCAGCAGTAATTTCACTTTAGAAACAAAATAAAAATGGATGATACTTCAGTTTTGACAGTTCGAAGCATTTACGAAGTAGTCGGAATCGATCGAAGATCCATTTCACGTGAAATTGAAAAGTGATTTCAATTCACTTTCGGTCGAATTGCGGAAAATAGTAATGAGTACCTATAGCTCAAAAACAAGACGTGATAGGAATAAATACGTAAACAGTTTTGAATTCAGCACATGATAAAGTTCAAACGATATAAAGTGTTTTTTTTTTAAGATTACTCAACACCTTGCTATTTGTGTAAAATGATTGAGATACAAGAACTTTGAAAAAACACTACTTTGCTTGTGAAAGGAAGCGACAGTAGTACGGAGACGAATAAAAAAAAGAGAAGAAATGTTCCTACATTTAGGTACCCTATACAAAATTTTTGAAAAATTTTCCAGCCCCCTCCAAATTTTTTTCTGGATACGCCACTGTAGCAGCTATGGTTCAATTTTGATTCAAGCCTGTTTTTGATGGTTCAACTTTGAATTAAGCATGTTTTTGACTTTTTTAACATGTATGAACCTTGAACCAGTGCTAAACCTTTGCTTTTCCGTCGATTTCAGAAAACAAAAGTTGCTGAAACACGGGTTAAAATTTGAACAACTGGCCCTAATAGCACGAGTTTGCTGAAATATTTCTGGTGCACTTTTCGCTCTACTTTAAGTAGGGGAAGTGGAGACAAGACCGCCCCTTTAGAGTTTGATTGTCCAATAAAAAAAACAACTTTTAATTCAAATAAAGTCTTTATTCATTATAAGGTCCAATCTATTCAACCTCCATTAAATTTAAAGTCGCCATTCAAAACGGGAAATTCTAAAAAATTTCATGCGATTTGACAGATTTCTTAATTTTAATGGTGCCTTTAAATTAAATGGAGTGTGAATAAATTGTGCCTTAGTTAATTGTTTAGTGTAGCAACTCTCATTATTATAAAAAAAAATAAAAAATAATGAAAAAAAGATAATAAGTTTTGAAAAAACCTCTAACAAAAAAAACAGTCTTGTCGCCACATGGGGGTAAGACCGCCCTATCAAATTTTGTTGGTAAAAAGACCGTTTCTTTTATTTTAAATGCAGTAGGTATATTTGCAGTAATAACATAATTATGCTATATTTTCATTAGTTCTGACTCCAGCACAAGCTTTGTGGTACCTCTTGGTACACATTTAATCCAATCTAAACTAGAAAACAGTTGCAGGTATACGGTACAAATACAGTCTTCAAAGTAATCTTCCTCAGAATCATCACTTACAGTATTATCGCTTAGCTTTTTGGAAGATATAACGACGAACTTCTTTTCTCACTTTTTTTAAGCTACCAGAGGTTTTCATTTCGTCCATGGGCGGTCATATCATATCTTATGCTCTGGATAACTTTTTTTTTAAATTCATTTTTATGGTTCTTTTTTTACTATTATAAAAAAGGAAAAGTTAAAAATTGTAATTTTTTCAGTGTTAAAAATACAACTGACTTTTCACATGAACGATAACAATTTGATGAAAAATCACAAAATTTACCGCAACTCTTTGGCGTGTCAACTGAGCTTTGCTAAAACTTACAGACTTGATGGATCATACCAAAAGGCACATATTTTATTTTGCAAGTGTTGCTAATTTTAATTTTTTTTTTCATACAACATAGTACAAAAACGGTCTTGCCCCCATAGGCTTTATTGCCCCCCACTTCCCCTACATCTTTTATCTCTTTAGCGTCCTTATAGCTTTACATTTCTCTTTGGTAAAAGACTTAAAGGGTACCTACTGTTCCCTGAGGCTTTTAGAACAACATGCACGAAAAATTATCTACGGTTACTTCAAGTTCAAGAGGCGTTTGAAGTTATACCTACCTTTAATTTAATGTTATCCTCGATATCTTCCTTAAAGCCTTCGTAGTTGGTTTTACCATTTGTTACATTTGGTGGTATTTCAACCTAAACAAGATATATGAAACTGGAAAACTGGAATGCGAATGTGATTAAAAAGAAGACATTTTATTCTCAACTTTTGTTTATAAGTTCGTTCTATTTAGTAAAAGCTTATTACTTATTTTACGATATTAGTTTCCTAGTGCCTTCAGAAAAATTAATTAGATTTGCATCATAAAAATTGTCATTTTTGGTTTATAGCACTCCTCGATATTTTATAAGCTCTTAATCTTTTTTTTGTCCAATGTATGATGAACTCTCCTAGTGTATTGATATAAATGCAAATATGTCACCATTAGGACTCATGGATTCTATACACAAAAGTTATTGAATATCTCAAGTGTTTTTGCGTGACCACTGACATAACCACGTTCGTCAAATTTAAATTTGACACAAGAGTATCGTACGGAAATCTAAGAAGATAGACCTCCATATAAATGTAGGTCCTCTCAATTTTCATCGTCTTTCCTTTATAACACACAACCATGCTGTATCTCATATCAAATATTCGTCCTGGTCCTGTTACAACTACATGCATCTACGCGCTCATTGATTATTCTAGGCGAATTTCATTCACTTGAATGACTTGTGCGTTGGTCGGTTGGTTGGTCGTTCCGGTTCCACCATATCAATCCCCATATCGCATATACAACATCCTAAAACGTATGCCAAAGAGGATACACACAACACAACACAACTCGGTCCATTGTGTCATTTGCGGATTCGACCTTTGTGTGTCGAATGTCGATATTTCGTCGAAGAAGTCCGTTTTCGCATGAAGAACCCGCTGCCCGTTTATACGAGAATGTTGTATACCGACCCCCAAATCGAATGGACGAATTCGAGAGGATATCATCAGAATTCTCAATGATTGCAATGATATGTATTCCTTCTCCTGTTTGTATGTGTGTATGTTGAAAACCAGAGGAAATTCAAATCCGAGACGAAGAGATCAATGGTTGGTATCGCCCATTGCCATATCTTCGAAGGGTATCGTATATGTTACCAAATCCGGGAAACTATATTCTGGTCCATGGTCTGGCTGGACTGAGCGGTGGATGTCAGAAGTTGTTTTTTTTTTTCTCTCATTTTGTTGGTGCCATTAAACGTGACATGCATACCCGATCGGTATCCAACCATCTCGTCATGTCGTTCACAAATGGAGTTCTCGGGTTTTGTTATGGGCCACCAAAGGGCGCCTCATTTTTTTTTTTTTTTTTTGTGTTTAATGGATTTGTTCCATCTTGAAGGAAAAAACCCTACTGCGGACTCGAGAGAAGCTATAAATAGATGCATGCAGAGGATATAATCCTCGATTCGTACAATGCAGCATATGATATAACTTGGATGAGTATGTGGGTGGTTTTGTTGATGGCTTTGGCTAATCCACTCTCGAGAGACCGATTGATTGGTCAGATTGGTCCAGAGAGGAGCTGCTCTTCTATTGATGATATTCTGCGTTGAAGATTCATCTTTTCGTTTTCTGTTTTTTTTTTTTTTCTAGGTGGCTATCCTGATTTTTTGATGAGCATCAAGGCATGAACGGATTTTAAATTGCTCCTAATTAATCCTTTTCCTTGATATAACAATGTCTTGGGTATATTGCTATTTTTTTCTGGTTCATTTGGGATATTTTTGTATCAGCAGCTGGGAATTAGGTATATTATCTGAAACTATGTATGTTCTAGGATGAAACTTTTGAGTTGGTTAAAATAATAACACGTGTTGGTGGATAAGAACATCACAAAACTGTGATTTGTTGCAAATGATGGGATGGGAACATATAAAATCTTATAGCATAGTGATTATATTGGAGAGATTGATAGATGAAAAAGATAATCAACATAGCTATCGGATATGGGTTTGCATATTTTATGTAGTTACTTTGAGAAATTGAAAGGGTTTTCACATTGAACGATGATTTGAGAAAATAAGGACATTTCATCCCCAATTTTCTCCAATAATTTGTGAATTTTGTACACAAAAAATTGTGACTCTGTCAGAGAAGTGTAAACATTCCTGTCACGTGGCACAACTTAATAATTCAAAGGTAACCTAGATTCATCAAGTACAAATACCGTAAAAAGTAAGTCTGAAGAAATAGCTCCTTGCCATATAAGTCATGCAATAAAAACTTAACATAACACAAAATTAATCAACTTACTGGTATAACTTTAATCTCTCAAGAATGAAAAATAAAGTGGGATCTATGGAATGCAATTCGAATGTACTTTCAAATCGCAAATATGAATAACTTACCAAAGTTTTCGGTTAGATTAAAGCCAATATGGAAATCTTTAAGGGGGGAAATCCCTCTGGAATTTTTTATGTTTGCATTATTTTTTTTTTGCGTAATAAATTTATTTATCAACCGAAGAAACTATTTTCAGTGGTCTTAGCCTTAAATGAAGCCTCAAAAGTGCCTAGATAGTCCCGAAACCAATGCGCTCCGAACCTACCATAGTACGAAAACGAAAACTTTAAACGCATTTTTTTCGAAACTAGTTTTTTTCCGCGCCGTGCAATGTAACTCAAAAACTAATGAAGCTATCGACTTGAAATTTGAAGCAAATTACTCCTTAACTTATTGGCCACAACATGAAAAAGTTGAATAAAATTTGTACAGTAAATATTTTTTTTAACTACTTCTTTGTAAAAAAAACATGTTTTTTTTTCGTTTTTTTGATTTCTAATTTTTATTTTTCATTAAAAAAAATAAATTTAGGTTCATGCAATGCGTACTAATATCATCTAACGGAAAAAAATTTCCTTTTTGATTTAAGATGATTTCCTGGACCTGTGCATTGCACGGCGTGAACTAGAGGCGTCAACTTTGAAAGGCTCCAGAGCCGCCATTTTGTTATTTTTTCATTTCAAAAAAAATTTTTTTAATACTTAATAATGTCAGTAATATCTTGTCTTTTTCCAAATTTCAATAAGTGCTTTCAGTTTTTCATAAAAAAATATTGAAAAAGGTGTCGTCCAGAGGGATTTCCCCCCTTAAGGAAATGCACTTAGACGATTGAAATTTTGGCAATTTTTAAATTTAGCCCGATGCAGCGATTGCGACAAAAAGGCACGCATATTCAAAACAAGTACTTCTTGTCCATATATCTTCTTCTTATCACAAAGCCCCATACAAACAAAATTAGAACTTTTTGAATAAGGATTTTTATTCAAGAATTATTTGAATAGATTTCAGATTTAAAAAATGTACAAAATTACTATTACCTAGAGTGTCCGGAAATGAAGTTTTTATTGTTATTATTGTTTTATATTTTATCTAAAATTTAATGAGGAGCGGGTCAAAATTCTGACTTCAAAATTCTGGTTTTCAAAATTCTGCTTTTTTTATATTCTGCTGCTTTTCATAATTCTGCCAGCATTTTTTTGACGAAAAAAATTCGACTACAAAACTTAGTGAAAAAGTATGAAATAAAGATTTTTATTTGCATATAGAAGGAAGTGACCAAAAAAGCCCGATTCAACATAAACATTCTGCTAATTCTGTTTTTTTTTTGTTTTTCTTAGCATATGCGTTTACTAAAGAAAAACACACCTCATTAATGTAATTTAGGTTTGATACTTTCCTAAAAAATTTCAATTATTATTTTTCTAAGATATTTATCATTAAAGACCTTTTCATAATATTTTTTACGAATAATTTATTGATTTATCAAAAAAAAAATTAATAGGTATTACAAAAATTGACTTGTAAATAAGTAATCTGAAATAAGCAGCAAATTTTGCGAGATGATGATTTTACAAAATTTTGAAAAAAAAATTAAAAAATGGTCTGGAAAATGTTAAAAAGTGCGCGCTTTGTAACATTTTCCAAACCATTTTTTAATTTTTTGCAGAATTTTGTGAAACAGAATTATGAAAATCAGAATATTGAAAATAGAATTTTAAAAAGCAGAATTTTGAAAGCAAAATTTTGACAAAAGAATTTTGATCCCGGTAGAATTTTGACCCCAACCCATTTAATTCGTTTAAATTTAAATTCAAAAGAAGCAAAACAAAAAAGTAAAAATAATTGGGGAGAGTGGGGCAGTTTTGAACACGGGGCACATTTGAACACTGCATATAAAATAGTATATCAATCTTTTTTAGAAGTATTGAGATATTATTTGAACCCGTCAACACGATATCCATAAATGTCAATGACTTTCCATCGTTATCTCGGCTGACTTTCAGATTTATAGGTGGAAGGTGATTTTTATAGTGGTTTTGCATTATTTCCGTTTTTTAGTTGTAAGAGTTTAAAAAAAATTGGTACGTGATTTCAAAACGCAATACAATTTTTGTTGATGGTTAATGAATTTTAAACTAATTGACGGTGAATTTTTGAATGAATATATTAATGTTAAATATTTATTCAACATTTTATGTCGTTGACACAGTTGGGGCAGTTTTGAACAAGTATGGTGGGGCACTTTTGAACATGTTCAAAACCGCCCTAGTAGTTTGTATCAGACATTTTAAGGACACTTGAATGTGTTTTATTTAATAAATCGTAATGTTCTTATAAAAAAAAATAATGAAACTTGCATTTGTGGGAAAAATTAATGGGAATATGTACAACATAATTGAAGATTTAAAAAAATGCCTGAATTCTTCAAGTTCTGCTAGACTGTTCTCGATGAGAACTCGATTATATACAGCTTAAGCGTTATAGAAATTAAAGTCAAGCTACCTACACCAATTTATGCTCCTGGTACATGAAGAACATCCGCTTTGTTAACATTTGGATTTAATGTCTAGAAATATATAATGAAAATAAATCTATTTTACTCTGAGAAGCATAAATGGTATGAATACAATTTTTCTAAGATATATTTTAAATGAATTTTTCTTGGTTTTTGTTTTTCTTTTGAACTTATAAATGTGATAAACTGATAACTATAGTTTAAATTTTAATGTTATTTTTTCTGAGTTTTTATTATTTGTTGGTTAATTGAATATGGTATAATAATCAATTTGGAGTTTTTGTATATTCTTATTAAAAAACTAATAAAAATTTAAGTATTATTTATTCATTACAACGAAACTAATACTGCTGTTCAAAAGTGCCCCTTCCATGTTCAAAACTGCCCTATACATGGGGCACTTTTGAACATAAGAGCCTATATTTTTAAAACATCAAAATTCAATATAAATAATTTGTTTAACTAACCAATAATGTTCTTTGAAATCGAAGTTCAATGTTACTGTTTAATGTTAGTAAAACTTTACAGATCAAGAGAACGAACATATTTCGTTCAAACAGTGGCGAAAGCAAAAAGTGTTCAAATGTGCCCCACTCTCCCCTAATAATAGTAATTAATTTTGAGATTATATTGTATGAGCCTCGATTTTTTTCACATTGTCGTCAAACAAATTATAATATCGATCTTATTTCAAAAAAAAAAACAAGCGTTCCCGAAAAGACGTAATGATAACAGCATTATAATTGTCTTACCAAACCGTACGCAGCGCCATTTCAACGTTTGATGATTTATACGTTGATAGTTTAAGACAATTTAATACAGTAAATATTACATTGTCATATTTATAAGACAAAAAATGGATTTCAAAAGTGGCATACAAATGTGATTGACAAATACAAAAATGTTTTGGGAGGATTTATATTAATATGATTTATATGAGCAGTAATTTTGCGACCATTTTTATGACAGTGTAATACCGGTGCACTGAAAATGTCAATATCCACATTCGCCCCTTCCTCCCCTTTCAAGGAGGATTCTAGAAACTCTATTATAGTTCGGCCTTTAAGGTTGAATATCAAGCTTCAAGCAATGAAAAATCTTTTGTCAATTTGAGTTTTTTACTTTTTTTTAGCAACTTTCACCTTAAAATTCTTCCGTCATGTATGTTGACGTATTTGTTACCAGTCCACCCAAAATGCCATTTCCCCTTAAATGTAGAGATTTATGAATTATGACTCAAGAGTGAAATATGAAACTAAAGGTAAAACAGGAAAAATTCCCAAAAAAAAAATTCCATAATAAATAAATCTATGTAAAATTGGATTACATCACTTTTTTGACTCCAATGTTAAAAGTTTTGTTTACCTAGGTACTTGCTTACAAAGTAGGTTGGTAATCTCTGGAATTTCGTCACAAAAAATGTAAAAATGCTTTCAAATTAAGATAACCAAAACATAGTAGTAACTAGTCACCCTCATGAACATAAATTAGTTCCAGTGAAATAATATTTCCATACAGTAAATTGAATTGGTTTTAATGAGAATCCTGACGACTTTTTTTTGGTATATATCTACCTTTACTTGGTTTTGTTAAGGTATGCTTGTACCTTTTCAAAGCTCCCATATAGAACTCCAAGCGCTTCAATTTTTTTTTTTTTTTTGTTCTGTTCTTCTATGGAATCATTAAAAGCACACCCTGAGGAAAATAATATATTTCGTCCTTTTATTTTTTTCATTTTCTGGATAAATTGAGTATAGGTACGCGTGTGTATGTAAATTAAACGCTGTACTATACACACGACACGTGTTCTTATCGAATTGCCTTGTCCCGTATTGATCAGATAAAATCGTTTGGAAAAAAACCCACAATGTCCTGGCAAAAGTTCTATACAAAAAGTATAGACGTATTACATATACACACACCTGTATACAATATACTCGCAAATTATGCGTTGTCGTGTCAAGACACACAGGGAGAAGAATATAAAAAAAAAATAACTGAACCAGCAATTTTTTGGTAAAAGTTTGAGTTGAAATATCAATCGAGTATCCCGCACATTGTTACGTCAACAACTTAACACCCTATCACCTTGTTAAAGGATATACACATATACAAAACATAATATACATAGGTACTCATATACAATTTACCTGAGTGGAAAAATTGTAGCACTTCAAGCAAATAACGGATAAACAAATTAGGGATTCTACGAACACTCGATGTTATGGTTCTTTTCTCTTTTTTTTGAGGATAAGCAATTGGGTTTTTTTTAGCTCCCCCGGTGTTGTCTATGTTGAAAAGAAACAAAACAAAAAGTATGACAAAAAATACCCTTAGTTAGTACATATATCCTGTCCGTCATTAGGAAATAAAAACATTTTTTTTTTTGTATAATGTTTTGATAAGAACGACAGAAATGACTGTTTTCATTTTTATTTACTTCCGCTTGGACAACGTTTCCTGTATGATTTTTTTATTTGAAGAGATCATGATTTTTGGTTTGGTTGAACGACTTGAATAGGGTTAAATGTTTTTATCTTAATTTTTTTGAACACACAGAAAAAGGTTATTAAAAGGACAATAAATGTCTCATATAATTTTTCTTAACTCTACAGAGGCGTCTCTTTAAGCTCCATTCAGAACTGAAAACTAAAAGTTTCTTGGAGGTCTAGTTCCTGAGATATTTTAAACCAAAAATGTTTTATCTTTCTTTTCCTAATAATCCGAAGCAGATGTCTTTTGATCAAAGTCTCGAAAAACAGTTTTTTTGACAGATATGAGCTAACAGTGAACACGCCTATGCGTTCCGGTAAAAAAATTGCAAATCAATTTTTTTGAGATTTTTTAGAAAAAATCAAGGTTAACCCCTGTCAAAAAAAAATCCATTTTTAAAAATTTCCTCCAAATCCATCGAGTGAGACATCAAAAGAAAGGTCTCTTTTATCTCTATTCAGAACTGAAAACTTAAAATTTCTTGGAGGTCTATTTTCTGAGATATTTTCAACCAAATATTTTTTGTCTTTCTTTTCCTTATACCTACTCCGAATCCGATATCTTTTGATCAAAGTCTCGAAAAACAGTTTTGTTTACAGATATGAGCTCACAATTAACAGGCCTATGCATTCCGGTAAAACAACAACAAATTAGCATTTTGAAAACAGTTGCGGTCAATATGATTTTCATAAACGTTTAACCATGCAGTAAAAAAAAAAAAAAAAACAATAAATAAATACAAAAAAGCACGTATACGCCCCAGTGTACAATCTGCAATAATGTGAATTATAAACAAATACAAAAAAAAAAAAAAAAACAAAATATAAATAAAATTTTGTATTTGGTTACTTTGTAAGGAAATTAACTAAAATACCTTTAAATACCAAAAATCGGGGAGAATGTGGTACATTGGACATTTCGTTTTTAAAGGTCTGTATTTTCGAAAACTGTTAATGTACATATTCCAATGTTTTGTTATGTATTTGATTTATTGACTATTCAAGATTATTACTTACAGTAAAGTTTTTGCTTTACAAGATATCAGCATTAAAAAAGGAATGTTTTCTAAAAATAGTCATTTTGTGAAAAGTGCCCCAGGACCGGGTCACATTTGAGTTCATTTCACAACTGTGGATTAAACCCCACATCGTGTGCTTTATATTTTTAAAACTATTAACGGATCTAGCTCGTCTGTTTTTAAATAGAAAAAAATGTTTTGGTTTCAAACAATTTACTAAACAATACATTATGTACCTATAGGTAACGAAAAAAAAAATCAATAAATTCATTTTCTTAAAAACAAGAACAAAAAAACATAAATTATTTCAAAAAATCCGTCCATTTATATCTAAATCAAAATTAATCGATGTCGATATATTTCTAAATAATTTATTTAATATATAATTCCCCAAAATCAACGTAAAGCTGTACCCCCATTGCAAAAGTCAAAAGTTCCCTGAAGGAGCTTCATATAAGTGTTATTCTTTTTTTTTCAATAACTAATACTATTTATTCAAAAAGCTGGCTTACATTTACTAAACTTTAAGTACCTACAGTGCTATCAAAATATTGATTCACAATACTTTTTTTTTTATTAAAAGCACGACCATACCGAAAAACGCAGAGTCAAATGTGCCCGCTGTCAAATGCACCCCAGCTCACCCAACTTATATCGTTCCATATAAATCTTTGGTGTGGTGTTTATCTTTTAGAAAATGTGATCAATGATACAAAATCGTAAAGGTTGGTCAAACTTGTACGCATTAATAAAAACTTTTTTCCTTTTATAAAGAGAATCATAACTTGCCCTTTCAAGTTTTTCTCTAACAATTTTGAGACTTTCCCTTTTGTTTAGACTGAAAAACAAGCATTAAACCTTACAGGCGTTTCCGCAATAATAACGAGATGCGAGCTAAGCTTGAGTTAACTTCCTCTTAAAAAAATAAAAACTCTGCAATCAACTTTCTAATCGAATATCCAACGTAAAAGTGTATGTTTGTATGTAGAGGTAAGTCGTTTCGTAACTGAAAAACAAGTCCTTTATCTGTTATAACGACTACGAATGACCCTTGCTTAATTTTTCCCTAATTGTACGGAACCTGTTTACTAAGTCAATATGCCATAATTAAAGTCAAGGAAAATGCTGTCCATACACTTACACCCTCTTCTAAATGCTATGTAGCTATGAGTGCGATTCCAGGTGAGACTTTTCCCATATACAAAATAAAATCCTCCTCAGGTTTATAAAAGTTGTTGCAAAGGTGGAGGTACCTATCTTCCTTTACTCTAACTAGATCCTTTAGGGGAGATGTTTAGTTGGTTTCTATATGGGGTTTGGGGTGTATCTATGTATGTATCGGGCGAGTTTGGTACGTTTATCGCTTTAATGAACCATTTACGGTGTTTTCAAGTTCGTTAGCGCTATGTCCTTGTGGTGATGTTGAAGCAGACATGAACACGGATTTTCAGTTCCGATTCTGGTATAAAACATACAGAGATAGGTACTACAGATGCACACACAAAGCGTGTATATCCTTTTATCCAACCACTGGTCCGTGGTGTAAACGAGACATCACCTGAAGCGCTGTTAATTTCTTCATCGAACTGGAAGTGGAACTGAAACTGAAACGAACAAAAACAAAAAAAACAAAACAATCAACTGAACCGATTTTGTAAAAAAAAAATCAACAAAAAAAACACTTTGGACACACCCCAAACCTAGCACAAAAAAAAAACAACAACTTTTTAATTGTGTGACTTAGGCGTGGGTGGTTTAATATAGAAAAGCAGAAGCATCATAATTTAGATTTACTGATGATGGCGATATGGGGTGTTTTAATGGGGGCCGGGGACCCCAACTTAAAAAAAAAATGAAGGGAACAAAGTACAGAGAGAAAGTGTCCCTTTTATAACGACACTACTACTTTGGCCGGAGAAGTTTTGTCCTTTTTAATTATTATGAAATGAGGTGGTAAGGTTGTTTGTTCCTTGTCTTTAATTACTTTCATGATGGTGCGCGGGTGGAGGCAGGTTGGGCCACCCTTTGAACCTATTTTTTTGTATTCTCTTCTTTTTTGGTTTTATGTTTATTTGGCAGAGGTTGGCTATTATATAAGACACAAACAGAGAGAGGTGTAAAGGTACTAAGATCCTTTTGTTCTTTTTTGAAATGAATTACACCAATTTTAAGTTAAAAGAGCGGTAGGTTAGGTATACCTATCTATTTTAACAACTATACATTGTTTGAAATAACGGTTATTATAAAGGCAAAAGGTCTGCATCAAAATTTTATGAAATAGGTAGAGGTTTTTTTGGTAAGGTAAAAGTTTATAGCAACAATTCATTTGCGGGCCATGTCTAACAACATTGTGAAAAATTGCACTTTTAAGCTTTTGTGTTTTTAGGTAGAAAATTATTTTAGAAAATGATTCAAGGTCTTAGAAATGAAGACTTTTATTAGCTTAACCAACAAATTTTGACGCAATTTATAATGACAATTAGTAAAACACCTATCCGCAACACGTTATTTTTTCAAAGCACTTAGGATTAGGATATGGTTGTTTAATTTGTTTCTTAAAACTCGATAATTCCTCACTTTTACTGAGGGATGAGTAAAATTCTCTGAATACTCGTTTCGTATGAATATCTCGCTTTTATCCTCAAATTCTTTCTAAGTACTCGTAAGACCTTAAGTACATTTAACGAGCACGTACAGACCGTTTTCTCATCACGTACAGATACAGACACATACTTATATTAATATTTACTATCTTCATTTAGCCCAGGGAAATTAGTAATTTAAATCGCATTTTTCGCGGGACAAAATTTCTTTCATGGAATGTGTTCGGGTGGTTATCCTTATCATAAAAGTCAATTTGTTGGGAAAATTGGAGATTGGGAACAGCCGCCATCTTGGAAAAGAGATTGGTATCGTTTTTATTGAATAGCTCCATTGTTATTCATTTTAACAAAAAATGACAAAGCTAAGACTTATTAACAATAAAATTATCTAAAAAATGATATATGATTCCGTGAGTTGATTAAATAAAATTTTATAGTTGGTCAAAGTGCGGGTTTGTATCGCAAGGTTGGGACAAAATGACATTTTTTCATATATCTGACGAACTTTTGATTTGTTTGGATAATTCTTCAAGAATGAATTGTAGTACTTATAATCACCTATAAAATGAGCCCACAATCGTTATTGTAACCATCATTGGGAAAAAATGTCATTTTGTCCCAACCTTGCGATACAAACCCGCACTTTGACCAACTATAAAATTTTATTTAATCAACTCACGGAATTTTTTTGTATATCATTGTTTAGATAATTTTATTGTTAATAAGTCCTACCTTTGTCATTTTCTGTTAAAATGAATAACAATGGAGCTATTCAATAAAAACGATACCAATCTCTTTTCCAAGATGGCGGCTGTTCCCAACCTCCAATTTTCCCAACAAATTGACTTTTATGATAAGGACAACCACCCGAACACATTCCATGAAAAAAATTTTGTCCCGCGAAAAATGCGATTTCATGCCCATATTTTGACTAATTTCCCTGAGCTAATTAGGAAATTAAAATAAAAACAGAGAAAACAAATTTAGGTGAAAAGGTGTTTTTTTTTCGAAGAAACAGTAAAATGTGTAATTGGTCCCAAAAAGCCAATGATTCATTTTACTTTTGGTGTTGATGACAAATTGAACGTTTATACTTAAGTTCTTAGAAGTTTTACAGGAATTATTGGCTTTTTGGGACCAATTACAGATTTTACTGTCTCTTCGAAAAAAAAACACCCTTTCACCTAAATTTTTTTTATGAAAACTCTTTATTCTTGCTTTCTATACCAAATTCAACGTTTCCACCAAATTTCATTAGGATGGCCATCATTTTTGTTTTTACTAAAAAAAACACCCTTTTAACCATGATATTTTTATAGACACTTTAGATTCTTGTTTTTTATCTCAAAATTGACATAAACGCTGAATTTCAATAGATTACCACAATTATTACTTACTTTTTCCAATATACCCACATTTTTTCTAGGTACACCTAAACAAAACACCCTTTCACATGAAAAAATGTTGGGACTAATTTTATTCCCATGGGATAGACAACATTTTATATAAATTTCGAAAACGTAGCTTTTATTCCATTGATTGATATCGGACTTGTAGCAGATTTTTGGTATTTCCAAAAAAAAAAACACCCTTTAACCTAAAATATTTTTATAGACTACTTAGGCCGTGTGTGAACTGCGTTAAATAGTTAACACCGTGTAAAATTTTTGACATTATTGAGGTGAACAAAAAAATTTCAGCTGTATTGGCTTATTGTTTAATACTTTTCTCTGCCTCTATTCTGCCATAAAGCTCCTTTTTAATACAAAAAAAAAAATCTAAACAAAACCATCTGCAAAAAAATTTAACTCAAATTTAACCAGGTCCCAGAGGCCAATAAATTTTTAACAGCTGAAAATTTTTTATTCACCTCAATAGTGTCAAACATTTTACACGGTGTTAACTATTTAACGCAATTCATACTAGTTCTTATAACAGACATAACTTTTTCACCAAGTTTAAAAAATTAACAAAATGTAAGTCACCTGTTATGACACCTCTCTAATACACAACTCAACCCATCTAAAAAACACCCTTTCGCCAAAAATATTTTTAAGAACTTTATGAATCCTTTGTACCTGTGTTATTTAAAACCTTCATCCAGAATTTCGTCAGTGTAGCATGTTTTTCACATCGGTTTCGGTTATATTTTACCTTTTGAAGTCAAAAAACAAGCACCCTTGATTTTAATCGTCAATAACTTTTCTTAGAGCAATCGTATTGACTTTATTTTTATGTCATTACATTCAGCATCAAAAAATACCTTAAAAACATGTGCTATATGATTGATTATATTACCTGTACTATATAAAATCTTTAATGTGTTATAGACGCAAAATGTTTAGTTGGATGGTTAAAACGATCCGATTTTCTTCGCAGTGTTGTCCTTGTTCGAAAACATTGCCGAACAATACCAAGCACTATTTGTCGCTTTCCATTGTAGGTAGTGATCTAAGAAATCTAGTACATTCGCTTTTATTTTTTTTGCAATATTTATATAATTTTTGGGATTTCGATTTTCAGGATTTTGACTACAACCCAAATTTCCCAACTCCATTATTTTGGCATGGGGTGTACCTGAAATAATGATTTTCCAAAAAATGGTTTTTAGCCTTTTTTATAGACTTTTACCGTCAATGTTGAACCTAAGTCAAGTGTTGTATATGTAATTTTCTGTTCTAGAACATTTCCGGGGAACTAATATTTTTCAAAAACCAACTGGTTTTTGTTTTAATCAAACTACTTTATTCAAAGCTCTGTTTTTGAACTATTTAAATGTAAAGACCTTAACTTCACTTACTCTTAAAAATGTCATTAAAAACGCGCTAGTCGTTTACGAGAACTTACAAAATCAAAATAACGTTTCTACTACATGGATTCTCTCTTAGAACCATATACCTACTACCTACTTTGCTGCTTTACTGGATTCGACTTTTCCCTTTGATAACGTACTTTTACCCTTGAAAACGCTTAATTCACAAGTTTCCTGGTACTTTACTTGTTATAAATTTCCAAAATAAAATTAGGAGTCTAGAATTCTTATACCGCACTATAATAAATCTTCCATAGAAATTGATTTTAAATGCCTTCTTTTGAAAAAATCCTTCCTAATTCACATTGCGTGAAGGTAGGTTTTGAAATAACCTGCGTGTATAATGGGAAAACAAGGAACCAAAAGTAAATAAATCTTGAATAAATTTGAATATTGATTTTGTATTTTGTGTCATAGATATATCCTATCCGCAAAATAGAATATTTAAATAGAATTGATTGATTGGAATTGGAAGAAAATATTTGGATATAAGATTTTGGTATTTTCTATGGTTCAGTTAGAATATTGTTGACCTAGAGCTAAGTTTGGTAGATGAAATAATGAAGAAAAATCTGGAAAAAAATGCTAACGGAAAACTGTGTTTTGGTTCTCGAATTGCAAGAAATCGTTTGTTATCATTAAATCCAAAGCCATTGGACTATCCTGGGCCATTTGAATATTATCATAATTTTGATTGGATTAAGAAGGTAGATTGTAGTCTTTTTTATTAAGAATTTTCTAATTTAAAAAAAAAAAGTTTCCCAACAAAACAGGGTATACTCTGATAGCCAGTAAAACTCCAAGAGACAAGGATTTCAAGAAAACTGAAGACATTGCACCACCAGTTGGAACCTATGACATAGAGAACCCGAAGAATTGGAAATCGTCAGCAAGACCATTCGGAATTGGTGAAAAGCTTAAGTCTCATCCCAGATTTTTAACCCCAGCGTATGTAAATAATTAAAAAAGAAGTAATTCCTCATAATTTTACATCCTTTACAGACCAGGGACTTATAATACTTTCAAACGTCAGGTCAAGGTCTGTACATCATTTGGTCATGACCGAATAACAGTTCCACTGGTGAAAATTTCCTGTGCTCCCTTCAATATGGCTTACTGTTCGAAATGTGAACAAACACCAATTGGAGATTATTGGCATAAGAAGGCAACAAATCAAGATTTATGTCGACCTTGCATGGAAGAAGAATGGAACGATTTAAAAAAGTGCAACACAAAAGTTGTGGTTAGATATCGAAAGAAAAACGAATTAAACATGTATACCTTAGTGCGTTATTGTAATTTTTACCATGAACACAATTGTACAAAAGCTGCAGTACAGCATATGCCAACCAAGGATTTAATATTTAAGCTGCGTAAAGAAAATTATTTGTCTTCTTTTGGTTTATGAAAAAATAAGAATTAAATTAAAAAAATTGCTGTTTTAGAAATGAATTTTATAAACCATGCATTTGTCAACTTTCGGTGTGATCCCTTTAGCTGATGAAAAAAGTTTTCGATAGCGAATTTACATTAATCAACTAAAAAGCATCTCATTACAAACCTCATCAACTTGTTTTCCCCTAGAAAAAAAACACATGCGCTACAATGTTAGAATTTGAATATTAAAATTTAATTAACAAAATTACTGACAAACATTATTTTGGACGCAAACATTATTATTATTCATCAAAAGTTAAATATTTTTAGTGGTCAACATAGACGAAAAGTTTAATATTTTGATTTTAGGAGCAGAAGTTCTCGAATAGGAGTCTGAGATGGAATACCCAACGGGAGATTGATGACAATGATGACTTCGTAATTTTATACATTTATGTATAAAAATTACAGATTAGTCCAAATAATTTTTTGTTTAAAGCAATGAGGATGAATTTTCAAAGTTAAAACTTCAACGATCACTGGGGCGTATGCGGAACATTGTTTTGTTGTTTAAGAATATTTTTTTTTTGCTTAGCTAATTGTTTTGAGTTTGGGTTTGTTGACCATTTTTCTTACCGTTTTCTAACCGTTTGTATTGTATGGTGGTTTGTCAAAATTTGAAGAGTCCTGCTCTTTCCTGGGTTTAAGTCTGATTAAACGGTATAAAACCCTTTTTGAGGGTATTTAAAGACGGCCACCCAAAACAAAATCTAAATGGTGGAATCTGTTTCCAAAAGCTGTTTTCGCAGCTGAATTTTCAATACAAATTTCCTAGATTTGAAATCGGAAACCAGAGCGGTTTCTTAAATTGTTATGATACCATCAAAATGGGTAGTGCCAAGATCTTTTTTCAAATATACCAAATTAACATGAAAACTCATATCCATAAAACAACCTTTTTGCTATGAGACAGGGGCGATATATCCTAGAGATATTCAATGTTTATAATTATTTGATAAACTGAGTGAGAATTGAATTGAATTGGGTGTTATGTGAATCAGAAATCTGCATTGAATTTTTTTTTCTTGTAAGAAAATTGTATAACCCTCGTCATTCAATCAGTGTGTTTTGTTTTAACACAATTATTTTTTGACCAATTCTCATAAAATAAGAAAAATAAAAACAAATTGGTATTTTCAAAAACAATTACATACTTTATTAAAACTATGTGGTTTGTTTATCAAAGGTAAGACAGAATGCCTACGGGCAATTCCATGGCAACTCACGTTACATTCACAAAAATTTCCAATACATAAATAATTTTTTTTTGTTAATTTTAATATAAATTGATACGAAATTACTATCCATGAATGGAGCATAACTATTACTTTCATAATTAACAACAAAATTTTTCTTAATTTTTAGCATTTGCTTGGGACAAATAAAAGTATGATGGTAACTCACGTTACAAAAATCGGACACGATTTTTAAGAGTCCGACAGTATGAACTTTTTCTGCGAAATTAAGAATCTTGATTTGTTTTTAATGAAGATTCCATACATAAAAAATTACAAGCTTTTAATATTAGTGAGAAAACCAAACATTTGTTTAATATTTCGAGGAAAAATTTTAAAATATTTAGGTAACTCACGCTACATTATTTTGGTAACTCATGTTACCTGCGATTTGTGGTTCCAAAAGTAAAGAAAAGATGCATTTTCAATCAAGTTTTTTTTAAATCGAATATTGTGTAACGAAGTTTGCTTAAATGTTAATTTATTTTAGCAATCACGAGGGGATATTGTCATCGTCACTATTAGATTCATCTAATTTTATGTGGGCTTGTTTTTCCGTCATCTCCATGTGAAATTCTTCTGTAGTTGGCAGCTTATGCTTTAAAAATGCTTAAAGATTATTTATACTCCCTGAATTTAATTTCTATCCATAAGGGAATACAACAAATAATCTTTTCTTGCAACTTGCATAAAGAGTTACCGTTTGTAAATAATAATTTGCTATTACAAAAAGTAAAAAAAACTGCATAATTTGTTCAAAATTCGTGTCCACTTTTTCATGGAATTACCCCTACCTGTTTTTCATTATACCACTTTTAATTCAAAATAATGACCGTATTTAAACTTTTTCATTTAAATATAAATAGAATGCAGACTTGTTTAATTTAATATTTAGTTTTTATTTATTTAAAGACTGCTTTCACCACATTAAGATAATAAATCTTATAAAATAGTGCTAAGCTTTAATTATGAAAATTTAAACGCAAATTATTCAACTGAACCGTACAATGTAATATAATTTTTAAGAAAAAAGTTTTTAAGACTTAACTAAGCAAACTATCCGCAAATGGGCCAAAATACTATTTAGTGCCTAAAGAGTTGTTCCTTTGGTTAAATTTCATTTTTCTTGAAGTAAAAGTACAAATTAGTTGAAAAACTATATTGAGTTATAAAATTAACATTAACATTTACAAGTTTGAAACCCAAATTTGGATTGAACATTGTGGTTTATCTTGGTAACGCAGTGATGTTTTTAGAAAATTTAAAGTCTTAAAGCTGATTTTTGGTAACACATTGAAATAAACTATTAAGAATATTAAATTAAAATTTTCTGTGATTTAACTTCATAGGAGACTTACGTTGTTCCTATAGTTTCAAATAGGAATATCAGAGAGCTTAATAATATGATTTTACAAATAAAACTGAAATTTGCGGTAAAGTAACGCAGTTGTTTGGTTTTGATCACTTTGTGTTTAAACTGTCATAAATATAGAAATATCATTCAAAAAATCGATGCAAATGTTATTTTATAATAGATTAAATTATAATTATTCTATGTCAACTTAAATATATGAAAATACATAGGTACATATATTGATAAAAATGTCCATATTTTTTTTTTTCAAAATTCACTGCCCTAAATAGGCATCAAAAAGTATTTTGGCTCAAATTTTAATTCTTTTTCTGATTCTAAAATTTTTGTGTTACTTTTTATTTAATAAAAAAAAATTCTTTTGTCTCTAAGGCGACAAACTGCAAGCTACTGAAATAATGGTGGTTATTAATATAATAATTACTTAAGTAAAACGTTTGTGTTTAATGTCAGCCGAAAGTAAAAACAGTAAAAGAAATACCAACAAGTTGCTCAAGAATAAGTTTTGTCAACTCTACAATGACTTAAACGTTTTTAAGTACTTTTCTTGCGCGAAAACTTTGAAATAACTTCAATATTCACCTGAATAAGGTAAATATTGAAAAATCTAATTTTATATTTTCTTCTTAAATGTTATCTTCTAAGCTGGCTATAGGTCTTGTTTCGATTTTATCTAATCTTCTTTGAAGAAGATAACATTTATTTAATAAAGAAATATTTAATAAGGCATAAGAATCTATTTTCTTCTTGTTCAAATGTGTTAAATTTTTTGTTCAATTTTAAATTTTTTAAAGTTACCAGTCGAACTGACTGGTAAATGTAATGACAGCCTGAAATAAATGAATCTTTGAAATTGAATACTAAATTCTAAAACACGGGCTATATAATCAATGCCGATAGTCAAGTCGCCTTGTCGATTTCATAAAAGTAGTACTCTGCAGCAGTACAGCAAAATACAACCATTTAACCAGCCAAGTACTGTCTCTTAAAAATGTGCCAGACTTTTGAAAACTATTTGTGCTCATTTCGAAAAATGAGTCCTAAATTAACAATGTAGCTAATATTATCAGTCCTATTTTGCAGTACTGCTGCAGTATGACTTCTTTAATGAAGAAGCCCGAAGAAGCCCTTCTAACTTTTCTTTGGCAGCCTGAACTAACATCAGAACTTGTGACGTAGATAAAACTTCGAATACTAATCGAGCCTTTCTCGACATTGTATAGTAGGCGATGAGTCTAGAGTTCTAAGCCTAATTCTAGACAATGTCGGTTTGCATGTTTGCTTGAGTGATTGTTGATAAAATTGCTAAAACAAATTTGTATTTCATCATTCATTTAATATAATAATATAAAATTACAATTCAATGTAATAATACAAGTATAATAATAATAATACAAGTTTTTTTTGGCGCTTCCATTAAATTGGCGGGAAGCGTTTGATATTACAAGTGTTCTCAGTTATATCAATTTTTCCTTCTCTAAAAGAAACCTAAAATCTTTTGGAGTTGACGACTCTTCTATTTTCCAATTCTTTCTCATTAAAAAATTAAAAACAACAAATAAACTTCTTTTTCTTACGTAATTTTATTAAAAAATTGTACACAGTTTTTAGTACATTTTTGATGTTCAATGTACCTGCCCCTCCTCGCATGGAAAGACCTTAAAAACAAAAGAAAACAAAATGCATAAGTTAACTTGCAATTCCAAGACATTAATAAAATATTTTTTAAGATGTAAAAGACTCAGTTCAGTTATGGTAGACTAGATTCACTCAGCAGAAGTCTGACGTGCTATTTGAAACATCAACGTCTGCTTCCAAATTAAAACAAAATCAAAAAAACAATGTAACCAAAACTCACCTTAAAATTAAGCACGCAACAAGCAAGCTCCGCCAGCCTTCTTAATCTTATCTTCAGCCTTCTTTGAGAAGTATTTGGCTCTGACAATGATTGGGCGCTTAGGCAAATGTCCGCGTCCCAACAATTTGTAGAAACCCTACAAAAACGAAGACAAAGTTAAAGGAGGCATTCTTGCTTAACAAAATGAAAAGGGGTAAATCTTGAGAGAAAACTGTTTAATCTGAAAGGCTGTTCTCTACACGGGGATAGCAATTGTACGGTCGCATTCTGTCCGCCCGACGCCTTAGGGTAATCTTCATTTTAAAACAGTTATTTTCTCGTCGAGATTTCGAAATAATTGAACTCATTTAAAAAGAATGAAAAAAAAACTTACAAATTGAACCAAATCAATGACTGGTGCCTTTTCGCTCTTCTCCTTTTCGAGTTCAGCGAATTTATCGGCACCAACGAGAGACCACAATTTGTCCAAATTGATTGATGGGCAGAATTTGTGCTGTCTTCTCAAATGGAAGTTCCTCATACCAACTTTACCGAAGTAACCGGGATGGTATTTGTCGAAGTTGATGCGGTGATGGTGCATACCACCAGCGTTACCGCGACCTCCAGGATGCTTACGGTGCTTACCTAAAATATATTGAAGGATATTTAAAGGAACAACCTTTGACAAGGATTTAAAAAGATCTTACCGATACGACCATGTCCATGACTGACATGACCACGGAGCTTCCTGGTCTTCTTCCTTTTCTGGTTCGACTGCAAATAATTAAATTAAACAACCCAATTAATTCACATAAAACACATTTCACTAGAATGAGTGTTGACATTCTATAGTTTCAAAAATATGATTCTCAAAGACATCTCGAATTGAGGCTTATTAGAATTGAAATTCACAATAATAATATAATCATTGTAAAGAGAATTGAACAAATTAATGAAAAAATGAATAAACTTATTAAATTCTTACACGATGTCTTTGAAAATTGAAGATTTAAATTAGGTATTAGCGCAGCGACATCCACTCACCATTTTGCAGTTTTTTAAAAGAAAGATTTAGTTGAAGTTGGCTGGGGTTGACAAGAAAATGTGAAGTTTTGATTTGTGGAGTTTTTAACTTGAATAGATAGAGGCGTTGTGATCGGTAGGTAGAAATGAAATAGTTCAGCGAAAGTATTATAAGGGTATAGCAACATTAGATACTTTTTTGGGAAAAAAGCGGAAAAGTATACATTTTTAAGGCTTGGCCACACCGGAGGGTATGCGGTAGAGGTACGGGTAGCGGTAACGATATTTGTATGAAAAAAATTCCACATCTGAACGTTGATATGTCAGTTTGGAATTTTTTTCATACAAGTACCGTTACCTCTACCCGTACCGCTACCGCATACCGTCCGGTGTGGCCAAGCCTTTAAAGTTTCTAGAGAAAAATTGTAGAGTTTTCACCAGCGTTGCCAACCCGTTCAGTCAAAATTATGCCTCACTTGAAAAAAAATTATGCCTTTTCAAATAAATTATAGGGGTATTCACGATCTGGTGCAACAGGCCTAGTAAAAATGTAAAATTTTATTTTTTTTACAATAGATCGTGAACGCCCCTCTTCTTATCTATAGTAAATATTGAAGCATGAATGATGTTTTTTTTTTTCCTCTACCGTTGTTTCTTCTTTTTTCCATATTTTATAATTTAATTCTTTGTTTTGTTCGGGTTAATTAATTTTCACTAATTATTTTACATCAAAAGAAACTAAATTACGGGACATGAGTAGCGACAACCATTATAAACAGAATAAAAAAGACAAACTGTTTATCATGGGCGACGCGACGCGACGCGACGGTGAGCTGCAATCTGTCAAAAATAATTTTACTCCATTGTATTTTTATTTTGCAATAGGGTTAGGGTATAGCAAAAGTGCAAGACCATTGTAAAATTTTAATCCATACATATTAGGGGTATTCACGATCTGGTGCAACAGGTCTAGTAAAAGTGTAAAATTTTATTTTTTTTACAATAGATCGTGAACGCACCTCTTCTTATCTATAGTAAATATTGAATGGAATCCATAATATGAATTATATCAGCTTCACTCTTTTTTTTTACGGAGTTGTCTTTCCACCGATGCTTCTTCTTTTTTTTCAATTTTTTTATAATTTCATTCTTTGTTGTGTTCGGGTTAATTTATTTTCACAAATTGCATCGAAAGAAACAAAATAAAAAAGAATAAGAATAAAAAAGATAAACTGTTCATCATGGGCGACACGCGACGGCAAGCTGCCATCTGTCAAAAAAATTTTACACCATTGTATTTTTATTTTGCAATAGGGTTAGGGTATAGCAAAAGTGCAAGACCATTGTAAAATTTCAATCCATATATTTTGTTGTTGTAGTGTTGCAAGATTTTACACTATTGCACTTTTGCAATGATACAAGACCAGTTGCATCGGATCGTGAATACCCCTATTGTTGTTGTAGTGTTGTAAGATTTTACACTTTTGCACTTTTGCAATGATACTAGACCAGTTGCATCGGATCGTGAATACCCATTATGCCTCAATTTAAATTTCTTAGTTTATGCTTAAAAATTATATACAAAAAGTACACAAGTACACAAAACGAAATGTTTATTTACAGGGCTATTCTGGAGTTATGAGGGTCACAAGTCACAATTTTTTGTGAGGTTTTTTTTGTGAGGTTTCTTATGAGGTTCTCACAATTTCGTATTCTGCGAAAAACCTCATAAGAAACCTCACAACAAATTCACCACACGAAGAGGTGAGTTTCTTTTTATGACAGCCAGCTGATTTGTCAAAACAAGTTCAATAAAAAAAATTTATCTGCACATATTTTGGATGCATCGATATAAAAGTAAAAACAATTAAAAAATGGTAAGAAAATATATTTCATAATGAAATCAAATTTGTTAATCAAATAAAATTTAAAGGGTAAATGAAAGAAGCCACTTATCGACCGAAAGAAGTCTGTACTTTTCAATCTACTATACAGAAGTCAAAACGATCCTCTGGTTGCTGATAAGGATGCTCTTACTCAGCGTTTATCCAAAACAAAACAAATTGATGAATTCATTTAATCAAACAAGTTACATTACATGGAGAAAAAAAACATCTTCCGTAATATATTCAACTTAAAAACTGAGCTCAGATCAATGAACTGTATTTGTGGGATTCCTATTTTTTCTTGATCTTGAACCCCAAATTATCCACGAAATCATGAGTTCTCCATATGCAAAGGTATGTACCCATAAACTAATGTTATTTTTCTTTGGAGTTCAATGAATGTGTTTCTATTTTCAGTTGTATATTCCGGAGAGTATTTGTCGTCTTCCCGAACAAAGATGATATCACCAACTATAAAGTGTGAAAGTGTGTGGGCAAAACACACACTATTCGTGATATGGAGGCAGTGCGAATGGCAGCCCCACAGACTAATATTCCACCAACAATGAACCAAGCTCATCACATTCTACCAAACCTACACATGCTTATGAGCGCATATAGTAATGCAGCGAAAGCAGTCGCTGCTGATCAAACTATCAAGATTGGCCGAACTAAAGAAGTCCAAGGAAAAAGCAGCAGCAGAAATAGAAAAGAAGAAGAGGAAGAAAACTGCTGCTGCCAACAAACCAATAGACAAGAGTCGGACAATCTCGAGTACCCCAATCGCTGGTAATCCATCGAAACTTTCATCGGTATGGGAGCGCGCTGAAGATCTATCAGCGCTAGGATGTCGACAAGGCAGTTTCAAATCCACCAGAACAACTCAAAGGTATAGTAAAGCGATAACCACAATTACCGAAAACAAAGGTACATGTTAAATCAACATTAGTTTTGAATATAAGCAGCATAAAGATCCGAACTGAGTCAATCCAAATCCAAATGCTCATTTTGTTGAAATCCTTTGGATCAACAAACTCTTGAAGAAGCCTACGATTTTGAATATTTTGTATTCACAAAATCAAGTTGTCTAATATCAGTAGGTGCTCCTGTGTTCTTTGAAATTCGTGGATGTGATGATTTCCAGCAATTGAATCTGACGTGAAATAATGCATACCAAAAACTTTGTCTGGTCAAGAGCCACCTGCGGCTATTTTTGTGATTGATGGAATCACAATTTGTGTATGTTGCAATGATGCAATGATTTGACACGACAGCCAGTGCAACGCCAACGCACGCAAGCCATGTCGCAAATATTCATCGATGACTTCTTAGAAACTATCTCCAGATGCAACCAAAATCCAATGGCAGACGTTTGGGACACATTCCTTTGGGTAAGTCTTCTTGGAATTGCTTATTGATTAAGATTTTTGCTCTGCAATAAGATGCAACAATTGTTTTAAAACAAGGTCTAACTCTATTTTTGTTGAATCACAAATTAAAAAAAAAAATTTTAATTGTTCTCAAAACATTTTATGGAAGTAAAAAATGTCAAAACTCTAGTAATTTGTGAGTTGTGACCTGCTCTGAAGGAGATCACAATTTTAACAATTTTTATGAGGCTCACGAGTTGTGAGGGTACGCCAGAATACGAAAAACATCACAAAACAAAACTCATCTCACCTTATGAGGTTCTTGTGACTGTGAGGTTTTCGCCAGAATACGAAAAAGTCACAAAATCGAGTTCAACTCGAGTTATGAGGTTATTGTGACTTGTGAGGCATCAGTGAAATTGCCCAGAATAGGCCTGTTAATCAATTTATACATTAAGGGCCAATTTTTCAATAGTCAGATAAACCTCAGATAGAGATTATTCCTAGGAATAAAATTTTTTATATTAAAATTTATTCTTCTGATAGTCTAACTGACGGACGATTGAAAAGGCAACTTATTTGTCACGTAACGGAAACTGTTTTTCTTCGAAAGGAATATTTCAAGACGTTGCTTCATATAATTGGAAGAAATTAGCGGCCAATTTTTTTCACCAATAAAAAATATTAGCCTGTTTGCAAGCGTTTTAGATCTTTTTACAGCAACAAAATTATATTCTTTTCTAGTAAAAGTGATTAGTGTGAACAAAATTCTTCGAAAAATTAAACACTACCAAAACAAATTCTGTATATAAAATTTCGAACAACCTTTATTTAAAAGATATAGAAAATATAAGTTTTTAGTCTTTTTATCAAAATATTTAAAAAATTATAAGAAAGTTTTAAAATATAAATCAAGAGTAGAAAGGAAAAAATTATGCCTTTTGGCAAAAAATAAGCCTCAATGCCTTAGCTAATAAAATTATGCCTAAAAGGCATAATTATGCCTCAGTTGGCATCGCTGGTTTTCACTCATGTTAAGGCTTGGCCACACCGGAGGGTATGCGGTAGCGGTATGGGTAGAGGTAACGGTACTTGTATGAGCAAAATTTCAAACTGACATATCAACGTTCAGATGTGGAATTTTTTTCATACAAATATCGTTACCGCTACCCGTACCGCTACCGCATACCCCCCGGTGTGGCCAAGCCTTTACTGACTTTGTATTATTTTACTTGACTTGTTTTGTTTTGAGGATTTTTCATTTTCATTTTGAATTTATTTTTTTTTTTATTTTAATACTACGTTTCCACCTATCCTAAATCCGAGATTTAGCTAAGTAGATTTAGCACAAATCTCGAGTTTTATTCTGAATCTCGGATTGAAAGTAGGCGACAATCTTAGATTTAGGGTAGCTGAACCCAAATCTAAGATTTAGCGAAGTAGATTAAAAATAAATCTCGAGATTTAATCTAATACTACGTTTCCACCTACGCTAAATCCGGGATTTAGCTAAGTAGATTTAGCATAAATCTCGAGTTTCATTCTAAACCTCGGATTGAAAGTAGGTAAACATCCTAGATTTAGGGTATCTCAACCCAAATCTGAGATAAAGCGAAGTAGATTTAAAATAAATCTCGAGATTTATTCTAAATCTACTTAGCTAAATCTCGGATTTAGCGTAGGTGGAAACATAGTATAAATCTACTTAGCTAAATCTCGGATTTAGCGTAGGTGGAAACATAGTATAAAACTTATTTTTTGATGTTTTTTCCTTGAATTTAATATGATTTGTATTTTTATATTTTGACTTAGCATTTTCTCTGTCGACTTGAGAACATTTTTTGCTTCTTTTAGCTGTGTACTATGTGTGTGTACTTTAAGAATTAACCACAAAGGAAAGGTACCCTACTAACAATTTTGCTTCTATAATGCTTTACAGAAGCAACAATTGCATCTGTAAAGCTTTATAGAACCAAAATTGTTTCTCGGGTATGCGGCAGCGACACGGGTAATTATTAATTCATAAACGGAACATCAACATTCAGGTGTGGAAAGTTTTTTCGAACAATCAAGGCTTGGCCACACCGAAGGGTACATATGCGGTAGCGGTACGGGTAATTGTATGAAAAAAATTCCACATCTGAACGTTGATGTGTCAGTTTGGAATTTTTTTCAAGGCTTGGCCACACCGAAGGGTACATGCGGTAGCGGTACGGGTACTTGTATGAAAAAAATTCAAAACTGACACATCAACGTTCAGATGTGGAATTTTTTTCATACAATTACCCGTACCGCTACCGTAGGTACCCTTCGGTGTGGCCAAGCCTTCATACAAGTACCCGTACCGCTACCGCATGTACCCTTCGGTGTGGCCAAGCCTTTAAGGCCTGGACAATTAAAAATGTGATTGACAAATGATTCAAACTCTCAGAATATTTTAGCACAGGTAATACGAGTTTCCTTGGCCAAACTGGGTATTGTGCAATGAAAAACATAACAAAAATTTTCGTTTACAGAATGGTAGTAATTTTTGGGTACGGGCTTTAACCAGAGTTCAGTGGAAACAGGGGTTGAACTACGGCATACGTTCGTTAACGTTTTGACTATTGCTCTCTTTATTTAATCAGAAGAAAATGATAGAGACATAAAGCATAAAGGCTTGGCCACACCGGAGGGTATGCGGTAGCGGTACGGGTAGAGGTAACGGTACTTGTATGAAAAAAATTCCAAACTGACATATCAACGTTCAGATGTTGAATTTTTTTCATACAAATATCGTTACCGCTACCCGTACCGCTACCGCGTACCCTCCGGTGTGGCCAAGCCTTAAATACGTTAATGTACGTATGTCGTAGTTCCACCCCAGATTTAAATCACTGATCAAACACGATTTACTGAACACATTCATCGGCAACATTCAGTAAAAAATAATTTGTTTTTCATATTTTTGACATTCCAGTGTTGACAACCACAAGAAAACAAAAAACGTCATTCATTTGATTTTAATTTATAGATTTGATTTAATTTTTTACAAAAAAAAACCATAATTTTCCACATAAAAATGAATATTTCCAACACTCACAATGTTCTTCATGTAGAAATTAAACTAAAACCTGGAAATACGTAAGTTTATCCTTCATTCAACTCCTAATTTATATAAAATAACTCTTAACAATTATAATTTCAGTCGAATAGAAACAATTGAAAATCAGTTAAAAAGTGAATTGAATTGTTTTTTTGAAAATAACAAAAACTATTTAAGCGAAAGTGAAATAATCGTGAATGAACAACATGGACCAAACATACAAATGCATGTTAAAAGTATATCAATCGATGGAAATTCCTTTTCCACGGTAAAATATTTATCAAAAAAAAATGATAAAAGTACTCAACTAAAAAGGTGTTCCCTTTTCTTTCATAGATCAATCCTCCTCCAATTGTCTATCACATCTATCGACCTCATACACGAAATGTCGAAGTTGAAATGTTTCAAGTAAATTTAACAAAAATCCTCTTACTTTTTTAGATATTTTCATTTGTCCTTTTTTCTAGGATAATCAAGAAGAAGGCGGCGAAGAAGTTCCCGCCTCTAATCATTGGCTCTTACCATCCCATTCATTCGATGGCCTTTGGGAGAATCTCATCTACGAAGACAATCTTAAAGAAAATCTTTTAAAATTCGCTGAATCTTCGTTAGTTTTTTCAGCTCACAATGTCAACCAAAATGTCATCTCTTGCAACAGGATTGTCTTGTTACATGGACCTCCTGGGACAGGAAAGACAAGTCTGTGTAAAGCTATTGCACAAAAACTTTCAATACGTCTCATGTCCACGTAAGTATAGTTTCCAAATAAAATTGATATCCTTTTTTTAATGAAAAAAGATAAATTTTAGATACAAATTTACTCATCTGATAGAGATCAATAGCCACAGCCTGTTTTCCAAATGGTTTTCAGAGGTAAAGTAAACTTTTTTTATAGCATCTAGGCATTTGTAAAATTGTCATTTATTTTCAGAGTGGCAAACTTGTGATGAAACTCTTTACAAAAGTCAGAGAAATCATCGCACAGCCAAAGTCATTAGTTTGCGTTCTAATCGACGAAGTAGAATCAATAGCCTACGCAAGAGAATCCATGTCAGGTTTGTTTCAAGTGTGCCAGGTTAAACCTAATAATCTCACATTTTCTTTATTTCTATTCAAAACTTAGGTCAGGAACCCAAAGACGCAATGCGAGTTGTGAATGCTCTCCTCACTCAACTCGATAGCATTAAAGAATCTCCGAATGTCCTTATCCTAGCCACTTCCAATCTAGCTTCCAATATCGATTTGGCCTTTCTCGATCGTGCTGATATCAAACAACACATTGGCCTTCCATCGGTTAGAGCAATCTATCAAATTTACGTTTCCATGTTACGCGAGCTTATGCGAGTCGGAATGATTCACGAAAAACCAATCCAACAATTCCAAGACGGTGCTGATGTTTGTATACTTAAATTGGCTAAATCGAGTGTCGGAGTAAGTGGACGTACTTTGAGAAAACTTCCATTTTTAGCACACGCCATGTTTATGGGCAGTGCCATCCTTCCAATTGATTTGGAATGTTTTGTTCAAGCCATGCAATCAGCCTTGGATAAACATTTAACAGATCAAAGACTTTTGGAAGGGAAACCTAATAATAACTAGACTTATAGACTAAATGCATGTTTCTTATAATTTTTGTTTATTGTTTATAAGATAGAATACGATTAAAATTAGAATCCCCACTATTTTCTTCATTCATTAACTGGGTTTTGCTCATAACATAGGCATTAACCTCTCGTAGGACTTCATTGAGTTCAACGTCTCTTCCTTGACCATCGATATAGAGCTCGACTAGAGGAGGCGATTGTAGAATCTTCGAGCCTATCACAACAATGACGGGGTAACCCATTCTCTTTGATTCCATTAAGCGTTTGCCGATTGTCAGATGCCTCCTGTCATCGAGGATAATATCATCTTGATCACAAATCTTGGTCAGTTTGTTAAACAATTCCTCCTCGTAGCTGTATGATGCATTTTGCTCTTTACTTCCTTCCTGCGAATGAAAGGGTTGTTGCGATGCAAGAGAAGCGAAGGAGATGTGTCGGTAAGGTGAATGGGTAGGAAATTGGATTAAGTTGGACAAAGGGGAAAGGAAGCTTTTGGATAGGGAAGGATGGAATGTTAAGTTGCAAGGATGTGGGGCGCATAGCAAGCACGTCGCGGGTCTGTAACTAAACATATCTAACCTCATCTAACAGTCCCTTTTCCAATTTCCAACCTAATCCTATTTCCTACCCAACCGCCTTTTCGACACCTCCTTAACTCTAATTGCTCGCAACAGTATTTTTAAAGAGGGTTAATGATCCTTTTTATATAATTTATCTCCATACCTTGGCTGAGATTATGCAAACATCAAATGGTGCCAAAAGTTTTGGCCACCTCAGCTCGTTCTCGGTGGACTTGACTTCTAGAGATGCCGCCAAAAGTCTACTTATACCGATGCCATAGCAACCCATGGATAGATTTTGAGGCTTTCCATTTGCCTGCAAGAAAGTCGCTCCAAGAGGCTTTGAATATTTGTCTTGCAGTAGGAATGTATGTCCAATCTAAAAAGAGAACATTATATTAATTCGGGAGTCATTTGAAAAATCTTTTCTTCCAACCTCTATTCCTCGTGTTTCTTCAATTGATGATTGACATTTTGGGCATTTTCTGATCTCACCAGAAGCCTCTTCATTTGATGAATAAGTACAAGCTTCGCATTGAAAAATTCGATCCTCGCCAGTTCGGGAAACAAAATGATATTCATGTGACACACTTCCACCCATGATTCCAGTACTGGCGACAACTAAATTACAAAAAGGTCTCAAACGACTCAAAAAGTTCAATAATTTTTTGTACCTTTCACAAAAGGAACATCCAATTTCTTGAAGAAAGACAAATAAGCTTCACTGACTTCTTCGTAGGTTTTTTGAGCTTCTTCAAGATTTCTATCGAATGTGTATAAATCTTTCATGATGAACTCTTTGGCACGTAAAAGTCCAAAGCGAGTTTTCAATTCATCACGAAATTTAGGACCAATCTGTAAAAGTGAGATATTGGTATGAAAATTTTGGGCATGACCAGGCGCACAAGATGACGAAATAAAAAAAATATAAAAGCTAATAGTTTTTATTTAAAAAAATATTTACGAAAATCGTTTTTTCAAAACTCAACAAAACCAATACAAAATGTGGAGGTTTTGCATACTCAACAAAATGCTACGAGGATTTGCAAGACTAAATAAATTTGCAGGTTTTGCCAAACTCTATAAAATTTGCCTGTATCAAATATTACACTGGTATACAAGGGTTTTGTTGCCAAAACAAAAATATACTTTTCTAAAGGTTTTCGGTGTGCTGAACTCGAATCCGAAGTAAGATAAAACAAATCAGTAACGGTTTCTATAAGATGTTTTCTATAAGATTTCTATAAGATGTTTTCCATCTTTGAATACATGTTTAAATCTTTTCAATATCTTTTTTATTGTTCGAGATATCTTAAAATGAAGTAAGTGGGTTTGGCTTCATATAAATAATAAAGGAGATAATGGCGTTATAAAATTTCTATGGTAGGTATAAAATGCCAAACAACTGAGGATATCTCGGGCAGTTAAAAATATATCGGAAATATTTAAACAGGTTTTGAAAGGTTGAAAATAGTTCTTATAAAAACCGTAACTAAATCTGCTCAAATAATTTTCCTTATATAAAAGAATTAGGTCCGAAGTACTGCATTTTCTAACGGTTATATTTCAAAAACGGGAGCTGATTAATTTCTTTTGACTTTGGATTCGAGTTCAGCACACCGAAAACCTTCAGAAAAGTATATTTTTGTTTCGGTAACAAAAAAAAAGTTTAATTTTCTTAACCAGTGTGATTATTGTAGTTTTTACATTGGTTGATTGGTTTTAGTTATGCATTATTACATACATTAGGCGGCCCATACACACCACACTTGTGTGCACACCGGAGCGATAAAATCAATGGGTGCGTTCACGTACCGATCTAAGGGTATCCGGATACCTTTGTGTTGTTGTAATCCCATATAAAATCTCAGCTGATTATAAACATGTGTTGACAAGCAAAAAAATCCAAAGGTATCCTAAAAATTTCTGGATTCTCGTGTATCTTATGGGAGATTTAATGAACAGCTGATTCGTGTTCACAAACGTATTGGGCACGTTCAAACAGTTAACATAAAGCTATCGGATAACTTTTTGTTGTTGTAAACAGTATTAAAAAATAGCAAAGAAACGAACAATTTTCTGTCAAAAAATAATCTGAAGGTATCCGAGAATGTTTGGTATACCTCAGGTATTCGAGTGATCAGCTGATAAATATTTGGCTATTTTTTATTTTGATTTCGCGATTATTCAGCTTGAAAATAAAATAAATTTGCAAGAATTAAAGTTAAATCGATTGTGCAAGTACTATGCAACAATAACAGGAATTTGCTCAAAAGAAAAAATTTCCTCTTTTCAATATTTTCATTTTTGTAGCAAATTTGGCAAGCTATCTGAATAGCTTTTCGTTCAAAGAGATATTCCAGATACGGTTATCCCAGATAGCCTATCCGATAGCTGTTTAAACGTGCCCATTGGATACTAAGGTATCTTGGATAGGGTATCTATGCGTACGTGAACGCACTCAATACTTTTTGATTTTTTTGTGTCGGTGTCATGATCGGTGTGCCGTCTGTGGTGCGGTGTACACACAAATGTGCGCACAAGTCTGTACACAAGTGTCTTGTCTATGGGCAGCTTAATACATAAAAGGTTATAAACGTTAGGTAGAAAAAAGTGTACTTTCGGATTTGTTTCATCTTGAAAAAACGCGGTGTTTTCATGTTCAAAATAAGGATAAATTGTTCCAAATCTATCTGAAAATAAAAGTTGATCCTATCGATTCAAATGGGAAACAAAAAACCTTATCCTGGAAAACTTGAAAAAAACATTTGTTGAGTTTTGAAAAAACGCTCTTCAATTGAGGTCACGACAGAAAGATGATAAGATCTATGATACCTGATACAAACGAAGTGGTAACTGTTTGTAGGAGATTGGAGCTGCACTGGCAAGCATTGAAGTTACAGCTTCTTCGTGAGTCTGGGAATGTAATGTAATCAGTGAGGCTTCTTAGATAGAAAATTAATAAAATTACCGGACTTAGTAAGTGCTCTTTGCCATGTCTGTCTTTGACGAGATAGAATTCACCGACTCCCTGGTCAAGTCGACCTGAATTACAAATCAGACAGTTACAACAACTACCGACATCTCAATAATAACTAAAAGAACTTTACCTGTTTTCTTCCATAAACCACTAGAAGTCAACACTGGCAATGAGATTTTCTGAGCATCAATGGCAGTCATGTGTTTGTTAACCAAAGCAATGCATTTATCTAATGCTTTTTGTGCCAATGGCAGTATTTGAAATGTTCCATTGTTTGATGATTTAATTAGACCCAATTCTAACATTAACTTAAAACAAAACAAAAGAAAGTGAATTTTAATCTATTGCATAATAAAAAAAAAATATAAACAAAATTGGTTTGGGGTTACTTTTTGACTGCGTGATGTGATTTCTGTGGATTTCACAACTGCATCTTTGGGTGTCACTATAACAGGCCAAAACAGTTTGCTTGTACGATTCATTTTGAATTGAATCGTATGTTGCGTGATGAGAGATCTTGGTAAATTATATTAGAATTTTTTAATTGTTATTTAAGAGGAATTTAAAATTTGTCATTTGGAAATTTTGTATGAGAGCCGAAAAAGGCTCACTCAACACTCACACGGTTTGACAGTGACAGCTACCTTTTTAAACTTCAGGTTGATGAACAGGGATGTTGTATGTTCGCTGAGGTAATGTAACGTTAACATAACGTAATCGTAGGTTAATGTATAAATGCAGAATCATTTATGCTATTCTCACGTTGTGAAAAATTGGTGAGAAACATTTGGAATTGGAACGAAATTCATTTTTGTTTCTATCACGGCTGCATTGATTTCCGTTCGAATTCTGTTTTCTCCCGTTTTCAAATTTGAACTGCTCGGATTCCGTTTTCGAACACATTTTTCGAATTCAAAGGTTTTTCGAAAAACGAACGGACTTATAATCCGAAATTTTTAATTTAAATCCAAGTAGCAAATTGCTACCGAAAAAGAATAATATCCAACAAAAAAACGAATATGGGAATACGAACAACCGTTTTCAATTCGTAGGGATTCAATTTTCGTTTCCGCTTTCAAATTCGAACGAATATTAGAACAGCCGTGTATGAATTTTATTTCGATTCAATATGTTTCTCAACGTTCGAGGAAGTATGTACAGATGTAAGTGGTTACAGTTTCCGATATCACGGCAGTTTTCGATTATAGCCTAAGTATGTTAACAGTGTGGTATAGATTGCAATTTCCTCTTCACGCTAAGTCCAACTTGAGACAGATTTACATATGGAGCTGAAGTGAACCAAGTCACAAAAAGTGAATTTGCAGATCTAAAGACTTAAAGAAAATACGCTACCGTTGAATCTTATGGTGAATATTTTTTTCGAACAAATGACAATTTGAATTGATACACTTTTGGATCAAACTAATGACAGACCTTAGTAGAGTCAAACTTTGCGCAAATTTTGGCACTAGACTTGGATTTTTTTTTTATTTTACTTGGTCCGTTTCAGCTGTGAGATCTCCGTTGAACTTGTCTTTTGTACCAGAGGTTCAGGGTTCGAATACCAATACAGCCCAATACTTTCTTTTTGCTCGCAAGTTTAAATAATTTTTGAAAAAAAGTATTGGGCTGTCTTTGGGGTTCGAACCCAGGGCAAGTTGAAGAGATAGACAGCGGTAAAAAAAAAAACCAAAGATCCAAATAAACATGTTCGAACCATTTTTTTAAATTTTGATTTGAATGAATACATCTGTAGAGGAATTCGTTCCGTTAGACATATCACACATGTATCAAATAAATAAGATTCACTTTGATTCTATTCCGAAGTGGATACCTGGAACCAAATCTAGGTTCCGATCGGAAAGGACTATCGTTTAGGCACTTCTTCGGAACGGATACATCGAGAGGGCTGCTTATGAAGGCTAAACGAAAACGAATGATACGAGCGAGTGCGAGTGAAATGGGTGAAATTCACTATAAGACTGAAACCTTAACTACTCACCCTTAAAAGGCTTTGAACTCAACTAACCACGTCACAGCTAATCATAGGACATAATCATTACTAGGCTTGTGTAGTTCGCGAACGAACTAGTTCAATGAACTAGTTCATCTTGGTGAACTACAGAACTTAGTTCACTTACCTAGTTCAATTTAGTTCGCGAATAGCGAAAAAGATTTGTTTCAACAAACTAAACAGCAACCTAAAGTAGTCGTAATATGACATTACGAAACAGCTTGCGCTCACCTTACATTATCATTTTTTTAATATATTTTTTGGGTGAAAGGAAGTCCCATCTGAATAGGGAATTTTCAAATTTGGTCCTTGTCTCCTTGTCTTATACGACGACAGCGCCCATTTTAACCCAAAAGACGTTTAAAGAAGGGGTGCAGAAACTCTTATTTCGAAGCAAGAACAAAAAACAAGTAGCTTTTTGGTCCTTGCATTACTATGATTTCCATTTAATGAAAGCAAAACGTACTTCTTCTAGACTTTTGTCAGGAACCAGAAAGCTCGACAAGTATATGAACGAAATTAAGAATTTTTATAGAAAATAAAATATGTACATATCTGTTATTTTTAGGTTGTATTTGTTTTATTATGTAGAATGCGTCAATTTTACATAAATTTGGATACAGTTTGTACATACCAGTTTTGTTTTTAATTCTAACAAAACCGGAGTGATTAAAATAAATTTAACTAAAATGAACTAGTTCAGAACTAGTTCATTAGTGTGATTTGAACTAAAGTGATCGATCACTCAAATGAACTAAAGTGCCCAACCTTAATCATGACCCATCAAAAGACAGCTCATCATAGGGAACATTTCAAAAAAAAAAAAAAATATTTTTTAAGAAAAATAAAAACCGTCAGAAAATTTCCCTTACTACAAAAAGGCATTCAAATACAGTGAACTAAAAATAAATTTGATCCAATGGAAACTTGTGATTACCTGTTTCATGATGGACTGCCCATGATGAGTTGTCATATGATTATATGAACCGTGTTATGTTGTGTTGATTCGCCTTTAAAGTACAAAAGTGAAAAATTTTCAAACTTATTTTGTCTTTTTTTTCAGAATGAAAAACTATCCAATATATTTTAACCTTTTAACTTTAGCAAAAAGTGGCCAATTTAGTTAAGCATTTATTGTATTTTTTTTATCCAAAGCAATTATTAGAAAAAGAAGTATTTTTAAACTAGAAACCGTTTCTGATAAATTCGCATTTTGAGCATCATTTTTTTTTCGTTTCCAACGTGGAAACCTCATTTTTTGTACCTCAATGTGCCAAATATGATCCAAACCGGAAAACCCAAAATTTTCCGACTTTAACTCTGGTACGCTGCTCGCGCTAAATTTTAGCCAAGATAAAATTCCCATACAAGTCTAATTTGTATGGGATAGATTTAAGCTCGGCTAAAATTTTTCGATAATTTGTATGGGAGCTAAAATTTAGCGCGAGCAGCGTACCAGGCTTTAACTCAAAAAATTGAAAATTCCTGAAACACGTGTCTTTTTATTTATACTATGTTTCCACCTACGCTAAATCCGAGATTTAGCTAAGTAGATTTAGAATAAATCTCGCGATTTATTTTAAATCTACTTCGCTAAATCTCAGATTTGGGTTCAGCTACCCTAAATCTAAGATTTTCACCTACTTTCAATCCGAGATTTAGAATAAATCTCGAGATTTTTGCTAAATCTATTTAGCTAAATCTCGGATTTAGGGTAGGTGGAAACGTAGTATTAAAAAAAAAAAAAATCATGCGGTAAGGGGTTAAAGTACAAAAGTGAAAAATTTTCAAACTTATTTTGTCTTTTTTTTCCAGAATGAAAAACTATCCAATATATATTTTAACCTTTTAACTTTAGCAAAAAGTGGCCAATTTAGTTAAGCATTTATTGTATTTTTTTTATCAAAAGCAATTATTAGAAAAAAAAGTATTTGATAAATTCGCATTTTGAGCATCATTTTTTTTTTCGTTTCCAACGTGGAAACCTCATTTATATTCAATAGAAATTTTTTTTTAAAACAAAAACAATTTAAAACATTTCTATTTTTTTGTTTGCACATTTATTTTATTATTTTTTTTTTTTCTCAGGCATTTCATATAATTAATGCTGCAAATTTAGTTCTTTTTAAGATCATCACTAACCTATATTTAATATACAAAAATAACTGAAGATTTATTTAACGATTATGTTTTTTTTCCTATTTACACAATAGATATTAGATTTAAAATAATTAACATTCTAGAATAAACGGAAACCTATCCGTTTCTTAACTAATCAAAATTTAAAAATAAAATTTAATATATTTAAAAAAAAAAACAAAACAAACATAATAAATGTATGCTTTTTTAAAAATAATAAATAATTTTATGAAAAATAATTACTTAAGTATGTATAATTTTTTTTTATTTATTATAATTTAATTTTAAACGTTTTCTCTGTATACTATTTTTTTTTTCAAACGACTTCTGTCCGTCCAAGAATTTCTTTGTAATTGTGCGAGAGACTACTTGTATCGAGATTTTTTTCATCGACTTCTTTGTCATCTTCGTTTTGTGAGACTTGAAGTACTTCCATCATATCTTTATCACTGTCATCGATTTTAGGTGGATCAATGTCAATATCCATTGGGTCACCTTCGGTTGTGTTTAATGGCAGTTCGGAGCTCTTATTTAGTTCGTTATTTATTGAAAGTTCCAGTTCTTCGTCGTCGATATCATCGGCGAATAACTGGGGTTCTTTCATGTGAATAACTTCATCTTCGTTCTCATTTTCTTCTTCATCTTCTTTTGTTTTATCTTCATCTTCGTTTTCAATTATTTCTTCATCCTCTTTCTCTTTATCTTCCTCCTTTTCTTCATCTTCCTCTTTTTCTACACTTTCATCTTCCTCTTTATCTTCATCCATCTCTTCATCTTTCTCTTCTTCTTTCTCTTTTTCTTTCTCTTCATCCTCGATTTCATTTACTTCTTCATCTTCCTTTGATTTATCGACATCTTCTTCTTCTTCTTTACTCTTTTCATCTACCTTAGCCGACTCAACTGGGTGCACTGAATCCTCCTCCTCCTCAACTGCATCTCGATCACTTTCTGGAGTTTCGTCCTGATCGATTAGCTCAACAGACACATCCCCTTCGCCTTTGTCTGCCTCTGTTGGTGTTGCTTTTTCGGCTTCTTCATCTTCCTTTGGGTTATCGGACTCTTCAACAAGCACAACAACCACTTCCTCAGATTCATCCTTATCATCTGTCTCGTTTTCCTTTTCTGAACAAGTTTCTGGAGTAATATCATTTGCTTTTGTTGATTCCCCTTCTATTTTCTCATCTCCCAATTCTTCGAGTTCCTTCTTCTTCATTTCGTTTTCTTTTTTCGAAACTTCCATTTCTTCCGCTTTCAATTTTTCCAGTTTAAGTTCTTCCAACATCGGCTTGGCATACTGATAGATCTCCTCCACTCTATTCAATGGAATTTCAACTTCCATCTTCAATTTGATACAATTCTTTTTGATGTTTTCCAAACGTTCACGTTCTTGCATTTCCTTTTGTTTAACTAATGTTGGATTCGGTTTGTGTGTGGTCTTTTTGCGTGGTTTTTTCGGCTGTTGGACACACTCAGTACCGCCTTCGGTAAGTTCGACTTCCAACATACCAGCTAGCAGACTTGCAACCTTTGAGAAATCATATTCAGCTGTGATTTCATCATCTTCATTGGTTGTTGTTGTTGGAGTGACATGTTGTTCAGCCATGCTCATATTTGACTGATTAACCTGATTGGCAGGTTGTTGCGACGCAATATGAGAATTATTATTTCTAACAGCCGATTGCATTGGGCCGTTTCCGTTGGGCTTTTTAGGCGGTGGCGATGGTAGATCATCTTCATTATCAGAATCTAGATTGATTGTATCTGTTTTGGGTTCGACAATTGTAATTTCATCTTCTTCAGCATCGCTGGCTTGTTTTTCTAATAAAAGAAAAAATAAACATTCATGGTTAATTTCAAAGTATTATTGTTATATTCATAACTACTGTTAATTGTTTCCTATTATTAAGTAGCCTAAAATGACTAGGTCATGGCGGCATGTTAACCCTCTAATGCCTTATTTTTGTATTTGATTCAAAAATTCAGCATATACTAAAATGCATGTGATAAACACGAATCTGAAATCAGTTTTTCATTACATAAAAGTATTCACCTTTTACAGGTAAAAATAAGGAGACCGCCTGTAGGCGGGCTCAGGTCTTATCATGAAAAAAAAATAACACAGGTGTAACATAATGGGTTATTCAAAATATTTTATTTAAATGCTGAAAAATAAAGAAAATCAAGAATAAACCTAACGTTGATGAAAAGTCATAAAGCAAGACTTTGAGGTAGAATTACAGAGGTTTATTTTACATTTTGTGCAATATGCTTGCGTCTCCGATTTACATCCCGGTTGCTTGCAAGTTTTCTTACCATTGCGGTCCTGAAATATGCACCAGTGGCCAACATTATCATATCGAACTTCTGAAGTCGGAAAGTAAGACTTTTTTGATTTCGAAGGTGGTGGTATTGGTGATGACACTGGCCGGCCTCTAGGTTTCTTGGAATCGGTTGAAATTATGCACAAAGTCTCAGCTACTTCTGATCGAAAATTTGGAAGTTCAATGGTGACTTCCTTGTTTGACCTATGATAAAGGATATAAGCATTTACCATCGCCACATCCAATAGATGAAAAAAAATTCGATTTGTCCATTTCCTTGTTTTCATACGAATGTGATATCGACCTAGAAGACCATCCATTAGATCGACACCTCCCATATGTCAACTTTGCGCTTCGCCAGGTCCGCTTCGGTGGATAATTTTATATTTGGAACTCGATTTGATCGAACTGTTCCCAAACTATAAATTCCTCGACTTCTTAGGTATGTAAGAAGCCCTATTGACGTGTAAAAATTGTCAAAATATACAATATGATTTACGTCATCTGGAATATGTTTTGACAAGCGCACGACGACATTTGAAGATGCTCCAAGATCTGGTGCATTTACAGGCACCACATTATCTCCTGCACCTGAGTAAATCTCGCAAGCATACGAAAATCCCATACTATCACATAAAACGAACAGCTTAGTTCCCCATTTATGTGGTTTGGCTGGCATATATTGACGTGTAGGGTTACCTCCCATTTTTGTTGCACACATTTGTTCATCAACACAAAGCCGATGTAACATAGGAATAGACCCAAAACGTTCATTGAAATGATTTATCAATGGTCTTATTCGGTGTAATTTGTCGTATCCAGGCTGGCCCTTATGCACCATGGTAGAATTGTCGTTGAAATGGAGAAACTGACGTATTTGTTCGAACCTCATTCGAGTCATTGCATTTCGGATTGGTTCGAATGAATGTCTTCCCCAATAAGAACGAACATTTGGATATCGGTACACAGACATAAACATCATGATGCCGATGAACTGACGAATCTCTTGTTTGTTAGTAACAAACCGAGCTTCGATTTTCTGTTGACAAGCATATAAATTCATTTGGTCAACGAGGTGTTGATAGAAATCATCAGTCAAGAAGTATTGAAAAAAATCAAATGGTGTTTTCAGAGCTTTGACGTCATTTGGCAACTCTTTTTCACCCCGAAAAATGATTTCATTTACATGCACTTGCAAGTTTTTCTTCTTCCACATAATAGACCGGAACTCCTGAGCATCATTTCGCATGCAATTAAAGGGCCCAATAAATTGACCAGTTGTAGAAATATCTGGATCTGGACCATCTTCTTCCTGTTCCAATTCGAAGCAATTTGAATTGCGTTTTCGTTTCCTGGAACGTGGAGTAACACCATCAGATACAACACTACTGGAATTTGATTGCAATGTAGCAAGTGCAGCAGCAGACGTGGAAGGCAACGATGCAAAAGAGCTAAAATTCAGACTTGCAACTTCAGGATCCATCAATAATTCAGTTGAATTTAGATTGTTTTGTAAGCAATCGTCAATCAAAAACTCGTCTTCCGAACACATAAAATCTGGATCATCAAAATTATCATCTTCATCAAAATCTTCACCATCCGTATCTTCACTACTCGAAAAATATTCAACAAGGTCAGCTTTATCATCCTTCGTCTTAAAAAGATTCCTCAAAGATTTTCTCGACATATCTACATGAGAAACTTGGAATCAGTATGTACTGGGGAGAAGAAAAAAATTACACTTAACTACCTGAGGCCGCCTCTAGGCGGGCTCCAAAAAAACACTCATGAACGACACAAAGAACGAAACAGCACATCACTTTTTTTCACAAATCAACAAAAAATAATTTATTTACTTACTCGTAATTTTTCCAATAGAAATTTACCAATATTAGATTTTTTTTTTTAATTTGAAAAACGAGGTTTTTAAAAAAATATTTATTTTACAAAAAATACCACTTTTTTAATTTCAATTGAATGTAAATCGCGAACAACAAGCGCAAAGAACTTGCAATAAAAAGCAATGCACAAAACAATATGTAATCTAGAGGTAAAGCCTAACAGATTATTGAAAAAACAAGAAACCGCTACCTTTGGCACTTGTTTAATTAAGACCGCCTTGAGGCGGGGTGAGGCATTAGAGGGTTAAAGTGGTATTTATAAACGATCTGGTGAACTGAGAGTAATGATGCTTAATACTGCAGGCCTTTTATGTCTTATCTCACCTGAAGGTCGAACGTACTCAAGTCACTCAAAAATTATATATCTCAGTATACTTATCCAAAAAGCTTACTTACAGACAACGTTCCACAGCTAGATTTGAAAATAACGTAAGGACAAAGAACTAGAAAATATGGTAAAGTCCGAGTAAAAGTTGAATTCTTTCGATAGAAAATGTATTGGGTTGGCGTCGAAATGCTGTACGGGTCAGAATACTGTATTCAAAATACTGTATTTTAAATTCTGTATGTACAAAAAATACACCAAAATACTGTAATTCAAAATTCTGCATTTCAAAATTCTGGTTGGTCAAAATACGGCATTTCAAAATTCTGTATTTTAAAATGCTGCTGAAATGTGCAATTTTTACATTTTCAAAACGATTTTTCAGACTTTTTACAGCATTTTAAATTACAGAATTTTAAAAAGACAATTTTTTCAAGACAAGGTATCATGTCAATTTTACTCCGACTATAGGACACTCAAATGTTCTTCTTATAGACTTCACTTCATCTTCTTTTTCTGCTTGTCTTTTTTATCCATTTTACATTCATTGCTTTAATTAATCACCAACTCCATAAAATTATATGATCATTCAAAACTTCTACGAATATTAAGGCAATTTTTTAAAACGACTTCCACAGCATTATAAAATACAGTATTTTACTAATACAGTACTTTCAGTTACATGATTTTGAATTTACAGTATTTTGAAATACAGAATTTTAGTCATGTATCATACAGCATTATACAGAATTTTGAAATACAGTAATGAGATATGCGACCCGCTTCCAAATTATTTCTTTCTAGAAATATTGGGTCGTGTGCGAATGCACCAATTTGCGAATGGGCAAATGGAGCTAAATATACAATAAAGAGCTCCATGAAATGTAGCAAAATGTGTTTGTATTTCGACGAAACCCCTGAGCGTTATTGAAATGGAAGAAAACGCACTTGCCAAAGAAGTCTTTGAATCCCAGTCCCCAGGTTTGATACGTCAAAGAGAAGTTGATCTTCGCTTCAAAGGACAAGTTATATCGGATGCCAGAGCTCTTTGTTTAAGCCACTGGAGGCAACGTAATCTAGAGCGTGAACAATGGAAAACGTTAATGATAGTGAAGTTCCATGAAATGAAAAGATCAACAACTCGATCTTAGTCTTAATTTAATATATCCCACTAAAATGTATGTTCTGCTCAATATCGCAAATGACACCTTAACTTCATTGACTTGAAAAGTGAAAAAGTACAAAAGTGAAAACATTCAAATTGATTTTGTGATAGTTTTTCCAATTTAAAAACATGGTTGTGTTTAGAAATTATTCTACAAATTTTCATGTCATACTCGTAAGTAGACACTTCAGAATGCTCGATCGTATAATCTACAACATTGATTGACAAAATGAGGATGAAGGGTCCAGATAACTACCTTAGGTCTATTAATTTGACCAGGAATCTAATCTGCAACTCCAGCCGCAATAACAGATACAAAAGTTCTTGGCATAATGGCTAGGGTTTCTATCTGGGACCTTTTTGAAAAGAGAACATTTTGTTCTCGAACATTTAAAAAAAGAGAACTTCGAAGAATAAATAAAATGCACGACTGGGTCGCACGAACTTGCTTTTGGAGTTAAAGTTGCTTAAATTTTTAAGACTTTTTATATAGAAATTTAGAAAAAAAATAAAATTCGTTTAAAAAAAAAATAAAATAAAATCTGAAATTGAATTGCCCTCCAAAACAAGTATGCAGTTTTGATTGATATATTAACGTGCATTTTTAGGAAAAAAATTTTCAAAATCGTTAGAGCCGTTTTTTAAAAAAACCATTTTTTATAAATAATTTTTGGGAAAAAAAGTTTGAAAATAAAATTGGTATGCCATTTTGTAGAAATCACTAATCAACATCTAAAAACAAAATTTAAAAAAATTTCAATGTCCCGTTTTCGAAAAATTGATTTTAAAAAAAAAAATTTTCAAAATTTTTTTAAAAATCCAAAAATTATTTTTTTGAAAATTTTATTGTTGGTTTATATTTAAATTATATAAATGCTTCTTCACAAAAAGTTTCGTTGAAATCGAATAAGAAGTTTCGGAGATATTCGAATTTAAAAAGTATGCAGTTTTGATTGATATATTAACGTGCATTTTTAGGAAAAAAATTTTCAAAATCGTTAGAGCCGTTTTTTAAAAAAACCATTTTTTATAAATAATTTTTGGGAAAAAAAGTTTGAAAATAAAATTGGTATGCCATTTTGTAGAAATCACTAATCAACATCTAAAAACAAAATTTAAAAAAATTTCAATGTCCCGTTTTCGAAAAATTGATTTTAAAAAAAAAAATTTTCAAAATTTTTTTAAAAATCCAAAAATTATTTTTTTGAAAATTTTATTGTTGGTTTATATTTAAATTATATAAATGCTTCTTCACAAAAAGTTTCGTTGAAATCGAATAAGAAGTTTCGGAGATATTCGAATTTAAAAAAAACGGTTCTATGGCAGGTACCGTTAATAATGATTTTCGAAAAAAAATTTTTTCATTGAAATATAGACCTTAGCTCAAAACTAACATTTGAATTTTTTAAACAAAATCGTTGGAGCCGTTTTCGAGATATTTCAATTTTACTAAAATCGGTATATGACAAGTACCGTTATTTTTGGTCCAAAAAAATTAATTCCAAAAACCCCTCTGGAGAGTCGCCAAATAACGCTACATACCAAGTTTGACATTAATCGGTCCATCCGTTTAGGCTGTAGGTTCTTATACAGACAGACAGACAGACAGACAGACTGACAGACAGACAGACAGACGGACTTCCGGGACCCACTTTTTTGGCATTGTCTACCATCGTAATGTCATGGAAAAATGTTATCTCAACTTTTTTTTTTGTACGAATGCATAACTTGATATATAGTACCTATATCGCAAGTAAAAAGAGAACCAAAAAGAGAGCATTTGGTTAAAAAAAAAAGCAAGAAAACAAATTTTTTTCCAACGTTTTATTAAGAAATACAAATTTGTTTTTTTTTTCAGGTAGGTACTAATAAGTAGGTAAGTGTTATAGGACACAGGATCAAGCAGGAATTTCTCATATAAAGATAACCTTACCAACAAAAAACTCGCCCGTCTATTGTTATGGTAAATGTTTTTCATAGGTGTTTACTATCGACAGAGAAGTAAATTTAAACTTAATATTTTGACTTCGAAAGATGATTGATTCCAAAAAAGTCGACCAGAATAATTTGGTTAAAAAAAAACTTTACACAATTTAATATATTTAATATAACTATCTATATTTTCTAAAAAATATATTAAGTAGTCTACCTCGGCCTTTTGTATCAGTCATTTTGTGTCGAAATTTTGCTGACCGATTTTTTACAATCGGTATCAAAAAAGTCGACTTCATACAGCAAAGTTAAAATTTTGCTAATACATGATATACAATTTTTTTGAAAAGAACATAAAAAAATCCATGGGGTAAAAGTAGATTTTTGAACCACATGTTCCTTAGCAAAGTTAGAATAAACTGAAAAAATATAATGCACTGTTGTGTTGTTGATTTGGCCCATAGTTCCAAATACATACATAAGACTTACAAATATTACAATAATGTCATCTCGAAGTTTATTAAAGTTCCAATTGACTTGAATATATTTTTATAATAGATTAGAACTTTCTTTTTTAAACATAACTAACCTAAAAAAATGTGACGGTAATAAGAACAACACAAGCTGTTAGTTAGAAACACGTTTTTTGTCCTTCAAATATATATATATTTATGCATTCAATGTAATGTTTTATAAAACGAAAAATAAAAAAATTAAAAAATTAAAAAAAAAATGAAATATAATTTATATGAAAATCCTTATGTTTAGTTTAAAACTATTAAAAAAAATTAACATTCATTTTTTTGTAAACTGTATGTAAACTATAAAAAAAATTAACATTCACTTTTTCTTCTTTAAGAAATGCAACATATCTCTAAATGGAGCAGCAGAGACATTATGTCGGGAAAAGCAACATCTCAATATTTTCCATTTTAATTTTAAATCTTTTACAGTATCTGAAAAAAAAAAAAAATAAATGTTATCAATATCCATCATAGAAAAAAGAAAATGTCTGTCTTACATTTGGGGTTATTAATTTCTTTATAAACTTCATCCCAAACTTTTGGTTGAGGCAATCGCCTTATAACAGCGTCCGATTGCGGATGCCACAATGTCGGATATTTCTCAACAACTTCAATCAACTTAACAATGAAATCATAATCTTGGAATGGATCTGTTGTCCTTGGATCAACTGTCGTTTTGTTTAATTTTGTTTCAACTTTTGTTTGTGGTTTAACATCTTCTATAAAGCTTCTGGATTTTGATTTTACATTTCTGTATTCTTCTCTCTTAACTTTTGAACTTTTTTCTAATTTAGGTGCTTTTGTCACTTCCAAAGCACTTTTATTGATGTTGAACTTTTTGTCTTTTGTTGATATTTTAATGTCTTTGACTGCTTTTGTGTTCATCGCTTCCAAAGCACTTTTGTTGATATTGAACTTTTTGCCTTTTATTGATATTTTGACGTCTTTGGCTTGGACGTTCTTTTTAGGTAAGCTTTTAAGATCTTTAAGGAATTCCAATTCATCTGCATATCGATAGAGATTCTGACTTTTCTTATAACTCTTTTTCATAGTTCGCCAGCGTTCACGATTATTAAGTCCCTCTGAAAAGATTTAAAAATCAAAAATAAAGACAATTTATATAACTATATTTTGTTCTTACTTGGCATAAGTCTATTAACTTTCTTCCATAATACATTCATAACAGGCTGTTTAGTGTTTGTTTTTTTCGGATACCATAACAGAGGGAAGTCTTTTAAAATTTTAATTAGCCTCAAGTCTTGTTCTTTTGTAAAATTGACACTTAACAGCCTATAGTCATTCTTCGTGTCACTCTCGTATTCTTCATCATCACCAATTCCGTATTGAGTCAAAAGTCCTGAATGTAAAACTTTTTCTTCTTCTTGTTCATTGAATTTCTCTTCCACGGTTGGTGATGCAGGCGGTGTATATTTGTCAGATATTCTATCAGCTAATTCAACCAAAAGGCAATCTTCTTCTGGTTCTTCTTCATCTTCTGATTCGAGAATAATTTGTTCAGGACTTTGCTCATTATCTAATGCAACTAAAAGGCATTCTGGATCGTCATCATTAGCCTCAGAAGTAGCGTCTAATTCTGTTCTAACAGGATTACCATTTTGTGCAAGAATCATTCGATTATGATTTAAATGGGTCAATTTTTTTGAACTAACACCCGGTGTTTCTGCAACTTCACTATTTGTTGAAGAATCTGCTGCTACTGCAGTTTTCATAAGATTCATATTTTGTACAATCAAAGAGTGAAAACTTTCCAAATCAACTTGGGAGAAATCTGTTATCATTCCATTGCGAACCATGTCCATTCCTAAAATAAAAGAAATATACATTTATACCATAATTTTATTTGTGTTTATGCTTAATTCGAGAGGAATCGGGGTGCTTACTAAGAAGTTTTTTTTACTGATAACATCAATTTAGCATAAGGTATCATTCACGTGGACCAAGGAACATCAGTTTGGACATTTGAAAAGTTTAAGTCCCAATATAGCGCGGAATTGAGACAATACAATATTTAAACAAATTTTAAGTAAACGGTCAGTCGGTCCATTATGAAAGATACTTTTAGACTAAACGATGCGGACCGTATGGAAACATTCCCTTCGAATTCAGCATAAAATTCCAATTTTTTTGAGTGTACTTACTGGGGTTGGCGGTTTTTCTGCTTCTTCGGAGAGTTGTTTCACTTTTTTTTGTTAATTTTTAACACTATTTTTTTTTTCTTTATTTTAACACAATGTACTTCATATTCAAATTATTTTTTTTTGTTAATTAAACTAACGTACGAGGTTCCATGTGAATGATATCTTAATTGCCTAGGTGAGGAACATTCACACGTTATTCTATACTACTTTAAATACGAAATACAATATTAATTTTATAATATTGAAATTCTATTAACCACGATAAATAAAGGATAGTTAACTTTATAATAAGGCTTGATTCGCGGTGTTTTAATATAATTCTTAAACATATTTAACAGAAGAAGTAAGGAAAGGTTTAATAAGAGAGGTACTACGAGTAAGGTTAGTCCCAGAGAAGAGACTTTTTCAACCCGCTGCTCAAGATTCTTTTCAATTACTTTAGAGAGGATTTGGAAAATATTCATCTCATCTATATATAAATATAGTCAAAGGAAAGTATGCCTGATGGGTGGAAAGTCTTGGCTTAAGAGGAATTCGATTTTTTAGCATGTCCTTTATCAAGCATTTGGGGCAGAAATCTTAAGCTTTATTGTTTTTTTTTTTAATATGTATACTCTAAGCGGACTAAAAATATTTGGTTACCCATTGAACAATGTTGTCGAGATCGGAATTTAATGAGCTCATTATGTTTTGCAGTTGAATTATACATCCAAAAGACATGGGTTTGGATTCTAAAACGATTATGCATTTATTTTGTGGGTTTCAGACTTGAATTCATAAAATACGCCTTGTAGGTCATTTTTAATTCTACTTAAAAGAGGTTCATCGACTCCAAAACACGCATTTTTCAAAAAAGTTCTTGATGCCAAACTCTATCAAATGTCTTTGAAATATCAAGTGGAATAATCTTACTTTTACTAAAACGATGTATGTAGATTTGTTCCACTGCTCGTGAGATAGACATCAAATTTGTTCCACTGCTCGATGAGATTAACTACCAGATCATCAGTGGACCTGTTGCTCCGAAAGCCGTACTCCCGGTCATTAAGAAGATTTCATTCTGAGAGTTAAAAAATAAGCAACGTTTCTATGACTTTGGAAAGAAGGGAGTATGTAAGTCCGATCGGTGGGTAGTTTGAGGGTAAAAAAGATTCGCTTTTTTAAGGGAGAGCCTGAAAAAATGCTGTTTTCTATCAATTCGTTTTCTACTTGCCAGCGTCGAAAAGCACCTCTTCAGAACGATAGGGGGATACTATCCGGACCAGCAGATTTATTTGTGTTAAGATCTTTGAGAACTCTTGCTACTGTATGAGTACGACAGAATAGTCGTCCCATTAATTCATGTTGGCGGTATAGAGTTAGCAGCGAAATACCTTGCAAGCTTTCTCAACCGAGCGTGTCATTGTAAACGAGCATTGGGACCGACCGCAAACATTTTTCTTTTGATCATGCAAAAATTTGGTTCATCGAATATGGGCGTTGCCGGCTTTTCTAGCTTGCTTTTCCTCAGTATGGTTGACTAGGTAACATCGGAAACTTGCCTCTTTACAGCTCAAATCAGGCCATGCATTCTCTTTCGGTATGATAGTTTTAATTTTAACCTTATTCGGGATAAAATTTCTCATTCCGGAAAGGATTATATTTGTAATAAGAAAGAAAACTAAAATAATGAAAATAAATTCATTGTTTATGTTTTGTGGACTTGATGAATAATATTCAATTTAATAAAGTTTTTATGACCTGTAGTTCAAAATGCGTTTCGCCCAGGTACAACATTATTATATTTTGATCATATTTGTACTGGAATCAACGTCACTATCGAGGAAGCATATTGACCAGTTGAAGTTCTTGAACAAATCATTGAGACCGGCTCTGTTAGATTTCTCAAATTGTCAAACAGTTATCTTAGTTATCACACAGTGATCTGAGTTAACTAGAGGTTATAACAAACACACAATAAATTTTACAGGGTCAGATGTAAAATAAAAACCAAGTTGAGAGTGTTTCTAACTCAGCCAACAACGGTCGAAATTCCAGTTTACTCGTTAACAAACTAAGTAAGTTGATTTAACTCAGCAAAGATTTTAGCATATCTTCTTTCAGGTGTTGTCTGGACAAAATATCCAATTGCTTACATTGAAATCGCCCGTAGTGACGATTTTAGTGCGAGGATAAAACAAGCCTTTGAATGGAATCGGACAGAGCATCAAATGCGTTAGAAGTTCAATTACTGTCCAGGTTAGGACTTAGATACAAAAAATACATATGAATGATGCGTTTATTAAACGTGAATTTTAACCACAGGTCCGCGACTAGACCTCAACAGAAAGCTCAATAAGTTGGTTTTAATAGAAGTATTACTTTGAAATCATCTGCGAAAGCCGACTTCAGTTTCAGTCAATAGGACTACATTCGAATAAATTTCGTTTAAACTGTGGTACAGGCTAGTTCCGAACCCGGGCTTCTTAGAACCTCTGTGTGCCTAGTCAATTGCACTGTCAATAACGACATTGTACCTCATTAGTTTATAACCTTACGTATAGTGAACATAAATTTTATTGCGTAGGTTCAGATTAAAGGAATAGATTTTCAGTGCAACCGTCATTATTGAAGGAAAGATATATTGGGAATATGTTTTTTTCAGGATTTTGGATCATTTAACAAATATAGGGAATTTAAAAAAACCTATTTACATATTTTGCCATAGCCAAGTCATTTATCTAATTGTAAATAAATATATTCTTTAAACATAGATTTACATATTTTAATATTAAACATACCTGCAGCAAGTTGACCATTTTCCAAACTATTCGCATCATTTGTAAATCCAAGATCTCTCATATCAGCTAAACAATTATCTTGCAAGCCCTTAAATCTTCCAATTGCATATGTTAGCAAGTATGAAAGGTGAATATACAATTCCTTTACATCGGTCATACTTTTAGCTGTCTTATAAGCATTCGAATTGGTAAGTGTCTGCAATTTGCCCATTAAATGTTGACAAATTTCCATTGCATTAAATATTTGATTTTGCAATTGAGTACGCGATTGACCCAATGGAGTATTTGGGAACAATTGCTTAATGAAAGTTGGTACTGGTCGAATAGAAGGCAATTGTTGTCCGCTACCAGTAGTTGTCACTTGAGTGCCATTCAAAATCTGCATAGTTCCGTTTGGAATCATATTTGACATTTGCGGAGCTGTATTGCCTTGATAACGAATTGTGGCTATTTGTGGCTGGCGTATTGTTATTTGCTGGTAATGAGGCTGTGTTGGTTGTTGTTGCTGTTGTTGTTGTTGTAGCTGCTGTTGGTATTGAGAACCCAGGCTATTATTTTGCATAGTTGGCATAACAACTGGACGAGGAGCTTGCAACTGTGCGCGAATTATATGCCCGCCACTCGAGTGTACAACTTGTTGAGATGGACCACTTGTAATGGGTGAAACAGATGGAGTTGCTATGTTATGAATTACTCTGGTTGGCGTGGAATGTTGATTTGGAGCATTTTGAACAGTTGTCACTTGTTGGGGTCCAGTTCCTTGTCGTTTCACTTGAATTAGTTTGCCATTAGGCAATCGTACTGTTTCTTGCTGTGCCGCAGAATTCAAATCAATGCGGTAGCCATTGATAGTGTGGTACACCGGAGTAGTGAAATCTGAACTTTGACCACCCGCAGGCATTCGTGGTCCAACGACAGTTTTTTTCAAGACTTGAGTAGGTGGTGCGGGTCGCAAAAGCGGTTGCTGAACATTTCGTAAAATTAATGGGGGAGTAGGAGTGGGTCTCTTTGGAGGAGCCGCCTGGATAGACATTATTTTTGGAGTCGGAGTTGAAGGCTGTGCGTTTGCGGGAGACTTTGCTGGCACTGTTAATGTACATTCCGGTTCTAGCATGCTCAAAACGTCTGGAGTGCAAACAACGTCATTGTCATTGTTTTTTAATTTTTTAGCTTGCGCGGGAGAAGCTCCACCAGTGAGATCTTCTTTCGATAGTGATTTTCGGCTTCGCTTATCGCCAGCCTTCTTTTTCAGACGCGACAGTGAAATGTCACTTGAGTCTGATGAATCTGTTCCATAGCCGCCACCGACTTTTTTAATTTTACAGCATAAGCTACGGTCTTTTGTCATTTGAATCTTTATTTCTGAATCAGTTAGGTTAGAACTCAGAATTGCCCTGAAAGGAATTTGGAAAAGCTTTATATTGTGAAGAAAAGGAAATTTGATATAATCTAAACTCACTTCTTTTGCTTATCAATAAATTTAATTAAAGCCCAATGTTGTGCTCTAAGAGGCCACAACATTTTCGGTGCACAATTAAAACAGCTCCAGTTTTCATTTTGTTCGATATCGGCTACTACTCCGCGCGATAAATTCGAGATAATACAAGACTTGCAGAATACATATGGGCAATTTGAACAGCAGTAGACTTCGCCACCTTGTCCACACCAACGGCAATACAATTCGCTGCCATCTTCGCCTTTGCTGAACTCCCCACTGTTGTAGAATTCATGACATTTTTTACAATGAGTCACTCGCAGAATTGGGTGCATGCGAATAATACTCTCGTTGGATGGAGCAGTGCCAATATGCATTTTGCATATTGTACAATGAACTTTACGCTCACGTACATGATTAACATTGGGATAAGCTTTTAGGTAAAATCTTCGTTCGTCCTCAGGGATGCTGGGATCGAAATCAAGTTCGTCTAGAAAAAAAATTTAGAAATGAGAAATAAAAGATTATTTATTAACAACATAAAACAAAAAAATAAATATTTAAATGAAAAGTTAAGTTTTCAGAAAGCTTTTTGGTAAAGCTTTCTTGTATATTGAGTAAGGCAATAGTCCTTTGTCACGAAAACTGAATTCACACACATACACACAAAGCATCAAGGTTTTTTTTTTATCTCATGAAGATTACATATCTACATTTTTTCCAGTATAATAGTAAGTCTACCTGATGTATGAATCGTTTTGCAAATGCGCATAAATCGTATTCCTGAAAAACTTTATTTCTAAAACATTTTCGAATATGAAAGAAAATTAATTTTAAAAACGATTTTCAAAATATGTAGGTACTTGGAACCAAACTCTGTTATTTAAAAAACACAGGGCGAGAAATTAAAAGTATTCTATTGATTTTCTGAATATCAAATGAAAGAAGTGGCCACTGCTTTCAGAATTGTAGGTTCGTGGAGTTCGCTTTAATATGATGATGAACTAGTTGAGCTAGTTTAAAAAACAAATTTATTTGGAAGAGGAATATAAAAGGCTATATCTATGAGGAAAAGAATAAAACCTCTATAATTTACAGTGAAAATTTAAGAATAAATAACTTAGACATGAATAACATTCGCAAGTTTTACTGTTAATTTTACAGAAGTCAGGGATGGATGTAGGGATGGCGGTTGATAGTACAATAACCGGGGTGAGATTCTGTATGGCGAAAACGGATAAACGTTTTCGTGTGTGCGAAAGGTTTGATTCATACAACTTGAAAAACGAAAGAATTTGTTCTGTATCTGTCTTTCGTTTTTTATAGAATGTACCCCCCGGTTTTTGGATTTCTCGTTATATTTCCGTTTGGTTAAACCGGCCAGTTTTACACCGAGCTAAAAAACCGGTTTTTGATTTTTTTTTTGTTGATTTGACTCAAATTTGAATCTAATTTGGCAATCAAGCCGGTTTTTTTATTTTTTTTTTTTCTGAAACAAAAAAAAACGTTAAAACCGGAAGAATAAAAAATCGTAAATACCTAACCCAAACGTCATAGTGTGAAAATATTACATACTCACAAAATTCTAAGGAATTGCAGTTTTTCATTTTTTGCAATCTTCCGATTATTTTTTTTGTGTTTTTGGTTTTCAAATCTGAAGAAAAAACCGAAAATCGTTTTTTTTTTCAACAATCGATTTAAAGCTGGCCGGTTTAACCGAACGAAAAAAACGGCAAATAGTTTTTTGTACTAACAACCGTCATCCCTATTTCAGAGGCCAGAAATTGGTCAAGCTAGGCCTCAAAAATTTGTTTTAACATGCATATACGCAAATCATCCACTTTCTGAGTTAACCATGTATCTGCAAAGCAAATTATTTTCAGCTCTTTAAAGAAAAGTTTGTTTTTTTCTGTGTTGTGTTGCTCAGCACAAAGTTTTTTGTGGAAAGCTTTTATTAGCTTTCATAATTCTTACTCATGCAATTCAGAAGTGTAGGAGATTAATCAATAAACTATCCAAAGTAGGTATGGTGACAGAAATACGACTAAGGAATCGTCAAGTATTTCAACAGTTCTGGTTAAATGTTATCCCAGGTGACTTTAATGGCATCATTTGGCAAACCAAATACAGCTTTTTATCTTTTTTAACTGCCCATGTTAGCTAGTTCTACATATTTACCGTTACAATAAAAACTGTAAGCGCAAGATTTCCAACTTATTTTTTTTTTTTAACTTGGCTTCCTAATTACGTTTTTGAAACCATTACTTTACTGCCGATAATAAATTCGCAAAAGAAAATGTTTGCATTGGGCCTTATTCATAGAAACTCACTAAGCTGCTTCTAAGAAAGACTGGCGTTTATCCTATTCAAATAACATTGGATAAACCCCAGTCAAAGATAAACTGGGGTCTAAAAACGACTATGAATATGCCCAATTAATTCCTTCCGACACAAAGTTTAATGCCGAATTACAAACAACCAAAAATACGATCTGCAGTCGACTTGAAGTCGCTACTTTTTCCTTAAACGAATTCCAATGAAAAAAAAAATCGCTGCTTTTTCCCGAAGAATCGATACTTGTTTTATTTTTTTTTGAAAGGAATTTACACAGATTTTCAAACATACTAGGTACACCTTTGAATAATGCAAACTTTGATCCATAAGAATACCAATATGTTCTTTTGCGAATTTCAATCTTTTGTCTACATGGGCTAAATTTGGTATTATCTCATGGTAAAGATCCCAAAATTGTTTTACCCGATCTTCCTTCTAATTTTTCTTTTGCTAACAGATTTTTTTTTTGTGTAAGGATTTCATTTCCAACTACTACTGGTCAATCCGGAATTTTTAGAGAATCGCTACAAAATGTGCCTGTGCAATTTTTGGTTTTTAGTTAATTCTAGGTAGATTCGTGTTTTCTTATATGGTAATTTATTATTTGTCGTCGTTAATTCAGGTGTTTACTGATTTGTTTAATGGACACATCAAAATTACATCTCGCAAGAAAAAATGCATTCATTTTTAGTGCTGCCGTTTTGCTAACCTTTTTCGGAGCCTAAAATAGTTTAACAGTTTGATACAGTGTGCCACCTGAATATGTTTTATTTTCTGAAAAGCCTTTATTTTAGATTTCATATTTAGCCGAGTCTCTATTAGACTTCAGATTGAATTTACTTTTCATAATTCACAACAGGTTTAAAAAAAAAGAAAAAAGGCTTTTTTGATTGTGTTGTAGGCGCAAAAAAACTCGAAAGCTTTTTAAAAGCTTTTGTTAAACATTCCATGATTTCGTGACTTTTGAGGTTCAGTCATTTGAATTTTAACAAGATCAGAAGTCAAAAATGAGTTGTGATGTGGAACAATTTGAAAGTAGGAAACATCCATCCGCAAAAAGTGCTTAAAAATTAGATTAGCTTCGGACCGTTTTCAAGAAAAAATTGTTTTATTTTATATACATAATTGTCACCAAAACACAGCTATTAGATGTTTTTTTTTAGAGCTATCCGCAGTAGAATTTCCCAAATTTGAACATTGAATAAAGATTTATATGCATAAAAGGGAAAATAAAATACTAGCGGTATTCAAGAAACGGTGTTAACTCTTAGTAAACCTGGTAAACGTGGTTAAGTGGTAAATGTGTCAAAAATTTGTATGTATACTATCAAAAGTAAAGCTTTTCTCTATAAAGCTCTTTTATTATGCATTTCCATCTAATTTTTCAGTTCCAATTTATCTTCCTGAGTCTAAAAAAAAAAGCTAGATTTTTTAAAAAACCATTCGAAGCTAATTACCAATTACTCTCGAGCTTTTGTAAAACTCACTTTTAACTAAAGAGGTAAGCTAAAATTATCCCCCGTAACTTATCAAGAGCCATTTTCTTCACTCTTTGTCAACTTGCCGCAAACTCTCAAGTTGACCTTTGTTTTTCATGACTATTTTAAATCTCAACTGGAGATCTGAAATTTAAAACATGGCCTACTTTACTTGCGTTTTTAAAATCACGCTCGTCCCATTTTTCAAGCTCCACCCGCGCACACTTTTTACATTGTCTTCTTTCAATCCTTAACAATTCTTCTTCTTCATTTTCGCTTCCGGAAGCAGACGATGGATGTTTTTCCCAATAATACTTTTTGCGAAACATTTTATTCTAAATTAATTTTTATTCACACCGAAAAATTCAATTCAATTCAAATCTAGAATAATTTTTGACAGAAGATTCAAAAAAATGAGTTAAATATTTGAATTTGACAGAAAACTCTTAGTTTGCTCCCTCAACTTCTACGATTTTCGGAAGTTGAAAAAACCAAAAGTTTACCAACTGGAGAGTTGAGAAACGAAAGTTGAAACTGTCAACTTTGAGTGAAGAAAAGCAAAATCACAATTTGAGAATAAAAACTCTCAAGATGGCTCGAAGTTTGTAAGTTGGAACTTCCGAATTCAGTCATATTTGGTTATTTGTTGTCAGAGTCAGAGTTCCCAACTTCAAAAATTTGTGTAGAAGAGAGCGCTCACGAGAGAGTAAGAAATTTCCCAACCCTGACAAATTTAGTCCTAAGAACTTCTTCCGGCAGAAATATGAGTTCTGTCAAATTAAAACTTGATGTATGTCAAACAAATAAATAAATAATTAAATTGAATCGCGTTTACGTGGCTTTTGCATTGAAAAACTGTTAATGTTTATCGAATTAAGCATAAAATATGTATTGTGTTGTATAATGGTGTTCAACTTGTTTAAGACATTTTGGCAGTCTTTCTTTGTTTTCCTACTGAGAATATTCTCTCCCAACTCTCAATAATTTGAAAGACATCATAATTTAGTGCACAAAAAGTCTGGAACAAACCTATTGTTGTTGATCACCTGAAAAGCTTTTACTTTACTTTTCATAATTCTCATCAAAACACGACTATATTAATCCAAATACAACAAAGCTTTCTGTGAATTTTAAAATCTAAAGAAAAAGCTTTTTTAAAACAAGCTTTTTTTAATATCTGGTTTTAAAAAGCTTTTTTAAATTCTCCTAATAAAGCTTTATGTATTTCATACACGTGCTGACTTGTGCCAAACAATTGTTAACTGATTAAACAAGTCCCAATAAAACACGACTGTGACCTGTGACCCTGAAAATGAGCCAAGTGATCAACACAATATTGGCAGCACTGGTTCTGACCCAACTTGAACCGCATCATAAAAAAGCTTTTCAGTTAATATAACAACCAGCAAACACACAATCATTAATCAAGACACAAACCCAACTCGAACGCCATCTATGCCTGAAAATATTCAACAGAAAAAACGGCCACCACCGTCACACACCGCACACATGTGGGAAAAATCTATTCAATTTTGTTGTATGTAAAATTTTCATTCCACTAATTTTTCGTCTCAAAAAAAAAAGAGAATATTTTTGCTTTATTTCAATATTATTATAAATTGCTTACCTTTGCTCATTATGCTTTCTTTTCAAATTATTAAAATCTTCAAATAAGATTAATTTTTATTAAAAAGAAACTTCTGCCAAAAAGTGTAGTGATAAGTATGCAGATATGTTTTTAGTAGGCAAATCGGCACCACTTCGACCTTAATTTGCTGACATCAATTCGGCACTTTTTAAACTAAAATTTATTTTCAAAGTTAATTTAACTTTAATCAATCACAATGGCAATGAAAAACATACATCAAAATAATTTATTTATTAGTTTTTTCTCAAAAGAAAATTTCATCTTTTCTTTCTTTTTTTTCTTTTTCAACGAAGAACGACGAGTGCAACTTTTTTTTCTTATAATACACTCACACTACTTTGTTGCAATGGCTTTATATCGTATACACTACACCGCATACAAAAAGAGAAGAAAAAAAAAAGTAGTATGTAGCTGGGAGCTGAGGAGACACACAGAAAATATCGCGCGAAACACAACCGAACTCGTCTCGGGTTGAAATCAGTATGGCGGCGAAAATTTTACAGCTCACATTCGTTGCCTTGGTATCGTACGATAGAAAGAGTCAGATATATTATTCCGGATTAGTGTTTGACTCTTTTAGCAACAGGAATTATATAAGAAAAGGAGATGATCTGAAAGTGAGAGGTAATGAGTTACTACTTTTTTTTCTTCATACAACGCTAGGTTACTACTAGCGCCACCATTTCGTGTAAATTATTGCTTTTTTTTGTTGTTCTCGAAGATTCTAGAAAAATTTGGTCTTGAAAATGGTTGGGCGTATTAGGGGTTTGGGGGAGATACAAATATACATCCACTGGGGGCGTATTGAAGGTTTTTAATTACAAAACTTGAGATAACTTTCCTACAAACCTTCCTTTCTAATAAATTTAGGGCGAGACACGCCCACTTTTGTTAAGTTTTTCAAAACCTTTTTTCTCCAAAGTCATCAAAAGGAACTAAAGTGGCGTATTGTGTTCAAAATTTACTATTACTTTTTACAATAATTTTGCAACTTACCATTTTGATAAGTTTTGTAAGTCTTATTTTCTCTAAAATCAACAAAAGGGACTAAATTGGCCTATTTTGTTCAAATTTGCTATCACTTTTTACGGCTAACAAACCTTCAAGATGGCGTCGAAAACATCTGCTGAAAAAAATAATTTAATAAACCATTTTGCTAAGTTTTGCAAGTCTATTTCTTATAAATCATCAAAATCCATGGTATAATGAGAGAAGGTAGTATCATTAGCGTTTTCATTTGCAAGATGGCGTCATATAAGTTTATGACGTTTGGTTTGTCAAAGTCAAAAGCAAAAACAATTTCCAAGACAAACAACAACAATTTCAATAGGGCAGCTGTCAAAAACTTAGAAAACCATCTTTTTTTCTTTCATTTGACAGTTTGTTAATTATTTTTGACATTTGCTGTCAAAAATACCCAACAAACTGTCAAAATGCTGTCAAAAACAGTTGCTAAAACCAGATAGAAACCTAATTCGGAAGCAAAAGCCCTTCTCAGACCTAAAAATGGATGAACATCAAAATCGATTTTGACAGAAGAATAATTTTTTTCAATGACCTTGAAGTATAAAATAGCATTTTCCAAAATGTCTACTTAAAAAAATTCTTTATTATTTACTGACTAATTACAAAGTACAATGTACCCAAATTTCTATAACTTCATACCTACCTAGAAATAGGTATACCTATGTTGCTACAACCTTCCTCTAGCGTTTAATACTTTTAAAGCATTTTTCTAGGTACCTAGGTACCAAAGTGGGAAATTTACCAGGTATTTATTAAAATAAATGTCATAGAATAATGAGCATATATAGCGAACTGTTAATCGGAAATGCTTATGTGCTTAGTTACACTATGTGTAAGATATAAATGTATATAGCCTTGATAATGATCTCTATCCTATTATATATTTTGTAAAAAGAAAGTTCCTTGACCCTAATAAATTCCCCAAGTACCTACCTAGCTATATAAAGTTCTACCTACATGTTTACATACATAAATGTAGTCTGCTACATGCTCCCCTTAGGTACCTATGCATACCTACATACATAATTATACCTATTTAATTTAAATTAATAATTAAGGTTTATCTTTAATAAGTTACTTAACAAAAATAGGTTAAGTAATTTGTTAAATACATAGTTTGCAGACCCATATTAAATTATGAAGTACCTACTCAATACCCTTTCTTTAAATCATTAATGGTTGCTTTCGTTTTCATTAATTAAATCATTTTAATTTGTTCTGTAAGATTTAATTTTGCAAACGCAATCATAAAAACAAAATTGATGACATTGACGAACTAACATCAGGCAACCCCACCAAAATTCAATCTCAAAGCAAGTCGACAAACAAATTTTGTTTAGCCAATTTTAGCAAGTTCATTTAGGTTGAAATACATTATCTTCATCTTATCAATAATAATAGCATTTATTCTATCTGAAAGATCTTCTACTTCTAAGATTAAGATTTTTTTTAATAAAATTTTCCCGAATTTCTTCAAGAAAAATGCTTTGCTACCCAACAATCAGTACAGTAGTGCATTCCTATGAAAGAAAAGAAAAGAGTAGGTAACATTTCTGCTTGATCACAACAACAGTGATATGTGACGACGATCGTTTGGAACTTAATTAAGATCGTTCACCCTAGACACCCCCCAAAGTTAACCTTAATTTTTTGACAAAAATTTGGTAACTTATGTAAAAAAATTAAAATTTTTTTTGGCTAAAAATATTTTATTTCTACCGCCATTTCAACTACGCATGTCTTGTTTCATGTGCAAAAAAGAGAAAGTCTCTGTTAACTCGGTTCTCTCTTTCATATAGGGTTGGTTGTTGGCTCATAAAAATAGCAGAGGTAGAGCTGAATTATATTGAAAAGAAAAATTAAATTTTTCTGTTCATGTTATGATGATGTTAGAGAGGGTGCGGGTTGAGGAGAGAGGTTTTTGGGGGCAAAACGGCTACAGTACAGACTACAGACCAACAACTGGTTCGTGTGTTTTTGCTTCCATGACGTGTCATCATCGTATATCGTGATATACAAACTATATCGGTTCGGTTGTTTATAGCTTGAGTGTATGTAGGTTGTTGCTTGTAGGTAGGTAGCGGTAGGTAGGTAGAGAAGGCACTCGTAGTGTAGATATTTTTTTTGTGTTGTTGTTCTTATGGGTAGATTTAGGTAGACAAGCTGTTTCAAATGGAATATGTGAAAGCGAATTTGTTTGTATGTATATTTGTATCTGTAGGTATTTGTGAGATAGGAATTGCGTTTATTTGATGTAAGAAAGAAACAAATGTAGATGTCGCTGGAAAAGAAGCATCTAGAACGATGTAGGTACTTTTTTTTTATTTTAATTGAAGACTTGTATTTTTAGGTAGATGGGGGAACAGAAGAAGAAGGGTACTGAGAAAAAAAAATCCGGTTTGGGTGGCTTTTGCGCGCAAAATTAATGCGCATTAGCAACAGAAATGCGACGAACTTGTATGAAGTTGTTTGATGATATACAGAATTGCGAGCGTTTTGGTTGTATTCAGGTTTAACAAAAATTGGGCAAATTTTGGGCCTCTATAAAAATCAAGGCAAGTTGACTAAAGTGTTTGAAATGTTTTGATTAGGAGAATAAATTACACCCGAGGTTAAATTTTGTACCAGAGTAAACAATTTCGCTCGAAAAAATCGACATAGCGAGGAATACCTACATCGGTTGGAGGGAGATTTCATACGAATGGTAGAACTTTTCATACACGAAACTTTTTTCTGAGAAGCAAACATTTTTTGGTCCACATGAAATTTTTAGTTTTACCGTACCAGTTAAGCACGTTCCGGAAATAGGGTAAAAATGTATCAAAAAACCTTCCGCCGTTTCTATCTTTGATCCATATGAAATTTTCCGTTCCGACGGAATTATTGCTATAGGGCTAGACCATAAACAAAAAATACCAAGACTGGAAAATTTCGTACGTCTTTCCCCCCGAAACCCTTTTGTGTACAGTGCTGTCTGTGAATATATGTGAAAGCCACCACGTTGGTAAATGACGTTAACACGCACACATTTATAGATTCACGACATTCACCACACATTTGACACGAACACAACGATAGGTTCACGACATTCACCACACCAAGCAGCTTGTAGGCAAACGTCAGTTGACCGCCGAGTTTCCAGTCTTGGTATTTTTTGTTTATGGGCTAGACACTGGGAGAGTCCAGATCCCATTTTTTCAATATCCCGTTTTCTGAAATCCCGAAAAAATTTATAAAATCCGTTTCATAAGTAGGTATAGTGTTTTTTTTTTTATAATAATACTTTCTAAGCAAAATCCCATCTCGGGAAAGGCCGGTTTTAAAAACCCCTTTTATCTTCTCTAAATCCCGTTTCACACTTTGATAAATGCTACTCTATATTGTAGACTTCAATTAACTAGCAATTCCGTATCCCTCAATATTAAACTTTATTTATCGTTATTATATAGCATACCATACTCTATACTTGGAAAAAAATATGTTCACATTTTATGGTTTAAGTTTAAGTTTGTTACGTTACAAATCAATAAAAATACTTTTCCATACAAATATTTGTTTGCTTTTGTTCTCCTTTCATATGACATACCTACACATAACGCCCGTGAACACTATGTCTGTTTTCCAGCATCCAGAGTATTGGACCGATTTTTAAAATACAACTCCAAACACGGGTTTTTAAAAAGTGGGATTTTGGAAAAAAAAAACCGGTGTGTTGTTTTATACTTGTTTCGTAGTCGTAAAGGCTCTTTCCAGACATTGTTTAGTAGTTGGTACCGGTTATCCTGTTTATTAAATTGAGTGTACCTACATTATATACATACATAGGTATCCTTTAAACTGACTTCAATTCAATTTCTCGTAGGAAAAAATAATAATTTTTGAAAAATGTTCCTAAAAAAAATTTCAACTAGATTTAAAAAAAATTGGTTGAAAAATCCATTTTTTTAAATCCAAAAAAATCAGTTTATGTATTTTTTTTTTCTAAGTAGGTACCTATCAGTATTATTATGGTTACAATAACACTTCCGTACAACGAAATCAGAAAGTCTACTAAGATACAAAGTCATCCATATATAGAATCCTAAATAGATCATTCTTCTTTGGAATGGAATAAGGCAACATGATATCAGTAGCAATAGCTATGAACGTAGGTAATTTGTCTTTAAATAAAAATATAAGACCCCATTCTCAAGCATCAAAAGTTTTCCGTCACAACTCACAAAATTTGCGTACCTATAGAAATTTGGAATTGGTTACGAATCATAAAAAAAAACTATCAAAGAATAGGTTTGTATATAATCACAATTTGCATGAGATTTTATACCCCGTCCTGTATAGGTTACCTATAGTTACTGCTTAAAGAATACCTACAACAATAAAAATGATATTTATCTGGACTTGCGCATAGCATTATTGTATGCACGTGCTGAAATAAATAAAAAGTGTAAACAATATTTACCGGCTATTGGAAATTGCAGGTGCAACATTCTTTTATGCTTAAAAACTTTTAAACAAAAAGCTGTTTCCATACACAAAAAGTCCAGGCGGTATTCCCACAAAAAGCTTTTCAGCATAAATCAGTGATGTTTTGTTTTTTGTTATTATGCATACAAATAAGAAAAAACTTTTATGTCTCATTCCCAACCTTCGATAGATGACGCCACTATACTCATAGTTGTTTGCTTACCTAATACAGTCGAGCCCGGTTGTTAGTTTTCAAATCAAGTAATAACTAATAAAAAAAATTTTCCATTTTGCCTATTATAAGTTCTAAGAATACCATATTAATCATGCCATTGTCCCATTGATATCACTGGTTAACAAAATTAAACTTTTTTTTTGTTGCCGAAACAAAAATATACTTTTCTGAAGGTTTTCGGTGTGCTGAACTCGAATACGAAGACAAAAAAAAAATAAGCTCCCGTTTTTGAAATATTACCGTTAGAAAATGCAGTACTTCGGACCTTATTCTTTTATACAAGGAAAATTGTTTGAGCATATTTAGCATTGACCTACTATATATGGACTGCTAGTCGTTTGACTTTTCCATACAAAAATTGAAAAAAAATGATTCTAGTTCTTTCTAGCTCCACTAGCGGTATAAACTTAAACGGCGAAAAGAGAAAAGTTTTAATGAATGATATTTGCTGTCAAAAGGTAGTGCTTTCTCTGTTTTTCTATATTTGTTCCTTTCGTACTTCGTCAAAAATGTTGCACTTATATATATGTTGCAGTCCATATATATTAAGTCAATGATATTTAGTAACGGTTTTTAAAAGAAGTATTTTCCACCTTTTTAAATCTGTTTAAATCTTTCCGATATCTTTTTTACTGCTCGAGATATCCTCAGTTGTTTGGTATTTTTATAAATTTTATTACGTAGGTAATTATCTCCTTTATGATGTATGAAGCCAAACCCACTTACTTCAGTTTAAGATAACTCGGGCAATACAAAATATATTGAAAAGATTTAAACAGGTATCGAAAGATGGAAAACAGTTCTTAAAGAAACCGTTACTAAATATGCTCAAACGATTTTTCTTATACAAAAGAATAAGGTCCGAAGAACTCAAAAAAAAACATTTTTTTGCATTTTCTAACGGTAATATCTCAAAAACGGGAGCTGATTAGTTGTTTCTGACTTCGGATTCGAGTTCAGCACACCGAAAACCTTTAGAAAAGTATATTTTTGTTTCGGCAACAAAACCCTTGTAAACCAGTTTAATAAATATCTGTATACTTGAATATTTAGGCAGTAATTGATGTTTGTTTAATTTATGCCACAAAAATTAAAGAGTTGATTTTTTTTTTTCAAGATTAATATTCATACAAAAAAAATATTAAAAAAAATAATTCGATCACTGCCATCTGCCACTGCTAAGAATAACACTGGAACATAATTATAGGAATTGACACATTTTTTTTTTATATACCAATATCATAAATTTGTTAACCATTTCCTTCCACCTTATTGCACATTTAAAATTTTTTTTATACTCCAGGTAGATCTATTGGGAAAGTAATAATAAAGCTTAATGTATTAAAATTATTGAAATGTAAATATTCGGTGTGAATGTTTTACGGATTTTTAATATTCATTTCCTCTGAGAATGAAAGTGGTTTTAGGTTTTATCAACTGCTCCAGCTAAAGACAAAACGCATAACAAACTCTGAAGGTCCTACTCCTATAACAGAATGATTGTTTGTATGTATTAAAGAAAGATAGGTCATTTAGTAAAAAAAAAATCAGTCCATTAAATATGTTTTCGAGATTTTGCGAGTTATAAAATTTTCGAAATGATGCTAGCCCCACAATCCTAAACATGAAGCAAACTATGGTTTATACTAATGTTGTTTTCTATTTGAAGGGTCCAGGGGAAATCAGCACAAGTCCATTCCAACTCATTCCGAGAATTACGCAATTTAAACTTTTTTTCTCATACAACTTACTACTTAAGTGCTACACAGTGTTGTGCCCAATCACGTTCCAAGGCACGATAAGGCACATCATTTACTTATTATTTTACCAAGGCTTAAATTTCCAACAATATTTCACAAAAAACAAATGAAAGATGGAACCTCCTAGAATCCTGCGGTCACACCAGGAAACTATGGCCGAACTTCGACGAGAAAAAATCAAACAAGATCTTACTACTTAGTAAACCTTCCTTAAGATCCCTAATAGGCATCTTAACGGGACATAACCTCCCAACTAACAATTTTACTTCCACAAGGGTCTAACGAAGCTGTTTCGATTTTAGAAATATTGCTTGTATACGACCATAGAGAAGCCCTTTTGGCCCACCCGAGAAGCTTGATAGGCTTTAGAAAAGTCATATGCAAGTTGATTAGAGAGACTCAAAACATGTGTTTAATGCCTTATAGAAACAAGCAACATTCAAGATTTAAAAATCTGTATTACTGCTACAGGCTTTTAATTTTATTTAGAAGCTCGGAGCAGACTTGTGGAAGGATTGTGAAAGTCTAAACGAGGTATATCCCAAATAGAATAAAGAAAAAAAAATATTTTTTTTTCATTTTTTTTTTTGTGTACCTATTACATTTTATTTTTTCATTTTCTTCTTTGTTTTCCATCCAGACAAGTTTTGCTTCTGAAATTAAATTTCCAAACTCAATTATATTAAGAAAAAAACTTCTACTTACTTGACGCATTTTGCTGGATTTGAACCTCGTACATCCTGATTGAAAGTCCGGTACCTTAACCATCGAGCTACTCAGGTGTATAATAAAAGGGTTTCAAATTTGGACTAGTTGAAACCAGAACTTTCTAAGGGCTTCGACTTAATTCCTGATGAGTTGCACTATCTTAAAGAATATGGTGACCACTTGTGTTTTTTTTTCAAAGTTATTATTTTTGGTTAGGTATTTTCTGTTTATTTTTTTATCTTGTAAAAAATTATTTAATAAAGACTTAATAATATTATATTCTGATTGTCAAATCTTATCATTATTGAGAAGATGAAAGAGAATAACTTTTTACTCAAGAACAATTTTTCTGGAGCAGAAAAAAATATCTGAAAAATTCGGTTTTTTTTAGACTTTAGAGGTTTCACCCGGATGCCGTCAACTTGCATTTTTCCGAAGCAGAAAAAAATTTTTAATTTTTTTGGGCTTTTGGCTTTTTCTTAAAAATAAGAGAATTAACTTTGTTTTGAACTTAGATAAAAAATCTAAAATGTCCATCACTATTTTATATAATATGAACTCCAAATTGGTCAGTAAACCATTTTTAATATCACTATTTTAAACCAATTACCGATATGAAAAGATTCACTTTTTTATTTATTTCTTTATAACAATGAATAAAAAAACCAAAAATGGTCACCATAATGGCACTTATCCAAATATTTCTTATTCTCATGAGTTTGCCTGACAGTTTAAAAAATTTAGCTTGTACTCTCACAGGGCTTCTAGAAATAAAATTAGTTCGCTTAGGCAAACTTATAAAATTAAATGCTTTTTACAATGTTTTGCTTGTACTTAAAGGATCTGTACAAATATAAATAAATGTCCCCTAACTTCGCTAAGGCAAACATATAAAACTAAAAGCTTTTCGCGCATGCGCCTGAAATTGAACTTCTTTTTTTCTCATACAGAGATACAAAATAAACATTTATGTAAGTCGTTATTATTTGAAAGTAATATAAAACATACTTTGTAATATTTTCAATCAAAAACAATGATTCAACAATTTTTTAATTCAAATATTAAAATGCAGTAACTATAACACATCTATTTTGTGGAATATTTGTTTAAAAAGGCAAAACCGTTTAATGCGGTTTATTTGAAATTCAACGTAATGTTTTTTTTTATTTAATGAATATCACGACTCATATACTATTGACATAATTTCGGTAATATAGAATTATAATAATAAAATGCATTTAAGGCAATTGTATAAGTTGTAGGTACTTCTACCATACTTAAATACATACCTAAGTCATTTTTGAGTCTAATAATTTTCGAATTGGATAAAAAAAATACAAAGCATTCATAAAGATTTTGTAAGCAGTTCTAATACAATTTCTTTTGCAAGGCCATTTAAAAGAAGTCAGTTATTGGCTTTTATTTCTTGTGCTTCTACAATGGAATTTCATGTGGCCGTATTGAAATTTAAACGAAATGTTTACATTAATGCTTGTAGAAATTTTTAGATTCCACTTGCACTAGGTTTCTAGGAAGCGGTTAACGAAAGTTAAGCCTCGAAAGTTTGAATTTTCGATTCACAAACTAAATACAAGCCCTGTAGAGATAATAGCTGCAAGAAATTAAAAATCTTAACCTCGTGGAAGTAAAATTGTTAGTTGGGCTACTAGGATACCACAAAAAGAAAATGGGGCTTAGTACGGATGATCTATGCAGAGGCTGCGGTAATGAGGACGAACAGGAAAACACTGTTCACTTCCTCTGTCACTGCCCAGCACTCTGTCGCACTAGGAAAAAATTCTTAGGAAACTACTTCTTTAATGAATTAGAAGAACTTTCGGAACTTTCAGGCAATAGCCTACTGAACTTTGTAAAGTCCTCCAAATGGCTCGAACAACCATAGCATTCATAGGTTATCACTTTTTCATGAAGTTACAATACTTCAGGGTATCACAAGGGATCTACATTGATCTAAGTGTGACGGTAACAAGATCAACTGTCAGCCCATTTAACCTAACCTAACCTAACCTAAGGCTTAAATTTGTTTTCTAAAAGTAAGGATGCCATCAGATAGTGCTCAGTAAGTACTACAAGACCTTATCATTAGTGTATTTTTGACTAAAAGTGGATATGATGCGTTTTTCCTCTGGACCATTCATTTGCTTTGGAGATTTTTGTGTAAAATTCCCAGATTTTACCTGGCAAATGGAAGAGATGAATGTATGTAATTTCCCCTCTGTTAGCAGCCAGATTCACAAATCTGACTCTGAATCTTGCAAATGGAAAACCACAAAAGAATCATGCCCTCTTCATAATAAGTTTTTTTTCAGATTTTTCATGGCTCTCTCTGTTACCTGTACTGTAGGTACCATACAGACTCTACATAGGAATTAACTAGAGACTGTGGTATTATAATAAATATACCAGATATGTACTTTAAGACGCAAATTATAAACTGGGGCTCCATTTTAAAAGTTCCTTTCCGTTATGTATTTAGATCGGAGTATCATTTTAAGTATCCCGGTTTTGTTTTGAAAATTTGCGTTAATACTTTTAAAGGCTTGGCCACACCGGAGGGTATGCGGTAGAGGCACGGGTAGCGGTAACGATATTTGTATGAAAAAAAATCCACATCTGAACGTTGATATGTCAGTTTGGAATTTTTTTCATACAAGTACCGTTACCTCTACCCGTACCGCTACCGCATACCCACCGGTGTGGCCAAGCCTTAAAGGTTAAATTGCACGGGCTGTACTGTCATACAAAAAGAGTACTATAGAAATAGGGTTCGGATGAAAAAAAAATATATTTTTGTTAAGCTACATCGAAACAGAGGCAAAAAATGTATAAAAAGTAAACAAAGTACAAAATAACAAAAACAAAATTTATTGATATGACATTTAAAAGTATAAATTATTTGAAAAATTATAAACTTTTTTGTACTTTTTTCACTTTGTGTTTCTATGCAGTTCAGGCTTTATAAAACCCGAAATTATTTTGCAAGAATAAAACTTACAATTGAAATTGTTTACCTATTGCATTTGATCAATATAAATAAAACCTGCAATGATTCCTGATGCATATTATTTTTTTTACTAATTTCCTTAACTTATAAAAACGAAAAAAAAAAATTAATTTATAATTTTTTTTTCGATATTGCGTAAATTGCGAAATTAAATGTAAATATTATCCTTCCCCAGTATGATTTTCCTAACCTTGTGTTACATTACATTTATTTTATAAAAAGTTTATAACGAAATAAGGGGTGAAAACTTTATCTTCTTTCTGATGCCTGTCAACTCTAACACGTTGTGCTTATCTCAACTTTATGATAACTTCAAATTCACAGCTTTAGGCCGTGTGTGAATTGCTTTAAATAGTTAAATCCGTGTTAAATTTTTGACACTATTGAGGTGAACAAAATAATTTCAAAAAAAGAATTTATTGTTTAAAATTTTGTCTGCCTTTTTTCTGCCATGATACTCCTCTTTAATAAAAAAAAAAAACAAAACCATCTGCAAAAAAAATTTTAACTCAAATTTAACCAGGTCCCGGAGCCCAATAAATTTTAAACAGCTGAAAATTTTTTATTCACCTCAATAGTGTCAAAAATTTTATACGAATTTAACTAATTAACGCAATTCACACACGGCCTTAAACAAGCTAATGCATATTAAAAAGGTATATTACCAAATATAAATAATGCGGGTGGAAATGGTGCAGTGGATGTAGTGCTTGACTGCTAACCTGGAGGTGTGGATTCGAGCCCTACTTCAGACAGCATTCTTTTCTTAATCCCCTAGCTTAGAAGTCACCCGTGGGATTATATGAGATAATAATCATCTTATTCTCAATTCACTGTACCAACAAAAAATTCTTTCCTATCTTTATATTCCTTCTAATAAGTGCCGTGCAGTATGCATTTAAAAAAGACCTAAGGTCTAAGGGCCTGGCTACACAGTGTTGTGCCCATAAACAAAAAAAGAGGAAAATCCTCTACCCTCTTGAATACAACATGACTGGTTAGGCGATTGAAAAATCAACGTGTAGGCCGGCACAATAAACAAAAAATACCAAGACTGGAAACTGAGCGGTCGAATGACATTTGCCTACAAGCTGCGAGGTGTGGTGAATGTCGTCAATCTATCGTTGTGTTCGTGTTGGATGTGTGGTGAATGTCGTGAATCTGTGTGCGTGTTAACGCCATTTACCAACATGGTGGCTTTCCCATATATTCACAGACAACACTGTACACAAAAGGGTTTTGGGGGGAAAGACGTATGAAAGTTTCCAGTCTTGGTATTTTTTGTTTTTTTTTGTTTATGCCCGGCATATAATTAAAAAAAAAAGTACATTTCCTATTGAACTTAATCTGAAGTCCGAACCCTATACTTACCGCAATGAATTTCCTTCAATAGTTCATTCTTCAATTCATCTTGTTTTCAAGTTGTTTTGTTGTATTTTGTTTTATTCAATTCCATTTCAATATTCGATTTCACTTCACATTTCAGTGTGCTTCGTTCGGCTGTCATCGTTGGTTGTTTTGTAAACTTTTTTTCTGTCTCCTCTCCGGTAATCGAATCCGGCTACTGTGTGTTGTGTTGTGTAAAAAAAAAATCCCCATAGGAAAAAGGAAATAAACAATTGTTTGCGGATTTCTTTGTTTTAAAGAGTTCTTTGACACCGGCTACGTTTAAAAAGAATAGAAAAGGATATCCCCAAAAAAATGTTATGAAAAAAAGTAGACGCAATTTTACTATATCCAAAGTAGCAGTAAATAATTCACGTGTAGGGTTCATTAGTCAGTCAGTCATGTTGTTGTTGTTGTGATTTTAATAACTGTGATTGTTGGTTTTCTTGTTTTTTTATTTTGATTTTTAATGAAAACACAGGGTGCAAAAATGAAATTGCAATATTAAGTTTTTTTAAGGCATAAAATAAATCAAATCGATTATACAATTTTTTATTCTGTCCGTGTGGCCTGTCTTGTCTATGCTGTGCGCTTAAATATTTACTTAGCAAAAAAAGTCTTGAGTGTATTGGCATGTGCTTTATTGCAACTTGGGTGGAATAATAACAAAACAACGAAGACGGGTGGAGATATGATGCAAATGCATGCAAAAAATCATAATTATGTATCTATTTATTTATTTTTATTATTAAACAAAGTGATGAAAGAATAAAATGAAAACAAAACAAATAAAATCGTGGATTTTTTTTTTGGTTTTAAATAAAAAAGTAGAGTATTTTTTGTTTGAGCGTAAGTTTGTCAATTTAATGACCCGTTAAGTTGAAAAGTGATTCATCATTCGAAAGAAAAAAAAAAATCAAACGATAGTGCTCAGACTTATTGGGAAAACAGGATTTACAAAAACCCGGAAGTGGCAAGGTCGCACTTAAAATTAATCTAACAAAAAAAAAAGCAATCTCGTGCTGATTGCCTCATTCGCTTTGACGGGCATTGTTGTTTAGGCGTTGTGTGCAAACTTAATGATATCCAATGGAGTGATCGTGCAGTAGATTACATCACTGGGACTTTCCTAGTACGGACTACGAACGGGGCTAGGGAACATAAATGGTAAGTATGTGCGAAAAAAAGCGGAATCAATCAGAAGAAAAGATTTTTTTTTAAACCTATCTTCATAATGTAAATTACCTACATTCTAAGATTTATGAAAAAAAAAAAAAAAAAAAAAATACTTATAAGCTTGTGTTTGTGTTATGAATTAATTATTGTGATAATGACTTAAGAAGTGTAGGTAGGAATATGTAGAGTAGGGTGGACCAGAAAATTCTATTTTTTCATTTATTCTTCTTCTAATATGTTGTTCTTCTGGGGAAACCAAAATGATTCAATTTTTTTTTTCAGATTTTTAAAGTGATTTTTTAAGGTTGCACGTATCGATTTTATCAAAAAATAACTGTTGTTCAAAATCTCTTTCAAAAATAGTTTTCTGTTATACCTATAACAAATGCCTACAACCTGTATTAATACAAATTTAAGCAGTTAGTATGCCTACCTAATGTTCATAAAGTTTTTTTTTATCAAATGTACACTCCTTTTCATCAGAATAGGTACACAACTTTTCAAATGTTCATTAATCGTTTGTCCCCAATAGTGGTACGTGACCTAACAAGGTTTTATTGGGCTCAACATTCCTTTAGGGTCGCACGAATTTTAATACGCGAATAATTTTATGTGAAAGATTAATGGCTAAAAGTAATAAAAATAACAATTTTAAAGTTAGGAAACGTGTATTTATATTTTTAATTAATTTTTTAAAGTTCATTTTTTCATAAAAATGCATGCAAATGACGACCGCGAAGAAAAAAAAATATTTTTTTGAAGTTCTTTTTACATACCCAAACTTGTCCCCACCTCAAATCCTATAGTGAGCCCAAGCAGGGGGGTTGCAGGGGGGCAGTATGCCCCCCCATACGCATCTAACTTTTATACGCCTCAAACTTCAAATTCTTCGTGGTCGTCATTTGCATACATTTTGTATGAAAAATTTAAATATTTATTTTTTAATCATACTTAGGGGTGTTTCCTAACCTTAATATTTTAAAGGTATTCTATTGAGACCCTAAGCTCACTGTAAAAAATAAAATCATAACTCTAGGCGTGCGACCCTAATAGAAAGTCGCCCTTTTATTGTTTTATGATAGTTTAAGATGTTTGGAAAAGCAACAGCTAAAATTATTTCAAAATGGACCATAACTTTCGCATTGTTTGTCTTGTAAAGTATTTTTTGAGGAAAAATCAACTTATTTTTTTCTTCATCAGAATAGGTACACCCTTGTTATCTTTAATGTTTTTGTGGATTTCGAGCAAATTTACCATTAAAACAAATAACTGGACTTTCCTAAGTGTAATTTAATAATCATACTACCATTTTGAAAAACATGGGTGGATTAAAATCTCTACATTTTGGCGAAACACACATAGGAAAAAAAAAACACACAATGAAGGATCCACCAGTACTGGTATGATTAAAAAAAATTACGAATTGTGAATATGCTCTATCCAGACTTCAGATACAAACATTCTGGGGTTACAAAAATGAATGGTGGTAAAAAGAAAATGCAAAAAAACACTCTAAGACGAGTAAATTTTTACATGTGCTACCAGTTTTGGTGGATTAACGACAAGAATAAAAGTGAAAAACAGTTTTTATTTGTAGTTTTAGGACAGTAAATAGAATTAAGTTTAAGTTTAAGTTTATTTATTAACAATAACGGTTTGTACAGTAAGATTACATCTTTTATATATGATTAAGAAAACAAAAATTAAAAAGATAAATTAGGATTAGCAAATCTTTGTGGGATTTGGGACTTGGGAATAGGAATGGTCATTAGTCCCAATCTTCTAAAATGTCTGAATTTTGAAAAGACACCATTACTACACCAAGAACAGAATTGTATGCGTTTAAGGTCTTTGAAATCCTTTACCACATGAAAAGTTGAGTGGTATTTCTTATTATTTTTGGATCAACGAACATTTAATTTTGATGTCCTTGGTGAGTTAAACTATCAGTTTAATATTCTGCGAAAGGATAAACCATTTTGAGACCAACTTTATTGTTAAAAAAGAAGTGTTAAGGCATGGAAAAAAGTAATCTTCTACGATAATACAAATAATGAATTTCAAACGTGAAGAATGGTCACAATTATTTGTAAATGCATATTCAAGAAACTTTTCCTTAATTCTCTAGTATTTGTGAACCAGTATTTTGAATTTTTTAACAGGACCACGCCTCCTACCACAAAAAATGCTCTGTAAAGTATTGGGAGGAAGTGCAAATTTGGAAAGTACTTGAGTATCTACCATAGAAAACAACCCTGAACCTTGTTGAAAATGTTTGGAAATGGCTAGCCCGTAAAATTTGTGATATTCGATTTTAAGACAAAAATATTTCCTAAACCACCATTTAACAATTTAGGGAAGAGATTCCGATAGATTGCATAAAGAGATTTAACAATGCAATTTTTGGACGGTTTTGTTATTTTTTTATGAATAAAAACGCCACTATACAAAAAATAAAATAAGTAAAATATATTTTTAAGAAGAACTTGGTTTAAATTCATTTCATGGACCACTTTGACATCATTCTTTATGTGTACCTATTCTGATGAAACAAAACAATAATTCAGTTTTCCGATGCGAAATGCTTTGCCATATAGAAACAAGAAAAATAACTACACGTTTTGAATTATTTTTTTTTGCTGATTTTGCCAAAATTTTAAACAATGACTTCACATCAAAAAATTATTATTTTTCCTTACACTGTGAGGAAAAAACGAATACTGAACATTTGAAAAGTTGTGTAGGTACCTATTCTGATGAAAAGGAGTGTATATCCCAACACATTTTCCTACTTTTTTTTAAAAAAGTAAAACTAAAAAAAAACTCCTTAGGCACCTACATACATACAGATTTGTTCTTTACTTTCATTAAAAAGTAAATTAACTCTCAGAAACGTAAATACTGTATATTTACCATAACTGCCCACAGGGTATATTTATGCTCTCTTGTGGTTTTTTGAGAAATGAATATTAATATTGTTAGCAAAATAAATACAAATAAAAGTTATTTTTTCATTAAATCGATACGTGCGACCTTAAAAAATCACTTTAAACATTTGAAAAAAAAAAATTTGAACAAAAAAAAACAAAAAATAGGATTTTCTGATCCACCCTAATGTAGAGGAATTCTGTTTATCCACTTGAAGTAGGTTTGTACCTACTATGAGTTTGTTACCACGATAAATGAATAGTTTTTTTTTTTATAAAAAAAAACAATTGTCTAGAAATAACTTCTGATCTGATCTTTTATTTAAATGAGAATTGTCAGGAGATGATATTGATTTATTTGTTTAAGAAGACAGTTGGTATCCATTAGCATATTATTGTTCGATAAGTCATATCCGTAAGCAGAAATTTTAGTGGAAGGTGTAATCGTAATATAGGGTAGAGTTGCTAGTAGCCGGGCCCGGGCCCTTTAGAATTTGTTCTCATAAAATGAAGCACAAAAACGTCAAATATCAACATTTTCGAATGATTCTGGAAGAAAAATGTATTTTATTTGTTTTTCGGTGAAATTAAAAGAAATTTTTAGGTTGAGCTTAAATAAATTTTAAAGTTTTTTATTTAAATTTTTGTTATTTAAGAATTTAGAAACAATTTTGAATTGAATAGGTACCTCAAAAATTTATTAATTTTTGTTTTCATTTTTAAACTTTTATCAATAAAAGGGGGCGGAATATAGGAAACCCCGGAATTTCCAAGCTTTTTTCTTGTGTTCTATCTCCGGCCCCCTTAAAATAAACCAAATTTACATCTTTTTTCTATTTTAAACCTATATTAATTAAAGATTAATAATATACAGGGTGTCCCAAAAGTAATGGATCAAACGAAATATGCTGATAGGCCAACTTAAGGGCTCTCAGAATTTGGTAACTTGTTCATCCCAAATCCTTACGGTTTTCGATTTAATGTAGTTTTTGTGAAATTTCGAAAAATCCCGACTTTGCATCAGTATTTTGCTTCCTCCGCTCATAATTGATTTTTGTTTTTTACAATTCTTCCACTAAAACATTGCCTAATAATAGGAAATAATTAATTAATGAAAATATTTTTTATTTCATACGCCATTTTGCTGAAAATTAATTAACAGTTTCATGTTTTATAAAAACTCAATTTCTTACTTTTATTTCAGAGCAGCATCCCGAAAAAAATTTGTATGGTGTGATACTGGTTTATTATTTTAAAAACTTGTCGTGTTATTGCAGTTTTCAAAAATGTATAAAAATTTCCAAAGTTGAAATTAGAACGAAAGATATTACAATTTAAATGCAACAAAACAGGGCTTTTCAGAGAAAAATAACAAACAAAAATCGAGACTTTTATTCAAAAAGAAATAAACAAACTACAGTCGAGAAATGTGTTTATTTTTGTTTGTTATTTTTCTCTGAAAAGCCCTGTTTTGTTGCATTTAAATTGTAATATCTTTCGTTCTAATTTCAACTTTGGAAATTTTTATACATTTTTGAAAACTGCAATAACACGGCAAGTTTTTAATATAATAAACCAGTATCACACCATACAAATTTTTTTCGGGATGCTGCTCTGAAATAAAAGTAAGAAATTGAGTTTTTATAAAACATGAAACTGTTAATTAATTTTCAGCAAAATGGCGTATGAAATAAAAAATATTTTCATTGATTAATTATTTCCTATTATTAGGCAATGTTTTAGTGGAAGAATTGTAAAAAACAAAAATCAATTATGAGCGGAGGAAGCAAAATACTGATGCAAAGTCGGGATTTTTCGAAATTTCACAAAAACTGCATTAAATCGAAAACCGTAAGGATTTGGGATGAACAAGTTACCAAATTCTGAGAGCCCTTAAGTTGGCCTATCAGCATATTTCATTTGATCCATTACTTTTGGGACACCCTGTATATTTAATAAGAAAAACAACATTTCAAAACATTAACTTGGAAATTGTTTACACAAAACACTAATTACGATGGTAGGTTTCGGCAGTAAAATTATAAAACAACCTTACCCGATTGGATCACGGCACAAAAAGTTATTTTTCGAAGAAGACTGACTAACAAGAATGTTGTAACTTTAGGAGAGACATTTAAAAGAACAGCATAAGAGCAAAAATTTGGAATAAATCTAACGAAATCACTAGTTATAACGATTTTTCAGAAAGGTGGCCGGAGTTAGGCGAAAAAAAACTGTCTGCCTATTCTTTTCAGAGGGTTTCACAGCTAAAATCTTTCTGAAAACAATCTACGGGTTTTTAACATGAAAACAAAATTCCAAATTAGGATGATGCAATACCCAGTAGATTGGTTCTGGTAGGTAAGTTAGCAGTACATATTACACCCCTGTAGCATAGTTTATCCATGCGTTAATAAGAGGATTACTTAACTGAAGTTGGATGTTAAAATTAATGTCAAATGTTCAAAATTAAATAATATTGAATATAAGAGTACCTACACACATAATATGTACATATTAGGGTGGGTAAATTAATTTTTTTTTTCTAAACCTACTTCGAAAAATTCATTGCTAGATAGATACCAAATATGAGTTGCTAATATTAATGGGAAGGTCCTTCGGCTTTTTCCATTTTTACTTCTGTCTCATATTTAAAACAAAACACAACTGTTTAGCAAATTTCCATACATAAAAGGCTGAGTTCATAATTGAAAAATTTTTGCACATACCACGCATAAAATATTTACTTAACGCATATAATGAACAAAAAAATCCTGCAAGTACCAATGCATTCTGCATTAAAAAAAAGGGTTCATAAATGCAAAAGCTATTTGGCGATAAGAAAGTGACAAATATTAAAATTATTTTATGAAAACTTTTCCCCAAAGAACCAGCAACCTTGCAACCAGCTGTAAACTCGGACTTAGTTGCTTAACGAAATCAGAAGATTGATACTAGCATCAGAGTAGAATTTTCGCTCACTTACATTTCTAGGAAACATGAATAAACAATTTATTGCAGCCCAAAAACAAAACAAAAATCACTGCAAACTTGATCACTTGATGAAATAAACAACAAACAATGACATTTTACTACTTTGGCGTCTAAAGTGTGAACATGTTTTGATTCTGCCTCAAAATTCGGAATCTATTTTCTCTTCTTTTCAGACTTAGAACTATCATTGAGTTCCAAACGAACAGATTCAGAATAAATCTGAGCGACCAAACGAAATCGCTATTAGCCACAATTTCAGAGAAATCAGATTGTCTTGGTTTCAGTTTTATGAGATCCAGTATAGATTTTTAAATGAAATTGTTTGATTGTTTTTGGGCATGATGCACAATGCACATGCCTCACGACCTACAGCAATTATGCGGGTGATTACATACAATTATTACGATTTGATGTATAAAGTATAAGACTTTAAGATGTGCATGTCTTGCAGATTCTAAAATGAATTACTCTCGATATCCCGTGAAAGAAAGATATGTAATTATACATATTTCCAATCAAAAAGGGTTTTGCAAATTTTCTTTGGAACAAGTCGTTCTCGATGCTTTCTATTTAACAAAATGGCGGATGCCCTACAAAACCAAAAAGTTTGAATAAAACATGACTTTTATTGAGAATAAACCCCTCTTCAATACTGCATCCATAATTAGCTGACGTCACAACGTCATATATTTTTGCATGATGGTCATAATGTTTGTTTTTGACTTTTTTAGAATAGAAAAATACCTCAAATCGATCAATTTACCTGTGGGTTTCTCCGGGTTGACCTTCCTTTCTTCTTAATTCACGGTTATATTTTAACGTTGTATGATATTGACTTTCTTTTTGACGGGGTTTTCAGGATCTCTCTTTTGAACATGCCAATAACAACAGAGTGTCGGGTTCATTTTTTCTTTAAGTATTTAAACATTCAAATTTAATACTTCTTCAGAACTTTTGCAGATCAATATTAAAAATAAATAAATAAGCGACTCATGTAAGGTTGACCTATGATAAAATTACAGCAAACATGTGTACAAACATACTTCCACTATTTTCAATTTATAAAAAAATAAAAATAATTGCTAAGAGTATAGTCCTATAATAAATAATGCATTATATCACAGGTCTTATCTCTACACTCAAGCAAATATCATTTTTCATAAAACAAAAATAGAAAATCTACTTCATAACATGTAATTGTTTCTTTGAAATATTTAACAATGAGAATTTATTAATGCCATCTGCTCCTACGGACTCTTTTTTTTCCCCGGATTTATTTATATCCGTGGAAATAAAGAAAAAAAAATGTATAATAACAATTGAACTGGCTCTGACTGACTACTGACCCAATAGCAAGTTTGACTTCTGTGAGTTTTTTCTTACTGTTTTATTGGAAAGCTTTATTATTACAGAAGGTTTAATGACTATTTGAACTTACAAAGGAAAATTAATACATAAATAATTTTTTTTTTTGACGAAAATGCCATTGAACCCATAAAATACAGCTTATTGACCCGAACTGAGGCGCCTTCCGGCGACACGAAACTTTGATTTTAGTTAAATGATTTGGTGAATATGAGTATGTCACTTGTGTCGGTTTTTTTCTTTTCATTAGAAGTTTGATTTGATTTGTATATGAGAATTGTATCTTCCAGTATTAATTGAATCATGGAATTTTATTATCAAATCAATTTTTTTTTTTAAGCCCGCCAATGAAAAAGTCAAGTGTATTATATTATAACAGAGGGAAGAAGATGTGATGTTTGTTTATAGTTAAACCAGTTTGCTTGTTAAAAAGGAATTTGTTGATTCTAAAAGTCTATTGTTATCTCTAAAAAAAAGTACTTCATAGATTGTTACAAAGATAAACTAAGTACCTATCATGATAAGGATCTCTTTGACAAAATTTATATTATTTATTTTTGTTTATATCAAAAATCTAAGTCTTAATTTGTCTCAAGAGTTGATTTCTGTGATGAATTAATAAATTAATCCAAATAGATCTTTATGTAGAATTTAAAGGAAATACAAAAACGATTAAAAAATTATTACTTTTTGATTATCGTATTGAATTTATAGTTTTTTTTTTTAACATTTGCAATTCATCACCACGCTGTTATCTTCAATCATAAAAAAAACTTTAATAACTCAGAGCTATACATGGAAAATGGATCGATTAAATAAACTTGGCGCTTTCTTTGAAGTTTCTCAGTTAATATTCTATTTGTTGCAGTTCATAAGAAAATGCCAGCAACATGAGAATAGTCTTATTACTCGTTTTAGCTGTTTATAGCTTTACTAAGGCAAAGTATTTGTTTTTTGAGAAAAATAAAAGTGGAGAAAACTTATCAATAAATAAAAAAAAATTACTTCACTGTAAAATCATTTCAAGTCAACAGAAGTAAATTGTACCGGATCAGTTATACTAACTTTTAATGAAATATTTACTTGACAAAAGTCATCAATTTTTTAACAGCAATTACATGCGACCAAAATCCTAGTTTTAATTTTTTTTCCACACCCACCCAAGCCTATGCATTTATGCATTCAACACAATATTTTTCCTGGATGCCATTGCTAGGTACTTCTATATTTCATGTATTTTCTGTAAGAATTCAACTTCATGTCGTTAAAATATTACGAGATGCTAGAATAGCGATAAGAATCCTAGAAACAGAGCTCTTGATATAATTACATTAGGTTAGGCGAACGTACCTAATTCGTTTTCATTTATCAAAAGTCTTGAAAAAGTAGTTAAGAGGAAATTTTAATTAATATTTGACATATAACATGTGTATATGTTTAACAAACATTAACAATTGAAGCGTTTGGATGAAGAAGGGGGTAAGTGAAATTTTTTGATTTTCTTTTTTTTTTTTTTAAATGAGGATGCCTTGCGAAAACTTAAATTTCCGTCTAATCTACGTCACGCTACTTTTCGTATTTTCTTATTTAGCGCTTTCATTTTTGGTATAAAAGGGTTACTAACAACTAAAAATAGTATAATATGAGTGGAAGGATGGGGTAACAGCATTTAACTCCTTTTTGTGAAATAAAAAAAACAAGACTTTTTCGTCCGAGAAAAAAAGATAAAGCAGCTTTCTGTTGAGAAAATAAAAAAATTTAAATTAACAAATGATTTTCATACCAAGGGTACACCACTGGTTTTATGAAAAGGCTTTATCGGAACCATGCGAACAGAAAACAACTATTCAAAATACTTAACCCCTTTATATTCTTAAAAATTCAAAATACTTATAAGCTTTTTGTGCAAGAAAGAGTTAACTGCTCTTTTTCTGAAAAATTTTGTTTTTTTTTTGTAATATACCAAGCTACTGTATTGAAATAAAAGTACCATTGTTAAAAAGCTATTATTTTTCTTGTTTTATTAGTTTATTCAATTTTAATTATATTGGAATACGAAAAAAGTTCTCAACAAAAAACTTTAAGTCCTTATATCTCGAAATGTTGCAAATGTCACTTAACCCCTTCTTCATCCAAACGCTTCAATTATTCTATTAAACATTAATTAATTTAAATGACTACAAATCTTGGAAAGATAAATTTAAATGTTTTAATGTTGAAGAGCAATTTTTCGAGTATTTATTAAAGGACAGAATAAAAATGCTTATCTTGGCAAATTCGTTTGAAAACTTGTCAAGTAAAACAACCAAAATTAAATCTATAGCAAAATTAAAACCAAAATTTAGAACTTGGTGTTCTTTAATATCTCAGTGTCTTTTGTGCTAGACCGATTCTCCTCATCTTACAATGATAAGTCATTAGTGATTTTGACGGTCCACGGGCCAAAAGTCCATAATGGACTAATGACTCGCTTCTTCTTTTCCTTCCTTTTCTCGGCGTTGTTAACAATTGAAGAACGAAATTCAAGCTAAAAATAATGAAATTTCAGGAACTTTTCAGTTGGCAGTATTTTTTTGAGAATTGGCCTGATTATGACGATTACAAATCAACTTCAAATTTTTGAATCGTTATACCTAAAAAACTGGGGTCTTATAGATAATAATCTGGTCTACAATTTTTGCATCGAACATTTTTTGATAAGACTTCCTGTTTTGCTAAAAATCATGAAAAACCAGTTTTTGTGACCTTTGACCCCAAGTAAATTTTTTTCCAGGTCTCGGATCGATGAGGACTTTTTAGATTTCATTTATGATGGTGTTTCCAACAATCCTACCAATTTTCAGCTTGCTGGGAATTTATGTAACCTCATTCACTTATTTTAGTCTAATTTGATCGGAAAGTTGGGAACATTTAATGAAGAAACTTTCAAAAATTGACCAGTGTTCCAGTTTTTAATACTTATTAAAGATATTTGCTTACTTTTTTTTATAAATGTTTTGAAGAGATATTGCGAAGAAATTTAGAAGATGAAATTTCAGTTGCATTATAAATTTTGGCTTTCCTAATTGGTTATAAATTTTAAATCGATGGACCAAAAGTCCACAGGAATTTCGTTTGAACTTTTGACCCACTTGGGTGGGTTGTAAGTCCATTGATTGATCAGTGGAGCTATGACCCACACCAGTGAGCCAATAGTCCATTATGGACTTTTTGCCTGTGGACTTTTGACCCTGCACCGATTTTGACTAACTCAACAAATAATGCGAGCTTCAATTTTTCTGTTTTTTTTTTAGGATTTTAAAGTTAGATGAGGGTCAAAAAGCCTTGAATTTATTCCTTTAAATAAAAGTGCTGTGCCAAAGTTGTTAGGAAACTTGGTAGGCAAATACCGTCCCTTTGAGTAGGTATTTTTTTTAAAAGGGAGCCATATGACCTTCTCAAAACAAATTTAACCCTACTTGGTACCTACACTTTTAAATTAAACACCTTTTGGTGCTTCTTTTCTCCATTAATTTAAAACCAACACATGCAACAATTCCTATCATTAAATTCCTTCATCATATAAATACAATTCAATAGAAAATTATGTTACATCTAATTTTCCACTAAGTTGCACATTTTTTGCTAGCGTGCAAACACGAGTTCCATGCAGTGAAAACAATGTGATTATCTATAATTATTTATATCGACAAGAGAAATAATAATAAAAAAAAATAAAAAATGTCATTGAGCAAATAACTTACAGGGAATTGTTGTTCAAAGAGTATAATTTTAAGTGCAGACTATGTGCATTTATTCAATGTCAATCTAAGATTAATATGGAAATAATAAAAAAAAAGTTAAATAAATCAAAGTAAACTAGAACAAAAAACTAAAATGTATTCTTCTTTGTTTGAATAAAAAATAAAAAAAAAAGAAAACTAATTAATTTTGTATTCTATTTTCTCCCATAAACGGACAAAGTATCAATATTTATAGTATAAGTATAGTATAATCAACTTTTTATGGTAGCTTCCTAATAGCAAGATTTTATCTCAGAAAACTAAAACCATATGTTTTGCATTTGCCTTTTGGTTGAAAATTTGAATTTATTTTTAAAAATACCTATGAATTATGATCTAAGACCAATTCTAAGGAATTGAGAGCATTAGTTTGATGAATATTTTTCAAAAAATACTAAATATACAATTTTAATGTAGGTAAACACAACACAATGTGTCATGAAAGAAAAAATCACAAAAAAAATCGAAAGGTTTCAATCTTCTTGTTGGGGCAACGAATTATTTCAATTAAAATAATTATAACTGTACAAACATGAAAAAACATTTTTGTTTTGAATTGATGTGGGTAATTACTTTCAGATGAAGTTTTGACAAGTTTTATTAAAAAAATTGCTATACAACACAAGCTCAAGTTCAAAACATGCCGAAAGCACTTTGTGATTATGAAGAATGACTTTGATTTATGACTATCTACCTTAAGTAATATTTCTCTCAAAGTTTAATGAAATCACATTTCGCATTATAAGCTTTGCAAAACTTAAATTTTGACGTCAGAGATTTCAACACTGACTAATGGGTTAATTGTTTAACGATTGGGTATCTAGTCGATGTTTTTAAAATAAGAAACATTAAATACAGGAAGTTTACAAATGAATTGAACGAATTCAAATTTTTTGTACTGCTGCAACATACTGTTTTATTTTAAGTAATTTTGTGCAAGAGAAAAAAGACATGTCATGCTTCAGTTAATCGCATTTAATTAAAATTAAGTGTCATCATTTGAATATATAAATAAATTTTTAAGCGCGTGTGCTTCACCATCTAAGTAAATATTTTTTTTGCGATTTCGAATATTATTTGTTACAAAATAGCAAAAAGTAAGGACATGTTCTCTTGGATAAGTTTTTTTATTTACTTTGGTCTCTTATTGCGATTATCGTTCAACTTTCGATGCGATAAAAGTCGATAGAATCGATAAATACCTGTTTTGGTATTGTCTGTCTCTTTCGACAAAGATATTTCCTATTATGAATTATGAATCTGATTTGAATCGATAGCGAAATTGTAAACGAAAAATATCAAATGATAAAATATTGTTCACAAGAGAGATTCACATTACAATAGATCAGTTGGATGATCAATTATCGACAAAAGTCGTCTGTCGATAGGCAAACGACATTCGCAATAAGGGCCTTAGAGTCAGAAAAAGCTCGTGAAAACTGCAAAATTTGTTGTAAAATTTTTCATCAAACAGTTCTATTCTTTTTTCTTGTACCTGCTTTAAATTATACCTAGTTTTTTCTTTAACTGAGCTTAAGTAACTTATGGTAAAATATTATTTGGTTTACAAAACCAACGTTCGTTACAACGATATTCAAGAATTTTTAATTAATAATGTTTTGCTTTGTTTTGTTACTTTTTTTTACATTCGTGTTTATTTAAGTTAATTTAGGTAATAATTAACTAAGGTAAGTTCGTACTTACTTAAATACAGCATTGCGTGTTGTTTTGAAAACATAAATAAACTCCATATTAATTTATATTCTTTATGAAAAGCCAGTAAATATTTAGCGCCAACCAAAAAGTATAGTAAGATAGATAATAAGAATATTACTTAAAAGCCATAACACATTTACAACGAACAACGATAAGATAATTTTTTTTTTTGTTACTTTTTATTGCAGTTGCAAAGATTTTTTTTTAAGGAGAACACAAAATGCATTTAATTTTTATCAATCTCGTCGGCCATTCTACTTGAGTTCCGGCCTTGAAGAAAAAGACCTCAAGTGGTTTTATTATATGTTCAGTTGACTTTGACTTTTTCATCAAATAATGTTTATGTCATAATTCTGTAGGTATGTATGTATTGTTTGAGTATTCAAAAATGTTTTGTTAATAATGGGATCGGGTCAAAATTCTGGCTTCAAAATTCTGTTTTTCAAAATTCTGCTTTTTTAAAGAAAATTCTGTTTTTCAAAATTCTGCTTTTAAAAATTCTGCCAGCATTATACTTGAACAAAAAAATTCTGCCAATTCTGAATTTTTTTATAGCATATGCGCTGACTAAAGAAAAATACACCTCATTAATGTAATTCAACATTGGCACTTTCCTAAATTTTTTTGTTTAAGTGTCGCAAATATTTTTTAAAATGCATAGACTGACTTTCTTTCAAATAAAATCTATAACTTATTGGAACCGATCTTGTTTGATACAAGATATTCCTTTTCTTATTCAAATTTTTTAATATTCATCTTTATTTGACAAATTAAAAAATTTTGAATTATTTTTGGAAATGTTTAGTATTCAAAACCTTTTCTTAATATTTTAAAATTTATTCATTTATAAAACAAAAATTAATATACATTCAAAGGATGCAAATTATGTAGGTAAGTAATCAAATAAACAGATAATTTTTCAAGAAGATGATTTTACAGAATTTTGCAAAAAATTAAAAAAATTGGAAAAAATTGGAAAATGTTAAAAAGCGCGCGCTTTTGAACATTTTCCAAACCCTTTTTTAATTTTTTGCAGAATTTTGAAAAACAGAATTATGAAAAGCAGAATTTTGAAAAACAGAATTTTGAAAAGCAGAATTTTGAAAAGCAGAATTTTGAAAGCAGAATTTTGTAAAGCAGAATTTTGACAAAAGAATTTTGACCCCAACCCGTTAATAATTCCACAAAGTTGCAAGTCTAAAAGTCTATGTATGTAACTGCAATACAAAAATAAACTTTTAAGACTACTTCCATTTGAACTCAAGTTAATTTTAATTCTTTTTTGTAATAAACTGATGGCTTTTAACTATCAGCCCTATTCTGCTATTCAATTCACGTGAATCGAGAGATTCCCTTTCTTAATCATGTCAAATTGGCTTTGAAAAACTTCAAACTTTCGATATCAAAGTGTTGTTCCCGTCTGTTTTAGAAATTCTAAAGAACAAATTTCTAAAATTGTCTAGATATAATTTTAACCACCTTTTAAACAGTTCTTATTTTAGACTTTCACGTGAATCGAATAACAGATTAGGGCTGTATAATACAAAAAGAGGATTTATGTGGTGGTCAAATAATTCCAGGCTCTTTGAGTCTTTCGTAGCTTTATTTCCTTCTGAGATAATTCTCTCACAACTCTCAGAAGTTTGAAAAACTTCCTTATTTAGTAGGTACATAAAAAGTGTGGACCTATTTACTAGCACATCCTAAATGCGTATAGAAATAAATGAGGTTATAAAAACAATAGTGGCGTAAGCCATAAAATTAAGAGAGATTTAAGATACAGGGTTTTTTAAAACAACACTTTTTTGAGTGCCTTCTAGTTTTGAGTGCATAAATCTATTTTTTTTGTATTGAAATAGATATATTAAGTGATCCATTTTCCATTGTTATGACCAATTGTTTTGAAAAAAAGCGGGATTTTTCGAAGAGAAATGTTTTTGAAATTTTTTTTGGTATTTTGGTACTCCTAGTTTTGTTCTAGAATAGCAGATTGTCCGTATTTTGTGTACAGGTATTTTTTAACTAACTGATGAAAAATATTAACTATCTTTTTAAAATTCCCCTAAAAGACCTGTCAATTATAAAAAAAAGATACCCATCACGCAAAACAAATGTGTTCCTCTTATCTTTTTTTTTTAATTCTCTCATACAGCCTTTTAGGTAAATAAATTCAGTAATTTTTAAGTCATTAAATCATCACTTAATTTTGCTTCCACTTAAAGTGTTTTGTAAATTTAAATAAGATATTATCTACGTATTTATTTTTTTTCTTCTTCTAGGCTCTGCCAATAAACTGCTGCTGACTGATTTATGTGCTGTGTTACATATTTGTGATATATATTATTATATTTCCTTAAACAAAACCACATTATAGTATAGAATTATATTAATTATGAAAATATATGCTGATACTAAAAAAAAATATATTCAACAAAAGTGCTAATTAAAAAAAAAAAATCTTAAAAATTAACAAGTTACAAATAAAACAACAAAAACAACAAGATGACTATCACATACACTGCCGAAGTTGCGACATGTAGAGGCTTCGGATGCTTTCTTAAGCTGCTACTCAGGTAAGTTGATTATTTAAAAGAGATAGAAGAATAATCAAATTTGAACAAAAATCTTTATTTCCATTGAAAAATCCATTCATCACCAAAAATAAAGTCATTCATTCATTATGATGATGTCATTGATGGCTTATATGGAAAAATAAAATTGACAGTATGATGGTTAATAAATGAAGTTTTGAGCAAACCGCTTATTAAATTAGAGTTAAGATACGAAAAATGACTCAGAGTGATCATTTTTGGCTAATTTAAAAGAGTTCATTTTGACACGATAAATTTTTTTTTAAATCGACCACGCGTGTGATCTCACTGTACACTACTTATCAAAAACTATACTATACAGAGTAGGTACTTCTTAATTTTATAACTACTACCAGAAGGCACTAAAGAAAAAGTTACTTAAGTAATATTGTTTCTTTAGAAGTGCATTCAATTCAATAATAAAGATTGAGTACTTAAGATTGTATAGTAGGTACCAGCTGACATCATTATAAAAGGTTATGTAAGGTAAGCCAGAAGCTTTGGTCTGGCATCATGCCTGTTGAATATCATTCTAATTGCTTACGTCGTCGTCGTGATGGTTATCAGTTGGATATTTTTTTTCCGATATTTACTGAGTAAAGATAATAAAAAATCAGGCTATTTCTTGATTGTTGATGCAAATAAAATAAAAAAAAAAACACTTTGATGATGAAATTGCTTGAAAAATTGATTTTTATGTCTTTTTACTTGGTGATAATAAACTTGAATTGACTTTGCTTTAGGTAACACCGTGGGATCATATATGTATTTGCTTTGTGATAAAAATTTTAATTAATTGGTAGATTTTTGATCTTTTGTAAAAAGGCATCGCTCTTTTCGATTCGGACCCTAGTCTTAATTTTTTTGAAATGAAAACTTTTTTAGTATCGTAGTGATTTGGAACAAGAAGAAACGAAAAAGCGAAAAAGTAAAAATTAATTGATTATATTTTTTTCGTTTTAATAGATAAATGAATAAAAATAACGAAGAAAAAATAATAAAATCGAATTAGATGAATGAAATTTATATTGTAGATATGTAATAAACAGGACTATATTTTTACAAAATTTCAATTAATTTCATTTTCACAATCCAGAGATAACGTTGAAAAAATGATTTTTTCTAAACACGTTATATCTTTTGATCTGGAGCATATACAAATTTGATTTAATTTTAATACACATGCTGATAATATTGCCTTTCATTTGATATATCACACATAACGGTACATGCTCTACAAGTTACACGATTAATTTAATTGAAAGACTTCAAAACTACCTCAAAACACCTGTGGAGATCTGTTGTCGAAGACCAGCTTCCGTAATCTCAGTTTGAAATTTCGACATGGTTAGATTTAAAAAATTGTAGATTTTTTTCTTAGATATCGTACAAATATGATTGAAACATCATATTAAAGCTTAAATAATAAGCTTTCAGATGATATAAAATTTATTATAAGTTGTTATATAAAATAATCGACTTTAAGGTGATGGAAGAAAAAAATTAAAATTATTGATTTTCTTCCTTTTTTGGATGAAAATTGATTGGCTTCAAAAAATTCTAGCTGTTTTTATAGATGTCAAACAGACATGATTGAAGAACATATTTTTAGCTTAAATAATAACCTTTTATGTGATATAAAATTTATTATACATTATGTAGGTTGTCATGTAAATAAAATGGATTTAAAGGTGATGGAAGAAAAAAAGTTTTATTTTTTTTAATTTTTTTTTCAAGAAAATTGATTTTTTTAAGATTTCACTTCTTCCACGTGTGAATTAAAATCTAGATTTTAATTCGATATGAAAAAATGTATTAAATATTGAACGAGTAATATAAAAAAGTTCTAAAGCCAATTAGGTACTTGTTTTTGTTTCCATAATAAGAAACAAATGGTTTTGTTTTTTGTATGTCACCTGAGTTCTAATAGTTTTTATTATTTATTCCACGTTTTAGAATTTGTTAAATGTTTTAATGTCAAGTAAAAAATAACAGCAATTATTTAATTGCCACTATAATTAAACACCCGCTTTTGTCTTACCCTTTCTCAGGAAATTATTAAAACAAAATATTTGTCTAATTATGACCAGCGGAATATTTTTTTTTATAACTTCTCACCAGTGCTGTCGGCTGAAAAGAAATTACTATACATCTTGAAATGATATTGTTTGAGATCAAACTGTTGAATATTCGATATATCATGAAATTATTTATTTAAGAGAACAGGTCAAGTGACTGAGAATCAAGTTTTTTTTTTCAATTTTTAATTGATTTTTGCACGATACTAATAATATCTGAAATAAATAAATACTTTGCGTGATTAACTCTTTTTTGTTTCTTTGTTTGATTAAATGCATTTATATTGATCATGTGAATCAAATATATCAATTTTTTTTTGTTTTTTGCTGACTTGCAAGTGAGAGTTTGACGAAAATGTAAATATCTTTCAAGAGCAATAAAGTTTCAGTAATCGTTATTTTGTATGACTCCTCAAAAATAATGATACTGAACTCAAATATTCATGAATTCTCATCTTTATTAAACCACAATTAAAGTACATCATATTAATTCAAACCACTTATTTAAAACCTCCTTTCAACACACAGATTTTGTAATTTATTTTTCATTAATTTTATTTTCCAGTGTCAATTGTTACTGTCCTATCCCTATATTATTTTCACACAACCTTATTTTTCCTAAACACCATTTGACAGCTCTATTCAAAGCAAACGACGATGATAATATATCCGCACATTAAAGCTATTAACTAATCGTATTATCTTGGTTATCATGCCATTCTCCTGGCACTATTTAGCTTGCTCTGGTTTTAAATGCTGTCAAGCAAACTTATTCTCTTGAAGCACCCACCCCAGCGGGGGGTTAACAACCAGGATGTTTGTATGTTAATTTGTTTGTGTATCTTTTATATTCCACTTGTCTTTTTTTAGCTTTTTACTTTTTATTCAGGAATGAGGGATTCAATACTGTTGTTGATACAGTCAGGGTCAAAAGGATGTTTACACTTAAAAAATGCTTAAGTAAGCAGTGTAAAAAAAATCACAGTCACGAAGGACTTTGAACGTTTTTGTTCGTAACGTTTGATTTACATAAATCGTAAGAGCTAGAGCAGTTTTTGAAATAGGTACACGTTCGAACGAGATACTTAACAAAAAAAAAAAAAAAAACTGGTAAATTGCTTAAAATTCAGACATAAAACCTTAACCCCTTTGGGCTTCATCTTTGAATATACGCAAAATCAAACAAGACAACCCGTTATAATGTTTATATCGTTTTATTTTTGTAAGAGAATGTTTGACAGCTGGTTGGAATAGGCAAATTTGATTTTAAAATAAATCTGCCTGGAAACTTTCTTTTGGCGGTGACTGTATGTATCATGGGAAATAAGCCGTATACGATTCTAGGAATTAACTGAAGTTCAATGCAGAAAATATGGTGATATAAGGAGATAAAATATAAAATGCTGATTTTGTGGTAGAAAAAAAGTGTTCAAACTTTTCGTTTAGTCATAAATGATTGTATTTGTAAAAGAAGACACTTTAAAACGATCCAAATGAGTGGTATATTTGCTTCTATAGCCGCGTTGCTTTGGAGGTGGTAGACTACTAAAGAGTAGATGATTGATAAATCTAGTACTATAATCGACACATGGTCTTCTGCTCGAGTAGATAGAACGTGTAATAGCTAATACTAGATTTCTACCCATGAATATTGAGTATTTTACCCCCTCTATTAGGAATATATAGATTATAATCAGCGAACGAACATACCAACAAAAACATTACTGTTAAAAAAAGAGCCAAGTTCTCCTATGTTGAAATTATGCTTGCACAGAAAGTACTGAAATGTAAAAGTGTACCAAGTTTTAAAGCTTGGCTTTAAATTTGTATCAATAAAATTTTGACTGTTCTCTTGAAAATTTTTCTTTAAATTACTGATTCAACCGAAACAGATCAAAATTTTATTTATACAATTTTAAAGCCAAGCTTTAGAATGATAGAAGTGCTCTATATTTTTTTATGAAAATAAAGCAGAAATAGGCGGTTGCCACGCCTATTCTCAAATTTAAAATTTTTTTCTTGGTATAACTTACTATGTTCTACAATTCTACCAAGTTTCAAGATTCTACGATAGTCAGAAGTGCTCAAAAATATTTGATAAAAATTTAGTGAAAATGGGCGGTTACCACGCCCCCTGAATTAAAAATCTCAAATTTTCGATTTTTCCCTTTGTATACACCACAAAGCCCATCAACGTGCCAAATTACAAGATTCAACGATGGCGGGAAGTTCTCCATAATTTTGATAGTCTGTCAGTGATTCAGTTACGGTTTTTGCGATTTTTGAAGCAATATATCTCAGAAACTACTCATCGTAAGTAGCTGAAATTTTGTGTGGAGTTTGGTTTTTACCAGTTGAACAAATGAAGCGGGTTTGAAATTTCTGGCATCTTTGGTATGGAAGTTAGAAGAGGGTCGAAAATGGCCTGAGTTGTTTCCTGTTAATAAGGGTGTAGTGCCAAATTTGCTAGAGAACTTGGCTGGGCACTACCGTGCCCCTTGATAACTAGTATAGAAGTTATGAAGGAACATACAGTCACTCAACCAACGTGGATCATTACATTTTTGGATATAACTTTTTTATTTATAAAGATAATTCAATGAAATTTTGAATCTAAAAATAAAATAGTATTGTTGCTCAGTGAGGATAATGATAAAATCAAAAGGAATCCATGAAGCTAATTAATTGTAACAAAAAGAAAACCAGGACATGTGATAAATTTGTGGACTTTGCGAAAGGTACTATCGTATTAGTTTAAATTATTTCTTAAACTTAAAGTTAGGTGGTCGTTTATTAACGTTTTGAAAAAGAAATTTAATAATAGTAGCGTGTTTTTTGGCAAATCTATGCACAGTAAGATTTCACAAATATCAACACTGAAGGAAAATTTATATGTAAGCACCAAGAAAAAGGAAAACGTTAACTTATACACTTCATCAAAATTCTATCCGCAGCTTGATTTAGCTTCTATTATTATCAGAATATGCATGTAAACTCCAACTGCGAATACGTATAGCAATGCCAAAAATACACAGCTAGTAAAAAAGGGTGTTAAAAAGGTGAAAAAAGGAGTAGTTGAATGTAATACAAAAGACCTTAACACTGCGAGATAACTCTTCCCTTCTACAGGTCCAAGGTAGTCGTAAGTTAAGTGTGCAACTAATTGACGGTGATTTGATTAATGGTAGAATTTGGTAGAAATTTAGGAACTATCAACGCTAAGTTCGTTGAGAATTTTTTCAAACAGTGTAAGAAATCTAACATTATGGTATGGACAAAAAAATTTTTTGTCAGGATTGTGCGAATGTAGAAAAAAATAATGGACATTGCATTATATTCCAAAAGCTATGCATTTTGATTTTTAATGACTTTACTGATGACTTCATTTCGCAAACTAACCGAAATTAAGTGCACAGATATAAACCCAGAATTTGTTTTATGAATTTCGACTAATCATTCCCCCCTCTCGTAAACTGGCAACCTATCAAATTTTAGTTGCATTCTGTCTATACACTGTAACCTATTTTCTTTTCTTATTATGATTCTGCACTTTTGATGATGATGATTCTCAGATTTATTTGTTTGTTTTTTTTTTTTTTTTCATCTTTGAGTTCTCATATTTCTGTGAATAAGTGCAAAACTTCTCTTCAATATCGATTTTATTTCAACTTTTTGTTTTTATTTTATTTTGAATGAAATGTGTCAACAACACTTATACACTCTCAATTGCAAACACAAAGAATAACTTCATTTGTATATGTTTTTTGTTTACTCACTTTTATTGATTTTTTTTTTGTTTTAAACTTTAATTATTAATGTCCGTCCATTATACGTTAGCAATTGTATTATGAATGCCTTGCATGCTAGAATACCTTGAACTTCCTTTGTTTAGTCCCCCCCTTTTTCAAAACGATATATGAATACGTGCAAACTTTTTGTTCCGTGGAATAATAACCTAATCTACCATCTGAGTTAGAAATCAGTCCCAGGACATCAACTTGTTCTATTATAGATATTTTTTGCATTTCCAACAACAATACAAATATATAAAAAAAGATTTAACTCTTCATCCATCGTTATCAATTTTTTGTTTTAATTTGTCTTTTAATGTTTGAAGTGATAACAGAAATACCAAACAACGACAACAACAAAATTTAATTGGAAATTCAGTAGACAGTATGGTGATTCCTAGACAATAAAAAGTCATTCAATTTAATCAATTGCTGATTTATTGGCTTCAATTCTGATTATTCAAAATTGATTTATAACTTTTGTTGGAATGTATGACGATAATGACGTTGAATCATGTAATATTTTTGAGCTATAAAACTTGTTGAGTTAGCAAAAGAAATCTTCCATAAAAATTTCATTATAATGAAGAGCTTTCAATAACCCAGCTGTCAAGTGACCAAAGCACTTTATTGCACCAACAAAAAATACAACCAAACATGTAGGTCATTCCTTCATCGATATAATCAATAAAGCAAAATTTTAACAAATCTCACTTAGGATGAAAATCATTGCAGTGACTGACTCAAGTTTAGATTTTTCTCAAGAGAATTTCCGAAGAGACTTCTGAGCACTTGAGATGTTCATTAACGAACTGATGTACTAACTAGATCATCTACTCATGAATAGTTTACCACCTCCAAAGAAACAAGGCTATTGTTGTTCACTACATCAGTGTTTTTTTTGTTCTACAACTCAGTAGTTATTCATTTTTTATTTTAAATGCGAAAGAAATAAAAAATTAGTAGATACTGAATTCTAGAATAAGTAAAGAAATAATTAAAAAAATTACATGTTTTGCAAAATATTCAATTTTTTGCTGAACAAAAATATGCTTTTCTTGAATCCTAGTTCCAAGTCGAAAACATTTTTGAGATATCTTTGCTGCGGGGTACAAAGGGGTTAAGTAAAAAAAAAAACGATTTTCGGATATTTATTGGACTTCAGTCAATTTTTTTTTTCAATTTCATTTCATTTATTTCGATAAGTATCTAATTTAAATTGACGCATTAAGATAAGGATCTTTTGAAACATCTATACATATTTAACAATCAAAGTTTCTTAACATTCAAAAGTTTAAAAATAAAAATCTATTTTATATACATTTTTAGAATTTCAATAATTTTGTAAATTTTCAAAAGAGCAAAAATAATTCAACATTTTATATAAGTAAATGCTCAAAAAGTGAGACAATACATATACCTAATACAGTTTAAGTCGGATTTGACTAGTGCAAAAATAATTTCCGCTTAAAGTCCGTAGGTTCGGCAATACGAATTGCAGACTCGTAAAAAGAACGTTCAGCTATGGTGTGTGAGAAACGTGGCAAGATTAGTTTCAATCTTTCACTAATATAATTAGGACATCTATTGTGGATGATATTATTTTTAACCTATTCTGAATTTCAGGTACTTGTCGAGGTTCATCCAAAAAAGCATGTGACGTAGATGTGATACACTATAGAATATAGAATACCTAGGTATGACGTACATAGATAAATCGAATACAATCATTCGCTTACACTCAGAATCTAAAATTGGATAAACTAAAGAGTACATTCAGTACAAAGCGTTTAAGTCAAAAAATTTTAAAATTGTGTGGTAGGTACTAATGGCGTAAGCTGACTTAACTTCTTTGTATTTGCATTAATTTTTAAATACAAAAATTGATCCTAAGATCAATCAAGAGGAAGACAGAAAACGAAAAGCCATTTTTGTACAGTATTATAGGATGATGTTTTTTTACATCATTACTTTTTCAAAATAATAATATTACAAACAAAAATTGAAACTTCAATTTATGTAGGTAATTTTTCTCAAAATTACCTTTTCTGACTTAACCCCTTTGTACCCGGGGCCAAAAATACATATATTAACATCAAAATGCTTTTTCATCGATTCAACAAATTTTTCATTATATTTTGTCTAGAAAGGGCCATGCAAATGATTTTCGTCCCCGAAATTTATGAAAAAAGAAGATAGAAAATAAAGAAGAATTATTTAAGACAAAAGAATCGTACTAATTTTTAATTTTCAGCAGTTTCTATAAGCTGATTCTTTGAAGCCCTTGAATCTTTAATTAATTTATTTCATGAAAAAGTTTCCAAGTTTTTGCGAAATCCCGAAAAAAATTGCCATCAAATTGAATTTTTCTATTCAGACAACTTTTCCGGAATATCTGTTCTTGAGTCGAATAAAAAGCCAGCAAATTGCAATTAAACTAAATTTTATAAAAACACGTCGGTGTCGGTAGCAAAAGAAGAGATCCAAAATTGCAAAAAAATTTATTTTTTATTAATTAAGTAATAGAAAATTATAGAAAATTGATATAACGTTAAGGCATATTAGGTATATGCAAAAAGGTTTCTTTTATTTATTTTTTTACAAAAAATGCCCATAAAAGGAGGTAGTTACTTCAGCTTCCAACCTACGCTTACTAATAACGTCATTAAAATATAATTTATATATGCCATTATCATAGACAGTCAACGCATGCAAAAACACCTAAGTCAATAAGTTTTAATTTAAGAGCATCAGACGTCGACTGAGCTCATATCATTGCCATCACAGAGTATTATTTATGAGTATTTTACCCTGTCATTTGTATAGCTCTGCACTTGGCGTTAGCTTAATCAAAATTGGAAATTAAAGAGCTGCACGAGACTGTCATTTTTTTTTCCATTCTATCACTTCAAGTCTGAACTGTCAGGTCTTTCAGCTATAATTTGATAAAGTTCGTTGAGATTAATATGATTATAGAGCTCTCATTCAAGGTCCTAAGTGTATTGTTTGCATATTTATTCGACGTCGAGTATAATACTGTGATAAGCACTTAACTACTAGTATCAGTTAGTAATTAGCTTTTTATATATGTATTTGTGTATGTGCACTTAGATAAGCAAATTTGAGCCCTCGTAAAAAATATTTGTTTACATCATTTTTCTGTTGTACTTAACATAGATTAATTTGCAAATAAAAACACAAAGCGTCAAGCGTGTTATAATAGAGCTCTGAAACATTGCGTGGGGTTTATTTGGTATTATGTACTTCACAATTGAGTATATCACCCATCAAAGAGATATAGATGTGTCATCAAATTAAATCGAGATAGTTTGATAAGCCTTTTCAACACTGTTTTGTATTTGTTCTTATCTCATCTAAAAATCAGAGAGTTTATTAATGGGAGAAGTGACATCATTTGTTTTGAATAAATGGGGGTTTAAAAAAAACTGAAATACATCATTAAAGTGAAAGATTTAGCATTTTTATATTGGACTTGTTGAGTTATTAATTTAATATAAATTTTAACGCTCTTGAGGTCATTCTTAGTTTCTGAAAATTTAACTCAAAGATTTCTTTTTGTTTCGATATGTTGCCATGTTAAAAAAGTTTTCATTTTCGTTGCGAAAAAATCATTTCGGGAACGCTTAAACATTGATTGCATTTAAGGAAACCTTTTGGCTGCAAAAAAAAAAAGGATTTCGTATAGCTTGATTAACTTTTAATACCATTTTTACATCGAATCAAAATCTAGAACTTAAGCAAAGACCTCATAAGACTAGGGTTTGAATCAGAGAGAGAGAGAGTGATGGATTTTTACAAATGGCCATAAATCTGCCCTTTGATAAACTTTAGACAAATACATATACAACTCCACGGTGTGTTACCTAAAGCAAGGTGAATTCAAGTTTATCAGCAAGTATAAAAACATAGAAATCAATCTTGGAAGCAATTTGATCATCCAATTTTTTTTATAATCTTTACTCAGTTTCTTCTTTTTATTTTTGTTCTAATGATTTCGATGTCGAGTGGATCATCCTCAACTCTACCACGTATCTGCTGCACATTAGTATCCGCCTTTAAAAAAAAAATTGTTTATACACAAAAATTAAAAAATAAAGATTTTCTGAAAAAAATATTTAGGTATCCACACATTAAAACAAAGTTTCGAAAAAACTCACAATCCGCTTTAAAAAAAATTTAATTTTTCAAACAAAGATTTTTATTTATTTTTGTTTTAATCCAAAATTCTTTGCCGCCGGGAACCAAGCAGTTAACTCAAAAAATTGCATTTTTCGGGTTTTGGTAAAATTAAAATAACCAGTCGTATTTATAAACCCATCATAGATAGTACATATCACTATGCACTCTTTGTAATGCCTTTAAACCGAAATTTCCTATTTGTAAAATTTATGCAACGTTGCATAGAGGTTGAATAAGCTAAACGCGTTTTTTCTGTTGTTTAGAGCCTAAATAAGTATATTTTTCTTAAACGTCATTTGAACATCACATAATTGATATGAATTCGTACGAGAATTTTTATCCGCAGTACACCCATTTGTGTTTTTTGTTAATTTTTCTCTTGTCACGCCTTCTGTTTTTTTTTACCACAGAAAAGAATTACATATGTATATTTTTTATTTATTGATGTAGGTACTTATTTTCTTTTTTTTGATTAGTATTTTTATCGACAGATGGAATTGTGTGTCGGGATAAAAAGTACTAATTTTCCCGTTTTAGTACTTATTTGAACACAAACCTAGCATAACTATTATTTCTAAGAAAATGTTTTATAAATAGAAATTTATATAACGTTGCATAGAGGCTACATAATACTTTATGCATTGTATAGTATAACTATGCAGCCGTTAAGAGCTGTTTAGCGAAATCTAACAAATAAGCCTAAAGCTCTTTATCCTCTTTCATTTGGTATCAAAATTATAAATTTAGGGCAACCTCTTCCTATAAAAATAAACAAATCAATGCTCAAAAACTCATGGATTTTCACACATTACTCAAACTTCAATCGCGTTGTCCGGCAAACTTTGTAGACGTAATATTCAAAGCGATTGCAATTAAACTGCATTTTTATTTTTTCCAAAAAAAAACTCAAATAAAAATTTTTTTTTTTCATTTAACAAAATTTTGCTATAAAAATTTCAGCTCTTCCCCAATTTTTTTTTTTAATTTATATAGATCCAGCTCTTTAAATAAACAAGTATACTAACATAAAAGTGTTTTGAACTGCAAGAGCATGTACGTGCGACCCCAGTCGTGCATTTTATTTAACTATCCTTTCGGCTTTTGGTTTCCAGAGTTTTCTATTCAAACAAACTAGAATTTCAACAGAAAAGTTTAGTCAATAACACATTTTTTACAAAATAATCGATATTCTTACTCACTAACTTTACATTTAACTATGATTTAGTAACTAATTTAAAAATATTTCGATTTATTTCACTAGGTGGCGAGGCAGCATTTACAAATTAGTTTGGCTTGACCTGCTATTTTTCCTAGGAGCCTACTATGGCTTAAATCTAATGTATCGATTAGCTTTGGATGACCAACAAAAAAAGTGAGTACCCTATCAAAACACCAAAAAAAACAGACATTTTTTTTTTATTAATGTAAATTTAATTTTAGAACTTTCGAAGATGTTGTTAAATATTGTGCCACATACAGTAATCTCATTCCATTATCGTTTGTGCTCGGTTTCTATGTACAAATTGTTATGACTCGATGGTGGAATCAATACACAAGTATACCCTGGCCAGATCCCATAGCTGTTTTTGTCAGCTCCAATATGCATGGTCAAGACGAACGTGGTCGTGTAATGCGCCGAACAGTTATGCGTTACGTATGCCTTTGCCTTACCATGGCATTGATAAATATTTCACCACGAGTTAAAAAACGCTTTCCCAATCTTGAAAATCTCGTCGATGCTGGTCTTCTGGTCGAAAATGAAAAGGCCATTATCGAGAGTTTAAACATAAAATTCCCAAGGCATTCAAAACATTGGCTACCAATTGTATGGGCAGCGAGTATAGTAACGCGGGCCCGCAAAGAAGGTAGAATACGTGATGATTTTGCTGTCAAGACAATTCTAGACGAATTGAATAAGTTTCGTGGCCAATGTGGTTTGCTGATTTCATACGACACAATAAGTGTTCCTCTGGTGTACACCCAGGTGGTAACACTGGCAGTTTATTCATTCTTTTTGACCTCGGTAATGGCTCAACAATGGGTCGAAAACAAAGCCATTACAAATGGAGTTACCATAAATATCGACTTGTATTTCCCAATCTTTACAACACTGCAGTTTTTCTTTTATATGGGTTGGCTGAAAGTGGCTGAATCATTGATAAATCCATTTGGCGAAGATGATGACGATTTCGAGGTAGATTTTATTTACATATTTGCATGTTTAAGGGTCTCAAAAGCATTTTTTTGTTAATATTTTCAGGTAAACTGGATGGTGGATAGAAATCTTCAAGTTTCTTACATGATTGTTGATGAAATGCATCATGAACATCCAGAACTAATTAAAGATCAGTATTGGGATGAGATTTTCCCCAACGAATTACCATATTCCCAGGCAACTGAGAAGTTCCGAGAAGAACATCCCGAACCATCAACAGCTAAAATTGAAGTTTCTAAAGCTGCAGCGATGCCCACTAATTTGTCAAGTGTGAAGATCGATGAAATGGTTGGTAAAACAGGTCAAATGCAAGCGGTTAATTATAAATTCCCAGAAACGGATACCGTCGAGGAGGTTAGAATCAATTTAGGATTTATACACAGAGCGTTCTATTCACGACACTCTTCTTCTTTTAATTTGACTAAAATAGAAAGCAAAGAAATCTTCCATATATTCTTTTGTTTTTTATTCCTAAATAACTTAAATTTTGCTACAAAATTCTTTTATTTTAGCATTCGGTGGTGATTGGTGTATTATGACTTTCCTTACTTTTTGCAAAGAACAATATTAAATTTAAACATAGAACACATCTTGAATATTTTAAAGAAGCTTGATTTGAAAATAAGTTACCTACGTGATGTCTAAAAAAAGAAAACGATGATGAATAATTCTTTTAGTACGGTTGTCCTCATTTAATTTCGGTTAACTTATTTGCATGTGCGGTAAAGTTGATTTTAAGTACCTATCGAATGGGTAGTAAATGATTTTTTTTTTTAATTTACACTCGGGATCTTTTTCATAGGTTCATATTTGATATTTTCTTTTTGGTAGAAACAACATTAGGAAATTGAACCAGATTTGAAAAAAAAATTTGAAGTATTTTAGGGGAACTTAATTAATACTGATCGCTTCTTTAGCTTTTTTAAGTAAAAACTTTTTTTTTTATTATTCTTTCAGAGTTAAAGCGTCGCAAAGTTAATTTTAATTGTACCTCCTACTCGAACTGCATGTCTTAAATCCAATAAAAGATTTTAAATGACAGGCTGTATTATTTTATGTTTTTACAGAATCACAGAGATCGTTTGCAAATTCGAACACATTTTTTGTATAATCGAACTACAAAGTTGGGCCCCTGAGGTTCAATTTTCGATCTGTAAAGTTGTTAAGTGATAAACAAAATATATTATTTTAAAGGCTTTGAATTTTATCTTTATCACTTCGAGTGCCAAAAACTTAATTGTAAGTTTCCACCGAACTTTTTTATAAATTCCTTGTTCATTTTCATTTTATGTACTCACTTATTGAAGTTTTAGCGAAGTTCAGTATGAATTCTTTAAAAACAACTTAATTATAAGCTCTTGAATAAAGTTTTTCATAACTTCATAAGAAAATTGTTTGAAAAAAACCTGTGAGGTTTCAATTTTTCCGTGTTTAACGAAGCTTTTTAAACGCTTTTAATATTAGACTTTCACGTGAATCGAATAGAAGAATAGGGCTATATGACAAAGAATTTGTATCGCATTTCGGAACACACAATAATTTTGAATATAAAGGACTGCCTAGGCAGTTGGAGTGTGCAGCGCCACATAGTTGTTGGCGCTACTACTCTGAAACAATAACTCCGATTTATAGTATTGTGAATGCAGAGAATTAATTTTTCATCAGAAGATTTCTTATCGATACCTCTAAAAATCCAATCCCCTCAAAATACTGTTTTCAAATTTGGTCAATTTTAAATCCTCTAGATTCTAGAAAATGGGCCTTCGCATGGTGTTTTTTTTTTGATCTGGCTCTACAAAATTGTTTAAAAGGAACTTTTTTTTACATTATTTCATTTTTATTTTTAAATATTATTAATATTTCAAATTAATTTGGTCATGAACCTATTTCTCTCACGTTGAGTGTAGTGCATCACTATCATCATAAAATCTCGTGACCGGAGACTGAATGAAGACTTTCTCATGATAACTTTGCAAACTGCATACCTTTATCTGAATCACTTAAGTCTTAAGTAGTATGACTCATTAGTCATCATCATTTTTATTTTCGTCTTTCTGTGCCAATTTTTGTGCTAAAAAGTAAACATTGCAACTTCATGTTAATTTCCTCTGACTCACATCTTAAAAAAAAAAAAATAAAAAATCAAATCAAGCTTTTTTTTATATTCTATAGTCCCTAGTTATTCTTTTATACTATTAGCTAAATATTGTTTTTCTCTGGTTTATGGTGATTTCTATTTGGTAAAAGAAAAAAATAAAATTAAACATGAAACAAACGAAAATGTTTCAGAATTCAGCAAAATTTGTCAAGCTACCTGGTCTTTGCTTGGGAAGCGGCTCCACAAAATAATAACCCATGTTACGAAAATAAAGGACCCATATCCTGGGATAAGTCGCATCATTTTTTGTAAGTGCAAATGTGACATCCTAACATTTTGATGTTGAATTCTGAAACTATTTTTTAAGTGTTTTGCTGCTTTAATTTAATAAATGTAGTATAATATAAAAAAAAAAACATGTAGATAAAATAAAAATATACAACTAAAGTAGATTTTGGCTGCGGCGGAATATAATGGTTTCAACTAACTTCTTTGATTCTAATTTCCATTCTTCACAGAGTGAACTCCTTGTTAACTATTTTTTTCCCGCTCTATTTGGCTGTATAAATAAATTGAATGCATTTTAATTTGGTTTCCTGGAATTTTTCAAAAAACAAAAAAATTTGTCTGTCCTCTTGTGGTTTGTACTTAAACACTACTAACCACGTAGTATGATTTTTTTTTTATGTATTTATGCTTTATCAATATATTCAATAAGAAAATTCTTGTATGTAACAACTCAGGTGGATGATGCAGCTAGTGGAATTCACTTTACAGCTGGAAATGGCAAAGCTCGACAAGGTTCATCACCTAGTTTGGTTAGTCTTAGTGGAACTATATCTCGGGTGAATACAGTAGCATCGGCACTCAAACGCTTTTTGAATCGTGACGAAACCCGTCCAGGATCCTCAACACCAACATCAGAGCAGGGAAACTATCGTTTTCCTGGTTCTGTTAGTTCAACAAGTCTAGTACCACAAGGAGGAGTAGTTCCAAAAGTTCCACCAAGTGGAAGTATGCGTATTACTGATCAAGTTATCGAAGAAGTTGACGAACAAATGACAATAACATCAAATCGTGGTGCTGAGAGTGCAAGACCCAATGTTAAGGATATATTTGGTAGTGCCAGTCAAGTGCAAGATCATCGTTCGGATCCAATTGATATGCCAAAATATACACGTGTTCAGTCAACTGGTGATCCATCGTTGTTTCCTCCAGGTGGAGTGGATGCTTTATTGTCATCTTCAGCACCGAGTGGTAGGAATCAAGGATTTGCTTCTCAAACTGTTCCATGTTCGCCAATGGGCGATAGCACAAAGAGTTTATTCCATCAAAGTGAGAAGGATAATGGAAGCAGAGAAACAGGTGAGATTTTTTATAAAAAAAATTCCCAGATGAGTAAATATTTGGTGGAAAAAGTCCTCCTTATTTGAAAACAAAATTAGCTTCAAACTTGACTATATACATATGTAAATACATACATATATATTTTTTTTCACCTGAACCCTTAATATAGGTTTATACATTTTTATGGTATTGTTCAGAAAAAGGTTATGCTGACAAAATAGAGGTTATAAAAGGAAAACCCAGGTCTAAAATACTACACTCTCCCAAAGGTAGTTAAAACGAATATTAATTTCATCATCATGCATTTTAAAGGCATGTTCTTGGAGGATGGCAATACCATTTCATACAAATTAACTCCAGACAATCACCCTCCCACTAAAGCCTGGTACGCTGTTCGCGCTAAATTTTAGCCGAGATAAAATTCCCATACAATTATCGATAATTTGTATGGGATCCATTTTAGCTCAGATAAAATTTTTCGATAATTTGTATGGGAGCTAAAATTTAGCGCGAGCTGCGTACTAGGCTTAAACATCGATCGCCAATCTCGAGGCTATACAAATGGAAACGCTGATTAGTTAACAGCTTGAGAAATATTTTGAAGAGAACCGCTTGGATGTAAGGATTTCGTAACAGTGGGTCCACTGGTAACACAGGTCCAAAACGAAACTTGAGCTTGAACCAAACGATATTTGTATGTGCTGTTGTCGAATCCGAAGTCAAAATTTTACTAGCACGTCACATTTTTGAAATATTTGAATATTAAAAGGTTAAAAACGCGTTTTTTTTGGGACTTTTGGCGTCGAATTACATCACCGTTAAATTTTTTTTGCAAAACTACTTATGTAAGTTCAAAAAGATATTTTTTTTTTCAACGAAGGGGTCACCAATATGGATAATAGTCTTGATTCAGACTTGACCAATACCAAGTCAATAAAATTCAAGTTAAAAAATTAAAAGACGAAAGCGTTTAAAAAAACTAAAACAAATTATTAATTAATTTTAAAGAAATTGTTCTATGAAAATCTAAGAACGAATATTAAGGCTTGACCAAACCGAAGGGTACATGCGGTAGCGGTATGGGTAATTAATTGTATGAAAAATATTCTACACCTAAACGTTGTTGTTCCTTTTTCGAACTTTTTTTCATACAATTACCCGTACCGCTACCGCATGTACCTTTCGGTGTGGCCAAGGCTTAAAAAGTAAAATTCACAATAAGGGGTTGTATGCATAAAAAATAGTAAATGCTTTTACTTGAAAAATTGTAAAGTATGAACGTTTTTTGTCCACATTTTGTGCATATCAAACCTAGTTTAGTTAAGTTTAGTGCTAGTATTTACTATTTTTTATGCATGCGGGCCATGAAATGAAATTTCAAAGGTTACTACCATAATTAATTTAAATAAAGTGATTCGAATACATTGATAAATTTATTATGATTTGAAACTGAGTGAAATGAATAATACAATAAAATTTTGAATAGTTTAGCAAATAAATGATAATATATGATTAGCTGCTGTCTTAAATATGTTTATTCTTTTAACAAAAATATTTTTTTGTAAAAAATATTTGAAATACAAATTTATGATATCTCAAAATCTTAGTGGGCTAACGTAGCTTAAGTTTTTTTGAAGCAGATTTGAAGTAAGTTTCAATTTTCGACTACTGATTTGGATAAAAAAAAGCAAAATACTACGGAAAAAATTATATTTTAGACCAATTATCAAAAAGCATTTAATTCAAAATTATTTTTTGAGACTTTATAGCGAAAAAATGATGAGAAGAGCTCAAAAACTAGATGTGATGGCATAAATCTGTAAACAGTTTTGAATTCAGCACACTCAAGTTAGGTAATTAAAATCACCTTACAGAGTTCTTGCTCTTCTTGATCTTAATAGAATTGTCAAATGGGAAAGCTAATGCTATAAAATGATGACTGCTATACCCACTATACGATTAAAGCGTAATCAGTCTCTCATGTAGCTCTCCATGAGTGGTACTTTCTCCGAGTCCACAATTCTATTATAAAGGCCTCACATAAACGTTTTTCACGCCACACAGTGGGCAAACATTTTAAAAGTCGTTACAATAATCATATTTCGGTATGCTATACTAATTTATTGGCTGGGTAAGGGAATATTGGAAGCTTCAAAAGCCGAAAGATATTTTAAAAACGGTAAAAGGGTTTTGCTGATACAGGTAGTCAAAGTTTCCTTATTTTTAAAATTTAAAAAGAAAAGTTTTGAACATTTTCAGATATTTGGTGAAAAAATCCACTACAAAAATTGATTTTTTACTTGCGATATAGGTACTATATATCAAGTAATGCATTCGTACAAAAAAAAAAGTTGAGATAGCATTTTTCCATGACATTACGATGGTAGAGAATGCCAAAAAAGTGGGTCCCGGAAGTCCGTCTGTCTGTCCGTCTGTCAGTCTGTCTGTCTGTAAACGAAGCTACAGCTTAAACGGATGAACCGATTGATGTCAAACTTGGTATGTAGCATTATTTGGCGCCTCTCCAGAGGGGTTTTTGGAATTAATTTTTTTGGACCAAAAATAACGGTACTTGTCATATACCGATTTTAGTAAAATTGAAATTTCTCAAAAACGGCTCCAACGATTTTGTTTAAAAAATTCAAATGTTAGTTTTAAGACAAGGTCTATCTTTCAATAAAAAAATTTTTTTTTGAAAATCATTATTAACGGTACCTGCCATAGAACCGTTTTTTTTTTTCAAATCCGATTATCTCTGAAAGAGCTTATTCGATTTCAACGAAACTTTTTGTGAAGAAGCATTTATATAATTTAAATATAAAAACAAAATTTCAAAAAAAATAATTTTTGGATTTTTAAAAAAATGTTGAAAATTATTTTTTTAAAAATCAAATTTTCGAAAACGGGACATTGAATTTTTTTGAAATTTTTTTTTTAGATGTTGATTAGTTATTTTTACAAAATGGCATACCAATATTATTTTAAAACTTTTTTTCCAAAAAATTATTTATAAAAAATTAGATTTTTAAAAAACGGCTCTAACGATTTTGAAAATTTTTTTCTAAAAATGCATGTTAATATATCAATCAAAATTGCATACTTGTTTTGGAGGGCAATTTGATTTCAGATTTTATTTTATTTTCTTAAAAAACTAATTTTATTTTTTTTTTTTTACCTATATAGTAGGTACCTTTTTCTTCTTCCTTTTTCTCGGCGCTGTTATGATCTCGATGTCGAGGGGATCATAACTATCCCACGTAACTGCTTCACACTAGTGATCCGCCTGTGGGGTTCGCCGGGTTGACCTCAGAAATCGGCGGCAAGCCTCCCGGTTTTGTATTGTTCCATTTCTAAGGCCAACTGAATGCTGGTGGTTTTGCATTTGCTTGTACCAGGAGTTTTTAGGCCTACCTTTCTTTCTATTTCTTTCTATTTCTATAGTAGGTACCTACATTTTCCAAATTTCTATATAAAAAGTCTTAAAAATTTAAGCAACTTTAACTCTAAGAGCAAGTTCGTGCGACCCAGTCGTGCATTTTATTTTATTTTGAGTTTGTTAAAATTACTATATCATTATAATTGAATCGTAAGTTTTAAGAACGAAATAAGTCCACTTTGCAAAATTGAAAACGCAAAAAAATGAATAGCTTCTATATTTAACTGTTTTCAGATGTTTGACCTTCACATAAAGAAAGAAAGCAAAAAAAACTCAGAAAATCGTTTTTCTTAACTTTTTTTCATGTTCTGTTTTTGTATGGAATTTTTTTTTCAATTTTTTCCGATATTAAATTTGATTCTCTTCAACAAGTTTTAAAATCAATAATCAAAATTATGATTTGTTTACGAGATATATTGAAAAAACCAAGAAGGGGGCTTTTGCCCCTTATCTTCAATTTTCACCCTCTCATTTAATAGCACTCCTCGGTTTTATCTTCTCTTGTATAATCAATGGCCTGAAATCCTAGATTTATTCTGTTCTTCAAACTTATACAATTTTTCTACCCCTGTAACTTCGACACCCAAAATATTTTTTGTTTGTTTTTTTTTTTCAACTTAGAAGATGTGTCTTCGCCTAAAGATGCAATTTGCACCAAAAAGTAATTTTCAAAATTTTTTCCGTTCTTAAAACAGACGCTTCAATTATGATCTATTTTTTCCAATATTGCAAAATTTTTAGATTTTCGCAAATTTTTTGACGACTTTGAGTTTGAGTTGAGTTACAAAATTTCGCATGATCCACGGGATAAACTCAACTGAAATTTTCTAATAGAATACATTCACGAAGTTCGATACTAAAGTTTTGTCTTATAATACATTTGGGGTTCAGGTCAGTTTTTTTGGAGACTACATATATAATGTAAACCCCTTTTATATGTTCGAAGAAGAAGCTAATTTTGTTTTCAAAAGATCTCATACCAACATAATGTTTATCATTGTAAAAACAAAAAACAACTGTTTTGGTGCAATAATCCCAGCACAAATCACATTCATTTTTATAAATTTCACACACATTTTTTTTTAACAAAATTTTCCAATTGGTGCAGTGCGTATGGATGGACCAATCATCTGTCGTTGGTTTGTTTCACCGGGTAAATAAAAAAACAAAATAACAAACAAAATTATTTGTAATTTGTTGCTAGTTTTTGAAAGTATGTAAACATTAAAAAAAAAAAACCCAAATAGAAAAATTAAATAAAATTAACAATTTTAGAACTGTTTGCTGAGTTTTTGTGTGATAAATTATAACAATTAATCCCGCTGCCCTATTTGTTACATTTTGTATTATTATTTTTTTTTTTAATTAGTTTTAGAATGCATGAGTTTTAAGATTTGATATTTTTAGTAGAAATTCTTATATATAATTTTATTTACATAATTAATTTATTTAATTAATTTTCTTTTAACAAAATAGTTGAAGAATATGAATCAAAATCAAATGCGGATCCTTCTGAAGACGATGATTTTGAAAAATTGCGAGTAGCACGTGAAAAAGAGCGTCTGGAACGGCAAAAGATAAAACTTGCTAGATCCATTAGCACAGCTCCTGGTATTACCCTAGACGGAGAGGTTTCCATGGAACAAATGGCTGCCTCACAAGCGGCCATAAGCGGGCCATCAGTTGAGCAGCCCACTGCAACAGAAGAAGAAGCTGCCGAGAGGGCATCAACAGCTGGTGTGACTCCATCACAAAATTTATAGCGAAACGAGCGACCTTTAGTTCTTTTTTATTTTCCAAGCGAGTAGAAAATACTCGCACCAAAGCACACATTTTCGTCTTCTTATTTCTTGTAAATATTTTCAAACTGGTTTGTTTGTATAACCTGTAATTGTATCTTTATTTTTCTTATATTACTAATTTATAAGAACAAAAAAAAATCAATAAATTCGTTTTATTGATTTATATTCATTATTTAAGAAAGAAAAACATTCGTAATAAATATTTTTTTACATAATCGACCTAAGTATTTAAATAATTTTTTTTTTCAATTTACTATTTGCTTTTAATTATAAAAAAATTAAAAAAAATAATAATGGGGAGAAAAAAACTCTCAAAAACAAAATTCCCCATAAAGTATTGTGGAAATGCCTTTCGAATTAAACGCTGTGAATTGTTTTAAAATATAAAAAAAAGACAACAAACTATTATTAGTTAGAAATTTCCAATTGTTTATTTTTTACTATTACATACTAAGACGTTAGGCTTGAAACTTATAAATTTCTTTTGCTACCATAATTTTTAAGAAAAAAAAGCTCACATTGAGAAGAGTTTTGCGAAAGAGTAGCTTGGAAAGTTATTAAAGTTAAACTTGAAAAGCGATATAGTATTATTTAAATAAAACAAAGAAAAAGAAAATTATGAATAAATAATTTTTTATGGCGAGTAGTCTTTTTTTAAATAAATAGAGATGATGAGTTTAGTGAGTATTGTATTATTCCTTTTATAATAATATACATAATTGTAGTTAACTAAATTAACAATTTAAACAAATTAATAAATAAGTTTTGTGATTACAACTTTCAATTTAAAGTAGAGATTGTCTATTTAAAAGTAAAAAAAAAAACAACTAATAATAATAAAAATTAATAAAAAAAATAAAATATGTTTTTTTTTTTCTTCAAGCAGCTTTATTGGATCAACTTATAGGTGATATCAACTAAGCAGGTGAAATGTCGTTACATATCCATGCACAGTAAATTAAATTGATAATTATTGTTGAATACAATTGAATCCGTAATTAAAAAAAAAAAAACTATTAAAATTCACAGTCAAAATTATGCAGAAGTCAATAAAAACTTTAATTCACAAATAAAATACGATTTAAAATAATTTTTTACCGCCTTCCAAAAAGGAAGAAGTATTCCATTCGTCTGTTTTTTTTGTTTGTTTTATGTTTGTTACCTCATAAGTCATAACTTTGGACTGAGTTAACCAATTTTGATAATTCTTTTTGTATTGGAAAGCTGGTGCCTGCAGTGTGTCCCATTTCAATATCCTTCAGTTCCTTGGGTAAATGAGCTATGAGAAAAACCATACATTTTTTTGATAAAAATGATAATTTGAGATGAATATATTCTCAGTAAAAACGTATTTGATCTTGCAGTTCAAAGCACTTTTTTGTTAATTTACTTGTAGATTTTAAAAGCTGGCTCTATATAAATTTAAAAAAAAATTGGATGTTGGGGAAGAGCCGACATTTAGGGCAAAATTTTGTCATATGAAATTTTTTTTTTATTATTTGACTTTTTTGGTAAAAACTAAAAATGAAGTTTTATTGCAATTGCTTTAAATATTACATCTGCAAAGTTTAATCAAAATCGTTAAAACCGTTTTCGAGTAATTTGCTATAACTTGAAAAATTTTTATACGAGGTACACTTTCTAAGCGAGATATATATAAAAAAAAAAAACAACTTTCAGAATTTTATAAAATCATCTGTACCAAATTCGAAGGAAATCCGTGGACCCGTTTAGGCTGTGGAAATGTGTACAGAGGGACGCACAGACGGACGGAATTGCGAGACCAAATCCTTAAATCTCATTTTATTTGTAAATGAAACTTTTAATTGGCTCCTGCCTTTTACGTATGACTTTTTGAAATTAGCGATTTCAATAGATAAGAAAATATAAAAGAAATGCAACATTTTCTACTTAAAAATTTAACCTAAGACACATCGTTGGGTCACCGTAAAATGTATTAAATGGTTGATAACATTTTGCACGGTTCATCTACAAATATTAAACCCCTATTTAGTTAAATTTGTAATTACCAAAAACGGAAAAGCCGAATATTGAATTCTCGAAAAATAATCAAAAATAATCAAATTCTCGAATAAAAATCAAATAATCTGCCTTATGATTGATAAATGATACCATTTTAATTTTGAGGAAAGCAAACATTTTTTGTGGAAGAGTTTAGATGAAATTGAACATGTAATGCAAAAACAAAGTTTTTATTTAAAGCATTAAGCTGCATTGTGTTCATGGGTGTTGCATTTTAACGGGGATCCCTATGAAATTTCAATCTAAATGCATATTTCAAAAGAAAGATTTCCTTTTTCAAACAAGATGAATAAATGTTTGTTCCTCGATGTGAATAGGATACCATTATTTTTACTTAGTTTAGGGTTGCAGTAAACCCGCATTTTTCAACATCTTAAATACACCCTTTCACATGAAAAAAATGTATACACATTTTGTTGTTCGTAGTTCCCATGGCAAAGACAACATTTTCAATTGAGTTCATAAAGATACCATGATTTTATTGAACTTATCGCGGCTTTTGCTTATTTCAAACAAAAAAAATCACCTAATATACATATTTTTATAGACTGCTTAAATTCTTAGATTCTGTTGTAAATGAAACACTTACCAAGTAGGTATCATTTTTGCCACAGTGTTTTGGTATTCTCAATTTCATCTCTTCTTATTAAAATACCCTTCGCTTCACTCAAGATAATTTTGAAGACTCTATAGATTCTTATAGTTTTTATAGCCAACAAAAGTTTTTTACGAAGTTTAAAAAATAAACAAAATTTATGTCGGCTGTTATGAAACCGTTTTCAATTAACTTATCCATGACAAATACATATTTTTCGTAGGCTCTTTTGATTCTTGATTACACTGGTTAACAAGGGTTCTGTTGCCGGAACCAAAATATACTTTTCTGAAGGTTTTCGGTGTGCTGAACTCGAATCCGAAGTCAAAAAAATTCTAGCAGCTCGCGTTTTTGAAATATTACTGTTAGAAAATGCAAAAAAAACGTTTTTTTGACTACTTCAGACGTTTTTTTTTTTCATGTAAGAAAATTTTTAAAAATTAAAATTGTAACGGTTTCTAAAAGACTGTTTTTCTTCTTTCAAAATCTGTTTAAATCTTTCCGATATCTTTCGTGTAGGTCGAGATATCTTAAGATGAAGTAAGTGTGTTTTGCTCAAAAATCATAGAGGATGTAATAACTTTATACCAGGGTTTCTGGGATACGAATATGATGCCCGATTATTGTTGGTCTCTTATACGTCATTTTCCAAAGTCAGCACACCAGAGGAGAGACTTAAAACGAAGTTTTTTGGAAACTAATGGTTAATTTATTTTTTTAAATAAAGTTTTTCTAAGTAAATACATGTTTTTTTCTGTTTTATATGTATCTACTTTGCTGAAACTAAGAAACTAGAGCTGATGAAAGTCTTTTACTTACATTTTTGAAAAGGGTATTAAATATGTAGTCAGCAACAGCTAAAATTTTTTCGACAACACATGTGCTGCTTGGCTTACCAATGTATTATAAAGTTATTACATCCTCTATGATTTTTAGCAAAACACACTTAGTTCATCTTAAGATATCTATACTTATACGAAAGATATCAGAAAGATTTAAACAGATTTTGAAAGAAGAATAACAGGTCTTCTAGAAACCGTTACAATTTTAATTTTAAAAAATTTTCTTACATGAAAAAAAAAACGTCCGAAGTAGTCAAAAAAACGTTTTCTTGCATTTTCTAACAGTAATATTTCAAAAACGCGAGCTGCTAGAATTTTTTTGACTTCGGATTCGAGTTTAGCACACCGAAAACCTTCAAAAGTATATTTTGGTTCCGGCAACAAAAAAAAAGTTTAATTTTGTAAACCAGTGTTATAATTCCAAAAGAGAACTTTTTGCCAAGTTTTAAGAGGGTAGACATTTTTTTTGGAAAAAAATTGAAAACTTCAGCAAAATCATCTAAAATCAGAAAGTATTAGTCCCTTCGAGATTCACGATAAGATAAAATAGCCATTCTCATTCACAAATTCGCCAAACTCGTGATTCAATGCACTCTAGTAAATGCTTCTTTTTCTCAGTTAAAAAAAAAAACAAAAGTCAACAATATATTTAAATTTGTAACCTGTAAGCAAAAGGCAAACAATGTATATTTCTTTGTTTATTGTTTTCTTCTATAAATATACTCTGCGCGCCTTGCTTTTATTAGACATATAAAAATAAAATCAATGTTGAAATAAAACAAACTTCTAAACATTTCACACACCGCATTATTAACTTTGTTTTTTCTTTTTGTTTTTTGCATTCGATTGTTTTGAAACATTATAGCATCCCGAAACCTTTTGAATAGTTTATTGCTTTGAGTAATCTTTCTTCTAATTTTTCTCTGTTGCTATACTCAGGCAGGAGTAAAACATTAAAACAGGTATGACTCGTTGGCAAACGATCGCTGTCCGATCCATGGCGGGTAATGAGCAATTTCAGACGACTCAAACCACCCACAGGTACTCGATCTGAACCGGTGGTAAATTCTAAGAGTTTCCTCTTCGATTCATCTGGCAGAGAATGTACTATACTCCAAAAGTCTTTGATAATTTGCGAATCGCTAGTGTAGCCACCTTCATATTCTGTAGATTTTTCCAGCTCTACAAAATCAAAATTCTAAAAAATAAAGAAATCAATTAATATTTTAATAACGATTCCATTGATTTGCTGCAATACTTACTCGACTACCACAAACAAGTAACTCAATCTCCTCAGGACGGAAAAGCAATTTCAGTGGAGATTCATCAGTAACCATTTCAAAACCTTTTTTAAACGCCTTAAACTGTCGTTCAATACTCTTGTTCAACAAGAAATCACTATACAAATCAACAAACTCTTGTTTGTTCTCCTGATTAACTGCAATATCATCGCCATTGGCTTTAAGTTCATGTTCCACAGTTTCACCAAAAACATTACTATAAGTTATTTTGAAGGTTTGCATGAATATATCTTCCATATCGCTGCCATCATAATCAAGCATTGATTTTAAACTACGATATAGAGTTGGGTTCCAATCGGCAAGGTCATAAAATGACCCATGTCCTCCCATTAGCTTGCGATAGACAACCATTGGGAAATTCACAGCCAAAATAATATTGTTGTAGATAGCTAAGCCTAAGACTATTCCTATTAGTGTAAATTGGGCCTCATTTTCGAAAGGTGACGAGTTGAACCTGAAGAATATTTTTTGTATTTGAGTAGATAAATAGATTGGATAGGTTGATTAAGGACTTACCAAACAGTCTTCGTGTCTTCTTGATAAGTAAACATACCAAAATCGGGATTGAAAATTTCCTCTACGACTAATTGAAAAAATTCTTTTGATACACCTCCTTCGTCGATACCTTGTTCACCGACAAATTCTACTACTAGTTGTTTCTTAAAGTCTTTTGGACTTCCCATGGCTACCATTTCCAACTGAAATAAAAACAAAACACATATTCAATATTTTTTTTTTTATTAATATAGTAAGACATGGTGGATGGGGCGACTACAAAACAATGAGCATGACAAAAAATGACTACATGTACTTGTGAGGTGAGAGGAGAAAACAATGTGGGTTTTTTAACATGAGTTTGCAACGATAGTCGATGCAGTGGCAGATTTTCTCGCCTAAAAGTACACCACAGAGGTTTCGAAAAGGCGCTTACATGCTTAAAGTCTCTTGCTTTAGTCTTTTTCTTATCAGAAAGAGAAACTCAAACAGTCTCTGTTTCTTCTCCTTCTGGAATTTCCCGTGGTAGATATCGCAGGTTTTATTTTTTGTGTATATACCCTCTCTATTCCATCGCACTTCCTGGATGGTTGAAATGTCTGTTTTGTGTTCGGCTACACATGATCTGTTAAGGTAAAGAAATTCCACGTGCACATACTAAATACTTTGTTCAATTTTTGTTTGGTCAACGCTTCATGACTTTCAATCGAAAACGACATTAATATCTACCACAATTTTCGACTATAAAGCGAGGATTTTTTTTATCAATTTATAATAATTTGCAACATAAAATGAATTTCCTTATATTTTTTTGGATAGTTTCTGATGATATAGAACGTAAAATAGTTTTGTTGGGATTTTATAATAATTGTCAATTTTGAATGATTTGCAACATAAATTTGGGCTTTTTTATTCTTCAATGAATTGTTTTCCATATGAGAGCATTACAAGTGACGCGCTCAGCGCCAAAACGGCCTAACCCACTTTTTCAAAAAAAATTAAACTGATATCGGCTTTGGCTTCGGAGACAAAATTGCCTAAACTACTTATAACAAAATGTACTTTCGGAATACAAACAATATGAGACCTTAGCCTAAAAGTATAGCCAACACTCCCAACTAAAAAAAATAAAAACTAAGAGTTAAGTAATAAGAAACCCTGAAAATATGATTTTATTTAAACCCCTTTTTCTCAAAACAAAATTTTTGGGGTTAGGCCGTTTTGGCGCTGAGCGCCTCTATAGTTGTAGAATGATTTCTAGTTTCCTCCGTTTGGGATTTCCTCTACTTCTTCAACTGAAAAAAAAAAATTTATTCCAATGCATTTTCCTGACGAATTGAGCATTTCCCATCTTCCTTTGGTCGGGTGCAGAGGAATGGTAATTTGCTCCAATGGGATTTAAAGTTGAGAGGCCACAATTCTCCTCTAGTTTTGAAAATCATGCTAATTTGCTGGACACTAAAGTCTACATGCAAAAAGTTCCTTTCTAATAAACAACGATTGAGTTGTTTTTATACTTGGCGACTCGAAGAATTAGCGGCTTCCTCCAGAAATTAAGAATGGATTTTGTAATCTAGTTTTAGCAGAATGTTATCCAGCACTATTCTCCAAGTATACAGTTCCACTCCTGGTTTCCAACTAAGCTCATGCCACTTTGCGAAAAAAGCCTAATTTCCTTCAAAGCAGAAAAATTATCACGATTTAGTACAGTTTTTAGAACATAATTTAGATGTAACGTTAAAGTAAGCAGATTTATAAGTGCATGCAAGTGGAGGTGTTCGTTGGAAGTCTGATGATGTGCCTTATTAAGTATCTTTGCAATAGCTCAACTTCTTCATGTTCTTCGAAGCCCCATACTTGACTTGCGTAACACAAAATTGATTGGGCAGTCGAGTATCCTCGAAGAGTTTTTACTTGGTTTTGGGTGCAACTTCTTTTCTGCATAACACATTTTTCCAAGTGCAACTTGGGGTTTTTTTTTTTTTGAGTATATCAACTTTTCTTTAGGTGAAGAGTGTACGTTGGTCAATCTACAGTTTTGAAAAAGAAAATGCTATTAACGCTTATTCTGTCCGCCATTTTAGAACCAACATTTTGGAAAAATAAAAGTTGGATGATTTTTCGTATTTCTACTAAATACTAATATGCTTCAGTGTCCTAAATTTCATGACTTTTCGTCAAAAAATGGCAGTGCAAATGATTTTTGACGCCATAAAGCACCAAATGCACCACTGTGTGGCGAGGACAATGATAAATTGTCAAAGCCAGCTTGACCGACAGATTTTTCAATCTTCAGCGAGTTCATGACTTTCACTGATTGTGTCAACTTCATTTTTACTTTTTATTTGGTAGAAATAATAATTTACCAAATGGTCCATAAAAATGAAAAAATATCTTAAAAACAGGAATTTTGTATTATTTCGACAAATTTCAAAACGCCAGAAGTCCGGAAGTCCTTAGCCAATTTGAACATTTTTTTTGTCTACTTAATAGCTAAATAGCTCATAAAAGAGTTGTCTAGAGTTATTATATTAAAAAAAATAAGGCGTTAGATTGGTCAAATTTTTTTTTCTAAAAATACAATTTTTAAAACTTTTTTTTTTCAAGTTTCAAGGCCAAACCGAAGGCAGAATATATTAATCGATTTTGATTATTTTTTAAACCCTTCTTAGTCTTTCGCAACTTTTTCGCAACTTTTCATACATTTTTGATCCAGCCTATTGGTCATAGAGTCTGGGTTATTCCAAAATACCGATACTATTTCACCACTTTTAAAGCCTCCGCCAAACAGCAGTTAGATTATTTTCTATTAATTTGAGCCTACGCTTTGGCAGATGTGACGTTGTCGTTGATTTTCTAAATGAGTGACTTATGTGCCTTGTTGGTTTTGGCTTTAAAGTACTCTAAACTCTTTGTGCTAAAATAAAGTAAAATATATTTTTTACAAACTCACCTCAACCAGAGCATCGTCTATAATGTGCTCCCGACGAACTTTCAATTTTAAATAGGGCCTTGGTCCAATTTCGTTGTCGCCCCCAAAATAATTCACTGCAGTGAACATTGACAGATTGCGTTCGCTGTACATACGAATTCTGCTGTCATAGTACAAGGCTATCACTTTTTTCGCCGGCGTTAGAATAAAGGAATACAGCATAAATGTGAAATCAAATTCTATAAAAATAAAAGCTTTCTAAGTTTATTCTATTTTTTATGAATGAAATCTAAAAAACAAACCTTCCCCATTTGCATCGAGTAACAAATTCTTATATGCCAAGTAATCTCGATCCATTTGTATTTCATCACTCAACGGTTCATTGTAGAATTCTTCAAAAGGCACCAAGGGCACCCGGCAGTCTATCGCCGAAACACCCAATTCGGCTTCTAATTTATCCTCTGGAAATTTCTGTGAAAGTGGTTTTGTTGGTTGCTGATAGAAGAAATAATCATCATCTTCGGCATTCGCTGGTGCATCATCCAACTCTGCATCGGCTGCTTTTGTAGACTCCAATTGACCAGCAAGAATATTGGCATAAAATACAATCTAAACAAATCGAAAACAAAAAAGTAAGAGTTTGCTCTTGAAAGGAAGTACAATCAAGAATGGCATTCTTTACTTTAAGTGTTTTTGTTGCTGCTGTGATGTATGCATTTCCCTGCACTGGACCGCTATCAATAATAACTTCAAGAGTTATCAACTGCTGTAGGGATATTATTAGACTGTGAAGGTTGTCTTTAGAATGTTTTGCCCATATTTTAGCAAGTCGTGCTCGCAGTGTAACTGATAATAGAGATGCGGCTTTACATACAGTAGGCAGTGCACGTTCGATATAATCTGGAGCTGCTGTAAAACTCAATTTGTTAAATGATTCTTTTTCATCTTTAAAAATAAGAAAATTTTTTATATTATGCTTACCAGCTCGAGCAATTTCAAATGCAATTACAAAACAATGCAACATGCCTTCTTCCAAATAATTATTAGTCTTTTTCAGCCTAAGGTCACCGGATAAGCCAATAAAGAGGCCATCAATCGCCCCATTTATAGAATCAACAATTGCTGAATTGTCAAGTTTAAATAGTTTTATAAGAGATCTTCGAAGACTAAGCAAATCCACTGTCGTATCACTGGGATCTTTGGGTTTCTCTTCGATTTCAGCACTGCTGTCTTCATCTTTGTCAGTCTCGCCCTCTAATGTGCGTAAATCTTCTTTTTTCATTGATTTCAAGTCAGATTTGCCGGCCTTTTCAAGAAGTTTATTTATGGCTTCGGTTTCTTGATGTACAAAACTTTTACTCAATGATTCGAAGCTGGAAAATGTTCCATCCAGAGCTTGGGTTAGCTCTGTGTAGGAGTTTTGTTGTTTGCATTTTTCTAGAAGATCATCAATAATTTTTTCATCCAAATATTTTGGACTGGGCGAGGAGAGTGATGAGATATTTTCACAGGACTTTTTGTTTTTTGTTAAAAATAAGTCTGGATTAAGTTGAAAATGACTAGATGTTGATGGTTGAGTGTGAGCCTCATTGTTAGAAATCGTTTTCGACTTCGTACTTGGTGATGGCAGTTGGCTGTTAGAAAAAAATTTAATATTAGTAGCTCTATGTGAGGTTAGACAAAAATATAATATACCTGCTTGAAGATGGTACTTCATTCATATCAGCCGATGTCCTTGCTACTTTCGATGGCTGACTATATGAGTCGCATAATTTTGCATCCTGTGAGAATAGTTGAATGGCACGGGCTGCAATTTGATTCGGTGTCATTTGTTCTACTTCACCACTGGACGCACAGTATTTGTTCGTGCATTTGGGATTGCCACAGCCTTTTTGCAGCTGATAGAAGTAACGTTCTATTAGTTCTTTAACTGCGGTGCGTTTCATGTCGGGCGTATCGTTATTACGTGTTGGTGTTGTTACTGTCGTCGTTGGTGACGTTATTGCGTTTTTGTCTGAGTTAAAATTATTTTTTGTTGATGATTGTGATAAGTCTGATGATGAAGTGGTGGTAACGATATTATTTATATTTGCTTGCTGTGATTGTTCTTCTTCGATATTATTAGACGACGATTCTTCAGGTAATCTTTAAATTATTTAAAAAAAAAAATTGTTACATACATTACATACATATTTTTATTTTGTTGAAGCAAAAAGAGAACGAAAAATGGTTATAATTTTGTGGGATGTATAAAATGTTGGGTGACCTGTAGACCTGCAGTTCAACTCTTCAGTTTCACATTCTATTCATGCTCTTAAAATAATGCAAATACATATGCCGTGGTCGTCAAAACAAGACGGAACATAACACAATATTGTCATATTAAAGCTAAAATAATATAGCAAAAAAGTCTACGGTGGGTTTTTTTTTTGAGAAAAACATTTGAAGAAGCCTTTATTTTTCTCTAAGATACACTAGCCCAAAAAATTAAGGGAACAAAAAAAAGTTTGATTTTTTTAGTGATTTTCGAAGACGTATTTCTCCGTGAAAAATGATCGTATTAAGATAAAATAAAAAGCATATGAAAGCTACGTTTCTTTGTTTAAAAATTTTTAACACAAAAAAAAAAACAATGCGCAGTTGCTACGCAATCACTAAAAGTATCTCAAAAAATACAAAATTTTTGTTTTGGTTTTTGTCTGAAAAAGAGTGGAAAAATGTTTGTTTTGTTCAAATAGAGTTAAATTTCAATTAGGCATTCTTTTAAGCTTTAAAATGCTTCTTTTTTTTTCTTTGTACGATTTTTTTCATATCAATATCAGTCTTCAAAGGAAAAGTGGTACTTTTGACTTTGAACATCAATAGTACCTGGGTGACCGAGCTTTGCTCGGAATCCTTAAATGTTATAACTTTCAGTGAAAAAATTCAAATGTAAACAGCAATTTTTTGGAGTGGGTTTGAGTTTGCAGTTTTCGCGGGTTACAATACACCACATTCCCACTTTATAATCCAGTTTATTTAAGTTTGAATATACGATCAGCAATGAAGAGAAGGGTTACAGGAATTTGCATTATCGAAAATGCTTACAGCAATGAGATATCTTTTTGTTCAAACTTTAATTTTCGTGTAAGAAAGTTTTGGATGGTGAATATAAAGTTAAGCTTTTTTTCAAGCTTAGTATGAAGAAATACTATTTTTATCCCTGTTTTTTTTTTCTGTATCAGTGGATGCTTTACTCCTTTCTTTTTTTTACTTATACAGGGTATCCCAAAAGTAATGGATCAAACGAAATATGCTGATTGGGGAACTTAAGGGCTCTCAGAATTTGGAACCTTGTTCATCCCGAATCCTTATGGTTTTCGATTTAATGCAATTCTTGTGAAATTTCGAAAAATCTCTACTTGGCAACAGTATTCTGCTTCCTGCGGCCATTAATCAATAATCGCAAAATATTACAATTTTAATTCAAGAAAACAGGGTTTTTCAGAACAAAAAACAACCAACTGAAAAACCCCGTTTTGTTGAATTCAATTTGTAATATTTTGCTATCTAACTGCAACTTTGGAAACTTTTATACCTTTTTGAAAACTACAATAACAGGGCAACTTTTTAAAATAATAAACCATTCTCACACCGAAAAATTTTTTTTGCGGTGTTGGTCGCAAATAAAAGTTAGAAATAGATTTTTTATAAAACTTGAAACTGTTAGTTAATTTGCAGCGCAATGGCGTATGGAATAAAAAATATTTTGAAAGAATTTTAAAAAACAAAAATCAATAATGGGCGCAAGAAGTAGAGTACTGTTGCCAAGTAGGGATTTTTCGAAATTTCACAAGAATTGCATTAAATCGAAAACCGTAAGGATTTGGGATGAACAAGTTACCAAATTCTGAGAGCCCTTAAGTTCACCAATTAGCATATTTCGTTTGATCCATTACCTTTGGGACACCCTGTATATTATAAGATTGACATTAGGTCAACGGTGTTGCTTTTTGTGAGTTATTTAATTCTTAAGGCTTAACTACATACACCACTTTTTGAAAAAGTACAAAAGTGAAAAGATTTTTTTTCTGGCTATCGCAATTGTTTTGTGATAAAGAGTAAAGAAATTATATTTTAGACCAAAAAATAAGCTTTCTGCATCATTTGTTTTAATTTTTCATCCCGAAAAACTATACAAAAATGCGTTTGAAAATTTTCACTTTTGTACTTTTTCACTTTTTGAGCCAATGTAGTTAAGGCTTTATACGTTAACAATAGTCGCATTAAAACGAAAAAAAAAAGTAAAACAAAGATAATTAGTGATACCAAATCAACAAATTACTTAAAAGTTTCAATGCATGATCAAAAAAGTCATGATCTAAAAAATTTAGTTTAGTTATTGTAACAAAAAGAAAAAGAACAATGCGTAACACATGGAACCATCCCTCAAAAATTTATTGAAATCGTTGAATCTGTCTCCGGTAAAAAAAACTAATATAAGAGAAAATACTTCCAAAATGTTGTATTTACCTAGAGGATAAAACCCTCAAAATTTCATCGAAATCTTTTAATTTGTTACCAAAAAAAAATCTATGTTTAAAAAGTGGGCTTGGCAGTGGGCGGATTTTTCCAAAAAAAAAACTTCCAAAACTTTTTACTTTCTTAGATAAACAAACCCTGAAAATTTCATCGAAATCGTTAGAGCCGTTTACGAAAAAAACTTATATGTTAAAAAAGTGGGCGTGGCAGTGGGCGGATTTTTCAAAAAAAACTTCCAAAACTTTTTGATCGCTTATACAAACAAACCCTGAAAATTTCATCGAAATCGTTAGAGCCGTTTCCGAAAAAACTTATATGTTAAAAAAGTGGGCGTGGCAGTGGGCCGATTTTTCAAAAAAAAATTCCAAAACTTTTAACTCGCTTATATAAACAAACTCTGAAAATTTCATCGAAATCGTTAGAGCCGTTCCCGAAAAAACTTATATGTTAAAAAAGTGGGCGTGGCAGTGGGCGGATTTTTCCAAAAATACTTCCAAAACTTTTTAATCGCTTATACAAACAAACCCTGAAAATTTCATCGAAATCGTTAGAGCCGTTCCCGAAAAAACTTATATGTTAAAAAAGTGGGCGTGGCAGTGGGCGGATTTTTCCAAAAATACTTCCAAAACTTTTTACTCGCTTAGATGAACAAACCCTGAAAATTTCATCGAAATCGTTAGAGCCGTTTCCGAGATCCCAATTTTATATATATTTATATATATATATACATATATATAAACAATTTTAGCTCGTTTAAAGTTATAAGATATCTCAGGATAGTGTTGATGTACAAAAAATTTAAGGGCAGTTTTGAAAACTGCATCAAATTTTCAATAAAGAAATTTAGCTTAAACAAATTTTTGTTGTTTGTATTTTTAACATTAGTTTTAAAAACATACTAAAAACAAGCGTTTTACGTCGTTTTAGAAAATGTACCGCTATTTTATAAATAATAGTGATGAGAATGATCTGAGGCTTAATTATGTAAGCTTAATAACGTAGCAATAACTGTGCCCAGCTTCAGTTCAATCAGTTAAGCTGTTTTTCTGTTCTGAGTCTTCAAATTTTTCCATACAAAATATAGAATCATTTTTACAACATTTCTAAATTTATTTTTTTTTTAATTTAAATTTTTTTATTCGTTAAAGGGGATTGAGATATAAAGCATTCTTCGAACATCATATATGTAGTAAACCTGTCAATATCTTCTTCTAGGATATACGGCCATTCACAGACCAAATGCTTTTGTAGATTTTCATATCATCTGCAGAAATAAGAATTTCACTCTTACGTTAACGTTAGAGCACTTCATTAATAGATTTGGCAATGAAAGATTTTGAGAATTTGCATCTGAATTTCACTTGAATATGACCCATTTTGAAGATAACAAGAAATCCAATTGATCAAACTTATAGGAAAACCCATAATTTTGAATTTAAACTTTTTGATATAATGAGAAAGTTTATTAAAAGCCATTAAATAAAGCCAGGAAGCACTTTTATAGAAATGAAAATAGATTGAACAGTTGCATGAAACCATGTTGTAGAGATTACTGTAGAACGTCAAACTATCACAAACCACTTGCTCGAAAAGCTTTGGAATAGATGATACTTTATTAATTGGCGTATTGTTTGCTATATTGGCTTTATCTCCTTTGTTAATAAATGCGCTAAATGTAGTCTGCTTTTGAAGTAAAAATTAACAAATTTTTGTCAACATCGTACACCGTCTTTAACTATACCACTGTTTTTAGTAATTACTCAACTACTTGGCACTTGGCACAATTCATGAGTTTAGGGCGGTTTTAGTAGCTCGTATTGGGTTGGAAAAAATTTTCTTCTGCCATTGTTACGGTGTGTCACCAACTTATTACTTTCAGATTTGGTTAAATTGAAATTTTGTTGCCCAACATACACATCGAGAATTGCATTTTTTAGAAAGGCTATTAGAGATTTCAGAATAAATATTATATTCATTTTTTTTTATTATTATTTGAGGATTTACCTACATAAATGTATTAAAAAGTTCTATGATTTTAAACAAAGAAAATGTAGCATATTTGCCAATATGTATTCAAAAATGAAAATTCTAAAGAGAAAAGGAAAAAAACAAATCAACGCATAAGTGAATACAGTAGGCTTAACCTCATGACCTACACTCTACACATTTATAATCGTAGTGGTTTTGTTCTTTCTTTTCAACGCTACTTTTGATAATCTTGAAAATAGCGTGATGTAGAAAAATAAAATACAAACATTAAATATTGATAACTACTGATATTGACAAAAACTTATAACCAGGATCTTTAAATTGCGAAGGAGTTATAGAAGTATTGTTCAGATATCACTTAAATTGTACCTTACTCCTTTGGAGGTTGGCATTTTTCATTCAGAAAAAAATTCAACTCATTGATTTCTGCATTTTATAATCAAATAGAAAATAATGTTAAAACAAAGATACCTACATATCGTCGGCGTAAAGCAAAATTGTTCTAAATACACTTTTACCGAAAATGAGATAATGATGCAATTTTACTAATTTGAGGGTGCTCTTTCCGAATTTGAATAGGGTTTTTGTTTAAAAAATTTCTTTTTACCAGGGACATAGAACAAAAAACACGGGTAATTAGCTTTCTGAAAATGAGACCCGAGTATTCTTGATTGTTCCATCATATTTTGTTCTAAGTTCACTTTTTATTTAAGGAAAGTACGTACTTGTATAGAAATTGTTCTATGTCCAATTTTGGGTTTTTACTTTTTAAAAATATTTACAAATAGTATGCACCTACTAATGAGGTAAACTTGTATGGTTTATTGAAGAGAAAAGAAACTTTGTAAAATTTAAAAATCGTCCGCTGATATACCTAGAACCTTTTAATTCATCAATCATCACAGACAAAATATCAAAAAAAAAAAAGAAAAAAAACTACAAACCCACTCAAAATCAAATCTCAGAAAAATATTGGCCTAAGAGGCAATTATTTTCTAGGAGGTAAACAAAAAAGAGAAATCAACAAAGAGGTTATTAGCTTCTCGAAAAATGTGTGCAAAATGATTCAGCAAGGAAAAACAAAGGAAAATTTCCAAATCTGCGTCTTTTATATGAATTTGACCATGGACAACACATTTATGTTAAATGGTTTGCTAATGAATGATAGATTATACAAAAGTAACATCAAAGTGCATTTAGAGGGGCTTTGTGTTAGGAACTATGCAGAGTAAAAACAAAAAAGAGGATTAATGACAAATAATGCCACTTGCTTGCGTTGAAACTATCAATAAATGGATTCATTTCATGTGCTGATTATAATAAAGTTCAACTTATAAATAGAATAACAAACTGAAAAGATAAATAACAGAAAAAAAGAAAAAAACGACAACAATTTAAATGCTCTATTTACCTTGAAGCTTCGTCGTCTGCGTTCTTGCCGTCGGAGTTCATCAAAAAAAACCTCTGCGGCCTTATTTTAGTTAATAATTTAATTCTTTATTAATTCCCAGCTGTTTGGGTGCAATTACTTTTTTGATCAGCGATTTAATCCACATCCGTTTTTTTTTGTATTTTTTATTAATTCTTCAAATACAAATTAACTAATAAAAAAATGATATAATTGATTTTTGTTTTACAATAAAAATCATTTAATTTTATAATTATTCTTTGACGGACCTTTGTTTTGTTCTTTTTTTCGACGATGATTTGAAGTTTTTTTTTTCTTCTTGATTTTTATTTGTTCTTTCTTTTTGCTTTCTGCTGTGCTCGTCTCGGGGGTCTCTATTGATTTTATTTTTTTTACTTTGTACAGTCGGTATTTTATTGAGAATTGAATTCAAATGTTCATTTTATTATGCACTTGGATGTATTGAATTTTTTATTATTCTATAAGAAATTTTAAACCTTTTTTATTATTTATTTAAGGTAAAACAACTCTAAAGAAAAATAACAACAGCACCCACATTCTGTTTCTGTGACCAAATAAAAATTTATAGACACCACAAATTTCTATTCACAGAGGGGAATTTTTTTTATGGATAAAATTGACAGATGGTTTGATGTGAAAGAACTATTGTTGTTCTTGTTTAACTCAGTGAAAATGTATATGTTTTTCTTTCTTTCAAACTCACTCTTGTATTGACAGATGGCGGAATAGTTCCATTTTAAAATTGAAAGAAAACAGAGCAACGTTCCTATGGATTATGGAATTGGAGAACTAAAATTTGATTGAGTACGTTCAATGATTAAATTTTTGACTGAAATCAATGAACACATTCAGCTTTATATATGCTTGCCCGATGCAATAGAAAATCTTTAATGCCCATGCCCAAGCACCACCAAATCTTAAATCTAGATTTCAGCCTACGCAATAAAAAAAATTATAATTTTTCTGAATTTTCAACTATGTAAACTGTGCGGCTAAGATCGACTCGTGAAAAGTCGGCAAAATGGGGACTTTTCACGAGTCGATTTTTGCAGTGCGGCGAAGATTTTCGACTCATGTGAACGTAACATGGTATAAAAAGACAAGGTATGATCAGTAAATAAGTAAAAATAGAGCCTAAAAGTTTATGTTCAACATGAATTATTTAAGGTTCGTTTCAGCTAATGGCCCTTAAAGAAAAAAAGAAAAACGTTAAGAAAAACTCAACGTAATAATTTAAAACAGGTAAGAGCTCAAACCAATAAGTCGTTTTGGCTCAAACTTTTTGTTTATTTTTGATTCCAAGGAGGGGAAATTGAAATTTTTTAACGGTACCAACTAGAGATGCTGCGAATAATGATTCGGTCGAATACCGAACATTCGACCACGCTTATATGTACATTCACTTACTATTAGGCTATTATTACTATAATTCACCAAAGCTTTTCATTAGTAAATTTGATTTTCTACGAGCCTTATCAATAATCAAATTAAAGGTTCACTTAAATATTTAACTGAATTATACATACATATTTCTCTCAACCAATATAAACAATTTAATACTCAGGTTAAGGCTAGGCGCACACATGCGATTTTAGTCGCACGATTATTCAGTCGCAAAAATGGATCACAAGGATCTTAATGCCGGTAAACACATATGCTTCTAAAAAATAGCCGCGATTTAAAAATTGAAAATTGTCCCATTTTTTTGGCGACGCGATTGTCGCAAATTAAAATGGAACAAATGGACCAGTATAGTTGTGCACACACTTGCGACTAAACCGAAAACGACTAAAAAGTAGCAGTCGCAAAGAGGCCAAATCATGCGCACACATGCGATTTTCAATCACTCGATTTTTTAGAGGCAAGAAATGAAACACATTATTTTAAATGAGAGTGCACAGACATGCGATTTTATAATAGCAAAGTTTAAAAAAATGGATCCGGTTCTATTTTTCGCGATTTTTTTTGCTGCACATAAGGATATATTATACAGAATATAATGCACCAATTGTTTTAAGTACAATAATGGATATTACTAGAAAGTGTTGTATAGTGGCTCTTTTTTTATAACCGATAGGAAATTTAAAAATACAATTCCATTAAATTCATACAAATTTAAGAGAAGACCCTCAGAAATTTACCCAGTACTATAGTATGAGTATTAAATGCTTTGGTGAAATGATGGTACTCGTGGGGCCTAAAATAAGATACAAACATACACATTGCAGAGAATCTATTTCTATTTCTAATCTGGTAAACAAGCTGTCAAACCCTTAACAAATTTTGACAAATTTATCACTTTACGACTTTTACCAGAGCTTACACCGTTTCATGAATTCACCTTATCATAAAATCCGATGTAGATACCATTTGTATGAAATTTTTCATTACGAACGGATTTCGTGATTGTTTTCTTTGCGGTCATTTGACCATTAGATTTGAACAGTGAGTATCTCCTGGCTCTTTTGATCTTGAGATGATGCATTCTTTTTATCGAAAAACGGTCAACTTTTTTTCGACCAAACATGTTTTTTCTTGCAATAAAAATAGTCGCACGATTTTTTAGTCGCAAGTGTGTGCACGGTAATTTAATGTTGCGACTGCGATTTTTTAGTAGCAACGACTGAAAATCGCATGTGTGCGCCTAGCCTAAAGGCTAAAGCTCGGCTAAATTTAATACTTGAGTTTCATAACCATAAAATTTAACCGAGCATTAGCTTTTAACCTGAGTTGTTTTTATACACTAGCCCAAAAAGTTTAAGGAACAAAGGAAAATTCGTGATAGCTCCAAAACAAGTACCTATTCGATTTGATTTTTTCTACTAAGATAGATTTTTAGAAAAAAAAAAAATTCAAAATCGTTGGAACCTTATAAATAAATTTAAAAAAAAATTCAAAAATAAAATTGGTATGCAATTTTGTAGAAATTACTAATCCAAAAACTATTATTTTCCCAAATTTTCTTTCTGTTTTATATCTAAACTATATAAATGTTTTGTATAAAAAATTTGTTGAAATTAAATTGGTAGTTTGGCACGGTTCTACGGTAGGTTAATAATAATTTTAAAAAATGTCCATGATTGCCCAAAAACTATTATATAATTTTTTTAAACCAAATCACTGGTACCGTTTTCGAGAAAATTAAACATTTCCGAAATTGTTTATGACAGGTATCGTTATTTTTGATAAAAAAAAATTAGTTCTAAAAACCCCTATGGAGATTCTGCAAAAAAATGCTACATACCAAGTTTGATGTTACTCGGTAGATCCATTTAGCTGTTCCTTTGGGAGGTGGCAAAGTACTACTAATAGTTTACTAGCGATTTTCAAAGGAACGCACTTTCAACGAATTCAATACAAATCGTATCCACTCGGGAAGAAGAGCATGAGTAGGTAGATGATAGTACTAGATTAAACAAAAAATCTACTATTAGCAGACTACCACCTCCAGTGGAACAGGGCTATAGTAATCCCATGTCTGATTGTTATCTCAACTTTTTTTTGTACGAATGCATAGCTTGACTATATCATGACAAAATAAAAAGCATGTAAAAGCTACATTCTTCTAGTTTTAGAATCTTAGAACCAAATATGTATTTTATTTCAAATGGTGAAATAGAAAAATCATTGGAACTATCCCAAAACCACATTTTCTTGCATTTGCGATCAAAATATGCCTTTTTACCTTTTGAGTTTATTTGAACATTTTATTTATAAATATCGTTTAAATTTTAGATAACAAAAATGTTTTAATTAAAAATAAAGAAAAGTATCCAAAAATGGTACGAAAAGATTTTTTTTTTCAAAATTTAACATTTTATAAAAACTTTTAATTTTTATTTGCAGGTGCAAAGCCGTATATCCAAAGTTTTTGTTCGCAAACATAAATCAGTTTAAGCAAATAAACGAAGTTGTTTCGTATTGTATTAAAATACTTTAAAATAATGTGAAATATGGCCATATTGTATGAACTTGATCCCTACCTACTCTTGCATTATGCGGTTTAAGAAAATAGTAAGTATATGCCACAGTGCATGTGGAAAACATTCAAACAATGTGAACTACAACTTTGGCCTATTACAAAAAGCACCCTAATCAAAATTAAATAAACACTTCTATAACTGAAGAAAATCTTCTTCTTCTCGTTAATAAAAACAAAAAACAAAATCCTTCCAAACATACATAAGAATCAAACATTCAAAAATAAATATTCAATTCAAAATAATACAAAAATTTAAAATAAATTCAATTTCAATATTACAGAAACAAAAATAAACAAACACACTACTAGCACAAAACAAAACTAATACAAATACACCAAATATAAATAATATTGTAGATGTGGTTACTTAGTAACCAAAAGTCCTTTTCAGGGATTTTTCGGCCATCGAACACACAATCCTAAAACGATTGTGGCGCCACTCCTCAAACGATTGTGGCTCCACCCCTCAAACATAGCGGACGTTTTTTCCGGTGACACTTCTATATATAATTATTCAATGCTTATACCAACCAAATCTTAAAAATTTCACCAAGTTTTAAAAATTAATAAAATTTAAGTCAGCTGTTAGGATATCTTTCTCACACATAACTCAACCCATTAAAAAAAACACCCTACCTTTTTGAATCCTTTGCCCCTGCTTTATTTAAAACCTTCATCTCAAATTTCATCAGTGCAGCATGTTTTTCACATGGGTTCCGGTTATATTTTACCTGTTGAGGTCAAAAAACAAGCACCCTTGTTTTTAATCGGCAATAACTTTTCTAAGAGCAATCGTATTGATTTTATTTTTATGTCATTAGATTCAGCATAAAAAAATACCTTGAAAACATGTGTCACATGACGATATTTCACTATATTTTTGACTTTCACCCCCTCCCCCTTATCTGCGAAAAACACCCTTCCGCTTCCACCGAATTTTTTATAGACTTTTTTGTATCCTTGCTTCTTATCCCAAAAGCAAACTTTTTGCCAAGTTTCATGAGTGTAACAATTATTTTTGTATTTGTTGATTTTATGTACTATTTTACCTGTACTACTATTAAAAATAAGTAAACAACCTAGAATTAAATAAGTGCTTGCAATAGTTAACTTTATTGAAATATTTTAAATCGTTATCGTAGTTATTTTATTTCATCTTTGAAATAAATTACATTAATACTTTAATGTTCATACAAATCCAGAGTAAAAGAAGATCACCACACTTACACACTATCCATATTTTGCATGCATTCGCCGACGTTTTTTTTAAATTTTTTAATATTGCTAGTCGTATAATTTACTTAATAATTTCAATTGTTCCTTTTTTTTAATTTATGTAATTGTGGTATAACGGATTTTTTCAAAGATTAATAATTTTTTTTTTTACTTACAAAAACAGTCTAAGGTTTACAATCAGTTTATCAGTTTTGAAACACAGTATTTTTTTTGTTTGTTTTATCCGAAAGTAGTGCGTAGACTCTTTTGTTTGGGGATTAATTAAAATAATTTAAGCATGTTTATTTTAAATAAAGATAAGATTAAGTGCAATGTAGTAATATAATAATACTAAATGTTTAGGTAAACAACTTTTAATAGTATATCATTCATTCATTATATTCCTAATAGGAGTTGCTATAAACTTAAGCAATCGTAACGTTTTTTTTTGTTTTTTTTTTTTTTTTATTTATTAATTGGTAAGTCTAGTTTATAGTTCGATAAAACAAAAATAAATTCGAAGCTAGAAAATATTTTAGGTCTTGGTTTTCTAGTTTTCTATTTTTAATAACTTCTTTAACTTTTCTATTATATTCTTTTGTTTTAAAATTATTCATATTCATATAAGTTCTACAAATTAATCTTCGAATACTTTTTATTTTTTCTTTTATTGAACTATAAGCAAAAGAAATTGTAAGTACCAAGAAAGGAACACTTTTTTTGGTTTTTGCAGTATTTTTGTTTTATGTTTTTATAATAAATATATATTTTATTTGTGTATAAATAAATTTAAAACTTAAGTATTATTGGTTGATGATTCTAATCTGCATAACTTGGTGGAATCTTACATCGGATCAATGGGACTGAACAAACAAATTTACGGTACCAGCTTAGCTAGTATAAAGAGGCCTTGGTTTCAAAATTGTTACCAAAGAACCGCAAAGTTATTAAGTAGGTGTAGGTGTCGTTAAATTGCAAAAATTCAGTAACTACATTTTGGGTTTAAAATAAATTTGTGATTTTCGAGAAGTGTTAGCGAAATTTTTGGATGGTAAATTAGTAAAACATTACAATCATGAATTATCCTTCTGAGAAAGACTAGACGAAGAAACCTGTCGGTGTTAAACCTTTGAAGTCGAAATTGGTGTTTTAAATTAAATCCAATGAAGATGCTAAACCCTTGAAGTATAAAGCGTGTCTAGTTGTAAAATTTTTCTACAAAAATGTGGTGTGGATTATGGAAAAACTTTTACACCTAATAAATCTCAACCTTTTGAAAGGTTCTTTAATATTATTTGTTGCCATTTTCAATAATGGTCATAAAAAAACCTTTTAAAAAAATAAAACTCTCGGTCAAGGTCTGAAAGAAACCTTTATTTTGTATTTTTTATGTTTCGGTCAACCAGTGATATTTATCGCTGAGAGAAAAAAATAAATCTCATCTGCAAATTTAAGAATAAGAACATCGGTCTCCTGAAATATTCGAAATTGCATTGGTTTTGCTTGTCGTCCCTACGACCCAAATCACAGTGGAAAGGACATTTTTCATCATTACATTTTATTTTAAGCGAAAAGATATATAATCTTGGGTCAAAGAACTTTTAGAGTGTATTATAAGTTGAACTTAATACATGTATTAAGAAAAACATCCTTTTCATATTTTATTTTTGCAAAATAAAGATTTTTGACATATTCGATTTTTTCCTTTGAATTAACCATTTTTGATTTATTTTCTGCGAAAACGGTTTAAGGTTGACCTTTTCTGCGAAAACGGTTAAAGGTTGACCTTTTCCATTTATTTTTTTTTTTTTTGTAAAAATCTCAACTATTGAGAGATATTTAAAAAAAAATAAATCTCAACTGATAACCTTTATTTATGATTTTTTAAAATAAATCTCAAACTTTAACCGAAACGTATTTAAAGTAATATGGTAACTCTCAGAGAGAAACCAGTTCAAAATAAAGGTTGACTGTTATTTCTGATCTCTGGTTACAAAACTTACTTAAGAAGTGTACAGAAAAATTCAATAAATTTAAACTTATCTTAAACGTTGTTTTTCTTTCTTTTATGGAAGAGCTATAAAACAATGGGAATTAACTGATTAAACATTGGGCAACATTGAAAAAGAAAAACTTCTTATAGTGTTCACTCTTTGCACCGCATTTTAAAAAAATATTGTCGCACAAAAAATTAATAAGTAGTATTTTTTGTTCTTATATTAGCCCCATCATTTCCAATGCTAAACTATATCCCAACCAAATTCTATAAATACTCTATCCAACAGAATTAATTACTAAAATAGAAATATACAATATATCTCTACAATTTACCTACATAATCAATTACATAATTTAATTATAAATAACTTCTAAACACCTATGTATTTCTTTTGAAATCCTTTAAGTTTTTCGTTTTTGATCGAATTGCTGTTGTGGAAGTTCCTCTTGTAATTGCAAAATATGATCGACTGGATGTGGCTTCCCGTCTTCACCCACACGACATGGCTGTACAACTCCACTGCGATGTAATTTATCCATTAAATTAACCAATTGCATAGCTTCGTATTCTTTTTGCTCCTCACTCATACCAGCCAACGGACTAGGTTTTGGTTTCTCAAAGCATCCTAATACCGGATTAATACCATGTTGCATTTCTTTATACTCCTCAGTGTCACTATCTTCGCTGTCTGATGAATATTCTGTGTTTTCAATTCGTCTACAATCTAAAACACCTCGATTAGCAAAGAGTCCGGCAGCATTACCATACCCAGTGTATTTAATCATTCGAGTTACATTTTCCTTGCAACAAACAAAAAGCAATTCAGCTGATAAATCCCTTATAATCATCTCGGGAATTGTTAGAAACCGACAAAGATGATTACGCAACTCATCACCGACCTCTGGTCGATGGGAGACATCTTTGAGTGGAGGAAGAACTACCTGACGAATATAATGCCTCATAACCGGGCAACATCGTGCACAATTAATCAGCACAGTAAGAACTGGTGCAAGGCAATCATTAGCTATCGGATTACCTTCCTTATCATCCAGCATTGATTTAAGAAAGCGCAACAGAATCTCCAACGAACGAATGCACTTCCCTTCATATACATTCTCTGGAGCTTCCCCAACTCCTGGCCTAGTTATAAGTTCAACCAAACAACTAGTACAAATGTTTGTAAGTAAATTAACACAATTCGATACAACATTTCGATGTTTTTCAGTTTCCAAACTACCAAACTCATACAATAGCCCCCGAATGACTGCCGTCAATCGTCTATTTTGTATTTCATTCTCATTCGGACTTCGATCCGGATTCGAGGTTACATTAAACATAACCTTGAGTATTTCACAAATCAAATCGATTTGTTGTTCGGATTTCTCTTCCAATGACAATTTCATATCGAGCCATTCGGTTAGGAAGAAAATACCATTCAAATCGATTTGTACTTTAGTGCGTGTTATCGGTTCCAAGGCAGTTATAAGGAATAACAATTTCATATCATAAAATTCAATCTCAAATGGATGACTATTTGGACTACTGACACGTTTTAAGATTCGCTCTGTTGCGGAATTCTTAATGCATACTTTACGACAATCGGAACTTAGGAAAACTATATTACACAAGCATTTCAAAGCTTCAATGCTTGTTTCTGTTGTGTGTGTGCATGGATTAGTGAGTTTTTCTGGTCCCAAGTCGGCTAAATCGAGAAGGCAATTAAAGTCAGGGAGGATGTTATTGACTTTAATGCATTGTTCGTCGCGTGTTAGGATGCGAACACTATTAAGCAATTGAGGGTAAAGAGCGGTTTTCGATGAATCGCGTAGATTGGCAAAGAATGCATTCCAAATGGTTGTCCATTGGCCAGAGATGTTGAATTCGGTGAAATCGAATAATGTTGCATACTGATGAATTTGTTAGATTTTTTTTAAATGATTCATGTTTTATTATTTTCTTTATTTTCTATTTTTGTACTTACTTTTGTATTGAATGTGCCAAGAATTGTTTTAATTTTGTCAACATCCGAACTTTGAAGATCTTCAATATCTTTTTCGTCCATCATCTTAATTGGAATGTAAATAAATCCTCTCGAGCACTAATTTAATTTGTTTGGAAAAATTAGTGAAATCAGTTTTTGTGTTGGGGGGAAAACTTCGTTCGACTGTGTTTGGAAAAATTGGATTTCGATTAGTTTACAAAAAAGAATTCTTTCTTCACTTCGGCGATTTGGTGGAAATCAGGGTTGTCAATTTTTTTCTGACTGACATTTTTCACTTGAAAAAAAATGACATCTAAAATGAACACGTACAAGGACAAAAAGTATTTTAAGGTCACGTTAGATTTTTTTTGGATTTTTCTTGACAGGATTTACATTTCGTCGCCTCAATAAAATATTGTCGTATGTGCAAAATTGAGGTTTTGAGATTTGAATGCAGTTTTGCTAATTGATTTTTTCTCTTTCATTCTGTGCAATCCGTTTTTCGATATCTTTATCCGTTTCCGAGATAATCGCTATGCATTTTGTCGTATGTGTAGGTTTACAAACATTTTCAGTAGCTTTTTGTCGTAAGTGCACAGAAAACGTGCACATACGACAAAAATTATCACATACTACAATTTTTTCATACAAATCTATGTTTCTCTTCGTTCGGTAAATAATAGTCGTATGTGCTGTATTTGCAACACATACAACAATATTTTACTGGAATTTCAGTAAACGTTTGTCGTATGTCCCATAAGGAAATACACTGACGAGTGTAATTTCAGTTGCAATCAAGATGTCGAGCAGGTCGGACGAGTCGACCTGCACCAAGTTTATCCGAGGACCTTTATGCTCTATTTTATGCATACAAAATGCATAATGATTTTATTAATTTAGCATACGTAACGAAATATTGGAAGATGAATTCTTTGATGCCGATCCTATAGATTCCCCCAATGTTTCATATCCAGTGACAATGAAAACTTGGCCCTACGAAATTTGTATGAAGCTTTTATCGTGCTATCTTAAAGGCTTGGCCACACCGGAGGGTACATGCGGTAGCGGTACGGGTAAATTTATGAAAAAAATTCCACATCTGAACGTTGATGTATCAGTTTGGAATTTTTTTCATACAAGTACCCGTACCGCTACCGCATGTGCCCTTCGGTGTGACCAAGCCTTAAAACTGTAATAATAATTTTAATTCAACTTGAATAGTAATGCCGACTTTTCACGAGTCGATTTTAGCCCCACGATATGTCGGTCGACTAGGATTTTTCTATGGGGATTGTCACTTTAGTCGCCTGCGACTTACGTTCACACGGGTCGAAAAGCTTCACCGCACGTGAAAAATCGACTCGTGAAAAGTCCCCCTAACTTAAATTTAGTAAACTGTGATCTCATTAATTCTAAAATTGCTTTAAAAATAATGTACCTATTATTTTTTGTTTCTATTTATGTGATTTTATCTTTAGGAAAGAATTTTTTGTGAAGTCAATAACCCATAGTAATATACCTACCCGAATTTAGCGAAACCTCGATTTTAACAAAAAATAAAACATACATTTCACTTCCAAATTAAAAAAGTTCTATCATTTTATAGGTGAACTGCTTCTAAACCAATTGTTTAGAAGTTACATAGATGCAGGTATGTTATTTCACCATTGATGTTTTTGTTAAAATCGAAATTTGCTAAACTCGGGTTATTACCAAGAGCCAATATGATTTTAAAAAGTTAATAAATTAACGTTAGTTATTTGTTTTTCGCATTGAATTTGACATCTATTTGTCGTATGTCGTAAACAAGTGTCGAATAAAACTTTGCTTATTTTTGTCGTATGTGTCATCAATTTGTCGTATGTGTTTGGCTAACAAATAGTTTCTGTGAAAACGTACCATACGACATCGGCATATTGGAGAAAATTGACTATTATTTTTTTCTGGATTGGAATATTGAAATAATTCTACCATAATTCAATAGACAAATATTTTCTGTATATGTCATGATATTTTTTAAAAAATTCACCGTACAGTTTTCGAGAAAAAAAAAATCTGAACTTTAATTGCGTTTTCCCAAAAGTAGCCGAATGTAACATACGACATTATTTTATTGAGGCGACGATATTTTGAAATTGTGGGTTTGAATATTTGTATATGTTTTATTCCAGTTCACTTTTCAAAGGTAGCTATATTTACCACTTAATTAACATATGTTGTAACGTAGTTATACTATTAAGGCCCAACTATTATATATAATAGTCGGAAGAGTGCGTACGTTGACGTACGAAAATTCCCAAATATATGCAAATCAAATGTCACAGCCATAATAGTGGATTGCTTGGCTTCGTTCAGTTTTGTTTTCGGATGTAAACTCAATTTCCTTTCTCAATTAACGTCCGCAATTTAAAACGTGTTTGTTCTATTTATTTTTACATAAAATTTTGTAAGTCTGAAAAGATATGAAACATGAATTCTCGAAACCAAAAACAACTTGACATAATAATGCTTCCGTTCTGTTAAAACAATTATGGGTAAAGTGCCTGGCTACACGGTGATTTTTCAATCGCCTAAGCAGTGAGTTTGTTGGCAAGAGGGATGAAGAGTGAAGGGGGAAGATGCTCACGAAGGGAACTGAATTTTCTGAGGGCAGTACAGTTCCATTGCTAAATTTTTCCTCTTTTTGACATTTTTTCCTAGAAAATGTAAAAGTGGAACGTGATTGGGCACAACAGTGTGTAGCCACCGCATGTGATTTTTCAATCGATTGAAAAATCACTGTGTAGCCAGGCACAAACGGATGCATTTGACAATCGGAAAGAAACGGTTCGTTCGGTTTTGACATTAGCTTCCGTTCCCGTCCGTCTATTATTGTTGGGTCTTAACTTGATCGACATACTGGACACAAAATAACCTTCACCGCTTTTTTGACAATACAAGATATTTTTTATATATTTGTTAAATATAAGTTAAGTGTAATCTGGGCCTTATATTATTTTTTTTTATAGCAAAGTGAAAGTACTAGTAGAGACAAAAAAAAAGAAAAAAAAAAAACGCCATAATTTATAGGAAAAAAACTGACAGCCACGAAGATAAGTGGGCAAAGAAAATAGCAAATTCGTTTTTATAATTCATATCGAAAATGTTACTCATAAAATAAATCTTTCAAATAGAACAAAATCTATCCAAAATTGCCAATAAAATGAATATCCAATAAACAAATATAATAAATAAACTATTCAATAAATTACTAAAAGTGCAGTTAATTCGAATGGAAAACAATATATTTGTAAATTTATATTTTTCACTTATGCTAGCCAACAACTACATAAGGCAAAAAAGTACTATTCACTAGCAGAAGCAGCCAGTGAGCCATCATCAGTAAACACAGTGCAAGTGTACAAAAAAAGAAGAAAAAAAATTATCATTAATTTATATTTTCTGATATATTTTATGTGTTTTAATATCTTCTGTCCTCTGCGCTGTAGAAATAAAAACATAGTTTAAACAAATGAAATGTTGATCAGTTTTCAAGAAAAAAAAAACAAAAATAATTGATAAAGTTATTATAATCTCGTAAGCGTAGTTTTTTTTGTTTGTTTTATTTTTTAATATTTAGAATTGCCAAGAGAGTGAGTCGAGTCATACTCCGCCCCCGCTTCTAGAGTTTCCCAACATCAATTTTTTTTTTCAATTTTATCTTTTTATGGTACAACGAATGTACCATCGCCAATCGACTGTTATTTTGTTTCCATCATCGGTTAATTTGCGCATATTTAATGAGCTGCATTCCGAAATAGAAATAGACTAAAAGCATTTATTGAAAATAAAATAAAAAATCGACGAAGAACGACGACGGGAAATGAGTTGGCTGCGTTCCAGCCCTTTGCGGCAGAGTCTAACACGAAATGGGAGCAGTTCATCTGCAACAACGGCCACAGCATCGATATCCAGCGGCGGCAATGGTGGCAACAACAGCCTCTCCACAACATCATTATCTAGCCTAAATAAGCAGCGGCCCATCGACACAGCAACAGACTGTGATCCAAGAGCGTGCTATGATAGTTTTTGCAAGCATTGGCAGCAAGCGTACGAGATAATACAAAGGGCGGACGTAAGTGTTGTAAATTGTTTTTCCATTTTCATTTTCAATATATAGAAAAAATTGTAATTTGCTTCTTCTAAATAAAGATAGGAAGTTGCAAAACGGTTTTTTTCGAGTTTTGCTGTTTTTTTGTTTTTTGTTTCTTGTTTTCAAATCAACGACAATTCTGCTGATGAGGTCGATTTGATAATTGTTCTAATCTTTAATCTTTCGAGTTATTTATAGTTGAGAATACATAGATAATGAATAGTTGCAATTGCATAAAAAAAGGTACAAATGTATAATGCCTTTATGCAGTTAGTAAAAATGACTAAAACACTTAAGAGATAGCTAAGTACCTATTTGAACTTAGGTCTACGAAGATAATAACTATTAGGTGAATTTGTTGTGTTTTTTATCAGGCTTTAAATGAGTAACATCTCATAATGTAAAATATAGTAGGTATATACAAAAAGTTTTCTTTAATAATAGGCCAGATAACGGCGATTGGGGGAAAAATTAAGGTCTGGGGTCCCATTCTTCCCGACATAATTAAAAAATAATGTTCAGATATAGACGACCCAAAAACGCAAATAAGTAATATGAGAACAAGCAGTTAAACTGTTAACGCCTTATTTATCAAAAACACTCACTAGGGTTGCCAACTTTTTTAAGAAGGAATACAGTATATTTGTTTTATTTGTTTTTTATGTTGAACTTTATATGTAATTATTTTATTTATTACCTTCTTTGTTTTGCTTCTTTTAGTTCAGATTATTAAAAACGCATCTTTTTACTTTATTTCAATGGTAATTTATTTTTTATTTCAAATTATTTGTTAATATAATTTATTAAAACGCATATTGTAATTTTTAGACCCTGAAGATGAGGCAAGTAAGACCTCGAAATATATAGGCAAAAAAAATAAATAATTTTCTAAAGTAAAAAGATGCGTTTTTAATAATCTGAACTAAAAGAAGCAAAACAAAGAAGGTAATAAATAAAATAACAGTATATTTGATTTCAGGGACGAAAAAAAAGAGTACATTTTAAAAAAGAAGAGTACCATTCATTTCAAGTCTTGAAAATGAATTTTTTGGTACTTCTTGCAGTATATAACAATATTTTTGTTATTTTTAAAATATGTGTAGGTATAACTCTAAACGGTGAAATTCAAAATTCATATAAATTAAGAGCTCATTTTTGATCAATTTCAATGCAGCTCTATTCCTCTCAGCTAACCACTTCATATTCATGACCCAAAATACTCTCTCAGTGAATGCTGAAGTTGTAAGAACAGATAGTATATAGCTCACAATTTTTGCAGTTACCAATATAATTCATCGAAATAAAAAGAAATAAGAAGCTTATCTCAAACATAAATACCTTGATTTTGTACAAGAAAAAATTTAATGTTTTGAGGTCTTAAACAAAACAAAGTAAAATAGAGAACAAAATTTGAATTAAAAATAAATTAAACTAATATTTCTGAAAAAGTAAAAAATCCTTTAAACATTTTTCTTTAATTAATATTTAAAACCGTTTTTTGTAATAAAAATCAAGATATTAATATTCTATAAATTTTTTTATTTCGATGAATTATATTGAAAACAGCAAAAGTTGCACCAGTTCAAACATTGGAAAATCAAGAAAAATAGCATCAGTTGCGTTTCATATTTAAGTTTAATTTTTTGAAAAAAGCTTGCTCCTTCCTTTAAATCAATTTCATTCCAAAACAGAATTTAAAAAATTAAATTTTAAGTCTGACGATGTTTATGTGGTGTTTTTCTTAGCCTTAAGTTAAAAAAGAGTATTTTGACGTACTCTATCAGAGTTATAGATTATAGAGTACACATACGTGAAATAGAGTACAATACTCTTTTTTAGAGTACGGTTGGCAACCCTAACACTCACATGCATAACGACTAATTTCAGCCAAAAAAAAATAGAACCTGAAACAAGTCCGCGCTTCCAATAAGCAAATATATTGTATATCCTAATACCTTTTGGCCAACGCTGTACTAAGGTATTAGGGCATTCGTTATTTAAGGGTTTTTTCTCATTTGAAATACATGTGTTTTATTTTTTTTCGCGTTTAATTGATTATCTTACTCAGTAGCATCGAATATATTTGAAAATAAGTAATAAGTGATTTATCAATTAGTGTCTTTATATGATTTTTTTTTAAATTTAACATGTAGAGAACAAAATTTAACCATCGTGGGGCGCCATCTAGCGTCGAAATAAAAATCTTCAAAAATTATGGGGTTTTTGTTTATAATTTTGAAATAGTTTTTCCACTTAGGAACTTGATTCTCCAAAAAACCCTTAAATAAAGAATGCCCTAATAGATACACTTCGCGTCACTTGAATAGAAACAACATTTTTTCTTTAGAAAATAGCGATTGGCGCTTTGGTGAGGTAACTTAGTAGATTTTTGGTTTTGCATTTTCAAAAAGAAACTTTTAACAAACAATGTTGTAAAAACAAAAAACCCAAAACAGAAACCGTATGGCTTCTAGTTGCGTTTTTTCGCATTACCTCACAAAAAACAGTGTTTTTTTTGCGTCACTTGAATAGAAACAAGCTCTTAAATTAGATAAAAATGATGAAAAATCATGGACAACACTAATTTTAGTAAAGCAGTCTTAAACTTTGACATTATTTGCACATTATAACCAATTATGGGCTACGAGCTACCATTAGGCATCACAGAAAATGCATAAATAGCAGCTAACATTGGAAATGCACTTGCACTATGAAAAATCGCGAAAGATATTGGAAAATTTACCAAATTTGTATAGAATATTTTTGAAATATCGTAAACTAGTGATTGAATAAAAAAATAAGACAGGTGAGACCCAAATCAAGAGCAGAGAAAAAAATAATTTAAAAACTAGCAGCAATTTCCTTCACTTTGCCGCTAAAATCGGTCAAAAACGTGGTGTTAGTGCGATGGTAATGTGTTGGTTTGTTCCATCATGGAAGTTATAAAAGGTGCACAGCATTTAAAAAGCCTCAAAATGCAAAATAACAACATTTTAAGTTCTACTAAGATTACAAAAAAGTTAACTATTTTATAGTCGCATTCGAACTGAAAAGTAGTGAGGTAAAGAGTGGTTTTTTAAAGGAAAACATACCAACTCAGATGGACCACGTTAATATTAGCCCTATTTCATTGGTTTATAAAAGAATAACCTTTATCGCATCGCCAATAAAGGGCACTAAAATGTGTTATAGTAATACGCTTTGTTTTTATGATGTGCAATAGCAAAATTGAAGCTTCACGCTTCAAAAACAGATGCTAACTTTTACAAAGAAATAATGGTAGAAGCTCTTGGCAGGTTTAGGAACGTGGAAGAACAACCGTCTTAGAGATTGCACAAGGATAGTTCAAGAAAAAACAACGCAATAAAAACAAAACAGATGCATTCCGGATAAAAACGAAAGTTTATTTCAATTATTCAATCCTTAAATTGTAGAAAATGTCATTTTCTTAATTTGTAAGAAGTTACCAAACACTTTTATCACTTTCTCCAATTAGGTCCACGATTGTGTACAGTAGAAGTGCATTTTCAATGTTAAGTTCTATTTATGCATTTTCTGTGGTGCCTATTGGTAGCTCGTAGCTCATAATTGGTTATAATGTGCAAATAATGTCAAAGCTTAATATTGCCTTACTATAATTAGTGTTTTCCATGATTTTTCATCATTTTTATCTAATTTAAGAGCTTGTTTCTATTCAAGTGACGCAAAAAAAACACTGTTTTTTGTGAGGTAATGCGAAAAAACGCAACTAGAAGCCATACGGTTTCTGTTTTGGGTTTTTTGTTTTTACAACATTGTTTGTTAAAAGTTCCTCTTTGAAAATGCAAAACCAAAAATCTACTAAGTTACCTCACCAAAGCGCCAATCGCTATTTTCTTAAGAAAAAATGTTGTTTCTATTCAAGTGACGCGAAGTGTATGTATGTAGCGTTTGTTTTGATTGCTATTCGCGCGATTATTCAGCTTGAAAATAAAATAATTTCCTCTTTTCAATATTTACATTTTTTTTTGTTCAAAAAGATATTCCAGATACGGATATCTCAGATAGCCTATCCTAAAGGTGATTTCTTTTATTAAGATAACCTTTTAGAAACAAAAATGCAGAACTTTTTTTTTAAATAATTTATTGAAAAGAGTAAAGTTAGTTACTTTGTAAAAAATTTTTAATAAATAACAAACAAAAATTTGAATAAGAAATTAATTTTCGAAATATTTAATGATTTTTAATTTTTATTAAAATCGTTTCGATTGGTTCCACTCAAGAATTTATTCATTCCATACAAAAGAATTTATATTAAAAACAATTATCGTTCCATAAGCTAAGATTTGTCTAAAAAATTATACCTGCATTTTTCAAATCAAAGCGGTAGGAGCCGTTTTTGAGAAAATCAAACCTTATTAATTAAAAAAAAAAAAAAAAACACTGTACAGTTTCCAAACACCTTTCAAAAATACCCAGTTTAAAGTGAATCGATCTCTCCGTTTAGGCTGTTACTGTTAATTAAAATTCAATTGATTCGGGTGACAAGGAAAACTAGTTGATTGATTAACTTTTTATATCCGATTGAACTAAAAATTTCAAATATAAAGCATTCCAATGGCGATTAAAATTAATTTTTAACAAATGTTTATGTTTATTTATTTCACAGGTAACAATATTAATTAATGTATACCTATGGCATACAAAATATAATGATTTATATAAATTTATTATAAATCTTAAGTTTAATTCGCGTATATTTTTTCGAATTAAGTTCACCATAATTTTGATGATCTATCAGTGAGTGAGTGAGTGAGTCAGTCAGTTACGGTTTTTGCGATTTTTGGAGCCCTATATCTACTCATCGTAAGTAGCTGAAATTTTGTGAGGAGCTTGGTTTTTACCAGCTTAACAAATCAATTTCAGCAAAAAAAAAAAACCTGAACTTGGCTGGGCACTACCGTGTCCCTTGATTTAGTTTGAAATTGAGAAGTTTTAACTTTGCCAATACTTATTTGTTGACTTAAATCCTTGGACCTTTTATCTTCAGATGCCCATTCATTAAAGGCTTTTTTTTAGTACTGACCGGGTAGTTCTTATGTACAACAAAAAATATACTTCTTAAATATATAAGTTTAATTTTAAGATAAATTATCTCAACTCAGCACTTAAAATCTTTAATAATTACTTTACTTATATTTTTGTCTGCATTTTTTTTTTCATAGAATCAAAAGGCACCAACACACGATGATGTTCTTGGGGTCGTTTCTCATCTGGATTACATGGTAACACTACTTCTTGTAGAACTTCATCACTGCAATAAAATATCGCTGCCAAGTGCAAATTCAAATCCTCCAGCGCCATGTTTGGAGTTTTTACTAAGTGAAAATTTACTGGACAAATTATACGAATGGGGAATAATAACAGGACGTTATTCCAATGCAGTTCGTTTAGAACAACTTAAGCTCTATGAATTGCTAGTTAGCCATTCAAGACATCAACTTTTATGTCACGAACCATTCTTGCGACCGCTATTAAAAATTCTTGATTCAAGTCAAGGAGAAATATTCCCTCCTGATTTAGAAAAAAGATTAGTTATTCTATTGAACCAATTGTGTGTTGTTCTAATGCAAAATGTTCATCTATTGGATTTGTTCTTTTTTTCCTCAGAACAGCACAAACAGGGACAATATAGTACAAAGTAAGAATCTTTTAATTTTGTGTATTAAATGAATGAATTTAATTTTTTGTTTGAATTTTTTTTTTGCAGCTTTATTATATTTTCACTTCTAATACCGTATGTACATCGAGAGGGTAGTCTTGGTCATCAGGCACGTGATGCACTCCTCCTGTGCATGGCACTCTCTCAAAAAAACTCAAACATTGGAACATACATTGCACAATACTCGTCCATGTGCCCATTACTGGTTACCGGTCTGGGAGGTCTCTATTCACGATTGCCAAATTCAATAGAGATCAATACAAGTGACTGGCATCGTATTACGCCCGATGATGTCACCGAAATACCTGAACTTACACTTTTTATGAATGCATTGGAATTTTGCAATGCAGTCGTTCAAGTGGCACACGATTTGATAAAGAATCAATTATTGGATTTTATGTATCAAGGTTTTATTGTACCTGTATTAGGACCAGCGATATTGCAGGTAAATGCTTTGAACATATTTAGAAATATGTCTTTCGATTAATTTGTGGTGTGGGAAGTCTAATGTTTTTTTGTCCTTATTGTCTTTTTTTCGTTGTTTTTTGTATTTTGTATCTGTGGGCGGGCATGGGATCTATTTATTGAAAACACACTTTTTGTGTTTTATTTCTAAGTTAAAAGTTAAATTTGTCTATTTTTCTTTTTTGTATTTCTCGTCTGAACTTTTCTACGTCAAAAACATGTTACTCAAAAAAAAAAAAAAACCTGCAATCTGTACACAAGAACTCAAATACGCTCATTTCTTTCGCTCTACTTTTAATGCTTTCTTAGTTTTCTTTTTTGTTTTTGAACAACAACAAAAAAAAAGAAAAAGCTTACTTTATTTTTCTTGAGTTTTGATTCCACTAACCACACCAGGGAAACAATCGAAAATTACACTTTACAGACATTCAAAGGCAAACATTTGCAGACAAACGTCGAGTCACAAATTTCAGCAATGTCCTACTTGGATTTAATCCTGCGGTCCGTGACCGAACCTGGGCTATTACGAGCTTTTGTTAAATTTCTATTGGATGAAGAAAAATTCGATGGTCAACGGATTATAGACACACTTATTGAGAGGCTAAGTGCCAGTGATTCAAATGTAAGAAATTATTCATAGAAAAAAAAAAAACAGAAATCAACTTATCTAATCTTTTTTGATATTTAAATAAGCTATGCATGGTGGCAATGTCATTGTTTGAAACTCTACTGAGTCTACACTGTGAAGACATCATGCTGGAATTATTATTAAAATACTTGCTACCTGGCAAGCATGTTCCAATATCATATCGTCACAAAATCAACAAAATCGATCCATACACAAACACTTCTGACTTTTTCCTCGATCTTACTCCCGAAGTAATGAAACGGGCCAGAGAACTTAAGCATAAGCCAAGTTCGATGGAAGGAACATCTACCAATGATTCACCTTCCAGACAATCAATGAGCAAAACAATTGGAGCAAATTGGAATTATTATGGTCTACATACAGGCGACACATTGTACTCAAATTATCATGCGTATTTGTTTGACGCACACTACAAAATTGCACAATCTCGGGCTGCCTGCAATAGATGGGCAAATACGTACAAGTATCAAAAGTGGCCACCTAGGCAAAAAGCTAATGGCCAAACAATTGAACGAATCAATGAGATGGTGAGAAATTTTTTCAGTGAGTTTAGTTGCAGTCCGCTGCAATATATAGGCGATGCATCGAATGCATTGCTTGACAGTGATAAAAACAAATACGATAGTTTGCAATCGATTGGAGAGTCTAGTGGATATGAATCATTTAAATGGCGACCGGATGACGATCATGATAGTGGTGAAGTAGTTGCAGTTGCGCTGGAAGTTGATGCCGATAGTGGGACAAAGGTGAAAGCAACTTGGAGGTTAACAAGCCGCAGAGATTTGGTAATAACTGATTTGGATTTCTCAGAAGATTTGTTTGCTCAAGGGACAGTCACATTGGGTAAATTTTGTATACATTTTTTATTGATTTTTGGTAAATGTTAAAAATTTAAATATTTATATTAGGTCCATTTTTGAATGCTGTCTGGGGAAAATTGCAAACTTTTACCAGCAATACTCTGTATGTTAACCTTCATCTAACAGGGCTTATTACACGACTAGCTTTGTACCCGTTGCCTCTTACACAATCTGTCTTACTACGACCAGATATTGTGACAACCTCAGATACACCTTCTTTTCATCAAGTTTTGCGTATTCTTAAACAGCAAATCGATGCTGAACTACCAGTTACAGAAGATTCCCTTGAAATAATCGATGTAGCACGATCATATCTGATTGATCGTGAGTTTAGATTAATCAATGCTCGTAAAGTTGTCAGCGATAGCGGAATGAAAAATGGTCAGCGTAATAGTTTACAGCCGACATCGACTTTTGCTAACATATCGTCATCATCACCGGTCCAAGTGACACCGTCGTCATCATATGACCCTTTTAGACGGGCAGACAATAAGCGTAAAAGCTTCACAACATCGATCTCCAATATGTTTGGTCGTAAACCAAATGGTAAGTAAAAAGCTTAATTCATATCTTTTCATTTTCATTTTTGTTTGTTTTTCATTTTTATATTTTCACTACCTAAATATAATTTTTGTTTGGGTGGTGGGACAATAATATACAACAACAACACTCATAAGAATATAATTTTGTTTGTAGTTTATTGGAAATTGATAATATATTTTTTTGTTTATTCTAATTTCATACATAAATTTGTATCACACTCGTTCTTTTGGAGAAAAATTAAGTAAAAATAAAAAAAAATTATTATTTTCTTCTTTTTTTTTTAATCAGCTTCATCTGGCTTATCACAAATATACGCATTCTTCACTGGTAAATATTTCACAAAGAAATTAAAACAAATAATACAACAAAATCCCTAATCGTAGTATTTGCTTTAGATGATTTTTTTTTCTAATTTATTCAGTTGGTTTATATGGAGTAGTAGATTGAATGTAGTTTGTTCTTTTATTTTTCCTATGTGTTTTTCCTCCTTTTGTTTAATAGTTCTTTTTTGTATATTTACTTACTTTTTCAATTGAAATTCAATTATGCATCTGTTATGGTTTTTAATATTTAATGTTTCTTTTTTTTCAAGTACCTAATTAATATTTATTGAATTGTTTAAATTGAATGTTTGATAAACACCCTGTTGCTGTATAGACTTCACTTTGATTAAAAAAAAAATCATTTGTGCAATTCACACGTGGTAGAAGTGAAACCTTAAAAAATCATTTTTCTTGCAAAAGAAAATCGAAAAAGTCTACCTTTTTTTATTCTATCACCTTTAAATCCACCCACCTATAATAAATTTTATATCACCCAAAAGCTTATTGTTTCAGCTCAAAATATTTATATCGACCATGTCTATACAACATCCACAAAAAGAGCTAGAATTTTTTGAACCCAATAAATTTTTTCATAAAAAAAGTACAAAAATCAATCTTTTTTCTCCCATTAAATCTATTTTTTTTTAAATGACAACCTATGATAAAATATCATCTGAAAGCTTATTTCACTTTTTAAAAGACGTATCAATCATATTTCTACCATGCCTACAAAAAAAGTAAGATTTTTTTAAATCCAACCATGTCGATATTTCAAACTGAGATAACGGTACTTCCTACACTGGTGGCTGGTCATCGGCAACAGATCTCCACAGGTGTTTTGAGGTATTATTAAATTTTTTTCAATTTAAGATTGTGTAACTTGTAGAGCACCTACCGTTATGTGTGATATATCAAATAAAAGGTTATGTTATCAGCATGCGTATTAAAGTTAAATAAAATTTGTTTATGCACTAGATCTAAAGATATAACGTGTGTAGAAAAAGAACATCTTTGTACCGTTATCTCAGAATTTTGCATATGAAATTAATTGAAATTTTGTACAATTATAGTTTATTCAATTATCTATCTACAGTGCAAATTTCATTCATCTATCTATTAAAACAAAAAAGTTATAACAAGTTGAAGTCGTGTCGCGTTTTCGTTTCATCTTGTTTCAAATCACTACGATACTAAAGAAGTTTTCACTTCAAAAATTTTTTTAGAATAATTTTAGTGGTGGATACAATTTTTGAAATTTTGTTTAAACCATGTGTTCTTCTGTTCTTTTTTTTATTTTGTTTTTTTCTTTTTAATTGTAACATGAACTCTTGCAAAAAACTGGCACCGATCACTAAACATAGGGGTTGTAAGAATATTGAACACATAATCGGAAGGGGTCAAAGACATACATGTAAAATTATACAAAAACTCTTTACAAAAAGTTCTATCGAAGTTTTTGAATGAACAATAACTTGTGTGTGTTAGCACCAAATTTATAAGCTAGATTTATAGCTATTTCACGAGAGCCAACCCGATCCCCAGACTCCTCTTAGAGTAGCTAAGTCGGTTATGTTATAAAAGGAGTCTAATGATCGGGTTGGTCCTCGTGAAATAGCTATAACTCCAGCAACCTTCAATTTAATTTGATTTCACAGGTAGCATGACTGCGTGTATGAAAAAGCCATACACATAAGCTCTATCTTAAGAAAAAGTAAGTCACGTTTTCAAGAGTACCTGCTTTTAAAGCAGTTTGTATAATAGTTTAAGCCACTTTACGGCTAAGGGAGTTAAACTTTTTGAGTCGGCGATATTATTTAGTTTGGTTTAGTTTCACCCTTTATTATTATGAAGTAATCATGCAAACTCCGCAGCATGCTCACAAAGCGATCATCGTATACTGTTTGGAGCCTCTCATTAAAGTCATACTACACTGTTTAGAGTGGGGAGTCATTAGAAAGCATAGGTATCGTCTTTATGCAGTCAACAGCAATTTAGACTATTCTCCCCCATTGAGCTTGTGAGTTTTAAGTTTTTGCTTTCTAACCGAAGTTTTACTTGCGGGGCCCTAAAATCGAAATTTTGGACCCAGTTTCATTATGAAGATAATAAGACGTTAAATAATTTTAAGGCACAAAGCATAAAATCTCAAATGGACCAAGGCTATAAAATCTTGATGTCGCTGAAATTTGTAGCAGTATTCCTGTGCAGTAAAGCATAGTTTCAGATCTAGATGGTATTCCAACAATTCTATTAAAAAAAAATTAAGAAATTCATTAGCTCTGCCCCTTCTCTTTTTGTTCGAGATATCCATCAAATTAGGAAAATTTCCTTGTGTATGGAATAAATCATTTCTAACTCAAATTAAAACAAAAGTGCTAAAACATTGATAACAAATTATAGACCTATTCAACATTCAAGGTTTTTCGTGATATTTTAATATTCGCTGACGATATGAAGCTTTTCAAAATAAATAAAACTCTAGACAGGATCACATTCTCTAACCAGACGAAAAAAAGGTTGGAAAAAACGGTCTTTCATCCGGTTAAATGACAAACAATTGCTTTTTCTAGGAAACGAGTCCCAAGTGTTTGTAGTTATCAAAAAAGTTTAGTCATATGGGACAGATTGTATAAGCCTGGTCAAAATTTACATTAAAACATTTTTAAGAAGTACATAAATTAATTAATCAATTCAAACACAAAATTTCTTAAAATTTGTATTTTTGTCTGTTTTCTTTTTCCTTTTTTTTTTAATTATAAACTTAATCTCTAAAAACTCAACTTTTATATCACGTACATGCCTAAGAACTTACCATTTCAAAACAAATGGAATTTTATATGTTTCTTATTTAAAATCTTTCCAAAGTAAACTAAACTTTTCTATTCTGCGTTTGATACTAAATCATCACTGTAAATACAGTCGACTCCTTCTAAGTCGAACTTTTTCACCATTTTTAATGAACAATTTTTAAGAAAAAATATTAAATAAATCCCTCTAACTCGAATTTCCCTCTAACTCGAACCGATTTTCGAGTCCCGTGAAAGTTCGACTTAGAAGAGTCGACTGCACTCGTATAATACCTTTGCACCCTTGCTAAGTTAACAATATTACCTAACTACCTTTTGTCTTGCAGCTTTTTCATAAATCCTTTTTTTTAAGCTTTTAACGTTCGCATCATCGCCCTGCATGCTTGGATACTATTTTATTTATTTATCCTAATATTTGTATCCTAATATTTTAATTTAATTAATTTCCAATATAGGTTCAACTTTCTCAAATGCTGCTCAGTCCCTAAGTTCTTCTACTCATTCCTTAGCCTCTCAATCCCAATCTAATTCCATATCCTCGAATCAAATGAACAGTATTCCATTGCGGGAGTCTACCCCAACTAGTGGCTCAACAACCCCAAACACAGGAGGATCTAACAACAATTCAAATGCAACAATATCAAATTCATTAATACCATCGACAATTGGTGGAAATAATATGGAGCCAGCATCGCTTGATTCGATTTCTTCTATGTCATCGACAATGGGTGCAATTGCTAATTCAAGTGGAACCGAACGCACTCGTGATCTATCTCTGTGTGCTGTACTCCTCGATGAGTGGCTTAAAGAACTTTCGGCAATATCCCAGGAACAATCTATTGTAATGATCAGCGATACTAATCTGTGATGTATGAAAATATTTCAGAAACGTTTTCAAAATCAATTGGACAGGGGATAAAACACAGCAAAGGAGTGGATGCGAGGAGGTCATTATATTTTGTCCATTTGCGTCCCAAAAAAAAAAATTGTGGCAATATTTACATTTTTTTGTTTAACAAAAAAAATTATATATACATATTGTACATGTATTTCAAAAGTGACATGCATACATAAATAATATAAGGATATTATTAATGACTTTAAAAAAACACATAAAATAGCCTTATGGACAATTATGAAATATACATAATTCCTTAAAAAAATATGATTTCGATCAAAATATAAAACAGTACTAAACACATTTGGTAACAGTGCAGCCCTTTAAACAATGCTTCATTCTTATCAAAGCCAAAAGAACAAACTCGATAGGAAATCAATCATTGCAAAATCACCGTTAAACCCATTTGCGAAATTTGAACACGATTGCTCCAAATGATTCCTCATTTCTTCAAAAAGTGAGACTGAATATAAAAATGAAAAGCAAAAACTCTCTTCTCCATTTCAATTCTGAATCCGCTCAAATTCACTAATACATTTATGTAGAAATTCAAACGTCCAACAAAATTTCCTGGTAAAATGAAATCCATTTTTATTTGATTATTCACTAAACCAACCAATCGAAAACGACAATAAAATTACAGAATTGAGTGGCAGTGGATTTCAAAATGAGTGACTTTTTGAGTGAAACCAAACGAAATCGATATCAGTGTGATATTAAATGGTTTTCACTCAATTTTGATCCCGAGTTAACTCAAAGTGACTTCAATAGTGTTCATCAACTTAATTATTTTTTAATAACTCCGAGTTAACTTAGAGTTAAATTTCGCATTCAAAAACAATTTTTTTTCAACAAGCAAATGGTCCTTTTAAGATAAAAAATTGTTTATTTTTGTTGGCAATATTATAGTTGTGCCTTAACTCTGCTTTGAATTTGTTTGATATTTAAAAAAAAAACGGTGTTTTAACCAATATCTCAGAAAATGATCTTGTATCAGAAATTTAATACGAATCTTTTTGATAAGAATATAAATCATCTCTTTTTTGTATTATAAATACAAGTTTTAAAATATTAAGCTCCAATAAGTATGATTTTTTGTCACATTTGAAATACATGTGCAATGGTTTTTTTCTTTCTTTCTTTAATATGTACAGTTTTACTATGTATTTTTAAATTTTTACTCCTAGAAAAAGTTAAGATAAATTATAAAGAAAATAACAAAATTTTTTTGACTAGAAGTGAATTAAAATACAAAATCATGTTTTTCTTTTTTTTTTTAAATATATTTCGTTATCTTGGTTAAACCGATATTTTATCTATGTAATTCAGATCCCTTAATTTATAACCCCCTGTTTATATCGTTTGTTATATTTTATAATATTATATTGTATTGTGTAAATTAAAAAAAAAAAAACGGAAAGCACTTGTAAAATAAATTTTATAAATGAGTAAATATTTTATAATTAACAAAAACAAAAAAATTTTAAACTTTAAGCAAAAAAAGTTAATCAAATACCTAAGTTTTAATAGAAATTTTTAAACTTACAACTAGTGCCTATTCCGAGCTTGAAATATATATATATATATATTTTGTAAATTACTATGTATTTTTTGAATGAATAGATTTGAAATGAAAAAGAACTAAAAACAAACAAGCCAATTATAAACAAATCGAGTGTTCGTTCAAGCCTAGATAAACTTGTACTATTTTTTTTTTTTTAATTTCAATTAAATTTAAATATTATATTTTCCTTTTTTGTTGGCATAATTAGTATACATTTTACTAAATATACATACTTTCATAGATGTTGCATATTCTAGACGGATACAATGACCTTAATGCAGCAAAATGAGTTGATTTTATACATGTTTACACCTTATATTTACAAAGAATCGAAATTTATTTTTGATTTATCAATCTCTATTTAAGACAAAATGATATTGGCTAAAATAAAATTGAGACAAAAAAGAATAACGTGTATATCAATTCTTGATACTGTACTTGAGTACAGTTTGAAGTAAGTACGATACTGGAAAAGGAGACTAATATATTTTGATTTCGACTAAAATTCTATATCATTATCAGTTGGATATCGAAAAAACACTTGCCTTTTTTATATTTGCATATCACTTATTTATTCATTCCACGGTCACGTTCGAGCAGTTATTATAGCCGTCTTTTATTGGTAACTCAGTTCTTAGCTCAGAAAAATTTTGCACGGAAAACAAAATAATTGTTAAGGATAAACAAAAGATTTTTATTTGTTGGTTTACAGAAAATTTCTTTTATATACATAAAAAAAAATTCTTATATATTTTTGATTCTTCAACAAAAAAAAAATTATTAATAACACGGTGTAACACTCAAAAAATACGCGGGCGGAGACCAATCAGGTTTTGTAGAGCTAGTCGCACTGAATACGAAACGGTATTTAAAAATCCCCTAACACCCCCAAAATCTGGAGTTACGGGCAAAAAACGGTTTTTTGGACCTTCGCCCATTGAAAAAATTCTAGCTTCGACAATTTTTTACCCATTTTCGATTTTTTTACAGTTTCTGATAGAAGATAAATATACCTTTTTAACAATGTATAAAACATGTAACTCGGTTAAACCACTTAGAATTTATAAGATGTCAAAGTTCAAAAATTCAATTTTTTTTGTCATTTGCCCAACTTCGGCATCAATTTAAAGTATATGTTTTCAAAACAACATGCTATTTAAAAAATATATTCTAAAACTATATCTATTTTCCAATTGATCGAAGTATTTTTTATGAAAATCACTTCAATATTGGCTTAGAAAAAAAAAATTTTCGATTTCAACCCAGATACAGAAATTCGAACTTTTAGGTATAGAACAAAAATGTTGTTTCGGCACGTAGTAGGATAAGTTGGGCGCCAGGATTTGATGAAGGGTTTTTGTAGAGGAGCTGAATACAAACATTTTTTTTCTTTGGGAGGGGGGTCTATCTCCCCCCGTTTAGGTGGGAGGGGCATTTTTCTAAAAAAAATTATCAAAATAAAAAAAAATTATTAAAAAACAACGGCAACACTTACAGTAATAAATGATACCATTTCCAAAAGGCAAAATTGTGCATTTGATTCTAATTTTTAAATCAATATAATATTACCAATAGTTTTTGAAATAATCGATTTCAAAGTTAAAAATAGGGGAACAAATTTTTTTTAAAACTCATTTTATACTATTTTTGTCCAGACTGTGAATTTTAGTAAATAAGTTACTTAGACAGAAAATTGCCTCAATTAATTCCTTATCGAACAGTGAAAACTATATGTTTCTATGTCTTCTAGTTTTTGAGAAAATTGAAAAATAAAAAAAAATAAAAACAAAAAATATTTTGAAAAAAGAAAAATCTGATAAAATAATTTTTCAATTTTCCCAAAAACTAGAAGACATAGAAACATATAGTTTTCACGGTTCGATAAGGAATCAATTGAGGCAGTTTTCTGTCTAAGTAATTTATTTACTAAAATTCGCAGTCTGGACAAAAATAGTATAAAATGAGTTTTAAAAAAAATTTGTTCCCCTATTTTTAACTTTGAAATCGATTATTTCAAAAACTATTGGTAATATTATATTGATTTAAAAATTAGAATCAAATGCACAATTTTGCCTTTTGGAAATGGTATCATTTATTACTGTAAGTGTTGCCGTTGTTTTTTAATAATTTTTTTTTATTTTGATAATTTTTTTTAGAAAAATGCCCCTCCCACCTAAACGGGGGGAGATAGACCCCCCTCCCAAAGAAAAAAAATGTTTGTATTCAGCTCCTCTACAAAAACCCTTCATCAAATCCTGGCGCCCAACTTATCCTACTACGTGCCGAAACAACATTTTTGTTCTATACCTAAAAGTTCGAATTTCTGTATCTGGGTTGAAATCGAAAATTTTTTTTTTCTAAGCCAATATTGAAGTGATTTTCATAAAAAATACTTCGATCAATTGGGAAATAGATATAGTTTTAGAATATATTTTTTAAATAGCATGTTGTTTTGAAAACATATACTTTAAATTGATGCCGAAGTTGGGCAAATGACAAAAAAAATTGAATTTTTGAACTTTGACATCTTATAAATTCTAAGTGGTTTAACCGAGTTACATGTTTTATACATTGTTAAAAAGGTATATTTATCTTCTATCAGAAACTGTAAAAAAATCGAAAATGGGTAAAAAATTGTCGAAGCTAGAATTTTTTCAATGGGCGAAGGTCCAAAAAACCGTTTTTTGCCCGTAACTCCAGATTTTGGGGGTGTTAGGGGATTTTTAAATACCGTTTCGTATTCAGTGCGACTAGCTCTACAAAACCTGATAGGTCTCCGCCCGCGTATATTTTAAAACCTCATTTTTGTAACACCGTGTAATATATAGAAGTAATGTTTGTTGTTGTTCACAGCATAAAATGTTTACTCTGTAAAATACTGAGTACCAATAAAATACGGCTTATAATGTTAATATTCGACCTTATCACGAATTAAATTTTTATCAAAGATTTGTTACGAACCACGAAAATAAAGATCACAAAATACGTTTTTATCAACAATTTATATGAAAATTTCCATTACGAACGGATTCTGTGATTCGTAACAAATGTCCGATACGATTGGAATACACGATAAGGCCGATTTTACCGGTAACCTGTTTTAAGCAATTCCTAGCGGTTACTTAAGAAAGAGATTTAAACAAAAATGAAGACGTACTGATAGGGAGAGTCAAACAAAAAATTGTTTGTAGTTCGAAGATTTAATGGGTCATCAAATTGCAAATCCACATATCTTGCCTCTAAAGAACTATTGCAAGTCTTCACCTCAGAGAATTTTCAATATGGAGAGCTTGGGCAACTCCAAACGTGGAGGCACTAATTTCAATGAGCTTCTCCATTTCATTTTCATTTGATGGCTGCCAACAAAGAAAACGAACGTGTTTTGACTCGCATCACACATTGAAAATGGATAAGCATCCCGAGCATCCTCTTTTAATGCACATTAGAGTTACAGTTTATTAATTGCTGATTTCAAGAAAATCGTGAACAAAAACAACTTAAATCGTTGTTAAGTTTCATTTTTCGTATGTTTCCATACTAAACTATAATCTAGAGCAGCGTCTAAAATCTTTCTAATCACTTCCCTCCTTTGGTATATGCAACTAATTGTTGATGTGCCTAAGAGTAATGGAGAAAAACTTGAAAGAGTCGGATAACAATAATCATACTTAATGGCGCTAGTAAGGGCCAGCCTCGGATCAGGAATTTAACCCACCGATTTCGGCGGATTAGCTGCGGGTCAACTTCGGTTCAAGCATGGATGTGGCTATTTTTACATATGTGGACCTTGCCACCGATTCCAGAAGACAAAAGTTGCTGATCCACGGATTAAATGTTTGTACAACTGGCCCTAAAAATGCTAAGTCTATTCATATGGCCGCTATCGGTCCCTGATCTATCAAACGAATAAAGTCAATATAAAAATAGATATTCCTAGGAAAAAGCTCTTAACTGACGTTTATCTGACTATTGAAGAATTGGCCCTAAGCACCCCATACAAATAGAATAAAGGAGTCTGATGATCGGATTGGCATCCGTGAAACAGTGCTGTAACTCTAGCCATAAACACTTGGTGGTAGCACCTTCAAGATGTTGTTGTTGTTCAAAGATTTGAACCGTTATTGTTTATTTTTCTATCAACTGACCTAAAATAGTGCGTCACTAATTTCTTGTGATCTCGACGGACAATTTAGAGTCAGAGTTAGGAGTCAGGTTACCTTAGGGCTTACTTTGGTATAAGAGAAGTTGCGGGTGGCACGCTTGTGGTTGCACGGCTAAGCTCGTGGAAAATGGGTGTGGTTCTTGCCACTCCTCAAAATACCTCCTGCTCTACTAAACAAAATTAGATCGTGCCGATAGAAAAGTAAAAGGAAAGTGGGAAAGGAAAAAGAAAGAGGATGTGAATTATAAAAGGAAAAAAAAATTACAAAAAAAACTATTGCTTCAGTAAATTTCATTAATTAAAATCTAACCTAAAACTAGCCTAAAATACCTTACACGCTACGCCGTAAAACTAAATTCCTAAGTAAAATACCTAACCATCAACAATATACTCTAACAAACCTAATCTAATGTCGTTTTCTATTTACTTTTGAGATTTTTGTGTAAAAATCTCATGTTGTTTTCTATTGACGAATCTCAGAATGAGATTTGTGAATTTGACAGCTGAAAGGGGGGTGAAGAGGGGAAATGGTGGACAAATCTCAGATTTCATGATCTATTTGCGTCCTGAGATTCAAAAAAATGACAAAAAAAATGAATCTGAGATTCAAGAATCTGATTCTGGATTTTTATCAAGATTAACGCATACAAACACACGCACTTTCACACACACTCCTCTGTTTGACATTTGTCTGAACATTTGTTGTTGTTTTATTTTTTTTATACGCACAGATTTCGCACACAATTACAAAACTAGATTTCATATTCTATTTGCAGTGGAAAATCTGAGAATTTTACACAAAAATCTCAAAAGTCAATAGAAAACGACATCAGATTTTCCACTGCAAATAGAATATGAAATCTAGTTTTGTAATTGTGTACGAAATCTGTGCGTATAAAAAAAATAAAACAACAACAAATGTTCAGACAAAAGAGGAGTGTGTGTGAAAGTGCGTGTGCTTGTATGCGTGGATATTGATAAAAATCCAGATTCAGATTTTTGAATCCCAGATTCATTTTTTTGAATCTCAAGCCGCAAATAGATCATGAAATCTGAGATTTTTCCACTTTTTTCCCTCTTCACCCCCCCCCCCCCCTTTCACTTGTCAGATTCACAAATCTAATTCTGATGGCGTTTTTCATTGGCAATCCGGAATTGTTCTTCAATTCGGAATCCCAATTGAACAGTTTTTTTATTCCGAAGAATCTGAAGTTTGGTGTGAATGTATTGTTTGAGTTTAACATGTTTCACATATATGTGTATTCGCGCCAAATTTCATTTGTATTTGTGCTGCAAACATTTTGTACTGCTGACATTTAAATCTATGAATGTGTGAGTGATTCTGCTTCTGATTCTGTTTTTAAAACCAGAAGAGAAATTCTCTTTTTTTCAGAATCAGAACTGTCAGTTTTGCCCAATTGAACGCATTCACATTGCTTTTTTTTGCTTCCAGATTGCCAATTAAAAACGCCATGAATCTCGTCAATAGAAAACGACATAAAAATATTTGTTAGATGCAATTTAATTTACAGTTAATATTGTGAGCCACTTCTTATTTTATCTTTTAAACTGATTATTAGCGAATTAGCAAACAAATATTTTTTGTTCTACTTTGCATTAAAAAAAAGTTAAATTATTTTTTGTAGAGCCATTGTTCAACGGTTATAACGCTTTTTTTAGTAGTTATGTGTAAGAAGAATTATTGTAAAATATGACTGATTAAAAAAACTGATGGAATCCATGCATTTGTGGCAGCAATGTGAAAAACTTAAGATTTTACAGTTAAAATAATTTATTAAATTAATAGGCTTTTTTTGCACTTTGGTACCAATAACTTGCTAGTAACTCTAGATTTGATAAAAACTTTTACCATTCTGCAATCCCCTTTGGACGCGCATATTTTTAAAAAAGTTGGTCACCTACGTTCCTATGGATTTTTTTTTTATACCAGAGGTGTTTGAAAATTTTCATAAAATATTTTTTTTTACATTTTGCATCGAAAACCAAATTACAAAATTTTTTAAAAGAAAAGATGCAACAGTTATAAAAACTTTTAACTTCTTATGTAGTGAGCCAATTATTGTAGAAAATTATAAAAATAAGAAATTTATAAAATTCATTCATTCGTGGTTGTGGTTGAAGAAAACGTAAGATGATGAAAGGAGATGGGGCGTTTTTGGGCCATGAGCGTACATTAATGAGACTAGTCTCGAATTGAAGCTGGAGCTTAGTATATTCAATATATGAAGTTTTTTTTTAAATCGAAAGTCAGGGTCCTGAGATATAAGGCTCCAAAGTTCGTTCTGATAACCATTTTCTGTCCCTTTTATATGCAAATATCATTAGAACTATAAGAGCTATATGTAAGTTTTTGATGTCAAATGAAAGGTTTTTTTTGTGCCTTTTCAACAATATATAACACATATTACACATAAAAAAGAAACGGCGAAAAAATAAAGAAAAAGTAAAATATTTATGAAAAAGAGAGTAATCCTGAACAAGTTTAAGGTTGACCTGAAAAAACGACAAAAACTAAGGATGAGGCTTTGTTCCTGAAAGCCTCTGCAATAATAATCCGCTTTTACCAAAATCGGATTAGATATTTTTTCGAGATATCCCCGTAAAAGGGTTTTTTTTTTGTGAAAAATTCATACCAAAGCAAGGCACGAGTACGATAACTTAGGCGCCGAGAATTGACAACGGCTATTTCTAGAGGTGTTCAAAACAAATATTTTTTCTTACGGGAGGGGGGGGGGGGGTCAATGTCCCTCCCTTTAGGCGGGAGGGGCAATTTTCAAAAGAAATACTTGAAATCATAAAAAAATTATTAAAAAACAACGGCAACACTTACAGTTATCAATTATACTTTTTTCAAAAGCTAGAGTTATACACTTGATTTTAATTTTTAAATCAAGATATTTCAATCAATCGTTTTTGAAATAATCGATTTCAAAATCAACATTTGGGAAAAATAAGATTAAAAAAATACATTGGATACTATTTTTGTCAAGTTTTTCAATGAGAAATTGATTGATGAGTAAATTGTCTCAATAATTTCCTAATCAAATACTGAAAACCATATCTTCTTATGCCTTGCTTCTAGTTTTTGAGAAAAATGAAAAATAGAAAAACTAATTTCTTAATCAGATTTTTATTTTCTTGGCTGTTTACCATTATCAAAAATCAGAAAAGATCGATATTCATACATAGAGTCAGTAAAGAGCTTTGTTCTTCTTAAAAAAAAAAACTAGATTCCCATTGTACGCTCACCACAGGCGAGCCCTGATGGTGCAGAGAATAGTCCCCAAAAACTTAATCCACTGAAGGATTTGAAAAAAGTTTTCTTATTTTACAATTTTCTCAAAAACTAGAAAGCATAAGAAGATATGGTTTTCAGTATTTGATTAGGAAATTATTGAGACAATTTACTCATCAATCAATTTCTCATTGAAAAACTTGACAAAAATAGTATCCAATGTATTTTTTTAATCTTATTTTTCCCAAATGTTGATTTTGAAATCGATTATTTCAAAAACGATTGATTGAAATATCTTGATTTAAAAATTAAAATCAAGTGTATAACTCTAGCTTTTGAAAAAAGTATAATTGATAACTGTAAGTGTTGCCGTTGTTTTTTAATAATTTTTTTATGATTTCAAGTATTTCTTTTGAAAATTGCCCCTCCCGCCTAAAGGGAGGGACATTGACCCCCCCCCCCTCCCGTAAGAAAAAATATTTGTTTTGAACACCTCTAGAAATAGCCGTTGTCAATTCTCGGCGCCTAAGTTATCGTACTCGTGCCTTGCTTTGGTATGAATTTTTCACAAAAAAAAAAACCCTTTTACGGGGATATCTCGAAAAAATATCTAATCCGATTTTGGTAAAAGCGGATTATTATTGCAGAGGCTTTCAGGAACAAAGCCTCATCCTTAGTTTTTGTCGTTTTTTCAGGTCAACCTTAAACTTGTTCAGGATTACTCTCTTTTTCATAAATATTTTACTTTTTCTTTATTTTTTCGCCGTTTCTTTTTTATGTGTAATATGTGTTATATATTGTTGAAAAGGCACAAAAAAAACCTTTCATTTGACATCAAAAACTTACATATAGCTCTTATAGTTCTAATGATATTTGCATATAAAAGGGACAGAAAATGGTTATCAGAACGAACTTTGGAGCCTTATATCTCAGGACCCTGACTTTCGATTTAAAAAAAAACTTCATATATTGAATATACTAAGCTCCAGCTTCAATTCGAGACTAGTCTCATTAATGTACGCTCATGGCCCAAGTCCCATATAATTTTGCCCCATCTCCTTTAAAGTACACTGAACGAAAAAAAGCCAATATTTTTTAAACTGGTTGCGATAGAAAATTTTTCTATTCGGTTTCAAAACAGTCAAAAGTGCACCTATCAGCCATTTTAGGCTTATCCATTTTCTACCGGACAACCTGTATAAGATACAAATAAGAAAATACTTCAAAACGAATCGGACCATTTAGTACTATTTTGTATGCTAGTGGCAGCACTTTGGTACTATTTATATTTTTTGTCTACTGGCAACTCTGTTTATCTGTCAAAATTGTGTGCTTCGCTCTTTCACTTGACCACTTTGCTTGCATATCCACTTTTCCACTTTCAGACTTCATTCACCATTGTCAAGTGAACTACTTCTCGTTCTTGGCCTAGCCAGGAGGAAAATATTACCTTTATCTACCTGTATTTTCTTTGCTAGCTGCCATTTAGCTGACTAGAACAGAAACAGACACAGATTTGGATTTCATACTCTTGACATACCTTTTCCTTTGTTTGCTTTTAACTTAAAGTAAATTGTGTGTAATAAAACAAAATAAAAACTCTTCTTCATATCATCCAATTCATATACACTAAACTCTTTGAAGTCTGATAAAACAAAAAGTGATAAGAAAGAATTTTTGTGCAGAAGGGCAACAGAACAAATAAAATAATATTTTCTAAAAACGAATACACAGTCGTCAAAAAAATGTATTTTTAACCAAGATAACAAACTTCCGAAAAAAAAAAAAAAATAGAAGAATAATTCGAGTTGAGTACCGTGGCCAAAACATTAGAGTTTAGTTGGTGAATAGATATCATTAACGATAGACGAAGCCTGGCCAAATACCTTCCAAGTTAAATGATAACAATCATTGTGCATTTGTAAAAGTTACAATTGCTCTTCTTCACCTTCACATAAATTTATAATAGGTAAGTACTTATAGTAACTACATAAAACTTATTTAAATTTAATTAATAACATCGGCTAAAAACAAGAAAAAAGAAAAATGATTGGGGCTGGTCGGCTGGAGGTATATTAACTCGTTTTGTATATTTTAATGGGTAGTATACGTAAACAAGTTTTTATCGGTTGACTTGTTTCTTTTTTTTTTCTATATGCAATAAAAATAGTCAAGATTCAAGATGAAAAGATAGAAGAGGTAGAGAAAACTAATTTTTCCAATGGACCTAAATATTGTCTTCATTTAAATATCAAACCGGTATGTTTATAACATTTTTATATACTTTGTCAGCAGAAATAAAATTATGTTAGAAAAACCATCCTCTTTTTTCTTGTGAGTTTATTGACATTTTCAATAAATTTTTGTTTAGAACCCTCATAAGGATGGGGCGTAGTTAAAAAAGAAGACAACTATAAATAGATAAATATGTAAATTTATCAAGCCCTTTGATGAAATAAGAATGTAATTTTAGAAGCACAAAACATATGCAGGAAGTTAGGTATTTTAAAAAATTTCAACCATTAGAACATAAAAGATACAGTATAACTATTTAAAGTGGTTTCATACAATGATTTCTAGTTTCAATACATTTTTTGTATTATTTTTATTAAAGTAAGCACCCATAAAGAATTTATTTCAGAGCATAGAACTTTTTTGGTACCACTGTATAGTAGGTATACCGATTCGAGTACTAACGTTTCGTATAATAACCAGGTAGAAACTGATTTTGAAGATTTAGCTAGTATTCGTGGTCAATCTAACAGCTAGTACAAGGACTTAGTTCTTGGATGAAGAAATGAGTTGATACCATTTTGAGTAACTAACTTTAGGACAAGGATCGGTACTAGCTAGAGCTGGGACTCTGTTAAGAAATTGGCGATTAGATTGTTCCAAATAAAGTTCTGAAGCTTTAGAACTAATACGCTATTATTGGGTTGGGTTCAGTATTCCGATTTTCACAATCCTGTTTTTTAAATTCCTGCCAAATCCCGTTTTTTTTATTCTGTTTTTTTAAATCCTGCTTTTTTTAAATCTATTTTTTCATTCGCATATAAAAAGTAAAAAAGAAAACCTAGCATTCAAGATGTAACCTTGCTTGATCTATCTACGATAGTTTCGTACAACGCTTACAGAATGCATACGAATTCACCTAAGCAAAATAAATTGATGGATCCACGTAGTTTCTTTTGATAAACGAGGAAAATTATTATGTACTTTATTTAGGGATTCGAGTACTAATGGGCTTAGTTGAATTCAACTCATCTGTAGAAGTTACAAGCAAAGTCGTTTCCGTTACACAATTTCCACCACTTGGTCACCCCTCATAACTACAGATTTTGTTCATGCTACTGTTTGTAAGTATTTTTTTCCAACTTGTTCCTTGAAAAATATTTCTTTAAAATAAAAACCAAAGAATATCTTTCACAAAAGAAGTTTAATGAACCTTAAATTGTATGCCACCATAACGATTATTAATTCATAGGTTTGTAACAAAAACAACCTACATGTGTGTAAGTCACATTTAAATTAATTAATTCCATAAAAACCGTTAGATCTAGATCGAAAAGTACATCTTGATAGCTAAACCATTGGGATAAACTGGTAAAACGATAAAATAACTTATGGTAGTAAAATATTCATAGAAATCAACTTGGAAATTAATGCTAATTTAATCATGATTTTTTTTCTTCAAAATACTAACTCGTTGGCACAAAACCTCTTTGTTAATAAAGTCGATAACCCCACTGCCAACATCATATCGTTGCAATTATTGCTTTTGTTTATTTTTTTTTTATATTGATAACAATTCTTTTTTCTATCTTGTTATCTATCAGTCTTTGCCAGAGAACGTTTACCATGTTATCAAACCCATACACTGACAAACAAGTCTTTTAGACAAAATAAACCATAAAATCTGATTCCAAGTTATGATAAAAAAAAAATTATAACAACACAGTTTTTCAATTAATTTATCTTTCCTAAATTCTTGTCGTCACGTATCTTAATTAAGTTTTTCTTAAAGAAAAAAAAAAATGCTCATCATAAGCAAACTAGAACTTTGTTTTTTTTTTTTTTGTAGTTCTATTAGAAGATGTGGCAGTTATACTTTTCCCTCTAACGCAACAAGTTTCATCTTCGTCTTAAAGAACAAATGTTTACAAAGGTGTAAATTTGAATTTTTTATAAAACTAAACAATAAAAACACGTTTGTTTGTTTGTTTTTTTTTGTTTACTCTAAGTTTGTATCACTTATATATTAGGGTCACGTTGATTTAATACATATTTTGAAATCATTTGATGCATATGCAAGTTTTAAAGCTCCAATTTTATTCTTTACTTATCATTTCAGGCGCACTCAATACAAATAATTAGATCTAAAAAAATGAGACGTCGCAATGTGAAATGGCTTCTAAAAGCCATATTCCTATCCATAGTAGCCATAACTTTGTTTGTAGCCATCACAAGTACCATATCATCTAGTTCGGCGACGAATAGAATTAGTCAAAGTCTCCAAGAGACTAATGCAAAACTAAGAAAAGACATATCTCGATTATTCCCCGGTGGAGATAGTCGCGAGGCGCAAGGTAATGAAATAGAAGATGCTCAACGACTTCGGATAGCAGATGTAATTGTGAAAAATAATGGAGATAAAATAGACTGGCATGACTATCCAGCAATGACAAGAGATAGCCAACGTGTTGGCATTGGCGAAGGCGGCAAGAGAGCTACTCTAGATGAAGAATATCAAGCTGAAGAGAAGTCAATGTTCCGACAAAATGGATTTAATGCCTTGCTAAGTGATTCAATATCAGTCAATCGTTCCGTGCCTGATATCAGAAATCCCGGATGCAAGACCAAGAAATATTTAAAGAATCTCCCTACAGTCAGTGTGGTGATTCCATTTTATAACGAACACTTTAGTGTACTTATGAGATCTGTTCATAGTATAGTCAATCGGTCACCACCGGAATTATTGAAGGAAATTATTTTAGTAGATGATTTTAGCGATCGGGAGTACTTAATGAAGCAGCTTGACCAGTATTTAGCAGAAAATTTCCATCACGTGCAAGTTGTCCGTTTGCCTGAGAGGACTGGTCTGATTGGTGCAAGAATGGCTGGTGCCAGGAAGGCAACGGGGCAGGTTTTAATCTTTTTGGATTCACACATCGAAGCGAACTATAATTGGCTGCCACCTTTATTGGAGCCAATAGCTGAAAACCCCAAAGTTTCTGTTTGTCCGTTTATTGATGTTCTTGATTATAACAATTTTGAATATCGTGCACAAGACGAAGGTGCTCGAGGGGCATTCGATTGGGAGTTCTACTACAAGCGATTGAATTTACTACCGGAAGATTTGATAGATAAAACTAAACCGTTCCGTAGTCCAATTATGGCTGGTGGACTATTTGCCATTGGGTCAGATTTCTTTTGGGAACTTGGTGGATACGATGAAGGTTTGGACATCTGGGGAGGAGAACAGTATGAGTTGAGTTTTAAGATTTGGATGTGTGGTGGAGAGCTAGTCGATGCGCCATGTTCCAGAGTTGCACATATCTATAGGGGACCAATGGATTCAAAGAATCCAAGAAAAACTGATTATGTTCATAAGGTGAGTAATTTATAAATCACATTGTACTGTAAATAGTAAGATTTGTACTTTTTTTTTAGAATTACAAACGAGTTGCCGAAGTATGGATGGATGAGTACAAAGAATACATCTACCAGCACAGTCCAGGTCTCTATGACAATATCGATCCTGGTGACCTAAGCAAACAATTGGCAATTAGAGAAAAACTAAAGTGTAAATCATTTAAATGGTTCATGACTGAGATTGCATTCGATCTACCCAAAATGTATCCACCTGTTGAACCACCAGACTATGCTTCTGGAACAGTACGTAGTGTAGCTACTCCTAATTTATGCTTGGACACACTTAACCGAGCACGTCATTCCATGATTGGCCTCTACTACTGTGCCAAAAATCATGAAAGACCACAGAGCAATCAATTTTGGACGCTGAGTTGGCATCGTGACTTACGCATGCGATTTAAACGAGACTGTCTGGATGTACAATCATCTGAGAAGAATGCTCCAGTTTGGCTTTGGGATTGTCATGGTCAAGGTGGCAATCAATTTTGGTATTATGATCGTACAAATAAATGGCTACGACATGGTAAAGAAGCTAAAAACTGTCTCGATGCTGATCCAATTAAACAATTGGTATTTGTTAATCCCTGTGACAAAAATAATCCAAATATGCAATGGAATTTTGGTAGCGTTAATGACACAGCTTTGGATACGTTTTTTGATGATAGATCTAATCTTTAAGTTTATATAAAATGATTTAGAATATTTTATTTGTCCAAAAGTGAATTTTTTAAGTAGACGATGAAGCCCGTTCGCTTCTCTGCCAATGCACCCCTAGCCATCTTAAGGTATGTGATATCGAAACAAAAAAAAAAATAAAAAACATTTTAAAAGCAAACTGTAAGATTTATTTATAGAAAAAAAAAATTTAAATGGAATTTTATTGTTAAACCAACATTTTTTTCGCTGCGATTTAAGAATAAATGTATTAAAAATGGAGTACCTATTGGGTACTTGTACTATGTGAATGTATATGTTTTATTTTTTTTTTTAATTTTGTTTTAAGAAAGGTCAGTAAAATATTTTATTCGAGATGAAAGGGAATAATAAGATATTTTTTCAAAGAAATATAGTAAAAAGCCATACTACCCCAAGCGTCCATTAAGGTACCTCTCTTGCACCCGTTTCAATTATTGATGTTTTATCAAAATCTCAAAGTCGCGTCGTTCTGTTTTAAGAATGCAAAACTTGCCATGAGAAACCTTGTTGCAGGTAAAAAGATGAGAGAGATAATGGAAAACTTACCTTTAAGGTATATATCTATATTAGGGCGTTCGTTATTTTTGAATCAAGTTCCTAAGTGGAAAAACCGTTTCTAAATAATAAAAAAAAAATCCACTAATTTTTTCAGATTTTTATTTTGACATTAGATGGCGCCCCAAGAGGGGTAAAGTTTTTTCTCATTAGAAATAGGTATGTGTTGACTTATGAGGAAATTTTTTTAGATATAGACTTAAATCAAAAATTTTTGATGAGGTACTTGTCTACGTTGAACTTTTTCCACTTAGGAACTTGATTCTCGAAATAAATAACGAGCACCCTAATCTATATTCCAAGTGAAGAGAGAATATATCCCAAAATTATTGAGATTTTGTGATAATTTTGCTGCCGGGTACACAAATTAGTTTGAATGTGAATTCTATCATAGTTTTGAGAAACGTTTTTAACATCGATATCCAAAACACGATTTCACATGAGGGACTGTTAATTTATAAATAAACGATATCATGAACAATAAATTATAGTTTTAAAGTTTATTTTTTTTTTTTTGTTTCGTTATGATTTCTTCTTTATTTAGATACATTTAATATTTGATTTAGTATAGTATGTATGTATTATTTCCATTTTTTCTAATTTAATCATTTATATTTTATGGTTTCACAGTTCTCCAAAAACCTAAAGGCAGTAATAGACCCACATTGATGTTAAGTTTTTTTTTTAGTTTTCAAAAAATATTTAAGTAAGATTTTGAAAATTGATGTTTTTGTTTCATTTATGATTCTCTAAAAAAAAAAAACAAATACTTGTGAAAATGATTAATAATTGTGGTGGTAGTGGTGATGTGTTTTAAGAAAATAAATGCAAATCTCTTGTATATATAATTTTTAGTAAAGTACCTTATTTATGCTATTTGCGACCAAAAAACGATCAAATCATGTTTTATTTTCTTCTGGTTAATGATGTTAACAAATGGGGCGGATAAAAAATGCCCAAATAAAACCATAATTGTGATTGAAAAGATAGAAACTAAAATACTAGAACTTGGATGTTTAATTAATTGACTATAATTTCATAACATAACCCTCTACTGCATAAGACGAAACTATTCAACAACGTAAAAAATCCTAACTAAAGTATTTTTTGTTTTGGTCATAGTTCACTGATTTAAATGATATCCTGATTTAAAGTGAGAAAAAATCCACTGTTTAACTGCATCTTTTACTCACATTCACACTTGGCTTGTGACTACAGAACACGTTCCATAGAGGAGAAATTATATTTAATTATATTTCCAGGTTCTAGGACCAAAATTAACCAAAATAGAAAAGCTATTTTTTTTTCATAATTTTTTTTGAAAATAAGCTCTAACGATTTTCAAATTTTTTTTTACTAAAAAAATGTCAATTTTTGGAAAAAACGGCAACGCCATAATTTCCATCCTCGGTTTTTTTTTTTTGAGAAAAACTAAAAACGCCGTTTTGTTAGAATCTACTGAAAGAACAAAAACTTTTTTTTTTGTGAAAAATTGCAATATCTCGAAAATGTTACATATTTGAGAGATGCGTAAAAAATAGATATTAATAAAAATAAAAAACGAGTCTTGGAAATTACGCAAAAATCATCTGTACCAAGTTACAAGCAAATCATCCATCCGCTAACCCCTAGCTGGATGTACAGATGAACGGCCATAAGTTTTTTTATCTTCTTTATGATCATAATGTTGATTTTGATTATCCAAATTTGTTTTGACACGTAACCAATACTTGCCCTATGCGTTAGTATTTAACGTGTTGAATAAATGAAAAGACCCTCTTGTTATGCAAAACTAGGAGGGGGCCAAATAACGAAAAAGTACCAACTACTTACATATCCGGAAGTTAAATTAACTGCAAAAAATATATTTGAGTTCTTTCAAAAAATCTATAAACTCAAAAAAAATTTACACGATAGTGAGCGATATTTTGCTATCACAAACAAAAGCATTCAAAGCACATCCATTAATGCTATTTAAACCAAAAACTAGTGTTTTCTAAACTGTATCGTTCCCACAAGGACCTAATACTTTTCTTGCAAAAGTATTTAATTTTTGTTTACAAAATGAAATAAAAAAAAAAAACTTTTTTAATTAATGTGTGTATATTTTTAACTTAAACTTACAAAAAAAAAAAAAACATAATTCAAATAAACTAGGGCTTAAGGTTATAATCTTTTGCTTACTATTTCTTTTGGCGCACTCTTTCATTCGATCAACTCGGAAATTGGTCTATCGTCAGATTCAATCAAACGCAAATCATATATAAATCCTGTTTTGTGCTTCATTTCAAAGGGACGATTAGGTGTTGAAAAATAGGGACATAATATTGAACATAAGTTTATAAATAAATTGACCTCATTGGTTATACAGTAGAGGGTTAGAAGAATATTAAATAATTTTTTAAAAAAACTTATCACTGCTTAAAAAAAATCAGCGATAATGAATAAAATTAAAACAAAAAAGAATACAAAAATTAATTAGAAAGCATATTATAATATAATGTTACTCATTTTGTTTTTAATTAATTAATAAGCAAGAGAGATGGAGCGTGTTTTATGGTAATGGTGTAAATTTTTGAAAGCTTGTCAATCGGACTAAGTCCATTCTATCACGTAGTTGATGTGGCTGTTGGTAGATTAGCTGGGTTATTTGGTGGTGCTTCTGGATTTTGTTGTTGCTGTGATTCGACTCGGCTACTCTCATCGCCACTAGCTTGCTGGTTGGTGCTGGACATATTCAAAGTGTTCTTTAAGCTCTTTTCTAAATTACTAACGGCAGCAGTTATAGTTGTGGCCACCGTTGAGTTTGCTATAATGGAATTGTCTATTGCTGCATTTGGTGATGGTGGTGTATTTACTATCGCCACTACGTTGTTGTTACCACCCGATTCCAATGTGGCCACGGATGTGGTTGTTCCAATTTTGTCTACCACATTGTCAGCCACAGTGCTTATGGGTGTGTTGTTGTTGTTGGCTACATTTGCACAAGTCGTCAATGCTGATGATTCATGGTCAGCGACAGATGTAGATGTAGTAGGGGCATTATTCTCTGTTTGTATTGCTTTGTCCTCGAGCAGATGCGCATTTGGGGTTATAAGCTTGCCAGTTGAATCGAATTTATTAGAGATTTGGAGCATTTCTCTTAGATTTTGGTTTTCCATCTTGAGCTTTGTAAGCAATTCGATTTCTTTGTACATAGCTTCGTCGTCTATTGAAGCGGCTCGCTGCATTACAGCGGCCATTTCAGTGATTTTGTCTGCCTGCTCGCGTATTATCTTCCACAGATTCTCGTTGTACATTTCTTTAAAGTTAATTTGACTTGTGAGCACTTTGCTTTGCGTGTGTTCTCTGTATTTATGCATAATCAGCTCTAGTGCTCTTTCGTGATCTTCTAGGCATGCCTTGAGTTCACGATTCTCCTCGCGAACCTTTCGAATGCATGGATTTTGGACGTTTATGCGATTTACCATATCGGCATTGGATTTGTCACGTGTAATACGATTCAGCGAATCTAAGTCATCTTGAAACTGTAAAGAAAATTGAATACGTATATTAATAATTATGATTATTGTTAATTTATACTAGGTTATTTGCCTAGCATGCAATATTGATTAATTTGTTTTGATTTGAATTTAATTTTCGTTATTTTTGAACCGAGAGATATAGTCTATTTGAAGATGGACTTAGCAAAATATATCAAGCTTTTAACTGGTGAGACAGATTGGCCTATATGGAAAAGAAAAATTCGAGACTTACTTGACTACCACGAGGAAGCGCTAGATGTAATAGATGGAATTCTGAAGAAGTCAGATCCATTATCAGCGACAGCTAAAGCAGAAGAAATAAGCCAACATAAAGAAATGTTCAATTTACATACATATATCGAAAAGTGAACAGTTACGCTAAATCGATGATAACAAGCTCAGTCACAGAAGAAGTTTTTCAGAAGATAGTGGATAAAGAGACCGCACATGATGCGTGAAAAGCTTTAAAACAGCAACTTGAAGCAACATCGAAGGATCAACCGTTCAAGATAGACACTCAAGATGTTTCTAACACATTGCGAAGCTCAGAGGTTTGTGGAACGATCTGAATAGTGGACTCAAAGTTAAAAAAGAGAACGCCGTACCATACTTGATATTGGTATGCAAAGTCTTTCATATTTTACCATCAAGATTTGAGACTTTCAGATCAAGCTGGATGTTACTCACAAAAGATGAAGCCATGACATTTTTGATGAGTTGACCACGCAGCTTTGCATGTATGAAAGAAATTTCAAGAAAACAGAAGAAAACGATAATTTAGCTCAAGAGGCGCTAATTGCATCACGATTCGACAAAAAGAAGGAAGAAGTTCGACCAAAACAAAATAATTCAAGAAACAAGAAAGAAGATATTTGTATTTTTTGTAAGAAAAGAGGTCAAGTGGTTAGTTGAAGGAAAACCAGAAAAAGATATGAATTTTAGCAGAAATCCAAGCAACATTGTTGATACAAATGCATTTTTAGTGTCTGTTTGCAAAAATGCCTAGGCAACGAAAATAGAGCTTAAACCAAACCATATTTTTCTAAGGGATTTTTGTGTGCTGATTCCGAATCTGATATAGTCAAAAACGCATTTTATTGGTACTTTTGGCGTTGAATTTCATCACCTATTTTTTTCTAAAATAAAGGTATTTGGTATAGAAATTTATGATATCTCAAAATCTTGGTGGTTAAGGTAACTTATGGTTTTTGAAGCATATTTGAAGCAAATTCCAGTTTTGGACTTCTGATTTGGATAAAAAAAAGTAAAATATTTCAGAAAAATATATATTTTAGATCAAACGTCAAAAAACATTTTATTCAAGATTAGTTTTTGGGACTTTTTAGCGAAAATAGTGATGAGCTGAGCTTAAAAACTAGACGTGATTAACTAAATCTGTTAACAGTTTTGAATTCAGCACACTCAAGTTAATTTTAATCAAATTACAGAGTTCTTGCTCCCGACTTTTTTTTGTTTTTTTGCCGACCAGAGTAATGGTGCTACAAGATATGTCACCAACTGCCGAGACTGGTTAATTGATTTTGAAATATTTGAGAGTTCATGTCAAATTCAAGTTGCTGCAAAAGAAATTCTTGCAGCTGTTAGAAAGGGAAAAATCAAAGTCAAATCAACTCACAAAAATGAAGAAGTGACCTTGAATGACTATTTTATGTTCTGTTCTAGCCGCTCAAGACCGAAATCGAAACAGTGTTTTCAAGTCCACAACTACTCAGTTTTGGATTGATGTTAATGGCAAGATAGTGTTACGTGGATATCGTCATGTGAACGGATTTTTGCACAAGGCAGCGATCACACCAAAAGTTTCGAAAGTTAAGTCAGATTTGCAGTTCAATGTAGTCGTTGGAGATAATACGACACTACAACTGTATCATGAGCGATTTGGACATTGGACATCAAGACAAGAGACATGTTAAAAAGAAAACAAAAGATTGACCAGAATTTGTGTGAGTCGCGCATATATCGCTGCCTGAGAATTATAGGGTTGTATGTCAACTTACCTTACTTTTGATAAAATCGATCTCAAAGTTTTTTAAGGCTGTTTTTTTTTGGATAAAATAGTTACATAGCAGTAAAGTATTGATGTTATCTTATAAAGGACCCTAAAAAAGTCATAAAACCATAAAAAAAAGTCATAAAACCACTAAAAAGGATTCTATGAGCATTAAAAAAAAAAACACATAGAACCTTTTTATGAAAAGGTTTTGAGAAAAGTTCTATGTTTAACATAGAACCTTATAGTTATAAAGAGCTTACATGTTTGTAATAAATGGATTTTAAATGAAAAAAAAGGTGACTTTCATCGTGAAATAGGTGAAAACAGTAAAAGGACTTGCCAGACTCTATTTTCAATAATAGAAAAAAATACCACAAATCACGTAGTTGCATTTATAGAAAACAACAACTTCTGCTTTTGTTGAATTAGGTACTCAAAAAAAAAAGACATGCTAAAAACAATTAGAATTTGTATTAAATTAATCATATTTTTGCAAGCTATTTTGCCAAATAGACAGTCGTCTTAAAAACAAACTTTGGTTAGTAGAGTAAAATATTGACCTTTGGAAAAAAAAACCTACTCAATTTGCCAACTAAATACAACTCAAAATTAGTTAACTTTTTTTAAATATTTTTGTTTTTTTTTTTAGTACTATATTGAAAGCTTGCCAACGGATTTAGGTTTGTCCGAAGGTTCGTTTTTGGTACTTTTGAGTTTTGACTTCTTTTGTTTTAAGTTACGAAAACTAAGTGTTTCTTTAAAATTTTGTTTACTAATGCCAACTTTAGGAAATTTGAAACCTCGATTATGAAAATAACGTTTTCAAAAAATCACTTCCAATTCTTAATTAAGCTGTAATAATATCTAGGTTAGGTAACCCGAATGAATTATTGCAAGGAGTTTAGGTTGGAGAGTACACATTTTAGTTTGAAGAGTACAGAACGAGATAAAAAAAAATCATTGCTGTTTAGCAAAAGTCCTGGGGTGAAATCGGCTAATTTGATAGTCGATAGTTGATAGTAAAAATACGACAAATTATGGAACAAAATCGTCATTTTTTGACTATCAACTATCGACAATCAAGTTAGCCGATTCCACCTTGTTGTTCAATACCAGCAACAACATCAAAAGATCTTTTATTTTTACTTTAAATAATAAAAAGATTTAGTAGAGTAACTAAAGCAAATTATTAGGGAACCCGGCCGAACAGCTCTGATTTTGACGATTTTTTTTTTCAAACGTAGGTAATTAAAAATACTTTAAAGTCTATAGATTAAAAATTGCCGGTGTTGCCGTATTGTTTTTTTTTTAAATAAAAATTAAATTTTTTTTAACAAAACCATTTTTTTTTGCTTAAATTTCATAAAACAAATGATAGCAAAAGATTCTCTAGGTAATTTAAGGAAAATATATAAAACGCAGTAAGGGACAATCTTCCATCGTTTAAGCGATAAATGCAATTTTCTAACATTCTGACCTCAAACACAAAAAAAATATTTTGAAAACAACGGCAACACCTACAATATTTTAAAATACATTTTTAAAAAGCCAGAATCTCATTCTTATCTCTTAAATTTAAATCCACTAAATTTAATCAAGACTTTTTGAAAAAATGGTCCTCAAACTCAAAATTAAAAAAAAAATGTTATTAGAAAAATTTAAAATGACTTTTTTCCAAACTTTTTCTAATAAAATATGAATTTATTTAAAAAAAATTTTTGGCCATAAATATTATCAGTTGAATTTCGAAGCAAAAAAGGTAAATATATCACACTTTTGAAAAAAAAAAAATGAAAAATTACTTCAATTTCAATTGTTTTTTTTATTAAAACTGAATTTTTGCATTGAAATAATTAATTTTCTCAAAGACTGTGGTAAATAGGAACTTTAAATTTTTGCTATTTAACTTTCAACAGTAAGGGTTATTAAATGAATAAAAAATAATTTTATGTTTAGATGTTGAACTTAAAAAAAAAAAATAAGTTACATTTTTTTTCAAAACTTTTATTAAAAAAAAGTTCTTCGAAAATGAAATACTTTTTAATTTTTTTCATAAACCGTAATACATATTGACATTTCCTTTTATAATTTGAAATCATAATAAATGCTGCCAAAAAAATTTGAAAATAAATGCATTTTATATTACGATCAAGTTTAAAAAACGACATGTTAAAATTTTTTCAATAATTTTTTTTTTTTTTTCAAAAATCTGAGTTCAATTACCATTCTTTCAAAAGCCGTTCATTCAATTAACTTAATTTTAATTTTACAAATATGACTAAGCTTCTAGCTTTTAAAAAATGTATATTTGAATATTGTAGGTGTTGCCGTTGTGTTCAAATATTTTTTTTTGTGTTTGAAGTCAATTAATAAGAAAATTGCATCTATCGCTTGAACTATGGAAAATTGTCCCTCACTCCCGTATATTTTTTTTCCTTGAATTTCCTAGGCAATCTTTTGGCATCAATTAATTTATGAAATTTAAGAAAAAGTTTTGAAAAAAATTTGTTTTTGCTCACAAAAATCTTCAATTAAATTTAAAAAATCAAAACGGCAACACCGGCAATTTTTATTCTATAGACTTTAAAGTATTTTTAATTACCGACGTTTGAAAAAAAAAGATCATCAAAATCTAAGCTGTTCGACCGGGTTCCCTAATATTGCCAATTTTTGATCTTTAGTTACTCCACTAATTATTTTCATGAGATTACGTGTTGAGAAATTTGTGCTAAAAAAGTTGTATGTAACCTTAATCAATGTATTGTTTTGTTTGAAAAAAAAAATCAGTAAAAGGGTTTAATGTTGCAATTTGAATAACATGGAACCTTATTATAATAATAAATTTGTGTGAAACCATGGAAGTTGTATAAGTTTTTTACCAGTATCTTCGCCATTAATTTTTTTAAAATATTTTTTCAAATTTATCCTGAGAGCCGTTGAAATTACCAAAAATGTTGATGTATACAACTTAAACAACATATGTATGAAATACGACCTTATCAGCCCTATTCTTCTAATCGATTCACTTGAACGACTAAAATGAAGAGCGTTTAAATGAGGGTTAAATTAAACATAAACAAATTTTGTTTCTTCAAAATTTCTAAAACGGACGGAAACAACAATTTGCTTTCGAATTTTAGTGGTTTTTCAAAACCATGTTGACGTAGTAAAGGAAGGAAATCTTTCGATTCACGTGAATCGAACAGCAGAATAGGGCTGTATAGTTGTCAGCCAGCGATATGGCAAAGCTCATAGATTACCTTTCGGAACGAGAAGAAAAGCGAATTTTTATTAAAGAATATTTCGTTCAATTTAAATACAATTAATCGAGTAATAATTCCATAGAAAACAATAGTATATGGATGGAGTGGAGGAGATACTTGCATTGAATATCAATTAGATTTGTGTGACCTAAAAAGTTGCCACCTAACGGATTGGTTGCAAAAAATATATACCAAATGTGGCAGAGTGGAAACAGAAAATAACAACTATATTAATACCTTTCTCATCGCCTCCAGATGTCGATTATTGCCTTCGGCCTCCATTAGCAATCCGCCACTTAAGACTTCCAAGTCTTTGATTCGACTTGCCATTCGTTGAGCGTCAACAATAATTTGTCCAACGGTAATATTGGCCATGGTCAAAAAAGTGTTGCAGATTGATTTTTGCAAATATTTTATTATAGACTTTTTCTTTGGTTTCTCGAGAGAGACACAAAAAGTAGAAGCACACAGCAAAAACACAGGGCTTGAAGTGTGATTGAAATGATTTTCGTTTTTGTTTTTTATTTTTTACGTTTGCTTGCTTTTTTCCAACAAAATCCGATTATATTCTTTTGTGTTAAGCCAGAACTATAATTGGCGGATGGAGTCGGATGCTAATGTCAATTGTTGTTGTATTTCCATAAGTTTCCATCCGACGAGTGCGCTCGCAACCGCACTCGTCGGATGGAAACTTATGGAAATACAACAACAATTGACATTAGCATCCGACTCCATCCGCCAATTATAGTTCTGGCTTTAAGGATTCATTCGGGTTATTCACTTCTCTTGGCAATTCACATTCAAGATATATATTGGAGAAAATTATTCTTTTTTGGATTCTATTTTAAAAATAAATTCTGGTAAACGGGGAAAAATAGTTTCTAATTAAAACAAAAAAAAAAGATTTTTGCTTTTGCTGTTTTTGTGAGTGGAATTTTCTCTTTTTTGCTTCTTTTCTTGTGGGGATAAATTTCATTTTGATTTGAAATGTCAAAAAAAACATCTGTCACTAGAGATGAGCGATGAATGAAAACAAATCTAGTACAAGAATTCCATACTGTTTTTCTGTACTCTGTAAAAAAAATCGAAAAAAATTAGCCGAGCTAGAAAATTATTGGGCTTTTAATGGCCAGTTGTACAAACGTGGTTCAGCCTCGGATCAGGAATTTAACTCGCCGATTTCGGCGGATTAGCAGTGGATCAACTTTGGTTCAAGGATGGATTTAGCTATTTCAACCTATATGGACCTAGAACCAGTGCTAAAAATCACTGAATTCAGAAGATAAAAGTTGCTGATCCACGGATCAAATATTTGTACAACTGGCCCTAAGCCAAACGTCAGTGTCGAAAAAAAAAAAAAGCAGAAAAAAAAACTTGACATTTCAATTCTAAGGAAAAGAGTGGCGTATGTTTTCCTCAGTATGAGTTTGTTTTCCTCAGAATTGATTTGATTTGATTGGTTGGTTTTTTCTTGTTCTTCTTTAATAAACAGTTATGATAGAAAGGAAAAAGACAAAGACAGATTGCTTAAAAGCCCAATCCCATAAAAAATATCGATAACTTGTATTTGACATTTCTCTTTTGATTTAAGTATTGTTGTTGTTGTATTCCAACAAGAAGCAAAAAGAAATAAAAGGGAATGTTGAAAAAAGAAATAGTGGAAAAAGAAACGTCAAAAAAGAGTCTCGGAATTTTGGCCCACGACTCTCCGGTCGGATAATTTTTTGTTTTATCTTCTTTCTCTTTTGCACTCATTGGTTTTGAAAAGAGGCGCGCCTCTTGAGGCTTCATGTAATAGCTGACTTAGGGCCTTTACGAGATTATGGGCAGTACAGTAGTTCAAACAGACCATTAAATTATAGTATCCCATAAATTTGCCAACCCTGGATTTCACAAATTTGAACGAAAAAGAAAGACACATATCAGAAAATACAACTGTCTCTTATTTACTATAAATTAAAAAGAGATAGATCCACTGTTCATAAATTTGACTTTTGCATATCTAAAAAAAAACAACAATTTGGTCTTTGGTTATCCTTCCACTTCCAAGTCCAATATAAATTTAATTTAATTTGCAAAACCCTTTTTCAAGGTAAGATTTTCTTCCTTAATTATTCTTAATTTAGCTTGCATTTAGTCAACCAAATATACCCATTTCCACATTAGGTTAACACACTCTCCCCCTCAAAAAAGTAATGAATATTTACCAGAAAATAATAAGACGTTTTCCCCGCGGGATAGTTTACAGCTTCGCCTATGGCTCTGGAGTCAAACAACAAGTTGGCTACGAACGCATATCCAAACAAAAATCCAATGTCATAGATCTAGCATTTTGCGTGGACAATCCAGATAAATGGCATGCAGAAAACTTAGAAAAACATTCCAGTCATTATTCAGGCTTCCGAATACTTGGTAGTCAATTTATTGCATCCTATCAAGACAAATTGGCAGCCAAAGTGTACTTTAACACTTTGGTTCCATTGACAGACATTGGAGTAACCATAAAATATGGAATTATCTCCAAAGAACATCTTTTAAATGACCTAAATGACTGGACTCATTTATACTTTGCGGGGCGACTTCATAAGCCTGTCAATCAGGTGGTTGCTCCAGATGATAGTCTACAAAAAGCCTTGCAACAGAATCTTCAATCAGCATTTTTAGTTGCTTTGCTAATGTTGCCCGAAAACTTCACAGATTTTGAATTATTTCATACAATCTCGAATATAAGTTACAGTGGAGACTTTCGAATGATTTTTGGAGAGAACAAGAATAAAGTTCAAAATATTGTCCGCCCTCAATTGGAAGAATTCTTTGAGTTGTATCAACCTGTATTGCGAAGTCTCTCTCCCTACGTTGCTGTAGGCAAAGAGAAGACTAAAAACGAGATATTTTTCGAACAAGACAAATCCGTTAAAGCCACTCAGCATCATCTTAAATTACTGCCAAGCCATATGCAAGAAAGAATTCGTAGGAATTCGGTGGTTAAAGGAAGTTATATGGAAGTGGTACAATCGATTTCCACTAGTGGCAATACACATGATGTTATATCAATGTCTCTGACCGACATAGTCTGGAGGAGTAGCTTAAAACAGTCAATTAAGAATATACCATCGGCTGGTATATCGAAATCCCTTGTATATAGTTATAGAAAAGCCTTGAAAACATTTAATTAAAATCCCAAAGTATAGTGGAGTAACTAAAGCTAAAAAAAATTGGAAATATTAGGGAACCCGACCGAACAGCTCTGATTTTGATGATCTTTTTTTTTCAAACGTCGGCGTCGGTAATTAAAAATACTTTAAAGTCTATAGATTAAAAATTGCCGCTGTTGCCGTTTTGATTTTTTCAATTTAATTGATTTCAAAAATTTTGCTTGAATTTCATAAATTTACTAATACCAAAAGATTGTCTAGGCAATTAAAGGAAAACAACTATATGGCCGATAAATGCAATTTTCTCACAAATTGACTTCAAACACAAAAAAAAAATATTTGAACACAACGGCAACACCTACAATATTTAAATATACATTTTTAAAAAGCTAGAAGCGTATTCAAATTTGTAAAATTAAAACTAAGTTAATTGAGGAAAGAATTTTTGAAAAAATGGTAGTTAAACTCAGATTTTTGGAAAAAAAAAAATTATTGAAAAAATTTTAACATTTCCTTTTAAAAAGTTTTTCGTAATATAAAATGATTTGAAATTATAAAAGAAAATGTCAATATGTATTACAGTTTATGAAAAAAAAAAATTAAAAAGTTTTTTTTAATAGAAGTTTTGATAAAAAATTAACTTATTTTTTTTTATGTTCAACATTTAAATATTAAGTTATTTTTGATTCATTCAATAGCCCTTATTGTTGAAAGTTGAAAAGCAAAATTTTAAAGTCTTTGATAAAATCAATTATTTCAATGCAAAAATTCAGTTTTTATCAAAAAAATCCAATGAAATTGAAGTAATTTTTTTTTTTACTGTAATAAATATCACCTTTTTCTCTTCGGAATTTCTGATAATATTTATGGCCAAATTTTTTAAAAATAAATTCATATTTTACTACAAAAAAGTTTGGGTTTAAATTTTACAGATAGAAATGAGATTCTGGCTTTTTAAAAACGTTTATGCAAATGTTGTAGGTTTTACCATTGTGTTCAAAATATTTTTTTTGTGTTTGAAGTCAGTTTGTGAGAAAATTGCATTTATCGCTTAAACGATGGAAGATTGTCTTTTACTCCCATATATTTTTTTTTCCTTAAATTACCTAGAGAATCTTTTGGTATCATTTATTTTATGAAATTTAAACAAAAAAATTGGTTTTGTTAAAATACGGCAACATCGGCAATTTTAAACCTATACACCTTAAAGTATTTTTAATTACCGACGTTTGAAAAATAAAATGCACGACTGGGTCGCACGTACTTGCTCTTGTAGTTCAAAGTATCGTTATCTTAAATATCTATCGGAAATTTAAGATTTTGTTTAGTGTCGAGAAAAAATACAAAAAAAAAATGAAAGTTAAAAAAATTACATTTAAATTTATTTTTTTCAAAAACCTTTTAAAAATTTTTTTTTAAAAACTTCTTTTTAATTTTTTTTACATTCGCCAGTTCAAAATTATGTCTATAAATTTTGAATAAAATTGACTTATGTTTTGATGAAATTTATGAACTTTAAAAATATGTCAATTTTTGAAAAACGGCAACGCCATATTTCCGTTCTCCGCATTTTTTGAGAAAAACTAAAAACGCAGTTTTGTTAGAATCAGTAAGAGTATTACGTACACTAAATTTAATCAAAATCGTTAGAGCCGTTTTCGAGAAATTTGCAATACCTCGAAAACGTTATATGGGAGATATGCGTTAAAACGGAGATATTAAAAAAATAAAAAAAAGGGGTCTAGGGAATTACATAAAAGTCATCTGTACCAAGTTTCAAGCAAATCCATCCATCCGTTTAGGCCCTAGCTCGATGTACAGATGGACGTACAGACGCACAGACGCACAGACGCACAGACCGACGGACGGCATGACGAAAACCACTTTTTTGATCTTCTCCATTATCGTAATGTTGGTTTTGATTAAAACCTCAATTTTTTTTTCTACACGAAACCAATACTTGCCCTATAGAGCAAGTAAAAAGATCATCAAAATCAGAGCTGTTTTGTCGGGCTCCTTAATATTGACATTTTTTGAGCTTTAGTTACTCCACTAAGTATGTACCTCTGTTAAAGAACAATCATATATGTATATTGAGCTTACTGCTAGTCGAAGAGTTCCTTCCATTAGATAAACTGCTAAGTAGCTTTTAAGAATAAAAAATAAAAGTTGTTATTTAAAAAAAAAATGAAGCTAACTTTGTTTGTATTCTTTCATTTCATCTTTCGTGATAGACAATGAGCGATTCAGATTCAAGCAATAAACGACGTTCTGAAAAGAAGCACAAGAAAAAAGAAAAGAAACACAAAAAGGACAAAAAACACAAACATAAAAAGAGATCTCACAAGATCTCTGATTCTGAGGCATCTATTCAGGATGACTATCCTCTCAAGAAAAAAATACCTGAAGATGTAACAATACCAAGGTTCTTAACTAATGAGAATCCAGAAGTTACCGATGAAGCATTTGGACCGGCATTGCCTCCACACTTATTGGCTGGAAAGACTCCTGAGAATACTAAGGAGGAACCTGCAGTTATAGGACCATCTCTGCCTGCTGGAATAGTCCTTCAAACAGATCATGAATCCGATCAGAAAAGCGAAGATGAAGAAGATGCAGAGGAGTTATTCGGTCCCCTGCCAACAGATTGCAAGTCGTTTGCAAAAATGACAACGGCTCAAATTAAACTCGAAGAACGTGCCCTAGAGATGAGACTGGCTATGCTTGATCCGGATGCCAATAAAGAAGATATAAATAAGCGTGAAGAATGGATGTTAGAGTTACCCGATGTGGGATTGAAAACTGGATTGGCCAGTTTGAAAAGGACTTTTCATACAAAAGAACGACCTGATTTTAGTGATAGGTAAACTTTTAAATAATTTAATTAAATAACTTTTTTTAATAAATTTTTTTTTGATAGATCTTCTTGGACAAAAACTCCCAATTCAAGTGATGCCCCAACAACATCTAAAGTCACTGAAACAACTAAATCAAAAGCTGAGAAGAAATATCAGGAACAACGTGATGCTGAACAAGAGAAAATTGCAAAAAAATTAAAAAAGAAACACAAACGAGATGAGTCTTTGTATGAGATTCATCAAAAGAAACTGAAAAAAGACAAGAAGGTAAATAATAGATTAATAACAAATATGCATAATTTTTTTTCAACTATTGTTTGTTATTTTTTAGGAAAAAGAAGTTAATGGAAAGTCAGAACGTCGTCCATTTAGTCGAGATGTTGATTTACAACTCAACAAAATCGACAAGAATCAAACCAAGAAAATCGTCGATAAAGCTAAATTCTTGGATAGTCGCTTTTCTAGTGGAAATGCTAAGTACCTGTAGATAATGATGAATAGATTTCTTGTTTCTTAGATCTACGTAGTTTCAAAGTAGTTATTATGTAAATTTGTAACGTCTTTTAAATAAGCATTTTGAATATTTTTTTTTCAGGAGTAAATAGACTAACTTAATACTCAAGGTAGAAAATGAAAATAAATCAAACCATTGTTCGCTCTTAATCTTTTTCAATGAAAAACTCCTCCTTATAGTTTTGATAAATTTATAATCATCATGTAAGTTAAGAAACGAGATATTGAACTACGCCAGTTACATAGGAATAAGTCATCTTAACTATATAATATCCTCTCTCCTTTAATATGTGAAAGTCTGACGCATTTCGTCAACAATCAGATAGGCCCTTATCAGTGTATTTTAATTTTTAGACCTGAAAAGTCCACCATCGACCAAGTTCATATTAAATCGATGCCCATCAGCTATTATTCATTGATTTCAAAGTTGTGAAACAGGATCGACAGAGAAGAGCTCTATAGAGTCATGTCTAGTTTTGGTATCCCTGCCAAGTTCGTGCTCCTGGCAGGATGACAATGGAGAATGCGCGCTGCTCCATCAGTGTCGGCAAAGAGTCCACCAGGTCTAAATCTTATTTGAAGACAATTAAAGTTTGTCATCTTACCGAAGATATTATTATTATTATTATAAGTTTATTACGTTGCAAATAAATTACAAAATAATATGTGAAAAGCGCTAGCTACCGAAGATAATATTCTACACACCTTCAATACAGTACAGGTACAAATTATACAAAAAAATAACTTATTTATAAATAAAATTTTTTTAAATTTTTATTTTAATCTTTGTTCAACCAAAAAATTTCAAATAACAATTAGGTACCATTCATAGCTACATCAGTGTTTCCATTTGGTATATTAATGATATCATAATTATCATCATTTAAATGATCCAACGAAGCCAAAGTTCTCCATTTCTTTAAATCAGGATTGTATTCTTGAATGAAGTTTAGAAGAGTATTAGTATCGTCATATCCACCACAAATTATAAGTCGATTATTCCAAGATGCGCATTTAGGTCTGGATAGTGCAAGCCTCATTTGATATATATTCCAGTTGGCAGTTGAACCATTACATAATATTGAAACAGATTTAGAAATCTGGTTGTTCGATAATTGGCCTCCAACAATAACAAGTTTTTCGTTTATATTGGTGAAACAATAATTTAAGTTCGGTGAGTTAGGTGGACCATATTTGAAAGTCCATTCATTAGAATGAGGATTAAAGCAATCAATTGTACCATATTCTTTATTAGAAACATACAAAAATCCACCAGCAACGGCTACTATAGGATTGGAAAGTGGTCTGTTGTTCATGGGAGCTACAGCTTGCCATTTGTTTAAAGAAAAATTAAATTTTTCTACATGCCTCTTCCAAGAAACTGGGTTAGGAGTGTAACCACCAACAATATACAACTCATGATTCAGTATACCTATTCCAAAGCCAGTTCTCGGTATATCCAATTGAGGTAGATTAGATAATTCATTTGAGTGGAGATCATAGCACTGTAAAGAATTATCGACTTTAACAATAAGCTTCTTATTTGTTTCAAGTATTTTATCGAATGATAATGGAAAGCCTGGAAGTGTTTCAGATACCCAGGTGTTTAGCTTCGGATTATAAGTGTGCATCTGATTTTTCACAATCACAATAAGTTTATCTTTAGAAAGCTCCCTGGACTCCAGTCCAGAACTATCTGGTGATAAATGCCATTGAAGCCAATCGCATATCATATTCCAACACTCAGCTGCTTTGCAAAGTTTTTTCTGATGTTGTTTTATAAAATAGGGACTCAGCAACCAATATCGAACATGAGAAAACAATTTGAAGGCATAATTTTCACGATTCAGGTTGTCATGCTCCATCCATTTCATCAGACTCAAAAATAAAGTTTCTTCCGATGCCACATAAAGGTTTTTATTAGAAATTATCATGTCGATTTGATCCCCGGTGAGGTCTAGAAACTCGTCGTTATTGGCCACTTTTTCGAAATTCATACAAACAAATTGAGTCGCTTTCTCATATAGCTCTTTCAAGTCATGTTGATCAGCGAACAAAGCTATGCCCAAACAGTTGCTAGAATCCATTTCTTCACCCATGAAATTGTAACACTCTTTAATCAATGCTTTTATTTGAAAGAAGTTAGCTGCTCTCAAGATGTCTTCTACTGTATCGGTTTGCAGATCAATAGTCCCGGTGTAAATAAAAACGAGAATAAGTTTCAAGATATCACCCATCACTTCATGGATTTTGACTTCAGAAGCTTTTGATTCCATAAGGTCACCGCCAAACATGGTCAAAAAGAAATCACTTCCAGCTGACAAAACATTTTTGTGAGCATGGAATTCGACATTATTGGAGGCAATAATACAAATATCAGATAGTTCATGTTTTTCGAGAAAAGAAAGATGCTTATCGCATAAATCATTCATATGCTTAACTGATTTAACAATTTTACTCTTTTTGGGAGCAAGGTTAAAATTTGGCAAAGAAATTTCTTGTTGCTCTTGCATCTTCACGGATCTGCAAGGAATTTGGGTTGGACATTGTTTTTTTTTAATACCTATTATAGATGTGTATTTCTACATACCTTTTTCTATTTCTATTTCAATTTTTTTTATTTTTAGTGGTTACTTTTGCCCTTAGGTAGGTTTTTGTCTGTTGAACAAAATTAATTTATTTTTTTAGCTCGGTATTGTACGTCGTAGTCGTGGTTATACCGGTAACCGTAACTGGAACTAAAATTGAATTTTGAATAACTGAAGAAAAAGAAGTAAAGAAGGGAAATCCCCATTGAACAAACGTATTTAAATATTTTCCGGGTTACTATGTTTTAAAAAAATGCACATTTTTTCACAGTTAACATTTTTTGATTTAATTTTTCTTTAGAAGATATTAACTACATTATATTTTCAGTTTACCAACAATAGGTAAACTATTTTTTCTGCATAGTCAAATAGAGCAGGGGTAATAAAATAAAATGCACGACTTGGTCGCACCAACCTGTTCGTATAGAAACAGTTATACATATGTTATACCTGAGACATACTGCTTGTATAGTTACTATAGCCGTGTTTTTTTGGTAACTCAGTACAAAGCTCAACAATTGATTGGTAAGGTTAAACTAAAGTTTTTTTATTTTTTGGTTTACAGACAAATTTTTTTCTAAACTTATACATAAATCGTTTGTTGTTGTTTACAGCTTAAAATGTTAACTCAGTAAAATACTGAGTACCTACCTACCAATAAAACACGGCTTATACTACGCTAAAAACCATAGTTTCTATACCAGGCATGTCAAACTCAATTGTTACTAGGGGCCAAAACATCGGGATCTAAACTTTTATGGGCAGCAAAAAAAGTAGATCTAAAATTTTTATAAAACAAATTTATAGAAATAAGAAGAATGGTAACATTAATGTTTTCTTCCTGGTACCTAGAATCTCTTCTTTGATACCATTTTTTATTTGCTCTATAGGGCCAGTATTGGTTTCGTGTCAAAAAAAAAAAAAAACTTGAGGTTTTAATCAAAATCAATATTACGATGATGGAGAATTCCGAAAAAGTGGGTCTCGCAATTCCGTCTGTGCGTCTGTACGTTTTTTTTTTTTTTTGTTATATATTTCGCTTAGAAAGTGTACCTCCCAAACAAATTTTTCAAACTATACCAAATAACTCGAAAATGGCTCAAACGATTTTGATTAAACTTTCCACGCGTAATATTCAAAGCAATTGCAATAAAACTGCATTTTTAGTTTTTCTCAAAAAAGTAAAAGAGTGTACCTCCCATACAAATTTTTCCAACTATACCAAATAACTCGAAAAAGGCTCTAACGATTTTGAACTTTGCACACGTAATATTCAAAGCAATTGCAATAAAACTGCATTTTTAGTTTTTCTCAAAAAAAGTCAAATAACGAAAATAAAATTTCATTTAAGAAAATTTTGCCCTATGTAAATTTCGGCTTTTTCCCAAAATCAACAAAATCTCTTTAAAATGTATATAGAGTCAGCTCTTAAAATCTACAAGTAAAATAACATAAAAGTGCTTTAAACTGCAAGAGCAAGTACGTGCGACCCAGTCGTTTATTTTATTTCACAAGACCAAGGAGTAAGTTAGGCTGGATTTTAAACGATTTTATATGGCATTTTAAATTGCCCTAAATCTGACTGGAAAATACTTATAAAATTCGGTCATATCCACTTCATAGAAATTTGGAATATGCTTCGGACTTCGGAGTCACACTAGAAAAAAAAATTAAGAAAATTAAAATCACTTGTCTTTCAGAGGCATATTCTGCAAACCTTTTTCATATTCAGTTTTAAAGTTTAGATTTTTTCCGCGCATTATTTTTGATACGACGACGATGAAGATTTACCTAAATTTGAAATATTGCACGTAGGAAAGCCGTCAAATCCTTGTTTCTCTTCTGATGTGCATACAAAGCTATGTTGCATTTGAATGCCTTAACTAAGGCATTCATAATTTAACCTACTGTTGGGTTTAATTAGAACCTTCAAGCAATCACAGAACTTACCCTGATTTGAACCACGAGATCTTATGAATTTATAATTTTGTTTTTTTGTACATTCTATGTATATTTATTTATTATTAAAAAAAAGAGGTGAAGGTGCGTTAAACAGAAAATAATACATTTTTAGTTAATTTATCTGAGGATCTTATCGATAAATTTGTATGGGACCTAAAATTGAGCACGGATCTTCGTACCAATCTTTAAGCTCAAAATTATTAAAAATGTTGTGGCCCGCAAAGTTATTCGTTGTGGGCCGCAAGTTTGACATGCATGCTACTAGCATGATACTAGCATGGTAGCCTCTAAAACACATGTGGCATAAGCTTATACCATGGTATCTATGCTAGCGTGTCACGGGTATTAGAATGTAAAGGCTTTTTATATGAAAATTATTTAAAAGAATACCTTTTATTTTATTTTAAAAATCACAATAGGTAGTAAATTAGGTACTTCACAAAATAACTGACATTTTGAAAAAAAAAAAAGAAAAAATATTTTCTAAACTGTAAATATTTAACAAAACTAAACCAAAAATATGACTTCACATTCAAAAAGATCATCAACAATTAGTGCACCTATTACAAATCTTGATTTCCCAGAAGAATTAGCCCATTACAAGTGGCATTGCTCTCTCGGAGAAATGTGTCGGAACAACATAAGACCCCTTCGGTCAACTGATTTTGGAATACCACAAATTATATCGATAAGAAAATCACTCTCCAAATCCAGCTCATACAATTCAACTTCTCCACCTGCATCCTCTTTCAAACCTTTGTCCAAAAATCCATCCCATTTGGGTACATCAAAAGTTCTGGTTGATACAAAACATAGAAAATCTATCAGAGTCAAAAAGATACAATTTACAAGACCTTGTGCAGATAGTGTTGAATTTGGTGCTCCCGTATCATTAATTGGAAAATGTCCAGCAAAAGATAGACAACAATTCAAATTAACTGAAGATCCTCGTAAACGATTTTGTTTAAAAAATCCAAATCGAATTCATTTCAAACCAATTGCACAGCCTGTTGAGCTGGCTAAAGTCAAAGAACTTGTAAAGACTGCCGACAATGTTATTTCTTCTTCAGAATCGCATTCATCGAATTCTAGTATTTGTCAAGTTATAGATTTAGCCAATCCATTGGGTTTGGATTTTCAAGGAACCGATTATAAAAACACTTACGAACGGGATGAGCAATCTTGTCAGAACCAAATCGAATACCGAAAGGTAAGAAGATTTCAACATCGACGAAATGTTCAATTAGAAACTGTACAATATACTGAAAAAGAACAACAGGCTGAGAGGATAGCAATTCCAAAGTGTTTTGCTATGGACGATTCTTCGGTACAACATGCCAAACCTATTGTACGATTATCAAACGTCTTGAATAAAGGCAGACATATGTATGGGAGGCTCGTTAGAGCTGAGCAAAAGCCAGAGGTCTATAAGATCCTTAAAGAGGAAGAACAAAATCGAAGAGAACGCTATAAGCAGTTGTATATCAAGAAAAAACAAAAAACTGCTAGAAAGCATGAAGAAGAAATTCAAAATGAAAAAGCAGTTGCTGCCGATAAAGCAACTGTTTTAGCAGAAAAAGATATTCAAGATTTTGTTAATTTACTTGATCGTACAATCATAACGAAAAAGATGAATCCTCGTCAGATTCCTGAGAGGAAAAAATTCCCCCATAATATTTCCGAAACTATTAAGTTTCGTTACGATATGAAAAAATCTAAACGAATTCTCAGGGACAGCGCCATTGTGAAGCAGAATTTCTACCAACAAATGGGAATACCGAAGAAAATTCCTGAAACTGAACTTGCCATTAGCACTGACTCAAATTCCCCAAGTACTAAAACTGAGGAGCAATCTACCAACGATGAAGATGACATGGTTGTTGGCCAGAAAGGAAGTAAATTTATTCTTCGTGGATTTCGATATAAAATGGGTACAAATTTAAAAGGAAAATTTAATCAGCATGAATTGGCTGAGAAAAATGGCAAGATGAAAGGTTGCATAACCAGAACAGAATGGTTTGAGTCGTTAGTTCCAAGAAAAGTTCAGAAAAATGACCAACGAGATCTTGAAATGAAACTTTATCCTCAAGAACTCGGTCTTAAACCGTTTCATGCTAAAAGTGCTATTAGGGAATTTCGAAAAAAGCCATTGGGAGGGCATTATGATCGAACCGTTAGAAAGAAACTTCACATAAAAAGACCAAAAACCATGAAGGTAAGAAAGTTTAACTTAATAGGTTTTCTATATGGCAAATCGACAAGAAACAAATCGGTAGCATCTTTAAGAAGCTCTGAAGCAATCAATCTTAAAGGATGCACGATGGAATATGTGAGAAACAAAACAGAAAAGGAAAAGTTAAAGAAGAAAATCCAAAAACGTCAACGTATGCAATACTTGGGAATACCATATTCTCAGGAGAAGATTCAAAAAACAAAATCCAAATGCGTTGATTCCGACTCGGGAGATTCTGATTGGATTCCAGATGAAATACCAAATGACAAAAATCCATCTGAGCACATTGATTTGCGAGGTCGTGGAAATATGCCTGCATCAGAAAATCGGGAGACGACTTTACGGCAAATTCCAAAAAATTCTAGAGATTACAAACACTTGAGAGTCCCTTCACCTCTTCTCAATGAATATGTCCAAGCCCAACATATACCTGTTTTGAGAAAGCTTAGAGATGATAAAATTGTTGTCGAAAATGTTAGAAATGTTAAACCAACCGAATATGCCAAGAAATTTGGAGCTCGTCATCATCATGACCATTGGAATCCAACGCAACATAAATCTGTAAATGTTCGGTATTCGAGAAAAATAGTTAAACCTAAACTTTTGAAAAGAACATCTCAAGTCGATGCAAGAGAAAAATCCCAAACAACTTTTGACAAAGCTCGACCAAGAGGAAGTAATGTCGATGAACAAGATTTTTCCATACCAATGTATAATTTTGACGAAATTATCGAAAATCATGGAAATAAAATAAAAAGTGATACCAAAAGACAAACCAAAGAACACGTGTTCCATCAATCTAAAGATATGCCCATCCATAGCTTGGGTGAAGATGAGTTTCAAGAATTTCCAGGACGTGATAAATTTCTTGAATTTATTCGTAACATCAAAACAGAATTGAATAAGCGTTCAGGGGTAACCGACACTAGTCAACTGGTAATTGATAAAAAATCCTTCATAGATGAACTCAAGGAAGATCTCCTCAGTATAGAATCTTGTCTTAGCTCACTTAGCTCTTCAGAATGTACAAACTTATCAAATGACAGTGGAAGCTTCCTTATGGCTGGAGACAAAAAAATCCCATTAGACTACTTGAGAAAGTCAGTGGTTCCTTTTGAGGAAATGAATAGACATCGTATCGAAGCTATACCTATTGACGCTAGCAAAGAAGAACTTAATCCTTATCGAACTGTTCCCTTTGCTGGTCAGCAAAGGGAACAATTGTCTATGACAACAGCTAAAGATAACTTTTTCACATTCAATACAAGATTACAGAATGGAATGCGACAACGTCTAGAAGTGAAGACAGAGGATCCCAAAAAAAAGGTAATTGGTCCGAAGAAAGGCCCAAAAGAGATCGCTCAAGTAGCAACTGACATCGACGAATTGTATATAGAAGACCTCAAGAAACCTCCATCATTAAAGCCATTTAAGTGGAATTCCTGCCGGACCATGATCAAAGATGCCCTTCGCAAGAAATTCGAATCGATGTTGATTCAAGGTGAAATTGTCCGAACAAAAATCAACGATCGTCGCAATGAAGAATACTACCAGCAAATGATTAAATCAAAGGAATTATTTGAAAGGTTGTTTGCAAAATGGGAAAAGAAAGAGTATGAAGCTGCAATGGAAGTTGTGAATAGAGTCAAACCCTACTATGAAGCAACTGATATTTATCGAAAGGACTATCAAGAGTTAAGTAAGGAATTTACAGTTTTGAATATGGACATTGTTTACATAGAAAACGATTGGACACGTCGAACTATATTACAAAATTTCCATTATTTATTGGCCGATATGGAGTGGCGAGTGGAGCACGATTGGATTCATCGAAATGAAGATGGTAGTTTGGAAGGCTTCCAAGAGTCGATTGTTAAGAGATCGATTGTGAACATTCGTAAGAGGGATAAAGATGATGCATGGGCTGTTAAAAAATATTATGAAGAGATTTTCTTAAAGAATCCTCATCCTATTATTGTTGTTTTTCCAAATGCTAAAGAATTCATTAATGGAATTGAAAATTTAAAATCTAAAACATTTGTTCTACTTCTTGAATTACATTATACTTTGTGGATTTTGGCCGAGTTGGAACAGAGATATCAAGAGTTTAATGATTGGTGTACAGTTGAGTTGGCATCTAAGAAGAAATTTGCTGAAAATAAATGTGCAAATAAGTACTATATGGAAGATCGAGCTGGAAAGTTAAAAGAACAAATGAATGCTTTCCTAGGCGATCCGATTGATGAAACTTTTGGGGATAAGCGATTGAGTCAGATTAAAGGAATCTGTAATGAAATTTATAAACACATAGTGCCTGATGGTGATCAAATGGATTTGAGTGCTTTGGAGCAGGTTGCTGCAATATCGGAGGTGTTGGATGAACTTCTTGGTAAGTAGAAATTTTCTATTTCTGGCAGTTCTTCAAATTTCCAAAACAAACCGGGAATTTCTTAGCGAATCCAACTCACAACTGTTTAAATAGCTTTCCCGGTCTTTTTTTCAGTCATAAGATTTTTTTTTTAAATGTATTGTTGTTTGTTTGTTTTTTTTAGGTAAATTCGAAAACATTCCTGTGGCCCAACGTAATCGCGTTGAGAAAAAACACCGCAGACTCCTCGCTTACCGTCGCAAAATGTCCAAACAGGCTGTTTTCATAGAACGCCGAATTGCCTCTGAAATGGTTAAAGTTAAACGCAACTTAGCACCTCCATTTGTAAAACCAAAACGTCAAGGTAATCTTCCGCGTTCAGAATTGAAGAAAGTGATTCGTGTGCGTGAGAAAAGGCAAATTTCAATGTCACAACAAACGAAATTCTTTTACAAAGCCTTTCATGATGAGGGTGATCCGAAAGGTCTGAAAGAAGCACGCGAAAGTTTGGATGTGATTGAAGGAATTCAAAAATCTATTGTTCCTTTTTACTTTGATCATTTTCTCATTATCAATGGCTATCAACCAAGTTATGATTTTCAAACTCAAGTAGAATTGAGAGATGGTCCAGAAATTGACCGTATGCAAGTTAAAAAGGTGCTACCTGAAGTTATGGAAAAATTCGAAAAATGGCAAATTATGAAGAAGAGGATTATGGAAGAGAATATAAGTAAAAATCCTCAAATGTATCAGAACGTTCGAATATGAATTTATATATATTTTTCTCTATTCAATTACAACAACAAACTTAACTAGATGGGACAGTTTTTGGAGTTTCCTTTTGGGGTATGATGATTTCTTTAAGGAGTTCTTTCTTGTCCTCGAAATAATCACGATACCAGAGAATGTGAGCCTTTTTCTCTCTGGCAGTAATGTAGGGATTCTTTGAGAGACCCACACACACCAATTCCATGAAATGACGAATAGGTCCCTTGGTTGGACACCATGGTTCTAAATGTTGTTCAAGGAAAATGTGTTCGGAAAAGTCAGTGGCGTGTTCTTCGTCCATGCCTTGTTCGTTGTCAATGGGGAATTTCCATAGCTTGCCTTGTTCGGTCCAAAGGGCCATTTTCTGGAAGTAGTTTGCTGGGGGATGGGTAATGGCCAGTTTGAGTTCGTGTTGGTGAAGATGGTCCCATGTTTGGATCATATCGGGAGAGTCACGAAGTTTACTGGGATCCTTGAATATATCTAATGGCTTGGCACCAAATAGGTTGACACTACCAGTGTTTGGCTCTGGTTGTCGTTGATGTTGTTGCTGTTGTTGTTGTTGATGCTGATTTTTGCCACCTCTTCCTCGGTTAACAGATCTGTCTCGACTTTGGTCAGGTCGGGCAGGTGCAAGACTCTTTCGAACGAATTCGCTTCGAGAGTATTCTATGGCCGGTTGGCGCCTATCAATCTTCATTCCCACAATTAGGTCACTGAAACGAGTATATAAAGGTTAATTCCACGCAATTTGACCACCAACAAGCAAAAAATATAAGAAATTTAATGATGTGATTTAAATACTTTTGCATTTTATTTTAATAATTTTATATAAGTTTAATTATTTTTATATTCCTCAATCTCAAAAATTAAAAAAATGAGAAATTTTTTTTAGTAAAAGATGGGAAAAATTAACATTCTAATGTAGAATTCCTTTCAACCGCTTGCAGTCGCTACTAAAAACGAAACTAAATTCGTTACTTTTTGGCTGTTTAGGAAATTAAATTGTGGGATCTCTTTTTGTGAATGTATTTGTGTCCAAGTGACCGATGAAAAGAATATACAAAACTTCATAGTAGGAACAAAACAACGTAAAATTAGTTTATTTTGTTCACTAAAAATGATTTATATTTCACAAATAAACAAAAATTTTCTCTGGTTCTTCATCTCTTTATAAAATTTTAGTTTGGCAAAATTGTAGTGTGTGTGAAAATCTTTGTAAGTCCGTCTAAAAAAAGAGTTTTAAAAAAGATCGATTCTTCGAGAAAAAGTTACGAATTTTTTTTCATTGGAAAAAGTAGCGACTACTACTGATCGAATTTTTGGTTGTTTGGAATTCGACATAAGAGTTTCCAAGGCCGGCATTTTTTTTAAAGTCAATTATTCTAATAAACAGCCCTTTTCTGCTATTCGATTCACGTGAATCGAAATCAAACTGGCTTTGTAAAACCTCGAAAGCAAATCGTTGCTTCCGTCTCTTTAAGAAATTTAAAAGACACAAAATTTGCTTAGGTTTAATTTTAACCTCTATTTAAATGTTTTTTTGTTTTAGACTTTCACGTGAATCGAATAGAAGAATAGGGCTAAAATACTGTTCAATTTTAAAGTTCAAGTGACCTCAACTTTAAAATTGAATTATATTTAATCGCTCCACTAAAAATAAAAATAATTTTTATTATTTTTTCTTCGTTACTTTAAAACTATTTATTGTGTAAATAGTGATTAAACATTTCAAACCTGTATTTTTTCTTTAATAGCTGCGTTTCTTTGGGAGCTGCTTTGAACAACTTTTTCAATATAGAAAAAGTAGTTTTAAGTACTAGGCAGTAGATAAATGTTCTAAAAAGAACGCAGATAATGTTTATACACTTAGGAGCAAAAATGGAATCAAACTTTGTTCTGTAAAAACGACAATTGATCAGGGACTTATTTCTCGACGAGCTACATGAACTACATCAGCCACATCAACGACTTTAAACTTCAATATCTACGTCCCATCGTTCCTCAGTGATAAAATATATGCTTACTGGCAACGTAACTACATAAATTTCCCAATTTTTAAATATCCAGATAAACCCCAGTTAAGCAGGCTTACCCTTGCCAGGTTGGTTTACTTATAGAAAATTGGGCTATCTTTTTCCAAAATTCCCGTTATTCCTAGGAATAAAAGTTTTTTATATTGACATTCATTCTTCTGATAGTCTAACTGACGCACTGTGGGCTAGAACGCTATTTTAGCAGGAATTAATTAAATAGTCAACTTATTCCAATATTGCTAATTTTAGTCTTATTCGATAGATAAATGGACTAGCTATAATTGCCCATTCGAAATTTAGGTCAAAAAATTCATTGGCTACATAAAAAAAAAAACAAAAAAGGCCACTTTTTCCCTATTCAGATATTCGTTTACTGAGTTTGTTTTAACGGATCGATTGCGAAAATTTTGCTAGTTTATAAATAGGTAATGTATCCAAATATAGTATTTGCTAATAAATTGTTATTATATTGAACTTTTGTTTATAAATTTTAAAGTAAAGTATGCTACTTGCACCAATTTTATTTAAAACGAATGTTCCTAAGCTTTTAAAAAAAGGCACGAGGAGGCACACTCTAGAAACAATTTTAAAAAGTAGCTAGACTATATGATGGCTTTATGTTTTATATAAAACTATGTCCTACAAGTGCAAACTTTTTTCGCTCTAACTCTGAAAGTATAGTGAGCAAAATACTAAAAAAAAAAAAAAAACACTTACGATGACAAAAAAACGAGTTGTATGTTATCAAATAACGGTTTTTTTATTTGCACTAATATTTTACCTTCCATATTAAGTAAAAACAACTTTTGTTCGTGTTCAATGACACCATTTTCGAATTTGATGCGTTTAAAACATCATAGAACTTTTTTTGTTTTTTACAAATATCTGTTGTAAATTGGAAAACCTTATTTAACATAATATTTCGTTTATTTTTTTTTTTTGTTGTTCTTATGTTTAGTGTCTGTTGCACCATAAAATTATTATTATTACATCATTCAACATCATCTCAATACCTTTAACTGCATTTTTAGACTATTTCGAGAATTTCTATAATTAATTCCAGCTAAAATAGCGTTCTAGCCCACAGTGTGACGAGACGATTGAAAAATCAGGGCTTAGTGAATAGTAAGTACACAAGCCAAGAACAAAAAATGAAGTAACTGTGTCACACCCGTTACAATGGAATTACCCTAAACCAAAAAGGATGTCAACCATCAAACTTTATTTACCTCAAACTCAATTCATTTGGATCGGTAGCTTCTTTAGTTGATTGTGTCGTCGGAGGAGTTCCATTCGGATTCAAAAGCTTATTCAATAGTTCGGCTTCAGTTTGTTTTTGATTTTCTTCTCCCAACAGCGAGGCAACATTCTTTGCCGCCTCCACAACATCCTTGGATTCATCTTCTGCCTTTGAGCGTTTCTTACTACCACCTGGTTTTGCCATGTTTATATTTTTAACAATTTGTGTATTATCCTCGGAATTCATGGTGGACAAAAGTTTGTTCAAACGTTCTGCGGCAGTTTCTTCTTTGATTGGTTGTTTTCTGGGTTTTTTCTTGTCTTCCCGGTCGCTGTCACTACTGTCGCTATCATCTTTTTTGCGATCACTGAAATCTCGCACGATGAGGTTGGAACGAACAGCAAGTGTTCTAAAGAGGATTGATTTGATGACATTTGTTTATATTTGTGAAATGTATGTAAATACCTCAAAGTTAGATCTTGAAATCTTCGTATAATTAACATTTTTATTTTATTTTATTTTTTAATAAATTTATTAAATTTTTTAGATGATGGTTATGCACAAAATTTTCAGCTGAGCCTGCGAAATGTCAGAAAAATGGGATGAAAAAAATGACAGTTGGTGGAGATTATTGTACAGGGATGTGTGTGAGTGAGGTAGAATTTTCTATTTTGTTTTGCTTTTTTTATGTGAGCTGCATTCAGCGGATTTTAAAGGTTCTCCGATACCAAGGTGACATTAGGTGTGTTTTTTTTTGTTTATCTATATATATTTTGTGCAAAAAAAGACATCGAGATATTTGAAATCGAAACCTTCAAACGCTTATAACACAAGAACGAAGCAACTAATGTTGGTCTTGGTGGTCATGGTCTTAAAATGTAGCTAAGAATATACAAAAGATTTTTGGTTTTTTGTTAAAAAAAGAATTTATGAATCCAACATGGATGCAATGGCCATATGAATGGTTTTGGTTTTTTTTTGAACATTTTTTTTTTAATCCATCATGGATGTAATGGCCATACCACTATGGAGTTAAAAAAAAAAACATGAGCACGGCACATTTTTGACAGACAGCTGCCAAAATGTATGTACAGTGGTGCCAAACATTTGGACGGATTTCAAAAATCCCGATGTGGTTTTTTTGCACAAAATATATAAGCAAAAAAAACACCTATAGATAAACAAAAAAAAAAACACACCTATTTTTAAAAATGCTTTGTCAGCTATTACACGAAGCCTCAGGAGGCTTGCAATGACTCTTTTTTCGAATTTTCTTATGATAATTATTCTGTGAGGTGCGTGCTATTCCGTGATGCCTCTTGAGTCAAGGGCATTTCTCTTTTGATTTAAAATTTGTTGTTGCTGCATTGCACCAAAAAACAAAAAGAAATGAAAGGGAATGTTGAAAAAAAGAAACGTCAAAAAAGTGTCTCAGAATTTCGACCCACGACTCTCTGGTTGGAGAATTTTTTGCTTCATCTTTTTTCTCTTTTGCACTCATTAGGGGCATTCACGATCCGGTGCAACAAAAAGGTATAAAATTGCTAAATTTTATTTTTCTACTACTACAACTAAGAGAAACAAATTTTGCACCATTGTATTTTATTTTTGCAATAGGGTTAGGGTATTGCAAAAGCGTAAAAAAATTGTAGTCTGTATATTTGGTTATTTTAGTTTAAGAAAATGTTACACTCTTGCACTTTTACAACGATACAAAAGACCATTTGCATCGAATCGTGAATACCCCTATTATTATGTTTGAAAAGAGGCGCGCCTCTTGAGGCTTCGTGTAATAGCTGACTTTATAACCAAAATTAGTCATTTCAATTTCCGATTTTAACAACTACAAAAAAATTTGCAATTTTCTAACTCATGTGTAACTTTTACCATACACACACTCAAAAAAAAAACAACGCTTCACAGCGTTCTGCGTTGATGTTGGCTTTTTATTCAAAAATACTCTAGGCAGCATACAGTACAAAAATTAAACCGTGTTTTCCATATTGGTTTAAATCTGTGATTTCGGCAAAATTATCTGTTTTTCTTATAATTGCCCGGTTCCCTTGGAGGTGGTAGATAATCTTGTACATTTACTACTAAAACTACTCATGCTTTTTTGCCGAGTAGATGAGAATTGATTCGTTGAAAGTGCACAGAGAAAAAATAAGGCAGGGATGACTATGCTTCTGGTATATTTAACTTTATTTCTGGTATATTCAACTTTATTCTGATTGAATATACTAGAAGTAAAGTTATCCCTGGCGTTATGTTTTCTCCGTGTGTGTACCATTGAAAATCGCTAGTAAACGACTAGAAGTACTTTGCCACCTCCCAAAGGAACAGGGTTTTAACGTACTGATTTCGTAGGATTTCCTGTGGTTCAACTTTTGCCCAAGCATGAATTTGGCTATTTTAACATAAATATGGACCTTGAACAACCCAACAAACAATATCACTTCTATAAAGCTTTACAGGAGCTACATTACCACCTGTAAAGCTTTATAGAAGCGAATTTGTTAGTCGGAAGTCGAAGTGCTAAACCTTATCTTCCCATCGATATCAGAAGACAAAAATTTGCTAAACCATTGGATTAAATATTTGTACAACTGGCCTTTAGATCTTACAAATATAAGCCCTGTTCCATTGGCGGTGGTAGTTTACTCGTGAGTCGAAATCTAATACAACAACTACACATTCCTATCTCCTCGAGCAGAAGATCATGCGTTAATTCTAGTACTAGATCTACTCATGAGTAAACAGATTACAACCTGTTTTCACTAACGTCTAAATGAGATAATTTCGTAAATAATCTCATTTTGAATATCAAATCATATAGAAATAAAATTTAATTTTAAATTTGAACTGACCTCATTTGTGAAACTATCTAGAAAATAACTTTTTATTCAAAATCAATCCTTTTCCACCCTGAATTCATTCATTTTACCGATTAATTTCTAACATCCTGATTTCGTTATTTTTAAGAAAATCTCACATTTCATGGAAATCATTTGTTGCTCAACAAAAGAGATAACCATATAGCACCCAATTTTCCTTACCAACTATTTTATATACCAAACAAAGACAACCATATTCTTACATTATTTTGACATTTCAATTCAGGGGAAATCAAAAAATTCTCACTGGAAAACTTTCGTTCAAAAAAATTGAAAAAAAAAAAATAGTTTGCGGCCATTTTACATTCGCATAAATTTCAGTTTCCAATTGTCTTTTTCATTGGACGTAGCGCAGTATACGCTCGAGAGAAAACACAGCCTAAAAAAATAAACGTACGTTTGCACTTTTTTTTTTTATGTGTGAGACCCTTTTTTGTCAAGTCGGTTTGCAAGTGTGTGAGAATAAAAAAAAAAAAATCAACCACAAGGGGAAACAAGAAAAACGAACCTTCCGAGCTGTTGCGCTTTTCTTCATTTATTCATTCAAAATTCACTTAAATATTTCTAATTTTTTGTTTACCAATGAAAAGTCTATGCAAATATTTAAGATAATTGAAAATAATCCACGTACCATTGTGCTGAATGTATCATAAACGGGTTGTGTTCAATTTTTAATAAAAATATAAGAACCAGAGAAAGAGGAAAAAAAAAAAGCCAAGTGGAAGAAAAACGAAACGAGTTCTACTACTGTCTCACTCTAACTTATAGTAGTTCCCATCAAAAAGTGACACATCCAAAAAGAGATAAAAAACTGTTTAGTTGTTGTTTTTTTTTTTTTCGTTGTGTTAATTTTCGTTCGTTCGTCTCATCGTCTGTTGCTGTTTCACCTTCTCTCTGTCTGGTTTGGTGTTGGTGGCGAAGTCTCGACTCGATCCGCGCGACGTACACAGAAATTCTTTTACGCTGATTTCATGTCATCGTTGTCGTTTGTGTTTGTTGTCTCTTGTGTCCAGTTTTCATTTTGTCAGGAGTAAAATTTTCATCAATTTCCGATTTTAAATTAAAGAAATATTTATAACAAAAAATATTTAACGAAACGAAGAAGAGTCGCAATAGATTTGCAATTGGAAGTGTACTGTTATTTTTTGCTACATCTGCTGCCATTGTTGCCAATGCCGTCGCTTTGTATTAGTGCCGCTACTCTGCCGTGTGTTTCTGTTTCTGTTTACAAATGAAAAAATGCCACTGCAAGTGGATTATTTTTTATAATTTTGCTTAAAAAATTATAAAAAAAAAAAAATCATTACTCAACTGTGATTTGTCTCCGCGTTGCCGTTGTGTGAATTTTTTTATTTATGCAATATAAATACAGACGCAGGAAGATTCCTCCATCAAATTGGTCATTAATTTAATTCTTCTTTGACTTCTCTTGATTCTATAAAAAAAGGGAAGAAAATTTTTCGATTTTCCAATTTGCAAAAGTGCAAGATTCCACGACGAAGGACGTCAATTCGATAATAGTTAATAAATAAGTCGTGTCGTTTTGGTTGTCCAATTCAATTTGCCAATCGGCGTCGCCTCGATTTTCTTTTTTTTTTTTGGATTTTTGTTTATTTTTTTTTTTTTTTACTTCACATTCAAGTCATTTTAGTGCGCATAAATTCGCACTTAAACAGCGAATGCTTAAATGGATGCAACATCAATAATAACTCAAGTCGCACGTGATGATGAACAGTTAAATGTTTATGCAAATGAGAAAGGTAAGTTTACTATTCCTTCTAATTTGGATAGGTATAAAGTTCATATTAAAAATTGCCAATTGGCATTGAGAATAAACACAAAGGTTTTTTTTTTCTTTTTCTTCTGTTGGAGGACGATAGACGACGATGGGAGTTTTCTCTTTTTTTTTTTTACTTTGGTTCCCCTTGAATAGATGATTCATACTTTGTATATTTTTGCAGACAATACGAGTATGAGGCATAAGGATGTGGGATTTGGGTGTAACTTCCTTTAAATCTTTTTAGCTTTTAGTCGAAGAAGGTATTAATACAAAGAAAAAGGGGAAATCCTTTTTTTCTCTTACCATTTACCAGTGTCAGGGAGTCACCATTAAGAGGAAAAGATATTTGTCTTTTTGTTTTGAGATGGTTGGAATTTATATATTGCAAAAAATAAGAAGATTTTTATTGGTTTGTTTCAAGTTTATGACAGAGTTGTAGAGAAGATTTAGGTAGGTAACTTTGACTTCCTAACAAATGGAAGTTATTTAAATTACAATCACACCAGCTTTGGAAGATAAAATGTTAAAGGTTAAGTGTTCAGTAAAGATGAATTACCTATAAAAGAAATTCTGGAAAATTTTGAAATAGGGTGTAAAAGTTTGTGAAATAATGGCAATCAGAAAAATGAAAAAAACGTAAGTTGTGTTAGATACAATTATTTAAATGAAGAGGAATCATTGGAATTGAACTAATAAAAACTAGTAGCTGATAATCAAACTGTTTTTGAAAACGACAATAAAAAATTATTATTATTATCGATTGGAAATGAAAGAAATCAACATCAAGTTCGTCAATATGAAAACAAATAACGAACTATAAATTAAATTAAACATTGAAACGGATATTTCACAGCCACACAAAAAAATATAAAAGTTCTGACCTGGGGTTGCGACTAAGTTTTTCATATGGTTTTTGGGTCGCTTAAACCGAATCCAAAGTTTATTTTGCCGTATCACGTCAGGTTTTTGAAATATCCTCAAAAAATGTCTAAACTAAAAAAAAAAGTTCTTATCTGACATTTTTTGAGGATATCTCAAAAACCTGACGTGATATGGCAAAATAGACTTCGGATTCGGTTTAAGCAACCCAAAAACTATATGAATCGCAATCCCAGATAAGAAATTTTGTTTTTTTGGTTTTGCCATTTTTTTTGAGGATATCTCAGAAACCTGACGTGATAGGGCAAAATTGGATTCGAATCTGGATTCAGCAATCCAAAAACTATATGGTTAACATATTCGCACATCCAGATCAGACAAAAAAAATTTTATTTTTTGTGACATTTTTTGAGGTTATCTCGAAAACCTGACGTGATGGGCCAAAACGGACTTCGGATTCGGTTTCAGCGACCCAAAAACTATATGAAAAATCTAGTCGAAACCCCAGGTCAGAACTTTTATTTTTTTTTGTGTGGCTGTGTTACGATGTTAGTCTTATTTTTCCGTTTCTAAAAGTACCTACCTTCCCATCGGGGGGGGGGGGGGGGGGGGGGGGGTCACTGGTTCATACTTAAAGCAAATCAAATTATAAGAGTTGTTAAAATATATGAATAATAACAGAAAGAACTTGACTGAAACTCTTGTCTATTTCTGGCTGTAAATGCGAATTTTATTGTTTGTTGATCCACCTCACAAATAAATAAACCACTATTTGTTGGGTAAACACGAATTTTTTTTCGATTTAAAAAAAAGTTAATTTTCTAAGTGTTTTTTTTTTTAACTTCAAAGTGATTTTGGTGAAAAATTTTGATATGGACATCGACAATTAAGGTATGAATTGTATTAAAAAAAAAATTTAATTGTATATGCAACTCTATTTTTTCATACGGAGGGGTTGAAATACACACTTAAAAAATTTGCACTTTTTTCGTTATTGCATAAAATATATATTATTGAACTGCTGGATATATAGAACAATCTTGCATTTCAAGAGTTTGCCCAAGTTTGCACCCCTAAAAATAAAGACCCCTTGAAAAAAAAGCGACCCTTACTTATAAACTTTTATAAATATTATGTTATTGAGAAAATTTCTTCAGGGATACCTTTAAAAATATGTAAAGAAATAGTGTTCCAAATTTCAAAAGAATCGGTGCAGTAGTTTTTAAGTTATAAAGGGCACCGGCTTGAAAACATTAGTTGTGGGGAGAACGATTTAAAGTTTTGAACCCTGGACTAAAACGTTCGTAAGCAAAGTATTAAAATACTTATAACTTGGTCAATTTGGCTCCAATAGTCCTACAACTTGAACACAATATTCTTGAGATATAAAAAAAATGTATTGCAAATGAAAACAACAAAACTGAGTTTCCCAGAAAAAAGTACCTAACTATGTTTCAGTTTTTTTTTTAATCTTAGGAACTTTAATATTTTTTATTAGAATGAAGTCTGTGAATACTAAAGTATTTGACCAAAAACTACGAGGTCATTAAAAAATGGTATAAATATGTCCATAATATTGCAAAATTTTATACAAAATCAATTAAAAAACGAAAACATTTTTTTTTCTACATTTCATCTTTAAAACTTAATTTCTCAAAAACTACCTACATATTTAATGAAACAACTTGACTCAAAAAATAAAATGAATAACTAACTTTAAGAAAAGTTATAGCACAGGGTTATACGTGCATTTTATGATTTTTAATATTTTTTTTTCTCCCGGCTAATCGGGAGGTAAGTGGGTAAGCACTTAAGTGGCTTTTACCAAGAAAATGAAAATTTTTCCTTCCGAATATTTTTTTTGTCATTTGGTACCTATTTGATGTGGAAAATGTGCCCAAATATTTTTGGCCAGGTTTAAGACTAAAATACCGCACTGTGCGTCGTTAAAATTTGCTGCTTTTCAGTCAGTCGTATGATACTTCACTTTATTTCTAACTGTTATTGCTGATTTTTTTGCCAATCAGTCCCTTGTGCCCCCCCCCCCCCCAGAAAAAAATCCTGGATCCGCCCTAGTACCTTCCTATACTTTTAAACAAATGGAAGTTATTTAAATTGCAATCACACCAGCTTTGGAAGATAAAAGGTAAAAGGTCAAGTGTTCACTTAAGACGAATTGCCTATAAGAAATTCTGGAAATTTCAAATAGGGTGAAAAGTTTTGTGAAATGGCAATCAGAAAAAGGGAAAATACGTAGGCAGGTACTCATGCAGGTTTACTGGATCCTAGTCAAGGGTAAAAAATATTGTTTTTTTTTTTTTAGTTTTTCAGATTCAACACACTAAAATGAAACGTATGTTTGATTTAGATTATAAATGCGAATGCCTATACCTGTGCAATATGCATAACTGTTTTATTACTACTTGAGTGATACGTCGTTAAAGAAAGCAAAAATTGAAGTGACTTTTAACCTGCATAGACATTGTCTAAGTTACTTCTAAGAAAGACTGGAGTTTATCTTTTTCAAATAACATTGGATAAACTCTAGTCTAAGATAAACTGGAGTCTAAAAATGACAATGAATATGCCCCAGGGAGTTTTGCATTTGAACCGACGATATGCATAACTATGCAACTAAAAATTTATCACCAATATGGCTTTAAACCTAGATTTGGCCCCTATTACGGTTGTCAAATATCAACACAATATTTGACATTTATCAACAAAATGAATGAATCGGTATTACCGTGATCGACTATCAAAATTTTTGATAAACTGTGTCTTTGCTATAAATTTGAGATCTATTGTGAATAGTTCTTTTGATAAAATCGGTATTATGTATCAGGCGCTGCACTTCAACTCCCTCGGCTAGGTTAGTGTGCTTGTACAACCCGCAAAGTTCGTTTTTATATCTTCTTCTCCAATCACCATTAATGCATTAAAAATAGTGAATGCTTTTACTAGAAAAATTGTAAAGTATGAACTCATTCTATTCACATTTTGTACATACCAAAACTAGTTTATAGCTATTAATTTCCTAGTACAAATAGTGATTGATAACACACAAAAGTTGTCGTTTCATTAAAACCTTATCTTAGATAAGTCGAGTAAATTTGTTTTGTTTATTTTTAAATTTATTAATGATTCGTAAATTTAGAATTTTAGGTTTGAAATCTAATCGCAGGTTTTTGGCACAAATTGAAACTATGGGGATAGTACCATATCTTAGACAGTGAAAAATAGTAATAGTAAATAATTTGTTCACTACTGAGAAAGTACCTATAGTGATTAAACATAAACATTAATAGTTCAAAACAATTTGTCAAATTCAATTTATGGTCTTTCTAATTTCACAAAACCTTAAAGCCATAAAACCATTATCAGTAAAAAAAATGTATTTAAATTCAAAGTCTTCAAAAATAGAATAACCCATCATGAATGGGGAATGTTTAATTATTGTAATAAAGTAATCTGGATAGTTCTGGTTTTTGTGTGGTTATCTAGGAAAGAAAATCCTACCTACCTACTCAAAACTTAAAGACGCTTATTAAATTAATAAAATATAAAAAAAAAAAAATAATAATTTATAAAAATACAGGCACAAAAATTAATAAAATTTAAAATTAATTTGCAATTTGTACTTATTGTATATTGAAATTTATACTCAAATAATCTCAAAGATAACTACAAATACTTTTTTTTTAATTTTCAAAGATACCATAGTGGTTTGCGGTTTTGATTTCACATCATCTCAGTTAGTGTTAAGTTTCATAAAGCAAAAAAAAAAAAAAAAAAAAATGATTCCTTTGATGAAATACCGCATTTTGTGGTGAAACAATAATAATAACAACTCATTGATATTGCCGCTGAAAACGTAACAACTTTGATAGTTTATATTTTTTATGTTGCTTATTACCTACTATGCCAATATTTAAAAATATTTAAAACAATTTTCAGTTAGTCATTATCCATATACATTTACATATCATCGGTTTCATAAGGAAACCTCGTAACTCCACCTTTTTTCGAAAATGACTTTTGAATACCATTTTTTAGAAAATAGTCAGCGGAGCTACCCAGAAGAATTTGAAGTCATTCCGAAAACTCTTAAAAGACTTAAATTCAAATTTTGTAAAGTACTTTACTCCCCAAATACTCTGTTGTTTCTCTACTCTTTTGTCTCTCCTGTAAAATTTTGATTTGTAACGGTCAATTACTAATAAATGTATCGTAATTTTAAAATGAAAAAGAAGGTGAAAAATAATTTTTCATTGATTTTTGGTTGTTCTTTCGAATTCGACCTGTTCAAAATAATAGTAGTTAAAGTTATTTTTTAAGAATTTAAAAGCGGTTTATAACTTAGAATATTTATTTTTGGTTTAAAAGTAAGTACTCATATAATTTGAATAATTTTTCAACAAAAAACGATTTGTTTCGGTTTTAATCTATTTAAAGTTCGAAGAGCAAAACACTGCAGTTCGGATAACGGAAACTTATACGAAAGCTGCTTGAAGAAGGGAAAAACAAATTAGTGTCTAACATTCGCCTCCGAATGTTCACTGCACTGCAATTCAGGCTTAAAGCCTTCTGGATGTGAAACAACGATGCAGAAGGCTCAACTTTGCTCATCTGGACAATACGCCTGTCATCTACGGCGGTCTTTTTTCTTTTTCTACCGCGCGTTTCGGGTCTTTCGTTGACTTTATTGCATTGGCTACCATTGTAGGGGAGCATCCTAATATAAACTTGAATTTCCAAGTAGGTTTTCCCTTCTTCAAGCAGCTTTCGTATAAGTTGCCGTTATCCGAACTGCAGTGTTTTGCTCTTCGAACTTTAAATAGATTAAAACCGAAACAAATCGTTTTTTGTTGAAAAATTATTCAAATTATATGAGTACTTACTTTTAAACCAAAAATAAATATTCTAAGTTATAAACCGCTTTTAAATTCTTAAAAAATAACTTTAACTACTATTATTTTGAACAGGTCGAATTCGAAAGAACAACCAAAAATCAATGAAAAATTATTTGGCACCTTCTTTTTCATTTTAAAATTACGATACATTTATTAGTAATTGACCGTTACAAACTTTGACATCAAAGAAATTAAATTTTTAACCATAGAAGCACCGTAAATATAAAAAATGTTATTTTGTTGCAGGCACTACTATTATTTTGAACACAACTGTATATTTTTATACACTATTTATTCTCATAAAACAAACCACTGATAATTGATATTTCGGGTGTAAGATGTAGATTACATGAGATCTCACTTGCTGTTCGCAAAATAATTGCCAGGCTTCTAGAACCATAGCATCCTCATTCCTCATATGTGGAGTAATTTATTACCGGTAGAACCGGGTGATTTTGGCCTGGCGGGTGACTTTGACTTTGACATGGACACTTTTTTAAAAAATTGTTAATATATGAAGGACTTGTTTGATTTTTTCCAAGTTTCTTTGTAAATTCGTATAATTTGATGAATTCAAAAGTGATCATACTAGCTTTATTTAATTAAAATTAGATATTAATTTATACTAAATTTTAGTTTACTTAAAAATGCTAAAAAAAAAAATCACCTGAAAATGTTGGATGATTTGAACATGTTGCAGAAATAGGATTGCAAAATGACTTTAACTCCGATATGTGTATTGTTTTGCAAGTTGAATTACTTTTATTCTACCCTTGCAACTATTTCATAAAAATTAATTTTAATTTTTTATAAAAAATGCCATATGGTAGGGTGACTTTGTCACCCTCTTAATTTTTGCACTAGACTTTGTTTTTATATATTGGTATATATTGACAAAACTGATATTTGGCAATATAATTAAAATGTTATCAGATCATACATATTAACATTTGGCCGCTCAACCACTAGACGTAGCCTTCTTTCGGCCTCTTAAAATATTATGGATGAAGACCTTAACAGCTTATAAGATGGCAAACTCGAAAACAAAACAGTGCCGAAAGATGTGTTTCCTAGGCTTCTAAAATAGCATTTTACTTCGGCTACATCTTAAATGTTGATAACGATGAGGTTACAGTGTCATTCCTGCGAAGAGGTGCTGGGTACAGCTTCAGAGAAAAAAGACGTTGCACAAGTCACCAAAAGTGATCTGGAGAAGAAACTTCCTGTTCCAATGGTTGACCGCAGAGAGAGACTATTTTTTTCCATATCCTTTGAAGGATATCAAAATTTATGCTAATTTTAATTTCTTGTTTTTTTTTTTTAATCAAATAAAAACCCACAATTCTGTGTACGAAAATAAAAAAAAAAAAATACCCACATGTTTTAAAAAATCTGCTCTTTCATTTGGGCTGGGTTAGAATGACGTGCTACTTGTAGTTGAACTGGAAATAAAGCAAACGTCCTACCGGCCAAAGTCACCCGGAATGGAGGGTGACTTTGGCCACCCATATTTTGGCATTTATCTATAGAACTGTTGGACAGATTTCTTCAAGATTAATCATACCTATAGAATGAGCGAAGTAGGTAAATTGGTTAAAAAAAATTATTGCAGAAGTTATTCACATTTGAATTTGAAAACGTGCCAAAGTCAACCGGTTTTACGGTACATTATTGTTAAAGTATTTTCGACGTTATAATAAAACAACCGTTTAGTTTAACGGTTACAATGGTAAGGTAATGTGGGCATAACATTATTATCATTCAAGCAGCATTTCAGGCTTTAAAAAATTTTTATTTGATTATTTTTGTGTAATTTTGTAGGAATTCCCATTTTTGCATGATTATTCATAAGAAGCTCCGAGTAGTTCGTATAGTGGATCCATGAGGACTAAGTAAGCCGGATCTTCGCCCGATAGCCACTTTAACCTAACCTAACCCAGATGATTCTTCATTTTTTTCCGACTTTCTAGAGGACAACAAATTTTTGGTGGATAAGCGAAGAAAAATTATGAACAAACGAATATTATAAGTTTCATTTTGGCAAACTATGTTTCGTTGTGTTTGTCTTTTTTTTCATTTATGGCTTCTAAAAAGTTTTAAGACAAAAATCACTATGATTATTTTAATTAAAAACTCTTATCAATTATAAAACAATAAAATTTCAAACCAACCCACTTTCAAACGGACTTAACTCTTTTTTTTTTTTTTCTAAATACATACTTTGACCTTAATTTTATTCATTCTTATGTGAATTTTTTTTTTTCTGCAAAATAAAAATAAAATAAAAGCAAGACAAAAATAATGAACTGAAAATGTATAAAAGCAAAGAAAAAAAAAGAAGACAAACGTGTGAGGTGAATAGAAAGAAAATGTAGGTGGGTGCATGCATGAGAAAAAACCACTCCAAAAATGTCTTCACACAAGGAACAGCCAGAAAGACCTGTTCGGTCGTCCACTAAAATGGCCTAATGCTCTTGGCTACTAGCAAGCACAAAATGTATATGTACATTTTACAAAAGAGTATGTTATTTCATTGCAACATCTAGGTATTCATCCATCCATGCTGATACATGCACTATGGTGTAAAAATGAATCGCATAATGAAATAGGTAGGTAGGAACAAAATTAATTACACAAAAGTTAAATAGAGTTTAATGTCATGATTGTTCCAAAAATTGCTATTGTCTTCTCTATTACCAGTTTTTTTTTTTGGAAAAAGGAAATATGTAATAAAAACAAAGTAATTACTGCAGAGATTTTATGTGACTGAAATGTAATTAATTTTTATACAGAAATGCCCCAAAGGGATGTAATGTAAGTAAAACTACATCATGAATATTCGTTAATATTTAATCAATGACCATCAAACTTCTTACCCAAAAGGAAAATGAAATCATATCAAACAAGAAAAACCTAATAAAAGCATACGAGTATAAGATTAATTATAACTGACTTTTACTTTTATTTTATTCCTCCCAAAGTCAAGTTGGTTATATTTACTCGGAACAAATTTGGTCATGAGCTGACCTTGAGAACAACTCTTTCTCAATGTGATTACTTTGAAGCACATTTGGCGTTTTGTGTTGATCAATGTGGGAGATCTTTTAATTTTGTTTGTCATTTGACAAAGGTGATGTTGGTGTTGACTTTATTATTAACACATTTGTTTTTGTTTTCTTTATTCTTTTTTCATTCGTATAAGATTTCCGGTGGTAAAGAGATTTGAAATTTGTTATATACATGTGCTATTACAGGTAATTTTGTTGGTTAGTATTTTTGAGTACAAGATTTAAGCAGATTTTTTGGACAAATGGATAGAATTTCGCTATTTGTTTTGAAAATCGATCAATACGTTAGCATGAGGATAAGCATTCTTCGGAACTTCTAAAAAAAATCGGTACATCGGTAAAGTATACTAATATTTCGATTCAAAATGCTAATTATTTCTTGGCTTATCGATATGAGACACTGCTGACAATCTCACAAAAGCTTTAACAATGATATTAGGTTTCTCCTTATCGTGAAATATATTTTCTAATTTATTAATTTTGTTAGACTGCTTTAAGATGGAAAATTTTATCAAATCAAAATGTGATCTATTTCAAACACTTTAAAATATTCATGAGATATGATAGATAATATTTGCTAATAAGAAAAATAAAAATAAAATGGTGTTGCTTGTTTAGATGGTTTAATAATTTGCGTGACACTTTGTATATTAGATGCAATATTTTTCTCGTGTCTATAACATGTGTTTTAATTTGGCTAATTAGTTCATTCTTTTCTAATTTATTATAGATTTTGCATTAATATTAGATAGCAACACAAAGTTTTGCGTATCATTAGATATTTCAAATTTAAAAAATTGCAGTTTTTGTTTGGTTTTCAAACAATTAAACCATGTATTGAAAAAAAAAACGAAGCATAAGATTAGTAAATTAAAGTTTAATTTTTTTAAAAATAATAAGGACACGTCTTGGATAAACTCTTTTTTGTGTAGACAGGATTAAGGTTTGGTTTGGAATTTGTTTTTAAAGGAATTTCGAAGAATAATTCTTCTTACATTTATGTACATATTTTCAACCCACTTGCGACATGAAGCACTCATTATGTCGCTGCCTTAGTCAAAATCCATGAAAACAATTTTAATACACGAAAGAAACAATATTTTCATTATTTCGTCTTTTTTATTTTGTTTTTTTCATTGTTGGAGTTTTGTTAAATTTGTGAGTCTTGCTGTTGAGGTAAGGATCGAATAAATTATATTCATGGAAATTTATTTTTTTTTTTTTTGAAATTTTAAGTGAACCATAGTGAAAGTTTACTTTGTAATGTACCTAGATCCTTTCTTTCTCCCTTTCTTTGGATAAATTTATCGTGTAAACATTTTTCAGGACACCTTTTATTTATTTTACGTAAATTTTCTTAACTGTAAAACATTAGCGTGGTGTTTTTGTTTTTTCTAGGAATTAGACTTTTTTTTAAAGTGCATTAACACATACCAAATGCAGTAGAATGTAAGAGTTTTATACCATGTCAATCAGTCAGTGATGGATGGTAGTCGTAACTGATATAAAGTATCTTAGGTTTTTCTGAAGACTCGACTTATTTATTATGTATACAGTAACCATTTCTTCAATGACCAAAAAAAGGACATTTTGTTAATTGAACTTACTTCCTAGTAACCGCGTTCAAGTGGTTATCAATAAATTGATACCAAAAGTTAAACATATTGGGGCGTATTCATAGATACTGTTTAAGCTGCTTTTAAGAAAAACTCGAGTTTATCCCATTTGAATTGCATTGGATAAACTCCAGTTTAAGTTAAACAAAAACTATGATTATGACCAATTTGGTTCTTAGCAATAGACCCGAATTAACAAAAAAAAAAAAATTAAAAGTAAATGATGTAGGAATCCACTCCAAGCTACTTTTAGCGCGCATTTTCGATCCTCAAAATTTGTCATCGATTTTGTGTCAAAGATTAAACTAAGCATTACGGCAATTCCAAAGTAAAGGAGAAGACATTGACCTTGTTTTCAGTTAATCTCGTTGAAGAAGAAACCTTTTTCTTGAAACTTGGTAGGTCTTAAGGGCTCATGATTAAGTTGATATTCTAGAAGTTTAACGAAAAAAAAAAAATAAATGTAGCCAAATTATTCACAGATAAAGCGGTAACGGAGAAGACGCGTACAAGTCTTTTCCGTTACCGTCTTTGTCTGTTAATAATTTAGCTATTTTGAATTAGTTGTTCTTAAAACTTCAACTTTATCATGAGCCCTTAAGACCCACCAAGTTTCAAGAAAAAATATTGCTTCTTAAACGAGATAAACTGGATAATAAGCGTGAAAATGTCAAAAAAATGCAAATGGAATTCCCGATTAATTGATTTTGACGATTCGCAATCAATTCGCATCATTAAATACTACTCTTAGTAATGCAATTATTGTATTTCATGTATTACTTGTTTCCGTCATTTTATTGAGATCCGCATCTACTTCTACATGCTGTAGGTGCTTTTACAGCCAAACCGTACAAAATTCATTGCTTTGATTTGACTTAAATGTCGATATTAGGCGTGATTTCGTGTGACTTTTGAAATTCATGCTGAAAGCTTTTTACGAAAACGCTTATCTGATTATACATTTTGTATTTTTGAAGTTATACTTCTTTTCTGGCGTTTGTACAGATTAAAATTAAATTTTTGAAAAGAATATCACAAGGATTAAACTAGGACCCTTAGCACGTATGCTAAGTAATATTAACTTACAATTTTCTTATCTATAAATGATTTTTTTGTTCATGTTTTTTTAAGTGACACGATTATTTCCTCAAAAAGGGAATTTACTTCCCCTATTTAATGAATTGGTATATCACATGTAATTAAATGTCAAAGCAAAACCATATGACAGTCAAAATAATCAAAGAGAAAATTTCTCAAGGACTTGTTTCTTTTCATTTAATTTTTTTTTTACCTACTACTGTATCTCTTCTTTGCCTTTCAATTTTAACTGTCGAATCTTTTAATGTCATGTTGTGCGACTCAGCAGGAGGTTTTCTATGTATGTTTGTGAGTTGATGAATTCAAATGAATATTTATCATGCCACAAGATTCTCATTTGATTATATTTTTTTTTTGTCTGTGGTAGATGTGATTTTCATAAATGCTGTGTCGAAAGTGAGAAATCAAGGTGTTGTATAAGTCAATTAGATTGCTCGTGTTATATCTCTCACTCTCATTAGGTTTTTTTTTTTTTAACTGGGATAGAAAATTACTGTTTCATACTAATGCAATCAAGGAAACAAGTTGATTAAACAAAAAAAAATATCAGTTATTGAAGACCATTAAGCCAGTTTGCAAAACAAGTTCAATCAAATAAAGTTTAATATTAAATTTGAATTGGTATTGTTTTATGACAAGACTAGTTCTATTTCTAACCAATACAAAAACAAAACTGAACGGATATGTGTGGAAGAATTTGTAAAAATTGCTAAACAGTTTCTTGTACTTGTCCATGTCCATGTTGTCCAATCCAGGCTTTGAAGAAAAACAAGTCAGATTAAACCTGAAACAAATGGTACATCAAATCTTGTTTTTAGTGTTTTTTTTTTCTTAGCTTTGCAAAGAAACTGTTATCCATAATAAATTGCCTAAATCCTTTGAGTCTCAATATGTCATATTCGCTTATAGACAAGCGAAAGAAATGCAATAGATTGTAACTGCAAAAGTATTAAACATTTAGAAGAAAACGTCAAATGGGATTAGATTTTTCAAAACGAACGTTACGTGGGTTTGTCACCAGATGGCGAATTTATGCTGATTACATGATGAACATTTATTAGAAAGAAATTTAACCATTACACCATTGTTTGTATTGCATGTTCTACTGTTGCTTCTGTAAAGCTTTATAGAAGCAAAATTGTTAGTTGGATGTCATAATGACATTTGACATAAGTTAATTTTAGATTTTTACAGTTCTGACATTTGTTCTCGCCTGAGATAGAAGCGATACAAAAATGTGGAATGAAATAAAATTAGGTGTGTTCATGTTCACATTACATTGTGTTTGACAGGAACGTCAAAATAAATTGGTGAATTAATTCAATAAAAGCATCATCGTTTAAACAAAAAGAAAATGACATTTGGAAAGATGCCATCTATCGGTGAGAACAACAATTTGAAAAGAAAAGAACAAAAATATGAAAACAATGCCTCACCTTCTACATTGCAACTCCTTCACTGACATAAATATTAAGCCACTTTTTTTTTGTTGCTCGTGTTGCCAAACAAATTATTGTCCTTTAGTTTTGAGAGAAAATTAAAAATGTAAACAAAGAATAATTTATTATCTATTTTTAATTAAAAGAAAAAAAAGTACGAACAAAAATGTCATCTACTTTGGTGAGAGAGAAAGAGAGATTATAAATGAAGGATAATAATCAGAAGATAAAAAGTGGAATGTCCTTCCACCGTTCTTTGTTGCGCGCTCGTTGGCTCGTTGGTTGGTTGGATCTGAGTTTTCAGATAAAGAAGTACCTGACTTTTGTGTGACAAATGGAAATGTATAAAAGCTTGGATGTGTCACAACGTGCGACGACGTTTGTTTTCATTATTATTATTATTTTTTTTTTTTTCATTTCAATGGTTGTTCTTCTATTTTTGTTGTTGTTGTAGTTGTTTGCACTTCTTCCCGCCCACCAACACTTTCTTATTATTCTTTCTACTTCTCTAGCTTCTGCAAATGCAACCACATCCTGGGTCTGGGCTGACATTTCGACACTGCAACCGGTCGCTCAGTCTTGCTGTTGTTTTTTTTCCTTATCATGAAGGAGCTTCTATAAGCTTCTTTCCATAGTTTTCAGAATTTTCTTTTTGTTTGTTTGGGTTTTGTGCACTCTTTCTGAGCAGCAGAAGCATCATCATCCTTCCATACTTCGTTGATACCTATATTATACATGCATTTTGCGTTTTTTTGTTGTCGTTGTTTTTGTTGTTGCTGTTGTTGGTACTGTGTTGTATTACTTCTCTCAACATTGCCAACAATTGGGTAAAATACAGTTCAAGTACCTTTTGTGGATTTTCATGCAGGAAAGTGTAATATTTCCCATCTGCATGTGGTATACAGTAGTACCCCAGCAGTAGCGCGGTGAACGGAAAGAGGCTTTGTGATAAGTACAAAAAAAAAAAAAAAAACTGGAGTAGTGCTGCTGCAATAGCAGCAGAATCGTAGAAGAAGGAGCATCATTCGAAACGTTGTGCTAGCTAGGTTGGTTGGCGTTGGTAGACTTTTGCTAATTTTGCAAATATGAAAAAAGGTCAATGGAATGTAATAGTGTGGATAGAAAAAAGTTCTTTTGTTAAGAAGAGATAACAATTCTGGAGTCAATGAAACCATGCTATACAGAAATGTTAGTAATTTTAAAGTAACCGATTAGTAAGGGATTAGTGAAAAATGTACTGAACAAAAATTCATATTTGAATTTTAGAGAGTTCAGAAGGTTATGCTCGCTTAAAGGTCAATTCTCTTCATGATAATGTAGCCAAGTTTTTCTTTACCAAATTGTAACGCAAGTAACATGAAATATAAACTCGGTTGGTGAAGAGACACAAAAGGTTTGTATTATGTCTCTTCTATTATTCATCGCAGTTGTATTGGCGGTTTTGACTATGAATTTCGGAATATAGCTTTCAGTGGTCTTTTGTCACATCAAAAGGGATTTCATGAACGTGAACTAGCCTAATTACTCGTATTGGAAAATTGTCAAATATTAATTTAATATTTCATCTGTCAATTTTATATACCTTGTCGGATAAGGAGGGCTTATATTAGGTCTGTTTGGGTACTGCCTAAAACAGAAATAGTTCTACTTTTTTTTTAAACATTTTCAGGCCGATTCCTGTTTGATTACTCTTGAATGGTGTAGTTTTGTACATTATTTTTGACAAAAATAGAAATATTTTTGTTTTAGGCAGTACCCAAACAGACCTAATGTCTAACTCACGGTACTGTAGTCAAACTTACCTTTTTTTGACAGACCAGCTGACATTTGGCCGGAACTTTTGCACCAAATTTAGCGGCTTTCATATTTTTGTCCAAAAATAACTCAAGCAGACCTATTACTACAATAGCCCTGTTCCATTGGAGGTGGTAGTTTACTCGTGAGTAGAAATCTAGTACAACAATTACACATTCCTATCTCCTCGAGCAGAAGATCATGTGTTAATTCTAGTACTAGATCTATTCATGAGTAAACTACCACCTCCAATGGAACGATGCTAATGGCGCTCGATCTGGCCAAATGTCAGCTAGTCTGTCAAAAAAAAGGTAAGTTTGACTACAGTACTGTCAGTTAGACAGTATATTTTGCTACATTTTATGAAGCAAGCGCTCTCGTTTATGAAAAAAAAACTACACAGTTTTAGTTTTTTAGTACCCAAGCAGGAAATGGGTTAAAAATGTTGAAAAAAGTAGAAATATTTCTGTTTTAGGCAATACTCAAACAGACCTATAATTGATTGATGCCATTAAAAATTCAATTTGTTTACAATTTTCCATTTAATAGGCTTGTTCACGTTCACGTATAAAATCTCTTTCTATGTAAATTTAGTTTTTTTTTTTGACAAACTTCAAAACAGATATTTGCATTAGTTCTGTCCGTCCCTTCTTAGATTAAAACAAAGAAAAAAAATAATTTCAAATTGATATAAATTCAAATAAATTAAATTAATTCAGCATACATTTCTGCAAATAACTATCACATACAATATGTCAAATTATATTTCTCTCTTTTGACAACTTAAAAACAGACAGGAGCAAATGTGCAAGTTAACTCTTCTTGTTTAAAGAAGGCTTCGAACTTTTTTTTGCATACAAAACAAAAAAAAGTTTTAGAACATAAATGATATGTTCTTTTTTTCTGACTGACATTTGTTGGAAAAGTATTTTTCAAACCTTTAATGCCTGTGTCTTTTGCCTGCCAACAATTACGTCTACAACTTGTCATTTTCGATTACTTTTACTCGAAGGCAAGAGTTTTTACGAAACAAGAGAGCAAAAACAATAATATACTCTTGTATACGAGTATACACTTTATTCTTGGAATGCCACATTGACTAGATCTGAATGTGACGTTTGTCACTGTTGTCAACCATTTGATCCATGTGTTTAATGTTTGAGTTTACGTTCATGGAAAATGTCATTCGAAGATGTGAATCAATTCCGTATGACTGTTGCGATTTAGTTTTAATTAAAGTTGAAAATTTAAATGTGAAACTTATATCCATTTAAAACTTGTAGGTATACAAAGTTGCTATAAAGACGGAGATAGTTGATCTATAAAAACGTTTATGCAAACATTTTTTATATTGTGATGGCGATTCAATGACTATCTCTCTCTTTCTCTCTTGTAACAAATTTAATCTATAAAACTACGGTTTACTATTGACGTAAAATATCGGTTGAATAATGTTTTGATGTTATAGAGAGTAATCAAGCAGTAATTTACTTTTTTCCTCTATTTTATTAAATAGGTTTGCCCTTAAAGGAATAAAAAGCAATTGACATTTGATATAAAAATAGAATTGTTTTAAAACAAAGAGTATGACATCTATCATTTGCATATTAACAACCTAACTGTCTATTTGTAGGTATAGAAGAGTAACATCTAAAAACACTTATGTTCCCCTCTTATATCACTCTTGAAGAAAAAAAAAAACATCGCTTCCTTCATTTGACTGCGTGACTGTGACAAAAATAGATGCCAATCCCTCGTTTTTCAACATAAAGATAAACAAACCTGGTAGAGTTCTTAGACCTGGGTGTAGGTTAGGTATATGCGTATGTCTTTTGATGGTTTGTGTCTGTCTTACCGCACAGTCATGTTGTTTTTTTTTTTTTTTGTTCATTTTGATTTTATGCGGATGCTAAGGGAAACGAAAAAATGCCATATGTATCACTCACATCCACATCACATCACACAACCCATTTAATTCCTCATTAGGCCTTGCGCTTTACGCACTCATCTTGTTGCCTCATACTCTATGATATGTCAATTAAAGTGGAGAAAGAGACACAAACAAGAAATGAAATTACCAGACTTTCAAAGTTGGCCAGCGCAGCAATCAGCAGCAGCAACAACGTTCTTGCCGTTCTCGTTCTCCATTTCGTCGTCGACGTCTCTTTATTGAAATGATTTTCCCGCTTTAGTGGTTTTTACTTGGTGTATTTTTATTTTAATGTTTTTAAAGATTACATACTTTGTTCATGCTCCGTTTTCTTTCATTGCACTTAGACTGGTTTCTTATTGTTGCTTAAAATAAAGCCCGATTTGGTTGCTAGAAATTACTCTTGCAATCAAAGGTATCGCATGAGTTTGTGAATTTTCTTCAAGTTAAAGAATAATCTTTCAATTTGATGTGCAAAAAGGTGAATTTGATTTTCAAAAGGGTGAATTTGATTTACAAAATGGTGAATTTGATTTGCAAAAGGTTGAATATGATTTGCAAAAGGGTGAATTTGATTTGCAAAAGTGTGTATTTCTATATGGTTTGCAAAAGGGTGAATTTGATTTGAAAAAGGGTGAATTTGATTTGCAAAAAGGGGAATTTGATTTGTAAAATGGGTAATTTGATTTGCAAAATGGTGAATTTGATTTGAAAAAAGGTGAAATTGATTTGGAAAAGGGTGAATTTGATTTGCAAAAAAATATGAATTTGATTTGCAAAAGGATGAAATCGATTTGGAAAAGGGTGAATTTGGTTTGCAAAAAGGTGAATTTGATTTTCAAAGGAATGACTTAGTAATTTAACTTGTAAAAAAGGTGAACGTAAACAAGTTTCTAATAATGAGAATTTCTTAAATGTGGCGAATTTGTAGCGTTTATTTAATAACTCCATAGCATAGTCTTACAAAACATTTCGTGGTGCATTTTTTTGTTCAGTTTTATTTTTGGTTCCTATATCAGTCCCTAAGATTTCATATAATACCGCAAGTTAAGAGAAGAAAAAAATCATAAGGTGCGGAAAAATAACGTATTTCTATCCGGTGCGTTCGTGGCCAAATACTTTTGCTGCTTCTGTTGAATTTTTTTTAAATTTTTATTTTACTTTTTGTTTTGCTTATTTTTATTTATAAACGAATATCCGATAATTTTTACATTTTTATTGCTTTTTTTTTACTGTGGTTTTGTTGTTTTATTTTTTTGCGCTTCATCTATTTGCGTTTAAATGACATGAAGTGCATTATTTTTCTAAGTGGGCAGAATTTGATTGACTGGAATGTGTTTTTTGTTCGACAAAAAAAAAACCTCTGTTGGTGTTGATTATTTTTATTGAATATAAATTGAGATAAAATATCAATAAATGTTAAATGTTTATTACCATGGAGGTGGAGTTATTCGATAAAAATTTAACAAAAAAAAAAAAGAAGTTTAATGATGGTCAAGGTGAATAAAGGAATCTCGGAACTTCATCCACATGTTTTGAATTTTTATGACATATTTTCCAAAAAAAAAAAACAAAAAAAAAACTGATGTCATTATTTTATGAATGTCAAATTATATATACAATTATACATTGTTTTCTTGACAGATGTGGTGTAAATATATTTACTTAAAAAGCCTTCACGTGATTCGTTATTAATAAAGTTTAACTTATGAATATGGAAAATACAACCTTCCTTACTCTACTCGTGTATGTCGTTTGTATAGGTGAATGTCAGTCTTAAATTTTATTCAAATTGATTTACATTTATGTTTGTTCTCAAAACTTGTGAAAATTAGCAAGTAGATTGTTTATTTGATTTTATTTCTTTTTTTGTATGAAGTTTTGAAATTATTACTATACTAGCCTAACACTATTTTGAAATTATTTTTCTTAAGTTTTTTGGTAGAATAACGCTGGATTCAAGTGGCATTTACTTTGGAATTTATGTACCTAATTGTTTTTCATAATATAAGTCATTTCCGAGGTCATTGTTCTAAACACACAGAGACCATTTTAATACCGGTGTAAGAATGATGTGTTTATTGTATTATATTATTTAAAGGGTGAATTTGATTTGCAAAAAGGTAAATTCGGTTTGCAAAAAGGTGAATTTGATTTGCAAAAAGGTGAATTTGATCTCCAAAAAGGTGAATTTGATTTGCAACAGGATGAATTTGATTTGCAAAATAAATAAAAAGAAAGGTAGGCCTAAAAACTCCTGGTACAAGCAAATGCAAAAACACCAGCATTCAGTTGGCCTCAGAAACGGAACAATACAAAACCGGGAGGCTTGCCGCCGATTTCTGAGGTCAACCCGGCGAACCCCACAGGCGGATCACTAGTGTGAAGCAGTAACGTGGGAAGGTTATGATCCCCTCGACATCGAGATCATAACAGCGCCGAGAAAAAAGGAAGAAGAAGAATTTGATTTGCAAAAAGGTGAATTTCATTTGCAAAATGGTGAATTTAATTTAAAATGAAATTATTTATATGAAAAGTTCGATTAACACCACGGTCTGAAACGAATTTAATGCAAATATGCAAATTAAGTGGGAAAATGTTTTATTTAAAATATATTGATATACAGAAAGACAAGTTTAATTTATGATTTTCTCTTCAAAATTGACTTAAATACTTTCTATTTAATCAATTTAATTTTAATACCACAAAATTTGATAATTTCAAATCTCTTATGGCTCATCAATACCAAAATTATACTACTCTGGCCAAAACTCACCTAAGAAAATAAATTGCTTGCGTATTCTTTTCAGCAAAATCAATTAATGTAAATTAAACAAATTAAAAATCTTTCATAAGTTCTTAAATCTTGTGCACAACTGCTTATATACAAAACAATTAAAAATAAACTCATGGAGACCTTGGCATCTGATTTATCAACACTTGCGTTGCTCAGAATTATTGATAAATATCTTGGCTATACATCATTTTCTTCATATTCCCCCCACTCCCAAAAAAAAAAAAAACAAGCAAATTCATCAAATCAATGAGATCACCAAAAAAATACTCACAAAATATTTTACCTCTATAGAAAAAAAAAAAAAATAAATAATTTACTTATAACCAAATGGCAAAATGTCCTACCCAAAATATTTAGCTATAACCTACCTATACAATCTTAATCAGAAAGTCTTGTTCTTTTACGAGTTTTCTATTTTTACCCATTCCAACTGAAATTTTAGTGTTTTTTTTTTCTGTTGTTGTTTTTTTTTTTCATACGTGCTGGTTGCTGGTTGAGAATGAGAATTCTGACAGTAGTCTTTTGGTCTGACAGTCGGCAGCCGGGCTCGCTCAATGGCTATAATATGGTCGGTGTTGGTCTAAAAATAAAAATAGAACAGCAAAGAAGCTTAAAAACAAACTATATGTGTACACTTGGATACGGTGTATGTCGTCGTCGTAGTCGGTCTTCAGTCTTCGTTCATAGAGAGCGGAGTAGCAAGTAGTAGCTAGCAGCATCACAATGAATTGATGCGTGCAAAGTGAACAGCAGCAGTAACAGCAATTTATACTTTTCTCGTAGCAAAATAAGAATACATGGCTTCCTCCCATTGTGTTTAGAGATGTACCTTACCTACCTACCCGTTGTATCTTGTTTTATATCTTTCCTGCATATGTAGATACTTAGTTCGAATGCGAAATATAAAAATAGCAAAAGTGCTTCTTCCTTCATCCCAAGGGAAGTAGTTGTTTTTGTTGTTGTTGGGGCACTAGAAATATTGAATAAAAAGTATATCCGATTCAATTGTTGTCTTAGCGAAAGTATCTCAGCTTTTATTCTTGTTTTAGTTTTTTCCTTTTTCTTTTTTTTTTATTATTCGAATCCGCTAAGTGCAAGTCATGGAAAGGCAATATTATATAGACACAACAACAGAAGGAAATGCTTAAAGTGACGAATTTGAATTAGGGCGAAATGACTCAATTCTCAGGGCTCTCTGTGAAATAGAGTTTAAGAAAATGACAAAAAAAATTTGTTTCCAAGTTTTGTCTGTACGTGACAATAAACATTTATATGTTTTAATAGCGTTTTTTTTTTGTTTAATTCATCAAGTTTTTAGATTTAATGAAATTAATGTTTCTAATATTCCGACTTTCCTGTCTGTACGTGACATTTCTTATTTCTGTCTTTTCTGGTTGACTTTTCTGTCTGTACGTGACGTTTATTAGGTTTTGTTTTATCTCTTAATAATAATATTAGTCAGTTGTAAGACATATTAGTACTTGACGAGAGTTTTGTCTGTACGTGACGGTGGAAAGCACCATTTACGGATTCGATTTCGATATCTACAATTTTTTCAATTCTTCGATTTTGGGATTTCTATGAAAAAGACAGCCAATGAATCTTGTCTTGTTTTCTAAACAAAATCACACTCTTAACACTTGAAGAGTATGAAAGTTGATAAATATTAGTAAGGTCATCTTCTGGGCCCAATTCTATCAGCCTACGCTACTGAATGCAATTATGCAAAAAAAAAAGAATGCATGAAATCCTCTTGCGTACTTTAACCGTTCGTCATCATCATCTTAGAGGAAGTGTAATGCAATTATGTATCTGATTCTTGTCTTTTTTTTTTTTTTATTTAATACTTTGACGTGATCTAGTTTTCTAAGAAAATACGATTGGTTACTATGTACTTTGTGTACTATCTATGTGCTGGGGCGCAAAAAAAAATAAAAAATACTTTGCCAGATTTTTAATTGCCACATGAAGGAAAAAGTACTTCGGGGAAAAGAAAGAAAGAAACATTGTTACGTAAATAGTATACATCTGTTGGAAAAGTTAATTAGAAATAGTGTAAAAATAAAAGAAAATTATGATGCAGATCGCACTTAAAAAAGAAAAAGCTGCTAATTTAATGAAATTTAAAAATTTGAATCCTCCATTGACTGCATCCGCCGCTTCTTTGACATGGAAGACTTTAATTTTTTATGGTTGCTGATGCTAAGTTAAAAAAAAAAACAATTTGTTTTTAAAATGTGTGCAGTTTACTGTTTCTTTTTTTGTTTTATTTCAAGTCTGCTTCGTGGGTTTCTTTTAGATGAAAATTTCAATTGGGTTCAAGTGAAATATTCACAAATTCACCATTTTCCAAATTAAATAAATCCTTTTTTTAAATCACCATTCACTACATTTTGCAAATTAAATTCATTCATCAATTTTAAATCATCCCTTTGCAAACCTAATTCACCTATTTTGAATCAAAAATCTTTCAAAAGGTGAATTTTATCCGCAAAGTAATGATTTAATTTAATTTACAAAGGGGTGAATTTGATTTGCAAAGCTTTTAAATTGAAAAAGCATAAAAATGGTATTTTAATTATTGACATTCTTTTGTTTTATAATTAATAAAAAAAAATACTCATTTTCAGAACAATTCGCATGTGTCTCTTTCCCGTGACATTTATAACTAATTTTTTTTTTTTTAAACAAACAAATTTTTATATTAACCCATTCTCTCCCATTGTACTTTTTAAAGTACAGTGAAATGCATTGACATTATGTGCATGCAAAAGCAGTCGGGGGTGTTTTTGATTTTTCCAATACATATATTTTTAAAAAATTGAATTAGGGTGTACGCAATTGTCTTTTCGCGCAAAGCATTTTAAATTATTTTTCTTTTTGCTACGGTCGAAAAAGTTTGTATATAAAAAAAAATTAATAGACCAAATGCTTTGGTTTTTTCTGCAATAATCAATTGGAAATAAACCCAAAATTAAGAAAATAATAAATTTTATCATATTTTTATACATAAATACGGAGATAAGCAAAGATAAAGTTAAATGTACTTTAAAAAGTACAGTGGGATCATACATACATTTTTCTTTCAAGTACTTTGAATGGATTTTATAACTATTAATCCAGTTAAATAAGGGTTTAACCTCGGAATGAATGTTAGTAGAAATTTTTTTTGCTCAATATCTTCCTTTTGCCATTCTATAACATATGTCAAAAGTCTAGAAAAATCTCATGTCCGCTTGTCGCGATTTCAAGGTCAAATCGCGAAATGGAGATTTTCAAAATTAGCAAAAATAGGCTATGGTATTATATACACATATGATACATGATTTCAAGGTATTTTTTAATGCTGATTCCAAAAAATCTAAAATCAAGACAATCTGACGTCTCTGGAAAAAGTTATACCTGTTTTTCATCTGTCAACTCATATTATTATAACAGTTGCAAACTTACTGCCGAAAAACCCTTAAAAGTTATGGTAGATGAACCAAATTTTGCAAGAAGATTTTAGAATCCATCATTATTAAAAATCAAAACAATTCATTACAAAAAATATATATACCTACGATATAATGGTATTTTTTGATATAGGGGCAAATTTTAGGATATGCACTAAAGAAGATTCTTGTTCATCTTAGGAATAAGTGCAAATAGGCTAATTTTTTTCATTTTAATCTTTGTTTGGATATTCTCTAACTACCCTCAAAAATGTAAAAAAATCTCATGTCCGCAAGTCCTAATTTTCTTGGTTTGAAAATAAGGTGCAGATTTTAAAAAATTAATAAGAAAAGTTTAAATTTTTATATGTATACCAACATAAGCGACATGATTTAAAGGTATTTTTTAACACTAATGCCAACAAAACTCACAAACAAGTCAACCTGACCATCCCTGAAAAGTAATGCACCTTATTCATGTTGATCTGACACAAATATCTGAAGTGTAGTTTTCCAATTTTTTAAAATCTGCACCTTATTTTCAAACCAAGAAAATTAGGACTTGCGGACATGAGATTTTTTTAGATTTTTGAGGGTAGTTAAAGAATATCCAAACAAAGATTAAAATGAAAAAAATAGCCTATTTGCACTTATTCCTAAGATGAACAAGAATCTTCTTTAGTGCATATCCTTAAATTTGCTCCTCCATCAAAAAATACCATTATTTCGTAGGTATATATATTTTTTGTAATGAATTGTTTTGATTTTTAATAATGATGGATTCTAAAATCTTCATGCAAAATTTGGTTCATCTACCATAATTTTTAAGGGTTTTTCGGCAGTAAGTTTGCAACTGTTATAATAATATGAGTTGACAGATAGAAAACTTTTTCCAGAGACGTCAGATTGTCTTGATTTTAATTTTTTTGGAATCAGCATTAAAAAACACCTTGAAATCATGTATCATATGTGTATATACTACCATAGCCTACTTTTGCTAATTTTGAAAATCTCCATTTCGCGATTTGACCTTGAAATCGCGACAAGCGGACATGAGATTTTTCTAGACTTTTGAAATATGTTATAGAATGGCAAAAGGAAGATATTGAGCAAAAAAAATTTCTACTAACATTCATTCCGAGATTTACCCCTTTTTTCTCCTTATTTTACTGTATTATATCCCCAGTATAAATTTGTATGAAAAACTTTTTCAAAATGTTGGTGCTGTCCTAGAACAAGTCGATAACAATGCGGAAGTAGTAAAAGCTTATAGTTGGCTAAGGGAAATAAGGCTCAGGGTAATTACGCCCACTTTTATGGGGCTTATGACCTACTCAAGTCCCACTCAAGTGGGACATTAGTCCCAAATAGCAAATTCGATTTTGTACTTATGCCCAACATCAGTCCATACCAGAATTTTATGGAGTTATACCCCACCAAGCATATTTGTTTTCAAAAGGTACCCAACAAAAGGATTCTTTAATTCCAGATTCTTCAAATGCAAAGGAACTTTGCATACAAGCAACTTCGCACCTACCCCATATCCAATAGTGCGCCCAAGCAGGGGTTGCTGGGAAGCATGCCCTCTTTCCCCTCCTAAACATATTTCACTTATACTGAGTGCAAGCACTGTATAATATGTAAGCAATAATGGTGTGTAAACAATGGTGGACACACTATAGGGTTTGTTGTACGTGCGAGGTTATGTCCCTGGGCCTTATATCCCTGATTTCTTGACCATTGGGTAGTATGACAGATGAAGAAGACATTGATGATGACAACATAAAAATAATAGAGCTACGGCTACCGTAATGTTCGACTTAAAATTACAAAAGCACTTACACTCCAATACCTCAAAAATCGCATTATAGAGAGTGCTAGACAACAGTTTCTTTAAAATAAAACTGCCTAATCAATTAAAGTGTCTCAAATGTCATGTATGGTTAAAATGTTGCTGTTGAATGTGCAATGTTGCACTATGCATTGCGAAAGAGTGTTTTGAAAATTCTAATATTTATGAAAATTAATATGGTATGCATGATCCCATTGTACTAAAAAAAGTACACCCCCATAACTCCTTACCAACAATTTTTAAAAATAATTTTTTTTTCTATATATCTAACTTTTATCTAAATAAACAGAAAATATCATAAAAATATATTATTTTTAATTTTTACTACACTTGGGTGCTAATGGGTTAATTCGCTTTTTTGAGTACTTAGTCAATGGAAGTGACCAAAATTTTGAAAAAGATTCGCAAAGATTCTGTAAGCAAATGCTTCACCTGAAAATCGCTTCTTTTTTTGTCCCACACGTGACAGTAGAAAATACCCTGTTTATTAAAAAAAAAAAATCAAATTAACACATTTTTGTTTGCACAGTTCGACTTTAAAAAACTCAACGCAACAACAATTCTAGTCGCTTACAATTTGAATTTATACGCACCAAATACCTGTTTTATTTCTACATCTCATGTCATAAAATAATAAACACGTTAAATGTTATTCCTAAATGGTTACTTTGTTATTGACGTTTATTGATTAGAATGCATTTAAATATCAAAATGATATAAAGCTATAAAGACAATTGATTAAGAATTGTTATGCATACAAATTAAGGTATAGTAGATAAAAAACAACAACTTGATTTTTCATAGGGGGCAAGTATTGGTTTCGAACTTTAAGGTTTTCATCTTTGATTATTTTTTTGAACAGTTAAAAAATCCCCAACCAAAATAATCAACCAACAACAAGCTTACTTATTAATACAAATTTTAAAACTTTTCATTTCAATTGAAGTTTGAGATTGAATGAGTCAAATTTGAGCAAAAAATCTTTTCAACGCAAAAATCAAATTACATTTTTATTTTTATCCTAATAAGTATTTAATTTTTTAATCAAAATTCTCTTGTTAACATTGCCAAGCATCATCACAAATTGAAGTAGATAGTAATAATAATAAAGTATTAAACAGAATAACTACTTTAAACTTTCACAATCAAAAAGTTGAAAATTTTCTGATTTAAACTTTCACCAAATTGAACCTGACATTTAAAAACATTACAGACACAAACAAAACAAAAAAAAATATGTTTTCAATTTCATCCTCCCCTATATACTCGTTTTTGAATAACATTATCATGAATATAATATCTAGAATGCAATGTGTTTTTATGTAAATCAAAATGGCAAGTGTAAACATGTTCCTACGCAAAATATTATTATGACTTGAAAAAGTGCTTAATATAATATTCATATATGTAGGTTATTTATATTAGGTACAATATGTGTATAGAATTAGATCAAAATAATATATGAACTTATATTATTTTTCAAGGTAATATACAAAAGAGTTTTTCCCTAACCCTCAATTTATCAAAACCATTAAGCTTATACCAACCAATAAAAATTTAAATTCATTTTCATTCTCTCTCTCAAAAGCATTCTTAAAACAAGCTACCTACCCTCTTTGATGTGCATATGTATGTAAAATAAATATAAACACAAACACATTATAACTTTTGCTCTAGATATATTTTCGCCGATGATCCACGAGAGAGGGTCCGAAAAAAAAACCAAACTCATACCTTATAATTTCTACTAATAGCAACAACCCCTAAGTGGCGTGGTGTGGCGCCGACATGGTTACAATAATTAATGTCAACCTTTGCACCTTGGATATAAATAAAAATATAAAAAAAAAAATGGAAAAAAAAAATTGAAAAAAATATTGTAATTTATTTAAGCTCCTAGTGTCGCGCCCTTCACATCTAGCTCCCCTGAGAATAGAAATTTTTCTGCCGCTAAAAATTACTAGTACCGTGGATTCGTCAGCAGAAACATGTGTAATTATTACTACCCCCTCGAACACAATTGAAATGATTAGACTTTGTGCCACTGCCGAAATTACAATGTAAAAAGAAAAAAAAAAAAGGTTGCGTATACGACACAGTGTACCTCTCCAAATGAGTTTTCTAATTATTGTGATTTTTATTTTATACCGCCTCTATAACCCTAGTTTCAAGGACAAGGTTAATCTTTTTTAATTGGTGGTGAATAATATAATTATAAATTTTTGGCGGAAAGAAAGCAAAAACAAAAAAATTTATTCACATCCGTTATTAAGTCTCGGTAGGAACAGAATTTTTTTTGATATTTTATCTAATCAGGTAGTATTGCTGTTGTTGTTGCCAAACACTGGTCGTTTTTAATTGCTTAAAAGTTGCCGCTTTGTATATTTAGTTTGTAAGAATGAAAAAAAAAAAACAACTTCTCTCTACAAAATGAAACTATAAATAATAGTGCATTTAAGTTGATAGCAAAATGTATATAGTATGAGCTCAACAAGTGCCTATAATATACAATTATTGTAGATACAATTTTTATTTTTATTTTTATTTTATTTTTCGATTTGTATCTAAACGAATGTTCGTTTTTTTTTTGTTTGAACTAAAACTAAACGTGAATTGTGGGAATATTAATTTATAGATAAAAAAAATTGCTGTTGCTCTTCGATAACACGACAGCAGATGGAGAATGGAATATTAAAATAACCATCACTCCAGCTGAGATGAACTTTTCTGTTATTTTTTTTTGTTGTTTCTTCTGTTTTTTTATTAGGTTGCAATAATTAAATGTGTTGTCTGAGTGGATTTGTATAGATATTTATATATACATTTATTTAAATCTCGATACCAAGCAGTCTGATGCGATTTCTATTCTTTCAGAAACTATACGAAATTCATATTGTTGTTGTTTCTTTTATTATTCTTACGTAAATGAAAGAGATACAAAAAAAAAAAGAAATAGTAGTAGGTATGTGAATTTTGATAGGGTTCTTTGATGATGAAATGATATCATCTGAGGATAAATTGCATGGCTTTTTCTTAGAACTAAAGAAAAAAGATCTAAAACAATTCATAATCAATATTCTATTTGAGTTTATTAACATAGAGGGTGTTGTTTTTTTTTTAAAGAAAAAATTATTATTGAATGATAGCTATTGTTTTATTGATGTTGATATTGTTTTAATTTGCATGTAGGTGGTGTAGAAATTTCTAGGAAGTCTGTCTGAGTAGATGTTAAGTCAAGAATTGCACTATTTAATTCTGATGAATTTTAAATAATTATCACTTTCATTATGTATAAAGTATAACACACCTTTTCTCACAGCCACCTTCAAATATATCTAGCTTAACCATTAACTTAAATTGATGACTACAAGTTTTGCAAATAAAATTTTGGTTAAAACTTTAATTCACATTTCTTATGACCAAAACATTTTTAAAACCAAGAAAAATTCGTAAAAATTGCTTCATCAAAGACAATTTTCTTGTAAAGTCATAAGTTGTTAAAGCATATGAAAGTCCTTAAACACCAAATGAAGGCTAAACATGAATAACTTCCAAAGAAAAACATTCGTTTTCCGTATAACAATTAGCTGTATGATGTTTTAAAGTATAAATATTGTATACGGGTCAAAATCATGGAAGTGGAAAACTTGATGCCCAGGCATTTTTTTAAATCAAAATAACATTTAACTAAAGTTTTTTTTTCACATTAACCAATTAAATTAATAGGCACTCATCTAGGAATATATATGTATGTTTCATTAAAAAAAATTCCCATTTAATTTGTATTGCATTTAATATACTCAAAAACAGCGTTCCCGGACATGTCCATAACTCAAAAACACAGTTTCAGTTTCTCTCTCTCCCTGTGAAGTTGTCTTTTTCTTAGTGCCTGTGCTAATCTCTTTCTTAAATTTTTTTTTTTGTTTTCATTTAATGTCTAAACAATTATTTTATATATAATAATTTTTGTTTCCTCCTCTTAATTTATGTTTTGTGTTTAGACAGTGTATTTCTTATTGTGTTTTTTAATTTAATTATGTTTCTTTGTTAAAATAGAATAGAATACACAAGTAATATAAAAGTTAAAATATATAAAAAAATATATATAAAAAAAAAAAAATCTAATCTATATTTGTATCCATTTAGTTCTGTATCATATGCATGGTGTTTACTTCCCCGTAAAGCTAAATTCCATTTTCTCTTATTTGTCTCTTCTTCTTGCTTTTTACAGTGTTCAAACATCTAACCATATACTATCAATCACTCTCTTTTCTTTTTAGTACCTACTAAATATTTTGTATTCTCTTTTTTTCTTTTCTCTTGCCTCAATAATGTTATTTGTTTTATTTTTGTGTTAATTAATTTTGTGCCTTATAATAATTCTGGGGTGAGTGATTTTTTAAATAAACAATATATAGTTATAAATTTTTAATAAAATAATAGTTAGTATTTTAATTTTCAATTGCCTGCTTTTTCATCATAATTAGTAGTTAATATTTTTTTCCCGTGTGTTGTGTTTTTGTGTGATCTTGTTGGTTCTCTTGTATGCATACATACATAGTGACATAAACAAATCTAGGGTTACCACCTGCCATTTTTGATTGTTTTTAAGCTTTTTTTTTTTTTTCTCTATATTTTTTTTTCTCATACAATATGGATTTAATAAGGTGTTTTTTTTGTAATTCAATAATAACTGAGGCTTCTGATAGACTCACAAGAATGCAAACGATCGCTCTGCAAAAGTTTTCACTCTTGTGTAATCACTGCAAAAGTTCAAATATTTCTTTACAACTACAAAATTTAAATACTAATCTCGCTAGTGTAACAAATAATGTAGACATGGTAAAATCTGTAGTGGATAATAACTCAGAAAGATTCTTCAGCCTGGAAAACAAAGTTGAATTGCTTTTTAAACATTTTATTGATCTGGAAGGTAATTTAGATAAAATAGAAAAAGTTATAGATTCCAATAGTAGAGCTGTATCACTTAACACTCTTAGCAGTGATAAAAACCACTCCAAAGTTGTTAAATCGTTAAATAACTTAGACAATACCCTTAATGAGGTATTGGATAGTAAAATTAATAAAATTAATTCAGAAAATTTAAAAAATTCGCGGCTTTTAATAAAAATTGATGAAAATTTGACTTTGATTAATAAAAATATTAATAATCACAATACATTTAATAACTCAACTAATAACAAAATTTCTGAATCCGTTCTCAAACTTTCAAATGAAGTTGAGAATTTATTAACAATAAGCAATAATAATTTTGATGAAAGCAACAATCATTTCGCAGCTTTGGAGAATGAGTTAAAAAGTACCAAAGATAGTTTAAATAAATTGATCAATATTGAAATTTCTAATTCCACGATTCCCACTACCAACCAAACTTCGGTCAATGCTCTTGAAAACCCTGTTTCAATGTCTATTCAGGAAGAAATGCAGTTTCATGTTCACAACAATAATCTTACAATAAACACTGAAAGTTTATCTAATAATAACATCAATGTAAACTCAATTCAAACTCAAAACCCAACCAACATCACTTTGCCTATTGCTAATACTAATTCTCCAGTAAACATATTTCAACCTAGAGTTGTACCCTGTCCCAAAAATATATTTATCTCTAAATTTGATATTTCAACATCTCATACAGACATTTTAGATCACATTAAGTCTGTCCTTATTAAAAATAACGTTTCTAATGACCTAAACTTAGTGAAATGTAAAAACATTACTAGGTCTAATGGAAGAGTAGCATCATTTAAAGTTTCAGTTCCCGAACCTATGTTTAATTTGTTGATGCACCCTTCATCATGGCCTGATAACACATTTATTCAAGAATTTGTAAACAAAAACACACAAGGGTCAAAAATCCATTTAAATGCAGCTCCAAAAAACTAATATGCTTGTCCCTTTATTATCAAAATGTAAGGGGACTCCGCTCCAAAGCTTCTGATGTATTCTTAAAGTCGCAAGAGCTTCCTTTTGATGTTTTTGCTGTAAGCGAAACTAATTTAACTAATGATTTTAATAGTAATGAATTTTTTTCATCAGACTATAATGTTTACCGTAAAGATGGTCAGTTAGAATTAGGGAATAGGTCTGGAAGAGGGGTTCTTATTGCTGTTAACACTAGTTACGACAGTTCTCTGATTGAAATTCCTAATACCGAAAACATTGAAATGATTTGTGTAAAAATTAAACTTATGCGAAAAAACATTTATATTATGTGCTGCTATTTGCGACCTTGCAGCCCCATCGAAACTTATCAAAATCTCATTAATGCAGTTGACTTCTTGGATGACACTATTGAAGTTCATGATAACTTATTGGTCCTAGGTGATTTTAATCTTCCTAATCTGTCGTGGTCAAAGTCCGATGATGACTCACATTTTATTGCAACTAACGCAACAACCGAAAAAGAAACTTTATTCACTGATAATCTGTCTGATTGCGGCTTACTTCAGATTAGCGATATAAAAAATAACTTGAATAGGCAACTCGATCTGATCTTCTCCAATGATGCTCATAACTGCATCGTAAAGGAAAGTAACCTTATTCTCTCAACTATTGACCTGTATCATCCACCACTATGCTTAAGTTTCGCCTATGAACATTGTAACTCAGAAGTAGAGTCTGAAAAACAATATTGTTTTAATTTCCGGAAGGCTAACTTTAACAAACTGAATGAGCTTCTAAGTAATATAAATTTTGATCTTATTTTAAATAGTGTCAACGATAGTATCGATAGTTTAACCACCAATTTTTACGTAGCCATTTTCGAATGTTTTTACCAGTCAGTACCATATTCACAAAAGAAAAATATGTCTTCTTCACCCCCATGGTATTCAAAGGAGCTTCGTTCTCTACGCAACTCCCGAAACGCTCTATGGAAGAAATATTTAAGATCTAGATCAGACATGGATTTTTCTCTTTATATGGATGTAAGCAATGAATTTTCGAGCCTTTCAAAACTTCTCTACGATGACTACATCAATCAAATGCAAATTGATTTAATTTCAAACCCTAAGCGTTTTTGGCAATTTATTAATCTAAAAAGAAAGTCAGACGGTTATCCTAATACCTTAAATTATTTAAATCTCTCTTCTAGTGATTCTAAAGTTATAACTAATTTATTTGCCAATTTTTTCAGTCTTGCGTTTTCTGATAGTAACTTTGTGCCTGATAGTAACTATTTCACCTACATGAATAACTGTAACCAAACATCTTTAGTATCAATTAATATTACTGTTGAAGACGTGATACAAAAAATTCATAAACTTAAGAATGATTTCTCATCGGGTCCTGATGGCTTGCCCGCGATTGTACTAAAAAATTGTGTAGCCCATTTAGCCTCACCTATTGCCACTCTGTTTCAAAAATCCATAACTGTAGGGTTTTTTCCATCAATCTGGAAGGATTCATTCATCATCCCTATTCACAAAAAGGGATGCAAAAGTGATATTGCTAACTATAGACCAATTGCCAAATTATCGTGCATCCCAAAACTTTTTGAAAGTATTATCTTCGACACACTATATTTTAATTGTAAATCATTGTTTTCAGCCAGACAACACGGTTTTCTGAAAGGCAAATCTACGACCACTAATTTAACCGAGTTTGTATCGTACACTTTGAAATCATTAGAAAATAAGAACGAAGTTGATGTCATTGCTACAGACTTTAGCAAGGCGTTTGATAGAATATCACATAAAATTATATCGTTTAAACTTAAAGCTCTAGGATTTCCTCCCGGTTTTATTCAATGGATGAATTCATACCTTTATAATCGTAAATATCAAGTACTTTTTAGATCTTCAATCTCAGATCCATTTATTGCAAAGTCGGGCGTCCCACAAGGAAGTCATTTAGGCCCCATAATTTTTATTTTGACAATCAATGACGTAGAATCAGTCATTCAGCATTGTGAAGTCTCTACGTACGCAGATGATATGAAAATCTTTAGGACAATTTCATCGTCAAACGACCCTTTGCTTTTGCAAATTGATTTAGACAATTTCTTTGTTTGGTGTCAGAAAAATAACTTAGATCTTAATGTTGAAAAATGCCAAGCAATCACATATTCCCGCAAACGACTCCGTCCTCCACCACGTGACTATTTTATCAATGAATGTATTGTTTCAAGAGTAACAACCATTAAGGATTTGGGTGTAATTTGTGATAATGAACTTAACTTCAGATCCCACTATGACAATATTATATCTAGGGCTAATTCTGCTTTAGGTTTCGTCAAGCGCTGGTCTAAAGAGTTTTCTGACCCTTACGTTACGAAATCACTTTATACCACGTTTGTGAGGCCTTTACTTGAATATGCTAGCCAAGTCTGGTCCCCTTATCACCAAGTCCACATCAAGAGAATTGAAGCAGTACAGCGTAGATTCCTCCGTTTTGCCTTAAGAGGACTTCCGTGGGTTGATAATTTCAACTTGCCCCCTTATCAAGAACGTTTGCAACTCATTAACTTACAATCTTTAGAAAAACGTCGCGAAGTTGCCGATGTTATTTTCATACACCAAATTTTATGTAATGTAATTGAAAACTCCACCCTCCTCGAGCAAATTAGTTTTAACGTAAGTTCCTATTCTCTCAGAACGACCCCGCAATTTCATCAAGCTCTTCATAGAACTGATTATGGCAAAAATGAACCGATTACGAGAATGTTAAGGAATGTTAATAAAAATTGTAATATTTTTGATTGTAATAACAGCAAGATCACACAAAAAAACCTACTATATGGTATTTCATAGCCCTCTTGGACCTAAAGATTAGTAAAGATTAGTAAATAGTGAAATAGTAAAAGAGAAACTGAAACTGGACTTTTTATTTTTTTTACTGATCTAACAAGTGCATAAGCATGCTTTTTTATTTTATTTATTGTTTTTTTTTTCTACACTTTTTTAATTTTTTTTACTTATTTTTAAATTTTAACTTTATTTAATACTTTATTTTAATTCTTTTTCTATATGGTTGTATGTTTCCCCATGCTCCCATATAGTTACATATTTATTTTTACATTTTGTATCTGCTTGTAATAAGCAAAAAAAAAAAAAAAAAAAAAAAAAAAAATAAACTCAATATTTTAATCATTTAACTTACAAATGGTGTTGCAAGCAGTTTTTTAAGTTGATACTATAATTATATTTATGATCAAAAATTGAGGCCACTACAATATAATCTCAAAAATATTTTGTTTTACTTATACAAAATAAAAATAAATTAAGGTCAAAATATCATTTCGTCGTGAATTAATAATGTGGTCTTACACTCCTAATTTTGATTTTTTTTAGGTATTTTTAATCAGTGTCCTAAGTATGGCTGTAATATACACTTTTATCAAAAAAGTTACCAAAAAACAAAAGACAAAATTACTTAGGTATGGCTTAAATACGAGTATTTCGGACGTGCATACAAATAATTTTTTTTTGTAGAAATTGGTCTCTGAACCAAAAAATAAATTTATATTTGATTTATTTAAGACCTACTATTTTAATATAATGATACATCATTCACATTGATAATACTTCTAGACCTCTAGAGTCGTTTTTAAAGAGATCACCATCATTTCGAGGAACGTTTTTCTTGTACCTACAAATTTTTTGGGGTTTTGTGGTAAATTGAAAAATATACATTTTTGTGCTCTGCAAACATTTGGGCATGATATTTTGATCATAAAACAAAGTTGATTTTTTAAGAATTCGGTCCTCGAAATTTCTCACCTCCATGATTTTGACTCCTATACATTTACTCCCGTATTTATAAACGTTGTATAACTTTATACAACTGTTAAAATTTGGAAAATGTAATCAAAAACCTTGTTTATTGTTGTCTTATAGCTGTCAAACTTATACACAAGGGTAGATTGTCTCAACCGCGAACAATGTGATTATTATTTTTATGAAATAAAGCATATTTCCTACAATTTGAAAAAAGTTATGCAGTGTATAAGTAGACAAAAATCTAATAAATACGACTGTTAGTATTAAGACCGATTTTTCGTGTTTATATTTTTCGTTAGGAGCAGGTAACGGAACAGAATTTGATCTTGAATTCATCTCCTTGCAAATCAAATTCACCTTTTGGACTAAAGTAGATTTTTTGATTTTTTTCAAATCAAAGGTAACTTCAATTTGCAAAAGGATTCGTGTCCTTTCTTTGTATGTGTTCTTTTTTCCACACAAACAGTAGGTAATATCTATCCAGATCATCAAAAAAATTTGGTTATTATTTTTCTTTGAAAAAAAAAAACTTCTTAAAAAGAAAGTTCGAAAAATGTAAGCTTTCACTAAAATCCATGAAAGATGATCAATGAATGAATTTAATTTCAAATGGTCTGCAAACTCCTACAAACTTTCGGTATTCCTAAGTCACCTATTCCAACCGTTTGCCCCTTTCCTTAAAATAATCTTACAATTTAACAAAGAGGGTCAATAAATCAGCTTAAAATTCCCTAATTTAACACGAAATTGGATGTTATTTCGATTTATATGAATTTCTATAACACAATTACTGCAAAACAACCAACATCCATTAGCACATAAAATTGAATCATCACATTATACACAGTGTAAATAATTAAATAAGCCAACAAACATTTGACACTGTTACACAAAAAACTTTACACTAAAACCTAGAAAAGGGGACAGGTTTGCAGCAGCTACTACACTACTCAACTCACCTCCTTTAAACACCCCTGCTGAGGTTGTTGTTGTTTACTTAAGTGCGGTCCATTAATTACTTGATCCTAAAGCAACACAAAAAGTAATGTCAAACAATTACTGTGATATAACCAGTAAAAGTCAACACAGAAACAAACCCCCTGTACACCGTTAGTTAGACCGACGATAATAACAATAACAATTTTGTTTTTTTTTTTTTTCTATTTTTATAATTCGCAGAAAGGTAAAAACAAGCCCCACCTTAATTTCTCCCTCCCTTTCTCTCTCTCTTTCCTTTCTTTGAACTTTATCCATCTATATTTGTAATGCAATAAATTATAATACAAACAAGTTGCAAATTAAGACCAAGCAAGAACATTGAAACAAAGTTAACTTGCAATTGCACCCATGCCCTGAATTATAATCAAAGCATCAGTTTCTCTCTATATATAGGCAAGCAAAGGCAGCTTTTGTTTACCAAAAGACATTAGGGAAACATGATTAGATTAGAAATTAACAAAGTTTAAGTCCCCAGACCCTTCTCTCCATCAGTCCTTGTTAGTTTTTTTTGTTGTTGTTTTCTTTTAATTCTATTTTAACCATAAATTGGTTGCAGGTCATGTCCTTTTCAACCCTGTGCTTGTAAATCTTGTCTTGTCTTCTTTTTATCACTCACTCTCAGCATCCTGCCCATGCAAGTGCAGTAAGAATATGATTGTTCTAATATCAACCACCAGATGTCCTCAATTTTTCGTTATGTAGTCCGTGTATATGTGTAATTAGGGACACAACCAGATTCCTTTTATCATTCACTTTACGCATTTCAAGTTAAATGAGCTCACAAAGTTCATTTCAGACAACACACAAATCCAAACTCAACCCACAAAATCCACAGAAGCTGAGGGAATGTTTTTGAAGTTGTTTTATGTCGTTTTATGGAAAAACAAAAACCAAAAAAAAAGGAATTGTAGAAACAACAACTGACAAAATATAGAAAAAAAAAATCCTTAATGGAAACAGGGAATAAAACAAAAACATCAACAACATCAACGAGCGAAAATATATAAAGTTATCTCTCTTTTCTGGAAGAGAGATATGACTGGGAACACTCTTGTTTATTTGCTATGCTATTAGAAGAAAAGCACGTGCCTCGCGGTTTTTTTTATACCTCCGAACGAACGTGGAATGTAATATCGTCTTGTTCCTTAATGACATGTCTTGTTTTTCTTCGTTGTTTTTGTACTTAAGACTGTCCTGGATTTTGACAAACTTCAGATGACACAAGATGGAGAACGAAGAAAAAAAAAGAAGAAAAATTGAAATAAAATTTAAGATGTGATGAATTTTTGAGTGATTTTTGAAGAGAAATGTTGTTGAGAAGTTTTTGAGTGAATTCGAATAATCTTTCGGTGGTGTCTTAAAACAATTATTAGAGATTACCGGGCTTTTTGTGCCGCTTTTATTTTTTTTTTCTAATTTTGGGGGTAACGTAACGTTAAGCATTAAGATTTATGAAATCTTTATTAAAAATCTATATTTTATATAAAAAAAATTGCCTAGAATATTTATCCAGTTGATTACAATTACTCCTGGTGTTGAACATGAACAGTTAGCCATTCATTGCTAAATCAAACATCCCTTAAGGTAGACATTTAGGCCCTATTATATTTATCCTCTCAATCAATAACGTTGAATCTTTAAATTGAGCATTTTAATCAATCACGTATTTCCGCAAACGTATTTGCGCCTTACGTAACAAAATCTCTTTGTACCATTTGTGAGGCCTACTTGAATATGCCAGCAAAGGTTGTACCTTATTTCATCATTCTACATTAAAAGAAATGAAGCAATACAGAAAAGGTTTATGTTTGATTTGGTTTAAGAGGACTTCAATAGATTGACAAACTCAACTTGTCTGTCTATTAAGATCGTCTGCGAGGATTGCAATCTCTTATAAAATGTCTGGAAATTTGCCGATGTAGTTTTTGTCCACCGAATTTTATAATACATCCTCCTTGAGGAGATTAATATTAACATACACTCACACTCTTTCGGATCTGTACTCTAATTTGAAGAAGATCGCCATAGAACTTATTATGACAGAAACAAACCAATAACGAGAATGTTAAGAAGAGTAAATGCGAAACCAAATGTTCTTGATTGCATTAATCTCTCTGAAATAAAAAAAAAAAACTATGTTCATCTGTGACATCAAAGCTCCTAAACTCCTTATCACTACTTTACAAATGAGGTATCGTTCGAAGCGTCTTGTTCGTCCACTGGTCAATGGCTATGTTACATCGCATAAAATTGCTCCTCTAGAGGCAAAGTCATATATATTTTATTTTAATTTGTGGGATCTTTAATTGGGATTTCCCTTGGCTACGAAAACAAAGGTTTGTTTTGACTGGTGCGATCAAAAATAATCCAAACTCAAAACAATTGAAATTGGTATTCCACAAAGTAGTGTATTAGGTCCTGAACTGTACATTTATGGAGTTTGTTGAGGAAGCCGTTTAAAAAAATATTCCCTATTGCTTTTATGCTTGTTGCCATTTTGGTAAAATTAAATGGTTATTAATGGAATTCACCTTACTAAAAAAATTTTACTGAATATTTTCACATGGGAAATTTGGTTATTGGATCAAGTTAATAGTTTCTGTCCGATAAACGCGTAGTTTAAATAGCCGACAAATTGTATTCACAAAGCATTTAAAAGTATCATTGTCATGAAAAAGTGTATTTCTGCCTAGTCCTTTGCCCTTTGGACAGGAAATTTTGGGCCCCTTCCATTCCTGCAAAGTAATTATACGCAGATAGGATTGGTTGAGAATGCTTCTACATGTCACTAAACGCTTTCGTATGCATGGTAACTTCATTTAGACAAATTTGTAACTGAGCTTTGTAAGGTGTCAGTTGAAAATGTTTAAGAAATTTCTCCGTAACCTTCTAAAATTTTAATAAAAGTCGCTGAACCTGGAAATTTTTTTTTTTTTTCGTAATTTTTGTGAACCTCTCCTTTATAGTTAATTCTTTTTGATGTTGAAATGACGCATGGTATGTACCCATTAGCTTTTGAAAAGAGGTAATGGAACCTTAAGTATGTCTCATTTCATTTAGGTATTCATTTGATACTGACTGAATTTTTCGCATTATTAAAAGTGACGAAAAAGAATTTATATTATCTCTGTTCTCCTTGTGTAGCCCTATTTTTTTTTTTATTTTTTTCAAACCTCTCCAAGCTTATTCAAAAAAATATAATAAAACACTCGATACTATGATTAAGTTATGAAATACCACTTGTATTTTTCACATCCACAAAATTTACCAAGAGTCACGAAATCTTTTCTCCGTAATTGTTTCCAAAAGAGCGTCTGCAGCAGCAAAAAATAATGTGAATGAAAAAGTGTCCCCTAAAATATGTCATCGTTGTCGTTTGCCGTCGTCGTCGTAGTCTATAAGGAATACTTGTATTTTAATATAAAAACTTATTTTTTTTTCTTTTCAAGCACTTGCTACCATGGTAATCCGCGACACAATATTTGCCGACACAAGAGTGTTTGACCTCGTTTTTTTTTAGTTTTTTTTTTTTAATTCAAACAAAATCCCAGGTCGCGGTTTTGGGGTTTTATGTTTAACCGAATACGACAGTTTTCAACTGAATTTGAACTCATTTACTCGAAAGGTCTTTTTGGGGTGGGTGGTTTGGTGTTTGTATAAAAGTTTTGAAGGGAGGGTTGGGTATGTTTGGTTTTGGTTTTACGTACACTTTAAACGAAAATACAGACACCACGACGACGACAACATCATGGCATACCATCAGTTCGGGGAATTCTTCACAGTCGACAAAAATTTAATTTTTGGACAGAAATCGATCAAGTTACAGTGTATTCCACCTGTCGTTGAAGGGTGTACATATTACAGTGGGACAGGACATCTAATAAATTAAAGAAAAAAATATTTTGAAAATCCTTTTGTGAACAACTACAGAGAGTTTTTCTACTACAGAGTTTTTCTCTCCAATGAATAAGCTATTCCAAGCCAGGGTTGTAAAAATATGAATTACAAAAAAACATTTTTTTGTGGATTTTGTTGGTACAGTGAATAAGATGATTATTATATCATTTGAAAAAAAAAATATATATATGGCAACTAAAAATATTTTCCATTAAAAAAAAAATGTAGGTATTGCAAGTGAAAAAAATTTGCATTTAAAATAAAATGCAAAATGTGTGCATTAAATATTTTTTTTTAATACTTGTCGAATTTACAATTTTGGTTATTTGACTTTTTCAACTATAATATTTAAGATAATATAATATATATTATTTGTAAGAAATTCGACGAGTATTAAAAAAAAAATATTTAATGCACACATTTTGCATTGAATTTGTTTTCAATGCAGAAAATTTGTTTTTCTATGCAAAATATTTTTATTTGCAATAAAAGTTTACTTTTAATGCAAATTTTTTTCAATTGCGAAAAATATTTTTTTTTAATGCAAATATTTTTCACTTCCAAATTTTTTTTTTTTTTTCAATGCAAATTAGTTTAGGTATTTCAAATACATATTTTTTTTAAAAATTTGTAATGGAAAGCAAATGCATTAAAAAAATTATTTTTTACAAATATTAAGTATTGAAGTTATTGAAGAAAGTGTTAAGAAAAAAATATACTTTTCCCACTGTTCTGTGTGGAAGCAGTCAGTCGACCATCGCAATGTTTGCTGTGTTTTGTAAAATGGGCCACTGAATTACGATTGCAAGCTTTAAAAAAAAAAAAAAAAAACAAATCCCCCAAAGGAAGGCCATCATGAGGTGGAAAACATTTTCAATTAATCTCTCTTCCAAAGTATACTTTTAACGAGAGACAACAAATAGTTGTTGTATGTGTGTTTTGTACATAGTTAACTCCTCCGGCTCTAAAATAAAGAAAAAAATAAAGAAAAAGTCGTATTTTGTTGAAAGAAGGAATTTAATTACGAGGTTATATTATAAAAGATTGAAGACGGTCCTGATTTAAGCTTGACAGGTTCATTTTGGGGCACAAACAACATTGATCCTTTCGTTTCGTTTCGTTTATTTTATGTTATTTTCATTTCTTTTGTTGTTTGTTTTATTTTTCAATCGATTTGAGGTCAGGTGGAAAGAGAGGAGTATGGGATTGCCAAAATTGCGTGCAAATAAAGACGGACTATGTTGATACGATATGGATGGGGGAAAATCAGAACAGAGGCTTTTGAAAATATAGTAGCGATACGCAAAAAACTTTATAACTACGGTGATTTTATTATTTTTTTTTGTTGCCACAAATCGATGAAATTAGGGACGAGAAGCTATAAATAAATTAAGGTTGACCCCTTATGGAAAATACACTAATAGAAATAGAGTCAATTGTTCGATTGAATAAAAATAAAAATTTTAATGTTATTTTTGAATATTTAAAAATGTCAAAACTACTAAGAGGCCAAACATAGGTTTTAACACAACTAATCAAAGCAAAGCTCATCATGGAACAAGTAAGTCATTATAAACAGCCCATCAAGGGACAATTTTATCTCAGGGAATATGTCATCAAAAGAAACAATAAAAAAAACAACCACCAAAAAGTGTCCCTTCAAAATTATAAAATTTTCAATTTTTACAATACATAGTAGGTATAATTAAGGAAGAATAAAAAAAACATCAAAGAATTGAAAAAAAAAACACAAAAAGAAAGATTTTTCTTAAGTTTAAATAAGAAAGATTAAAAAAAAGTATTTAAAAAATTTAAGAAAAACAAAAATTTATGATAATAAGAATTTTTCACAATAAAAAACATATACTTAAAAAACATCAAAATAAAAATAGTTTAAAAAAAAATTTTTTTTTGCAAAAATGATTAAAAGAGAGCATTTATCAAAAAGGAAATAATTTTTTCAAGCAAAATGCATTTCTCATAAAAAAAAATTTCAAAAAAGAGGATTTTTCAGGAAAAAAAGGTTTTTTTTTTTTTAAAAAAAAAAGGTTTTTCAAAAAAAAAAGGTTTTTTTAAAAAAAAAAGGTTTTTCAAAAAAAAAAGATAAAAAAAAAAAAATTTCGAAAAAATTGAATTTTTCAAAAAATAAAAAGAATTAAAAAAAATTAAAAAAGTTCTTTTTCTTTTTAATACGAATCTTTATTTTCGTGTTAAGTTAAAAAATAAAATATAATTTTATTAAACAAAATATTCAGTGCATTTTTTCCTCATAATTATTTATTAGCATTTGTGACATGACTTACTTCATTCTATCAAATATAAATAATAATGCCATACGCCAAACTCTATTGTAAACATAATTAACCACAATTTTTATAACATAACACAAATATACAAACAGAAATATTTTAAATGCTATATTTATACCTGTCATTAAATTGACACTGTTTGAAAGCTTTAGAATGGGTCATTAATTCAAATTTTAGCAAATTAATTTACAATTATGTGTTTTGAATTTCATTCATATACACAAAACAGAATTAATGACACCCTTCAACTTGTCATTAATTTGACACAATTTGACAGTTTTATAATTGGACGTTTATTTTTAATTTGACACAATGTATGTTAATAATAATTGAGGAAAACATAAAATTTCAAAATGTTAATCGACGGACGTATATAAATACAAAGTAAATCTAATTTGCATGAAAATATTAAACATTTTTTATCAGTGTACCTCAACCAGCAAGGTTTCATTTTGAGGAGAAAGTTTTTCGTAAAATACGAAAAAAAAAAAAAAAATTATTAGTCACAGTGTTTATCTAAAAGGAATGAGTCTTTCTTCGTCCTTGAACTGGCATCACAAAATGAATCACCATAATAACTTTATTCAGTCAAATTTTTCAAGCCTAAACATACATTATACATCACCATGACTAAATTCCCTTACTCCAATAAAGTAACATTTAACAAACGTCTGCCAAAATAATCAAAAAAAAAACCCCTCCTTGAAAATTCTTTTCATACCTGTTACGTGCCCAAACCTAAACATACACCACATTAAAAAAGAAAGAAAAAAACAAAATAATCTCTAGACCGGAAGCAAATGTGTTGTATTTTCACATACTTTGAACCCAGACTTCACACACATTTTCCTTGGAAAACTTAAATGTATGCCATTCAACAAAAAAAAAAAAAAATAGAAATAAGTTTCTTCATTTCCCCCAAACTACTTAGGTATACTTTCATACAACATACAAACATACCCCCAATAAATTGTATGGCAGCAAACAGCAACATGTGTGGCAAAGTTTGTGTTCTATTCCCTTTTTAACTCTCAAAAAATTGGAATGAAAAATATTATTTCTAAAAATAAACAGGATGCCTTCAGTGCTTTTTAATCCCCTTGAACAGAAAAATTTCTCTTCTTCTTCTTCTACACTCCTTTTCACTATAAATTTGAATGAAATGAAAATAAATAAATTTTTTCCTTTTTAGTTTTTTCAAGTTTTCTTTTTTTTTCAATTTTTTTTTGTGAGTTGTTTAAAGCCGACAGGTCATAAATACATATAGAATATTTTTTTTTATATATCCGTTTCCTATTTTCTAGTGCAAAGTACAGCTAAGCTCTTTTGGCTAAAGCAAGGTCGACACGGTTTTATGCATATGAACTGCCCTAAAAAACCCTGTGCTGTTGAATTTTGTGTTTTAAATGTCTGTCCTTGTTTTTTAGGCATAATATGAATAAAATGTATACATAAGAATGTATTTGGTGGGAGGTTTTATTTGAAATGATAATAACTTCTAGAAACTATTGTGTTGTGTTGATGGGTTTAATGGCGAAATAATTATTTTTTTCATTGCCAAAATTGTTTTCGTTTATTTTATTGATCTAGTTTAGGTGTTTTAGAAACTACTAGTAAGTGCTTCTATTAAAGGTGTTTTACTTTTTTTTTCATTTTTACAAAACTTGCAAAATATTAAAAAATTAAAGTTAATTTTGTGTGGTTACAATCTTTAAAGGAGAATGTCTTAGCAAAAAAAAAAACAGCAAAAGACTGGGTATCAATCCTAGATAAGAAATATAAATTTTTTTATCAAAAAACGAACCCCGAAACTTGCTCTTATTTTAATTTAAATGTTTATTTAATTTTTCTTATTATAAAAAACAGTACCTACTCTATTTTAAGGATAGTAGATTGTAGTAAATGCTGAAGTTTAATAGCTCTTTGTTCTAAAGTAGAAAACTCGAGAAAAGGAAATTTGATCATTTTAGAGACTATTATAATTAAAATCAAATGTAAATTAAAAATAATTGTCTTCATATTGAACTGGTTAATGTCACGTAGTTAGACAAGTTCTAGTATATTCAAAGTGCTAAGCTAGAAAAGAGTTTGTTTAAGGTTAATTGGAAAAAAATCACAGTTGCGAATCACAGAACAAAATGTGAACGCAAATAATAAATTTCGTAAAATTACGAAAATCGTTTCATACACTATACATTTTCGTTGGCCGAACGAAACTTTCGTTGGCTCAACGAAAATATGTAATTTTTTTTCGTAATATGAAAACCTTCATCAATTAATGAAAACGTTTCATACACTTTTTCTCCCTTTTTAGTGCCAAAAAATCCAATTCAATGAAAAGATTCATCAATTAACGAAAAATTTCATACTCATTTTAAAGAATAAAACTAAGAATTTTTTCCTTACTTTATCAAAGTTTTAATTAAGTAACGAAAAAATTCATTAACTTCAAAATTAACATTAACTTACGAAAATCTTCATAAGCTTATGAAAATTCTTCATATACTAATGAAATATTACATTTGCTTATGAAAAAATACATCAGTTAGCGAAAAAAATCGTGGCCTTACAAAAAAAAAAAAGTAGACTGGGGTGCATTTCTGTTTTAATGATTAAAAATTTAATCTTGCTTTATATATAGTTCACATTAGGTTTTTGTTTAAAAATCTATGTAAGTTGAGCTGAATATAAAAAATATTTGCGTATTGACATGGTGTCTCACGATAAGTCGGACTCATCAGTTGACTTAAGTGAGCTCAACCTTGTCGAAACGCCAATTTTTGGTTTGGACTGTAAATTAATAATTTAACAAGTCCAATAAATAAATACTTTAATCTACTAAAAAAAAATAATTAATACAACGAAAAGTTTCGTTAGCTAACGAATATTTTTTCGTAATTTAATTAAAATATTCATAAAATTTACGAAAAAATTCGTTAGCTAACGAAAGTTTTTTCATAAATTAATCAAAAAATACATTGACTAACGAAAAATATCATCGTGGTTAATTAAATTTTACGTTAATCGATGAAAAATTTCGTAAAGCTATGTAAAAATTCATTAACTCTCGATCAAAAATTTTTATGAAAAATTTCATTAAAATACTACAGTTTTCATTGATTGATGAAGTTCTTCATTAACGTTTGAAAGCCATTTCGTTGAGCCAATTAAAATTTTCATCGGCTGAAAATTAATTAAATTTTCGTTGGCTTAATCAATTTTTTCGTTGTATTTACGTAAGGATTTGGTTCAGTGTACTTAACGAAACATTTACTTTGATCTTTAATCGTCAAAATTTCCAGCAACATAAACTTTTCTTTATTTCCGGAGAATTGGTTTTGTCCTTTCAATAAAATGAGTGCATTCAGCATAACTAGCTTATCATTAGAAAATTTTCTCAAAAACTAGGAGGCATTGAAACATACATAATACATATAGATTTTATTGTTCGATAAGCAATCAATTTAGGCAGGTTTCTGCATAAGTCAATTTTGTATTAAAATTCACAGCCTGAACAAATATAGTATATTCAATGAGTTATTTTTTAAATTTTTTGTTTGCCTATTTTTAACTTTGAAATCGATGATTTCAATAACAATTGGTTAAAATATATTGATTCAAAAATTAGAATTAAATGTACAATACTGCCTTTCGGAAATGATATCACTTATAACTGTAAGTGTTGCCGTTGTTTTTTGATATTTTTTTTTAGTTAGTTTTTTTTTTTTATAAAATCGCCCCTCCCACCTAAGGGGGAGTAGATAGTAAAAAATGATTGTATTGAATTCCTCTTCAAAAAACCGCTATCAAATCCTGGCTCCCAAGTTATCCTACTACGTGCCAAAATAACATTTTTCTTCTGTGCCTAAATGTATCTGGGTTGAAATCGTAAATTTTTGAAGTGAAAACTTCTTTAGTATCGTAGTGATTTGAAACAAGATGAAACGAAAACGCGACACGACTTCAACTTGTTATAACTTTTTTGTTTTTATAGATAGATGAATGAAATTTGTACTGTAGATAGGTAATTAAATAAATTATAATTGTACAAAATTTCAATTAATTTCATATTCAAAATTCGGAGATAACTGTAAAAAGATGCTCTTTTCCAACACACGTAATATCTTTTGCTCTAGTGCACATAGAAATTTGATTTAACAATAATACGCATGCTGATAACATAACCTTTTATTTGATATACCAAACATAACGTTACGTGCTCTACGAGTTACACAATCTTAAATTGAAAAAAATTTAAAAATACCTCAAAACACCTGTGGAGATCTGTTGGCGATGACCAGCTACCAGTGTAGGAAGTACCTACCGTAATCTCAGTCTGGAAATTCGACATGGTTGACTTTAAAAAATTCTAACTTCTCTTGTAGACATCTTTGAAATAAGATTTATACATCATTATACAAGGTGAAACAATAAGCTTTCACATGGTATAAAACTTTTTATAGCTTGTCAAACAAAAAAATGATTTAATAGCATGAGAACATAAAAATAAATGTTTTTTTTTTGCTTTTTGGATGAAATTTTATCGAGTTTATAAAATTCTAGCTCTTTTTGTAGATGTCTCATAGACTTGATCGATATATATATTTTGAGCTAAGACAATAAGCTTTCAGATGGTGTAAAATTTATATAGGTTGTCATATAAAAAACATGGATTTGAAGGTGAAAAAATAAAAATTGGTAGATTTTTTCTATTTTATTTTTTTGCAAGAAAAATGATTTTTAAGGTTTCACTTCTACCACGTGTTAATTGCACACATGATTTTTTTTTTTCTAAGCCAATTTTGAACCGATTTTCATAAAAAAATACCTCGTTTGATTTGAAAATAATTATTTTAGAATAATTCTTCAAACAGCATGTTGTTTTGAAAACATTTACTTTAAATTGATGTCGAATTTGGGTAAATGACGAAAAAAAAAATGAAATTTTTGAACCTTGTCAGCTTATAAATTCTGAACATGTTTAATACATTGTTGAAAATTCCTAAATGTCTTATATCCAAAACTGTAAATAAATCTAAAGTGAGTACAAATTTGATGAAGCTAGATTTTTTTCAATGGGTTGAAGGTCCAAAAAAAAAAATTTTTTGCCTCTAACTCCAGACTTTGGGGGTGTTACGGAGTTTTTAAAAAATAACGTTTCGTAATAGGGTTCCGCCCGCGTATATTTTGAGTGTAATAGTGTTATTAATAAACTTATTAGAGTGTTTAAACGCAGGTATGAACAGGGTAGGTAACATTTCTTTTTAGATATTTTTTTAACCTAGCTATAGAATGTTTTTAACAGATTAACAGATTGTTAAGAGAGTTTTTAACATAATTCATTTAACATATTAACAGATAAGTAAAAATAAGAACAGCAGTAAATGTTTATTACCCGAATACTTTTTATATTATAAAAATTATACATTTCATTAGCTTGAGTCGAAAGTTTTAATTCAGTTAAAAAAAAATATTAACTACTTGAAACTATGTATACCTAATTTTTCGCGAGAAAAACTAAAAAGCAAGAAAAAATTTAAACAAATTAAATCATCATTAAAATAAAATTAAAAAAAAAAAAAAAAAACTAGATTATCTTTAATCACAAGCACGTGCGCCACAAGCATGCACTTTATTTCAATCATTGTTTAACTTGTTGATCAATTTTTTTTATTCTTCATTTATTTATTTATTATTAAATTTGTTGCTTTGAAGCTTAATTAAGTATTCGTATTTTTTTTGTTTTTGTATTTTGATTGTGTGTGAGCGATTGCTATTGATATATTAGTTGTTGTTGTAATTACATTTACCTGTCATGCATGCCATCTAGAAATTAACCGCAGTTATGCAAATAACTGTCGTCTGTCAGTAATATCCGAGTGTATGAAAACTATAAATATTATTACTTTTTTTTTTTTGTTGTTATAAATAAACACAAACACCAATATGCGGATATATCGTTTTACTAAAAAAAAGTGAATTACCTTGAAAATAAAATTAATTTATATAATCAATGTGGATTAAAAAAAAAATAAATACCAACAACAACAATTATAATAATAATAAATGGAAAAAAAAATAAAAGATGGCCTTGTTTTTGTCAAACAAAAAATATAACGTGCTGCATACAACAACGATGCCAAATGCGATAAGATAATGATTTGTGTGTGTTCTAAGTGTTTGTCTAGAAAATAAACACAAAACTCGAGAAATTCGCTATCTACAACAAAAAAAAATAAAAAAATTGATGAAGTCATAAAAAAATTAAAAAAAAAACAGTGCGGCTGACAAAAAAAAAAAAACATTTCTTAACTTGAATTTTGGGCGTGGGTTGAGAGAAGTGATGAGGAATTTTTTTTGAATATTTTTTTTCATTTTTGAATTTCAAGTGGCTAAATGTGATTATTTGTTAGTCTTGAATTAATCTGAGTAAATACAGTACGAATGAGCTTCCTCTGTTTTTTATTTGTATATATAAGTACAAGCGTAATAGATGGAATCAGAACATGAAGAATGTCTTTTTTTTGTACTTTGCTAGGCAGATAGAGTTTGATCTCAAGATCAGCTTCCAGATGATGAAGTCATACATTAAATTGATGTCTAGACCGACCGCAATGACTTACAATAATTATAAATTATTTTTTAGCGCTAAATAGATTGCGGAATGTTTCTAGCTTTTATTTTTTTTTTATAATTCACTTGACTTTTGCATAATCGAAGTGTTATGATTTTTTGATCTTTTTTTAGAGAGTTCAAGTTCAGTACTCATTATTATTTTATGAGGGAAATATAACTTGAAGATAAAAGTTCTTTAAGTTGAATATTTTCAAGTGATATGACCGAGCATTTTTTTTTAATTTTTTTGATTGTTGTATGGGTCAAAATCATGGAAATGGGAAATTTCAAGGACCGAATTCTTAAAAAATCAACTCTGTTTTATGATAAAAATTTAATGCCTAAATGTTTGATTAAGCTATAATTTGCCGTTTCATGAACGGGAAAACCCAAAAAATTAGTACTATAGAAAAAAGTTCCTCGAAATGATGGTGATCTCTTTAAAACGACTTTAGGGGTCTAGAAACAGTATCGATGTGAATGATGTATCATTAATTCATTATATTAAGATAGTTGGTCTGAAAAAAATTTAATATGACTTTACTTATTATTTCAGAGACCAATTTCTACAAAAAAAAAATGATTTTAGGCATGTCCGAAAATCTTGGGCCATACAAATTTTTTCTTTTGTTTTTTGGAATTTTTTTGATAACAGTGTATATTATAGTCCAAGAGCTAGTGGCACATTTGACTAAAGTAGCTCTTTTAAGGCTGAAAATTTGTACAGTGGTAGTTTTCAGCATGCTAAGTAAGAAAATCTTGGTCTGGCAGGCCTCAGCGGTGCACATCATATATATATTTGACCTTGAAAGTTTAATTTTCAACTTTTTTTGCCCAAAATTTGACTTTGAAATCGATTATTTCAAAAAGTATTGATTAAAATAACTTGATTTAAAAACTAATATAAAGTGTAATATTCTGCCTTTTGAAAAATGTATCACTCATAACTGTCGGTGTTGCCGTCGTTTTTAAATATTTTTTTTTTTATTTTGAGTTACTTTTTTAGAAAATTGCCCCTCCCTCCTGAACGGGGGGAGATAGACCCCCCCTTCCCATAGTAAAAAATGCTTGTATTTAACTCCTCTGCAAGAATCCGTTACTAATTTTCCCCGCCTTAGAAAACCATTTTTGGTTCAAATTTTTTTTTTGTATTTTATATTTTTTGGGGAAATTACGATAGCTAAGGCGGGGAAAATTAGTAACGGATTCTTGCAGAGGAGTTAAATACAAGCATTTTTTACTATGGGAAGGGGGGGTCTATCTCCCCCCGTTCAGGAGGGAGGGGCAATTTTCTAAAAAAGTAACTCAAAATAAAAAAAAAAATATTTAAAAACGACGGCAACACCGACAGTTATGAGTGATACATTTTTCAAAAGGCAGAATATTACACTTTATATTAGTTTTTAAATCAAGTTATTTTAATCAATACTTTTTGAAATAATCGATTTCAAAGTCAAATTTTGGGCAAAAAAAGTTGAAAATTAAACTTTCAAGGTCAAATATATATATGATGTGCACCGCTGAGGCCTGCCAGACCAAGATTTTCTTACTTAGCATGCTGAAAACTACCACTGTACAAATTTTCAGCCTTAAAAGAGCTACTTTAGTCAAATGTGCCACTAGCTCTCCTACTATTACAGCCATACTTAGATATGATACTGATTAAAAATACCCAAGTGTATAACTGGCATTAAGAAAAGAAATACTTAAAAATAATTGAGTTTAATGTGTTTTTTTAAGCCATTTGAATTACAGTTTTTGGGTTATGCACATGTCCGGGAACACTTTTTTTGAGTTAGATGCAACAAAAAAGAATTGAAAACTTTTCTAACCGAAACATAATATTGCCAGAAGCGTGCCTGTTATTTCAATTGGTAAATGAAAAAAAAAAAACCTTAAATTAAATGTTATTTTGATTTTTAAAAAATACCACAAATTTTCCACCTCCATGATTTTGACCCATAGGTTCTGCCTTATCCGCAGATGTTTAATTCAATCAACAAAAAAGTTGCCATTTACAAAAAAAAAAACATTTGATTTTTTGCTTAAATTTCTTCAACAAAACAATAAAAATTAAACACTAATTTATATTCTCTTTCTTTTTCAGGTATGTAATTTATTCACCATCTCCTGATCATATTAACATATTTTGATCAAAAAGAAGATTTCATCTCGAAATAATAAAAAAGGTTTTTGTTTGTTGTTATGTAAGTGTGTTCATTTTTGTTAATCAAAATTATATTTCTAATCCATTATCAAATATAAAAATATATACAAACATGCATCAACACATGTATGAATAAAAATGTGTTGTTTATATGTGTGTTAAAGTTTATTTGTTATTATTGGCCGGAAAGAACTTTATATAGCAAATATCCGTACACTTAATGAACCAAACAAACAATAATAAACTTTTACCGGCTAAATGCTAAAGGACACAGACATTTATAAAAAGAAACAAAAAAAAAAAAACAACAACTAAAAACCAAAATAAATAACTCCAGGCAATGTTGTGTGTAAGCGTGTTTGAGCACCACAAATCGATAACCACTCACAGAAAAAAAAAAAAAAGAGGCAAATGAAATAAATACCGATACCGATACGATATTTACGATAAAAACTATATCTTATATCTTTTTTTATATCTAAATGAAATTCAATGCGAATTTGCTCCATTAAGAGAGTCAGAAAAAAAAAACTACAACAACAACGATGAAAGACGCAGCATCGTGTCGAATTATGTCATTTCGTCGTCGTCTTCGGTCGTCCAACAAAACAAAAATTGTGTGTGTTTGAAGTTGGAACTCTTAGACTTGTGTAGCATAATATTTATGTTTGCTGTCAATAAGACGTTGAACCCCCACTAAAACCCGGTATATCATGTATATCACATTGATTTCTAATAATGTTGCAAGCAACAAAAAAAAAAAAAAAGAGATCAAAATAAAGCTCTTGACATGGGTCGTAGGGATTTGTTTATTTTTTAACGAAGAGTTTCATTGTGTGTCTTAACCTCTGTTTAAACCAACAAAAAAATTTTTTTGAAAGTAAACACTTTAATATAAATTGACATGGGTTCATCAGTGGAAAAGAATTTTTTGAATGCAAACAAAATTGTATCCCTAGCAAAGACTTCTAAGTTATGTTAAACATCACACTAACATGTAATAGTCAATCTGTAAGCAAATGTCAAATAGATTGATATGTTTTTATAGGTGGTAGGCATTGTGTAGGTTGTTGTTTTGATATTGCTCTGAATTTGAAAAATGTCAGAACCTACATAGGTGCGTTAGGGTAGCTCTTTTTCTTAGAACTTGGACTAAAAATCGTGAAATATTGAAAATTTAAATATAGAGTTGCCACTTTTGGAATCAATAGATTGTCTTTGGCAACCCTATTCACATGAAATGAAGGTGTAACACCTTTGGTTGAAAATATTTTTTAAGTGAAAACAAAAGCTAATAATATGTACAAAATGGCAACACTGTTCACAAAAAACAAACTATGTTTTAAAATCCATGCCAAAAATTTAATTATATTATTACTGTAGATTCTGTTTATGTAAAAAATTGAGCGTGCCATGTTTATATTATTTAAAAAAAAAATATATGGCAACCCTATTGAAATGCTATGTTAAATATCTTTATAAACAAAATATTTATATAATTTTAAGGTTACAAAAGTATTGCTGAGATTCTTCTCTAATAAAAAAAAGGTTAATATCAGTTGACTTTTCTATCCCAGCAAAAGTACATGGCAACTCTATTCTAATGAAATGTACACAAGACACAAGTACAAATAGTTGAGGTCTTTCTAACAAAAAAATATATAGTCTTATGTCTCTATATCAAGGAAAAGAACATGGCAACCCTGTTTATAGGTTAACATAAAAACACTCTTTTAATCTAAGTAATATTATTTATTAATGTAAACGCGCTTAAAATATAAAAAAGTTTTGAGACTAAATCATGCAACATGATTTCTGTCAATCTAAAATAAAATATTCGCAACCTAGTTCGAACCTTGGGCTACGTTTACTTATCTTGTTAAATTGGTTCCTCGGAAACGACTCGTGATGTAAGGTATTAGAAGAAAGTAGTAGAAATAGAAGAAAGTAGTAGAAATATAAGAAAGTGGTAGAAATAGAAGAAAGTAGTAGAAATAGAAAAAAGTAGTACAAATAGAAGTAGGTAATATAAATTCACAAAAAAAATTTTATATCAATTGTAAGTGAATGCTAAGTGACATTTGAATTTGACATTTGTGTGAGTTACAAAAATCCAATATAGTTAACTTTTTGTTTTAACTTAACTTTTGGTAACTTTTCGTTCAGTTTTGAAATTAGCTTAAGTTCGTTAACGTCTATTATAACTGAGCTGGATTAAAAAAAAAACAAAATAAAAGTTATAAACGCAAAAATTCAAATACTCCTTTTTTTATTAATCCAAAACTTTACCCTTAAAAGCTCTATGTCTCATGTTAAAATGTGTGGTTGCAAAAAAAAGAAGTTATTACAATGCGTTTGTGTTGTTTGGCCTGTGCTCTATGTGGATTACTCAATACGCATAGCTATGCAGGATGATGCACAATGTGCACATTTCACATACACAATGGCTAACGATTATGTTTCAAGTGCTGCCATATTTGTGACGCTAGAGTAGCACTTTTTAATTGAGTGACTTTATTGACAGATGGGAATAAGTGTATTTTTTTTTTTGTTCAAACGAACAAAATTGTTTGTTTCTTAAAAATAAAAAGCAGAACAAATAATTTTTGTAAATCATTTAACAATTAATTTGCGGATGAAAGAGTTTTTTGACATTTCTTTTTTGTCCTTGTCACATTTTTCTGTCAAAATATAAATTGAATTACGTGGGTTTTATGTTACAATTTAATTCTAAATGTCAAAATGACGTTTGTTTAAGTTTTCCATCTCACTCGTCTATTTCCGTTATTCTCGGGAAACTGCTTACTTTGTGTAACTAGTATTCCATACAAATTCTGACAGCTCATTTACCCAATGGTAAACTTACATAAAAGAAAATAAAACTTTTCTTGAATTCTATATCGATGCATGAGAACCCTCAAAGTTGAATTTTTTTGAAAACATCCCATCAACTATTCATCAGGAATTGTGTGATTGTAATTAAGCGCTTAACTGTTCATATGAAGACACAAACACAATTTTCTGGTAAACTATGTTCAATCGACACGAGAACTTATGCGTCGTTGTGTTGGGTGCAATAAAATACTCCTAAAACTGCATAGTTTGCTCATATTTCAAAAGTTTTTGTAATGATTCTGTTTTTTTCTTTATTTTTTTTTTAATTTAGTTTAGTTTTAAAGGTCACTACGTCACATGCAGTAGTAGTTTTATGTGACATTTGCAGGATTTTATTGTATTTATTCTTAGCTTTCTACGAGTATATCATTATTGAAGGAGAGGATGTTATCGTTATAAAAATAAATGAATGTAACGCAACTTTCAAGCATATTGAAAAGAAATCTTATTTAGCAAACGTAACATATAACCTCCAAAAGTATAAATGAAAAGAATTCAAAAGAGAAGCGTAGTAAAGAAATATGTCAGCTTAAACATCATTTGTGTAATCAAATCACTCTCTCCATGACCTTTACTCTTCAAAAATCCTATTAGATAATAAAAACGAAATGCCAAAGTTGCAAAACTTTTTTTTTTTCATTTCTTTGCCTTTTAGTGTTGCTTTTGATTTGGGGGGTTTTCCCCGAAATAAAATTGTATATAATTGCATTTACAAAAACGTTTTAAGTCTGTTCCTTTTTTGATTAGAAGAACGTAAATAATTAGAAACTGGTAGTTGTTGTTGAATACATTGACGTACATACATACAAAAAAATTGAAGAACATTTAATTATGTGTTTTTTTCTGTTTCTAGGTTATAAATTTGCTACTTTTAACCTTTAGCAACATTTAAAAAAATATGATTTTTAAATACATTTTATATTTTTAAACAGATCTAATTTTAATACACAATTTCTATTTTTTTTAAACAGAAAACCCTGCGTTACGAATAAATACTCCGTAAACAGAAAAACCTACCAAAAGACAACTCGACTCATAGACAACTCGACTCATAGACAAGTCGACTCATAGACAACTCCACTCATAGACAACTCGGCTCATAGACAACTCGACTCATAGACAACTCGACTCATAGACAACTCGACTCATAGACAACTCGACTCATAAACAATTCGACTCATAGACAACTCGACTCAGTGACAACTCGACTCAGTGACAACTCGACTCAGTGACAACTCGACTCAGTGACAACTCGACTCAGTGATAACTCGGCTCATAGACAACTCGACTCATAGACAACTCGACTCATAGACAACTCGACTTTAAAAAAAATTCGACTCATAGACAACTCGACGCAGTGACAACTCGACTCAGTGACAACTCGACTCAGTGACATCTTGACTCAGTGACAACTCGACTCAGTGACAACTCGACTCAGTGACAACTCAACTCAGTGACAACTCGACTCACACAGTGCTACCCAGACAGTTTGACTCAGACAAATTGACTCAGACTCATTTTAAAATTTGACATTTCTTATTTTGAAGATTTAAAGTAGACAAAAGCTTCTACGTTATTAAATTCAGCATGTGCCACCAAACAACACCCTCGATTCACATCAATCCGTTCAATTTGCTGTTTGCATTTTAATATTATTTTCCCTCGCTTGTTTTGGTGCTGCTGCTGCTGCCATACAATTGCTGCCATACAATATTATTATATTATAAGATGAAGCCATACGAATGACATTCTTGTCATAATTTTTTTTTCCTTCCCTGCATTATATGCATGTAGGTATGCAAAAGGGGGAGGGAAATAGAAAGTGCATTACACACAATGCATATACAAAAGTATTTTTTTTTTTTATTTAAATTAAGGGCACAACCAATCATAGATATAGATATAAACCCCGTGTGCTGCTAATATACATATAGCGGGAGGGTAGTCGTCGTTCGAACATGCTTCGCGCTCAAGCGAACATGCAAGAAAAAATACAAAAAAAAAACCAACAAACTTGGCTTGTAACGGGCAATAAATCCAAAGAAGAAAATCAGCGACAATGAATTGCGATAGTTTAGAGACTTTTTTTTTTTTTGATATGGCATAGAATTGAGACTGCCTGAGAGTGAGGTGGTGGTATGTGGTGTTTAGTTTGGCAAAGAGAAGGGAAAACTCAAGTGGAATTGAAAAGTGATGAACTCAAGTGAACTCATCGGCGCGATGCGATGGCGTTTTACGTGACAAAAGTGTTGCAAAAGAAAGAAAGAAAAAAAAAATTAAGTTAAAGAACTGACATTACCAACTCGACGCAGACGGAACTGTTAAGATGGGGGAGTTTAGTTTTTATAGGTTCTTTATGTCCTGAATATTTTTGCTAAAATTAATTTATGCATAAGAACATTATAATTTTTTTCGAATTAGTCATTATTTGTGAAGTCGTTTCGTATTTCATCGTTATTTCAAGGAAAACGGAGGCCACCCAAAATCGCTTTAGACACCTTTCTTTTGATGTTGGTTTTCTTTCATAAAAAGGGCGATGGAAATTACATTTCACGAAGCGGGCCAACTTTTCGTTAAACAACTGAAACTAGTTAGACAATTTTAACAGTTAAAAAACTGCTAATTCACTTGAAACTCACAATTAAATCGAAATCGGGAGGAGCAGACAGATAATAGGAAAAACAGTTAAACTTTTAGGAACTCAGATATTTCTGATATATTTTTTATAAAAATTCGACGCTTAGAACGTTCTGGTGTACTCCAAAGATCATACAATTTCTTGTTTAACTTTTCATGTCTGTACGTGACGTTTAATTGTTTCTGTTTTAATCTCCTACCTAATTGAGTTAGGAGTTAAATTATTTGTTTGCACTAAAGATAAATGATATCTGCGAAAAAAACAAACAACCTTCAAACGAGACAGTTCGAAAATATGAACCATAATCAAGCAAATATGTCTGTACGTGACGTAAGATTTGCATGCACACTAGGGTGGGTCAAAAAAATGTAAATCCTTTTTTTTTTTTATTTTATACTCCAGAAATAAATTGCTCTAGAATATACTCACCAAATATGGGCTCTTTATATTAGTGAGAAGGTCTTCCGCTTCGCAATTTTCCGTTTTTACATCAAGTTTCTATTAAAAAAATAATTTTTTATAAATCGACTTTTTAGCAAATGTCTTTACATATACTTGTAAGAAATTGAAGCTCTACAAATAAGACCTTTCTACACTTTTTTCGTTTATCTAACCGTTAAATAGATATTTGAGGTTCAAAAATCGTTTTTTGTTCTCAATTTTGTAACAAATTGAAAAATTATAATAATCAAACGGGCAAGTTGTAGGAAACAAATTGCTCCACAAAAATGGTCTTATAAACTTTTTTTTTATTAATCTAACCATTTGAAATATATTCAAAATCAAAGTTAAAAAAATTTATAAAAACAGTTTTTACTTTTCAAAATTTTCTAATTCACTGAAAAGTCATTATTATCAAATTAGTAAGATGTATTCTTGTAGGGGCTTAAACGTTCTACAAAAAAGTCCTTTTCGTCAACTTAATTGCTTTAACCGTTTAGAAGATATTCGTATCGATTTTTCGGAGAATAAAATAAAAATAAAAAAGAATTTCGATTTTTTTTGACCCACCCTAATGCACACGTGACGGCAGAATACACCATTGATAAATTGAAATTCCAATATTTTCAATCAACTGATTTCAATTTAATTTTTATTCTTTAAGTAATTGTAGTTGAATATGATTTCTGTAATAGTTTTTTTTCGCGTTTTGTAGTAAACGTTCTATTAGGATAAAATTGGTAATAGCTGAATATAATCGAACTAAGATTAACTCCTTAACATCTGCAGACAATGTTTAACTCAACATAAAATGGTGATTGTGTTTTTTTTTTTTTTTTTTGCTCTAAGCCTATAATCTTAAATTGCAAAGAATTTTTAAAGACGATTTTATGTCACAAAAGTAGCTTATGTACCTACTTTTTCCATAGATAACATGACTCAAGTTAATGATATAAAAAATTTTATGTTTGATCCCAGAGCGGTAAAATTCCTCCAAAGTGTCCTATATTGTGGTTAGCTTTATCTAGCGCGACACGTTTATAAAGGTTTATATTTGTTTTTTTTTTTTTTTATCTCTTTTTTGCTTTTGAGGCTGAAGACTTAAGTTACTCACATTTTAAGGGGTAGATACAAAAAAAATTACTTGCTGAAAAGGTATAATATTTTTAAATTGAAAAACCTTATGGGTGCGTAAGTTCATATAAAATATATTGTGCACCTGCGGTAGTAATAGGTCTTTTGAAAATGTTTAATAGAAAAGTGGTAGCTGTTTTATGATTTGCTTCTTTAAACTTAAAAAGTCGTAAATTAATTTTTTTTTGTAGAATAAAGTAGTAGATTTTTATGTGAGTCTCAAAAATGTAATAAATTGAGAAAAAGTTTAATGCTTTCATTTTGAAAACAAAGAAAATTAATTGGATACTGAGAAGGTTTTTAAAATACTCAGTTTTTGGCAACCTTAGGTGCAAATCTTCATCATCAATCTTAACCTAAAGCATAGTTTGACAAATAGTTTTCATCCTGCATGTGTGAGATTTACTCTTTGTTTGAATAATTTTTTAGTTTTTTTTTTTTATTTAAATTTTATTCAATTTATTTATTTGCATCCGCAAACGTACTGAATGAGTTAAATTCAATTTGTTTGCAAGGCGGCGGGCGGGAAAACAACGGTATTAAATTATATAGAGGAGACATGGAATAAAAGGCTCGAAAGTCTCGATCACATTGAGACACCAGACTACGACGACGACAACACCAACCGCACCAAAACCAAGACGAAGAAGACGACAACGACGACGACGACATTTTGAAATTGAAATTCTGTCGGAAGCAGACAAACAATGCGTCTTGTAACTGCAGAATGTGCACTTTGATTTTTTTTTCTAGTACTTTTTCCCTTGACGGAGAAGAGAACTAGAGAAATGTCAATGCACCTACAGTGACTCTTGAACTGGAGAAAAAAAAAAAAAAAACAGTTTTCATTCTGCTATATGGACGGATTGTGGTTGTTTTTTTTTCTCTTCCTTTCTACGAGGGTTTAAATGGATTGGAAGTAGGTAAGGAGATAAACTTGAGATGTGTTCCTTATAGCTCAACGAATTTGAAGAAGATGTATTACGAATTTAGGTTAGATTTATAGCTATTTGAGAGTAAAAAGGGAAATGTGTAATAGGTAGGAGTACTGAGTAGGTATATATAAAATTGGATAGGAATAAAGTTGCATTGGCACTTTTGACTTATGGCCCACTTTTTTAAATTTTATATTAGCAAAATGGAACAAGAGCATTATTGGAAATTTGCATAGTATCGTTTTGGGGACTGACATTTACAAATAAGCGGTTTGACACCATCATCTGTTAGTCTAACCTAAAATCAGTGAATCAAGATTCTTAATATGTTTATTACTTTAAAGGCAATATAAAATAAAATGCACGACTGGGGTCGCACGTACTTGCTCTTGCAGTTTAAACACTTTTATGTTAGTTTACTTGTAGATTTTAAGAGCTGCCTCTATATAAAGTTAAAGAAATTTTGTTGACTTTTTTGAGATAAACTAAAACTATAGTTTTATTGCAATTGTTTGAATTATTAAGTCTGCAAAGATTAATCAAAATCGTTAGGGCTGTTTTCGAGTTATTTGGTACAATTTGAAAAATTTGTATGGGAGGTACACTTTTCTGACTTTTTTGAGGCAAACTAAAAATGCAGTTTTGTTGCAATTGCTTTAAATATTACGTCTGCAAAGTTTAATAAAAATCGTTAGAGCCGTTTTCGAGTTATTTGGTTTGAATTGAAAAATTTGTACCACTTTCTAAGCGAGATATAAAAAAACAAAAAAAAAAACCAACTTTCAGAATTCTATAAAAATCATCTGTACCAAATTTGAAAAAAATCCGGCCACCCGTTTAGGTTGTGGAAATGTGTACAGATGGACGCACAACCGCACAGACGCACAGAAGCACGGACGGAATTGCGAGACCCACTTTTTTGAAATTCCCCATCATCGTAATTTTGGTTTTGATTAAAACCTCAAATTTTTTTTTCGACATGAAACCAATACTTGCCCTATAAAGCAAGCAAGTAAAAATTTAGATCATCGTTTTAACAATTTGTTAGATAACATACAAAATGTTTCCATCGTGTCAACTTTGTTCCGATCAAATTTATAACCGGCTCACAGTCTGTCGTCCCCTTATGATAAATCACTTTTTTTTTTTTTTAAATTAATATTTTTGCTATTAAAATATAATTTAGAAGTGTCAACTCATATGAAAACATATTTATCTTACAAAATAACCCAGGTTATGTATTCAAAATAAGCTCCGAAACATAAGTACCTCGGAAATCGAAAATATTTTGAGGAATTTATGGGAATCTTTGAGAGTGTATATTTCACGTTTGGTAATTGTTTGAAAATTTTTTTAAATGTTATTTTGTTTATTTGAGTGTTGTTGTAAAACGTATAACAAAAAAAAATTAAATTTATAAAATTATATATGAGTTATTAAAATTTCTTTGATAAATGGCCAAAAAAAAAAAATTTAATATTTAAACTTAATTTAAAAAAAAACTAATAAAATCATATCGATAATTTTTTTATATTATTTTGCCTTAGGCCTATACTTAATATTGGCAAAGTTTGGTCTGCTTCTGTTTGCGATTACCAGAGATATTCACATTTATGTGCTACGAGTCAAGTACTCAAAATAATTCATTTTTTGAGAAACATCCTTAAGGGGATCACAAAAATGAAAAAATCGATGTTTTTAATAATTTTTAGCCATACACAAGTAACAAAAAGCTGTTTATGTAATTCAAAATATTTTAAATATTGTTTTCAACAAGAAAAAAATAATATTTTTCTGCATACTAAATTTTTAATATAATTACTTGACCCGGCCACGCTCTACTGTGTATTATAGCGTATTTACCAACCTCTCCGATATAAGAATTTACGAAAATGCAAATAAAACGTTATTTCAAAATTTGAAAGCGATTGACAAAAAACTATTCGAGATTTGCTATGAAACGCAAATAAACATACGATTTTTTTGTATAGAGAAGATAAACAAAACAAGTTGACTTCAACTTAAGATTTCTCAAGGTAGAAAAAAAGATTTAAACGGGCTTTAAAAGAAAACATTTAGTTCTTTTAGAAACTGTCACAAATTTATTTAAAATAAATCACCACGTTCAATAACATAACCTCAAAAACTGTTAAAAAACGACATTTCAGATTTACTAACGGGAATATTTCAAAAACGTGATATTCGAGTTCAGCACACCAAAAACCTTACGAAAAGTATATTTTTGTTTATATATATAAAAAAAAAAATTAATTTTGCTCACAAGTGGCTTCTTCAATAAATGTTAATTTCATAAATTATACTAAAAAAAAAAGTAATAGGTTGTTTAATTTGTTAATTTGTAATTTTTTTTTCTATTCCTGCCATAAAAACACAAAAAAAAGATATTAAAACTCCAAAAACTTAGCTGCAAGTATTTATGATAAACTTTTGTATGGGCTCGACACACTGTGCGGCTGTGAAAATGAGTTCAACATGACGCATATTGGATATCATTCTGACCTCTGACGGTGTTATATCAAATTCAAATTTATTTAGAGTTCTTTTAGCCGAGATAAAATTCCCATACAAGTTATCGCTAATTTGTATGGGATAGATTTTAGCTCGGCTAAAATTTTTCGATAATTTGTATGGGAGCTAAAATTAAGCGCGAGCTGCGTACCAGGCCTAATACCTTTTATTCAAAATTATTATTTTTATTTTTAGCTTAACATTTTCAGTAGTAGCTTTTTATTTATACATAATTTTTTATTTAATATTACTATTTTGTATTTTATATTATTATTTTGTATTATATTTTTTTTTTATTTTGTATATATTTTTTATGTTTTTCTTATATTTTTATATATTTTTTTAATTTTTTTCATTTAAATTTGTTTTTGTTTTTCTTTTAATTTTTATTTTTAATTTTGTTTTTAATTTTTTTCTTATTTTTGATGTTTTTTATTTTCTTTAAATTCTTTTATTTTTAATTCTTGCAATGGGAGCTTTAAGGTTCTGTTCACACTTTTTTTTTTCATAAAAAGTTGATTAAATGAATTCGAGTTTTTTTTTACCATTAAAATTGGTATATCTTTCTGACATAGAATACTCTTCGAAACTCAAACTCATTAACTAACAAAAATTAAGTCAATTTGTGGGAGTTTTGTATTCCTTTCAATGTTTAAATTCAAGAAGAATAATCTTCATATTCATTACTTTTACGTCTACAAAAAGTAATGACCTTCTAAAGAAATTATTCTTATCCAAACAAAGGTTGTACAAATATTTTATACATATTTTGAAGGTTACCTCTGTTTAATTTGATTAAATACATATACATACCAACCAAATTCTATGATAATATCAGACAAGAACAACAAAAAAGAAAATACCGAAGCAGAAGCATATTAAAATTATTGTCGCTTTAGGCTTTACACACATTTTTTTTTTTTATTGATACTTATTTACATAGGGAATTTTTTTTTTAGAATTTCAGATTCACAAGATGATAATGCCTATAATTTGATTCAATTATTACATTTTCTTTCCATTAGGCTTATTGATAATAAAGGCAGAAGTAAATAAATTTTATTGAAATTTTTTTTTATGAGAGAGTGTAGGTACATGAGGTACTTTAGGGACAGAGTCCTACGTCAATTTATAAACTCATGTATTTGGTTGTCTATTGAGGGTAGTTTTTCTTTACTTCTTTTTTTCTTATTTCCATTATTTTTATATTTCGTATATTTTTATTGAAAAAGAAAGCATTAAACGCAGCCAGATGTTCTTTAAAATGCATTTTCAATGTTTATAGGAACCCACCTAATATCAGAAGTAGGTGCAGTCCTCGAAATAGCGGAAGTTTTGTCTGTACGTGACAATTAGCGTTATCATATATGTTTACACTTATAAACTTTAGAGTGTTCCTACTTTATTTGTAGACTCATGAGTTCTTTAGTTAAAGTCGCTTACGATAAAATGGCGGAAAAGACTAATTGTGTCAGTCAACTGTCATAATTTATTAATCACGCAGTTAATCATGCAAGTTTTGAAAAGTTAGTCGAAATATAAACAACCTTTTTACTGGTTCTTCTCATGAGTAGATGATTATTTGTTCTAGTACAATTAACGCATGATCTTCTGGTCAAGTAAATTGGATGTGTAGTTGGTAGTACTAAATTTCTTCTCATGAGTAGACTACCTCCGATGGAACGCTGCTAATTTTTCATCTCTAGCCAGTAAATAAAGGATTAATTTGACAGTCTCGATCAAATCAAATTGACATGCAAGTGTCAAAAAAATTGTGACAGCAGGCTACGAAAAAGGTAACGTTTTTTTTCACCAAACAATAATTGAGAAATGACAGAAATTATGACATTTAAAATTTTCTGTCAAAAAAAAAGATATGAACGCAAGATTTAAGCCATGATTACATCTTATCCAAACGTCACAGTCCTGTCATTGAAAAAAAAACCTTAAGTTTTAAATTGAAAAAGTTTTCGTTGCCCTGAAAAATGAAATGAAAAGAAAAGATCCCATTGCATTGCCAATTAAAAATCGTCTTAGTCATCTTCATGAAGTATCAGGAAGTTTATGCCTAGCCCATTGTCAGAGTCCCAATATACTCTCGTACCTATATATAGATAATGTTGAACAATCTCTTACCCCTTTGGGGAGAATAATTGTAAAAGTTGCATTAGGTTATAAAAGCTCTATGTGCACTTCAATGATTTTAATCTTATTAAAGAAATCGAAGTTGTAAGACTCTAATGATGCACACAAAGTCACTCTCAGCTCAGATCCCAATATATAGAGCAATATAATTTGTACTATTTCCTTCATCTCGGGATGATGTGGAAGTATAGTGGCTCAAAGTGGATGGTGGTCTAAAAAAGCTATATAAAATATAGAGAAGGGAGAACAAGGAAAAAGGCGTGAATGATTCTTTTTCTAGCTTCCTGAATGGAATGGATTCTTGGTAATCTCAATTAATTGAATTGTTCTATTGGAATAAATAGTATTTTGATGAGTATAACTATGGTACATGGTTGAGCTACTTGTATTAGGTATATGATATTCTAAGAAAACCGAATAGTCATGGAGAGAGCATGCCTTGGAGATGACCCAGATTGGTTTTTCTTATATGTATGTTTATAATATTTTGTAGAAATAAATTCGGTAGAGGATGTGGATGTTTTCATTTCTATATTGTCTTGTCCTTCCTTTCATGTCGTTTGTATTGTGTTTTAATCAATGACACAAATAGAAGATATTATTGTTTTATCTTTTTTTTTTTAGTAGATGAGATATTTATTCTTTTTTGTTTGATAAATCTATTTTTTGATTGGTTTACCTAACCTAGTGATTGTTTTTTGGGTTTTATGTATTTTGAAAATAAATTGATTTTAACAGCAACAAAAAAAGAAACCAATCTTTGAAAGCAAATAACAATTTGAAGTTATGTATTATTCAAATAGATTTATTTTCATTTAATTGAATAAATAATTCGATTGGAATAAAAACGAAAATTTTAGTAGTTTATCTAAATTCCATTATATATTTTAAAGTAAAATTATGACACATGTGGAATTAAGCCCATCTAAATCGTTCATAATTTGAACGAAATATTAGGTCTGTTTGGGTTCTTTTTGGACAAAATATGAAATCTGTCAAATTTTAGGGAGTGGTGATGAAATCCTCTCAGAAAAAGAAAAAAAGTACCCAAACGCTTTTAGTACAAAATTTTCTGCTACTTTTCTAACCTCAAAAAAATGTAAACAACAACACCAGTTGGAAAAAAATAAAGAACCGAAAAATATCAAAACATTTTGCAATTTGGTTTTTGAAACACTTTTTTTTTATTATTATTTTTTTTTTATTAAATATTAATTTATTTTGAGTTTACTACTAACACGCAATAAATAAAAATAAAAACAACAGACAAAGCCACGCCGCTTTGTAAATATTTATGTTCTAGGCAGTACCCAAACAGACCTATAAAATAATGACATAACTAATGTGAACGAAAGCAAAATGGCAGAGTTCAGTTCGCTATTCATAATTGAAAGAAAAAATAAAATACACTCCTGCTCAAAATTATCGCACATCTCTGAACTTTTGTAGTTAAGCCCCTATAACTTAGCTTAAATGGATTAATAATTCAAGTTTGTATTTTTTGGTGTTTGTTTGTTTATTGACAAGTAAAAAAAACGCTGCACTGCCACAGTAGCATCAACAAAAAAAAAAGAAAAACAAAAACTTAACAATCAATGCTATAAAAACTGATATTAAAATTATTTTTCTTTTTAAGAATAAAAAGAAAGAAAGTGGTAAGCAAGTGTCAGTTCGATACAAAAATTGTCTTCAATATTTGGTATTGCCTCCTCTTGCGCTTATGACAGCTTGCAGTCGTCTGCTCATTCCACGAATCAAGTTTTGTAGGTCCAATTGTGAAATATTCGCCCACTCTTCTTTTACTGGGGTTTCTAGCTGATCAAGATTGCTTGGAGGCGGATTTCGGTCACGAACGCGTCTCTTGAGCATGTCCCAGACATGTTCTATGGGATTCATGTCCGGACTTCTAGCTGGCCAGTCCAAAGTCGGTATACCAACGTCTTGAAGATATCCTGAAACCACTCTAGCACTATGAGGTCGTGCATTATCTTGCATCAGAATGAAACGTGGCCCAATTCGAGCGCTGATTGGGACCACATGTTGTTCGAGTATATCATTCACGTATCTTTGGGCATTCAGCGCAGGTCTAGGAACACTCACCAACTCTGTACGTGCCGTGAAGCAGATTCCTCCCCACACCAAGAGAAAAAACGCATAGTAATTTTTAATCCGTTCTGCATTGAATCAATGGTGAAAAATATATTCATTAATTTTCTAAAAAATCGTCCTGTGCTTAAGTTACAGTTTGTCACATCAATTTTTATAAGTGAGATGGCACAGTGGTAAAGCACAAGCTTGTCAACGCAGGTATAGCAGGTTCGATCCCCAGCGGATGCCAGTTTTATTTTTTTATTTTTTTTAATGTATGAACAACTTTGATTTAATGTGTGAACAACTTTGATTTAATGTGTGAACAACTTTGATTTAAAGTGTGCTACTTTGATTCAATCATTTTCCACTTTAGGCTAAAAATGTAGTGATTTTCCATTGATTCAAAGTGGTTTAGATTGATTTTACGTTGTTTTTTGGCTCAGTGCAGAACATTACTGACCCTCCTCCAAAAGGTTCTCGGGTTGATAGACAAACTTCAGAAAATCTCTTTCCAACCCTCCTCCACACACGTTTTCTTCCATCTGGTGAATTTAAGCTCACTTTTGTCTCATCTGAGAAGAGAACTTGCTTATTCCAGTTATCTAATGTCCAATTGATATGCTCCCGAGCAAACCTGAGTCGAGCTACACGGTGCTGTACAGTAAGCCGTGGGCAATTAAATGGTCTTCTGCTTGTTAATATCGACTCTCTAAGACGTCGGCAGACTGTTTGCCTTGAAATGTTCACATTTCTTATCTCTTTCATTAGGCATTTCAGCTCTGTACTTGTTACAGTGCGTTTTCTTAAAGTTGTGATTTTTAAAAATCGATCATCTCTTGCACTTGTGGATCTTTTCCGACCTTGTCCTGGTCTTCTCTTGTCAGATCCAGTCTCAGAAAATCGCTTTAGGGCTCTTCCACCTGTAGTGCGGTGAACCCCCGTCATTCTACCTACTTCACTTTGCGATTTTCCTGTTTCAATCAAAACTCTTGCTCTAACAGCTTCAACTTCTGTTAAAAAGTGACGGTTGGGCATAACTTTCTTCAAACTTAGTTTTTTAACAAATTTTAAAGCGCGACTATTAAAGATAATTTCTCTAATGACTTCAAATATTGAAATCCAACGTCATTTTCAAAAAAAAAAAAATCAAAGGCATTCTGCGCCTGTCGAAATTCATTAATTATTCAGTTCAGTGCATATTACCTTTACTTTTTACTTATTCAGTTTATGCTACTTTATTAAACAAATAGCAGATATAACAAAATTTTACCTTAACACTGAGGCATACAGTGATAAAGGGTTTTTTTCTGAAAAATAATTAGTGTGCGATAATTCTGAGCAGGAGTGTATAAAGATCTAGCATTGGATTTTAAAAACTATACATACTTATTAACCAATAAAAATTGTACTTGAATTTTCGTAATCTGTTGAATGCAAGTATAACAAAAATTTCGAGTGATGCTAGTTGAATTTCCATTTTCAACTTTATAATTGAAAAATATAGAACTCCGAGAAAAGAACCGTTTCCTATCATATATTGACATCTAGATAACATCAATTCGTTATTGGGGTAGGCTTAAAACCGACACACTCCATTAATTAGCAATTGTGATAATAATTCTGACGAAGAGTAAACTTATCGAAGCAACAACACATAAACCAACTGATTATGGCGAGATTAATGTCGAGTTCTATTTTTCACTTCATAATGACGCAAATTGTATAACGAAATCCTTTAAATTTGTTTCGGACCAAAATAAACCATAAACTTCACAGAAAAGAAGAAAATAACTCGAACGTCATTTCATTGAAAAAAAGAATTCCGGCTAAAACGCTGGCTGTCAACGTTTTATCTTCAAAGTTAAACTGCCATGACGAAAACGGTGTGTGTTATTGTGCCATCAGTTATACATCAAACAACCCGTTCGCTCTAGTTCTAAGCCTTCTTCTCTCTCTTTGTTTGGTAAATTTATTCTATTTTTAGAACTCACCTCTATAAACAAAATGAAGACAACAACAACAACGAAAAAACCGTCAATTAAATTAAGTGTGCTTCCCGCCGAGATTCCAAATTCTCAGTGTGCCTGGCAAAGCCGTCAATTAACACTATTTGCCTTTGCCACCTCTCGGTTATCTAATCTTAATGTTGGCAAAGGGTTTAGGAGGGGCAACTGTTGTTAATCCTATTGATGGATATAGAAAAACTGTTTCAAATAAATTAAAAGCCTATAAACGGATGAATGATTGAGTTGAAATAACTTTGGCACCTACCCCAACCCCCAACCTCCTTCTCAAGATTTTAATCGCTAATCGATTGTTTGTATATGAAGCCAAACCCCATCCTTTTTCAATAAAACATGTTTTTTTTCCATCATGTCAATAAAATTTATTTTTATCCTTTTGTTAGCCAAAGAGCCACGAGATGACAAAATCGCATGCTCCTTTTTGTCAACATGAGCACAATACAAAAATTGCGGGGGATAAACGACCTCAAACGGTCGTCCTATATTTAACCTGAAGAGTCTTCTTTTTGTTCTGCCTGCCATCGCATCAGTTTAAAAAAGAATAACACCATATGTATGTGTGTGTGGGTTGTATAGAATTATGGAAAATATTATAATTCATTACATTTTCCTAGGAATTGAATTAGGCTATAAAAATAGAGATAACCATCCTGAGCTGTCATTTTCACATATCGATACAATAACGTTGACGACGACAACGGTCACCTGGGTTAGGGATTGTGGATAGAGTGATGGAGAGGGTATTTAAGTGAGAACAAATCGATAGGACGACAAAGGACACACATCCTTCATAATTTATAGATTTTGTATTACATTACATTGATGTGCACTAGAGAGCTGGTTAGAGTGCTTCTCGCTGCTACTGGCACTGGCACTGGTACATTGTATTATTATAAAATTCTAAAAGGAGGAAATTAAATTATCCTCAACTAATGGCATTGTCCCTCTCTCTTTCTCCTCTATACAAATTGATACTGTTCTTTGGTAGCGGATGAAGGACTCTATCACCAACATTAGTCAAGGGTTGATGGAGAAATGGAAATGGTTTTGATATAAATTATAAGTGCGTGTGAATGCCGCGCGATGGCTAACTTGCTTCATTAGAAATTTAACACGACTCTCCGCATCGGGATACGGATACGTGAGTTGCATGAAGTCGCGTAGGTATAGTTTCCGCCTCGCGCACCGCGTCGTTGATATTTAAACTACTTTACGCCATTATTGGAGAGAAAGCTTAATTATTTTAGGTAGGTCAAACGTCTCGATAGGCTCTGTGAGTGTGTATTCATTCACACGAAAAAGTGAATTAATCATTAGCTAGCTAGCTATACGCAATGGGTTGTTTCATTGGAAGCGCGCATTATGTTTTGGCCTTGATTTCGTGACATCACAGTAACACGGTAAATTAGTTTCCTTTTATAAATTTCAAATGGCCGCTGAATGTCTCTGTGATTGTTAGATTGTAGTAGATTGAGACATAATCGAAAAAGTCTGAATTGCTAATTCAGTTGAAGAGTCTGAGTGAAAACGTGTGGAATGAAAGTGCGTGAACTTTGTTAAAGGTTAATTACCACAAAACCGATTTGGATTGTTATTTGGGTGAGGTTTCTACTAAATATTATGTTAGACTTGACACGATACAATTGACACTTGAAAAATGGAGAAGAATTGTTAGAACAGAAATAATTATCGGTAGGTACATTAGTTGTCAGTGAATATTGTCAAAAGGAAACATTTTGTATGGAGCAATTTTTTTCTTGCATATTAAACGTGTTTAAAGAACCTATTAGGAATTCATATCTTAACGGGGCTAAACAAAAAAATTTTGTTTTAAAACAATTAACAATACAACTTCGGTAAGATATTCATTAACAGCTTCCTAAAGGCCTTATAGAAACATTGGTTTAGTCTCCAATTTTAAATGAAGCTTTATCGAAGCTTTACCGAAGAAAGAAGCAATCTATTCTTAATAACTTTCTCTCAAATCTAAATAAAGTTCAGTTTTTCAAAGAAAAAAAAAAGAAGAAAAATGACAGCTGTCATAGAAAAATGAATAAGGAATTTATGACAATTCAGCACAACAAAAACCAGCAAAACTTTACCCTTAAAATTTAAAATGTACTAGTTTTCTGCCATTCAATTAGAGCAGGATGAAATCATATGAATCCACAATTTGTAAAATAAGGTCGCCAAACCACAATAAACAAATAACTGTTAAAAATAGTTTGGAAAAACATACCATTTGAAGAATGCTGAACTGAAAATTGCAGCAACAATAATAAAATTGTATTTCGTTATTTTTAATTGACAAGCAAACTGAAATATTTTGTTCCATTTAATTGCTGATCAATTTTTGGTTTAACTGGAATAAAATACAACATAAATAACTACATGTTAATACAATCCCATCTCGTTTTAACGCACCACTAAATTTTAAATGATAGTCTGGGACCTAGAGTTGTATTTTAAACATCATTAATTTTAAATATTCATTTTAAATCAAATGTTTTTTTATTCACTTTAAAAAACTTAACTGAGCTGAAGCCAGCTTATGCGAAAGAGCCAAAAGACAATCTTTTATGACACATACCATAATATGCGTTTTACTGAGTTTCGTTAGCTTTCGCGAAATTATTCAAGAGCCATTGAAACAGTTCGAAATTACTTAACTGTCAAATTTGAAACACATTTCAACTCAACGCAGGTTTATATGTTGACTCTTAATTTTAATTTCTGTGACTGGTCGATACTTGAAATTATTTGCTCTTAACTATTGCTTCGAGCAAAAAAAAATAATATTGAATATAGTAACACAAATCTGTATAACATTGGATGTGACATTTGCGTTTGACATTTGCCTAAGTTACCACAATTCGTTGTGGTTACTTTTTTTTTTCTGGTAACTTTTGGTTTGGTTTTAAAATGAGACTTATTTTCCGATTAAAATTTTAAGACTTATTGGAATTCTTTTAATGGAAATGTCACTTATCAAGTGTCTTTTAACAAAAAATTATTGCTTCATTTAAATGTCAAAAAATATTATAATCTCCTCTCGTGTTTCACCTGGTGAAAAAAGACACTATCACTTAAAATTTTGTACCTCCTAAACTATTTTCAAAAAAAATAAAAGTCCCCCAATCCCAATGAACCTATCGAAAAAAAAAAAAAAAATAAATAACGTTTAGTAATTTACACATTCACGTGCATAACCGCGTAATGTTAACGACAATAAGATTGTCGCGGATCAAAAACGTGACATGCTTACGTGTTTTGTGTTCATGTTCGCATTGTTCTTTCATGTAATTCTCTTTCTTCATCCAATTTTTTTTTCCTTCTTTAACAAGAGCCAAACAACACCTCATTTTGTCACACAGAGTCAAGGAATATAATAAAGAAAGGAATAATACAGAAGAGAAGAAGAATGTTAAGGTCTTATTGTTAGTTAATCGTTTTGAAGTATTTCCGAATAACGGCGCGCGGAAGACTAAGATGATGATGAAGGAAGACACAGAAATGGAATTCGCAAAAGAATAATGACAGTTAGGTGTACGATGTGTACAGTGTTGCCCTATAAAACTATGTTGTTTTTTTGCCTTCAAATTTTAATCAAACAGGAAAGCAAAAAAATGTCAAAAGAGGGCACGAGAATAAAAAAAGAAGGTGCGGCTTAGGCAATGACACAATTATTATGTGTGTTGAAAGATTCTGTTGTTCTTAGAAAGTTTTAAAACATATGTGAGAAGGGTTTGAGAAAAAAAAAAATCACACAACAAAGCACGTTTGACATAATCTCTACAAACGATCAGCAAATGAAGTGCAAAACAAAAGTGAGGCAAAAAAGTATCTAGTGTCAATCACGACCTCACACACGTAAAAATTGTTAGAAAGGTACACAAACAAATTACCTATTCAACAATGATTCATAATGACTCATGGTAATCATATTGACTACTGTATACCTCTAAACGAAAGCACACAATCAAGCAGTAAATAAAAATATTTTAAAGTTTTATTTGCCATTAATCTTTTGGTGTTTAAGAAGATGATAACCTTATCTCTATGTGAACTTTTTGCTACTTTATAAGTAATATTGGAACCCCTGGTTAGTGGAAATGTTTTCGTTAGTAAACGAAAAATTCCGAATGTGTCTGTGTCAAAAGTGGCAGACATTACTTTGCCGAATTTAAAAATATTTCTAATTTGCAGTTGTATAAATTAATCTTTATTCATATATCATACACGTGTATAATCTTATTATAGTCATATTTTCATGCACCTAAATGAACAGGGCCAAAAAATAAAGTACTGAATGCAGAACGCACCTATCAAATTAAATCAAGGCGAACAGTTCTCATATTGATGGGTGTGTTCAGTACTTTTTTATTTTTTGGCTGTGTTCATTTACATGAAAATTTATATGTGTTCTTTATTTGTGCATTTTGCTGTGTAGTTTTTATATAGGAATGTTCGTTATAACTTTGAAGAAAGAAGATTTAAAATGGTATTTCCACCAGCATGAGACGATTTATAAGAAGATTTATTTTGACAGTTCTACAAAAATCGTACTGGAGTAGCTCATCCAGATGTATTGACATCTGGATGAGCTATGTAAACTAATTCTTTCACTGCCTTAAAGCTTTATTTAATTTATTTAGCGCAAAAAGTTTCCAATATTTCCCAAAATTGTGAGAAAATTACAAAATAATTAAAATTTTCCATTTTTACAGTGAGAAAATGAGTGTGTTCAGCAAACCAAAATCGGTATGTTTGGGTATGTTTGATTTCCTCATTCTCGATTTCCAAGTAGATTTAAAGGAGATTTATTCTAAAGCTTGTTTTGAGGAGATTTATATTAGTGATTTAGATGAGATTTAGAGTAAATCACCTAAAATCTCGATCTAGTCAGTGGAGATGGGGCAGGGCAACAGGGAAAAGTGCCAAAATGACCGCAACATTTTCTAAACGTCAAATCAAAATTCATCGCAGCTGTCAAATATGGATTTTTAAAATTTATTTGAAATTTGACAGTAGCTGGGTTCACTTGGAGATGTAAAATGATAAGTAGATCTAGTACTGCAATGAAGACATGATCTTCTACCCGAGTAGATAGGAATGTGCAGTTGTACTAGATTTCTACTAATGAGTGGTCTATAACCTCCAAACGAACGCAGATGATTATGTTGATGATAGCTTGTCAAGTAACGAACTCATTCCTTTATAAAATGTCAGACAGCGAAAGTAGTTTGACAGCCCGTTTAAAAAAAACGTCTAACTTCTGTCAAAGAATACATTTCTTGATAGAGATGAACTAGACAGAAAGTGACATGTCCTCATCCTAATTTGAATAGTTTCTTTTAAAAATTGTGCCTCTTATCGCATCAAAGCTACACAAGTAAACAATCAAAGTCAGTTATCAAAATTAAAAATGGGAAAATCCATTTACTTTGAGAAAGTATGTTTTTTTAATCACCAAATGGCGCCAAAGCCGTTATGATTAAATTCAACAGTTACATTGATATCAGTACTGTTTTTCTTTTTTACAAATACATTTTTAATTCACATCACTTCCATTGCAAGTGCAGTGAAAGCATCAAGTATTTAGTCAGTTTGTAAAAAATACAAAAAAATAAAAAGTAGGACGACAACAACATCAATGATGCTGTTGCTGATGATGATGATGACGACTTCGTCTACAGTTCATTTGCATCGGATAATTGAACACTTAAGAAGTGCAGTCTCTGTCATCAATTTATTTGTCGGCTACCACTTAGCTTCACTTAATGCTCTTGCAATTAAATAAAGTGAAATGATTCCGATTCCAATTCCGAGTGCTCGCTCGCTCTGGCAATGGCATATCAACACACAAAAAGGACAACAAAGAGAACGCGCGCGCACACACACAAAAAAGGTCAATCGTAAACGGAAACGAAAACCCTCTTAAAGTGAGTGAGAGTAGTGAGCTTGTAACAAGTTCTTAGCTATTTGAACATGATTTATCAATCTTATAGAAAATGTGGGTCGAATTGTATCTTGCACAAAATATTCTTTTATATAAAAAACATATTAACCCTTTCCATGTCCTATATGTAAATTGTAGGTGGTCGTGTATGGTACTTAAATTGTTGCCTTCAAACTGCCATTATATATTTAAAGGATGTCCTAGTTCAAGTGGTCATTTTGCCTACATATGTGTGTTAAATATCTCCTCTACATTTATTTTATACAAGAAAATTACAAAAAAAAAAAATTGTATCCTTTCAACGGATATCATATAATTTCCTGACCTTTTGAGTACCACACTACCCAACAACTATATACCTTTTAGCCTGTGCCTCGTCCTCGTTTCATGGTCCGTCATATTGCACTGGCCATCGCGCGCGCTGACGAGTGAATGAAAGGGAATAAAAAATCGATTTTCTTAACTATTAATGACGTCATAAACATATATTTTGTCCTCGAAAAAAATGACGACGGACGGACTTTCCATAAGGAAAAAAGAGAGGTTCTTTGGAAGAAATTTTAAATGTAAATTTTATTTATACCCACCCGCCCTCTCGTTTGCTTTTTTTTTTATGTGTGCAAGGAACATAACATTAAAAAAACTTTTGTGTAATCGTGTTCGTGTATAGTGAGAGCTTTTAAGGTCTAAATTTGCATTCAATAACACATTGTGGCCTGTAATAGCGAAGGCTTAACGTTGCTTGCTTGCAGAAAAAAAAAAACACTTCCTTCCTTTCACTTATTTTTTTTGTAAAGGTTGCCTTCTTTTTCTCTATAAGGCTGCTTGCTAGGGCTGTTTTTTTGTTGGTTTGAGAGGGTGCTCTTGAGAATATTTGAACATTTAAGACGAAGGATGTTTTTTGATTTGGTTCTTTATGTGAAAGGAGGAAACGGAGGTGGAGTTGTTAAAAAAAAAGAGGATAACTAACGGGCCTAAATAAGAACTCATTGAGAATAAATACATGTTATTTTAATGTAATTTATTTGATAACGGGGGGTTTTGATAAGGCTAATTAGAAGCATTGAAATTTAACACGAAGTGCAGTGCAGTCCAAATAATTTTTTATCTGAAGGAAACTTTATATTTTGCTATAAAACAAAAAATCCATAATATCGAAAACTATTCGATAAGTTCGCAAAGTTTTTATTTAAACACTACTGGGCCGTTTTCAAAAAATTGATTTTTCCAAAAAAATACTTCGAATAATTTTTTTAAAAAAATGTTCTAACTTCCAACATAAAGGTTATTTAAATGTTTTTTTAAATAACTTAATTTAAATTGGTTCAAAAATATTTTTTTTATTTCAAAAGTTGGAACAGGATTCCACAAATGTGCCTCAGTTTTTCGGTTTTTCCACATTTTGTTTATATTTTTGTATAAATAATGCTCTCTCATTTTCCCTTAGCCTAAAGACCAATAGAAACCAAAACATAGCCATTTTGAAACAACACTTTTGAGTCATTTTGGAGAGTTTTTGTTCAATGTTTTGTTAGTTTGAAACATTTGAAAAAAGACTCGACACTGTTGCTTTTGGAAAACCCAAAAAATCTGTCAATTCATATTTTCAGATGTTAGCTTTCTCAAGATTTAAATTTTCGGTAGGTATTTTTGATTTTTTGTGTTTTTTTTTTTTGTATGCAATTAATTTATGCTACTCGTGACCTCAAATATAGGTTCACAAACAATGTGCAAAATTTTTGTTCAAGAAATTCGGGCATTTAAACCTCAAAACTTAAAAATTCCAAACATTAGGTTTGGGGATTTTAAAACTTTGTTTTTTTGGTAAACATTTGTCAAGTAATCAAACTCTTCACACAAGCAATCATTTTCGTCATTCCTTAATATAATATAGAAGATTTGGTCCATTCCTTCGTCACATACGGCAAACTTAACGTCGCGTACAGACAAATCTGCATTATTTAGTGTTCATAACTTTTATAGATTATTATCTTAAGAAAACATCATTCTTTTTTGACGAAATAGAAAGTTATTCCATGGATGTACTATTTGAGATATTTTGTAACCATCTTCCATGTATATATTCTAATAAATCTTTTGTTCTTTCGGTTTAATTAAATATTAAAGTTGACATTTTTATAAAATGCCATTTTCTATTTCACCTGGATTACTCTAAGCTCCTTACTAATACTTTTAGTTTAAAAACACTCTTTTCCCGCACAGTTTGAAAGTTTTAAAGTGAAAAAAAAAACAATAACAATTAATCAAATTATAATGTACTACCTCCATCCGGATATTAGCTGCCGTGGTTAAATATGGGATTATAAAATGCATCGTTCGACGTGATCCAGCATCAATCCATCAGATAGCTGCTGCTTCCCTCACTGTGTGCTGTGTTCTGTTTTGTGTTCTTTATACCAAACGAGCATTATTATTTTTCATTTATTTATTTATTCAATATCGTTGCGGGAATGTTGGTCGACAACTTAATTGCTGAGTTAGTTTTTTTTTTTTTTTTATTTTTATTATCTAATAACAATTTAAACAAAGAATGATTTAGTATTGGAATATTCCATCTTTTTTCTCATCGAAGAAGAAAAATAAATTGAAAAATGTAGAAAACAAAATCTATACATGAAATGATTTAAAACATTTTGCTTCTTATTTTTAAATTAATGGATTTAGTTTTGAATTTTGAGAACAGAAAAATGCTTGAAAAATTCATAATTTTCCAGAAATTTTGTTTATTTGAATATTTATGTTAGAATAATTTAACAAAAAATTATAGTTTCCTGCGTTTTGTGCGTAGGAATGACATTTTAAATTTGTTTGTTTATTTTTTTCTGTTTGTGGCGAATAATCTTTCGAACTAATTAAATTATTTAAAATATTTTTTTACTAAAAGTTGATTTATCTGTGAAGGATATAGGAGTTTATTTAATTAATTTAGTGAAGGTGAAGTATTTTTTGCATTTTCAAGTCGTTTCCTATGGCAAAAAACTTAGTTTTATTGATTTAAAAATAAAACTAAGTGAGTTACCTCATAGATTCCTGTACAATAATTTGTTCATATAAATGTAAATTTATTCCCTCTGCAGATTCTTGTTAACAAACATTGATATTACTTTAATGGTAAGGTCAGCAGCCAGAAATATAAACGAAGCCATTTTAAAAACACAACAAAATTATATTTCCCTTGCATATAGCAATCGTGTTTTGCATTCTTAATTTGTTGAACTTCAAGACTCTTTAGAATCGCATGTGCATGCCCTATAGCTTTCTTATTTATACACAATTACCAATGAAATAATAAAAAATAAACATAAAGTACATTTTAAATGGCGAAAATTGCAAGTAGTTAAATATGTACTCGACTTTGTTGATGAAAGGTTAACATTTTCAACAAGTTGAGAGAATTGAACTCGATATTTATTTTATTTTTTTCCTTTTTTATTATCAAGTTGAGTGTGGAAAAGAGTTGTTCTTGATACTTTGTCTATTTTGTTATTAAATTTGCTTGTGTGGAAACAAAACAAAAGCCAGCCCTTTTGACATTAATCGTGTTTCGACAAAAAGTCAGAAACTAACAAAAACATTACATCAATTAGACAAACTTTTAGATATTCTATGTGGGTGGCGAAAAAGGAGACTCTTCTACTTTTTGTTTTTTTTTTTTAGAAAATTTCTTCCCCCTTTTTTTTGTGTGTGTTCTTAAATGACAGTATCGTTGGGTTATTTCCCTTCGTCTTTTTTTTTGCTTGGCTTTTGCAAAGGACAATCAACCCAGTAGAATATCTGATTACAGTCAAAAAGCATATAGCAGCAGAAGAACAAAACAGGACTAAGGAAACTTTTTTCCATTGGGTTGACAGATATGGAAGTTTTTTTTTTTTTTGTTCCCTTTGTGTATACATGTCCTATAATCTCGTTCGTATGCATGCAAGCATATATAGAGAGGAAAAGAAATGCTTGTGGGACTTCTATATTCCAACATTCCACCATAGACAGACATAGCCCAGACGACATTATTATATTGTGTGGGCAGTTTGGCTACGATTGTATGATTTTATAGTCTCCACACAATATAGAAATAAATATTAGAAAAGTTGATGATAATTTCCATAGTTTTCTGATGTGGTTTTTTTGTTGTTGCTGTTGTTGAGTCATCATCCATAACGTTGTATAGTGTTGTGGTACCTTAATGATAGAGTACAATGAGCTATTGTGGCAAACAGATTTGTTTTAAAAAAAGGCATTTTACACAACCAAATCGTTATGATTTTCAATTAGATTTTTATCAAGATTCAGATATAATTGATTGAAAATGATAGAAACAGATTAAATTGACAGTTTTTAAAAACATTTTTCATATTTTTTTTTTGGACGCCAAAAACTGTCTTCTTAACAATTAATTAGGTATAGTTTCGGGTGTGACGTGCTTTTTTTTATAATTTTAAGAATTTTTATCCTGATATTGCATTACATTAGCAGAATTCTTATATTTGAATTATGTATCTTGAAAAGGAACATTTCATGAAAGTTTTTACTGTACGTGACGATTCACTTTTTCATATGTTAACATATTTTTACGGTATTTTTTTTTTTTAGAAAACAAAACTTCGCAATACTAAGTTTTATAGATTTGCTGAAAAATTAACTTTCGAACTCCATACAGCTTTTTGGTGACTTTATCTGTCTGTACGTGACGTTTCTTTCTTTTTTTTTTGTTTTATATCTTAATAATTTAATTTCATCATACGACGAAGACTATTTATAGGAAAAATAAAGAAATAATAAGTTAGGTTTGTCCTTAGATGAGTGCAGTTTTGTCTGTACGTGACAGTGTGAAATACACCAAAACTGATGGCTTTCTTTAAAATGTCATGCATAAATTATCATAAACAAAAAAATGAAGGAGCAATACCTTGTGGTACCAACTCTCAACAATTCTTTTGGGCAATTAATTTGCAAAAATGTAATGGAGTTAGTTTTGATGTCCAATTAAATTTTTTTACATGTGTGTTGTGTGTGACATAATAACAAATAATTTCCAAAAAATAAAGAAAGGAAGACTTCCATAAAAAATTGAATTCTGTGAAAATGTTTTTGTTTATTGAAGCCTTATAGAATTTTAAACGAGTAATATCCCAATGTTTCAGTCACTCGATTTAAAAGTTACGCTAATGGCTGTGACTATTGATTGCAATCAAAAGAAAAACATATTATTTTATGAATTATGACTTCCACTGACTAAAAAAAGTCACTAAGAGAGTTTCCATAAAATTCCCATTCAAAATCAGCCTGCAGTGTGTCTATTTAATGCAATAATGATATTGCAGTAATAAAAAAGATTTAGTTAATAAAAGCTATAATAATTACACCATTAAAAATAAATCCAACACATTAAAACACATATCCTACTGGTTTATGCTCGCGAAAAAAAACACATATCTACTCCCAAAAAAAGTAAATCCCCATTGTATTTATTTGTAAGGCATTTAAGTAGGCACAACAACAACAAAAAAAAAAGTACTAAAAAAATTTGCCAACAAATCTGCCAAAATATTAGAGAAGCAACAAAAATTATTGGCTCCCATCCAACTAAGCATATATTCGTTTGTAAAATAACCATGATGATGATGCTGATGATGATTTTATAGGTTTTTCTTCAATTTTTTTTTTTAAACTTGTGTATTTTGCAGTTGCCGCAAGCTGTGTATGTTTTATTAATGTTCCCAATTTTTTTTTTTACTATACGAGCATCTTTTTTTTTCTATTAATTTCCCAGGCTAGAAACATTATTTTCCTTCAAATATTTAGACATGCTTATTTTTTTTGACTTTACTCTCTCTTGCCGAACACGTTTTCGAAAAAAAAAAATTCTTTTTTTCATGATATTTTTAGCGGCCAAAAAGATGTGTGATGAGTTTTGGTTTAAACAATTTTAAACTTACATATTTCTTTTTTGCAACAAACAAAAAATAAAGAAAATAATTTTTGATAAAAATAAACTTTTTTAATATTGTTTGGTTCATTTCTATTGTTGGTTTGGTGGATACCTTGCAAAAAATGGGAGCATCTTCTATAGGGTAATGACTTTTGTGCCACCTTGTGGAAAGAAGTCTTTGTGTGGTGGTTGAATTTATGTGTTATTGGCCTCGATATATAGAAACATAGTGAAGGAGCTTAGGTTTATCAAAATTAGACATATTTTGTAGATATTTTTTTTTTTAATTTTTTGTTGTGACATGCAAATAAATATTATAAGTTTCGTATTTGTACATTTGGTATATTGCACTGAAAAGAGTATTTTTTATGTACATACGTGACAACCGAAGCAGTCTGAAAACTTGAAGATTTCTCTTTCGGGCACCTGCTTTGTCCGTACGTGACGCTAAACTGCACCATTTGTTAATCTTATCTTTCAAAATTTGCCTCATATGACATGGGTTCAGTTGCCAGGTAGGCAATTATCCAACGCAACGTAACATAACGTAGCATAACGTAACGTAACATAACGTAACGTAACATAACGTAACATACCGTAAAGTAGCATAAGATAACGTTACATAACATAAGGTACTGTAGCGTTACATAACTTTACCTCTCTTTTTCGCAGTCAACAAGCAGAATGTAAAATCATTTTTGATTTAATTTTGACTACCAACATATCGGCCGAACAAGACAGTGACATCTACCTGACATTCAAATTATCCCCAAAAACTTTGAATGACAAAACATTAATTTGAAAACAAAGAATATCCAAGTTTAAACTCCCTATACTCATTGACAATCCATCTTGCTTTTAATTTGTTAAAGTAATGTTTGTCATTTCATAAAAAAAATCAACATCATCATCATCATATATGTGCCTTAAGGGTAAATGGAATGTTTTTTTTTTTTCTGTTTTTTCTCTGGAAACATAACATGCTCCTGATGGCTTGTTTTGCCATTGGCCTTTGCTTTTTATATATGTTCTTTTGCTCTGGTTTTTTCCAAAGTGTTGTATTTGAAACAAAAAAAAAAAAAGTTATATTCATGGAATCTGCATTCGAAAATAGTTCTCGAAGTGAACTTGAACCTTCACCCTATCACCCATCAACAACAACCCCGTGGCTTCTTCTTCGAGAACAAGAAGAAGGAAAAGTTTCTTTCTCGTACTTGAGGGTCGGGTCCACCGCATATATGAACTTTTACCCTCCCCAACTCCAAGAGCAACAACTACAGTTCCTACTTTATTCCTCACTGCTTGGATTTATTTCCTTTTCTTTCTTGGTTTGTGTTTTTATTTTCAAAACCATCTTCCGCTTGCAACAATAAAAGGTAATGTTAACCGTGCAGAGACTCCTACAAAGCCTCCCTTCACCATCATCGTCATCATCACACTCTTCCGTGCACTCGAAGCTACACATCTTTGAAACTTAGTTTTGTGGCTGCAAAAGCAACAAATATACATTTTAGCCTCAAACCAGAATCGGCATATCTACATTTAAATGCGCGGCGACGGCAGCGCGACAGCGGGCGGCGGAGGCAAAAAACCAAGAAAGGAAACACACAGCACAAGGACTCAAGAGCTCAACAAGTGTCGATGGATTATTTCCCACAGCTGCTTTTGCTTTTGCTGTGTGTTTTCGGTGCGCCTTGCCTGTGCCGTGCCATCATGATATGAGAAGTGGGAGGTTTATATTCACCACATCCATGTTGTATATACCGACCCACTCGTCTCACATCCTTTTGCTATCCAATTTTCTTCGTCAGGATTTCCCTCGCATTCTCGTACTGTCGAATTCACTCGTTTCGCTAGAAGGCATCCTTTGTTTATTTCCCTATGAATTATTCGTTTGGTTTTTACTCCTTTTGTTTGGATAGTAGTAGTGTGGCATATACACAACAGCAAGCATCAGTTTTTGTTTTGTTTTGTTTTCTTTTTGTTTTGTCTTGTTTTTTTTTTTTTTTAATACAGACTATGCTACTACCCATGAAGCTTTATAGGGCTTCTGCCTTTTTGTACCTCGAGAAGTTATCCAAGCAGAATGCGGATAAAAAAGTAGGAATAATATTTCAAAAAAGAGAAAAAGTGTTAAAACAATGTTGTGAGACAGGGTTGTCGTTTTGGAATTTTAAAAGAACCGACAAAAATGAAAGATGATACAAAGTTTCCTCTTCCGATTAATCATTCAAAAGATTATTTATAATTTATCTTCTACATTAAATCAAGATTGTATTGTTAAATAAACTTTTTATAAAAGTACTAACACTCCATTAGTACTAATCACGACAACCCAGTCTAAGTATGCCGCAGAATAGAAACAAACATACCTACATAAATTCAAATCTTTGCTTCTGTTAAAATTGTAGAAATAAAAAATAAACCAAAGAGATTCCAATTAAATCCTTTACATAAAATGATTTTATTGAAGCTTTTAGCTTAACATTTATTTAATGTTTTTTTTTTAACTTTTTTTAAACGGATTGTGGTTTTATTTGCATGAAAAATTTGCCTTGGGAATACATTATTTGCTTTAACTCTTTTGTACAACACAGGAATATGGCTATTTGTTTGGCTTGGTTTTTATTTATTTCTGTCATTTCAATTAAATAGCCGGCACGTAAATAAGTTTTTCGCGAACGAGATGATGACGTGTTGCAGTGCCTGGTTAAATTTATGCGACACAAAAGAAGTCTAAAAAAAGAAATTGCCAGACGCCAGGCAATATTGTTTCCTTAATGTATTTTCCTTTTTTTTTGTATTTTTTTTTTTATTTTGCAATATTAAGTGGTATTCACCGTGACATTGGTGCCTCAAGCAAAACAAAAATTAAACGAAGGAATTTAAACATTGGACAGGCGAACGTGTCGACTTGGGAAATAACCGAGAGAAACATTTTTAACCCTCAATTCGGATAGTAAAATGGAATATTTGGCGACAAGATTTATGTGTGCCAAATTTTTTCATTTCTCTTCTTTTATAAATGAAACAGAAAAATGCTTAAATATATTTTGCCTTTATTTTATTAATTTTTTTTAATATTTAAATTTTTCAGTGACAGATTGCCATCTGTCGATGTTTTTCATTTCTTTAACATTGAACTGTCATTTATTACGCACTGCATTGTAGACATTTTTTTGTTCACCAACGAAATTTTATACCCAAAAGTTCTTTAAATATATATTTTTACTAAGCTTTATTGGAGATGAGTAAAATGAAATGTGAACATGAAATGAAAGAACAAGAGGGCGCGTATTTCAGAACTTGACGTTTAATTCTCTAAATCTCGACGCCTAGCATTTAGAATTCCCCGACTCCTATGACCGAACAACCCATTGCTGGAACTGTAAACAGCAAGGTCATTTGATAGGTAAGTCGACGCTATTTCAACACTATGAACACGTCCCGTTCATAAAATGTTTGACGTGAAGAAAGAGAACTTAAAAATGTTGAAGATTTATTTCTGTGCAATGAACACGCTTAGCGTATAAAATGTTTGACGTGAAAAAGATCTGTTTTGTTTTGTCCGAACAAAGGTTTTTAACGTCAAACTGGCCGTGTTCATTGTACTGAAATAAGTCTACCTTATTGTTAAATTCATTTTTTTTTCTGTTAAACAGAACTTCTTTGGGGCGCGTTCATTCTACTGAAAGTATTCAAGTTTAGTATCAAATAAAAAAAAAATACCTTTTTGATGGATTTTTGTTGAAAACTCTTTTTAATGCAAACTTAATTTCTATTCAACACTCAATTTATCATAAGAATGTCTTTATTGCAGTGTTGAGTAATTTTGAATTCCTCTTCCTTATGCAAATTAATGTTCTTAATTACCTCTATCAGTCTCAACTTTTTGCACCATCAAGGTAAAAACCAAATCACAGGCGCCTCAATTAAGAAATACCAATTTCCATAAATGCATTACTTTGATGAATGGCTTTTTAGTCGTTTGTTGCCATCACTCTAGGTATCTTGCCACACTACTAGCGCCCTCTTACGGAATAAATTTAAAATATCGTCATCATGTCATGTCGTCGTGTCGATGTCGGTGTTGTTGTCGTCCGTTGCAACTAATTTGTGTTGCTTTTAGTCTTTTTTCCAACAAAAAACCGACTCACATCATGACAACAATTATTTGACTTTATTAATTGGTTTTTCAGCACCCACATTCCATGGCAATCGCGCCCCAACCGGCACAAAAAAAAAAACTATTTGGAATAATTGCAATATCAAATCACACATTGGGCATTGTGTATGCACACACATTGTGTGGAAGCAACATTTGCATTTCGATACAATGATGTCCGCCCACTTCTTTCTAACTTGTTATGGTTGTTTTGTTGGTCGGCCCGATTGGCACCAAGCCCCTTTAGTATATATTGTCATTGCATAGTTTTGTTGTAGTTTTTTTTTTTTTTTTTGCATTTGATTCTAATGAAATTAGCAATAAACAACATCGTCGACGACGACAATGACTACAATATGCACGAATGAATTGAAGATATGATGTAGAGATGCATCGTCGTCTGGTGGAGGAATTCGGTAACAAGTAGACGACCGACGACGACGACTGTCATAAACACCAACAAGGCGTTTTGTTTTATTGCATTCTCATTGGGAAAAAGCAACATTCGATAGATGATTATAATCAAACATTTGAAGACTGCCAGTGTCTTGTATTGCAAGCAAATTAATGAAGCAATTGAAAATATAAACTTGATGATGTCAGAGAGACAATCATATAAGCAAGTTTGAAAATGAATCCAATAAAATTCTGGGCCAAAAAGAACAAAAAAAAAAGGAAGGGAAAAATTATCATGACATTCCAGTCACGTTTGAGTTAGTTTGAAGTCGTCGAAGAGAGATGTTAGAGAGAGATAATATAGAGCAAATTTTGCATAAAAGTTATGTTAGCATTTTACAAGTTTTTCATTTTTTTTTTTTTTGCTCAGGGATGAATTTATAAACACAAACATTTCCAATTCGGATGTGACAACACGTACTCTGTGTCAACCAACTGTATGTCAAAAAAAAACTGTCACATTAAACGTGTTCCGTTTGAAAAAATGTAATAAATCTTGAATTTTTATTTTTTATATTCCACCCTTAGGGGATGCGAAAAAAAGCCTACTACCTATTACACATTCTCACACTACTACCAGCCGGTATGAGTTTTATATTAATTATTTACATGCGTCCTCTATCTCTATACATATATTGAAAGGTTTTTCCTTCTTTTTTCTTTATCGTTTCGTTTTTAGTTGTTACATAGCTCAATGGAGCAAGAAGCAAAGTGAATCTCTAGCCGGTCGTACGTACTTGCTTATTTGACTTACGCTAGATAAACTTTTGAAATAGAATATCTCTCGGAAGGGCTTTCATTATTGACAGATCAACATGGTATAAATGTCATGTCAAATCAAATCTTCATTTAACATTTTCAATAATTGACAAAACGTGTTTACACTTAACACTTTGATTGGTCAGTTGTTTAAGGTAGGATTCACATTGGCCCGATCGCTTAAATATTTTAAACTTAAATGTTTAAAACAAAACATGAACATGAACATGGCCTAATTTTATTTCGTCCAGTCCTCTTTTTTAGCTGGCCCCTGAAAAAGAATAGGGCTTTTAAGCAAAAAGTGCTCAAACGTCAAACTTTACACTTTGATGAAACTGACATTTGTTTTTCTATTAGAAAGCATCTCTAAGAACTATAAAGTTATGTTATTTTTTTTTACAAAAAAATCAATTCAACAAGAGTCTTTAAACAGTCAGCAACAATTTATCTAATGAATTCATACGAAAATTAATTAAAAACCCGTGTTTTATTTAATAAAAATTTGTATCTGTCATGTTCTTCAAAGTGGGAGTTGCATTTGACAGATTCGCTTACAACTCCATTGACGGTGTTCACATTGGCCTCAGTCAACCGACCCATTTTGACGTAAGGCCACACCGTCGTGTTCAGACACAAAAGTAGTGTGAACACTCCACATTCATTTTGACGTTTGTAGTTGTTGAATTCTATTCCAATTACTCATCTTAATTGTTTATTTCAAGAAATCAAACACGAGTTTGCAACTTTGTTTCAAAATATTTATTTATAATGGTAGTATTCGTTGACATAACACAAAGGAAAATGTTTAAAAAAAAAAAAATATTTGTTTTCTCGCTCCAACCTTAAGGCAAGATTGGGAAACTTCAAATGTCAAAAAGAGTCCAAAAATTTCAAATCTGTTTAAAATTTCTGCCTCACTTCGCCATCTCTTTCTCACCATAAAGTGCGAGTGAGAAAAAACACAAAGAAGTCAAAAGGAGTCGGTTGACTGAGGCCAATGTGAACACCGCCATTAAATAAAATATGGGCGTGTTCATGTTCATGCTTTTTTAAAACATTTAAGTGCGAACCAAATAAAAATGAAACAAAATAAAGACGTGTTCATGTTCATGCTACTGACCGAACGTATCTAAATCAGAATAGATGATGGAATTACAACAAAATAAATTGCTGAGTTAGCTTGTTTTATTGGGAGTTATTTTTGACAGCTGTAAATATCATAATATTATGACACAAATTTAGGTTCGCTAGCTCTCTCTTTCTTATCGATTATTTTTTAAGAACCCTTTACATCTCCTTAAAGTAAATGAGGCAGCCACATATATCACAAGTATCTACATACAAAAAAAAAGGCGGCACGTTCCTACTAAAAATTGCAATGTTCAAAATGTAAACAAACATTCAAAATTCATAAAAGTTGTGAGTTATTATTATTTTTTCAAGAGAATACTCCTTATGGGTGAGAGAGATGATGATGGCGGTGTGGTGTGGTGGTGGTAGGTTTCCACTGCACTTTTGCCACCCGTATCTCGATTATGATGACGAACCGAACGAAATAAATGTTTACAACATGCAAATTTGATTCGCGCGAGTGAACAGTTGTTGTTCAAAAAGTTATAAAAAAAAAATTTAAGCAGCAACAGGCAGCAGTATGTGGATGCCATGTCGAGCTGCTTACTGCCGCTCTGCTGCCTCGCAATGTTTTCGTTTTGTCATAACAAAATTGCATCGACGGAATTCGGTTAAATCAGGAAGAGAGAAAAGGGATGGGGTTTTGCGTTGAATATGAGAAAATTCTGTATCGAAACAGAAAAAAAAAATTGAACTGAACAAATCCAGGGCATGAGGTACCGCTGTGCGAGAAACACTTAATTATAGCATGACCCACTCTCGATTTGACTTGAGTTGCCGTCTCTCTTTGCACCAGAAAACCAGAATAGTGATAGTGTAAGTTGATTGTTTATATTGTTGCACATTTATGTATGTACGGCCGACACCGACGTATGTATACTTGAGTTATGTATGCGTTTACAATTGAGGGGAAAGTATAATCAAATTCACTTGTCAGTTTTGAATTAGGGAAATTTAGGAAAAATGTGAAACTTGATTGGATTAAGAAGAAAAATGCCGAATTCTATAAGAATTTCTGTGAAGAAAATTATGAATGAATCTTAGATCCAAAGAGCAGGAATAAATCATAAATGATATTTATGAATACCGGAAATGTTTAAAAATGGATTCCGTAATGACCTATCGAACGAAGATTTGTTTGAAAAAAGTCAACTTTGAGGAGCCTGTTTGTCACAGTCTATAACCGGGACTTGAATTTATCAAACTGAAACTGATAAATCTTAGCTGAATTTTATTAATATCAGCTGAATTTGAGTAACATTAGCTGAATTTTATTAATATCAGCTGAATTTGATTAATCTCAGCTGAATTTGATAAACCTCAGCTTAATTTGATAAATCCCACCAAAAATTGATATTTCTAAGTTGAAATTGCTAAGTCCTCACTTAAATTGATAATGTGAATTTGAAAAATCTCAGCTGAATTTGATAAATCTGAGCTGAATTTGATAAAACTCATCTGAATTTGAAAAATCCCAGGAAAATTTGATAAATATACCATCGGAATTTTACAAATCTCAGCTGAATTTAATAACCTCAGCTGAATTTGATAAATCTCAGCTGAACTTAACAAATTTCAGCTGAATTTGATTAATCTGAACTGAATTTGATAAATCTAAGCTTATTTTGATAAATCTCAGCTGAATTTGGTTAATATCAGCTGAATTTGAGTAACATCAGCTGAATATGATAAATATCAGCTGAATTTGATAAATCTCTGCTGAATTTGATAAATCTAGCTAATTTTGATAAATCTCAGCTAAATTTGATTAACATCAGCTGAATTTGGGTAAGATCAGCTGAATTTAATAAATCTCAGCAAAAATTGAAATTTCTCAGTTGAAATTGCCAAGTCCTCACCAAAATTGATGAGGTGAATTTGATAAAGCTGAATTGATAAATGTCAGGTGAATTTGAACAATCTCAGATGAATTTTATAAATCTCAGCTAAATTTCATAAATCTTAGCAAAAATTGATATTTCTCAGTTGAAATTGCTAAATCCTCACTAAAATTGATAAGGTGAACTTGATAAATCTCAGCTGAATTTGATAAATCTCAGATGAATTTGATAAACCTTAACTGAATTTGATAAATTTCGGCTGAATTTCATAAATCTCAACAAAAATTTATAAGCCTAAGTTGAAATTGATAGAAAAATCTTAGCAGAATTTGATAAATATCATCACAATTTTATAAATCTCAGCTGAATTTAATAACCTCAGCTGAATTTGATAAATCTCAGCCGAATTTGATAAATCTCAGCTGAATTTGATAAACCTTAACTGAATTTGATAAATTTCGGCTGAATTTCATAAATCTCAACAAAAATTTATAAGCCTAAGTTGAAATTGATAAACCAGAAACTAATGAATTTTAGCTTAAAAATCTACTCATTTTTTTTTTTTAAATTTAATTCATCAAAACCTATGAAGTAGAATCTAACAGTGTTTTTTTACAATTTTTTTTACAGATGACGTTGACCGATTAAAACCCCCAAAGCGTGGATTCTTCCAATCAATATTGTGCTGTTGGCGACGAAACCGAACGAAAACCAACCAAAATGGCACACCGATCGATGGATCAACAACACCGCCACCATTACCGGACCAACAAAGGTACCTACTACCTCAAGTTAGGCACTCGGATATGCATAAAAAATGCATGGTCATCGATTTGGACGAGACCTTAGTTCATAGTAGTTTTAAGGTAAGAATACAAAACAAAACAAAAAATCATATCATTTATTCTCTTCAACTCGTATAATAGAAAATGGAAAGGTTTACTACATATTTTATTATTATGAATCGATTTTGCCCTCATTAAAACCCTCTATTAAATATCAATCGATAGAGTATAGTTTCACTACAACATATTCGCATAGAGAGATTGTAATTGGCCAAGCGAGCTCAAATAGCGGCCGGTGGCCTTCTGAATTTGGCTTCTGATGTGCGTGTTTTGTTTTTATTATTATTAAATATTTTTTTCCCCTTCCCTCTCTCTCATTTTTTTTGTTATTATTTTCAAATTAAATAGTCTCATGCACGTGTCTTCATTTATGTATAGCTCTAGTGGATGGAATTTACTTCCCATTTTTGAGATAAGAAAGCTACAAATGGAAATCGAAACGAGCGCGATGGCGAAGTGCTGAAGAGTGATATGAAAATTAATTTCTAATAATTTCTTCCATTATAAGCGGATTCCACCAAAGAGCACCGTGATGATGACGATTACTTAGATGATACACCGCAAGTTCTTTTTATGAAGTTGGGTGTTTTTGTAGTTATTCTGGTTTTTTTCTTCAATTTTTTGGGTTAAAATTGATTTTTTCTTAACACCCCTTTCGGACTCGAGGCCAATTATACATCTGAGACAGCAGCAGCAGCCCCCTTTTTTATATAATCCTTTTTGTTGCTTCTATCTTGACGTTGTCGTTGGTGATATACTTAATTGTTTCTTGTATCACGTAGGTTATTAATGGAAACGAAAATATGTACTCAGAATTTTTTTTTTTGGAAGGAAGTCATTAAAAGATAAAACATAAATTGCTGGATGCGCACATTTTAACGAAAATAAAACAAAAAAGTTTGAGTAACTCAGATGGGTAGATGAATTTAAGTCTACGAAGAAGCCTATTAAAAAAGTTCATTGCTTTATTTTCTAATTAATATAAGGTTGACTCAGGTGAACTCAACCTGAACGATGTCATTAGGATGTACATATTTTTGTTTGTTTTCCATTTCGATAAATATTCCTTTCAGGGTCTTCGGAAATTTTACCTAGAAGGAAAGTCTGATTGCTTAATTAATATTCTTTTTTACTCCTACACTCAGAAACTTATTTAAGTTGTTTAAAAACGATAACGACCTGTGAATATCGTAATTATTAATTGATTTTGTTTTTAAGACTTTCATCCATGAGATGCGTTATCATAACCTGCTCAGTTTAAATACAGTTGAAGAAATTTCATTGCAATAGTTTAATAACTAATTCGGAATAGTTTAATACTTTGAACGGAAAGTAAGTTGTCTCTTAATTCTGGTAGGCACAGAACATCATTAATTGTCAGGTCGATTCCCGTGTTGCTTCTTCCATGAATAATTCCAGCACATTTTTCAATTAAAAATTGACCATTCTTCGCAACATTGATTTTTTCTTGTTCTCTCAGTTCTTTCTCTTCAGAAAAACACCAGTAGTTAACATTCATCAGATGGTCACTTGTCCCAGAATCAAGCTTACATTTTATTTTGGAGCTTGACTCTTTGAAACGGTTACAGTTATTTCGATCCGACATCAGACATACCCGCTTTGAATTTTTATTGGGCTTTTGATTATGTCCTGATTCAGAATCTCTCGCTAAGTGCCTTTGCTTATTGCACTTGAAACATTTGCTTTGGAGTTTGAAAGGTTTCTTAAAAAATTTCTTTCCAGCAAATGCTGATCTCACATGATTACTTCATCATCTCTGTCATTCAACTTTGCTTCCTCTAAGAGCAGTCTGTCTTTGGTAATTTGAAACGTTAGATCACTGCCACTAACCAACGGATCAAATTTTTAAGACAGGGTAATGATGCTCCCGACATCTTAAGCTGCCTTACCAAATTTTCAAAACCAGTGATGTGCTTTGCGATTGAATAACCATATTTCATCTTGAGTTTCAATAATTGCTTCCTGACCAAAACCTGATCCACCACAGAATTTCTTGCAAAAGTCGATTGAAGGCTTTTCCACATCTCTTTAGCTGTAGTCTTCTCGAGAATGTATGTAGCTCAAAAAATCATTATGAACAAACGCTACAATTCGTTCTATGGCTTTCCTATCTCTTTTCAAAAAATCTTCATATCCCTCACCATTTGCTTCAACGACATTGGTCAAAACATCTCCCAGATTAAGCGAGTTCAGGTGGGTCTTGACCCTAAATTGCCAACCATCAAATTCGCTTGCATGAAATTGGGAATTCCATAAACCGACTCTTTATTTCGTCCATAACCTATTAGAGTTTATTGGTTTATTAAAATTATGAAGGTGATATGATAAACAATTAATAGAAAACAGGTCTTGTTTCTGCAATGCTGAAATTAGGAATTTCTGACACAAAATTTTCTCAATAAGGAATATTAAAAAACGATTGCTTATGTTTTTTAACATGCTCAAATTTTTCGATATTCTGTAAAAAATTCTTAACACTAGCGAATATCTACTGATGTGCTTCAAATTAGTTATTTGGTTTTAATATTTAAACTTTTTGGAAAAAATTTCACCATATTGTAACTTATATGCATTCATTTGCAAACCAAATTCACCCTTTTCAAAATCAAAAATGTTTGATTTTTATATAAATTCTTATTAATTAACATTTTTGTAATTTTCCCTTAAACTGGCGTGCGGATGAATAGAACTTACGATATAAGCTTTTTATATTTACCATATCATTTCGATTTTTGAAGAGTGTTTGGTTCAAAGAAAATAAGCAGAAAAGCCTCCAAAACTTGCTTGAAAAGCTTATATCTTCTGTCAAAAATTTGATCTTCGGAAGATGAATTCGATTTGCAGAAAGGTGAATTTGGTTTGCAACAAAATTAAAAATGTCTTCGTCCAATTTGCAAAAGGGTGTTTCGTTTTCCAATCAGCTGGCATTTTCATTTTTCAACCAGCAAGAAAAAGAAACAGTTTTCCACTTGCTATACCAATGCCCTGCCCTTGCTGGGAATAGAGTACTTTCTCTGGGAATCTGATTATCAAAAATCAAAGACTTGATCTCATTCCCCAATGCGACAGTGGTTTTAGTAACAGCTTCCTAGTACTGCACTGCTCTCTCTGGAAGGTAGCAGGCTTTTAAATACGGTAAACGACTAGTTTTCCAGGGACTTGACCATGCCATATGTTTTTAGAACCATATTAATTTTATAAATCCATTAATCACTCATAACTTTAGTTTTGGTATCAAAAAAGTGCATTCTTAGCTCCTTGGGTCACCAATCTAGGTTGCTTATGACTGCCATTTCTACCACCTGTCTATACTTATATTTTAAATTGTTTAAATTTTAAATCATTTCGAGTGATATTAACTTCAATTTTATACAAAATAATCAAATTAATTAACAAGCTTTATCATAAAATGCACCCATGCACATTGCACAATTTAAATATACATATTTACTTTTCTGCCACCTTGGATTTTTTTATTCACCAGAAATTTGTTTGAATTAACTTTACTGGCAAATATGTACATAATTGATAAATAAATTAATTAATAAAAAAAGAAATAAATATAATTTTTAAGTCATCACACCATTTATTCAGGAGAAAAGTTAAATTATTCATGACCCATAAAAGCTCTAATTATCCTCGTATCGTTTCATTCAATCGACACAAAAAAAACGAAGGTAATTTAAAATTAATTCAGTGTTTTTACCTCTTTGACACACTCCATGTTCATGTCCAACAAAAAGCCAGAGGAAATAAAAATATTTATCTTTCTCTCTCTCTTTTATAACCCAATTCCACCATATAAAACATTATCATTTTAAAACAAAGTTTGGGTTAGAACAAATTTATGAAGGTACTGCTTCCGTTTAGAGACTTTGAAAAGGAGCACCAGTAGCACATTCATTTGTGTGTGTGCGTTTATGGTTGTCCGTTCTGGCCATCATATTTCAACTCCTTCTTCTTCATTCAACCCCAAACTCTATGTTATTATTTTTTTATAAACTAAAAGGGCATCTGCTGGACCTTTTGAATTTCTCCCTCATGAATGATTTTCCATTATGGATATCCATCTAAAATTAGTCATAATTTCCTGCCACAAGAGCCATGAAAAGGACATCGTACAGTATGTGTCATCCGCCTGGTTGTTGCTCGGGCTTTTTGTCCTCGTCAGAGAGTGTCACTAAAAATACACATGAATATAACACTATTCTTATTTTAGAATCATTAAAAAGAAAAACATAATAACTTTAATTTTCTTCCTTCTTCTTTTTTTTTTACAGCCAATTCCCAATGCAGATTTTATAGTACCGGTAGAAATAGATGGAACCATTCATCAGGTGTATGTTTTGAAACGTCCCCATGTGGATGAATTCCTTCGGAAAATGGGTGAACTGTACGAGTGTGTATTGTTTACAGCATCACTAGCCAAATATGCAGATCCTGTTGCAGATCTGTTAGATAAGTAAGTTCTTTTTTTATTTGAATTTTTGTGTGTTTAATTAAAAATATTCATCTTTTTATTTTAAACAGATGGAATGTGTTTCGTGCAAGACTGTTTAGGGAATCATGCGTTTATTATCGAGGAAATTATATTAAGGATCTTAATCGACTAGGACGTGATTTACAAAAGATTGTTATAGTTGATAATTCGCCAGCTAGTTACATATTTCATCCAGATAATGCGGTAATTATTAATATGGATGGGAGTTTTTGTTTTGATTGAAGTTTATTGTTATGCCTTAAGTCTTATCATTATTGTCTTGGTAGATAAGATTTTCAAAGAACATTACAAAACTGTTTTTAGGTTTCCTTGTTCTTATCGACTTTTGTTTTGGTTAATTTTAGATAATATAAATACTTCAAGATATGCATAAACAAGTAAATATAAATACAATTCGACAAATTAGTCATGAAGCAATGCATGATACTTGTTTCAAGGCGCTTATTTTTCAACTACTCTAAGAATATTTTTTTTTTATGGGGAATTTAATCTCTTGAATCTAGAAGAAATCAAAGGTTAACTCAGTTTGTAACATTATCGATTTCAATATGTTTTCAAGCAGAGATTTATTTAAGAAAAATATTATATCTTTTTTGTTCTCTGGTGGGTAGAATTTATTTATTATAATTCTCATTGTATTCTGTAGTGTATAAGAGATTTAAAACCCTGCTTGACGAAATAAATAAATAAATAAATATTCAGTGGATTTTTTTAAAATCCAAAAAATGCCTTATGTAAATCCACTTCATCTTATAGATAATTCTGAATTTATGTGTAGACATGAAATACATCTCTCCTCTATGGAGAGAAGTTAAAGTTGTATTTATATCCAAAACAGTCAAATTCTCTTATAGTCTATCATCATTTCTTCTCAAAACTCTAGAGTAAATGATTGATACCCACTTTCGTAATTTCATAGATTACAATCTTCTATCTACAGCAGTTTTGTGCTTATTGTAAAGGGAAATCGGTAGAAACAGCCCTACTTACTGTAGTTAGCAATAATGAATATTCCATCCATCACAAAAAGTTCATCTTTGTTGCATTCCTTGATACCAAATATTTTGAGCAAACAAGTGGGCTTGAGCACAGCTATTCGCTCCGAGGTCATCTCCCAATGGACCAATAACTTTATTGGCCACAAAAAAAATTCTGAATTCATTCGGATCAATTCATAGTCACTCTGACTACACTACTTTACAATTGGTTTTTGGTAACAACTATAAAGTCACCATTCCGAACAAATCGGCATTGGCCAATGAAGATTTTTTGAGAGATGAATCAATTCATTTGTACGCAGACAAATACTAATGACGGAGTGGGTGGCGGAGTTTACTCAAAAAGACTAAGAGTCGTTTGCTGAATCGAAACTTAAGCATTTAAGTTCATTCAAGAAAATGTGATATCTACACCGGATATCCGCATCTTCTCTGATAGCCAAGCTGCCCTCAAATGGTTTTTTTTTTTAAATTCTGTAAATGCCCGTGACAGTCGATTGCCTTTCATGGAGGTTTCACAACATTTTAACATTCACCTCTTTATTTTGCCGGGACATAGAAATATTCTGGGATACTGCGAAGCAGATGAACTCACCTGAAATGGAATAGCAATTTTACCTAATTAGTTCAACTTTCGTGTACCCATAGCAACTTGCAAATTCATAGAGAAAAAAAAAGATGGTGAAGTATAACAACATGCCAAATTACCAAAAAGATCTGACCTAGGCTGGATACAAAGCCTTAAAAAATCTGTAATCTCTGAAAAGACTGCATTCTAGCTCCGTAATAGGTGTCTAACTGTACACTGTCTCATAGGTAGACACGCCGTGAGACTAGGCGTGGTCTCAAACGACTTCTGCAGAAATTGTTTTGATTAAGAAGAAGAAGAAACAACCCAACACCTTCTTTGCTCATGTCCTGCTCTTTCCAGTAGACGTAAATTATACTTCTTGGAGAAATACTATGTATTTAGAAAATACGAATGACTTACATAATCACCACTGACCTTCACCGCTTTATTAAAAGCTTGCTTGCAATATCATGGTATTACAACGGACCAGTAAGTGGTCTAAGTGTGTCAGTTGTTATCCTGATAGCCTCTTCTACTTCGGTATTGTATCTGAATGTGGACAATTTTATAGAGAAACGCATTCGAAGTTGGTGATATCGATCTACCTTCTTCAAGAAAGAACTTGAACCTTTGATCGCTTAGCTATTTTATTCTCTCTGGATATCTCCAACCATTTTGAAAAAAAAAAAAAAATTAAAGATACTATGTTTTGGACGTTCTTTACTGGATAATGAATGATTGTAAATTTTCTTTTTGAGTTTTGATGCTTTAAGAGTTGAACATCCTTATTTATGATTTAGATAAAAATCTTGCTATTTCTTAACTTTCATTTTTTCTTTTTTAAGGTTCCAGTAAAGTCGTGGTTCGACGACGTAACTGACTGTGAACTGCTCGAGTTGATTCCTCTCTTTGAGAAACTAAGCAAAGTTGATTCAGTATATAGTGTATTGTGCAATTCAAATAATCCCCTCAACAATCATCTTCAACAACAACAACAGCAACAACAACAACAGCAGCAACAACAACAACAAATTCTCCAACAAACTCATTTAACACAATCACATCAAATGCAAATGGTGCAGCCGACATCATCAACGACATCTATTATCACTCAACAACAACAACCCCAACAACCACAGCAACCGACTAACAACCAAGGAGTTCAGTCGCAACAACAGCAGCAACAACAACAACAGCAACAAATCGGTAGTCCGCCCAGTTTAAACGATCTAAGTAATAAAACGTAACAGTGGGAATATATGTTTATTAATATTTAAGTTTTAAAGCTTAATTGTTTATTTTTTATTTTTGTTTTAAATTTAAAAAATGTTTTTTAAATATAAGACGACAATAGCAAGAGGAATAGAAAAACATAATAATAAAAAAAAAAGATTTAAAATGGCAAATGCATATTGTGTCCATTTAAAACAACTAAACTAACAAAAAAAAAAAATTAAAAAAAAAAAAAAAAAATCAGATACAAAACAGAAAGTACTCTTACTTAAAGATATTTATTTTATTTTCTCTGTTTTCTTATTCTTTTTTTGTATAATCAGCATGCATGTAATACGCATACATATAAAATTATTTAAGCAAAAACAAAAAAATATCAAATTGATGAATGTGTGGTTTTTCCTTTAAGAAAAAATCCCACAAAAACAAACTAAAACATAAATTAAAAAATGTATATCAAAACAAATAAAACTGCAATTGATGTTTTCAAAACAAAACAATTCAAATATTAACTATAAACAAGAAAAAATAATAATAATATTAATTTAACGAGCGAAGCGATATAAACATTTTTTAAATTCTAAATTAATCGACGTTGTAACATGTTTTTAATTATATATATTTTTTTTTCTACAAAGATGCCCCTAAATAAATAAAAAAAAATAGTATGTAATAATTTTTACTAAAAAATAAAATTAAAAAAAAATAAATGTGAACATTATGCATATGTATTACACGCATACAGATAAACTTAATTTATTGTAAATATTTTTATATAATAATCTATATATATAAATATTATATTTGTTTGGTTTTTCCTTTATTTTTTTGTTATGTAAATAATATAACATAATCCATAAGCTAAGAAAAAAAAAAACAGTAAAATTTATATAAAAAAAAATATATATCGAAATAGTGTTATATTAAAGAAAAATATATAAATAACTTTTTTTTACCGACCACAAACAAAGGGAAATCGTAAAATAAATAATAAATAAAAAAAAATTATATATTAAATTAAGGACACAATGGGAATAAAAAAAAAAATATTTATATTTATACTTATACTAAAAAATATACACGTATATTATACACAAAAAAGAAGTACCAATTATAGCTTATCAATATAAACTAAAGAAATTATAGGATTTTATATCAGTGTTTCTTCTTCAATAATAAATAAAATTATTATTTTATTTTGTTTAACATTTTTTGTATTCACTTTCAAATTCCATTCACTCTGAAACCTAAAAACTATTACATTATATTGGTACATCAAATGTTTTTCATTTTTTGTGTAAAAGTACGATGACGATCCTGATAATTCGCCTTTTCCTTAATTTCTCTTTTTTTTTTAATAAAGAAATTAAACATATTTTAGCATGGAATGTTTTGTTCTTAGAAATGAAAAGAATGTGTTGTTTAAAATTTTATCCACCAACAAAGAGAAGTACCTATGAAAGGAAAGAAAAACAATGTTTATATTTTCGTTTATTTACAAAACGAAAAAAAAATTGAAAGGTTTGAAAAATTTGTTTAAAATTAAAAAAAGAAAACCCACAGATCATACACTCTGCCATAAGAAATCAAATTATGCATTTTATTTTATTAAATTTGTTGAAATATAAGTTAGTTAATTTTAATTACAAAAAAAGAAATGATTGTTATTAAAAGAAAAAACAAAAATATCCAATGGAAGTATATAAACCTATGAGAGAGTTAAAAGTATAATGGATAAACAGAAAACAAAAATTATATACATATTATTATAAACACAACATATTGTATTTAATCATACAGAAAAACAAAAATAATTAAATTAAACAAAAAAATGCAGACCCTAAATAAATTATTATAAAATTAATTTAAAAACAAGAATAAAAAATAAAACAAACAAAATATCCGCGAATAGCTACGTGCTTATTTATATCATTTTTATCAATTTTAACAAATTATAACGCTTTTTTAAGAAAATAAAAAATATAAAATATATGTATGTAATATTAAATTAAAAACAAAAATAAAAACATAAAAAGAAAAAAAAATACAGACAAATGTAAAGGGAAAACAATTTATCATAATATATAAATAAATAAATAAAAACAAAAAAATCTAATTATATATTTTTAAAACATATATATTTGTAAGAAATAATTAAAACAAACAAAAAAAATCTATATAAAATGAAATACTTAAATAAATTATTTTCTAAGGCATGAACCATTTGGAAAAAAAAAAAAATAATTGTGTAATTTCTTGCTTGTAAATGATTGAAAAAATTGACAATAATTTTGTCTATGGTGGCGAAAGGGTCTTTGTTCACATCGAATTGGGAACGGGTCGTTATTCTGTATTCCTAAATTCTGTAAATCCAAAATTCTTTTTTCAAAATTCTGGAAATCCATTATTCTGCTTTTTGGAATTCTGTATATTCCACATACCTTTTGGTCTTTCCTGTTAAACAATTTGTATTCAATTCACAAATTAAGTATAACAGTGTATAAGAGCCGTTTGGTAAAACGCAAGTCAAGGATTTATGTTCTACATAAAACCTCATGTGACAGTTTTCGCAGAGGAAAAATTAGGGAATAAGAGATTATGTTCTACATACATAAATATTTAAGTTTCGTTTCAGACCTTACAAAAAAAGACAAAAACAAATAAAAAATAACAAAAAAAAAAAAACAAAATGGTAAAAAATGTATGAATATTCTTGTATGAAAAAGTGCGGACTTTTTTTCGTTATCAAAACAATTTTTCTTTTATCATTTACAGGATTTAGGAATACAGAATTTTGAAATCCAGAATTTTGTATATACAGAATTTTAGAATACAGAATTTTGAATTTACAGAATTTTAAAATACAGAATTTTGAATTTACAGCATTTTAAAATACAGAGGTTTGGAATACAGAATTTTGGAATCCGAATTTTGGCACATACAGAATTTCGACCCCAACCCCATCGAGTTATATGATGAAGTCAAATTTATTTTCAACATTGATTTGATGACAAAAAAGAAAATTCATGATTAATTTTGTAAGAAGATGTTATATTTAACCTGTTATTTGACGCGAAATTCATCCACTACGAATTTGTATAACCCCGAAAAAGAACACTCCATTTGAATGAATCCTGGCAATTGGAAAAATGTTCATATCCGGTGGTGAAAAAAAATTTGGTCGCACTAAAGAAGAAACATATACCGTAAATTATTTGGATTTCAAATCAAATTAAACTAAAAATATCGCCAGTTTTGGGGTAGATAGCTAAGCTGATTTTCGTTGCCCCTCATGAAAGTCCTAAAAAAAAAAGTTCCACATACGCCTCAGTGACCCTTAAAGCTAAACTGCCAAAAACATTTTTTTTTTTAAATAATTACTGACATCCAATTGGACTTTATTGATCACTTACTAGCTGTCAAAATTTTTAAATATGGGGTGCCAAAAGTCATTAACAACAAAAAATATCCCTTGTTGGGTAGTTTGTACCCAAATGATGTCGGTCAACGAGTTGTCTCTCCGAAGCAAAAATGAGGCTTTGATGTCACATAAAATGGGTTTGGTTTTTCACATCGACTGTACTTTGAAGTGAAGTGAAGTGAAGATAATCGGCCTTATCGTATAAGATAATAAGATACTCGTATCGGAAATTTGCTACGATTCCCGAAAAAACAATCACGGAATCCGTCCGTAATTTAAAATTTCATACAAATTGCCATAATGATCGGATTTTGTGATTGTTTTTTCGGGAATTGTAGAAAATTTCCGATACGAATGGAATTCTTGTACAGGCCTGCTCAATGTGTACTCATATCTAAACTAAAACATGTTTCGAAACTTTGGTCCACAGATAATGTACATATCTGCCTCCAACTGTAAGAAACAAATTGTTTGCATGCAAATAAATTAGCAACCAAACCCTCAAAAAACTTTTGGTTTTCCGTTATGAATAGAGTTTAAGGAGACCTTTCTTTTGATATCTCACTCCATTAAATTGGAGGAAATTTTTTAAAATGCATTATTTTTCGGTTCCTTGATTTTTTATCGAAAATTTCATATCTGTAAACCAAAATTTGTTTCGAGACTTTGGCCCGCAGAAATCTGCCTTCGAATGTTAGAAAACAAAATCGGCCTTATCACGTATTCCATCGTATGAAATTTTCCATTACGGACGAATTCCGTGTCCTTCCTTTTGATGTCTTACTTCTTCTTCTTCCTTTTTCTCGGCGCTGCTATAATCTCGATGTCTAACTTGATCAAGAGGATAAGAAAAACAACGTTATTCACGTGAAATGGGATGGAGGTGAGTTTTTTTTTTCAAAATCATTGAGTTTTAACTTGCAATTTGCAATTTTTCTACATTCGATCTGAATAAATATTTCGGATGAAAAGTTTTCCACTTGTATTTTCGCTTGGGAAACAGCGATAAGAAATTATTTTTATTATTTGTTTCCTAAAACAAATTGCATAACAAAACTTCCATAGAAATAAAAAAACGTGAAATATTTTTTTTTAGATTTGTTTCTTCTACGCTTTATCGTAAATATTTAAATATACATTTTTTACTTTGTTTAGTTATTGCCACTAAACTCTCAATGCGATTTTTTTTAGCGCAAAAAGAGTTAAAAAAACAAAAAAAAAAAGAAATAAAATAAAATTTGAAAATAATATTAATAACATATTTTTTACTTATCACGAATATAATTATATACCAACAATAATTTTTGTATTTTATTTACATATACATAAATCTTTATCTGTCTTTTCTTTTCTCAAAATATATATTATTATGTGTTGTTTTAGATTGTATATGGATTTGTATGTTTCTTAGAAAATAAGCAACAGGAATGTTGAAGATATCGTTTTTTTCTTTTTAACGAGAACATTCATTTGGTTAGCAATTTATTTGATTTGATACTATGACTTTGACAATTGGTTTGATGTGATGTGTTCATATGCTGCCTGCAATGACAAATATTATTAATTTCGATTATTTTTAATATTAGAATTGGAATAAATACCTTTATTGTTGTGTAGCAATAACCTGCTAGACCAGACATTTCTGATTGAAAATTTGAACCTCCTGTTAAATCATCTAATAGCGCCAATTCTGCCCCCAAATGTGGTACTCCGGCTCGAAGGACCAAAAACAATGCCAATGGCATCATACTATCTGCCGCTAATATCACAGAGTTTTCCATTGCAGCATATTTGTGAGCTTCTGTTATAAGTTCAACGGATCGTTCGATAACATTCAGCATGGCTTTGGGACTGTACTTTTTTTGCAGCTGTTTAAGCATTGCTATAGCATCGTGAAAGTATGCATTCGACACTACAACAAGATGGGACCTACAAAAATGTGTTTTTTTTTAGTTTTTTTTTGTAATTTTTCAAAAGTGACTAACTTACTCATCCAGAGACAAAATCTTTGCAAGTTCCTTATCGGAGAGTTTGTCGACATACATCAAATTCTGTCGATATTGCTCATCCTTGCGACTGTACTTATGTGCATAGAGAACAAACAAAATGGAATAGATTCCTTCGGACAGGACAATTGGATAGAGTAGGCTGATATGGGAAATAACTTCTCTAGATCCATCAGTTGAACAAAAATCTTCTGGCAAAGCTGGAAACAGCCTCCTCACAAAATTATACACCCTCTTCGAAAACGACTCCCATTCCTGCATCGCTTGCTTGGCTAGAATCGGCGTCGGCTTAACCTTCCACGAGCCGTATGAAGTACAAAAGCAATTCGCAATCTTTTGATTTAACAAATGCAATGGATGATGTGGATCTTTGAATGCTTGTCCAAGATACTCCTTAATCGCAGTTACATCATCATCTGTCAGAGAGGTCACGCCAAAACTCGGAACAAATTCTAATCCATTCGATAATGTCGAGTGTATGGTTGTACTATCAATGGAACTACGTGTACTAGTCGAAGTGAGAGAATCAGTTGCCCAGCATTCAAGTTGAGCATTCAAAAAACTACTACTCAAAAGATTATCCTCATTGAATGATATATCATATTGAAGGCCATCCCAACTATCATTGAGAGTCTCCTGGCTGTAGGACTTCTTTGGTTGTGATTCATCCGAGGTGAGATCAAGATAACTAGCTTTGGCCGATGGTGGCACCAGTAAACTGTTCATCGACTTGAGACTTATTTTATCCAAACTCGACGAATAGCCCATTGATATGTTTTTTGCAAAATAATGCGTCGACGAGGGAATGTTCTCGAGATCCTTATTTTTCTCGCGATTCTTTTGATTTGTCATAAATACTGCTATGCGATTCCAGAGTAATTTTGTCGAAGATGTGGAATCATTCGATCCAAAGATTTGCTCTTCGAAATTATCAAAGAGATTGCGCCATTTTCGAGAATTGTCCACAACCAGTTCACCGATAGATCTGGAAAATAAGAAAAAAGTGTAAAGCGCATTGGAATTGAACGAAGATATTAGTACCATTGAATAATTATATATAGAAGTGACACCGATAGTTTCAAGCGATATACATTTTTGGCAATTAGATGTACTAAAAAATCCCGAAAGGGAATGGAGCTTGTCCTAGATATTTTGAACACTGTCATAACTCAAACAAAGTGTTTTTTTCAGAAAACGAGTTTTAAATCTATTTTTGTATGGAAAAAGTTAGTTTCTAAAACAAAACTAGTGCTCCTTTCTGCAGGACTAAAGATTAATTTATTCCAATATATTCTGCAATAATAACTCAAAACTCGTGATTTTTGAGTTATGACAGTATTCAAGTAAATGATATGATATAATGGATATGTACGTGTAAGGAATAACAAAAATATCGAGACAACAACTGAGTTGCTTCTCAATTTTGCCGTTCTTGGTTTGTATCCCAAGAAAGGTTGTTTTTTTTTTTTTTTTTTTGTTTGGAGACAAACTCAACGTCTTCCAGGCATAGAAAAGTGAATACAATTGTATCGAATTCGATACAAATGAGTTTGTATAAATTCAATACAATTTTTTCTGTGTCTTAAAAATTCTTTTGCAATCTAAACTTAAAAAAATAAATTGCACGACTGGGGTCGCACGTACTTGCTCTTATGCTTAAAGTAACTATAATGTTAAAGCTTTTTATTCAAGAAATTTTAAATTTGATATTTTGAAGAAATTTCATAAGTAGTATAAAAAAAATTAAATCTGTTTTTATAATTAATAAAACTCTGTTTTAAAATATCTTAAAAAAAAAAACAAATATGCCATTTTATTTCTCGTATAAAAAGGTATTTTTAGAAAAAAAATTTTGAAAATTGTAGGAGCCGTTTTTTAAAAAAATAATTTTTTATATATAAAATTTTTTTAACATTTTTCAAAAAAAAAGTTGGTATGCCATTTTGAAGAAATAATTTATTTACACATAAAAACTAAATTTCAAAATTTTTCATTGATCCGTTTTCAAAAAATTGATTTTTCAAAAAAAAATTTTGAAATATTTTTTAAAAAACCAAAAATGCGTTTTTTGAAAATTTTCTAAAATTTTAATATTATCTTTACTTACACACTTTTGTATAAAAATTTTCATTTAAATCGGGTTAATTTTGTACGAGATATTCAGAAACGAAAAAAACCGTTCTATGACAGGTACCGTTAATAACGGTACAAAAAATATTTTTTTTATTTAAAAAGTTGGCCCTTATGTGTAGTACTACACACAAAAATTTTAATCAAAATCGTTAGAGCCGTTTTTGAAAAAAATTAACTTTTCTATTTCCGTTATATGGCAGGTACCGTTAGTTTTGGTCATAAAAAAAAAATTTCAATTTCCCCTCTAGGGAATCACCAAAAACTGCTAACTACCAAGTTTGAAGAAAATCACTTCACTCGTTTAGGCTGCAGCTCCAGATAGAGACAGACACACAGACAGACAGACAGACAGACAGACAGACAGACAGACAGACAGACAGACAGAATTGCCGGACCCACTTTTTTGGCATTCTCCATCATCGTAATGTCATGTAAAATTGTTATCTCGAGTTCGATTTTTTTTACGAATCCTAAACTTGCCCTATAGTACCTATATCGCAAGTAAAAAAGGAAAATGGAAAGAATTATAACAAAGACAGATTTATTTGTTTAAGTTTTAATTTAGTTTCAGATATTTGAACCATAATAAATATTACAATTTGAGTCTAGTGACTTGTTTTCTGAAAATATTTATGAAACAGATCAAGCTATTCTATTTGTTCGACATTCATCAGCAAATATTGTAAAAGCTGTTCGAATCAGATAATTTTTAAGTCGAAATGTCAAAACTGACTTCACTCTGTCAAAGTAAAACATTAAGCCCGAAGAGCTGCAAACTTTTATATGGAATACGCATGTTAGTGTAGATTTACATAAAATTTCATGAAGTTCAAAGAAAGCATGTTTGTCTTTATGTTGGATACCTATGTGTTAAAACTATATCTTTTCATAGAGTTGTGCTTATTTTCAATTTTTTTAATACTTCTTCTGTGAATATGTTCTTCTTCCCATATTTATTTTATACTGAAAATAAATACAAATTACCCTTAAACGCAGAAAATAATGAAAGGTATATAGAAAACTTAAGAGTACCCACTTGCAAATAAAACATTTTGATTAAGTTTTATACTAATTTTTCGGGTGAAAAAATATATTTAAATGCAATTGGACTCATTTCAGTACAATACAAATTAAATTTTCAGTACAATTAAAAAATGTCATTTTCCATCCCTGACGTCTTCGTCTCGTTTCTTCGCAAAATTGCAAATCAGTCAACAGACCAAAACAGTAAGGCGATTTGGTTCAAACTTCGTAATTCCCTAGAGGGGAAATTGAATTTTTTTAGCGATACCAGCTATATGACCAATATTTAAAATTATAACGGCTCGCACTTTTCAAATAGTTAATATTAAAAGTTTTGAATCATTACACTGATTACGAAATGTTAAGTACGAATTCCACTATAACCTCAAAATCTGGATGTAGCGTCAAAAATAATTTACTCGTATCTTTCGACTTTCAGTCATTGCAAGAATTCTAGCATCCTCAATAATCCCCAATTTTCGAAAAAATTTTTTGAAAATGGGTCGATGAATTTAAAAATAGCATGCCAATTTATTTTGGAAAAATGTGTGAACATTATTGAAACGGGAGGATTTAGAACACAAAAAGTTTTTTTCACTATCCCAATTTAAAGGGAAGAGAGAATGAAGTTAGGTTTTATAACTTAAATTTAATTTCAGAGCTATGGTATGAAAGCATTTAGTAGGTATATGATAAAAGCGTGTTTTTCAACCTGAAACCAAAAACAGTAGTTTTTATACAGATCAAAATTGAAAAATAACCTTCAATCATGCGCAACATAATTCCATTAAGTACTCTAAAATAAAATTAAAGCTATAAAATCTAACTTTTCATTTCGGTCATAAAACTCAAAACCCATGTGGCAAGGACAAAAAGAAGCAATTTGAATGAATACAAGTTAAGAAGATCCTTGGTCTGAGCCACTGTTTATGCAAAAATATAAGTAAACGGATTCCAATAAACAGATCACATGAACCTAAATTTTATAACTTGACCAAACGTTTTCTTCTCCAAAACTCTTTCATAATATGCGGTTTAGGAAAAGCCATTACAAAAAACAGCAAGTATACGCCACAGTGTATGTGGACAACGTGCAAATAATGTGTACAACAACTATAGCCGGAATGCTAACACACCCCTATCGAAATTAAATGAACACTTGTACTTAATAATAGAACAAAATGTTCATTTTCTTGTCGTCAGTGTTATAAGAATCAAACATTTGAAAATTCAACTTTAAAACAGAACAAAAACATACAAATTGAACACAAAACAAAACCAATAGAAATAATCAAAATATAAATAGCATATTTTATTAAATCGTAACCAAAAAGTCTTTTCAGGGATTTTTTGGCTATTGAATAAAAAAAACTAAAAAACGCCCTATCTTATTTATAGCGGATGTTTTTTTTCAGGTGTCACTTTTATATATGTATAATTATTCTATGGTTTTACTCACTTGGGAAACTTCGGAAAGTTTCGATTGATTGCCACAGATCCAGTTATAACTCGAACATCATTCCAAGTGCCACTTAGGTGACCACTTATTACATTTCCAATCATGTTGCACTTTGTAGCATCATCGTCATCACCATCCTGCAAAAAAGAAAACATTGATAAATATTCTAGACATGGTTAGTAACCAACTCACTCCATCTATAGTCCCATGCGGCATGTAATAGGTCCCCTTTCCTGCCGGTCCATGCATCGTGAGTTCCCCCTCAAAGTAATAATCATTTTCAAAAACTGCAATTCCCTGCCCAGTCAACTCGTCATTCACAAATATCCCCTCAAAGTAGTCGCCATTCATGGTTATACATGTGCCTGCTCCCACTCGTTTGTTATCGGCAAACATTCCCATATACTTATCTCCGCTAATCATGTCATCTAAGATCCCATATCCACTCTTCGAATTGAATTGATAGTCGCCCACATAAGTGTAAGTATTCGTTCGCAACAAACCGTGTCCATGGAAGAGACCATCTCGGAAATTCCCATCATAAACTTCGTTGTTATTCATTTCAAAGCAACCGTAACCATGGAATTTGCCAGCTTTGAAATTGCCCTCGTATACGCCAACCGATGGGATTGCCATTTTCCCATGACCTGGAAAAATACAAATTAGATTCAACCATTTAAGATCAAAGAGAAGGAAAGACTTACCTTCAATTTCTCCATTTCGAACATCTCCAAAATAGAATTTCCCATCTGGATACTCAAGATAGCACTTGCCATGCATTATTCCATTCTTCCATCGACCATAGGCATGAACCTTCGCATACTTTGGATGTTTGCTACTAAACACATACGCAGTTGTCCTAACATTCGATAACTTCCCCCCAGGACGTCCCAATGCTGACATAATACTCGACTCCAATTGATCATACCACAGAACCTTATCTTCATGATTCTTCGCCTCTAAACTAAATGACTTTTCAGGCGTAATAATCTTCAATCTGGATTCGCTCTCTTTTTTGACCCACACAGCGACCAGAGGATATGTATGCAAACTGGTTCCGGCATATTGACATAGACAATCCGAAAAGAGGATGAAGCAATTGGTTCCCAAAGTCGTCACTCCACTGTACCACTTCAATGGAACAGTAGTTGGGGCAAGAATAACTCGTCGATGCTTCTTCATAAATGGCCGAATTTTCATATTCTTCTCATTACGCAGCCAAAAGTCATAAGTATGCTCGGCCAATTCGATGTCAATTCGACTTTGACGAGAGAATTCCTGCCATAAGAGGAGCTTCTCGTTTAACTCATTCGACGCTGGTTCCTCAGATTGATTCTGAGCCAATGTTTCGAGAAGTTTGACAAAATTCGAAATCTGACCAAAGGGATGGGTGAATAAATGCTCCAACATTTCCTTGGGAGCAGATTCGACACCAAACGAAGCTTGACTAGATTGTCCAAAGCCATTTACAGATTTCAAATCGCAGTAAGACTTCGTATAGTCCTCGAATATCTTTATTACTTCTTTGGCATTTCGCAGCCATAAAATCTCCTTGAAAGAAGGACTATCACCACGATAGAAACTCTCCAAAGATTTGCAACAAGCAAAAAGTGTGTAGAGAACTTGCAAGTAATTCTGACAAATCTGGGTAAATTGCTGTTGAGACTTTTGGAGAGCCTGCAACGATCGAATGACTGCCCTTCCCCGCTGACACAAATGCAAACATTGTTGAAGGGAAAGGAGGAATTGATAATAGGCTTGTTGGAATGTAAAGTCGTTGTAGAGTGTAAAATCTCTGGCGGTGAGAATTAAAGGAATGTTCTGAGGCACATTCGACACATGCATTGCCAACAGCTGGCGTTGAGTTATCTCGCCATTGTCTTTCTCCAACCTCTCACCGTTTAATTTAAGCAAGACAGTTCGATAATCCCCACAACAAGCTTCCAAAACATGGGATTCTATCGAATCCACTGATACAGTATCCAAACGAAGTTCTGCCGGTGAACTTAGTTCATGTTTGCCATTCTGTAACTGTTGACGGGAATTCAATCCCCAGTGAAACAACCGCCCATCGATAGTTCGAGCGATGGAGTGCTCCCTGCCTGTGGATATAGCACAGACTCCGATTTCACAGAGATTAAGGACATGATTGATCCCAGGACGTTTGATATGATCACCCGTCCCAAGGACTCCATTATTCGATGCCCCAAACGAACAGACTGTCGTGTGGAGTAAAGCATAACCACACCGAAGAATGTCTTGGATATTATCTTCAAGGCACATTGCGGCGTCACTCTCCCGGCTGCTCAGAGAGTTCTCTGAGCATCGTTCCAACCGGGAAGAGTTCCCTGGCCGATTGGAAGCTGTTCTTTGCGAGTTTCTTCCAAAATGCTCGCCTTCTTTGTCACAATACTCATTCTCAACAATGACAATGAAGAAATCATCTCCAGAACTCACATCGAGAATTGGTTTGTCAAAGGATTTGAGTCGGATTGGCAATTGACAATTGAAGAGTTCGCCACAGACACCCATGGCGTAGACTTCGCGCTTGTCAGTGACGAAAACCGCTCCGAGAGAATTGCATTTGACTCGATTAATTCGAATGCGTTCCTCAGCGATTTCTAGAGGATCGAATGAGATTTCTGTCCAGCTTAAATCTGGATTTCTCGATCGAACTAGACCGTAAATATCGACAATATAGAATCTTTCTTCCCACATGTCCATGTCTACTATGTTACGGAACATGATATCGAGAGAAAGTTCATTGTTATCGTTTTCAGTGGGAATCTGTGCTTGAAATACGATTCCATGACTGAGAAGATAGATTTCATCTTCTGTCGCACAGATTCGACTGACAGGACCTAAATCTTGGCTGACAGAGGTGCTTTTTAATTGCAAATCTCTGCCATTGTGGCAGAGTATAAATGGATGCATTTTTTTTGTGTTGCTTCCAAAAAAACAACCTTGAAATTTTGTTTTTGTTGTTTTTAGTTTTCGTTACGCAAGATATGTGTTGTTTAGTTTGAAGAACAGCAGCAGAGGATAAACCAAATTCTTTTGTTTTTATTTTTGTTGTCCATTTTTTTTTTATTGCGTAGGTGGAATGGTTGATTGAAATTTTATGTTTTTTTGTTGAATTGTTGAACACAATTTTAACGTTATGAATACATATTTAGGGAATTATAATATAATTTATTATTTATTGATAATGGACAGATAGGAAAATTATACAGAAAATTTGGAATTTTTCATGAAAATCAATTTTTTCTTTCAATAATTACGAATTACAGACGAAGGAAAAATTTTTTATGGGTTTTCTTTTCTTTTTTTTTAATATTATGACACATGACAGCTGAGTGGATGACAAATATGTCAAGTATTTGTCAGTAGCCATGTTTTTGTTTTGATTGTGAATTAAAACAATTGGAATTGGATCAAGTCACAATAGTGTTTTTATAGTGGGATACAATTCGGTTTTTATCGTTTTCTTTTGAATCTATTTATTTGAATTCAATTATTCTAGCTGCGTTCCTTTGGAAATATTTATCTACTGCTTAGTACTTAAAGCTGCTTTGAACTACTTTTTCAGTATAGCAAAAGTAGTTCAAAAAAGTTTTAAGTACTAAGCAGTAGATAAATATTTCCAAAGGAACGCAGCTTCTATTATTTGAGATGAAAAAAGAGTTATTAAGGCTTGGCCACACCGGAGGGTATGCGGTAGCGGTACGGGTAGAGGTAACGGTACTTGTATGAAAAAAATTCCAAACTGACATATCAACGTTCAGATGTGGAATTTTTTTCATACAAATATCGTTACCGCTACCCGTACCTCTACCGCATACCCTCCGGTGTGGCCAAGCCTTTAGGTGTGTTTTTTATTACCACCGGGCTTAACTGGACAAAAAAAAAAAAACGCAGCCGGGGCTAAGCAATTTACATATGTTAAATACAACAATACCTAAGTCCCTTGGGCTTAGCTGTTAAGCCCGGATATTTCTCTGGGCTTAACTTTTAACAGTTTTAAATCTGTGCTACCAAACTAATTTTTTCATAAATTGTTTAGAATTTGTTTAAAAACATGAAAACTGACGTTTGGAATGACAAAATGTATTTAACTAGTTTTCCTGGCATACATTTTTGTATCTCTTTGTAAAACATACATAAAAAAATACAAGAAAAACCCGAATTGAATTGAATTGAATTTTATTGAGTCTTCAAAGTTAGGTTACATTTTATATCTTATTCTAACAATAGCTTTTATTGTACTAAAGTGGCTATAAAGTATTGCCTTCTTTTTCGAGTATTTTTTTTGTAAAGCCTCGTGGCTGTCAGTATTTATATAAAACTAAATATATGGTTGGACTGCTTTTGCTCATAAGCATTTAGTTGAATTTGTTTGTGACGGTAGTCACGAAGACATATATACAATAAACTTAACCTATCTTAAAACTACATATATACGAAAACTGGCCAGTGCAGTGATATGCTTAATATCTAACATATTGCTTGAGATTTTTATTTTTTTTTTCGTTTCTTTTCTTTTTTGTTTCTTTTGAGTTTATGAAGCGAGAGCGCCATATATACATTAAACATACAAGTAAAATCACATTGTAGCAAACAATAAAACCCCCCCCAGGTTTTCACCTTGTCGTGGTGGGGGGGCTTACGTTTGGCACTCCAGCAACCCAGCTGTAGGACCAAACAAACTAAGAAAACCAAAAAACAGAGATGTTATCTAAATTAATGAACAATTATGGATAAAGTTGAAGAAGTAGATAAAAATCGAGTGGGGATATTCACTCAAGTGTCGGCAGATGTCACGGCTGCCGGCGAGGGCTTGGTTTTGAATAAAACTAAGTCGCCAGTGACAACAAACAAAAACTCAAAACAATTAGGAACTATTGGCGCTCCATCCTGTAGCAGGCCTACTGCCGGTGGGGTTGATGAGATATTCTCTGCGTATCTCATGAACCTCACCAACACTGAGGACGAAACTGTGGGAACTGGGGAGAGAGAGATGTCGTCGGATGAAGAGAATCGTATTCTCAATGACGACGACTTTCAATCCCTACCCAGTTCAGACAGCTCGGACGCAGATGTCACAGTGGCAGAAAACCCTGCGATGGGCATGGACATTGACAACCCACTAGACAAAACTTTGGCCAAAACCCTGTCATTGACAGGAGCCAAAGTTACGTCGACTCCGGACAAAAGGAACAGTGAACCTACCAAAGTCTGTAAGGATGGCTCAGACCCCACAAAGGTGCTGAGAAACACCGGACCCGAACAGCGATGCCCAAAAGGGCCTACATCGACTCATAAAGGAAAGGTGCATCCAAATAAGCAGAATAAGGTAGGGGAGCCAACTCCAGATCTCAAAAAGATCGATAATGCGAGGAGAACCGTACGAAGATATGGCAGTGGTGACCAGAAGAAATTGTGTCTGCGAGACTGGAAAAGATTGAGTTGGGCCCGCAAACTTCTTGCGAAGTTCGATGCTAAAAACGAAGCCCCAAGCGACACAAAAGAAAAGAAAATAGGAAAGAAAAATGACCAACATCGCGCCTCCACCTCAAAAGCAGCTGCAGCCAGCAACCCAAGGGTGATACCGGAAAACGGTCCCAAACACTCTAGGGTCCAAGATGCTGGTGAAAGCAATCGCCAAAAGAGAGGTAGGCAAAACGACACGTCGTCCCCGAAAGAAACTGACCCCAAGAAATATAAGTCGGCAAACAGTGCTCAAACACCCATAAATATTCAGGCGGCAGTTATCAATGCAGGGAGCCCAGAAGGGAAACTAACCAACGAACAGTGGTCACAAGTGGAGGTTAAGCTTCTTGAATTCGTCAACGAAGAGATACTTGCCTCCACAGGTTTCGTTCCAACCTTCGGGCCACTATCGACAGTAAAAGGCTTCAAGGTTCTTGCCTGTTGCGGTGAACCTACCCTGAACTGGCTCAGAGATAAAGTGGGCTGCATGAAGGGGTTATTGGACGGAGTTACGCTTAGCGTTGCTCTTAAAGATGACCTCCCCACCAGACCCAAAGTCCGTATTAACGTACCGGGCCCCAATATCGACGAGACCACCCTTGAAAGGTACCTAAGAGCGCAAAACCCAAGCCTCCCCAGTGCAGACTGGAAAGTCATGCAAATGGAGGCACCTACAAAATCAGGTCGGGAAGCAATCATCATGCTCAACCATGAAACCATGGCTATGTTACCATCTTTAGACTTCCTTTTGAGATTTGGCATAAATGCGGTAAAGGTGAGACCGGTAACGGCAGCCAACTTGCAAAATAACAACAACAATAACTAAAAACAAAAATATGAAAGTGTTGCAACTCAATCTGCAACACAGCAAGTTGGCTTCTGCCACCCTAACCTCATTTATGTCAAAAAATAATATAGACATCGCCCTGGTGCAAGAGCCGTGGATCAACAGCGGTAACATCTGCGGACTTAAATCCAAAGATTTCATTATTTATTGCAAAAAAGGGCCCACTGAAGGTAACTATCGTACATGTATAGTAGCGAAAAAAATTTTAAATCTTTTTCTTCTATCCCCCCATTGTAGCGCTGATATGACGACGGTCAAATGTGAAAGAGACGGGGCCCAGCCCCTGATCATAACATCCGTCTATATGCCAGGTGATTCACCGGGGCCTCCACCATCAGCAGCGTTCACCGAGTTGGTAGCAGAAGTTGGTAAGAAAGGTTGGGATCTTCTGGCAGGCTGTGATGCAAATGCCCACCATCTGCAATGGGGCAGCACAGATACAAACACAAGAGGTGAGTCACTTTTTGAATTTATTATTAAAAACAATATGGTGATACACAACAGAGGTAATGAACCAACCTTCATTACAAAAATCAGAAAAGAAGTACTAGACGTGACACTTTCCACGAACTCTAACTCTATTGAGATAAGTAACTGGATTGTGTCAAGTAATGTTACATTCTCAGACCATAGAATGTTAACATTCCAAATAAGGCATGATGCTGTAAGCCCCAAACCCCTTAGAAATCCTAGGAAAACTAACTGGGAAGCCTATAATAGTAAAATTAAGGCCTCATCGTTGGGCCAATATGTTAGTCAACCTCTATTAGACAGCTCAGCTATAGAAAAACTTGTAATTGAATTTACATCAGATATAATTAAAGCGTACGAAAGCTCTTGCCCCTTGCCCAAAGCTAAAAGAAAGCTCAACCCCGTATGGTGGTCAAACGAGCTTTCCATTTTGAGGCTACATTCTAGGAGGCTTTACAATAGAGCTAAATACAGTAACAATCCAGCTGATTGGGATCTCTTCAAAATCAGCAAAAACGCATATAAAAACCGAACTACCTATGCCAAAAGAGCAGCCTGGCGGCAATTCTGCACCGACATCGAGTCCACAAACGATGCAGCTAGGCTCAGAAAAGTTATGTCAAAGGTCTATTCCCCTCCGGGCTTCCTAAAATGCCCAGATGAAACCTGGACAGAATCTAGCTCTGAAACTATCGAATTACTTATGCGCACTCATTTCCCAGGCTGTGACAAGGTCACAACTCTTGATGAAAATGGTCCCAATATAATAAACAACAATATAGGTACCCAAATAGTAGACAATAGAAAAGTGGCATGGGCCATTGATTCTTTCTCAGCTTTCAAGTCTCCAGGGCCTGATGGAATAATTCCAATCATGTTACAAAGCTCTAAAGACTTGTTAGTCCCAATCCTTACGGACATTTTTAGAGGTTGTTTAAACACAACTTATGTTCCCTCTAGTTGGAGAGAAGTTAAAGTAATCTTCATTCCCAAAGCTGGTAAGCCTTCCCACACGGAACCTAAAGACTTCAGGCCGATTAGCCTATCTTCCTTTCTTTTAAAGACCTTAGAAAGACTAATTGAAACTCACATTCGGTTTAAAATCGACGACAATGTTCTCTCACAGGCCCAACATGCATATATGAAGGGCAAATCTGTTGAGACGGCATTACATGAAGTTGTGGGTACGATTGAACACTCAATCCACCATAAAGAATTCACTCTGGGAGCATTCCTAGACATTGAAGGGGCCTTCAACAATGTTGAAAATGCAGCCATACGGCAAGCCCTAGACACCAGCGGTGTCGATTCAAATCTGTCAAACTGGATTGATTCGATGCTTCAAACTAGACTTGTAAATGCAGAAATGGGTAGCAGCAAGCTGAAGGTAAGAACTTGTAGGGGAACTCCACAAGGAGGAGTCCTATCACCCCTACTCTGGCTCTTAGTTGTTAACCAGATCTTAACCAAGCTTAGCCAAAACGGTGTTAAAGTTGTGGCTTATGCCGACGACATTATTATCATGGCCTCGGGCAAATTTGTTCCGACCCTGCGAGATCTTCTTCAAACAGCCCTTAACAAGCTCAACAACTGGGCCTCAGGCTGCGGTCTCAATGTAAACCCACTTAAAACAGAACTAGTATTATTTACTAGGAAAAGAAATATCCCAAATATTAACCCTCCCACAATAAATGGGACTCCTCTTACCATCACTGGTAAAGCCAAATATCTTGGGTTGATAATTGATAGAAAACTTAATTGGAAAGAAAATATAAAGGAACGTGAAAAGAAAGCTTCTATTGCCTTTTACACCTGTAGTAGAATTTTTGGTAAAAAATGGGGGCCCAATCCCAAAACGATTCATTGGATGTATACAGCCATTATAAGGCCTATTCTGACGTATGCATGCCTGGTCTGGTGGCCAGCCCTAGATAAAACAGTCAACCTTAAAATTATGACCAAAATTCAAAGACTCGCGTGTATAGGTACCACTAGTGCCATGAGAACTACACCCACATCAGCCCTAGAAACATTCCTTTCACTTGCCCCGATCGACCTTTTTACAAAAGAATCGGCGGCCATAAGTGCCCTTCGTTTGAAGGAGGGCAAGAACTGGAAAGGGGGCCTCTTGGGTCATAAAACAATATTGAACTATGTTGCAAGTAACATTCAAACTGACTATAATCTTCCATTCAATGATTTTAACCCAGTAGCGCTTACAGACTTCCCTACAAGGGAACTCTGGGAGTCAAACAGGGTCATTGTTACAGATAATGTCTCGGTTTTCACTGACGGGTCTAAATCAGACCTAGGCGTAGGGTCAGGCATCTTTTCAGATAACCCTCCCATAAACAAATCACTGAAACTCCCTGACTTCTGTAGTGTTTTTCAAGCGGAAGTTTTTGCAGTTTGCGAAGCAGCAAACATACTCTCCGCACTCAATTTAATGAACAAAAATATTGATATCTTTATAGACAGCCAGGCAGCAATTAAAGCCATTTCCTCTATTGTCACGAAGTCCAAACTAGTTGACCAGTGTCGTAAGGCACTAAGGTCCCTAAACACAACGAACATAGTTACCCTTCGATGGGTCCCAGGACATCGTGATATACAGGGGAATGAAAGGGCAGATGAATTGGCCAAAACAGGATCAACACTTGATCCGTGCCAAACAGCTTCATGGGTGCTTATGCCAATGGAACACGAAAAAAGCAGAATAAAGCAAAGCTTCCTGAACTCTGCAAACGATAGATGGTCAGCTCTTGAAACCTGTCGTGTTTCAAGAAATCTGTGGCCGACCATTTCTAAGAACAAAACTGAAACCATACTTAAGCTAAGCAGGCCTCAGTTGTCCCTATTGATTGGTATCCTTACGGGTCACAACTCAATGGGAACCCACATGAGTAGGATGGGTATTGTCTCATCAGACTTATGTAGAGGGTGTCAAGACGAAGAGGCGGAGGAGGGCTCATACCACTTCCTTTGTGAATGCCCCAGCTTAGCAAAAAGTAGGAAAACAACTCTCGGAGATTACTTCTTCGATGAGTTAGATGACGTCTCGTCCTTGCCACTGAAAAACATAATGAAATTTATCCAAATTTCAGGATGGTTCAGGGAGGCCCACAACACTAACTCCAACCCGTAATTCCCTAAACCCTTCCCTTACCCATCCTCACTCCTGCCCACCCTAACCCTGGGGATCACAATGGATCCATCGAGATCCGAGTGGGATAACTCGACTTGTCGGATTATCACCCCGTTCAACCTAACCTAACCTAAACAATAAAACATTCAATTTAGATGAAATTAAATCAATTAACTGGCGAATATGTTTTAAAGTATTTTAGATGTACTAGGGAATATGCTTTCAGTTTTAGCATCAGGTGTTTCGATGCGCCGTTATGATTCGTACCGCTTACTTGTATGGATATAGCGTGCGATGAAATGCCGCTATTTACTGTTGTGGTGTGTTATGTTGTACTGTTAGCACAGTTTAACTTTTTGTACATACTAGTTTCCCTGTTTTATGGCGATGTAATTATCCATCCTAGTCACTTTTTGTGTTATTATTAGCTGTGGCTAATTGTCTGTTGCTGTTGATGATTTATGTCGACTTCAAAGTCGCACGTTCTTTGCAGGACACACGAACGGGTTGGGGCATCCCGCAGACCCGTAAGTGACTCGTCCGGATCTCCATCACTATTTGGATTAATTAGCTGTGGCTAATTATCTATTGCTGGTGTTGACTTATAAGTCACACGTGTTTGTTGGACATACGAATGGGTTGGGGCAATCCCACAGACCCATTAGTAACTCGTCCAGATATATAACTTTACGTTAAACTTTTACTAGCTCCAAGAGCTGCGACTGCCTTCGGCCACGGTTACTTCTCCCAAGAAAAACCCGAAAGCGAAAAATAATGACAACTCTAAATTTTTCTTGAGTCTGCTGTTTTCGGAACATTCAATAAACAGTGCTGCCAAGATTTCAGGTTAAGCCCTGATGCGTTTTTTTATCCAGTTAAGCCCGGTGGTAATAAAAAACACACCTATTGATTTATTTTTACGAAATTGTTGTTGCGGGGCCTATTTCAGAGCTAACTGCATAAACTACATCAGTGATCAGTGATCTCAAATTAATCATTTGAGATTGAGTCCCATGTAATATGCCATTCAACTTCGGAAAATATTTTATGGTTTTTCAGTACGCAGATTCCAGGACATCTAATCAGGGCTACCTTATTCGTCAATATTGAAAAGAGGAAGAAATAAAGAGACCTCAATTAAAAAGGGTCGAAAAATCGATTTAAAAAAATATATCAATTGTTAAATACGCCTTTTTAAATCATTCACCAGAATTTGTAAAAAATTAAAAATTATTAATAAGTAGGTACAGTTCACTCTTTCTCATTGCTGTAATATGCTTACCAAGGCTCACGACTTAGAAGTAACAGATTTTTTCTCAAGCGCAATTTTGTTTTTATTTCTCAAATAAAGAGTAGGTACCTACTTAAGTGGAACATAAACTGCTTATGTTTTACTATTTCTTCTAAGTTATGTTCAACTTAGAGGGATTTATGAAGAAGATTGAATTTCGTACAAATCTTTATGTGGAACTTAGTGCTTTATGTTCCACTTAAATATTAAAGTATGGTATGAGCCTGTGTAATACACAGTGTGTATTCATAAATGTATTCACAAAAAGAAAAAAATTAAAATAGTAGAGTAACTAAAGCAAATTATTAGGGAACCCGGCCGAACAGCTCTGATTTTGACGATTTTTTTTTTTTCAAACGTAGGTAATTAAAAATACTTTAAAGTCTATAGATTAAAAATTGCCGATGTTGCCGTATTGTTTTTTAAAATTAAAATTAAATTTTTTTTTAACAAAACCATTTTTTTTGCTTAAATTTCATAAAACAAATGATAGCAAAACATTCTCTAGGTAATTTAAGGAAAAAAAGTATAAGGGAGTAAGGGACAATTTTCCATCGTTTAATCGATAAATGCAATTTTCTCACAATCTGACTTCAAACACAAAAAAAATATTTTGAAAACAACGGCAACACCTACAATATTTTAAAATACATTTTTAAAAAGCCAGAAGCTCATTCTTATCTCTTAAATTTAAATACACTAAATTTAATGAAGAGTTTTTGAAAAAATGGTCCTCAAACTTAGAATTTAAAAAAAAATGTTAAAAAAAAAATTTTAAATGACTTTTTTTCCAAACTTTTTCTAATAAAATATGAATTTATTTAAAAAAAATTTTTGGCCATAAATATTATCAGTTGAATTCCGAAGAGGAAAAGGTAATATATATTACAGTTTAAAAAAAAATTAAAAATTACTTCAATTCCAATGGGTTTTTTTTGATAAAAACTGAATTTTTGCATTGAAATAATTGATTTTCTCAAAGACTTTGGTAAATAAGAACTTTAAATTTTTGCTATTTAGCTTGCAACAGTAAGGGTTATTAAATTAATAAAAAATAATTTTATATTTAGAAGTTGAACTTTAAAAAAAAATAAGTTAAATTTTTTTCCAAAACTTCTATTCAAAAAAGTTCTTCGAAAATGAAATACTTTTTAATTTTTTTCATAAACCGTAATACATATTGACATTTCCTTTTATAATTTCAAATCATAACAAATGTGGCCAAAAAAAATTGAAAAAAAAATGCATTTTATATTACGAAAAAGTTTTAAAAACCACATGTTAAAATTTTTTCAATAATTTTTTTTTTTTTCAAGAATCTGAGTTGAGTTACCATTCTTTCAAAAGTCCTTAATTCAATTAACTTAATTTTAATTTTACAAATATGACTAAGCTTCTAGCTTTTTAAAAATGTACATTTAAATATTGTAGGTGTTGCCGTTGTGTTCAAATATTTTTTTTTGTGTTTGAAGTTAATTAATAAGAAAATTGCATCTATCGCTTGAACGATGAAAGATTGTCCCTCAATCCCATATATATTTTTTCCTTGAATTTCCTATACAATCTTTTGGCATCAATTAATTTATGAAATTTAAGAAAAATTTTTGAAAAAAAAAATTTTTTGTTCACAAAAATCTTCAATAAAATTTAAAAAATCAAAACGGCAACACCGGCAATTTTTAATCTATAGACTTTAAAGTATTTTTAATTACCGACGTTTGAAAAAAAAGATCATCAAAATCTAAGCTGTTCGGCCGGGTTCCCTAATATTGCCAATTTTTGAGCTTTAGTTACTCCACTAAAAAGGGAAAGCTAGTTGTACAGTAAATAGTTAAAGAAAAGCAACAAAGAGGCACTAACATAATAAAAAAAGGGGTTTTTAAACAATTTTTTAAAAATTGAGGGGAAGTTAGCTGGGTGTAAAAAAGAGAAAAAACGCCTCTTTAGAGGCGTGAAGGTAGCCTGATGCCAGAGTACACATATAAAAGGTAATAATATTCCGAGTTTTAATTTTTTTCAAGTTCGCGCAGGTTGTCAAAATCGGCCAACCCTCTTGTTTACAATTTTTTTATTAGTAGGTAGTAGTTGTTTTTTTTTATTACACACATGGGATTTGACAGTTCCTCACTTTTGATCTTATTTGTTTGTATGAGTGAAAAGATGCGCAATATTTACCTTCTACTCGATTTATTCCGCACAACGTGCCGCATGTAAAAAGTCGCCTTGGACTCTGCGGCTTACATCCACATGAGTTGATTTACTCGGAAAAGCTAGACAACAATCGACTCTTAAAACGTCGGCTAACGATCAGAGTTCATTTAATTAATTTAGCTTTTTCAAGCCTTTTTCATCTGGTGCCCAAAAATGTAATACAAAATGGGTGTTTTTGATTAATCTTCAGCCCTCAGTTTCTAGAGGAAGCTTCACTTATAGTTCAAGCATCTCCCAAAAAAAAAATAAACTTTTCACAAGATTGCAGTGTTTTCTCTCCACTTCTTCCAGTAGTTTTTGTAAGACTTCTCGATAAGTCCATTCATATCAATATCACTACCTTTATACCTACTTTAGCTTATACCTACTTAAGGTTGAGATGTTCTTAAAGAGAACTTTTATTTGTTGTCTAGATTGGTTTTTAAGCTAAAGAAAGCATAGGATTGAATCAAACAATTCATCGGGTTATTTTAATATTTTCGGTAAAAATGTTTTATTTCGGGTAACAAAAAGGAATTAATAACAAAAAATCGTGAAATATGTCGAATTCAAAAACAAAACAGAAAAAAATCTCTATCATTATCTCTAAATGGGAATAGAGTAAACGAGAGTTCCATCTTGCAAAAGAATTGGTTGTGCTATTAAATTCTGCCTCTGAAGTCTAGCTGATGAAGCTGATGACTGCCTCAATCTAGGTGATGACTTTGCGAACGATGGTGCTGGTCGCCTCAATTGTGCTGATGCTGATCCTTGCGGTCTAAATGTCCTTTGACCTTTTTGCAATACTAAACGAGATGATTGACCTGGACGTCTTTTAACAAAAACCAGTCTCTCAGCCTCAGGTTCATCAGTTGTCTGTTCATCATAATCTTCTGGTTCTTCTGGTAGATCAGCTTCGGGTTGTGGTGGTCCATATGTTTGATCAGGTGGGCCATAAGTCTGATCGGGTGGTCCATAAGTTGGGTCAGGGAACGGTGCTGCTTCTTGATTAGGAAGATCAAATGGAATGTCGGGTTTTTCACCAGCTGGGGGATATGGTGTTACTGCTGATTGTGGAGCTGCAGCTGCATTGGTCGCCACTTCTTGGCGGGCGAAAAAACGATTGCGATTTTGAAAACGTTGATTGAATCGACGAGGCGGTTCAGCTGATCCTACAGCAATAAGACCCACTACCAAAACAATTTGAAGGAATTTTGCCATCTTTTTTTAGAAACAAATTTCTGATGAAGTTATGTCAGACAACTGATGTCTTTTGTCTTATTGTCAAAGGCTTTTATACTAATTTTAATTGCAACCTTCTATTGCCTATATTTGAATCACCCAAAAATGATCGACTGATATTTGGCCCACCAAAGTGTTCAAAGTTTAAATGGAAAATCCAAAATATATACCTTCAACCTCAACCTCATCCAAATACACTATTAAGACTTCAAACACACATTTTAAATTGCCTATAACCATTAATTCCATTCGATTAATTACCTACGAATGAATGGCAAAGACAACCTTCACACACCCAGTACCGCAACATAAGCACGTTCAAGCTTCGCATATGGAAAATGGAATCTTCTGACCGTTTTTGGAATACGTCAAAGACAATTCGTTTGATATAAAATGTGTTGTCCAACAAGTTGTCATTATCAGTTGATTAACATCAGCCCTCAACAACAAACATCATCGTCTTCTATCGAAATGGCAAGTCTTTTCAAAACTGTTTTGGTGGTTTTAGCTGCTACAGCTGTTATGGCAGAACCAGTGAGGTTCCGGGGAAATTCTCGTGGCAGTCGATTCTTTGCCCGTCAAGAAGTGGCGCCAAGTTCTTCACCAGCACCAGCTGCAGGAGATGCGCCTTATCCAGCTGCTGGAGTGACACCTTCGATTCCATTCGAACTACCAAATGAACCAACAACGGTTCAGCCTGATAATACATATCTTCCACCTGCACCAGTTCCTACACCTGACAACACCTATGGGCCACCTCAAGATACTTATGGCCCACCTGCACCACCAAAGCCAGACAATCAATATGGACCACCAGAGGCACCAGCTCAACCAGATAACCAATATGGCCCACCAGCAGTAGCCGTGGCAGAATCTGTAGCTGGTGGTGAAGAACAAACCTTGGTAGATCCCCGCAGTCAGAGAATCATTGTTCGTCAAAGAAACCAAAAGTCTCAGCTGAGGCAACAAAGGTTTAGGTCCGAGCCATTGAGGGCAGCTAGAATTCAATTAGAACCAGTTGAGATCATCAGGTCCCGACCAGTCATCCATTACTCTGTGCAATATAAGAGTTTTTAGAGATTGATATAAGTGTTAGGGTGACCATCTCATTTGTTTTAAAATTTTTTTTTTATTAAATTGTTGTTGTTTGAGAATCTATGTTATGAAAATAAAATTGTATGTAGATTTTTAAAAATTGTCTGTTTCTATAATTTTTTTTTTCAGGCAATTTTAACAACTCTCTGTCAATTAATTTGCATGGGCAATTTATTTCTCGCAAATGCCAATTGTCAATATGACGTGTTTATTGTCATTTTTTAACTGCGAAATACCGAACTCACTGATTTTCCAATGAAGCAAATCTTCATTGGAAATAATTAAATTTGGCATTTTTAATTTAGATTGGGCACGTTCAGAAAATATTAGGGGCTAGATATTTAGGCAACGCCATTTTCTGAACGGAAATTTGAGTAAATTGCCTAAATTAGTTTGGATATGATGCTTTTGTCAAATTTCGAAATTTACTTAAGTATTTTACCGATCGCATGGGAAAGACACCAAATTTAAGTTAACTTTAATGAATAAAGGCTTGGCCACACCGGAGGGTATGCGGTAGCGGTACGGGTAGAGGTAACGGTACTTGTATGAAAAAAATTCCAAACTGACATATCAACGTTCAGATGTGGAATTTTTTTCATACAAATATCGTTACCGCTACCCGTACCGCCACCGCATACCCTCCGGTGTGGCCAAGCCTTAAAGGCTTGGCCACACCGGAGGGTATGCGGTATAGCGGTAACGATATTTGTACTAAAAAAATTCCACACCTGAACGTTGATGTGTCAGTTTGGAATTTTTTTCATACAAGTACCCTCACCGCTACCCGTACCGCTACCGCATACCCTCCAGTGTGGCCAAGCCTTAAATAATATTAATTATAACCGATAATGCACTTTTTACTCGTTTTTCACACAAATAAATTCAATTTTGCTAAATTATTCTTTAATTAAAAACAATCTGCTGTCATGTTGACAAGATAAACTTTCCTAAATTTTTAGGGAAAATTTTCTTGCCTAACTTTCCAGTTAGCTTTCCAATACAATTACCTAAATTGAAAAGATTTTTTTTGACAGCTGACCAATCAGAGACCGAGGAATTACCTAAATATTTAGTGCCTAACGTTTCTGAACCTGCCCATTCTGATCTATCAGCCGCTGATAAAATTAAGCATATAGGCATTCAACTGTCAAATTCTATGCAGTTATTTAGTGGGCCATAAGAGTGATCACCTATCAACGTGATAAAAAAAGTGAAACCGTTTTCATTGGAAAACACTGGGCAAGTTCAGAAAAGTTAGGGACTAAATATTTATTTAGGTTTCCCGTCCTTGATTAGTAAGCAGCTGTCAAAAAAAAAAAATCATGTGTGCAATTCACAAGTGGTAGAAGTGAAACCTAAAAAAATCATTTTTCTTGAAAAAAAATTACACAATTAAAAAGGCAATAAATTTTCCAAAAGAATAAAGCCATACTTAAATTTTTACAATGCGCAAAAAGTATAAAAATAATAATTTATTCAAAACAATCATTTTTCATGAAAAAAGCAAAAAAAACATTTTTTTTTTCTTCTAATACCATTAAATCCATTTTTTAAAGAATAAAGAATTTTATATCATCTGAAAGCTTATTGTTTCAGCTCAAAATATTTATATCGACCATTTCTATACAACATCTACAAAAAAAGATCTGTAATTTTTTGAACCCAATCAGTTTTCATTAAAAAAAGCAAAAAAATCTATCCTTTTTCATTTCTAACACTATTAAATTCTTTTTTTTTAAATGACAACCTATAACAAATTTTATGTCATCTAAAAACTTATTATTTCACCTTTTATATGACGCTTCAATCATATTTGTACGATGCCTACAAAAAAAGTAAGAGTTTTTTAAAGCCAACCATGTTAAAATTTCAAACTGAGAATATAAAGGCTTGGCCACACTGGAGGGTATGCGGTAGCGGTACGGGTAGCGGTGAGGGTACTTGTATGAAAAAAATTCCAAACTGACACATCAACGTTCAGGTGTGGAATTTTTTTAGTACAAATATCGTTACCGCTATACCGCATACCCTCCAGTGTGGCCAAGCCTTAAAGGCTTGGCCACACCGAAGGGTACATACGGTAGCGGTACGGGTAATTGTATGAAAAAAATTCCACATCTGAACGTTGATGTGTCAGTTTTGAATTTTTTTCATACAAGTACCCGTACCGCTACCGCATGTACCCTTCGGTGTGGCCAAGCCTTAATACGGTACTTCCTACAGGACTTAAGGCTTGGCCACACTGGAGGGTATGCGGTAGCGGTACGGGTAGCGGTGAGGGTACTTGTATGAAAAAAATTCCAAACTGACACATCAACGTTCAGGTGTGGAATTTTTTTAGTACAAATATCGTTACCGCTATACCGCATACCCTCCGGTGTGGCCAAGTCTTTAAGGCTTGGCCACACCGGAGGGTATGCGGTAGCGGTACGGGTAGAGGTAACGGTACTTGTATGAAAAATATTCCAAACTGACATATCAACGTTCAGATGTTGAATTTTTTTCATACAAATATCGTTACCGCTACCCGTACCGCTACCGCATACCCTCCGGTGTGGCCAAGCCTTTAAGCTTTTCCAATCCCCTTCTTTCAAATTTGAAAAAATCAGCTTCCTGTATTTCGTTCCACCATAAAGTCTATCTTTCCTGTATTAAAATTTTAGATAAGTTATTGAAAGCCATTCAAATTGAAATAAGATTAAAAAAAATTCGTTTATAAATCATTTTTATTTATTTTTAACTCATAAATGTTTTCAGTTTCCATTTTATCACAATTGGTGTTTATTTTCAAGCCAATATAGAGTACACAATACGTCCATCGGGAAGAAGAATTGGTTGAGCCAGAAGTTGAGGTTGTTGAAATTGTAACGCCTGAACGGGTTGTAGTGGTTGCAATAAAGCAGCAGATTTTAATTGGTCCACTTGTTTCAATGGTGCCAATTTTGTTCTTTGTCTTTTCTGCACTAATCTACTACTTCCTCTTGAAGCTGTCAAGCGTGAAAACCCAGGGTCAACACCACCCACATTCTCCTCCACCGGAATCGATTCAGATTGAAATTCTGGTACTCCTTGATCAACTTCGCTCTCATTTAAAGATGGATCAAATTCAACTTCCGGTTTATCGCCAGCTGGTGGATATGGTGTCTGAGCTGATGGTACATCCTCGGCAATTTCTTGCCTTGCCAAGAATCTACTACGATTTCTCAAAAAACGACCTGACGATGGAACATTTGCTGAATTGATAACAACAAAACAAACAAGTAATACACAAATTCCAAGGAACTTGGAGGACATCATGTCTTATTGAATTTTTTGAATGAAAATATAAAAAAAAGAAATCCTTGTTGTGATGTGTTTTGTGGTGAAAAACACGAATGTTGGACAACTGATAGCAATTTTAACAACACCCGAGGTATATAAACGATTTGTTGTTTTTGGATTATTTGGTAACGAACGAAAATTTTGAACACGCACTCAGGAAGGTAACGTACACCATGTTAGGGAGGCTATAAATACAACATGTTTACACTGTTGTACGTGACCTGTAGTCTCAGTGTGATTTAATTATGAATGACTATAATGTCATTGCATACATATATCTCTCTTTTACTCACTTGGTGATGTAGAATTCTCAAAATATGAGTACTTTGTATGCAAAAGAAAAACCATTCATTCACCTTTGGGTTAGGTATTAAAGCACTTGGGAGAGAACTCCATTCGTACAAGTACTTAGTTGTTTTTCAAGGCAATTTGTCTGGTCTGAGAATATGGAGTTAAAGAAGCATCAGGAGTTTGAAGGATTTCGTGAGTAAAGTAAATGTAGAAGGTTCTTTTTTCAAAGTTTAATGGGAGGAAGCATTTAGTACATTTTATTTGCATTGTAATAGATGCAAAAATTTGTATGATAATAATAAATTTGAGTATAATAATTTGATACTCGTAAATAAGAAGTATTATAGAAGGAGAAATATAAACATTCATGTCTTGTGACATGTATCTATATTTTTCACAAAAATAACAGCTTTCCTTTGAAGTTCAATAACAACAAAAACACCACCACCACAATTTTACCCCTGATTTAGACATAAACACATAATATCATTTTCAATCATAATATTGATACCCGTTCATATAAAGTTTATTCGTAAAACGAATGTTTTTCGAAGTAATTTTTATTTTTTTTTTCTTATGGAAAATACATTGAACGCAAAATCGAAAAAAAATCCATTCACACCAGGCCGCCAGGTGTCGCCGTGATGGCAAGTGTCAATAGGGAAATTCCAAAAACTATCTTTGTCTTTTCCTTTTCTAATTTGACATTTCTGGACAGGAAAAAGATAAACAAAAAACATAATTATGGTCACACACACTTAAAACAAACACTGTAGGTATTCGAAATCATGTTTTTGCCGATTAATTAAACAAAATCATAAATTTTACATATTTATTTTGGAAAACACGAACCAAATTCAAAAATTAAATTTCAATCACAATTCGCGCCTTCTTAAGCCCGTATTATATAGGTACTTCTTTTTTTTTCTTATTTTTAAAACTTCAAAAAAGCACACAGAGCACTCCAAAATTTGCGAATACAAAATCATATGAAGAGTGCGAGCGTAAACAATATTAGCAAAAAACCAAAAATGTCACAAAGAAAGTTTACTTTTTTCAGCCAATGGGCAGGTTGAGAAACGTTAGGGGCTAAATATGGAGACTTGAAAAATTTTTCGTTTCGCATCAGCAGCGTACTTGGCTTAAAAAGTATTTCATTTTCGAAGAACTTTTATTAATAGAAGTTTTGAAAAAAAAAATGTAACTTATTTTTTTTTTTTTAATTTCAACATTTAAATATAAAGCTATTTTTTCTTCATTCAAAAGCCCGTATTATTGAAAGTTAAATAGCAAAAGTTTAAAGTTCCTATTTGCTAAAGTCTTTCAGAAAATCAATTATTGCAATGCAAAAATTCAGTTTTTATCCAAAAAATATCTAATGAAATTGAAGTAATTTTTAATTTTTTATCAAAACTGTAATATATGTACATAGGTATATCACCTTTTTTCTCTTTTCAATTCAACTGATAATATTTATGGCCAAAAATTGTTTTAAAATAAATTCATATTTTACTACGAAAAAGTTTGAAAAAAAGTCATTTAAAAATTTTTAATAACCTTTTTTTTTTCCAAAATTCTGAGTTAATGACCATTCTTTCAAAAACTCTTTATTAAATTTAGTGGATTTAAATTTTACTGATAGAAATGAGTTTCTGGCTTTTTAAAAACGTGGATGTAAATATTGTAGGTGCTGCCGTTGTGTTCAAAATATTTTTTTGGTTTGAAGTAAGTTTGTGAGAAAAATGCATTTATCGCTTAAACGATGGAAGATTTTCTTTTACTTCCATACATTTTATTTCCTTAAAATACCTAGAGAATCTTTTAGTATCATTTATTTTATGAAATTTAAGCAAAAAAAAAATGGTTTTGTTAAAAAAAAATTATTTAAATTAAAAAAAAAAAAAACAATACGGCAACATCAGCAATTTTTAACCTATATAGACTTTTAAGTATTTTTAATTACCGACACGTTTGGACAAAAAGATTATCAAAATCAGAGCTGTTCGGCCGGGTTCCCTAATCCCTAATAATTTGCTTTAGTTAATCCACTACACCTGCCCAGCTATAGCTGTAATTTTTGTTTTCTTTTGACTATTTTCTTACACTGATAAGCGTTGGAAGACGCCCAACAATTTTGATATATAATCGAAATTAAAAATTTATTTAAAAAAAAAATGTTCTTAAATATTTGCTTGTTTTTTTCTTCATTAATAAATTATAAATAATTAAATGAATATTTTTCAAAAATTGGAAGAAGCAGATATCTTGGATGTACTTAAATTAAATGTTTAAATAATAAAAATATTCTATTTGTTTATATTCTACCGCCAATATTCTCAAACAGTGTTTCAAGGACTCAGAGAATCAGTGGAGAACACAGGGAATCACCTTCTATTGGCATTTAAAATAAACCCGAGGAGATATGTAATAAATCGCCAAAAAATACAACAAGTTTGCGAATAAATCAAAAACAATCCGATGGATTTTCTTCTGAGGAAGATCAATACACTTTATTTGATTTAGATAAAATGGTTACATCAACTCAAGAGTTTGGTTAATTTAAGTTTAATTTATGTAAGTCTCGTTGTATTGTTAGCATATTCAAATTATTCAGTTTTAATTTCTTAAGTATAATGTTGTTAGAAGTTACACAATCAAGTTGTAATATACCTATTTTTGTTTAATACCTTCAGTTTATATAAACGTAATTAAATAAAGAAAAAAATCAAATAATTTATCTGTATTATGAAAATTTCGCTGTGTGAAAGCTTCAACAGGCTTCTTATGCAAAGAGTATGCTTACTACGAAATAGGTGAAAATCTGCCAAGAAGTTTCCTAATGAAAACTAAAAAGGACCAATGCCGAAAGAAAGACATTGTCAAAGAAGGGATACGAGGGCTAAATGAACAGCAACAACAACAACAACAACAACAACAACAAAAACACCAACACCAACACCAACACCGACAACAACAACAACACCAACACCAACACCAACACCAACACCAACACCAACACCAACACCAACACCAACACCAACACCAACACCAACACCAACACCAACACCAACACCAACACCAACACCAACACCAACACCAACACCAACACCAACACCAACACCAACACCAACACCAACACCAACACCAACACCAACACCAACACCAACACCAACAACAACAACAACAACAACAACAACAACAACAACAACAACAACAACAACAACAACAACAACAACAACAACAACAACAACAACAACAACAACAACAACAACAACAACAACAACAACAACAACAACAACAACAACAACAACAACAACAACAACAACAACAACAACAACAACAACAACAACAACAACAACAACAACAACAACAACAACAACAACAACAACAACAACAACAACAACAACAACAACAACAACAACAACAACAACAACAACAACAACAACAACAACAACAACAACAACAACAACAACAACAACAACAACAACAACAACAACAACAACAACAACAACAACAACAACAACAACAACAACAACAACAACAACAACAACAACAACAACAACAACAACAACAACAACAACAACAACAACAACAACAACAACAACAACAACAACAACAACAACAACAACAACAACAACAACAACAACAACAACAACAACAACAACAACAACTACTACAACAACAACAACAACAACAACAACAACAACAACAACAACAACAACAACAACAACAACAACAACAACAACAACAACAACAACAACAACAACAACAACAACAACAACAACAACATCAGATGGGGAAATAAACGTTTTGACCAAAACTAGCGTTACTGTCTCACTGTTCGCACCTTTCCCCTACTTTTCCTAATTTTGAAAATTTTTTATTTTTCCTTGGTTTATCTTAAATTTAAACGATATTTATCAAAAACAAAAATCCAAAAAAAAAAACAAATAAATTCAAAAGAATTTGATTTCGCTCATAAAAAAGTTACAAGAATAGAAGTAAGTCATTTAGACTTGCAGAAATATGGTGTTTTATTTCATCTCAAAAATTCAAACCCTCACAATAAAAAACTGCTTGACGAATAAATCTGAATATGCATATTAATTTCAGGTTTATTAAGCTTCAATAACACTGGTCAACAAAATTTGACTTTTTTTGCCACAAGAAGCAAAATATACTAGTATTTTTTGGGGTGCTGAATCCGAATCTGAAGTCAGAAAAATTTTATTGGCCTCCGTTTTTGAAATATTACCGTTATAAAATGCTAAAAAACGTCATTTTGGCTGTTTTCGAGGTTCTGTTTTTATGTGGGGTAATTCATTATAAACAAATTTGTAACGGTTATTATTAGAACTGATATTCTACTTTCAAAAACTGTTTAAATTTTCCCGATATCTCTTTTATTGCTCGAGAAATCTTAAGTTTCAGTTAATAAGCCAAAGACAAACTAAACTTAATTTAAAGATTAAGTCACTGGTCACAGAATTTTTGCCACAAGAACCAAAATATACTTTTCTGAAGGTTTTTGGGTTGCTGAGCTCGAATCCGCAATCAGAAAAATTCTATTAGCCTCCGTTCTTGAAATATAACCGTTATAAAAAAAACCTTTATTTTGCATTTTATAACGGTAATATTTCAAGAACTAAGGCTAATAAAATTTTTCTGATTGCGGATTCAGCATCAAAACAACAACTCAGCAACCCAAAAACCTTCAGAAAAGTATATTTTGGTTCTTGTGGCAAAAAAAGTTTAATTTGGTTGGCCAGTGTTGTTTCTGATTCAAAGACCGCTATTTAAATTTTAAATATCTCGGGCAGTAAAAGAGATATCGGAAAGATTTAAACATTTTTTGAAAGAATAAAATCAGTTCTTATAGCCACCGTTACAAATTTATTCACAATGTATTACCCCACATAAAAACATAACCTTGAAAGCAGCCAAAATGACGTTTTTTGACATTTTCTAACGGTAATATTTAAAAAACGGAGGCCAATAACAATTTTCTGACTTCAGATTCGAGTTCAGCACATCAAAAACTACTAGAAAAGTATATTTTGGTTGTTGTGGCAAAAACCTTTTTGACCAGTGTAATTAAGTATCAGTTTAATCTTTGTATTTGTATTTGTATTTATTAAAATAAAATATAACTTAATATTAAGATTATACATCTTTTAGTTAATTAAGCCTTGTGAATTGGAAAATTATACAATTATATTAACATTAACATGAGAGAGAAAAAAATAAAATAAAAAAGAAAGAGAAAAAGAAAAAGAGATAGAGAAGAAGAGAAAAGCAATTTTAATTAAAAAAAGTTAAGTTAAAATGACACCCGCGCAAGTAGCAAAGAACCATAAGATAGTTTGAACCTTAAATCGTTCGGAAGTTCATTTATCTACCTACATGTATCAATTTTAATGATTTGAGAACATAAAAAAGGTACAATTTTAATGATTTGAAACATAAACTTAGGCCCAATTTATTGACTCTCCATTAAACTTAAATCGCCATTAAAAAAGGGAATTTTAAAATTAAAAACCAATTTCGTTTAATTCAGTCTCTTTTAAGGATTTTTTTGATGTTTGGCATCATTAACTAATTGAGCATTAAATTTAAAAGTAGTTTTAGTTAAAACACCAAATTCGACCTTTTAAGAGGGATTTTTAGAGCTAATGGAGGTTTTAAACAGAATTTCTATTTATTCACTCTCCATTAGTGTCAAATGTCATTTCATTTATTTTTTTTATTTGAATTATTATTTTATTTGAAAAATGTCAAATGAGCTAAAGAATTATTAAAAAAACATCACAATTATGAAAAAAGTATAGACTAGAATTTTTTGTAGGTATACACACATGCATTTGTACCATACAAAAGAACAAAATTCAAAGAAATTAATGCATTTCTTGTCTACTTCGCACAGATACATAATACTAGATCTACTAGATTATATTCTCCACTTCAAAATTAATCATTTTTGAGATGCTGCATATTACATACATAACATACACTGCGCGTCACTTGAATAGAAACAACATTTTTTCTTAAGAAAATAGCGATTGGCGCTTTGGTGAGGTAACTTAGTAGATTTTTGGTTTTGCATTTTCAAAGAGGAACTTTTAACAAACAATGTTGTAAAAACAAAAAACCCAAAACAGAAACCGTATGGCTACAAGTTGCGATTTTTCGCATTACTTCACAAAAAACAATGTTTTTTTTTGCGTCACTTGAATAGAAACAAACTCTTAAATGAGATAAAAATGATGAAAAATCATGGACAACACTAATTTTAGTAAAGCAATATTAAACTTTGACATTATTTGCACAATATAACCAATTTTGGGCTACGAGCTACCAATAGGCACCACATAAAATGCATAAATAGAAGCTAACATTGGAAATGCACTTGCACTATTCAAAATCGCGAAAGACATTGAAAAATTTGCCAAATTTGGATGAGAATATTTTTAAAATATCGTAAACTAGTGATTAAATAAAAAAATAAGACAGGTGAGACCCAAATCAAGAGCAGAAAAAAAAATAATTTAACAACTAGCTGCAATTTCCTTCACTTTGCCGCTAAAAGCGGTCAAAAACGTGGTGTTAGTGCGATGATAATGTGTTGGTTTGTTCCATCATGGAAGTTATAAAAGGTGCACAACATTAAAAAAGCCTCAAAATGCAAAATAACAACATTTTAAGTTCTACTAAGATTACAAAAAAGTTAACTATTTTATCGTTGCATTCGAACTGAAAAGAAGTGAGGTAAAGAGTGTTTTTTCAAAGGAAAACATACCAACTCAGATGGACCACTTTAATATTAGTCCTATTTCATTGGAAAGAATAACTTTTATCGCATCGCCACCAAAGGGCACTAAAATGTGTTACCTATAGTAATACGCTTTGTTTTTATGATGTGCAATAGCAAAATTGAAGCTTTACGCTTCGAAAAAAGATGCAAACTTTTACAAAGAAATAATGGTAGAAGCTCTTGGGAAGTTTAAGAACGTGGAAAAACAACCGTCTTAGAGATTGCACAAGGATAGTTCCAGAAAAAACAACGCAATAGAAACAAAACAGATGCATTCCGGATGAAAACGAAAGTTTATTTCACTTATTCAATCCTTAAATTGTAGAAAATGTCATTTTCTTAATTTGTAAGAAGTTACCAAACACTTTTATCACTTTCTCCAATTAGGTCCATGATTGTGTACAGTACAAGTGCATTTTCAATGTTAAATTCTATTTATGCATTTTCTGTGGTGTCTAATGGTAGCTCGTAGCCCACCATTGGATATAATGTGCAAATAATATCAAAGTTTAATACTGCTTTACTAAAATTAGTGTTGTCCATGATTTTTCATCATTTTTATCTTATTTAAGAGCTTGTTTCTATTCAAGTGACGCAAAAAAAAACACTGTTTTTGTGAAGTAATGCGAAAAATCGCAACTTGTAGCCATACGGTTTCTGTTTTGGGTTTTTTGTTTTTACAACATTGTTTGTTAAAAGTTCCTCTTTGAAAATGCAAAACCAAAAATCTACTAAGTTACCTCACCAAAGCGCCAATCGCTATTTTCTTAAGAAAAAATGTTGTTTCTATTCAAGTGACGAGCAGTGTACATAACACATTGCAATTGAAGCCATGAGAAGAAGAGATATAAAGCTTACTTCTAAACCAATGACACGAGATGAATGCCGATAACACTTAAATTTAAGTTGTTATTTGACACCGATGGAAAAAATTAAAAATTTCACTTAACTCCTTCTTCTTCTCATGGTTTCAATTGTAGGTTGTAGCATTCTTTGGTTACCACTGGTATATCTTTAATCTCTTGCATTTTCTGGCGTTTTCGGCTGCAAAATACTTACGGGTCATAGTTTTTTGGTTTTTCTTCCAATTCAAATCTATTTGATTTGACAAAATTGTAGCTTTTGACAGATTATTTTTCAAACAAAATAAAAAATCCCTAGGATATTTTTAACAGAGTTTTAAATTTAAAGTTTCCATTAAAAGTAAGGACTTTAACTAAAGAAGAGTGAATTAAATGAATTTTTAATGATGTATACTTAAAGCCGACAATAGTTTAACGAGGCCGTTAACTAAAGCGATAAATTTCAAAATTTAATGGAGGCTCAATAAATTGGCCCTTAATGAGTTGTTAAGTACTTATTTAACTTCGTCTGAAATATTTTCAGATTTTCTGTTCTTCTTAATTCGCGTGGAAGCAAATTCCAAACACGAGCCGCGCCAATGAAGAACTGGCGCTCAGATGTAAGACATGTAAACCGAGGAATAGAGATAAGGTTGGTTCTATTTGATGACAAAAACTGAATATTGTTGAAGAGCCCAGGTGGTTGCTTGTAATGAACGATTTTAAACAACATAGTCAGTGTTTTGAATTTCAAAAGATCGGTGAAATTTATGCCATACAAGCTTTTACTGTAGTTGGAAACATGGTCATATCTTTGCAGCCCAAAGACGTAGCGAGCAGTATTGTTGAAAACAACATTGAGTTTACTTAGAGACACAGAATCCAAACTGCAATAAACTTCACATCCATAAGTCAAGATTGGAACTACTAATGTTTTGGCTAGCATCTTTCTGGTTTCAATGGGCGTAATTTTTTTCGACGAATAATGTTCTTAAAGCGCCATACGCCTTCCCTACTGCAGCATTTATATGGTCATTCCATGTTAAAGTCCGATTAAAACAAACTCCTAAGTTTTTCGCCTTATCAACAAATTCCACAGGAATATTATTCAAAAGCACTGTAGGAAAGTATGCTAAATCAAGCGTCTTCTTAGAGATGACAAGGCATTTCGTTTTCAAAGGGTTAAGGACAAGACCGCACCTATTAGACCATTCCAGAATTGCATTCAAATCTTCGTTAATATTGTATACACAATTTTCAATAAGACCAAGCTCAGTACTTTGGAGATACTGGACATCGTCAGCGAACATTTGGACATCTCCGTGTCTTAGAAGATTAGGAATATCATTTACATAAGCAGAAAATAAAAGAGGTCCTAAAATGGATCCTTGAGGAACACCTCGAGACAAGGAAAGCAATTCAGAAACCGTAGTTCCTGATACAACTGCTTGGTGCCTACCGCTTAAATAGGATGATATGAGCTTAACTGCTTCGCGACTAAATCCAAAACTAGAATATAATTTTTGGCACAAGATGTTATGGTCGATCGTATCAAATGCCTTGGAGTAATCAAGAAGAACCAAGAACGTGACTTTATCATCATCCAAGGCCCTCCTTACCCGCTCAACCACGTCCAAGAGGGCAGTAGTACTGCTATGCTGGGCTCGAAATCCAGATTGCTTAGATGACAACAACCTGTTAGATTTAAAAAATTGGTTTATTTGGTTATGTATTAATTTCTCAGCCACTTTTGATAAAAATGGAAGAATCGATATTGGGCGATATTCTGTTCCACTGCGATTTTTAGGTACTGGGATAATTTTGGAAAATTTCCATTGATATGGAAAAGTGCTTTTGGTAAATATAGTATTGATAGCAAACGTTAAAAATGGTAAAATTAGTGGCATTACTGCTTTCACAAATGTGGGATGGAGACGGTCAAACCCAATAGAGTTAGTTTTAATTGAAATTAAGCTTTCTACAACGTAATCAGGAGAAACACTTACGAAGTTGAAACTAGCAAGAGGAGTGGGTGATGAAGACTCTAAGTGGACAAGCGGTCCTGGCGAAGATGTGGGCAGGGGAACAGATGATATAAATAGTTTGTTCAATTCATTACAATCAACCTTTAGATCCAATGATCTCTGCTTGCCAATTCTAACCTCGCGAAGGTTCTTCCAGAGTTTACGGCCATTTTTTGAAAGTTTGAGATGTTGTGAATACCACTTAGTTTTAGTCAGATTTATGAGCCTAACACATTTGTTACGCAGCTGACGGTATTGTTGGCGATCCTCCACAATTCTAAAACGTTTCCATTTTTCATAAACACGATTTCTTTGGTTTATACAATTTCGAATTTCGATAGTGAACCAGGGGTTATTGGTATGTTTTACAGTCTTTGTCCTAACAGGAACATGGACATCAAATAATCTTACTAAATTGTTTTGGATAAACTCTATTTGTTCGCATGGAGACACCATATGATATACATTGTACCAACTTATAGATCTAATGTCAGACTCAAGAGCACTCATATTCAAATTCTTAAAGTCGCGATACTGAAATGTCGTTGGAGGCCTGACACATGAAAAATCATATGACAGAACAATAAGATCATGTCGTGAAAAACCAGGTGCGGACAACTGATCATACAACATCACCTTACTGACGTCAGCAACAAAAAAAACATCAAGAAGAGTGCTTGAGGTACGTGAAAAATGCGTTGGATTACTCACATTAACGGGATGTAGGTTGAATGTCCTCATGTTGTTGATCAAACTACTATCGACTAAGATGTTGCAGTTGAAATCACCACAAAGAATAGTATTTGGGAACAAAAAACAATTATCTTCCAAAAACATGTTGATGGGAGATAAATCAATATATGAGTAGGGTCTATATACAACTCCTAACAAAAGTTTATCATTGTTACTGCAAATTTCAATACACAAACATTGAAAAGGACAAACATCTGAGGATGCATATCTAACCTTGCTCTTCAAAGACTCCTTAACATATAGAGCTACACCACCACCAATTCGATCGAATCTATCCGCTCTATACAATGAAACAAAATGAATCTTATCACCCATAGAAATTAAAAAGCGGTACATTTTCTAAAAAAAACCGTAAAAATGCCTATTTTGATTGCTTTTCTAAATTAATGGCAAAAGTAAGAAAACATTTTTTTTAACAAAGCAAAAATTTCTTTGTAGAAAATTGGATGGAATTTTTAAATGTGTCCTTCAATTTTCTGTACAGTGATCCGTTGTTGAGATATTGATAGTCACAGTCAAAAGTATGGTTTTTGGTTTGATGACAGATATTGGAGTCTAAAAAAAATCGTAGAAGTTTGAAACAAAATGAATCTTAAAGCCAAATAAATAGCCTTTCTAAAATAATAATCATTTTATCACAAAAAATTTTTAAACTTTCTTAAGATAAAAGTAGGAAAACAAAAAAAAATTTGAAAATTTTGTTTTTTTTTAGTCGTAAAAATAGAAGAATAGAGCTTTCACATGCTTTTTATTATATTATACGATCATTTTTTACTGAGATACAACCTATGGAAAATCACTAAAAAAAATCAGGATTTTTTTGTTCCCTTAATTTTTTGGGCTAGTGTACAGTAAATACGTGGGTATAGAAAATGGAACATGCATAGTTTTTATTTTTAACAACAAAAGTTCTTTCGACTCTGTTTTAAGTTTTCAACAACGGTTTTTGCTTTTTTTAATTAAAAAAAAAATTTGAAAAAAGTTAAATCCTTGTATTTACAGACAACTTCAACATTCTTGTCTGTAAATATACGAAATTACACCTCCTTCACTTCCCCATATAAGAATAAAACAAATAAAAACTTTAACCTCTGTCGGTCTACAATGCATCACTAAATTAACATTTGTCATGTATTAAACCATCGGCAAATAGTAATTAACGAATTTAATTTATTTCGATGCCTACAAAGTAAACGATTAAAAGTGAGAGTGCTGGCGTCACGTTCCATTCAACTCGAATGTCATTCTAAAAGTTATGGATTGGATTGCCTTAAATTTGGACACGAAAATTCAAAGTGTCTAGCTGAATGTTTTGTTTGCTATAAAAACAATTGCCCAATCTTACATCAACATCAGTCAATTGAATCCAACAGTTTAATCACTATACAACTACAATTTAAAAAAAATGGCAGGATACATGAAAATAATTTTCGTAACAGCCTTAATTGTTGCCTGTTCTGCAGAGCCTCAACGATTCAGGAATTCAAGATTCAATCGTTTTTCGGCCCGACAAGAGGAAGCTCCACAAGAAAATGCACCTCCTGCTAAGGCACCATATCCTGCAGCTGGATTTAAGCCGGATGTACCATTTGAATTGCCAACTGAAACTACAACTGCTTCAATTCCAACTGAGTCAACTACCGTTCAACAATTAGATAGCACTTATGGACCACCAACTACTACTGAAATTCCTACAACAACTTACTCACCTACAACCGAAATAGCTGAAACTGATACCGAAGTTCCTGTTGTAGTTTTAGAAGATGAAGACGATGATACAGAATCAGTGATTTCAGTTGCTGTCTCTTACGATAATCCTGATGCTCCTGAGGAACAACAACGTCTTGTGTTCGGACAAAGAATTCAACCATTGAACAATGATAGGAGAGCACCATTGAAATTGCGAGCAGCTTTGGCAGAACCAATTTATCTCGAAGATGGATCATTTGTTTATTCTGCACCTTTGTAGAGTTTATTAATTGATGATCAAAGTGATTGTTGGAGATTTATAAAGTTTTTTTTTTTTTACACATTTTTTAGTTAAAATTAAGTGTTAAGATATTTTGTTCAAAGTTTTTTTTTTATATAAAATAAAATAATTAATTTTAAAGTCAAATCGTTTTTTTTTTTTCGGTACAAGAAAATATCTCCCACTCGACATGAATCATAGCACAAAATTGCTAGCAACAAATTGTCTAGTTTCTTAATTCTAACAATTTGAAAATTTTGAATTTGAACTATGTATACATATGTATGTATGTACATACATCGAAACACAAAATCAAAAAAAGTATGTATAAAAAGTAAACAAAAGTACAAAATAACAAAAATAATTTTATTGATGTGACATTTAAAGCCTTAAATACATAAAAACACAAATGGCGTTTTCGATTGGCTCTCCGGAAGCGTCCGGAATCATTCAGAAGCCTTCTGAAAGTGTTTTATTCGCACAAAACTGACAGACAGAACGCTTCTGAGAAGAGGAATTCTCTTCTCGATTTCAAAACAGAATCCAATCAAAAAGCACTAATACATATAAGTTTTATCCGATATCACTTGTGCGCCTCCACAATAAATTAAAACAAAATAGCGAGACATAAACAAATAAACAATACAACATTGTATCGATCTACAATGTTGGATCATAGCATATACCCTTCTGGTGTATTCTAATATTTATCTTGTAATAATAAACTGCGACATCCAAGCATCCACTGTTAGATGCTGTGTCATCATTTTAAGTAGTAATAAACTTCGACACCCAAGCATCCGCTAGAGCAACTGTAAGATGCTGTGTCATCATTTTTAAACAAAGAACATTGTAACGATCCCCAGTTGGATCATTCCAAATATAAAAATTATAATTTAATCTTAAGTTGGCTGTCGCAGAACATACATCAAATCTTAAGTCGACCATCGAACAAGATACTTCGTATCTTAAGAAAACCTTTGAGATTCAAACTAATAAATTTATTTCTTTTTTAAAAAATATTTTAAAGAAGTTTAATTTAAAATTGGCGCAGTCGGTAGGATCTCATTAAAATAAAATGAGATTCAGTGATACGAATCAAAAAGAAAATCAAATTTAATAAAGTGAATAAATGAATTAAACCAATCCATGTAAGGAACAATAAGTGTTTTAAATTTACAAACTCATAATTAAATCATTGATTACATAAGTGAATAAGTGAATTAAACCAATCCATTTAAGGAAAAATAAGTGTTTAAATTTTACTAATTCACAACCAAACTATTGATTGTATCGAGTAACGAAAATACTCAACACAATAAATCGATTAGTGAAAATAATCAAACCAAAACCAAATTAAAGTGCTTTATTGTATAAAAGAACAATAAAAGTGTTTTACAGAAAATATCCCAGCTCAAGCCAGTGCATATGGCCTATGCTGAAATTTCCGTAGAGGAAGGTATTTTCAGAAAATTAACAAATTGATCAAAATAAAATTAAAAAGTGTACACTCAAAATAAAACAAAGTAAAATAAAATAAAAAATTGTTTAAAGAAAATTAAATTCAAAAATATAACAAAACAAAATAAAAATTATTTGTTTAAAACTTTTGTGTGAAGAAAAAAAAACGCACATTAAAAAATTAAAATTTATGGTTCATATTATAAAGTAAAAACTTTTTGAATCCAACGGCAAGTGGCATGATCGAAAGCCCCAACGAGTTCGAAAAATAGATGAAGAAGATCATCAATAAATTGAACAGAAATTCAAAAGAAAAAAGAAGCCTACAATTCAACCAACAAAGGAATCTAGAAAATCACACCATGGATCAACAAGCAGCAGCAGCAGCAGCAGCAGCAGTAGCAGCAGTAGCAGCAGCACAAAACAACAATGGTAACAATATTAATATTAATAACAATGTTTTAATTCCAAGAGTCTTAGAACTCAATCCTTTAAAGTACATAGAAAGATTATCTACTTTTGACGGTAAGACACAGGACTTACCTATTTTTATAAGTAACGTAGATGACATAATTCCAACATTACTGACATACAACGATCAAGGACAAAGAATGTGTATTAATTTATTAAAGTCCAAATTCATTGGTCGAGCTAGGCAAACTATTGAGATTCATTCTCACCTCACTCAATGGGCCGATATAAAGGCTATCCTAATTCAAAATTTCGGGGGATTCAAAAACAGTTATCAACTGTATGATGACCTCAGAGCAGCACAGTTCAAAGGTGATGTGCTTAAGTATTATAATTATATACAAAGAACTTTATCTTTGTTAAATCAAAAATGTTTACAGCAAAATAACCAGTTAGACGTTCCTAGAAATAACGAAACAGCCTTAAAAATTTTTAAAGAAAAACTTCCTGTTCATATGAGAACAATTTTATATTCCCTAAAGCCTTCCAGTATGGAAGCAGCACTCCACGAATTATCAGAAGCAGGTTTTGTAACTCATAATTCTGATTCAAAACCCCAATCCAAAAATGAAAGTCCTAAAAATGATAGTAATTTTAGGAAAAATTCTAATAACAGAAATAATAACCATAATTACAATAATAAAAATAACCAAAGACAAAATAACAATTATCAAAGAACTTACGAAAATAAACAATATCCTCAACAAGTTGAACCAATGGATATAGATCCAAGTTCATCACAAGTAAGAAGAATTAACAAAACGAATTATATTAATAAAAACACTGAACATACAGAAGCAAATTTTCGGGATTCAGCCTCGGAAATTCACTTCCCTATATTAAGTTAGAAAAAGGGAACACTATTTTAAGACTCCTTATTGATACAGGAGCAACTAAAAGTCTTTTGCGTGAACAAGATTCACCAAAGGAATATACAAAATGGCGTACTAAGCCTATGACAATACGAACCGCAGGAAATTCAATAACTGTAAATAAAGACGTAATAATACCAAAAAATAAATTTGCACTATCAGTGAGAACTGATTGTGAATTCCAAGTACATACCTTCAATGAAGAGTACAACGGAATAATAGGAAATAATATCCTGATCCCAAACGATGGGGAGATTAATTACAGGAATAGGACATTAAAATTGAACGGCATATTCATTCCATTTTTCTTCAGCGAAAATGAAGAGAAAGAATATGAAAGCTCAATCAATTATTTTAATGATATTAAACCTGTAGATTCCATATTAAATAATACAATAATTAAAGATCTGCGAATAGATCATTTAAATAAAGAGGAAAAACAAAAATTATTCAAAGCAATAAAAGAATGTGATGGAGCATTCTATAAAAAAGGTGATGATTTGACATTTACTAATCATGTAAAACATAACATCCCTACGGAGGATAACTCTCCAATTTACACAAGGATATACAGATATCCTGAAATCCACAAAAAGGAAGTGGATAGGCAAATAAAAGAAATGCTCGAATCAAAAATAATTCGGCATTCAACTTCGCCTTATAACGCCCCAATCTGGGTCGTACCTAAAAAAGAAGACCACGCTGGAAATAAGGAGTGGCGTATAGTCATTGACTATAGAAAATTAAATAATAAAACAAAAGAAGATAAATATCCCATTCCAAACATGAACTCAATATTAGATAAATTAGGACATGCAGTATATTTCACTACATTAGATCTAACAAAAGGTTTCTATCAAATAGAAGTAGAACCTAAAGACAGAGAAAAAACAGCATTTAGTACTTTATCGGGACACTATGAGTTTATTAGGATGCCATTCGGTTTAAAGAATGCACCCGCAACCTTTCAGAGACTTATGAATGAGGTTTTGAAAGACTACATAGGAAAAATATGTTATGTCTATTTAGATGACATTATAATATTTTCTTCCAGCCTACAAGAGCATATGGATTCACTCCATAAAATTTTAAATACGCTTAAGAACGCAAATCTTAAAGTGTCATTAAATAAATCTGAATTTCTTCGTAAAGAAACAGAGTTCTTAGGGCATGTAGTAACTCCCAATGGTGTTAAACCAAACCCGAAAAAAATTGAAACTATAAAAAAATTTCCAATACCAAAAACAGTGAAAGAAATCCAATCTTTCTTAGGATTAACTGGATATTACCGCAAATTTATCCATGACTATGCAGCTATTATAAAGCCAATGACGTTATGTCTTAAAAAAGATAGCATTATAAATATAAATGATGAAAAATACAAGGAGTCTTTTAATAAATTAAAAACTTTGATGACTACTGATCTAATAAATAGACATCCTGATTTCTCAAAAGAATTTATATTAACTACTGATGCAAGTAACTTTGCAGTTGGAGCCGTGTTAAGTCAAACACATGGACCTCTCTCATTTGCTTCACGCACCTTAAATAAACATGAGTGCAAATATAGCACTATAGAAAAAGAACTACTGGCTATAGTTTGGGCTACAGCTCAATTTAGGCATTACCTTTACGGTAGAAGATTTCTTATAAAAACTGATCATAGACCATTAGTATGGTTACATAATCTTAAAGAACCAAATAGTAAACTCCAAAGATGGAAAATAAAACTAGAAGAATACGACTTCGAAATACAGTACATTCAGGGAAAAGAAAATAAAGTAGCAGACGCACTTTCTCGTATTAAAATAGAAAACAATAATATAAATATGATAAACGAAGATAATGAGTTACATACTCAACACAGTGCAGAATCAGACAGTTCTTCTTTTATACCTATTAGCGAAAAACCTCTAAATTATTTTAAGAGACAAATTGTTCTTGATGCCAACGCAAATGGTGATCATACAATTTTATTCCCGCATGTTGGTAGAAGGAGAATTACATTTAGAAGCACTAGTCCAAATGAAGAATTATATTTAAAAATAATAAATCAAATCGATTTAAATATCACAAATGCAATTTATATTAAAAATGATGAACATTTTAACGATTTTCAAAGTATATGGATTAAAGAAAATAAACTAAAAAAGAATATACTATTGCGAAGTAAGAAAATACTTAAAGACTTGAATATAAAAGATGCACATGAATTTATACTTAAAACCCATAAAGATTTTAATCATATAGGTATCGATAAACTTTACTTAGAACTTACAAGAGAATATTATATTCCGAATTTTAAAGAATTAATTAATAAAATTTTGAACAAATGCCATTTTTGTATGACAAAAATAGATAGAAAACCGATAAAATTACCCTATGAAAAAACAATTACACCCAAAGGACCACATGAACATTATCATTTAGATATCTGGTTCAGGGATAAAAACAGAAAATACCTAACTTGTATTGATAAATTTTCAAAATACGTAGCCGTAGAACAAATAAAAAATAAAACATACATAGACGTTATGAACGCTATGACAAAAATATTTTCGTACATGACTAAACCCAAACTTATAACTTTAGATAACGAAAATGCTTTTATGGCAGAAACATTAAAAAACTTTTTATCGAATAACGATATACCTAGAGGTACATTACTGTACAGCAAACAGACATACGGGCAATTCCGACATTGAAAGATTTCATAGTACTTTAAACGAACAACTTAGAATCCTATCTCAAATAGAAAAAACAGATGATCCATTCCCTTTAATAAATCAAGTTATTAACATTCTTTCTATTTATAATAACACTATACATTTAACTACCAAAGAGAAACCTATTAATGTTCACTTAAATAAAGTAAACAATGAAATAATTTATAAAAATATAGAAAAAAAAAAGAAAAGATATTAAACAAATTAAATGAAAAAAGAAAATAATTTGCAATTATACATAAATAAACATTTATATCTAACTAATAATGAAATTGTATATGAAGATACAAAATATATTAAAAACTTGAAACTTATAAAAGATAATTGTATTGAAAACCTTTTTAACGCACAAATGCATTGTAACTTTATAAAAAACCTAAATGAAGAGATTTTAGAAATAGGAAACAATAACCTTTTACTTATAAATGTTAAACAGCAAATACTTAATCAAACTTGTAATAAACAAAAGATTTATGTTAAAGGAACCTATCTTATTAAATTTCAAAACTGTCAAATAGAAATAAACAATGAAATCTATGAAAGACAAAATTATAAACATGAAATAATAATACCTAATACAATGTTAGATATTAATTATACAAGATTTGAAAAACTCACATTTGAGAAATTACATTATCAAAATATTAATAATTTAAAGGAAATTATAGAACTTAAGCATAATCATAAAAAGTCAAACTTGACAGTATATTTTATCATTTTAACTATTTTAATTACATTAATCATTTATGCTTATTCGAAATTAAAAAATAACAAAAGGAAGATAATAAATAATGTAAATCTTCCAACGGTCTCATTTCAACCATTAGAAGACTCTAAAGGGGGAGGAGTTTTATCCGATATCACTTGTGCGCCTCCACAATAAATTAAAACAAAATAGCGAGACATAAACAAATAAACAATACAACATTGTATCGATCTACAATGTTGGATCATAGCATATACCCTTCTGGTGTATTCTAATATTTATCTTGTAATAATAAACTGCGACATCCAAGCATCCACTGTTAGATGCTGTGTCATCATTTTAAGTAGTAATAAACTTCGACACCCAAGCATCCGCTAGAGCAACTGTAAGATGCTGTGTCATCATTTTTAAACAAAGAACATTGTAACGATCCCCAGTTGGATCATTCCAAATATAAAAATTATAATTTAATCTTAAGTTGGCTGTCGCAGAACATACATCAAATCTTAAGTCGACCATCGAACAAGATACTTCGTATCTTAAGAAAACCTTTGAGATTCAAACTAATAAATTTATTTCTTTTTTAAAAAATATTTTAAAGAAGTTTAATTTAAAATTTATATACTCACATGTCAAATAAACACTCAATCATGTTTTTTATTGTTTTTCATTCACTTTTTTTTGTATTTTTTGAAATTAATTTGTTAATTTACTTTCAAACAATTCAATTATGCTTTTAAAATATTTTAAAAACGTTTAAAAAACGAATTCCACATTAATTTGTTGAGCATTAGGCACAATTTTCTTTTAATATAAATTATTTTTCAAATCCTATGCCATATTTGACATTTTGAATTTCAAATAAAAACAAACATAAACAAAAAAAAACAAAATTGAGTGGAAGCGATTCAAACTGTTTTATTGGATTTCAGAATGAGTGAATCCTTGAGTGTTTCCAATCGAAAACGACAAAAGTCAAAAAAGTACAAAAAAGTAAAAAAAAGCTCAAAATATAAAAATCACCTAACATCTTCTTCTTCTTCCTTTTTTCTCGGCGCTGTTATGATCTCGATGTCGAGGGGATCATAACCTTCCCACGTTACTGCTTCACACTAGTGATCCGCCTGTGGGGTTCGCCGGGTTGACCTCAGAAATCGGCGGCAAGCCTCCCGGTTTTGTATTGTTCCGTTTCTGAGGCCAACTGAATGCTGGTGTTTTTGCATTTGCTTGTACCAGGAGTTTTTAGGCCTACCTTTCTTTTTATCACCTGACATCTATTGGAAAAAAATTAATTAAAAAAGCTCTTTTGTTTTTGAAAAATAAACAAATTACAGTCAACTCCATCTTAGTCGAATCGCCACAGGACACGAAAATTGGTTCGAGTTGGAGGGAAATTCGACTATTCAATCTTTTTGCTGCAGTCGGTTTCATTAAAATCGGTTAAAAAATTTGAGTTAGAGGAAAATTTGACATAAAGGAAGTACGTCTTATAGGGAATCGACTGTATTTAAAATTTCAATTTTGTCAAAAGAGCTTTTTTTTCGCAAAATGACAGGAACTATGTGATCGAAGAGCTACTTTACGGAAAGGATATAAAATATTGTTTGAGTGTATTTCTTTTTAAAAATTTGTGAAAATTGAAAGCTTGGTCTTGTTCAAGCTTTTTGAATCGAATATTTTTTTAAAATGAAAGGGATATATACAAACAAGCTACTAGGGAGAAGAAGAAAAAAACATCGTGTTTACTTTTTTGTACTTTTTTGACTTTTTGTTTTGATGTTGCTTAGGCTTAAAAATTAAAATTATTTGAAAAATTAGAAACTTTTTTGTACTTTTTTCACTTTGTGTTTGTAGTTCAGGATTTATACTAACTTACTTGCCTTTTTAATGAAAATTTTAGTTCATAAACATAAGTTTATTAATTTTTGAACACAAATCTTAGAAGATACAAAAATCAACAGCTTCTTTGACTTGAAAATTCACTACCCGAAATTTCATCTTTTCAGCTTCGGATTTCGTCATTTTTGAAGTGAAAACTTCTTTAGTATCGTAGTGATTTGAAACACTATGAAACGAAAAAGCGACGGAAAAATCAATTGATTATAAATTTTTTATTTTAACAAATAGATGAATGAAATTTATACTGTAGATATGTAATAGAATAAACTATAACTGTACAAAAATTTCAATCAATTTCATATTCAAAATCCTGAGATAACGTGGAAAAGATGTTCTTTTTCTAAACACGTTATAACTAGATCTAGAACACATACAAATAAACGCTACGCATGCTGATAATATTACCTTTCATTACATATATTACACATAACGGTACGTGCTCTACAAGTTATAAAAGATGAAATAATAAGCTTTCAGATAAAATAAAATTTACTATAGGTTGTCATTTAAAAAAATGGATTTAATAGTGTTAGAAGAGAAAAAAGATTGATTTTTTTTTGCTTTTTTTGATGAAAACTTATTGTGTTCAAAAAATTCTAGCTCTTTTTGTAGATGTTGTAAAGACATGGTCGATATAAACATTTTGAGCTGAAACAATGACCTTACAGATGATATTACATTTATTATAAGTTGTCATAAACAAAATGACAATGTTAGAAGAAAAAAATAATTTTTTTTTTGCTTTTTTCATGTTAAATGATTGATTTGAATAAATTTATTTTTATACTTTTTGCGCATTGTAAAAATTTAAGTATGGTTTTATCTTTTATTCATTAGGAAAATTTTTAAGCTTTTCAAGAAACATGATTTCTTAAGGTTTCACTTCTAAAAGGTGTGAATTGCACACATGATTTTTTTTTTATATTTTCGCTTACCAAAACTTGTTTCAAGACTTTGGTCCGCAGATATGTTTGGATGCAAATAACTCAGCAACCAAACCTCCAAACTTTTTTTTGTTTTCTGTTATGAATACAGCCTAAAGAGACCTTTCTCTTGATGTCTCAGTCGAAGAATTTGCAGGAAATTTTTTAAAATGCATTTTTTATGGCAAGAGGTACCCCTTGGATTTTTTTCTAAAATCGGTAAAAAAATTATAATTTTTTTTACCAAAATGCAGAATCCTGTCCACTGTGCATTTTTGGGCATTCGTAAGTCATCTTATCAATAATTCATGCAAAAATCCGCTTTATTTTATGTGGTCTTCTTTCTCACTGCAGATATCTGCCTACAAATGTAAGAAAAAAAAAACCAGACCTCCCGTAAACTTTTGGTTTTCAGTTGTAAATAGAGCTTTGAGACACCTTTCTTTTGATGTATCATTTGATTAAAAGATAAATTCTACGCCTCTGTCAATAAACCACTATCTTCGACTGTATCGTTGACTGTTGGCCACACTGTATAATAATTTTATAGATATTCGTTTAGTTGAAATTACATCTTTTTTAAACGTTTATTGATTATAAAGTAATTTGACGTTACATTTAATTGAGTTTTACTGTTCCACTTAGTATTAATGTTAATTTAAAATTTGTTAATTTCCGTTTTATTTATTTAAATTCCAACAACCTGTAATGTATATCAACACATGCAAATATATAAAAAAGTCGTAAATAAAAATCAATTATAGCAAAACAATAAAGACATCATCAACATAAAAAAAATCTTTATTTGCTTTATAAAATAAAAAATCATATGGAACCGCTTCCACTACGCGTCACTTTCCCATAAAAATACTTTAATATTTTTTTACTTGTTTTTCATTTTTGTTTTTTTATTAATCAAATATGTTTTTGTAAATAAGAAAAATAACAAAATATTTAAGTTTAAAAACAGTTTCCATTAAGCTGTCAAACAGTTCTCTTAAAATATAAATTTGCTCTTTAAAAGTAAAAGTAAAATATTTTGTTTCCGGTTTGTGGCTGTTTACGAAAAAAATGTTGTCCATTAATACGCAAATCACTTACTAAATCCTCAATCATAATTTTATTTGAAGAGACATTTTTGCATCTAGCAGAAGCTTTCTAATGATGTACACCGGTAAGTTTGTTTCTTTAATTTTTCTTTAATATTCTTGAATTTCAAAAAAGCAGTTTTTTAAATAATTTTACGAACATTTTTGTTTCCAAATATTTTAATCGTGGGTCGAAACATTTGACATTTTATTTCTCAAATCAAAAGCCTTGACAATTTATCGACCATAAATATTCTCATGGTCAAATGGGGCTTATGACCCTTTTTTGTTAACTTACTGCAGCGCACCAAACAAATTTTTCGAAAAAAAAACGCTCATTTCAAAAACAAAAAAAACCAAATTCGAAAATGTTAAAGTAAAAATACATAAGTAATTCTCAATAAAATCACTCTACACTCTCCCATCAGTCCCATCCATTAAGTTTCCCTTGATGAAGTGTGCGCAAGTATTTTTTTCGAACCAAAAAAAACCACTTAATCTCTCGCAAGATTGAAAACCTCTCATAAAGTTAAAAATATTTCTTGTTGGTTTTTTAAATTTATTTTTTGATGAAAAAACAAAAAAACGCTGCTGATCTTGTTGAACAGTTTCGAAGTGCGCGTAAACACGGCGGTACATTGTCAATCTCAGAAAACGTCCAAAATACACCAGATTGGTTTTATGTCAAATAATTTTTTTTGTTTTGTCATTGAGTTATTGAGTGTAGGTGGTAATAACTTCCGCTTCATTACATCGCGACGAAATATTGTGTTCAACACGTCAAAGTGACGTTTAATTGAATTTGACAGATCGATTTTAAGTGTAGAATTTATTCGTCAAACAGCGAGAGAGCGAGAGAGAGAGAGTATTGTTTTTGCGTTACACTAATGTAACGCAACAGTTTGTGACGCTTTAGCTATGTTTTTTTTTTTTTACAATTTTTATGCTTACACCACTCTCAGATCTGTAAATAAATTTCAAACAAAAAGTGCGAACGAAGACGTGTTGTGTTAGCAATTTAAATTGTGGGTAAGCAGTAAAACATTTTTTTATAAACTCATAAAAACTGTTGTGCGCCAAGCATGCGAGTAGTAGTAGGTACAACTAAAAATAAATTAATTGGATTTTGGAAAATATATTTGTTTTGCTTTATTCTCGGAAAAAATAATTTACGATCGACTCTTAGAAAATTAAGTAACAAAAACGGGAAATTGTTTTAAACTCTGACGTACTGGGGGGTATAGGCGAAGTATCTGCCGTCGGCAAAGTAGAGTTGTTGTCCGATTAAGCGTTGGGATCTGTAGGGTATTGGTTGAGCAATTACACGTTGTGACCTTAGAGGAATCAATGGGCGTGCTTGTAACCTTGCTGTTTTGACTCTTGGGGTAAGGGGAACAACCAATAAGAGTTCTTCATCGTCAGGGCCTGTTTCAATTTCGTTATCTTCGGCTTCATCATTCAGAGGATCTTGGACCTCTGGTTGATCCAAGTCTTCTGGTTGTTCAGTTGGTGTTGCATCAGTTTCAGCTTCCTCAGGTTCTTCTGTAGTTACTGATTCATCGCCATCATTGGCAGCTTTTGGCTCAGCATCACCATCGTTTGATTCGACATCATCTTTTGGCTCAGCAGATTCTGGAGGTCCATAGGTCTTAGCTGGTATTCCAGTGACGGTATTATCAGGTGGCAGATATGTGTTGTCAGGTTCAACAGCTACGTTCTCAGTTGGAAGATCGAATCGAACTTCGGGAACGATTCCAGCCGGTGGATAAGGAGTTTGAGCTGGGACATCCTCTGCAGGAGCTACTTCCTGACGAGCAGCAACTCTTTGTTGTCGATTTCTCAATCGAGCTGGTTCTGCACAACAGATGGCAGCACAAGCGATAAGAAGAGCAATTTGAATGAATTTAGTCATTTTCGATAGAAGTGTTGCTTAGATCTGTTGCAACGATTGACTGATATCGTCTTGCAATCTTTACAGCTTATTTAAACATATTTTGCAAAATATTCTAAAGCACCTTATTGATTGTGATATGGAGCCAAAAAAAGATGATCCATACATAAATTAGAAACCTTCTACTCATTTTGCACTGTGATGACAGTTTACTTCAAAACAACAACAGTGAAAAAAAAAACTTCCGGTGGAATCAAAATGATTCGCTAATTCACATTCATAAAACAGAGGCCTAGTTTGATGTAGTTATTGCTTACTGCAATGTCACCACGCAGTCGGATTAGTTCATCGTAAATGGCTTTTGGTTGGAATATTGATCAGCCTTATGCCATGCACGTAGTTTTATTAATCGTGATAGTTTTTTTTGTGAATATTTAATTGAGGTAGTGGCAATGTTTTGCGGCCAACGATGACGGCGCATGTCAAAGTGGTTATTTGTAGAGAATTTGGAAGGATCCCTGTGCGTAGTCTGGGCTTCTTAGTAATCATAAAAATGACTTAATATTGACATTGAAAATATTTGGTGGCGTTTCTTATGCAATTTAATTAAACCGGAAAAAAACATTGGTAGTGTTCCGGATCTATTAACAAACGAAAACTTTAATGGATTGAAGTATTTTTTGAAACTGAAAATTTTATAGAAGTCATTGAACTTTTGTAAAGTTCTTGAATTTAAGGAATCTCAAAGGAAACAACTCAGACCATTTTCGACTCACATCTAACTTCCATACCAAAGATGGCAGAAACTCTCTTTACTCGCTTTATTTGCTGAGCTGGTCAAGACTAAAATCCTCACTAAATTTCAACTGCTTACGATGAGTAGTTTCTGAGATATAGGGCTTCAGAAATCACGAAAACCGTAACTGACTCACTGACAGATCATCAAAATTATGGAGAATATTTGAGGTGGTCCCCACCCTTTGATATTCGAAACACATAAAAATCGAGTACTTAAAACAATCACACAACTGCCTTAAATGAATTAGAAAAACTTGAGATTTTCTAATTAAAGGTGCTAGAATAACCAAATAATATAGATTTTTAATTTAATTTTAATACCTTGCAAAAAGGTTGCCAAACCAAAACAAAAACATTACTGTTAAAAAAAGTGTCAAGTTCTCGTATGTTGAAATTATGCTGGCAAAAAAGTACTAAGTTCGAAAGTACCTAGTTCTAAGGTTTTAAATTTGTATCAATTAAATTTTGATTTTTTACTTGGCAATTTTTCAAATAACTTTAAAAATCGATAATTAAAACAAAAATTTCACGAGAAAAGTCAAAATTAAATTGATACAAATTTAAAACCAAACTTTAGAACTTGGTACACTTTTACATCTCAATACTTTTTGTGCCAGGATAATTTCAAAAAACGAGAACTTGGTTCTTGTTTTAACAATAGGTAATGTTTTTGTTGTGATACATATCTTTTAAACCATGGAGAATTTTAGGCTGAAGTGTTCTCACATTTAGTGCCTAACCAATTTAATTAAGTTAATATTTGAAAAACTGTGGAAAACGTTGGGCTTTTAAATTTGGTAAAACTTGGTATTATTTTTTTTTTGTATTTTAACGGGCTTGACTTAAAATATTTCTTATTTGGGCGACACTCCAGCCGAGATTTTTAAAGGGCACCAGAAAGTACTTATAATATATTTTTCCTACCGACACGGCAAGTGGTACAATTTTCTACTACTCAACTTTGAGTTATCTTTAACAGGTCATAGTTATGCTTTTGTAGTAAAAGTTCCAAAAACTTTAGCAGACATTATTTAAAGCTGATAGACTTTCAGTTCTAGCTCCTGTTCTATTGAATCTTAAAAATATAGTACCACAAATATTTGTTCTTAGAATATTGGGATAATTCTTCAACGCCTTCTAGCACAAGGTTATGTTTGATTTTCTCTGAACAACATCAATTTTTCGGGTTCACATCGAAAGGAAACCTCGACAAAGCTGATTAAGTAAGTGCTGTGCTTAAATATTTGTCTTTCATTAGAAAAAGCCATTATTATGGCCAACTTTGAGTATTTGGCCTTTGTTTGCTCCCAGAATGTAAACAAAACCAATTTCGAGTTATTAAACTTTCAATTTCAGTAAATTTTAAATAAGCTACTATTGAATCAGGTATTTGTCTGGCGACCTAACATATTTTCAGCTAGCGAAGTTATGGCTTTGCTGACAAACTTTGTTTCTAACATTTATTGAAATCGAAGTTCAATTCTAAAAAATATTGATTACCACTTATTTTAAAAAGAAAAGCGTCTGCTTTTTCATTTTTTAATAGCGAATTTCAAAGTTTCACACCTTGATTTCAAAAGCTGTTTAATAACTCAAAGTAGAATCTAACTTGATACCAACTAATTGCATGTACCTACTCCAATCATTACTGAAAAATTACTTTAAAAGAGTTGAATTTAGAAAAAACTATCACAACAAAAACATTACTGTTAAAAAAAGAGCCAAGTTCTCTTATATTGAAATTATGCTGGCACAAAAAGTACTGAGATGTAAAAGTGTACCAAGTTCTAAAGTTTGGGTTCAAATTCGTGTCAATAAAATTTTGATTGTTCTCTTGACAATTTTTCTTAATTATCGATTTTTAAAGTTATTTCAAAAATTGCCAAGTAAACAATCAAAATTTTATTGATACGAATTTGAACCCAAACTTTAGAACTTGGTACACTTTTACATCTCAGTACTTTTTGTGCCAGCATAATTTCAATATAAGAGAACTTGGCTCTTTTTTTAACAGTAATGTTTTTGTTGTGATTTCACTACTTTTTGCAAGGTATGGCTGTAGAATATAAAATCTCTATATTTGATGAAAATTCAGTGAAAATGGGTGGTTGCCACGCCCCCTGCCTGAAATTCTCAAACTTTAAATTTTTTCCTTTGTGTAAACTACCAGCTCCACCATTCTACCAAATTTCAAGATTCTACGACAATCAGAAGTGCTCTATAATATTTGATGAAAATTCAGCGGGAATGCCGGTTGCCACGCCCCCTGGCTGAAATTGTCAAATTTAAAATTTTTTCCTTTGTATAAACTACCAGCTCTACCATTCTACCAAATTTCAAGATTCTACGACAATCAGAAGTGCTCTATAATAATTTATGAAAATTCAGCGGAAATGGGCGGTTGCCACGCCCCCTGGCTGAAATTCTCAAGTTTTAATTTTTTTTCTTTGTATGAACTACCAGCTCTACTGTTCTACCAAATTTCAAGATTCTACGACAATCAGAAGTGCTCTATAATAATTTATGAAAATTCAGCGGAAATGGGCGGTTGCCACGCCCCCTGGCTGAAATTCTCAAAATTTAATTAAATTTATTCCTTTGTATAAACTACCAGCTCTACTATTCTACCAAATTTCAAGATTCTACGACAATCAGAAGTGCTCTATAACAATTTATGAAAATTCAGCGGAAATGGGCGGTTGCCACGCCCCCTGGCTGAAATTCTCAAATTTTAAATTTTTTCCTTTGTATAAACTACCAGCTCTACCATTCTACCAAATTTCAAGATTCTACGACAATCAGAAGTGCTCTATAATAATTTATGAAAATTCAGCGGAAATGGGCGGTTGCCACGCCCCCTGGCTGAAATTCTCAAGTTTTAAATTTTTTTTTCTTTGTATAAACTACTAGCTCTACTATTCTACCAAATTTCAAGATTCTACGACATTCAGAAGTGCTCTATAATAATATATGAAAATTCAGCGGAAATGGGCGGTTGCCACGCCCCTGGCTGAAATTCTCAAGTTTTAAATTTTTTCCTTTGTATTAACTACCAGCTCTACTATTCTACCAAATTTCAAGATTCTACGATAATCAGAAGTGCTCTATAATATATGATGAAAATTCAGCGGAAATGGGCGGATGCCACGCCCCCTGAATTGAAAATCTCAAATTTTCGATTTTTTTCCTTTGTATACACCACAAGTCCTATCACCGTGTAAAATTTCAAGTTTCTACGATATCAGGAAGTTCTCCATAATTTTGATGATCTGTCAGTGAGTCAGTGAGTCAGTTACGGTTTTTGCGATTTTTGAAGCCCTATATCTCAGAAACTACTCATCGTAGGAGGCTGAAATTTTGTGAGGAGTTTGGTTTTTACGAGCTCAACAAATGTAGTGAGTTTGAAATTTCTAGCATCTTTGGTGTGGAAGTTAGAGGGGGGTCGAAAATGGCCTGAGTTGTTTCCTGTAAATAAGGGTGTAGTGCCAAAGTTGCTAGAGAACTTGGCTGGGCACTACCGTGCCCCTTGATTTCAGCTGCGAAAAGTCATTGTCTTGACAGAAACAAAATGTAACCATCACTAAAGCAATTCAATTAAATTTACATTACTTATTGTAAGAAAGTTCCCAAAACAAACGCATAAACAAATTAATTTCTGTAATTCAGAAAATGCTTGGCATTCTTTCATCAAAAAACTAAAACAACAACAAAAATACTTAAATCTTTGTTTCCGATCATTCAAGATATTTTCAGTATCTTTTTGCCTGAGTAGAATACTGACGTATTGACACTGACATTTTATGTTTCACATAATAAAATAGCCTCGACAAGTTGCAACAAAGAGAAAAAAAAATAGAATTGATTTTTGATTGCATCAATTTTTTAAGTGAATTTTAAGAACTTTCGAATGCAAATTTATGACTTAATTTTTTGTTTAACTTTGCTATTAGATTGGTTGAAAATTTTATTAATACAATTTTCAAGTTGATATCATTCAACAAAAAAACTGGGAATTTTGCCAAACTCATTTGTTTTTGCAAAATTTTTATTTTATTTCTGATCGTGTTCAAGCTCATGGTTGTTTGTTGTGTGATTTCATTAATAGTATATGCTTCATTAAAAAAATGTTCTAAAGAAAAACTTATTAAAATTTTATTTTTGAATTTTTTTTTTATTTTATTCAATAAATTAAAGAAATGACAAATAAATTAAAAAATTAATTTAGTATCTATAATAATCTAAAAAGTTGACCATTATAGTTGAAGTAGTAAATTGGTTGAAGAATTTGTTGAGGAGCTGATGCAATTTGCAACTTGGCTGATTTTTGTCCTTTATTATTTTTGGCTAAAACTAGACGAGCTGGAAGTTGATTTTTGAGTTCTTCTTCATTCTTAACAGCTTCAGCTTCAATTTCTTCAGCTTCGATTCCAGCAGATTCAGTTGAAGGATCTTGTTTTTCTGAATCTTCTTCGTCTGATTCTTCTGGTTTTTCAGATGAGTCTTCTTCTTCGGCATTTGATGATGGTTTCTCCAATTTAGGTTCAACTGACTTGGTTTCTTGTGTTTCAGGTTCATCATTGGCAACTTCTTCGACTTCATCTTTTACACTTGGTTCAGGTGGACCATAAGTTTTAGCTGGTGGTCCATAGGTTTTTGCTGGTTCTCCAGCTTGAGGAAGATAGGTCTTTTCTGGTTCGTCAAGTTTCTCTTCAGTTGGTAGGGCAAATTTAACTTCAGGTTGAATACCAGCTGGAGGATATGGTGTTTGGGCAGGAATATCCTCATCAACAGCAACCTCTTGTCTAGCTAAAAATTTCGACTTGTTTGATCTCAATTTATCCAATCTTGCTGGTGATGCACTACAAATTGCTAGCGAAACAATAAGGACAATTGAAATGTTTTGAATAAAAGAAGCCATTTTTTTTAAATGTTTTGGTTGGGATATGTTTCAATGAATGTTGATAAAACAGATGTGATACTTTTTGCTCAGGTGAAGTTCCTATTTAAACAAATTTATTTTTGCATGAAAATCTCAAGTTCATTTAGCCGGTAGCGATGGTGCTAGCAAATCTGCATAAAATCCAAATATAAATGCAAAATAACATTGCGGATAGGATAGCGTGTAAAAATAAAAAAAAAAATACTTCCGAAACTTGTTGAACTCATTTTTATTGATTGCACGAAATCAAAAGATTTATTACCGCGAAAATAATAAAACAAAATGTGAGTCAATGTACATTCGAAGTTGAGGGACGTGTTTGTTTAGGTTGACACTTTTTTCTATAAGTTTAAGATGATTGGTATTATTTGTTTGGATATCTTCTATCAAATTGAACAGTCAGTTAAACAGGGTTGGAATACGTTATTTAATATTTTTTTGACATGCTGCCAAAGCATGGCAGCATCCACGAAAAAATGACGCCATTTTCTCCCTTTCACTTGAAATTTTTAGCATTGCGACAAAAATTTCAATTAAAAATTAAAACAAACTATTGAAGATAAAAAAAACTTTCTAAAGCTTATTTGAAACATAATAACCAAAAATTGAATACAAATGAAGGATTTTTAAAAGTTCTATCATTTAATAGGGTAAATAGGGGTAAAACAAAGTTGCAAAAAAGGTTCTATTATCTAAACGCAACGTTGTAGAAAGTAGAATTTTTTTTAATCGATAGATAAATTTATTGTTAGGCCAACAATGGCATTGAAAAAAATTCTAAAAAATTTCAAAACCAAGTTATAAAGATTTTTTTAAAACTAAAACATGAGGTAGAACTTTGACAAAGTAGTGATTATAGGTAGGGGAAATCTTTTTTGACAATTTGAAAAATGCCATTCAAAAGGCAATGACAAAAAAGATAAGGGGTCTATTACGGATTTTTTTTTAAGTCCTACTTTTTAAGGGGTATTTTTATTTTTAGCAATTATTTGTAGCACTGAAAAAATCTCAAACTTATAGAACATTTAGTTTATGGTCTTTCGCATGCATGTGCAATTCTCAAATAATCTTTGACCGAATAACCTGATAAAAAAGTTTTTTTTGCCCCAAGTTTTTTGAGCCTTTTAACCGTTTTTTCTGTTGGCCAGGATCTTACTTACTTTTGTGTAGGCATTTTAGAAATGTGATTGAAGCGTCATATAAAAGGTGAAATAATAAGCTTTCAGATGATATAAAATTTATTTTACGTTGTTATTTAAAAAAAATGATCTCTAACGTAATTGAAGAAAAAGAAGATTGATTTTCTTGTTTTTTTTGATGAAAATTGATTGGATTCAAAATATTGTAGGTCTTATTTTGATGTCGTGCTGACATGGTTGGTATGAATATTTTGAGCTGAAGCAATATGCTTTCAGATGGTATAAAATGTATATAAAAAAAATGGATTTATTAGTGTAAGAAGAAAAAAAGTTTGATTTTTTCACTTTTTTTATGAAAAATGATTGTTTTCAATAAATTATTTTTATTCCTTTTACGCATTGTAAAAGTTTAAGTAACTATGGCTTTATTCTTTAGAAAAAAGTTTTCATATGACGTTGTCACGTAAAATTATCGTCCGTAAACCGACTTTGCAGAAAACCACTTTTTTGACGATTTTTTTTGTCCAATTCGTAGGCAAAAAGTGCTAAAGGACTACTTTTAACGTTTGTGGAAAAAACGAAATGGGCCGAATACGATTTCTTTTCATGTTTTGAAAGGTTTAAAAATCATTAAAACTTCTCCAAATTTCCATTCTTTATGCACATATTCAAATTTTAGAGTAAGGTTAACTATTTAAAGGAATTTTATTAATCCCTTTTGCGTGAGTATTTTAACTTTTTTCTTGCTCTTTATTTGTATGAATTAGGTCTACATATCATTTTGTGGTCCGAATTCATATTAATTATAAAATTTTTGCCCCATAACGAAAGTTGGTCGTCGGTCGTCATGAAAAACAAAACTTCTGAAAATTTTTCCTCTGCAATGCTGTGTATTATTACAAACAAAACTAAAAAGTTGATATTCATACTCTAAATTGCATATCAAAGTTTTAAAAGCCTCAGGAAACTGTTTATGCCGCAGCTTGATAGTTAAACTCATAGAAATTTTGATAGAAATATTCCCTTTCACTAAAATAATATAAAGTTTCTGGAGTTTTAGTTGTAAATTTCCACTTAAAACTCATGACAATTTGAGAAATTTACTACAAAACTTATGCAGCTCACAAAAATCTATGCCATTAGTGTATACAACTAATGAGACCAAGGACAGTTTGTTCCTTTTAATTTATGTATTAAATTCTACAAGGTCAAAAATAAAACATCCCATCAGCAGAAAATAAAGAACCCATTATTATGCAATTAATTTTATTTGAAAATTTAAAACATTTAATCAGGACCCTGTGTTGGCCCTAGACTTTATATAGGATAACATTATACTCCACCATCTGTAGACGACAAGTTGATCTATCTTTACGTCGCCAAAAATACTTCTTGTCTAATAAACACCTTTTTGGGCCAAAATAATTAGCAAGGTGATTATGCAAAACAAAATACATTTTTACACAAAAAAAAAAATACAAACAACAATCTGATTAACTAAGCCATTACCTGTAAATTTATACACAATCTAGAGCATATTTAAAGGACACAACTTCCTAATTTAGTATATTTCGTGTCATACCATAGAAGAGACACACAAAATGTTATGTTTTAAAAAACAACCCCTCTGCATTATAATTCACTTGATTTTACTCAGAATTAAAACTTGATTAACGTTTTATATGCAAATATTTGGGTTCCAAAAGGCTAACGAAACTAAAGCCCCAGATTATCATTTCTATATTATTATATACAGACACCCTCATTCTCATCATCCTGAGGACAAAATAAAAATCACGTTCTTTTAGTGGTGTGTCTATGTTGTGTGTGTCCTTTTAAAAACAAATTATGTATATGTTTATAAGTAAATTTTGGTTGTTTCCTTTTTTTTAACATAATTTGTTATAAATAATTTCTAAACATCAAAGTCTGTACAAAGAAAAAAAAAACAGGAACGCAGTTGTTTATATTAGCTAATGTGCGAGGAATACTGCCAGAACATACACTCCGGGCTGATTGATTAAAGGCTTTTAAATTTAAATAATTAATTTTAATCTATTTTTTTCTAGTTTTTGACGTGATAACGTCTTATAAATCGATGAACAATGGCAGCCACCACAAAAAAGTGACGCCATTTTCTAGCGTTACACTCTCGCACTTTCGCAGTGCGGCAAAAAATTTAAATTCAAAATTAAAAATAAACTATTAGAGATACAAAAATCTCCTAAAGCTTATTTGAAAGCTAATAATCTAAAGCCTAATCCAAATGAAGGATTTTTAAAAATTCCGTCATTTAATAGGGTAAACAGGGGTAAAACGGAAAGATGAAATTTGAGCTTAAATCTAAACGCGTGGCGGTAGAGAGTTGATTCTTTTTGTTATAGATAGAGGAGACTGATTTAAGGATAACTGCATTTATGAAAAAATTCTAAAAATTCTGAAACTCCGCTATAACGTTTTGTTTGAACGTTGATCAGGTGTTGTGGGTATGACAAAATGTTGATTATGGGTAGGGGAAATTTTTTTTTTGACAATTCTAAAGGTGCCAGGTGAAAGATGGAGGAAAAAAAAATTGGGCGTCTCATACGGATTTTTTTCTAACACTCTGCGTTTCGAAATATGAATTTTTGAAAAATACCTACTTTTTTAGGGGTATTTTTGGGTAGTTTTTGATTATTATCTTTTTTTGGAGCGTTCAAAAAATCTCAAGGGACATGTAGGGCTTATAAATGCGCATACATGTGAAAAAAATTGGAATTGTTAAAAGAGTTTTGACTGAATACGGAGAAAAATAAGTTTTTAAAAAACAGGTTTTTTGGCCGTTTTTAACCGATTTTCATCGTTTTTTATTTTTACCTTTTTTTCTTTAATAGATAGAGGAATATTATATATGGAGTAATGATAGACCATGACTACGACTATATGTGTGCCAAATTTCAATCATTTTCCTAAACACAATTTTGAGATAACGGTAAAATAAAACTTTAGAATTCAACAGGTTATAACTTTTTACCAAGAACAGATAGATTCACTTTTTCATGAGAATGATACTCTTGGAGGCTTTGTCAATTCCTCGCAAGAGGTAGTAGGTACCCATGTAAAAGTGTTTTTCATTTTAGGTGGTGGTAGCTGGGAATCGAACCCAGCCCTCTGGCGCCATAATCCATAGTCCATCACTCATTTAAATTTTTCTAATTAAAGGACATTCTCTATCATTGGCCTTAAGGGACCAATTACAGATTTAAGTGTCTCTTAGAAAATAAACACCCTTTCAAGTGAAATCTCTTTATTCTTGCTTTCTATCTCAAACTCAACGATCTTACAAAATTTCATTGGGGTGGCAATCATTTATGTTTTCACTAAAAAAAAAAAACACCCTTTTAACCATGATATTCTTATAGACACCCTAGATTCTTGTTTCTAATCTCAAAAGTAACATAATTGCTGAATTTCATAACCATATCTTCCCTACACTTAAAAAAAAAAACACCCTTTCACATAAATAAAATGTATAAACATGTTTTATTCGTAGTTCCCATGGGAAAGCTAACATTTTTAATAAATTTTATAAGGGTACCTTTTATACCACTTATTTTATCGGACTTATCGCGGATTTTCCTAACAAAAAAAAAAAAACACCCTTTCACCTTAAATATTTGTATAGACTACTTAGATTCTTGGTTTCTGTTTTAAATCAAACATTACTACACCAATGAAAATTGGTACAAATTAATTTTGTCCCAGTTTTTGTGGTACTAATTCCGAATTTAATAATTTCTTAAAAAAAAAACACCATTTCACCAAAAATAATTTTAAGAACGTTATGAATCCTTTTTCGCTGCTTTATATTAAACGAAAAAACACCCTTGCACCCAACGTTTTTGAATAGAATTTTTTGTCCTTGGTTCTAATCCCAAAAGCATATATAATATATATGGGATATAAAATGCTCCAAGTTTTAGGATTTGGTTTCAAATTTTAATTTATTAATTTTTGATTGTTTTTCTTTGCAAGTTTTCAAACCACTTTAGAAATGGTAATTAAATGAGAATTTTTAAGCGAAATAATAAAAATTTAGTCAATTAAAATGATGCTCTTCCATTTTATTTTAGCCAGGGGATCCGATTATTAGAATTCAAAATATACTTATGTTTTTGAAGTGTCCCTTTTTTTTCAAGATTAAAAAAAAAAAGAAACAAGAGAACACACAGAAATATTTTGGAAGCAAAAACTTAGGTGAATTGAAAAGTTCAAGCATTTGGTTCTTAGAAGGTGAATTTGATTTGCAAAATGGTGAATTTGGTTTTGAAATGATTATAATTTGTAGGGAAGACATTTGAGATTTATACTTTTATCGCATTAAACTTTTAAAAAATTCCACACAAAATAAAAAAAATTGCGTTTTTCGTTTTTCAAACGAATACAAAAAATAGCACGAATTTAAAATGACCACAATCAAGTGTCCCAGAGTGTAAACAAACAAAAGGGCATAGCTTGTCCTTTCGACATCCTTTTTTTAATGTAAATCTAATACTTGAGTTTTCAAAATTATATGTGCTAGACAAACTGAGTGAAGGCGCCACTCATAGGTCAAAGGGCAAAAAAGGAACAGAAAAAAAAAACTTGAAAGTTAAAAATATATCAACAAAATAATATACTTTAGAAGGAAATTATGATAATGTAAACTCTCATATTATTATATTTTCTTTGCCTCAAACACGCGCCAAAAAGTTATCATCATTTATGGATTGTGGCTGGCTGACACAAACCCTCCATAGACACACTCAATATAACAGTTAAAATCTAAAGAACATCATCACTCTCTTCTTATGCATAATTAATGTTGTGGAACACGTTTATTTTTATTTTGTTGTTGTTACCTTTTTTGAAACGATTTAGTTTCATCATTTAAGATTCAATTATGTAAAGCAAATGATGGTCTATATAGAAGAATTAAGTTGGTTTATTTCATCGCGCAATTTAAGAAGATAAAAGAGGACGATGTGAGAAAAGATATCTACGATAATAAATTGGGCATAAGGATAACATTAAAATGTTAAGAAGGAAAAAAAACAATGTTGCCAGACAATTTGCAAGTGATTCATATGCTAATATGACAGGCTTATCGCTTTGATGATGACGGGCGTGTTCCTTTTTCTGGTGATGATGGGTAAATTGCGATTTAAAATATATCAAAATGACTCCAACAAGTCGACATCCAGACATCACATCAGAACGAAGTCATAGTTCATGAGCGTTAATTTTATATCTTTGGTTTTTGAGGTGAATTTCGTTTGGTATCCCTTGCTCAGCAAAAAGCTTTTTATTTATTACTTTGAGATAATATTTGGCAAGTTTATGGGAAGGTTAGAGACTTTTTGTGATGGTCCTTTGAGAAGGATACAAATGTGGTTGTGAATATTAAAAATATAGTAGAGGAGAAATATTTATGACCAACTGAATAGATGACTTTAAACAGACGTGGTTTTTTTTTACAGACGTGCCGTTTCTATTTTTAAATTCGGTAGAATAAAATGGGTTTATAGGTTACCTTCTCATCGTGCTACGAAACGGCTTACTGCTTCCTAGTTTCTAGCCTTTTATCAGGTTTCCTTTCTCATTCAGTTATACATTTTACCTCGAATGTTCAAGAATTTATTCGAATAATTTGTGAAAATGGTTTCCAATTTGTTGCTCTTGTAAATTATAATAAATCAATTTTATGGCTTTTAAACCACTTTTAACTGAATCATTAAAAAAAAGAACCAAAAAGTACCCTCATCGTTACAAAAAAATCTAAACAATTTCAACTAATAAAGGGAACTCTCATAGCAACAAAATGAACTCCTAATTGGTATAAATACTTGTTTGGCAATTTAAGTTGATACAAAACATCCACACGAAAAAGTTGTTCATTTCCTTTAACTTTTCGGTTTTTTTTTGTTGTGTCAACTCCTTTTGTTGTTATATCGTTGTTGTTGTTTAGGAATGTTATTTATAAAAATGAAGTACTAATGTGATGGTTGTTAAGGATAATTAAAATACTTTATAACTTCAGAGTCAGAAAGTGTATAATTCATATAAGAAAAGGACTAATTTACCAATAAGGAATGCCAAAAAGTTATACATGTTTGCGTTTTTTTTTCTTTTTTTTTTTGTCAGGAAAACTTTTGGATACATTTAATGACGCCTACATGTTTATGTGTATTATGTGTGTCACTTTGTTATGAAGTTATTTATGTTTTTCTTATTCTTGATATGTTTGTTGATCAACATGTTTTCAAGGTTGTACGTCTAATTGGAGTGATGGTTAGGACTGTATAGTTAGTTAGATTTTTTTTTAACTTATTGAAAGTTATACATGTTGTTGTTATAAAAATGTTATACATGTTGGCTTAAATTGAGGTTCTGAGAACTTTTGAATTGTCTTGATAATTGAATATCATAGCCATTAATCTAACTCTCAGAAGACTGCTTTTGGAATTTTTACTTTCAAATGAACAACCATCCACTCGGTTTTTGTTAGAAAAACAGTTTTTTTTTCTGAAATAGTACGTACACACCATGTAGTCCTCATTGACTGTTTGAAACATACCAGAAAAAAAAGAAGCAACGCGTTGCAACTGTCAGAAAAAATAACTCGTCCATTATTATAATTCTTCTTGTGTAAATATTTGCCCAGGGGCTTAATTTGTCCATGTCCATATGTCCATGATTTTTTCCGCGTGAAAAGATGATTTTTGAGAAAAAATATATTCCTACCTTAATTTAGAACATAGCTACATATGCCTAGAAAATTCAGTTTAAATTTTATATTGAACATTAGAAACAGTTATATAAATGTTTCTTTTAAATACCAAGCTCTTAAATCAAATTTTTTTTCAGTTGAAAGGACAATTTTTACACTGAAAAAAATAAATTTTGATTTAAGTTGGTAATTTGAAAAAAAAAAAAAATTGTTTGTCATAATTCTGAACTAAGGGTGGGAAAACAAAAAAAAAAGTGATGAAATTTGTTGGAATTACCAAGGTTAATTCAGAAAGGTCTAAAAAACTCTATTCGTAAAAAAGAAATCAATTCACACCATTTTTTATTTGTTGTTACTTTTGAAAAGTGCTTGGATAGATTTTACTAAGCATGTAGCTTTTCTAGATGCTTATATGGCAAAACAAAAAAAAAAAAAAAAAATCAATGATTTTTACACTTGAAAAAATATTTTTATATGTTGTGGTTTTTAAAGTGAAATAAAACAAATGAACTTAGGCTTCTTAACATGAATGTTATATGGACTTCATTCAATAAAGTAAGAATCCTAAGTCAAATAAATAACATTTGAGGCGCAATGCCCACACCAGTGAATTTACTTTTTCTAAATTATACATTAAAAAGGTCACTGTGGTGTATGCGTACTATTTTTTTTTGGTGGTGAATAAAAACACTGGTCTGCTAAATTTAACTTCTTTTTTCTCCTTCAAATAATTTTTTGATATTATGAAAGATTAGACTTTCCTGAATCTAAATCTGGTTTCAGAAAAATTCTATCAGGTACCATTTTTGTAAAAATGATTTTTTAAAAATGTGGGTAGTTTCTAAAAAATCAACCTTTTAGATTTATTTGAACTCGTGCAAAATTAAAACTATTTGTAGCATTGAGCTCAAATTTGGAGGACTTATTCCTCGTAATATGGCCTATCGATTGACACCAAATATGTCCTTTTACATTAATGTTTACTCATATTTTAAAATACTGATTTATAAAAAAAGCTGAAATATCGAAATCCTTTACTTTTTAGTAAATCCAACATGAACAAAAACACCTTTATTATAGAAAATGTAAAATATCAACGCCCATTATATTTAAAAAGTCAAATATGTAAAGAAAACCATAATAAAATACATTAAACAAAATTTTTACGTGTTTTGTAATTTTATATACTATTTATCTATTTAGAAATATCTTATTTGTAATAAACCATTCGATAAACTGCCTTGTAAAGCCATTGAATAATTATATATAGAAGTGACACCGGAAAAAACGTCCGCTATGTTTGAGGGGTGGAGCCACAATCGTTTGAGGGGTGGCGCCACAATCGTTTTAGGATTGTGTATTCGATGGCCGAAAAATCCCTGAAAAGAACTTTTGGTTACTAAGTAACCACATGTACAATATTATTTTTATTTGGTGTATTTGTATTAGTTTTGTTTTGTGCTAGTAGTGTGTTTGTTTATTTTTGTTTCTGTAATATTGAAATTGAATTTATTTTAAATTTTTGTAATATTTTGAATTGAATATTTATTTTTGAATGTTTGATTCTTATGTATATTTGAAAGGATTTTGTTTTTTGTTATTATTAACGACAAGAAGATTTTCTTCAGTTATAGAAGTGTTTATTTAATTTTGATTAGGGTGCTTTTTGTAATAACATCTAGGCCAAAGTTGTAGTTCACATTATTTGAATGTTTTGCACATGCACTGTGGCATATATTTACTATTTTCTTGAACCGCATAATGCAAGAGTAGGTCAGGATCAAGTTCATACAATATGGCCATATTTCACATTATTTTAAAGTATTTTAATACATATTTCAAAGTATTTTAATACAATACGAAACAACCTCGTTTATTTGCTTAAACTGATTTATGCTTGCGAACAAGAACTTTGGATATACGGCTTTGTTCAAATTTGCAACTTTAAACGAAAATTTAAAGTTTTTATGAAATGTTAAATTTTGAAAGAAAAAAAAAATCTTTTCGTAACATTTTTGGATACTTTTCTTTATTTTTAATTAAAACATTTTTTTTTATCTAAAATTTAAACGATATTTATTAATAAAATGTTCAAATAAACTCAGAAGGAAAAAAGGCCCATTTTGATCGCAAATGAAAGAAAATGTGGATTTTGGATAGTTCCAATGATTTTTCTATTTCACCATTTGAAATAAAATATTTGGGTCTAAAACTAGAACAATGTAGTTTTTACATGGTTTTTATTTTGTCATGATACTATATTGTCAAGCTATGCATTCGTACAAAAAAAAGTTGAAATAATAATCAGACATGGGATTCCTATAATAGCCCTGTTCCACTGTAGGTGGTAGTCTGCTAGTAGTAGATTTTTTGTTTAATCTAGTTCTATCATCTACCTACTCATGCTCTTCTTCCCGAGTGGATACGATTTGTATTGAATTCGTTGAAAGTGCGTTCCATTGAAAATCGCTAGTAAACTACTAGTAGTACTTTGCCACCTCCCAAAGGAACAGGGCTTATAATAGAGAACGCAAAAAAGTGGGTCACGGAATTTCCGTTTGTCTGTCTGTCTACAGCTAAACGGATCTACCGATTAACATCAAACTTGGTATGAAGCATTTTTTGGAGAACTTCCAGAGGGGTTTTTAGAACTAATTTGTTTTACCAAAAATAACGATATCTGTCATAAACCAATTTCGGAAATGTTTAATTTTCTCGAAAACGGTACCAGTGATTTTGTATAAAAAAATTATATAATAGTTTTTGGGCAATCATTGAAATTTTTCAAAATTATTATTAACCTACCGTAGAACCGTGCCAAACTACCAATTCAATTTCAACGAATTTTTTATACAAAAGCATATAGTTTATATATAAAACAGAAAGAAAATTTGGGAAAATAATAGTTTTTGGATTAAAACAAAATTGAACACTTTTTTCAAATTTTCGAAAACGGGACATTAAATTTTGTTGACATTTTAGTTTTGAATGTTGATTAGTAATTTCTACGAAATTGCATACCTACAATTTTATTTTTGAATTTTTTTTTTTAATTTATTTATAAGGTTCCATTTTGAAATTTTTTTTTCTAAAAATCTATCTTAGTAGAAGAAATCAAATTGTTCCTTTAACTTTTTGGGCTAGTATATAAAAACAACTCAGGTTAACCCTTTCCAACCCAAGCTATGAAAATCTTCAAGAGAAAAAAAAATTAAAAGTAAGATATTTGACCAACTTTTTGTAATTATCCAGTAACTAGGCATTACTATCTTTCAATTAAGCCATCGAAACCTAAAAAAATATTTAACGAAATATTTTTTACGAATTTCTAAAGATATGTTACATGAGAGTAACGCTGGTACCGAAAGGGTTAAAAACTAACGCACGGTTAAATTTTATGGTTATGAAACTCAACTATTAAAATTAGCCAAAAATAAACAAAAAGTTTGAGCCAAACCGGCTTATTGGTTTGAGCTCTTACCTGATTTACAATATTACGTTGAGTTTTTTTTAACGCTTTTCTTTTTTTCTTTAAGGGCCATTAGCTGAAACGAACCTTAAATAATTTATGTTGAACATAAACGTTTAGGCTCTACTTTTACTTCAGCGTAAACTGACACATAAGGCTTTGTTGTAATTAAATGCTTAAGTTTCGATTCAGCAAAAATGGGCTCTAATTGTTACGCATTTCATAATATTGCAAAAAATAGCAATCTCTGTGGGGATACGAACTCAGAAATCAAAATTAAAGAGCAATCACCTTGTCACCTACGCTAATAGGACTATTGAAATAAGGGTAACTTTCATGCCCTATAAGCTATAACTTGCCTAGGATATACAACAATAATATTTAATTTTGTTCAAATTCTCGTCGTTAATAAAAAATTTCTTGTTTTTAGCTTCGAGTTACTATGGATACATTTATAATGTCAACTAACTTTTCTATATTTTTGTTTGATATTTGTGTAATTTTGAATGTATGAGTAAAATTTCCTTATTTTCTTTTTTCATTTATAGGATGTCGATGTTTCGATACGATTTATTTTTGTTTGATATTTGTTTTATGTTTTATGTGTGAGTAAAATTTCCTTATTTTTTTTTTTCTATTATAGGATGTCGACGTGTCGATACGATTTATTTTTATTTGATATTTGTTTCCTTATGTTTGTGTTAGAGAAATTTCCTTTTTTAAAAACAAATTTTTGGAAACATAATTTTCTAGGACAAGCTCCATTCTCTCTGGGGATTTTTAGTACATCCGATTGCCGAAAAAAATAAAATTCTGTGGCGCTAGAAACTATCAGTGTCACTTCTATATATAATTATTCAATGGTAAAGCTCCAGATTTGTTTCTCCTAGAAACAAAAGTAAACTTTTCTTATAGTTTTTGATGTGCTGAGTTAGAATCCGAAGTCAAAAAAATTCTATCACGTGAGAATTTTAAGATATTCTCATTAAAGTATCACAAAATCAAGTTTTTTCTTAGAAAATCTAAATAAAAACTACTATATCTCACAAACCAGAGCTGGCCGACATTTCGTTCGGAGTTCGGATTCAAAATCAGCACACTAAAGTCCATTAGAAAAGTATATTTTTGTTCTAGTTAGAAAGATATATTAATTTTTAGAGATCAGTTTTTTTTATGATAAGATATGCCAAACCTACTAAACTTACTTAAATTAAGATATCTCGGAGAAGAAAAGAGATATTGAGAAGATTGAAACTGAATTTGAAAGAAAAAATAAGTTCTTTTATAACCCGTAACAATTTTAGTTGAAAATATTACATTATGCCAAAATATTTCTTCGAAAACAGCAAAAGAAAATGGGTTTTTGAGATTTTCTAACGGGAAAACGTGACGTGCTAGATCAATTCTGACTTCGAATTCGGAATCAGCATACAAAAATCCTTTAGAAAAGTATAGTTTTATTTAAAGGAGGATTTCCTTGCAGACCAGTGAAATTAATGCTTCTTAAATTTTTAAACTAAGCGTAGGATAGTGAAAATAAAAATTGGGCTATCTTGGGCTAACCTTGGGCAAACAAACCACGATTTTAAACTTTCGTTTTTTCAATGGAAAAAATCACAATTTTGTCGGTTTCTGATATGAAAAAAAAAGTTTTTTGTTGTATCTTTAGAAAAAATAGTGGGAAAAAGAAAAAAAAGCTAGCTATCCTAAAGTTGAGCAAACGAACCACATTTTTTGTGATTTTTGAGGTGAAAAAAAAATATAATTCCGTTATAATTTTAGAACAAAGGGTTTGCTAGCGAAATAAATTTTTGGATCCTGGATTAACCTTGTATAATTGAACCAGGCGGGTTTGAAAAAAAAAATTAGCATTTGGGGGTACCAACTTCAGATAGCCTAAGAATTTACGTGTTCATAAAAATAGTACTGATGCAGCAGTACTGCAAAATTCACCATTAATTTAGCCAAGCATCGTAGTTTAATACCTACCCAAGTAAAACGAACATTTGGTTTGCCAAAACAATGATATCACTTCCTCATCATTTCTTTTCATAACCCTCTTTTCAAAATATGTGGAATAATCTCAAGACTTATTTCTTACTTTTTACTTAAGATGTAGAAAAATTCAAGTAGTCGAAACTCAAATTCACTACGCTTGGGTGAACCACAGATTTATGTGTTTTGAAATCTTAAATTTTGATCTTATTTCAAAAACATCCTCCTCAAATAAAAGTCATATTTCCCTTTGAATATGTTGTCATGCATTCACAACATATGAAAAAAAGTCTCCCCCTTCAACTAATCTTATAATCGTAAATTAAAATGTCATGCAAAATTATTTCCACTTGAAATTTCAATAAAAAAAAAATATAAAAAATTGTCAAAAAACTTTCCATCCTTCCTCTTGGGTGCTGTTTCCAACCCGGAAAGAAAAAAGGAATAAAATTCTAGATAAGCAACAGAGTCCATCGATCAAAAACAAGCAAAACCCTTTTCAGTCAAATGAAATTATATTGTTTTTTTTTCTTTTCTTTCTGATTTTATAAACAAACTTCTTATAACCATATATGTAATCCTTTGGGGGGAATCATTTTAATCTACATACGAGTAGTTCCAAACATTCACAATATAAAATTTTGTGAATAAACTCAAAACCACAAAAAAGGATAAAAAAAGAAGGAGTACTTATTCTGGTAAGGATTTGCATGTTTTCTTTTTTGTGGGTGTTTCAAAAAACAGTCATAAGTTTCACCATACCTTGAAACCCTTTGGGGCAGGATTATTCTTTGGTGATGAAATGAAACACCTTTACCTTTTGTGAAGAGACAAATTGCTTAAGTCAAAATTGAAGTTTATATTAAAAAACAACAAACAAAAACAAAAGTAACTTTTCTATTTAAATCAATTTTTTTTAAGAATAAAAAAAGAAGCAAAACACAAATCCTCAATAAAAACCACTTGAATGAAAATCAATGGGAAAATATAATGCACAACACAAGTAACCAAATTGATTCCCACAATAATTTCCCCATTTTTGGGACGAAAGGATTTGTATCTTCTCATAAAACCCACTCAACCAAAAAACCAAATGGACCTCACTCATCTAACGACAACACAACAACCATAAAGAAATAAAGGATATTCTGTATTTTTGTGTGTGTGTGTGTGGGTAAGTGTACTTATGAGCTTGTGGTTAAAGAAAACATTTGAATAACTTTCTTTTGATTTAATTCTCCAAAAATTACGAGACGGTAAAAACATTTTTCGGGAATGTATGGTGCTCGAGAGATAGTGAATGCGGTATCTAGAGAAATGTTTTATGGTTTTAAATTAAATTGAATTAAATTAAATATGACACAAAACCTTTTTACTCTGAAGAAGGATATAACAAAACGAGATTGCTGCTGCTGGGTTGTGGTTTTTTTTTTGTCGTGCGAGTTATATTTTATGACAGAAATTTAGCAAAAATATATTTTACGACTACAACGACGACGATGACAAAGCCACAAAGCAAATAGCTTAAGCACATAATTCTCTTGTGCATTTAAAAGATTTAACTTTTGGGTTATTTATGTTTTCAAAAAATATTTTTAATGTGCAGTTATATGGAAATTATATTGAATCATAAAGAAAAAAAACAATAAATTGATAAGATTTCGGATCAATTTCACAAAAAGGACAAAGTTATTTGTAGATTTCTTCTTGTTTGACCAAAAAAGATCAATTTATTGAATCTTCTCAGTTGCATTAGACTGATTGCAATTAAAAAACTCTTTTATTGTTTTCGAAGTTAATGATCTTAGATATTCCCAATTAAATGATGATAGTTGTTTTATTCTTGTCTCAAAAATTTTGGAAAGGAAATGAAATAAAAGTTAAAAAAAAAAAAAAATTAATAATCACTCATTGAAATGATCAAATGTCGAAATGACAAGCAACTTTACATTCCGAAAACATAGTTATTGGAAAAAGTAAAGTGGCTTAACGCAAAGTTATACAAAATTTCTATAAAAAAATAATAACAAAAGTCATTCAAATTTGCTTAGGTTATCAGTAAGTCATCAGTTTCTTTAAACTATTGTATCTTATATCAACTTTTTTGCCAATTCTGACTTCACCATTAGGCTATTTTAAGGCAAATAAATATTGAAAATACTTTCATTTGGGTTAACGAATAATTTATATTAATTTATTTATCCAATTTACCAACAATAAAACATTAAAACAAAAGAAAAAGAAAATAAATTATTATCAAAAAAACAAATTAAACTCTCAACATTCTATAAGCAATCAGAGCTCCATTGGTCGAATAGACAGGCTGTGCAATCAATCTCTGAGACCTTGGACGAACAGCAACTGGAAGTGCTTGTAATTTAGCAGCTCTCAATTTTGCTGGTCTACGGAAATTCCTAGCCAATACAAAACGTTCCAATTGAGGATTGACAACTTCTTCAGCTTCAGGATCAACATTGTCTTCTTCAACAGGCTCATCAGCTTGTCCTTCCTCAGGTTGTTGAGCTGCTGCATCATCATCATCAGCTAAAGGTGCATCATTTCCACTGCCTTCTTCTGCTTCAACTTCTGGTGGCCCATAGGTCTGAGCTGGTGGTCCATAAGTCTGTGCTGGTGGCAATAGATTGTCTGGGGGCAAATAGGTCTTCTCTGGATCTTCTGGTAGATCAGCAGGTTCGTTGGGCAAATTGAATCGCACCTCGGGTACTATTCCAGCTGGAGGATATGGAGTTACAGCTGCAACATCTTGTTCAGGTTCCACTTCCTGACGAGCAGAAAATTTTGATTGTCTAAAGTTCCTTAAACGAGCTGCTTCTGTTGCACAAACTGCAACTCCCACAACAATCAAAACAATTGATATAAGTTTTGCCATAATTTGTTTGATTGATTTGAATTTTGTTTGTATGACTTCAATGAAGCTACTGATAACTTTTACGACTCAGACTTGTCTATTTAAATGATTTTTTGTTGTATCAATCAATAAAACTGACCTTCCCATTAACAAATTAAAAAAAAAAATAAACAACCAAAATTTATCATTCTTTTATTAGAAACCTTCTATTTTTAAATAAACTTTATATTTTTTAACTTGATTCTGGGGCTAAACTCATTTTTATGCATCGACTGTCCATAAATGGATTACATTACTGCAGACAATGACCATCGATGAAGTTCATCGGACTAAGTCGCGTCATCACAACGCAATACCGCCACGGAGCAAACACACAAAATTTGACCATGTTTATGCATTGCACGCACGTCTCGCCTCTTTTTATTAAGAAGACTAAATGCGTGAGGTTTATTTTTAAAATTGTTGTGGTTTTTTTTCGAAAACAAACAAATTAACAAAAATAAAAACAACTCCAATCGGAGGAAAGGTCAGGTTTTTGAGTTTTATTTATTTTTGATTTTTTTTGTTTTTTAATAAATCATTCAATTCCATATTCCATTAAATGGATAGCTAAGTACTTGAGTTTATTTTAAACCATACCGCTTCTGTAGTTCTCCCATCATACGCCCATCTGCATAATATTGCATTTATCGACCAACAGCCGCCACCAAGAGTGTGCTGCAGAATTTCTAATGAGCACTGACACACCAAGCTGTATCAACTCTCTCTCTTAATATATAACTATAGTTTTAAGTACTTAACTCCTGCCACTCATGATGCTGTTGCTGGTTCAGGTCATTAGAAGCACCTTCGACCGCACAGACACACAGGTGATAGCATAATTTAATCGCAATTCAATACTTCAACAACAAAAACAGTTGCACTTCTTTCTTTTCTACTCTTATATCCTTGAATCAATGTGAGGACTTTATAAGAAATTATGTACCAATAGTCCAGGTAGTGATTTCTGGTTTTGTGGAAACATAGCTATTTTGATTCCGACTTTTAAGATTCCGATATTCTTTTGAGCAAAAATTTGTAAGTGTGGTTCCACTTGATTAAAAAAAATCTGTTCTGGGTACGTTATTTCGAAAATCTGAAGTTTAAAATCAAAATCATATCCGTTCGCAGGATTTGAGTATTTTGTCTGAAGTTTCATTGTTTTCCCTCTCAAAAGTTGAGACAAATTTCAAAAACTGTCTAAAATATTAGAAATTTAGCAGGTCTTCTTCTAATAAGTGAAACAAAATTGGTCTTAGAAAGCCACCCTGTATTATTCCTGCTTCGTTTGACTTTAAACATTGATTTAAATTTATATTTTAGTAGAGTTTATTTCAAAAAAAGATTGTTATTTTGTCTCATTTATGGTGGTTGGTTTTTATTTGGATATATTTTACACATATTGTTGAAAATTTTTTTAAAGTTGTGCCTCTGCTTGATTAATAAATAAGAAATAAATAAATATCAGTGGCGTATCCAGAAAAAATTTTGGAGGGGGCTGGAAAATTTTTCAAAAATTTTTTAGAGGGTAAATGTGCGAAAAAATTTTCATTTCTTTTTATTAATCTTTGATCGAGAGTTAAACGCTGTGCTGCGGTACTGAAAGTGGTATACCTAGTTGCATTATAGTGCTCTCGACAGATTAGTACTACTGTCTCCTCCTTTCACATTCAGAGTACCTAGTGTTTTTTCAAAGTTCTTGTGTCCCAAACATTTTACACAAACAGCAAGGAGTTGAGTCATCCTTATAAAAAAACTCTTTATTTAGTTCGAACTTTGTCATGTGCTGAGTCCAAAACTGTTTACAGATTAATTTATATCACGTCAAGAGTTTTTGGGCTATGCTTTATCAATATTTTCGTTATATACGACCATGTTCCGCAATTCGAACGAAAGTGAATTCAAATCACTTTTCAATTTAACGTGAAATGAAATATCAATATTCTTCATTTCGATCGGTTTCGAAAACTTCGAAATTGCTTCTAACTGTCAAAACTGAAGGATCTTCCATTTTTATTTTGTTTCCAAAGTGAAATTACTGCAATTCATTGGAAAAGGCCCCCAAATTCACGAACAGAAACATAGTGAATTGAATTCTAAATTGAATTGAAAATCTAAATGAGTGAAAAAATGCGGAACACCTATTTCACTTTCGGCAAGTGAATACGCAAAAAGTGAAATGCAGAACGTGAAAGTCACAAAAACTAATTTTAAATGAAATTCTTTTTGATGTTTAATCCGAAATATATATGCTTTTTCGTAATATGTTGCTCTTTAATCCAAATCGGAAGCGTAATACTGCAATTTTCTTAAAGAAACCTGTTGACCACTTAGATTTTGAGATATCAAAAATTTCTATTTCCAATATCTTTGAGAAAAATATTATTAAAAAAAAGTAAATATTTAATCAAATACTGCGTTTTGAGATTGCATAAGAAGTTTTGCAAAAATTGTGATGTAATTGGACGTCAAAATACTAAAAAAATTATCTAAAGAATTCGGAATTGGACTGAAATCCAAAAAAAAAAATTATCACAATCCTCATCGTCAGCTAAGGCTCTTACTCAAACAAACCCAAACAGCCATTTCAGAATTTGGAGGGGGCTCGAGCATCTATGCTGCCTCTAAATCTCTAAGATTTAGGAACAAGTTTGAGTTAATCATGTACATTATGATGAAATCAGCTAAATAAAAACATGATCTTGAAGGCTTGGGGGGGGGGGGGGGGGGCTTGAGCCCTCTGAGCCCCCCCCCCTCAATACGCCACTGATAAATATATATAGTACAGGAAAGTTAGTTAAAATACAGGCATTTTGTGGAGGGAGTTGGCGTCCCGAAAACCAGGACTTAAGTTTTTCTAATACCCTTCTTTCAGATTTGAAAAAAATCAGCCTTCCTTAATTTCGTTCCACAAAATGCCTGTTTTTTACTTACTTTCCGCTACTTAGACTATAGTTTTCAAATCAATAACTTTCGACTCATACATCGCATGATTTTCAAAAATATACCAAATTATTGGAAATTTGATGGTCTATACTTTTACTGTTTAAAAAATTATGTAACTAATACCGGGAATGATAAATTCTTAACAAAAAAAAAAAAAAACGAAAAAAAAAATAAATTAAAACAAAATAACCTCAAAATTATTGCTCGCTCAGAAAAATAATGTATTACAAAGAAAAAGATAATTAAATTTCCAAGAACTTTGGTCTAAAAACCATTTCTATAGGAATAATAGTTTTGGAGATATAGATCGATTCGCGTTTTTTAAAATGGCGGATTTAATCAGGGGGTGGTGTCCCGAAAACCAGGGCTTAAGGTTTTCTCATACCCCTCTTTCAGATTTGAAAAATTCAGCCGTCCTATATTTCGTTCCACGAAAAAGTTTATTTTTCCTGTACTAGTATTAAACAAATAAATAAATAAATAAAAACCGATGTGTCCAAATTGAATTGGCAACAGATTAAACGCTTAAATGTAGTTACACTTGTAGGTCACTTTTTTCAAATGTACGTGAGTAAAAATATTTTTTTTTTTGCTAGCGCATACGACTTTTTCCATTCCTAAATTTTCCATTTCGGTAAACCATCATAAAATGAGTTTAAAAATGTTCAGGCAAATGTAGTTAAGGCTTAAGTCACATTGAAAGCATCAGAATCACTTACATAATTTAGAACTTCATTTACACAAAGTTTTTTTTTTTTTTTAATCTGGTAATGTTAACACAACAAAGTGGTTCGCTATTTGCTATTCGCTAATGACCTGAGAGATTAACCTGGGCGAAAGCTATTTTATTGACTAAAGGTCATAATTACTTTTAAACATTTTATTATTTTACACAGTCCGCTGAAAATAAACAAAACTTTTTTAGTTTTCTTGCTCTTTAAAATATTAGCAAGTACTCGGCAACCCTACTCAAATGCTTAACAACTCCAAAAACATATATTTTTTTATTCAAAATGTATGATAAATGATAAAGTTAAGGGCTACAAATCGTTTAGATTTTAGGTGAGATTCTCATCTATCTTTAAAACCCTAAAATTACCTACGCACATAAAGAAAAATAATTGTTTTAAGTGTTTTTATGCTTTTGAGCAGGGTTGCCAGGTACTTGCTCATATTTTAGGGATGATGTTAAGTGAATACATTTTTAGTGTGTTAAAAATTACACTTAAAAAAAAAAATTATTTTTGAATTCCTTAATTTGAAAAGGATAACCGTATTTGAATTTTAGGCATATACATATTTCTTAAATCGTTTTATTAATTTTTTTTTCAGTTTCAAGCCTTTTGTTCTTAATTTTTTCATTTTCAGTATCAATTTATCTTTCATTTGACACTTATTTTAACTTCTAACCTTATGTTAAAATAAATTGCACGACTGGGGTCGCACGTACTTGCTCTTATGCTTAATGTAACTATAATGTTAAAGCTTTTTATTCAAAAAAATTTAAAATTTGATATTTTGAAGAAATTTCATAAGTAGTATAAAAAAATTAAATCTGTTTTTATAATAAACTAGCTAACCCGGCGGACTTCGTTCCGCATTTTTCTAGTACCTACTTATTTTCAATTTTTGGCTTTGTAATGTATTAACCTTTTCCAATACAAAAAAATCGGGCCACAACTTGATATATGGAGCACAAACATAAAATTGTATAAAGTATTAAAAAAAAGCAAACCATTTGTCTGACAGCTATCTATTATAATTTTAATTGGAACGTGTACGAAGTTTCATTAATATTATTATTAAGGTATAACAACATAAATCTTCAGCGGAAAGCAAAATGGTACTATGTCCTTAACAGATCCTATCGAGTTACAATAATTTTGCTTTCCCAGGTGATATGTATGTTGTATGTATGCAACTGTTATTTTCTGTTATTGGCACGGGTTTTTTGCGTCAAATATAGTAGAAAATGTTTTTAAAAACAAAATTGTATGTGTCTCGAACTCCTTTCAATCACTTGCAATCGCTACTAAAATTTGATAATCCAGTCAAATAAGGGTTTCACCTCGGAATTAATGCTAATAGAAATTTTGTTTACTCAATACCTTCGTTTTGGCATTCTATAACATACCTCAAAAGTCTAGAAAAATCTCATGTTTGCAAGTCGCGATTTTCAAGCTCAAATCGCGAAATGGAGATTTTCAAAATAAGCAATAATAGACAATGCTATTATATAAACATATTATATATAACTTCGAGGTATTTTTTAATGCTGATTACAAAAAATCTAAAAACAAAGCAATCTGACGTCTCTGAAAAAAGTTATATTTGTTTGTTTAAGTGTAGAAAATACCTTTAAATCATGTCGCTTATGCTGGTAAACATATAAAATTCCAAAGTTTTCTTATTATTTTTTTTTTAATCTGCACCCAACTTAGTTTAACCTGCAAAATTAGGACTTACGGACATGAGATTTTTTTAGATTTTTGACATAAGTTATAGAATATCCAAACAAAGATAGAAACAAAAAAATTATAACACAATTATAAGATTGTTTTAATTATAAGATTGTTTTTTAGTGCATATACCAAAATTTCCACTTTTCTCAAAAAATACAAATTTTTCATGGGTATGAATGTTTTTTTCATTGCATTGTTTTGATTCTTAAAGATAATGGATATTAAAACCTTCATGCAAAATTTTGTCCCTCTACCATAACTTTTAAGGGTTTTTCGGTAGTAAGTTTGCAACTGTTATAATAATATGGGTTAACAAATTAAAAACAGGTAAACTTTTTTCAGAGACGTCAGATTGTCTTGATCTTGTCTAGATTTTTTGGCATCAGCATTAAAAAATACCTCGAAGTATTGTATCATATGTGAATATAATACCATTGTCTATTATTGCTTATTTTGAAAATCTCCATTTCGCGCTTTGACCTTGAAAATCGCGACTTGCGGCATGGGATTTTTCTAGACTTTTGAGGTATGTTATAGAATGCCAAAACAAATATATTGAGCAAAAAAAATTTCTATTAGCATTCATTCCGCAGTTTACTCCTTTTTTCACCTTATTTGACTGTATCATGATATTTTTTGGTTATTTAGGAAATTCAAAAAGTAGCCATCTGTTTTTGTAAATTGTAAAGAAACCGACTTAAAATAAAAAGATTCCGTCTTAATTCTATACATACGTCTAAATATTAAAATATTTTCTTAAAAAGATTAAATCATTTTAAATTAATGCGGAAATTGGTAGTTGAAACAACTTAAACAAATTTTAAGTTTCAGTTTATGATACCAATTTTCAACTGTGAGATAGCTTAGTTGTTTCTATTAGCCTTGAATATGAGCTCTTTGAACCCCAAATATTGAATTTGCTCATGACTTGACAGCAGCGCCACGTACCAGGTCCAACTCTAAAACAAAGCCTGTCTCGAATGAACCTTATCAAACGCAAAAAATTTCATAAAAGTCTATACAGCCGTTCGGACTCCAAATATGGAATTTAGCTATAACTTGACAACAGCGTCAAGTCTTTCGAACTCCAAATATGGAATATTTGCTTTTAATTTGACAACAGTGCCACCTACCGCATGGGCATACAGTTTTAATTTACAAAACATGGATGGACCTTATCACACAAACGAACTTTCACAAAAATCTGTAAAGTCTTTCGGACTCCAAATATGAAATTTGGTAATGCTCATCAAGAACATCTTGGTCTGTTCGATTTGGAACAACATTCCTAACTGTGCCAATGCTTTACTTATTTGTCCTCAATGAAGATCAGAGATTAAATAAAATATCACAAGACGAATACGGGAGCGGGTCATAATTCTGCTTGTCAAAATTCTGTACGACAAAATTCTGTGGGGTCAAAATACTGTAATACCATAATTCTGTACGTCATTATACTGTAAATACAAAATTCTGTACGTCAAGATACTGTATCAACAAAATACTGACATGCAAAATTCTGTTTTGTAAAATTCTGTACGGCAAAATACTGTATATCAAAATTCTGTAAAAATGCTGTAAAAAAATATCGTTTTGATAATGTAAAAAAGTGCGCGCGCACTTTTTTACATTATCAAAACGATATTTTTTTACAGCATTTTTACAGAATTTTGATTTACAGAATTTTGATGTACAGAATTTTGAAATAATTTTGACCAACCAGAATTTTGCTATACAGAATTTTGTCTTTCAGAATTTTGTTCCTACAGCATTTTGCACATACAGAATTTTGTCATACAGTATTTTGGCATACAGTATTTTGAATACAGAATTTTGCAACATACAGAATTTCGACCCCAACCCGACGAATACTTATTTGTTTCACTCAAAGTCAGACTTTTTTAATTATTTTGAAAGCTATACAAATTAAGCTTAGTTAAAATTTTTAAAAAGCGAGAGTGTTTTTTTACTCGTACAAATTGACAGTTATGTAAAGATGCGAGAAAATGTATTATTTTTTTTGGATACAAACCATCTACATATTAATACCTTTCAAACAAAAAAAAAATTACCAAAATCGGACCAGCCAAACGCGAGTTTATCGGCCACACACACTAAACGAACTCATTTTTATATATAAGATTAAACTCCGTTTTAAATTATCTTAAAAAAAAACAAATATGCCATTTTATTTCTCGTATAAAAAGGTATTTTTAGAAAAAAATTTTCGAAAATTGTAGGAGCCGTTTTTTAAAAAAATAGTTTTTTATATATAAAAATTTTTTAACATTTAAAAAAAAAAAATTTGGTATGCCATATTGAAGAAATAATTAATTTACACATAAAAACTAAATTTCAAAATTTTTCATTGATCCGTTTTCAAAAAATTGATTTTTCAAAAAAAAAATTTGAAATATTTTTAAAAAAACCAAAAATGCGTTTTTTGAAAATTTTCAAAAATTTTAATATTATCTTTACTTACACACTTTTGTATAAAAATTTTCATTTAAATCGGGTTAATGTTGTACGAGATATTCAGAAACGAAGAAAACCGTTCTATGACAGGTACCGTTAATAACGGTACAAAAAATATTTTTTTTATTTAAAAAGTTGGCTCTTATGTGTAGTACTACACACAAAAATTTTAATCAAAATCGTTAGAGCCGTTTTTTAAAAAAAATTAACTTTTCTATTTCCGTTATATGGCAGGTACCGTTAGTTTTGGTCATAAAAAAAAAATTTCAATTTCCCCTCTAGGGAATCACCAAAAACTGCTAACTACCAAGTTTGAAGAAAATCACTTCACTCGTTTAGGCTGCAGCTCCAGATAGAGACAGATACACAGACAGACAGACAGACAGACAGAATTGCCGGACCCACTTTTTTGGCATTCTCCATCATCGTAATGTCATGTAAAATTGTTATCTCGAGTTCGATTTTTTTTACGAATCCTAAACTTGCCCTATAGTACCTATATCGCAAGTAAAAATCTTAAGTGCACGAAAAAAACTGTCCTTAAGGAACTTGAAATACAAGAATTATGACAATTATTTTACATCACACACTTTCTCAGGTAATTTTCTTAACTAGTTTTGAAATCCTTCATGAGTTCATAGTTCAATAAAAAATTATAAAGTTTTCAAATGAATTATTCGTTCTTGTTGATTCTCATAAATTCGTATGACCAAACTGAATCGAATTTTATACAGTACCGAGTTACCTTAGCGGTGTTTTTATTTGGTACTCAGTATTTTACTGAGTAAATATTTTATAACTGTAAAAAACAGCAAACGCATTTCTATTATTTATTATTAATAATCCTTTCTCTTTAAACCAAAAAATAAAAAAAACTTATGTTTATCCTTAGCAATCATTTGTTGTTGTTTCACGTGCAAAATTTTACTAGGCTAAGTATTGAATTACCAAAAAAAAAAAAACAATGGTTTTATTAGTGAAAAATTGAGTGATCTTAGTTGCAATTATCTCCAACAAAAGCTGGATTTTTTTTTTATAAATTTCTGTTCAACAACAATATTGTTTGTAATATTCAAAATTTTAACGTAGTGAATAAATTTTCTTGTAATGCAAAATTCACTTGAATAAGTTTTTGCCAGTGGTGGTTTAATGCTTCATTTCACTTTTGGTTTTATGCTTGATTTCCAATTATTATATCAGTTTCTCCTGAACTATTTTATACATATATCTAATTCTTGCACACACTTTAGTGTTTGATAGGAGAAATAGAAGTTCTATCGTTGAAATCGGTTAATTAACCTAAAAGCTCACTACTATCTTGGTGTAGTAGATGAAACGATGATACATACTAACTCTTGAATTACATCATCATCATCATAATAATCATTGCATGGCATCACATAATTAACGTTTCATCGCAATGAGTTAGAGTATATAGAGCATTACAAGAGAACCCAAGACCATAATATTAGAAACCAGACCGCAACAAGCAAGCAGAAAAGGCTTTTATTAATGTTTTTGAAACACAACAATAATAATAATTTGTATCCTTCCATGCGAATTGTTGCGGCGACTATGTCTTGAATTTGATCTCAATGGCGACAAAGAAAACCGACTTAAATAAACGAAATGGAGAACTTACACACAAACACACCCATAATATCGTCTCGCATATGGAAGAGGAAGGAATCGCTTTCTCTTCCTTTTCGATGATTACACGATATATATCCTGAACAGACAGAGAGAATGGAATTTAATATACTTTTAATGGTGGTTAAATGTTATTGTCGTTGTCGTCGTTCTTTCCGCCGAAACCACCATCACCCACACCAGAACTCAGAAGCTCCCATGCGATATATGATCCAGGATGATGTATGGATGGATATTTTTCAAACCAAAAAAAAAAAAAAACTCATAAAGGATGCTTTGCTTCCTTCCATATTCCCTACAACACGCAAAAATTGTTTGCTTTTTTTTTGTGTTTTTTTTTTTTTTTTTTTAATAAAAACTCCTAAAGTGCCATCGATCTCGTAAGGGAGTGTTCGGAAATTCTACACAGAGAAAAATAGACCACATAAAATAGAACAAAAACAATAAGATTTCTCTATGGTTTTCATCCAAGAAGGAAACCTTATTAAAACAATCGGGTTTTCCTTATTGTTTTAAAATCTGCAAAAAAATAAAAAAAACGATGACCAGGCTGGGAATCGAACTGGAGACTTCAAATCATTAGTCGCCCACCTTACCACCTGAACCAACCTGCCATGAAAATATTGATCGCGATTTTTGTTCTAGTGCTAAGTTGCAAAAAAAATCAAGTTTTCAGTCAAATTTTAATAAGATTTTCTCTATAAAAATAATAAGAAATCTCCTTAAAAAAACCTTATTAATCGTTGATTTTAATAAGATTTCCTTATGAAATGTATGGACGGTAAAACAATATGGCAATCTGTTAGTTTTTAGCGGGTCATATTTTTCTCTGTGTATTAAAAAAAAAGCACGAAAATGAAGAAAGTTAAATGCCCTTCTAATGTTCTTCCGCTCGCTCGTCGTTGTCTTGGAAACTTTTTTATGCCTCCATTCTTGTATTTTTTTTCCATTTTTTTTCCATTTTTTTTCTTTAGAATGTTTGTATCCCCAGGTGGTGGCACGCTTGCTGACAGCAGAGAGATTTCTCTTCATGGGCTTCGGAGAAATTCATCCAAAACTGTCTTCCCTAATTAGCTGGCTAACGAGTGTGATTGACAAATTTGAAAGGACCTCTCTACAATCTGTATACACAGAAGAAAAGCTCTCTTATATGTCACTGATAGATTTCAACGTTCGTATCCGGGTTCGGGGACATTTTATATATTCATCGGATGAAGGAGAAAGTAATCTGTGAAATGCGACTGAAATGTGAATTAACTTAATTCAAATGAACCGTCATCGAACAACTTAGCATAGTAAAAGACAAGAAGCTATTCGATGCTGATGTCCTTCAGAAGCAAAAATGGAAGACAATTTAGTTTCATTAAGAGGATATCGGATCTTAAATTTATATTTGCTGTCGTTTGGAACTAATAGAGCGTGTTAAACAAGTTTGCAAATAGAACTAACTAAAAAGGAAGAACAACTTTTCAATAACTTATAGAAATAGAGTGGTCTTTATTTTCGTGGTGGAAGAGACTCTCTCAGTCCTCCCATTTCTGTCCCTATCAGACTAATTATTTTTTTTTTTCAATTAGTTGGAAAAGTTTTTGGTGTTGGAACCAGAAGAAGTTTTTGGTTTTGATATAAAGTTTGACTATATTTTCCAGGATTTGAGTTATTGACAGAGATTAATCTGAAAAACAAAAGAAAACAAATTGATTTAGGTTCGTTTTTGCGGAAGATTAAGTGATTGATTTTATTACAGTTTATTGATGTTTAGAAGATGTTTTCATGATTTATTTTACGTGTTGTTAGTTTTTCAAATGCCTAAACTAAAAGGGTACCTATACTTTTTTTGTTGATCCAATGGTTTTTGAGTGATAAGAACTGATTTTTTCAAAGCTTTAGAATTTAAGTCTTCAAAATCATTTGTCAATTTTTTTGTAAGGTTGTAAAATTTTTAGCTGATGATTACACCAATAGTGTTTTGTTTTCGGGAAATCCCAAAATATGCAAAGAATAGGGCTACAATTTTGATGAAAGCGATTTCTTCTCAGCTGAGATAGCGATTTCGTTCAAATGAAAAGTTTCGGAGAACATCTTTAAACCGTTAAATGTGGGAATTTGAAAAAATTAAGTTGCTAGCCGCACAGGCAACCGTGCGTCGGCGTCGCACGGTGGCACCATTTTTCGTTTTTGGCATATCAAAATTTATTTGCAAGGCCATTTCTGGATTCAAAGTCATGAAAATTGGTACACTGAATTATAATAGTAAGGAGAATACGAAAAGGCTGCCAACTTTCTTATATTCAAAATGGCGGCTCCAAAATGGCGGAAAGAATGAGCGTTAAAAAAATTATCTGGGGCTTGACAAATAGGTTGCAGATATTAGATTTAGAATTCATAGATTCATATTCTGTAAAAAAAAATCAAAAATTTTAAAAACAAAACAGAGTCCAAAAAATGCCAAATTAGTAAAACACACTTTACTCTATTTCATGGATTTTTTTTTTTTAAATTAGCACAATTTTGAGATCTCTTCTATTTATGTTTAGTAAGAAAATTGAAAATATTGCGATTATGTGGTTGCCAACTTTGTTTTTAACTAAATATTAGAAAACATGATATAATGTAAAGTTTCAATGTTCAATAAAACTGAGAATTTACCAAAATATACTTTTCTAATAGATTTTAATGTTCTAAATTCAAATCTGAAGTCGAAAAAATCTATGACGTCACGTTTTGTATATAAAAATTAATTTTGAACTACATGTATCTCAAAAACGTGACGTCATAGACTTTTTTCGACTTCGCTGCTGAAGCGATATGAACATTTTTCTTAGGAGTAGAAATCGCTTTCATCGTAACCGTAGGGCATTTAACTGTTTTTTAAATTTAAAACTTTGGCTGTCATATAGTTCACATTATTATTATTTTATTTTTTCAGAAAATATTCCATAGAAAAATTATGTTTTGATAACCAAAAGATGTATAAGAATATGTACAATCAACAGCATATTTTGGAAGTGGACATATTATAACTGAAATGTAAGTAAGTTATTAAAATATTTTCACTTCCCTTAAAAAAAAAACACCCTTTACCAAAATGTTTTTTGTATTAAATCTTAATTCTCCTATATATTTTGTAAGCTCCTTGTACGATTATTTTTGAAGAGTTTTAAGTAATATTTTGTACTGACAAGAAGATGTCAGTATGTTGCACAGTATTTTTGTCAGTACAAAATATTACCTAAAACTCTTCTAAAATAATCGATTATAAATTTTTTAAGAGAAATTGGATTATTATCAAAAAATGGGAAAAAGTTTCTCAGTTCCTACTTGACTAGAAATTTTTAAGGAAATAGAAAAACAAAAAAATATGTATTAACTCCTACACAAAATTTATTCACACCTTTTATTAACTCTGGTTTACTGAGTTCCTTAAATAAATAAGAATATTATGTTTCATTATTTATGTATGAGGAATTGAAAAATATTTATTTTTTATTTTGAATATTTATTTAAAATACGGTGCAGAGACGTGAATTAATTTTCAGCAGGGTAATATTTTTGTATTTCTTTTTCTTCAGAATTTCTTCAGAAATTCATCACAAATATTGTATTAAAAGGAATGGTAGTAGAAAGGTAGATTTTTCATTTACAAATTCGACGAACACATATTTGCATTGTGACATCTTGAATCGTCTTAAAATTCCAAGAATTGATATAAAACACACTTCTGGGTTTAGACAAATGTTTCGCTATAAAGGAACGACTGAGAGGTGAACTTTTCTATGAAATTACGACGTACATATGTTTAATTTTTCTGTAATTCTGTGAAAATTGTAACATATTCTGTCAATATTATTTTAAAGACATCAGAATTGTAAAAAAAAATTTTACATTCCACTGAGGATTTATAATTTTGAACTTTAATAAACATATGCCTTAAAAAATCAACTTTAAAAAAATGGAATGTAAAGAACATACATTTTCATGCAAAAAGTTAAGAAATAAGGAATAGGTAATTATTTAATAAACATGTTTATTTTTGTGTTGGTTTTCAAGAAAAATACTTCTCGATGTGTTAAACAGGCGAAGGCAAGGAGAGGGTAGAATTTTTTTCGAAATTTAAAATCGCTACCGATTATTATGGTATCGATTTTTAATTTCAAAAAAAATTTATTATTAAGGGAAGGGACTTATAAATTTTCCGCCGAGTCCGAATATGAAGCAGAGTTGCACTTTTTCAGGAAAAGAATACTCTTGAAGGCTTTGTACACTCTTCGCAGGCTTTGTACACTCTTTTTTGGTGGTGAAGACTGGAATTTGAGCCTAGACCTCTGGAACAATGGGTCCTACATCGCACTTACCATCATTGCAAAACCATTCATGAGATACTTACCCATTTAATATTTCATTGAAAATGCATCAAAGATTCAACAAACACTGTTTAAAACTGAAATTTGATTTTTCGAAAGTTTTAATCTAATGAAATCTTTGCTAATCGAATCAGATTAGTAGTTATTGAAATTCTTAAAAAATAGTAACATCAAAGTTCAATTATAATGAAATTGATTTAAATCAAATTTTTGCTTAACTTTATCAACACTTTCCACAAGTTTCCTACAAACAAACCTAATCAATACCTTAAATTAATATCCACCTGAATAAAATTCAAGAATTCATTGAATCAATTAAATTTTCTCAAAATCCAATTTGAAGCAAGTACCCTCTCATCTCTAAAAGCAAAGCCAATCCGTAAGAGAAAATCAATAAGCTTATGAATCATTAAGCACTGTTGCACTGTCACTTCTCTCGCAAGTTTCGCAAACCCTCAACGAAACCCAACCCCACACCACTTCGATGAATGACCACAATCGAGAAATTCTTGTATAGAAAAGAGTCTTATGCATGAAACATTCTTATACACGAAGAAGTTGTGAGAAAAAAACTTTTCAAAAAGTTATGAGAAATATTAATAATTACGACTAAGCTGCAAAAGTTTTTTCCGGTTCTCAAACTTATAAGAAAAAAAAGTAGGAAAAACTGAACTTTTTCCTGAATCAATGCAATGAACAACGATGAAGGGATAAATCTTTGGTACAGAATTCTTGGAATTCAAGAAATTCTTCATCATAACATAAATAATTTTTGTAAAAATCTTGTATTGGTTCATTTATGGAAAAGGACAAAATTCTTCCAAGAAAAAGAAAACAAGAGGGTTTAAGTTGTGTGCACTTGATGGAGAACAAAAAAAAGAGTGAATAAAAACCAGCAACCACCAACTGTTGACATATATATTTTTGTTTTTTTTTTTGGTTCTAAAATTAGGGAAAACAGTCTGTAAACCAATTCTTATTGATCATAAATTCATGGAATGTCTGGATATAAAATCAAAAACAATAAACATTCAGGTAATGTGCCATAAATTCACTTCAAGTTGAACGAACAAAGAAAAAACATACGGAAAAGATATAAAGGAGATGGCACATTTTTCTATGGAGCTTGGGCATAGTGTGTTCACTAATGAAATTGGTATCAAATGAAAGGTGACAATAAGCACATTACGTGGGTAAAATATTATCAAATTTGTTGGTGGGGTTTTGGAGATATTGGAGTTTGAAGTTTCGGATCTCAAAATCAAGATTCCAGCTATTTTGTCAAACAATTAATCATAGAATGCGTAATAATGGGTGTACAAAAATAGTATTGGTATCAAATGAAAGGTATTTCTCTTAGCTGAAAACATTGATTTTGACATCCGAAACTTCAAACATGCGGGTCCGGGTTCGAATTCCATCATCGCATCGGCTTGTTTTCCTCTTGCAAGAACTTAACTAAAGCCTCTAAAAGTATTTTTTGGTTTTAGAAAGATCATCTCATCTAAAAGATGAGAAAGTTTTAACTCTTTAACATTTTTGTACACAGGGATGATTGAGACGGTTAGAGTATTGATGTCTTTATAAATTTTTGCCAAACAAAACAACATACCCTATAGTCATCTGTAGTCAATATCATGTTGAGCGAATGTTATAAAGAAAACATTAATTCGATTTGGCAAAAGATCTTTGTATTATATGAAACGTATATTCTCATACCTTTGCGAAGAAAATCTTAGTAATGGAACATTGAAGACAATGTGGTCATAAATTCTCAGAAAAGCCCGCGCACTTCTAGATTAGTTTATTTTTATGCTTTTTCTTGGAGTATTTTCTGATGATGGCGATGTGGCAGCTTTTAAGGACTCACAATAAATCCCAAAAACACACAACATGCACTCTCTCTCTGCACAGTAAAGTAGCTCACGAAATATTGGTTATGTCGAATAATTTATTACAAAATAAACGAAATAGTATCAGAAAGGATATTACACCGGAAATGATGTGGCATTGTTATGAGGTAACATGTTTCTTTTGTAAGTTAATAGGCTGTTACTCGCACTGCTATATCCACATGTTGCGCTTTATTGTTTGTGTAAAAACGAAAAAAGAGATTAAAATAATACGAGGATATGGAAGTTTAAAGATTCGAAATGTTAATAAAAAGGGATTACTTTAATGTTGGCGTATTGGTTTTTAAATTTCTAATAATGTGGTCGAGGAGTTTAATGTACATTCTTTTAAATATTTTTTTGATTTCTTATTTTTATTATGACTTTTTCAAAAAAAGCAAAACAAATAAACATGAATTTTTATCTTCTCACGTCATTAATTCCATTTTTTTTTCCTAACAACCTATAAAAATTTTATACCATCTGAAAGCTTATTATCTAAGCTCAATATATATATCGATCAGGTCTATGAGACATCTACAAAAAAAGCTAGAATTTTTTGAACTCGATCAAATTTCATTAAAAAAAGCAAAAAAAAAACATTTATTTTTCAATTTTTTTGTTTGACAATCTATAAAAAATTTTATACCATGTGAAAGCTTATTATTTCACCTTTCATATGACGTATCAATCTCATTTCAAAGATGCCTCCAAGAGAAGTTAGAATTTTTTAAGGTCAACCATGTCGAATTTCCAGACTGAGATTACGGTACTTCCCACACTGGTGGCTGTTCGGGGGGCAACAGATCTCCACTGGTGTTTTGAGGTTTTTCGAAAGTTTCTTGATTTAACATTGTGTAGCTTGTAGTTAGTCTACCGTTATGTGTGATATACCAAATGAAAGGTAATTGTATCAGGATGCTCATAAAAGTTTAATAAAATTTCTATCTGCTCTTGGTCAAAAGTTATAACCTGTTGAATTCTAAAATTTTATTTTACCATTATCTCAAAATTGTGTTTACGAAAATGATTGAAACCTTGCACACATTTAGTCGTGATCATGGTCTATCATTACTTGACATACTTTATTCCTGTATCTATTAAAGAAAAAAAGATAAAAATAAAAAAATATAAAAATCGGTTAAAAACGGTCAAAAAACGTGTTTTTTAAAAACTTGTTTCTTCCGTTATTCAGCCAAAACTCACTAAACGATTCCAATTTATGCACATATATGCATTAAGCCATAACCTTCATTACCTATAAGTTTGAACGCTCCAAAAAAAGCTACAAATCAAAAACTACCCAAAAATACCCCTAAAAAACAAGGTGTTTTTCAAAAATTCATATTTCGAAACGTGTTGGAAAAAAATCCGTATGAGATCCCTAATTTTTTTCCACTCATCTTTCACCTGGCACATTTAGAATTGTCAAAAAAAATTTTCCCTACCCAAAATCATCATTTTGTCATAGCCCCAACACGTGTACAACGTTCAAACAAAACGTTATAGCTTAGTTTCAAAATTTTTTAAGAATTTTTTCTTAAATGCAATTATTCTTAAATTAGTCTCATCTATCTATAGCAAAAAAAAAATCAACTCTCTGCGACTTCGCGTTTAGATTTTAGCCCAAACTTCATCTTTCCGTTTTAACCCTGTTTACCCTATTAAATGACGGAATTTTTAAAAATCCTTCATTTGGATTAAGCTTTAGGTTATTATCTTTCAAATAAGCTATAGAAGATTTTTGTATCTCTAGTAGTTTATTTTTAATTTTGAATTGAAATTTTTTGCTGCACTGCGAAAGTGCGAGAGTGTAACGTTAGAAAATGGTGTCACTTTTTTGTGGTGACTGCCATGGTTCATCGATTTATAAGACGTTATCACGTCAAAACGTTATCAAATCCTGGCGCCCAACTTATCGTACTACGTGCCAAAATAACATTTTTCTTCGGTGCCTAAAAGTTCGAATTTTTGTATCTTGGTTGAAATCGTAATTTTTTTTTCTAAGCCAATTTTCAACCGATTTTCATAAAAAATATCTCTTTCGATTTGAAAATAAATATAATTTTAGCCTATATTTTTAAAACAGCATGTTATTTTGAAGAGATAAACTTTAAATTGATGTCAAAGTTGGGACTAAATGACGAAAAAAATGGAATTTTTTATAAATTCTAGGTAGTTTAACTGAACCAAATGTCTTCTATTTAAAACTGTAGAATTCTAAAATGGGTACTAATTTGACAAAGCTAGATTTTTTTTCAATAAGCTAGTGTCCAAGAAAACCGTTTTTTGCCCCTAACTTCAGATTTTGAGGATGTTCGAGAATATAATAACATATTCCGTCGTCGGTGAAAAACAATAATATTTTAAAGAGATAAGAATTGTAAAGAACAATTTCACGGAGTGTCACTGAGTTTTTAAACAACGTTTCGTAATCAGTGCAACTAGCTCTACAAAACGTGAAAGGTCTCCGCCCGCTTATATTTTGAGTGTAATTAGCCTATTCTCTGATCAGTTTGCCAGCAAAACAGTTTTGAATATATTTATCGGAAACCCAAGAAGGTCGCATGATGCTTCTTCTTTCTAGTATTAACGGTTGACGAAAGTTACAACAACCAACACTCCCAGACTTACAGTTCAATTCGATGAAAGGTAAACGAAAATATGAAAAACAGACATTCAAATTTTTTTTTTATCATGAAATGATTCGTAGAATGTATAGACACAATTTTGAACTTTAAGTCTTTAACCATTGACCTATTAAATTATGCTCTAAAAATTGTTGGTATTCAACCAAATGTTCTTCTCTCATATAGCACAGCTTCAATATTCATAGTTAAAAAGCTTAACGAGCCTTGCACATGTCACAGATGTCTAGACAAATGACTCTTATCATAAAAAGAGGTGTCCTTTTCAGACATTATACATAGCTAGCAATTTCAACCGCATCACAGAAATCCCTTTTTGCATTATAATGTTTCTGAAAAGACACTCGCAGTCATCAAATTCATTGTGGTGCTTTGTTGTACAGCTGAGTCCCAGGATTTCATCAAGAGTATTGTCGACCTTTTGTTTGTCACCTTCAATATCATCCAAACAATACCAATTGTTTGCTGTGCCGGCGGAGAGTCCCCAAAGTTCAACACAAACCGCACAAATAAATTCCTCTTTTCATCTCAAGTTTCACATTCTGTTGTAGAAGATTTTTGAGGGAAAACAATTTAAGCCATGAAATGCATTCGACCCACCCCCAAAGGATCCTACACTAATGGTCATGAATTTTTGGCCAAGAGAGTGCATGTACCTCTCTCGTATAACAAAGATATAGAAATGTCCCCTCTGGGGTGAATACAATGATACTCTGAGATATGGCACATGTACTACAAAAGTGTCACAACTCAAAAATCTTCATTTTTCAATAGAGACGATAAACCAATTTAAGGAGAATAGAACGAGTATATTTATTATTTACTTAATTTTTAGAATAGGAAACACACTTTTAACCAATTTTAGACAACCACCATCATTTTAACTATCTTAAACCTTGGAAATTCACGTTTTTAGAGTTGTGACAATTTTCGTGATCTTTGGACTAAAAATGTGTCATTTTTGTCAAAGTAGTTTTTATTTCAAATGAAACATCTAAAACGACATTTTACCTTCTGGAATAAAAACTATTCAAATTATATCAATGGCAACTAGATAGATTTGTCCGGGAAAATTTCAAATATTTTTTTTTGTCAATAACTAAAAAAATCTGTTTTTTGAGTTGTGACACTTTTGTAGTACATGTGCGATATGTCGGAAATTTCCAAAACGCTTTCAAAGAAGATGATGAATTGAATGTATGGTCTGAGTTTGAAGTAGGAGTACCCCACAGACCCGTCCACAATCTAAAACATTTCAAATAAAGGACTCGCATCGTAAATCAAATGTTCATCCTCAATTTGCCTTTAGAAGTCCGCCAGTATACATATAAGTAGGTATATCAAATACAGGACCAGCTCATGAATCATCTGGTAGTATTGGCGACACCGAATAAAATAGTCGGGTGACAGACAGACTGGGTCTCTTGACCAGCAAAAGGCAATGAATTGGTCAATTTGATGCTTCCATGTCGATTGTTTCTAGATAAAAGAGCTCTCTTTCACCCTCTCTCTCTCTGAATCGAAACCTACCATTCCAGAAGGACTAAGTTAAATGGTGCGGATTTAATGTGAATTTAGTTTGATTTTGATTATAAATTCTCATATCCTTGTAAAGGAAACTGGACATTATGTCATTTCACAGAAAACGGAAGGAGGAGATTTTTTTTGTAGAGATTCTATTGTTTGATTTACAGTTTGTATTTATAAGGATATTGAGAGGGAGATGACAATAAAATATACAAAAATATGTCACATCAATGTTTTCACAACCAATTTACTCGTCCAACCAGCAGAAGACAGGGTAGATGCATTAGGAAAGTCAATATTTTATCAACAAAATGTTATATGGCAACCTTATCTTTGTTGTGCTTCCGTAACGCGTCTAAAAATAAGAGAGAGATGCAATCTACATTTCGAAGGATGCTGGTGGTTAAGTAAATATAAATAATTCGGTACCCTATCAGTTTTCATAACATTTTAATGGATTCAAAGGACTCTCATGGAACCGCACATCCTGTCTATCCTTAACAAGAAGTTGAAGGAATATACTCCTTAAATTAAAATTTTAACAGTAGTTACTGCTCTTGGATGTACATTGCCTTTTACTTCGCTTGGTTTAAAATGCACATAGATGCACACGTTTTAGAACTTCAGAAAACATCCTTTTTCGTTGCATTTATCACATAAACAAACATAAACATAGCCAACACCATCATCCACTACTTGAACTCTATCAACCTCCAGGTCTTCAGAGAAGCTTTAACTCCAAAAAGATTCATGCGCATTAAGGTTTCACTCGTATTTCTAAAGCTTTAAAGGAAATGCGATGTTTTTTCGATGTTTTTTTTATAAAGCCTCTTGTTATCAGTATGAAATTAAAATTCGTGGAAATGGAACCCACCGCGACCTGTTGTTCTCGTTCGTAAGTGATTTCGAAAAACGTGTTTCAATGACAATTCAGTTATCTTAAGATCGTCAAAGGATGCGGTACATCTTTCCGGATTAGAATCTTAAATAAAAAAAACCTTGTGACTTCGAAAACAGGGCGGGAATCGAAAAAAAAACTCTTTTATTTTACCATTCGAGTATAGATATTGATCATAAAAAAAAAAAAATAAAAATGCAACTTGATGGCCGTTTAAGGCATGTCCTGATCAGTGCCGAGCCCCATTAAAAGTGTTGCATACTTTTGTACAGTTTTATCTGTCAATCAAGTTTCATAAACACTTTGCCCTCCCAACCACAGGCTTTCAGACGATTTTATTTCCTTTTTTTGTGTTTATTCGTATATTCCTTGTACTCTTCTTGAATGATGCTGCCATCAGGATAGTTTTTGTTGCGCACACCAGAGAACATACAACAGAAGAGCAAGAAATTAAGTGTCAAGTGAATTGAATGGCGCTGTCATTCTGAGAGTGATGATCTGTCACAAGTGAAAGTGCATTATTCTACCTCTGATCCTGGAGGAGAATCTCATTAAAAATTGAATAAAGAAAAAAAAAGGTAAATGCACAAGAGTACCCTGCTGCGTGAGAGAATATAAAGAGCCAGAAAAGAGGTCCTCCTGGCCAAAAGTGTTCAAGTGTGTGTTTGTGCAAGATTTAATTTTAAATAACCTTCAAGTTGATATTTATAAAGTTTGAATGGAGAGGAGAAACATTGCATACCATCAGGATCATCGTGAGCTTCATTAATCTTTTTCATCAGGTATATCCTTTTGGGATGTAGTGAAGAAAGAAAAGACAACACAAATAACTTAATATATACACAAAATCAGCAGGTGAGATGGTGTTGTGTACATCTTTCTTACAATTGTTTCAACTATATTTGAATTACACAAATTTTATATTTGCATACTTTTGGGAGGGAAATTGGATGGTTTTTTTTTGTTATTCTGGAGCTTCCAAATGTCGGATACATAAGATCGATGATGGTTAATTTTTTTTTTTTTAAGTACAAAATGATGAGAATTTCGGGAACACACCAAAGTTATACACAAATCGATTTATATGCAAATTTGTATTCGTATTCCTGCCATCAAATGATTGCTCATCAATGTTAACATTTATTTAGTTGTTCGTTGACATGGGAATGAATTAATTTTAAATTGAAATTCTCTTGTTTTTTTTGTTTCCTTTTTGTTGTGTAACAACTTACAAGTTAACTTGACGTCATACTTAATAACGGAATATAATTAACTTACGTCCATTTTTTTTGTTTCCTTTCTGAAGACAACTTTTCTCATGGGATATTCTTCTATCTGTTAAGGATTGCCTGAATTTACCTAGAATAAAACCCCACCTATGTAAGATCATAAGAGTCTGACCCTTTTCCATCAGCTTAACCAGAAATAAACACATAAATCTAGGACATTTACCCGCTCACAACTCTTGAATTTAAATTAAGACACAGACGTCCAACTCTACTTTTATGGGTTGATGAATGTTTTCAAAAGTACCTATTCATAAAAGGTAGGTTGTTGTTGGTTGGCAAAAAAAAAAAAAAATTAAATAATAAACTAGCAAGGATATAATATATATGCATATGTAAAGTTTTGAGGTTGAATAAATTTTGAGGTTTTCCATTCATGCGAGTTATTCATGCCATTCTTCAATTTTAAACTTTCTCCATGCTGTTTTAGGTTATACTTACTCTAGTTCGTGTATATGACCCTTTTTTCCTGGAAAATGAGGCTTCTAAAATATTCAACGACTAGCAATTTGTCTATCTCTACAGGTGGATATAAATAAAGTCTAGAAATATTTATTATCTACGTGTGGTTGTTTGGGTTAAAATAAAAATGTTTTTGTTTTTATTTTCATTTTAAATGAAAAAATTATCTTGGGTTTGTGGAAATCTTGAAAATGTTTAATTTGAATAGAAATTGGTGTTAAGAGATAATGTTTTTATTGTTTAATTTTTTTTTTTTTAAGAACTTTGAAGAGCCCTTTTAGATGTTTTTATTTTGAGCTGATTTTATGGAAAAACAGAAAAATAACTCTTTCACATTAATAAAAAAAAATCTTTGAAAAAAATATTTATAATGAAAAGTAAAACAAACCAGCACATTTCCATACTTTCCATTTAAAAAAAAAATATTTCAATGAGAGCTAATTTTTAAAGATATTTACATTAAGTACTCCGTTATATTTTGAGTCCTTTCCATGGAATCACCATAAGGTTGAGGGTCTCACACTAATTGGAAGAATTAGAAAGCATGAAGAGAATTAATTGATTGATCAGAGGTGAATTTGATTTGCAAAAGTGTACATCGTGAAACAACACAATTCATTTATTTAAATCTTCTCCACTATTGACAAACATAAAAATATTTGAAAATCAACATCAATGTTTGGCTGCAAATAAGTCAGCAACTAGACCTCGAAGAAACTTTTGGTTTTCAGTAATGAATAGAGCTTAAAAAGACCTTTCCTTTGATGTCTCATTTGATAAATTTTGGGGAATTATTTTAAGATGTATTTTATTCGACAAGGGGTACCCCTTGGTTTTTTTTTATCGAAAATATGAAAACAAATAAATTTATATTTCTTTTACTTAAATGAATAGTCCTGTAAACTAAAACTTGTTTTGAGACTTTGATCCACAGATATCTTTCTAGTATTAAAAAAAAAAAAGCAAAAGTTTGGATGCAAAAATAGCTCAGCAACCAGACCAGGTTTTATAAAATAAAATACCAACATATTTTTGTCTGCTTAATCTACTACATCATTATAAATTTAAAATAAAACGTCGTTTAAAATAAAAGTACGTTTCTGGTTAGAATTTCCTTCTGTATTAGCTGTTGCACTTCTAGGTTTGGATATTCTTCGAGGTTCTAACAAATGGAAAATCCTATCATGTGTTGGTCAGTGGCCTTGTAAAACTTCTTCTTTGAGTAGTTCTTCCTGTTTAAACGGATAAAAATAGAGCACTTTAAAATAGGATGATGTGCGAAATAAATCCCATCTTCTTGAAACAATACGATTTTTAATTAAAATAAATGGAATCTGTTTAAACTTTGTTAAATTCAAAGTGAACTTTATTTCATTTTAATATAAGAAATTTGAATCAATTTTTAAATTTAAGTGGGAAAAATGCTTTGCAGTTGAGGTCACTTGAACTTTAAAATTGAATTTTATTCAATCACTCCATTTAAAATTAAAATAATTTTCATTATTTTTTTCTTCGTTAAAAAAATTTTGTTTAAAAAAAAAGCTCAACTGAATGTGAATGATTTCTAATTAATTCTATGTGCCAATATGTGACATAAATGTTACACACTCTCCTATTTAAATAGAAGTCCACTTTAAATTAAAAATGTCTCCACATAAAAATAAAAAGATTTTTCTTATTAAATTCAATGGATTCTTTTAAATTAAAATATTCAAGAAATTAAGAAAATTTGTCCGCTTAAATTAATTGCCAACATTTTTTCTTGGCAAATTAACTATTCAGTAATCGTCTCAGTTTAATACAGATTCTATTTGCTTAATAAACTACATTTTTAATGAATTTTTTTTATCCTCAAAGTTTTATAGAAGTAACAAGAAAAACACCTGACTTTGTTTAGTGACAAACCTTTAAGACAAAACAATTCATATCTGAGAAATTTTCTCGGTATCGTTGTCATTCAATTAAACAACGAAATCTATTCGTCTTAAATTCTATTAATTTTTTCCTTGTACCTACAATTTTTTTTTGAGAAAACGTGATTTGGACAGATTAAAAAAAAAAACATCTACCTACTCAATCCGAAAATATCAGCAAAATATGAGGGTTTTTCAAAAAAACCAAAAAAAAGGAAAAAACTGGCAAATCCTTTAAAAAAAAAACATCTGGATGTAAAAAAATTAAAAAATCAAAAATAAATCCAAATCCATAATATTCACTATCTAACAGAGAAAAAAATAGTAATTTTTAACTATTTTTTAACTATTTTCATAGTTAAAATCAGGATAACTATTTTGGATTTGGATTTATTTTTGACATTTGACAATTTTGCATATACATACATTTATTTTTTAAACTAGTGAATAATATGGCCGTTAGTGTAGAAACTTCCTTGAATAACTTGAATTTTCAATAAATTGTATTAAAAAAAAAATCGCATTCGCAATTACTTTTAATTCTCAAAAACTACGTCGATTTACCAAAGAGCTCTAATTTATTATCTGAAAAATGTTTAAAAAGTGACTTTAAATCAAAATATTCAGCCAATTATTGTTTTTTTTTTTTTTGTTAATTTTCAATTGAAACGACCAATTCGTTTCGATTTTCTTCTCATAAAATTCATTAACTTCTTACTCTTTCAGTAAGAACTTTTTTAGACAAAAAGCTTCAAAAATAATCTAGAAGTTTTGCTGCTTCATGTATTATAAGAATTTGGATTTTTTTAAAATAAAATATCTAAAATGAATGTTTTAATTAAATATAAACAACTGAAAATTTAAGCGTCATATATATCAAAATAGACTCATTTTGTTTGAATGGCGCCCGAGTGGAAATCAACAAAATTAAAATTAAAACTATCCTATAAAATCAAACTATTTAAAAGAAAATTAGAAAAAACAGAATTATCCGTAAATTCTTCAATAAGTTAAATGTGTTTCCTTATATTAATAAACAAAGAAAATCTGTGTTAATTTGGTATGAATAAATGGCCATCTATTTTTTTAACAGGGAGAACTAACTTTTTCTCTCTTGGCTATTTTTCCATTCATTTTCTATATTTAGTATCAAAATAAGCTTCTTAGTGTCAATTATAATTACGAGTTTACCAATTAGGAATTTATTTTTGTTATAATCCCAACCGTGGGCGATGGGAAGTCAAATTGATGGTATTCCCTAAAAAAGAAGTCATCATCAAAATTCGACGCAAACAAAAAAGAACCAATTAAATGAATCTTAAATTTAAACGTGTTGGAAGACTAACACGCAGTCGAAATACTATTCTTAGTTCTTAATAACATTCTTTGAGTTCCTTAATTAATTGACACAGTTCCTTTAGAAATAGAGAGAAAAAGATTCTGAATTATTTGCCAGGAGATTAAAAAAAAAATATTTTGGAACCTTTTTTTTTCTTTTCTTTAAATTCCTTTGAAATCGTCTTAAGGCTTCATATGGACCCATAGTAAATGTTCCTGCAAAGCTTCACATATTAAGAAAAACATGTTTTTTTTTTGTATTTAGGAAGGTAACCCAGATCGAACAAAAAAAGAAACCAGGAGAGAAAGCAAAGGTTACAAAATTTGAAAGTCAATTAGGAAAATGAATTTCTCACATATTTAGTGCACCTTAACCATCACCCCTGAAGAACTCTTCACTTCATCCATATCCATCTGTAATCTGCTGTCCATCCATCCAACTATTCCCTCCTCCCCCAAATTTCCCATTTTTCGGTAGCAGCGGCGTGTGTTGATGGTTTTTGATCACAAAAAGGTCCTTTGATGAAAACTTTCATTATTACCATGAGCCTGGTACGTAAAGTATATAAATAAAATACACCTTGTCCTGTTTGGGTGATCCCCGTTGATAGGTTTATGTTGATGTTCATGGTTTTTGGGTTACAGTTTATCTGGCATTTATGGAGCGTGCGAGGGATTCTACTTCATAAATTAAAGGATTCACCTGGAAAGCTGCCACCGAACCTATAAAGTATAGGTACCTCTTGTTTTAGAGGGTTCTCTCTGTGAGTGATTGTTAATGTGTTGTGTGTTCTTGTGCATGTGTGAACATCATCAACAAATTAAATTGGATGATGCTTTTGTTGGGTTAAGCTTTGTAAAAGTCCCAGGATCAAAATTGATTGCGTCGAAATATGCGATAGGTTAACTATACTTTGAAATACCTGGTCAAATAAAAATACCCCCAAAGTAGTTGGAAAAAATAAAACAACAATAAACAAACTTGTGCTGTTCGATATTTACATACTAAAGTGATTCCACTTAGAATGGAAGTTGGGGTTGGGGTGGTTTTTGATGGGGTTTTTTATCAGCAACGAGGGGGATCTATTTATCAAAATATGCGCATTAATTTAAGGCAGCTGTTTGAAGAGATAATATTTTCCTTTTTTTTTTTGCACATTTTACTTCAAGTTGACCCGGTTACCGAGAGACCAATGCTGCCACCAGCAATGACGACGAACCCAGTCATAGTATTTAATAAATAAATTATCATTTTGAAAAAAAAGAAAAAATGGGGCTGGGGATGGTTTTGTTTAATTTATTCAGCTCGTGGATGCAATGATATTTTTATTTGAATTCTCAAAAAGAATTCGAATATGTTTGGCTAACATTTTCCATAAAAAAAAATATTTGTTTAAAGACAGATGTGACCAGTGAAAAATATTGAAAAACCATAAATATTTTGTACCTGCTGTTTTCATATTTATTTCGGAATAATTTTCGGGTATAATGGATCCAGTAAAGTTCGAAAGGAGTGTTAAGTGAAATGGATTCAAATTTCACAAAAAAAAAATTAAATACCTACTCAAATAAACACGTTCTGTGTCTGTGCCATAAGTAGAAAGTACATTAAAAAATCGAATTTCAACAGGATTCAATAGTTAAAAAAAAACTGTTTCATACCATGTTTATTCAGCTACAGTGTCTTACTTTAAAGAACTTTATTCGATTACTTACTTAAATATATTGCGTTGGCTACTATTTTTTCCAATTTTAGATGAAAAAAAGTAAAGAGATATTATTTGCAATCAAAACAAGCCATTTATAGATTATTTATTCCAAACTTTTTGTATATATTTTCACTAAATTTGTAACCATGAAAGCTGAACCATCATTTTGAGGTGACTGTTATTGCTTAGTTTTATATTTTTAAAAGCTTTCAAGCAACAATTTGAATAAACATTTGAGAACCTTAATTGCAAAATATTTGAAAAGTTAAGACAAAATGATTTTTTTAAATAACAGAATTTTAGCTTTTTTTAACTTTCTTCTAATCATTTTTTTTTAGAACAAAATCAAATTTTTTTGAGTTTATTTGGACATTTTATTAAAAAATACCGTTTAAATTTTAGATAAACCAAAGAAAATTAAAAGTTTTCAAAAAAAAGTTAAATTTTGAAAAAAAAAATTCATACCGTTTTTGGATGTTTTGATTTTTCTTTGGATTATCTAAAATTTAAGCGGTATTTTTTAATAAAATGTCCAAATAAACTGAAAAGAATTTGATTTTGTTCTAAAAATAGTGATTTACAGAGGAAAGTCATTTACAGCTGCAAAAATGTGATATTTTTATTCATCTCAAAAGTTCAAACCCCCACAACAGAAAAACTGTTTGATGAATTAGTCTGAAATTTTGCAGATTAATTTTATTTGAAGTAAGCTTTAATAAATTAAGCCTCAGTTTAATCTTATCACCCATATTTATGAAATAGCGGCACATTTTCTAAAAAATCGTAAAAAGGCCTATTTTAATAGCTTTTCACAATTGATCTCAAATGTACGAAAACATTTTTTTTAACAAATTAAACTTGATTTCTTTGTAGAGAATCAAATGAATTTTTCAAATGTATCTTTGAATTTTTTGTAAAGTGATCCGTTGTTGAGATATTGATAGTCAAAGTCAAAAGTATGGTTTTTGGTTTGAGGACTGTTTTTGCAGGTAAAAAAAAATTGTAGGAGTTTGAAACAAAAAAAATCTTAAAGCCAAATAAATAGCCTTTCTAAAAATAATAATCATTTTATCACAAGAAATTTTCCCACCTTCTTATGAGTAAAGTAAAAACAAAAAAAAATTTGAAAATGTTGGTTGTTGAACAGTTCCAAAGATTAAGCTATTTTACCGTTAGAAATAAAATATTTAATCATAAAATCTTTAAATAAGAAGAATGTAGCTTTCACATGCTTTTTGTTTTGTCATGATGCGATCATTTTTTACTGAGATACAGCCTGTCGAAAATCACTAAAGAAATCACATTTTTTTTGTTCCCTTAATTTTTTTTGGGCTAGTGTACAACAAGTTTTTCTCTTTTTTAATAAGACCATTCTAAAGTTGGATCGGTTCAAAATTCTGCTTTTTCAAGAAAATTCTGTTTTTCAAAATTCTCCTTTTTTTATATTCTGTTTTCCAAAATTCTGCCTGCATTTATTTGAAGAAAAAAATTCTGCTTATTCTGCTTTTTTTAATAGCATATGCGTTTACTCAACAAAAATACACCTCATTGATGAAATTTAATTTTGGTATGCACTTTCCTAACTGCCTAGAAGACTGACTCTCTTAAAACCCACATCTATATACCGTTGAAAACTAATTAAAAACAATGTTGTGTGATAAAAAATGTTCCTTTTCTTATTAAATTTTTTGAATACCTATTAATTTTTACTTCATTAATTAAAAAATATTCAATTATTATTTTTCGAAGGTAAAGTGCGCTTTTTAACATTTTCCAAACCCTTTTTTAATTTTTTTTGCAGAATTTTCTAAAACAGAATTATGAAAAGCAGAATTTTGAAAACCAGAATTTTGACCCCAACCCTTCTAAAATCAAAAGAAACTCCAAAACTCCTTTGAGAAATTTCGTTGTTAAGAGCATTTCAATGAAACTTGGTCCAACAATAGTGTCATATTTTTATTTATCGAAAAATTCTAAACATTTTAAAATCTGTCTTTTTTTTATATCTTTTTCTTCGTCCTTTTAATTCTCAAAAACTCCAAAACTCCTTTGAGAAATTTCGTTGTTAAGAGCATTTCAATGAAACTTGGTCCAACAATAGTGTCATATTTTTATTTATCGAAAAATTCTAAACATTTTAAAATCTGTCTTTTTTTTATATCTTTTTCTTCGTCCTTTTAATTCTCATGAAAAAAAAACTGCAAAGTAATAAAAGCAACAACTTACAAATATTCAGTTTTCATCTATTGAAATTCCAATAACTCTTTGTCGTCTTCTAAAACTTCTTAACTTATATTGAACTTATATTAAATATTACCACTCATTGCTCCCACCTTAATAAAACTTTATCAGCTGCAGTTATCTTAACAGCGAATTCTCATTATCATAATCAGATTAAATTCCAACAAACTTACAACTTATAAGCTTAAAAGTTTGCAAGCAGCTCTAAGTGGGTTCTATATGATGTTGATGATGATGTAAAGTTTATTGCTGAAATATTTGATGTAGCTATCTATACAAATCGATTTAATCCTTTTCAAAACACTCCATTATCATGAATTTGCTTTATATTTTGTTCATCTTTCATAACTTTAAGGATTTTGCTAAATCATCGTCAAAAATACAAAAAAAAAAAAGAAAACTTGATAACAATTTTGCTTCCGAATATCGATTTATTAATCAAGTTGTCAGAATTCCCACGTGATTTATTGTGTGGTTGCAGGTCAGAAAAAAACTGAAAAAAAAAATCTAATAAATAAAAAACCTTACATTGCACTTTAAAGTTCGTTATGATATTGTGATGATGGTGGTTTTTTTTTTGTTTCGTCAAATGATAAATAAATAATTGAGTTTTTTTGTTGCAAACTCCCGCGCACTCTGCTGAATGAGGGTGAATGTTATCCTTTCAAGCACCATAAAGCTGTTGTTCCAAGTGAGATATTTTAACAAAGCAACAGAGAATATAATAATAAAAAGGATTGCGTGGACTAATTTAAATAAAAAATATAGATAGAAGGAGCACAGGATTATGGTTCGTTGAATGTGACATTTTTTTATGTTGGAAAATTTGAGAAAAAAGGATATTTTTTGAAGAGAAAGAATATTATTTTTTTATGTTTTGTGAGGACTTTATTTTTTTACCCAAATAAGTCGAAATGAAAAATATAACAAACAAATGAAGGGATAGTAATGGTAGAGTCCTTTGGCCTTACAGGGATTTGCAACACATCGACGTGTGAGAATAATATTTTGATCCCTCGAGGTAGGTACAAAAAAGATAGTCCTTGGAGTTGTTTTTTTTTTTTTTTTCATTAAAGAAGCTTTTCCACCAGGCGTGGAAAGTTTTAATATTTTTGTTTGGTGTGTATTGCACGAAACATAAAAAAAGTGGTTGTCTGTAAAGTCGATTTACGGACGATAATTTTACGTGATAACGTCAAAAGAAAACGGTTGTGTGCTTTTGTAAGAAAAACTGATCTAAAATTTTTTAATATGTCAACTTACTTGTAAAAAAACACATTTTTTTATATCAAAATCTATAGTAAATTTTGTTTTGAATTTTATACCATGTGAAGGCCTGTTGTCTTAGCTCAAAATATTCATATCAACCATATCTGCATGACATCTACAAAAAAAAGCTAGAATTTTTTTTAACCCAATCAATTTTTATCAAAAAATCAAAATATCAATATTTTTTATTTTCTAACAACATTTAATCCATTATACATACATATAATAAATTTTATATCATCTGAAAGCTTATTTAACATTTTTTATATCGTTGCAATTATATTTCTACAATGCCTTCAAAAAAAGTTAGAATATTTTATAATTTTATGAACGTTCTAAAAAATTGCTTAAAAGAAATAACGACCCAAAAATGCCCCTAAAAAAGTAGGTGCTTTTCAAAAATTCATATTTCGAAGCGCAGAGACTTAAAAAAAATCCGTATCAGACTCTTAATTTTCATTTTCATTATCTTTTAAATGGTATTTTTCAAATTGTCAAAAAAAATTTCAAAGTTTTGGAGGTATAAAATTTGGGAAGCCATCGGAATAATAAAGACATTTTTAAAAAAAGATGAAAAAATTTGAAATTTGACAAAGGAACTTTCGCATTCAACAAATAAACCGAAATTCACTTCCGAAATAAGTTTTCAATATTCAGATTAAAGGTGGTTTAGACCATCAGGCGTTACTATATTTTATAGCAAATAAAATAAAAAACGCACCATGGCGGGTGAAAAAGTTTTTTTTTTCTATGAAAATTTACAAATTCTATTTGTCACGTACAAATTTTTAAAAGTTACCAACTTGTTGCCATGATTGATCATGATGATGACGACAGTTCAACGCGTAGTCTAATGAACTTCATCGATGGTCATTGTCGGCAGTAATGTAATCCATTTATGGACAGTCGATGCATAAAAATGAGTTAAGTCCCAGAATCAAGCTTTAAAATATAAAGTTTATTTAAAAATAGAAGGTTTCTAATAAAAGAGTGATTATTTTTTGTTGTATTTTTTCTTTTTTGTGTTTTGATGGGAAGGTTAGTTTAGATCGATACGAAACAAAAATCATTTAAATAGACAAGTCTGAGTTGTAAAATGTATCAGTAGCTTCATTGAAGTCATACAAACAAAATTCAAATCAATCAATCAATCAAACAAATAACTATGGCAAAACTTATTTCAATTGTTTTACTTGTTGTGGGAGTTGCAGTTTGTGCAACAGAAGCAGCTCGTTTGAGGAACTTTAGACAATCAAAATTTTCCGCTCGTCAGGAAGTGGAACCCGAACAAGATGTTGCAGCTGTAACTCCATATCCTCCAGCTGGAATAGTCCCTGAAGTGCGATTCAATTTGCCCAACGAACCTGCTGTTCTACCAGAAGATCCAGAGAAGACCTATTTGCCCCCAGACAATCTATTGCCACCAGCACAAACTTATGGACCACCAGCTCAGACTTATGGACCACCAGAAGTTGAAGCAGAAGAAGGCAATGGAAATGATGCACCTTTAGCCGATGATGATGATGCAGCAGCTCAACAACCTGAGGAAGTACAAGCTGATGAGCCTGTTGAAGAAGACAATGTTGATCCTGAAGCTGAAGAAGTTGTCAATCCTCAATTGGAACGTTTTGTTTTGGCAAGGAATTTCCGTAGACCAGCAAAATTGAGGGCTGCCAAATTACAAGCACTTCCAGTTGCTGTTCGTCCAAGGTCTCAGAGATTGATTGCTCAGCCTGTTTATTCAACCAATGGAGCTTTGATTGCTTATAGAATGTTAAGAGTTTAATTTGTTTTTTTTTTTAATAATTTATTTTGTTTAAATGTTTTATTGTTGGTAAATTGAATAAATAATTTTTTAATATTCTTTAACCCAAATTAGATATTTTAAATTTTCTATAGGCAATATCGGTCTCCGAATGTAAGAAAAAACCAATGTTTGGATGTAAGTAATTCAGCACCTAGACCACCAAGAAACTTTTGGTTTTCAGTTTTGAATAGGGGTTAAAAATACATTTCTTTTGATGTCTCACTTGATAGATTTGGAGGAAATTTTTAAAAATTTGTTTTTTTTGCAAGGGATTTTTTTCGAAAAAAAAAAATGATTTGTATTTTGTTTTAGTGAATGCATAAGTTTCTTGATTACGAACTCATTTCTTTAATTTAAAACCTGTTTCGAAACTTTGGTCATAGTGGAGTAACTAAAGCTCAAAAAATGGCAATATTAGGGAACCCGGCCGAACAGCTCTGATTTTGATGATCTTTTTTTCAAACGTCGGTAATTAAAAATACTTTAAAGTCTATAGATTAAAAATTGCTGCTGTTGCCATTTTGATTTTTTAAATTTAATTGAAGATTTTTGTGAACAAAAAATTTTTTTTTTCCAAAATATTGCTTACATTTCATAAATTTACTAACGCAAAAAGATTGTCTAGGCAATTAAAGGAAAACTACTATATGGGAGTGAAGGACAATCTTCCATCGTTTAGGTGATAAATGCAATTTTCTCACAAATTGACTTCAAACACAAAAAAAAAATAGTATTTGAACACAACGGCAACACCTATAATATACATTTTTTAAAAGCTAGAAGCTTATTCATGTTTGGGAAATTAAAATTGAGTAAATTAAGAAAAGGTTTTTTGAAAAATGGTAATTAAACTCAGATTTAAAAAAAAAAATTATTGAAGAAATTTTAACATGTCTTTTTTAAAACTTTTCGTAATATAAATTGTATTTATTTTTCAAATTTTTTTGGACACATTTATTATGATTTCCAATGAAATTGAAGTAATTTTTAATTTTATTTTTCAAAACAGTAATTAATATTACCTTTTCCTCTTCGGAATTCAACTTATAATATTTATGGTCAAAATTTTTTTTTAAATAGGTAAATTCATATTTTACAAAGAAAAAGTTTGAAAAACAAAGTCATTTAAAAGTTTTTAAAATTCTGAGTTCAGGATCGGAGTTCTGCTTCGGAGTGTCAGGAACTAGTACTTCATGAGACCTTTGATTTTCAGTTATGAATAGAGCTAAAGGAGACCTTTCTCTTTTGTCACTTGTCTCTTTTGACTAAGAACAAAAATTCACTTGCCTAGGTTGCTCAACTTTGGCCTCTGTGAACGATGGCAAAAAATAGAAATTTGTTACCCAAGAGATACACAGAAAAGACTGTTGGCTTTGAAACTGAAATTTTACAGGATTTCAAATTTTCCAATAAACTAGTCTTTATGCCTACGTTAACTTTTAGGCTCTATAATTCTTCAATTTCTAAGACTTTTATGTTTGTACTATCTCAGTTTAATAAATTTTCTAAGAAAAAAAAAATCTAAAATCCAATTTCATATTTCAATCTTATATTCGAGTATACTCTTGATTCTCTGAAAATGTTCTCTCGACTCTTAATTAATTCTTGTCCTATAGAGCCAATAAATATTGCAAAATTTAGGTACTATAATCAAACAGCAATAAAAGTCCTCAATAAATGAATGAATGAATTTTTTGTGGAAAAGAAAAAAAAGCAAATTGATTTTCAATTGATAAGAGTCCACAAAGTTCTCTTTTCCTTTTTCAAAAACTGATTTTTTTCCTTTCCATTTCTAAAAGCAAAAGACCAATTTATACCTTCAACAATGAACAGCAGCAGAAAAAAAGGCCTTTCAACAGAGGCGATAGAGAAGGCTTTTCATCGTGCTTATTGCTATGCCTCACAGCTCAGCCTCCACCCATCAATGTGATTGAAGATAAATGACAAATCATTTTTTTTGCTTAAAAGCATCTGTCAAAAGTCAAAAAAACTTGATGCTTTCTTCTTCTTCCGGGTGGATCTCTCTCATCTCATCTCGTTTGCCTTTAAGGATTGAATATACTTATATTTTTAGAGAAAAAAGCAGAAGAATAATACAAAAAAAGGAGAACGAAAAAAAAACCCTACTCATAGCACGTTTTTTGCATTAAGTTATTTCGTCGGGAACATATATCGACACGGAAGGGCAATAAATCACCATTAGCTCTTGTGTCCATGGCATAAGGGGGAAAAATCCTTTCTGCATTAATAATATGCTCTGTGCTGATAGTAAAAGAATGAAATTTTTTGATTTGCTTTAACATATTCACCCTCCAACCCTAAACCCCAACCATCATCCTCCAACGGGCTTTGGGTTTTTATTATGATAATAAAATGTAACACGTTTTTTTCTAAGTAAATGGGATTATTATTTACACTTTTATGTATGTTGCTATCAGAAGCAGTGTGTTATCTGGAGTAATTTATCGCTGGGTTTATCGATTGCTACCTATTGACATCATTATTTATGACTGTACACTAGGTCGCATTCTTTGAAGCAGCTAAAAAGGTGCGGTTCTTATAGATTGATAGCCTTTTAAAGTCTGAAGAGGCGCTTAAATGCAATATGGTGGCGCTTATAGATCCTTCAATATTCTATCTATCCCCTTCTTCATTGCTGACAAATTGATTAGTTTTTAAACGATTTGAGAGGTTGACCAGAGAAAATGTTAACTTCTGGCTTTTAACTGATTAATCTTTAGAGTTTGCAAACTGCGAATACGAAAAAAAAAAAACAACCATCACAAACCTTCGATAAAACACACGAGTTTGTATTTCAATTAGTTTATTGCAATCGAGGGCAAACTGCATTTGCTGATAAGGCAGCTGATAGAGTTGATGTGTTTTACCACATGTTTACTCGTATGTTTTATATACTTCTACTCTATACAAACACTCTACTGGGAAGGATAAATTAAGCTTTATTCAGTTCATTGGATGGAATAAATGTTGCCAAGTGTTGTGGGTGACCTCAATCTGTTTCGTATACTCTTCAGTATACTCAAATGACTGCGAAATTGTTTAAGCACTTGTGATGGGAATATTCATTCAAATTTATTGTAAATTATTCTCGATGAAATTTAATTCAAAATTGTTCACAGAAGCATATTATACTTCTGTGTGTTGTTATGGTGTTTGGTCAACAGGCAGAAATTCAATTTTTGGTATGAAATTATTTCAATAATTGAATTTGAATTGATTTAAATCGAATATAAAAGCTTTTGACTATTTCATATAAACAAATGGTCACTTAACAACTGTGTGAATGGCAAGTACAATTATTTCCATTATGTTGGTACTTCTGAGGCATGTGTTTATAATTGAGGTTACAATTTTGGAAAATATATGGCTTGTTTGGTAGAATTTTTCAATGGAAAAATTCTTTGAAGTTAGTCTTAAAAAATGTTCATAGAATTTATTATTAAAAACGGTTTCTTCTTCTTTTTTCACCGGCTTCCTAGTTTTAATCAATAGAAGTCGGTTTTGATAAAAAAGTATTATTTTTAAAACAAACAGAAGTTCTCATTTGAAATGATCCAAAAACTTTAAGAAATAAACCCTTTGACATTTATTCAAATTTTTGGTTGTCTGTACGTAACGTTCTTCTGTTTTATTTTAAATTTTTAAGTAAGGCTATTAAATATTTCAATTATTTGTGTTCGTCGAAGAATAATGATGTCTTCCATAAATATAATCCATAGGAATTGCTTCAAACGGAACAGTCTAGATATATTAGTAATAAACCTTATTTGTCTGTACGTGACGGTAGTTTGACTGTAAGGTACGTTGAAATAAACCTACGGGTCTTTGTTGTCTTAAATTTTTATCACACTCAAACTGACTTGGAACATGGTTTTAATCAACAATTCCTCACATGTTCTTTTGACGATATTTTTGCCAAAAATTAAGGGAAAGCTCGGTATACATATAAAAAATTATTTTTTTTTAACGAAAATATAAGAAAGCAAACACTAATTATCCGCAATTATTTTGGAAATTCTCCGTCTTTAGAGAATTTTGAAATGTTTACAGATTCTTATGGTAAAATGCGTTAGACCGTTACCTAACGTGGGAGTATTTTCTGATAACAATCAAATCGTACTAATTTTATGCTACTTTAAGACCTCTTGGTTAAGGTAGGTAAATAAGCAAAATATCAAACAAAAATAAAATGCACGACTGGGTCGTGCACTTGCTCTTGTAGTTCAAAGTATCTTTATCTTAAATATCTATTGGAAATTTATGATTTTGTTAAGTTTCGAGAATAAAAATCGAAAGTTTAAAAAAAAATAAATTTTTCAATTATTTTCTTTCAAAAACTTTTTTTTTTGAATTTTTTTATTTTTATTTTACACTTCAAAATAATAAGAAATACCTGTCTGAAAATTTTAAATAAAATTGGCTTATACTTTGATGAAATATATGAACCAAAAAAATATGTAAATTTTTGAAAAACGCCATATTTCCGTTCTTCGAAATTTTTAAGAAAAATTAAAAGCGCAGTATTTTTTAGAATCAATAAGACTTTTACGTACATTAAATTTAATCGAAATCGTTAGAGCCGTTTTTGAAAAAATTGCAAAACCTCAAAAACGGTATGGGAGATATGTGGTAAAAAGGATATATTAAAAAAATTAAAAAAAAACGCACCTAGGAAATTACGCAAAAATCATCTGTACCAAGTTCAAGCAAATCCATCAATCCGTTTAGCTCGATGTACAGATGGACGCACACACGCACAAACCGACGGACGGCATGATGAAAACCACTTTTTTGTTTTTCTCCATCATCGTAATGTTGGTTTTGATTAAAACCTCGATTTCTTTTTTTACATGAAACCAATTATAGTTTCCCTATAGAGCAAGTAAAAATATTTATTAATGAGTGGTTTAAAATTTAAGATTCTGACTTTTTTTTAAATTAAAGTGTTTTAAATTAAATTTTACATACCAATTAAATTAATTGGCATGCATCTCGAAGTTAATATGTTAATTTCTATTTTATTAGAACCAATACCTTTACCAAAAAAAAAAATTGCTTAAAAACACAAATTTTAAGCGGTCACTGTGGCGTATGTGGAATATTTTTTTTTTTACAAATTTTTGTTGGTGAAAAACAATTCTTTTCTTTATCAAATAATGAAAGTATGTAATTGACCTTTGTGGACCATTTTCTTCTCAATCAAAATTTGACAAATTAAGTGGTGGCCTTTGTGGTCTTTTTAAAGTTAAGGGCCATTTTTATATTTTTTCCTTTGGACCAAAAAATACGAAAAAGTATTTCGAAACAAAGTTAACTCTCTCATGCGTTCATTAAGCCCATCATAAATCATATGTTTTCCAAAAAACATACACATATTTTGCCATACAATAAACACGCCATGTCCTAATTAACTTTGCACAAAAATATTTATGTGAACACACAAAATTGGCAATCTTATGTTTACCTAATTAAGATTCTTGTATAATAATTTTCAGCAAACATCAAAAAGATTATCTCACTCTGGAGCCAGAGTCAAAGAGAAGGAGAATCGTATCTTTGCTTGTCATCATCATCATCAACATTAAAATCAACCCTCCTCTCTCTGATACGTTGGCGTGGCACATTCCTTGACAGGATATTCTCGAAACCTATCATTGTTTCCCATCCCATCGAGAATGAAAATGTTGACGTTTATCTTTCTGAAAGCTAAGTGTTTTAATCACACAAAACGAAACACGATAACTTTTCTCCACCCACTATACCAGTCCCCCGTTCAAGTGACAAGGACAGCAAGTCACATCCGCTATCAGCGTCATCATCACTTTGTTGTAATAAATAATTCAAAAGAGCAAAAGGACTCTGTAATTTAAGTTGTTTAACAATGCGTGGAAAATTTTAGACAATCCAGTCGAAGTCCCTCCTCCCATCACACAGCTGTTGTTCTGGTGTCCTTCGAAACAGGCACTGTCATTGTCACTGTGCACATTCATACCACAATTCTTAAAGCCCCTTCTCTTTTAAATGAGATACAAAATTGGAGAGGAGTAGATTTAATGATTGAGCGATTTGAGCCTGGTATGCTCAAACCAAAATTGTCTAGGTTTGGGGGCATTATTAGTGAAATAGTTTTGTTGGCACATGGCGATGTAGATGGCGCTGGCAGCTCGAAAATGGGAAACCTTTTAATGGATTACGCCGCTCCAGAAGCGAAACCTAAATTAACAATTTAAATTATTTGCAATTGTTTTGCTGCCATTTCGAGGCAGAGTTTACATGAGTTGTTGTTGGTTTTAATGTTGGAAAATCCACCGGAAAAGTGGGGGAAACTTCGAGAGAGAGGATGAGAACCTAAAAGTTTGCTATATACACAAGTTCGCTTTTCACTGACTAGGCTACGACGGGGCATGATTAATTTGGGCATTATGTGCTTTGGTGGCTTGTTGTGTAGACAGGAATTGTGGTTACAACAATTCGCAGAGAGAATTGCTAAAGTTTTTGCATTTAATTTTGGAAAACTGTGCGGAAACTCTGCTGAATGGCAATTTAAATAAACGGCGATGTAATTTTTCAGTTTTCTTTCGGTTTTTATTTTTCATCGTCGTCGTATGGTGACAGAAATAATAACAAAAGCCAATAGCTTTGAGCTTAGATTATAAATTTCAATGGGAGTTTTTTTTTTCCAGAGAAAATATTTTACATCTTGGGCAGTGATGAAAAGTTTTTCCTATATTTTCTCACAAAATAAAGTATTGACATGGATTGTTGGAATTAGAGCCTTGAGGGGATGTTTATTAGAAACCATAAATAGGAAAAGCCACACAGCAGGATGCGGAAAATTGGGGGTGTGAGCATTTGGTATCTAATATGTATAATTTAAAACGGAACAATAAAACTCAGAATCAGCATTGTTGAGAATTGGGATTCAGGAGCAATGAATGGAAAATTAAATTACCATCATAATTTTTTTTTTGTTTGCTATATTTTTTTCTTATTTGTGTGATATAGGTTCCTTAGAGGCAATGGGAATACTTATTTATTCATTTACGACTTGAAGCTCAAAATTAGTCTTTTTAAAAATGGTTGACAATGAAATATGAGGAAAATATACTTAAGGATTCACTTTTAAAGATTGATGTACCCCAGGGATGTGTCATAAGACCTTTCTTCTTTTTTTAAATTCCAAATTATCTGTCTCAGTGTGAAGAATCCCAAGGAAAACCTTTATCAGTTTTATTTTTTGCACACATGACAAAAGTTATCATAAAAGCAATTACTTTGCCTCCCATAAATTTTGCTTTCATACACAAGGGTTTATGGTTGACAACCATGAACAATGTTAAACCTGAGTGAGAGCGTTAAGATGATTGAAAACTAATAATAATGAGATACTTATGAGTATGGGTTTCGAATTTCTGAATATAGTATATTAAAGCAAATAAGAAAAGAACAACGCATTCAAAATTTGTGCTGTGCGGCTAATGAATGATTCTCATAATGTGAAAAAACCCTGGGGACATGAAATTTATTGTGTTCTTAATTTTTTTTCTTTGAATTAAATCAAATACATTCAAGTAATTTAAAGAAGAATTAGCAGAGAACGAAATCTTGGAGGTGCGAAATTTTGAGGTTCAAATTCAAATTCAAAAGTTTTATGCTCAAATATTCGCTATAGCAAAATATATACAAAATCAAGTCTTCCCGGAATCACTGTTAATTTATATGAGTTACTTATAAATGAAACTAAAACTCAATTATAACATACGAAATGGTAACGGAGTTACGAATAACAGAGTTACGCGCGACAGAGTTACGGCCGTCAAAGTTACGCGAAACCGAAGTTACGAAAAACTAGAGTTACGAATTCTAAAGTTATGTTAAGCTATGACATGTGATTTTTGGGTTGGCAACAATTGCGATTAACGATATGGAATTATGGAAATACAAACAAGAGATTAACATTTTTCTACATATATGGTTTTGTTTTTGTGAGAAGATCGCAAAAACGTTGCAATAGAAAAAAAACATAAGTATACTTATGTAAGTTTGGGGGACATAATTGAAATTAACTTCTTATTTGTCCAACTAATATTTGCAAATACGTATTTTTTTTTTCTATTAATTAATATATAATTATTCATAGCGTATTTTGTAATACCCACCTTGTTATTATTTATATTAAAATAATAACCAAACTACCCCATTTTTTTACAGACGTTATTTTGGTGTGGTGAACTGATGTGCAATGGGGTTGTTTTTTTCATAAAAAGATTAAACCACACCCATTTTCGTTAAAATCTATTAAAATAACCAATGAGAATCGATATTCTCTTATTTATGTTTCCATAATTCCATATCGTTCCTCGCAATTGTTGCCAACCCAAAAATCACATGTCATAGCTTAACATAACTTTAGAATTCGTAACTCTAGTTTTTCATAACTTCGGTTTCGCGTAACTTTGACGGCCGTAACTTTGTCGCCCGTAACTCTTTATTCGTAACTCCCTTACCATTTCAAATTTAATACATGACAAATATTAAAATTTTTAAGTTTTTACCAAATGTATTTAAATTAAATATAGTTATATTAAAATTATCTTCTTAAATTAATTTTATCAAAAGATAATACAAAAGTATTTTAACTCAATACCAAATATATTTACAGTCAATAAGGTATATTCTTTTTCCAAAATTCATTACTGAAAATAAATATTAATCATAAATAATATAAAAATGGTGATATAATTGTCTCTATTTTACCTGTTTCACAAACTTTGGCATGTAAAATCTTATTGCCGATCAAACTTCATCTGCAATTTATGCATTTTGCTTAAAAAAAATCACAAAGTGCCTTCAAATTAGCACAAATTTTGAATTTTTGATTTAATTTTTTTTAAAAAAAAGGTACGTCAAATAATGAATTTTTTTCTTTTTTAAAATGGCTGCTGCTGTCGTTTGATTAAAATTTAATATGCTTGTATTACAATTTAATAATTTTTTCATTAGTTTTTAATAAATTTGTACTTTATTTTAATACAATAATAATAAAATGTTATACAATTATATTAAAATCTAATACAGCGGTATTAAAATTCAATACAAGATTAGAATTTAATACCGGCGCACAGTGTGGCCGATGGTAGGAAAAGTTGGCAAAAATTATTTTTCTTCGTTTCTAAGTTTGTTATGGGTAAAAATACTATATTAAAGCACAAAACTGAGACAACTTTTGTGATTCTATGAAAAATTATCAAAAACGCACATTATAAGGACATAAGTATCTGTTACCTTTAACTTTGAAGTTGTTTGAGAAAGAAAATTGTTATTTATTTGTTCAATACTTAGATTTTACTGTTTTTTTTTTTTTTTTTCAAATAAGATTATTCTTAAAAATAGATTTAAGACCTGACTCAGCGGTTTAGTCATAACAAAATCTTCTTAATGAAAAAATACACTGGTCAACAAAATTCAACTTTTTTTGTCCGAAGAACCAAAACATACTTTTCTGAAAGATTTAGGGATGCTAAACTCGAATCCACGAAAGAAATATTTTATTAGCTTCCGTTTTTTGAAATATTACCGTTATAAAATGCAAAAAAACACGTTATTTTGAATGTTTATGAGGTTATGGTAAAAAAGTGTGGTAATTTCTTTAAGCATAGTTTGACGCGGTCATCTTCTTCAGAGAGCCGTTTCAAATTTTCCAATCTTTTTTCATGTATGAGATATCTCAAGCTGCGCCTGCGTCTCCATTGTGTAGATCAACACTATTTCCTTAAATTTTTAGCCACAATGCTAACCGTACACACTTTCAGTTTTGGCTAATAGAATAATTCTGACAATGGATACGAGTTCAGAATTTCTAACACCTTCAGAAAAGTAAAATTCTGTTGAACTGTATTGTCAGTACTTCCGGAATCTGAGAAATATATACAAAAAAATCGTTATTTTTAGATAACTTGACATAGTGTATACTCAAAAAGGGGCAAACATGGGCACCACTTTTTTAATTGACATGAAAGACGACACTCTCAACAATTAAGGGACACCAAAAACAAAGCGCCACTTCACACCTTTGTAAACTTTTTCTTAACGAGTTTGTATGACGCACACAAAAAACGAATGATTTTAAAGACACCGAATTCGAATAATTTTTTCAAACAAACTAGACACTCATAATTCAAAAGAGGAATGAGAATCGAAAGCTTCCCTTTTGCTTGTAATTTCATATTTATTTCAAATTTTTATCTTTTGATTTAACGAAATAGCACTTAAAACTTGAAACACAGACGGGAGCTAGAAAAAGATAAATAAGAAATAACGAATAATTTCGTCAATGGCGACATTTTAAAGTGTAGTTACTCACCGCGTTAGACTTAAACCGTGGAATAAAAACCGGTTTTGTGTAGCTTATTAATCCCTTTATTAAAGTAAATTTGTATTTGGCAGTTCGGTACAATTTGAAAATAGCTATTTTTGCCAGCTTTTGATAACATTGGCCACACTGTGCGGCGGTTAAATTTTTAAACCACAGAGGTTATTTTCTAATAATTTTTGTATTACAAACAGTAAACTTAATACTTAAATATTTAAGTTTAATACAAAAAAGTTTTAATATTTTTAATATTTTAATATTTTGGAAATATTAAAATGTAATATATTTTGTATTGAAAATTGCTTTAATACAAGAGCTGTATTAAAAAATACTCCAGAATTTTTAACCGTATACAAGAAAAGTGTCAAAACTATTATACTAGCCGAATTTCCCCGAAATAGTATAGTGATGTCTTTAAAACGAATTAACCCTTTCGGACCCAGCGTTACTCTCATGTAACATATTTTTAAAAATTCGTAAAAAATATTCCATTAAATATTTTTTTAGGTTTCGATGGCTTAATTGAAAGATAATAATGCCTTGTTACTGGATTATTACAAAAAGTTAGTCAAATATCATACCTTTAATTTTTGTTTATCGAAAAAGGGACTGAAATTCACATTTTTTTCTTTATTTTTGGCAAAAAAAATTTTTTTATATACCTATGGTCATAATTTTGAAAAAAAAAAATATAAAAAATGTTAATCCAGAAAGTGTTTTGTTTTTTGGCTTAGAAGAAGTAGCATATGTACATTATTGTTCTATAAAAAATTATTTTACCAGTTGTCCGATTTTTTTTTTTTGGTGGTCGTAGGCAGTGCATGTTACTTACATGCAACAAGAGAATAACACATTATTTTTGCTATTTATTATTTTAGAAAATAGCTTTTTACTATTCATATTCCTTAGTTGTGATGTTTTTGACACGATGATACTGAAAAAAACATTTTTTAATATTGATTTTCATAGCTTGGGTTCGAAAGGGTTAAGGGATTAAGAAATTGGAATGATGCATTGTTATATTAAAATAGAAGATTTTAAATAAATTATGACTTTATTTCGTTGTTCAAGGACTAATACGCGAGAAATAACAACCACGCAAATTCGTCGTTCAATTAATAAATAATTGAAAAATCATTATTACTCCGTTTTAAGTTTACAAAATTTACCCTGCCTTGTTTCGCAATTCACAAGTAAAATTCAAATATTGAAACAAATACTTTAACACTATTTTTAATCTCTTTCAATATTTGAGTAAGCAGGTAAAATAGATGATTTTATTCTCAATAACAACTTAATCAGAATATTTAATAATGTCGAATGTGGATGATTATGTGTTTTGCTGTAAAAAAAAAATAACCACTCGATAAACTCTATCGATTACAAATATTTTATACAAGAGGTTATCCGCGCGGATGTATACATTGAGTAGGCGTTAAAAATCATCATCCACCAATACCAAATGAAAAATAAACCAATAAACCACCTCAAAGACCGTGTGTGAATGTGTGTGTGTGTGCCACCCAAAGCGTGGTAATTATTACGCTGTAATAAAATTGCAATTATCGTTCTTCGTAGATACATTCTGTTTGTGTATATTTTATTTTATTGAGTTAATTAAGTTTTACAATTTTAACCTCTCGTCATATCGTTGCGTCAGTTGGCCGCCGCATAGTGTGCAACCGCATTGCACAAACAGGCTGGTTGGCTCTGGGTTATCGGATCATAGCGCCGCGCCGTAATCATATTTATATTGGCACTTTGGTGGTTTTTGTTTGTGTGCAAATCCTCCTCAGTCCTTTTTGCACAGTGACCGACCAAGTCTCCTGATTAGTTTATTGTATTTTAATAAAAACTAATTAAGTCTCTTCAAATGTAATTAATTGTCAAGGCGGAAAAGTTCTGTGTCATGTTGCACAATATTACTTTTTTTTTTTTGGAGACCACCACCAACGATAACAACTAGGAAATGAGGTTTTCCCCGAAAACCATTAACTGTCAATAATATTAAATTAACAAACTCATGAAAGCAGGAAAATTAATCCTTTTTGCAAAAAAAAAAAAAGGATGCAGTCTCCCTCATTATTTAACTTATAGATATGAAATTTTATTTTTTTAAAATTTTATTCTTTTAAAATTATATTTTTGTTAACTCGGTTAAAAACGGAAGAATTAATTTATTATGAAAAACTTTTTTTTTTTATTTTTAAAATTAATCAAATAAATGAATGAATGTGATGGTTGATGGTTTTGCTGTGTGAGAAAAGGAAGACACTTAAAAAAATATATAAAATGTATAATTAATTTTGGTTAAAATGGCTTTGAGTTGGCAAATGGAAATTTATATTTTTTAAACAAAAATAAAATAAACAAGAATAAATATTATTCGAATGCAAATAAAAACAAAATAACAAACTTTTATCTGATGGATATGTGTTGCATTGCATCCCCCATTGACCATATTGATGATTGATTGAAAATATATATTTTTATTTATTTTGTGGAAGAAAAAACAAAAATATTTTTGTTTTTTATTTTGTCTGATGGAATATCAACCAATTCCAAGTTGTTTTAATAAACCTTGAGCATTTGTTTTAAAAATCATGGAATTTACATTAATTGAGGCTTTGAATTCAATATAAAGTTCAAAGATATTCTGTTTGCCAGAGGTCTTAGGGTTTCAATGGAAATATCTTTTATTTTTATTTTTGCTACAATATGCTTTTAAGGTTTCCATAAATGTTACACATCCAAATAACGTAATTTATGGGTTGTATAATATGATGAGACAAGAATTATGGTGATAGCAGATATTCCTCGGGCTAGCCTCAAAATTTCAACATTTCCGGTCTTAGCATGGAATATCTACCGAAAACAAAAACAAAAAACATGTGATTCTTTTGATGTCCATTTTGTCAGCAAAAAAAAAAATAGCATTTGAATTCTCTACCACAGGGTAGATCAAAAGTGACTTTCTAATTCTTTGGCGCTGGACACTAAGGGGCTAAGTCAGAAAAAGTTGTTTTTAGCAAAAGTGGAAAGTTTGAGTTCCATACATTTTTTAGTTAAGAAAAACATTGAATTAAATAATATAAGATATCTATTATATATATTAAAGTTCGGTTTGTGTACCGGCCACACCGACTGACTTATTTTCGTAATTTTTTTTTTAAATCAAAGAGGCATAAGAGGAGATTTTATAGGGTAAATAGGGGTAACACGACATTGAAAAAAGAGGCTATTTTCTAAACGGTAAGTCGTAAAGAGTTGACTTTTTTTTTAAATGATAGACAAATTTATTCAATAGTTACAAAAGGTATTGAAAACATTCAAAAAAATTTCAAAACCAAGTTGTGGAGGTTTTTTTTGCAGTCATAGACCTTCGACAAAAGACTAATTACAGGTACGCAAAATTTTGCACAGAAATTTGAGTTACACCATGAGAAAGATATTAAAAAAAAAATTAGGGGTCTAAAACGGATTTTTTTCATAGGCCCTGTATTTTGAAATAAAAATTTTTGAAAAACAACCTAATTTTTAGGGACATTTTTGAGTAGTCTTTTATTTTTTTTGGAATTTTTAATAGTCTGCAAAAAATCTCAAATTTATAGGAAATATAAGTTTTAATCATGCGCATGTATGTACAAACTTTGATTTTTGACCGAATAACGGGAAAAACAATTTTTTTGTCCCAAGTTTTTTGGCGGTTTTTAACAGTTTTTTATTTTTATCTTTTTTTCTTCAATAGAAAAATGAATGAAATTTACAGTGTAGATAGATAATGGGCAAGACTATATTTGTACAAAGTTTCAATTAATTTTGTAATGACAAATTTGAAATAACGGTAAAATAAACTCTAATTTTTCAACACGTTACATCTTTTGATCTGGAGCTTACAAAAATTTGATTTATCTTTATTGAGCATCCTGATTATATAATATTACCTTTCATTTAATATATCACACATAACGCTACATTCACTACAAGCTTCACAATGGTAAGTTAAAAAACTTAAAAAACGTTTTTAACAAAGGCCACTTTTTTTTTAAATTTTAAAAGTGAATATTTTTAAATTAATTGGACGAACTTTTCAAGTTTTGATTTCCTTTTTGTATTGGAAATTATGACTAATTACAAAGTCGAAAATAGAAATAAATACAAGAAATGGCGGAACGAAGTCCGCCGGGTCAGCTAGTTATGTTATAATTGAGTTTTAGTTTCCCTTATAAGTAGCGTTCATCAATAAACTGACATTCCGGAAACGCTTGTTTTGAGATGAATTTTGATTAAACTCTTGTTTTTTGGTGATATTGTGATCGGGAGACGGACAGAATCTCTTAAACCCAAAGTCCCGAAAACTCAAATTCCAGAAAACCCTAAATCCCGAAAACCCAAAATCCCGAAAACCCAGAATCCCGAAAACCCAGAATCCTGAAAACTCAGAATCCCGAAAACCCAAAATTCAGAAAGGCCAAAATCCCGAAAAAAAAAATAAAAATAAAAAATAATACACAAATTAAATATAAAATTATTACAACTTAAATATTAAAACTCTTATAATTTTATTGGCCTTAGTAATAGACCCGAATTTAGCGAAAGCTTGATTTAAACAAAAAATATTCTACATTTCACTTCCAAATTAAAAAAGTGATGTGATTTTAAAATCGACTTTGTTATAGGTGAACTTCCTCTTAGAAAATTCTATGTTTAGAAGTAAGACCTAAGACGTATGTATGTACATAATTACCATTAATTTTTTTGTTTGGGCCATTGATTTAAGTTTAACGTTTTTATCCCATTTAACTCAATCACTACACAAAACTACTGAAAAGCACAATATGAATTTTAATCATGTTTAAAGAAATATTAACGGAATTATACAGTTAGGTATATTATATAATCTGTGTTTACTTATTAACTTCACACTTAGGAATATTTTTCGAAATCGATATCCCGAAAACTTATATAAAATGCGGAATTTGCGGAAATTTTTCATTTAATATAATTTTTCGGGATTCTGGGTTTTCAGGATTTTGGTTTTTTGGGATTTTGAGTTTTTGGGATTTTGGGTTTTCAGGATTTTGGGTTTTCAGAATTTTGGATGTTCAGGATTCTGGGTTTTCGGGATTCTGGATTTTTGCGATTCTGGGTTTTCGGGATTTTCGGGATTTTAGGTTTTTGGTACTTCGGTTTTCGAGATTTTGACCCCAACCTATTTTGATCAATATATGTAATTGCAAAAATATTTGCAAATAACTTTCCGTATGTTTATCACACTCATATACATCCAAATTAATTTCAACGGCATTAAAATACTTTCAACGTTTAAAGTAGTGACCTAGGCATAAAGATTAACATTTTTACTTGCTGTATAGGGCAAGTATTGGTTTCGTGTTTAAAAAAAAAATTGAGGTTTAATTAAAACCAACATTACGATGATGGAGAATATCAAAAAAGTGGGTTTCGTCATGCCGTCCTTGCGTCGGTCTGTGCGTGTGTGCGTCCATCTGTACATCGAGCTAAGGCCTAAAGGGATGCATGGATTTGCTTGAAACTTGGTACAGATGCTTTTTACGCTATTCCCTAGACCCGTTTTCTTATATTTTTAATATCGCCTTTTTAACGCATATCTCCCATATAAGGTTTTCGAGGTATTGCAACTTTCTCGAAAACGGCTTTAACGATTTTAATCAAATTTGGTATACGTAATAGACTTATCGATTCTAACAAAACTGCGTTTTTAGTTTTTCTCAAAAAATGCGGAGAACGGAAATATGGCTTTGCCGTTTTTCAAAAATTGACATATTTTTTAAGTTCATAAATTTCATCACAGCATAAGTCAATTTTATTAAAAATTTACAGACATCATTTTGAAGTATAAAATATAAAAAAAAAAAATATTTTTAAAAACATTTTTGAAAAAAAAAATTTTGAATTTAATTTTTAAACTTTCGATTTTTTTTTGTTTGATTTTTTTTTTCTCGACACTAAACAAAATCTTAAATTTCCAATAGATATTTAAGACAAAGATATTACTGTGAACTACAAGAGCAAGTACGTGCAACCCAGTCGTGCATTTTATTTAAAATAAACCTTCAAAAAACGAATCAAAACAAAAAAAAAAACAGATATAAAATTCATCTTTAATTTTGTGTACATATCTTCTATTCCGTCTGTTTCTTCCATTCAGATGTCAAGTCATAAACATCTGAAGTACAGTACATAACGCTTATAAGAAACTCAAAAATTGCACAATATTTGTTTCTTATAACCGAGTGTTTCTTATATTCTTAGAACGGATATAAGAAACAAGTTTCTTATACACATCTACTACCCAGTAGCATGGTATAAAAAGACAAGGTATGATCATTAGAGCCGCCATCTTACAAAATGGGGCAATAAGGTTTTGACGTTTTATACTTGGCAAAGTCAAAAGCAACAAATAATTTTCAAGACAAATTTGATTACAACAACAATTTCAATAGGCAGCTGTCAAAACCTTAAGTAGCCATTTTTAAGTTTTGACAGTTCTCGATACAGAGTTTGTTCTAATGATCATACCGTCTCTTTTTATACCATGACCCAGTAGTATTACAAACTTATCTTCGCCTAAATATTCAATCCAATTATATAACTACATAATTATGTAGCTATTTTATATTTTTCACAGATTTCGTTTCTATTTTTTCCCGATTTAATTTATTCAAGAATTATGTATCACAGTGGCGTAGATAGGGGGGGGATCAGGGGGATATATCCCCCCCCATTGATTGGGATCGATAATTGTACAACATAACCAGTCATGAACAAATAAGTTAAAGAAACACACTCTGAAAAAAAACGCTATGGATTTCGAGTTTTTGATTAGCTTAAAGCTTATAAATATGGTATACCAACTCTCGTTGCCATTAAGTCGGAGTTTCAAAGAGTGAATTTAGACTTGGTCCAAGCTTTGGATCTCGCCAAAGATTTAAGAGATCAACTAAAAATTAAACGGGCAGAAGGCGACTCATTTTCGAAAGTGTTTGTAGGTTCCAAAAAAAAAAATAACTGAAGTCCTTGACATAGGCTTCAAACATAAGAGAATAGTGAAGCGACAAAAGAATCGTTCGAACCCTTCGGTTCAAAGTACAGAAAAGAATATTTTCGTGTTACTGTTTTCAACCTTTTCTCGATTTCTAAATAATGGGCCTTGAAGAAAAATTTAGAAACCATGAAAACATACTAGAAAGGATTTTGGTTCTTTCCAAGAATTCTTCGTCTGAAATAGACAAAGCAGCTAAAGAATTTAATGAAACTGTTGACTTTTACCAAACATTTGGCTGCAGGACAATCTTCTACTCTTCCACCGAGAAAACAAGACCACGTAAAATAGAACAAAAACAATAAGATTTGCTTATGGTTTTTATCCAAGAAGGAAATATTATTTTAACAATCGGGTTTTCCTTATTGAAAAATTTGAAATAATGAAATTTTTACTAAATTTCAAAAAGATTTTCTCCATGAAAATAATATTTAATAATTAATTGCTGATTTTAATAAGGTTTCTTCATAAAACAGTTCAATAAGAAAATCTGTTAGTTTTTAGGTGGTCCTGGTCATATTTTTCTCTGTGTGAAGAATTAAAAACTCAGAAAAGATATTTTATCAGAAGGAATAATACTTCCTCTATGAACTCATTAAAAGCCCTCGATAGCAGCCCCGAAGAAAGTTTTCCTAGTACCCATATATATTTTATTAAAGATATAAGTTACACTGCTGGTTTCAACGTCAACCACCGAAAGAACTTTCTCCAATTTAAAGAAAATAAAAACAATACAAAGAAACATTATTAAAACTTTAAAAAATTTTGCGAACTAAATCCATCCCCCCCCTTAGCGAAAAGCTATCTACGCCACTGATGTATCAATTTAGTTTTAAGTGAAATATTAGCTGTGTTCCTTTGGCCTGAAGTATCTACTGCTAAGTTGTTCTGCTTGTATTCAACTCCATTTCTTCAATAGAAAAAAATGTCTTTGAATGGATTCAGATGCACTAAAAAGTACTTTGCTGAGCAACATTTTTAGCAAAGGTAAACACAGCAGGGATATAAAGAACACAAACACAACAAATAACAAATTAACCACTGAACTGAAATTCTCTTCAAATAATAGGTCTGTTTGGGTTCTTTTTGCACAAAAATATGAAACTTGTCAAATTTTAAGGAGTGGGGATGAAATTCTCTCAGAGAAAGAAAAATTGTGTAAAAGTACCCAAACGCTTTTGGCACAAAATGTTCTGCTACTTTTTTCTACAACAACAAAAATGTAAACAACAACACCAATTGAAAAAAAAAAATAAAGAAAGGAAAAATATCAAAACATTTTGTTTTGTTTTACAAACACTTTTTTTATTCATTTTTTCATAAATCATTTATAAAATAAAGCACTTCTTTACCATTAAAACACAAAAAATAAAAATAAAAACACAAAACATAGCCACATCGCCATGTTTGTACTTTGTTTTGTTCATTAAAAAATGTAAACACATATTAAAAAAAAAAAAAGAAATGAATAATATTAAAAACACTTTGTTTTATTTTTTAAACACTTTTTTTTATTATTTAGTTCATAAAATATTAATTTGTTTTGAGCATTACATCACTAAAACGAAATAAATAAAAAAAAACAAGAAAAAAATCCACGCCACCATGTTTGTAGTTTGTTTTCTTTATGTTGTGCGACAAGGACAAATAAAGAAAAACAGAGAAAGCACTACCTTTTGACAGATTTCAGATTTTTGTTCGATGAAATTTTTTGGGCAGAAATTTGCAAGAAGGGGAAATTTTTTTCTCTCTCGCGGCCATCTTTTTTGTGAAAAAATGTACAATTTCAGAGTACCCAAACAGGAATAGGGTTAAAAAAGTTGAAAAAAGTTGAAATATTTCTGTTTTAGGCAGTACCCAAACAGACCTAATGTCAAACTCAGGTTGCTTTGAATTTTTCTTTAGGGCTCATGTTTTTTTAGTTTCGTAATTTTTTTGAAAGTTTCTTAAATCCAACCAACTTTATGTGTGTGCAAGAAAGTCCGTGGTTTGAAAAATGTTTCTTTTATCAGTGTTTTTCTTATAAACGTGTTTCTTATAAACATATAATTCAACATTAAAATATATGGTAAAGTACACGGTGATTTTGTTCGAGTTTCTTGTAAGCGAGGTTTTCTTATAAGCGTGTTTCTTATAAGCGATAAATACTGTACCAGCTTAATTCAAACCAACCATAATAATGAATTTCTTTCTTTCTTTTTTTTTTTTTTTGTTTCTTCCATTTCCTGTGATAATATAACAGGAATTTTCTTCAAGTGATGCGTGTATGACATTGACAAAACAATACTAACAGGTCTTTTTTCTTCTGCACATAAACACTAAACAAATACTTTCATTATAATGGAAAAGATGTCTAATAATTTCCTGTGTTGTGAGATGCTTGTGCTCGTCCTTAAGAATCTTGAATTTTTCCCTTTAGTTCTTCTTGTAAACGTGTTTCAGTTTGCATCCAGACACTCTTCGCACTTTTCATAGTCTCTACAAATAGGACAACAAGGTTATATACGTTTTATATAGAATTTTTGTGAAAATGTCTTGTAGATTTTTTTTTTTTGGGAGGACATTTTTCCCTACAATTCTTTTTCTTCATTTTTTCCCTATTTTTCCAGCTAACAATCCATGAGAAGAAAAAAAAGCAAAAAAGAAAAGAAAATAACGACTCCGTTGAACTATAGCACTTAATAATCTCACCGTCAGGTGTCTCTTGGCGACAGAATCCACTCAAACTGAATGGAAGTGGATATGTGTGTGTGATCCCTTGTGAAAGTCCTTACACAATATCTACTCCCCATAGTGGCTTTATCCCATCTCCAAATTCTTCATCTCAACCTGGCTCCTTTTTTTTATATAGGTAGAGTTTCTTAATTTCGAAAACGTGGCGACAGTCGTATATTTTCATATCAAGTCACATTGTGGACACCCATCACATCACTAAGAAAGGACAATAATAATATTTGGAGAACCCATCAGGATCTGTATGAGGAAGTACGAGTGTGTAATATACGGCCATAAAAGACACATGATTCTCTTTGCGTTTGTTTGTTTTGTTTACCGGAATAAATATAGAATGCGAATATAAGGAGCTTCTCTTGAGAATTCCAAACTATTTATCATTTTAATGAGATGCTCAGGCAGAAATTAGCTGCTGGGAAAGACACATTTTTATGCGAATTCATGGAGACTCTTGTTTTGGTTTGGATGCAAATGGAAATGGAATATAAACACATAAATGAGTTTTTAAAAGGCATAATGGGAATGGCAATGAAATTATTGGTTGTGAGGATTTATGGTTTTTTCTTTTGCCACAAGAGTTTACAAAAAACATATTTACGTTTCGGAAAATAATTCAGATATATCATGTTCATTTTTCTTTTTTCAAAACCTCATAAATTTGATTTGCTCATTCTAATAAAGCTTTCGTAATATATTCACCAATAAATCGATAAACCATGGCAGCATCCACGAAAAATTGACGTTCCGCCTGAAATTTTTAGCAGTGCTGCAAAAATTTTAATAAAAATATTAAAAATAAACTATGTATTGGGGATACAAAAATTTTCTATGGCTCATTAAAAAGATAATAACCTAAAGCTGAATTCATATGAAAGATTTTTAAAAATTTCATCTTTTTATAGGGCAAATAGGGGTAAAACAAAATTGCAAATTAAAGGCTATTTTTTAAACGCGAAGTTGTAGAAATTTGATTTTTTTAGTTGATGGATAAATTTATCGTAAGGCTGACGTGTTGAAAAAATTCTAAAAAATTTCAAAACCAAGTTATAAATGGTTTTTAAAACTAAAACATGCGATAGACCTTTGTAAAGTGGTAGGTATTTTTTTTTTGTAATTTAAAAAATTCCATTCGAAAGATAATAAAAAAAAATTAGATTAGGGGTCTATTACGGATTTTTGTTTTAGTCTCTGCGTTTTGAAATATGAATTTTTTAAAATCACCTACTTTTTTAGGGTACGTTTGAGTGGGTTTTTATTTTTAGCAATATTTCGTAGCTTTAAAAAAAATCTTATAGAGCATATAGCTTATGGCATTACGCATGCATGCTCAAGAAATTGATATTTTAGAATGGTTTTTGACCGAATAACGGGTAAGAAAAGTTTTTTGTCCGAAGTTTTTTTTTTTACCGTTGTTAACCGTTTTTAATTTTTATCGTTTTTTCTTCATCAGATAAATAAATGAAATTTATACTGTAAATAGATAATATTCAGGAATTTATTTGTGCATCTTGAATCAATTTCGTACTCACAATTTTGAGATAACGGTAAAATAAAGTTTTATTTTTCAACACGTTCTTTCTTTTGATGCATAGCAGATAAAAATTTAATTTAACTTTAATGAGCAAGCTGATAATATTTCCTTTCATTTAATATATCACACATAACGGTACATTTACTACAAGCTACACAATGTTAAATTAAAAAACTATACCGTAATCTCAGTTTGAAATTTCGACATGGTTGGCTTTAAAAAATTTTAACTTTTTTTGTAGACATCGTAGAAATATGATTAAAGCGTCTAATAAAAGGTAAAATAATAAGCTTTCAGATGATATAAAATTTATTTTAGTTTGTCATATAAAAAAATGGACTTTAAAGTATAATTGAAAAAGAGAAGATTGATTTTCTTGCTTTTTTTGATTTTTTCACTTTTTTCATGAAAAATTATGGTTTCAATAAACTATTTTTATAGCTTTTACGCATTGTAAAAACTTAAAAGCTGAAACACAATCACGCTTTGCCGTCGATTTTGACAACTGCGAAAAGTTCAACTATAGGAAATCTGTGTATCCTCACACAATGACGCTTTTCTTACGTACGCTTTTTTTGACAAACGTAAGGAAACGTAAGAAAGCGAGCAAAAGTTCAACCAGACTGAACTTTTGCTCGCTTTCTGACATTTAACAGACATAGTTACAGTCACCCACATTATTATTGCGCCAAATGTGAATAAAAAAAAAATAAATTATTGCAAAACTATGTGTGTTTTTTAATTTCTCTATATAGATTTTGCACCAAAAAAACGACATCGAGATATTTTAAATCAAAACAATTTACGTATTAAAAACAAAAAAAAATTTAATGATGTTTTAGACTGAGTTTTATTGTTAAAAACAATATATTTTGATTGGTTTTGTTTTTATAACTATGGGATTAAAGAATAAACAAATAAAAATAAAAAAAGGTATTCTTCAGCTTTTTCTTGTAAATTATGATAGGATTCAAAAAATTATTCGGTTTCTAATTAGGCACACTCTAGGGATAGGGATTAAACTTATGTAAATCAATTTCATTTAATTTACACATTATGTTGAAAATATTTTTTTTTTTAAGTAAATTTACATTTTTCCATAAATTTACAAACATTTTATTATCGTTACCATATTTTAGTTATCTAAACAATATAATAAAATACATATTAGTAATGCTTCAAGGCTTTTCAAACATTCAAAAAAGGTATTCCAATCTTTTTCGATTGCAGCCTTGCTTTCTAATTCTGCTCATGTCTGTTTGCTTTTATTCGATTATGCTCATTCAATTTTCCAAAATGCAGTCATTTGAAAAGTAATTCTTGAATCATGCGTGTTCTAATTTATTGTAAATACCTCTACCCAAATTAATTATGTTTCTTTATCATTTCGTTATTTTGTATTATTTGTTGAAGGAAACATCGAAAGTCGAAGGTTTTTGTTTGTGGAAATTATTTCTCAATTGCAAATTCAAGGTTTTTCATACTTCAGTGAATTGAATATAAAAACACAACACAAATAGATAATTCATATTCCAAGAATACAAAATACTGCTGACCCTTTTATTTGTAGTCTTCCTTCATTTTTTTTTCGCTGTCAATATAAGCAATCATAGTCTCTCTTATCCTAGAAAATGCTCCCGATCTTGAATTATGTCTTATTCTTCTAATAAGGATAAAGAAACAAATATTTTTCTTTTTTGTTTGAAAAATAAATAAAATGTTATTCTTAGTGATGTCCTTGTGGATAAAAAGATAAAAATGGATAAAATATATATATTTTCATCCTGGGAACGGAAAAGATATCTTATATTTTTAGGAAGATATTTTGTAGGTATTATATGCTCTTTGGACAGAAAAATGTATATATTTTGGAATTTATAAGTTGAACGGCCTCACAGACATATTGAAATATTTATCATTGACGTTGTTGTCTTGGTGGTAGGTTGTTTTTTTTGCCAAAAGATGATTTACTATGAAATCCAAACCAAATTCCTAAATAAACTGTTTACTTTATCTTCCTCTTGGGAGAGGGACGGACAAAATTTATACAGAAATATCCTCGCTGAATGGTATAATTTGAATTCCTTTTCAAATTCAATTAAACATCATATTTTCAATATTTCAAAAGTTTGTACAAATACACAAATCTTCTTTTTTTTTCATAGTATTTCAAATATTTACTGGATACCTTACTCCCACTTGATTTGGTTTTTCTTCTTTTATCCCGTCACTCGAAAGTCAGAATGAATTCCCTTCCTGTTCATCAAGTTTACTGGATGGAAATGATGATGGTGGCTATTCAACACCATACTTTCAATTTAGTTCCAAGTCATTTGCAAAAAAGGATATCCAACAGATAGAGATACCCAAACCAACCCGCACTAATACAAAACCAGCCAGACAAATCCAATATACGATCCATTACAGAAATATCTAACATTTTTCATTTCTACCTTTTAAATGTATCTTTTATCTAACACAGAAGCAGCAGCACAAATCGTTTCTTAGTTACTAAAACAATTGAAATTCAGATTTCATGCAAATTATACAAAAAACAAAAAATAGAGTGGAATAAAAAACAACAGTAAAAAACATGAAAAGAATGAAAAACTTTATCATTCACTCTGTTATATGTATATAAAATGTCAGAAAGGATGAACAACGAAAAAGGAGAAAAAAAGAGTAGCAAATGAATGGGCAGAACCAGAGATACCCAAAAGAGATGAGAAACTTCTGACGTCATACGCGGTTTGCCTACAAGCTGCTTTAGACATTTTTGGATAAGTATGCGTGAAAAAATATACATTTTTGGCGAAGTATGCGTGAAAAATTGACATTTTTGCTTAGGTGTGCGGAAAAACACCGTGGCTACACTATGTGTGTTTTTCACATTTATTCACGAATACAAAAGAGATTACAACAACACGAAATAAACAAATGGGTTTTGGGGGGTAAAACGTACGAAAGTTTCCCATCTCCTTTGGGTATCTCTGGGCAGAACTGTTTGCCTGCATAATTTAGATACCATTCAAAGCTTTGTCTTGTACATATATCAAAGCTTTATGAAATCTCTATAGAGAATTGGCAGTGAAGGATTAGGGTGTCTAAGGGCCTGTAAGATTAAGAAACAGGGGGACTTTCAGAAATAGCAGGACGTTACAATTTAAAACTAGTTATATTGTAACTTTGCTGGGTTGAATTTAAGTGAATTTACACTTTAATACTTTCGAATATTTTGGAAAACTTGCTCTTTTCCCCACTAACAATCGAAGACGAATTTTATCCCAAATGCTTATAGAAATCTTACCAAAACTACCAACAGAAAAATTAGAAACAACACCGAAAAGGTATTAAATCTTACAGTCACCCTTATTACGATTGTCAACTATCAATTGATAGTTGATTAATACTGAAATTTGGTGTTTTAAAATCTAATTTGGTGGAAAACTGGTCATTTTTTTATTGGAATTATATTTAATTACAATAACATTTCAAATAATAACAGTTGGCATCATTCTTTGTTTTCAATTTTTTTTGGAAATTAGATAATTAGAGATCAAAATTTATTTTTTATTAACTATCAATTGATAGTTGATAATCGTAATAGGGGTGAGTGACTTTTACTTTAAATGTATAGAACAGTCTTAATAGTCTATTGAATAGACCCTTTTGAAATGAACAAATTCGTTCAAGAGTTTTTATTTCTGATTATGATTCCGTGGCATAAGAGAATACTCCAGCCAAAAGTGCTACTAAATCCATTGGTGCATTTTTGAGAAAACGGCAACACTGGTCCGTTTTAAGTTTTTTTGATTTAACTCGAAAACCGGCTTCAAACACAAAATGCCCCCTGATTTAGTAAAAAAAATTAAAATCCTCAATTTTGTAACTTTTTTTAGGTTGGAATTTTAGTCAAAAATAATTTAAAAAATTTTTTAACCATCTTAACTTGACAGAAAATTTAATTTGCTATGAAAAGTGTCTTTGAGTCATTTCAAAGTTACGCTTGCACTTGGTTTTCGAGTTAAATCAAATAAATTGCACGACTGGGGTCGCACGTACTTGCTCTTATGCTTAAAGTAACAATAATGTTAAAGCTTTTTATTCAAGAAATTTAAAATTTCATAAGTAGTATAAAAAAATTAAATTTGTTTTTATAATTAATTAAACTCCGTTTTAAAATATCTTAAAAAAAAAAAAACAAATATGCCATTTTATTTCTCGTATAAAAAGGTATTTTTAGAAAAAAAATTTTGAAAATTGTAGGAGCCGTTTTTTAAAAAAATAATTTTTTATATATAAAATTTTTTTAACATTTTTCAAAAAAAAGTTGGTATGCCATTTTGAAGAAATAATTAATTTACACATAAAAACTAAATTTCAAAATTTTTCATTGATCCGTTTTCAAAAAATTGATTTTTCAAAAAAAAATTTTGAAATATTTTTTAAAAAACCAAAAATGCGTTTTTTGAAAATTTTCTAAAATTTTAATATTATCTTTACTTACACACTTTTGTATAAAAATTTTCATTTAAATCGGGTTAATTTTGTACGAGATATTCAGAAACGAAAAAAAAAAACCGTTCTATGACAGCTACCGTTAATAACGGTACAAAAAATATTTTTTTATTTAAAAAGTTGGCCCTTATGTGTAGTACTACACACAAAAATTTTAATCAAAATCGTTAGAGCCGTTTTTGAAAAAAATTACCTTTTCTATTTCCGTTATATGGCAGGTACCGTTAGTTTTGGTCATAAAACAAAAATTTCAATTTCCCCTCTAGGGAATCACCAAAAACTGCTAACTACCAAGTTTGAAGAAAATCACTTCACTCGTTTAGGCTGCAGCTCCAGATAGAGACAGACACACAGACAGACAGACAGACAGACAGACAGACAGACAGACAGACAGACAGACAGACAGACAGACAGACAGACAGACAGAAAGACAGACAGACAGACAGACAGACAGACAGACAGACAGACAGACAGACAGACAGACAGACAGACAGACAGACAGAATTGCCGGACCCACTTTTTTGGCATTCTCCATCATCGTAATGTCATGTAAAATTGTTATCTCGAGTTCGATTTTTTTTACGAATCCTAAACTTGCCCTATAGTACCTATATCGCAAGTAAAAATTGCATTATATAAGAATCAAACATTGATTTAGACTTTGGAAAAACTGCCAATACCGCCAATTGCACCTGGATGGCATTACCATCATTTTTTTTGGAAAGTTTTCATATCTATTGACTATTATATCATTAGCTATTTGTTGAACAATATGTTATTTTCCACAAAATAAAACACTGAACAATTGTACCGGTGCTATAGAAAATTGTGAGAAAATTATAAGGGTATAGCATATAGATCTATGTCACTACCTTTACTTTTCTGCATAAGAAATCTTTTGAACAAAATTAAACTGAACGATAGCTCTGCTAAGCTTCCAGTGCAGATTTTGGGAGGTTCAAAAAGATAGTAACCATTAAACGACATTTTCAAAATCTTTGTATACAGTAATTTGCTGTTAGTTTTATGTCAATTTATTGTTCAAACCTTGAATTTGTTGCTCCAAGCCTTGTCCTCAAAAGTTATAAAAATTGGAAAAAAAACCCTGTTTTTGATGTGAAGAGTTCTAAATAGCCACTACAATGAAATCCCGGGGTGGATGACTTTTGCTGGCAATTAAACTTATGTGAAACCCTATTCTAGCGCAACTTTTTTGAAGAAATAGAACTACTGTCTATGAGTTTCCCAAACAGAAATGGACAGACGAAATCTGTTTCGAGAGTTATAGCAGAAGGTTAAAAAAAACCTGGAAAGAGAAAAGGAGCATCTTATTAGAGCCCCAAATCGATTTTGAAAAATAATTTTGTCGTTGTATTATAATAACAAAATACCCCTAATAAGTACATTACGCCTTTCAACTAAGACAGTGACCAATCGTTCAACAATTGTGAAGTGACAGAAATAGAACTTAAGCTGAAGTCCAATAAGGCTCTCACACACAATTGCCAGAGTTTTAATACACTCAGAGAAAAAAATATTTAATATCGGGATAACTATTAAAATAGTTAAAAAAATATTTATTTGTGACTATAATGATCGGGTTGGTCCCCGTGAAATAGCTATAACTCCAGCCCATGAACTTGGTGGTAACACACAAAAATTGTTGTTATTCATTCAAAACCTTCAAGACTATTTTAATAGTCAATCGAAGTACTCGTATGTCGTATTCTCCAAATTAACTATTAAATAGTCAGTCTTACTAATACTATTTGACTATTTAAATAGTCAATAATGAATCTAGTTATCTCGGTTTCAACCATTAAAAAAGTTATTTTTTCTCTGAGTGTACCTACTTATTAATTGACCCTGTTTTTATAGTAAATATGAATCAGATCATCAGCAAAATGCAAAAATTTTCGCAAAATAACTTTAATGAAAAGTAACCAAGAAGTTAATGTATTTTGAAAATATTTAAAACCTTTCGTCTCATCCGTTTATAATTTTTATCAGACGGTCAAGACCTCGTCTATGCGTTTGATTAAAAATTAATAAGAAAGCAATTAAATATAAAAATACCAAAGCCTTCTATCGATGAAATAAAGTGCGCCTACATTAGAAGGTTATCAAGTCATGATTTTTTAAAAGTCTTTAACAAACCGTTGAAACACTTGAAAATGTGTGCCTATCACTTCTACAAAGGTCAAAAGCCTCTAGCTTTCATCAACTCGTTGACCCAACACACCTTTTTTTTCGACGGAAGACCATTTTCTTCCAACTGGAAATGCTTTTTGCCTTTTTGACATCATAGTTAAAAGGAGACTTTTCTAAATTAGATTTAAAGCCAGACAAGCAATTTTGGGTAGAAAAAGTAAAATCCCTTGAGAAGGGAAAACGCCCCAAGATTATGCTTATTATGGACTTTTAGTCCAGTCCGTCACTGGCAGTGTGATGAAGGGAGACGACATTGCTTAACAAGAAAAAATAACACTAAGGGCAATGCACCCAATCCCACCATTAGACCATATCACACTGGACAAAGATAAAATGATAAAAAAAAGATGAAATAAAGAGTGAATCCTTTTTTTCTTCCTTTCCTTTTTTTTGAATAGAACATAACATCTCCTAAGCTTTGGGGTTAAAATGGGTACCTTTTTTTTTGTTATTTGACCATTTCTCTCTGAACAACAATAGAAAAGCAAGCATAACAAAAAAAAATAATTGCATTATATCCTTAATTAGTGACCGCATGCTGATTGTCTAGAAGCTTTGTCCGTTCGTCCTCCCATTTCAAGTTTTCTTTGCTGTCTCGCTGTGGGTATAATTTATTGCTTTTGCTCTTTCAGAAGGCCGCGACTTTGTTTGTATACACTTTTTCTTTTTATCGTTATATCCTGAAGTGGTATTACATAAAAATTAAACCGACAAAAGCACTCAAGCTCAAAACACTTAACACAAACAACAACTGGCATCATAAAACCAAATAAACTTAATCTAACTAAGTTGATTTAGTTTGATAGAGGTTGGCTTTAGTTAGCTAGCTAAAATAACATGATATTTACTTTCAGAATAAAAGTTGAAACATATTTTTCTTGTTTTGTTTTTTGGAAAAAAAAAGAAAAAGTTTTGAAACTTTTATCATCATCTGATTGACACTATCCAATTTCTTTCGTATACAAAGTCAAACTTATTATAATTAAACAAGTTGTTATCCGTAAAATTTATGAATTTTGAATAACAACCATATAATTTATTTCTTGGGTTTCTCTCTCAAAAACATTGAAATGAAGAAATCCCCTTTCTTTGTAATAATTTTAGCTTCATCAAAATAGAGGCCAGAATTATAATATAACAGAGGGAACAGGAAATTTTATTATTCTTGAGGATTTCGAATCTCCTTGAAGACGGATTCACAAAATTATGATCAAATTCTTACAAGTAACCTAACAGGTAGTAGAGGACTCCTTAATGAATAAAAAAGGAACGACTCACTTCTTGGAAAACATACCACCTCACAAACCTCCTCCATTTTGCATTTCATCTTAACTAACTGGAAGTTGAATTAGGTTACGTTACGTTGGTTATAAAAATGTTTTTGATTAACATTTTGTGTGTCTTGAACAAAGGGAAGAGTGTGATGAGAATAATTTTGCTCCAACATAATATTTCTATAGATACAAGGCACTTATTAAAAAGTTTGAGAAGATTTTTTTTTGATTGAAATGTATAAGGATGAGTTTTGAAATGGGGATTATTAAGGTAAGAAATGAAGAATGTGTGAATGAAGATGAATGTGTGAAATATTTTGTAAGAAACCTAATAATTGCAATTTCACATTCGCACTTCCTCCAAATAAAAAAAAAAAATGAATCAGTGAAGAGTTTTTTTTTAGAAAGGAACAAAATTAGAATGATATAATGAAATATATGAGTGAAAGGAAATAAAATTTGAAAGAAAATGAGGGTAGAAAATAAGGTATTGTTGTTAATCAGTGCAAAGAAGATACAAATGAAAATTTAAAATTCCATAAGCTTCTTTCTTTTTGTTTGATGAAATATTATTTTTTAAAGCAATTTTAAACTTTCGAATTCTCAAAAATAATAACTACTTTCATTCTATTCGAATTACCATTTCAGTTTCAACTCAATTTATTTTGCATTCATTGACAATATTTGATATAAATTAATAATTTAATAATATCTGAAAAAATGTATAAGATAATAGATCTTATAGTAAAGTACCTACTTAAGATAAAGATAGACCTTAAATATTTACATATTTTACATATTTCGAAAAAATAAAGTGATACTTAAATTTTTACAATGCGTAAATGGTATACAAATAAATTAATTGAAAACTATAATTTTTCATGAAAAAATCAATTTTTTTTTTATGTTAACCTATAATAAATTGTATATCATCTGAAAGCTTATTGATTTAGCTTAAAATATTTGTATCGACAATACCTTTACGAAATCTACAGTAAGAGCTAGAATTTTTTTAACCCAATCAGTTTTCATAAAAAAAAAAGAAAAAAATCAATCTTTTTTATCTTCTTAAACTCTTAAATCGATTTTTTACTATGACAACCTATAATAAATTTTATATCACGTAAAAGCTTGTTATTTTCCCTTTTATATGATGATCCATAATAGACCCCTAATCTTTTTTTTTCATTTTTTTTAATATTATTTTTCAAGTTGTCAAAAAAAAAATGTCCCCTACCTATAATCACTACTTTGTCATGTTTTAGTTTTAGAAAACCATTTATAACTTGGTTTTGAAATGTTGTAGAATTTTTTCAAAACCATTGTCAACCTAATAATAAATGTATCTATCAATTAAATCAAAATTCAATTTTCTTCAACGTCGCGTTTAGAAAATAGCCACTTTTTAGCAATTTTGTTTTACCCCTATTTACCCTATTAAATGATGGAATTTTAAAAGTCCTTCAGCATTATTCAATTTAAGGTTATTATTTTTCAAATAAGCTATAGAAAATTTTTGTATCTCCAAATAGTTTATTTTTATAATAATTTTATTATTAATTGAAATTTTTGCCGCACTGCTAAAAATTTCAGGTGGAACGGGGCAAAATAGCGTCACTTTTTCGTGGGTGCTGCCATGGTTCATCGATTTATAAGCCGTTAGTAAAAAAAAAAAAAACTAAAAAATGGCGTATCGAGTATTTGTTGAGACGAAGCGATTGCTGTTAAGTTTTTGAAAAACAATTGAGTATTACTCCAGTGACATAGGTCTGAAGTTTTAGACGACATTTTTTTTGAGCATTTTCACTCTTTTGGCCAAAACTTCGTAAAACCGGTAAATACAAAAAAAATAAAAAATGGCGTATCGAGTATGTGGTGAGACGAAGCGATTGCCGTTAAGTTTTTGAAAAACAATTGAGTTTTACGGCAGTGGCAGAGGTCTGAAGTTTTAGACGACATTTTTTTGGGAATTTCTGACTCTTTTGGCCAAAACTTCGTAAAAACGGTAAAGAAAAAAAAAAACTAAAAAATGGCGTATCGAGTATTCATTCAGACGAAGCGATTGACGTTAAGTTTTTGAAAATCAGTTGAGTTTTACGGCAGTGGCAGAAGTTCGAAGACCAGCAGTTAAATTGTCTGCAAAGTTCAGGGTCATCAAAATGTTACCAAATGACTAATATTATTTAATCTTTTCAACAACTCTTTTAAAGAAGCATAACACCCAATTTTTCAACATCCTACTTCCACCAAAATAACGCAAGTGTTAATAGACCAAAAAAAAATAATTTTAACATCAAATACCTCTTAGCAAAGCAACAATAGATACTTTTCAAAATTACTTTCGCGAACTTTTACTCACAGTCTTTCTACCTATTCATTAACTCTGTCTATTTGGTTTGCGTTGAAGAAATTTGTAATTACAAAATCCTTGAAAAAATACCTCACAAACTTTCAAATTACAATTGATCGAAATTTCATTTTTGAAGCACATAGTACAAGAGTAGGTAAAGAGTAGAAGCTATCCGGGTAAAAGTATATACCTATCCTCAAATCCAATTAATTACAATCCTTTTCCTTCCTTCTTTTACTTCTTTATATTCAAAATGAAACTAAACGCAAACCTCATCAATTAAATAACAAACAAAAGTTGTAAATTAATCAGGATGCTCTTTCGACATTTTGTGTAAGTAAACAAAGACGATATCTATCTACCTCTCTATTATTCGAAGAACATTTTCAAACTGTCCTCGAAAGGAAATCCTATTTATCCTGTTTTACCAAAATGCGCGAGATGTTGCCAACAAATTTGCTATAGATTTGATTTGTTTCTGGTAACTGACAGCGCACAAAACTTTAATGACTTTCCTGTGAGTTTCATTCAAAAGAATTCTCTGCCACTGCCACCGCATTCAAACACAGCGAAATCTAATTAAAATTGCGAAATTGTGCGGTATTCTATTTGGCCAACACATTTGGCTTTGAAACCTTGAAAACAAATCGCATCCAACTTCTCCTTTTTTTTTTTTACAAAAAACACACAAAATTAAAAAAAATCCTTGTTATTCGCATATCCTTTACACCATTATCATCAATGGTGGTTTATTTATCTTTCATTTCTGCATCTTTAATTAATTGACTTGACGTTTTTTTTCTTTTTCAGGTACAAATGGTGTTGTTGCCAGTTTCCTTTTTGAATCAAAGCCACACCCTTCGATATGAATCCATAATTTCTTGGCAAAAGACGACAACTTCCAAGAATTAAAAAAAGGAAATCTCTTCCATTCACATTGTCCACGAAGCATATACAAACTTGTGAAACCATGGAAACATAGAAGAATGCAGAATCCATCTACGTCGAAATACTTGGTGCAGATTGCAATTGCCAGTATGAATGCAACAGATGCCTTCAACAACAAGAGCTTCAGTTATGAATACAACAACACAATGCCTCCATCGCTCCTCACAACCGCCACGACGACGATAGCAGCGGCAGCAGCCAGAACCATGACAACAAACACTCACTATACATCTTCCTTCCTGCCCACATTCTCAGCGACAACGACAACAACGCCTTCTTCATCTTCCTCCCTTTGGTCGACAACAATCGCTGGTGGACAGAACGACACACTTATGGCGGCACGGTCAGCGGACTCCCCGGATGTCATCAAATACGAGCTGGTGCAGATATTCTTCTGCATTCTCTACTCGACGGTGTTCGTCCTGGGAGTCTTTGGCAATGTACTTGTGTGCTATGTAGTCCTTCGTAATCGGGCAATGCAAACTGTGACAAATATTTTCATAACCAACTTGGCCCTCTCCGATATCCTTTTGTGTGTGTTAGCTGTTCCATTTACCCCACTCTACACGTTCATGGGCCGTTGGGCGTTTGGTAAGACGCTTTGTCACCTAGTGTCCTTTGCGCAAGGATGCAGCATATACATATCCACATTGACGCTCACCTCAATTGCAATCGATAGGTATTTCGTGATCATCTATCCTTTCCATCCGAGGATGAAGCTGTCCACCTGCATCGCGATTATTGTCAGCATCTGGGTGATATCATTGTTGGCAACCCTGCCTTACGGCATGTATATGAAAGTGGTAGCGGAAGAAACTAATCCAGCGCCAACGACGCTGCGACCAGTCACGGACAATTCTACTGTTCCACACAGTTCCAGTCGATATCCGCTGTCTGCGTGGACGTTTGCCTTTGAAAATACAACTTCGTCTTCGTCGTCAGTGGTGCCAACGTATTGCGAAGAGAATTGGCCATCGGAACAGTACCGCAAGGTTTTCGGATCGGTCACGACCATTCTGCAGTTTGTGCTTCCCTTCTTCATCATATCAATCTGCTACATTTGGGTGTCGGTGAAACTGAATGCTCGAGCTAGGGCTAAGCCCGGGAGTAAAAGCTCGCGTCGGGAAGAGGCCGACCGGGATCGAAAAAAACGGACAAACCGGATGTTAATCGCAATGGTGGCCGTGTTCGGTTTGTCCTGGCTGCCAATCAATGTGGTGAATATTTTGGACGATTTTTATGAAAAATCCAACGAGTGGCGGTTTTACACGCTGTTCTTCTTTGTCGCGCACTCAATTGCCATGTCGTCGACTTGCTACAATCCGTTTTTGTATGCCTGGCTGAATGAGAATTTCCGCAAGGAGTTCAAGCACGTTTTGCCGTGCTTCAATCCTTCCAACAACAACATTATCAATATAACACGCACTTACAATCGCTCCGACCGCAACACTTGCGGTCCCAGGCTGCATCACAACAACGACACGGAGATGGATAATGGGGATAACAATTTAATGCTGACGGAAGATAAATGTGCGAAGAAGAAGGATATTATTATACCACGTGAGGCAACTTATGGGAATGGGCAGGCTGCGATGACGGGTGGTGGGGGTAAACGTGATAAGAAAGGAGTTGACATTTTGTTGAATGATGATCCTTTGAAGGAGGATAATGAGGTGGATTCGGGCGATGAGCAGACGGTGGAGATGAGATTTTGTGAGACACCGTTTATGAGTTCGGACAATACGACGGGATGTAGTAATTTTGAGACGAGCACAACGGACAACGAAAGGACAAATGTATCTTTGATATCTAACTAAGAGGGTGAGTTTTTTTGTTATTTCTTTTTTATTTTCCCAGATGGGGACATATACATTAGGGTGTGTCACTTTTGTATGGCTGAAATTAAAGTTATATTAGGGTAGGTAAAAAAAAAATTATTAAATCGTTTGTCTTTGGCTCAATCAAAACGTTTGTAATAGAATAAAAAACTTAATTTAATTTTTTTACCGATATCTCTGAACTTTGAATGTGAAAATGTTTGAAATTTTCTGTTAAAATATAGTCCTGCATTTTATCTATTTACTGTATAAATTTCATTTATGTATCTATCGAAATAAAAAAGATATTAATAAAAAAAACTGATGAAAACGGTCAAAAAATGTTGGGCAAAAGGTATCTTTTTCCTGTTTTTCGCTCAAATATCATTTTGAAAACCTAGCTTTTTGCACATGCATTCATATTTTTAATATCTATTAGGCATGCAAGTTTCAAATTTTATGGAATACTTTAAAAAATTCTGAAAAATAAAAAATCCACCCGAAAAAACGCAAAAAAAAAATGTTCAGAAAATCATATTTCGAAATCTAGCGAATAAGAAAAAAATCCGTATTTTTTTTATAAACTTATTACACTGGTCAACAAGGTTTTTGCCACAACAACCAAAATATACTTTTCTAGTAGTTTTTGATGTGCTCGAATCTGAAGTCAGAAAATTGTTATTGGCCTCCGTTTTTTAAATATTATCGTTAGAAAATGTCAAAAAACGTCATTTTGGCTGCTTTCAAGGTTATGTTTTGATGTGGGGTAATACATTATGAATAAATTTGTAACGGTGGCTATAAGAACTGATTTTATTCTTTCCAAAAATTTTTAAATGTTTCCGATACCTCTTTTACTGCCCGAGATATTTAAAATTTAAATAGCGGTCTTTGAATCAGAAACAACACTGGCCAAACAAATTAAACTTTTTTTGCCACAAGAACCAAAATATACTTTTCTGAAGGTTTTTGGGTTGCTGAGCTCGAATCCGCAATCAGAAAAATTTTATTAGCCTTAGTTGTTGAAATATTACCGTTATAAAACGCAAAATAAAGGTTTTTTTTATAACGGTTATATTTCAAGAACGGAGGCTAACAGAATTTTTCTGATTGCAGATTCGAGCTCAGCAACCCAAAAACCTTCAGAAAAGTATATTTTGGTTCTTGTGGCAAAAATTCTGTGACCAGTGTCTTAATCTTTAAATTAAGTTTAGTTTCTCTTTGGCTTATTAACTGAAACTTAAGATATCTCGAGCAATAAAAGAGATATCGGGAAAATTTAAACAGTTTTTGAAAGTAGAATATCAGTTCTTATAATAACCGTTACAAATTTGTTTATAATGAATTACCCCACATAAAAACAGAACCTCGAAAACAGCCAAAATGACGTTTTTTAGCATTTTATAACGGTAATATTTCAAAAACGGAGGCCAATCAAATTTTTCTGACTTCAGATTCGGATTCAGCACTCCACAAAATACTAGAAAAGTATATTTTGGTTCTTGTGGCAAAAAAAAAGTCAAATTTTGTTGACCAGTGTTATTGGTGTAAGCCATGTTGTCGAAAAATATTTCTTCTACTCATTATACTACTTTGTCGAAAGTCTTTTTCATTTTTTTTAATAAACCTGTTTTTAACTTGGTTTTGAAATTTTTTCATTTTTTGTTAATCGATAAGAAAAATGGTTTTATAAAGAATTACTTTTTGTTTTCTAGGTATGTAGGTATTTGTTAATATCTTCAAAAGTATTTGTTCAAAAATCATCTGTTTTTCAGATTTTGACTTTAAATTAATAACATTACAGATAATTAAAAATAAAAGTTCTTAACTTAAAATAAAAAAAAAAAAAATTTCAATTTTTTTGTTTGTTTTTTTTTTTTTTTTTTTAATTTTGAGTTTGCGGATTAATTTTTCCAAAACTAGTTGATGAAATAACTTGATTTAAAACATTAAATATAAGCAATGCAACTTTTAAAAGCTATTTACATTTAAAAAATTTCATAGTTGACCACTTTGACACACCCTAATATAAATACACACATTCATACATTTTTTTCGCATTCAATAAAATTGAAATTTTATCGAGAGTTTATTCAAATTGATGAGGTATGTCGCAGCTGTCTTGCACCAAAGAGACAGAGTGTTTTGGGGGTATTCATGTGAGCTGTCAGTTTTCACAGGGAATTTTATATTTTCATATTTTTATATCTCGGACATATTTTTCCCTCAGGTATTGTCATGGCTTCTTTTTGAAATCTCCTTCTCACTCTTTAACTCAAACGACTGGACATCAAAATGCTTGTATTTTATGCTGCTCTTGACATGCAATTAAAATACATAATACATTTTGGACTAATTCTCCACTGGGGAGTTACTCAAACAAAACAATTAACTTATGAGTTTAAATTGAAATATTTTGGTCATGTATTAAAAATATGAAAGGATTTATGTATGTTTGTTTTACCTAGGTATATTGATTTTTGAAATTATAAAAGTCATAATCGAGTCTTTGAAAAAAAAAAAAAATCAAAATGCATCAAAAGTAATGCGCAAGAAATCCTTATTGTCCTTTTTTACTTGTTTCTTTTTTTTTAAAGAAAAAACTAAATGCAAACTATGCAATAAGTAAAACAGAAGACTAATAAAAAGGAAATATACAAATTTCAGTCTTTGCAATTGTTGTTGAGTCCTTTTTTAATTTACAACACTACTTAAGGCTCCTTGCAATATTTTTTTTTTTTTTGTTCTATGTTTTATGTCATGCTCTGAGCACTTTAAAAGAAAGTTTTGACTGAATTTTTAAGGTTTTCTTGTTTCATTTATTTTAATTCATTGTTAGCTGTTTTGCTGGTTTGTTATGCGAATAATTTTCTTAAATTTCTCATTGTTGAAAAAGTCCTTTAGCTTTTTTGAAGGATTTATTTAACTTTTAACTTTATGCCTGTGTTATGTGTGTTTACGTTGTTTGAAAAAAAAAAGACACATGCAAAATTGAGAAAACAAAATAAAAAAAAAACTCTCAACCGGAACCTATGGTTCCCACAGGAAAAATGGGTTTAACAAAATCCTCCAAAGTTTTGTTTTATTTTCTTTCTTTTTAACGTTTCGCTCAACGAACCATACAATTTTTATTTTTTTTTTTTTCGCTGAAACTTTGTTAACTTTTAAGCCAACAAAGGTTGGTATGGTAAGAGTAGGAAACCTCTTTACCATCATTTGATGTATTTGAAAACTTCTCAGACGGAGACGCCTTTTGATAGGTTAACCGTTTACATATTTGTATTGAATAAGTTTGAAGGATGTTTTGAATTAAGTTTAGAAATACCAAAAAGCACCTTGTGTTATTAACTGGATTAGGTGAAATAAGGCATATAAACTCATTTTGGGGAATGGGTTGATGAATTTTTTGGAAATTTTGTTTTTTCTCGTATGTTTTAATAATTTCTTAAATTTTTTTTTTTATTTGAAAAATGTTAAAATATAAATGGAAATTATAATATTTATAACTGAAAAATTCGTGTAGGTATCTACTAATTTTGTTTATTTAAAGTGAAAAAAGCGAAAGTATTCTCTAAGCATGTCTTTAAGTTTTTTGAAAAATTTCTCAAAAAAAAAAGTTTTTAATGAAAACTTGATCATAATGCCGATATTAGTAAAGTTAAAATATCTCAAAAACGACTGCAACGATTTTGTTAAAAAAATTCAAATGTTAGTTTTGAGGCAAGCTCCATCTTTATATAAAAAAACTTTTTTTGAAAAAAATTATTGACGGTACCTGCCATAAAACGGTTTTTTTTTTAATCCGATTTTCTCCGAAACTACTGATTTCATTTCCACGAAACTTTTTGTAAAAAAGCATTTGTATGATTTTAATATAAGCCTAAAATTAAATTTTGAAAAATACATTTTTGGATTTTTAAAAAATTTTGAACATTTTTTTTTGAAAAATCAAATTGAAATTTTGGTTTTAGATGTTGATCAGTGATTTCTACAAAATGGCATACCAATTCTATTTTAAAACTTTTTTCCAAAAAATGATTTATGAAAAATTTGTTTTTTAAAAAACTGCTCTAAAAAACTGTCCTAAAAACTTTAGCAACTTGCACCCGAAAAGCAAATTCGTGAGTTTTATTTTTCTACCATTCGTTTTTGGACAACTTCTATAATTCAAAAGTACATAAAAGTACATAAATATTTAAAGAAATATTAATATTGACAACGAAAGTTTAAGATTCCCTTTTTTGCTTTTCATAAAAGTTCAAACTTCAACTATACTTATTTATTAACATAAAGCAAACTGAAACTTGAATACAAATATGAAGTATTTATCCCCTAACAAATCTACTCATGCTTTGTCAAATATAATAAATTTTTACTTTCGAAAATAAGGTATTTACTTAATTGTTTTAACAAATGTTCTATTATTCAACTTTTCTCTTGAGTTTTGAATACAAATGACATACATTTACTTATGTAAATGAAATGAAAATATTACCTTATCATAGAATTTCTGAGGAATCTTAAATAGTTCATGTTAAGTTTATATAGCACTTGAATGTTACTATTTTATATTTGCAGCACTTGAAACAAAGACAATACTTATTTATTCATTTGACAAAAGGTTCATAAAGTAAAGAAGTCCTCTCCGCCCTCTTGTTTAAATAATACCTCATTAACTTAAAAGCATTGTAGGCATGTATTATACATTCTAAAAATACTGTTATTAGCAAAAAAGTACCTATTTCAGTAAAAAATAAAAGTTCTATGAATTTTTAGAAATTTTAAAGAGGTCTCGAGTTTTAAGCAGCTCATAGGTTTGTAAAAGACGAAAACTATAACAAAACTCAAACTTTGTCAGCGGTAGAAATGTTATATGTATCTCTTTTTAACCCTAGTTTACAAATTGGGGTTCGTGCGAACCCCAACGCATGTTTAAATGGTTATAACTTTTTTCTAAATCGTTTTTTCGACTTGGGATGAAAACTCAGTGAACGAAATTCATTTTTGTTTACGTTTTTTGTCTTTTTTCCATAAAAGCGGTTCTATATTATTTTTTGGAATTTTTTTCTGAAAAAAAAGTCAGAAACCAAACTTGGGGTTCGTGCGAACCCCAACGCATGCTTAACTTTTTTCTAAATCGTTTTTTCGACCTGGGATGAAAACTCAGTGAACGAAATTCATTTTTGTTTACGTTTTTTGTCTTTTTTCCATAAAAGCGGTTTTATATAATTTTCTGGAATTTTTTTCTGAAAAAAAGTCACAAACCAAACTTGGGGTTCATGCGAACCCCAAGACTTTAAATGGACTATTTTCAACAATTTTTATTAGGTATATTTTGGCAAAAATATACCTGTTATATATACGTGTTATCATAAAAAGACACCGCAACTGTCACCTTAATCAATAACAGAAGGAGACAATGCATCAAATTGTTGATAATGAACAATTAGAGGTGCATAAAAGCTTTGGGGTTCGCGCGAACCCCCAAGTTTGGTTATTGCATTATTTTGCGTGCGGTAAACTAGGGTTAAAGCTAAACTAAAAAAAGTTCACTGTGGCGTATACGTAACTTTTTTTCTAGAGAAAAATTATACTATATTGAGCAAAAAAATATTTTAGTGATAATAATTGAAATTAATTTGATTTTATTACCCATACATTGGCCGACAAAATTACTTCAGCTCTATACCCCAAAGAGGCATAATGAATGACGTCTTTTTTGATAAATTCTTCGTTCTTCATACAAATTTCAATAGAATTCAATTGAGACAAAAACCATGCCGTAAATTATTGAAAATAAATTGGTTAAGTGTTTTATCGTGTCCTCCGTCCATTTAGCTCTTAATCCATACCAACTTCCGTTAGATGAAAAGTAAAAAATAATATAAAAACTGGTCCAACGTTTTTATAGATCCTAACCTAATCTCTCAAATGCATCGGTTACAGTAGTTTATCTCAGGATATTTATACTCTACTTCCACTTTTATTCCCCTTTTTACGGAAGATTTAATAAATTGACTTTCTGCCATACAATCTCTCTCTCTCAGATCAAAACCTCTACTTGCGGAATTATTTCATTATTATTAGACGATGGCTACCTATTATATAGTTGTTTGGCTTTGGCTTTTTGGTTAAAAAGACTTTTTTTTTTATTTTATTGATCAATCAAACCAAAGTGTATAGAGTCCTTATGCTGGAAGCAAAATGAGAGATTCTGTCGAAAGGAAGAAGAAGGCTGCTAGTAGTTTTTTTTTCATGGTGGATAGATGGATTCAGGGCATGAAACGGATGGTGGTAAAAAGATGTAAATGCTAAGTATCTATTTTGTACATGTATAATGCATGTAGTCGTCGTCGTGTGTACAACATCCTTATAAAAACCGAAAGAAGAAGGGCAGAAAATGGAAAAATCATGAGGCGGAACTTTGTTACACTAAAAAGGAAGAACCATAATACTTTCTATGTGGCTTCGTGTGGCAAAGATAAACCTTCATTAAAACTATTTAAGGTTTAACGGATAGTAAACTACACAACATACATACTATGAATGCTTAGACATGTTGTATCTTTTTAAGGAAGCTTTAACCGATAAGGAAAACAACTATGAACAAAAAAAAAAAATAATAAAGAGGAAGGAACTTAGAGGGTTTTGGTTTTTTTTTTTTTGTTATTTTAGGGACTACATAACATTAGTGGGTATAAGTAGATATAAAAAAATAACAATTTTCTTTATAATCTAGAAACTATCCTTACTTCAAAAACAGGAGTTCTTTTTTTTTGGAAGGTACTTATATGGATTTTGTTTCGATGTTTTTTATGAGGATAGAGGATGGTAATGTTTTTCTCTCAGTACAACATCTTAATATTCAGAGCGTAAGCAACCGTAATTGGGTTGAGTGTTTATAACAGAAAAAAAGGGTTTTACTTTGAAAGAAGGTCTAAGCTTTTAAATAAGTACTTCTTGTAAATAAGTATTTCCTTTGAAGTTTGAAGAATTATACAAAATAGCTTAAACATTTTTCTTCTTGTGTGGGAAAATTTTTATAAAAAATATTCAATATTAAATATGTGCTTTTATATTTTAAGCTAAAAGTCAAGAAAGAAAAATACTGCAGGCGTTTTATGTTAGATGGTTGTAGTATAAAGAAAATTAACTACATATTTGGAGGATTTTCTCGTTGATTTCTAACTAAACGACGAATTCTTTTCAACGCTATTTTACACTTATTGCTATTCACTTTCAATTGTATAAAAATAAATCGAGTTCCCGAGTAAAAATAGAAATTGAATAGTAATAGTAAAAAAAATTAAAAATCTTGAACGCCGCACCACAGCTGCACCACCGCCACACCACGACTACACCACGTCCGCACCATTTCATTTTGTATGAAAAATTCGCTGCACCATGATACATAAATTGGGATTATTGAAAATTAAAAAAAAAACTACCAACGAGAAGGAGATTCAACGCCTTAACCACTCGACCACCAAGTCATGTTTGTACGAACTGGCAATTTGTTGCTTAAGTCAAAATAACTTTAAAGATAACTTAAACATTTGTATAAGTACGAGAATAGAATTTTTCATCATGGTGCAGACGTGGTGCGGCAGTGGTGCACCGAATTTTTAATTCAAAATGAAATGGTACGGATGTGGTGCAGTCGTTGTGCAGTGTTGGTGCAGCGAATTTTTTTTTTTCATATTTTTCATTTTTTCAAAATGAAGTGGTGCGAACTTGGTGCAACGGTGGTGCGGTGGTTTAAAAATTTTAAAAATGGTGCGGACGTGGTGCAGCGGTAGTGCGATGGCTTAGAAATGTTTGGTCATGGTACGGACGTGGTGCAGCGGTGGTGCGTCGCAAAAGAAATTTCTGATAATGGTGTGGACGTGGTGCAGTGGTAGTGCGTAGGAATTCCATTTTTACTCGGGTTACTATTTGATATAAATGCATTTTAATCCTTGTTATTTCCCAACCGCTTCACACTTTCATTACTGTTCTTTGACATTCTATTAAACATAAATTAGATATAAACTTGAAACGAATTCGTCGTTCAAACTTGGTTTTTTTTAAATTATTTTTTAACAGAATCCAAAGAGAACTTCTTTTAACAACAGATTTCATTAATGCACCTCATTAATACACAAAACCTCTTAAGAACAAAGGGTTTCTGTGTTAATGACAAGTTCTTATCAATCCACTAGAATCCTTTCCACATTAAGAATTGTAAATCACTGTCATTAATTATGATTAAGTCTCCATTTTACTACTGAATTCTTCTATATAAAAATGAATTATTAATTCTTAGATCATTAAACAGTCTTACATCAACAAAACACCAATCCACCTCCTTCTACCATAAAAATATTGATCTATAAACCCCGAAAATCATATCTGAACTGATGTCATAATGAAAATATAACTCGAAATGTGTCACACTCCATATAAATAATCAAGCTAATAATTCATTTAAATTATTCATCAGTTTTCGTTCTTATTTTGTTGTTGTCTGTTTTTAATGGCTGTCAAGTCTCTTGGGAGTTTCCGACTAACGCCCGACCTTATCGATAATAAGCCTCGTTAAGCAAATAACAAAAAAATATAAAAATACCCAAAATAAAAATATGCTCTGAGAGTTTAATGAAAGGCATATTTTGTATATTTTGTTTGAAGTATCGTCATGATAGATTGCTGACAAGGTTATGGACAGGGAAGCGCCGCCACCGGACATAAAAATTTGATTTATGATTGGGGGTATGGCAGCCATATACAAAAAAAAAAAAACAACAACAACAAAATTGAAATATTGTTTTATTTTTCGGTGCGTTTTTCGTAGTTGGGTGTGTCAAGGATTAATCAATGACTTTGTCGACATCATTTTTTATTTTTACCCCAATTTCGAGGGGAGGTTATCCTACAAAACTTAATGATAGATTCAAAACGATTATTAAAATTAATTGCTTAAATATGTTAAATTAAGTAGAAATAATGCTAACGTACCTGCTGAGAACATTTGTTTCTACTTTTTCTATTTCAAAAGGAGGGGTAAATAAATTCTCGAATGTGCATATAGCCATCAGGATACTCTGATCCTTGATAATTCTTTTATATAACATAAAGCCATTTATTCACACACATACACAAAAAAACAATTGATAGATATATATCTCAGTTTAAAATCCGTTACAACAAGCTCAATATTCTACCGCTGTGTTGATTAAGCGATTAGGGATACCATCAATCTTCTTCCTCATCTAAGTTAACGGCCGTTAAAACTGAGATGCCAGAGTATTTAATTTCCATCGAGATTGTGTAACGAACGTTGTTGGTTGGTGTCCATGTCGATTCTCTCCAAACACAGAGTATCCTTGTTTCATAGTCCTCCTCTGCCTATTCTATATAAATTGCGATAGTGACAGGAAGAACGTTCTACTGTGAATTAAAATCAATAAAACACGCCTCATTCACCCAACTTTCAAACTGCTTTTATCCTAAGGTTTTATAGCCAGAAGGCTAAGTTGAATAGAAAAAAGAGAAGACAAAAAAAAAAACGAGTGCCATTGATTAATAACTCGAGTAAATGACAAGGCTTTTCCACTTGCTTTAGACTAATTACTGGGCGTAGGCTTCTGCAATTAAGTCACACAAACTTCCTGGAAAAGTGAAAAACAAAAACTTCTGCCTATTCTTCTCCTTTCGGCAGTTACATGAAAATTTCATGTTAAAAACTTTTGAACTGCAGTATTTTTCGGGCTGCATAAAAAGTTTTTGTTTCACAATTTCTGAGAGAAATGGAAAAGAATTTGGTTCAAAATACTAGAAAACCCTCGATTAATTATGGCTTGCCATGACAGCCACAGCATGAGTTTATTGGAATTGAGTTACCGAGCCAGGATGGGGAGTTATTTTATATTGACTCAAATGTCAAATACCCGGAACTGTGTGTAACACAATTGAACAATAAATGAAAGGAGCCGCCAGGTGCCGTGGCGCCTTGCAATTGAATTTTTTTGTATTTTTTTTTCGTTTTCATTTTGGAAAATTTAATTAAACCCACACAGAAAGGATTGACCATTATAAAGGACAGACGACACACACACGAATTCACATTCCTTCTTTTTTGTTGGTTAAATTCACGTGAAGGACTCTATATACGGTCAAGCCCGAAAATAGCCATTGCTATCGGATAGATATAAGGACGTCGAGAATGTTGGGAAAATATCATTGTCGTCATCTTGTAGGAAAATAATGCGATATTGATACCAACAATGGTTGTGGTTTTGGTTCGTTTGGGAAAAACTTTTGCCGTTATGTGGCAAACGCTGCATTTTAATTTCCTGCAATTTCACTGGTATGCTATCTCATTGATATGTAGCTATGCGGTGTTGGTCTCTCTCCTGTGTCTTTTCGCTTTCGGCTCGAATGGCCTTTGGTTATTTTTTGTTGTCTGGCTACATTTTGTGGATTTTTTGAGCTGACACGGTTGAAAAGGTGATTGCTCATATTGTCTGTCAAATGACAGTCTTTCATGGTAAAAATCGTGTGATTAACCCTCAACCAGGTTGATTGAGAATGTTGACTACTGAGCATGAACGTGGCCAAAAGGTTCAAATTTCCTTTCGAATTCGAAAGTGTATACAGGAGACCTGTATACATTAATATTGACATCAACTGATATTTTCTCCTCTGAAGTTAATGGAATGTTGTTTTTTTTTTCAATTTTGTCTAGGGTAAAATAAAACTACATAGAAAAAGTTATTGTGCACATGTATTATGTTTACATGTTTATTAGAACGTTCGCTATTTCTGAATCAAGTTCCTAAATAGAAAAACTGTTTTTAAATAATAAAACAAAAAATCCCCTATTTTTTTCATATTTTTATTTTGACACTAAATGGCGCCCCAAGAGGGTTAAAGTTTTTTCTAATTTGAAATAGGTAAGTGTTGACTGATTAGGCCATTTTTTAAGATATAGACTTAAATTTGATGAGGTTCGTGTCTATATTAAACAACGTTTTCAAAAAGGTATAAATCATTTTTCTAGGAAAAAGGGTTTAGTCAGGGCATGCATGGGTTTTTAGGTTTATTAAAGGAAGCATGTTTTATTTAAACAAGCTTATGAAAAAGCATCAAAAATAAAATACAACCCAAAAAAAATAACATGCATGTCCTAACTAAACCCTTGGTCCTAGAAAGACAAGAAGACAAGAACTTCATTATAACAAATTTTGATCTATGTCTTTATCTAAAAAAATGGCCTCATCAGTCTACACATACCTATTTCAAATGAGAAAAACTTTAGCCCTCTTGGTCTAGTGTCAAAATAAAAATCTGAAAACAATAGAGAATTTTTTTAATTATTTAAAAACAGTTTTTCCACTTAGGAACTTGATTCTCAAAAAAAACTTAAATAACAAACGCCCTATTATTTTAGGTTGGGTCAAATATGTTTATGTATTCAAGAATTTTGTTTTCAAGTTTCAAATCCTAATAGCGCGAATGCGAATGGTGAAGACTAAGAAGGGTTTAAAAAATAATCAAAATCGGTTAAAATCTTCTGCCTCCAGTTTGGCCTTGAAACTTGAAAATAAAATTTAAAAATTGGGTTTTTAGAAAAAAAATTTACCACCCTAACGCCTAATTTTTTTTAATATAAAAGCTTTAGACAACTAATTTATGAGCTAAATATTAAGTAGAAAAGTTCGAATTGGGTAAGAACTTCCGGACTTCTGGCGTTTTGAAATTTGTCGAAATAATGCAAAATTTATATTTTTACGATAGTTTTTTTTTCATTTTTATGAACCATTTTATTTTTACCAAATAAGAAGTAGGTAAAAATGAAGTTGACATATGTAATCAGTGAAAGTCATGAACTTGCTAAAGATTTAAAAATCTGTCGGTCAAGCTGGCTTTGACTGTTTATCATTGTTCTCGCCACAGAGTGGTGCATTTGGTCTTTTATGGCGTCAAAAATCATTTGCACTGCCATTTCTTGACAAAAAGTCATGAAATTTAGGACACTGAAGTATATTAGTATGAGAAATACGAAAAAATGGAGGACAGAATAAGCGTAAATAGAATTTTCTTTTTCAAAACTGTACACAAGCAAGAAATTTAACTAAATGAATGTTAACGTTCGCTCTTGGATTTATGTAGAACTGTTCATATTTAAAGAAAAATTAAAACAAAGATCAAAAAGGACCAAAGTCGTAAAACACAATTTAGACCATTTTGTATGCTATTTCTTGGATTATTTTGTTAAAGTTTGCACTTTTTTGTATTTCTCATTTCTCTTTTTTATGCACATAAACAAACTTAAACAAAAATTCAAAGAAATAGCATAAAAACAGTGTAAATTGTGTTTTACGACTTTGTTACTTTCTGGTCTTTGTTTTAATTAAAAAAAAAAAAAATTTTCTGCACGAGCTTTACAGACCTAAAAGTATTTCACTCATTATAAAGATCTTTTCAATAATATACTAGGTCTTATGTGTTTATGTTTTACACCGATTGGACAAACCATCTCATTCTCTTTTCATCTTAAGTTGTTCAAAGCAAATGAGAACTTGAAACCATAAAAAACCTTGAAACCTCGACAAAAAAAGTTAATTTTCTTAAAACAATAAATTCACGCAACAAAATTAAATTGAAAATCATAACCATATGACCATAAAACTAAGCGACCTGTGGGTTTTGTTTCATGAAATCCTTTTTATGTTCCTGCCAACTCTTAATTAAAATTTCAAATGAACGATATAAAATTTTTAAACACAAACGAAATTAAATACTGTGTGAACCCTAATAAACTTGAAAACCAAAAAAAACTGACTCACCTAATAATTAAGATAAAGATTTAATGTGTGTAAAATCAACAACAAAAAAAAACGACAACCCACCACTTAAATAACAGCTTCTCACATTTAAAACCCATCAAAAAGCTATAAACGTTAATCTAGAAAAATTATACGTCCGCACATCTATAAACCTACAATAAACTCTCTTAAAGTTAATGTTTTATTTCCGACCCGAGCTAAATAATTTGTGTACCGAAATTATTAATCAAAACAAAAAAAAAAAATTCCTTTGGACAGTTCGCTCGAGGATGAAAACGTATTTTCCTCACATCGGAAGCCAATAAAGAAAAAAGGACCCATTTGTTGGACCGTATAGTCAGTTTGACTATAAGCTGACGACCTTTAATAAAAACTAAACAACAAAAGAGGCTCCCCATAAAAAGTAAATTTAAGGATATCATCAGACAGACAAAAAAAAACTTTTATTTACCATTTCCAAAATGTTGACAACAAAAAAAAAATATCGACAAATTATAGGATGATGAGATGATGACCATTCCTCGGCAATTTATTTGTTATGCTTAACAGTTTCTCATGTCCTTTCGAAACATAAATTTGATGGAGAATAATATTTTATGCTGTTCATGACTTTGTGTCAGTTTGCCGCCACAAAAATCTAAAAATCCAAACAAAAAAGGACAAAACATTCCTGATTGGGGATTTTTACAAAAAAAAAAAAAAAATGTCACACACATGAATGCATTTCTAGCCTAGTTAGGAAAGGACAGTTGTTTGTTTTTTTTTTTTTTTATTTGAAATTTTACACATATTGAAGGTTTGTTGTTCGTGCGTTGTCAGTCTTTGAGGGAAATCGTTTCATTTTTTAGACAAAATGATTGGGAATGACAAACTTGACAGGGGATATGATTAGGCTTCTTTTTTTATTTGACCAAATCATGCCATTCAAGTTGGCACTTGTGGATGTACGATCCAATTTAGTTTAAACACAATGAATTCTTTACTTTTGTTTTTGTATATTTTCCTCAATTAAAGTGATATATACAAATAAATGTTTCTTACTGAATTTTTAATATTCGTTTTCTTTTTATTTAACCCAAGAATCTAAAAACATTTAATTTAGGTGTTTTGTCCTTATTTCTACGAAAAAGCCCAACGAGTATCTGAAAATAGAAAATAATTTCTAATGATCACTTTTTGCAATTATTAAATTTTCTCAAGTTCGTGCATCAGCTCTTTTGTTTCAGTAGATAACATTGACTGAAGTCATATACGCTTGTTAAAACTAATATTTTATTTATACATATGTTTGTAGACATCTTCAAGCATGTTTAGCTGGGCTAAACCTTGATGTATTAAGGTATCAATACATTCATTTGGGTTGGAGCTGAATTCAAGTAAAAACAAATGAATTAAATCTGTATTCTTAAAAATATCATTTTTTTTTGGTTTGAGGAACTAAGTCCTTTTAGGATTTTGTTTCTTTTAAGAATTTTAATTAATACTTACTCACTTTAAAAAAAACAACATTTTTACACGGTTAAAAATTTTGGTGTAGATTCTACGAAAATTAGGGCATTTTAGGCAACACTAAAATTTTATTTTAAATTAATGTATAATTAATGTAAAATATAATACATAATGGTTATTATCTCTTTTATTTTGTTTTTTTTTTCACAAACTATGTGAAAATTATTAAAAAAATAACTGTGCAATAAAATAGCAATATTAAAAAATAATAATTTTTGCTTTAAAAAAGGCCTTATTCCAAAGGTATCTGTGTACATTTTTTTTAATTAATTATAACTTCGAAAAAATATTTCACTGAAATTTATAGATCAATATTTAATATCACGATTTCTTCTTTCCTTTGAAACAAGCTAATCATTTTAAAATTCCACCTTAATACACTAATCGCAAAGCTATTCTTAAAAGTCATTCTTGTTTGCTGTTTTATTGTCATGATTTCAATTAAAGAATATCTTCCTTTCGAATTCCTTTGCCTTGTTGAACTCAGTTTTTCTATCCTTTAAGGGATATCTATAAACGAGAAAAAAGGTTAATTCTTTTCCAAGATATCTCCAAGAAATTCTATACTAGAACTAAACGTAAAAACGTACTTCAATGGAATTTCTGCTCTTGCATTTTTCTTCTTCATTCCTATCACACCGGATGCGCTGTAGGATTTTTCATAAAAAAAAATAAAATAAAATCGGAAATTTTTCTCTTCATTTTTTTCTTTTTCAAATAAATCTACAAAAAGGATATCGACTTGTTATCAAGCTTTAAAGGTATATACCAGTCACGTTTCAATTTTACATCCTTTAGCAAATCAAATTCTTCTAAATTTATACCCACTTCCATCAACCCCACCTGGCAACCCAACCACCTTGAGCGTGTATTTATAAGAAATTATACAAAAGGAACTTTCTTCCGTAACGTGCATCTATAAACTTCCAGAATCTATACAACGCAGTGTAAAGGGCAAATTACGCCAAATATAAATACGAAAGAAGAAAATACGCAATTTATCTGTCAAATATTGATCTATTTGTGTTGAACCTTTACAAACTTACCAAGGAAAAAAATATATATAAAACATCCTTTTGGCAAAAAAAAAGTATAACCCTATACACAAAAAAAAAGTGTGTATCACCGGATTCACTTGGTTCCTGTGTATTCAATATCGAACTCGTCGATTGTAAAAATTCAATTTGTGCACATTCACCGGATGTGTGTTCCAAAAAAAGTCCCAAACTTCGATTGTGGCCTAAAGCGCACAAGACAATCTGCTGCTACTGCTTTTAAAAGTATAAAACTTTTTATCAGGATACATACCACTTCCCCCAAAGACAAGACAAGTCTGTCTTCTTGCAGAAGGATACAGATACAAAAATAATGGAGAATATATACCTTCTTATCCCTGCAAACCAAAGTGTTTCATAAATTCTCTTCACATGTGAATGTATATGTATATAAATATCCTTTTACATTCTAAAATACTTCCTACCCAGTCCTTTATATAAACCAAAATACCCAACATATTTTGTAACACATTTTACCGTTACATTATTCATTGCCACAGGCGGAAGCCTAATTTCCTTAGCCTTCAGCATCAGCACAAACATCAGCGGCATTTATCTTTCACAGAGATTATCCTCAAAATTTCACTTGAACAAAATCAAACAGCAGCCAACACATACACGTGGGATAGCTTCAAGGAGAGTATAGAGGATGAGTTGGTAGTAATTCATACTCCTTGACACTGTTCTTCCATTTTCCTTCTCTCAAATAGGTTATAGAATGTTGGTAGAGTGTGAGGACAACCATTTTGTGACTGAATGTCCACAACCTTGAAGCTTCTTGTGTGAAACTGCAAGGTATTGCGAACATTCTTTAGTGTCAGACAGGAAATAAAATTACACGTTCTGGTGAAATCATCAGGTGTCCTGCTGACTGACGATGACAATGCTCGATTTAAGTGTGCATTTTGTTTTGAGTCTTTTTAGTTGTTGTACATACTTTTCGTTAGTTAAAAAATAGTTTTTTGTGTATCCTTGAAGAAAGGATAACTCTTTGTCAATGCTGGCATGGATGACATTTCTCAAACAACTATGAGGTGGCTTTTAGTAAAATTATTTGTTTTTCAGGACTTTTTTCACCACTCTAAGGATCAACAAGGATTCTTTTTCAATATTCGTTTTAATATCTTATATAATTCACAGGAACAAAAGGAGTTAGGTACTTTTCTCGAAGATGGAGGATAATCCAAAATATTGCATAAGACAGATGGAAAAATAAATATTTGATGAGAAAAAACGTACAGTTCGATAATTCTTTAAAAATAAAAACCAAAAACGAACTCAAGGACATCATTAAAAAATACCATTTTCATTAAAATTAAGGTTTGAATATGAAGATTTTTTTTCATTCGACACGACCGACGAAGACGACGATGTCCTTGAAAAAGTTACCATGGTTGCTAGTATTCTTAAAGAAGTAGTTAATAAGGATAACATCAATCTCACTCACATGGTAATTTATGTAATTGATGAATACTTACACAACATGGCTTGTGTTATAATTTGATTGATTTGTTTTTGAGGAACATTTAAGCTTTTCGGTCATACAAACCAGGGCTGTCGGTTATGAACCTTTTACACCTGTAACTTAGAAACTAGCTTAATTTGTATCAAAACAAAAATTAACAAAACCGTGATGTCGATCTTTTATAATCACCATTTTGTTATCACTTGTTATTATCATTTACAACAACTGCTTTTTTATTATCTTGATTTTTGTAATAATTGCAATGTTACCTAAAATCATCTACTGAAACAAAAGAGCTGATGCACGAACTTGGGAAAATTTAATATTTGCAAAAAGTGAAAATTAGAAATTTTCTACCCGGGGTACTTGTAAGGAGGTTAGATCTTAAAACATATTTAAAGTATTGAAAACGACAGCACTGAATTGAATTAAATTATACATAATAATCAAGGGAAATAACAAACCCAATTATAGGTAGGTACATATACCGCAAAAATAATCTTTGTTATTTTTGATGAACCTTCTTTACATAAACTCGTATGTATAAATATGTAATTGGTGGAGGGAGAAGGTAGAATAAATAAATTAACATCAAAATGTAAGTGAATTTATCGATCGTATAAAATCACGTGTATCAATTGGAAAGTTAATTTAGTTTCCATGTTGCCAACCGCATTTTGCCTCAAGTGATTTATGTACATCGAGATTGATTGTGTCATTAGATAAATGTTTTCCTTACAGTTTTGTTTTATTTTTTTTTTTTTCTAAAACCAATTAAAAAAAACAAAACAAATGTTTTCATTTTTTTTAAGTTCATAAGTTAAATTATATTTTGTCAAAACACAAGTACTAGAAGATAAGAAGAAATAATTATTTTATTACAATAACTATAAAAAAAAGATTGTCTTTATATAAAAACTGACGCGATTTCGAGGAATTTTTTTAAAACCCATTTTTTTTTTTTTTGGCAAGAGGTTGATACCCCTTCGATTTTTTCGAAAATCTGAAAAAAATAAATTTGTAATTTTTTAACCTAACTGTTCTTTGTGAACTCATATCTGTAAACAAAAACTCGTTTCGAGAGAAAAAAAAAATTTAGCTGAACTTTATTTTCTTGCATAACAAATTATTCAAAACTACTGGTATCCTTCAAGCTTCAAATAATAAAAAAATTAAATAACATTCACCATTCATTAAATAGGTTTGGTTAAAGTCCTTTTTTTCTCATATTTTATATTTTCATATGAAAATCTTTACAAAAAAAAATAGTTTTTAAGAAGAAACTTCGAACTTTCGAATGCGCTTAATTTTATGAAAAAAAATTTTTCTAAGAATTTTAAAAAATAACAGAGTCAATTCTCCTTTTCCTTTTCTTCGGAAAAGAAACTCACCTTGAATAGGATTGCAAATTTTAATGTCGATTTTATACAAATTTCAACTGACTTTGGTTTTATTCTTAATAATTTTATATTTTAAACAGAATTTGAAATGGTTTTAAAAGAATTTTCATATTTAATAAAATAATTCCTGTAAAAATAAAGTGATAATCAATGCAAATATGTATAACATCTTTTTCTATGGAATTTGTATATTAAAATCTTATGAGATAGCATTTTAAAAAGGAAACCTTTCGGAATTGTTACGAAATTACTTTTCATATTGCAGTTCACATTTATCAACCACCATCTGCAAAACTTTAAGGAGTTTCACTTTTCAACCATCTCGGTGCAAGAGTATTTAATGGTTTTAAAGTTTTTGCATATCAAATTCACCCATTATTTTCATCAAAACTAATTTTCATTCAAACCTTTTCACAATCAAAAATATACTTTTCCTAAAAAATCAATGCAATGTCACACGACATATTTCAGTGCTCATGACAAGGATGGCCAGTTCAATTAGCACTTAAGGACCTACTTGTACAATATACTAACACATATATAAACATTCTCTCTTGAATATAATGTTCATTTTGTGTGTTTGAAAATCTCAAGTGGGAAGTCGTGACATTATTTTGATAAAATTTAAAACCACAAAGGCAATTAAAATTCCATTAAGGTTTTTTTTTGTCATCAATTGAATATAAAAGGTTAAATGCTGATGGAATTGACAAATATTTGATTTTCCGGAGCTCATTTTGTTCCAAAAAGGCATTCAAAAAGGTTCAAGTTGATTTGTTTGTTAAGATAAACAGAATAAAAATAATATTTTTGATTTTTATTTTTTTATTATTATTGTTTTGTGTGTGTGTGTGTGTTTGGGAGGAAATAATTTAATGAATAACGTAATTTACACAGTTATTGTGGACAATGATTTGATGTTATATTTAGAAGAAAATTGATTTTTTTTTTGTTGTAATTATGTAAACAGTGACTCATTTTTGCTTTTACATTTTTTGCACTCATTCTTATTGAAATCAATGAATTAAATATTAAATTTGTATGAAACCAGGCATTTAAAGGAACGCTAATTTAATTATATATAAAACATCACTCAGACTTCAAATAAACTTTCGAGTTTCATTTATGAATCAAGCTTAAGGAGACCTTTCTTTTGATGTCTCACTCGATGAGTTTGGAGGAAATTTTTTAAAATTCAATTCTTTTTTGGCAAGGGGTACCCCTTGGATTTTTTATCCATCAAAATCTGAGAAAAATAAATTTGTATTTTTACCCTAATTGAATTGGCTGTGTCACTGTGAACTCATAGCTTCGTTTAGATACCTTAATCCGCAGATATTTGCCTCAGAAAGTAAGAAAAAAACAAATGTTTGGATGCAAATAACTCAGCAACAAACCTTCAAGAAACTTTTAAATTTCAGTTATGAATAGAGCTTAAAAAGACTTTTCTTTTGATGTCTAACTTAATATAGTTCAATATACGCCTCTGGCAGCACTAAATGGGATGCAAAAGCGATCTCAGTTAATTTTTTAATTGAACGACGAATTCTTTTCACTTTTACAATGTACAACAAAAATTATACATATCATACATTTTATGACCTACTTTTCTAAAGGATTTTGAAGTCAAAATTTCACTATCACTTTAAGTTTTTGAAATACATGAGCATAAAGAGGTCAAAAACGCGTTTTTTGAGTAAATTTGATGTCGAATTACATCACCGTTAAATTTGTTTTGCAAAACTACTTATGCAATCTCAAAACGCCTTGTAAAAACGTCCAAAACTTATTTGCTTTTTTTCAAAATTATTTTTTTTTTCTCAAAGATATTTAAAAAAGAAATATTTGATACATATCTCAAAATCTTGATTGGTTTTTTCAAAGTAATAAATGTTTTTTTTTTAACCAAATTTCAGTTTGCGTCTTCAGATTTGGACTTAAAATAAGCAACATATTACGGAAAAATATATATTTTCGACTAAACATCAAAAAGAACTAAATTTAACATTTTTGTTTGAGACTTTATAGCGAAAATAATGGTGAATGTAGCTAAAAAACTAGTCTAGAAAATAAATCTGTAAACAGTTTTGAATTCAGCACACTTAAGTTTGTTAAAATCTCCCGACTTTTTTTTTGTTTTTTTTTTTTTTGCCGACCAGTATAATTAAATAAAAACATTTTGAGACCAAATTATGAGTCGGTTTGTTCATTTTGCAAGAAAGACAAACTGGAAAAAATTAAGTCACTGGCTGAAAAAATATAATCAAATAAAAACATTTTTTTTATTTATTTATTTATTGTGGTCACATCTGACCTATAAAACGGTTACAATAGAATCAACTCATTGATCACACTAATAAAAGTGGTATCATTAGTAATCATCACAGTTTTATCACCAAAATATAAAACAATTTTAAACAAGAAAAAAAAACTCAAAAAGGTATCATAAGTACTAATTCCTGTCATAAAAAGAGCAAATTACCTAATTCCGGTTCCCCTTGATACCTTTTTTTAAATTCATATCAAGTTCAATAGATACGTTTCTATAAAAAAGTTATTTTAATTATTATGCGTGTCACGTTCGAGGGAGAATAAAAAAAAAGACTCTACCTAAACAAGAAATCAAAAATAGGCAAACCAAAACGAAATATGTCTTTTCTCAGAATTTTTTTCTACCCTGTTCCCTCCTAGCACCAAATAAATCAAACTTCAATTACTTTTAAATCAGATCTGTCTTGAATGTCAAAATGCCAACCATTTTCTTTCATTCACCTGTTTCAAATGAAGAAAAAAAAAAGTTAAATATAATAATTATTATTGGTTTCTTGTAGAATATTACTTTAAATTAAAAAATTTAAAAAAAAAAAATGTGATTATTCACATTTTACCGGGTTTTATTGTTGATATTTTGACATTTAAATCTCAGAGACAAGAAAATGACATTTATCTTAAAAGTTAATTCGATTTATATATACAATTCTAAGAAATACTCAGTGGCTCAGAAGATGAAGGATTCATCTCACATCTCAGTTGACATTCGAACAGCTAATCGCTTGGAATTGGAAAGAAATCGCAACCGTTGCCCAAAAAAAAAAACCAATAAACATGAAAAATAAACAAAATGGAACGAAAAAATGACAGTGACATTTCGTGTATTTTTTTGTAAATTTTAAAAAATCTACCAATAGAAAATATCTCTTATTTTTCATCATCAAAATTCGAACGAATAAATTCTTCTGCCTGAAGGATACGCTCGCTAAGTTTTCGTCTTTGGTTTTTAGATTAGATTTTTGGAGTGTTGTACGACAACACAGCGTTCTACAAGCTTGTAATTTGAATACGCTCTGAAGAATGTCACATTATGTTTGCTTTTCAAAACACGCTATCTTGATTTATTATTGTTATTCGAGTAGGTACCAAAAAAAGAGACGAAAAAAAAGAAAACAAACAAAAAAATTGTCAACATGCCACGTAAATCAATTTTCCTTCACGCACTGAAAGGGTTTCACTTCACCGTATTTTTCAAGGATCTCTCTATAATACAGTAACGGTGGTTGGTATATAGCGAGAATAAATAGAATGAATACAAACCTTTTCTTTTTTGTGATTTGATTTCTCAGTAATTGGATTTCAAGGTACATAAATTTGTTTTACACTCTTTTTCTTTTCGGGTTTCTTTGCGTGAATAGAAATTATTTTGTATATAGCAAAGTTCTGAGGTGTAAGATGGATGTGGGATGTCCTTTAATAAGAGAGTAAATTTAATTTAATTCTTTATCCCTTTTTTTTTTTTGTGGTGTAAATCTGAAAAAGTGTGTTGCATTTCTTTGATGACAAAAAATAATTAAAAATGTTTTAAATTAGATTTTTTCATCTTTGAAATGGTCGAATAAGTCTTGAAACGGATGTATTCCTTTTTTTCATTAAGATACAATTTCCTGTAAATTTCATCTAATTTTGGAAATTATTTCGCAAGAATGATTTTTTTTATATTTGTTATGTAAGCACAGTGTGTGTTTTAGGACAAAATTAACTTTAAAAACTGGCACGTTTTCGCTGGATTTTGAATGTGATGAGTTCCACCAAAAAAGTTGATGTTTTCCCTATACGCAACAATTTTCATTTGTATATGTTTACAATTTACATTATACTTTCCAAAATTGTGTTCAATTTAGAGAATGTTCCGTTGAAGAAGGTAAACAATAGTTTTTTTTTTCAGACATCAGAACACCAAGTTTTATACAATTTGCTTTTAGATCTCCATACAAATTTTTGGTTGACTTTGACTATCTGTACTTGACGGTGTTTTCTTTTTGTTAAATGAAAATCTCTTAGTAAAGAAAGAGTTTTTGACGTGATAACGTCTTATAAATCGATGAACCATGGCAACATTCACGAAAAAGTGAGGACGTTTTCTCCCGTTCCACCTGAAATTATAGCTTATTTGAAAGATAATAACCTAAAGTTGAATACTAATAAAGGATTTTTAAAAATTCCATCATTTATAGGGTAAATACGGGTTTAAAACAAAATAAAAAGTATGTATCTATTTTCTAAACGCGACTTGTAGATAGTTTAATGGTATTGAAAAAATTTAAAAAATTTCAAAACCGAGTTATAAATGGTTTTTTAAAACTTAAACATGAGGTAGACCTTTGACAAAGTAGTGATTATAGGTAGGGGAATTTTTTTTTTGGCAATTTGAAAATACCATTCAAAAGATAATGAAACAAAAAAAAAATTAATGGTCTATTACGGATTTGTTTCTAAGTCTCTGCGTTTCGAAATATTGATTTTTGAAAAACACTTACTTTTTTAGGTATATTTTTGAATGGGTATTTGTTTTTAGCATTTTTTTTTTTTTTGTAGCTTATAGAACATATAGTTTGTAGTCGTGCGCATGCATGTGCAAAAAATTGGTATTCTCAAATGATTTTTAACCGAATAACGGGAAAAACAAGTTTTTTTTACCGTTATTAACCGTTTTTTAGTTTAATCTTTTTCTCTTCAACAGATAAATAATGAAATTTATATTGTAGATAGATATTAGGCAGGATTTATGCAAAATTTCAATAAATTTCGTATTCACAATTTTGAGATAACGGTAAAATAAAGTTCTATTTTTCAACGCATTCTTTCTTTCTTTTGATCTGGAGCAGATACAAATTTAATTTAACTTTATTGAACATGCTGATAATATTACCTTTCATATGATACATCACACATAACGGTACAGTGTGGGAAATACCGTATTCTCTGTTTGAAATTTCGACATGGTTGGCTTTAAAAAATTCTTACTTTTTTTATAAGCATCTTAGAAATATGATTGAAGCGTCACATTAAAGGTGAAATAATAAGCTTTCACATGACATAAAATATATCATAGGTTGCTATAGAAAAAATGGATTAAATGGTGATAGAAGAAAAAAAAGTTTGATTTTTTTTCACTTTTTTCATAAAAAATGATTGTTTTCAATAAATTATATTTTTATTTATACCTTTTACGCTTTATTCTTAAGAAAAAATATTAAACTTTTTAATGCTATAATTTTTGTGTAAGCTTTTCATATCAAAAATTAATATAATGAGAAAAGAAAAAAAAGTTATTTTTTTAGCTTTAAAGATTCAAAAAGTTATTCCGTTTTTCTACAAAACAAACAAACATAAATATCTAAGGTTTTAATTTTTAGCTTAAGTACTTTTCTATGAGATTATAAATTTTTTGTACTAGGTATAAAGTTGCCAAATAAATAATTTTTTGATCTTTTTTTTTTAACAAAAGCACATAACCTGTTTTCTTATGACTTTATCACATAAAATCATCGCCCGTAAACCGGCTTTACAGACAACCACTTTTTTTTTGATTTTTTGTTTTGGAGATTGTTTTAATTCTAGATTTTAACTTTCTAGATTTTCGAGATTTCGTTGTAGACCCAAACAAGAGTTGTAAGTTTTGGTTCCAAAAATTTGTATTTGAATCAATTAAATAAAAAAAATCAACTCTGATCCTAAAGCTGCTATAGTGTTCTAGTGAATAATATTCCATAAGAATCAAATACTGACGCAAAATATAATGGATTCTCTTCGAGAATTAAGATAAATCTGCACAAAACTAAGTCGTAAATTAAAATCAATTTCCCTCTAAACTTTCCGGTGAAAGAAGAAAAAACATACCAAAGACGCATTTTTGAAACAATTAATTATAAAAATGTATTCCTTTATTCTTTCAACATTTTTGCCAAACATTTGTCAAACATTTAATATTTTTATCTCAAAACTACCAATTCTAAGTCACTATAGGTATATTGCCATGAGCCTTTTTAAGATCATAAAATATACGCATTCCACTCGTGCAATTTATATTCACACAATACAAAAATGGTCTATATTCACCGTATAGAGGTAGTCTGAAACTGAAAGAAAGAATCCTTTTCTCAAGAGGCATATTTCTTTAGTGTCTACAATATTAACGGCAAACATTTGTCAAAAAAATAAGCTCATAACACTGTCGTCGACCTTTTCGTCCTTGTTGACCTGTGGTAATTCATTATCTAATGAAATGAAGTTTCCCACACAAAAAAAAAAACAAGTCAGAATAGCAATGAATCATGAACAATGCGGCCCAGAAAAATGAGGTTTGGGGGTAAAGCGGTTTTTTTTGTATGTATCAAGTAGATTTGGGAAAATCCTTTCTTTTTTTGTTTATCTGATGGGGATTTATTGCTGATTCGTATTTTACTCCTTTTTTGTGCTGCCATTGTAATCCGGATTAGTTGAAATTTTTTATTTTTATTTTTTTTTTTTTTTTTTGCACTTTTTATGAAACACTCAGACAACAAAATCAGAGAAAGCACAACATCATATCCTTGATGTCCTTGTTAACCTCGAATCTGTGCAGGAAATCAACTTCGTCATGGATTTTTTAGACGAGAAGGAAAAAGGAAGTATGTTGTTAACAAGGAAAAACGAAAAAATATAAACAACCAAAGGAGAGTACTCTCCACATTTTTGCGTGTTTATATTAAAATGCATAAATTGCATTTCAACATGGAAACAACGAAACTGGAAAGCAGACGCATGCATTTCTCCAGAATTCAGTAGAAAACACAGGCAGTTACCAACCAACTCAACTCGACAAATGAAATATGTTCAAATACAAACAGGCACAAGCTGGGCATTATTTCATTATATGAATTTTTGAAATATCCTTGCCGCTTTTCTTCCAGGATATTTCTGTGTTTTTTTTTTTGTGGGAGGACGGAAGAAGCCGCGCGAACAGAATCTCAAGTACTGACAAACAACAAAACGCAAGGACATTTAAAAGTTTGTTGGCGTTGTGCGGTGGTGGAGTAAAAGCAAAAAAAAAAAGGATTTCTCGTTATGTATAAATACGAGATGTTGCTTGAGACACTTAAATTTATTTTTTAAAACACAATAACTGAGTTTCTGAGAGAGCGAGGAATGCAGTAAAAATGTAATTCCAGTAATGGGTTTTTGCATTTTTTGTTTGTTATTTATATGAAGACAAATGAATATCATTCGAGCGTTAAATTGTAATATTTCCTAAACGCTAACGAGGCGGAGATGTGTCGTAAATTAAAAGGGAAGAGCTAGCTTTATTTATTATTTTTTTTTTTTTAATGGAATTCGTGGTGGATTTTTGCTTATATAATAATCTTGAGTGGGCGTGATACATACTCATAACTCATGACGACGATGACGGGTGGCGTTGTTAACGAGGGATGGGAAGATCCTTTGTGAGTAGGTATATGAATATAATCAAAACGTGAGTCAAGACATGTGCTTTCGTTACTAAGTTGTATATGAGGAGAATATCGCTAAAGGTGAAAAGATAATGTGTGTGTGCATATTGCTTTCATGAGAGAGATACCACCCCACTTGACCTGATGTAAATTTAATATTTTAACGAATATCCTTTTTGTTCCTGATTGTGTTTAGTTGTATAGACTTAGGATGATTTAAATGGGAAATCAGTCTTTCAGGGAATTGCTATAGAACGACCTTTAAAGATGTTTCTTAAATTAAGGATTCTTCTTTAATTCAATTGGAAATAAATCAGTGTGATAATTTAAGCGGAAATTGATATTTCGAGTTTATTTAATTGAATTTCTTAAAGCATATTTTCTTTTTTTAAATTAAAAAAAAAATTATAACCAGATGTTGGAATTAAAAACTTTATAATTAAATAAAAAATCAAAAGAAAATTGATGGAAAGGTTCAATAATGATGAAATAATGCAGAGGTTTTTAATTAAATTATTTGTTGATTTGAATTGGATTTTAAAAATTATTAATCAAGCAAGAGTACCAAACCATATAAATTGCCATGAACGTTTCATTTATATTGAAAGTCAAGAAAATGAATTTGATGAAATCCACTTTTATGCATTTGTGCAAAGACTGAAAAATTGACAAAAAAAGCTCCAATAAAAAAACAGTATAATATTATTGCAAGCCAATTTTTACAAAACAGAATACTACACTGTTAAAAATTATGTCGTAGTTTTTAATATAACCTTTGGAATAATACTTTTTTGCAAAAAAAAAAAATAATAGTTCACTAATATAACGATTTTATTACACAGTTTTTTCATAATTATTATTCTTATTAATTTCAAATACAAAAAATTAAAATGTAATCAAAAATAATAAAAAATAAGAAAAATTGAATCTGGTTAAGAATTGAAATTCGATACTATTCTACTTTTTTTTTAATTCAAGAAAATCAATTTTTGTGTATTAAAAACGTAAACGGAAATGGAAGCCTTTTCAAAAAAGAAATAATTTTTGTTGTGCCTGGATTACCTAAGAGTTATCGTTACCTAAAAACCAATGAGTACCTATTTAAAACTATTTTGGTTCCGAAAAATGCATTTAGTAACCTTTTTTCTGATTAAATTTCAATAAATTTTGTATTAGACTTAAAAATGTAATTCAATCAAAATATTAAATTTAAATACAATTTTGGTGTTGCCTCATTTCGTAGAGTCTACTCTACAACAAAATGTTTAACCGCGTAAAAAACTAATTTGGATAAAATCTATGACGACACGATTTCGACATATTTTTATACGAAAGCGTCAAAATTCCATTTTCCTTAATTGTTCTATGCATATTTTCGAAAGTACATGCATAACACTGGTCAACAAGGTTTTTGCCACAAGAACCAAAATATACTTTTCTAGTTGTTTTTGGGGTGCTGAATCCGAATCTGAAGTCAGAAAAATTTTATTGGCCTTCGTTTTTGAAATATTACCGTTAGAAAATGTCAAAAAACGTAATTTTGGCTGTTTTCGAGGTTATGTTTTTATGTGGAGTAATTCATTGTGAATAAATTTGTAACCAATATCAATTTAACATTTTTTAAATATCAAATTAACATTTTTTAAATATCAGCCAAAAATGCTCTATAAAATGTGTTTTATGATATTTAAAATGTTAAAACAACATTTTTATTATCAGGATGATATTTAAATGTCACATTTTGAAAATTTTTTTTGATATTTTATTATCATTTTTTCATATCAATTTCTCATTCCAAATTATTGAAAAATATTAAACAAAAAATTCTTAATGTGTACTAATTTAAAGGCGCTTTGTGTTTTTTCGAAGTAAAATGTATGATTTACTGAGAAAATTTGATCGGCACTAAGATTTTACTTCACATAGTTTGGGAGAAAATAACAAAACAATTATATCACCTATAATAGAAAAAATAATATCACCATTATTTTGTAAAGAATATTCCCTTTCAGTAATGTCTTGAAAAAAGAAAAGAAAATTCTTAAAATAATAAAAATAATAAAAATGAAAAGGAAAGAAATAGGTTTCATTATAATAAACTAAAACGTAAAATCTAAAATCTAAACTTAAAAAAATGTCAAAATGATATTTTAATTGTCAGAGTGAAATTTTCACTATCCCACCTGAAATTAAAAAATGTCCAAATGATATGATAAAATATCAAAATTGATATTTTAATTGTTCGACGACTTTTGTCACTGAAAAATGTTAATTTGATAGCTGTTATTATCAAATTTTTTTTTCGGAGAAGCGGTCTTTGAATCAGAAACAACACTGGCCAACCAAATTACACTTTTTTTGCCACAAGAATCAAAATATACTTTTCTGAAGGTTTTTGGGTTGCTGAACTCGAATCCACAATCAGAAAAATTCTATTAGCCTTCGTTCTTAAAATATTACCGTTATAAAATGCAAAAAAGGGTTTTTTTTTTATAACGGTTATATTTCAAGAACGGAGGCTAATAGAATTTTTCCGATTGCGGATTTGAGTTCAGCAACTCAAAAACCTTCAGAAAAGTATATTTTGGTTCTTGTGGCAAAAATTCTGTGGCCAGTGACTTAAACTTTAGATTAAGTTTAGTTTCTCTTTGACTTATTAAATGAAACTAAAGATATCTCGAGCAATAAAAGAGATATCAGGAAAATTTAAACAGTTTTTGAAAGAAGATATCTGTTCTTATAATAACCATTACAAATTTGTCTATAATGAATTACCCCACATAAAAACAGAACCTCAAAAACAGCCAAAATTACGTTTTTTGACATTTTCTAACGGTAATATTTCAAAAACGAAGGCCAATAAAATTTTTCTGACTTCAGATTCGGATTCAGCACCCCAAAAACTACTAGAAAAGTATATTTGGGTTCTTGTGGCAAAAAAAAAGTTAAATTTTGTTGACCAATGTAATCAATCATGAAATATTTATGTGATTTAATCTGTATAATTGTATAGGTGCCTATGTATGGTGCAACATTTAAAATACGTATCAGGTTCTTCTGCAACATTTATATTTTTAGTGACTGGTAGTACAAATAATAGACAGCAATTAATAATAGATTTTTTATATCAAAACTACATATAAAGAGACATTATTTATTTTTATCGTTAAAATTTAAGTAATTACAAAAATGTTTAAAAATTACAACAATGACATAAAAAATTGTCACATGTTGTACCTGACAAAAAAAAACCTACAAAACCTTTCTATTTAATTTGAATTAAAACTATAAATTTAAGGATTCTATTTTTTTTTTTTTTTTTTTCATTAGGAATTAAAAAAGCATTTCATGATATATTCAATCCCACACATGAGTATTCTCTCACAACAGCAAATTTTCATACATACCTAAATACATATTTGTTTATATTTTTGACGTTGGAATATTTTAAATCCTTTGGAATTGTTCCTCGTTAAATTTTACACTGATGAATAATTCAAATGAAAAATGATAAAAATAAATATTTATTTAAAAAATAACAATAAACCATAAAATTAATGAAAAAAAAATAATTAAAATAAAATAACATTTGAGGTAAAACAATGATATATTTTATTTCCGGATCCATTTTTTCAAATTAAATCTACTCTCATTTATTTTAAATTGATTTTAAACGAAAATGATGAAAATATCTTTTAATACACAAAAATATTTACAAAATACCTTTTAAACCACACATACATTTTATTAATACCTAACTCAAATATCAAATTGATTTCTAGTGTATCGAATTTTCAAAACTAAAATCCCACTTTTTTCTCTATTTTCTTTTCAGTTGAACCAGAATGAATTTCATGCATCATCCAAAGTCCAATCGAACAAAAAAAAAATTGCAACAACAAAAACAATAACAACAAAAAATATTCCTCCATACTCCTCCACACGAATAAATTCCACAAAAATGAATCAATTGACTTTTATCCTAATACATTTGAGTGTGTGTGTGTAAGCTACTGATATGCTCTATAAACCAATACGGCTACTCTGGAAGGATGATTTTTTATCAATCAAACGTCAAACCTTCTGCACACTTCATCGACCATTAGCTCACTCAGTTTATCCTTGTTCGTGTTTTGTGGATGATTTTTTTTTCTTGCAACACAAGCTTTTTTGATGACTTGTCAGCTAAACGAACAACTCCTAGTATCTCGCCTAGCAAAAGGATAATAATGAAATGAACGAAGGAGAAAAAAAGGATGAGCTCTTTTGGATCCACGAACGACAAGGACGACCAACAGCAACACACAGCATTGTCCTAATATTGAATTTCTTTTCCTAGGAATGTGAGTTAAATTTCGATGAAGTCAGGTCGATGCAGCAGTTGTTGTTTAGGCCATACAAAATAGGATCAAAAAATCTCTATAACCAAGTCAAAGTCTAGAAAAGTTCTTCTTCGTCCTTTTTTTTTCTAACAAAAGCAATTTATACGAAATTATACTCATGGCTTCTCTGGCGGTCTGAGAAGGGAGTAAATAATAAGGAAAATATATCGAAATGTAATTTGAAATTCTGCAAAAAAAATCTCACACAAAAAAAAATTAAACGTAAGGTATGAGTGCTTTTCTGATAGAAAATCACGTTATATATGTATTTTCAAAGGATAAGCTATGTAATCACGTACATCTTATAGCAAATAGTCATATTGTGAATCTGATACATTCAAAGAATATTTTTCTCTACACGTCGAAATGGATATTTTTTTCATTTAAGGATTCTTTTTCCTCTTGTATTTGTTTCTGTTTTTTTGTTCGAATTTAATAACACACTGCACTCGACAAAGACAAAGGCTCTTTATAATACAACCAACCCAAAGCACCAAATAACACAAAAAAAAAAAAACAAAGAAAATTAAGTACTCCGTAACCCCTTGGGGTGGCCCAGAAGCCACCCCTTTTTTCAATTTGAATTAAAAATGAGATGCAAATGTGTTCCGAATGAATGGGATCTGTGTTCCACAGAGAGATGGCGTTGCTGGTGCTATCATGGCAATGGCGTGGGTAAAAGCTTGAAGAACAATTGAATAATAATACATAACCCAGATAAAAGAATCCCCACTATTAAAATAGACACTATATACAACACTGATAGCTTTGCTTTAGTTTGGTTAGGAGGATGCTTTGCAAATGAATATGAGGAGAAAGAAAAGATGGAAGGAAGGAAGAATATAGTTTTAATTTTAAAACTCTAAAGCTAAATATGGATAAGGGTCAGTTAGAACTCTTTATATTCATATTGATCTTTAGGTAAAAAAAGGTGGGTTGGTAACACAGGTACACGTAGTGTATATATGAGAAGTCAAAGGTTATACAGGGCTATGGTGATTCCAATTAGTATCACGTAATAAGCTTTTAAGTTAAACACAGGGGAAAAAGGATTTCCATTTAAAACAGAGATTTGATTGGATTTTTTGTTTTGCAATCGATTTCCTTATAGTTATGTTAGAGGGAATTTTAATTTACTCAATCAAATAGTTTTGAACATTTTAATGTGAAAATTATTATAGAATCGGTTAATTTTCTTGTAGTTCAAATGGAAATTCTGAATTAACATTTGACTGCGAAAACTCTGGCAGTCAATTTAATTCATGTTTGCGTTTGTTTTTTTACTCTGGACTATCAACTTAAAACATTAAGGTCCATTTTCTTCACTCGGAGTTGAACAAAACTTGAGAATTTTTATATTAAAAATTCTCAAGTTATGTTCAACTCCGAGTGAAGAAAATGGACCTTAGTTTACCTAATTTCTTTATAAAAATCGGGAAATTTGAAAAAGTCTAAAAATATGTTTTTAAAGAGATGTCTGTTCAAAATTACTCTTAGGACATGTGGGAATTGCGTTTAAATGTAGGTTTAATTTTCTACCATGTTTAAATTTAGACGTTTGGTTAAAAAAGGGATACAATTTAATTGGGTTAAAATGTGTTAAATGGGACTTTTTTTGGTACTACTTTGATTAAAATTCATTCAAGATTAAACAAAATTAACTTCAGAAATCGTTTTTCTTATACATATATTTAATTAATTAATTTTTTTTTAACAAAACCTAGCTGAAAATATATAAAGTTAAATATTTTAGTATGAAAATGTAAGAAATTCTCAATTTCACATACTTTTTTATTTTTATCGATAAATTCTCACTTCATTCCGATCAAAAAGAAAAATTTTAATTCAGTCTTCGAACTCTTATTCATAATTCAGCAGCTGCCAACAAAATAGAAATATAAAAAAAAAACAACCAATTCGTAAATTTTAAATTTTTTTCAAGATGAATAATAATTTGAGGAAGTACTTTGTATTAGTACTTTAACATTTCTTAAAATATCAACGCATTATAACAAAAAATATTTTAAATCTATCTTGAGAAACGTCAAATTTCATGAATTTTCACAGTTAATGAATTTTGGAGTAAGTGAATGCGAATCGTAAAATTTAGAAAAAAAAATTATATCATTTCCCGTTTCTTCGATAAATACTTTCTGTCATCTCGAAAGTCAAACTGTGCGTATCATTGAAAAAAATTTAAAAAAATCTACAGGTGAATTCGTTTCAATTTTCGTCCATATTGGATTATGAAGTTCTAATCGATGAATTACAGATGCTTTCATCAAAAAATTAGGTGTTCGGTTACTTTCACGAACAAAAAATGTTGGAACAATACATTTAAAGCAGAAAAGAAAATTTCAAAATCAAAACCATGAGTGGCAAAATTTTGGCATGAAGTTTGTACTTGTAAAAGATATTAAGAATCAAAAAGAGTCAAAATTTCCTTTGCATCATAAAATGTTTCTACTTTTTCAGATAACAAATTTCCAAAGATATTCCACAGCACCAGTGAATTTTCAGTTTGTAATTTTCTATGCCTTATCATTAAAATTTCAATAATATTCTTAAAACAATGCAGACATTGAAGGCAGTACTAAACCTGTTTCACTTTGGGTTCGATATCCCTATTTTCAAAATCCTATTGATTTTTTTAGATTACTGACATTAAAATACGGTTTTCTTAATACCTACGTTTTTTTTTAATCTTGCTTTTTCAAAATCCCACTTTTAAAACTTAAAAGAATGTAAACTCTTCTCAAGTGCTTAATTTCAGCATAAGAATTTCTATTTAAACATTCTGCCAAGCAACTTCTAATCAATAAACGAATTTACTACCTTCAAGCTATTAATTCAAGTGACATTCTAGGTTAACCCAAATTAGCTATATCCCAAAAAAAATGGGATTTTAATCTCCCATTTGTCTTATTCCTTACTAAGTAAGTCTTACTTATTATAATAAATCACTTTTTTAGTTTAAAACTGAAATTCAATTTGTCTAAAACAACTGATACCAACATACAAATCGTAATTCTACAAAATGCTAAGGTTACTAACATTTGACCCTGGGTCGGTGCATAATTTCCCACCACTCCACTAACTTTACCAAGCCAACTTTCAAAATACAAAAGTTTTGTTTAAGGACGTAAATTTTTTGATATGTACAATATCCTAATGCAACAGGATACATACCATATATCTCAATATTATCAAAAATTCACAAAAAAGTTATAGGTTATACAGAAGTTTCTTACAGTTGACTGAAACAAAAGTATTTCACCTCTTTTTCAAAAAACATTCGTACAGCAAAATATTCTTCATACAAATCAACTTTTGTTTCCGGTTTGCTGGGCAATGGAAATCGCTTAACTTGCATCACCCTTTTAAGCTATAACACATAAAGTTGTGTGTTTTTCCTTGTTTTTTGTTGTTGTTGTTGTAATACGAGTTTCGAGTATGTTGCATGTTGATAGGAAAATACTTGCAGATCTAGAGGACGATGATTAATGACTTTCAACTTTTGCAGATGCGTTCAGACATAATATATCTGGAATATGGTTGTTTTTTTTATTTATTTCGAAAAACATTGCATTTTCAAGGTTTTGTAGTGATATATTACTATCAGGCAATCCTTTTATACAAAAGTGTAAATTCCAAAAGGATGCAGTTTTTTTTTTATAAATATAACAACTTTTAACAGGTTTCAACAACAATATGAAATGAGATTTACATTGAAACAGAAATTCTTTTATTCAATTCCAATGGGAAATCCTATCAGCTATGAGTAGAGTGTATGCAAGGAAATGAAGCCGCAGTTATCATAACACGTAAACGTAAACCAAAATATGATCTTCGAGTGAGTCCTTATAATTTTTTTTGTTTTGTTTTATTTAACATAAAAGTGAATGCCGCCATATTTTTTTTAAATTATGATTGAACCTCAAGGATACGAAGTTTTAACAAGTTAAATAAATTATATAGAAGTAGCTACTCGAAGTTCGATATTTTTCAATTCCTTTCCAGAATTGTTTATTAAATTCTTGTTAAATAGATTGGGGTCTAGTATACAGTGAACAGGGACCCTAAAATATAACTTCTCTTCAACCGAGGTCATTAAAATTTGCCTTTTAAAAATGCTTTTGATTTTTTAATTGATTTTCTGAATCCTTTTATTCTTTTTCGAATTTGTTGCTATCTGATTTTTAAACCAACAAATTTATTAATTTTTAACTTATTTTATTAAGATAAGAGACTTTTCTTGTGCCACTTCTTGAGTGTAATAAATTTGTTTTCATAATTTCGATACCTTCTTTAAGACAGACGTTCTCAAAATAGCTTGAACCTCGCTTAAAGTAAATAAGTCCTTTTATATCCCATTCTGATTTCTTTTTCACCAAGTAGAATAAAATAGAAAATACATATTACAGAAATATTATAATTGATTCATTGTTATTTATTATTCAAAATCTATTTATTGGCAGAAACACCATAACATTGCAAACAGCCGTAATGAAAATAAAAAATTAATAATATTGTATTTGGTTACAGGTATTTGGTATTTGACCCAAAAAGGTAGTCAAAATTATTTGTTGGTATTTTCAAATGAAAAAGGTTCTTAAAAAGTGTAATTAATAAACACAAAAATTATTTACCATATTTTAAAATTTTTGGAATTTATTTTCACCAATAAGATATTTTGATATAAAAAAATTACACATACGCCACAGTGACCCGCAGCTAAGACGCAAACAAAATAGTTAAAACAAATTTAACCATTAAATAAATTTTAAAATTTTGAATATGCTAAGATTTCGAAACCATTAAAATTTAATATTTAATATCGCAAGCGAAAGTATTTTTCTAACAACTAGCCCATGCAGAAAACAAATCATAAAACAAAATGGCGGAAATTTTGTCAGTTTCTTGATTTATCCTCGAACTAAAACTACTGATCTTTTACTGATCTTGTGTGCCCTTATAGATTATTATATTGTTGTTGAATAGTTAATCCTTGAGTTCATTTTCATTCAGAAAAAAGAACTTTATTCCTTTTGTTATTTTTTCAAAGTTTCTGCTGATAAAGATTAAACATTTGTTAACGTTCCTCCGCCAAGCGTATCCATAATTTAAAAAAAATTAAACCAGAGTTTTTCTATTGAATAATTTACTTAACTTTTCAATGTGGTCTTATTATTTCATGTGTCCACAACAGTCCAGTGCATTTATAAATCGACCCAGCTATTTGTACCACCCCCAAATTTTTTTTTGCTCATTCGATAGACTTGGTTATCGAAAAAATGTTCTTTACATAAAAGACGCGAAATTTAATTGTCTCCTTTTTTTGTAACCAATTTTTACCTAGGATAAACAGAAGTCGAGTTATTGAATAAAAACTAAAATCCAACATGGCGGCCAAAAGGTGAATTTTACGAGTGTGAAAAATCAGGGTTATGATATTCACCCAACTCTCTAACGAAAGGAACAACGAAAATCGCCGTACCTATATCTACCACACCCGCGTTGGACCGAACTTACCACGAAAGATTGACACAAAACTGACTTGAAAATATTTTCAATGAACAATTTTGTATTTGACTGTTCAGTTCATTTTAGTTTAGGATATACGATGGTGGGCCTTATTAGCCCCGCGGGCCATATTTGCCATTGAATAGTCATTGAATAGGCTACTCCTATCTAGATTTCTAAAACTTAAAAAAACGGTCCCAGGCAAACCATTTAAAGTGTATTTTTATTCATAAATTTCCTAAAATTCCATGAATATAAAAATTTAGGTACTAAAAATAAATACCTACGAAAATATAATAACTTGATTCTATTATCTTGTCTGTCAAAATATGAAACAATACATTTTGAATATATCCTCAAGATAAAAAGCCAACATTTTGATTGACATGGAAAAATTACAAACTATTCACTAACCAACTGAATCTTAAAAAAAAAGTAGTGCTGATGGTTTCCGGTTTCCTGGATATCAACTACCTCCTTCGGTTTTTTCCAAAACCTTTTGTTTTTTCTTTTATATATTTTCGTTCATAATCCCCAAACAATTAAAATAATATCCATCTCTGTCAGACGTTTACATAAAATATTTTTTTTTTATAAGGAAATATCCCTTGAGGCGAGAATGAATTACTTTCGAATGAACGTTCCTTTTTCAATACCACCACCCATACAATTTCAAATGAAAAAAAAAAATATAAATTAAAAAGTTCATAGAACAAGAGTTTTTGAATAATCTGTCTCTGATGGTATGCCATCATGCATATGCTACTTCCTCTTTGATTTCTGCATCACTTCCAGGATTTTATAAAGGAACTTTTTTGTCATTTTCCTTTTTGCTAATGAAACTGATATCAAAACACTGGAAAAACTTCATCATATGGAACTTTTTCGAAACCTTATTATAGAGTTCTCGAGTATATTAGTTTGTAGTTTGTTTATATATCTGCATAGAATTTACCCTAGGCTTTGACTTGGTTCTCTCTCTAATGTTTTTATGCACTATAGACTACTGCATGCTGCATAATAATGTTTTCAATAAAACTTTATTAGCATGTTGTTTATGTGTTTGAGAGAGAGAGTTTATGAAATTTCAAAATTCTGTTTTGTTTTACTGAGAGAAATGATGTTTACCAACAACATCACAAAATCCGATTAATTTACCTTCAATTTATGCACACTCACATACACACCCCAAAAAAAAATAAAACTTCAAAAAAGTAAAAAATAATTTAAAAAAATAATTAAAAAAAAAACAAAATATTGTCATTGTTAGCTGTGAAAATTTGTTGTATTTGAAAAAAAAAAACATTCAATATTTTGTAAATATTTGAATGTCACTTTGTAAAAAAAATTGATTTTAGGGAATAACTAAAACTAAATTGAAATAAAAATTAAGAGTGTAACTCAATACGAATAAAAAAAAAAAAACATAGCTCTATAAGATTCTAGTTTAAGATTTAGCTTAGTTTAAACTAACTAACTAATAAATTGTATAAATATTAAATTTAAATTTAAAATTAATTTGTATATAAAATTAGAATTAATCACAAAAATGAATAATAAAGCCTAAGGGTGTACAAAATTATGCATCAAACGAGCCCCATTTGGAAGAAAATTTGTAAATTAAATTTTTTCTACAAAAAACTTCCAAAACGTATCGTAGTTTTGTATGCATTTTAGGTTTTTTTCTTTTTTTTTAAATAAAATTAAATAAAAAAAATAATAACTTAGATCCAAACTAGGATAGATCATATGGAAAACTAAATAAAAAAATAAAAATAAATATTTTATACATACCACCAAGTAGGTTTAGGTTTAAATGTAGATAACACTTTAGTAGATTATATTAAACAAATTGTTAAATTAAAAACAAAAAAACTATGTATTTAAATTAAAATTATTAAAAATTTAACTTGTAATAACAATAAAAAAAAAAATAAATTAAAAAAATATTTAGGATGTTTAAAAAAAAATTATTAGTATATTCAGGGAACGCATACGAATATTTTTAATGCAATTAAATTCAATGTGTTTTGTGTATATAGCTATTGTATAAAAAATTAAAACTTAAAAAAATGAAATATATGAGAATAAAGTGGATTTAATTGTTAAATAAATTTTCTGGTTTTTTGATATTTTATTTCGTTTTTTATTTTCAGTCATTTTTTTGTGGAATACAATTTAAATAGAATGAGAGAAAACAAACATTCAAAATTTGCTGGACTGCCATGGAAATTTGGTAAGTCATAGAAAATAAATTCGATTTTGGACCCCTAGTGCCTAATAGGTTGAAATACTACGTTTTTCAAAGAGTTTTGTGATAGATTACCTTAGTACCGGTATTTCGATAAAAATCATGACTTTTCGAACTTTGAGGTCCAATTCAGGTCTTTGCCTCTATTAGGCCAATAGATTGTAATGCCTCGTTTTTTGAAGAATCAAGTCATAGATTACCTAGATAGCTTAATTTTTCAACCAAACATGGCTATTTGATTTTAGGGACCCCATTTCTCTATTCGGGACCTTTTAGAGCCTTAGGTTGAAATACCTCGTTTTAAGAAGAGTCGCAGGATAACTAACCTTGATACCTACCTTTCGACACCAATTATTATTACTTTTTGTTTTGGGGTCCCAATTTTGATTTTGGGACTGTGAAAGCCAAATAGGTAGAATCATCTAATTTTTCGAAGAATCCCATGAAAGCTTACAACCATACTTGTATTTTGCTACCTATCATGACTTTTTTATTTTTGAGGTCCAACTTATATTTTGCCCTCTGGAAGTTAAAATGGTTGAAGTAACTTGTTTTAAGAAGAATAGCATGATAACTTACTTTAGTACCTGTATTTTAACACCAATCATGACTTTTTGATTTCTGAGGTCCGAATTAAATTTTTGACGTCTCAGATCCTAATAGACTGAAAAACCTCGTTTTTTGGGTAAATCAGCTTAAATTGATTGCACATTTTACAGAGTCATTTTACATAGACAAAAACTAGTCCATAATTTTTGCCTTCAGACGTTGCTAAACTCAATTAAACATAGCTAATTTCATATAATTTATAGCCAGTGGACAAGCAAAACGCATCTAACGATACATCATGAACATAACCCACTTTTTGGCCTACCACTGAATAGCTCAGAGACAAGAAAAAAATGTATATCAAACAAAAACATTCTTTTTATTAAATTATTGAATAAATATTAAAATACAACCTCAAAAATATCTAAGCTAAAGTGTACAAGGATCCATTGATCAAATAGAATTGTTGATCTGGAATAGCTTTTCTATTTACAGGAGCGAATTGTTTCAATTTAGCTGCTTTAATGGTATTTGTACTTTTAGCCAGTATCAATCGTTCAGGAATAAAATTATCTTCTTCGACTTGAGGAGAATCTTCAATAGGTTCTTCATCGGTTGCAACTTCTTCAGTTGTCGCTGCTTCTGTTTGTGTTTCTACGTCTTCTTCTTCTGAAATTTCTTTCACATTCTTTCCACTTTCATCTTTACCATTTACTTCAGGTGGTCCATAAGTCTCAGCAGGTGGTCCATAAACATCAGCTGGGGCTGAATAAAACATTGCTGGATCAGTTAGAGGTGGTAGATAGTGATTGGCTGGTGCAACAAGTTTTCCTTCAGTTGGAAGATCGAATGCAATTTCTGGCCGAATTCCAGCTGGTGGATATGGTGTTTGAGTTGGAATATCCTCAGCAACTTCTTGACGTGCAAAAAATCTATTCCTCGTTGATCGAATTTTATCCAATTTAGCTGGGGTTGCATGACATAATGCAACTGCAACTACACCGATTAACAAAATAGTTTGGAAGAACTTTGCCATTTTTTTAGTGAATTTGGTTTGAAGTTAATAGAACAACTGATACTCTTTAAAAATTCAATCGTCTATTTAAGGAAATCACTTTCAGCAAATAATCAAGTTCATGTGCATAAAATGTATGCATAAAATCCAAATTTTGAAAAAACACACTCCACAGCGAACTCATTTTTATGCAAAGCAGAGCACGGATTTTTGATTAGTTCATCGACCGCTCATCAAATTCTCACCTTCGCACGTATTTCTGACATAATTTTTGGTCTTCTTTTTTATATTTTTATCAATTTTTTATTTGAGGTAAGTTAAACTAGCCAAAGGAATAATAATTTCAATGCGCTCAATGCATTCATGTTCAAAAGACAGACTTTTTCATATTTAAACGTTATATCTTCCTAAGCTCATATAAAATGGTTTTCAAAGCCTAAGGGTAAATAAAAAGTGGTTCACTGTAAAGTTGGTTTACTGACGATAATTTTAAGTAATAATGTCATAAGAAAAAGAAAATGATCTAAAAATTATTTATTTATCAACTTTCTAGTAAAATAATGTACCTATAAGACAATAAATCTTATGTATGTTTTGTAGAATAACTTTATGAATCCAATCATAGTTTACGAGAAAAAGCTAAAAAAAACCTTTTTTTACTCATTATATCAATTTTTGTATATGAAAAACTAAAAGAAATACACCATTTAAAAGCTTAATATTTTTTCTAAAGAATAAAGCAATATTTAAATTTTTACAATGCGTAAAAAGTATAAAAATAATTCATTGAAAACAATCATTTTTGATGAAAAAAGTAAAAAAAAAATCAATCTTTCTTATCTTCTAACACCATTAAATCAATTTTTTTCTATGACAACCTATAATAAATATTATATCAAGTGAAAGCTTTTTATTTCACCTTTCATATGAAGCTTCAATCATAGTTCTACAATGCCTAGAAAAAAAGTTAGCAATTTTGCAAATTTTGTTTAACCTCTATTTACCCTATTTAATAATTGAATTTTTTCAAAATCCTTCATTAGTATTAACCTCTAGGTTATTATCTTTCAAATAAGCTATAGAAGATTTTCGTATCTCCAATAGTTCATTTTTAATTTTCAATTGAAATTAATGCCGCACTGCTTAAAAAAATTCAGGTGGAACGGAAGAAAATGGCGTCACTTTTTCGTGGATGCTGCCATGGTTCATGGATTTATAAGACATTATCACGTCAAAAATCATTGCTTCCACTTTTCTGGGTCACAATAAATGTGTAATTCTCTAAATTATGAAGGCGACAGTAAGCGTTCCCTTTTAAGTGTGTCAAAGGGACTGCACTTACAATTTTTGGCAACATTTTTAAAATATGAGACAAAAATACAATAATACTGACCCCATAAAAGCCTGATGTCCGCTTTTATATTTCCCGACAAAAAATATTCTCTTATTAATTGCTCAGAGGCTTTCTTGCCAATTTTTTTCAGAGTGCGGGTTTAAGGTTATATTCATTTTTAAACTGCTTGGAAAAGTGAAAAATTTCCTTTGAAAGGAACAAAGTTTTCCACTCCAAAGTTGATCCCATTTTCGTTTGCCAACTACTTTCATACTTTTGCCAAAAGCCCATATACATATAATGACTTTCCCGGCGACTTAACGAGCCGTGTATTATTTATTGTGTAAAGGCACACTTAACAACCTCTGTTGCATAGTAAACACAGTCACAGTGCTTGCATTGTAATTGCTTGCGACCGACTCGACTCTTGGAAATTGCACAACTCTCTCTCTCGTTTATACAAACTGCAATTTGCCATAAAGTTAAAAATTATAAACCCTTTTGAATGATCTCTCCTTGTTGAAATGCAAAATAAAAACGAGTTATATCCTCTTTTTTACATTTCCTTCCTTATATTTTCCGCGAATAGCAAAGTTGATTATGCATGCATTTCCTTGAAAAAAGAGAGAGTGAAAGCGATTAAGAGGCGTCTTTTGCTTCCTTCCTCGATATAAACTGATGCAAACTAAATCATGCAACACCTTTTGTATTCGCACAATAAACCATGTCAAATGCTATCAAGGATATATATAAAAAGCTATAAAAGACCCAACTGAACTCGCAACTTAACACTGTGCCATCGCTACCGGTAAGATTGGGCATCTGCATTCCCTCAACTGGAAGCTGGGACGATGTCTGGGTTTTCTTTGATATCGCATAAAGCAAAATCAGAACTAGTGATGGGAACTATCGAATGATTTGAACTATCGAATAGTTCATACATTCATTTATTCATTCGAATAAAAATTATCAAATAAACTATCGAATAAAAACTATCGAATGAACTATCGAATAAAAAAACTATTCGAATGAGAAAACTATCGTATAAAAAGAGGTTGTCTGTAAAGCCGGTTTACGGACGATGATTTTACGTGATAACGTCATAAGAAAACAGGTTGTGTGCTTTTAAAATGAGTCAATTGAAGCGTTTATTTATTTGAAACAATCATAATTTACTAAAAAAAATTACCTATTTTCTTTTCTCATTATATTAATTTTTTTATTTTAAAAGCTAACAAAAAAAATTATGCAATTTAAAAGAATAAAACCATTGTTAAATTTTTACAATGCGTAAAAAGTATAAAAATAATGTATTGAAAACAATCATTTTCATCAAAAAAAGCAAACAAAAAACATGAATTTTTATCTTCTCACGTCATTAATTCCATTTTTTTCCCTAACAACCTATAAAAATTTTATACCATATGAAAGCTTATTGTCTTAGCTCAAAATATATATATCGATCAGGTCTATGAGACATCTACAAAAAGAGGTAGAATTTTTTGAACTCGATCAAATTTCTTTAAAAAAAGCAAAAAAAAACCTTTATTTTTATGTTCTCAAGCTATGAAATCAATTTTTTTGTTTGACAACCTATAAAAAATATATACCATGTGAAAGCTTATTATTTCACCTTTCATATGAGGCGACGTATCAATCTCATTTCAAAGATGCTTACAAGAGAAGTTAGAATTTTTTAAAGTCAACCATGTCAAATTTCCAGACTGAGATTACGGTACTTCCGGTGATATACCAAATAAAAGGTAATTGTATCAGGATGCTCAGAAAAGTTTAATAAAATTTCTATCTGCTCTTGGTCAAAAGTTATAACCTGTTGAATTCTAAAATTTTATTTTACCGTTATCTCAAAATTGTGTTTACGAAAATGATTGAAACTTCGCACACATATAGTCATGGTCTATCATAACTCCATATACTTTATTCCTGTATCTATTAAAGAAAAAAAGATAAAATAAAAAACGAAAATCGGTTAAAAACGATAAAAAACGATAAAAAACCGTGTTTTTTAAAAACTTGTTTCTTCTGTTTTTCAGTCAAAACTCACCAAACGATTCAAAATTTTTGCACATGTATGCATAAGGCCTTACAGGTCCTATAAGTTTGAGATTTTTTGAACACTCCAAAAAAAAAGCTAAAAATAAAAAATTACCCAAAAATACCCCTAAAAAACAAGGTGTTTTTCAAAAATTCACATTTCGAAACGCAGAGTGTTGGAACAAAATCCGTATCAGACGCCTAGTTTTTATTCGATAGTTCTCATCACTAATCAGATTATATAGTCGTGGATGCGGAAAAATCATCTTCATCACCACCTTCAACTGAGGGACTTTGCTCTCTTGTGATAGAGCAATCTTATGCTTCGTGTCATGAATTTTCATTAAAAAAATATATCCTCGTTGTGAAATTAGAGGTATCCTCTTGAATATATCTACAAGCTCGCTCGCTCCCTCATCCACTTTATAGATGACTTGCAGACACTTTTTTTAACTCAACTCGATGAGTACCGCAACGCCACTTGGAGAGAAGGTGCATAACCTGGATTGATGGATATAATTTCTGTGGTTGTTTTTCTAAGTGCAATATAAATCCCATAAAATGTCTTGCAACGACCGACTCAGGGGAGATAGAGAGAGGCAACACATTTGGTGATGGTGTTGAGATTTTAAGTGAACTTTGTTTGCTGAGTTTTGAAAGGAGTGAATTTCATTTGTTTAACATTTTCTGAAAGTTATAAATGAGTTGAGTTTGAACAATCTTTAAATTTCCTTAAAAACTAGGAAAATTTAAGAGCTTTTGTTCCTTTAAGAATGTTAACGAACTTCACGAAAGCAACACCTGGCATTGTAAGAATCAAATGACTTTTTTTTTTGTTTTTCTTTTTTTTTTTACTTTGATGGAAATTGAAATTTTTGCCAAAGCATGTCCTTGTTTATCCTGACGCCTTTGCTTTGTTCATTCATTTATTCAAGAACAGACTCATAAAGTATATAGAAAGTTCAAAGTTTTTTCGGGTGAAATGTGTGTCTGTGCCAACAGCTTTGCTTTAGTAGAGAAAACACACAAGTTAATGGCTTCAACTACCTCATCCGATACTATAAGGTTTTTGGTCCATAAACAACAAACCCTTTGTGTGGATAGAAAACGAGCAGCTTTTTTTTTTTTGAGGACAAAGTGGTGTGATATAGGATGTTCTATATCAGAAAACTAAATTTATGTCAGACTGTTTGCAAAAAAAAAATATGTTTCTTAGGTAAAAAAGGTAAAGAAGGTTAAAAAAGCGCTATTATGGTCAAAACCTTGTGCTATATTTTAATCAATTAATTACTAGCTGATTTAAATCGTATTTTACATATTTAACAGAAAAAGATAAATGTGACCCAATACAATTATTTTCACTGTCACGTACTGACGACAAATCTGAATTTGTATTGTGACATATTCTCAGATTGTCTCTTGAAATAATTCCCAATATTGTCTCATGCATCTTCGGAAACTTGTTCTTCTCAATTATGTAAAACCTGTCATGAAAAATAAAATCCAACTTGTTTAAATACAACAATTCGAAATTTTGAAATATAAAAAAAAAATTACTCATACACCACAGTGACTCATTGATTTAAAACGCAAAAATACTACAAAAAATGTAACGATGCCATTACAAACCAGTTGACTTTTGTTAACCAATATCTGACTGTTTACAGTAGTTCGTCGAAAATTTAACATACGGGATCCTTAGATCCCAGAATCTTTTAGAGAAGAAAGTAAAATCAATTTAAAAAAAAAAAATATTTTAGCTAAAAGGGTGTTTTAAGGAAAATCCGCGATAGGTCCGATAAAAGCTTCGTAACCTTACGAAGCTTATTACAAACATTATCTCTGCCATGGAAATTATGTACGTATCAAATATTATTTTTTCCTGCAAAAGGGTGTTTTTTTGTTTTGTTTTGAGATGTTGAGAAAATTTGGGTTTATTGCAAAAACTAAGTAATAATAATGGTACCCTATGGAAATTCACTAACTATGTTATATTTGAGAATGGAAGCAAGATTCTAAAATGTCTATCAGAGTTTCATGGTTAAAAGTGTGTTTTTTTTTACAGAATACAAAATTATAGTAATGACTAATGAGTTATATTTGGGATAGGGCTTTACAAAATAATTTCTAATGAAAGAGTGTTTTTTTTTTTTTGAGGAGGGAGTAAATTCTGTAAGAAGTCCCAAAAAGCCAATGCTTCTTTAAGAAATTTAGAGTATAGACCTTCTATTTATGTTGATACTGAAAAATAAAGTGATACTTACGGTGAAATAGTGTTCAAAATCTCTATACTTATTTCTCTTGTTCGAAAAAAATAAATTTGTTGGTCTCCTAGAAACTTGGCTTCTTTCTTTATGTAGCATTATTACTAGTTTTCAATCGGGTTCCTACCTGTACTTTTAGTAGATACTTTTTTAACTTAGTGATTGAGAAAAAAAAGTATTAAAACTTCAAAAACAAAAATTATTAAAACAAAATTCAAATAAGAATTTGAGGGTAAGAATTTTAACAACAATTTACAAATAATACAGCCTACCTTGTACAAAAAAATAACCCAATTTAGGTAAAAATACCAAAAGAAAAAAAAAAGATTATGTCTGTGTTTATCAATGTTGCTGAGGGCGATTCTAATTTAAAGGCGAAATTTAGAGAGAATCTTCTTCCCTACCAAAATTTTAGCTCTGAAAATGTTTGGATTCTTTTTGACGTCAAATGAAATTGAAATGAATGAATATAAAAATTCAAAGGTAAGAATATTTATTATGACCCAAAATTAAGCTACAAATTTGTTTTATCTCATTGTGCTAAAAACATAGGTATGTACATATATTTTAACTAATAAATTAAGACTGGATTATCGAGCTCCCTTTCTTAAAAACCGAAACTCTTTAACTCAAGAAATAATTTTTTTTTAAACCGTTTTGACTCTGTTTTTAAGACAGGAGGTTTCAAATTAAATTAAATTGCTAAAATTAAGCAACAAAGAGCCCTATTCTTATTTCATTGAATAAGCTTTATACCGTGTATAATAATACAAAAATAAACAAGTACCTATTAGAGAAAGAATAAGGAAAAATCTGCAGATCTCCAAATTGGTTAAAAATATGTACCAAATCGAAGGTAAAATTTATCAAATTTTGCAAATTGATTCACTAACGAAAGCAACTCTTGGTATCACTATAAAAATTGTATATTCAATTCAAAATATCTGTTAAGTTGATTGGTTGGGAAAGGAGTAGGAACCAATTGGACACAATATTTTAAAAGTTCTAAATTTTCGAATTATTTTTTGTAAATGAGCCTTTTATTTCTGACCTACCGAGAAATTTAAGAAAGTCGCATTAAAAAAAAGGAATTCTTAACATATCTTGAATTTTAGGATAATCCCTGATTTACGATTTTTTTACCGAAATATTATTATATTGTTTAAACTGAAAAAAAAAGTTATCTCTAAAACCTTTACCCATAAAAACTTTTTTCTGTGCTGTTTTCTATGATGTACAATAAGCCAAATAATCTTATTGTCAAAAAAATCATGATTCGGTAAATTTTGTAAAAAGAAAGTTACACATACACCACAGTGACTCTGTACGTGAAAACGCAAAAATACCGCAAAAGAAAATTTGACTTTTGCTGACCAATAACTGACTGCCAAAATTATACAGTAGTTCGTTTGAAATTTAACATGCAGGATGCCTGGATAATTCTAAATTCTTTGATTTTTTTCTGAACAATTTAAGAACATTTTTCACCAAATTTCAATACTTGCCATAGATGAAATAAATATCACCCTATACAACATTTATTTTTCTCTCTCCTTTCCTCTCTCCCATCAAAGAAATTCCTGTGGTAACTGGTTATCCCCTTCCCCATTAGTTTGTGTGAACCATGAACCCAATCCCTTTTATTAGTTTGCCTTTTGGCTTGTTCCTTTAGGTGCCACTTGCAAATAATGATGCGGTCTTGGCAAAATACTTGCATGTACAGAAGTTCTATAATATCTATCACTCTTATATGAGTAATCATTATGTATTTCTACTTTTAACCAGTATTTTGAAAATAATTTATATTGAAAATATTTTATGAAAATACTCTTATCCATATTGATTAATATCTTTCCACAAACTTGTGTATCAAATTCCTTTTGAAAATATTTTGTATTTCTTCAAGTAGAAATATTAAATCGTTTTCTATGAACTTTTATGATGCATTTATCGTTTAAAATTTCATCGATTTATTTCCAATATTTACTTTAGCTGGAATTCAAAATCTGTATATACAAAGTTTAAACCTTTTTGTTTGTATTTACACTGAAATATTGCATTCATTTGAATACAAAATCACTTAAATCTGCATTGCGTTTTAATTAATTAAATGCTTCTGGAATCATCTAACCTCAAAAAAATGTAACAAACCGCGTGGTTGATATATCTACGTTCCTTACTATTTTTTAAAAGTTGACAGTGATGATATTCTAATTGATTTCCAATAAGCACTCGGGAATTGATTGGATTTTTTGTTTTCGAAATAAAAATCGTTTGAATTCCTTTCTAGTTTTTAACTGATAGCATTTGAAAAATTATTTCAGTTCAATAAAATTAATTGAAACAAAATGCAATGAACGCTATTCAATATCTAATGATACAAAAGTGGGTGGTTTAAAATTGATTACATCTTTTTAACTCTTTCAAAATAGGATTTTCATTATTGTAATATTACAATTTCAAACAACGTTTCCATTTCATTGGAAAAATTATTTCTAGATTATATTGGAAGCTGAACATATTTTCACAATAACCCCAATAATGTCAAATGAAACATAAAATGTTGCTTCCTTTTATTATTAAATTCCAAAAATCACTTTGATTCTAAAATTAGCCGTCGTGTGTATTGTTAGTAGGATGCGGATTTTAATTGTCAAAACCTTCGCTTCTGCAACCTACACACTATAGATACCCTTGCCCATTGAGACCATAACTAATATAATACAATATTTAAAATTGGTCACCTAATTAGTTGGAATTATTGTGTTTGTAGCGATTTAAATGCGAATAATTCTATTAATTAATTGGAAATCGAAATATATTTTATAAATTTATTGCTTGTAAATTATTGAATAATTTTTGTTTGTACAAATTTTAAAAACTATAAGCTACTTATGTTTATTTTAGGGACAACACATTTAACCAATTAAATTAAGTATTTTTTTAATATTGCTACCGCAATTATTCGTTGTTGTTTTTGTTTGAATTAAGTGAGTTATGATGTCGTTCGTTATTGCTGTCATCGTTCGAAAGACAGGAGTGGATCCATCAGACTTTAAATAGTTATTCACTAACTACGAAGCATTCGGTCGATATTATTCAAGTTCCAAAAAGATTGAAACTTAAATATTGTAAGGTATGGGGTCGAAATAAGGCCCACCTTACAGATTTTTCTTAATACATATCTGCTAGATTTTTGAGAATATCCGAGTAAACTAAAAAGATTATTTTTGTTTTTTTATCCACATGAAAACATAGATTTTATTGTTTTTTTTTTTTATAATTGAAAAGTATATTTTTTCGATATTAAGGCCCATGGAGTCGTAACTTAATAAGGCCAACTCATTTTTCTTAAGAATTGCGCAAAATTGCTAAAAGGAAACCAATGTTTTTAAAGTCAAAACTCAAACAAATCAATGTGTTTCAATAAAATTTGGTTTTATATTTATTTTATAGGAAAATATAAGAAAATAGTCTCTTTAGACCTCTCTATTGTGAGCTCATAACTGTACACCAAAACTTTTCTCGACTTTTTGTAATGTAAGGAAAAAAATATTTCAATTGAAAACAATTCACCAGACGTCAAAAAATATTTTGGTTTTCAGTAACGAATAGAGCTTAAATAAACCTTTATTTTGATATATCACTCAATGAATTTGGAGAAAATTTTTGAAAATGGATTTTTGTAGGCAAGGGGTTAACCTTGATTTTTTCTCAAAAATCCTAAAAAAAATGTGTAATTTTTTTACATAAATGGATAGACCTATTCATTCTGAGCTCATATCTGTAAACCAAAACTTTTTCTGAGGCTTTGATCCGAAAATAATTCAATTTCATAATTGGTTTTAAGTTATGAATAGAGCTCAAAGAAACCTTTCTTTTGATTTAAGCAAAACTATTCTAAGAACTCTCTCAAGGAGCACGTTAGTGCCGAGAACAAGCTCTCTAGCAACTTTGGAACTATACACCCTCATTAACAGGAAACAACTCAGGCCATTTTGAACCTCCTCTTATTTCTATACCAAAGATCTTACAAATTTCAAACTTGATTTATTTGTTGAGCTAGTCAAGAACTATAATTTTAACACAACTTATGGCTGTGTCTGACTTTGAAGATTTATATTTTTTTTATATTCAAAAGTTCAAGTCTAGTGGGCCACCTCAAGACTTTTGTATAGGTTTTAGATCACAGATAAACGATAAAAAAAAATTACACCATTAAAAAGCTTACAAATTTTCCTAAAAAATAAAGCCATACTTAAATTTTTACAATGCGCAAAAAGTATAAAAATAATTTATTCAAAACAATCATTTTTCATGAAAAAAGCAAAAAATAAATCTTTTTTTTTTTCTTCTAACACCATTTTAATCCATTTTTTTGAATGACAACCTACATTAAATTTTATATCATCTGAAAGCTTATTATTTCACCTTTTCTATAACGCTTCAATAATATTTCTACGATGCCTATAAGAAAAGTAAGAATTTTTTAGAGCCAACCATGACGAAATTTCAAACTGAGATTATGGTACAGATCAAGAGGTATTTTTCAAGTTATTCAATTTAAGATTGTGTAATTTGTAGACCACGTACTATTATGTGTGATGTATCAAATGAAAGGTAATATTATCAGCATGGGTAGTAAAGTTAAACTAAATTTGTATGTGCTCTAGATTAAAAGATATAACGTGTTTAGAAAAAGAACATCTTTTCACCTTTTCACTGTTATCTCTTGATTTTGAATACGAAATTAATTGAAATTTTGCACAATTATAGTTTGTTTTATTACCTATCTACAGTATATGTTTCATTTATCTATCTATTAAAACAAAAAGTTATAATCAATTGATTTTTCAAATCAATACGGTACTAAAGAAGTTTTCACTGAAAAAAACGTCGTATTAATAATGTAACTCAAAAGGATTTTAAAATAAATCAACAAAATCAACGTTATATCATAAAGCAAAAGTTTTTACTGCACTTAAATTTCAACATGAGAAATTCTACAATTTATAAATCGAAGCTTAGTAAATCCGCTTTTGATATAGAAATTGTAATCATATATCTGATGACGTCGGTTGGAATTTATTGCAAATATTTAATATATGCGCGACCTCGATAACGGTGCTATTAATAAAATGAACAAAATTAAAAGTGAAGGATGGCACAAGAGTGTGATGGTGTGCGGTATAAGTGAGGTCGTTTTATATGAAAGTGGATTCATATTGCGCTCTTTGCTTTGTATAATCAATCCAAAATATAAAAAAAACTGTAATTTAATATCGACTTTTGCTGGCAGTAACAAAACTTTATATAAAGATATCTAACCCCCAACCCTTTGTGTCCCTCAGCTATAGTGTTGGTAACAGCCATGACACGTGGAATCGATAATGACAAAAATTAAAAAAAAAAAATTCCGCCATCGTCGTCGTTGGTAGTGATGATGATGACTTCAAACGGCAAAGCTTTGTGCTGTTCTGAAAAACGGTTATAATTAGTGAGACCTTCAGTTTTGAAATTAAATTTTCCAGCCAACAGCACACATTCCACACTCAAACGGGGTTGTTATTGTTGTTTCTTTCAATGAACAATATGAAAATTATAATAATGGCAAAACAAAAATATTTTTACAACCCCTCGACCACGACTCAGTCGATACATTCCATCGCTAAATAAACCGTACTTGAGTGATTTTCAAACACATTTTCATGTGAAATCGATATTCTCAAAAAACAACGACAGGATAGGTTCAAAACGCAATAAAAAGTCGTAGAGATACCCAAACGACAAACGACCCCAATTTGAGGATAGGATAATGAGAAAAAACATTCCTTTTGAAAATTGTATTATTCAATGATGGCACAATGACTTTTGAGACTCTCCTCAATCGTTGTAAGAAAAGATTTCTTGAATGTTGAATCTTCAGTCATGTGTATCGAGCCATCGAGTATCGCTTGTATCTATACGACCAAAGAGTAATTATATCATATATTTTTTGGTTTCTATTCTATTGTTTGTGTTTAAATTGAAACAGAAATATGAATTAGATCGATTGGAAAATGATGATAATGACGTCCGGTAATTTTGTTTGAATGCACAGAAAATTCATTATTATTTATAATTTAATTGGCCCTGGAGAAGCTGGTTGTTATTTAGACTTTTCGAGAACAAGGACAAATTTTGAGAAAAAAATCAAAAATTGAATAATTCAATTAAATGATAACAATATTGCTTTTTTTGGAGAGGGAAGAAAATAGACAAAATACCTTTGTTTTGCATGCAGAAACAAATTAAGGAAAATTACAACAATTCAAAGCAGAATTTGTTGAAATGAATCTTAATTTAATAATAAAAAAAAAAAAAATAAGGATTGGTCAAGAGATTCGGAACAAACTGGTAATAAATCAACTATGAAATGTTTATTTTAAGAGAAGGGAGAGTATTTACGAATTCTAGGAATAATATATTAGGAGTGGCAAATTTCAGAAGGTGCAGGTCCTTTTTTATGTAATTCAACTTTTGTTATTAAATATTTTGAGGAATGGCCATAATTTAGTTGATAATTATATCAACTTTTCTCTCCATTAACATCAATCATAAAAACCATAAATTTCGAAATTAATTAATATACTAGAGCAAAAAAAAATGGATACTAAATGCCAAATTATATTAGCGTTTGTAAGAAGGATTTTTAAATACATAGGATTTAAAAAGTACCTAAGTTGCTATTGCAGTCAGCAAATATATACAGTTTATCCTATTTGAATTCATTATTTTGTAAATTAGATTCATGCATTTGACAAAAGATAAGAATTTAAGCTTAAAAAAACACCTTTTTCCACTTACGATCAGAAATCATCAGCAAAAGCAAATAGGAACTTAGATACATATCGACGTCGGCGTAAAGCAAAATTGTTCTAAGTACATAGGAACTATATGAAGGGTAGACCTTAGTTTTAGTCAGAATACATTAGCCTTTGTAGAAACCAACTAAATTTTTCTTTTATCGCATCGCAGTTTGGGGTCGTCTTTGTTTTTCAAAAGAAGCAGGGCCTTAAATACAGAGGCCTATCACAGTCAACTAAAGTCGAAATAAATTGAACAAAGACAGGTGTTGCCTTCGTAATTTGTTCTCCATATATAATACAGTTATGTATATTTAGACTCGCATTCGGCCCCCTAAATTTTTTGTTACCTTAAAACTTGTTGGAAGTGAACATAAAAAAACAGGTGTTTTGAAGCAAACATTTATTTATTTTCTTTTTTCTACTTTCCGAAACCCTATATCTTTTGACCAAAGTCTCGAAGTTGGTTTTGATTTGAAGATAGTTTATAACACTACCCAACACACAAACATTTTCCAGACCGTTGTTTATTATTTCTTACTAAATTTGGGGTGCCTATTCCGAAAACAACATTAGTTTTTTTTTAGCAGCTCTAGTTTTTAAATTATTCATACATGAAAAGGCAATAGAAATTCATACAAATTTTTTTTTTGTTAAATTTTTTGTGTTTACAATTTTTTTTACTGAACCGAAATACATAACATTCGAAATAAATGTTTCCAGTTAAACTTTAAAACCGCTTGTAATACAAAAATCTAAAGAAAATAGTATGAAACTACCCCCAAAATATGAAAAATAAAAATATCTAAAAAAAAAAATAGAGCAAAACCAGTATGAATTTTGAGCTAACTGAACCCAAATCTATAAAATTTGATATAAATCTTTCTGAAAAATTTTAAAAAGTTTAAAATTATTGGCCAGTGAATAAACAAGCCTATGCATTCAGGTAAAAAAAATAAAATTTTTTTTTGATTTTCAAATAAAACCAAGGAGTACGTTACGTACCCCTTGCTAAAAAATACTTTTTAAATAATTTTCCAAGTCCATCGAGTGAGACATCAAATCTCTATTCATAACTGAAAACGTGGTTTTTAAGTTATATCTTTATGTTATTTATATTTTATTTATTTTTTATTTATTGTGAGGTTCTGGCATCCGTTAGGGGTCAAAAAGTACATACTTCCCCGATTGCTCTAATGGTATGTACGTGTACGCCCCTGATACTAAAGTAGAAATTTCAAAACTTAGTGACTAACCGGCAGGTACCAGCATTATTTTATTATTTTCCAATTTGCAAGAGGTTATTACTGGCGTTAAATTTTTCGCTGTAGTGTTGCTCGAGGAGTCCCAGTGGGATCAATTCTAGGACCAATACTCTTTTCTTTTATATCAGCATTTATATGAAACTTCCACTTCGTTTTCAAACGTGCTGTTAGATTATATGGGAGCTAAGAGCTGAAGTGAACCAAGTCACAAAAAGTGAATACGGAGATATAACGAGTTAAAGTAAATACGCTACCATTGAATCTTATGGGTAAAATTTTTCTTGAACAAATGACAATTTGAAGCGAAACACTTCTTGATCAAACTAATGACATATCTTATTAGAATTAAACCTTGCGCAACTTTCGGTACCTACAAGATTTGATTTTTTTTATTTTTTTTTTTAACTTGGTCCATTACAGCTGTGAGACCTCCATATGGAAATTCACTCAAATAAAATAAAAATCATGTGTGCAATTTACACGTGGTAGAAGTGAAACCTTAAAAAATCATTTTTCTTGCATCGAAAAAATCGAAAAAATCTATATTTTTGTATTCCATCACCTTTAAATCCATATTTTTTATATGACAACCTATATAATAAATTTTATATCACCTGAAAGCTTATTGTCGCAGCTTAAAATATTTATTTGGACCATGTCTATACAACATCTTCAAAAGGAACTAGCATTTTTTGAACAAAATCACTTTTCTTCAAATTGCAAAAAATCAATCTTTTTTCTATTCTAACACCATAAAATATATTTTTTAAATGACAACTTATAGTAAATTTTATATTGTCTGAAAGCTTATTATTTCACCTTTTTTATTACGCTTCAATCATGATTCTACCATGTCTACAAAAATAAACATTTTTTTAAAGCCAACCATTTCGAAATTTTAAAATGAGAATACGGTAGGTATTATCCTGGTCCTGGCTGGTCATCGGCAACAGATCTTCACAGGTGTTTTGAGGTATTTTTCAAATTTTTCAATTTAAGATTGTGTAACTTGTGTAGAGCACGTACCGTTATGTGTGATATATCAAATGAAAGGTTATATTATTAATATTATATTAAATTTGTATGTGCTCTAGATCGAAATATATAACGTGTTTAGAAAAAGAACATCTTTTCACCGTTATCTCAGGATTTTGAATATAAAACTAACTGAAATTTTGTACAATAATGGTTTATTCTATTACCTACCTACAGTATAAATTTCATTCGTCTGTCTATTAAAACAAAAAAGTTATAATCAATTGATTTTTCCTGTCACTTTTTCGTTTCATCTTGTTTCAAATCACTACGATACTAAAGAAATTTTCACTTAAAAAAAAAAAACGAAATAGAAGTTTGGAATTTTCAGTCACTTCTCGCCCACTAACAATATCATGGCCGTATCTAATCGTACTCCTTTTTATAAAGAATTTCATTCAAAATATAGATGGTTTAAGTGAATTTTTCAACAGTTTAGACAATTTAATGCAATTAAAGATCGGCTTAATAAAAGAAAAATAGTAAATCAGCCAAGTTTCATGCTTTTTCACACAAAATTGACACGTGCGTTCAATTAAAACTTGAATTAAATACCAGGACATAAGAAAAAGCATCTACATTTCATTTCCAAATACAATTCACAACATTAAAAATAAAACCGTTCTAACTTTTTCTGCACTTTAAGTTTTACGTAAAAAAAAAAGAAGTATTGAAACACAAATCTTTCAAGTTTGTTTTGTTGAACAAGTTATCGCATAACAATAGTTTTGTTGTTTGGAGTTTTCTTTGAAATCTTCCAAACACCTGCAAAATTGATATCCATTTTTGCAATCGAAAAAGAAGAAGAAATACCTACGACAGAGTAGCGACAACTTTTCCTCTCGACATTTTTAATGATTCTTTAAACTTTTCAAATAAAGAAAAATGTTTTTGTTTGTGTGTTTTCTATTTCAAGAGGAAAATTTCTTGAAAAGGTAAAAGTTTTTTTTCTGCCAGAACAAATTCATCAATGAACAATGCCAGAAGGAGCAACAGGATAGCATCCATCACAATGACGATATAAACTAGAGATCTCAGAATGACACAGAGAAGGAAATGCTTTTGCATAAAAATTGCATTCAGCGGAAATTTTTAATTAAAATACCGCATTCTACCTTTTGTCTCTCTTCTTTTTTGAATGCAAATCTATTGTGTCAACATATCCAACAGCTGTATAACGTCATATCGTCCCTCAAAGAATTACCACAACTAGATGTGGACTTAAAGCGTATTTTGATGACGGGCGTTGTTGGTACACACTTTTAGTTTATTTTACCCCCAAAATTGCTTTGTCTACAAATTATTTATACACAAAGGGTATGTCTGTATGTTGTGGCATGCAGTGCATGTGCACGTTGTGCATATTGTGCATTAGGTTCACTTCTGTTGCACTACAGAGATACTTGGTAGAATATTCTCGCTGCACCGCGGACCACGTTGTCATGCATAAAAGAGGTTTACCCTCTTGCATTTTCATTTTAATTGTGGTTATGTGCAAGCAGGGTTGCCAATAACGAAGTTAATCTTTCATAGAAATGGCTATAATGAGAGTTCAGCTATTTTCATTTTCAGAATGATTAAACCAAGATTTATTTTGAATTAAAATGTGGCATTTCTGTAGTTTAAATTTTGATGAAAAATGTAATCAATTTCTCTAAAAATTCTCACATTTGGTAACCCTGGAGTTTGTTGGGTAGTTTTCTATTGATTTTGCTGTGGTAGTTTTTTCATGGTGCACACTATTTGTGCCACCTGTTCCAAATGGAAACTGCTTCCTGCTGCGTTTACACAAAAGGGTGTACCGTGGGAATTATCAAAAGGGTTTTCGGTGTGAAATTAAATTTTATACCCTTAATAGTTTTATGTGTATGTAGGTGCCTTCTGGTAGAGAAAGAGAGAGAGTCCAAGGCTATCAGAAAGAGAGTATGAACATTTAAAGTATTCAATTGAGTGGGTAACCTCTAAAGCATTAAAAGCTCGTGTTTGAAATAAAAGATAATGTCCTTCTTATATTGTTTGACCTCAAACCCAAACAAAATTGTTTGTTTTTCTGCATTCCACATTTATAAAAGCTTATTAAATCTTAAAAAAAAAGAGTTCAACTCTCGCAGAGCTAATATAAATACGTTCATTTTAGATTTTCAATTTCCCTATCTCTCTCACACATCTTCACACAAGAACAAACAAGGATAATTTAATTTTGAAACTGTTCGTCGTTGTCGTCGTCGTTTGGAGGTGGCGAAAAGTATTAAAAGCCATTATTTGGATTTCAAGTTCAATTTATTAGATTTATTATACATTTTAATGAAACGTGGGGGAGAATTGAGTTGCTGTGCTTATTTAATTTATATTTTTACTGTGTGCTTTGCGAATACCTATCCAAGAAGTTATGTTATCATATAGAAAATAAATTTAAAAACAAGAAAGAAAGGATATCTTCTACACGTAGGTTGAATGCAGATGTGCGGGAGAATGAATAAAGTGATGACGCACCTTATTTAAATTTGTTATTTTAATTAGGAACATTATTTGGAAACATTTACTTTATTAGTGACTAGCTAGAAAAGCAATCATTTAAAAGCTACATTTGTTAATGTTTTATTATTTAAAAAGTATTTTAAGAGTTACATAAATTGAAGCATGACGCAAGGGCCTAATAAAAGAAAGGTTTGAAGCCATACATTTTTTCTTTTAATTTTTTTGTATATGTAATTCCATTTTTCACAAAATATTCAGGTATAATTGGTTTGATAAAAAACTTCCCACTTCCCAGTAAAAAACATGTTTTGGTAAATTTTTTTGATTTTCTTAAAATACCTACTCTTCTAAAAAAACAATCTCTTTAAACTCGGACCGAAAAATTTAACATTTTACACTGGACTTCAAAACTAAAGATGTTCATTATGTAATTACAATAAACAACCTTACCAAAAAAAACTACAGGATTCAAAGAAAGGTTTTCTTCTACAGAATCGACATGGTTTCTAGACTAATTAATGAATATATTGAAAAAAAAAATGTATTATCTTTTTTAGTTTCAAAATTAATGATACCATAGTCTTAAAACTTTAAATTTAGTGTTATAAAAAAATGATATATTCAGAAAACAAATTTTAACATTCTTCCTTTTTTCAACACTTTTGACATACATAATTCCGATTCTTTTTGGCCCGAAAAATTATTACGCATCATGTCTATGACTTCTTCCACATCTACAAGTCTTTTAACAAATTTGGGTCACTACGGTGTATGCGTAATTTTTTCCTAAAGAAAAACCTACATAATATATTTTCATCATAAATACTTTCGTTGGAAACTACATGTAAGGTCTAAGCCACCACAGAGATGGAATTGAAAATGTTTTTTTGTTTTCTAATATACATATACACCGGGAGTACCGATTTTTATAGTGGTAAGATCTTTTGTAATTCATTTTTGGTTTTGCACTTTATAGTACAGGTAAAATAGGCATTTAAAAAAAAATTATTACACTCATGAAACTTGGCAAAAAGTTTGCTTTTGGGATGAGAACCAAGGATAAAAAAAAGTCTATAAAAAAAAGTTGGGAAGAAGAGTGTTTTTTCGCGGACAAGAGGGAGGGGATCAATGTCAAAAATATAGTGAAAAATATTGTTTCATATCATCATATATGACAAATGTTTTTAACGTATTTTTTTATGCTGAATCTAGTGACATAGAAATAAAGTCAATTCGACATAACAGGTGACATAAATTTTTAAAATGTTTAAACTTGGTGAAAAAGTTACATATGTCTGTTATAAGAACTAAGAATGAATAGAGTCTACAAAATTATCTTGAGTGAAATGATGTTTTTTTTCAGAAATGATGAAATTCGGAATTAGTACCACAAAAAGTGGCACAAAATTGTTACACCAATGAAAACTGGTACAAATGTTTCACGCAGAATCTAAGTAGCCTACATAAATTATTAAAGGTTAAAGGGTGTTTTTTTTTTTTTGTTAAATAAATCCGCATTAAGTAGGATAAAATCAATGGTATAAAAGTGACCCTTACCAAATTTATTAAAAATGTTGTCTTTTCCATGGGAATTACTAGTAAAACAAGACTATACATATTTTTCATGTGAAAATGTGTTTTTTGTAGGTGTAGAAAAAACACGCGTTTATTTGAAAAAGTGTGTAATACTAGAGTAATACTAGTATTATCCTATTGAATTTCAGCAACTATGTTACTTTTAAGATTAAGATTATAAGAAAAAAGTAATCCTTTAAGGATTAATATTTTTTTCAACTTACCAAAATCTCAAATAATTATTTTTGAAAACCTTTTAAAAAAGTTTAAATAAGTAATAAATTACTTTCTTGGAAACAATATGAGTTCTTTTATTAAATAAGAGATAAAGAATATTTTCTTATACTCATAAAAATGTTGGTTATTTAACAAACGTTTTCGAGAATTCTTCTCATCTTCAGGTACAAAGCTATAACAAAATATTCTTTATCTTTTATTCTTTTAAAAAAGCTTGTTATTAAATGAAGATATAAAAACCTCACTTTTTTTGCTTAAATGTACTTTTTTAAGTCAGAAATAAATTTTTTAAGTCTATTTCAATTGAAAAATGCAAAACTAGTATTGAAAAACAAATTACTCTTAATAATATAATTTGTGTAAGGCTAAAATTCTATATGGAATACAAAAAAAAAAGTCAGACATAATTACAAAAACCACTTATTACGGATAAATAATTATTATTTTTGTAATGTCGAGTATAACAGAAACCACAAAACCCAGTAATTGCCCATCAAAGATTACCTTTATTATGCCCAAGTATTACAAGTAAATATTTTCATTTCTTTGTACTTCACTATACCTTTACAAGACTCACTCATGTAATTAAGCAGTCAAAATCAATAAAAATCTTTTACAACCTACATAATATAATACCACCTTTAAGTATACCCAAAAGAAGTATTATTGACTTATTGGAAGTTGGATTTATTTAACCCAAAAGCTTTATACTCTATGCTAATTAAACATTTTCTATATAAAAATTAATCCAAGAGGATTCAATCGAATAAAAAAGGAAAAAATAAACAAAAGACGACTCTCACAGAGAGACACAGAAGGATATATCAATTTAATAAAATATTTAATGGAAATTCGACCTTCTCATCTGATGCCCACGCGTGGCTATTTTGGAAAGTGCCTTTCACCGCAAATCCCCCCAAAAAGAAATTGAAGGTAAATGCCATACGTTCGTTGTCTGGATTATATCCTTCGATTGATTCTGATTTCATGGTCAATTCAGGTGGTGTCCTTTTTTGGTCGATTGGAAAAAAAATAAAAAACACACATTTCCCACCATAATCATTCATTTAAATCCAATTATGGAGACGTGGGCGACCTATTTAATTAACCAAACCCCTTGGGTCTGTCACAAATATATAAAAACAAAAATATTAAACAACTGTCTGATTGAGGATGAGTGTAAAAGTGTAATTTATCGGTTCATTAGTCCTGAGTAAGGATAACACAATAATGGTTGGACACAAATTTCACCAAGTCCACCCACTCTATTGTATACGCAGTTAAGGATGCACAACACCATTTATTATATTTTATAACAACTCGCTCTCCATTGCTATATCGTCCTCGAACCTAATTAGCGTTTGACCACAGAAACGGTGTGTTGCTGTCGCTGTTGCTATTGCTATTACTGGGTGCAGGATGCGCTTATGCTTGCGGGAAAAGACAACCAATTAAATAAATTAATTTCATTACGCACTGCCAACGAATGGATCGAACGGATTCGAGTTGCTGGCGTAAGCAATTACCATGTCCTCTCTCTTTCTCTATACGCATCCGTTTTGCATCCTTTTATAATTCCTCCAGGGTTGCGAGGGAGTCATATGGATTGGTTGGTTTTGGGTTAGTATAGATTGGCCCTGTTGCAGTGTGCATCATAACGAAGAGGAATTTGATTTGATTTTCTACTTAAAGGCAAAATAGTTTGCTTATTGGTCCTGGCTTGGCTGGCTCATGTGGCTGGGGATCCGAAATGCACCAAAAATTGCAATTAAATTTGCAAAACCGCTTTAAATGCATAAGTTCAACCAACCATATAGGCTTGGGAACAATAAGCCGAAAGGATGTTATGTGTATAAATTCGTTTCCTGTTTCCCCTCAAACATTTTGTGTTTACTGTGTTAATGGCAAATATGAAAGAGTATGAATTTTTACGTCGTCGTTGCTTCAGTCGAGCGGGCTTTTGGTTCGATTGAGTGGAAAGTTATTATGTGACACACAACAATGTGTATATCGATATGCTTGTCTATATTCTGCAGACCGATACTTAAACAAGGACGAGTTGATGGTATTATGGACTAAAATGACAGTTGTGTCGATTTCATTGAGCAATGATTTCGTAATGGACACATTTAGATGATCGGAAATCGCTGATACGCACAAGAATATTGAATTAACATGAATTTTATGGACTGAACACTAAAGGGACTTAACCATAGGCGTCAACGTTCTGGGGGGGCTTATGAATATTTTAGATAAGTCCTTTATTTTTAATATCGAAAAGAATTTGTAGAAACAAATTTTTATAAACTATTTTCATTAAGAGAGAAAGTTTGTTAAAAAGAGACAACCCTTTTTCAAGGCAGTTATTTAAACCCTAGTGTTTTAAACTTGCATTCTAAACCGCCGCACAACTGCTGCACCACGTCCACACCATTTAGTTTTGAAAATATGAAAAAAATTCGCTGCACCATCGCCACACCACGACTGCACCACGTCCGCACCATTTCATTTTGAATGAAAAATTCTGTGCACCATCGCCGGCCGTACCACGTCTACACCATGATCAAAAATTCTATTCTCGTACTTATACAAATGTTTAAGTTGTCTTCAAAGTTATTTTGACTTAAGCAACAAATTGCCAGTTCGTACAAACATGATTTGGTGGTCGAGTTGTCGATCTTTGGACTTCTAATTAAAAGTGGTCTGGATACTCGGGTTCGAATCTCCTTCTCGTCGGTAAATTTATTTTTATTTTTCAATAATCAACAATTATGTATCATGGTGCAGCGAATTTTTCATTCAAAATGAAATGGTGCGCACGTGGTGCAGTCGTGGTGTGGCGGTGGTGCACCGAATTTTTCATTCAAAATGAAATGGTGCGGACGTGGTGCGGTGGATTAGAAATTTTTGAAATGGTGTGGGCGTGGTGCAGTAGTGGTGCGGCGGCGGTCAAGATTTTTTTTATTTTTTTTTTTTCTTAAAAAATTAAATTTCTATTTTTAATTTATTTAAAAAAAAAGTAAGTAAATTCAATTTTTGTGTAGGTACTGAATCGTAAAAATCCTTAAGAGTTACAAAACTCCCACATTGCCATTTTCTACTAACGCCCATGGTTTAAGTTTCAAAAAGCATCAACATTAATAGGCATTTGGGCATAGAAATAAAATTTTATCTAAGTTTTTTTCATTTCGTCGAATTTCTTATAACAATTTAAATGAAATACACTCAAGATTGGTAAACAATATATTCGCTTGTTTTTGTATTTTATATCTGAAGGTCAACAAGAGCCTATCAATTGAGGAATTCTATTATTGACATCGTTTTCTTCGTGGGAAGTCCTTTATTACAAATTTCTATATAAATAAAAATGTCTTTCCGCAATGATGGTAAGTGTCACATTGATTCGCTTTAGATAGAAGAAAAATCTTTATTCACTTAAGCTATCGTCTCTGATTGAGTCCTCCAGAGAAAAGCACTTAGATTTATTTTTATAATAGGCAGCCAAAAAATATCCTACATGAAACCATATAATTTTGAGACAGGAAGTAGGTGTATATTATGTACCCAAGTTGGAGTACGAAATGTCAAATCCATGGATAAATATTCAATGAAATTACAATCAAAATCAAATTTAGAAACCAGATCAAGTCATACAAATAAAATACTGATGTTGAAGTGAAGACACAAAAGACGAAAAAAAAAACAAAAACAGATAAAAAAGGAGAAAATTACGTCAGAAGTACGAATGAATGAATTCAATGAAGGAAGGTCGTTTTATAGTTAGTTTTTTTTTAAATTTGGCATAAACAAACGAAACATTAAGATTTTTTTAACGGTCAGCAAAATTAGCCTGTTTGACCTCTGGGAGTCAAATAGGGCGAAATACTTCTTTTTTATAAGAGTGGCATGAAAGCTTACCTTAATACCTGTATTTTGACTCCAATCATGTCATTTTTTTTTTATTGAGGTCCAACTTAGATTTTGGACCTCTAAGGGTATAATATGCTCACCTTGATGATTTTAGAGGCTAAATTTCGATTTTTGACTATTATAGAATTCAAATGGTTGAAGGACTTCGTTTATTAAAGACTCCCATGATAGCTCAATATGCTGAAAACCTTATTTTTCGTAGTCGCATTAATACCTGTATTTGGACAAGAATCATGTTTTTTTTTTACTTTTGAGGTCCAACTTAGTTTTTGGACTTCCCTGAGCCTACTAGGTTGAAATACTTTCGTTTTTAGAAGGGTCACATAATAGATAACCTTGATACCGACCTTGTGACACCAATCATGACTTTTTGAATTTGGAGACCCACATTAGATTTTGGGACCTCTAAGAGTCTAATATGTAGGTTTAAATACTTCGTTCTTTTGAGTAATAAAATGAAAGCTTACCTTACTATATATGTACATTTTGACATCAATCATGAATTTTTGATTTTAGGGTCCCAATTTAGATTTTGGACCTCTGAGAATGTAATAGGTTAAAATACTTCGTTCTTTCGAGTAATCAAATGAAAGCTTACTTTGATACTTACATTTTGACACCAATCATGAAATTTTGTTTCTGGGGTCCCAATTTAGATTTTAGGTTTCTGAGAGTCAAATAGGTTGAATCGCCTAGATTTTTGAATAGTCTACTCTTATACCTAAATTTTGTGCATCAATCATGACCTTTTGATTTTAGAGTCCCAATTAAAAAATTTGGACCTCTAGCAGCCAAATAGGTTGAAATGCCTATTTTTTACATCAAACACGTTTGTAGTGAAAAATAGGAAAACAATCAAATGCATTTACTTCTGATGAACCGAAAAATCCACAAAATTCAAAATCATTTTAAAATTCAAGATTTCTAGCTCTGTTCGAATCAACCTTGGGCTCTCTATGTTCTACCCTAGACAATAGGTACACACTCTTACCTCACAAAAGTTTAACAAAAAAAACATGTTTTCATGCAACAATTATAATTGTTCCTCGTTATTCAACTTTATAGCTTCTTTTTCTTTTTCCTTTTCAAATTTAATTTGCTGTCAGAAACAAAACAGCTGCATTAAATCCTTGAATCCTGTTGAAAGTTCCAAGTTGAACAAAAGGTCTTCTATGTATATACCAGTTTTGTCCTTTGTAAGGTAAGAAACCTACCTATCTTTAATTCTATTGCTTTGTTTTGCATTTTTTCATGCATCATTTTGCCATATAGAAAATCGATTAGGCTAGCAAACACACATTCATATATCCTTCTCTATTATGCATTATTTTGTATATGTGTTAACATTATACAAAAGCTTAAATTGCCTGAAATGAAGGTCTATATGGTCTATTCTTTTAGATATTACACAAGAAAGGACCTTCGGTATTGTATCTGTCAACATTATGTTTTTTTTTTTTCATATTTTGTGGAGAAAATAAATGTTTGTGACATATTCGTGATGCATGCACAGGCACACATCATACACAAAAAAAAATGCTGTAACATGAGGTTGCCTGATGCCATTGGGATTGGTTAAGGATAAGGATAATGCTTGCACACTGCATTTGAATATATGTGAGTTACTGTCTCAACTCAAAATACTTTAAGCTGACATAAGCAAACTATCTCTCTTGCAAGTTTAAGGATATCCACAGGCTCTATATGAGACAGAATATGGGTTTTCTTTTTTTTTCTTTTGGATTTTCAGTTTTGAATGGCATGTGCTAAATAAATGACAGCATTTGCATAGTGGCATGGATGGCGGCATAAATATATGGACACATTGCAACTACTACTACATTAAAGTTAATGTCCTGTGAAAAGGAACAGATGTTTGTGTGCGTTGTAGTGTATGTTTGTGTTGGTAATGTTTACTTAACATTCACAATGTTTCCTTTCAATTTTGTTGTTGTTTTTGTGCTCCTTCGACTGTTCTCGACTGTTGCTTGCTTGAGGACATCATGTACCTAGTTTGGATGGAGCAGATTCTCGTCTCTTATTTTTTTTTTTTTTTTAAGTTTTTGATACATTTTCGTGTGAGCAATGGAAATATGAAAAGGTTTTCATGTAAAATTTTGCAGTGGATCACGTTTTGGGTTGGTAAAGTGGGGGCGTTAAGCATCGACTCGATGTGCATTGATGGGTGATTTACAGAGTTTATAGGTGAAACGTGGTGCATAGAATATGTGTCTACGTGGCTGCTTTAAAGAACACTTTAACAAGAAGCTAGTTTTTTTAAGGATGTTTTATCGATAGTCCTTGAATTATAGTACCAAACAGTTAGAGTAGTTCGTGTGCACATTTAAGTTGATGCAATACAACAATACAAATAAAAATGACAATCGTTTTTTAAAGGTCTGTATGAATAGTTGGGATTACTGCACAAAGCATCTTGAGAAATCTTGTTTGGATTGTTATTGAGAATCAAAATTGTAACTTAATAAATAAAGAGAAAATATTTAATATAAATGCCTTTGATCTTACTATCGACTAACACTAAATCAGCTATACTAAAGGATTTTTGTTTGCTGAATCCGAGTTCGAAGTCAGAACTTTTCTAGCACTTCACGTTTTTTAGATATTCCCGTTAGAAGATCTCAAAAACCCATTTTTTTTATGTTTTTGAAGCAATATTTTGGCCTAAGGTAATATTTTTCAACTAAATTTGTCACAGTTTATGAAAGAACTTGTTTTTTTTTCTTTCAAATTCGGTTCAATCTTCTCAATATTTCTTTTCTTCTCCGAGATATCTAAATTTAGGTAAGTTTAATAGGTTTGGCTTATCTTACCATAAAGAAACTGATTCGAACTCAGCACAACAAAAACGATACTTTTATACTTGTATACTTGTATACTTTTGTTCCTAAGAGAAGAAACATATCTGAAGCTTTTCAAGTCAGGGGGTCGATTCTCGTTCTGTGATATTTTGAAATGAAAAAAAAATATCACAGCTTCACATCGAATTCGATTCTTGTTTTGTGAAAAAAATTTAAAATATGTCAAAATCTCTTCACATGATGAAATATTTATCACAAACAAATTCTATCGTGAAAAACAACTTCGAATAATTGGTCAGACGATGATTTTCATGCATTTGCGTATAGTTTAAGTAGAAAAAAATACTACAAAATTGGTTTTTACTTTTTAAACTTCTTTCTAATTGAAATGCTTTTCAAATACTGCCCAAATTTTTAAATGCAGTGCTGCCTTGCATCACAATCAAATCGAATGCTGATGATTTTTATGTTTTGGTAGGTAAAAGAGCATTTCGACCAATACAAAAAAGTTAGTATTGCAATAAAAAGTTCAGCCAATCTTAAAGATACACCGAATTAACAGGTGATAAGTATGCGCATTAAGAAAAACTTAATCTTATTTTCCATTTATTAACCAAAATTTAATTAATGCTTGGACAATGAGTTGTGAACTACATAAAGAATAGGGATCCGTTGGCACCGCATAAAGTTTTTTTTTGTATTGTGTGCAAAACTGCAACACCTTACCTAAACTATTGCCTAAAGCTGAGGTACGGTAGAAGAACTTCTGCCGTTTATAATGCAATGCTCTGAGGAAGAGGATGAAGAAAAGCAACCACAAAGTAAGTTTCTGATTTCGGATTAAATTATAATGGAAACAAAACCGCGAATCTGCAGTTTTGAACATTTTCACTTTAATGCGTTATTTAACTTGTTATCGTTCATTGTATTCATTGCGTGGACCCCAATCCTCTATCTGTTGCCTAAATGTCTAGGAGTCCGTTACACGAGTTTCCATGAGTTTCCAAAATTTTGAAGACATTTTTCTCAGAACTACATATATTTTTTCAGATTCGTGGTTTTGGCTTGTGCCCACGATATTTAACAATTCTTCCCCAAATGCGTCTAAATTCTTGGTTTCATACTTTACGTTTCAATTCCTTTGATTTATTCCTATGGAAAATTATAAAAAAAATTATTGTTGGTCTTAAATATAGTTGCATTAAATACATAATTGATATCCACGGCCGAAGTTTTTTCTTGGTAATTTATTGACATTTATAATTAAAAATTAATTCACAAAAAAAAATCTATTGAAAAATTCAAAAATGAAATATATGTATGTAAATGACAGAATTTTTCCATTAGTAATTTTTAGTACAGACTTTTATCACATTGAGTTTAAGAATCGCATTAGGGGTGTCTGTGAAGTGATAAAATGAAAAAACTCTGTGAAAGCTAAAATGATATTATTTTTATCACTTTATAGCTTCACAGAACGAGAATTGACCCTCAGTTTATCGAATGGTTTATCACAAATAAAATATTTCTAAATAGAAAAATAGTACATAAAATAATTACAAAACACGTAAAACTACAAAACAAATATAAATTTGTTTTAATGTATTTTATTATAATTTTCTTTACATATTTGACTTTTAAAATATAACGGGAATTTAGATTTTACATTTTCCTTAAAAGATGTTTTTGTTCATGTGGGATTTACTAAAAACTGCAGGATTTCAATATTTTTGCTGTTTTTTCTTTTCAATTAGTATCTTAATATGTGTGTAAACTTTAAGCAATAAATACAAATTTGATTTAGATTCAGGAAAATCAAATCTTTCATAATTTAAAAAAATTATTTGAAGGAGAAAAAAAAAACGATACATTTTGTAGACCATTGTTATTCATCTAATTTGATACATCACCCATCAGATGCTCAAATCAAGGCCATTAAATGCATTAGCTCTTTTAATAGATACTCGATTTTAATGCTCTTAGAAATAAACCCTAAAATAATTATCTAATCTACAGGACAAATTCTATTACAATGAATCCAAAGCCGTTATGCATAAAAGCTTCAAAAACAAAAAGGTAAAATAATTTCCCCTCTAAATGAACCGATAAACTTGATGAATATAAAAGCCTTACTACATGACGACAAATGGAACGTTACGTAGTCTCGTCTAAGGACATTCATAAAATCAAAAACAAAAAATGTATAAAATTAATTACGTCTGACCGCCCATCGCGATACCAACCATACTCCGTCAGTTTCAATATTTATTATGATATCCGTCATCCCCGTACATAAAACTGGTGTTCTGGTTCACGTACTTTTATATAGGTGTACAAAATGCAATAGCATCAATCAATAATTTTTAATCGCCATTTGATGTGGAAACTCATCGTTCGCGTCGTCATCATCATCATCATCGTCGTCGACATCAACATCAAAGCCTATCGAATCAAAACTGAATTTTTTTAATGACTCTTTCAATACACAGCAGCGTCAGTTAAGCATGTTTGTTTATAATTTAAAAAAAAAAAACACTTCAGGAAATAAAATAATATTTATGTTTTTATGTTGCTATGAACCATTCTTAGCTATGAATCACTTATAAACTTTGTTATTTTTTATAATTTTTTGCACCCATGAAATCAAAAAGTGAAAAGGGTTGATTTTCCTCTTGAAAAAAAACCCTTAAACAACTTATTAATCTGTAGGAATTCGTTGTTCAATTAAATCACCTTAGTTTTCGAATATATGTTCGTTCTTGTTGATTCTCATGAATTGATGTACCTAACCAAAACAATTTTCGTTCTTGTTGATTCTCATGAATTAATATGACCAACAAAATGTTCGTTCTTGTTGATTCTCATGAATTGGTATGACCAAAATAATATTCTTAAATTATTCTAGTTAGGGATATTTTGAGAAAAACGGATTCAAAGTTTTGGAAACTCATGCAATTTTTTGGAAATAAATAATTTAGGCTTCTAGGCAACAGATGGAGAATAGGGATCGATGCAGTGAATAGAGGGACCAATAAGTTAAATGACGCATTAAAGTGAAAATGTCCAAAAATGCAGATTAATGGTTTTCACACTGTACTGACGATATCTTAATTTATTTTTATCACTGATATTCGCAATCTTCTAGTACAAACTTCTGTAAGGCAATAAAGAAAACCTAAAAAAAATAGATGGATTTTTTGTTGTTTTTTTATTTTAATTTTTTTATTAATTTTATTTTCTACTACGACTTCCTTGACAGAATTTGAAACAAATAAATACTAAATAAATAAAATTTTATCAAGATTTTCGATGCTAAAATTAAAAAAAAATAAACCCTGAGAGCTCCTTTTTTGGTAAGTTGGAAAAAACAAAATGTACATGTATCTCCTGATTAACTGTTTCAATTATCGAGAAATGTTTTAAGTCCACTCTAATCATACATTTTTGCTTTGCAATATTTAACTACTCCCCAAAGTAATCCATCAATCTTCTAGATTCTTGTATGAGTTTCACCAGAACTTCGCATCAAATAAACAACTAATCTTACACACAAAAGCACACACACTCTAATTAATAGAATCCAAATACCTATAAACAAACAACATACATCTCCAATTTCCTTCATTGAATTAGACCAAGTTTCACAATAACAGGACCTCTCAATGCCTCACCATATCCGCACGTTCTATTTTTCTATCATAGCCCCAAAAGTTACAAAAGAAAAAATTAAATAATAAACACGTTTAATGGTGTTTCTCCAATGGCACCCAGTTTCTAATCGTCGAGTAATTGCATAGAAAAATTACACCATATTGTAAACAAAAAATTTAATATATTTTTTGTGGGATAAAGTTTCGCAACAAAAAGTACCTAATCCTGACAAAAAAGTTTTAGGAAAAAAAAAAAAAAAAAACAAAATTGTTCAAAACACTCGACTTTATTGGATGTGTCGAGTGTCAAAAAGGCATGGTATATTTAAGGATAACCAGTGTTACCAAAGGCAACAGTTTTTTATCAAGCTATTTAGTGGCCGAAATAAGTTCAATTTATAAAAAAAAAAATTTTTAATCATGTGTGCGCAAAAAGTATAAAAATAATTTATTCAAAATAATCATTTTTCATGAAAAAAGCAAAAAAAATGTTTTTTTTTCTAACACCATTAAATCCATTTTTTTTTTAAGACAACTTATAACAAATTTTATATCATCTGAAAGCTTATTGTTACAGCTCAAAATATTTATATTGACCGACATCTACAAAAAGAGCTCGAATTTTTTGAACCCAATCAGTTTTCATCAAAAAAAGCAAAAAAAATCAATCTTTTTTCTCTTCTAACATCATTAAATCCATTTTTTTAAATCACAACCTATAATAAATTTTATATTATCTGAAAGCTCATTATTTCACCTTTTATATGAGGCTCCAACCATATTTCTACGATGCCTACAATTTTTTAAAAAATTTCAAACTGGTGGCTGGTTATCGGCAACAGATGTTTTGAGGTACTTTTTAAGTTTTTCAATTTAAGATTGTGTAACTTGTAGATCACGTACCGTTATGTGTGATATATCAAATAAAAGGTAATATTATCAGCACGCGTATTAAAGTTAAATTTTTATGTGCTCTAGATCAAAAGTTATAAGTTATAAGGTTTTCACTTCCAAAATGTATTAGGTTTCTTTAATGTTTGGTTGCAGAGTTAGTTGAAATCAAAATATTTTTTATTATTACAAAAAGCAAAGTCTTGAAACAAGTTTTGGTTTAAATATTTGAGTTATCACGAGCAATTTTAGGTATAAAAATACGTAAATCTATTTTTTTAAGATTTTCGAAAAAATACAAGCCAAATAAAATCTATTTTAAAAAAGTTTTTTTTTTCAAATCCATCGACTAGACATCAAAAGAAAGATTTCTATCACTTTCTGTTCATGAATAAAGCCCTAAGGTTTCTTTGAGGTCTGATTGCAGAGTTATTTAAACATTTTTGTACTTTATTTTTTAGTCTGTAAATTTTCAGATTAGCATCACTAAAATTGAATCAATATGGTAACTCCACGTCTACCTTTATGACCTAAATAAATACTTTCACGTGTCAAAAAATCATGTTTCTATAGAATTCCTATTAACATTCGATAGTCTCCATTATAGAACTTCTTGATACATTAATGGAAAAAATTTAAGTCTCTACAAATAAAATATTTATTTTACGGATTAAGATGTGTTTTATTTTTTTTTTGTGTATAATCAAATCATAATGGGTCTTCGTCTTTTTCTTTCAATAAAAATCCGATTTTTAAAATCAAACTTTTTTTTTCTTTTCAAGGATCATGCACTTTGCCATAAAATTAATTTTATAAGAGTTTGGGTAAAAGTTGATTTCTATTTTTATTTGCTGTTCTTTTTTAGGGAGAAAATATTTTAAGTCTCGACTATTAAGAATATTTCCACTCCAGAGACACGTGCAAAGTCAGACTAATACCCATTGATTTAATGTTCTTTATTTTTATCTATAAAATCGATAATTTCAAGGAATTCGAAGGAGCAAGGAGTTTTGTTGTTTTCGTTGAGAAGTTGTAAAGTGATATTTGTAACTAATTGGTAATTGACATGTACCACCTACCTACGAGAAGGTTCCTATTATTTTCTAAGAAAAAAAAAAAAAAAACACTTAGCAAATATATATAATTATATTAAATAAACAACTATAAAAATAGTAAATATCATATTTAAGACAAAAACCGTACATTTCTTAATACCTGCTTCATATTTCTTTGTAACCTCAATTAAATTGGAAGTCCTTTTATTATATTAAAGGCTTTTGATGACATTTTTATAGTCCAAAGTATTTAAGTCAAAAGGCTCAAAATAAGATATATGTTGTCACTCCTTGACAACGATAACACTTTGTCAAATCACTTTCTTCTTCTCCTTATCAACATTTTTTTTTTGCGTAATATTACCCTGCCATCTTAACCATTTAACGCGACGAATGACAAAGTCAAATTTGCGACAAAAAAATATGATAAATGATTCTAAAACACTTAGGTTCGAAATGTGAATATAACAATTTTATTCACGTACCCACTTGTTTATTATCCTCAAACTTCTTCAGTCCTAAAATCCTTTTTTTCTCTTTAAACAAAATCCCTTACCCAAGCAAAAATCTGCAGACATTTCCGCTTCGTCAAATGACATCAGAGAGCCGTTATTAAGCGACTAAATGACTCAGTATTTTACTTTAATGGCGTTTTTAATGAACGAATTTTTATGTTGTAATCAACATAACAATTGCACACAACAAACCCTCTCAACCCCAAAGCTCGTAATCGCGGCCATAATAGGTTTGATGAAGGCGGAAGGATAAAAATATATGTACCCCTCAAGCTTCAAAAAAAAAAAATCCTTCAACCTAACACAAGGACTACACTCTAACAAACGTGGTAGTGGTGGGTTGTTGTTTGGCGAAAACATTTCATGAATTATTTAAAAAGGACACTTAAGGATTTATAAGAAAAAAAAAATCTCTTACTCTGCTGCCAGGAGGCACTTGAATGGGAATTTTTTTTCGTAAAAGTTGTTTGCATTTTGGTCAAAACATCACAGCCGCAGGAGTGCATTCCCCTCTCAGTTCCCCGGGATGATGAAATTTCACGATTTCTCACAAAACAAGTCCTGATATAAAGAATAGCTAACAGCATGGTCACTTGTATATTGTTTTGTTTGAAATATGCACGAAGCCATTTTGTGTGGAATTTAAAATTTGTACTGCCGCCATTTTTAATTACCCACCTGGTGGATATTTTCCAAGTTAATTTCTTCCTCCTCCGGCTGGGATCTGTCATCCCTGCTGATACTTATTATATCTTTTTGGCCCATTTTAGTCATGGGTTGTTGATCTCACGTTGTTGTGGAAAATTAAAAAAAATAAAACTTGTTTCGCATCCTTAAGCGATTTTACATTTAATTTTCAATTTTTTTTTGTTATTTCCGTTTTCTTTTAGCCCACTCACCTTTATTTTCGATGGTTTGGATAAAAAAAAGCTAAAAAGAAAACAAATAATAGAAGATCAACTAAGGAAACACGAATAAAAGAGGGCAGAAGAGAAAGAGGAAAAGGCGTTGGATCCTGGTCACTTTATTGGTTGAATATTAAAAATAGAAAGGAAAAAAAAAACGCTTTGGGTTGAAATAAAATTAATTGCAAAAAATTATCCTGCCCACCTTTTTCAGCTGAAAAAGCAGCTTTTAAAAATATGAATGATTCTTATTCAAAAATGGGAATTTGCGGAAATATTAATTGCTTAAATGAAAAAGCCATTTCATAAAATGAAGGTGAAAATAAATTTTACATCAACAGAACAGAAGTACTTGAGTTAAATTCATGGTAATCCAGGATTTTCTTTTTCCAAATAATTCAAACAAGTAACTTTAAATCAGTATTAGTATTATTAAAAACGTGTTGAAAAAAAAGGAAAAAAATATACTATCTATTCTGACTTAAATTCCTTTTCCTTACCTTTTGAATAATTGCTATAAGGATGTGTTCCTACTCGTAAGATTTCAAGTTTTCCCTAAACTATTATAGAACCAATTAGAAAATCTCTTATCGGGCCAACATTTGCATCATATATCACAACATATCAAAGCACATATCGTCATGGGACAACTCATCCCATCATGAAAAATGTCATCAGAAGGTCCATTTGGAACACATTATTTTCATAAAATGTAGGTACTGAGACATGTTTACTTTTGACGTGATAACTTCTTATAAATCGATGAACCATGGCAGCATCCACGAAAAAGTGACGCCATTTTCTCCCGTTCTACCTGAAATTTTCAAGCAGTGAGGCAAAAATTTCAATTCAAAATTAAAAATAAGGTTGAATACTAATGAAGGATTTTTTTTAAATCCCATCATTTAATAGGGTAAATAGGGTTAAAACAAAATTGCTAAAAAGTGGCTATTTTCTAAAAGCGACGATGTAGAAAGTTGAATTTTTTTAATCGATGGATAAATTAATTGTAAGGCTAACAATGGTATTTAAAAAAATTCAAAACCAAGTTATAAATGTTTTTTTTTTACTAAAACATGACTAAGTAGTGATTAAACATAGATAGGGGAATTTTGTTTGCTATTCGAAAGATAATAAATAAAAATTAGGGTTCTATTACGAATTTTTTTTTAAGTCTCTGTGTTTCGAAATATAAATTTTTGAAAAACACCTACTTTTTTAGAGGTATTTTTGGGTGGGTTTTTATTTTTAGCAATTTTTCTATAACTTTATTGAGCATGTTAATAATATTACCTTTCATTTGTTTTATCACAAATAACAGAAAATTAATTACAAGCTACACAATGTTAAATTAAGAACTTCTAAAATACCTCAAAACGCCTGTGGAGATCTGTTGCCTATGACCAGCCAAAGGGCACGTTCAAACAGTTAACATAAAGCTATCGGATAGCTTTTTCATTGTATATATATTCTTATAGTACTCTCATGAAGTAGAATTTTCTGTTTTGCGTCGCCACCGCTGGGATCGCTAGTTTATTTTATGTTTGAACCTTATGCAAAAAATTGAAGTGCAGATCTACCAAAAGATGTCGCTAAAGTATTTTCATGGATTGATAGTACTATAGAAATATATATACAATGGCTTTTTGTTGTTGTAAACAATGTAAAAAATTAGCAAAGAAACGAACCATTTTCTGTCAAAAAATAATCTGAAGGTATCCGAGAATTTTTGGTATACCTCAGGTATCTGAGTAATCAGCTGATAAACTTTTGGCTATTTTTTATTTTGATTTCTATTCGTGCGATTATCCAGCTTGAAAATAAAATAAATTTGCAAGCATTAAAGTTAAATCGATTGTGCAAATACTATGCAACAATAAAAAAACAGGATTTTGCTCAAAAGAAACAACTTCATCTTTTCAATATTTTTATATTTTTTTTGTAGCTGCTTTGGCAAGCTATGTGGATAGCTTTTCGTTCAAAGAGATATTCCAGATACGGGTATCCCAGATAGCCTATCCGATAGGTGTTTGAATGTGCCCAAATTGTTGGCTTTAAAAAATTCTTACTTTTTTTGTAGGCATCGTAGACATGTGATTGAAGCGTCATATAAAAGGTGAAATAATAAGTTTTCAAATGATATAAAATTTATTTTAGGTTGTCATTTAAAAAAAATGACTTTAAGGTAATTGAAGAAAAAGAAGATTGATTTTCTTGTTTTTTTTTATGAAGATTGATTGGGTTCAAAATATTCTAGCTCTTTTTGTAGATGTCGTGCAGACATGTTTGGTATGTATATTTTTAGGTGAAACAATAGGCTTTCAGATGGTATAAAATGTATATACAAAATTAGATTAAATGGTGTTAGAAGAAAAAAAGATTTTTTCACATTGTAAAAACTTAAATATGGCTTTAAGCTAGAACTACATCGAAACACAAAGTCAAAAAAAGTATAAAAAGTATTATGTAGTTTAGGCTTAATTCTTTAGAATAAATATTAAACTTTTTAATGATGTAAGTTTTTTGAAAGCTTTACATATTATACAAAATTGATATAATAATGTCGTTTTCGATTGGACGTTTAGAAATGTCCGGAAGCATTAAGAAGCCTGCCGTTTTATTGGCATGAAAATGGCAGGTAGAACGCTTCTCAAAAGGGAAATTCTCTTCTCGATTTCAAATGAGAATCCATTCAAGTAGCACTAATACATGAATACTCACATGTCAAAGAAACACTCAATAATTATTTTTTTTTTATTTTTCATTCAAAGATTTTTCGTTATTTTATATTAATTTGTTAGTTTATTTTTAAACAAATAAATTATGCTTTTAAAATACTTTGCAAAACGAACATCCAAATTTTTTTTCCTAAGTGAACAATACAGCCCATATTATAAAATTCTAAGTTTGAGAACGGAAGGGAAATAAGGTTACGCAAAGTGAAAAAAAAAAACATATCTTCTGCCATCAATCAACCAAAAGTCAAATTAGATGTTGTATAAATGTTGAAGGTTAAGTTGCAAACTCCAAACACAATAGATATTCTATGATTTCCAATTAAATTTATTTCAAAAATAATAACTGTTTTTGCTTATACAGGGTGTCCCAAAAGTAATGGTTCAAACGAAATATGCTGATAGGCCAACTTTAGGGCTCTCAGAATTTGGTAACTTGTTCATCCCAAATCTTTACGGTTTTCGATTTAATGCAGTTTTTGTGAAATTTCGATAAATCCCGACTTTGCAACAGTATTTTGCTTCCTCCGCTCATAATTGATTTTTGTTTTTTACAATTTTTTCACTAAAACATTGCCTAATAATAAGAAATAATTAATTTATCCAAATATTTTTCATTTCATTCGCCATTTTGCTGCAAATTAATTAACAGTTCCATGTTTTATAAAAACCCAATTTGTTACTTTTATTTCAGAGCAACACCCTGAAAAAAATTTGTATGGTGTGACCATAGTTTATTATTTTGAAAAATTGACGTGTTATTGCAGTTTTCAAAAATGTATAAAAGTTTCCAAAGTTAAAGTTAGAACTAAAGATATAACAATTTAAAAGCAACAAAACAGGGTCTATCAGAGAAAAATAACAAAGAAAAATAAACAAATTTTGTCGACTGTTGTTTGTTTATTTCTTTTTGAATAAAAGCCTCGATTTTTGTTTGTTATTTTGCTCTGAAAACCTCTGTTTTTTTGCATTGAAATTGTAATATCTTTCGTTCTAATTTCATCTTTGGAAACTTTTATACATTTTTGAAATCTGCAATAACACGTCAATTTTTCAAAATAATAAACCATGGTCACACCATACAAATTTTTTTCAGGGTGTTGCTCTGAAATAAAAGTAACAAATTGGGTTTTTATAAAACATGGAACTGTTAATTAATTTGCAGCAAAATGGCGAATGAAATGAAAAATATTTGGATTAATTAATTATTTCTTATTATTAGGCAATGTTTTAGTGAAAAAATTGTAAAAAACAAAAATCAATTATGAGCGGAGGAAGCAAAATACTGTTGCAAAGTCGGGATTTATCGAAATTTCACAAAAACTGCATTAAATCGAAAACCGTAAAGATTTGGGATGAACAAGTTACCAAATTCTGAGAGCCCTAAAGTTGGCCTATCAGCATATTTCGTTTGAACCATTACTTTTGGGACACCCTGTATTATTCCTAATTAATTATCTTCAAAGAAAATCAATTTATGCATAAAATATCCCAGCCAATTAACTGTGAACGCTTGTTGACTTAATTAAAATTCAATTATTATCCCAAGAATAAACATCAATATTAATTTCATTCACAGTCTTATCACGTCGTTGTACGTCGTCGTCAAGAGTGGTTAAATGAGTGCATATATATACAGAAATAAATTCACGGGTCTTAAAATTGTGGCTTTTCGTAAAGTTGCGATACTTACCTGTATGTGCTCGTTATCAAGGACAGTCTACAATGCCTCACTTTCAAACAAAGGTGATTAAATTTTCGATAAACTCTACAAACAGAGCAACTCATTTTGTGTGTTACTCGTTCGACATGAGTATTTAAGAAGTGTCGCAGCTTCTCATATGTGTATAATATACATGCCCTCGGGTTGGGCGCCAATTAAAAGCACATTATGTTCTTAAGCTGTTCGCTTGAGTGTATTAAGTATAAGACAGACGTATACGAATGTCTCTCTTCATACATATAATAAAAGTAATTACGGATTCAATTATATAAAACGAATCTGTGATGCGAAAGGCTTAAACAAAAAACACAGGAATCCTGTCAACAATTATGCAGAGAAAAAAAAATCTAATTTTATTTTTCATTTTTTTTTTTTTCATCTCAACATAAATATGAGATTTTGTTTCTTTGTATGATTAAAATCTGCATGGAGATATAGGTAGAATATAATTTTTCCTTTTTTTAACTACGCCTCAAGTTCCTTGTACGCGCGTGCTTTTGTACAAAGATATCTACATTTATGTTTATGTGTATTTTATTTCTTTTGTGTGGCAGATTCTTCACTAGAACTCAATAACAACAATGAGAATTTATATATTTATAAAAAGTCCTTGCTCCCTTTTTTTATTTTTTGAGGCTAACGCACTCGCCGAATTTGATTGATTTCATTCAAGTGAGTTTTTGATTGATTTCAATGGCTCCAGATGAGGTTTTATTCCTTTGAGTTTTCATTTGATTCTTTTTTTATATACAAGTGCACATAAAAATTTGTTATTTTTTTTTGTGTTTACTTTATAGCCCAAAAAGTCTCTTAGGTTTAATAGTTAATGCTTTCGCTTTCTCTCTTTAAAAAGTCCTTGTTGTTACAATTTAGTAAACATTTTCAATGATATTTTTCTGGTGAATTTCTTGTCTGATGTGCTTGTGAAAAAAGTCCTTGTCCTTATATTTTATTGATGGAAATGTTTGATGATGATAGAAATGATGTTGGAGATGTTGTTGGAAATAGACAACAAATTTGGCTGTCTTTATGCCAGATGGCTACATTTTTATTGTAAACTGGTTCAGTGTGATGTTGTAAGAATGATTTTTTTTTTTGTGGATTACTATTATGGTTTTTTTCCGGTGGGGAAAGTTGAAGGAGCATTTTTACAGAATTTTAGTATATAAGTTTAAGTAAGTTTAATGTTAAAGCTGCATTTTTTGTATTTTTTTTTAATTAAGCAATTTAAGTTCTTAAATAAGTTCCAAAAAATAAAAAAAAAGCTTAAAATTTTTAAAAATTACGTTTTCATAATTTTTCGGCGGTTGATTAAGTTCACAAAATCATCAATGTCATTGAAGAAGCGCTTGAAGAAAAGACATTTTTTTGTTTCTTAGATGTGTCTTAAACTTTGGACAAAGCACGAAATAGTGATGGGAACTATGGAATGATTTGAACTATCGATAGTTAGTAACTCAATGATTTCAACTATCGAATAGTTCATTCATTCATTCATTTATTCATTCGAATAAAAACTATCAAATAAACTATCGGATAAAAACTATCGAATAAGAAAAACAATTCGAATCAAAAAAAAACATCGTGTTTATTTTTATTTGAATGAAAAAACTATCGTATAAAAAAGTATTCGAATGAGAAAACTATCGAATTAGCAACTATCGAATGAAAAAACTATTCGAATTAAAATAGTAACTAAATGAATGATTTAAAACTATCGAATAAATGAATATTTTACAACTATCGATAGTTTGATAGTTTTTATTCTATAGTTCCCATCACTACACGAAAGCCTCCAAACTCAAATTCAGATAAATCCTGCCTCAAGCATTACCATATCAATTTGTAAAGAATTGTTCAAAATGTAAGGAGGAAATGGTAGCTGGGGTACCACAAGGTAGTGTTTTTGATCCAATTGTGTTCCTTATATTTACACGCGATATATGCATGTGTATGTACCTAAAAAAGAAAACACAATTGTAGCTACGTTTGCTGATGACATTGCGAGTTTTGCAGTGGCAAAATCATAAATTCTTTTTAGATTGAATCCAAAATTTTTAATAAAATAACAAAATATTTAAAGATACGCATCAAAAGTTACCTTATTGAATTTGGGTTTCGACACAACTTTGAATATTTCGTTTTAAGCTATTTGAAAGTTAAAAAGTTATTGAAAATAAATACCTACATAATACCTTAAAGAAATATGAAATCAGGGTGTAAATTGCTCATGGCAGTTCAGAATAAAACTTTTCCTATTCTTTTCTCAGATTCTATACTCTGCAAACGGTCCTAAAGTTTAGTAACATACAAACTTCTGTAACTTATGTATATTTGTTAAAATTATGCATATTTCTTTTTTTTTTTTATTTGGGTAGGGGTATAAAAGACGTGCATATTTGACCTTAACATGCAAATTTCTAAAAAGGGTTTTCTAATAAAGGAAATTTCCCAGAGATACATAGTTCATCTTTCGATAAAGAATAGTTCAAGTCGTAAAAATATGGTTAAAAATAAAAGAACAAAATCAGATGTTACTCAATGTATAGTATTTTTTTGTGAATCCTTCAGATAAACCATATCCTTAGATGGCCTTGAAAACATCTGTATGATTCTGATTTACTGGCGAAAAAAGAAAACATCATACAGAATAACTGTCATACTTAAGGGACTTTTGATACCTCGAAGATTATTGTTTGTTCATAACTTTTATTTTTATGCCCGTTAGAATGTTATTTCAGTTGCGGTCAAAAGGACATCTAGTATGTTATTATTTCTACTTGCTTTCTTTACAGATTAACAACAAAGAAGAAAACATTTGTTAAGTGGGTGAGAAGTTCTTTCTCAATACTGCCCAGAGGGTAGCCTAGAAATGAACTTTTTTTATGATAGGATATTACATAATACTCGGAACATAAATAAATGTTTGTTGTCTACTTTGAATCTCGGTCACAGGAGAAAAAAGGAAGTTGTTTTGTTTTTATCCTTTTATCGCTATTCCATTGAATACTGTCTGACTTTGATGGAGAGACAAATGATAATGGAGAGAATGGTGCTGGACTTGTGGTCAAATGATAAAAGAGAATATATCTACGAGTTATTATGTGTGTTAGTAGCTGATATGTTCTAAATAAGAGTGTCTACTGCTGTGAATTATTTGTGAACAAAAAAATTGTGTTATTCTTTTGGTGAATAGAAAAGAAAGCCACAGGAAAAAAAACTTTTAAAAAAAGAAGATCCATTTATCATTTGTTTTCCTTTCAATGAATGAAACAAAATGATTTTCTATTCATCTAAATTGGTTTAAGAGTATGAGCTTTCATCTCCTGTTTACTGTTGTTTGACTTTAATAGAAAAACAAGGATGATAAAAAAAAACACATTTAAGAACCTCTAAGCTTAATACATTGATTAAAGTTGTCTTGTGAAATATCTCGTGAAGAAAAATTTCATATTTCTTGACAGATTTTCTCCGAAAAAATAAAATATGGCTGAATTTTAACCCAAACTTTCTGAATTTCATTCACACTTCTAATCTTTGCACTGAAAAGTACTTTTTGAATTCCACGAAAATTAAACTTATAATATTTGTATAATCCTATAATATCTTTCTTTTAGCTTATATAAATTTACATTATGGTTTTGGTTTTGAAATGATGAAGGTTAGTTGTCAAACAAAAGTTTGGACTCAACTGTCCAAGATTATAAAAAACTGTCACATTTAGGTAAATTTTAAGCTCTAAATGCCTTCAAGTGTTGAAACGAAATGTCATGAACAAAAAAAGCCCAAAAGATAAAATGAAAAAAAAAAATTTAATTTTCGCCGCAGGAAATGAAGTAGGTAAGTGACACTTTTTTTGGATAGTGTAAGATACAAATTCCCTAGAATATTTTAATTCGCAAAGATGATACAATTTTAATTAGAGGCTGTTTTTGGAGTGAAAGGAAATCAAGAGTGTCATTCTTATAGTTTAAAGCAATGCCGGAAGCGTCAAAACGTGTCCAAAAGTAAACTGAATTGAAATACTTTTTTTTTCACCAGAGTTCATGGAATTCGTAAGATATGGTTTTTTTTTGGCACTATGGAGCAATATGTCGTTTAAATATTGCATAAAATTCAATTGTAATTATGAAAAGAGATGAATTCTTCTCGTTATTGAAGTTATTGTGGATCTTAATTTCGATCTGCATGCAATAGAAAAGAAAATAATTTTGTCAAACTCAGTGAGGAAAATACTCGTTAAAGCCAGACTTAGAGCACTCAAGCCAGTGCTGAAGACGAATTTTTCAAAAAGAGTCTTATTTGAACTCAAAAATATACGGAAAAATGTTATTTTTACCTATTCTTGCGAGAAGTAAAACTAAAAGAAACACTAAGCCCTGAATGCATCAAATGCATTCAAAACCAATGTCCAGACTTTCGTTTAAAGATATCAGCTTCGGAATGTAAGAAAACGAACAAACATTTTTTTTTGGTTAGAAATATCACAGAAACCAGGGGTCGAACTACAGCATACGTACGTTAACGTATTGACGCTTTGTGTCTCTATCATTTTCATCTGATTAAATAGAGAGAGCAATAGTCAAAACGTTAACGAACGTATGCCGTAATTCGACCCCATCTTAAAGAATATTTTTTTTCACTGATTTTTGACTCGATGATTTTGGAGGAAATTTTTTTAAATTAATTTTTTTTGGCAAGGGGTACCCCTTGGATTTTTTTTTTTTTCGAAACACAAAAAATAATTTTTTTATTTTGATTTGTTGATTACACTTCCCAACACACAAAAATTTTCAACATTAGTTTTTTTTTAGCACAGCATAGAAATTCATACAAATTTTTTTTTGTTAAATCTTTTTTATTTAATAATATTTTTTTGTATTTTTATTTTACATACTGAACCGAAATACAATACATTCGAAATAAATTTTTTTTAGCAAAACTTTAAAAACGCTTGTAATAATAAAATATAAGAAAACTAGCTGACCCGGCGGACTTCGTTCCGCCATTTCTTGTATTTATTTCTATTTTCGACTTTGTAATTTGTCATAATTCCCAATACAAAAAGGAAATCAAAACTTGAAAAGTTCGTCCAATTAATTTAAAAATATTCACTTTTAAAATTTAAAAAAAGTGGCCTGTTAAAAACGTTTTTTAAGTTTTTTAATTTACCATTGTGAAGCTTGTAGTTAATGTAGCGTTATGTGTGATATATCAAATGAAAGGTAATATTATCAGGATGCTCAATAAAGATAAATCAAATTTTTGTAAGCTGCAGATCAAAAGATGTAACGTGTTGAAAAATAGAGTTTTATTTTACCGATATTTCAAATTTGTCATTACAAAATTAATTGAAACTTTGTACAAATATAGTCTTGCCTATTATCTATCTACACTGTAAATTTCATTCATATATCTATTGAAGAAAAAAAGATAAAAATAAAAAACTGTTAAAAACGGCCCAAAAACTTGGGACAAAAAAAAATTGTTTTTCCCGTTATTCGGTCAAAAATCGATTTAAAAATTCAAAAGTTTGTACATGCCTGCGCATGATTAAAACCTATATTTCCTATAAATTTAAGATTTTTTTCAGACTTTTAAAAATTCCAAAAAAATAAAAGACTACTCAAAAATGTCCCTTAAAATTAGGTTGTTTTTCAAAAATTTTTATTTCAAAATACAGGGCCTATGAAAAAAATCCGTTTTAGACCCCTAATTTTTTTTAAAGTATCTTTCTTATGGTGTAATTCAAATTTCTGTGCAAAATTTTGCGTACCTCTAATTAGTCTTTTGTCGAAGGTCTATGACTGCAAAAATACCCTCACAACTTGGTTTTGAAATTTGTTTGAAGTTTTTCAATACCTTTTTTAACTATTGAATAAATTTGTCTATCTTTTAAAAAAAAAGTCAACTCTTTACGACTTACCGTTTAGAAAATAGCCTCTTTTTTCAATGTCGTGTTACCCCTATTTACCCTATAAAATCTTGAATTTTTTTTGCCTTAAACCTTCTCCTCTTATGCCTCTTTGATTTCAAAAAAAAATTAAGAAAATGAGTCAGTCTGTGTGGCCGGTTAGCGAACGTACACAAAACCAAACTTTAATATATATAATAGATAGTATGAAATTACCCCCAAAATGTGAAAAATGAAAATATCTAAAAATCCTAGAAAGCAACCAGTGTGATTTTTAGGTTCGACAAAAAAATTTCTGGAAAATGTTAACAAACATTTAAAATAAGCATAGCTTTAAAATTAGTATACGAAATTATACCAAAATTTTGAAAACTTAAATATTTCAAAAAAAAGAGCTCTTAGAAATAAATTAATGTGAGTTTTAGGTTAACTGACTCTAAATCCATTTTTCTGGAAAATTCTAATAAACGCTCAAAATAAGGAAAACTGAAAAATTAGTATGAATATTCCATAAATATGAAAAGTTAAATATTTCAAAAACTATAGAGCTGCTAGAAAGAAACCAATATGATTTTTGAACTTACAGAACCCAAATCTATAAAATTTGATATAAATCTTTCTGGAAATGTTTAAAAAGTTGAAAATTGTTTGCCAGTGTTACGAACTCATATCTTCGGAATGTAAGACAAGAAAGAAAAAAATATTTGGTTCAAAATATCTCTAAAACCAGACCTGCAAAAACATTTTAGTTTTCAGTTATGAATAGAGCCCACAACCAAAAAAAAAAGTTTCGCCTTCCCAGACTTAATGTTTGTTCATTCCATGTTCCTACAATTTAACATGAGTTATCTAAGATAGTAGAAATAAGTTTAGATGATGACAACGCCATTTAATAGTATTTGCAGAGCCTCTGATCCTGTAAATTAAATTTGTTTAGTTATTTTGCCAATAGAGGGCGCAATAATACAGAACCTTTCATAACCTATATCCAGCGGACAATCAAGATACTTCCAACGATACTTCATTTTTCAAAATATGATAAATAGTTTTGAACTTATGAGGGAACATAGGTACATTTATCTACATCTGAATAAAACCCTTTTCAGGTTCAGGGTTTCTTGTTTAGGTAAAACTTTCCATCGATATCGATTGTGAAATTAAACCAAAAACCTTTACTAAATTTAAATTGTTTTTATTCCAAAAATCCATGAAAACCAAGGTAAAAATAAATTTTAAAGTGAATTTTAAGTCAAATCACAATTTGAGCCTGGAATGTGAAAAATATCCTAATTACAAAAACAATAAAGTTTCACATAACAAACAAGAGTAGGTATAATGGGAATAAAAGGAGGAAATGTCAATTTTTCTACTATACAAAACAAACGATGAGACTCTTGCGGAGTGTGAAGCACTGTCTAACTGTCATTGTTTGATGTGAGATTCTAATCGAAAAAGGAATCCCTTTGAAATCAAACAAACGAAAAAAAAACAAGAATATAGGTCTACTGGGTGTTGTTTCCCTCTTGATGATGGTCAATCTGGGAGAGCTGAGGCGATTGATTTTTATTCCTAGTCCCATAGTTCTCGTTACACAAGCAACCCGTCCGTCCTTTCATTTTAGTTGTGCTTGTGCCAGCCTTTTATTTGAAGTATCAATCGAATGAATTCTCGTCCGAAACGTGAATAGAATCATTTATTTATATAGCCAAGAGCCGTTGCCCATTTAACACCAAGCAGCCCCGCCGCCGCCACTTGCACTCCGGCACACAAACATTTCTGTTATTCAAGGACTAATTGAATTCAAGGATAAACTTCTTGTGCTCCTCCCGTATTTATTTGGGTTTCCTATCTCTATATTTTGGCTAAGATTGTTGGGAGGGTAAATCCCTTGGTTTATATTGAAACAATGAATTTGGGATTGAATCGAATATCGAGAGGAATTCAATCAGCTTCCTGATCTGGGCCTGGCCACCATCACCACGCATATCCTCGCGTGGCCAGATTGAGTCCCATCATCATCATCATCGAACAGAATATAGCCGCATCTGTAATTTGGAATGTGTGTGTCGCACGTGAATACTAATTTTATTACAAATCGAATTGACAGTTATTATCCTCTAACAAGATATGCGATGTAAATTAAGGATTGAGTTGAATGCGGGATATGCTCTTGGCCACTGCCGCATAGAAGTGAAGAGGAAACCTATTTCAAGCGATGATTTCCGCAAAATGTTAATTTATTTGCTGAGGCTGGGGAGGACTCTATACATTCGGTTACGGTGCTAGAGGTATATCGGTTTGAGTTGAGGAATTTGTATACATGCGGTCCTTGATGAAAAACTATGCGATATTGAGAATTATTGACTGACATGACAGGATTGATGGAATATTTGTTCTCTGGTGTCGCGCAATGGAAATTAATGCATAATTCACTCATTCCTCGGCTGATGAGTTTCAAAATTTGCAATTTTGCTATGCAACCGTAAAATACAAGTCGGTGCCTCTGAATTCCATTCCATGATTTTGGTTGTTTAAATATGGACTAGTTATAATTGGATTGGATATTATCCCAAAGTCAACAATGCTAATGGAAATATTTTGGGTTTGACTTAATAATGAGAATCATTGAAGTTAGTAATTGATAGGTATCAATCATTTTTACTGTTTTTTTTTCAAATACTTGTACTCCTGTTACTTCTTTAAAGCTTTATACAAGCTAAATTGTTAGTTTGGATGTTCCAATGTGTCGACGTTAAAGTAAACTGCTTCATCGTTGTCGGTTGAAATTATGCTACCGAAAAGTTTCATTGCTGATTTACTGCTTTGCTTATGTATATCAGTCACATAAATGGTTTTTTAATAATAAATTCACACTTTTTCAAATTAAATTCTTTCATTTGCAAACCAAATTCACCCTTTTACAAATCAAACTCACCTTCAAATGCTTGAAGTAAGTTTATTCATACGTGTCGTCGGTAATTTAAAAATACTTTAACCTCTATAGGTTAAAAATTGCAGCTGTTGGCGTATTGTTTTTTTTTTTAATGAAAACTTCTTTAGTATCGTAGTGATTTGAAACAATATGAAACGAAAAAGCGACAGGAAAAATCAATTGATTATAACTTCTTTGTTTAAATAAATAGATGAATGAAATTTATACTATAGCTAAGTAATTCAATAAACTATTATTTTGGGGAATTTCAATTAATTTCATAGACAAAATTTTGAGATAACGAGATGTTCTTTTTCTAAACACGTTATATCTTTTGATCTAAAGTACATACAAATTTTATTTAACTTTATTAAGCATGCTGATAGTATAACCTTTCATTTGATATATAACACATAACGGTACTTGCTCTACAAGTTACACAATCTTAAATTGAAAAACTTGAAAAACAAAAAATTTTGTTTTCAAAAATTTTGCTTAAATTTTATTGTTATTAAAATGCTTTTGGCTTCGAATAAAAATAACAATAAGTAAGAATTTTAAAGTACAACTTATTCTCACAAAGTTTAGAATCGGAATGAAAATTTATAAAATTTAATTTGATTACTTTTAAGAAATCTATTGCTTGAGTTTCTACAAATTTCATAAATTAATCAATACCAAAAAATTGTCTAAGAATAAAGAAAAAAATATATTTATGTGAGTGAAGGAAAGTTTTACATCGTTTAGGCGATAAATGCAATATTCTTACAAATTGACTTCAAACACAAAAAAACGAAATGGTAACGGAGTTACAAATAACAGAGTTACGCGCGACAGAGTTACGGCCGTCAAAGTTACGCGAAACCGAAGTTACGAAAAACTAGAGTTACGAATTCTAAAGTTATGTTAAGCTATGACATGTGATTTTTGGGTTGGCAACAATTGCGAGGAACGATATGGAATTATGGAAACATAAATAAGAGAATATCGATACGTAGGTGCAATATTAGTGGGACAAATAAGAAGTTAATTTCAATTATGTCCCCCAAACTTACATAAGTATACTTATGTTTTTTTTTCTATTTTCAACGTTTTTGCGATCTTCTCACAAAAACAAAACCATATATGTATATCTATACCTATCCAATCCAAATTTTACAAGATTTTCACTTTACTCATTTAGTTCTGACCAATGAGAAAAATGTTAATCTCTTGTTTGTATTTCCATAATTCCATATCGTTCCTCGCAATTGTTGCCAACCCAAAAATCACATGTCATATCTTAACATAACTTTAGAATTCGTAACTCTAGTTTTTCGTAACTTCGGTTTCGCGTAACTTTGACGCTCGTAACTCTGTCGCCCGTAACTCTGGTATTCGTAACTTCGTCGGTTTCCCCAAAAAAACAATATTTAAATATACATTTTTAAAAAGCTAGAAACTTATTTCTATTTGTATTAAAATTCAGTAAATTTAGCCCAGATTTTTCAATCGTCAGTTGGACTATTAGAAGAATAAATATCAATACAAAAAAAACTTTTATTCCTAGGAATAAGCTCTATCTGAGCTTTATCTGACTATTGAAAATTTGGCCCTTAATAAAATATTTTTATAAAAAAAAATGTATTGAAAAAATTTTAACATGTCGTTTTTAAAACTTTTTCGTAATAAAATATGCATTTATTTTTCAAAATTTTCTGACTATATTAATTGTTATTTGAATTCTTAAAAGAAAATTTCAATATGTATTATGGTTTATAAAAAACAAATAAAAAGTATTTTATTTTCGAAGAACTTTTTTTTAATAGAAGTTTTTGAAAAAATATTAACTTATTTTTTTTTTTCAAAGTTCACCATTTAAATATTAAGTTATTTTTTCTTCATTCAATAGCCCTAATAGTTGAAGGTTAAATAGCAAATTTTTAAAAATAAATTCGTATTTTATTACAAAAAAAAAAAACATTTGAACATTTTTTTTCCCCAAAATTCTGAGTTTGAGGACCGTTTTTTCAAAAACTCTTCATTAAATTTGACAGTTAGAAATAAGCTTCTTGCTTTTTGAAAACATGTTTTTAAATATTGTATGTATTGCCGTTCTGTTCAAAATATTTTTCTTTGTGTTTGAAGTCAGTTGGTGAGATAGTTCATTTATCGCTTAAACGGTGGAACACTCACATGTTAAATTTTCTTTTATATTACTTAAACAATCTTTTGGTATCATAAAAAAAAATTTAATTGTAATTTTAAAAAAACTATGCGGCAACATCGGCAATTTTTAACCTATAGACAGAGGTTAAAGTATTTTTAATCTTTGACGCTGTTCGGTATAAATACAAACTAATTGATAACTTCTAACACTATTTTTTTAGAAGGTGAAATTGATTTGCAAAATAGTGAATGATGCAGAGTTTTTATGATGCACGAATTCAATGAAAAGTCTGAAGCGTTTTAAAATGTTATCATCCCGAAAAATTGAAATAAAAATACCGACAAAAAAAAAACCAAAAATATTCCATTTTTTTTAAATTAAATCTATTTCTGACAAAAATAAGAACTTCCATCATTTTCCTTATATCCAATATTGAATTTATTCAGTAAACAAAAACAGGGAACTGCTCATTTCACTTCTTGTTTGCCAACTACAAAAGATCTTATACATATGTATGCTGAAATAAACTCATTAATTTCTATGTTTTATTGACACAAAGTATTCATAAGATTGTCATCTTCTTCGTCGTTGTCTCCCTCCTTAAAAAAAAAGAAAAAACGATGATGTGCTTTTTGAATTACTAAATCAAATCTCGGAATTATCTCCTTTGCTAACCTCTAATTCGTTTTTCTCAAGCATCATGCCATGACGCATGAGTATGAATTAAATACCGTTCATGGATTTTATTACCCCCAACAAGGATCACAAAGCACACAAATACAAACTCAATAAGGGGGACCAATTTTTCAGCAAAATCTCGCATGTAGTGAACTCGGCGAATCCACTTATGAGTGTGTTCGCTCTGCTAAACACGCTTATTGTAAGGATTAATATTTAGCATAATCCTAACATAAAGTCGTCATGTGAACTGTGACACTTCTGTACAAAACATCTGACACTATAAGGTTCCTCCCGCATAATTTCTATTTGTAAGGCTTTCTCGCGTCGTCTATGTAAACGAATGACTAATAGTCCCGCGATGATACCAGCACAAGTTCTGGTTTATTTCTTGACAAGCTTCCCATTTATATTATAAAAATGGATATACATATACTTCGACGACGCGACATCAGAGAACTGATGCGTATCACATTATTATTATCCAGTCATTCCAGTCTTATGTGACTGTGTGATTGAGGAGGGGAGGGTGTTCATAATATTAATGGCTGTTTTGTTGTTGTATTAAGATAAGAATATTTTTTTAATTTATTAGCACAATGAATATGTAGAAGCTTAAATCCTTGGATTAGACAGACAGAGCTAACGAAGAAGCTGCCTTGGAGATTTGTAAATATGCCTGCGAGAGTGATAAGACAGGAAGTGAATATTGGTTGTAGGTAAACAATGGTTTTTAATGTTTTTTTCTTTTAATTAATTGCCTCGTTGTCCTTCTCATCCTTGTTTTGAGTCTCGTTATTATCGTTAGCAACGTTATAATATAAATCGTCTGGAAATGGGTGGGTAATAAGGATCCTATCGACAGATGCTCTCCTTGAAATGAAATAAAATAGCTTGAATTAAAACACCTCGATTGCTGTTGTTAAAAGACGACACCGATGACATAGAAGAAAAAAGAATCTAAACTCCAGCAATTCACTCTGAATTTCATTTCGTTTTCTGTTTCCTTATCTTTTGGATCCCAAGAGAGAAATCCTTGTTTTTTCTGTTATTTTTTTCCTTTTGAACGTAAATATGTTTGTCTGTCCTGTGACTGTCTTTGAATCTCTGTTATGTATCTCTACAGTTGCTCAGCTCAATTCAACTCAGCATTTGAAAGCGGATTGTGTACGTGCTAAAAGAAGATGTTGTCCTCCGTCCGCATTGGATTTCTGATTGTCGTTTAATTTAATTTCAATGAATTTTTCTCTTATTTTTCTTCTTTTCTATATTGTCATTATGTTGCGGTGGTGTATCCTGACAGTTGTACAAGTACTCATTTTGTAGATAGAATAGAATAGAGTTAATGGGAGTTTTGGGGGCGTTTTTGAATCTACAATGGACGCGTCATTGTCTCTTTTGTGTGCGGAGATAATGTTATAAGTGCTTGTTTAAATTCCTTTGAGGAGATTACAAGAAGATGTATAGACAACATATTATTTACCTGAAGGCTGAATGACTTTTATATAAGAATTAATGTTGGTATCTGTTACACACATTACTCGTATTTATTTGCAGACAATACTTTCCTTGGATAACTGGGAGGTACTGTGACTGTTAATTCAAGGTTTTTATTCAAAATAAGATTTCATATAAGATTTCTTGAAACATGCAACTTCCATAGTGACCTGATAACGAACCCACGAAAAAGCGACGCCATTTTCTCCCTTTCCACCTGAAATTTTAAACAGTGGAGATACAAAAATTTTCTATAGCTTATATGAAAGATAATAACCTAAAATGTAATACTAATGAAGGATTTTTAAAAATTCCATTATTTAATAGGGTAAATAGGGGTAAAACAAAATTTGCTAAAAAGTGGCTATTTTCTAAAGGCGACGTTGTAGAAAGTTGAATTTTTTAATAGTTGGATAACTTTATTGTATTGAAAAAAACTTTTTTAAATTCAAAACCTAGTTATAAATGGTTTTTTAAAAATTAAACATGAGGTAGACCTTTGAGAGAGTAGTGATTATAGGTAGGGAATATTTGTTTTAAAATTTGAAAAATGCCATTCTAAGGAAAATAAAAAAAAAATTAGGTGTCCATTTCGGATTTTTTATTTATTCTCTGTATTTCGAAATATGAATTTTTGAAAAACATCTACTTTTTTAGGGGTATTTTTGGAATTTTTGGGGTATTAGTGGAATTTTATTTTTAGCAATTTTTTATAGCGTTCAAAAATCTCAAACTTATAGATCATAATAGTTTATAACCGTGCACTGCGCATGCATGTGCAAAAAATTTGCATTCTAAAATGATTTTTGACCGAATTACGGGAAAAACTTTTTTTTTTGTCCGAAGTTTTTTGACCGTTTTTCACCGTTTTCTATTTTTATATTTTTTTCTTCAGATAAATGAATGAAATTTATACTGTAGATATATAATAGACAGGACTATATTTGTGCAAATCAATTTCGTATTCACAATTTTGAGATAACGATAAAATAAAGTTCTATTTTTCAACAGCGTATAATACAAAGGAGGAACATTATTTTCTTTTGGAGTTTGTTTAGTTTATTTAAGTATATCAATAAATAACAGAATAGAATGTGGAATTTTTTAATGATGTGAAATGCTTTATGCCGTGTAGTTCAGATTAACAATACTTTTCTCCAGTGAAGTACGTAGGATTTGAAATATTGATTTTTAAAGAAATGGCATTAGTTTCAAAATATTCATTTATTCCAAAAACAAAATTCGGTGAAAAAAAGACCATAAAATCGTTATATTTTAATATTTCAAAAAAATCTTACGTACTGGAGAATAGTATTGTTAAGCTCCACACAAAATTTCAGCCCAATCGGTTAACAACTGTAGGAGTTAGTTGGTCGCCCGATGGGAGCACAAAATTTTTGCATCATCCTGAGCTACGGCGCCTTTTAAAAAATTTCACATCATTAAAAAATTTCACATTAGCCTATTCTGTTACCTATTTATGTACTTAATCAAACTAAACAAACACCAAAAAAAGTAATGTTTTTCCTTTGTTTTATACGCTGATGAAAATGAAACTTGATTTCGTGCTTACAAAGTGTTACTACCCCTTAACTTTATTGAGTATGCTGATAATATTTTCTTTTATTTGATATATCACACATAACGGTGCATTTGCTACAAAATTTTAAATTAAAAAATTGAAATACCTCAAAACACCTGTGGAAATCTGTTGCCCATGACCAGTGTTGCCAATGGTGCAGATTTATCTGCATTTTGCAGATTTTCAACACATTCCCAGACTTTTGAGAATCATAAATCTGCAGTGCAGATTTTATCTGCAACTGAAACTTAACGTTTCAATAACAAAAATAGATTTCATTTCAAAAATATCCAGTAAAATGGTATTAACTTTAGTTTTCAAATCAGCTGGAATTAATTTGTTCATAACGTTCTATATTTTTCCTTCTTGATTTCATTTTCTAAATTCAAATTGTAACAAAACTCAGTACGATTTTGATTTTATAGAGGAAAAAGCCTAACGATATAATTAGGTATTTATAAACACTTCCAGGGTTCCAGGGAAGAAGCTATTGATGCAAATTTAACAATTTCAGCGAGAAAAATTATTCTCGAAATTAATTTTAGCTGACACCTGTTTGCAATTTTCTTCATTGCAGATTTTTTTTCATCGTTTCAGCAGATTTTTCAAAATATTTTAATGGCAACACTGCCCATGACCTTGACCAGCGTCCAGTGTGAGAAGCACCGTATTCTCAGTTTGAAATGTGGACATGGTTGGCTTTAAAAAATTATTACTTTTTTTTGTAGGCATCGTAGAAATATGATTGAAGCGTTATATAAAAGGTGAAATAATAAGCTCTCACATGATATAAAATTTGTTATAGGTTGTTATAGAAAAACATTGATTAAATGGTGTGAGAAGATAAGAGTTAAACAAATTCTAGCTCTTTTTATAGATATGAATATTTTTAACAATAAGCTTTCAGATGGTATAAAATGTATAAATGGTGTTAGAAGAAAAAAAGGTTTTTGTTCACTTGTTTCATGAAAAATGATTGTTTTCAATAAATTATTTTTAGACCTTGCACGCATTGTACAAATTTAAGTTTGGCTTTATTCTTTAGAAAAAATATACTTTTCATATAAAAAAATTGATATAACTTATATAATGAGAAAAGGTATTTTTTGTAACTTTTTCTTGTAAATTATGATTGGATTCAAAAAAGTTATTCCGTTTTTCTACAAAACATACAGATGATATAAATATGTATGTAGGCTCTTAATATTTATCTTAAGTACTTTACTATAAGATTTATTATCTTATACATTTTTTTTTACAAGAAAGTTGACAAATAAATAATTTTTAAGATAATTTTTTTTTTTAACTAAAGCACACAACCTGTTTACTTATGATGTTATCACGTAAAATTATCGTCCGTAAACCGACTTTACAGACAACCACTTTTTTCACATAAAAACCTCATTAATGTGACATCAATAACATCTATTAACCAGTAAGCTAAAGGGTGTCTTTCTAGAATTTTACGTACCAAAAATACGGACGTCAAAACAGCGCAATCGACCAAAAAAACAGAATACAAATGGACCACAACGAATTCGCGCCAGTTAATGTCTCTTTACAAAATGACTGATAGAAGATGAATTGCCATTGTTTCCAACAATTTCCGTAGTGTCCTTTCGATAGTAATTTCCTTAATGGAGTCTCTCTATCATTGTTTCCTGCTAAATGCTCACATTTACTCGAAAAACATCCATCGCTTACGGACACAGTATAATTTAGAAAAGGGCTCTACGCAGACCACAAATGGAATTGTAAAACATTTATGCCATTTATACGGCTGTCAGTGTACCATCAAATGTCCGTCCATATAGATCCAGGCGCACAGTGTCTATCAAATGTCAGTTAGCAAAACTGAGATGATTTGAATTTCAAAATTGAAGTGGGGATATAAAAGTTCTCAGAAGGATGTGCATTTAGTTAGGTTAGGTTCAGTTTTAGAAAACGCAGCCGCCGCCTGATGTTGGATTTGCCATTGCCACTGCCATTTGAACCGGATGGAAACGAAATGCGACCAATAAGTTTGTGTGTATGTGTGCAAGTAACCATAGACAGATGTAAATGCACTCTCTACTTCCTCTGGATTCATTTTCCCGAGAGGTTTTTCGGAGTTTGCAAATTGTTTTTATCTTTCTCCAATTTGGATTGGAAGACCCAGAAGGCAGGATGTTTGTTTACCTTAATGGTCGTCCTGGTCTCGTGTTCATGGTCATAAGTAAATATCCTGAATCGGTGGGAATCAGTGCGCTGTTTCAATTGCGAAGTTCAACGATGAACAACAACAAAAAAAAAAACTCGATTCAATGACTATTCCGTACGGAAACCAACTTACACAGAAAAAGAGAAGTTGTATTCCGTTTATGATTTTTTTAGCTTCAAGGATATTTTTGGAGTTGAATTTTTCTTATGTTCGTTCACTCTTCAATCGAAAGTTGATTAATTCTACCAAATTGAATCAAAGCCATGTGGACCATGCTCAATATGTGTTCATGTTGAATGGTTATAAGGGCATAGGGCATCCTTATTGAGGCTGTTATAGTTAAGTGCTTTTTCGTTTAAACGAGGAGAGCAGGTATTCTTTTCATTTATTTCTTATTTTTTTTTTTTTTTTTTTGGTTGTTATTCATTTTGATTTGGAAAAAAAAAAAAAATTCATAACAATAATTGGACAAAACATCGGCATAAAGGTAATTGAATTTTGTGTGTTCGGGAGTAAAAAGAGAATATCTTATAAGAGTCTTATTGATTTGAATTTGTAGAAGATTCTTTTGAGAACCACTTAAGGAAAAATTTCTTCAGATTTTGAAGGATTTTCTTTGGCAATTTTTTGTTGTTGTTTTGTTTTCTTTTTTTTAAGTTTTTTTTTTTTGTATTGCTTAAAGGGCATTGTGCTTACCTTTTAGAGTATTAAGGAAATATTTATGCGGATCGATATCTATAAGCATTGCTTCAATGAACACAGATTGCGGTATGTCTTTCTATCTAAGGACATTTTTGCTTGTTTAATATTCGTTCTCAAATTGAGATTTTTTATTGTGAAAATTTGAATATTTGTTACTTGACTAATAATAGTGGCATCTGCACTACCAATAAGGTTGCTGAAAATCATAATGCATCTTAGAAATCAATGCTCAACTTCTTTATCTTCTAAGTTAAACTTTTTTTAAGATTTTTCTAATAATTTTGAAAAAGGATATTTGTATTTTGACCATTTTCTGGCATCTATCACTTATTTAGAATTGTTTTTCAGGAATTATTGTGGAATTTACCCTTTTTTAAAATAAATTCATTGATTTGCAAATCAAATTCACCTCTGTGCAAATCAAATTCGCCAAATAATCTTGTCGTGAAATTTAAATTTTTTGGATGTGTTTTTCGACATTATACAGGGTGTCCCAAAAGTAATGGATCAAACGAAGTATGCTGATAGGGGACCTTAAGGGCTCTCAGAATTTAGTAACTTGTTCATCCCAAATCCTTACGGTTTTCGATTGAATGCAATTCTTGTGAAATTTTGAAAAATCCCTACTTTGCAACAGTATTTTGACTCCTGCTGCCATTATTGATTTTTGTTTTTTACAATTCTTTTACTAAAACATTGACAAATAATTAGGAACAATTAATTAATCAAAATATTTTTTATTCCATACACCATTTCGCTGCAAATTAACTAACAGTTTCAAGTTTTATAAAAAATCAATTTTTAACTTTTATTTGAGAGCAGCACCGCAAACAAAATTTCTACGGTGTGAGAATGGTTTATTATTTTAAAAAATTGCCCTGTTATTGTAGTTTTCAAAAATGTATAAAAGTTTGCAAAGTTGCAGTTAGATCGCATAATATTACAATTTGAATTCAACAAAACAGGGTTTTTCAGAACAAAAAACAAGCAAAAATAAACACATTTTCTCGAGCTGTTATTTGTTTATTTTTCTTTGAACAAAAGCCTCTATTTTTGTTTGTATTTTTGCTTTGAAAAACCCTGTTTTGTTGAATTCAAATTGTAATATTTTGCGATCTAACAGCACCTTTGGAAACTTTTATACATTTTTGAAAACTACAATAACTGGGCAACTTTTTGAAATAATAAACCATTCTCACACCGTAGAAATTTTGTTTGCGGTGTTGCTCTCAAATAAAAGTTAAAAATTGATTTTTTATAAAACTTGAAACTGTTAGTTAATTTGCAGCGAAATGGTGTATGGAATAAAAAACATTTTGATTAATTAATTGTTCCTAATTATTTGTAAATGTTTTAGTAAAAGAATTGTAAAAAACAAAAATCAATAATGGCAGCAGGAAGCAAAATACTGTTGCAAAGTAGGGATTTTTCAAAATTTCACAAGAATTGCATTAAATCGAAAACCGTAAGGATTTGGGATGAACAAGATACCAAATTCTGAGAGCCCTTAAGATCCCCTATCAGCATACTTCGTTTGATCCATTACTTTTGGGACACCCTGTATTCAAAATAAATTTTGGTTTGCATATTAATGAATTTTATTTGAAAAATTGTGCAATTCAAATACTCATTTCTCAACGTCCCTTACTTTGGCGGACACTTTGTGGCGGAATCAAAAAAAATTTATCTCATTAATTGTAACTAATTAAATGCTAATTTGTTGCGCAAACCAAAAATTTGTAGCTCGCATAGTTTTTGAATTATTGAATTTTCCGCCAAAATAAGTCTGAAGTTAGAGGACAAAATCTGAAATGATTGAAATTAATGAGTTTAGTTGACCTCCAAATTTGTAGCTTTTTAAATGCTTTTCAATTACATTAACTTGGTTTTTGTAACTTGAACAGTTTTTTTGTTATTCAAAATTCTGCTAAAATAAGACTGAAGTTAGCTGACGAAAGTAAGAAAATTAATATTTTTTTGATGCCCAAAATTGTAGCTACTTAAATGCTAATTTGTTGCGCAAAAATTAATTTTGTAGCTTCACCCAGTCATTTTTTATTGCAATTTAATGTTTCAGAAGTGCACTTCCGGTTTGACGAGTCAGTGGAGACTTTTTTAAAAAATCACTTTTTTAAATTTTTTCTTTTGCAACTAATTGTAGCTTTTGAGTACATTATTTTTGATACAAACCCCAATTTTGTAGCTCAAACCGTTTTTGAAATATTCATGATTTTGTTTTGAAAACATAGCTCAAAGTCTTTTTTTAAATTTCGTGCATTGGTACAGCGAACAGGAAGTGCACTTTTTAAACTTGAAATTGAAATAGAAAATGACTGAGAGGAGCTACAAAATAAATTTGTGTGCAACAAATTTTGTTTTGCAAAGCTACAATTTCTAGAAAAGAAAAAAATTCAAAAATTCAACTTTTTTGAAAAGTTTGACCGTTACATATGAAATTGAGTCTTATTTTAGCGGAATATTGAATAACAAAAAAACTAAACGAGCTACAAAATCGAGATTTTTGGATTTCGTCTTAGTCTAGGTTACTTCAAATTTGTTCAAAAAAAAATTTTTGAATTTCGCATTTTTTTGGATTTTAGAAGGTCACTTTTGAGCTATGTTTTCAAAACAAAATCTTGAATATTTCAAAAACGGTTTGAGCTACAAAATTGGGGTTTGTATCAAAAATAATGTATTCAAAAGCTACAATTAATTGCAAAAGAAAAAATTAAAAAAAGTGATTTTTGAAAAAAGTCTCCACTGACTCGTCAAACCGGAAGTGCACTTCTGAAACTTTAAGTCGCAATAAAAAATGACTGGGTGAAGCTACAAAATTAATTTTTGCTAAACAAATTAGCAATTTTGGACATCAAAAAAATATTAATTTTCTTACTTTCGTCCGCTAACTTCAGTCAAAACTGTTCAAGTTACAAAAACCAAGTTAATGTAATTGAAAAGCATTTAAAAAGCTACAAATTTGGAGGTCAACTAAACTCATTAATTTCAATCATTTCAGATTTTGTCCGATAACTTCAGACTTATTTAGCGGAAAATTCAATAATTCAAAAACTATGCGAGCTACAAATTTTTGGTTTGCGCAACAAATTAGCATTTAATTAGCTACAATTAATGAGATAATTTTTTTTGATTCCGCCACAAAGTGTCCGCTAAAGTAAGGGACGTCATTTCTCAGTTACTCAGTTACGCTTAAAAATGTCCGATGATGTGTTTTAAAAGAAACAATAAAATAATGATAACAGATTACAAACTGGACACACACTATTGCTGGAAACAATTTTCTTGAAAAACAAAAGAAGATTCTTTGTAAAATTAAAGCTAACATTTTGTTAATGAACATTTTTCTCGTTAAAAAAATAGAGGATCAAAAACTTATTATTTTGTTACGATACACAAGAAAATTCCCTTTGAAATAATCATCATTTCACAATAATATTATATTTTCTCATTTTCATTTTGAGAAGAACTTCAAACTTCATTGCCAATTAGCAAACGTTTTCATTTTTGCTTTTTATTGTATTAATTTATTTAAGTGCAAAGACATATATATAAAAATACATTTCAGTGCAGAGTCACTTGGTGACTTTACTACTGTGCGGCTGCAATGCGATGTAGATGTTATACGTAAAGTGACCTGACCCACAACCAAATTTAATTCCTTCAAACGAAATAATTTTCTCTTTTCATTGTTTTTTTTTTTTTTTAATTTTTGTTCTTGCAGAATTGTGCAAAACTTTTCTTCCACGAAAATTCTTAAAAAAAAAACAAATAAATTAGAGGAAAAAAAGGATTCTCTAAGTAATTGTATTCTCAACTCAACTTTCGACGACTGATGTTGCTGTGTGGCTTTATGCGACAACGACGATATGAACGGAGGCTTTTCTCTATCAAAATTCACTTCCTGTCCCCTCATTCACACATAAATAACAAAAAAAAAAGAAAAGGTTTAGGTTTTAATTAAAACTCGAGACTTTCTTTCTAATTTCACTGAGAGCTTGAGATGGATGTACGTCGGTCGTTCATCGTCGTTTCAAAGGAGACACGTAATCCTATAGTTTATGAAATACAACCCCACCATCTAGCTGCCCTCATTATATTCCGCCACTAAATATATAACCGCACTTTTTGGCTTAAGGGCAAAGTACAAACCATTCATTTTCCAAAATTAAGAGCAAAATTCCAACCAACATACATGTTAACCATGTTTTTCTTTTTTTTTTTTTGTAATTTTCTTGTTTTTGCTTTGCCTCATTATCATTAGCCAGTCAAATGAATATTAAGAGGATGGATGTTTTTGGCTAAAAATGGCTAAGAATCAAGGATATGTATAAATAAATATATTTAAGAAAATGTATTCATTAGATATGCTATTTGCTGAACGTGTTTCTCGGTATAGTGACTAATGTTTTGTATATTATCAAAAAGGTTATAGTACAGTCAGGTCCGTTTATTTGAAGTACAATGATTGGGAGGGAATTCTGGTTAAATGAATGATAATCCAATTTTAAAAATGTATGATAAGTTTTCTATTCCGATATTGAAGTCGTTCATTAAACTTAAAATTAATATTTGTGACATCTAAATATTATATTTGCCTTATTTAACCTATAATTATTGTTTCAGTTAAGCGGAATCGACTTTTACATACAAATTTATAGAGAAAAACATTATTTTTGTTTCTTAAGTGTGAGTTGCATTCATGAATGAATTTAATTTATTTTTTATTTATAAATCAACAAACCATAAAGAGAAATTTGGTATTATAAATATTGTAGTAGATACATGAAAGATAAACTTTGGACCGAAATTAAGGTAAAATAATTTCTTTACATATGACAGGAAGGTACTACTAAATTCTGTATTTTACGACGGCTCTATCTCCATCAAAAATATGAAGTTTTGTGTCGAATAACTGGTCGGCAAAAATAAAAAAAAAAATTCGGGAGCAAGAACTTTGTAAGGTGATTATAATTGACTTTAGAGTGCTGAATTCAAAACTGCTTACAGTTTTGTTCTTTCACGTCTAGGTTTTGAGCTATACTCATCACTATTTTCACTATAAAGTCTCAAAAACTAATTTTCAATTTAGTACTTTTTGGTGTTTAATCAAAAAAAAAATGTATTTTTCCTTAATAAGTTGCTTATTAAAATCCAAATCAGAAGTCGCAAGCAGTAATTTGAATCAAAAAAACCATTCATTATGATTAGCCTAACCTATTATGTAGGTACTATGATTTTGAGATATCATAAATTTCTTTTTCTCATATCTTTGAGAAAAAAATAAATTTTGAAAAAAAAAAGTAAATATATTTAGAACGATAAAACATTAGGTTTTGAGATGCATAAGAAGATTTCCAAAAAAATATTTAACGGCGGTGTAATTAGACGTCAAATGAACCCAAAAAAACGCGTTTTTGACCTCTTAATTTTCAAGTATTTCAAAAACGTGACGTGCCAGTGAAATTTTGACTTCGGATTCGGACTCAGCACACAAAAATCCTTTAGAAAAGTATGGTTTGGTTCTAGCTCTATTTTCGTTGCCGACCACTGTAATCAAAGAGAACTTTTGGTTTAATTTTTTTTATTTGAAGAGATCTGTAACCTAAGCGCATACATATATCAATAGTTTTGTTTGACCTTGGGCCTATTTCTCGATGAGCTACATCAACTACATCAACTACATCAGCTACATACAACAACGACTTCAAACTTCAATATCTTCGTTCCATCGGGCCTCACGGATAAAATTTTAGTGTTTTTCAATTATACCGACCACAAACAATATTTCCCAATATTAAATAGGCTATTACTTTTGGTTTTTAGGGTCGTCTATGAAGTAAATGTAGCTGATGGAGTTGAGAGACAGCCCCCAGGACTTGGAGGACAAAGAACTAATGAGTGACAAATGTTTCACAAAATAAATTTAATCCGTAATCCCGAATTCGAATTAAATGATTCGATGTTAATGATTCTTTTTCGACCAAATCACAACTGATGATTGATTTAAATCAAAAGGAGCACAATGCACAAAGAAGAATTTGGCAGATGAAAAACTTAATAAAAAGTACGTATACGCCATACACACATACTAAATATAAAGTCCATAAATACTTAAAAATGGTTTAAAAATATGTTAAGATTTGAATTTCACACAAGGACAAAAACGGGAAAAACGAAACCACGAACATATAAATTTTATTTAAAATTAGTGATTTAGTAATGAAAAATAAAAACAAATACACAGACGGAAATACAACGCAAAAAAAAAAATTCAAATTTGTAATACGTACATAACACACTGTGCAAGTTTTTTCTAAAAAAATTTTGAGACAAGTGCGCTGTTGACTGTTCCTATTTCGGACCTAAAAAATCGATTGGCATCATTAGTTTTTCGATTTATCGGTACGACTTTGAACAAAATTTTTTTCGGAAGTTGTTTCAATAATTTTAAGCATTTTTCCCGGTTTAAAGTCATTTTTCTTGTTTATATTGCTATTTATTCGACTCAAACGATATTTACTACCAGCATTAAACAAATAAACAATTTTATGCAATTTATTTAACAATTTAGCAAGTTTTTGTTGAAAAAATTCAAAAAAATTGGATTTTTTTGCATTGTTATCGTTTTATTATGTTTTAGTGGAGTAACTAAAGCAAATTACAGATCCAATTTTGATAATTTCTGTTTTTAAACGTCGGCAATGAAAAATTCTTTTAAATCTATGTGTTGAAAATTGCCGGTGTTGCCGTTTTTTTCTTAACTAAAAATAAATTTTTTTCAAAACTTTTTTTTTAATTTCATATATAAAATGATGTAAAAGGATTTTTTAGATTATTTACAGAAAAAAATTATATGGGAGTGAAGGATAAGATTAAATCGTTTAGGCGGTAGAAGCAATTTTCTCACAAATCGGCTTCAAATGTAAAAAAAAATGTGTTAAAACACAACGGCAACACATTCGTTACTAAGATATACATTTTCACAATGCCAGTAGTTTATGCTCGCAAGTACTTTCTCTTAAGGTAAAAGTAACTTTTATGTTAAGGCTTTAAAAAAAAAAATAAAGAAAAAATGCAAAAGAATATAATTCTTTATATATTAATTTTTTAACATCGTTTTAAAATAATTTGACTACAATAATAAAGGAGAATTTAAAAAAATTTAAAATTAACAAAAATTTGCAAAAAAACAATGGCGAAAATTTTCAAACATTTAAACCCTTCTCTAAATCTACTTTAAAACGGAGTTCGGATCTAAAAACTTAACGAGAGTCTACTCTTTGATATTTTCGAACGATTTAAAGTATACTTTATAGTTAAACATGTCGTCTAACTTTAAAAGCAGCAAATCGCTTGTTTATCTTTTTAAAGTGTGCTTTTATTTGTTAATGTTTGTCAATGAAAAGCAATAAAAGTAAAGAAAATTGGTTTTAGAAGTGAAAATAATATTCTTTTAAATAAATTCTTCTTATATTTAAACACATAAGTCAACGGAGATTCAGATTAATTAGAAGTATGAAGAGATTGCCGAAATAATTAACCTATCCAAACCGAAAAAATCAGCTGGACCGGATGGTATCTCCAACTTCATCATAAAAAGGTTCCCGCAAAGAGTGATAATCTTCTTAGCTATCATCCTCAACAACTGCATAAACAACTGCTACTTCCCACAGAAATGGAAAACTGCAAGAATTGTGGCGATTCCTAAGAAAGGTGCTAGGAACATCATCTCCAATTACAGGCCAATCTCTCTTCTCAACAATCTTAGTAAGCTCTTGGAAGAGCTGACACTCAGGAAGCTGAAGAAGTTTTGCAGCGATAACAACATCATCCCAGACATGCAGTTTGGTTTTCGGGAGAAGCACTCCACACTGCATCCGCTCATGAAGTTCCACCAAGACATCACCTCAGCTTTAAACAACAATCAAGTTACCGTCGCATGCTTTTTGGATGTCGAAAAAGCCTTTGACAGCGTATGGATAGATGCTCTTATCCATAAACTTCATTTACTAGGCTTTCCTTTGGCACTAATTAAAATTATTTTTTTCTTTTCTCTCTTCTAGAAACTTTTTTGTGCAAGTGGAGGATCGGAAATCACCAATGAAAGTCATTAGAGCTGGAGTTGCTCAAGGATCCAAACTTGGCCCCTGCCTTTACAGCATCCTGACGTCAGACCAACCACCTGCAAGTGAGTGCGAGAACCTGCTTTAAGCGGACGATTCACTCACTTACTGCAAGTCCATCTCGCCAACAATAGCTGCCAGGAAAGTCGAAGCTCACATTCGGAAACTGTATGAGTTCTACAGTAAATGGGGTATCCGAATAAACTCATCCAAGTCGGAACTACTGTGCCTTAGACGATCAGGAGGAAGAGGCAGTCGATCGGCTGGAAGCTGTAGAAGCATCACATTGACACTTCCAGATGGAACTAGATTGCCAGCCAAACGCAACGCCAAGTACTTAGGAATCAACTTTAACGAGCTCCTCAGATTCAACAATCACTCCCGTTTGGTCCTCAAAAAAGCGAACTTTGCTTTCCATCGCCTTCACCCTCTGATGAAAAGAAGAACAGGATTGAGTCAACCAACGAAACTCTTGGTCTACAAGCAGCTTCTGCGACCAGTCATTGCCTACAGCTTTCCAGTATGGTACACCATCTCCAAGACAGCCATGAAGGAACTACAAATGTTCGAGAGAAAAATACTGAGGATTTTCACTGGACTCATCTTTTACCGACAGCGGCAGAAATACTATAGCAACAAGCGACTCTACGACGAAGCAAAAATCATACCACTGGACAAGTATCTACTGCAATCGGCGAAGGTACTGGTAGGAAATATCGCCAACCATCCCAATCAACTGATGAGAAGAATGACAGCCCAACAACGACATCCGGAACCTAGGTACCTTTGCGCTTTGGATATACTGGCTGAGAACATAATTTCAATGGACAACGAAGAAGTTAACTTTTACGCCGACACCCAGTCGGCTTACTACCGTGGCTAACGCCAACCAAACCAACCCAACTCAACCAACCCCACAACTGGACATCCGGGTCTGAACACCCCGAGGACAACCTAGTCAGCAGACTTTAAATTAAGTTTATCCATGTATAATATTTATTTATATTTTATAACTTAGTCATTGTATAAGGTTAGGCAACCTCTGTGCCAACAAAATTTTGTATCTATCAATGAATTTTAGACATAAGTTAATTTTAAGTCAATTGTAAATAACAAGTTCAATAAAAACAAAATTGAAATTGAATAGAAGTATGAAAAAACATTTATAAGCCTGCGACAACGTTTTTTGTCTTTTTAATTTTTCTTTTATCATTAAAAATGAAGTAATTTAGATGTTATTATGTTGATTTTCAACATTTAATTACAATAGAGACAATTTTGAGGGAAATCCTTCAAATTACTTTTCAATATTTGATGAAATTTAAAAAACGGTTTTATCAATTAAAATTAAACTTCTCGATAGTAATGACTTTTTCAAAACTTTTTATTTTCTAATAACTCGCTTTAAATTATACTTCTAAAAAAATTTTCAAAATCAATCTAAAAACTTATCAATAAACAAACGTAAGCAATTTATTCATTAAATTAATTGTAGGTACCTACATGTGTCCTACTCCTATATTTTTATCAAATAAGTTGATTCATGTTAGCCTAAAATATACCTACATTGCTTTCAGCAATCGAATTTGTTCACTGTTTTATTTTCAGTTTTGACAAATTAACCGATTTGCCCCTAAGACCAACTCTATTTTTGTTTTCTATTTATTAAAAAACTTCCTGTCTTCCAAGCTTAAACTGTGCCATTATACAAATGTTCAACACTTACTTATATCCCACACACTTTGACTTAGTTTCTGGTCACTTGGGACACTTAGTATTTCAAAACCCATCTTCGTTACTATTATATTTCATTGAAGAGGGTTTATACACCAAACATGCCAACACACAATCCTGTGAGACCAATTTACATCCACATGGAACCATGGAAGTGCACAAAAGTCTTTATATTCCAGTCATGTTGGCTAAGTGCCAACTAAACGTCCCAACGGCCTTTTGAAGGAAAGCAAAAAAAACTTTTTGCTTGTGTGTATCTTATTCACACCACCACACGCACATTAAGAAGAAAAAACTTTTTCCATCACTTCTTTCCTACTGATTTGAAACAAAAACAAAAAAAGACTAAAAACTAAATCAATTAGTTCTGCATTTTCGTATACCTAATCAAAAACAAATTAAGAATATAATCAACAAAATGCCTATATACCCAAAATCTCATGTGAAAGATGTTGTAATAAGGCCTTCATTTCCCCCAAAAAAAAAAAAAAAAAAAACAGGGAAGCTTACAAAATTTCAAGAACAATAATTCCCTGAATGACGTCAAAAGAGCAAAAGGATTGTCCATGTCAACAAGGCTCTAATTAATATCCCATGGATAGACATGGAATACTTTATGGAAAATTCCCATCCATCGTGATGCTGTCTCACTCCCAAACAGCCCTTCATTTCCGGTTTCATGTGCGGACCAATCTTCATTTAGGTAATTAATATTTTTTGATTAATCTTTTTTTATAACAAAATAAAAAAAAAAAAAAAAAAAACGGAGAAAAAAAGCCAACTTGGTTGATTAATCCTCGGAGACTTTTCTCTGTCATCATTATCGTAATAATCGTCGACATTGTCGTCGTCGTCATACATACAAATTTGAAAATTAAAAATGAAAAAGGTATTTTCAATTTTTTTTTCCAACCTACTCATCGTTGGTAACGTAACGTTAACGTTCATTATTTGGTTGCCAAGCTTACATTGTAAAATAAAACCAAAAAAAAGCGATGAATAAAAACTTTGGTTTCCCGAAATTTCCCGCTGCTGTTGAGCATTTTTTTTTTTATTAATTTTCATATGGCTCGAAGGAGCCATTAAGGACTTTTTTCATTCTTCTTTTCTTTTGGCACAAAGTTAAAGACTGACATGTTTTTTTGTAGCACCTATCTTTTCCTTTATACAAAACTGACATCGTTAAGGGGTGGTTTTCTTGGACGACAAATTGCCCTTAAAATCTCTTTTGGAATATTCATAAAAAAAAAAAAAAAAAACAGTCCTCTGCCACTTACATTACCTACTTTCTAGGTTGACTGGTTTGGATTGGGTTGAATTGACACACGAGCTTGGATCCAAGTGTGATATATGTATATATTTTTGTACTTAATTCCTTTAAGGCTTTCAGATACTCTTCGGTCACGTACCAATGATTTGTGACATTCCATGGTCTGGGATTAATTCACTGGGATAGATTGAAGATATCTGCAATTCAAGAAAACTGTTGTTGTTGTCTTTTTTGTATGTTTTCAAGGATATGGTGTGAAGAGAAATGACCTACAAAAACACTTTACTCTCATAAAGGGGAGTCATATAATTCCGTTTGAGTGGACTAATTGGTTCAATTAATCATGTGGCGCGTATGTTTTGTGAAGGTTTTGATCGGTTGGCTGGTTTGATGGTTTGGTTTTTTTTTGGTGAAAAAAAAAAAACAAAAGTGTTGGTTTGCTTTATTAATTTGTTCATGTACGTTCATTTATTTGTGTTATGACTTTTGTTGTGAGCCAATAAGATTTATATATAGCAAACAGAGATTAATCAACAAAAAAATAATAAAGGAAAGAGTAGGTATATGAAAAAAAGGAGGATTATGTTGTTGTGAATCACCGATGATTTTTTTTTCAAAAATTTCATTATGGATTGCTTAACTATTCAACTCTTTTTCTATATTGAACACACAGACAGATTTATATTTCATCAGATGTAGGTTAAAATAGTGGGAACGTATTTATTTAAGGTGATCTTAATAAAACTCGATAAACTTCTTATTAAGCCGTTTAAAGCTTAATTTTATTATAAATTGTCTACAAAATTAATAAACAAAGAGAAAATAACGTAGGGATAACTTTACTTCTGGTATATTTTTCTATAATATTCTGATATATTTTATCATCAGAATCACCAAAAGTTAACCCTGACGTGATTTTTTTCTCCCTGTGGAGTGGAAATTGAATATTTTTTAGGATCAAAATTAACGGTACCTGTCATATAACCAAAATAAAATCCGCTGTAACGATTTCGGTTAAAATTTGTGTGTTTGAAAAAAAAACAATTTTTTTGGATCGTCAGTAATTGTAGGTACCTAGTAGGTACTACACTGAGGAAAAAAATAAATTGAAGTTGAAACGTCGTTGTTTCAAACATTAACTACGATGTATGTGACTTTAAGATACGAAACGATCAAAAGTTAACCTATTTTCCACGTTGATTTTAAAATGTTCATCTTCAACACAAAATCATTCCGGATAATAGTTAAATCAATGTGGTTTTCATTGATTTCACGTTGTTTTATGGTGGCTTTTCCCTCAGTGTACCTACTTCCCAACGCATATTGGAGTATTAAGTCAATTGAAGCGGACAAAACACGAAATTTTAAACTGATTGGCAGGGTTACAAAAAGCTCAGTGATTGGAACGTAAAAAATCAACATCCTACTAAAAGCAGATAACTTGCTTAGCATTTTCTTAAAATTTTAAAACTGATTATCACTCCAAGTGACTAACAGCGGTCTAGAGTTCAAAGTTTTCAGCCCAAAGATAAAATTAATTTTTTTTCATAATTTCTCAAAAAATTGCAACTAAGTGCAACTTCGACACATTTACGATTTGCCCCTCTTAAACGTTTTAGGTTTTGAAAAATGCTTACCTTGTTTTCATGTATCCATATTTTAAGTTTTTTTTTTTAAATTCGACTTCTTGAATTACAGAACCTGATTCATAATAATTTTTCCTAAATTTTAAGACCTTTATCTTGGCGATACCATTAATAAAACTTCATTTATAAGCCTTTCAACAAACCATTTGGATCCATTCTTGACACTTTTGCTCAAAAATTGGTTTTAGAAGAAAAATGTTTTCAATGAAATCAATAATTAAAATACTTAATACAAGTACTATTTACGAGCTTTTACTTTTACAAGCTTGAAGATAAACCGGAAAAATAATTTTGTCCGCGTAAAACTGGCAAATACCCCTATGTGCAACGTCTTCAAAGGAAAACAAATGCTTCATTTCAGCCATAAGAACCATTTTACATCAAAACATTTTTATATATTTAAGGTATGTAGGTACTTGCATTACATTTCTGATTCTTTAATATCTCATTTTACACGTCATATTATTTATTTAAATATCTTTAAAAAGTACATTTTCTAATATCCACCTCCATTATTATATTAAATTTTATATTTTTGCTTTTTTTTCGTTCCTTTAACATTTTAACCTAAAAATTATTTCCACCACATGCCTGTTCACTTATTTATTCTAAAAGAGTACACTTGAGACAGATGCGTTTTTTACCACCCAACAATCTCTCGTTAAGTTATTGTTCGACCAAATGTTTCCCATACACTGAAAACAATTTTAAGTTACTTTTTGAAGTTATACCTTGCCGTGATTTTTTCACCTTCAAATTAAAGTATCCATTTAAAACAGAAATTTGAAATATTTTTTAGGAATTTGACAGATTTCTCACTTTCAATGGTAACCTTAAATATAATTGAAGGTTTATAAAGTGGAGCTTATATTCTTATTTTATAAATTTTAAAGAATTTTTTTACGCAACCTTTTGTTCTGTTCTCAAATTTAAATTTAAAAAAAATCTGTTTTATTCATTCTTACATGTACTTTTCTTGCTTTATTTTTCTCTCCGTGTAAAAAAGCTTAAATGCGACGATAAAAATAAGGATAATAGAATAAAGAGGTAGTAGAGAGAGGACAACTACATGGTGCTTAAAAAATAGAAAAGTCTGCACATTTTTGATGTTATGCTTTAAGTCAAATTACGACTTAAGCTACAAACAGTGAACTATGTACAATGTACATATATAACAAGCAAGATTATTATGCACACATACAAACAAGCAGATTGTAGTCTCAAAAAAAAAAAAAAAAAAAATTATGTTATAATAAAGATTTTGCTCTTTTGTCTGACTTTCCTGTTTGATTACATCTTCCTCTTATTCTTCCACTTTGGTTAGCTTGGTTTTGTTGGTTATATGCGGGAGCAAAAAGATAGCTTTGGCAATTATCCCAGGATTTTTGTGTTTCATTGAAAGTATATGTCGACAGTCAGGATGTAGCCGGGTTTAAAAAGAGGAAAAACCGCTTATGGCATAAAATTAACGTAATTTTATGTGCAAACTTATTTAAAACTTTTGTATTCCCATTTTTTTTTTTTTGAATTCCTATTTAATCCTTATTCTTGTTAATTTTATTCGTTGCATTTTGTAGAAAGAAGCTTATAGTTGTTTAGACTGTGGTTTTTCATTGAAATACGCGAGAAGGTATACCAAAGTTTTGTAAAGCATATTTTTCAGTTTATATTTTTGAAATCTCAAGGGGTGTCTTTATTATAAAACCATGAAACTTCTCACTTTTGGTGTCAAAAACTTAGAGAAGAACATGGAAGAAAATAAAGTTTATGAATTCCCAGATAAACAAAAACATTTATAGTAATAGAACACCTACTTAACTATGTATGTATTTTGGTAGGAAAGTAGATATAAAATGTCAAAATGCTTGGTATACATTTTACCTTTTAGATAGTTGGTTTTATGATAACTAAGAAGAAAATTCTGTAATAAATAAAATAAATAAATGGATACAGAATGTCAATTACATTATTTGTAAGGCTTTTCTATGGAAAAAAAATGTTACGCATACACCATAGTGACCGACTTGGTTAATATTTTGTTTATACAATGTACATATGTACAAGTATTTAATAAATACAATTCGTGTAAAATCGAAAATAATATGAAAATAAAGATGTTTTAGTCATTTATTTTCTACCTACATAATATAGATATTTTTAAAATTCTCCATAAATAAATTAAAATTATTATTTTATACATATTTGTATAAAGGTACCTTTTACTGCATAAACTGACCCTTCAAAACAGAAAAAATTGGCTTTTAATCTCTATACAAATGGTATGTTTTTGTTTAAAAAAAAAAACAGGCTAAAAATTGGTTTTATCACTGCTTAGTGAAACAGTAAATTGGACATTGTATTAGTAAAGTAGTTAAGTTTATAACTGACAGTAAAAATGGTATTTTTGAAAATGATGAAGTCGACACCTTTTTCTTTACCCAGTTATTAATCAACGAATTTTTCTGTTGGTTTTATGAAAGTCTACGTAAATTCCTATGGCTTCAAATATTTTGGTTTACATGGTTGCATGATATCGAATAAACCCGATTCATCCAATTGTAACAATATTTTGGGCCTCAACCACATCAATTCTAGGTTGGATCGGTATTTTTAATCAAATTGCACCAGATTCGCAAATTCTTTCAAAGTGCGTCATAGACGTTGTTTGAGTAATTAAAGAAAACAATTACCTATTTATACTTTTCAATGTTTGATTTAATTTTTGGTAGAATTTCATGTATATAAATAATTAATAAATGGTTACAGAATGTCAATTTTATTATTTGTAAAAGGCTTTCTAATGAAAAAAAATGTTACCCATACACCACAGTGACCGACTTCGTTAATATTTTTTACATAACTGACAAATGTTGGAATTTTTTATTTTTTGTTTAATGAAAATATCAAATGAAAACCGAGTAATGAAAAAGTTTCGCAATATATTATTGTTCCTACAACAAGTAAACTTCTTATAAAATAAACACTCAATTAAAGAAAAATTGCTCAAAAATGACCAAAAACAGTAGATTTTGAAAGTCCATATTTTATCCCATTTTAGCCGTACCTATTCAATTTTTGGGACCATTATGTTGAAAGATATTTTATTTATTTTCTTCGTTACATGTTCAATAATGCTCAAAACATAGAAAGAGACTAGGTGTATAGTAAAACATCAAAAATGTCATTTCTTCTCTTTTTTCAATAGTTTTTCTTAAGTTTTTTAAAATATTTTAATTTTAAATATTTTTAAAAGGAAAAATATTGATAGTAAATTTAATTATTATAATAAAAATTTTTAAATTCGGCTTTCTTTTCAAGTTATAGACAAAAAAAAAACAGAAAGTAACAAAAAGAGAGTCGAAATATTGATCGTTAAAAATTACCATATCTTTATAACTTATGCATAGATTTTGAAGAAAACTATTTTGTTATTTTTGCTAAAAAGTGCAAAACATACAAAGTTAAAACTGTGAGGATTCGAAAGATTTAGATTTTTTTATTTCAGTAAGAAATTTTTTTTAGCAAAAATTTCCTTTAAAAATCGATTTTTTTAAATGTTTTGATACATTGCTCTTAAACATCTGGAGTGTACCAAAAATGTTATTCCAGTGTTTCAGGTAATTCTGTTCAGATTAATCGTTTATTTCCCGAATAATAAGTACGCTGGGAAAAAAAAAAACGAAACAAAATTTGAAAAATCATATCTCGAAAACCTATCCATAAACATTATTTTAGATAAGATTTTCGAGTTTCCTGGGCTCGAATCTATATGAAAAGTAAAACGGCACTTGGTGTCCAAAAATTTTTTATTTTTTTGTAAACTAGTGTAATTTTTAAGAAATTAAATTATACAAGATTTTAAAATAAATAAGACATTTTGCCATATGAAACATAGTGTGTATTGACCATTATTACAGATTTTTGTAATTCAAAATATTATATTTTGGAAAAATACGAAAACAAGATTCGTAAATAGGTAATCGTTTAAGTTAGGCAGTTGCTGATTGAACAAAACAATTAATAAAAACAAAAATAAATTGAAAAAGACAAAAACCTTGGTAGGGCACCTCTCCATAAAACAGCACTCGAGATTAATGTAGTTCCAGGCTCTAACATGTAACAAATACCATGCTTCTGAATGCCTTCCATGAACGTACAATATGTAATCTAAAATGTGTCTAGTCTTTTCTTTTTCAATTTGAAACGATTAATTAAGTCATCATGTGATACTTCCTCCTTGTTTCCTGCCAGAGGACTTTTAAATCCTTTTACGTTATACATTTAATACAACAAAACTCCACCACACATAAGATTTACGATGCGAACACATTGGCGGAACTGATTTTATACTTTATTTTCATTTTTTCTTTTTTAATTTTTAAAAGTTCAACTTGTGGTTTATATACTCGTAAAAAGGATTTTACACAAAACTCCTCCTCATATTGTTTTATATAAATTTACGAGACTTAACTGCAACGAACGAGATATCTACGAGTAACTACTACACCAATTTATACCGCCCCAAGTAATATTGATTAAATCTTCGCTGAAAGTCTTTCGGAATTGATGATGATTCCCATACCAAATTCACGCCACCATATTCCGCCATCGACATCTTCATTGTCCTACTTATCCACACATACATCTTGCCACAAACGTGCCGGATCCTGTAACTCCTTCTTCTTCTTCTCTGAACTGGAATAGAGAATTATGGTGAACTTTGGGAAAAACAAATATTGAGCATTTCTTAAGCTGGGATCAACAGAAATAATGCATCAGAGTTGGCATTAATCTCATAAATCTGTATCCGGAGTCCAAAGTCTTGTGGAATATCAAAACGAGGGCATACGAGTTAGTAGAGTATGTGTGGATAATGGTTTAATGGCGTAACGGTCGAAGGACCCTTTATCGTATAATTTTTATTTTCAATCTTTTGATTTTATGGTGGCTTTCAAACAACGACCGACGTCCTGCATAAAATACTCTCTCTCTTGTAAAGTACTTGTTGCTTCGGAAGATATTTATGTATGTATGGGTTTGTGTTTGTGTGTATAGATGAATGCAATGTGCAAGGACTGATGGCTTTTAATTAAATCTAAAAGTAAAAACAAGCCAAGTGAATTTAATAAATCGCTGTGGTCAATGGTTGAAAGCAAAAGGCACACGATGTAAAATGTATGTGAAAGTGTGTGTCCTTGCGGAAGGTCGATGATGGTGTAGGGTAGGGCTTTTGGCTTTGGCTTGGGAATGTATAATGCCAACTTTGTTTTATGTTTACAACTTAACTTAACACGGGGAAAATTAATTTGTCCGACAAAATGGTCGTAGGGTTCGTTTGATTTGTGCCACAAATGTCAACAGTTCACAGTTCACAGTTGAATTAATTAAAAAGTAGCTCAATTGATGCAGTTTTTGCTAAGGAAAACAAAATAAATGAGGAAATAAATTTTATTGAATGAAAAAGAAACATCTCAATTGTTGAGGGAGATTTGTTTTGTTTCTGGAAAGTAATTTGGAATGCATTTTTTGGAGAAAAAATTTTGACTTTTCGAACAAAAACTGGAAATACTTTCTACAATGCAAAACAATACAATATGTTTAATGATTTTCCTTAAGGAGGGGGGAAGAGGATTGTATTAATTTCTTTTTTCATTTTTAATTTGTTTACCTGAGTGCATTATATTTCAAGATTGGATTATAATTGACAAAATGTCAATATTCATAGTGAAACATCTTGTATTTTTTTTGTCTTTGTATCCAAGATATGTGCCCTGTTTCCCCTGTTTTGCCATTTCCTTTCTTCGGCACACATCATCTTTTCCAGCTCGAAGCCTCGACCTGTCATACTTGCAACGTTCCAACTTGCAACTCTCAGATTTTGTCTAATTTGCGGCATTACTTTGCTAGCCTCCGGAAACTCGGTCCAGATAATAATATTTTTGGCTCGCTCAAAATACAAGAAGAAATCGAAGAATTTGGATTTTTACTGATTTTTAAATATATATTTTTTTTTAATTGCGCCGTTTGGATATAAAAAAATTATTAAATATTTTTAGGCTTTTACGTGAAAGATTATTCCAAGAGAATTATGTTTCTTTAAATTGAACACTTAATAAAGAAGATATGAATGAAATAAATACAATAAATGAAGGAAAATAAATAACAAAAAAAATTCTAAAAAAAACTATCGGAATCACCTACAATATCATGATATATCTTTTTGTATGGCCTAAAACTATTTTCTGTATTTTATGTTTTATGTCACGAAGTAGTTTTGAACAAATTAATTTTCAAACTAAAATTAAAAAAAAATAAAACAATTCAAACCAATTTTGTTTCGAAATTTCACGTAGTCAATTTAAAGTTAAGAGCTGAAAACCAAATGATTTTAGGACAGAAAAATAGAGTTAGTAAGACACCAACTCTTTTATACAATTATTTTTCGTTTTTTTGTATCATTCACTCTCTAAAAAATTTCAAAACCAAGTTATGAACGATTTCTTAAAACAAATGAAAAAGACCTTCGACAGCGTAGTAATATGAGTAAGAGTCATATTGTTCGATAACACGGCTTATACTAATGATAACACGGTGCGACACTGAAAATACACCCGAGAAATAACATAGTGTAGGCTGTTCGTATGGTCGAATAATGCATACAAATATTTTTGTTATATTTTTGGAACCCTCCATTTTTTTTTTATTTACAAAAAACCATTTTTACAGACCTTACGATGTAATCTATCAATATTTCAGTCATTTTTCTAACAACTCTCAATATGTTATATGTTTTTGGAAAGAGGATTTCCAGACCTTTTGAATGATGTATATAAGTCTATTGTTTAAACAAATTAAGTGTAGGTTTTTATCCCACAAATCTTGAAAAAGTGATTTTTTTCCGAATTTTTTCAACTTTACCCAATTTTTTTTGCAAAATAAAACAAACAAAAAAATAAAGTAAGGTTATATTCTGAAAGAATATACATTTAGGCACAAATTGGAGTATTTTTTTATTGAATTTGACCAAAACTGCGGAATCTATGCTATTTTTTCGTAAATAGAAAATGTGGCTTTTCATGATGTGAATTGCAAGGTGCACAATAGGGTGTTCATTATTTTAAAATAATAAGAATTTCTATGCTCCTAGGATCTTATATGGTTGGAAATAAACAAAAAAAAATATTTTCCAAGTTTCAAGTCTCTAACTTAATTCTAACCTGTGCCGCCAAGCGGTTGAAGTTTCTTATGGGAATAACATGGGGTTTCTTGGACCTTGTTCGATCAATTTTAAATTCCAGCCAAACCATTCGTTCAAAAAATTTAAAACTTTACAGACTCAAATTTAATAAGTGTAGCTATCATGTGAAAATTTTTCAGATTTGTAATTGTTATAATTTTAGAGATTTAGCTTGGTAAAAAAAGTCATTTTTTCAGACTTTTTCAAAAATCGCTTTTTACCCGTTTAATGTCAAAAAATTAAAAAACATACATTTTTAAACACAAATAAGCGTAGTATGTATATTTAAAATTTATATTCAATTCAAAGTTATATAATTAATTAGTTTTTTGTTTATTTACTACAGTACTTTTTCTTAAATCGGGAACACGTTTTTTGAATATCGATGTGACTTGAAGAATGAATACAAAACTAATTTTTTATATAACTATGAATTGAATTTGCATTTTAAATATACATGCTATGCTTGTTTGTGAATAAAAATGTATGTTTTTTAAATTTTTTGCATTAAACGTGTAAAAAGCAATTTTTGAAAAAGTCTGAAAAAAATGACTTTTTACCAAGCTAAATCTCTAAAATTATAACAATTACAAATCTGAAAAATTTTCACATGATAGCTACACTTATTAAATTTGAGTCTGTAAAGTTTTAAATTTTTTGAACGAATGGTTTGGCTGGAATTTAAAATTTATCGAACAAGGTCCAAGAAACCCCATGTTATTCCCATAAGAAACTTCAACCGCTTGGCGGCACAGGTTAGAATTAAGTTAGAGACTTGAAACTTGGAAAATATTTTTTTTAGTTTATTTCCAACCATATAAGATCCTAGGAGCATAGAAATTCTTATTATTTTAAAATAATGAACACCCTATTGTGCACCTTGCAATTCACATCATGAAAAGCCACATTTTCTATTTACGAAAAAATAGCATAGAATCCGCAGTTTTGGTCAAATTCAATAAAAAAATACGCCAATTTGTGCCTAAATGTATATTCTTTAAGAATATAACCTTACTTTATTTTTTTGTTTGTTTTATTTTGCAAAAAAAAATGGGTAAAGTTGAAAAAATTCGGAAAAAAAATCACTTTTTCAAGATTTGTGGGATAAAAACCTACACTTAATTTGTTTAAACAATAGACTTATATACATCATTCAAAAGGTCTGGAAATCCTCTTTCCAAAAACATATAACATATTGAGAGTTGTTAGAAAAATGACTGAAATATTGATAGATTACATCGTAAGGTCTGTAAAAATGGTTTTTTGTAAATAAAAAAAAAATGGAGGGTTCCAAAAATATAACAAAAATATTTTTATGCATTATTCGACCATACGAACAGCCTACACTATGTTATTTCTCGGGTGTATTTTTTTTTTTATTTTGTAGCACAGTGTAATTTAATAAAAATAAATACGCATCTTATACGCTAGATTTCGAAATATATTTTTTTCAAAAACACCTGTTTTTTAGTTTTTTTTCGGTTGGTTTTTTATTTTTAAGAATTAAAAAAATAATAGGTATGCAAAAATTTAGATTTTTAAAATTTTTTTGTTATGAACGATTTTGATAGATAGATAAATTAAATTTATACAGTAAATATATAAAAGGCAAGACTGTATTTAAAAATTTTTTTTTTCAAAATATTAAGTTTTTTTTCAACTTCAGCCGATTTGAGCGAGCCAAAGACGAACGATGTTATACTTATTTTTTAAATATTCTTAAAACCTCAGACCCTAAGAGCCACCGCACACTACAGACTTTCTATCGGCCGACAGTTTAGTCATTCTCTTAATCAGTATGAAAATGTCGATCATCTTTTAATCAAGGATTATTTCATAGAAAAATCCTTGCTTAAAAGATAATAATTATTATCGATTATAATCGATTGTGAACAAATCGGCCCTAAGTATCGGCCGATCAAAAAGTTTGTTTGATCGAAAAAAGTTTGTTTTGCTACACAATTGCCTTCAAACTAAAATATTTCCTACCTAACCGATTATTTAGTCGGCTGCCTGTGCGCACACTAGGACCCCAACCCGATACCCGACTAAACTATGGGACGATAGAAAGTCTATAGTGTGCGGGGGCTCTAATACAACTTTCGACATCTATTACATTTAAAAACTAGAGTTATTTTTTTTCGGCCATACCAAAGTGACACACCCTAATGTATAAGGTGTAACAATACCTGGGGTAGCGTCATTTCTTTGAGTGAGTTGCGAGTACTTCAATTCACAAAATCTTACGAAACGTTTTTTTTTATTGGTTTTTTTTTAACGCTTGCATGCTCCAATTTTGTATTTTATCTCTCTTTTATAATAATGTAGATCTCTAGTCATGTCACTTTGGGAGAGTATATACTGCATAGGTGTTAACATGTTGCTAGTAATATTCTAAACCGTCCGTGCACAGGGATGATGATACACTCCCTGTAAAATGTTGGTGTCAAATTAAAAAACCCTCGGAATACAAGCTTTATTCGATGATAATGTGAATATTTCGTTATTTGAAAACGGATTCTTTCTAGCCTTGTAAATCATTAGTAGGTCCTTAAAATTCTGACAAAATAATACATATATATTTGAATTCCTAATGTTTTATGAAAAAGAAAAGGCTATAAACCGTTAAAAGTCCTTCAACACCACCAACACACACGACATCTTTCTGCATTGTTTTACGGATTATGACTTTTCCAATACCTATACATTACGTTGTACTTAACAAAGGTACTCTATACACATCAAGGACGAATTTATCCTCTGTTCTTAAACGCAATCACATGCAGTATGTAGTAGTTGGTAAAAGATGTATGGGCATCAATTTTAATTTGATTTACGTGGAATTTCGTCTGTATGCTCAAGAAAATACCCTCAGATTTATGGTTAAATTGGATTTAAAAATACAGAGCAGAGCACTCTTCTGAATGTATGTTCTCTCGAATGTGGGACATCTACTGATTTATTCACCAGCAATATGTTCTTGGTGTAAAAGCAATATTTCAAAAGGTTGTTTTTTTTTAAAGAAGGGGCTATATATAGCAGCGTTCAGGTGTAGTGACTGCTATCTTAAAAGCACTAAACCACCTCTTGGCGGATATCCTTTTCAAAAAACCAGGGTTTATAGCCATGCAAGGCCTTTTTGGTTAGCAAATAAAAAAGGCACAGAGAAAAAAAAAAGAAATCGATTTCCTACCTAAAATGTGGTATATTTGTTTTTTTTTTTTCTTAAATCTTCCTTCCAAAGATTTAAATGCATTAATCTTTGAGAGGAAAAAAAGAGACATAATAAAGCAGAGGTCAGCTTTATCTGTATTGGTTGTGAATGTCTATCAGGCAAACATGAAACAAGATAAGACAAAGCAGCCAGCCACAACAATAGTTGTTGTTGTTGTTGTTGTAGTTCCTGATTTGATGTCGTCCTCTTCGTTGTCATTCTTATTTGCCTGACATTCTGCGTGAAATTAGATTTTTTTTCCAACCCCACCGCCTGGATACCTCTATGGCAAAGGATTTAGTAGAATCACTCACACGCAAGGAACTAAGTATAGCGAAGCATACATTATTTGTGTCCTTTCGCCGAGATGATAAAAATATGTATCACTAGTAACAATGTGGTTTTTGTTGTCACATCTCAGAGAGGAGAACAGACTCCAGTCCACAGAGTCAGTAGACTTGAACTGTTGGAAACTTTACAAAAATACATCTTTGCCTCATTAAATCAAGGATACAAGAGGAAAAGTGATTTTGTGCATAGTCAAAGGCTCATTTAAATTCAAGCTTTGATTTCAGAAACTCGTTAATGGCAACAAACATGTTCCACTTTTTCTTCACCAAAATCTAATGTCAGTAGAATGCAGAACTGAAGAATTCTTTGAAAAACAGTGCCCCAAGTAAAAATGGAATTCTGCCACACCACCGCTGCACCACGTCCGCACCATTATCAGAAATTTCTAAACCCCCGCACCACCTCTGCACCACGTCCGCACCATTTATCTCTGAATGCCCCACGTCCGCACAATTTCATTTTGAATGAAAAATTCGGTGCACCACCGCAGCACCACGTCTGCACCATGATGAAAAATTCTATTCTCGTACTTATACAAATGTTTAAGTCGTCTTCAAAGTTATTTTGACTTAAGCAACAAATTGCGAATTCGTACAAACATGACTTGGTGGTCGAGTGGTTAAGGCATTGGACTTCTTATTGAAAGTGCTCTAGATACTAGTGTTCGAATCTCCTTCTCGTCGGTAGTTTTTATTTTGTTATTTTTCAATAATCCAAAATTATGTAGGGAATTTTTCATACAAAATGAAATGGTGCGAACGTGGTGCAGTTATGGTGCTGCGGTGGTGCACCGAATTTTTCATTCAAAATGAAATGGTGCGGACGTGTTGCAGTTGTAGTGCGGCGGTGGTGCGCCGAAATTTTCCGCCAAACGGCTGTGGTGCAGCTTTGGTGCAGCGATCAAGATTTTTTTTTTATCTTTTTCTTTAAAAATTCAATTTTCTATTTTAACTCGGGACCATTCTGCTAAAAGGACAAAAACCAGTAACAACATTTTTACCATTGACATTCCTGCAAATTATCATTTCACCATGTTTTAAAAACAAATATGTCCAAGCGACGTAGTATATTCGTGGTAAGAAGTCATTAACTGTAAACTACTATTCTGGTTATTTGTAGAAGATTGCTTTTTGAAATCATGTTGAAAATAGTTGATTTGTTTCCATCCATGATGGACGAATTCAAAACAATAAACTATACAATTCTTAAGCAGAAGAGTAGACTATTTCTATGTGCAAAATGAAAATGTCATTTTTTATAGATTATGTGTTGGTTTCAGCTCTGTACAGGACAAACTTTGTTTTGTATGTTTACACAACTGTGTAGATCCTGGAAAAAACAGACAAGACAAACCTCAATTTATTATGTTGTGGTTAGAGAACAAGAACTATAGATAGTCAGTCAAGTCATTTTGATTTATTTTGTTATTTGTCTAGATATCAGAGAGAGAGAGGGAGAGTGAAAAGTCCTTGTTTGTTGTGTGATTTAAGGTCTTGAAATAAATTGAATTTCTTAGAAGATTCTGATGAAACTAGTTTAAGAGCTTTGCGGGGGGATATCTTTTTTATTTCTCTAACGAATTATCGAGAAAATTATGTATTGTTTTCGAGTAGAATTCTTATTGTGTTCCCAAGCAGAATTTCATTTCTCAAACGAGTTTTCGAAAAGGGTATTATGGAAGTTGAAGTTTAATTCCATTGAAATGATATGTCAATGGATATGAAATCTAACAAAAGCACTTTCTCAGGTTTTTTAGAACAAGAGTTCTACACTGGCAAATATTTTTGAACTAAATGCCATCAACAGTTTAAAGTATCCAAAGAGAAAATTTTAACCAAAAACTACCAACCAATTGCATTAAGCTTTATACTTTCAAAGGTCATGGAAGCTTTTGTAAATGGTCAGATTATGAAATGTCTTGAGGAAAAAATTTTAAACGACCGAGGAGGTCCACTGGGAATCTGATGCACCGCTTGGGTAAAAGAAAAATTTTTGCGCTGTATATTTCTAATTCATTATATAAAGTTTGGCATCAAGCTCAAAAATGTATGCTTATGGTTTTAACGATACTCTGATCAAATGGTTTAGAAACATTATTTTAAAACGTTCAATACAAGTTGTATTAGATGGGTTCAAATCCGATGTAAATGAAATTAATACTGGCGTTCCTCAAGGCTCCGTCTTATCACCCACCTTATTTCTTGTTTTCTTTAATGACCTTTAATGAATTATTTTTAATCCTCTAAATTGTTTTGCTGATGGCAGTCGAGTGCTCCAAGCCATTTCCGTAGTACATTCCGTTATAAATTTGTTGTCTTACTTTAGACTCAAATATAGATTATTAAAATCTATTAAAAAAGTAATTTTTGGTCCCACGAAAAAAAAATATTCAGTTTATGTGTGTGTTTTTTTTTTAGAGTTTAACATTATTTTATGATTTTGTTTGGATTGTATATATGAATTGGTGTTCATATTGAAATACGTTTAATTTCGAAACATGTAATCTAAAAAAATTTTAACCTCGAAGTTTTGTCAGCGGTTGAAGCAAATTTACATTATTGTGAATCAATTATTTTTCCTCTCCATCATATTTTTTTCAAGCCTTGCCTTAGAATGTTCTTGGACTTCCTTTTTGTAAGATAGTTTTTGAGAATATGCCTTCCCATTTCAAATAGCCGACAAATAATGGTACTTAAAAGGTCGATTCGGGCTAATAAGGTCTTCAACCAAAGTTTCCAGTTACCGCTTTTCCAACCTTCATTTCATGAGTACCTTCAAAACTTTATAATTAAATCTCATTTTAACCTTTGAAATTTGAAGTTATTTAAAAACTTTCAAGAAAACGAAAGAGCTGTATCGAAGTTTACCTACAAACCGTCACATTTCAAATGCTTCACTTTAGTTTAAACAAGAAAACAAAACCAAAGTATTAACAACATTTCAAAATTCATAGTTATCACGTACCTGTTACAGTAAAAAAACCACCACCTTTCAAGACCTTCAACTTATAAATAAATTGAAATCCTATTTCCTAGATCCGCTCTAAAAAGTTGAAAACAACAACACGCAAATTCTTTATACTTCAAGTCTTCCAATGAATTTTGATTCCAATGAACGGCTTCTACTTCAATTTCAAAGAAACAACTATAGACTTCCTTCAATTTAAATCGAACCATCAACAAACAAAAAAAAAAAAGTACAAAAAGTTAGGTACTCTATTGTGCCAAGTGAAGGTCAATAAGCTATTTCCTTTTTTTTCTGTTGTTATTGTAGCTACTTTTCAAAATCCAAATTTCTTCAAATAACTTTTTCAATAATTTTCATCAAATCAAAGTCATTTCGTGCTTTTCTCTTCAATATCGGTACTCTCTACATTTTACCCTCACTTCTTGCCTGTCTCTTTGCATTATTAACTGGTCTTGTTCGATGGCGAGAAACAAAGTAGCATGAAAGAAAATTATTTTTTTTGTTGTTACGACCAGCAAATGGCTTCTCTCATCAGATTAAGTATTAGCTTTCAAAGAACTCACGTTCACGCCATTTTTATTAGAATTTAATTAAAAAGTCAAAATGATGAGTCGAGCCTCGTCCTTAGAGACAATAGAAGAAGACCAAAATGCGGTTGTGACTAACAAAAGTCACGTTAACACCATGGTTGGTTGCCTCCAACTATATAATACCCTGGCCCTAATGCCAGGATATTACCAGTCGCCAGGACTACACAAGCTAAACCCACCCGAGAAACAAAATGGTAAACCTAAACAAAGGAAGAATTTTAACTTTTCTTTACTTTTCCTTTCCTTTTTCTTTTTTTTTTTTGATGTTAAACTAATTTTCGGCTTATAAGCAGAATTCCGCTTGAGGAAAAGATTTTGCCAAACAGCTTTTCTCTCGTCCTACGTGGAATTTGAAATTTAAAGACCAACTCTCATCAACTCGCCCCAATACACATCGAATGGTTGTTGTTCGGGATGACTTTTTAAGGACGAAACAAATAATAAAACAAAAAAGATCCTTGAAAAACTTTTCTCTGTTTTTTTTTTGTTTTGTGGATTTTGTCTTTAGCTCTACTCGAAAACTCACTACAATTTGCTTATATAGATTCATTGTGTCATTATATTTCGACAAGTTCTCGACTCACTGTGAGGAGTTGGAAGGAAAAAAGTCATCATCCCATTCCCAAAAATGGTTTTATCTATCTGTTTTAAGTACGAGTTGACATGAACAACAAGTCGTCAGTTGGTATAGTAATTTGAATTTGCCATTATGAGGCCAGACACATTTTCATATTGATTTCGAAATTCCTTTGTGTTGTGAAGCAAATGGGGCTCTGGCTCTATTGTTGTGAAGGCATTCACATAGAAGCGCACGGGGGCTGGATGGGAAGAAGAGTCACTTGTTGATCATTATTATAGACAGTCCTCGAAAGTAATTGCTGTGTGGTTAAAATGTTTGTGTGTGTGAGCCAGGATATTTGTTTAGCTGTCATTCATTGTTGTCGCTTGTTGTCGGGCCTGGCCAGAATGGACACAACAGAGTTGTTTGGATAAAACTTGCTGCAAAAATATGGACACGCGGAGAGAATAAAAGTTATGGCCTTTTTGTATGCCTCCATTAATAGGGTGCGTAAGGTTTGATTAAATATTTGTTATATGAAAAAAAAATCGGATAGAGGCTTAGATGTGTATAAAGCTATGAAAAATTAGAATTCCATTTTAAAACTGTTGTTTGGTTCAAGGAATTTTAGATTTATAAAATTGTAAGGTAAGAATTTTCGTACAGACATTTAAGAATTTAAGTTAAAAAATTTTATGGTATAATTATGGTATAATTATTTCAATTTATAATTTTATTCTCATTCA